>NC_134176.1:46257990-49237210 GCF_964188355.1 Buteo buteo | reverse complement strand
ACTGCTTGACCATCCTCAGGCCGAGTTTTCTCCTCACGCGCAGTTAAAACACCTTGCGTTTCACCTTATGCCCCTTGTCTCTCGGACAACGTTGCCTCTCTTTCTCCTAACGCTTCCATTCACAACACTTAAGCACCAACTATGCCGCCACTTAAAAAACCCTCTCCTGCAGAGCCGTGGTGCTGCTGAGCTAATGGCAAGTTTCCTGCTGAGTCTGGGTCTGGGTCTGGGTCTGGGTCTGTGTGTGGAGGGGGCACCACAGACCGCTTTCTTGCAATCTTTGGGGTGCAAAGGATGAAAGCAGCCAAGCGCAGACCTGCTTTTACCAGTCACCCAGGGAACTCCTTCCGTGCGGCTCCTTCTTTTTCAAAGCTCATTCCCATGCCTCTCATCAATCATACTTGCAGACGACTAAAGAGACCTATGTGCCGTTTTGACAAATGTCTCACCTTTCACGCTGATTTTCAGTTCCTTTTTTGTGAAGAAACTCTACCATCTCCTCGTCATGTTTGGAGACAGCAAGATTGGGGGGGGTATATCCCTCCTGAAAGGACAAACAATCCCCGTTAGAAAAACCCAGACAAGTTCTGCACCTTTTCGAAAGAGCAGCTTTACCAAGTGCCAAGGTTACCCGGTTCTGAGCATTAATATTGGCATTACGCTCAAGTAACAGCCCTGCTACAGTTGTATTAGGAGATACGACAGCAGGGTGAAGGGCAGTGTTGCCGTCAGCATCTGCCAGATTCGGGTCGGCACCATGCTGCAGCAGAAGAGCCACACGTTTTTCTTGCTGGCACTGTACTGCCTGGGAACAACACACAAAAAAGGGAAGATTTCCAACATTTACGTTCCACTCTGTCACAACTCGGCCAGCTTCTGAATGCTGGGAAAGAAAAGCATCTTCCAAGATGAGCTAACGTATGCCCCTTCCACACCTATTACAACATGCACGTTTCTACGCAGGTCCGTGCAAAGAATCCTGCCAGGCACCTCTCATTTGACGCACAGTCGGCAAGTCCCACTGACAAGAGCGTAACATATGCCACATACCGTCGTCAGTGGCGATCTCTTGAAATGGCCAGCAAGGTTCAGCCGGCAGTTCTCTTGTACCCGACGTCTAACGACATCCACGTGGCCGTCTGCACAAGCGACATGCCGAGGTGTCCTAAAAATTAAACATACGAGCTTAACATAGACAGGCAACGGAAGAACCAAAGCTGTGCTGCCACTCAGCCCTGGGGACCCTGCAGCCCAGACTCCGCTCCTCCTGCTTTCCTGCACCGCTCACCCACAGGGCAGAAGAGAACTGGTGCTGCCTGAGCAGCTGCAGAACGACCCCGCGGGGAGACCATTGCCGAGCAGCAGGTCGGCGGCAGGCACTTCCAACAGCACTCAAGCCGACCCGGCAGCTGCGAGCAATGAAAAGCTCTGGAGCTCGCTCCCCCAGCTGACAGGGCAAATCTCGCTTTTCAAGCAATTAGCTTGAATCTGGCCCTACGCAAAACCTTAAGAGCGGGCACTTCCGCGTGGCACCCGAAAGCTGCCAGGGGGGTTGATCGCACCACGCTGGACCAGCAGGCTCTGCGCTGCAACGTGCTCCTGGTGCTTGAGAGGGGACTGGTGGAACTTGGCTCAGAACCTCTCGCAGCAACGCCTGCCAGAAGCAGCCAAGGTGTCCGTCAGCGGCCCGCAGCCCCTCACCGCTTCTCCTGGTCTTGCCCGTCGATGCCACCTCTCCTCAGCCGCCACTGCCTCAGCCAGGCCAGGTCGCCGCGGGCAGCCGCGCGGTGCAGCCTGCCCGGGTCCTCCTCCCCGAGCTCGTAGGCACCGGTGGCAGCGGCTGGAGCGCAGGGCTGCCCAGAAGCGCTGCCGGAGGGCGACCGCTGGCGCTTCTTGCTGAAGAGCCCCATGACCCTCCAGCACATGCTGCGGTGCGGTCGTGGCCCCGCTGGGAGCCACCAGCAGCAGGAGGCACCCGGCGGACTCTGCCAGGCCCTGGGCGAGGGCGAGGGCGCGGGAGAGGGTGTGGAGGAGGGCGAGGGCGAGGGCGAGGGCAGGCACCAGGCAGACGAGCTCGCCTGCCGCGGCCTGCAGCCCCCGAGGCTACGGCCCCTGCCCGGCACCTGCTGCTGCTCCGTCCGCCAGCAGGCAACAACGGCGGCGACGGCGCTCAGGGGCGTGGCAAGGGGACGTCACAGATGGGGGCGTGGCTCCCGGGGGCCCTGGGGAGAGCGGGCGCTGCCCCCACGACAGGGTGTCCCGGGGGCGGGGGCCCGGGCTGCTCCCGCCTGGTCGGAGGCTGCGGCAGACGCCGGGGCAGCTCTCGCCTCGGCCGCTGCTGGTCGTTCCCTCCGCGCGTGGCGGGGGGGCCTCAGGACACGCGCCCCTGCAGTGAGGCTCAAGGTGGGGCCAGGGCCCAGCTTGGGCGGTCGGGGGCTGCGGGAGCTCGCTGCGGATGCCCGCTGACCGCTCCGGGCCCGCCCCGCCAGAGCTCCGGGACGACGTGCTTGCTTTCCTCCCGACGGAAAGGCGGCCTGAACTTCCCGCGGTGCCGTGCGGTGCGGTGCGGTGAAAAGCGAGGGCCCCGTCTCGCTGCGCCGGTGGCTGCTGCTCGCCCCCTTGCAGAGAATCGCAGAATGGCTGAGGTCCTCTGGTCCCAGTCCTCTGCTCGAGCAGGGTCACCTAGAGCCAGCTGTCCCGGTCTGTGCCCGGCTGCATTCTGCGTATCTCCCAAGCAGGGAGACTCGCAGCCTTCCCAGGCAACCTGTACCAGGGCTCTGTCACCCTAGCAGTAAAAATGTGTTTCTTGACGTTCCGAGGGAACCTCACGCGTTTCGGTTTGCACCCGTCGCCTCTCGTGCTGTCGCTGCGCACCACTGAAAAAAGCTTTGGGCCTTCCCTTCGGGTATTCCTATACATTGATGAGATTGCCCCTGAGCTTCCTCTTCTCCAGGCTGAAGAGTCCCAGCTCTCTCAGCCTTTCCTCCTGCGAGACGCTCCAGTCCTTGAATCAGCTTGGCGGGTCTTTGTTGGACTCTCTGCAGCGTGTCCCTGCCTGTCTCCTACCTACCGAGGCACCCAGAGCTGGACACAATACTCCCCTCACCGGCGCCGAGTAGAGTGGAAGTGTCACCTCCCTTGACTTGCTGGCAATACTGTGCCTAAGGCAACTGTCCTGGTTTCAGCTGGGATAGAGTTAACTGTCTTCCGAGCAGCTGGTACTGTGCTATGTTTTGAGTTCAGTATGCGAAGAATGTTGATAACACCCTGGTGTTTTCAGTTGTTGCTCAGTCTCAGTAGCATTTAGTCTAAAGTCAAGGATTTTTCAGCTTCTCGTGCCCAGCCAGCGAGAAGGCTGGAGGGGCACAAGAAGCTGGGAGGGGACACAGCCAGGGCAGCTGGCCCAAACTGGCCAACAGGGTATTCCATACCGTGTGACGCCACATCTAGTGTCTAAACTGGGGGGGGTGGGGGCGGGGGATCGCCGCCTGGGGACTAGCTGGGTGTCGGTCGGTCGGCGGGGTGGTGAGCAATTGCCCTGCGCATCATTTGTACATTCCAATCCTTTTATTATTGCTGTTGGCATTTTATTAGCGTTGGCATTATCGTTATTAGTTTCTTCTTTTCTCTTCTGTTAAACCGTTCTTATCTCAGCCCACGAGTTTTACTTCTTTTCCCGATTTTCTCCCCCGTCCCACTGGGTGCGAGGGTGTAGGGGTCGGCGTTCGGAAGATCTCGCAATGTCACGGAAAGTTAGAGGGTTAGTCGCAGCCTTGTGATGTACCTGTAACCCCACCTCCCCTTGTTAGTATAAAAGGAATTAACTGCACAATAAAAGCCGGAAGTTGGCGCTCACACTGTGTGTGTTATCTGTCTCTTTCCCTGGTCCGGGCCGACCAGTGATCTAAGCGTGGCACCTTGATATGTAGCGAATGCTACATAGTGGTGACCCCGACGTGATCGGTTGCCTAGGCGACGATGGAACTTGCGCAAGTGATTAAGGTGTTGAAAGGGTTGGCTAATGAGGTGGGTGCCCGAGGAACGATTAGGAGGGGCCCCACGGGCGAATGCATCCAATGGGTGCTGCGCCGGGGAGGGATGAGTTCTCCCACAGAAGTTTTTAGTCCCCCAAATTGGGGAGTGGTTCGGGAGATGTTGCTTCAGTCGGCGCTCGAGGGTGAGCACGGCGCTGCGGAACGATTACGAGCTTGGGACATGGTGGAGGGGGTAGTTAAGGTGGGACAAAAGGCTAGGGAGTGCAGGTCGGCGGCGCGAGCTATCCTGTTTGCGGATGAAGCGCCGGTTTGAAAACAACGGGGGATAGTGCCCCAAGGGACGGTGGGACAAGATCAGACGGAGTGGGTGGTTGTGGAGCGGGGCTCGCGGAGCGGTTCCTCTCTGACTGATAGCGTGGACTCAGAGGGTGCGGCGGAGATAGGGTTTTTTCCGGTGGAGACGGTACCTGCGAGACTGGATGGGCCCTCTCTGCGGCGGGCATGGGAGGTGTTACAGCAGGATCTTCTGAAGGAGTTGCGGGAATGCCTCCTGGACTGGGTTCCAGGCGGGGATGTTAAGGGGGATTTGTACCGTCAGGTGAAGGAATGGGAGGAAAGAACACCCCCGGAGGGGGAGCTCAAGAAGCTGAGAGAGTTAAAAACTGTAGTAGCGGGGGAACCACCCCCGGGCGAGGGAAACCAGGCGCCCTTGCCAGGAGAGCAGGCGGAGTTTCTGCCTGCCGAGCCTATGCAGGTTGACTCTGTGCCTGCCGAGCCTTTGCCTGTGCAGGCTGAGTTTTTGCCTGTGGCGGCCGAGCCGGTGCCTGCGCAGGCTGCGCCGCTGCCTGTGGCGGCTGAGCCTTTGCCTGTGCAGGCTGAGTTTTTGCGTGTGGCGGCCGAGCCTTTGCCTGCGCAGGCTGCGCCAGTGCCTGTGGCGGCTGAGCCTTTGCCTGCGCAGGCTGCGCCAGTGCCTATGGAGGCTGCGCCAGTGCCTGTGGCGGCTGAGCCTTTGCCTGCGGCGGTCGGGCCCGTGCCTGTGCGGGCTGAGCCGTTGCCTGTGGCGGCTGAGCCTTTGCCTGCGGCGGTCGGGCCCGTGCCTGTGCGGGCTGAGCCTTTGCCTGTGGCGGCTGAGCCTTTGCCTGTGGCGGCCGAGCCTTTGCCTGCGCAGGCTGCGCCAGTGCCTGCGGCGGCTGAGCCTTTGCCTGCGGCGGTCGGGCCCGTGCCTGTGTGGGCTGAGCCGTTGCCTGTGGCGGCCGAGCCTTTGCCTGCGGCGGTCGGGCCCGTGCCTGTGCGGGCCGGGCCGTTGCCTGTGCGGGCCGAGCCTTTGCCTGTGCGGGCCGGGCCTACTGAGCCTGTGCTGGCTGTGCCTTTGCCTGCGGGGCCTGGCCCTGTTGTGCCTATTCTTGCTGCGCCATCAACTGCGCCATCTGCCGCTCCTGGGCCGGAACGGGTTAATCCTTCGGCTGGGCCCTTCCGAAACTGGCGCGTGGTACCAGCAGCTATAGACTCCGGTTATTCCGATGAGGAGAGGATGGATGGCGTGATACGGCAGCCATCGAGAAGTGCGCCACAGAGACAGGCAAGGGAGGGACAGGACGCCTTACAGAGGCTGAGGGGTTTGTTACAGAGGTATTGGAGGGGAGTTAAAAAAAAAAAAAAGAAAAAAAAAAAAAGGAGGCGTTTCACTGGAAAGTCCTTGAGAACTTAAAGAATGCTGTGAGTCAGTGCGGAATCCACTTACTGATAAAGCCAGTAAGTGTATGTAGAACTTGCTTTAGGGAACAAGTGTGTTAAGCATACTTTGATTAAACATAGCATGAGCGAGGGTATGCCTGTGTACAAACACGTGAAGGGCTCCTGAAATGGGTTCCTAGTCGTATGATTCGTCCTGCCTTAACCTCGTAGTGTTTGAGTTTTCTTACAGATTGCTGTTATCCTGTCCTGGCTTATGACACCTTGGGTATCCGGATGACATCCCTCTCAGAGTCCATCAATACGTGCCTTTATGGGATCCGACTGTCGGAACTCGCGGCCAGGAATCTAGGTGCCTCGGACATTAAGCCTTAACATCAGCACACCAACGATAAGCCTTATAGAGTAATAGAAGTAACTCTTTCCAAGTCTTAACTTTCAATCTACCTCTTGTGTGAATTTCTATAAAGGAGCTTTTTGCTCTGCAGGGTAAATGGGATATTTACGGGTGTTTAAGATAGAGTGTTTTAAAGTAGTTGTAGAGATATGTTTCTACTCATGGCACTTTATATAGTTATTTCTTTGTGTGGAATTGTTCATAACAATAGAAGCCAACTCGTCATGGGGAGGGGAGAGATGTAGGGGTCGGCGTTCGGAAGATCTCGCGTTGTCACGGAAAGTTAGAGGGTTAGTCGCAGCCTTGTGATGTACCTGTAACCCCACCTCCCCTTGTTAGTATAAAAGGAATTAACTGCACAATAAAAGCCGGAAGTTGGCGCTCACACTGTGTGTGTTATCTGTCTCTTTCCCTGGTCCGGGCCGACCAGTGATCTAAGCGTGGCACCTTGATATGTAGCGAATGCTACACGAGGGGAGTGAGCGAGCGGCTGCGTGGCGCCTAGTTGCTGGCTGGGGTTAAACCGCAACAGCAACCCAGGATACCGCATTCCTTTTCTGCTGCAGGGACACATTGCTGGCTCACAGTCAACTTCGTGTCCACCAGGACCCCTCGGTCCTTTTCTGCAAAGCTGCTTTCCAGCTGGGTGATCCCCAGCAGGTACTGGTGCCTGGAATTGTTCCTTCCCAGGCGCAGGACACTGCACTGCTCCTTGTTGAGCTGCGTGAGGTTCCCATCAGCCCATTTCTCCAGCCTTTCAAGGTCCCTTTGGATGGCAGCACAACCCTCTGGTGTAGCTCTCCTCTCAGAAACGAGTTGCTGTTTTCCATGTGTGCTTTTTGCCATCTAGTGGCAGCAACGTATTCGCGGGCTCTTTGCCTCTGACAACTAACTGGACTTTCTAGGCGTGGTACAAAACTGCCTGTGCTGTAGGACTCCTCTATCGAGCAGCAAGGTGCAGCTATCCATCCACGCTACTGACTGTACTGCTGTGACGAAGGGCCAGGAGACTAGCTTCTCCTGGAACGGTCAGACTGAGGGAAGTATCCACTGTCAAATAAAACCACAGGAATGCTCAAAATTGTTGCTTTTCTGAAGCTTAATGGAGTTTTGAGTTATTGAAGCAAATACCCGTTATCTGATCATACGGATGCCTTGTTGCTGATTGTGGAATGTATCCTGAAAGGCAACATCGTGGGGCCTCTAAAATGAAAAGTCGTATTTTGATGGGGATGTTTGTTCCATCAGCAACCCCCGGCACGATTAGGTATGCTGTATCTCTGAAATGCAGCCGTTGTGTTGCGGATGCAGGTAGTTAAACCACCTTCAGGACACTGATGCCAAATTGCTTTAGATGGATTTCCCTCACTGAGCTATAGTCCTGCAGATCTGTAGGGATTGCATGTGGCCATCTTCCTGAGCTTCCACCCACTTTTGAAGCAGGCAGGGTATGACTTGGAAAGGAGTTTGTCTTTATCGATGGCTTGTTCTAGCTTCTGGTGGCGAGACTATGAAAAGTGTCTTTTCACATCCTGAACTTAGAGGCCTGTTGGTCACCCCACACCTGAAAGATGCTATGAGCCCACAAGTTTGCAAGTGTGATAGGAATAATATCCATCATACTACTGCTGAGCTACTGAGTCCTAAAGCAACCATTAGCAAGCTTCAGCATGGTTGGTACGTGCCAAAAGGCCATAGCGGGTACGTCCCAGGTGCTTTGGGATAGCGCTTGCACACAGGAGTAGACGTGACATAAAGCGTAGCTATTTGTGGAATGTTTCGGGCATGTCCTGATGTCCCGAAAAGTGAACTTGGAGTAGTCCTTTATCTAAACAGCTTTACCAGGGTAGTAAACAGCTCCTTTACTCAGGAGCGATCTTGCAGAACAACACTGAAATGGCCAAATACTCTCCAGTAGGTTATAATGTCTGAAGAGTACTATGCAATGCGTACCTCCACTCTAGTCCGCAACCTTAACAGAACTGTGCTTCAAGCCTCCCCAGAGGAAAAGGACACAGACGCATGCTGGCCATTTGCCTGGCCTCCAGGACAGGATGAAGATGCAGCTGTGAACAAAGGTGAAGTGAGCAGAAGAGAGATCTGGGGAGTTATATGGGCAGGGAAGGGGGTGGAAAGCAAAGTCAAGAAGGGGTACAATAAAACAAAGACGCGTACTAGATTACAAAGCTTATTAAATATCAAGTTGAAACAGAGTATCTGGAATTCAATACGGTGTATTAGCTTCAAAAAACCCACTTATTCATAGAAAAAGGAAGAGTGTCACAGCAGCATTCATCGCTTTCCTCGCTGCCTGTTAACTCAAGTCCTTGCATTAGTGGGTAAAACCCCCAAATTTTTCCAGTCTTAATTCATCTCAGTACAACCACTCTTACTTTTCCAGAACTGGGACTTTGTTGTATAATCTTCCGATTGGTAGTGACTTTTGCAGACAGGAAAAGACAACTGCAGAGCTTCAGTAACAACAGGTAACTCCCTGAAAGAAGTAGAACTGCTTGTTTTGTCGACATAAATGCCCCACAACAGCCACCACATCATCAGCGGCCACCAGCAACAAAGAGATGGGCTGTCCTATCGCACGAGTTTTGGAAAGTACTAAAGAGGCTCAAAGTTGATATATTAGCGTTCCTTTTTTCCCCATATGAAGTGTTTCAGGTGCACCACAGGTGTTGAGGTAGGAACTGCGAATGTCTAAAGCTGCAGCGATTCTTAGTACAACAATCAACAGGAATACCATGAGAGGCAATGGGCACAAACTGAAACACAGGAGGTTCTGTCTGAACATCAGGAAACACTTTTTCACCGTGACGGTGACCCAGCACTGCCCGCGGAGGCTGTGGAGTCTCCGTCCTTGGAGATACTCAAAAGACAACATGGGCCTGGGCAACCGTCTCTAGGTGGTCCTCCTTGAGCAGGGGGGCTGGACCAGATGACCTCCAGAGGTCCCTTCCAACCTAGAATCATAGAATCATTTAGGTTGGAAAAGACCTTCAAGATCATCGAGTCCAACCATCAACCATGCCCACTAAACCATGTCCTGAAGTACCCCGTCTACTCGCTTTTTGAATACCTCCAGGGATGGTGACTCAACCACTTCCCTGGGCAGCCTATTCCAATGTCTGACAACCCTCTCAGTAAAAAATTTTGTCCTAATATCTAACCTAAATCTCCCTTGCCTCAACTTGGGGCCATTTCCTCTTCTCCTGTCTCCAGCCACCTGACAGAAGAGACCAGCACCCACCTCACTACAACCCCCCTTCAGGTAGCTGTCGAGAGCGATAAGGTCTCCCCTCAGCCTCCTCTTCTCTAGACTAAACAGCCCCAGCTCCCTCAGCCGCTCCTCATAAGACTTATGCTCCAGGCCCCTCACCAACTTGGTTGCCCTTCTCTGAACACGCTCCAGCAAGTCAATGTCTGTCTTGTAGCGAGGGGCCCAAAACTGAACACAGGACTCGAGGTGCAGCCTCACCAGTGCCCAGTACAGGGGAACAATCACCTCCCTGCTCCTGCTGGCCACACTATTTCTGATGCAGGCCAGGATGCCGTTGGCCTTCTTGGCCACCTGGGCACACTGCCGGCTCATATTCAGCCGGCTGTCAACCAGCACCCCCAGGTCTTTCTCTGCCGGGCAGCTTTCCAGCCACTCTTCCCCAAGCCTGTAGCGCTCCATGGGGTTGCTGTGACCGAAGCGCAGGACCCGGCACTTGGCCTTGTTGAACTTCATACGATTGGCCTCAGCCCATTGATCCAGCCTGACCAGATCCCTCTGTAGAGCCTCCCTACCCTCAAACAGATCGACCCTGCCTCCCAACTTGGTGTCATCCGCCAACTTGCTGAGGGTGCACTCAATCCCCTCATCCAAATCATCGATAAAGATATTAAACAGAACGGGGCCCAACACCGAGCCCTGAGGAAGACCACTTGTGACCCGCCGCCAGCTGGATTTCACCCCATTCACCACAACCCTCTGGGCTCGACCATCCAGCCAGTTTCTCACCGAGCGAAGAGTACGCTTATCCAAGCCATGAGACGCCAGTTTCTCAAGGAGTATGCCATGAGAGACAGTGCCAAAGACCTTGCTGAAGTCAAGGAAGATAACATCCACAGCCTTTCCCTCATCCAGTAGGCGGGTCACCTGGTCATAGAAGGAGATCAGGTTGGTCAAGCAGGACCTGCCTTTCGTAAACCCATGCTGACTGGGCCTGATCCCCTTCTTATCCTGGACTTGCCATGTGAGTGCTCTCAAGACAAACCGTTCCATAATCTTCCCCGGTACCGAGGTCAGGCTGACAGGCCCGTAGTTCCCCGGATCCTCCCTCCGACCCTTCTTATAAATGGGAGTCACATTGGCAAGCCTCCAGTCCTCTGGGACCTCCCCTGTTGACCAGGATCGCTGAGAGATGATAGAGAGTGGCTTGGCAAGGACCTCTGCCAGTTCCCTAAGTACTCTTGGATGGATCCCATCAGGTCCCATAGATTTGTGAGTGTCCAGATGGCGTAGTAGGTCACTAACTATTTCCTCCTGGATTAAGGGAGATATGTATGTTCTGCTCTTCATCCTTACCTTCCAGCTCAAGGGGTGGAGTACCCTGAGGATAACTGGACTCACTATTAAAGACTGAGGCAAAGAAGGCATTAAGTACCTCGGCCTTTTCCTCAGCTCTGGTTGCTACGTTCCCTTCTGATCCATTGAAGGATAGATATTCTCCTTGGGATTCTTTTTACTGTTAACATATCTGTAAAAACATTTTCTGTTGTCCCTTACGATAGTGGGGACAATTAGTTCTAGCTGAGCTTTTGCCTTTCTAATTTTCTCTCTGTATGATCTAACGAGATCCCTGTACTCCTCCCAAGTTGCCCGCCCTTTCCTCCAGAGATGATAAACTACTAGCAAAAGCTCCCCGTTCAGCCAGGCCGGTCGTTTTCCTCAGCGGTTCGACTTGCGGCACATGGGAATAGCCTGGTCCTGAGCCACTAAGATTTCCTTCTTAAAGAATGTCCATCCCTCCTGGACCCCTTTGCCCTTCAGGACCGTCTCCCAAGGGACTCTCTCAACCAGTGCCTTGAAGAGGCCAAAGTTTGCCCTCTGGAAGTCCATAGCGGTGGTTTTGCTGACCACCTTCCTTGCCTCACCAAGAATTGAAAATTCTATCATTTCATGGTCGCTAAGCCCGAGACGGCCTCCGACCATCACACCTCCCACCAGTCCTTCCCTGTTCGTAAACAACAGATCTAGCAAGGCTCCTCCCCTGGTTGGCTCACCCACCAGCTGTGTCAGGAAGCTGTCTTCCACGCTCTCCAGGAACCTCCTCAATTGTTTGCTCCCTGCTGCCTTGTATTTCCAGCAGGCGTCTGGAAAGTTAAAGTCCCCCACGAGGACAAGGGCACACGATTCTGAGACTACTGCCAGCCGCTTGTAGAACCATTCATCCGTCTCTTCAACCTGGTCGGGCGGTCTATAACAGACTCCCAGCACCATATCTGTCTTATCGGCTTTCCCTCTCATCCTCGCCCATAAGCACTCCACTTTGTCATCAGAATCGTGTAGCTCTGTACAGTCAAAACATTCCCTAACATAGAGAGCCACCCCACCACCTCTTCTACCTCGCCTATCCCTTCTGAAGAGCTTGTAGCCATCCGTCGCAGCACTCCAGTCATGGGAGTCATCCCACCACGTTTCCGTGATGGCGACTAAGTCATATCTATCCTGCTGCACGACGGCTTCCAGCTCCTCCTGTTTATCGCCCATGCTGCGTGCATTGGCATAGAAGCATTTGAGCTGGGCTGTCAAATCCACCCCTAACATCGGCACGCTGCCCCCAGGCTCATCTCTTGTGCACCTAGTTTTATCCCTTACCCTCTTCGAACCTAGTTTAAAGCCCTCTCAATGAGCCCCGCCATCTCACGAGCGAGGATTCTTTTACCCCTTTGAGATAGCTGGACACCATCTGTCGCTAGCAAGCCCGGTGCCCTGTAAACCTCCCCATGACCCAAAAACCCCAAATTCCACCGATGGCACCAGCCTCTGAGCCACGTATTAACCAGGCATGTTTTCCTGTTCCTTTCAGTGTATTTCCCTGTCACTGAAGGGATGGGGGAAAACACTACCTGTGCTCCCGATCCTTCTGTTACCAATTGGTCACTGATTTGTTATTGATTACAGGTAATCATATTAATATTAATAGTAATATAGAATTATAGGAAATATTTTAGTAAAATCATATCTAATTTTAATAGTTTAGCAAAATCATATGTATGTTGTATTTTATATATATCTAACCACCAACCAGTACCTGCTGTGAAATCCCCTGTATAGCCCTGTACCAAGGCCGGAGAAATTGGCTAAAATCATCTAGTAGAAACATGTAGGATTTAGATAACAAGATAAAAGAAAATTAAAATCTGATTATAAAGAGTTTGGTTTGACTAAAAAGTAGATGATTGTGAAGCATAAGTATGGGAGTGTTGAGTTTGAAGTGTAGCCTTAGAAACTTAGGAGCTTAGGAACTGTATAATGTGTAACCATAAGAATTGAAGTATTGTTCAAAATCATTTAACCACAGAAGTTTTGACAAAGATTGGTAGTCTTGTAGTGTTTGTTTTAAAGGCTAAGGAAACCGTTATGGACACCAGCTTGCTGCTTGGAAACACCTGAGAGGTCAAGAAGCGGACGAGTGAGGAAGACTACGAAAGACCACCAGAGGACTCTAGAAGACCACCAGAGACCTTTAGTGCGCCTGCGTGATGGACATTAACGTATGCAAATGATTTCCTGGAAATCTGATGAATATGTAAATGACGTCCTTGTAATCTTATGAATATGCATAAGTGAGTTCAATATAAGGTGTATTGTTTTGGTTACAGGTGTGCGTGACCTGGGTCTCCCTCCGGGCCGACGCCCACCGCTTGAGTAGCCTGCTCGAGCTGGCAAGAGGAAGACGGGGCCTGCACGCCCTGCCGCGCCGCGCTCCTGGTCGCCGCCGCTCCTCAGGGCCGTTCAAATCTCCCGCCGTTGCACCGGCAACGCCCGCGCCACGCCAGCCTCTCTCGCGAGCGCCGCCGGCTCCGGCCGGTCCCTCCGCTCTTCTCTTCCCGCCGCTCCCGGGCCTCGGGAACCTCCCGGTCCGCCTCAGCCTCGCGCTGAGCCGCCCACTGACCGTCGGCTCTGCTGGCCTCGCCGCTGACTGACTGCTGCTGACCGTTACGCCGCGCTCAAACCTCCCGCGGTTGCCCCTGGCAAGGCCCGCGCTGCTGGCCTCGCGCTGACTGAGGCCTCTCCATTTCAAAATTCTTACCGAAGCCACAGAGGCTTCTACCCTGCTTCTTGACGATCATGCGTCCCCGGTTTGGCTTAGGAAGCTTCCTCCCAGACTTAGTTGTTGCCAAGATGTCCCAGTTCAGTTGAATACAGACCTGGACTTGCGGCCAGACCCCCACTGACACTGCTGCTCGCGATTAAAGGTCTGCTGCTCTGGCGCTCCGGAAGGAGCTTAGCTCTGGCTTCTGCTAGTCTCTCATTAGCTCTGAAACATTCAGAAGCATACAAGGAATTATCTTTGGTAATGACACTTTTGCAAAGTCGCCCCCCAGGTCTTTGACTGTTCTTCGACTTCTGAAAGTGGAAGGGATTAAAAGCCTCTAAAACAAGACTACAATTTGATCTGAAGTCTTTCTTTGCAGAGAGCCTATTTCTAGGAAGTCACACTACCTGCAAGGAGCAGTAAGAGTTACCAACACTTAGGACTTCTCAGCATTAGGGCTTCAAAACAGCCTGTGAACGCCATGTGTTCACACAGCTTCTTCTGAAAGGTACTTCACCTGCATATGAAGTGTTTCAGGTGCACCACAGGTGTTGAGGTAGGAACTGCGAATGTCTAAAGCTGCAGCGATTCTTAGTACAACAATCAACAGGAATACCATGAGAGGCAATGGGCACAAACTGAAACACAGGAGGTTCTGTCTGAACATCAGGAAACACTTTTTCACCGTGACGGTGACCCAGCACTGCCCGCGGAGGCTGTGGAGTCTCCGTCCTTGGAGATACTCAAAAGACAACATGGGCCTGGGCAACCGTCTCTAGGTGGTCCTCCTTGAGCAGGGGGGCTGGACCAGATGACCTCCCTTCCAACCTCACCCATTCTGTGGTTCTGTGATACAAAACAAACGTACCAAAAAGACCACATAACTTTCTTGGCGCTACTGTACGCTCACAAGTAGTTTTAAACCTAAGGCGCATAAAGTGACAGCAATGTGAAGTGCCCTATTCTCCAGCCTGAGCACTGGGAAAACTTTCACTTTATAAGCAGAAATATTCACTGCATCAGGACTGAAGCAGCGGGCTGCAAGCACGTCAAATAATGTCCTAAGCATTAAAATAACACTGGAAACATTAAAAACACATAGAGGGAAGGGATTAAACAGAACAAGGGGAATGCTTTTGTTAAAACACAGAACATGAGTGGAGCAAAATAATGCAGCTACCTTAATAAGAAACATTTTGACAGCTCTGTCAAGCTCAAGAGTCAAGAGGAGTCAATCTGCCAGTCAGAAAAAGCAGATATGGTTCTTAGTGTGAGTGCAAAATAAAACAACTGTGCTTCAATAAACCATCAGGTAAGTGCAAAGTGCTTGACATCCATTTAATAGACTTAGAATTTATATTCAGACAATAAAAATAAACACGTTTTCACATCTGAACAATCTGAAGGATGGGAAACCACAGATGCGCTATGTAAACAAAATTATTTCCTGAGCCTTTGCCTAGCATTTTGTTCAAATCTTGTAATTTTTATATAGAACATCACGGTACTCCTGTATTGCCCTGGCAAGGGGATCCTGGTCAACATGGACATTTCTTGAAGATCCATCAGTAGATACCATGGGAGAAGCTCCAGCAGATCCAGTTTGAAGTTCAGCAGTGACTAGGGAGAAAAGAGACAAGATTCCTGGTGTTACTTTTCTAGTAGACAAGGGCCAAGTAAGTCACTGTAAAAACATTATGCGTAACTGGAGAGACTACAAGCCAGGAAGATTTAAAAACTTCCAAAGGAACATAACAATGAAAGGGCTAGGCACAAAGGGAGAAACACATTTTTTCCACATGTGCTTATTAGTCAACAGTACTTTTAAAGGTAGCGAAAGATATTCCAGAGGCCTCACGCTGAACATCTTCAGGGAACCCACAAATGACTCTCAGTTACACCAGTGCTAAATTTAGCCCCCTGCAGAGACCTCTTCATCCTCAAGTGTCTGTTTCCTTAAGTGTTCAAACCAGTGATTTATTGGAACACTACTCCTAAAAATCAGCTTCTGCATTCGCTGTGACAAACTTGAAAAGAAGCTGCCCGTGAAAACGCAAACACCTTTGCACTGCAGTCAGGCCAGGACAAGTCTCCCAGCCTGGCACCTTCTCTGAGGGGGCGTCTTTGTAACTCGCCCTGGCAAAACCCTCTTTCCTCCATGAAAACACATACTCGGTGGAAGTAAACCCACCTTCTCCATCTTTCTCCAGCCACCTTTTTCAGACAAGGTCCCCAAACCAAACATACTCTGACTCCTAGCAGATGTGTAATTATGTTCAAAATGCACACGGATGCAACGCAATGGCTTTGTGCCCATTCAGACACATGGAAAGAGCTACGAAGCTACAGCTGAATGCTCTCTCTATGATTAAAAGCACACAGGAACAGAAGGAGATGCTCTCAGGGGCTACTTGCTTTGAAACAGCACCAGTCACTGCAAAGCAGTGACTCTGGAGGAACAACTGTGAAATGGGTGGAATTCCTCTTTGGACACCTGGCCTTACATTACAGCCCATGTTTTATGCTACCTATTACAAGCATTCAACTCACATTTGCCTAAACAATACTGCATGATCTTTTCCTAAAGGAAGACTATCTTTTGTCACCGATTATATTCTTCTTGCTTATCCAAAAAAGACCGCAACATAGAAGCTACAAATATAAGCAATGAATAAGACACATGGCAAAAAGCAAGAACTAACAGCAGAGAATGTGTATGGTATGGTTTAGTGCTGAATGCAATTGATGTACATGGAAGGAGAAGTAACAGCTGAAGTCTACAAAAATCTTTTCCTAGGGCTTCTTTGACATTTGATAGATGTGCTTGAGGATTAACTCTAGCGAAAGGTGACTTCGGCTTAAGCCAAGTGTATCTGGGTGGGGGAAATGGGTTAGTTTTCATTGTGCTTGGTTTTTTTCAGGCAACCGCATAACATTCTACCCAGTATGTTGGTAAGCAGGAAGTTTTCACCTTCAAGTCTAAACTGGAAAGCTAGCAGAAAAAAACCCTGTGCTTAGCACAAGAACTTGACAGCTTTCAAGCCATTATTTTCAAGAGTTAGGAACAGTCATCTGTTTCCTTAAAAACACTCCTAACACAATGACACATTACCCTCTTGAAGCGTTTTGTTGGTTTTTTCATCCAGTTCCCGCCGTACCTAGAATTATATAGAAAACATACAGTTAGTATTTTAAAAGTTACCTTTTTGTAACTTTAAACTCCTAAAACAATCTTAAACCCCACACATAACATGTGATAAAAACTACAAATACCATCCCAAATACAGACATCTTGGTTTGGAGCTTGATTTTTAATGAAGAGAAACTCTTGGTCAGGCAGGCTGTAGCAGTCTCATTGCTGAGCAACATTAACTGTAGCACAAAACAACCTGTAACTCACCAGCTGGACTATAACTGGGCATTTAAAAAATATACAGGAAAGAAGCACAGTGGTGTTATTACAATGAAGGTATGGCAAAAGTCTGTCATCAAACACAGGAGCAGAATGTCAGCTAAATGCTGAGATACGCACAAATGCCATCCATAGGGACAAATTCAGTTGAGGCTGGCTTCTGCAACTTCATAAGAGAATTGCAAAAGCAGCTGCTGCAGGATTGACATACACCATCGTATAGAAAAAAGCATGTGCCAATATTCTTCTTTTCTCCACTTTAAGATGGAAAACGGAAAGAGCTCCTGCAGATCACGCCAGGACTCTTCTTTATTGTTATTGCCAATACCACAACACACACAGAATATAAAAACACACATGACTTTTTCTTGCGAACTTTGCCCTAAGAAACAACAGCAGCAGCTACAGCTTCTACACAGCAAGAGCTGTGGGGTTTATTATGTAACCAAAATCAGCTTAAGGAGCACTTACTCCTTTCTCCCCTAGAAGGTGGTTATTGCTACCAATTAAGTTACTCTCACTTATGATTCTGACTTCAAAGTCTTCATAAGAAGAAGTCAGGTCTTTTGAAGAGTCATAGTCCAAGCGCTATATGCTGTTGTTTACATTTGATGATACTTGTGGCTCCTACATTTTTTCCATCAAGTCTGTGACACGTGGAAGTGAATTTCAAAATAGATACCACTCAGCTTCCAGGCCTATGAGGGCCATGAAGATGCTGAAGGGCTTGGAGCACGTGAGCTATGCGGAGAGGCTGAGAGCTGTGACTGTTTCTTTACTGGAGCAGAGAAAGCTCAGGGAGACCTTACCTATGTATATAAATACTTGGTGGGCTGAGTAAAGAAGATGGAGCCAGACTCCTGCCAGTGGTGCCAAGTAAAAGAACAAGAGGAATGGGCACAAATCAAAATAGAGGAAATTTCATCTTAACATAAGGACATTTGGGGTTTTTTCCCTTTTTAAATTGTAAGCGTGGTCACAGCCTGGAACAAGTTGCCCAGAAAAGGTTGTGGAGCGTCCATCCTTGGAGATGTACAAAACCTGCTGGACGTGACCCTGAACAACCTGCTATGGCTGACCCTGCTTTGAGCAGGGGTGGGGCTGGACTAGATGATCTTCCAAGGCCCCTTCCACCCTTGCCCATCCTGTGATTCTCCGATTTTAGTACTGAATCCCTGGGGGAATAAGTCTTTATTTTATGAAATGAGCAACAGACCACCACCACCACCACCACGAAAAAGAACTGAAACACTGTACAATGTACTCAACAGGCAAAAGCCTCAGGAAGGGAAGCAATCTGCATACCCTCGCAAGAGGAGCAGTAACAGGCAGTAACTCCAAAGGCCAAAGAAGTGGGGCCGTAAACCAGCAAAGGGGAGGGAAGGGCCCTCTCTCCAGGCCTACAGGGATAGCTGCGACCAAATTCACCAGCTCCTCCAGGAGAACCACCACTCAGTGGTACTTCCTTGGGATAGTCTGTGCCTTTGCAGCTAGAAGAGGGGAGCACAGAGCTGAAAGAACAACAGAAAAGGCCCCCCAAATCCCCAAACCTCTAATTGTTTTCAAGCAGGTACAAGCAGCAGCAAAATCCTGGGGAGAAGGGACCTCCTAACACACGAAATGAGACAGAGGTAACAGCAAAAAGCAGGAAAACTAATGCCTAGACCAAAAGATGACCCAAACCCAGGGCCTATCCTAAGCAAAGCAGCAGCAGTTGAGGCGTTAGAAGAAACCACTTTCCCTGGTTTCTGGAGCCCTCACCATGACCAGAAGGTCCACAGGACCCTCCACAACATGTGTGGATGAATCAAGAGAAGAAAAAAATCTTGTCTTCCTCTTATTCATTCCAGTTACATCTTTGTGAATCTCATCCATGCCCGAGGAAAGAGAAAGAGGTGGAAATCAAGCCAACACACTGGTTTCTGAATAGGGAATGAAGAGCCAGGCAAAATACACCTCTGAGGACTATAACTCGCCTCCACTGTTCTTCCCCGCAAGCCCCTGGAAAAGGCATCACAGCTGACTATCCCAAACCTCCTGAGCAGGTCATTCTCTTCTCACTGCACATCTCTCCAGGCAGTAACATACTGGGTTCCCTTGCAGCAGTCACCTTCTCCAGAAATCTTTTTCAGAAAGCAGTGTTGACGTCTACTTACCCACATGGATTGTTTGAGCACAGAGTAAGTCGGATCCTGTAAGACTCCATGACATGGTACTCAGACTCTAGCAACTCACCTTCAGAACAGTACTGGTGCTCCAGACACAACCACTGTCACTACCGAGAACTTTTTGAATATCAGAACTGGCAAGGAGGCTAAACCAGCCTGCTCCTGTAGTTTACACAAGTTCCATTGTAACAGATGAAATCCATGCACTGTCATCTTACTGTGGTAGTTAAACATCTGACGCCGTAACATTACAAATACATAAAGCATGAAAGTATTCTGCAGCAGCCATTCTTTCACTTGGACAAACTAGCAAGTTCAAACTACTTGCAGTAGTAGGAAAATGTGAACGCATCAGTAAGTTTCAATCAAAACCTACCAGCATAAATAGACAAAACGTTTCCAGTACAAAATACCACCCAACATTAAACAATACTGGCTACAAACCTGGTCATGTATCTCGCTGCAGAGAAGAGAGAGAAGAACAGATTTTTGATTAAGGAGCTGAAGAAGAAAGAAAAACGGCCTTAAGTTCAAAGGTCTTCAGTGAGAAATAAGAACATGGCCTACACGTAAACAAAGCAAGTAAAAAAAGCTAACAATGCAAAGACTGCTACAATACAAGAGTGCAGATGGAAAATGAAATCAGAAAAGGAACAGAAATTGAGAAATAGAGTAGGAAGCAGACATTCCCGTTCTCACGTGATGTAGGAAAACTGGTTTCATAAATCCATTAAACTCACACTGGTTGCAGCTAGCAGAGTTCACTATTATTTTCTATGTCAAGACACCCACATTCATTTTCACCAGCCTTTGGCACAGCTGTTAGGATTTAAGCTTCACCTTTTTTAAACCTGACAACAAGACTCCAGTCCCAAAATCTCCTTGCAGCACTTGCAGCAGACATTCCTCACAGCAGTTCCCCAATTACGGCACACAGACCACTAACATCATATTTGCGTTTCGTCTGCTTGATTCAATTTGGTTCTGGATGGTGACATGCCAATTCACGAGCAGTTCGGGAGTCAGTAGACCACATCATAAAAGAAAAAAAGACCCTGTCAAAGATCTCTCTACTCCTGTAAAGCACAGGCAATACACACGTACATCCTTCTTACGACACAAGTCCTACTATGAAATAAATTCATAATTCATGAAATAAATTCAGCCAGCTGCCTTGCAGAACATAACGGACTGCTAGTCGCTACACTTACTGTTTGTAATTACCTGCACAGAATTTTTCAAGTACTTGTAATTTATTCTTCATTACTGGAGCTCTAATAAAAAGAAAACCAACCAAAAAAACCCAAAGACATTTGCATGTGATTGGGATTTTACTGGTTAATGAGCTTGCGTCAATATGAACTTTTGTATTTCTCAAGGTACTTTGGCACTCCCATTTCAAGGTTATTAATTTCTGTAGCATATATATTTGATAAGGGGGAAGGGGCTATGCTGGAATGGAACACATTTCTTCTTCATGTTATTTTCAAGAATAAAATTCTCACTTTTTGCTGAGCTTGCAACATGGCCATCTTCAAAGTGTAAGGCTATATGCATAATCACTGACATTCGCCTCATGTTAAGCAGTGGTTTAGAAAAACTGTGAAATCATTCAAGCCTTTAAACTCCAAATTCCTTAGTTATGTCTAAAAGAAGCAACTGTGTCCACTTGCCAGAGTAGCACTTGTTCGCAATCAGCATCATTTACCAATGTTTTTTCCAACAGGTGCATGGACAAAGAATTAATACCAGCATTTTGAGTAACAGCAGTGCGAAGTATTTTCACCTCCTTGCCCCTGAAGCTACTTCAAAGCTTTTGCACAAACCAAATTTACATAAACATCCTCCTCTTAAGAACGAGATGTCCTGTACTTCACGTAGCCTTTCTCACCTTGAGGAAGCTACTGCGAGAAACACTGAATCTGCACAGCGAGCTTTGACTAAAAAAAGAAGTGCAAGATGACTACCCGAGGCATACTGCAATTTAAGGTCCTTAACTCCCTGTCATTACGAGCTTTAGTGGCAGGAGCATTCGTAATCTCCAGCCAAAAAAACACTGCTCAGCTTGAATTTAAAGGCAAGACAAATTCTGTAGAAGGGAACCAGGTTACTGGAAAAAATTTGAGGCATAATTCAAGCAAAGAGTGAAGTGAAGAAACGGCTTAGAGTCAGAGAAACTCTTCTGTCTTTAAATAATCCGGTGAACAGGCAGAGTACTAAGCAGCACAACCTGCAAAGCACTTCAAAATAGACTATTTTGCATTCTTTCCTCATGTTCCAACTTGTCTCCTGAATGGCACAGGACTCCTGCGGAAATGACAGCACAGACTGTGCATCTGGTAATTTTGCATTTGGAAACTGATGGAGATTCATCACCCATTATTTTATGCAGAGGGATCCATGCGGTTTTCCCCTTTTGTTACTTCCTGACTTAAAGCCCTATTTTCCAGTTCAATCCTCTTCTTGTAGACGCACGTGTCAGGAATTCTGTCCTTTCAGCTCCTCAGAGGTATGCTGTGGCTTCAAACACTGTTAATGACATCCTGCACCCAGCTGAGGAAGCTGAAACCAGCAGTTCTAAGTGAAATACCCACTTAGATGCATGTCCTCTAGCAACTACTGCACCTCTGAGAACCCTGTTTCTTTTTTCTGAAGCACTCTGAAAGAGAAGATCACGTTTTCAGACTTTGCTGAATACATTGAACATTGAGTGACTTGGGGCTACAGACAGTGCCATTACAATTACTCCCAGTTGTTCCCTAACTGGCGATTACGGGAAGAAGTATCGTGAAAGGACATGCAGCTGCATTTCGTAACAGAGAGGATAAATTCACACTGATAATTCCGAGTCCCAGAGACCAGCCTTCTGCTTTGATTGAGGGAAAACAGGCATGCTGGGAATTCCAGCTTTTTCTTAAGACAACCTGGTAGAAATGGTAAGAAATGGGAAAGTTCTCTGAGGGTTTAGCCATAGTTTTACTCACTTTCATGCAAGGAAGAAAACTTTAGAATTTAATACTATATTAGAATTAGAAGCTAATCACGAGAAGACAAACTGTGTCTATTAAGAGCAAATTATCCTCAGCTCCTCTCTAGACACGAACTAAAAGTCCCTGTAGGTCGTAAACAAGATCAGAGAGGACTTCAGGGGATTAAGTCCTACTAACAAAACTGCACTAGGATGGAGACATTTAGGTATATAAGAAAGCCCCCAAACTAGCAAACAAAACCTCACCTCACGTCAGTAACTGGAGACTGGGGAAATGTCGTATGTAATCGTTCTTCAACTTCCTTGAGAGTCTGCTCAAGGCTGACGGGTATTTTTTTGTTCTGGGGGTTTTTTTAAACCTTAAAAGCGAAGCCTCAGAAGACAGTACCAAAACTTAAAAGTATTCCCCAGCACAGCATTCCATCACAAAATGAGAGACGTATGCTCTGAAAAGACACTTTACGGGTGCTGTTGAAGTCAGGACACTGAGTGACACTGAGTGAGAACCAATGAGCTATGAAGTAGCCTTTTGAAATATTTAATCTCTGGAATATACTTAAGGGAAGCTAGTAAAGCAGAAAAGGTATCTATCCTGACACTGACAAAAACTTTGAGATGCCCAGAGACCTCCAATTTCTTCTGGAAAATTAAGATGGAAAGGACTACTTGAAGAAAGTTGCTGTAATTCAGTTAAGAAGCACTGAGTACTCCCACTTTCTCCCCCTTTACTGTCTTTTTTTCCTGTTTCTTCTCCTTCAACAAGGGCACAACTGTCAACCCTTTTCTTTTAAACTAGGGCAGAGTTTCTCCTAGAAGTGTGATGGTTTCCTCCTTTGCCTTTTTCTTCTTTTAACATCTTGCTCCCATCTCTCTGTCCGTTCTTTTCCTCACTTGTTCCCTGCTCCTTACCCCTCTTGTTCCCTTGTCCTGGCCTTCTCCTTATTTCACTTTTGCAGTGGGTCCCTGACTTTTGCCTCCTTTCTACTGCTTGCATGCTGAATAGCCCCTGCAGATGGTACAGCACCAATTGCCTCCCGAGTTCTTTCTGTAATGTACGGCCACCCTCTGACCTCAAAAACACATTCACAGTGATACAGAATCATTCATCTTAACTGCCGCTGCTACGCATTACCTACACTGCTTTGTCCGTTTTTGATTTTGTTGGGTTTGGGCTTTTCTTTTTTCCCTTAAACCGGGTGCAGTATGTAGTCACATTGTTGACGTGGATTCTTTCCAATGTGGGTGGGACCACTGAACTGAGGTGGACTTAAAAAAAGTGAATGAATACTTCTCACATTCATTCAGCCCCAGAATGCACGAGGGATAGAACACCGACTGCACACAGAAGCTTGTCCATGCCTCAATCCTATGCTAGGTGGGAAACTGATTACAACTATTGACATCTGGTTTCCAAGTCTCACAATACAATGTTCACCATTCTGTGAGGGGTGTGCTATCACACTGACTGCGAATTACAGGGCATACTTTGACCAGAAGTCTTGCAGAGGTTGCAGCATTGCTGCAAAATTAGAAAGCTGTGAAGACTTCCTGAAGAGTAGCTAATTCTACCTGTTCGTGTAATAACACATAGCAGGAGCTACAAAAACAAATGCCTCCTACACATAGTATACACCCCGCACTGAAGTATAATGTGAGAAATTAGGCGATCCTGTTCCTATCACCCTATTTTTGAAGCATCCCTTTATTGCTATTTATGTACTAAAACAAGTTCCAGTGAAGAAACCCCGAGAATGAAGATCAGTCAGGAAGGAAAAGGCGTCTCAAACAAAGATGTCTGATGGGATTTTGCATTCAAAGTTAGCCATTTTAAACAGGTCACACATACTACGCATTAAAATTTAGTGAAGAGCTTAGCAGGGAACTTCCTATGCCACCGTATTCTTTATCACAGTTTCTCTTGTAAAAGAGTGTAGTTACACAGCTCATTATTTAGATTTCAGATTTTTGGGGGTTTTGAGCACTCGTGGAAAATTTGTATAACCCTGATGACCAAAAGTCTTCACCCCTACCACATACAGATGTGTACTGTTTTGATGATGAGCAATTGTTTGGGCCTATTAGACCATACAGTTTGGAACTATAAAGTTATGGATTCTAACTTCAGGCTAAAAAGCATAACTTTGCTTACGGATACTCTTTAGCAGTAGTTGAGAATAGTATTTCAAAATTCTTACCTTAGCCGCATAGGCTTCAACGCTGTTTGTTGATGATAATGTGTTCCCGGTTTGGCTTGGGGAGCTTCCTCCTAGACTTGGACTTCTGTTTGGTGCCAAATTGTTGCCAAGATGTCCCAGTTCAGTTGAATACAGACCTGGACTTGCAGCCAGACCTCCACTGACACTGCTGCTTGCAATTAAAGGTCTGCTGCTCTGGCGCTCCGGAAGGAGCTTAGCTCTGGCTTCTAGTCTCTCATTAGCTCTGAAACATTCAGAAGCATACAAAGAATTATCTTTGGTAATGACACTTTTGCAAAGTTACCCCCCAGGTCTTTGTCTCTTCTTCGACTTCTGAAAGTGGAAGGGATTAAAAGCCTCTAAAACAAGACTACAATTTGATCTGAAGTCTTTCTTTGCAGAGCGCCTATTTCTAGGAAGTCACACTACCTGCAAGGAGCAGTAAGAGTTACCAACACTTAGGACTTCTCAGCATTAGGGCTTCAAAACAACCTGTGAACGCCATGTGTTCACACAGCTTCTTCTGAAGGGTACGTCACCTGCATAAGAACTCTGGACTATCCCTCCTTTCCCAAGGAAAGCTCAAAACTCAGACATGCCGCTAAAATGGATGCCAAAAAATTTTATTTTTTTTTTTTTACTTCACAGAATCAAATTCTGTTCTCTGAAGTGCCTATCCTTATTCAAGCAATAAAGGACATGAAATTTATCTTTTCTGCCACACATAGAATACCCTATTAATGCCATGATCAGTGGTGTTACTGCTGGAACACTAAAGAGAAATGAAGACAGTTCTCATGAAGGGAAAGGGTCTTAAGCTACTTTCCTCGGAAATATGCCTTCTTATGCTTATATACATAATGCTACCAGATGCAGAAGAGGGCTTTTAGGAGGAAAATGCATGAGGAAAAAGTAGTATCTTATTACCACTCCAAAAAAGCATAAACTTACCTTTCCAGTTTACTTTCTAGGAATCTTCTTATTTTTACTTCCGCCTGGTACAGCTCTTTGTACCTGTCCACTTCTGCCTGCATGGATTCTTTTTGAAGAATACGGTCTTGCTCCATATTTTTTATCCTGTCCAATCCACATTCAAGATCTCTAATTGTCTGTTCTAGCTGGTTTGTCAGTGAAGCGAGACGACTGGCTCTGGTTTGTTCTAACCTGTCCTGGGAGGCTGCCTGCATCTGAAGGAGATAACGCACTTTCAAGCACTGCAAAGAAGAAGAGAGCTCTCCCTGCCAGTCAATTGCACGTACCCAGTTTCAAGGGGCCCAGATTTACTCACTGAGGCAACTGTGCCTCCTCACTACCATCAGCAATCAAGGCGGAACCCTGGAACTACCACATTAAATAGTTCTTCAGAAAGAGCCCCCCTCTTAGCACTACTGTTCATCAAAGCTACTAATGAGAGAACACCGTCTCTGTAGGACAGGGCATAAAGAAAAGGATTCCTCAAAGAAATTATAAGGATCCCTCATCTCCACCCGCCACCCCGCAACTTTGGTGACTTCTTTTCGGAGCACTTTTCCCCGTACAATGGCAGAGGAGGACCTGTATGCCTGGCCATGACAACTGGAAGTGACAATACCCATTCAAGGATGAACACGACCAGTGGACAGTGATAACCTCCCCCCCACCCAAGAACTGCAAAACGGAAATCTGTCTTGGGCAAGCTTTTGATTCAGGGACCTGCAGGCACATTACACACACATGAAAGCACTCTTGCCCAACCATATTCTCTTCTCCCTCTACTGCCCTCTACGAAAGACAGAAGTACAGCACTAACAGACAGAATCAGGCACCAAAACTAAAATACTAAAAAAATGACAACCACAACAAAAGTATGCAATAGAGACTACAGACACACGTGAGAAATTCACTTGCCTGCAAAACCAGATTGACTTCTTGTAGTTTTTGTCTTAACTCTTGTTCGGCTTGTTCTTCCATCTCTCTTTTATATTGTTCTAGTTGGCTGCGATCCACCGTGTTAGTCTCCAAATGAAGTTTGAGGTTAGCCAGCTCTTCTTTCAGCTGGCATTTGCTCTTCTCCAGTTTTTTATGGTTCCCACGCATGGTGGACAACTCTTCTCGCAAATCCTGATTCTGTGTTTCTAGCTGCATGCATTTTTTAGACTCTATCTCCAGCTGCTGGGAAAGTTCACCAACCTGTAGACAGCAAAAAAAAAAAAAACAAAACAGAAAGAACCCCCAAAAACGGGGAACTCAGATCTACAATTACTCAGTTCTGTGAAAATCAGTAAAGGGGTTGGCCATCGAGGCTGTATTTACCATCTGCTGACTCAGTATGAAAACCAAAGTGAAAGCAGTCTCTTCTTTTCAAACAAGAACAGCTTTCGCAACATTCCTGATAGGATTCCTCAGGCTCCCATCCTTTCTCAGTTCTTCTGCAGTAGGTATCAAGAGGACCAAGAGGTGCCAAACTAGCAGCATTTCACGCATAGGGCTAAGTGGAAAAGCACTAAGGCTATTCTTCCATGAGATGCTCATATGCTCACGGGAAATCACACACCCCCATACCTAGCCACCTTCTGGTTTCATCAGAAACAACACGTGTCATGCTTTAGAGGAATTTTTACATGCTGTCAACACAATCAAAGCTTCATTACAGAACGGACAAGACAAGAAACAGATGCTCTTTTTTTTCCATTACACTGAAAGATTTGTAAATAGTGGCTCAGAACACAGCTTTTACAGCGGTGGTGGAGGAAGACATATTCTCTTGAGGTCAAAGCCGCAGTTTGTTTTCAAAAATTTGCAGGAAATATCAGACTTTCAGTAAGTCCCAACGGTCAACTACAGCTCTATCTTCCTCTTCCCCCCTCCAGAAACATACATTTTCTGTACCTGTTGAAGATAAAACATAACACCCTGTCTTTTTTTAATAAAAGTGGAGGAAACCAGCATACTAAACACTTGAAAGAATCTCTAACAAAGTAGAAACTTGAGACTTATCTAAAACCGCCTAAATGTAATGCCCTTCCCTGTCATTCGAAACAACTCTCCAACAGAAACACAAACCCACTACTAACTTCTGGACTAAAAATGAGCCACTGCAACGGCAGTTGACTCATTCTACAATGCCTTCCAAACTCGAACGTAGCTCTGAAACATGGCTGCTCTAGCAACAAATCTGAGCAATGAGCGGAGAAGCAGATAAAAGGTTACGTGCTACTGAACAGCCAGAGCAACCTCAAAAGCACTTCTGGGAACTCTACTTCTGGGTGCCCATGACAAGGGAAAGATGGGCCGAGACAGCTACTAGCGAGCAGTAAGTTACAGAATTTTTTCTGCATTGCCTCAACTGCATCGTGCCCTGGGAAACAATGACACTGTTTAGAAAAGCAAAACCTGAACTGCCTTCTGCCCAACTCCTGCCTAAGACAGAGCTCAAGCGGTGACCTTGGGCGAAGCCAACTTCATACAGTTGTTCCCAGTAATGGCGGTGTTAATTCCCTCTCTTCCAGAGAAGGAATTCCTCTGTAAGACCTAGAAGACGCTGCCATGGCCTCAAGCTGCAGCCAGGCCTGTGCCGAGCCTTACTGCTCTCAGCCCTGACCCTCACCCATGGACGTGACATCCTGGTAGGACTGCAGTCCCTATGGACTGGCCTGGCGATCTGCACTCTTGGCTGACCCTGCTTGCTGTCACCGGACCTATTCCGCTCTTCTTGGTGAGAGCCTGTGGGACTGCCCCTGAGGTCATGGACCCTGCCAGCCTTGCTGCGACTCTCGGCTCGCCCTTCCTCTACAGAACAGCCTGCCCTTCATGTGCCCTTGCAGATACTGCTTTGCACATTATGTTTTCATCTCTACCCATAATGATAACTACATCGGTATTAGTTATAGACATCTACTACTGTAACAGTAGAAGGAGCATCAAGAAAAGGCAGTTGCTTCCAAAATACAGCAAAGAAAAAAAAATCACCAGCATGAAAAGTAGTACAGGGAAGGAATAACCCAGGTTTTTCAAAAGAAAAAACACCACCACCAAGAAACCCTAAACAAAGCAGAGCTCACCTTTGTTCTTAATCTACCAACTTCATTGGCCATTTCGGAATACCTGTTCTTCATTTCTCCCTGCAAATTAAGCTGGGACTCCATCTCTTTCTCCTCATACGCCCTTAGCTTCTTCGTAGCTCTGCTCAGAAGCTTCTTCAACCTGCACAGCAAATTAGTCAAGAAAACAACGAAGCAAAGGAACAACCGGCCTTTTTCACATACTCTTACGTAAACAGCGCAGACATGGCTTGCTTCATCTTTAACGTGCTTTACACACCAGCAATTACTGAGAAAAAAACAGCATTACTGTGCCGCAAACCCCTTGAAAGGTCCAAATTTCACCTGAAAAGAGGAATAAAAGACTTCCTCCCCCCCCCCCCGCCCCCCAGTAGAACTGCACAGCAACCTGCATTTGCAGTTCTTTTGGCAGCTATTGAAAACTATGGACTCATGCACAGAAGCGCCCTGCAAGAACTAACACGGGGCTTGAATTTTCTCACAGTTACATACACCTATTTTTACAGTGAAGTTCAATAAAGCTTGACTTCTACTCAGGGAGACCTCTTCACCATACCAAAAAGCCGTACCTCTCACAGTCTTTCTGCAGTTCGATGTTTCTTTTCATTTCTTGGTCCAGATGCAGTTCGACTGGGCGTTTCAACTCTACCAGCTTCTTCACTTTCTTTCTTTCAGCCTCACACTTTCAAAATAGAAAAGATACATCACACACACAGCGTAGGAACAGTATCTACGCACAGTATATGCATCTAACGTTCTCCACAGAGAAGCTGCAGTACGCCTCTATCTGTTAGCCAAGTTCCACAGAACGCCAAGGGACAAAGTTCCTGAGAACATTTAATCACTTTGGGTTTGACATCAAACAGGCCAACACCTAACAACAGAAACAGACGACCCCACTGAGGCAAAGGCTCTTCTAACACTTGAAGGCAAAAAGGTGGAAAAGATGCTGGAGGACACTTTCGGCAGTTCCTCTACTCATAACAGGGATTACGTAAGTATGTACCTCATGGGAGAACACAGATCAATCTAAAGCTTTCATGGGATCTTCAAGGACCAGCAGGCAGGGGCTTGCAGAGGAATTTGATCTTTTGCAATTCTTCAATGTTTCATTTCCCTCTGCTATTGCCTCCCTCTCTCCTCTGGGGGTATTTACTTATTCACATCTTGTTCTGCCTCTTGGTGTCTTCTCAGCCAAACCAGAGGAGAGCTGGCAGCTCTTTTGACTTTGTACTTCCATTTCTCCTCTACAGAAAAGGAGAAAGGGGAAAGACTGCCCCTTGGAAACTGGCAGCCATTTCTTGTTTCCCAGCTACTAGTTCATTTGCCCAAAATTCCTTCAGTACATTTTTCTGGAAGGCTTTTAAGCTCCCACTACCCTGAAAACATGCAGCAGCTCCTCCATACATTGCACTGGAAACATGAAGCATTTTAACCCTGCCCAGAAACCAAGGTGTCAGAAGATGACCCGAAGGAATCCAAGAAATAACTGGGGAACTGCAGCCTTGCTCAATGTGCTCAACTGATAGCAAACCACATTGGGAACTCTTCCCAACAGAACCACTCCAGAATTTACACAAAGATACCCAGCTAGCTTTTATTTGCTTCCTGGCTGATACCCAAATCACAAGATACTCACAGCCTGAACGGCAAGGATAACAGAAAAAGAAGAACTCAACAAAAAGGTAGACACAGTTCTCCGGGGTATTGGCTAGGCACCCAGAGAATTTTCTGGGCTCACCTGTTCCAGGAGTTCAGCCTTTTCTCTGTCAAGCTGAGCAACAAGCTCTTCAAGGTGGGATCTTGACTTCAATTGCTCTTCCCACATGCTGTGGGAGTCCTTTGATGTCCGAGGCAGCACATTCTGCTTTTGCATCTGTGAAAGCAACAGCGGCAAAAGAAAAAACTCAGGTGACTGGAAAGGCAGCACTGCAGTACAAAGCAGTAACTTAAATGGAAACAGGTCTAAGCTCTCCTCTCCCCATCCAACATCTACAGTTAAGGTTAACACGGAGTGTAGAACACACCTCAGGAAACATAACCCAGAGCAGCAGTTGAAGCTGGTGGAAAGAATGAACACCCTAGAAGTGACAAGATGAGGTTGCAGCTTTGGGGGATAAGACGACACGCACACACGCGCACACACACACAAGATCACCCTGCAACTTTCTTCCAAAGGTCCTCCAGAGTTCCTAACGATACGTACTTTTTAATATAATAATTCCTCTAGTGCCCACCACAGAAAATACCCTACCCTCACGGCTTCTGTAACAGCTCTACATCTCCTGAGAGCAAGGAAGTGCTCTGCCCGCTACTGTGCAGCATCACCTCACCTAATTCGTTACCTTAGCTCCCTGCATGGCAGGACAGTACCAGCACCTGTTCGCAGGCGGGAAAGGAAGCTAACATGGTCTCAAGGGCAAGCTGTGACAAAGCTGCAAAGGTAACACGGACCTCCCAGGTCCAGTCTCCTCTCTCAGCTTTCAGCCACAGATCTCCCCCCTGACCACAACTTCCATCCTTTCTAGCATCTGTCATGGTTTAACCCTAGTAGGCAGCTCAGCGCCACCCAGCCACTCACTCACTCCCCACCCCTGTGGGATGGAGGAGAGCGTTGGCAGGGTAAGCGTGAGAAAACTTGTGGGTTGAGATAAAGACAGTTTCATAGGTAAAGTTAAAGCTGCGTGTGTGAGCAAAGCAAAACAAAGAATTCATTCCCTACTTCTCATTGGCAGGCAGTTTTTCAGCCACTTCCAGGAAAGCAGGGCTTCATCATACCCAACGGTTACTTGGAAAGACAAATGCCATATCTCCAAATGTCCATCCCTTCTTCCTTCTTCCCTGCAGCTTTTATTGCTGAGCATGATGTCATATGGGATGGTCATTTGGAGTCAGCTGTCTGGCTGTGCCCCCCTGCCCCAGCTCCTTGGGCACCCCCCAGCCTACTTGCTGGCAGGGCAGTATGAGAAATAGAAAAGGCCTTGACACTGTGCAAGCCCTGTTCAGCCATAACTAAATCACCCCTGTGTTGTTAACACTGTTTTCATCACAAATTCAAAACACAGCACCAAACAAGCTCCTATGAAGAAAATGAACTAGTGTCACATCCTCGCATTTTAGAGCGTTAAGTAGGACTTGCCATAGTAGCATGGGAAAACTCTCAAAACCAGAAAGCTGGGGAATGGACCAGGCTGCTTTCTGAGCAGCCTATATTCACTAGAATGCGGGGACTGAGCTCCCCATGGCTCTCCAGGAAAACCTCATCCTAAAATTTCCCCACAGAAGTAGGTAACTAGGCTCAGGAGCTCACAAAAAGGGAAGTTTGTGACCAGCTTACTGAGGCAGAGGCTTGCAGGTCTCTCTGAAGGGCTTCAATCCTATTGTTTTGTTGCTGGACTGTGGCTTCCAGTCTGGCATTTTCAATTCCAAGGCTTAAAAAGAAATACAGGTCTTATGAGGGAAATCCGCCAGAGCACCAGCTCTGAAAGAACAGCGTGAAACAACATAATCTAAGACAAAAGCATCCTTCAAAATCGTATATTAACTTGCTGTGATGCAACAAGGCTATCCTGTTGTTTTCACACCATCCCAGGAAGCGACAGACGTTGCTGCACCGTGTTACTCTCTTACCGTTGCACGCAATCTTCCAGTTGTTTTATAGTCGTACTAGTCCCAGAAGATGCCAACAGGAGGTCCTGCAGTTTCTGCTTAGAAGCTATTACTTCCCTTTCCTTATTATCCAAGGCAGTCTTCAAGTCACGAACACAATGCTCAGACTGAAGATGCTGTTCTTTCAACTCCCGCAACTGCAAAATCACAGGAAGAATCCCCTGTAGTCAGGTGAGCTTTTATATAGAGGGGTCAACTGCTGCTGAAGAGTTCAAGGGCTGCATATATCTGCACATACCCTCTAGTCAAACAACTGTAATCATTTCAAGTACATTCAGACCTGCACTTGTACTAGCAAATGAGCACAAACGGTGTTACTTCATCATCTTTTTTACTGGCCTCTCCCATCCCTCCACTGATTTCCTATAGCACAGTTCTAAGCACTGACACTGCCCCTCCTACCCTTTCAGTGACTTGTGACACTCTTTGTATCCACTTGTTTGCTCCTCCATTGAAAAAAAACAAATTAAAAAGTTCATCCTTCTCCTAAAGTGACTTCACACCTCCCTCATAAGGAAATTTAAGGTGATTTCTGTTTCAGAACTCCGAGGCCTCTATGCTTCAGTTTTCCTAAGAACACTGCAAAAGGTGGTCCCCGCCTCAGAAAGGAGCTTACAATGCACTTGCAAGAAGGCTGCTTCAGGATGGCAAATTACGGCAGGGCCAAAGAAGGGGGGGAAAAAGATGCTGAGATGCTGCTTTGCAGATACAGTACAAACACACCACCTGCAAACCAGCTCTTCTTCTTGCTTAGTTCAATCCACATGGTTCTGATACCCGTACTCTTAAAAAAAGCCCAAACCCCAAACCCTAACATCTGTTTCAAAGTTCCTTCATCCATGAAGGTGGCTCACGTTGTTTTACACACCGCGCGCCCAAACAAAGACAAGGACTTTCACACATATTTAGCAACCTACAAATAAGGAACAGCTGTTGTATACAAACAGAAGACTGTAAAGAAAGAGTGCAATATCTGGAACAGGGAAATAGTGGCTCAGAGCAGGGGCGAATTTTGAGAGAGAGCAAACCGCTCTGTTCGTACCTAGCCACCAGAAGGCTGCTCCCAGCGCACTGCCTTGCCCCTCCAGCTTGCGAGGAGCTCCCCAAAGGGCCAGCTGCGTTTGTCACCAGGGGAGGGGCGGAAGAAGGGAAGAGAAAGGCCACTGCTGCAGTACTACCCCAGAGCCTGAACAAGAGCCTCTGCTGTGGCGTTGAGGAGCAAGATTCTCTCCTACTTGCAGCAGAAACGAACTGGCTTTTTGATGATTCAAGTAATGCTAATCTTCCACTCTGGAGGAGGAGGAGGAGGCAGCCACCTGGCTGAAGGTTTTACTGGCTTCATCAATTATGACAGGGGATCACTGTTAACTTCCTTAGATCTCTCTCCTACTGGCTCCCAGAATACTGTTTTGTCCTTTTTCACAATGAACGGGAAGAAACAGCCACCCAGAGGTTTATTCCTATAGTGACAGGCTTTCCATACCTCAGCTACAACCCTTTCCAATGCCCCTTGCAAGTGCAGGTTGTCTTTCTCCAGGGCACCGAGGTAGCGCATAGTAGTAACTTCTGGAGAAGCTTCTGACATAGATTGCTTTTTAAGAGGACTGGCAAGCTTCTGCTGCAGCTGTGCGACACAGTCCTAAAGAAACGTGGTTACACGAGCACAAAGAATTCGATAAGAACATGAGAATATGAGGTGTGCTTTTACTTCTTAGGTTACATAATTAGGTCAGTCTTCAGAGCAGATTTAAAGATAAGAAATGTTGCCTGCCACCAGCAGGCACCTGCAAAACTGATGACCTCTCTCCATCTTTCTCAGCTGAGCGCCTCCGCGGTACTGGGGGAAGCAGGGGAAACTTTAGTGCTTCTATGCTAGAGACGAAACTCAAAGGCCAGTTGCTATGAGACCCAGGTCATTAGCTTGACCTGCCTTCGTCCCAGTCCTAAATGGACAGCTGACCAAAAGCCCAAGTATTTCAAGGGCCCCCAGTTACAAATGTGTGGCGGGAGCAGCAGAAGACGTCAAAAGCCCAGAGGGAAATAAGCCCAAAAGCAAGCGAACCAAAGGGGACTCCACTGCATCCCTCACAGAAAGGACCTCGGAATCCCCGGAAGATTCCGCATCTTCCTCTTGCTCTGCTCCTCCCACTGGCAGGGCACCTACAAAAGAGGCAAGAAGCGACACACTGTGAGTGTTCATCTCACTCTGCTTTTTCCCATCATCCAAGCCCAGCATCCAAAAGATGAGGAACGGTTCTACTACGGGCCGTAGTGATTTTCCTCATCGGCTCTTCCACAGTTAAGGATCCTACCTTCGCTGTCCTGAGCAAGTGCAGCCCTTGTAAAGTCAGCAGTCCTCACAGGGCACGAGCTGCTGAGAACTGCCTTGTCTGCTACACCACCTGCAGAAGAGTCTTCCGTGTTTTCACTCCCCGTGTCTTCTGCCAGCAGCTTACTAAGGATATATACGGAAAGAGGAGACACAGAGTTGGTAGAAACAACCACATCTTTGCATACGTGCTTGACTAGGACAGCAACGGCCATTCCTCACCCAGCCGCTCCATTTTTGTTGCCAACTGAGAAACGGTAACACCCCCACCCCCCCACCTTACTCTGGCACTACTGTTCCGTGATGAAATATCCACTGCAGCCTTGCTCATTCTCTAGATGCACATTGGTATCTGTGAAGCACTTCAGCCCTGCTGGCTACACTCTAAACTGATCAACCACCTCTCCCTAGGGAGCACTACAAAAATTAACAAGCCCTCTGGCAGATTCACATCTAACTGCAAGGGTGCTACGTCTGCAGGATGCTACATTAATGCTGCAACTGTTCATGTCAAGCCAGCCTACAGTCTCCTCAAATGCAGTCCTGACTTGGAAGAACTTCAGAAATCTTGATGGTTAGTCTGAGGACCTGAGAGTTTAGACAGCTCCTAAGTATGATCAAAAGGCCAAAGAAGACTGCGGTTGCATTCTAAGCACTGCGTGTGTTAACTACTTTGAATAGGCATTCTCTTCTAACAAACCTGAAAGCGAGTAAATTGGGGCTCCTGAGAGAGACCCCTTTCAGGTTTGCTTTTTAACCGTGTCGTGGTTTAACCCCAGCCAGTAACTAAGCACCACGCAGCCGCTCGCTCGCTTCCCCCCTACTCAGTGGGATGGGGGAGAGAATCGGGGGAAAAAAAGTAGCACTGACGGGTTGAGATGAGAACAGTTTAATAGAACAGAAAGGAAGAAAATAATAATAATGATAATAATAACAATAGTAAAGGTGACAACAATAATAACAAAATAGTTGGAATATACAAAACAAGCGATGCACAATGCAATTGCTCACCACTCTCCAACCAAGGCCCAGTTAGTTCCCGAGCAGCTATCCCCCAGGCCAACTCCCCCCAGTTTATATACCGGGCATGACGTCACATGGTATGGAACACCCCTCTGGCCAGTTTGGGTCAGCTGCCCTGGCTGTGTCCCCACCCAGCTTCTCGTGCCCCTCCAGCCTTCTTGCTGGCTGAGCATGAGAAGCTGAAAAATCCTTGACTTAGCCTCAACACTACTGAGCAACAACTGAAAACATCAGTGTGTTATCAACATTCTTCTCATACTGAACCCAAAACAGAACACTATACCAGCAACCAGGAAGAAAACGGACCCTATCGCAGCCAAGACCAGGACAAACTGATATTTTGACTGACAACTCAGCCCCTCTCACGACAACATAAACCATTTACCCAACATGTCTACGCACGCGAGCGTAATCCACAGCCACAAAGGCAGAGTTATCTCTGTAACAGTATCAGCACCATGCCAAAGAAGCTGGCTTGCATTTATATCCCCGGCAACTGTGGCAACTGTAAGAGCAATCCTAAAGCATCCCAAATGTGTTATGAAATACATCCGCGTCTGCAGGCACTGCATTGCCATCGTTTTAATCCCTGCTTGCTCCCTAAACAATGCTTTCCCCCTTTCCTACAAGCACAGCGAAAGCAAAGCCAAATACATGGAAGCATTGGAGAATTCAGGTTGGAAGGCACCTCGTGAGGTGTCCAGGCCAACCGCCTCCCCAAAGCAGACTGAGCTACGAGGTCAGACCACGCTGTTCAGGGGTCCTTCCACTCTGCTCTTCAAAGCCCCCACGCATGGAGGCTGCACAAACTCCCGGGGCAAGCTGTTCGACTGCTTGACCATCCTCAGGCCGAGTTTGCTCCTCACGCGCAGTTAAAACACCTTGCGTTTCACCTTATGCCCCTTGTCTCTCGGACAACGTTGCCTCTCTTTCTCCTAACGCTTCCATTCACAACACTTAAGCACCAACTATGCCGCCACTTAAAAAACCCTCTCCTGCAGAGCCGTGGTGCTGCTGAGCTAATGGCAAGTTTCCTGCTGAGTCTGGGTCTGGGTCTGGGTCTGGGTCTGTGTGTGGAGGGGGCACCACAGACCGCTTTCTTGCAATCTTTGGGGTGCAAAGGATGAAAGCAGCCAAGCGCAGACCTGCTTTTACCAGTCACCCAGGGAACTCCTTCCGTGCGGCTCCTTCTTTTTCAAAGCTCATTCCCATGCCTCTCATCAATCATACTTGCAGACGACTAAAGAGACCTATGTGCCGTTTTGACAAATGTCTCACCTTTCACGCTGATTTTCAGTTCCTTTTTTGTGAAGAAACTCTACCATCTCCTCGTCATGTTTGGAGACAGCAAGATTAGGGGGGGTATATCCCTCCTGAAAGGACAAACAATCCCCGTTAGAAAAACCCAGACAAGTTCTGCACCTTTTCGAAAGAGCAGCTTTACCAAGTGCCAAGGTTACCCGGTTCTGAGCATTAATATTGGCATTACGCTCAAGTAACAGCCCTGCTACAGTTGTATTAGGAGATACGACAGCAGGGTGAAGGGCAGTGTTGCCGTCAGCATCTGCCAGATTCGGGTCGGCACCATGCTGCAGCAGAAGAGCCACACGTTTTTCTTGCTGGCACTGTACTGCCTGGGAACAACACACAAAAAAGGGAAGATTTCCAACATTTACGTTCCACTCTGTCACAACTCGGCCAGCTTCTGAATGCTGGGAAAGAAAAGCATCTTCCAAGATGAGCTAACGTATGCCCCTTCCACACCTATTACAACATGCACGTTTCTACGCAGGTCCGTGTAAAGAATCCTGCCAGGCACCTCTCATTTGACGCACAGTCGGCAAGTCCCACTGACAAGAGCGTAACATATGCCACATACCGTCGTCAGTGGCGATCTCTTGAAATGGCCAGCAAGGTTCAGCCGGCAGTTCTCTTGTACCCGACGTCTAACGACATCCACGTGGCCGTCTGCACAAGCGACATGCCGAGGTGTCCTAAAAATTAAACATACGAGCTTAACATAGACAGGCAACGGAAGAACCAAAGCTGTGCTGCCACTCAGCCCTGGGGACCCTGCAGCCCAGACTCCGCTCCTCCTGCTTTCCTGCACCGCTCACCCACAGGGCAGAAGAGAACTGGTGCTGCCTGAGCAGCTGCAGAACGACCCCGCGGGGAGACCATTGCCAAGCAGCAGGTCGGCGGCAGGCACTTCCAACAGCACTCAAGCCGACCCGGCAGCTGCGAGCAATGAAAAGCTCTGGAGCTCGCTCCCCCAGCTGACAGGGCAAATCTCGCTTTTCAAGCAATTAGCTTGAATCTGGCCCTACGCAAAACCTTAAGAGCGGGCACTTCCACGTGGCACCCGAAAGCTGCCAGGGGGGTTGATCGCACCACGCTGGACCAGCAGGCTCTGCGCTGCAACGTGCTCCTGGTGCTTGAGAGGGGACTGGTGGAACTTGGCTCAGAACCTCTCGCAGCAACGCCTGCCAGAAGCAGCCAAGGTGTCCGTCAGCGGCCCGCAGCCCCTCACCGCTTCTCCTGGTCTTGCCCGTCGATGCCACCTCTCCTCAGCCGCCACTGCCTCAGCCAGGCCAGGTCGCCGCGGGCAGCCGCGCGGTGCAGCCTGCCCGGGTCCTCCTCCCCGAGCTCGTAGGCACCGGTGGCAGCGGCTGGAGCGCAGGGCTGCCCAGAAGCGCTGCCGGAGGGCGACCGCTGGCGCTTCTTGCTGAAGAGCCCCATGACCCTCCAGCACATGCTGCGGTGCGGTCGTGGCCCCGCTGGGAGCCACCAGCAGCAGGAGGCACCCGGCGGACTCTGCCAGGCCCTGGGCGAGGAGGAGGGCGAGGGCGTGGGAGAGGGTGTGGAGGAGGGTGAGGGTGAGGACGAGGACCACAGCGAGGACGAGGACCACAGCGAGGGCGAGGGCAGGCACCAGGCAGACGAGCTCGCCTGCCGCGGCCTGCAGCCCCCGAGGCGACGGCACCTGCTGCTGCTCCGTCCGCCAGCAGGCAACAACGGCGGCGACGGCGCTCGGGGGCGTGGCAAGGGGACATCACAGACAGGGGCGTGGCTCCCGGGGGCCCCGGGCGACAGGGTGTCCCGGGGGCGGGGGCCCGGGCTGCTCCCGCCTAGCCGGAGGCCGCGGCAGACACCGGGGCAGCTCTCGCCTCGGCCGCTGCTGGTCCTTCCCTCCGCGCGTGGCAGTGCGCTATTAAGGGCATCCCTCATCGTGATAGCTCAGCATATTGAACGCGACCACCCTTAAATCATCGAATTGGACATCACTCAGAAAGAAATTAAACCTAGCCGTCCCCAGCCCCTCTGACATCTGAGGGTAAGCTGGAACGCAAGGCGGTTTATTTTCTGCCAAACTTCTGGACGCAATAACGCCACACAGCCCCCGGGGCCGGCACCCCAAAGGCCTTCCTCCGAAGGATGCTGGGCCGAGGGGCGGCGGGCAGCGCTGCGCACGGGGGGGCCCCCTCACACACCCCCGTGTCGCAGTGCCACCACTCGGCAACGCAGCAGTCACAATGCCCCGGGGCACTATAAAAGGGGCAGCCTCCCCTGTCCCACCCCCAGTCCGCCTGGCAGGCACCCCAGAGACACCCCAGAGGAAGTCCACGAGGAGCCGCTGGAATTAGTTGGAGGGGGCTGAGGGAGGACGACCGGAGGCTGGACCAGGCTGCTGGGGACGAGAAGAACCACCAAGCCCTGGAGGTGCCCGAGGCCATCAGGCTTTTTTGGATGGAGAGCTGTGGCAAGACCAAGGGAATGCCTTCTGGAGGAGCACTGCAGAGCTCGCCGTCCTCACTCCCTGCGGAGTCAGCGGCAGCAGCCGTAAGAAGTGGGATGCAGAGATGTTGCCAGGGGTCCCAGTGCTTTGGAGCACCTGCTGGTGGCCCAAAGGGTGCGGGAAGGATTCTTGCCCCCAAGGTCGATCAGGCCGGGGGCACTTGGCCACTCTCGGAAGCCCCAAGATGGCTCCAGGTTCAGGGAGAACAGGGCTTGGGCATCCTCTGGGAGGCATGACCAGCCTGCGGGACCAGGAGGCAGGTCTTGCTCACACCTGCTCAGGGAATAGCCGATCGCCAGCTCTGGGGTCAGGAAGGAATTTTCCCCCGGCGCAGACTGGCACTAGGCCCCGGGGGTTTTTTGCCTTCCTCTGCAGCACTGAGCAGGACCACTTGTCAGGGCTCCTCTGGACCGTTTTGGCTAGGTTACTGCCTGCTGCTCGTGCAAGATCTCAGGTAGCAGCCCCAGACTCCGAAAAGGAAGCTACCCTTGAGGTTTTTTCTTTTTTGGAGGAAGCTCTCCCCTTTGGGATCCACCTGTGACTCCTCCCAGGCATCTCCCAGAGCCTTTTGGCCTTTTCATAGCTATCTTTTCTTAGGATCTTAGGTCCGTAAAGCAGAGGCCAAAAGATTCTGGGAGATGCCTGGGAGGAGTCTCAAGTGGATCCCGGAGGAAAGAGCTTCCTCCAAAGGAGAAAAATCATCTGCGGTAGCCCCATTAGACAAGTCTGGGGCTGCTACCTGGGAGCTCAGGTCCTTATCAGAAAAGGCCAAAAGACTCTAGGAGACGCCTGGAAGGAGTCACAGGGGGATCCCGGAGGGCAGAGGTTCCTCCAAAAAAGAAAAAAAACATCAAAGCTAGCTTCCTTGGAGGAGTCTGGGGCTGCTACCTGAGGCGGTAGGTAGGTAAAGCAGAGGACAGAAGACTCTGGGAGATGCCTGGGAGGAGTCTCAGGTGGCTGGCGGAGGTGAGAGATTTCTCTACAGGAGAAAAAAATGTCTCGAGCTACTTACTTGGAGGAGTCTGGGGCAGGTAGCTGGGATCTCCGCTCCCAAACGCAGAGGTCAAAACATTCTGGGAGACGCCTGCGAGGAGTCTTGGGTCGATCCCGGAGGAGAGAGCTTCCTACAAAAGAGAAGAATCATCTTGGGTAGCTTCCTTGGAGGAGTCTGGGGCTGCTACCTGAGGCGGTAGGTAGGTAAAGCAGAGGCCAAAAGACTCTGGGAGACACCTGGAAGGAGTCTCGGGTGCATCCCGAAGAGGAGAGCTTCCTCCAAAGGAGCAAAATCATCTTGGGTAGCGGCCTTGACGAAATCTGGGGCTAGGCATCCCCTGGGAGGCGTGACCAGCCTGCGGGACCAGGAGGCAGGTCTTGCTCACGTGCTCAGGGAATAGCCGATCGCCAGCTCTGGGGTCAGGAAGGAATTTTCCCCCGGGGCAGATTGGCACTAGGCCCCGGGGGTTTTTTGCCTTCCTCTGCAGCACTGAGCAGGACCACTTGTCAGGGCTCCTCCGGTCCGTTTTGGCTAGGTTACTGCCTGCTGCTCGTGCACCACGAAGATGGCCTCTCGTGCCCTGCAGCTGGGGGGAGGAAGGCTTTTTTTCCCCCACGGTGGGCTAGCAAGTTTCCCCGGGGGTTTTTTGCCTTCCTCTGCAGCACTGAGCACGGCCCCTCGCCAGGGCTCCTTTGGGCCGTCGTGGCTAGGTGCCCGCTGCTCGTGCTCCACGAAGGTGGCCCTCGTGCCCTGCATCCGGGGGGAGGAACCTTCCTGACTCCCAGGCCGGGCTCCAAGGGATGCTCCCGGGGGTTGCTTCTTGTCCTCCGTAGCACTGAGCACAGCCCCTTGTCAGGGCTCCTCTGGGTCCTTTCGCCTAGCTCCCTGCCTGCTGGCTCTTGCACCTCCAAGGCACCGCTCGTGCCCTGGCTCTCTCGCCCAGTGCAAGTCGGGAGCGGGAGCGGGAGCGAGCTCTGCTCTTCCCTTAGCTCCATTTCCCCAGGGCTTCTGGCTTGGGCAAAACAGCCTGTGCTTGGAAGGGCTCCAGGCTTGCTGCCCCATCACGAGCTGCCACTTTTCACCTCTCCCTGCACGCAAATCAAGCGCAGGGCCAGCACGAGAGCGCCTTTCATGCATCGTTGGCCAAGCAGCACAGCGGCGGAGCAAGTTGCCGAACGCAAAAATACGCTTTTCACCTCTACCTGTCATACTTTGGAAAATACCCCACGGTACCACACACCTCCTCCTCCTCCTCCTCCTTCTTTTGGGTGTGGTCGGTCCTGATCCTCATTCTGCACGTTCTCACTCTTCAGGAAACAGGGACTGCTTAGCCTCTATTCCTCCTGCTACTTTCTGTAGCTCTGCGACTTGCCTTTGTGAGGCTGCAAAGGATGTTTTCTCAAGCTCAACTGAAGAATGCATCAGCCTGCTCCTGGCTCCACAGGCACATTGTGTTAAGGCTTGTGAGCATCGGCTCTGAAACAGACTCAGACAAATAAAAATAATAGCCTGTTTCCACTTGCAAACTTTGTGTTATGTGTCCTTCAAAGTGGTTTTGGAGCTGAAAACCCCCTGGCGTTTCAGGCAAATAGGAGTCTCATTGCTATTTGACTCATGGTGAGCACAGGGAACAGAGCAGAGTAGAACAGAACAGAATAGAATGGAATAGTTCAGCTGGAAGGAACCTACAACCATCATCTAGTCCAACTACCCGACCATTTCTGGGCTGACCAAAAGTTCCAAGCATGGTATTAAGGGCATTGTCCAAATGCCTCTTCAACACTGACAGGCATGGGGCATCCACCACCTCTCCAGGAAGCCTGTTTCAGGGTGTGACCACCCTCTTGGGAAAGAAATGTCTCCTCACGTCAAGTCCAAACCTCCCCTGACAGTGTGGTAGCAAATGTCCCTTGGTGCCTTGGTAAGGAACGGGGAGGAAACCGTGCATGCTCTCTACATCTCTGCAGAGTTCCTGCAGAGGGAACCAAACCCCTGTCTTTCACCTCTGGCAGCACCACAACCAAAGGAACGTCTGTGGCCTAGATGCCCTCATTTACAGAGTCTGAAGGTACAGATCCATTTTGGCACCAACGCACAAAATGGCAAGGAGAGTACCTCTCTTAATCTCTCAGTACTCAAAGCACTAACTCCTAAAGGAAAAGGAGACTTGCCAGCGTTTCAGATAAGATCTGAACATCTTCCCACAAACCCAGGTAGGCAAAGAACTCTCGGAAAGGTTCAAGTCACAGGTCAGCTGTGGGAGTTTCACCCATGGCTGAAGCCCCTTTGGTATCCCCTATAAACACGGCCAACGGGTGTGTTTAATAGAAAGGCTGCGCAGCTGGGTTTCAGTGGGACAAGGGGATGTGACGGCAATAGCAGCAATGGGCTATTTTGACAGTTTGCAAGAGCTGCCTGTCCTTTGCCTGGCTGGCCTTTGGTCACGGATCCAAATGGTCCACGTCTGAATACCACCAACCTTTCCTTCCACCACACCGGGGTCACCTCCGCGCACTTGTTTCTCAAAGCCTGACTTAATTCCGTGGCGGGCTGTTGGCACCCACCATCCCAACCTATGGCTCTGGTTACACTTTGGCTTGCCTCCAGGCTGCGGCTGCCGAAATCACCCCCCTTACGCCCCACAAAAAGGGGTTGTGTCCAGCCACATCAAGTCCCTGCTCCTCCTGGCTGCGGGGCCACATAGGCTGTAGCTCTGGCGCAGAGAGGGGACGGCTAATAAGGGCGGTCTCTGCGCTGCACGCTTGGTTCCTGCCATGACCCGACAGAAGAGGAACAGCACCAGGCGTCTCCTTGCGAGCTGACTGGCAGAGGAGGCGCCAGGGACACCCAGCAGCTGGGCCCAGGCCATGGCCGCCAAGGGCAGGGAGAGACCCCCGGGCCTCCTGGGCACAGCGACAGCCCGTGCAATGATTGCTGGAGGTGACTTGTCGGTATGACGCACGCCCCCCGCCGCCCCCTCAAGGGAAGGGGAACCTCCGGGGAGGAACGCAGTGCACACGTAAAGGATCGGTTCCGTGGTGGCTCCCTAAGCAACGTGACCTGCAACTTTGGACGTCAGCAACACCGGGGAAGCTTGGTACGCTGACTCTGAAAAGGAACACGGAGCGTGGAGCGGAGCCAAGACCCCGCGGCCAGGCTCTGTGATCGCAGGGGTAGGCAACCGGAACGATCGGAATGAGAGCGCTTGGTCCCTGCATTGAATCCACTGAAGCAAGGAGGTAAAATAACGGCGGTTCTGTCGAGCTAACGCCCTACGCTTCTGGTTTCTATCACACGGGCCCACTTCTGGGGTACTCACACGCAACAGCAGGTCCTCTGGGTGAACTCTGCTCCTTATAATACCAAAACACACCTCCACCCTCAAAGCTACCCACCTCCAAGGTGCGACTACCCCCCCACTGAGCACGCGCTCTGAATTTTCTCTAGCGTATACCTTTAAAAGCAAACCGAGAGAACTTTATACCAATCAAAGGAAAGGGATGTATGACTAGAGTCACTCAAGCCCCACCGAAAAACTCAGAAAACATAAAAGGGCTTCAGAGAGGAGAAATGTCAGGGAAGACACCATCACAGACAAGTCGGGAGGACATCGCTGACTTCTGGGATCAGTCGATGAGCTGAGCCTCTCTCCCCCCCCGCCATAGGGATGCCTATTGCGTGAGATTCGAACACTCGGCTGTACCGACTGCTTCCCCGGGAAACTTAGAATTCTTTAGAGCTCTTTTCTTTCATCATTTCATGCGCTTGTAGGCAACTGTATTGCCACCTGCACGTGCTTTGCAGACAGTCTATTTATCGCGGGCAATCCAAAAGCACCTGTACCGTTGCTTTAATAAACTGCGCTGCTCATTCATCTAGTCGTGATAGTTCGTTAGCGCAACCAAACTCCCCAAGTCTGGTCATTCTCGTGCGTTGAACGCAGCTAAGCCGAGAGTGCAGTGCGCTATTAAGGGCATCCCTCATCGTGATAGCTCAGCATATTGAACGCGACCACCCTTAGAGCATCGAATTGGACATCACTCAGAAAGAAATTAAACCTAGCCGTCCCCAGCCCCTCTGACATCTGAGGGTAAGCTGGAACACAAGGCGGTTTATTTTCTGCCAAACTTCTGGACGCAGTAACGCCACACAGCCCCCGGGGCCGGCACCCCAAAGGCCTTCCTCCGAAGGATGCTGGGCCAAGGGGCGGCGGGCAGCGCTGCGCACGGGGGGCCCCCTCACACACCCCTGTGTCGCAGTGCCACCACCCGGCAACGCAGCAGTCACAATGCCCCGGGGCACTATAAAAAGGGCAGCCTCCCCTGTCCCACCCCCAGTCCGCCTGGCAGGCGCCCCAGAGACATCCCAGAGGAAGTCCGCGAGGAGCCGCTGGAATTAGTTGGAGGGGGCTGAGGGAGGACGACCGGAGGCTGGACCAGGCTGCTGGGGACGAGAAGAACCACCAAGCCCTGGAGGTGCCCGAGGCCATCAGGCTTTTTTGGATGGAGAGCTGTGGCAAGACCAAGGGAATGCCTTCTGGAGGAGCACTGCAGAGCTCGCCGTCCTCACTCCCTGCGGAGTCAGCGGCAGCAGCCGTAAGAAGTGGGATGCAGAGATGTTGCCAGGGGTCCCAGTGCTTTGGAGCACCTGCTGGTGGCCCAAAGGGTGCGGGAAGGATTCTTGCCCCCAAGGTCGATCAGGCCGGGGGCACTTGGCCACTCTCGGAAGCCCCAAGATGGCTCCAGGTTCAGGGAGAACAGGGCTTGGGCATCCTCTGGGAGGCGTGACCAGCCTGCGGGACCAGGAGGCAGGTCTTGCTCACACCTGCTCAGGGAATAGCCGATCGCCAGCTCTGGGGTCAGGAAGGAATTTTCCCCCAGCGCAGACTGGCACTAGGCCCCGGGGGTTTTTTGCCTTCCTCTGCAGCACTGAGCAGGACCACTTGTCAGGGCTCCTCTGGACCGTTTTGGCTAGGTTACTGCCTGCTGCTCGTGCAAGATCTCAGGTAGCAGCCCCAGACTCCGAAAAGGAAGCTACCCTTGAGGTTTTTTCTTTTTTGGAGGAAGCTCTCCCCTTTGGGATCCACCTGTGACTCCTCCCAGGCATCTCCCAGAGCCTTTTGGCCTTTTCATAGCTATCTTTTCTTAGGATCTTAGGTCCGTAAAGCAGAGGCCAAAAGATTCTGGGAGATGCCTGGGAGGAGTCTCAAGTGGATCCCGGAGGAAAGAGCTTCCTCCAAAGGAGAAAAATCATCTGGGGTAGCCCCATTAGACAAGTCTGGGGCTGCTACCTGGGAGCTCAGGTCCTTATCAGAAAAGGCCAAAAGACTCTAGGAGATGCCTGGAAGGAGTCACAGGGGGATCCCGGAGGGCAGAGGTTCCTCCAAAAAAGAAAAAAAACATCAAAGCTAGCTTCCTTGGAGGAGTCTGGGGCTGCTACCTGAGGCGGTAGGTAGGTAAAGCAGAGGACAGAAGACTCTAGGCAATGCCTGGGAGGAGTCTCAGGTGGCTGGCGGAGGTGAGAGATTTCTCTACAGGAGAAAAAAATGTCTCGAGCTACTTACTTGGAGGAGTCTGGGGCAGGTAGCTGGGATCTCCGCTCCCAAACGCAGAGGTCAAAACATTCTGGGAGACGCCTGCGAGGAGTCTTGGGTCGATCCCGGAGGAGAGAGCTTCCTGCAAAAGAGAAGAATCATCTTGGGTAGCTTCCTTGGAGGAGTCTGGGGCTGCTACCTGAGGCGGTAGGTAGGTAAAGCAGAGGCCAAAAGACTCTGGGAGACACCTGGAAGGAGTCTCGGGTGCATCCCGAAGAGGAGAGCTTCCTCCAAAGGAGCAAAATCATCTTGGGTAGCGGCCTTGACGAAATCTGGGGCTAGGCATCCCCTGGGAGGCGTGACCAGCCTGTGGGACCAGGAGGCAGGTCTTGCTCACGTGCTCAGGGAATAGCCGATCGCCAGCTCTGGGGTCAGGAAGGAATTTTCCCCCGGGGCAGATTGGCACTGGGCCCCGGGGGTTTTTTGCCTTCCTCTGCAGCACTGAGCAGGACCACTTGTCAGGGCTCCTCTGGTCCGTTTTGGCTAGGTTACTGCCTGCTGCTCGTGCACCACGAAGATGGCCTCTCGTGCCCTGCAGCTGGGGGGAGGAAGGCTTTTTTTCCCCCACGGTGGGCTAGCAAGTTTCCCCGGGGGTTTTTTGCCTTCCTCTGCAGCACTGAGCACGGCCCCTCGCCAGGGCTCCTTTGGGCCGTCGTGGCTAGGTGCCCGCTGCTCGTGCTCCACGAAGGTGGCCCTCGTGCCCCGCATCCGGGGGGAGGAACCTTCCTGACTCCCAGGCCGGGCTCCAAGGGATGCTCCCGGGGGTTGCTTCTTGTCCTCCGTAGCACTGAGCACAGCCCCTTGTCAGGGCTCCTCTGGGTCCTTTCGCCTAGCTCCCTGCCTGCTGGCTCTTGCACCTCCAAGGCACCGCTCGTGCCCTGGCTCTCTCGGGCTCTCTTGCCCAGTGCAAGCCGGGAGCAGGAGCGAGCTCTGCTCTTCCCTTAGCTCCGTTTCCCCAGGGCTTTTGGCTTGGGCAAAACAGCCTGTGCTTCGAAGGGCTCCAGGCTTGCTGCCCCATCACGAGCTGCCACTTTTCACCTCTCCCTGCACGCAAATCAAGCGCAGGGCCGGCACGAGAGCACCTTTCGTGCATCGTTGGCCAAGAAGCACAGCGGCACAGCAAGTTTCCCAACGCAAAAATATGCTTTTCACCTCCACCTGTCGTACTTTGGAAAATACCCCACGGTACCACACACCTCACCTTAGTACACTTAGATGTTATGCAGGTGTTCCATAATTAAATTGCATACCATAAAAGCTGATGTAGAAAGTCTTATCACGTTGCAGAAGGTACATAAGCATAGATTAAGCTCCTTCTCTTTACCTTGAAAAACTAGGCAAGTTAGAGATCAGGACTTCTAAAATTAATCAAAACCTTGGCAGATATATGAACAAAAACTAAAGCTCAGTGTTTTAAAGAAAATAAAAAGAGTCTACTTTAGTTCACGCTCTGCTAAAATTACCTGATGGATAGGTGCCTAACGTGCATCCTGTGCCAGACACTCTGTATGCACAGAGACCTTTCTTATACACTTTCTTAATTACCTGCATTGCTTATCAGTATTCACTCGTTCATATACGCATACTCATTTAAAGCAACTTATCTTAGTAGGGCTATTTTCATCACAGCTTGCTTTGAATACCATCTCATTTTGGTAACATCAACTGGTCAACCCTTAGGTATACATATGATTCCCACAGGTACCCGCACATACAGAATCTGGCACTTGTGAGACAATGCCTGTGCAAAGGCTAACGAGGTGGGTAAAACAGTCTCATTTGGTGCATCCAGGATGGGTGCTGTATCCTCTATCCACAGCGCAGACAAACACAGGACTAAGATTCACGCGATACAGTGAATTTACTGGGTGAGAAGGGAGAAAGCGGAAGAGGATTTGCCTTCTGAAACTGGACAGTACTCGTCTCAAGAGCAAGAGCTGCCGCTTTTATTAACTGTTTTCAAAAATCTGCAGCTAAGAGGACTCCTTTGAGCTGAGTACTTGACAGTCCTTCTCCACTTGTACAAACTTGACAAATACAAGTGTATTTGTCACACCCTTAGGGTGTGTTCTGGCTTGATGGGGGTTTTGTTTGGTTTTCCAGAAGAAATTACCAGGAAGTAGTAAATGTCAGCAGCTCTTCAAGTATGCTTGTGTGTTTCTGGATGGTTTGTAGCCCTGCCTCCAAAGGAAAAACACATGCACACAGTTTACCATTGAAAATACTTCACACTGTACTGATGGCTTTTTTTCTTCTGAATCTCAGTTTGTAATTGTTGGAAGCAAGTTTTCTAGTCATAAACTTAGCTGAGCTATTGGAAAAACCTGCTGTATATTATCTTTATACTGCTATCCACCAGCATGGAACTTACTGTCCTGTAACTACATACCTCAGATTATAAAATACATATGCATGTGTTCATTTCAAATGATCAGTTATTTATGTCACAGCTGAAGAAACATATCTCAACGTGAGAAAACAAGTATACACCTACTCACTCAACTGCAAGTTGTAAGCTTCACTGCAACACACCTTAGAGTTTTAGTTTCTTTCCAGAGGTGAAGATGACAGCAGAAAGACTCGAGTCCAAAGCTGTTTTCACCTACCCTGAGTGTTATTTCAAGTTATTGCTCTGTGATTACTACAAAAATTACGCAGTCATATGGCTTGAAAGGCTGACCATCTTTCACACATTCTGGAGACTGTGAGGTTTTGTACATGAATGTCCTGGCTTCAGGTGGGATAGAGTTAATTTTTACAGGAACCTGGGAGGTGGGGGGCATAGCCGGGGCAGCTGACCTGAACTAGCCAAGGAGCTATTCCATACCATATGACATCATGCTCAGTATATAAATGGCGAGCGGGCTGGGGGGAGCTCTCTTGGCTATCGGTGGGGGAAGTGGTGGAGCGTCGGGTTCCGGGTGGTGAGCAGTTCCACTGTGCATCACTCTTTTTGTATATTCTTTCATTAGTACCGTTGTTGTTGTTGTAACTTTTTGCGTGTGTGTGTGTTGTCCCAGTAAACTGCCATTGTCTCAACCCTCGAGGTTCCAGTTTGGTTTGGTTTTTTTTTCCTTTTCTCTCCTTCGTCTCCCCCCTATCCCACCGGAGGGGGGCGGGAGGAGTGAGCGAGTGGCTGCATGGTCCTTTGTTACCGGCTGGGCTGAAACCACGACAATGAATAATAGAGAAATGGGAATCAGCACAGGTAGATCAGCGATTTGTCTATGTCACACGTACAACAGTGTTAAGAGGTTAATTTGCAATTTGTTTCATTTTTATCCTCACATCTCCACCACTGGTAAGCCACTTGGGTGAGATCCTTCATTTCTGTAATTCCAACTGTTTTACGCTGTACTCAATATTTCCATCTCTAAACATGGGCCCACTCAAAACAAACAACTGATTTCAGGTTTTAAAAACACTTTCTTAGTTTTAAAACATCTCTAAGTTTTACAGCAGTCCAGTTGTACGTGCAACTCCAAAACATCCCTCGCCTGTAAATCCACCAGTCTGATGCTCATTTACATCACAGGTCTTTCACCAAGCACAATGTTCCTGAGGTGGGTACAATGCAGTATGTGCCAGTGTAGACTCTTTTCCATTACCAGGGAAATTAAAAAGATGTTTTAATATCACTGAAAATTCAGGCTGGATGGAAAAACACACAAGTAGAAAATGCTGATTTCAAAAATGCCAAGGCACATCCTTTCATTGCCCACATGGAAAACCCATAGACCAGGTATGGCTATGGAGATCTCTTCCTCCACCCCACTATTGCCTAAAAGGACGACGGGCAGATTTGTCACACTGCTTGGGACTCACAAAGATCTATAATTTGGTATTATATTTCTGCATGCAGCCTCTGCATCCTGTGGGAGCAAAGAAATGCTCCTGCTGCCTTGCAGCCCTGCCACTCCACAGCTCCCAGGACACCTCAGAGCTCTGCACATCCCCATCGGTTCTCCTTGGGTGGACATTCCCAGAGGAATTATGCTGCTGCGAGCGTGCAAAGCCACTTGAAGGAGACACAAAACAATTGTACATTTTCTCCTTAATAAACAGTCCCTCTGGACACAGAAGTCACAGACTCTCTCTGCTCGCCAGCACGTGGGATAACTGCGCATCAGCCACATCCTACATTTTCTCCGTGTTGTTTCTTTCTTTTGCAGCACTTGCAGATATCCACTGGGGAATATGGTAATCCCAAAACACTGCTGCCTCCATGCTACACGGTTTCACCATTCATCAACATTAGCTGTGTTCATGCATGATAAAGTACTGGCTTATTTGTACAGGAAGGAAAGACAAATTAGGAATTTCGTGTACTAACCTTTTACCTGCCCTGGCTTTGACACACCACACCCTGTCCTGTTCTAGAACCGCGGTACCGAAAAAAAGCTATGCAAAAATTACACGTACTCTCTGCTGCTAGTCCACTTTCTTTTCCCCATGATCAAATCCCTTTTCAGAGATATGAGAAGACAAGCAATGTAGAAAGCACCTGGAAGGTTATCGTACTGCTGTTCCAGCAAATTATATGGCTGGCTGCCTCTGGAAAATGTTTGGGGAGCTGCATCAACATGCAAGGAACCTCAAAAAGAGGAGGGAATTTTTGAACTGCTCTAATTGTCACTCTGTCCTGAAATTGAGACCTCCAGCACAGCAAAGACCTCTGACAACAAACAAAATCAGCAATGAACAACAACTAAGATGGTTTCCCACACAAACCTCAGTCCTGCCCTTGGTAAATTGCAGGGAATTTGCTTAGAGAAGAAATTTTCTTAAGCTGTCAACTGGGCAACAAAATTGTCATCAAGGAAAAAACAAATGCAACAGCATCTCCATGCAGATGAGAAAAAGAGAGCACTATATTGTCTCTCAGAGAAGAACCAAGAGAGACGCTATAGACTAGGTTCATTCAGTAAAATCAGATAACAGCATCTGACTTCTCCTTTATCAGGCTGATACGCACCTACTTACTCCTAACTTACAGTGGACAGAGTAAATATGGTTTAAGAATTACTTGTTCTCAAATTTCACTTCTATTCTTAAACGTACAGGACTTTGGGCATAAATCTGCCACTCACGACATGCCTGTTTCCCCTTTGTATTCAATCTAAAAGCAGTCTTTATTGAAATGATCATAAATTACACACTGACATTTGGCAGCCTTTGTTAAAAACAGAAACCTACCACAGCCTCATCACAGCTCTCTATTGCCATCTCCCCATTTCTGTAGCTAAACACACCCAGTGTGGCAAAGCAGCTGCATCATTTACTGTTCATTAAGAGGTAGAAATGATGCAGCAGGTGGATGTCAGGTTTTGTCCATTACTTCACAATTACTTGTTCTGAATATTTAACCCACATTTTGGGAGGTGGAATGAGAACCATTTATCTAAATCAGAATGATTCACCTGAGGAATATTTTCCCCTCCTGCACCTCTTTTCTATCTTTCTTTTCCCCCCAAACCTCATAAAATATTAAATTCTCCTGGATCACCTTATTAGTACTCATCTATTAATAGCAGACTCCACAAACTCCTCACTCCTCGATTAATGTTGCTCAGCCAAACATCCCATGCTTGAAAGGGCTCAGGATGACTATGGAAACCTCTCTGTTGCAGGAACTAACAACCTTGAAAGATACCTTAACGAGGACAAGAAGATCTCCTCCAGTTTATAAAAAAAAAAAATTGTGCTAACTCATCCAAATGCTTGCATGAATTTGGACCAGTTTCTGTCAAACTTCCCCTTGTTCTTGTGTGCCTAGGAGTCACTCTTTGATTTTAAACCAGCCACCTTTGCACACAGGATTTGTTCAGAATTGTAAGTTTCCATTAAAATGCAGAAAAATCTTGAAAGCTAAAGTTATTTCCATTTTCTATACAGACTGGTACGCTTGTAGAAAAAGCTCCACTGTCCAGAAGGCTGTTGACCACAGCCTTCGTTTGCAGCTTGAACTACAGCCAATCCAGATCACTGAAGGTGAGGACAAACACTCTGAATTTGACTCACAACATCATAAAAAGTCAGGGTAGTAAGTCAAGCACATGCCAAATAATTTACTTTTTACATATATGACTTCACTCTCCATAAGGATGAATCAGCTCAGCAGCAATCTCTTACTAGTGGCAAAATACAAGACTAATACATAGCAGTAGGTATCTTGCAAGTGCCACCAAAATGTGAAACACAAATATAGGCAACTTGCTGTATACAACCGATCACAGACTCTGGCATCTGAATAACAGGAAGGTGAGCTGGAAGCTCTATGTGTTACACCACCCGCACAATTCTCCCACCAACAGGGCTCCTCTCTTGCCTGAGAACAGTAAATTCACACTGGGCTACTGCAAAACTATTGCCAACAATTGAAATGAGAAAAGGTTGTGGTATTTAATTAGGAATTTAAAAAAATGCCAACCATGAAATATAAACTGTCAGGACTTCATTCTTTCTGTCTCAGTGTTGTTCATTGAACCCTTCTTTGCTTTCTTGAATAATAGCCATGAATTTTGGGAAGGGTGCAGAGAGGATTACTTCAAATATAGCGAGGGCTGTATCCTGTGCCAGAAGCTTTAAAAGAAAAAAAAAAAAAAAGAAAAAGAAAAAAGAAAAGAGAACTGTGGCAAATGGAAAGAATGACAACTTCAAATCTGCAAGCACATAAGTGATCAACAAATGCTGGTTGACAGCCTAACGTGGTGACTAAAGCAATCACAGTACGCCTGCTTCTGCCACGACAAGGGCCAAATGAGAGAACAACCATCAGCCAGGTGTCATGGGCAAGCCATCACTTCTGCACAAAATTAAAGTACAATGGAAACAGGCTGAAGAAAGAGAAATACAGAGAATGACAGTGTGGAAAGATGCCCCTCTGCCTTACTTCAGATGTTCATCTAGAGGAAGTGAAGGAAGAAAACAACAGCTATTCTATTCATGATTTCCTGCTGCTGCATGAGTGCCTGAACTGGCATGATAACATCTTCTTCCACCCAGGTATGCCAGAAAGGGAATGCTGCACACATCAGTTACTGAATTAAATTAAATAGATGCAAGTCATAAGTTCATAAACTGATCTCTAAATCACTGCTATTTTGTGGATAGACAAGGTCAGAGTCTCCGTCCCTGTATTTCGTTTCATCTACAGGCTTGGAGTCCATTTGACTCTCACTTAAAGTTATTCCTGATTTCACTCTTGAACTGAACAACGGGGAAACAAAAATGGACTTCTTGGATCCCCAGCCCCATGGTTACTTGCAACAAGTGATAAAAGGATGGTCACAGTGCACGTTTTTAGGGTTTTATCTGCCATTTGACAACACTTCCAGTTACCCACTGGCCAGATAAACACTAACATTAGACACTGCGTAGAGGTCTGGCTTATCAGAGCTATCGCTCCTCTGTCATTGGGTCTTCTTGTCCACAGCTTTTGTAGAGCCACAGCAAAACAGCCCTCTTCTCTCCCGTTGCATATACAGAACGGGCAGCTACACTCATCAGCTAGTCACAGACCTGTGGCACATGAAAGAGGAGCTGGGCATGACCTTCAGCATCAAAATCACCCGCCTCCATGCTCAGAGCAGTGTGGCAGCCTGCCGCCCTCAGTGAGGAGCAAGGCTCTGCAAGCCAACACAGAGAGAGGGGAATGCGCTGCCTCCTATCATAGACGCTACCCTCACACCGTCATCAGTTTTAATTGTGATTCTCCTGTAGCAGCGTGAACTACTCCTATCAAAGAGGTAATGACAACAACAACACTTTTGAAACCAGCTTCCTGTATTCTACATGAGAGTGAAAAATACATGCTTTCCTCCAAACGATGCTGCTTGGTTTTTTTCTTCCTCCTCCTTTTTTCCCCTTTTTTGCTTAGTATTCAGCTGTGGGTTTTGCATCTCCTCAGAGATGAGCACAACATAGCGGGTTCCTCACTGGACCTGTTCATGACAAACTTCACTGCCAGTTTCTAATGCTTCTTCTAGCAGCTAAGTTTTGTCCCTCACTATGGTTTCAGGCTTCCCACCTGGCTGAGTTGTTGCACTGTGTTCATAGGTCTCAACCTACAATATTGCCCTGGAAGGAGCAAAATTCCCACTTGCTGACACTAGAGAGGAAACTTGCAGTCTGTGACAGGCCACAAATCCTCCTCTCCTATCAGGGTAAAAAAAAAGCAGGTACTTGGTACCACACGCCCTGCTTTTCCAACGTATGCCACCTTTTTCAGGCTTCTCACAGACAGAGCACTTGAAGAAGGAAGACAATCCGGGGCCGAGTTATCTTGCAGGACCACCAGCATCTCTCAGCAGGATCCTGGCCTGACATTCATGAAATGGTCCAGGGCTCTCCCTACCTACACATGCGCACACACAGAAAACCATCCATCTACTCTCATTCCTCATCTTCCTTTCCATGGCATTCCCATTTTTGCTGTCACAAACTAGGTATCCCAAGGAGAGTGTTGCAAGGAAGGTCCTTGGCAAAGCTGGTTCCTTACACGACTGTTTGGTAAGGACTATGACAAGCCACTAAACAGGGTTGTAAATACCATAAAGCACATGATTCTGAAAATCATGCATTACCATTTGTCTATGCATTTTTTTCATGCTGCTTTGCAGTGTACATTTTCATATTGTGTTTTAACAGTGAGATTGATTTAATTGGCAATTGTTTATCTAATATTGCTAGTCTCCTACATTATTACGATTTTTACAGGCATCAAAAAATTCTGATGAAAATGTTTTAAAGTTGAAAGCACATCCACAATAGAAGAAAGTTCCAAAATCACCTAAGAAATTTCCAAGGTTTACTTTCTTCCTCAGAAATACAACAAAATAATTATGATTTTCATTGCAATTTCATTTAACTGAAGTCTATTTTCTACCTTGTGAAATGGGAAATAAATACACCATTATTCTCTGTGTTAGCATACTATTTCCAATTAGCTGTACCTTTATATTAAGTTTAGCTACGAGACATTTACTTGCATGCTTCTAAATATACAGTTGGGTTATTTCATTTTATAATCCATGCTGCCTGGAAACTACAGAGCCAGAATTTTTTTTTTTTTTTTTTTCATAAAGAAGAGTTTCATTTTAAGACTATATGACCAAGAAGAATAAAGCTGAGAAGAAATTTCAGGAAATAGGTATAAAATGAACTCAGCGATCCTCTCTCAACTCTCCATTGGTTCTATTGAGACGATCGTCTCAAAGCCGCTTTGCAGGCTCAGTTGGCCATATGTCCACACTGCCTAGGCTGCAGCAAGGCACCCGCCTTTGTTCAACAAGCAGTAACGCTTTGAAAATAGTGGGCTTTTGATGCACTTTCCAGTTGGCACTCATATGTAGTTTGGATGCATCTTCTGGACGCAAGCCACCTGAAGCATCACTAGTCAGCGTACACCTGGAGAAGAGGCATAGCCCCAAACACTGTAGTTACATGGCCAGGTCAGCATGATGCTATAGCCAGTGTGACCCAGAAAACTAGATGCAACGATGCCTCACCGTAACCAGTCATGATGTCATCTCAACACGGGCACCAAGCAAGGAGGTTGCTGATCAGGTAACTGCCACTGGGCTTCACAAGACTAAACTAACACCTGGGTCTTGACTGCTTACAAGTTTGGGCCACACAAAAGCCCTAAAACATGCAGAAATCGTAGACTTGATCAGCGACACTAGCATAAATGGAATGCTTATGGCAGTCATCCCAGGAAAATGCTAAGTGCCACACATACGGACACTATCCTCCAGTAGATGCTACACAACAGGGAACCCGTGGACATGCCCAGCCCAGCCAAGGATGGCCTTCTGTCAGAAAGCAACTGTTAGTTTCATCGCTAAGTCGAGGACAAGCCAGATGGCTGTAGTTTCACACACCTGCATGCTCCAGTGCTGACATTGAACAGGCTGGTGCCAAGCGAGGAAGGCCACAAGGTAATGCGAGTTTAGTGCAGGCAGAGGATGATGACCACCACCCTCTCCTCCTGGACTGGGCAGCTCATCCCAGACCTGGCACTACTCCAGACTTTCTGCCAGCTCATTTAGCCCACAGCCCAGTCCTGCAAATCCAGTCCTACCAAGGGCTGCTGGTGTCACTCTGCCAGAAACAGCCTGAGGTGACAGGCCTTGGTTCAGTAAGAATCGCAAAAAAACCCCAAACCCAAAACCAACAACAACAAAAAAATCACACAAAATCCCACACACAACATAAAACTGGCACAGGAGCTAGACCCCCCCTGCATGTGAACTAGCTCGTTATCCACGACCACGAGGAGGTCACCGCAGGTCACCTCAGCTCTCTTACCTGCAGCTCTGGCTGTCCCTCACAAAACAGCTGAACCCCTCCTGCCTTTCCTGTCTTGTTAGTAACATCCCACTGAAAAATAATCCCTCCGTGGTCACCAGAGAACAGCCAAGGAGGACACGGGGCAGAGCCACTTACAAAGGTAACAAACAGTGAGGTGGCCCTGGGGTCCGCATGGTTACAGAGAAGTCAAGCATGGCACAAATGCTCTCCAAGACTAGGCAGACCGTAGTCAGGTGCTGTGGAATAGCAAGGATCCCTCGCAGCACTCAGCCTTTCTCTACTGGGGACGTCAAGCAGCATGAACATGGGTGCAGTTGTCTAGCCAGACCTACAGCTATGGGGACTGACTCTAAAAATTGCACATACTTGGCCCTCAAAAGCCAGCATTTTGTCTCAGAGTTCAACAAAGCCAGTGTTTATCTCAACGTGGTCACATAGCAAACCTGTTTCTTTCACCTCCTCTCCAGAAAATATCTCCTGTTCAAAAAAAAAAGACACAGATGGTTGCTGTTCATGCCACCCATCTGAAATTTTGAGTCAAGTTAGCTTTTGGTGCTTTGTTTCTATCACCAGAGTCCTTGAAATTCCCACAGAAGTATGAAGGCACTCAGAAGAGAACAGAGAACTGATTGATTGATTACCTTGCTCTCCATCTGAATTGCACTCAATTAGCTAATGCCATTCAGCTTGTGACATCTTAGTTGCCTTAGGCATATACTGGTACAGCCCTGCTAAAGGCAGGTACTCTGACAAAACTGCACTGATAAAACTGGCAGAGAATCTGGTCTCACATCGGAGGCCACGCCTGGGCCAACAAAACCAAACAAAAATAGAGAATTTTAGAAGCCAGCTGCTGGAAGTATTGAACAGTTCCCAATAAAGTGTCTGTGGACAGAGGAGTGTCACTAAGATGACTTCACCTTTGACAAGACAAAGGAAAAGTATAATCACATTTTGCATATCAATAGACACACAAATTCAGCAATTGAAAGACTAATGAGAGAACGGGCTTATTTGCTTTCCTATCACTTTGTCTTATCTCAGGGCTGGAGGAAATACACTAGAAAATTTCCCATGTAGTATTTTAGGCCAAGTTCTCTGTTGACATCAACATTAGTAGAGAGTACTGGTTAAAAATAGATGCCACCTTAGTCTAGTATCTCTGCAAAGATCAAAATTTAAGCAGTATTTTTTAAGACCTAGAGAAAGCTCAGCAGGACCCCCAGAAATGCTTCTGCAGAAGCAACAAGCAGCAACCTCTGTTTGACCAGGCTTCGATTCAAAACAGATCAAAGCATTTGGCTGACCCTGGAAATGAACTAATGCTTTCTAAGGCTACAGATAATCTCACTAAGACCATTACCCAACTCACAATGAACTGATAAAAAAAAGTTTTCAGTGCTTCTCTATGGAAGTTGTCGCTGTCATTTGCACTTCCCCGCCCTCCTTAGAGGAACCTTGTTCAGACAAATTTAAATTACACTTGCGGACCTGTATTAGTATCTCGTCACATGAGTTTCTTCTTTCCTATCATCTGAGCTGTGAACTCAGTGCCGCTTTTTTTTGACGACTGGGAGATGAAGCTTGCCTTTTCATAAACTTCTCTATGCAACACTCAACTCACAAAACACTCCGTTTACAGAGGAAAAAAAGTTAAAATATGTTATCCTGGTTTGTCTCAAACACAGATGGGGAAACGCTCCAGAGAAAAATCCCAGCTGTCAATCTGCACTGCAGACCTCTACTTCGTACTGATGTTAGAGGGAGTTCCACCCAGCAGATGTATACAGACAATGCAACAAAAATCTGCAATGCAGACAACAGATCCGCAATGCAGATCAGATGCTAGGATTTTACTCACAGGGTGATAATTCAGCTTCGCTGTTCCCACTACAGAATCACAGAAATGCTGAGGCTGGAGGGGGCCTCTGGAGATCATCTAGTCCAACCCCCTTGCTCAAAGCAGCGTCAGCTACAGCAGGTTGCTCAGGACTCTGTCCCATCATGTTCTGAATATCTCCAAGGACGGAGATTCCACAACTTCTCTGGACAACCTCTGCCAGTGTCTGACTACCCCTCACAGTAAGAAAAAAAAAAAAAAAAAAAAAATCCAACCCAAAAACCATTAAAAAAAAAAGCTGCTGCTTATGTTTGAATGGTATTTCCTGAATTTCCATCTTTGCCCTCTGCCTCTTGTCCTGTCACTGGGCACTACTGAGAAGAGCCTGGCCCCACCTTGTGTGCTCCCTTCTGTCAGGTATTTACATTGATAAGCTTCCCCCAAGCCTTCTCGCCTCCAGGCTGAACAGTCCCAGCTCTCCTGGCCTCCCATTCTATGTCAGATGCTCCAGTCCCTTCATCTTCTTCATGGTCCTTTGCTGGACTCTTTCCAGTATGCCCCTGTCTCTCTTGCACTGCGGAATCCAGAACTGGACCCAGCACTCCACATGTGGACTCACCAGTGCTGAGCAGAGCGGAAGATGGACCTGCTGGTGACGCTCTTCCTAATGCCACCCAGGATGCTGTTGGCCGCCGCCCTTGCTGCAAGGTCACGTTGCCGGCTCATGGTCTAAGTTGTTGTCCACCAGGACCCCAAGCTTCTTCTCAGCAAAGCTGCTTTCCAGTCAGTCAGCCCCCAGCACAGACTGGGGCATGGGGTTTTTCCCTGCCGCGGAGCAGGACTTTGTGCCTCCCCTTGCTGAACTGCATGAGGTTCCTGTCAGCCCAGCTCTCCAGCCTGTGGAGGTCCCTCTGGATGGCAACACACCCACCAGGTCTACCAACCACACCCCCTCTTTTGGGGGCGGGGGGGTGTTCATCTACAAACTTGCTGAGGGTGCGCTGTGCCCCATCATCCAGGTCATTCATGTTAAACAGCACAAACCACAGTTGTACAGGCCATAACACAGCCATGCTGGGGCACGGGCGACCGGGGCGGAAACAGATCTGTGTAAAATAGATTGAATCAATTTCTGCTATTATAAAATTTTCATTCATTATTGTACTGCTGCTTCAAAAAGAAGGGCATATAGAAGATGACAAATCTGAGTTTAACCTCAATTCAGAAAAAAATGAAATGAGTTTGGAAAAAAAGAGAGCAATACGGCTGATATTCTGCTGCAGCACAAAACTAAGGAGCCTGTATTCTGTTGATACCAACCAGCAGTTTTTCTAAGAAATTAAGACAGTTTTGCTAGCAGAAGAGTTGATATATCAGGATAACAGAATTATTTATATTATATAACGAATTATAGAGCAGAAAAGCACTAAGCGCTTTTTTTTTTTCTGAGAACTAATGCAATGAGCAAACACGCAAAGCCCAATTAAAGGCCATACTGATTCCAAGTCTGCAAGCTTCACGGAGTTTTTGTGAAAGCCAGTGGGCATTCCACAGATGGGAATTTGCTGTATCTAGCCCAGGCCACTTTGATTAACACATCATTCAACAGCATCGCTCATGATTCAGCAAAAACACTCTGCCAAGTTTAGCAGATTTCTAACATTAATCAACAAAGAGGCACGTTTCAGTGCACGAGCACTGTTTTGAAATACCAAGCCACACACTCACCTGCAGTAAATCAGTATAACTCCACAGAAGTCAACTGAGTTTTATGCCAATTTACAGCAATTTTGGCCCACCCCATTTACACTACTACACTCCCTAATTCTTTTACTCAAGTACTGCAGACATTGCAGGTAATTACATTAGAAGCAACTTGAAAACTATTTAGGAAGCAAAGAAACTCTCACAAGGAGGTACAGTGCCAGAAGAGGAATCCAACTGTCTCGACATCTTCAGGATGAATCTGAGTATTACTTTATTATGAGTAATACTTGTTTGGAATTAGGGCAGACTTAATTGTAACTGCTACAAGCAGCCAGTAGGATAACAAGCCTCTTTTTGATTCAGGAGCAGATACTACTGGTGACAATTACATGACAAAAATCAGTCTCGAGGTTCCAAGTACTGGAAAGAGAAATGTTACCTTCTTCTTAGAAACTCCAACTACAGATGCTCACACTGATCTAAATGCTGCTTGCGCACATCATTTAAGAGGAAGCAAAAGAAGCTTCTGAGACTTTTCCTTTTTACAAGAAATGCTCTTCAGTAGCTCTCATTTAAAAGAAACACAACTTCAGGTCTAGCCCTTTCTCCGCTGAGCTGACAGAAAATTTGCTCTGACAGGGAACTGCAAGAGCTCACATGAAAGAAGAGGCAGATCAAAGCTACATACAGAACAGAAGGAAGCCCTGGGCACAAATGGGGACCCAAAGCCCACATTCCTGGGTTAATTGCCACACCTCAGAATAAAGGCCTTTCCACCAAAAGAAGATACAAGATTGCTCTTTGCCAGAGTACTGGTGCTGCACTGACAGCAAATTTAAACTACAGGCCTGGTTTCAAAACAACCGGAGCCAATTTATAAAGTTCAGATCAATTTATAAAGTTCACGTGGAAACCAGGTGACACATGATAGCTTTAGCAGTCTTGCTGTGAACACTTCAGTAGATTCAGATCCAAAAATTATTACAACTACAAATAAATGTCCCAATCTGCAAACTACAGCCACAGCGGCTCTGACATCAGCAAGTGCTGAGTACTCAGATGGATCGTGTGATAATTTCCAAATGACGCCTTTCTATTACATAAGAGAGTTTCTAGAAGTTGCCAGCTGGCAGCCTAACAGGCAAAAACCAGATAAAGAACAGCCATTAGCAAGTTAGGTGGGTAAGGGGTGTTGACAGCTCACGGCAGCTTACCTACACCTTGCTATCTATCTGCAAAGGCACTGCTAGGCCGGGCTTTAGAATTTCTGGCAAAAGAATCTCCAGCAAAATACAGCAGTTACCAAAAATCATTCTGCATGGGGAGGCAAACCAGACAAAACCTTCATCAGAAAGCACAGGGTCAAAAGAGAGATACACAGAGCAGGGGGTGCAACAGGGGATTCCAAGCAACCCATAGCCTGGTAGTCATAGTCTTCCTGGGGGAATCAACAATTCAATCCATTGGATGCATGACACCTGCAACAGGTATGGGGATTTCCAATGTGTCCCAGGTAAATGTTTAGCATAGATTCTCTCTTGGGTTTCATCAAAAAAACAAATCTCAAATTGATATTTCAATGCATAAATGGCTAGTGTTTTCCCAAGACGGAACACAGTTTTCTCTCCAGATCTGACTGTCATACTCAATTAACTGGAGCTAAGTATCCCTTCTTCCTCCTCCTTCAAAGCTCTTCACACAAAGAAGAAACGCAGGACGTTAGCAAAGCTTAAGCTCTTCTCCATCAGCCTGAAGATTATTTGGGGTAATTGCATGATTGCTATTGCTGTTATTCCCTTCAAAATATTCCTGAACTCTTACTTGCAGGTTTTGTGGTCTCAAAACCAAACCAAATCTGTCCTTGATTGGATTGGATCTGGAGAATGTTTTACCACATCCTTTAGGAAAGCATCACAGTACAACGTACCACGTAACTTCACTGCCATCAGCCAGCCATTTAAAAGCAGATGAAACTGTATAGGAATTTCCTTTGGAGTGCCTTTTTAATGCTTCTTGCTTATGCAAATTAAAGAACTCAAAGCTTCAGCAATTCATCAAAGACACTTAGCTCAGCTCATCACACTCTCTCTCTGACTGCCAAGAGTAAGAAAGCCACTATCCCATTTTCTCATTGGGAAGCAAATATACACCATGACAGCCTTAATTCAATAACAGGAGGAGCAACTTATGGACCACAGGACATGCACAGACTGCCAGGACAATAGATCTCTTCCAGAGCCCGCATTCCCCACCTCCCAAGTGCCCTTCAAGGGCAAGCTGCAGGCTGGAGGAATAGGCCAGGTGGCCACCAGCCCCTTTCCAGGGCTATTTTGCCTGAAAACCCAGCTGCTCCTCCCCATTAGGTGACACGCCAGGACAGTCAGTTCACACCAGGAAACCCTCAACCTCTGCATGTGCACAGAAAGACCACGCTGGGTGTCACCCCACGCCAAGAGGCCAGGGGGTCATGGCACAGAATTCACTTAATCTACCCAAATTAAGATATGTGGTCCACTCCACCAGGGTGATTAGACATGATTTATAGCATAACAGTAGTGACAAGAGTACCTTTCATTAGCAGCACTTAGAGTACTCAAAGCTGCAGCACAAGCTGTGACTGGTTTCTTAGGCACTTGTACTTTACATCTTTCCTACCTTCCCCACAGCAACACATTCTCTGATCTGCTGTGTATCCTGCTGCTCTGCTCTCCTTGGCCTTTTCCTCCAAATAGCGCCCTGCCTGCTTGTGTGGTCACATATGGCGCCTCCTTCATAGCTACAGATGTGCTGATTACATAGAGAGGATGTTAGCACTGGTCAGCCAGACAGCAACTCTGGGAAGGCAGCTTCTCTCTCTCCTATCCATTCCTTCACTGGGACCCTTTCTTATCCTACCAGCAGTTTTCACAAAGCAGAGAGGAACTAAATACCTGTCCTGGTTTCAGCTGGGATAGAGTTAACTGTCTTCCTAGCAGCTGGTACAGTGCTATGTTTTGAGTTCAGTATGCAAAGAACCTCGATAACACTGATGTTTGCAGTTGTTGCTAAGTAGTGTTTAGTCTAAAGTCAAGGATTTTTCAGCTTCTCATGCCCAGCCAGCGAGAAAGCTGGAGGGGCACAAGAAGTTGGCACAGGACACAGCCAGGGCACCTGACCCAAACTGGCCAACAGGGTATTCCAGACCAGGTGATGTCCCATCTAGTTTAGGAACTGGGAAGGGGGGGGGAAAATCGCTGCTCGGGGACTAGCTGGGTGTCGATCAGCGGGTGGTGAGCAATTGCACTGCGCATCATTTGTACATTCCAATCCTTTTATTATTGCTGTTGTCATTTTATTAGTGTTATCATTATCATTATTAGTTTCTTCCTTTCTGTTCTATTAAACCGTTCTTATCTCAACCCACGAGTTTTACTTCTTTTCCCGATTTTCTCCCCCATCCCACTGGATGGGGGGGAGTGAGTGAGCAGCTGCGTGGTGCTTAGCTACTGGCTGGGGTTAAACCACAGCAATACCTTTGAGATGTCTACCATTCTGTTAAGCTACTGATCAAGTTCAGCTATGTTTAAGAACTTAACGGGAAGGCTGACTGAGAGATATACAGCAATTTCCTTTGGAAAAGGATAGCCAGTTTTCCTTAGGAAACCAGGCTAAAAATTATGTCAACGGGAATTGCAAGGCATCCCAGTTTGATATTAGTATGTAGAGGCTTTTAATCGCTCATGGTGGAGACAACTAAATAGTGCATTATTAAACACTTCCTTATCAGAATAAAGGCTATCCTTAAGGTAGTATCTTTTCCTATGTACAACTCCCTGCCCATATACAGTTTCTTCTGAAAACCTGCAAGGAAGACTGGGCTAGCAGCTTCAGTAAGCCAAGCAACTAAGCACAGCCCCTGGAACACCCTTGTATACCCACAGGAGTGCCGCACAGACATTTGAGACTCCCGTGGTTGGAGAGGTATACCACCATCTGGATCTAAAAATATGTTTGCCCTCTGTGTGCGGTGGGGGTACTGTAGCCCATGTCAAGGGCTGGGGGTGATCTGCATGCTTACAAAGACAGAACTGGAAGCCCTGCACAGCTGCAAAACAAATGCTCAGAGTTTATTATGGTACCAGATTCACGTCACGTACGTCAGGCAGAGAAGGGTGGTCAAGGACAGGCATTGGGCAGTCCTCAAAGCAGGACTTCTTTACTACCAGGACTTCGTTTATCCGTGGAGCTTCAGCTCAAACTCTCATTCCCATTTTGGAAGTGCATTTCTTCCCTGCCTTTCAGAGGCACAGCTCTGTTAGGACACCCACAGTCCATCTGAATTTCTCAACTTGGGTCTTTTCATGTGTCTGATATTTACAGGGACAGAATCTCTGGCTTTGCTTGTCATCAATAATACATCTGTCCTATGAAGAACAAGAAGACTGGGACACCAAAAAAAAAACCCCAAACCAAAAGACAGAGAAGTCCATTTCTCTTTCAACTGCCTGAAAAAACACCTTCCTCCTCGACCCCTGTGGATATACGCAAAGAGAGAGAGAATGCAGCCTTTGAACAGTAACTGGGATAAATCTTTCTCCTCTGATCATTCCCCCTCTGACTCATAAGTCTCAATCTACCAAGAAAATAGTGCACAGCTCTCACAAAGCATGACTGCACCTACAAGGGAGGCACAATTAAAAGAAGAGACAAGAGAGACAAATAATATGGGAGCCATTTCCTTAATGAACAGAACACTTTTCCCTTCTTATTCGTCATAATGACTACCAATAAATAACAGGAAGAAGCAACAGGTTTGAATGCAACACCGATGAATTTAAGTTTAATGCAAGTAAAGTGCCTTATAACAAGTCTGGATTGGAAAAGATGTTGAGAAGGGTGGTTTTCAGAGAGACTGCTTACATTTTAATGTTTAGCGACACCTGAATCTGCAGTAGATGGGTACAAAAAACAATGAGAAAATGTCTTTTTTTTTTTTTTTTTAAAAAAGTTAGGGCAAGTGAGATTCATCTCTCATTTTTGTCTGTTCTTTAAAAAAAACAAGAAGAAAATCCAAATAAAAAAAGGCAATAAACAAATACTGAGACCTGGGAGGGAAGGCGGGCTTTATTCTACCCCACGACTAGCCCTCAACTCCTGTTCTTCTGCCGTCATGGTCACAGCTCTCCCGCATAGCATCACCTCCCTCTCTGATTTTCAGACCTCACATACTAGCTTAGGTAGCTACAGCCAGGCTTCGGTGCTGCCCAGAGAGTGTCAGAACGTGAGAGGTGCTAAAGGAGTCCTGTAGGTCCCTCTCCACCAGGTCACTAGAGATGGGCTCTTGCTAGGACTCAGGCAAAGTAGGGGGAAGGCTGGCTCATACCCCTTATTCCCACTGATGCCACCTTGACCCACATGATTGAGCCTCGTGGGCTGACTCCCAGCACGCGGTGCTGTGACTGAAGTTTTCGCATTTGGAGCGCTGCAGTATCCTCTCTATCCTGTCAATCAAATGGCCAGTCGCTGGCAGGAGCAACAGTTTACATCACTCACAACCGAACCCAAAATACAGGAAGATTAGCTGCCAGGGCGATTTAAGACTCCCAAAGCAGAACAGAAGCAGGTAAGGGAAGCAAAGCAAACCGTCCTTGGAAAGGTAAAGAAACTTTGCAGCTGACACAGGAAAAGCAGCTATTAAGGTAAGCAGGGGTGTTACCAGTCTCAAGCTAAAAGTATTTTGAAAGGTGACAGCAATTAAGAGCCCATGCAAGCCTTGAGCTTAAAAACACTCTGACCTTGAAGGAACTCAATCTGCCTTTCTGGTTCCCAGGACATATGGCCTCAGTAACAGATGATATATACCACTTCCTAGTTCAGTATAGCTACATAGGTGTCCCGTAAGGCTTGTCTAGTCCAGGACAGAGGGTCTTTGCCTCACCTGCTGACTGTTCAGCTGCCTGCTACCCTGACTGATCACTTAGGAATCACTGCTGCCCCAAGCCCCCACGTGCTAGATGGAGCCAGCTGGACTACTCCACAATTCCAGACCAACTTCAGCTGTCACACAGGCCCTGGACCAGGATGGCAGGCTGCACTGAACATTTTGTCTCAGGCAAGCATCTCCACTCCTTCCTGGATGTCACCGTCACCTTGTACCATGGGATCTCTCCTGCCACAAGATCCAGCACAGCCATTACATCCCATAAGCACCACCACAGTCATATACCCCAATCCAGTGTCCCAGGTCTTCAGACTCAAAAGAACAGCCCGTCTCTCCCGTACATCAAAACCAAACAAGTCTAGCAGACATGATGACATCTTGGACACATCGAGTGAGTTTTCCCCTGGAACAGTGCCACCCTGGTGACTTGGTTCACTCCAGGCAGCAGTCTGGGGACCAACACAGCAGTTTCTCTCCTATCCTCCAATATAAAGCACTTCCACAAACTTCTAGGTGGTATTGGGAGAACAGCACCCAAACTGTCTCTCGTTTCTCTGCTCCCCCTGCTGGGTGCCAGCCCAGCATTATCAAAATGCCTCCTTGGGTAGCGCTGCCAGGCAGCAGCACACAGAAGCTAAAGCAGGCTGTAAAGTTACCACACAGTCTCCCAAAGAGCTCAGTCATTACCACTGTTAAGTCTTACCAAGAACAATAGCACCACTACAGGGTCCCTTTACAGGGACCAAGCAGACCAAAAAGCAGATCCGGGAAGAGAGTTTCTGAGTTACAGGCTTCGGTGTCAGCAACCGCTGACATCTCCAGCCAACAGCCAGATCACGCAGCCCTGCCAAGGCCGTACGCCCACCACCTTATATTCCACACTGGCATCAGTCCACAGCCACTGCCAACCATTGTACTTACATGGATGCTGATCCACGCACAGCTATTCAAAAAGAAAGGGATCACAGCCCCTGTAATTGTGAACTTGCATCTTGGTGCAAAGAAAGACAGTGGATATATCGGGTTTGTTGCATAAAGTGTGGGCCAAGAAGCTCATCACTTCTATGTGTCTCATGATACTTTTTTCCCTTGTCAAAAGGGGATAATCCACCATTCTCCATATTCCACTGTATTTTCAAATGTTATTCAAGTTGGGGCCTCCCCTGCCTTTACTAGACAAATAGAGCAAATGCCAGTGAGAATCGATTTTAAATCTACATTTTAAGCACTCGAGTAGTAGAACTAGTCAAGACACAAAATTACTCACAACTGCTCCCTCACTGCCATATTCCAAACAAGATGATACTACAAACTCTTTCAATTCTCTCTTTAGAAAGGTAATCAGCCTTGTTTAGACCAATCTGGGGCTGGTTCTTGGTATCTTCAGAAAAGAGATAGTAAAATACTTGCATAAGACAATTAAGACCCATCAGAACACTTTTTCATTAGCGAGGGAGCATGCACTAGACTTATGCGGGGTATAGAGAGGGGGTTGCTTTCATTTGGGTTTTGCTTGACATCTTAAAGATGGATTATTACCGCAGGAAAAGTACAACCCAAATGATTGAAATAGTCACATTCCTCCTTCCATGTTTAGATGCGTTTCAAGCTCATATCTGGAAGCGGAGCAAAATCAAACATAGATCTCTTCCTAATTTTCCAAGCTACAGAACAATAAGTACCGCACAGTAGAAAACAAGATCTAACACAAGAGGTGGCAGCTGGGATTTCATGCTGCTTGTACGTATTCACATAAAAAGATACGCAATCACAAGCAAGCGTCACTCATTTGACACTTGTGAGAAACTAGAGACTAAAGTATTGTTTATTAAGATTTATGCTAAGCCAATATAAAGATTAAATAAGCCATTGCTTACATAAGCCTAGTCAGATACCGCTTGTATAAGTTGAAACTATTTTGTGAGATTACTAAGATAAGGACTGCTTAAAGAAACCGCAAGGCGGGAAATAGTTATTGCTTTGCTTGGAAGTAGAGCTTGCAAAACAGTTCTGAGAATTACTATACAGCAAGTTGAAAACCATATATGGAAAAGGTTATCTAAAGGTAACCGAGGAAGACTTCAGCCTTCAGCCTCAACGACCACCAGAAGGCAGAAAAAGACCCCCTAGCAACAACCAAGACATGCGCAGATTACTCCACGAATGCGGAACTGAAGGACTGATAAAAAGAGGGTGTTTCAAATGAGAGGCGCGGCAGTTGGCGGAACATAGACTCCCCTGCCGCCCAGCGCTGTCTTTGCTCATATTCTACTTGCTACAATTAATAAATTTTTTATTGGATTATGATCCATTGTGGTCTCAATTTATTACAATTCTTGGTGCCGTGACTCAGATAAGGAACGGTAGACTTTGGTCCTCCGGGGAGGCGCGCCCCGCGACAATTCGCGGCCCCGCGACCAACAGCCTACTTCAACCTTACCGACGAACCTAAATTCTAGAATAGTGAGCAAAGGAAAACCGGTAAAATCCCATAAAATTTCTGTGCACGGGAGTCCGGACGAAGACGCAGGACGCGTAAGTATATTGCGATGTTTGGTCGCGGGTTTGCCGTCCGGGCGGGATTGGGTTTTCCTGGACTATAACGAATGAGAGGTTCGATATACTGAACCAAGCGAGTGTGGACCCTTTAGTACTGCGGTTCCCACCTCCCGCGAGGGACTGGGCCAGGAATAAGGGGAGTGAGTGAGTGTGTGTACGGATAGTCCAGAAGATGGGGGCGAAGGGCAGCAAGCCTTCGACTTCCATGGGAAGGGTACCTACTGTACCTAGGATTACCCCTCTGGCATATATCTTAGACAATTGGAGATATTTCCCTGGAACTCAAGGGAAAGATAAACAGAAGATGATAGAATATTGTACTAAGATATGGGGAGGGAAGAAGATTTCTAAAAATGTCTTCTGGCCAGTCTATGGGTCAGAAGAAGATTGGATAAAACAACAATTAAACCTCTGGGTTAATAATAAAAAACCTCTTAACCCAGAGGAGAGTCAATATGCGGAAGTTTGGCTGGAAAGACCAGAAACTAGACTTTATCCATTGAATGAACAAAAAACTAAACAAAAGAAAAAGAAGGAAGAATTGGACGAAATCCTTCTGACTCCCCCTCCTTACGTTCCCCCTCCTGCTCTCACAGCTCCTCCAGAAGTCCCTAGAGCGCCCATTCCCCCATCAGGGTCGGAACAGGGGTCTCCCCCTCCTCCGAGACGTGTGACTAGAAGTCAAACAGGGGCAGCTCAGATGTATCCCCTAAGGGAAATACCCATGGGGGGACCTCAACCTGCGATTGGATACATTTCCGTACCCCTAAATTCGGCTGACCTGCGGGATTTTAAAAGAACCGAGATGGGAAACTTAATTGAGGACCCACTCGGAGTGGCAGAAAGATTAGATCAATTTTTGGGACCAAGTCTTTATACTTGGGATGAGATGCAATCTATCCTTGGTCAATTATTTACTACCGAGGAAAGAGATATGATTAGACGAACAGGAATGAGACTGTGGGATGCTCAACATGTCCAGGGACCCCAAGCAGATATTAAATGGCCACTTCAAAGACCTAATTGGGATAATCAGGATCCGGTGCATAGAACTCATATGCAGGACCTGAGAACTATAGTAATTCAAGGAATTAGAGAAGCAGTACCCCGTGGCCAGAATATCAATAAGGCATTTAATGAAATGCAAAAGAAAGACGAAAGCCCTACTGAGTGACTAGAACGATTAAGAAAAGCCCTTCAACTGTACTCTGGGGTAAACCCAGACGAGCCTTTAGGGCAAATACTCATCAAGACTCAGTTTGTGGCCAAATCATGGGAAGACATCAGAAGGAAAATTGAAAACTTAGAGGACTGGCAGAATAGAGGCAGTCAGAGAGGATCGCAAAGGGCGGACTAATGAACACCTTTCGGCTGGAATGAAACAAGGGACATATAAAGAAGAATTGCAGAGAAAGGATCAAGAATGAAGAAATATTAAAAACGGAATAGGAGAGTCAGGGGCTCTATATATTAGGGGACCGGAGTCATCACGAGCCCTTGATAAAATTAAAAATAGGTCCCCATAAACAAGAGTTCACCTTTTTAGTAGACACTGGAGCTGAGAAATCAACTATTAAACAAATACCTGAGGGATGTAAAGTTTCTCCTGAAAAAGTACAAGTAATCGGGGCAAAAGGAGAACCCTTTAAAGTCAGCAAAATCAAAAATGTGCTATTCGAAACTGAAAATAAATTTGGAATGGGTGAACTCTTGCTCGTCCCTGAAGCAGAATTTAATCTACTGGGACGAGATTTAATTGTCGAATTATAATTAGAAATTAAAAGTAAAAAAATCAAGAACTAACAGTGTCTACTTATCCTTTGATCGTAGAAGATCAAAAACAAATTAACCCCGATGTCTGGTACTCTCCGGACACAATTAGTAAACTAAAAATCCCACCAATTAAAATCCAAATTTCTGAACCCCACATACCTGTGAGGGTAAAACAAAATCCCATATCTCTAGAAGGACGGAGAGGATTAAAACCAGAAATTGATCGATTGGTAACGCAAGGCATCTTAGAGCCGTGTATGTCACCCTTTAATACCCCCATTTTGTCTGTAAAGAAACCAAATGGGAAATATCGGCTCGTACATGATTTAAGAGAATTAAATAAAAGACCTATCACCCGGTTCCCTGCAGTAGCAAATCCATATACACTTCTGAGTAATTTAGGACCGCATAACTCCTGGTATAGTGTGGTTGATCTAAAAGATGCCTTTTGGGCCTGTCCACTGGACAGCAATTAAGATGGACCGTGCTCCCCCAGGGGTTCACTGAGTCCCCTAATTTATTTGGACAGGCCCTGGAAGAAGTCTTAAAAGAATACCAGGTACAAGAGGGAAATGTATTTTTACCATACGTGGATGATCTGCTTATAGCAGGAAATAATCAGGAGAATTTAAGAAAAGAAACCATTCGACTTCTAAATTTTCTTGCCCAAAAAGGACTATGGGTATCACAAGAAAAGTTATAATTTGTGAAAGAAAAAGTGAAATACTTGGGACATTATTTGTTTAACGACAAGAAGATATTAGATCCAGAGCGCATTAAAGCAATTCAGGAATTACCTATGCCTGTCACTAAAAAACAAATTTGGCAGGTATTAGGGCTATTTGGGTATTGTAGGCAATGGATAGAAAACTATAGTTTTAAAGTTAAATTTTTATATGAACAACTGTCTAAAGACAAAATACCCAAATGGACCTCGCAAGATCGAGAGCAATTTGTCAGTCTCAAAAAAAAAAAAAAAGAGCTAAGCCAAGCACCGGTATTAAGCCTACCAGATTTAAAGCGACCATTCCATTTATTTGTTAATATACATGAAGGAACGGCATTCGGAGTATTAACTCAGGAATGGGCCGGACAAAAGAAACCAGTAGCATATTTATCAAAGCTGTTGGACCCTGTAAGCAGAGGTTGGCCAAGTTGTTTACAAATAATCGTTGCTGCAGCCTTATTACTCGAGGAAACAAATCGCATTACTTTTAATGGAGACGTTGTCTTATATGCACCTCATAATATCAGGGGAGTGTTACAACAAAAAGCAGAAAAATGGCTTTTTATAGAATCCCCTAAATTATCTTTAAAAACTATTGGAGCAATTAACCCAGCTGAATTTTTGTACCCAGGAGAAGGTACTGAACTATTCACACATACAAGTGGATTTAACTGACCTACCCAGGGTAGGGCGTCACAAATATTTATTAGTGATGGTGGATCATTTAACACATTATGTTGAGGCTTTTCCTACCTCCAAGGCAACGGCTAACCAAGTTACTAAAGTGTTGCTTGAAATCATTATACCTCGATATGGAGTACCTGAAGTAATTGACTCGGACAGAGGAAAACACTTTGTGTCAAAATTGTTAAAGATCTAACAGGATACTTAGGTATTAAGTGGGAATACCATACACCATGGCATCCACAGAGTTCGGGAAACTAAACCCCGAACGGATGTGGGAATTTCAGCATTCGAAATGGTGTATGGAATGCCCTATCGGATTGAAAGCCCACAAACAAACATTTTAATTCGGGACCGTGCGATTAATGACTATGTTTTACAATTAGCAGAACATCGTAACAAGCTTTGGTAACGTGGACTGATTGTACAACGACCGCCGTTGGACTTAAAAATTCATAATCTTAAACCTGGGGATTGGGTATTAATTAAAACGTGGAAAGAAGAAACCCTAAAACCCAACTGGGAGGGACCCTATCTTGTTTTACTTACAACAGAAACAGCTGTCCGGACTGCTGAGCGTGGATGGACTCATGCCAGTCGCATTAAAGGCCCAGTAACAGGACCCCACTGGAAGGTGGTCAGTGCACCCGGTGACACCAAGATTATATTAAAAATACACGCTTGGTTTGATTATTTTGAAGCCTTGCCCTTTGGTGTAAAGTGTGTGATTTGTTTTGTAATTGCATTCATAGGATCTCTAGTGGTGTATTATAGAATATAGGGATCCTATGGAAATAAGGAACAATTATATACAAAACCTACGATTAAGGTGTAGCAACCCACCGTGTGATTGTTATCCATTAGTATGTTTTAAATGTAAGGTATGCCAGGACAAATGGTGGGTGCACTGTTATGAGGGGTACCCTCCGAACGGAGTCTGTGAACAGTGCTATAAATCTGAAAGATCATTAACTGATTGGAAATTAAAACAATTTGAACGAAGACCACCCAAATCAACCAGTCCCCTTTGTGACTGAGATCATAACTGTCCGGTGTCGGAGGGAAGTACTAACCGTGCCTTGCCTGACCCCATTAGTTAAAGCTGCGAAGTGGGAGGCCTATGTACACAGGCAGAAAACCCGAAACAGCTATTCTCCTGAAGAATTCCCTTGCTGCCGAGAAGATGGTACACCCCGTGGCTCGAAGCAACCGAGTCGACGGGCGAGGCAGAAGAGAAACCAACTGTGGAGAAACGAATCAGAAAAATGGGATGCAAAGGCAATCATGGCTAAACTTCCCCAGGACTGGTAAGAATTTACTAAAATTAATTAAAAGATTAACGAACACCCTTTTTTCCTGGTATACCGTTAATTGTGCTATTGATAATAACTCAAGCAGAAGGAGGAAAAAGGACCTCCATTTTATATATGCCCGGCCTCTGGACAGCCTTACTGTAATTATCCCGGGCACTATTATTGTGGTTATTGGGGATGTGAGACAATAGCCTCGGGCTGGACAGTAAAGACTCCTGATAAATATATAAAAGCAGCCTGGACCCCTAATGGATGTGTACCCGAAAATACAGGTGTAGATCTTACAGGTCTGCGTGATGTGGATTATGTAGCTCCACGTAAACAGATCTGTACACACATCAAATTTCAAGTATTACATCCCCTAGAGGACACGTGGTTAGTAGGACGAACATGGGGAATACGTGTCTATGCGGGAATTCCTAAAGATTGGGGAGGACACTTTCCACATGATCCACTCCCTGTTGGGCCGAATAAAATATTGAATCCACCCACCTTTTCTAAGAATGCTTCACCTTGGCTAACCACTTTGTTGTCTACTTTAGCAGGACCGCTTATTATGTTAATCCTAGGACTTATATTTGGGCCTTGTATATTACGCTATGTTTTATATTTTATTAAGAAACGGCTTGATATGACCAAACTACTTATCTTAACCACGAAGTTGGAGAAAGAAAATAAGAAGATATCTACCAATGAAGATGAAGATTATTGTGAGTGTACCATGCCACGAGAATGCTATGAATGTAACTATGAGATATTACCTTGTGAATGTTATGATAAATGTTGGGGTTGTGGAAAAAGGTTGGCTTATAGTGTTGAGAATGAAAATAGTGTCTAATAAACAATAATAGGATAAAAAGAAAAAGGGGGGATTGTGAGAAACTAGAGACTAAAGTATTGTTTATTAAGATTTATGCTAAGCCAATATAAAGATTAAATAAGCCATTGCTTACATAAGCCTAGTCAGATACCGCTTGTATAAGTTGAAACTATTTTGTGAGATTACTAAGATAAGGACTGCTTAAAGAAACCGCAAGGCGGGAAATAGTTATTGCTTTGCTTGGAAGTAGAGCTTGCAAAACAGTTCTGAGAATTACTATACAGCAAGTTGAAAACCATATATGGAAAAGGTTATCTAAAGGTAACCGAGGAAGACTTCAGCCTTCAGCCTCAACGACCACCAGAAGGCAGAAAAAGACCCCCTAGCAACAACCGAGACATGCGCAGATTACTCCACGAATGCGGAACTGAAGGACTGATAAAAAGAGGGTGTTTCAAATGAGAGGCGCGGCAGTTGGCGGAACATAGACTCCCCTGCCGCCCAGCGCTGTCTTTGCTCATATTCTACTTGCTACAATTAATAAATTTTTTATTGGATTATGATCCATTGTGGTCTCAATTTATTACACACTGGAGAGGCGTTCTCTTTCTAGCTGTGCATGGAAGGGACACTTTTGCCATACACTGCTCCAACAGCAGTGAATCAGAACTAGTAAGGGAGTCGCTGCATTTTACAGTTCGTAGCAGCCACGTTCGAAAGCAAGGCCTGGTTTTTCTCTCTGTAAAATCAGTTCATGCAAGCCCAACCTGGCCCCACACACCCCCTGAGATTCAGCCACCAGATTCCCAATTAAGACATGCTGAACTGGACAACTTGGAAAGCACATTTCAGTCCCCAAAAGGCAACAGGGTAGCAAGATCTTCCACTAGCCTCTAGTAAACAAGAGACAAGGAAAGCCCATGCTTGCCAGGCAATCACTTACCCTCAGACACACCAGGCAAACTCTGTCACGGAAGCACTTGAAGATCACCACCCACAGAAGACCTTGATGAATCAAACATGCAGCCCATCGTACAAAAGATGCTACTGCCTCCTAAGCCCCAGTTTGCACCACAATATCAACAAGGTCCCAGACTCAATAAAAACACCACGGTGTTTTTATTTTCTCGTGTCTTTAGACAGTAATTGCAATGTACCCTCTTCTCTTCCACTCCCCTGCACAGCTCAAGGGCACACGGGGCTTCCTTTCTTCATGAAACTAGACAATTAAAATCTACTTTGTAACAACAATTTGTTTGGATTCCCATCTATAAAAGCCTCCAAAAATGCCACATTGTACAGTAATTGCTCTACTGGTGAAATACAAAGGTTCGGTAATGTTTATAAAGCCATTTAAACTGCATGAGCAAAACTATTTTGCTTAATTACATTTTCCAACCCTTCATGCTACATACAAGCTCACTTCTTCCAAGAGTCACCCCTACTCACATGATCAAATCATGCCACTTGAAACGCTCTGACATTATTTGGGCATATAAAAAGGTTGAAATTATCGTGACGACGGCAACCTAAGGACTGCAGATTCACTTCTCGTACCAAATTCTGGGTAAGCTGAAAAAGAGTTAGATCTCTTGAAATTATACATTTTAAATACCAGAGACACAAAGTGTTTAAAAGCCATTCAATACCACCGGTCACCATAAAACCATAAAAGGTTCTGAAACACTTGTCCTGGATCATTTCAATGGAAATATTAAAGAATGAAAATGCCCCATGGAATTACAGGATTCATTTATATAGACTGACAAACTCACTCTGTGGTAACGGGTTTTTAAATGTCAAGCAGTATAAACAAGGTATCTGAAATTACCACCTAATACAATGACTTGAACTTCAGTGCCTTCAAAATCACAATTCTACGAAGACTGAAATAAGTTTGACAGACTGAGGTATGATCAAAATCACTGTAGTCAAGAGAAATTTATCCAAAGCAAAAACCATTTCATGCTTGCACGCATGTATGTTTACTACAAAAGAAAAGTAGAGCATAGGTTTTCAACAACCACCAAAAAAAGGCTCGAAAAACACTTGGAAAAAATAAATTCTGCCACTCACTCTGCTTTTGCTGGGCATGCCGATTTTCACATTTTGGTCAAAGATCACTCAGCTTCTCCAGTTTACCTCACTTTGAGAAAATCATTTTCAGAAAACATGCCTCCAAGAAACATCAGACAACTGTACGTCCACATGATTAAATAAGAGGTAGGAAAACCCACCAATAGATCTATCACACACTTTACAACAGCAGCAATCGCTTGCTTGCAAGCCCCTGGCCAGAATCCTTCTCCTTGGCAAAATACATTAATGCTAGACAGTTCTCCAGACATCACATCAACAGGAAAAGGGTTAGCTCTCCCTCGCATCAATAAAGCACATCGTCTGACCTGAAGTGCAAGTCTTCATCACTAAACCACTTTCAGAAGAAACAGTGCCAACCTTCAAAGACATCTTCCTATTATGAGCTGTCTTTCCTGACCATTTTGACTAGTTACGGACTTTGTATCTGTCTAGTTCTTCATCTTTTAGGAAGGCTAACGAGGTTGGAGAAGTAAAGGACAAGTCCAGCCAGCATTACTTACGGACCTCTTTTTTCACTGTTGTTCGGTACAGATACGCAGCATTGCGGAATCCTTCGGGACTGATTTCTCCCACCAAACCCACACTGCAGACTTAATCTTAAAAACATATCCTCTCAAGGATAAGCAAAGTAAGCTCATATCCACCAGACCTGAAAGATGTTTTCACCAATGCCTCAGGACTGTCCACTGCTGGTAGTTCATCCGCTAAGCTTTCTTCAGGAGGTCTAGGGTCACTCTCCTTGAGGTTGCCGGTCAGCCCACCGATAATGGTGTTCCACAAGCAGTTTTGTCATTTAGACCCTGCAAAACCAGACAGTCAGCAAAATACATTCATAGGCCTACTGTCCAGCCTCTCAGCAGTCTGCAAAACAAAGATGCTCTGTGAACTTTTTACCTTTGCATCACCACCCGTTTGGGATTAAGCCTGAAAACCCAAAATAAAGCTCCAACTGGAAATAAGCACTAACTTTCAGCTCATTCCAAGCCCAAGACCGCAATGCTTCCCATAAAAAGATTTGGTTACAGAACAGGGAGTTTTCACATCTCAGTAAAAACCATCCTCTCCACATTAACTTATAGCTTAGCATGTATTGGCCTGGCTGTATTTTAAGCCAAAGAACTAACCAGAAAACAAAGTACCAAATCAATACAATATTAAGCGTTGAGTTTCTTAGTGCTTAAATCACAGATCTGAGATATCACTGAAGGACTAGCATCAAAAAAACATACTTCTTTTCTGCTGAAATTTCAACTTCTCCCAGCAGACATTCAAATGCCAAAATATTTCTGTGGATGATCTTTTTACATTTATTTACAAGAGTCACCAGGCGCCTCTTGCATGTCATTCAGAGAACCCATCCTCATCTGTAAGTCTAGCTCCACTGACAAAGTACAATTAGCACCCTTCAGTCAGATCTCCTCCCCACCTCTGAAGAACACAATACCTGACTTACAGCTCATCAAATTTAAGGACAGGGAGGGATCACTCCCCACTTACGGTCACGGTCACAAGACAGGCTCAACCTGGGGAAGAAACCAAATCAACGTAACCTGCTACCCATCAAATCACAACAAGGCTACGAGGAAGCAAAACCCAGCCTGAGAACAGCTTCCCCCCGGGGAGCCCTCCCGCCTTCCCGCCTCAACTCCACTCACTCCCCGCTCTCTCCACCTCCTCCCCCCGGCGGCGCAGGGGAACAGGGGACGGGGACGGGGGCTGGGGTCGGTTCCTCACCCCTTGTCTCTGCCGCTCCTTCCTCCTCAGGGGGAGGAGGACTCCGCGCTCGGCCCCTGCTCCGCCGGGGGGTCCGTCCCTCCCGCGGGAGACAGCCCTTCACCAACTTCCCCAGCGTGGGTCCTTCCCGCGGGCTGCAGTTCCTCACAGACTCCTCCAGCGCGGGTCCCTTCCACAGGCAGGGTGCAGTCCTTCCGTCACAGACTGCTCCAGCGCGGGAGTCGCGGCCATTTTGGGGGACAACGGCTCCCCGGCTCCCCTCCACGGGCTGGGGGGGACAGCCTGCCGCCTCCCCGCGGGCTGCGGGGGCATCCCCTCCTCCTTCCCTGACCTCGGCATCCGCAGAGGGGTTCCTCTCACGTCCCACTCCCCCGACTCCCTCACGGGGCCTTCCCCTTCTGAAATCTCTTCTCCCCGAGGCGCTACCGCCGTCGCTGAGGGGCTCGGCCTGGGCCAGAGGCGGGTCCGGCTCCGAGCCGGGGGAGCTTCGAGCAGCTTCTCCCAGGAGACGGCCCTGCGGACCCTCCCCCGCCACACACAAAAAAAAAACCCCGCCACACACCAAAAAAAAAAAACAAAACCAAAAAAACCACTGAAACAGGGAGGGAGCAGATCCCGAGAAGAGCAGCCAAGGGCTGCAGTGGTGCTTACCTCAGTCAAGAGGCGTCTCTCAGCAGAGGTGCAGCAGGCCTTCATCTTACTGGATTCCAAAGGAGTAACTGTTGTAAATGAATTTAGTCCCAAACAGGATTCCAATCAAAGTTAACAATTTATTCAATGAATACAGGCAAGCAAACAGCGCTGGGCGCGCCGGGAGCTGCGGCTCTACCACAACGCGCGCCGTGAAAAACAAGACAGCTTCTTTTGTAGTCTAACGCTCGTTACATATTCATACTAGGCGTGTTCTTCTCCACCTCCTGGTTGTGGGGGTGCAGTAGTTCTCCCAGAAACTTGTCTCTGACCAGGCTCCCCACTGTTCGCGCCAGACAGCAGACATCCTGTGGGACAGCCGACACCTTGCACAGCACCAGCTGCCGTCACCAGAACCCAAACAAGTTCACAGCACACACCTCCCCCTCAACAAATGCACACCACAAATGGCCCATCGAGATCCCAAGCACTGCAATCCCTGAGGCCAAACTCACATCCAAATGCCTCAGTTCTCCTCCAGGATAGTTAACAACAAAAGCGGTTTTGGGCTGGCAAAAAGAGAACGAACTATGCACATATCATCTGTCTCCTCCCGGCCTGCGGTTAGACAAGGATCCACAAAATGGTTAAAGATTACATAGACAGCGAGGGTCACATTTTACTATGCGGCCCTAGCATTGTTTATATTGACACGAATCAGATGAGCATATTTCACAGTAACAAAAGAGGATGGACTGGAGAGAGAGGCCCTGGACTGAAGGAGGGATTTACTTAAGAAGAGGTCTTGTGAAATAAGAGATCCTTTGTCTGTACAAGGCATGCCTTGCTAACCACTGGGCCCCTGAAGGAGAACGAAAAGACTGAGAAGAAGGGAACATCCTACCCCAGGAGGCGCCGAGAAGTTGAAAAACTGCTAACAGGCACGAAGTCAGCAAAAATCTTGGGTGACCGGAGGAAAGGTAAAGGCAGCAGGGGGAGATCCGACCACCGACTCAATTCACGACCAAAAGACTTACTCCCACCTGCCCCCCCGCGCCCCCCCCCCGCCTTGGGCATGTGCTGTAGAAGAAAAGAACACTGTACCTTTAATTCGAAGCAGGGGAACTTCAACCCGATAGAAACTGTGGGAGATAAGCGACTCCCAGTAATAGTTTTGGGGAAGAACTTTGGAAATCGAATGTGTATAACTGAACTTGATAGCATATGTCCATACATTTCATGTGGTTTGTTCAAACTTTTATGGTTTTACTATTTTGTACCTTCTATGAAAACTGGTTTGCTGCTAGATGACTGTATAAGTGAGATTTGATAAATGATCATACATTAACATTATGGTTGAAACAAGAGACACAGGGTAACTGGGGAGATAATTACAAGAGTGTAGTCAAGTGATTAACTAGTAATTCTTCATAAGTTTTGCGGTCCTTTGCTCTTATGACGAGATGTTCCTGTACACTAGATGAGAACAATGCTGAAACTGACCACATGTGACTGAAACTGCGTTAAGCTTCAAGATCAAAGAGCAAGGACAAGAATAAAGACTTCAAGGACAGCCAGCAAGAACTTCAATGGGTCGGTGGTCGCAAAAGCAGCCCTTTGACTCAAAGGGATCCTTCATTGCGCATGATTGGATGTAGCCAGTACTAAGATAATCAGTTGCGGTCATTTTTATGTATATGTATACTAATTCGATTAATATGCAATTACTTATTCTATATTGATACCGAAAAGCCGGTCAAAGAAACTCTCTAAGACTCGTTTTGGAGTTTTAGAAAGCAGGCAGTCTTTATTGCAGTGCTGGATGCACGGGGGATCGTTCCACATGGCGTCCATACCATAGCTATAGCACAAACCGGTTATATAGAATAAGTAATTGCATATTAATCAGATTAGTATACTTATACATAAAAATTATTGTAACTGAGTATCATAGTACTGCCTACATCTGATCATGCGCAATGAAGCATCCATTTGAGTCGCAGGGCTGCTTTTGCAACCACCGATCCATTTCAAATTCTGTTGGCTGACCTTCAAGTCTTGTTCGTCATCCTTGTTCTTTGATCTTGGAGCTTAACATGGTTTCAGTCATATATGGTCAGTTTCAATATTAATCTTATCTAATGTACAGGAACATCCAGTCATAAGAGCAAAGAACTGTAAAGCTTAGGAGTAACTACCTCTACTAGTTAATTACTTGGCTACACTTCTGTCTATTTTTTCAATCATAGTGTTAGTATAAGATTTCTAATAATTATTTACCAAATCTCACTTTTACAGTCATCTAGCAGCAAACCAGTTTCCACAGCTGGTACAAAATATTAAAACCAACAAATATTTAGACATACCATACAGAATGTATGGACATATGCTATGACCCACCACCTCACTTTGGTGCCCTCCTCGTTCACCTCCAGCAGCTCTGAGAACTGCAGGGTGTAAAGCGTCAGCCACCAGTCATGCGTCAGGTATTTCACCTGAGGGAGAGAGGGGGCCACTGTGTCACTGTGGGTCTCCCCAGGCAGGGACCACCCTAAGCCCATCATCGAGGCAGGCTGCAACCCCATCAACCTGAGGTCATGGCAAGGCAATATCCCCCATTCAGGATTTGTGGGAGAAGGTCCCCTGCGCTCCCGGACCATGGCAAGAAGACACAGCTTCCCTGTAGATCACACCACCAGTGCTTCCCTGCAGTTTTTTAGTTAAGGGATGATCTCTCCCAGAGCAGCCTGGGGGAACCACGGGCAGAAGAGGTGAACCCAGCCCTGGGCTTGGGCTTTGAGGACCGCTCACCGCTTCCCCAGCCACCCTCCCTGGGTGGAGAACTGCTGCAGCACGTTGAAGGCAGAGAGCACGGCCCAGCTCTGCACCACCAGCGCTTTGCCGGGACACAGGCAGCCTGAGCAGAGCCTGGACCTCCCCGTCCACCTCACCGCAGACAGCCAGAGCACACCCAGACACCCAGGCATCCTCCACGTGGAGGCCACTTCCCACCCCGGCTGGCCAACGCAACAGGCTACCTACCTTCTTCAAGGACGTCAGCAGTTTGATGCTGACGAAGCCCATCTTGTTCTTCTGGACATGTTTCAGGAGGAAAGCATCCGTGGCCAGGTTCTCGTCAGAGAGGTGGCATTCCACCTGGGACACAACCCTCCTGACCAGATGCAGGTCAGGGACAGAGTAGCTGCAGTCCAAGAGATCAGCCCCCAGAAAATCGCTCGCATCGCAGAAGCTCCCGGCAAAGCAGCAGGGACACGGGTGTGACTTGGTGGCCTTTGGGATGTGCAGCACTGCCCGGTCCCAGCCACAGCGGTGCAGATGGCAGAGTGTTGAGGAGCGGGGCAGCTCAGCTGTGCTCTGAAATGAAACGGAGTTTTATGGTTTTAGAAGCGCGCTTGCCTTCACGCCCCCAGCATCGGTCCCTGCCACAAGTTATGCAGCAGATGGCCTTGCATAATCTTGCAGCCAGAGGTGCCTCACGAACAGAGCGCAATCTCTTTAATTAACAGGATACAGGCCAGGAGAGATCTTTGGCCTCCGGTTCACGGCAGTTGTCCCCACTCCCCCAGGCCACACGCTGTTCGCACAAGCGGGAGCGAGAGGCCTGTGTCCTTGGTACCGGGGTGTCCTTGCTAGTGCCGAATCCTCCAAGCACGAGGAGGGGATGTACTAGCCCCATCCCTGGGGTCCCGTAGAGCGCAAACAGCCCCAGCGCCCCGACACCGGACGTTGGGCAGAATCCAGTCCTTTTCTGGGAGCACGCGGCGGCGGGTACCGTCTCCTCCTGGGTGTCACGCACCCAGGGAAAGCGCCCCCCCCTCCGAGGGGGATCCAGAGCTGCTGCTTTTCCCATCAGGAGACTAAAAGACCTGGCAGCACTACTGGAGCGAGGGGTGGGGGAAAGCGTGCCACCGAGCGACACCGCGTGACCTTCCTTCGCGGCCTCGAGGTCCTTTTTCCTATTTCTGCCTCGCTCCGGTCAACGCAGCGAACAGAAGCACGGGCAACAGTCACAAACGCATTTGCCATCTGGCGCAAGGAGGCTGCGGCTGCAGCTTGGTCCCCGCTCGGCTCGGCTGAATCAACTTGTTCTTCTTCCCCCACCGGAAAAATACTGCTGAAAGCAAAGAGGATTTGCACCCGCAGACCCTGAGAGCCGCCTGTAGGCCCCGGGGGCACCCCAGCCTCCCTTAACCCCTTCCCTCCCCAGGAGGAGCTGGGGAGGCTCTTGGGGGTGGGGGGGAACACAGGGAGCCCCCGCATTCCTTCCGGGGAGACGCCAAAGAGTCCTTGGCAGCCAACAGCCAGAAGGGACCATGGCGCGGCCACCAATGCAGCTCCCACTGCCTGGGCCCTGGGGACCCCCGGCACCCCAGCTTTTCCAGCCATTCGTGCTCCCCAAAACCTTCTACCCTCGAGGTAGGGACCGACCCCAACCCCTGCGGCCCAGGGACGCTCCTGGGGGGCAAGAGCAGAGGTGACCGCCAGCCATCACTCCTGTCTCTCTCTCTTAGGCTCAGTCAACCTGTGCCGCCTGCCTGCACGGGAGCAGCCCTTCCCTGCAGCCCGGGCACCCCAGGCCCCCCAGGCACCACCAGCAGGTATGGCACCCCAGTCTGCTCTGGCACCTTCGCCATCCCCATCACACCCGTTCCCCCAGCACTTTTCGCATGGGGGTTCAGCAAGCCCCGGTAAGCATCCTTGCCCTCGCCTGGGCGGCGCGTGCCCAGGAAAGCCCATCTGCAGAGAATTCCCCAAATATTTGGGGCCACCTCTCCCGTTTCACCTCCTCGATGTGAGTCTCCTCCCCGATTTGCAACCCCATCCCACCGGCACAGCAGCTCACCCCATGGGGATCGCCCCGGCCACAAGCTCCCCACACCCCTGGCCCAGAGCTGGGGGATGTCGGCCATCGGGGCTGGCTCGGCGGGTGCCCCTGGAGAGTCCCCCTGGCCCAGCACGGCTCCCCCTCACCCACACAGGTCTGCAGAGGGCTCCATGTGGCTGCCTCTTCGACCCCCGGGTCTTCCGCATCCAGTGGACAACCACTGACCTGCCTCCACCGGCCACCGCCACGCTCGGCCAAGGCGCCGCTTCTCTGCCGGGTGCTGCCCTGTGGGGTCCCGGGGTCTGCGGGGCCCCCCTGGCCTGGGCAGCCCCAGGGACCCCCCAGGGCCAACCACAATACCTCGCCCCCTACGAAAATCAGAGGAGTGGGGTGGCCCCAGCCCCTCCGGTGCTGCTGACAGCCATCCTCAGCTACCAGCACATCAAGGGGCAGTTGGCGAATATCAACATCTCCAGCACGGCCACCCCTGCAGGGGCACCCCCGGGCAGCGACATCCCCCCGGGGAGCGACGTCCCCCCCAGCCAAGCCCTTGGAGATGCCCTTGCCGTGGCTGAGAAAGTGGCTCTCCAAGAGGCCCTAATGATCTTTGATTGCTCCCTGGGCGGGCTGGCGGTCAGCCAGCACGCTCCCAGCAGCAGCCCCATGCCTGGGGACGCTGGTGGCACCGGCGCAGCCACCCCTGACCACGACTTCAGCTCGCTCTCGCTGCCTGAGGAGATGCTCACCCCTGACTACTGCATCCCCGAGCTCAGTGACGCCATGCTGAGCCTCAAAATATTCAACGGCGGTGGGATGGAGCCCCAGGAGCCGTGGCAGGATGCGGGGATGGACCTGCCACCATCCCCACCTGCCACGGCAGGCAAGCGGAGGAAGAGGCAGGCACAGAGCTCCTTGCCAACGCCACCCAGCAAGCGCAGGGCTCTTGCAGCCAACGTGGGGGTGTGAGGGGGGGGCGGGGATTAGACAGGGGTGAGAGGGATGGAGATGGGGGGAGTGGGGGGTGGGAGAGGAGGGGGGGGTATTTGTTGAAGGGGGAGCCGGGGAGGGGGGTAGGGAGGGGTTAGACCAGCTTGGATGGGACCTTTTCTCTTGTCTTTTCAATTAAAAGCTCCTTCTCCAGAACCACTCCGTGCCTGTGTGGGAGGGGGAGGGAGAGCAGGGGGCACCAAGAAACAGCACCCGAGAGGTGCAAAAGCCCTGCTGAGCCCCAGATCCGAGCCGGGGAAAGCCCCGAGGGGAACCGAGCCACCCCCAGGGCCGAGTCACCACCAGCGGGGCAGGCAACGGTGGGGCGGGACGCGGACGACTCCCCTCTCCCCTTCCCCAGGGGGAGCAGCCCTTTGGTGGGGAAGCCAGGACAGACAGGTCCCTGCAGGACTCACGGACACAGCCCCACGCAGAAAGCAGCCCAGAGCCCCTGCGACAGCGACCGACCTTGGGGGCCGGGGGGGACACGGGCACACACGACAGCAAGGGCTGCAAGGCCTTCGTCTTGAACACCACCAGCATCCCCTCCAGCGGGGACAGGGCTCGGTGCAAAGCCCTTCAAAGCCTCAAGACCATCACAGACTTCCTCGGGTCCCACTGACCTCAGCCCCGGAGAGCCCAGCTTTGCCTCACTGACACAGCAAAATAACCCCAAATCACCCCAAGAATGGTGAGGGAGGGAGCTGCAGGCCAGGCAGGGACCCTCCTCCACTTGTCTGGCTGCACCTTGGGCAGCTGCAAGACTAGCAAGGGGGGAGAAAAAATCAGAAGGAAAAAAAAAATTAAAAAAAATCACTGCACGGGCCAGAAAGTGCCTGGAAACTTCATCAAATGGTACATTTCAGCTTGAGGGCTTGAAGATATACACCCATTTACCAGTAAAACTCTCCCTGCATGCTGCAATTTGGTGGGAGCAAGATTTGTGGGTATGTCTGCACCCAAAACGCAGCAGTACATGGCACCCCTTTACCTGGTGTTCTTCCCAAGCCCATTCACCTTTGCAGAAAAAGGGATTGTCATCCCGCACATGGCACAAAGCAGGACACACGCAGCCCATGGTGGCTGACGGGGTTATAAGGGAATAAATGCATTGAGCTAGTAAATTCAGCCACCAGCACTTGAAATCAGACAGTGAGTCCCAACTCAAGAAGCGCTCGCTCTCCTCCCTGCCATCACGCCTCACCATCGAGCTATTCAAGCCGTGCCATTGTACCAGCTGTCCCAAGGGTGGCCCACAGCATCTGCCCAGCTTCAGCAGGCACCAAGGCCAACCCTTACGCTTCCCCTGCCTGACCCTCCGACTCAGCTCCAGCCCTTCTGGGGCAGCCCGTGCAATTTGCCATGAGCTGCTGTTAACACTCACGGGCCCACTGACAGTACTGGATTTACTCCAGTTTATGTCAGGAACAGTGAGCTCAGCCAGGACATTCGGATTCTTCCCATCCTCCCACCAACCTTACTCATAAACAGGGGTTTGTTTGTTTGTTTTTAAACAGAGTATTTTAGGTAGATGTAATTACTGTGAAATGCAGCAAGAGGTCAGCAGACTGCAGCATCACGCAGACGGTCCAGGAGATGAGATGCGGTGAGCCAGGAGGACAGAGTCAGCCCCTTCCACCGTTCAGCCCCTGGAAACATTTTGAGACAACCAGAGGGTCGGGCTGCTCCAATACAGCTCTCTCACTCCTGGCTCTGGAGCCTTCATCTCACCTTCCCCACATCCCTTCGGCCTTTCTAATCACAGGCTTTAGGGTCCCTACATACGTCGGTGAGCAAATATTGATTTGCCTGCAATGCCTACAGATCATAATCTAACTCCACGCACCTTAAAGAAGCTCAGCGCACACTCCACGTTCTTACAGCTGCTTTGATTGCAATTCAGTCTCTAGTACATTACCCTTATTTATAATGCCAGGGCTTCAGCGTGGTGCCTCAGGCACTCTAAAATTATTACAGGGCCCTTTTGACTTGCAGTTCCCTTCCATTCAATTCCATTTTTAGTTGTCAGCAGAGACTCCCATTGACCAGCGGTGGAAGCCAACCGTGCGCAGGCAGACAGCACTACTGCATGTTAAGCCGATCCTATAGAAATTGCTTGCACGCAGCTCAACACGACGGGTCATCTCAGTTTGAATGAGAAATGCCGGGTCTGGAAGAGCAGGTGGCAGAGTGCTCCTGGGTGCAGCTTCCTCGGAGAGATGAGACATCCAGGCTTGGAGCAGCACCGGGGATGCTCAGCTGCAGCCCCTCGACAGTGCCATCCGTCCGGCTGATGCAGCCATCATTTAAAAAAAGGGCGAAGGAAAGCGACTTTAAGAATCAGAGCCCCGGTGAAATCAAACTTCAGTTATTTACCAAATCTCACTTTTACAGTCACCTAGCAGCAAACCAGTTTCCACGGCTGGTACAAAATATTAAAACCATCAAAATATTTGGACATACCATACAGAATGTATGGAAATATGCTATCAATTCCCACCTTTCTGTTTGAGGCTACTAATTCTTTTAGTAGTCTCACTTGAACATAGATTGTGTCACAGTTGCGCACAGCATTATCTCCTTCCATTCATTTATACTAACGTTAACAGGCTGTATTTAAGAGAAATGCTACTAACTTAGACAAATCTTTAAGTTGAAAGCTTACTTAGCTGTATTTAGGAATACATGAACTAATCTACAACCATGCTGTTTTAGAAGAAGGTACCTTTCATATTCCTGGGTAAAACCTGTATCCCTTTTTTTCCCTTCAGCTTACCTTTGCAGGATTAGTGACAGGTCTCTCTACGCATGCCCTTTCTGGCTTCTTTCCTCAGGTGCTCCAAACACTCTGTTGGTGGGATAAGGTCATCCGGTGAAAGATGCTTTTTTTTTTATTCCCCGCTTTGCCATAATTGCTGTCCCCAGAATGCCTCCGCTCCTTGTACAGTGGCTGAATTTCCCAAACATTAGGGTCCTTGGAAGCTGGAGCTCCGGGTTAGCATGTTGGACCCTGAGAAATGATGTGGTAGGTGGCAGGCATCACCGTAACCTCCTAGTGTGTTAACTGATGTGGGAGGACAGGTCCTGAGCTCTTTCCAGGTAATCTGGAACTATGATGAGTGAATCATCAAGTCGGCAAATACCAGTTCAGGTGAGAAGAACCTTCTCCAGAAGAGATGCTTGTGCCACCATGACTCGTACCTGCAATTTGCACTAGTCAGGGCACTGTTACACTGAGAGGGAGCTCCAGACACAAACTGGTGTCTTTATGAATACCAGACCAGATGTCAGGAGCACCGCATGGAATCCTGAGCAGATGACCTCTCCCTCGTGTGCTTTTTTAGGAGATCAGAGCCAGGTGCTGCTGTGACATGCCTTCCATTTGGTTTGCTTTCCATTTGTTTTCTTCTGGTATTCAGAATGAGAAGAAAGATCAGGTTTAGAAAAAAACCATCTCAGTAGCACCTGTGCTTTCTCAGGATTCTTCTGGTCATTCCTCCAGGGCTCTTGTTCAGTTTATGAGCAGTGTATGACTTTGGATCCAAATCCAGCTGGTGTTTTAGAGTGCATCTCGAAAAGGGAAGGCTCTTGTTGAAACATGAAGGAAATCTGTCTGCTTAGTACGCGTAGGACTGACTTTACAGCATTGGCACTCAACTCAGAAGGAGGAGCGTGGAAGTGCTGCAGTCGCATGGCTGTTGAATAGATTGCATTTTCAGCTCTCACCCAAATGCCTTCCAGGCCTGCAATTTTGACAGGAGGCTGTCTGGTCAGGATGATTGGAGTTGAGCCTGTGCATCTTTCTGCTTACCAAGAGCACCAGTAGAAGTCCAAGGAAGAAAGAACTGGGAGACGCTCAGCCTGTCACTGCAGATAATTTTCCTACCTTAGTTAATGCTCTGAGACTAAACTGCAAAGATCTCTGGCCATCTAAAGTCTGGAATTTCACCTGAACCTGAGCTTAGTGCAAGAGAAGCACCATCAGGGAGGGATCTATTCTTCTCTTCTCTTATCTCTGTGACAAAGTTGTTTCACTTTCTCCTGAAGAAGCTTACATGGTGGTTTTGTTGTTTGTGGTCCTTTGTGTTGCTGATAGCCTTGCGAATGGGTATTCCTGGCTCACCTCTTGCTTCTGGCACTTTTCACTTTTGTCCCTGCCCTGCTACTCTGCTTCCTATGAGTGTGTCTTAGCAGGGCTGATGTCTAGGGGCCTGTATTGTCCAGCGGCTGTTATTTCCCACAGCACCTCTGTCGATGTTTTTTAAAATCTCTGTCTGTGCCATAGCTGGTGTTCCTCTTTCACTATCTGCTATATTAAAGTCTAGTCAATGAATTCCAGCTTTATGTTAGGCCTGGGAATGTCCTGAGGAGGGAGGGGCAGAAAGATATTGGTGAAGAAGGTCCTCATAGTAGCAGGAAAGAAAATAAAGTCACAGAACAAGAGAGCAGACCCTGCCTTTTAGTTCTGCAAGCAAGCAAGCAAAGAAACAAAGATCTCCTGTAGAATAGAATTTTACATGGTGTGAAAGTTCTTGGGTTCCTTTTCCTTTCAGAATTCCTCCAAAGAAGATGAGCGTGAGTTTAGTCCAGCATCCCTTACTGTGGGCTGTAACCGGGTGAGTTTGTGTAAGGAAGGAATTCCTGGCTTGTTTCATTCGAATTGGTCATATGAAGTCAAAAGCTGCAAGGATGGCATTGGTAATAGTTTTCCTTTAAAAGTGGTGTTTGGTATTTTCCAGCACGTGAGACTAGGAATTAGAACCACCGAAGAGCAGTAGGTCAGCAATGATTTTGGCTGTAAACAATTCCCACCCATGGAGCCAGGCTACGTAGCTCTTTCAGAGCCGGGCTGTGAGATGGGAGCCTACCTCCAAACCAGTCTGCACTGTGATTGCTTTGAAAGCTCCCAGGCGTGATGTCAGTCAGAGTCTGGACCGACCTCTCGGTTTCAGGGTCTGCCGTTGGGTGTGCAGGGAGTGTGGAGAGAGCGAGCTTGTGGTTTTGTTCTTGCTGCTGTTTCTGACAGGGGCGCCTGTGGGATCTTGATATAGAGAACAAACGTGTGCTTGTAAATCTGCTTACATGATATAGAGAACAAACGTGTGCTTGTAAATCTGCTTACTCGTAAATTTTCTTAATAATTAGCCGCATAGTTGCTTGACAAGAATATAGCCTTGACTGGGTACAAGGAGGATGACCATAGATAAGGGTTGCAGGCCATTAACTCTAGCCTTGACTAGGAGTCTTGGGAAACAGGCAAATATGTAGATAAGGAAAATAAGCAAGGACATGAGCGATAGCAGCTGGCTAGAACCCTACTGCGCAGAATCACTCAAAGGGTCAAACAGCGGACAAGTGAGGAAGACTATGAAAGACCACCAGAGGATCTCCGAAGCCCACCAGAGACCCCAATACGCCTGCGCAAAAGAGAGATAAATATGTTAATGACTTCTCGGAAAAGTAATGAATATGTAATATGTTTCTCGGAAATCTAATGAATATGCATGTAAACTCTGTATTTAAGCTGTATGATTAAACTTAACGGTGTGCACGATAGGTGGAGCGATCCCCCGTGCAACCAGCGCTGCCAATAAAGAATACCGACTCAATTGTTTATCCAACTCTTGAGTTAATTTCTTTGAATCAATCTGGCGACCCAGATGGGACATTCTCTGCTCGGCTGCAGGACCCGCTGAGAACAGGACTCCCTAGGGTACCCCCGGGATTTTCCCGGAGGGACTCCTCGCCTCACTCGGATCACTGCGGGAGCAGACAAGATCACCATCTGAAGGAATAAAGGTATTCTTTAAATTTCTGGTTGGGGACCGGTCATTTGGGCTGTCCATAAGTCATAAGATTTACTTATGCAGGATGGCGTATGCCAGGTAGTTGATGCTCTTGGTATACATTTGGTTTTGGTTTGATACGTGTCTGGACACTTTTGTTTCAGTATACTTGTATGCTGTTGTGCACTTTACGTGCTTTTGGTTTGGTGCCCATACATGTAATTTGGTTTTTGATTTGAATTTGTTTCGGACCTTTTGGCTAACTGAATGTGGTAAACGACTATTGGAATGGAATTGGATTACGGAGACCGTCGTGAGTTCTGAGTTAGAATTGTGTTGAAAACGGTGAATTGAATGATTGGGTGAGTGAGAAGCAGCTGCAGAGTGTGTGAAATTCCGCAGACTCGTAACTCCATAGGAGGTGCGGCCGGAGACGAATGAAGTGTGACTGACTTACTGATGATTTGGGACGTAAACTTGTACATTACTACTATAGTTATAAGTTTGAGCTTGATTATTTTACTAACTTTGTGTTGTTGTTGTTGGAAGAAGTTCCCTGTTTGGTGTATTATATAAATGTGGGTATATGAATGGTGTCCTCTGCATCCGGGAAACGAGTGTAGACCTGTATATACCCTAGAGTGTGTGTGGTGTAAACAAAAGTTGCAAATAGATTGTGGAGAGGATATTGAATGCCCTAAGTGTCGGGTTTGGACTTCCTGGGACAAGAGGGAGAGAGTCACGTATATAGTGAGAATAATTTGCGGTTGGGAAGATAAAAATCAGAGCAAATAATATGGGAGGTAAACAGAGTGGTGGAATATTGAAAAAGAGCCCCTTAGGCTGTATCTTGGCACATTGGAAGGAAATAGGGGGGCCTCCAGGTGGAAATGTGGATAGAAAAACTTTGATAAAATATTGCAATCAATGGTGGCCTTTATATAAATTAGATGATGATGAAAAATGGCCCTTCAATGGGACATTAAACTACAATACTTTGTTGCAATTGATGCTGTTTCTGAGACGGGAAGGAAAGTGGGATGAAGTAATATATGCAGATATGTTTTTCACTCTGAGAAATCATCCAGAGTGGCAGAAAAAGTGTGGTATCAATTTAGCTCCACGAGACCCTCTTGTGCTAGCAATAGAAAAGGAGCAAAGAAAGAGTACGGGAAAAATGAAGAGATGCTGCTCAGCATGTAGCATAGGACAAAGATGTATAAAATTAAAGAAAAATGAAGAGAGGATGGAGGAGGACCTTGATCTCTCTTTACCTCCACCATCCTCAGAGAGAAATTCTATTGAGGACGCAGGTGCGGAGGAACCTGAGGAAAATGTAAAAACAAAAGATTTAGGTTTCACACCTATAACGGCCCGTACTCGAAGTAAGGTGGGCCCTATTATTCAGGCTCCTCTGAGACAAGCGGTGGGGGTTACTGGCCCTACTAGAATTAAGATACCATTTACAATGAATGATTTGGATTCGTGGAGAGAAATAGTAAAAGAATATCGAGATGATCCTGAAGGAGTTGCCAAAAGATTCGAGCTGATTGTTAAAAATCAGGACCCAGATTGGAAGGACATTGATTTAATGCTGGATGCCTTAACTGAAACCGAAAAACAATTAATAATAAAGAATGCACGAACTCAAGTACAAATCCAAATTACCGCTGGGGTTTTACCCGGAACAGTAGATACCTATGTGCCAAGAACAGACCCTAACTGGGACCCTAACGATGACCATGATTACCGATTGTTGAAAAAATATCAAGAATGGATAAAAATTGGTATCGAAAATGCAGTACCGAAAGCGGTTAACTGGTCGAGTCTATATGCTGTGAAACAAGGTCAGACTGAAACTCCCACGGAGTTTCTTGACCGACTGAGAGTGGCAATGCGAAAGTATACTACTTTAGATCCTGTTTCTGAGGTGGGGAAACAACAGTTGGTCTCTTTGTTTTTGGGGCAATCTTCAGAGGATATAAGGAGGAAACTTCAGAAATTAAAGGAGCCAGAGATAAGGGATTTAGAAAAGTTGATAGAGGAGGCCTGGAGAACGTATCGGAATAGAGAAGGGGAGGAGAGACGAAAAATGGGAACAGCTATTGCCGCAGCTACAATAGCTGCGTTGGGAAGACAGGACAACTCCCTTCGTGGGAGGGGTCGGGGAACTGGGAGGAGGGGAGGCTCACGCCAGCCCCTAAGATCAGACCAATGTGCTTATTGTAAGGAAATAGGTCACTGGAAAGGACAATGTCCCAAGCTGAGTGGAGCACAAGCCGTTGTAGCTAATGTTACCTCTGGTCAATGAGGGGGACCGGGGGAATCCACCCTAGCGGATCCGCTGGTTAAAATTAAGCTAGGGAAAATAGAACAAGAGGTGGATTTTCTTGTAGATACGGGAGCGTCTTACTCAGTGTTAAATCAAAGGCTAATACCAGAGGATGAAGAGTTTGTGTCTGTAGTGGGAGCTACCGGCCAGCAGAAAAAGGCTTATTTTCTAAAACCGCTTAAATATAAATTGGGTAAGCAAATAGGAATACATAAATTTCTGTATTTACCAGAATCCCCTAAATCCTTGTTAGGCCGTGATCTGTTAGAACAATTAGAAGCAGAGATTGTATTTGAAAAAGGAAAAATGGAATTGAAAGTCAAAGAAGACCAACTAATTAAAATTTTAAGTTTAGCATTAATACAAACTGAATCGAAATTTGAAGTACCTCCAGAAATTGTTGATCAAGTATATCCTGGAGTCTGGGCTTCCGAGGTTCCGGGAAAAGCTAAAAATGCAGCCCCCATAGTGGTTAAACTAAAGCCCGGAACAGAGCCTGTCAAAATTAAACAATATCCTCTGAAATTAGATGATAGAAAAGGGATAAAGGAAATAATTGACAGGTTCTTGCAGTATGGGATATTAATTGAATGTGAATCAGAATACAATACCCCTATACTACCAGTCAAAAAGGCAGATGGGAAAAATTATAGGTTAGTCCAAGATCTGAGAGCCATAAATAAGATTACAGAGGATATACATCCAGTAGTCGCGAATCCATATACATTGCTAACAAAACTAAAAGACAGCCAAGTTTGGTTTACCGTACTGGATTTAAAAGATGCCTTCTTTTACCTGGCCTTAGCCACAGAAAGCCAGAATTTGTTCGCTTTTGAATGGAAAAATCCCGAGTCCGGGAGAAGAACTCAGTTAACATGGACAGTGTTACCACAAGGTTTTAAAAATAGCCCCACTATTTTTGGAAATCAACTGGCGAAAGAGCTTGAGACTTGGATGCCTCCAGACAACGAAGGAATTTTGTTACAGTATGTAGATGATCTCTTAGTAGCTACTGAAACTAGAGAAAGTTGTATTCAATGGACTGTGGATCTTCTTAATTTCTTGGGTTTAAGTGGATATCGAGTCTCTCAACAGAAAGCTCAACTGGTCCGGCAGCGTGTGACCTACTTGGGACTTGAAATCTCGGGAGGACAACGGGAACTCGGGACTGAGCGAAAAGAAGCCATTTGCCGAACCCCGGAGCCCCAAACGGTAAAAGAGCTGCGGACCTTTTTGGGAATGACAGGTTGGTGCCGCCTTTGGATATATAATTATGGACTACTGGTAAAGCCATTATATGAGTTGATAAAGAAAGACCAGTCAAAAGTAATTTGGACTGGAGAAGCACGAAACGCGTTTAAACAACTCAAACGAGAACTAATGAGAGCTCCTGCTCTGGGGCTGCCTGATGTTTCAAAACCATTCTGGCTGTTCTCTCATGAGAGACAAGGGATAGCTATGGGAGTATTAGCACAAAGGCTTGGCCCCTATAAACGGGCAGTTGCTTATTTTTCCAAACAATTGGACGAAGTAAGCAAGGGATAGCCTGGTTGCCTTCGAGCCGTCGCAGCAGTTGTTATCAATATTCAAGAGGCCCGAAAGTTTACCATGGGACAGAAAATGACAGTGTTAGTCTCTCATACAGTTTCAGCGGTTTTAGAACAGAAAGGAAACCATTGGCTTTCGCCCCAGAGATTCTTAAAGTACCAGGCAGTGTTAGTGGAACAAGATGATGTAGAAATTGTAGTTACTAACATTGTCAATCCAGCCTCTTTTCTTAGTGGAACTTTGAATGAACCAGTGACACATGATTGTATAGAAACAGTAGAAGCAATATATTCCAGTCGACCAGATCTTAAAGAAGAACCTCTGGAGGATGCTGAAGACTCCTGGTATACCGACGGGAGTAGTTTTATCAAGCAGGGACAACGTAAAGCGGGATACGCAATCACAACCACCCAACAGGTAATCGAATCTGAGCCTTTACCTTCCGGGACCTCAGCCCAAAAGGCGGAAATAATTGCTCTTACCCGAGCGCTGGAATTGGCAAAAGGGAAAAAGATAAACATTTGGACAGATTCTAAATATGCATTTGGAGTAGTTCACGCTCACGGTGCCATTTGGAAAGAACGAGGACTGCTAACCGCTCAAGGAAAGCAAATAAAACATGCAGAAGAAATTTTAAAACTCTTAGAAGCTGTGAAGCAGCCAGAAAAGGTAGCTATCATGCATTGTCGAGGGCACCAGAAAGGAAACACAGATCCAGAAATTGGAAATCGATTGGCAGACTATGAAGCCAGGCGGGTGGCTGAGGAAGTAAGAACAGAAACGTTATCCTTAATACCAGACGGTAAAATCCAAACTGTAAGTATAAATCAAAAACCAAATTACTCAAAAGAAGACTTAAAATTAATTGAGGATCTGGATGGTAAAGTAGAATCAGATGGATGGGTCCGTTTAGCAGATAATCGTATAGTAATACCATCCAATCTAGTATGGACAACAGTTTTAACTGAACATAATAAAACGCATTGGGGAGCAGATACTTTATATAAGAGCCTAAATCAAAGATTAATAGGGCGTAATTTGTATACAATGGTGAAACAAATATCTCAACAGTGTGAAATTTGTTTACGTAATAACCCAAATGTAGCGAATAAAGTAAAACTGGGAGTAATTGGTAAAGGAAATTATCCGGGACAACAATGGCAAATTGATTTTTCGGAACTCCCAAGAAAAGGGGGGTACCGATACTTGCTAGTCATGACTGATACTTTTTCGGGCTGGCCAGAGGCTTACCCCTGCCGAACAAACAAAGCCAGAGAAGTGACTAAGGTATTGTTAAATGAAATCATTCCTCGCTTCGGAATTCCAGCAACAATATCTTCCGACCGAGGTTCTCATTTTTGTGCTAAAATAATACAACAAGTAAGTAAAATTTTACAGATAGATTGGCAGTTACATACCCCATATAGACCACAGGCAAGTGGACAAGTCGAGAAAATGAATCACTTAATTAAACAGCAAATAGCAAAGATTGGTCAAGAGGCCAATCTAACCTGGCCCCAATCTCTTCCCCTGGCATTACTCAGAATAAGAGTAAAACCGAAAACCAAAGAAAATCTAAGCCCTTTTGAAATATTGTATGGAAGACCATATCAATTTCAGTTTACAGGAGAAGATTTAACCCAACTAGGTACAGGATGTTTGTATGACTATATGGTATCCCTCCAGAAACAATTAGAAAATATAAACAAACAGACTTTGGGAACTAGGGCTAGAGGATTAGACCAACCCATTCATCCCTTTAAACCAGGTGATCATGTATATGTAAAGATCTTTTCAGGACAACCCCTGGAGGAGAAATGGGACGGCCCCTACCAAGTGCTGCTGACGACCTTCACTGCCGTTAAAATCAAAGAACAACCAGCCTGGATCCACTATTCGAGAGTGAAAAGAGCACCTGAGAGGCCATGGACGGTCATCCCTACAGGGCCCACGGGTCTGCGATTCTCCAGATCATGATGGTAACGGCGTTATTACTCGGTTCAAATGAAGCTCGATGGAACTTGAACTCACATTTTTCCTTGACACAAAATATTTCCCAAATCTTGAACAGAACTGACTGTTGGATATGTACTCACATGCCAGAACATAGTGGAAAGGCGATCTCGCTAATTGGTGTTCCGATACCAAGCAATTACTCCTGGACCACTCTTTGGGAAGGTACCTCATGGTATACCGATATTGATAGAGTCCAGAAGTTAGAAATAATTAGTCCTGAGGCCCGGGAGCCCTATTGTACATGTGTACAGAGATGTAATCCACCTATAGGATTTGGGAAAGTCGATTGTGTTAATGAAACATACGTAGGGAATCACACAGTTTGTAACAAAACCATAAATATTGGAACTTCAATTTCTGTAAATACTACCGCATGGCCCGTACCAGAAGGCAAAGGATGGTATTGGCTATGTAATGATACTGCTTGGAAAGTCTTGCCAAAAAACTGGAAAGGAACATGTACACTGGGGGCAGTAGTTCCGAATATGACTATACACAATTCTCCTCCAAAGGGATGGGTGCGAACACATTTCCGAAAAGTCAAACGAGATGTTGAAAACCCTTTAGTGAGGAGACCTACTGCCTTCCATACTTTTGTCCGATGGTTCCTTCCCTGGTTAGGAGTGAGTGAGTTAGAAAAAGCTATAGTTAACATTTCGGCAGTAACAGAAAATCTTGAAAATAGAACGATCGATGCAATAAAAGCCCAACAATTGGAAATATCTAGTTTATCTCAAATTGTTCTACAAAATAGAATGGCACTGGACCTACTACTAACATCTCAAGGTGGAGTATGCACAGTTATAAATACAAGTTGTTGCATGTATGTAGATCAAAGTGGAAGAATCTCCACCGATTTAGAAGAAATTTGGGAACAAACCAAAGTATTACATGAGGTGACAAAGGATGACCTCTCGTGGGGATTTCAAGAATTGTGGGATAAATTAACATCTTGGCTACCAAATTTTAAGTGGCTAAAACAGATCTTCGTAGGGATAATAATTCTAATAGTATTGGGAATAATAGTCTGTATTATGCTCAGGTGTTTTCTGTGGTGTTGCCAGAATACAACGGAAAATTATGAGAGTTGGAAACGGAATAAAGTTAAACATCAAGTGGAAACCGGGAAATATTTCGTCCGGTCTCTCGAAAATAATGGAATTATATGATTGCAAAAGAATTTGCAAAAGTATAAAGAAAAGGGGGGAATGATATAGAGAACAAACGTGTGCTTGTAAATCTGCTTACATGATATAGAGAACAAACGTGTGCTTGTAAATCTGCTTACTCGTAAATTTTCTTAATAATTAGCCGCATAGTTGCTTGACAAGAATATAGCCTTGACTGGGTACAAGGAGGATGACCATAGATAAGGGTTGCAGGCCATTAACTCTAGCCTTGACTAGGAGTCTTGGGAAACAGGCAAATATGTAGATAAGGAAAATAAGCAAGGACATGAGCGATAGCAGCTGGCTAGAACCCTACTGCGCAGAATCACTCAAAGGGTCAAACAGCGGACAAGTGAGGAAGACTATGAAAGACCACCAGAGGATCTCCGAAGCCCACCAGAGACCCCAATACGCCTGCGCAAAAGAGAGATAAATATGTTAATGACTTCTCGGAAAAGTAATGAATATGTAATATGTTTCTCGGAAATCTAATGAATATGCATGTAAACTCTGTATTTAAGCTGTATGATTAAACTTAACGGTGTGCACGATAGGTGGAGCGATCCCCCGTGCAACCAGCGCTGCCAATAAAGAATACCGACTCAATTGTTTATCCAACTCTTGAGTTAATTTCTTTGAATCAATCTAACCTTGAACAAAGAACAGGAACCGGTCAGGCTGAGGGTGCGGTGCAGCTACTGCAGCAACTGGACCAAATGGTAAACAAAGGAAACATGGAGTCAGAAGGAAGAGGTCTGTCCAGGTTCTGGAGAAGGTACAAATACTGCAGCTACGAGCAGATGCAGTCCTGGCTCTGTCCGAGCCTGTGCCTGATTCTGGCAGTTCAGGTGATTCTACGTTCTCTTGAAGAATGGGTCCCTCTTTTCTGTGGTTAAACAAAAAAGTCTGCCAAGGCAAAGGAGCATTCAGGGGTGTCCTTTTGTCTTGTGGTAAGGTGCAGCATTCCCAGGAAATGTTCCTCTTCTGGGCTGTCTTTGGGGAAAAAACTCCTCACGGGGGAGGGGGGGCTTGAGGGATGGGGGGTTGGAGGGGTGTTACTGACCTCAGTCACAGCCCTCATAGGATGTGGCTTTTGTCAGCTGCGGAGTGCCCGTCTCCAGCCTGGTTTCTAAAGGAGTTTTACACACTCCCCCCTTCTCGAGGGGCCTTCCTGGGAGGGACCTTCAGTCCCCTTAAGGCAAGTATGGCCTTTATTTGGCCACTTAGCAACTGTGGCCTTTGTAACTTTGACTCCCAAAGACACCATTTTAAACCGAAATGAAAGTAGCAGCCTCCCCCCCCCAACAGTTGCTGGGCATTGCTGACTAAAGGAGTGCTCTAAAGCTGTCGAAACAAGAGTGGTCTGTTCACTGCACAGCCCATGTTGAACGTTGGCAGTAACTGTTTGATAGGTGGGTTAGTTTTGGAAGGAATAAAACTCCTTGTTAATCATAATGTATGCCAGTCCCCTTAACTATTGAGACTAGACCGTTACAGCACAGGTTGTTCTTTACGTTTCCTCTACTTTTTTGGTCTTCCTCTGTATTATTTTGTGCTGGGGATGTGTCTTTCTGGTGGACAGAAATTACCTTGTTGTCACAATTCTCAGAGAAGTACTTCTCTGCAGAGAAGAAGAAATAATGTGGGTTTTGTTGTTGTTGTTTCCCCAGCATAATCTTCTCGCCACTACAGCATCTCTTTGTTGGAAAGAACTGACCTGGAAGTACTAATGGTTGTGGAAAGGTAAACTTGTAGCATGAATGTCGGGTTGTATTGTTTCTTTTGTAATTCAGCTTTACACATTGCTTGTCTCCGCTATTAAATGCTTTAAAATGAAATTCTACTTTGTTTACGTTTTCAAATTAATATACTGAAGATGTTGGGTTAGAATGTCTTTTTCTTCACAACCTAGAGGTTTTGGAAAAAGTGTGACAAGCTTTACGATTTTGATCCTTGAGTGTCATAAATTGGGAATTTTACATTTGAAAATCACTGTATGAGACTCTAATAAAACAAGCATCAGCTTGGCACTGTGTGTTATTTTAATCAGTCTTACCCTGGCAGAAAACACTCCTTCCCTCCAAGAAGAAGTAGTAGAGGTTTCTAGTCTTGGATGGACTGCTGCCCTATGCTTCACAGCATTAAAAAGGTCAAAATTGGTGAAAATGTTTTGGATTAGATTTTACCACTCTGCTACAAGTGGTGTAATTATTTATGCCTTTGATAGGTAGTGGGATGAGGCTGGGAGTTAAGATTTCAGATGTGCCTAGGGCATGCTCAGGCAGCTTTTTGCCATCACGCTAGCGCATTTGCAATAAACCATCATTCTTCAGCCCTCTGCTGAGCTGAGGCACCGTCAGCACCTACACGCACAATGCTGGTCTAACACATAACACTGTGTTACTGGTTGTTACTTTAGCAGTAGCAACGTGTGGCTGTCTGACGGGGTAACATGTCTGGCAGAATGAGGCGATGCTCTAAAAGAGTCAGATGATAATGCAACACGGGGTCTGTTTGGCTTGTTCCCACCGTGGTGCACAGATTATCCACCCTATATGCCTCTGTATTCATTCCCGCACTCCCATCAGCAGTGAAAGAATGCTTTCCCTGCAAGAAGAAATGGGGCTGAGAAACTGGTTCCATTTACAGCATTCTCCTCAGTCCTGTCCCACAAACCGTGGTACAGGCTGAGTGCACCAGGGTTCGGTCCCTTCTGCTGGGGGGCTGTACAATGAGATGGACAGCGGTGAGGACCAGGGAATGGCTAGAGAGTTGACCAGATGGAGAACAAGCTATAAATAAGGGAAGATATCCATGAGTTGATCTTCTTTAGCACTGGTTCTGTCAGGAGGAGGAGGATGTCCCACTTCCCTGATCTTAGATGCAGCTGCATAAGAAAGGGCCTTTACCCTGCAAGAGCTGGGCTGGCTGAGGCTACAACCTACACACAAAGACATTTTGATGTCTCAGTCCAGAAAATGCCATTACAGAATTATGGGCAAGATGTGCATCCATTTTGGAAAATCATTTTAGACGATAAAGAACATGGGTTAATGAAATCTAAACAAAAATGGTTTTTATTTTAACTGGGATATATAGGCACTCTTTTAACTTTGAGAAAGCACCTTGTTCTTTAAAGCAGTGGCCGCCTTCTAAAAGGAAAGGGAAAGGTGCTTAAAAAAGAACAAGCAGAAACAAGCAAGCTCTTCCCTCTCTTCCCCTTGGCATCCCATAAACCCTGGAAAAAGCCACACGCTTGCATCTGTTGTCCTAAAAGCGGATTCGGTACACAGTGTGCAAGAGAACAATCTCACACAGGCGGGAGAGATACTGTTTTATTCTGCGCAGGGTGCTCCGTGGACTTTGCACAAATCAAGCAGGCCGGATTCATCAGTTGTGTCCCTTTTATGCAGTAACAATTGCACCTAAGTTATTAAACTACTCCTACCTAATACATATTCAAACTATCTGATGCATGTGCGTAGCATTGTGTAACCCTGACGCATCGGATGCCTTCTCCGCACGCGCGGGGGTCTCGGCTGGCCTTCGGTGGTCTTTTGAGGAGGTATCCCCTCCTCGCTTTGACCGCTCAGTCGCTCTGTATCGGGTCAGCGCTCCATTTTCCTGCCAAGAGGGACGCGCCATCCATGAGGAAGAGCAGAAAGGATCAGCTCTGGTGCTCCAGGTGAGGCACCGTTAAACAGGAAGACTAGAAAAGATCAGACTGATCTTGGCTAACTGACTAAATTTAAACCAGGACTTTCTAACCTACCACAGGGTTTTCTGTATCTGACATCACTTCCAGCGGTACCTGGGCTCGTGGCACCGGTGCCGTATTGCTGGCACTGGTGACTGTGGACCTTGATGCTCCTAGCTGCTGAAGTCAGCGTGATCAGGCCGGAGAGCTCGTGGGTGAGGGAAGTCGGAACTGGAAAAGGCTTCTCCGTTTTTCCTCCTCCCGCAGGACATTTTTGTGCTACTTACCCGCTCCCTCCCCAAAAGGGGGGATCTCCTCTGCCCTGGTGCTGCTTGTCCTGCTGCTGGCTTTGCTTTATTAGCGATTTACTTTCTTGGGGAGGATAAGTTTGTATGAAAATACTGTATAGACACCCGGTGCTCCTCCCATTGATGGTTGCCGTTACGGCTTGTTGGCAATTACAGTTGCACTAGAGAGAGAGAGAGCTACCTCGCTAGATGCACAGTGTCCGTGTCCCCCCCAGTCCGTCCTCCCCCCGCACACCACCCCCCCCCCCCCCCCGAGGCAATCTGTGGCAGAGCAGAGCGGTTCAGGGGAGGAAGCCCCCATGGCCGTGTGTCGCAGGGGAGGTGAGGGACCCCCCTTTGTCTGCCGCCTCGCCGCCCCCGCCGGGGCAGCTCCCCAGGGCTTTGTGCGTGACGCCGCTGTCAGTCAGTCCCCCCCCGCTGTGAGGGCAGCGCTGTCAGTCAGTCCCGGGACGGACCAAAGGGGGTCTTTCCTGGACTGGGGAGACCAGGAGGGGACAGAGGAGTCCAGACATAGTTGCCAAAGTACCAAGTGAGGGAGAGGGAAAGCATTTTTACCGTTATTTTCTCATTCTATTGATTTTTTTTTTTTTTTTAATTTTTTGTTGCCCAATCTTGAAAAGAACTAACAAAGCGGCTAGAAGGGGCCTTAATGCTGAAAGCCAGCACTTCTTCCTGGCAGACCTGTAGTCTTCTGCTTCTCCAGAGGAATGGCTGTCTCTCCGACGTCTCCTCTTGACCTATTGCTGTTCTTTGTGCGCCACCGCGAAAGGTCTAGCTTCATCTCCAACCTCCCGTCAGGCAGCCTTCTCGTCCTCAGGCCGAAGAAACCCCACCTCCAGGCCCCAGGGACCTCGGTGGCCCTCCGAGGGACTTCTCCCGGTGCAGCAGCATGGCAGAAGCCATGTTGTCTCGTCCCCTTGTCTTGGGACTCAGAGCAGAGGAGATGGCACCCATTCAGAAGGGGTGGGGGTAGGGGAGAGGGTGGACGGTGGGAAGGAAGAGCTCACAAGACCCGTGGCCATCAACAAAGTATTGTCGATGCCGGGGGGATGGAATACGTGAGCCTGCAGGCCGCCCAGGTGTGGAGGGTACTGGCCGGGCACTCCTCTAGCACCGTGTCGATGGTGTTCCAGGTGCTCCTCTAGCACCGTGTCAACGGCGGCATTGTGGAGGGAAGCCCTGGGGCGTGACGTGGTGCTGTGTGGGGAGCTGTCCTGGAGGTGGATCCACCTCCATCGGCTCCTCCTCGTCTTCAGGTGGATCCACCTCCATCGGCTCCGCACCGTCAGCTGCGCGAGCAGTGGCCATCGCTAGCATTGTAGCTGACGGTGCCTCCCCTCCGACGCCAACGCTGCCTCCTCTGCGCCTTCCGCAATCGCTTCTCCGGTTGCCCACGCAGAAGCGGGCACTTGCTCGCTTTGCTGCTGTGGGTCCTCTTCCTGCCAGCCATCGTGGAAGTCGAGGGCCCAGAAGCTCAGCGAATGTGGGCCAACTGCTGGGGGTTCGCAACAGGAGGCGGTGAGGTAGTTTGTGACATCAGGAGGCCACGGGGATTGGTCTGCGAATAACCATATACGGCTATTCTGGCAGCTGGGGGGCCCGTGGCCTTTAAGGTAGACTTCTGTAGGAGGAAGAGGAGGCTTGGGGGGGGCTGAGGGCCCCTTTCCTGGGGATCGCTCCCCTGTGTCCATTCCTAATGGAGGGACATTTCAGGGATGGGGTCTGAAACATGGGCAAAGATTTTTCCGAGGAGGGTCAGAATTGTTTGGATTCTACCCACCCATCCTTTTCAGCATTTTAATGGCCGAGGGATTGTTAAAAATCTACGTGAGCCAGATGGAGACTTTCCATCAACTTTGGTGGAGTTTGGATCAGGCCCAAAGTGAGTGGGTCCTTACAGAGCTTGGGGAGAAGAGGGGGAAACTTTGCAATGTCTAACTGGTCCAGAGAAGTGAGGCAGAGGGTGAAGAGGATGAGTGCTACAAAGATGCTGTTACCATTGCGCTTCATTAGCTGAAGGATATGCTGCTGATTTCTCAGGGTGGATGGCAATAGAGCCCTGGACGCTATTCACATTTGGCTACTGGGAAAATGAAGGGGAGCTTTACCAACTGTATGTGTGAAGCCACACAAGATCTTAAATCACAGCAGCTATGAATCCATCCCAAAACCCAAGTGCTTTGTGCAGAGCACTGCTTACAGACTCAGTTCTCAGCCTCTCCCAGTCCTGGCCAGACAGGGAACAGCAAGAACCCGTTGCAGTTTTGGCAGTCCTGGGAATGGACCAGATCCCACCGCTCCAGTCCTAGAATGCTTCATCTCCATCCAAGAGCTACAACTGCCCATCCCAGCGCTGTTCCTGGATGCATCTTTCCACTAGAGGAAACTTCAGCTGGAGAAGATGGTCTTCCTAACCTTTGTATCCAAAAAGATGCGATTACTCCTTGGTTTCTGGAGATCTTGTAGAGAGGGTTGGGATGTCTTTGCAGACTAGGTGGCCTCTGAATTGGATGGATAGTCCAAAATATCCCTTTTTTGGCTATTCAGAACTGCCAGTGGATTGGTGCCTTTCATCCAAATGGTGCTTTCCAGCCTTACATTCCCGACTTTGGGCCAAAGCCCTTCACAGTTGGCTTCTCAAGCCCCAGAGCTGCCTTATAAGCTACACTGGATCTTATTAATTTGAATCCGTGCCATCCCCTTTTCTCATTTACCACTTACTGCAGGGGGCTTTGGTTGCATGTGTGTCAGCATCAGGATGCTGTGAGTTCAAGGCTCTTGCCTTACATTGGCTGAACTCTGCTGCCTCTGCAGATTGGGACTGGCCTGGCATTTTTCAGGCAGGAGAAAGGTATTTCTGATACTCTGGCACTGTCAAAAAGCATCAGCATTTGCGTTATAGCAGCACCTCAGAGTCCTGCACTAATGGTCTGGAACTTCACTCCCAAACAACTGCAGGATCCTAATGAAGTGATAAACTGTTTAAAAAAAAAAATAAATGCTGTGGCTACTCCAGAGAGGCACAACTTGCCGCACTGGGCTGGGCCCTGGCCAACATCTACTGAACACTGCTCAATATTATGCAGCACCCTCAAAGAGAAGAGAGGGGAAACATACCAACAGACACTATGGCTAAACCAGACACTATATCAGTTGCCCCTATAACTAAAAAGAAACAATGGAAGCAGAAGTCAACTCATTTAGCAAGGGATGAATAAACTTCTGATCCTCTCCCCCATCCCACCAGGGGGGAGTGAGCGAGCAGCTGTGGGCTGCTTAGTTGTTGGGTGGGTTTAAACCATGAGAACAGGCCAGGACAGCTGAGTACAGGGGATGAGGCCCACCAAGGATATATCACCCTTCTAAACTTGGTTCCTCCCTAACCTGAAACAGAGCCAAGACCAATCAGTCCCCTGCACTAGAGTGCCTGTCCTGGTTTCAGCTGGGATAGAGTTAACTGTCTTCCTAGTAGCTGGTACAGTGCTATGTTTCGAGTTCAGTATGCAAAGAACCTTGATAACACTGATGTTTGCAGTTGTTGCTAAGTAGTGTTTAGACTATAGTCAAGGATTTTTCAGCTTCTCGTGCCCAGCCAGGGCACAAGAAGCTGGCACAGGACACAGCCAGGGCACCTGACCCAAACTGGCCAACGGTGTATTCCATACCATGTGACGTCCCATCTAGTTTAGGAACTGGGAAGGGGGGGGCAGGGATTTCGCCGCTCGGGGACTGGCTGGGTGTCGGTCGGCGGGTGGTGAGCAATTGCCCTGCGCATCATTTGTACATTCCAATCCTTTTATTACTACTGCTGTCATTTTATTAGTGTTATCATTATCATTATTAGTTTCTTCTTTTCTGTTCTACTAAACCGTTCTTATCTCAACCCAGGAGTTTTACTTCTTTTCCTGATTTTCTCCCCCATCCCACTGGGTGGGGGGGGAGTGAGTGAGCAGCTGCGTGGTGCTTAGTTGCTGGCTGGGGTTAAACCACGACACTCAGTCACAATTTAGCCTCTAAAAAGTCTATGCCATAAAAGTATGGGTACATTGCAGTCCAAAGGTGAACTTACAGATCAGGAAAATCCACTCAAGCTAATTGTATATTGCCAGCTCAGCCTTTTGCATGCCCTGTACAACCCTGTCTTCAACTCCGGGTAATCGTGTTGTATCTACAGCCTAAATCACTGCCATGACATCTTTCAGAGTCTGTGCTATCTAGCTGAAGATAGCTCAGTGCATCTACATAATATCCAAACATGGACAATAATACAGACCAGCCCTTATTCGCATGCTGTAGCAAGCACAGCAGTTTCAAATTGCTGCAGGAGGAATATACTCTTGGAAGGTGCTTTGATTATTGAAACCAAAACCTTTAATTTTCCACAGAAGAGAAGAAGGACTGGGTGAAGGGCTTGGACTGTGGTACAGTGTACTTTTACAGTAAATGTGATCTCTTCTGCTGCTCAGGATCAGGAATAGGTAATCAAATTTATCTACTTGAGGCAGAGGCAAAATGGAGACGCTAAAGAGAAAGATGTTTTGATACGCCACTTTGAGGTATTCTTTATCTTTCACATAAGATACATAGACACCCCCCCCCACACTCCACACAAAATTCTAAGGCATACCTAAAAAAGTGACAATAATTTAAATTAGGTTGGGCTACATTTAAAGCCATACGAGAGGTAGAAGTCCCATTATGTAAGAGGCTTCTGAATGGGAACAAACTTGCTTCCTCCTCTGATCTATTTGGAAATGAAACTTAGAAGTCCCATATTGTTTTGGGATATTCAAAATGTCTTAGCATCAAGTTTTAAGAATTTTGCATTTATACAGAAAACCGAAAAGGTATTTCTGGTGCTTTTAGAAGTCTTCCCATAACTCCAATTTTATTACAGAATAAAACTCTAGCGAAACATCCTAAACTGAGAAAGCCATGCAATTTCAGAGAAGTATCTATCACACTATGAAAATTTCACCACCAAACCCTAGATGAGATCCATACAGCCAGGAAGGATTGAAGTACAAAGACTGCAGCATAACCTGAATTTCCCTTCTAGCAATTAGAAAATAAACTGATATGGAAGAATAATAACAGCTGTGTCTGGAACCTTTTGTCATCTATAACAGACAGCTGTAGAAAGACCCATTACCCTCAAATGGGCAGAAGCAGCAGGTAGAGATGACATGTCTTTGAATTAAGTGATTACACTTTTTGGAATAGCCTCCCTCCAAACAACACAATCTGGAAATATCCAGCATGCCTGCTGGAGCAGAAACAACATGCAGTCTGGGCTTTCCCAAGAACTACTGTACTGTTGGCAATGTGTAGCTATGTTGCTATAGTAAAACATCCCTATCTGGGCAAGGCTCAGCCCACTTCAATTATCTTCTTGTTCGAGGGCTTGATTCATTCAGTATTTTCACCTGTCTCTGCTGTCGCCAATCCTAAATTACCCTCTGTCCCTCTTGCTGACCAATCCCACTCAGCCTTTCAGGTATATGTAGATAGATATGCACACAGCTGCTCCCCTCCTATAGCTCTCTAAGCCTTATATGAGGCCTTTATGTTTAGGTTGTGGGTTCTTTGTTGTTTTTTTTTTAAAAAAAGCTGTTTGTGGGTTTCTTAAGCAGTCCCTGTGTAAGGATCTGTTGCTAATCTCTGGAGTTAGTTTCTAGCTACAGCAGCATGCAAGGTAAGACTAATTCTCTTGTGCTGATAAACTTTTCATGTATGTGTTGCTATGTTGGTATTTTTTTCTGCTGTTCTACATGGTGATTTGGTTTGGGGGTTGTTGTTGTTTGTTATTTGAAAGGACGCATGCCAGACAAAAGTGGAGCAGGCTTGCTTTCTCACAGGGAGCTGTATAAGGGTTGTAGAACTATATCTGGTTGCTAATAGTTTGTTGTTTCCTGGTTAAGAGACTGGTTTGGTTTGGATCACTACTGTCTGCTTCTAGGCCTAAGGCTCTTTTTCTGATGTAAAACCACATGTCTGAAGGGCAAGCCTTAAGTTCATGTGGGCTTATAGAAACAGTCTTTGCTCCTGAATCTGTGGAAGTAAACAGTTCCTGTGCCCTCCATGCTGTTTTGCCTATGAAGGTATTATTAAAAGTACTTGTGAATCTTGTGGGTTGATAAATAGAGTAGTCTTGGAAACCTCTCCCTGAATTCTGAGGGAGGAATTGAGAATAAAACCTAAGGTAGAGCACTGTACTACCCTATGCTAAGTAACCTGATTTGCTGACTGGTCTTTTTGTCTAGATCCCTGCCTAAGAGGCACCTTGCATATCCGTGGCACACTCTGTTCTTGCTGGGTATTCTCTCGGTGAATCCTCGTATTTTCTGTTTAGCTGCCATAAATACACTTCAAGGACAGCCAGCAAGAGCTTCAATGGGTCGGTGGTCGCAAGAGCAGCCCTGTGACTCAAATGGATGCTTCATTGCGCATGATCAGATGTAGGCAGTACTATGATACTCAGTTACAATAATTTTTATGTATAAGTATACTAATCTGATTAATATGCAATTACTTATTCTATATAACCGGTTTGTGCTATAGCTATGGTATGGACGCCATGTGGAACGATCCCCCGTGCATCCAGCACTGCAATAAAGACTGCCTGCCTTCTAAAACTCCAAAACGAGTCTTAGAGAGTTTCTTTGACCGGCTTTTCGGTATCAATATAGAATAAGTAATTGCATATTAATCGAATTAGTATACATATACATAAAAATGACCGCAACTGATTATCTTAGTACTGGCTACATCCAATCATGCGCAATGAAGGATCCCTTTGAGTCAAAGGGCTGCTTTTGCGACCACCGACCCATTGAAGTTCTTGCTGGCTGTCCTTGAAGTCTTTATTCTTGTCCTTGCTCTTTGATCTTGAAGCTTAACGCAGTTTCAGTCACATGTGGTCAGTTTCAGCATTGTTCTCATCTAGTGTACAGGAACATCTCGTCATAAGAGCAAAGGACCGCAAAACTTATGAAGAATTACTAGTTAATCACTTGACTACACTCTTGTAATTATCTCCCCAGTTACCCTGTGTCTCTTGTTTCAACCATAATGTTAATGTATGATCATTTATCAAATCTCACTTATACAGTCATCTAGCAGCAAACCAGTTTTCATAGAAGGTACAAAATAGTAAAACCATAAAAGTTTGAACAAACCACATGAAATGTATGGACATATGCTATCAAGTTCAGTTATACACATTCGATTTCCAAAGTTCTTCCCCAAAACTATTACTGGGAGTCGCTTATCTCCCACAGCTTCTATCGGGTTGAAGTTCCCCTGCTTCGAATTAAAGGTACAGTGTTCTTTTCTTCTACAGCACATGCCCAAGGCGGGGGGGCGCGGGGGGGCAGGTGGGAGTAAGTCTTTTGGTGGTGAATTGAGTCGGTGGTCGGATCTCCCCCTGCTGCCTTTACCTTTCCTCCGGTCACCCAAGATTTTTGCTGACTTCGTGCCTGTTAGCAGTTTTTCAACTTCTCGGCGCCTCCTGGGGTAGGATGTTCCCTTCTTCTCAGTCTTTTCGTTCTCCTTCAGGGGCCCAGTGGCTAGCAAGGCATGCCTTGTACAGACAAAGGATCTCTTATTTCACAAGACCTCTTCTTAAGTAAATCCCTCCTTCAGTCCAGGGCCTCTCTCTCCAGTCCATCCTCTTTTGTTACTGTGAAATATGCTCATCTGATTCGTGTCAATATAAACAATGCTAGGGCCGCATAGTAAAATGTGACCCTCGCTGTCTATGTAATCTTTAACCATTTTGTGGATCCTTGTCTAACCGCAGGCCGGGAGGAGACAGATGATATGTGCATAGTTCGTTCTCTTTTTGCCAGCCCAAAACCGCTTTTGTTGTTAACTATCCTGGAGGAGAACTGAGGCATTTGGATGTGAGTTTGGCCTCAGGGATTGCAGTGCTTGGGATCTCGATGGGCCATTTGTGGTGTGCATTTGTTGAGGGGGAGGTGTGTGCTGTGAACTTGTTTGGGTTCTGGTGACGGCAGCTGGTGCTGTGCAAGGTGTCGGCTGTCCCACAGGATGTCTGCTGTCTGGCGCGAACAGTGGGGAGCCTGGTCAGAGACAAGTTTCTGGGAGAACTACTGCACCCCCACAACCAGGAGGTGGAGAAGAACACGCCTAGTATGAATATGTAACGAGCGTTAGACTACAAAAGAAGCTGTCTTGTTTTTCACGGCGCGCGTTGTGGTAGAGCCGCAGCTCCCGGCGCGCCCAGCGCTGTTTGCTTGCCTGTATTCATTGAATAAATTGTTAACTTTGATTGGAATCCTGTTTGGGACTAAATTCATTTACAACAGTTACTCCTTTGGAATCCAGTAAGATGAAGGCCTGCTGCACCTCTGCTGAGAGACGCCTCTTGACTGAGGTAAGCACCACTGCAGCCCTTGGCTGCTCTTCTCGGGATCTGCTCCCTCCCTGTTTCAGTGGTTTTTTTGGTTTTGTTTTTTTTTTTTGGTGTGTGGCGGGGTTTTTTTTTTGTGTGTGGCGGGGGAGGGTCCGCAGGGCCGTCTCCTGGGAGAAGCTGCTCGAAGCTCCCCCGGCTCGGAGCCGGACCCGCCTCTGGCCCAGGCCGAGCCCCTCAGCGACGGCGGTAGCGCCTCGGGGAGAAGAGATTTCAGAAGGGGAAGGCCCCGTGAGGGAGTCGGGGGAGTGGGACGTGAGAGGAACCCCTCTGCGGATGCCGAGGTCAGGGAAGGAGGAGGGGATGCCCCCGCAGCCCGCGGGGAGGCGGCAGGCTGTCCCCCCCAGCCCGTGGAGGGGAGCCGGGGAGCCGTTGTCCCCCAAAATGGCCGCGACTCCCGCGCTGGAGCGGTCTGTGACGGAAGGACTGCACCCTGCCTGTGGAAGGGACCCGCGCTGGAGGAGTCTGTGAGGAACTGCAGCCCGCGGGAAGGACCCACGCTGGGGAAGTTGGTGAAGGGCTGTCTCCCGCGGGAGGGACGGACCCCCCGGCGGAGCAGGGGCCGAGCGCGGAGTCCTCCTCCCCCTGAGGAGGAAGGAGCGGCAGAGACAAGGGGTGAGGAACCGACCCCAGCCCCCGTCCCCGTCCCCTGTTCCCCTGCGCCGCCGGGGGGAGGAGGTGGAGAGAGCGGGGAGTGAGTGGAGTTGAGGCGGGAAGGCGGGAGGGCTCCCCGGGGGGAAGCTGTTCTCAGGCTGGGTTTTGCTTCCTCGTAGCCTTGTTGTGATTTGATGGGTAGCAGGTTACGTTGATTTGGTTTCTTCCCCAGGTTGAGCCTGTCTTGTGACCGTGACCGTAAGTGGGGAGTGATCCCTCCCTGTCCTTAAATTTGATGAGCTGTAAGTCAGGTATTGTGTTCTTCAGAGGTGGGGAGGAGATCTGACTGAAGGGTGCTAATTGTACTTTGTCAGTGGAGCTAGACTTACAGATGAGGATGGGTTCTCTGAATGACATGCAAGAGGCGCCTGGTGACTCTTGTAAATAAATGTAAAAAGATCATCCACAGAAATATTTTGGCATTTGAATGTCTGCTGGGAGAAGTTGAAATTTCAGCAGAAAAGAAGTATGTTTTTTTGATGCTAGTCCTTCAGTGATATCTCAGATCTGTGATTTAAGCACTAAGAAACTCAACGCTTAATATTGTATTGATTTGGTACTTTGTTTTCTGGTTAGTTCTTTGGCTTAAAATACAGCCAGGCCAATACATGCTAAGCTATAAGTTAATGTGGAGAGGATGGTTTTTACTGAGATGTGAAAACTCCCTGTTCTGTAACCAAATCTTTTTATGGGAAGCATTGCGGTCTTGGGCTTGGAATGAGCTGAAAGTTAGTGCTTATTTCCAGTTGGAGCTTTATTTTGGGTTTTCAGGCTTAATCCCAAACGGGTGGTGATGCAAAGGTAAAAAGTTCACAGAGCATCTTTGTTTTGCAGACTGCTGAGAGGCTGGACAGTAGGCCTATGAATGTATTTTGCTGACTGTCTGGTTTTGCAGGGTCTAAATGACAAAACTGCTTGTGGAACACCATTATCGGTGGGCTGACCGGCAACCTCAAGGAGAGTGACCCTAGACCTCCTGAAGAAAGCTTAGCGGATGAACTACCAGCAGTGGACAGTCCTGAGGCATTGGGGAAAACATCTTTCAGGTCTGGCGGATATGAGCTTACTTTGCTTATCCTTGAGAGGATATGTTTTTAAGATTAAGTCTGCAGTGTGGGTTTGGTGGGAGAAATCAGTCCCGAAGGATTCCGCAATGCTGCGTATCTGTACCGAACAACAGTGAAAAAAGAGGTCCGTAAGTAATGCTGGCTGGACTTGTCCTTTACTTCTCCGACCTCGTTAGCCTTCCTAAAAGATGAAGAACTAGACAGATACAAAGTCCGTAACTAGTCAAAATGGTCAGGAAAGACAGCTCATAATAGGAAGATGTCTTTGAAGGTTGGCACTGTTTCTTCTGAAAGTGGTTTAGTGATGAAGACTTGCACTTCAGGTCAGATGATGTGCTTTATTGATGCGAGGGAGAGCTAACCCTTTTCCTGTTGATGTGATGTCTGGAGAACTGTCTAGCATTAATGTATTTTGCCAAGGAGAAGGATTCTGGCCAGGGGCTTGCAAGCAAGCGATCGCTGCTGTTGTAAAGTGTGTGATAGATCTATTGGTGGGTTTTCCTACCTCTTATTTAATCATGTGGACGTACAGTTGTCTGATGTTTCTTGGAGGCATGTTTTCTGAAAATGATTTTCTCAAAGTGAGGTAAACTGGAGAAGCTGAGTGATCTTTGACCAAAATGTGAAAATCGGCATGCCCAGCAAAAGCAGAGTGAGTGGCAGAATTTATTTTTTCCAAGTGTTTTTCGAGCCTTTTTTTGGTGGTTGTTGAAAACCTATGCTCTACTTTTCTTTTGTAGTAAACATACATGCGTGCAAGCATGAAATGGTTTTTGCTTTGGATAAATTTCTCTTGACTACAGTGATTTTGATCGTACCTCAGTCTGTCAAACTTATTTCAGTCTTCGTAGAATTGTGATTTTGAAGGCACTGAAGTTCAAGTCATTGTATTAGGTGGTAATTTCAGATACCTTGTTTATACTGCTTGACATTTAAAAACCCGTTACCACAGAGTGAGTTTGTCAGTCTATATAAATGAATCCTGTAATTCCATGGGGCATTTTCATTCTTTAATATTTCCATTGAAATGATCCAGGACAAGTGTTTCAGAACCTTTTATGGTTTTATGGTGACCGGTGGTATTGAATGGCTTTTAAACACTTTGTGTCTCTGGTATTTAAAATGTATAATTTCAAGAGATCTAACTCTTTTTCAGCTTACCCAGAATTTGGTACGAGAAGTGAATCTGCAGTCCTTAGGTTGCCGTCGTCACGATAATTTCAACCTTTTTATATGCCCAAATAATGTCAGAGCGTTTCAAGTGGCATGATTTGATCATGTGAGTAGGGGTGACTCTTGGAAGAAGTGAGCTTGTATGTAGCATGAAGGGTTGGAAAATGTAATTAAGCAAAATAGTTTTGCTCATGCAGTTTAAATGGCTTTATAAACATTACCGAACCTTTGTATTTCACCAGTAGAGCAATTACTGTACAATGTGGCATTTTTGGAGGCTTTTATAGATGGGAATCCAAACAAATTGTTGTTACAAAGTAGATTTTAATTGTCTAGTTTCATGAAGAAAGGAAGCCCCGTGTGCCCTTGAGCTGTGCAGGGGAGTGGAAGAGAAGAGGGTACATTGCAATTACTGTCTAAAGACACGAGAAAATAAAAACACCGTGGTGTTTTTATTGAGTCTGGGACCTTGTTGATATTGTGGTGCAAACTGGGGCTTAGGAGGCAGTAGCATCTTTTGTACGATGGGCTGCATGTTTGATTCATCAAGGTCTTCTGTGGGTGGTGATCTTCAAGTGCTTCCGTGACAGAGTTTGCCTGGTGTGTCTGAGGGTAAGTGATTGCCTGGCAAGCATGGGCTTTCCTTGTCTCTTGTTTACTAGAGGCTAGTGGAAGATCTTGCTACCCTGTTGCCTTTTGGGGACTGAAATGTGCTTTCCAAGTTGTCCAGTTCAGCATGTCTTAATTGGGAATCTGGTGGCTGAATCTCAGGGGGTGTGTGGGGCCAGGTTGGGCTTGCATGAACTGATTTTACAGAGAGAAAAACCAGGCCTTGCTTTCGAACGTGGCTGCTACGAACTGTAAAATGCAGCGACTCCCTTACTAGTTCTGATTCACTGCTGTTGGAGCAGTGTATGGCAAAAGTGTCCCTTCCATGCACAGCTAGAAAGAGAATGCCTCTCCAGTGTCAAATGAGTGACGCTTGCTTGTGATTGCGTATCTTTTTATGTGAATACGTACAAGCAGCATGAAATCCCAGCTGCCACCTCTTGTGTTAGATCTTGTTTTCTACTGTGCGGTACTTACTGTTCTGTAGCTTGGAAAATTAGGAAGAGATCTATGTTTGATTTTGCTCCGCTTCCAGATATGAGCTTGAAACGCATCTAAACATGGAAGGAGGAATGTGACTATTTCAATCATTTGGGTTGTACTTTTCCTGTGGTAATAATCCATCTTTAAGATGTCAAGCAAAACCCAAATGAAAGCAACCCCCTCTCTATACCCCACATAAGTCTAGTGCATGCTCCCTCGCTAATGAAAAAGTGTTCTGATGGGTCTTAATTGTCTTATGCAATTATTTTACTATCTCTTTTCTGAAGATACCAAGAACCAGCCCCAGATTGGTCTAAACAAGGCTGATTACCTTTCTAAAGAGAGAATTGAAAGAGTTTGTAGTATCATCTTGTTTGGAATATGGCAGTGAGGGAGCAGTTGTGAGTAATTTTGTCTTGACTAGTTCTACTACTCGAGTGCTTAAAATGTAGATTTAAAATCGATTCTCACTGGCATTTGCTCTATTTGTCTAGTAAAGGCAGGGGAGGCCCCAACTTGAATAACATTTGAAAATACAGTGGAATATGGAGAATGGTGGATTATCCCCTTTTGACAAGGGAAAAAAGTATCATGAGACACATAGAAGTGATGAGCTTCTTGGCCCACACTTTATGCAACAAACCCGATATATCCACTGTCTTTCTTTGCACCAAGATGCAAGTTCACAATTACAGGGGCTGTGATCCCTTTCTTTTTGAATAGCTGTGCGTGGATCAGCATCCATGTAAGTACAATGGTTGGCAGTGGCTGTGGACTGATGCCAGTGTGGAATATAAGGTGGTGGGCGTACGGCCTTGGCAGGGCTGCGTGATCTGGCTGTTGGCTGGAGATGTCAGCGGTTGCTGACACCGAAGCCTGTAACTCAGAAACTCTCTTCCCGGATCTGCTTTTTGGTCTGCTTGGTCCCTGTAAAGGGACCCTGTAGTGGTGCTATTGTTCTTGGTAAGACTTAACAGTGGTAATGACTGAGCTCTTTGGGAGACTGTGTGGTAACTTTACAGCCTGCTTTAGCTTCTGTGTGCTGCTGCCTGGCAGCGCTACCCAAGGAGGCATTTTGATAATGCTGGGCTGGCACCCAGCAGGGGGAGCAGAGAAACGAGAGACAGTTTGGGTGCTGTTCTCCCAATACCACCTAGAAGTTTGTGGAAGTGCTTTATATTGGAGGATAGGAGAGAAACTGCTGTGTTGGTCCCCAGACTGCTGCCTGGAGTGAACCAAGTCACCAGGGTGGCACTGTTCCAGGGGAAAACTCACTCGATGTGTCCAAGATGTCATCATGTCTGCTAGACTTGTTTGGTTTTGATGTACGGGAGAGACGGGCTGTTCTTTTGAGTCCGAAGACCTGGGACACTGGATTGGGGTATATGACTGTGGTGGTGCTTATGGGATGTAATGGCTGTGCTGGATCTTGTGGCAGGAGAGATCCCATGGTACAAGGTGACGGTGACATCCAGGAAGGAGTGGAGATGCTTGCCTGAGACAAAATGTTCAGTGCAGCCTGCCATCCTGGTCCAGGGCCTGTGTGACAGCTGAAGTTGGTCTGGAATTGTGGAGTAGTCCAGCTGGCTCCATCTAGCACGTGGGGGCTTGGGGCAGCAGTGATTCCTAAGTGATCAGTCAGGGTAGCAGGCAGCTGAACAGTCAGCAGGTGAGGCAAAGACCCTCTGTCCTGGACTAGACAAGCCTTACGGGACACCTATGTAGCTATACTGAACTAGGAAGTGGTATATATCATCTGTTACTGAGGCCATATGTCCTGGGAACCAGAAAGGCAGATTGAGTTCCTTCAAGGTCAGAGTGTTTTTAAGCTCAAGGCTTGCATGGGTTCTTAATTGCTGTCACCTTTCAAAATACTTTTAGCTTGAGACTGGTAACACCCCTGCTTACCTTAATAGCTGCTTTTCCTGTGTCAGCTGCAAAGTTTCTTTACCTTTCCAAGGACGGTTTGCTTTGCTTCCCTTACCTGCTTCTGTTCTGCTTTGGGAGTCTTAAATCGCCCTGGCAGCTAATCTTCCTGTATTTTGGGTTCGGTTGTGAGTGATGTAAACTGTTGCTCGTGCCAGCGACTGGCCATTTGATTGACAGGATAGAGAGGATACTGCAGCGCTCCAAATGCGAAAACTTCAGTCACAGCACCGCGTGCTGGGAGTCAGCCCACGAGGCTCAATCATGTGGGTCAAGGTGGCATCAGTGGGAATAAGGGGTATGAGCCAGCCTTCCCCCTACTTTGCCTGAGTCCTAGCAAGAGCCCATCTCTAGTGACCTGGTGGAGAGGGACCTACAGGACTCCTTTAGCACCTCTCACGTTCTGACACTCTCTGGGCAGCACCGAAGCCTGGCTGTAGCTACCTAAGCTAGTATGTGAGGTCTGAAAATCAGAGAGGGAGGTGATGCTATGCGGGAGAGCTGTGACCATGACGGCAGAAGAACAGGAGTTGAGGGCTAGTCGTGGGGTAGAATAAAGCCCGCCTTCCCTCCCAGGTCTCAGTATTTGTTTATTGCCTTTTTTTATTTGGATTTTCTTCTTGTTTTTTTTAAAGAACAGACAAAAATGAGAGATGAATCTCACTTGCCCTAACTTTTAAAAAAAAAAAAAAAAAAAAAGACATTTTCTCATTGTTTTTTGTACCCATCTACTGCAGATTCAGGTGTCGCTAAACATTAAAATGTAAGCAGTCTCTCTGAAAACCACCCTTCTCAACATCTTTTCCAATCCAGACTTGTTATAAGGCACTTTACTTGCATTAAACTTAAATTCATCGGTGTTGCATTCAAACCTGTTGCTTCTTCCTGTTATTTATTGGTAGTCATTATGACGAATAAGAAGGGAAAAGTGTTCTGTTCATTAAGGAAATGGCTCCCATATTATTTGTCTCTCTTGTCTCTTCTTTTAATTGTGCCTCCCTTGTAGGTGCAGTCATGCTTTGTGAGAGCTGTGCACTATTTTCTTGGTAGATTGAGACTTATGAGTCAGAGGGGGAATGATCAGAGGAGAAAGATTTATCCCAGTTACTGTTCAAAGGCTGCATTCTCTCTCTCTTTGCGTATATCCACAGGGGTCGAGGAGGAAGGTGTTTTTTCAGGCAGTTGAAAGAGAAATGGACTTCTCTGTCTTTTGGTTTGGGGTTTTTTTTTTGGTGTCCCAGTCTTCTTGTTCTTCATAGGACAGATGTATTATTGATGACAAGCAAAGCCAGAGATTCTGTCCCTGTAAATATCAGACACATGAAAAGACCCAAGTTGAGAAATTCAGATGGACTGTGGGTGTCCTAACAGAGCTGTGCCTCTGAAAGGCAGGGAAGAAATGCACTTCCAAAATGGGAATGAGAGTTTGAGCTGAAGCTCCACGGATAAACGAAGTCCTGGTAGTAAAGAAGTCCTGCTTTGAGGACTGCCCAATGCCTGTCCTTGACCACCCTTCTCTGCCTGACGTACGTGACGTGAATCTGGTACCATAATAAACTCTGAGCATTTGTTTTGCAGCTGTGCAAGGCTTCCAGTTCTGTCTTTGTAAGCATGCAGATCACCCCCAGCCCTTGACATGGGCTACAGTACCCCCACCGCACACAGAGGGCAAACATATTTTTAGATCCAGATGGTGGTATACCTCTCCAACCACGGGAGTCTCAAATGTCCGTGCGGCACTCCTGTGGGTATACAAGGCTGTTCCAGGGGCTGTGCTTAGTTGCTTGGCTTACTGAAGCTGCTAGCCCAGTCTTCCTTGCAGGTTTTCAGAAGAAACTGTATATGGGCAGGGAGTTGTACATAGGAAAAGATACTACCTTAAGGATAGCCTTTATTCTGATAAGGAAGTGTTTAATAATGCACTATTTAGTTGTCTCCACCATGAGCGATTAAAAGCCTCTACATACTAATATCAAACTGGGATGCCTTGCAATTCCCGTTGACATAATTTTTAGCCTGGTTTCCTAAGGAAAACTGGCTATCCTTTTCCAAAGGAAATTGCTGTATATCTCTCAGTCAGCCTTCCCGTTAAGTTCTTAAACATAGCTGAACTTGATCAGTAGCTTAACAGAATGGTAGACATCTCAAAGGTATTGCTGTGGTTTAACCCCAGCCAGTAGCTAAGCACCACACAGCTGCTCACTCACTCCCCCCCCATCCAGTGGGATGGGGGAGAAAATCGGGAGAAGAAGTAAAACTCGTGGGTTGAGATAAGAACGGTTTAATAGAACAGAAAGGAAGAAACTAATAATGATAGTGATAACACTAATAAAATGACAACAGCAATAATAAAAGGATTGGAATGTACAAATGATGCGCAGTGCAATTGCTCACCACCCGCTGATCGACACCCAGCTAGTCCCCGAGCAGCGATTTCCCCCCCCCCTTCCCAGTTCCTAAACTAGATGGGACATCACCTGGTCTGGAATACCCTGTTGGCCAGTTTGGGTCAGGTGCCCTGGCTGTGTCCTGTGCCAACTTCTTGTGCCCCTCCAGCTTTCTCGCTGGCTGGGCATGAGAAGCTGAAAAATCCTTGACTTTAGACTAAACACTACTTAGCAACAACTGCAAACATCAGTGTTATCGAGGTTCTTTGCATACTGAACTCAAAACATAGCACTGTACCAGCTGCTAGGAAGACAGTTAACTCTATCCCAGCTGAAACCAGGACGGGTATTTAGTTCCTCTCTGCTTTGTGAAAACTGCTGGTAGGATAAGAAAGGGTCCCAGTGAAGGAATGGATAGGAGAGAGAGAAGCTGCCTTCCCAGAGTTGCTGTCTGGCTGACCAGTGCTAACATCCTCTCTATGTAATCAGCACATCTGTAGCTATGAAGGAGGCGCCATATGTGACCACACAAGCAGGCAGGGCGCTATTTGGAGGAAAAGGCCAAGGAGAGCAGAGCAGCAGGATACACAGCAGATCAGAGAATGTGTTGCTGTGGGGAAGGTAGGAAAGATGTAAAGTACAAGTGCCTAAGAAACCAGTCACAGCTTGTGCTGCAGCTTTGAGTACTCTAAGTGCTGCTAATGAAAGGTACTCTTGTCACTACTGTTATGCTATAAATCATGTCTAATCACCCTGGTGGAGTGGACCACATATCTTAATTTGGGTAGATTAAGTGAATTCTGTGCCATGACCCCCTGGCCTCTTGGTGTGGGGTGACACCCAGCGTGGTCTTTCTGTGCACATGCAGAGGTTGAGGGTTTCCTGGTGTGAACTGACTGTCCTGGCATGTCACCTAATGGGGAGGAGCAGCTGGGTTTTCAGGCAAAATAGCCCTGGAAAGGGGCTGGTGGCCACCTGGCCTATTCCTCCAGCCTGCAGCTTGCCCTTGAAGGGCACTTGGGAGGTGGGGAATGCGGGCTCTGGAAGAGATCTATTGTCCTGGCAGTCTGTGCATGTCCTGTGGTCCATAAGTTGCTCCTCCTGTTATTGAATTAAGGCTGTCATGGTGTATATTTGCTTCCCAATGAGAAAATGGGATAGTGGCTTTCTTACTCTTGGCAGTCAGAGAGAGAGTGTGATGAGCTGAGCTAAGTGTCTTTGATGAATTGCTGAAGCTTTGAGTTCTTTAATTTGCATAAGCAAGAAGCATTAAAAAGGCACTCCAAAGGAAATTCCTATACAGTTTCATCTGCTTTTAAATGGCTGGCTGATGGCAGTGAAGTTACGTGGTACGTTGTACTGTGATGCTTTCCTAAAGGATGTGGTAAAACATTCTCCAGATCCAATCCAATCAAGGACAGATTTGGTTTGGTTTTGAGACCACAAAACCTGCAAGTAAGAGTTCAGGAATATTTTGAAGGGAATAACAGCAATAGCAATCATGCAATTACCCCAAATAATCTTCAGGCTGATGGAGAAGAGCTTAAGCTTTGCTAACGTCCTGCGTTTCTTCTTTGTGTGAAGAGCTTTGAAGGAGGAGGAAGAAGGGATACTTAGCTCCAGTTAATTGAGTATGACAGTCAGATCTGGAGAGAAAACTGTGTTCCGTCTTGGGAAAACACTAGCCATTTATGCATTGAAATATCAATTTGAGATTTGTTTTTTTGATGAAACCCAAGAGAGAATCTATGCTAAACATTTACCTGGGACACATTGGAAATCCCCATACCTGTTGCAGGTGTCATGCATCCAATGGATTGAATTGTTGATTCCCCCAGGAAGACTATGACTACCAGGCTATGGGTTGCTTGGAATCCCCTGTTGCACCCCCTGCTCTGTGTATCTCTCTTTTGACCCTGTGCTTTCTGATGAAGGTTTTGTCTGGTTTGCCTCCCCATGCAGAATGATTTTTGGTAACTGCTGTATTTTGCTGGAGATTCTTTTGCCAGAAATTCTAAAGCCCAGCCTAGCAGTGCCTTTGCAGATAGATAGCAAGGTGTAGGTAAGCTGCCGTGAGCTGTCAACACCCCTTACCCACCTAACTTGCTAATGGCTGTTCTTTATCTGGTTTTTGCCTGTTAGGCTGCCAGCTGGCAACTTCTAGAAACTCTCTTATGTAATAGAAAGGCGTCATTTGGAAATTATCACACGATCCATCTGAGTACTCAGCACTTGCTGATGTCAGAGCCGCTGTGCCTGTAGTTTGCAGATTGGGACATTTATTTGTAGTTGTAATAATTTTTGGATCTGAATCTACTGAAGTGTTCACAGCAAGACTGCTAAAGCTATCATGTGTCACCTGGTTTCCACGTGAACTTTATAAATTGATCTAAACTTTATAAATTGGCTCCGGTTGTTTTGAAACCAGGCCTGTAGTTTAAATTTGCTGTCAGTGCAGCACCAGTACTCTGGCAAAGAGCAATCTTGTATCTTCTTTTGGTGGAAAGGCCTTTATTCTGAGGTGTGGCAATTAACCCAGGAATGTGGGCTTTGGGTCCCCATTTGTGCCCAGGGCTTCCTTCTGTTCTGTATGTAGCTTTGATCTGCCTCTTCTTTCATGTGAGCTCTTGCAGTTCCCTGTCAGAGCAAATTTTCTGTCAGCTCAGCGGAGAAAGGGCTAGACCTGAAGTTGTGTTTCTTTTAAATGAGAGCTACTGAAGAGCATTTCTTGTAAAAAGGAAAAGTCTCAGAAGCTTCTTTTGCTTCCTCTTAAATGATGTGCGCAAGCAGCATTTAGATCAGTGTGAGCATCTGTAGTTGGAGTTTCTAAGAAGAAGGTAACATTTCTCTTTCCAGTACTTGGAACCTCGAGACTGATTTTTGTCATGTAATTGTCACCAGTAGTATCTGCTCCTGAATCAAAAAGAGGCTTGTTATCCTACTGGCTGCTTGTAGCAGTTACAATTAAGTCTGCCCTAATTCCAAACAGTATTACTCATAATAAAGTAATACTCAGATTCATCCTGAAGATGTCGAGACAGTTGGATTCCTCTTCTGGCACTGTACCTCCTTGTGAGAGTTTCTTTGCTTCCTAAATAGTTTTCAAGTTGCTTCTAATGTAATTACCTGCAATGTCTGCAGTACTTGAGTAAAAGAATTAGGGAGTGTAGTAGTGTAAATGGGGTGGGCCAAAATTGCTGTAAATTGGCATAAAACTCAGTTGACTTCTGTGGAGTTATACTGATTTACTGCAGGTGAGTGTGTGGCTTGGTATTTCAAAACAGTGCTCGTGCACTGAAACGTGCCTCTTTGTTGATTAACGTTAGAAATCTGCTAAACTTGGCAGAGTGTTTTTGCTGAATCATGAGCGATGCTGTTGAATGATGTGTTAATCAAAGTGGCCTGGGCTAGATACAGCAAATTCCCATCTGTGGAATGCCCACTGGCTTTCACAAAAACTCCGTGAAGCTTGCAGACTTGGAATCAGTATGGCCTTTAATTGGGCTTTGCGTGTTTGCTCATTGCATTAGTTCTCAGAAAAAAAAAAAGCGCTTAGTGCTTTTCTGCTCTATAATTCGTTATATAATATAAATAATTGTGTTATCCTGATATATCAACTCTTCTGCTAGCAAAACTGTCTTAATTTCTTAGAAAAACTACTGGTTGGTATCAACAGAATACAGGCTCCTTAGTTTTGTGCTGCAGCAGAATATCAGCCGTATTGCTCTCTTTTTTTCCAAACTCATTTCATTTTTTTCTGAATTGAGGTTAAACTCAGATTTGTCATCTTCTATATGCCCTTCTTTTTGAAGCAGCAGTACAATAATGAATGAAAATTTTATAATAGCAGAAATTGATTCAATCTATTTTATACAGATCTGTTTCCGCCCTGGTCGCCCGTGCCCCAGCATGGCTGTGTTATGGCCCGTACAACTGTGGTTTGTGCTGTTTAACATGAATGACCTGGATGATGGGGCACAGCGCACCCTCAGCAAGTTTGTAGATGAACACCCCCCCGCCCCCAAAAGAGGGGCTGTGGTTGGTAGACCTGGTGGGTGTGTTGCCATCCAGAGGGACCTCCACAGGCTGGAGAACTGGGCTGACAGGAACCTCATGCAGTTCAGCAAGGGGAGGCACAAAGTCCTGCTCCGCGGCAGGGAAAAACCCCATGCCCCAGTCTGTGCTGGGGGCTGACTGACTGGAAAGCAGCTTTACTGAGAAGAAGCTTGGGGTCCTGGTGGACAACAACTTAGACCATGAGCCGGCAACGTGACCTTGCAGCAAGGGCGGCGGCCAACAGCATCCTGGGTGGCATTAGGAAGAGCGTCACCAGCAGGTCCATCTTCCGCTCTGCTCAGCACTGGTGAGTCCACATGTGGAGTGCTGGGTCCAGTTCTGGATTCCGCAGTGCAAGAGAGACAGGGGCATACTGGAAAGAGTCCAGCAAAGGACCATGAAGAAGATGAAGGGACTGGAGCATCTGACATAGAATGGGAGGCCAGGAGAGCTGGGACTGTTCAGCCTGGAGGCGAGAAGGCTTGGGGGAAGCTTATCAATGTAAATACCTGACAGAAGGGAGCACACAAGGTGGGGCCAGGCTCTTCTCAGTAGTGCCCAGTGACAGGACAAGAGGCAGAGGGCAAAAATGGAAATTCAGGAAATACCATTCAAACATAAGCAGCAGCTTTTTTTTTTAATGGTTTTTGGGTTGGATATTTTTTTTTTTTTTTTTTTCTTACTGTGAGGGGTAGTCAGACACTGGCAGAGGTTGTCCAGAGAAGTTGTGGAATCTCCATCCTTGCAGATATTCAGAACATGATGGGACAGAGTCCTGAGCAACCTGCTGTAGCTGACGCTGCTTTGAGCAAGGGGGTTGGACTAGATGATCTCCAGAGGCCCCCTCCAGCCTCAGCATTTCTGTGATTCTGTAGTGGGAACAGCGAAGCTGAATTATCACCCTGTGAGTAAAATCCTAGCATCTGATCTGCATTGCGGATCTGTTGTCTGCATTGCAGATTTTTGTTGCATTGTCTGTATACATCTGCTGGGTGGAACTCCCTCTAACATCAGTACGAAGTAGAGGTCTGCAGTGCAGATTGACAGCTGGGATTTTTCTCTGGAGCGTTTCCCCATCTGTGTTTGAGACAAACCAGGATAACATATTTTAACTTTTTTTCCTCTGTAAACGGAGTGTTTTGTGAGTTGAGTGTTGCATAGAGAAGTTTATGAAAAGGCAAGCTTCATCTCCCAGTCCTCAAAAAAAAGGGGCACTGAGTTCACAGCTCAGATGATAGGAAAGAAGAAACTCATGTGACGAGATACTAATACAGGTCCGCAAGTGTAATTTAAATTTGTCTGAACAAGGTTCCTCTAAGGAGGGCGGGGAAGTGCAAATGACAGCGACAACTTCCATAGAGAAGCACTGAAAACTTTTTTTTATCAGTTCATTGTGAGTTGGGTAATGGTCTTAGTGAGATTATCTGTAGCCTTAGAAAGCATTAGTTCATTTCCAGGGTCAGCCAAATGCTTTGATCTGTTTTGAATCGAAGCCTGGTCAAACAGAGGTTGCTGCTTGTTGCTTCTGCAGAAGCATTTCTGGGGGTCCTGCTGAGCTTTCTCTAGGTCTTAAAAAATACTGCTTAAATTTTGATCTTTGCAGAGATACTAGACTAAGGTGGCATCTATTTTTAACCAGTACTCTCTACTAATGTTGATGTCAACAGAGAACTTGGCCTAAAATACTACATGGGAAATTTTCTAGTGTATTTCCTCCAGCCCTGAGATAAGACAAAGTGATAGGAAAGCAAATAAGCCCGTTCTCTCATTAGTCTTTCAATTGCTGAATTTGTGTGTCTATTGATATGCAAAATGTGATTATACTTTTCCTTTGTCTTGTCAAAGGTGAAGTCATCTTAGTGACACTCCTCTGTCCACAGACACTTTATTGGGAACTGTTCAATACTTCCAGCAGCTGGCTTCTAAAATTCTCTATTTTTGTTTGGTTTTGTTGGCCCAGGCGTGGCCTCCGATGTGAGACCAGATTCTCTGCCAGTTTTATCAGTGCAGTTTTGTCAGAGTACCTGCCTTTAGCAGGGCTGTACCAGTATATGCCTAAGGCAACTAAGATGTCACAAGCTGAATGGCATTAGCTAATTGAGTGCAATTCAGATGGAGAGCAAGGTAATCAATCAATCAGTTCTCTGTTCTCTTCTGAGTGCCTTCATACTTCTGTGGGAATTTCAAGGACTCTGGTGATAGAAACAAAGCACCAAAAGCTAACTTGACTCAAAATTTCAGATGGGTGGCATGAACAGCAACCATCTGTGTCTTTTTTTTTTGAACAGGAGATATTTTCTGGAGAGGAGGTGAAAGAAACAGGTTTGCTATGTGACCACGTTGAGATAAACACTGGCTTTGTTGAACTCTGAGACAAAATGCTGGCTTTTGAGGGCCAAGTATGTGCAATTTTTAGAGTCAGTCCCCATAGCTGTAGGTCTGGCTAGACAACTGCACCCATGTTCATGCTGCTTGACGTCCCCAGTAGAGAAAGGCTGAGTGCTGCGAGGGATCCTTGCTATTCCACAGCACCTGACTACGGTCTGCCTAGTCTTGGAGAGCATTTGTGCCATGCTTGACTTCTCTGTAACCATGCGGACCCCAGGGCCACCTCACTGTTTGTTACCTTTGTAAGTGGCTCTGCCCCGTGTCCTCCTTGGCTGTTCTCTGGTGACCACGGAGGGATTATTTTTCAGTGGGATGTTACTAACAAGACAGGAAAGGCAGGAGGGGTTCAGCTGTTTTGTGAGGGACAGCCAGAGCTGCAGGTAAGAGAGCTGAGGTGACCTGCGGTGACCTCCTCGTGGTCGTGGATAACGAGCTAGTTCACATGCAGGGGGGGTCTAGCTCCTGTGCCAGTTTTATGTTGTGTGTGGGATTTTGTGTGATTTTTTTGTTGTTGTTGGTTTTGGGTTTGGGGTTTTTTTGCGATTCTTACTGAACCAAGGCCTGTCACCTCAGGCTGTTTCTGGCAGAGTGACACCAGCAGCCCTTGGTAGGACTGGATTTGCAGGACTGGGCTGTGGGCTAAATGAGCTGGCAGAAAGTCTGGAGTAGTGCCAGGTCTGGGATGAGCTGCCCAGTCCAGGAGGAGAGGGTGGTGGTCATCATCCTCTGCCTGCACTAAACTCGCATTACCTTGTGGCCTTCCTCGCTTGGCACCAGCCTGTTCAATGTCAGCACTGGAGCATGCAGGTGTGTGAAACTACAGCCATCTGGCTTGTCCTCGACTTAGCGATGAAACTAACAGTTGCTTTCTGACAGAAGGCCATCCTTGGCTGGGCTGGGCATGTCCACGGGTTCCCTGTTGTGTAGCATCTACTGGAGGATAGTGTCCGTATGTGTGGCACTTAGCATTTTCCTGGGATGACTGCCATAAGCATTCCATTTATGCTAGTGTCGCTGATCAAGTCTACGATTTCTGCATGTTTTAGGGCTTTTGTGTGGCCCAAACTTGTAAGCAGTCAAGACCCAGGTGTTAGTTTAGTCTTGTGAAGCCCAGTGGCAGTTACCTGATCAGCAACCTCCTTGCTTGGTGCCCGTGTTGAGATGACATCATGACTGGTTACGGTGAGGCATCGTTGCATCTAGTTTTCTGGGTCACACTGGCTATAGCATCATGCTGACCTGGCCATGTAACTACAGTGTTTGGGGCTATGCCTCTTCTCCAGGTGTACGCTGACTAGTGATGCTTCAGGTGGCTTGCGTCCAGAAGATGCATCCAAACTACATATGAGTGCCAACTGGAAAGTGCATCAAAAGCCCACTATTTTCAAAGCGTTACTGCTTGTTGAACAAAGGCGGGTGCCTTGCTGCAGCCTAGGCAGTGTGGACATATGGCCAACTGAGCCTGCAAAGCGGCTTTGAGACGATCGTCTCAATAGAACCAATGGAGAGTTGAGAGAGGATCGCTGAGTTCATTTTATACCTATTTCCTGAAATTTCTTCTCAGCTTTATTCTTCTTGGTCATATAGTCTTAAAATGAAACTCTTCTTTATGAAAAAAAAAAAATAAAAAAATTCTGGCTCTGTAGTTTCCAGGCAGCATGGATTATAAAATGAAATAACCCAACTGTATATTTAGAAGCATGCAAGTAAATGTCTCGTAGCTAAACTTAATATAAAGGTACAGCTAATTGGAAATAGTATGCTAACACAGAGAATAATGGTGTATTTATTTCCCATTTCACAAGGTAGAAAATAGACTTCAGTTAAATGAAATTGCAATGAAAATCATAATTATTTTGTTGTATTTCTGAGGAAGAAAGTAAACCTTGGAAATTTCTTAGGTGATTTTGGAACTTTCTTCTATTGTGGATGTGCTTTCAACTTTAAAACATTTTCATCAGAATTTTTTGATGCCTGTAAAAATCGTAATAATGTAGGAGACTAGCAATATTAGATAAACAATTGCCAATTAAATCAATCTCACTGTTAAAACACAATATGAAAATGTACACTGCAAAGCAGCATGAAAAAAATGCATAGACAAATGGTAATGCATGATTTTCAGAATCATGTGCTTTATGGTATTTACAACCCTGTTTAGTGGCTTGTCATAGTCCTTACCAAACAGTCGTGTAAGGAACCAGCTTTGCCAAGGACCTTCCTTGCAACACTCTCCTTGGGATACCTAGTTTGTGACAGCAGAAATGGGAATGCCATGGAAAGGAAGATGAGGAATGAGAGTAGATGGATGGTTTTCTGTGTGTGCGCATGTGTAGGTAGGGAGAGCCCTGGACCATTTCATGAATGTCAGGCCAGGATCCTGCTGAGAGATGCTGGTGGTCCTGCAAGATAACTCGGCCCCGGATTGTCTTCCTTCTTCAAGTGCTCTGTCTGTGAGAAGCCTGAAAAAGGTGGCATACGTTGGAAAAGCAGGGCGTGTGGTACCAAGTACCTGCTTTTTTTTTACCCTGATAGGAGAGGAGGATTTGTGGCCTGTCACAGACTGCAAGTTTCCTCTCTAGTGTCAGCAAGTGGGAATTTTGCTCCTTCCAGGGCAATATCGTAGGTTGAGACCTATGAACACAGTGCAACAACTCAGCCAGGTGGGAAGCCTGAAACCATAGTGAGGGACAAAACTTAGCTGCTAGAAGAAGCATTAGAAACTGGCAGTGAAGTTTGTCATGAACAGGTCCAGTGAGGAACCCGCTATGTTGTGCTCATCTCTGAGGAGATGCAAAACCCACAGCTGAATACTAAGCAAAAAAGGGGAAAAAAGAAGGAGGAAGAAAAAAACCAAGCAGCATCGTTTGGAGGAAAGCACGTATTTTTCACTCTCATGTAGAATACAGGAAGCTGGTTTCAAAAGTGTTGTTGTTGTCATTACCTCTTTGATAGGAGTAGTTCACGCTGCTACAGGAGAATCACAATTAAAACTGATGACGGTGTGAGGGTAGCGTCCATGATAGGAGGCAGCACATTCCCCTCTCTCTGTGTTGGCTTGCAGAGCCTTGCTCCTCACTGAGGGCGGCAGGCTGCCACACTGCTCTGAGCATGGAGGCGGGTGATTTTGATGCTGAAGGTCATGCCCAGCTCCTCTTTCATGTGCCACAGGTCTGTGACTAGCTGATGAGTGTAGCTGCCCGTTCTGTATATGCAACGGGAGAGAAGAGGGCTGTTTTGCTGTGGCTCTACAAAAGCTGTGGACAAGAAGACCCAATGACAGAGGAGCGATAGCTCTGATAAGCCAGACCTCTACGCAGTGTCTAATGTTAGTGTTTATCTGGCCAGTGGGTAACTGGAAGTGTTGTCAAATGGCAGATAAAACCCTAAAAACGTGCACTGTGACCATCCTTTTATCACTTGTTGCAAGTAACCATGGGGCTGGGGATCCAAGAAGTCCATTTTCGTTTCCCCGTTGTTCAGTTCAAGAGTGAAATCAGGAATAACTTTAAGTGAGAGTCAAATGGACTCCAAGCCTGTAGATGAAACGAAATACAGGGACGGAGACTCTGACCTTGTCTATCCACAAAATAGCGGTGATTTAGAGATCAGTTTATGAACTTATGACTTGCATCTATTTAATTTAATTCAGTAACTGATGTGTGCAGCATTCCCTTTCTGGCATACCTGGGTGGAAGAAGATGTTATCATGCCAGTTCAGGCACTCATGCAGCAGCAGGAAATCATGAATAGAATAGCTGTTGTTTTCTTCCTTCACTTCCTCTAGATGAACATCTGAAGTAAGGCAGAGGGGCATCTTTCCACACTGTCATTCTCTGTATTTCTCTTTCTTCAGCCTGTTTCCATTGTACTTTAATTTTGTGCAGAAGTGATGGCTTGCCCATGACACCTGGCTGATGGTTGTTCTCTCATTTGGCCCTTGTCGTGGCAGAAGCAGGCGTACTGTGATTGCTTTAGTCACCACGTTAGGCTGTCAACCAGCATTTGTTGATCACTTATGTGCTTGCAGATTTGAAGTTGTCATTCTTTCCATTTGCCACAGTTCTCTTTTCTTTTTTCTTTTTCTTTTTTTTTTTTTTTCTTTTAAAGCTTCTGGCACAGGATACAGCCCTCGCTATATTTGAAGTAATCCTCTCTGCACCCTTCCCAAAATTCATGGCTATTATTCAAGAAAGCAAAGAAGGGTTCAATGAACAACACTGAGACAGAAAGAATGAAGTCCTGACAGTTTATATTTCATGGTTGGCATTTTTTTAAATTCCTAATTAAATACCACAACCTTTTCTCATTTCAATTGTTGGCAATAGTTTTGCAGTAGCCCAGTGTGAATTTACTGTTCTCAGGCAAGAGAGGAGCCCTGTTGGTGGGAGAATTGTGCGGGTGGTGTAACACATAGAGCTTCCAGCTCACCTTCCTGTTATTCAGATGCCAGAGTCTGTGATCGGTTGTATACAGCAAGTTGCCTATATTTGTGTTTCACATTTTGGTGGCACTTGCAAGATACCTACTGCTATGTATTAGTCTTGTATTTTGCCACTAGTAAGAGATTGCTGCTGAGCTGATTCATCCTTATGGAGAGTGAAGTCATATATGTAAAAAGTAAATTATTTGGCATGTGCTTGACTTACTACCCTGACTTTTTATGATGTTGTGAGTCAAGTTCAGAGTGTTTGTCCTCACCTTCAGTGATCTGGATTGGCTGTAGTTCAAGCTGCAAACGAAGGCTGTGGTCAACAGCCTTCTGGACAGTGGAGCTTTTTCTACAAGCGTACCAGTCTGTATAGAAAATGGAAATAACTTTAGCTTTCAAGATTTTTCTGCATTTTAATGGAAACTTACAATTCTGAACAAATCCTGTGTGCAAAGGTGGCTGGTTTAAAATCAAAGAGTGACTCCTAGGCACACAAGAACAAGGGGAAGTTTGACAGAAACTGGTCCAAATTCATGCAAGCATTTGGATGAGTTAGCACAATTTTTTTTTTTTATAAACTGGAGGAGATCTTCTTGTCCTCGTTAAGGTATCTTTCAAGGTTGTTAGTTCCTGCAACAGAGAGGTTTCCATAGTCATCCTGAGCCCTTTCAAGCATGGGATGTTTGGCTGAGCAACATTAATCGAGGAGTGAGGAGTTTGTGGAGTCTGCTATTAATAGATGAGTACTAATAAGGTGATCCAGGAGAATTTAATATTTTATGAGGTTTGGGGGGAAAAGAAAGATAGAAAAGAGGTGCAGGAGGGGAAAATATTCCTCAGGTGAATCATTCTGATTTAGATAAATGGTTCTCATTCCACCTCCCAAAATGTGGGTTAAATATTCAGAACAAGTAATTGTGAAGTAATGGACAAAACCTGACATCCACCTGCTGCATCATTTCTACCTCTTAATGAACAGTAAATGATGCAGCTGCTTTGCCACACTGGGTGTGTTTAGCTACAGAAATGGGGAGATGGCAATAGAGAGCTGTGATGAGGCTGTGGTAGGTTTCTGTTTTTAACAAAGGCTGCCAAATGTCAGTGTGTAATTTATGATCATTTCAATAAAGACTGCTTTTAGATTGAATACAAAGGGGAAACAGGCATGTCGTGAGTGGCAGATTTATGCCCAAAGTCCTGTACGTTTAAGAATAGAAGTGAAATTTGAGAACAAGTAATTCTTAAACCATATTTACTCTGTCCACTGTAAGTTAGGAGTAAGTAGGTGCGTATCAGCCTGATAAAGGAGAAGTCAGATGCTGTTATCTGATTTTACTGAATGAACCTAGTCTATAGCGTCTCTCTTGGTTCTTCTCTGAGAGACAATATAGTGCTCTCTTTTTCTCATCTGCATGGAGATGCTGTTGCATTTGTTTTTTCCTTGATGACAATTTTGTTGCCCAGTTGACAGCTTAAGAAAATTTCTTCTCTAAGCAAATTCCCAGCAGTTTACCAAGGGCAGGACTGAGGTTTGTGTGGGAAACCATCTTAGTTGTTGTTCATTGCTGATTTTGTTTGTTGTCAGAGGTCTTTGCTGTGCTGGAGGTCTCAATTTCAGGACAGAGTGACAATTAGAGCAGTCAAAAATTCCCTCCTCTTTTTGAGGTTCCTTGCATGTTGATGCAGCTCCCCAAACATTTTCCAGAGGCAGCCAGCCATATAATTTGCTGGAACAGCAGTACGGTAACCTTCCAGGTGCTTTCTACATTGCTTGTCTTCTCATATCTCTGAAAAGGGATTTGATCATGGGGAAAAGAAAGTGGACTAGCAGCAGAGAGTACGTGTAATTTTTGCATAGCTTTTTTTCGGTACCGCGGTTCTAGAACAGGACAGGGTGTGGTGTGTCAAAGCCAGGGCAGGTAAAAGGTTAGTACACGAAATTCCTAATTTGTCTTTCCTTCCTGTACAAATAAGCCAGTACTTTATCATGCATGAACACAGCTAATGTTGATGAATGGTGAAACCGTGTAGCATGGAGGCAGCAGTGTTTTGGGATTACCATATTCCCCAGTGGATATCTGCAAGTGCTGCAAAAGAAAGAAACAACACGGAGAAAATGTAGGATGTGGCTGATGCGCAGTTATCCCATGTGCTGGCGAGCAGAGAGAGTCTGTGACTTCTGTGTCCAGAGGGACTGTTTATTAAGGAGAAAATGTACAATTGTTTTGTGTCTCCTTCAAGTGGCTTGGATTACGCGGCTTTGCATGCTCGCAGCAGCATAATTCCTCTGGGAATGTCCACCCAAGGAGAACCGATGTGGATGTGCAGAGCTCTGAGGTGTCCTGGGAGCTGTGGAGTGGCAGGGCTGCAAGGCAGCAGGAGCATTTCTTTGCTCCCACAGGATGCAGAGGCTGCATGCAGAAATATAATACCAAATTATAGATCTTTGTGAGTCCCAAGCAGTGTGACAAATCTGCCCGTTGTCCTTTTAGGCAATAGTGGGGTGGAGGAAGAGATCTCCATAGCCATACCTGGTCTATGGGTTTTCCATGTGGGCAATGAAAGGATGTGCCTTGGCATTTTTGAAATCAGCATTTTCTACTTGTGTGTTTTTCCATCCAGCCTGAATTTTCAGTGATATTAAAACATCTTTTTAATTTCCCTGGTAATGGAAAAGAGTCTACACTGGCACATACTGCATTGTACCCACCTCAGGAACATTGTGCTTGGTGAAAGACCTGTGATGTAAATGAGCATCAGACTGGTGGATTTACAGGCGAGGGATGTTTTGGAGTTGCACGTACAACTGGACTGCTGTAAAACTTAGAGATGTTTTAAAACTAAGAAAGTGTTTTTAAAACCTGAAATCAGTTGTTTGTTTTGAGTGGGCCCATGTTTAGAGATGGAAATATTGAGTACAGCGTAAAACAGTTGGAATTACAGAAATGAAGGATCTCACCCAAGTGGCTTACCAGTGGTGGAGATGTGAGGATAAAAATGAAACAAATTGCAAATTAACCTCTTAACACTGTTGTACGTGTGACATAGACAAATCGCTGATCTACCTGTGCTGATTCCCATTTCTCTATTATTCATTGTCGTGGTTTCAGCCCAGCTGGTAACAAAGGACCATGCAGCCACTCGCTCACTCCTCCCGCCCCCCTCCGGTGGGATAGGGGGGAGACGAAGGAGAGAAAAGGAAAAAAAAACCAAACCAAACTGGAACCTCAAGGGTTGAGACAATGGCAGTTTACTGGGACAACACACACACACGCAAAAAGTTACAACAACAACAACGGTACTAATGAAAGAATATACAAAAAGAGTGATGCACAGTGGAACTGCTCACCACCCGGAACCCGACGCTCCACCACTTCCCCCACCGATAGCCAAGAGAGCTCCCCCCAGCCCGCTCGCCATTTATATACTGAGCATGATGTCATATGGTATGGAATAGCTCCTTGGCTAGTTCAGGTCAGCTGCCCCGGCTATGCCCCCCACCTCCCAGGTTCCTGTAAAAATTAACTCTATCCCACCTGAAGCCAGGACATTCATGTACAAAACCTCACAGTCTCCGGAATGTGTGAAAGATGGTCAGCCTTTCAAGCCATATGACTGCGTAATTTTTGTAGTAATCACAGAGCAATAACTTGAAATAACACTCAGGGTAGGTGAAAACAGCATTGGACTCGAGTCTTTCTGTTGTCATCTTCACCTCTGGAAAGAAACTAAAACTCTAAGGTGTGTTGCAGTGAAGCTTACAACTTGCAGTTGAGTGAGTAGGTGTATACTTGTTTTCTCACGTTGAGATATGTTTCTTCAGCTGTGACATAAATAACTGATCATTTGAAATGAACACATGCATATGTATTTTATAATCTGAGGTATGTAGTTACAGGACAGTAAGTTCCATGCTGGTGGATAGCAGTATAAAGATAATATACAGCAGGTTTTTCCAATAGCTCAGCTAAGTTTATGACTAGAAAACTTGCTTCCAACAATTACAAACTGAGATTCAGAAGAAAAAAAGCCATCAGTACAGTGTGAAGTATTTTCAATGGTAAACTGTGTGCATGTGTTTTTCCTTTGGAGGCAGGGCTACAAACCATCCAGAAACACACAAGCATACTTGAAGAGCTGCTGACATTTACTACTTCCTGGTAATTTCTTCTGGAAAACCAAACAAAACCCCCATCAAGCCAGAACACACCCTAAGGGTGTGACAAATACACTTGTATTTGTCAAGTTTGTACAAGTGGAGAAGGACTGTCAAGTACTCAGCTCAAAGGAGTCCTCTTAGCTGCAGATTTTTGAAAACAGTTAATAAAAGCGGCAGCTCTTGCTCTTGAGACGAGTACTGTCCAGTTTCAGAAGGCAAATCCTCTTCCGCTTTCTCCCTTCTCACCCAGTAAATTCACTGTATCGCGTGAATCTTAGTCCTGTGTTTGTCTGCGCTGTGGATAGAGGATACAGCACCCATCCTGGATGCACCAAATGAGACTGTTTTACCCACCTCGTTAGCCTTTGCACAGGCATTGTCTCACAAGTGCCAGATTCTGTATGTGCGGGTACCTGTGGGAATCATATGTATACCTAAGGGTTGACTAGTTGATGTTACCAAAATGAGATGGTATTCAAAGCAAGCTGTGATGAAAATAGCCCTACTAAGATAAGTTGCTTTAAATGAGTATGCGTATATGAACGAGTGAATACTGATAAGCAATGCAGGTAATTAAGAAAGTGTATAAGAAAGGTCTCTGTGCATACAGAGTGTCTGGCACAGGATGCACGTTAGGCACCTATCCATCAGGTAATTTTAGCAGAGCGTGAACTAAAGTAGACTCTTTTTATTTTCTTTAAAACACTGAGCTTTAGTTTTTGTTCATATATCTGCCAAGGTTTTGATTAATTTTAGAAGTCCTGATCTCTAACTTGCCTAGTTTTTCAAGGTAAAGAGAAGGAGCTTAATCTATGCTTATGTACCTTCTGCAACGTGATAAGACTTTCTACATCAGCTTTTATGGTATGCAATTTAATTATGGAACACCTGCATAACATCTAAGTGTACTAAGGTGAGGTGTGTGGTACCGTGGGGTATTTTCCAAAGTACGACAGGTGGAGGTGAAAAGCATATTTTTGCGTTGGGAAACTTGCTGTGCCGCTGTGCTTCTTGGCCAACGATGCACGAAAGGTGCTCTCGTGCCGGCCCTGCGCTTGATTTGCGTGCAGGGAGAGGTGAAAAGTGGCAGCTCGTGATGGGGCAGCAAGCCTGGAGCCCTTCGAAGCACAGGCTGTTTTGCCCAAGCCAAAAGCCCTGGGGAAACGGAGCTAAGGGAAGAGCAGAGCTCGCTCCTGCTCCCGGCTTGCACTGGGCAAGAGAGCCCGAGAGAGCCAGGGCACGAGCGGTGCCTTGGAGGTGCAAGAGCCAGCAGGCAGGGAGCTAGGCGAAAGGACCCAGAGGAGCCCTGACAAGGGGCTGTGCTCAGTGCTACGGAGGACAAGAAGCAACCCCCGGGAGCATCCCTTGGAGCCCGGCCTGGGAGTCAGGAAGGTTCCTCCCCCCGGATGCGGGGCACGAGGGCCACCTTCGTGGAGCACGAGCAGCGGGCACCTAGCCACGACGGCCCAAAGGAGCCCTGGCGAGGGGCTGTGCTCAGTGCTGCAGAGGAAGGCAAAAAACCCCCGGGGAAACTTGCTAGCCCACCGTGGGGGAAAAAAAGCCTTCCTCCCCCCAGCTGCAGGGCACGAGAGGCCATCTTCGTGGTGCACGAGCAGCAGGCAGTAACCTAGCCAAAACGGACCGGAGGAGCCCTGACAAGTGGTCCTGCTCAGTGCTGCAGAGGAAGGCAAAAAACCCCCGGGGCCCAGTGCCAATCTGCCCCGGGGGAAAATTCCTTCCTGACCCCAGAGCTGGCGATCGGCTATTCCCTGAGCACGTGAGCAAGACCTGCCTCCTGGTCCCACAGGCTGGTCACGCCTCCCAGGGGATGCCTAGCCCCAGATTTCGTCAAGGCCGCTACCCAAGATGATTTTGCTCCTTTGGAGGAAGCTCTCCTCTTCGGGATGCACCCGAGACTCCTTCCAGGTGTCTCCCAGAGTCTTTTGGCCTCTGCTTTACCTACCTACCGCCTCAGGTAGCGGCCCCAGACTCCTCCAAGGAAGCTACCCAAGATGATTCTTCTCTTTTGTAGGAAGCTCTCTCCTCCGGGATCGATCCAAGACTCCTCCCAGGCGTCTCCCAGAGTGTTTTGGCCTCTGCGTTTGGGAGCGGAGATCCCAGCTACCTGCCCCAGACTCCTCCAAGTAAGTAGCTCGAGACATTTTTTTCTCCTGTAGAGAAATCTCTCACCTCCGCCAGCCACCTGAGACTCCTCCCAGGCATTGCCTAGAGTCTTCTGTCCTCTGCTTTACCTACCTACCGCCTCAGGTAGCAGCCCCAGACTCCTCCAAGGAAGCTAGCTTTGATGTTTTTTTTCTTTTTTGGAGGAACCTCTGCCCTCCGGGATCCCCCTGTGACTCCTTCCAGGCGTCTCCTAGAGTCTTTTGGCCTTTTCTGATAAGGACCTGAGCTCCCAGGTAGCAGCCCCAGACTTGTCTAATGGGGCTACCCCAGATGATTTTTCTCCTTTGGAGGAAGCTCTTTCCTCCGGGATCCACTTGAGACTCCTCCCAGGCATCTCCCAGAATCTTTTGGCCTCTGCTTTACGGACCTAAGATCCTAAGAAAAGATAGCTATGAAAAGGCCAAAAGGCTCTGGGAGATGCCTGGGAGGAGTCACAGGTGGATCCCAAAGGGGAGGAGAGCTTCCTCCAAAAAAGAAAAAACCTCAAGGGTAGCTTCCTTTTCGGAGTCTGGGGCTGCTACCTGAGATCTTGCACGAGCAGCAGGCAGTAACCTAGCCAAAACGGTCCAGAGGAGCCCTGACAAGTGGTCCTGCTCAGTGCTGCAGAGGAAGGCAAAAAACCCCCGGGGCCTAGTGCCAGTCTGCGCCGGGGGAAAATTCCTTCCTGACCCCAGAGCTGGCGATCGGCTATTCCCTGAGCAGGTGTGAGCAAGACCTGCCTCCTGGTCCCGCAGGCTGGTCACGCCTCCCAGAGGATGCCCAAGCCCTGTTCTCCCTGAACCTGGAGCCATCTTGGGGCTTCCGAGAGTGGCCAAGTGCCCCCGGCCTGATCGACCTTGGGGGCAAGAATCCTTCCCGCACCCTTTGGGCCACCAGCGGGTGCTCCAAAGCACTGGGACCCCTGGCAACATCTCTGCATCCCACTTCTTACGGCTGCTGCCGCTGACTCCACAGGGAGTGAGGACGGCGAGCTCTGCAGCGCTCCTCCAGAAGGCATTCCCTTGGTCTTGCCACAGCTCTCCATCCAAAAGGGCCTGATGGCCTCGGGCACCTCCAGGGCTTGGTGGTTCTTCTCGTCCCCAGCAGCCTGGTCCAGCCTCCGGTCGTCCTCCCTCAGCCCCCTCCAACTAATTCCAGCGGCTCCTCGCGGACTTCCTCTGGGATGTCTCTGGGGCGCCTGCCAGGCGGACTGGGGGTGGGACAGGGGAGGCTGCCCCTTTTATAGTGCCCCAGGGCATTGTGACTGCTGCGGTGCCGGGTGGTGGCACTGCGACACGGGGGGTGGTGTGAGGGGGCCCCCCCGTGCGCAGCGCTGCCCGCCGCCCCTCGGCCCAGCATCCTTCGGAGGAAGGCCTTTGGGGTGCCGGCCCCGGGGGCTGTGTGGCGTTACTGCGTCCAGAAGTTTGGCAGAAAATAAACCGCCTTGCGTTCCAGCTTACCCTCAGATGTCAGAGGGGCTGGGGACGGCTAGGTTTAATTTCTTTCTGAGTGATGTCCAATTCGACGCTCTAAGGGTGGTCGCGTTCAATATGCTGAGCTATCACGATGAGGGATGCCCTTAATAGCGCACTGCACTCTCGGCTTAGCTGCGTTCAACGCACGAGAATGACCAGACTTGGGGAGTTTGGTTGCGCTAACGAACTATCACGACTAGATGAATGAGCAGCGCAGTTTATTAAAGCAACGGTACAGGTGCTTTTGGATTGCCCGCGATAAATAGACTGTCTGCAAAGCACGTGCAGGTGGCAATACAGTTGCCTACAAGCGCATGAAATGATGAAAGAAAAGAGCTTTAAAGAATTCTAAGTTTCCCGGGGAAGCAGTCGGTACAGCCGAGTGTTCGAATCTCACGCAATAGGCATCCCTATGGCGGGGGGGGAGAGAGGCTCAGCTCATCGACTGATCCCAGAAGTCAGCGATGTCCTCCCGACTTGTCTGTGATGGTGTCTTCCCTGACATTTCTCCTCTCTGAAGCCCTTTTATGTTTTCTGAGTTTTTCGGTGGGGCTTGAGTGACTCTAGTCATACATCCCTTTCCTTTGATTGGTATAAAGTTCTCTCGGTTTGCTTTTAAAGGTATACGCCAGAGAAAATTCAGAGCGCGTGCTCAGTGGGGGGGTAGTCGCACCTTGGAGGTGGGTAGCTTTGGGGGTGGAGGTGTGTTTTGGTATTATAAGGAGCAGAGTTCACCCAGAGGACCTGCTGTTGCGTGTGAGTACCCCAGAAGTGGGCCCGTGTGATAGAAACCAGAAGCGTAGGGCGTTAGCTCGACAGAACCGCCGTTATTTTACCTCCTTGCTTCAGTGGATTCAATGCAGGGACCAAGCGCTCTCATTCCGATCGTTCCGGTTGCCTACCCCTGCGATCACAGAGCCTGTCCGCGGGGTCTTGGCTCCGCTCCACGCTCCGTGTTCCTTTTCAGAGTCAGCGTGCCAAGCTTCCCCGGTGTTGCTGACGTCCAAAGTTGCAGGTCACGTTGCTTAGGGAGCCACCACGGAACCGATCCTTTACGTGTGCACTGCGTTCCTCCCCGGAGGTTCCCCTTCCCTTGAGGGGGCGGCGGGGGGCGTGCGTCATACCGACAAGTCACCTCCAGCAATCATTGCACGGGCTGTCGCTGTGCCCAGGAGGCCCGGGGGTCTCTCCCTGCCCTTGGCGGCCATGGCCTGGGCCCAGCTGCTGGGTGTCCCTGGCGCCTCCTCTGCCAGTCGGCTCGCAAGGAGACGCCTGGTGCTGTTCCTCTTCTGTCGGGTCATGGCAGGAACCAAGCGTGCAGCGCAGAGACCGCCCTTATTAGCCGTCCCCTCTCTGCGCCAGAGCTACAGCCTATGTGGCCCCGCAGCCAGGAGGAGCAGGGACTTGATGTGGCTGGACACAACCCCTTTTTGTGGGGCGTAAGGGGGGTGATTTCGGCAGCCGCAGCCTGGAGGCAAGCCAAAGTGTAACCAGAGCCATAGGTTGGGATGGTGGGTGCCAACAGCCCGCCACGGAATTAAGTCAGGCTTTGAGAAACAAGTGCGCGGAGGTGACCCCGGTGTGGTGGAAGGAAAGGTTGGTGGTATTCAGACGTGGACCATTTGGATCCGTGACTAAAGGCCAGCCAGGCAAAGGACAGGCAGCTCTTGCAAACTGTCAAAATAGCCCATTGCTGCTATTGCCGTCACATCCCCTTGTCCCACTGAAACCCAGCTGCGCAGCCTTTCTATTAAACACACCCGTTGGCCGTGTTTATAGGGGATACCAAAGGGGCTTCAGCCATGGGTGAAACTCCCACAGCTGACCTGTGACTTGAACCTTTCCGAGAGTTCTTTGCCTACCTGGGTTTGTGGGAAGATGTTCAGATCTTATCTGAAACGCTGGCAAGTCTCCTTTTCCTTTAGGATTTAGTGCTTTGAGTACTGAGAGATTAAGAGAGGTACTCTCCTTGCCATTTTGTGCGTTGGTGCCAAAATGGATCTGTACCTTCAGACTCTGTAAATGAGGGCATCTAGGCCACAGACGTTCCTTTGGTTGTGGTGCTGCCAGAGGTGAAAGACAGGGGTTTGGTTCCCTCTGCAGGAACTCTGCAGAGATGTAGAGAGCATGCACGGTTTCCTCCCCGTTCCTTACCAAGGCACCAAGGGACATTTGCTACCACACTGTCAGGGGAGGTTTGGACTTGACGTGAGGAGACATTTCTTTCCCAAGAGGGTGGTCACACCCTGAAACAGGCTTCCTGGAGAGGTGGTGGATGCCCCATGCCTGTCAGTGTTGAAGAGGCATTTGGACAATGCCCTTAATACCATGCTTGGAACTTTTGGTCAGCCCAGAAGTGGTCGGGTAGTTGGACTAGATGATGGTTGTAGGTTCCTTCCAGCTGAACTATTCCATTCTATTCTGTTCTGTTCTACTCTGCTCTGTTCCCTGTGCTCACCATGAGTCAAATAGCAATGAGACTCCTATTTGCCTGAAACGCCAGGGGGTTTTCAGCTCCAAAACCACTTTGAAGGACACATAACACAAAGTTTGCAAGTGGAAACAGGCTATTATTTTTATTTTTCTGAGTCTGTTTCAGAGCCGATGCTCACAAGCCTTAACACAATGTGCCTGTGGAGCCAGGAGCAGGCTGATGCATTCTTCAGTTGAGCTTGAGAAAACATCCTTTGCAGCCTCACAAAGGCAAGTCGCAGAGCTACAGAAAGTAGCAGGAGGAATAGAGGCTAAGCAGTCCCTGTTTCCTGAAGAGTGAGAACGTGCAGAATGAGGATCAGGACCGACCACACCCAAAAGAAGAAGGAGGAGGAGGAGGAGGAGGAGGAGGTGTGTGGTACCGTGGGGTATTTTCCAAAGTATGACAGGTAGAGGTGAAAAGCGTATTTTTGCGTTCGGCAACTTGCTCCGCCGCTGTGCTGCTTGGCCAACGATGCATGAAAGGCGCTCTCGTGCTGGCCCTGCGCTTGATTTGCGTGCAGGGAGAGGTGAAAAGTGGCAGCTCGTGATGGGGCAGCAAGCCTGGAGCCCTTCCAAGCACAGGCTGTTTTGCCCAAGCTAGAAGCCCTGGGGAAATGGAGCTAAGGGAAGAGCAGAGCTCGCTCCCGCTCCCGACTTGCACTGGGCGAGAGAGCCAGGGCACGAGCGGTGCCTTGGAGGTGCAAGAGCCAGCAGGCAGGGAGCTAGGCGAAAGGACCCAGAGGAGCCCTGACAAGGGGCTGTGCTCAGTGCTACGGAGGACAAGAAGCAACCCCCGGGAGCATCCCTTGGAGCCCGGCCTGGGAGTCAGGAAGGTTCCTCCCCCCGGATGCGGGGCACGAGGGCCACCTTCGTGGAGCACGAGCAGCGGGCACCTAGCCACGACGGCCCAAAGGAGCCCTGGCGAGGGGCCGTGCTCAGTGCTGCAGAGGAAGGCAAAAAACCCCCGGGGAAACTTGCTAGCCCACCGTGGGGGAAAAAAAGCCTTCCTCCCCCCAGCTGCAGGGCACGAGAGGCCATCTTCGTGGTGCACGAGCAGCAGGCAGTAACCTAGCCAAAACGGACCGGAGGAGCCCTGACAAGTGGTCCTGCTCAGTGCTGCAGAGGAAGGCAAAAAACCCCCGGGGCCTAGTGCCAATCTGCCCCGGGGGAAAATTCCTTCCTGACCCCAGAGCTGGCGATCGGCTATTCCCTGAGCACGTGAGCAAGACCTGCCTCCTGGTCCCGCAGGCTGGTCACGCCTCCCAGGGGATGCCTAGCCCCAGATTTCGTCAAGGCCGCTACCCAAGATGATTTTGCTCCTTTGGAGGAAGCTCTCCTCTTCGGGATGCACCCGAGACTCCTTCCAGGTGTCTCCCAGAGTCTTTTGGCCTCTGCTTTACCTACCTACCGCCTCAGGTAGCAGCCCCAGACTCCTCCAAGGAAGCTACCCAAGATGATTCTTCTCTTTTGCAGGAAGCTCTCTCCTCCGGGATCGACCCAAGACTCCTCGCAGGCGTCTCCCAGAATGTTTTGACCTCTGCGTTTGGGAGCGGAGATCCCAGCTACCTGCCCCAGACTCCTCCAAGTAAGTAGCTCGAGACATTTTTTTCTCCTGTAGAGAAATCTCTCACCTCCGCCAGCCACCTGAGACTCCTCCCAGGCATTGCCTAGAGTCTTCTGTCCTCTGCTTTACCTACCTACCGCCTCAGGTAGCAGCCCCAGACTCCTCCAAGGAAGCTAGCTTTGATGTTTTTTTTCTTTTTTGGAGGAACCTCTGCCCTCCGGGATCCCCCTGTGACTCCTTCCAGGCGTCTCCTAGAGTCTTTTGGCCTTTTCTGATAAGGACCTGAGCTCCCAGGTAGCAGCCCCAGACTTGTATAATGGGGCTACCCCAGATGATTTTTCTCCTTTGGAGGAAGCTCTTTCCTCCGGGATCCACTTGAGACTCCTCCCAGGCATCTCCCAGAATCTTTTGGCCTCTGCTTTACGGACCTAAGATCCTAAGAAAAGATAGCTATGAAAAGGCCAAAAGGCTCTGGGAGATGCCTGGGAGGAGTCACAGGTGGATCCCAAAGGGGAGAGCTTCCTCCAAAAAAGAAAAAACCTCAAGGGTAGCTTCCTTTTCGGAGTCTGGGGCTGCTACCTGAGATCTTGCACGAGCAGCAGGCAGTAACCTAGCCAAAACGGTCCAGAGGAGCCCTGACAAGTGGTCCTGCTCAGTGCTGCAGAGGAAGGCAAAAAACCCCCGGGGCCTAGTGCCAGTCTGCGCCGGGGGAAAATTCCTTCCTGACCCCAGAGCTGGCGATCGGCTATTCCCTGAGCAGGTGTGAGCAAGACCTGCCTCCTCGTCCCGCAGGCTGGTCACGCCTCCCAGAGGATGCCCAAGCCCTGTTCTCCCTGAACCTGGAGCCATCTTGGGGCTTCCGAGAGTGGCCAAGTGCCCCCGGCCTGATCGACCTTGGGGGCAAGAATCCTTCCCGCACCCTTTGGGCCACCAGCGGGTGCTCCAAAGCACTGGGACCCCTGGCAACATCTCTGCATCCCACTTCTTACGGCTGCTGCCGCTGACTCCGCAGGGAGTGAGGACGGCGAGCTCTGCAGTGCTCCTCCAGAAGGCATTCCCTTGGTCTTGCCACAGCTCTCCATCCAAAAAAGCCTGATGGCCTCAGGCACCTCCAGGGCTTGGTGGTTCTTCTCGTCCCCAGCAGCCTGGTCCAGCCTCCAGTCGTCCTCCCTCAGCCCCCTCCAACTAATTCCAGCGGCTCCTCGCGGACTTCCTCTGGGATGTCTCTGGGGCGCCTGCCAGGCGGACTGGGGGTGGGACAGGGGAGGCTGCCCCTTTTATAGTGCCCCAGGGCATTGTGACTGCTGCGGTGCCGGGTGGTGGCACTGCGACACGGGGGGTGGTGTGAGGGGGCCCCCCCGTGCGCAGCGCTGCCCGCCGCCCCTCGGCCCAGCATCCTTCGGAGGAAGGCCTTTGGGGTGCCGGCCCCGGGGGCTGTGTGGCGTTACTGCGTCCAGAAGTTTGGCAGAAAATAAACCGCCTTGCGTTCCAGCTTACCCTCAGATGTCAGAGGGGCTGGGGACGGCTAGGTTTAATTTCTTTCTGAGTGATGTCCAATTCGACGCTCTAAGGGTGGTCGCGTTCAATATGCTGAGCTATCACGATGAGGGATGCCCTTAATAGCGCACTGCACTCTCGGCTTAGCTGCGTTCAACGCATGAGAATGACCAGACTTGGGGAGTTTGGTTGCGCTAACGAACTATCACGACTAGATGAATGAGCAGCGCAGTTTATTAAAGCAACGGTACAGGCTTTGCAGCCGCAAAGGAGTTTGAGAGCTTGCTTATGGCTAAAGGGGGTTGGTGGCCTGGGACGGTGGCTGAGGCTTGGGGCTTGCATTGCCTGTGACCAGCTATGAGTACAGAGTGAGAGAGGAAAGACTTTCCCTGGGGAAGAGGCACCAGGGAGCGGTTGAGGTGGAGGAAAGCTTCGCCCCGGTTTTGGCTGTAGGTGGAAAGCTCTGGATCAGCACGAAATTCTATGTCTCCTCTAGCATGGCACAGGTACCGAGTCTTCTGTTGGTACCAAGTAGAGGCAGAATGTCAGGCAAAGTGGCTCATTGAATGGGAATGATCTAGGGAAATTTACTTGGCTGTTACAAGCCCCATTGCTCTACAAGTTGAATCTTTTTTCTCTAGTCCTTTCTTTTTTGGAAAGGGGTGGCGGAAGGGGCATGGGTAGATGGAAGGTAATTTATCTTCATACCTGCAGAAACACAAATTGTAGCAGTCAAGGCAGAATAGGCCTTTCTCACGTACCTTTTCTTTTCTGAACATGGTGAGTTCAATCTGCTGATCAATAGCCCACTGAGATCAATAGACACCTTGGATTTTGACCCTTTGGCTCAAGAGCTAGATGCAACCTCCTGTCATTGGTGTTTGCACGACTAATGCGGTAATCTGCGATCTTCTCCCTAATAATCTAGGCTACATACTACCTAACGCTCTGTGCGAGAGTACAACCCGATCCAATGTTACATGCAACATCAACACTGTGAAGAGCTGTGACATTCAAATGAAAAAGGAGACATTTTGAACACCTTTTAATAGCTTGCAGGAATACAAAGGGGAAGCACTGTGTAAATAATACCCAAACCAATATGGATTTTTCCCCTAAATTTCTGAACCTCCTGTGACAAGTGATGGCCTATCAAAGTGCATGTCTGCCCCCACTGCGCTGCACCACGCGGGACCTGTTCACATTCCCTGGTCTGGGCGATGGGGCAGAGTGGACCCTCCGGCAGCTTGCAGGTGGCACAGAACCGGGAGGAGAGGCTCCTGCGCCGGAGGGTCCTGCTGTCAAGCCGGGGGATCTTGACCGGCTGGAGAAAGGGGCTGACGGGAACCTCCTGTAGTTCCCCAAGGGGAAGAGCAAAGTCCTGGAGACCTGGGGACGAAGAAGCCCTTGCGCCAGTAAATGCTGGGGGACACCCAGCTGGAAAGCAGCTGTGCTGACACCTGGGGTGATGGTGGATGCCAAGTGGAGCAATTTCGAGCCAGAAAAGTGCCCCTGGGGCAAAGGTGGCTCCCTGCCTCCTGGGCTGCAGTAGGCAAAGCGTTGGCAAGAGGTGGAGGGAGACGGTCCTTCCCCTCTGCTGGGTCCGTCCAGCCTGCCCGGGGCTCCCCAGTGCCAGGCAGAGACGGCCATACTGGAGAGAACTCTCACCCACTGGGTGGGTGCCCCTCCCACTTTCCGTTGGGCTCAGAATGTTGGTCGTTGGGCTCGGAATGTTGGTCAGTTGGAGCCCAGAGCCACCAGAGACAGCAGCACGGAGCTGTGCTGGCACGCAGGAGCGCTGGGAGGAGGCAGGATCTGACCGAGCGGCACCGAACCGGCACCGGCACCTCGCCTCCCATCCCCGCTGTCGCCGAGTGGCCCGCGTCCTCGGTCCACGGCGAGGGTCCTCCTCTCCCGGGCAGGATGGGCCAGGCCAACTGCTGCTGCGGCTCCAGGTGAGCTCTCCCTGTGCCTCGGGGGCACGGCCGGGACCCGCGGCAGCAGCGGCCTTTCTCATGCCCGCCACTCTCTGCTCTGCAGGGAGGCTCTCGCCGACGCTGAGGCGGTGCTGAGCGCGGACGTGCGGCTGACCCGGGGCCACAAGAGGAGCGAGAGACGCCTTCTCCTCCTCCAGGAGGAAGTGGTGATCGCCAAGTTGCAGTAAGACCCTCAGAGCCCAGCTGCCTTTCCCCCAGCCCTGGCCCTGGCCCCGGGGCAGGGACACCCCGGCACCAGCCCCAGGCCCCGGCACCTTGGTGGGTGCTGGAGGCGCCCATTGCTGTCCGTCCGTCAGTCCCAAGGGCAGGTGGGGGACGGGGCTCTGCCCGGGGGGACCCCCAGGAGGCCACCTCCAGCTCACCGCCTGCCTCTCGTCTCTGCAGACGCGGCACCAGCCTGCGCCCACAGCTCCGCCTGGCCCTGGACCAGCTGTGGGTGCTGAGCGGCGGAAAGGAGGCAGCGGGGGAGGAAAAAGAGGAGGAGGAAGGCGGCGATGAGGACAGGACCTCCATCATCCTCATCTGGCCCACTGGCTCCTGCGTTGCCGCTTTCGGGTGAGTCGTGGTGCCATGTCCCACGGCCGGGCAGGAGAGGTTCCCAACCGTGCCCACGCCATCCTGTGAACGGCCTCTGCCCTGTGTGCAGAGCCTGGGCAGGGAGCGGGAAGTACGCCGGCAGGGATGGATGGGGGCATTGCCAGGTCCTGCATCCCCTGGTGCCCTTTGGGTCCCCAGAAGAGAAGGGCAAAAGCAGCTGCTCTGGCAGGACACGGGGAGACAGAGCTTGGGCAGCATCTCTGTCCTGCCCCATGGGGCAGGGCTGCGCAGGCACCCGCCTCTGTCCATGGGCTGGGGGGCAGCGGGGCCTGACGCTGGTTCTCCTCTCTTTCTGCAGCTCCCAGGCACTGAAGGAGCTGTGGGTGGGCACACTGCTGGGGTAAGCCAGGGAGGATGCTCCAGGCGCAGCCGGAGGGGGGAACACAGCTCCCCAGCTGGGGAGAGGTGCCCTCATGGCTGCGGGCAGCTCTCGGGCAGAGCTGCCTCACAGGAGAGAAGGGACAGCTTGGGGCTCAGCCAGCTCTCTCCCTGTGCCTTGCCGGTGCACAGGACACCAGGAGGAGCAAAGAGAGCCCGCGTGACCCATCTTCCCTCCCTCAGACCCCTGGAGAAGGAGCTGAGCCGCCGCCACACCGTGAGTGTCTCTCCGGTCTGGGCTCTGTCCCCGAGCCCTGGTCCCCTAGCTGAGCAGCAGAGGCATCGCTGCTCACCTTCCTCCTCTCCTTCTCTCTTGCCCAGTGGAGGACATTCAGCGCCAGGAGCCTGGAGAGGCTGATGGAGGGCCAGGCAGAGGTGAGAATGGCTGCCTTTCACCCGCCTCTGGCTGTGCCGGCGTCTGCGGCCAGTGGGGTGAGCTTGTAAGGCAGAGATGGGAGGGAGGGAGCGTCCCACGGTGCCACTCGGGGAGCGTAGAGGGTTGGGGAGCCACCAGGAATGCCAGCACATCCTTGCTGGCGGCACTGGGGGAAAACCTGCCGTGTGGGGCAGAGACCCCGGGAGGGCAGAGGGTCCCAGCTCTGCCGCGCTCAGGCTGCTGATGCCGGGTGGCAGCTCGCCGGTGGCCCTTTCTGCTGTGGGGCTGCTCTCTAAGCGCAGCCTGCTTCTTGCAGGATCGTCCCAAGCAAGGGCAAAGGCTACCGACAGCCCCATCTATCAAAGCTGGGGGACTTTGCCGCTCACCAGGTGAGTTCTGGAAAGAAGCACATTGTCCTGCAAATGGTTGAGCTGTGCTCACTTGTCCTTTGAGTGTCTCCATGCAGGTGCGGCACCCCAAGGGAGGACGTCACCTGGATGAGCAAGGACACCCGCTGGGCAGCAGCCACTGGATGTGGTTCTGCGGGGACCCAGAGCCTCTCCTGCTGCCCACAGCTTGGAGGAGGGCAGGGCGAGGGCTGGGACAGGCTGTCCCGGTGGCACGCCGGCTCTCAAGAGCCTCCGAGCTGGAGCCGCTGAGCTGGAGCTGTGGTTCCAGCTGCTGGCTCCCTGCCCATCCTGCCTCACCCCTCAGCACCGTGCTGCAGGCAGGGCAGGCTCCGGGAGTGCTGGCCCGGCTGTCTCCATTGACACGCTCTTGCTCCATTTTCCTTTTCAGAAGGAGGGAACAGCATCAGGAGGAGGAAGAGGATGGGGCTGCCCTGGCCCTTTGCTCATCGGAGGACCCCGGCCGCTGCCCAGGCGCCAGGGCAGGCGGGCTCCGGCTGCAGCAGGGCACTCTTTGGCCAGCCCCTGGCAGCCCTCTGCGGGGAGGACGGCTCCCTGCCCCGGCCCATCCAGGTAAGCCAGCCTGGGCAGGGGGTCCCCAGCCCTCCCTCCGGCTGCTCCAGAGGGGAGGTGGGTGTCCCCGGGAGCTCCAGGGATGGGGGATTGGGCCCTTCACCCCCAGGAGACGCTTCTGGTGCCAGCCCCTTTTGCGGGGGGCAAGGCGCAGGATCTGGGGCAGTGCTTTGGTCACTGCTGTTGGAAGGCAGCTTCTCAGCCAAGCAACTGTCCTCCTGCCCCTCCTGCAGGAGATGCTGGCTGTCCTGCACAAGGAAGGACCGTCGACAGAAGGGATATTCCGAAGAGCTGCCGGCGGGACAGAGTTTCGTGAGCTGCGGAAGGCCCTGGACCACGGTGCGGATGTCGACCTGGGCAGCCAGCCTGCGCTGCTGCTGGCCGTCATCTTGAAGGTGAGCGCTTCTGACCTGCAGCTGGAAGAGCTCCTGCCTGGCCTGGAGTGTTCAGAGGCTCACCTGGAGCCCCTGGCATTGCAGGACTTCCTCCGAAGCATCCCCGCCAAGCTCCTCGTGACAGACCTCTATGAGGACTGGATGGCAGTGATGCAGAAGAGCAGCAAGGAGGAGAAGGTTGAAGAGCTGAAAGCGTAAGTGCAGGCAGCAGCCTGCCTGTTGAGGAGGGACTGGTAGAGGCCTGGGACTTGCCTGAAAAGGGATGGTCTCCTTAAAAAGCTGTGTCTTCTGACAGCTTGCTTTTGCTGGGGTGGGCTTAGATTTCGGAGGAAAGGGCATGGACAGGGAGCCTTCCCTTGCCTGGGCTTGGGTGAAATGAGGAGCTGGGAAGCAAGGCCGTGCTTCCTTCCTGAAGCGCAGGAGCACTGACTGCTGGCTGAGAGCACCCGGAAAGCTGCGCAACCCACCTGCGTTGGGCAAGCTTTGGGGACGGCTGTGGGCAACATCTGCTCTATTAATGTTGAGTTCCTGTTCCCTCAGGGTGGCTGAGAAGTTGCCTGGAGCCAATCTCCTCCTCCTCAAGCGGCTGCTGGCCCTCCTCCAGCACATCGGCCACAACGCCTCCAGCAGCAGAATGACCGCCAGCAACCTGGCCATCTGCCTTGGGCCAAATCTGCTGAGCCCACCTCACGAGGACCTGCTCCCCCTCGAGGCCATGCTGGCGGTGACTGAGAAGGTGCGCTGTACTGAGCAGTCGGCTGCAGCCTTGCCGGCCCATCCGAGCTTGGCTGCTCAGAGGTCCCTGGCTGCCTCCTCTCTTGAGCAAACGCTGGTGGGGTGGCTGCCTGCAAGAGCAGCCCCACAACCACAGCCGCCTGCGCAGAGGCAAGGGTCGGGAGTGGGAAGGGCTGCGTGATACATTTTCAGGCACCTGGGTTGAGCCCGAGGGTTTGATGTGTGCAGGTGAACGTGCTGGTGGAATTCATGATTGACAACTGCAGGGAACTCTTTGGGGAGCAGACAACTGACCTTTCCTGTTCAGCAGCCGAGGAGTCGTCGGCAGCCCCCACAGAGAGCTGCGGAGGTAAGAGGCAGGACTGAGGGTTGTCAGAGGCTGGGGCTTGGACGCCAGAAACCTCAGCATCGTTTCTGGCAGGGCTGGGCCTGGGGTGTTGTCCTCTCAGCCCCGCTTGTCCCGTGGCCTCTCTTTGGCCACTGCTTCTTGGGGCATGAACGGTTTGCTCTGCAAGACGTGCTGAAGCCTGCAGACAGGGCATCGGAGGTCTGAAAACTTAAGTGGTGTAGGGCTTTGGGTGGGTTTTGCTTTAGTGGTTGTTTACTTCCAACAAGTCGCTTTGCTGCACATGTTTTTGCTCTCCAGAACTGCACTTGGAAGAGCAAAGTGTGCCAGCAGTTACAGCAGACACCAAACATCAGACAGAAGCCTCGCTGCATGCACCCCCCTCTCTGCTCGGTGTCCTCAGAGAAGCTGGGGGAGCTATGGTGGTGGAGTCTGAAAGAGGAGAGGTATGTCAGGTCCCCAAACACTGTGACAGCATGTCTGGTGTAAGAGGGGAGTTTCTGATGAGGCCGAGACGCTGCTGTGCCTCTTCCTGGCAGTAGAGCTGGTGTGAGTTTGGGTTATTCCTCCACCTGCTGGGAGGATCCCTAGCAAGGAAAACTGTCAAGGTTGTTTCTCAAATGCACTTGGCATGTGCTTTGACAAACAAAATGCCTGCAAATCACCTACAAAGAGACAGAGGGGAGTAGCTGTCAACTTCAGCGGGGTTTTGCTCAGGTCCGACTTTGTCAGTGCTTCTCCAAGTCTATTTTGGGGGGGCGGGGGGACTGTGCGAAATGTGGATGATGCAAACCAACCAAAGGGATCTCCTCTGGAGAGCTAGATTAGCAGTTTGGCAAACAGTTGCTTACTGTTCCAGGCCGTCTCTTGCCACCTGCTAACTCTGACATTTCTGTTGTAGGCTTTGCCTCCAACCACCCCCGAGAGCGCAGCAGAGCCCCTGGTGCGCCCAGAAGAGCTGGCAAACCTGTCGGAGGAAAGACGGTAAAACGAGCTCACTTTGGTTAAAATTAGAACCGACTCCAGTGGGTCGTGCCTTCCCCTACCTCATACCGCTGTGTGATGAAAAGGTTTGCAGGCTCTCCCCAGGACAAGGAGAAAAAGAAAAACCGAAAGAGAAAACAGGCCTGGGGAGAGGAGAGTGACAGACATGCAGAAAAGAGGAGGAGGAAGAGAGAAAACGTTTTTGGGGACGGACTGGTGAAAAGATGCAGGAAGGTCCAGCAGGTCAGGAAGCCCAGGTGCGTACCAGGCTCTGCTGCCCATCTTTCCCAACTCTCAGCGCTGCTCCAAGTCGGTCCAACCCACTGGCAAGGGACGGCGAGGGATGGTGCTGCGCAGGGCTTGGAAATAACTCTGTGGCCGCTCCCCAGGGGCTCCCCATTGAGCCCTGCTGTGTGGCACGGGGGCCCCGTGCATCTCTGCACGCGTGCAGGTCTCTAAGGGCATTACCTGTGGGGATAAGGCACCAGAGCCGTACCCTAGTCAATGCCAGCCATAGCTCTCTCTTCTGGGCTATGAACAATTCCTCGTCAACAGTGTTCCCCAAAGAAAGGGCAACCAAATCCTGCCTGTTCCTGCCTTTGTGGGTTTATCAGTGCTTTCTGACTCTGTCGTTGTAGGTGCTGTTTTCGTGTCACTGCTGAACCCCTGTGACTCCTGGGCCCACCCCCCCCCACCGCAGTTGATGTTCACAATAAAAGGATCTTTTCTCTCTTCTGAGTGTGTCTGCCATACGATATTCTGGACTAGGTAGATGGGGTTTTGTGATGAGTCCTCGGGGAGGAGTCTGGGATCTTGCCTTGTCCCAGCATCCTTTCCCGCAGGCATCAGGGCTGAGTTCAGGTGCTTTAGGAGTGAAACCAAAGCACAGACTCACGCAGGAGGGTGGAGGTTGGAAGGGACCTGTAGAGTTCCTCTGGTCCAACCCGCCTGCTCAAGCAGGCTCACCTAGAGCAGGTTGCCCAGGACAATGTGCCCTTGGGTTTTGAACATCGCCAAGGACGGAGACTCCGCAAACTCCCTGGGCAACCTGTGCCAGTGTTTGACCACCCGGACAGGAAAAAGTTGTTTTCTCACGTGCAGCTGGAGCATATCATGTGTTTTAATTTGTGTCTGTTGCTGCTGGTGCTCTCAGTGGGCACTCTTGAGAAGAGCCTGGCTCCCTCATCTTCATTCCCTCCCAGCAGGGATAGATAGATGATAGATAGATAGATAGATAGATAGATAGATAAGACACCCCCCTCCAGGCTTTCTGTTCTCCCCACGGAAGTGTGCCAGCTTAAAAGCACCAGGGAAAAGTCGGCTTCCTTAAGGCTCCTTGTTTTGCAGAGGGCAGAAGAGCCCCAAGTGACCTGGAGACATGGAGGTCCATGAGGTTCCCCTGCCAAGCTGGCCCAGGGAAGAGAGGCGGAAGGCTGGAGGGCACAGCTGGACTCCTGCAACAGCAGGGACTCGCTGGCCAGAAATGGCCCCGAGGACCCCGGCAAGGGGCTGTGCTCAGTGCTGCAGAGGAAGGCGAACCCCCCCGGGACCTGTGCCAATCTGCCCGGCGGAAAAACTCCTTCCTGAGCCCAGCCCTGGTGGCCCGAGTGGGGTCCGGGGAGCTCCTGTGGGGGAACGTGTTTGGGGTCGGCAGCCAGGGACCTTTTCCAGCCTGCTTGGTGCAGAGGCACGGGTGGGCGTGGGGCATCAGTCCCGAGAGAGCCGTCGCTGACTCCTCTTTCCCGGGAAGGGCAGGTCGCTCTCGCCGTGTCTCTGTCCTGCGCCCACCCGGGTTTCTTTGTCCTGCCAGCTGCTGCCCAGCGAGGAGGGTTCGGCTGAGCTCAGCAGGGATGTCCCGGGACCCGCCGAAGGAGAGCTCCTGCTTGGTCAGCATCCTGACCGCTTCGCCTTGGGGGGCGCTCCGCCGCTGTGCCGAGCTCCGCCGAGCCGAGCCGAGAACACCGAAGCCGAGCCGAAGCCGAATGGAACCGAACTGAGCCGAGCCGAGCCGAGCGGAGCCAAGCACAGCGAAGCCGAGCCGAGCCGAATGGAGCCGAACTGAGCCGAGCTGAGTGCAGCCAAGCACACCGAAGCCGAGCCGAAGCCGAGCGGAGCTTTGCCGAGCCGTACCGAGCCGAAGCCGAGCGGAGCTTTGCCGAGCCTTACGGAGCCGAAGCCGAGCGGAGCTTTGCCGAGCGGAGCCGAGCTTTACCGAGCCGAGCCGAGCGGAGCCGGTCGGGCGCAGCGGCATGGGCGGGCAGGGCGGGCAGCGGTGCTGGCGGGCGCGGTGCGGCTCCTCCAGCTGCAGGTGATGGTGGGCAGGAGCCGGCCCCTCAGCACTGCGCACCGGGCGCTGCAGCTCCTCGTCCAGGGGAGCGCGGGCGCGGAGACCTCCTGCCCACGGCAGGGGCGGGCGGGCAGATGGAGAGGGACACTGCCAGGGGCCGGGGAGCGGCCCGGGGGGGCCCGCGTCTCTGGCAGCGATTGCCCCGGTGGCAAGGACACCGATTCAAAGGAACTGAGCCGGTGGCAAGGACACCGACGCAAAGGGACCGAGGTACAGGCCAACTCCTCTGATGCTTCAGGCTCACGCTGGAACCCAAAGCGCTCCAAGCCCCAAAATGCAGCTGCCTCTGCAGCGCAGCAGCAGCCAGTGCAGAGCAGCGTGGGGAGCTGGAGCAGAGGGAGGGGGCGCCCGGGCCGGGCTCGGCTCATCTCGGCCGGGCTCGTTTCATCTCGGCCGGGCTCGGCTCATCTCGGCTCGGCTCCCTTCGGCTCGGCTCCCTTCGGCTCCCTTCGGCTCATGTCGTTGCGGCGGCGCTCGCCTTCCCTCGGCTCCGCTCGGCTCGGTTCGGCTCATCTCGTTTTGGCCCGGCTGCCCTCGGCTCCGCTCCGCCTGCAGCCCCGGCCCGGCCCCGCCTGAGGCAAGGGCGGGCGGCAGGCGCGGCGGGGCCGGTGGCCGTGGCGGGGGCTCCTCCCCGTCCGTGGAGCGGTGGGCTGCCCGGCGGTCGCCAGCGCCGGGGGTGCCCGGGGGCCTCGCAGGCCGGCAGGGGGGCTGAGGCGGCGGCGGTGGCGGCATCTCCCCTCGCGGCAGGCCGGGGCGCCGGGTGCCGGCCTTCCCCCCGCATACCCGGCCAGCCCCGGCCCCTCCCTGCCGCCCCCGGGGCTGCGGGGGCAGCAGGGGACTGCCTGCCGCTGGTGGCTGTCCGGCAGAGGCCGGCGGGCACCGCGGAGACGTGCGGCTGTGGAGAGAAAGGAGTTTCTGCCGGCTGTCCCCGCGGGGACCCGCAGCCGCCGGGGGTGTCCCTCTCTCACAGCCTGGCGTCGGTGGCGGGCTGCGACGCAGTCCTGCCCGGGCGTTCTTGGCAGCCCCCGGGGCAAGAGGCCTGTCAAGCTTCAGGGAGGTCGGCAGCGGCGTTTCCAGAGCAGTCGCGTCCCGTTGGCTCTCCTGCTTCCTTCCCTAGGCCGGGAGAAAGGAGGATGTCCTCGAAAACAGGTACCTGTCGGTTGCCTGAAACCAGGTTTCTGGTTTCTGTGGGATGAGAACTGGGCAGCTCGACAAAGCGGTGCACTGGCTTGCACACCTGAGGCAGGGATGACAAGGGGGGAACTGGGAACAGTTTTCTAGCTGCCTCCCAGCCTGTTCTCTGAGTCGGCTGATGACTGCTGCCTCTCGGCTTGAGGCAGAGATCTCTGTCTGTGGCTTTCACAGAACCATTGAGGTTTTTGGGACCTTTGATATCATCGAGTCCAAGCCCTCCTGCTCAAGCAGGGTCACCCAGAGCAGGTTGCCCAGGACGTGTCCCCTCAGGTTTTGAGTGGACTCCAAGGGTGGAGACGCCACAACTTCTGTAGGCAACCGGTTGCAGTGCTTGACCACAGTTGCTGTCAGAAAGTTTTTTCTTGTGTTCAGCTTTAATTTTGTGTTTTGCGGTTTGTGCCCTTTGCGTCTTGTCCCGCCATAAGGCACTGCTGAGGAGAGCCCGGCTCCCTCTTCTTCATTCCCTCCCATCAGGTGTACATTGATAAGAGCCCCCGAGCCTTCTCCAGGCTGAACAGTCCCAGCTCTCCCAGCCTCTCCGCATATGAAGAGTGCTCCAGTCCCTTCATCCTCTTTGTGGCCCTTTGCTGGGCTCACCCCAGTGAGTCCCAGTCTTGTCCTGCGGAGCCTAGTCTGGACGGAGCACACAGACTGGCCTCAGCAGCCCTGAGCAGAGGGGAAGGATCACCTCCCTTGAGCTGCTGGCAAAACTCTTCCTAACGCAGCTCAGGGTGTTGTTGGCCACCTTCAGCGCGAGGGTGCAATGCTGGCTCGTGGTGGCTAACTTCAAGCTTAGTTCTTGATTACCTTTCAGAGGCAGGCCCATTATTATAGTCTGGCAGCTTCTTTCTTTCATGGAGCATAGCTTTTAAAAACAGAAGATTCATGTCTGTACTTAATATTCACAAGTATGTGGCAGAGAGTCCCAGATCCAGCGTTGTGGTTGGAAGTGTTTATGCTCACCTTTCCCCTTCCATGGCAACGTACAGACCATGTCAAATCATCTCCCTTGTTGCCTTATATTCTACCCAATTCCCAGATGTATTTCATGCAGAGATTATAATGGGAGAAGTCTGAAGCCAGTTCTTTTCCTGCTCATCCAGATGTAGTCCTTTCATTCCCTACCCCCCATCAGTTTCTAGTCACAATAAAACTGCTGGACATGAGTGAAGAATAAGACCAGGATCCAGAATGCTTTCTAATCTCTTTTAGCCAAGGCGTGAGTTGTAGATTCATAAAATACAAGGCCAGAAAGGGCTATTTCATGGTCCAGTCTGGCAGTTCTCTCTTAGTCCTGTGTCTTGCCCCAGCAGTTACGCTATTCCAGAAAAGATTAAAACACTTAATAATTCTACAGTGTATTCTTGATTGCAAAATTAAACCAGTCAGGCATCAACTTCAAGCCGTCTGTCATTTTTTTGCGATTACTCTGTCAGAGTGAAGAGCTGAGCATTCAGTCTGAGCATTCCCCCCCCCGGGAAGGAGTTTGCCTGCTGTAGTCAGACCACTTCTTGATCTTTTTTTTTCTTTTTGGACAAGCTCTTTTGCTCGTAAGTCCTCATGGGGCATTTGGATTTGGGTTTTCTTGGGGTGCTATTGAGAGTTGAGCTATCGGAATCTCCAGGTGATGCTGATCAGCTCCAAGAGCACTATTTTGTGTGTGAAGCCAGGACTGTTTTTCCCCACGTGCACCACTTTGTACCTCTCTGCCATTTTATTGCTCCACGACCGAGTCTTGTAAGATCTTTCTATGGTTCTTTGCTACCTGCCCTTCTCCTTGTGTCAGTAATCTTGTAGGATTGCAAGCTTTCTCACCTTGCTGCTCATGCCCCTTTCCCTGTCACGTCACGCTGTTTTTCTCTTTAACTGCTTGTTGGGCTTACTAGAAAAGCAGAAAGCCTAATACTGGAGTGAGTGCCTATTGTCATTTTTTAAATGAGACTTTGAAACATGAGTACAAATACAGATTAAGGGTATCTATCTTGTTGGCTTAGAGGGAGGTACTAAAACCCTGCTTTCTAATGAAATACCAAGATTGTTTCCTTTTTGTGACTTTTGGTAAACTCAGTTCTTACCTGTTTGACTTATTTTTAGAACTGGAGCCGAGCGTGTTTGCCATACGAGTAAAGCAAAGCACGGATTTGAAACGGTAAGCTACAGAATATTCAGAGACAATAGCATCTGTTTAGTCCTAGGTTCTTAAAGTGGCAAGCATAAAAATGCCTTCAGGTAACTTTTTTTCCCTTTTCACCTGCATCACCTGCATGGAGACATTTGTGATTCCTGCTCATCAAACTTAGCCACGGGATGAGTTTTACCGGGAACCAACACAGGCTTTTCTGACTGTGAAGCTACAAGCTCTAGGGGTGAGCTTAGCCTCTCGGAGCTGAACCTGAAGGTCGCCCTGCCTTGTCCTCAAGAGACTCCAGTCCTCTTTTACCTCACATGCTCCTTTGTGCAGAACTCCATGAAGGGCCGACAGTGGGTGCTGACACCTTGACACTGGCTTCGGTGTGAGTACTTGCCACTCCTCAGCAGTGTCCTTTCTCTGTGCAGATGGCCTTGCAGGCATCTCCCTCTTCTTGAAACAGTGTCATGTTTTTTTCTCGCTATGTCATCAGAAGGCAGATTTATGACCAGATTGTTCCAGAGGGATTGGCAGTTGCTTTCTAAACCCACTGTTCTCCAGATACCTTGTCAGGAGGGCAAGATTCTTTCTCTTGTAGCCCACAAGCTAAAAGGCTGCTCTGACAGAGCTGCTGTTAGGCACACCCTTTAGGTAAGAGGGTCTTCCCTCACCCCCCTGTTCTCCTCCTCCTGGCTGTTGCCCATCCTCCCAGTGCATTTCATCCATTTTCTGGATCCCGATAGCCATTCTGCATTTAGTTCAAACCCCTGCCGTGCTATTGCCTTCCTGGCCTCCTTCCCGGCCTCCTTCCCTCTCCAGCTCTTTGGAGACAGTCTTTTCCGAGGAGGCAAACTCATTCCTCTTGGGGTTGTCCACAAAGGAAGTTGCCTGGTGGTATAAAAGGAACAGCTTCTTCTCCCACTGTTCCTTGGGAGGTGAACAGTTGCATCAGATGCCCAGGTTTCTGCGTGTTTCTGCATGATGACGTGCTGCCCCCATTTCAGAAACCTTTTGGACCTCTCCACAACTGGCTGAGCCTTTACGCAAATATTGTCTGTGGGCTTGGTGCCTGCTGGCCAGGGCATGCTGCCTGCTTGCTGCTGTAGGACTGGTTTCAAAGGGCCAATCTCAGCATAATTGCTCTGCAGGGATCCCCTGCATATACAGTAGCCTGCAATTTCAGGTGCTGCTAGTTGCATGGTTACCTTCAGCCTGCACAGGTAAACTCCTATATTGAAAGAGCCCTCACCTTGTTGTAAGCCCAAAACTTTCTTTCAGAAGAGGGGTTTTTGACAGGTTTGTTGGATTTTCAAGATAGGAAGGACACTGCCTGGTAACTCCTCAGGAGCCTTCAGTACAGAACTTCTCTAAAACAAGCAGGCTGATTTGTCTCCAAAACCTGTATCCCTTTTTTTCCCTTCAGCTTACCTTTGCAGGATTAGTGGCAGGTCTCTACGCATGCCCTTTCTGGCTTCTTTCCTCAGGTGCTCCAAACACTCTGTTGGTGGGATAAGGTCATCCTGTGAAAGATGCTTTTTTTTTTATTCCCCGCTTTGCCATAATTGCTGTCCCCAGAATGCCTCTGCTCCTTGTACAGTGGCTGAATTTCCCAAACATTAGGGTCCTTGGAAGCTGGAGCTCCAGGTTAGCATGTTGGACCCTGAGAAATGATGTGGTAGGTGGCAGGCATCACCGTGTCCTCCCACATCAGTTAACACAGTAGGAGGTTGTGTCCTGAGCTCTTTCCAGGTAATCTGGAACTATGATGAGTGAATCATCAAGTCGGCAAATACCAGTTCAGGTGAGAAGAACCTTCTCCAGAAGAGATGCTTGTGCCACCATGACTCGTACCTGCAATTTGCACTAGTCAGGGCACTGTTACACTGAGAGGGAGCTCCAGACACAAACTGGTGTCTTTATGAATACCAGACCAGATGTCAGGAGCACCGCATGGAATCCTGAGCAGATGACCTCTCCCTCGTGTGCTTTTTTAGGAGATCAGAGCCAGGTGCTGCTGTGACATGCCTTCCATTTGGTTTGCTTTCCATTTGTTTTCTTCTGGTATTCAGAATGAGAAGAAAGATCAGGTTTAGAAAAAAACCATCTCAGTAGCACCTGTGCTTTCTCAGGATTCTTCTGGTCATTCCTCCAGGGCTCTTGTTCAGTTTATGAGCAGTGTATGACTTTGGATCCAAATCCAGCTGGTGTTTTAGAGTGCATCTCGAAAAGGGAAGGCTCTTGTTGAAACATGAAGGAAATCTGTCTGCTTAGTACGCGTAGGACTGACTTTACAGCATTGGCACTCAACTCAGAAGGAGGAGCGTGGAAGTGCTGCAGTCGCATGGCTGTTGAATAGATTGCATTTTCAGCTCTCACCCAAATGCCTTCCAGGCCTGCAATTTTGACAGGAGGCTGTCTGGTCAGGATGATTGGAGTTGAGCCTGTGCATCTTTCTGCTTACCAAGAGCACCAGTAGAAGTCCAAGGAAGAAAGAACTGGGAGACGCTCAGCCTGTCACTGCAGATAATTTTCCTACCTTAGTTAATGCTCTGAGACTAAACTGCAAAGCTCTCTGGCCATCTAAAGTTTGGAATTTCACCTGAACCTGAGCTTAGTGCAAGAGAAGCACCATCAGGGAGGGATCTATTCTTCTCTTCTCTTATCTCTGTGACAAAGTTGTTTCACTTTCTCCTGAAGAAGCTTACATGGTGGTTTTGTTGTTTGTGGTCCTTTGTGTTGCTGATAGCCTTGCGAATGGGTATTCCTGGCTCACCTCTTGCTTCTGGCACTTTTCACTTTTGTCCCTGCCCTGCTACTCTGCTTCCTATGAGTGTGTCTTAGCAGGGCTGATGTCTAGGGGCCTGTATTGTCCAGCGGCTGTTATTTCCCACAGCACCTCTGTCGATGTTTTTTAAAATCTCTGTCTGTGCCATAGCTGGTGTTCCTCTTTCACTATCTGCTATATTAAAGTCTAGTCAATGAATTCCAGCTTTATGTTAGGCCTGGGAATGTCCTGAGGAGGGAGGGGCAGAAAGATATTGGTGAAGAAGGTCCTCATAGTAGCAGGAAAGAAAATAAAGTCACAGAACAAGAGAGCAGACCCTGCCTTTTAGTTCTGCAAGCAAGCAAGCAAAGAAACAAAGATCTCCTGTAGAATAGAATTTTACATGGTGTGAAAGTTCTTGGGTTCCTTTTCCTTTCAGAATTCCTCCAAAGAAGATGAGCGTGAGTTTAGTCCAGCATCCCTTACTGTGGGCTGTAACCGGGTGAGTTTGTGTAAGGAAGGAATTCCTGGCTTGTTTCATTTGAATTGGTCATATGAAGTCAAAAGCTGCAAGGATGACATTGGTAATAGTTTTCCTTTAAAAGTGGTGTTTGGTATTTTCCAGCACGTGAGACTAGGAATTAGAACCACCGAAGAGCAGTAGGTCAGCAATGATTTTGGCTGTAAACAATTCCCACCCATGGAGCCAGGCTACGTAGCTCTTTCAGAGCCGGGCTGTGAGATGGGAGCCTACCTCCAAACCAGTCTGCACTGTGATTGCTTTGAAAGCTCCCAGGCGTGATGTCAGTCAGAGTCTGGACCGACCTCTCGGTTTCAGGGTCTGCCGTTGGGTGTGCAGGGAGTGTGGAGAGAGCGAGCTTGTGGTTTTGTTCTTGCTGCTGTTTCTGACAGGGGCGCCTGTGGGATCTAACCTTGAACAAAGAACAGGAACCGGTCAGGCTGAGGGTGCGGTGCAGCTACTGCAGCAACTGGACCAAATGGTAAACAAAGGAAACATGGAGTCAGAAGGAAGAGGTCTGTCCAGGTTCTGGAGAAGGTACAAATACTGCAGCTACGAGCAGATGCAGTCCTGGCTCTGTCCGAGCCTGTGCCTGATTCTGGCAGTTCAGGTGATTCTACGTTCTCTTGAAGAATGGGTCCCTCTTTTCTGTGGTTAAACAAAAAAGTCTGCCAAGGCAAAGGAGCATTCAGGGGTGTCCTTTTGTCTTGTGGTAAGGTGCAGCATTCCCAGGAAATGTTCCTCTTCTGGGCTGTCTTTGGGGAAAAAACTCCTCACGGGGGAGGGGGGGCTTGAGGGGTGGGGGGTTGGGGGGGTGTTACTGACCTCAGTCACAGCCCTCATAGGATGTGGCTTTTGTCAGCTGCGGAGTGCCCGTCTCCAGCCTGGTTTCTAAAGGAGTTTTACACACTCCCCCCTTCTCGAGGGGCCTTCCTGGGAGGGACCTTCAGTCCCCTTAAGGCAAGTATGGCCTTTATTTGGCCACTTAGCAACTGTGGCCTTTGTAACTTTGACTCCCAAAGACACCATTTTAAACCGAAATGAAAGTAGCAGCCTCCCCCCCCCAACAGTTGCTGGGCATTGCTGACTAAAGGAGTGCTCTAAAGCTGTCGAAACAAGAGTGGTCTGTTCACTGCACAGCCCATGTTGAACGTTGGCAGTAACTGTTTGATAGGTGGGTTAGTTTTGGAAGGAATAAAACTCCTTGTTAATCATAATGTATGCCAGTCCCCTTAACTATTGAGACTAGACCGTTACAGCACAGGTTGTTCTTTACATTTCCTCTACTTTTTTGGTCTTCCTCTGTATTATTTTGTGCTGGGGATGTGTCTTTCTGGTGGACAGAAATTACCTTGTTGTCACAATTCTCAGAGAAGTACTTCTCTGCAGAGAAGAAGAAATAATGTGGGTTTTGTTGTTGTTGTTTCCCCAGCATAATCTTCTCGCCACTACAACATCTCTTTGTTGGAAAGAACTGACCTGGAAGTACTAATGGTTGTGGAAAGGTAAACTTGTAGCATGAATGTCGGGTTGTATTGTTTCTTTTGTAATTCAGCTTTACACATTGCTTGTCTCCGCTATTAAATGCTTTAAAATGAAATTCTACTTTGTTTACGTTTTCAAATTAATATACTGAAGATGTTGGGTTAGAATGTCTTTTTCTTCACAACCTAGAGGTTTTGGAAAAAGTGTGACAAGCTTTACGATTTTGATCCTTGAGTGTCATAAATTGGGAATTTTACATTTGAAAATCACTGTATGAGACTCTAATAAAACAAGCATCAGCTTGGCACTGTGTGTTATTTTAATCAGTCTTACCCTGGCAGAAAACACTCCTTCCCTCCAAGAAGAAGTAGTAGAGGTTTCTAGTCTTGGATGGACTGCTGCCCTATGCTTCACAGCATTAAAAAGGTCAAAATTGGTGAAAATGTTTTGGATTAGATTTTACCACTCTGCTACAAGTGGTGTAATTATTTATGCCTTTGATAGGTAGTGGGATGAGGCTGGGAGTTAAGATTTCAGATGTGCCTAGGGCATGCTCAGGCAGCTTTTTGCCATCACGCTAGCGCATTTGCAATAAACCATCATTCTTCAGCCCTCTGCTGAGCTGAGGCACCGTCAGCACCTACACGCACAATGCTGGTCTAACACATAACACTGTGTTACTGGTTGTTACTTTAGCAGTAGCAACGTGTGGCTGTCTGACGGGGTAACATGTCTGGCAGAATGAGGCGATGCTCTAAAAGAGTCAGATGATAATGCAACACGGGGTCTGTTTGGCTTGTTCCCACCGTGGTGCACAGATTATCCACCCTATATGCCTCTGTATTCATTCCCGCACTCCCATCAGCAGTGAAAGAATGCTTTCCCTGCAAGAAGAAATGGGGTTGAGAAACTGGTTCCATTTACAGCATTCTCCTCAGTCCTGTCCCACAAACCGTGGTACAGGCTGAGTGCACCAGGGTTCGGTCCCTTCTGCTGGGGGGCTGTACAATGAGATGGACAGCGGTGAGGACCAGGGAATGGCTAGAGAGTTGACCAGATGGAGAACAAGCTATAAATAAGGGAAGATATCCATGAGTTGATCTTCTTTAGCACTGGTTCTGTCAGGAGGAGGAGGATGTCCCACTTCCCTGATCTTAGATGCAGCTGCATAAGAAAGGGCCTTTACCCTGCAAGAGCTGGGCTGGCTGAGGCTACAACCTACACACAAAGACATTTTGATGTCTCAGTCCAGAAAATGCCATTACAGAATTATGGGCAAGATGTGCATCCATTTTGGAAAATCATTTTAGACGATAAAGAACATGGGTTAATGAAATCTAAACAAAAATGTTTTTTATTTTAACTGGTATAGGCATTCTTTTAACTTTGAGAAAGCGCCTTGTTCTTTAAAGCAGTGGCCGCCTTCTAAAAGGAAAGGGAAAGGTGCTTAAAAAAGAACAAGCAGAAACAAGCTCTTCCCTCTCTTCCCCTTGGCATCCCATAAACCCTGGAAAAAGCCACACGCTTGCATCTGTTGTCCTAAAAGCAGATTCGGTACACGGTGTGCAAGAGAACAATCTCACACAGGCGGGAGAGATACTGTTTTATTCTGCGCAGGGTGCTCCGTGGACGTTGCACAAATCAAGCAGGCCGGATTCATCAGTTGTGTCCCTTTTATGCAGTAACAATTGCACCTAAGTTATTAAACTACTCCTACCTAATACATATTCAAACTATCTGATGCATGTGCGTAGCATTGTGTAACCCTGACGCATCGGATGCCTTCTCCGCACGCGCGGGGGTCTCGGCTGGCCTTCGGTGGTCTTTTGAGGAGGTATCCCCTCCTCGCTTTGACCGCTCAGTCGCTCTGTATCGGGTCAACGCTCCATTTTCCTGCCAAGAGGGACGCGCCATCCATGAGGAAGAGCAGAAAGGATCAGCTCTGGTGCTCCAGGTGAGGCACCGTTAAACAGGAAGACTAGAAAAGATCAGACTGATCTTGGCTAACTGACTAAATTTAAACCAGGACTTTCTAACCTACCACAGGGTTTTCTGTATCTGACATCACTTCCAGCGGTACCTGGGCTCGTGGCACCGGTGCCGTATTGCTGGCACTGGTGACTGTGGACCTTGATGCTCCTAGCTGCTGAAGTCAGCGTGATCAGGCCGGAGAGCTCGTGGGTGAGGGAAGTCGGAACTGGAAAAGGCTTCTCCGTTTTTCCTCCTCCCGCAGGACATTTTTGTGCTACTTACCCGCTCCCTCCCCAAAAGGGGGGATCTCCTCTGCCCTGGTGCTGCTTGTCCTGCTGCTGGCTTTGCTTTATTAGCGATTTACTTTCTTGGGGAGGATAAGTTTGTATGAAAATACTGTATAGACACCCGGTGCTCCTCCGATTGATGGTTGCTGTTACGGCTTGTTGGCAATTACAGTTGCACTAGAGAGAGAGCTACCTCACTAGATGCACAGTGTCCGTGTCCCTCCCGGACCCCGCCCCCCCCCCCCCCCCCAGGCAATCTGTGGCAGAGCGGAGCGGTTCAGGGGAGGAAGCCCCCATGGCTGTGTGTCGCAGGGGAGGTGAGGGACCCCCCTTTGTCTGCCGCCTCGCCCCCCCCGCCGGGGCAGCTCCCCAGGGCTTTGTGCGTGATGCCGCTGTCAGTCAGTCCCCCCCCTGCTGTGAGGGCAGCGCTGTCAGTCAGTCCCGGGGCGGACCAAAGGGGGTCCTCCCGTGCCCCCGCCACAGGGGGGTCGCCGCCAGGACAGAGCCGGCCCCGGCCCCGGCCCCGGCCCCGGCCCAGCCCTGGGGCTCTCCCGCTGCCCTTCCCGGGCACCAGCGCAGCCTGCCGGGACAAGGGGACCCGAGGACGGACGGACGGACGGACGGAGCGGCGGGTGGCTCCCGGCGGAGGGAGCTTCCTCCAGAGGAGAGCCCTCGTCTCCGGGAGCTTCCTTGGAGCAGCCTGGGGCCGCTGCCCGGCTGTCACTGCGGCTGGCAGTCGGTCGCCAAGGCGAGCTACCCCGGAGCCGGCCCGGCCCGGCCCGCAGCGGAGCGGAGCTGCAGGTCTCGGCCCGGGGGCCGCGCTGTTCCCGAAATCCGGAATAAAACTCCTTGACGGCAATGAGAAGTTAAGAAGCAGGCACTCCTTTATTGCAGCGCTGGGCACACAGGGGATCACTCCACCTCGTGTGTGCACCTGTCTGGTTTGATCATGCAGGTTAAATACACATCTGTTATACATAGTCACTAAATTTCTGGGAAATGTCATACATAATCATCAACTGTCCGACAAATCATTAGCATATGTAAATGTCCCTTTACACAGGCGTGGTGAAGTCTCTGGTGGTCTTCAGAAGCCCTCTGGTGGTCTTCCGTAGTCTTCTTCACTTTGTCCGAGAGTTGACCTCTCTTATGTGATTCTGCGCAGTACGATTTTTGCCATCATGTATTAGATTGACATAAAAAGTACATTCAATGTTAATTCTTGAATTTAACGTTTCTAGTGATTGGCCCTCAGTCACACCACCTTATCAATATTCTTATACTAAAACATTCATTGGTTAATCTTACTTAATGCCACTAACTGGAATCTTGATCAAAGTGGGGTTTCTAAGCAACAGAACTAAGGTCCATAACGATCTCTCTTAGTTTCTTAGGACAAAACACTACAAACTAACAAATCGGTCAAAGTTTCTATGGTTAACTAATCTTAGACAATACTTATTTCTTATGACTGTATACAGCACATTTTGTACGTTCCTAAGTTTCGACGACTACATTGCGAGCTTCAAACCCCTATATTCTACAGTCTTCACCTTTTGATCAAACCCAGTTTATATAAAATTTTAACTTACCAGAATATTTGTAACAGTGCCACCCCCAGCCCTTTCCGAAGCGGCCTGGGGAGTGCCGCGGCCAGAGCAGGCAAAGAGAGCCGGGGGCGGCAGTTGGCGGGGAAGGGCGGCGTGCCCCTGCCCGCTCCAGAGGGGAGTTCGGCCGGGGGAAGGAGCCAGGCGACGGTAGCAGAAAGCCACGTCCTCTGCGCTCGCCAGCAGGGATGTGGTGACCCAGAGAGAGCTCCCACACAGCCTCAGGGCGTGCCAGAGCCTGGCCCTGGGAAGGGCTGGCAGGAGCGGGACCAGCCCTGTGAGGTGGGACCGAGGGGACGACCTGCTCAGCTCAGCTCAGCTCAGCTCAGCCCAGCCCGCCGGCAGAGCTCCGGGAGGCAGCAGGAAGGGGAAAGCGCACCCGGGACTCTGAGAGACTCAGGCTGCTGGAACCGTGCTCTGCCCTCCCCGAGGCAGAAACGGGCACCAGAAAGCACCCGAGAGCCGGGGGACCCTGGATCCTCCCGCTGCCGGGGGGAAAGGGAAAGGGGAAGGGAAAAAAGGGAAAAGGAAAAAAGGGAAAAGGAGGAAAAGGAAAGGGAAAAGGAAGGGGGAAAGGAAAAAAAGGAAAGGGAAAGGGAAAAGGAAAGGAAAAAGGAAAGGGAAATTGAAAGGGAAAAGGAAAGGGAAAGGAAAAAGGAAAGGAAAAATGAAAGGGAAATTGAAAGGGAAAAGGAAAGGGAAAGGAAAAAGGAAAGGGAAAAGGAAAGGGAAAAAAGGGAAAAGGAAAGGGAAAGGGAAAAGGAAAGGAAAGGAAAAAAGAAAAAGGAAAAAAGAAAAAGGAAAAAAGAAAAAGGAGGCCAGGCTGGGGGCAGCAGGCGAACCCCCTCCTCGCCTTCCCAGGTGCCTCTCAACAAGACGCATGAGGCTCCGGAGGTGGAAGGCCAGTCCAGGGAGGATGTGGAGCTCGGGCCAGCTGCGCCAGAGGGTGTTGCCATGGTCAGAAAGGCCTACCCCTGTATTACGACTGCCTCCCCAAGGAAGCCAAGATGGCTTAGGGGTGTGGGTGACTCCCTTCTGAGGGGAACAGAGGGTCCGAGATGCCAGACAGAGCCTCCTCATAGGGAAGCCTGCTGCCTCCCTGGGGCCCGGGTTCAGGGCAGCACTGGGAAACTTCCCAGCCTGGGACGGCCCACGGGCTATTGCCCACAACTGCTCTTCCGCCTGGGTGGCGACGAAGCTGCAACGCGTGGTCCAAGGGCGATTGAAAGAGACTTCGGGGCCTTGGGATGGTTGGGAGGGGAATCTGGAATACGGCTTATTTTTCCCTCTCTCCTTCCAGTTGCGGGCAGCGACACTGGAAGAAAGAGGTGGACCTGGTCTCTTAATACGTGGGTCGTGGCTGGTGTCCCCGCCAGAGTTTTGGGTTTTTCGATAATAGGGTGGCTGGCACGGCCCCAGGCCTGCTGGTGTCAGATGGGATTCACCTTTCTCAAAGGGGGAAGGGGGGTCTTGGCTCACGAGCTAGCGGGGCTCATTGGCAGAGCTTTAACCTACACTCGAAGGGATGTTATGGAGGCACACACAGTCAAATCCAACAGGTGTTAAAGCTCAGCTTTAATCTTTAGTAAAAAGTTAGAACTCCAGTAACATTTTGTAAACCACAAGCTCAATGATGTAAGGGGAATTAATACTACACAGCCGACTTAAGAATTCTTAAGATTTAAAATGATGACTCAAAATGTGCGTATCACTCACCTAAAAGTTGAGGGCTCTCTACCTTGAGGAGTTACCTCAGGCAGCGTCCCGACCCAAGGGGGAGTCTCTGACTGCAGATCCGCTGCTCTTGGGAGGACTGATTCCAAAATGTCCTCCAGCGGGATCCTCTTTATACCCTTGTCGAATCTGATCTGCGATCTCTGGTACTGAAAGCAGAGGTCAAAAGACTGGGAGATGCCTGGGAGTCACAGGTGGATCCTGGAGGGGAGAGCTTCCTCCAAAAAATAAAAAATCTCAAGGATGGCTTCCTTGCAGGACGCTGTGGCTGCTACCTGGGATCTGATGTCCCTATAAGAAAAGGAGAAGGGTGAATGTTAAATTTCCCTGAGCAGAACTAACACAACAGTCTAGGGGAAAAAAAAAAAATCAAAACTGGGACTATAACAGTGTAGGAGACTGAGCCGTTTGTCAGACAGGGCTCTGAAATTTAATAGAAGCCATTAGGGCATGTGGAGAACTAGGGGTAAATTGGTAAACTGGACTAAAAGTGCAAGAATGCAGGCAGAGACCTGATAAGCATCCCAGTGATTTTGGGAGACTCAGACAAGCTCTGCTAACAAAATTTTAATGATGCACTTGCAATTAGTGTCCTTGTAGGTCAAATGGCCCCTGATAGCAAAAATTAAAAAAAAAAAAAAAAGAAAAAGAGAAAAAAAAGAAGAGGAGCAAAGCAACAAGAGGATGATTTATTGGCAGTCGCTTTTGCAAGGAGTTTACAAGTGAGGTAAGGATTAGGAAGAAAGATGATTAGGTACAGGGTCTGAACTAAGACCTAGAAAAAGAGAAGGAGAATGTGAAGGAACACTAGAAGAAAATGTTACTATTGTGGAAACCTGGGATATGTGCAGCAAGAAAAATATTTTTCTAAACATGTCCCTGAATGACCAGGGAAGTTAATGGATGAGGTAGTGCCTTTGGGTACAGTGGTCAAGAAGAGGAAAGAGTTAAGGAAGAGGGATGTTAAAGGAAAGAGGAATCAAGTGTATTTGTGGCTGTGCTGAGAGAAGCCTTTGAAGTAAGCAGGGGGAGAGGACTGATGGGGACCAGAGGAACCTCTCCCAGCAGAACCTCTGGTTAAAGCAAAGCTGGGAGATGAGGAAACAGATTTTTTAGTCAACACCGGGGCTACATATTCGGTCTTAAATACACTAGAAGGAAATTTAAGTAACAAAAGCATAAATGTCATTGGTGCGACAGGGACTCGTGAGACCTGGCCATTTTTCAAATCCCTGAAGTTTAAACTTGGAAAACAATGGGTTACTCACCAGTTTTTATATTTGCCAAATTCTCTGAAAACTTTACTGGGTAGAGATTTACTTGAAAAGGTAGAAGCTGAAATCAGATTCAAGGATGGGGAAGTTGAAATTTTAATCCCAGAATCTAAATATGTCGAAGCCATAGCCTTGTTCTTACAGGATACAAACCCCAAAAGGGACAAGATACCTTGAGAAATAGAAGATGCAGTGATCCCCATCGTTTGGGCAGGAGAAGTTCCAAGAAGGTCTAAGAGAGCGGAACCAGTAAGAATTGATCTAAATCTAGGATCGTCACCTGTAAGAATTAAACAATACCCTTTAAAATTAGAAGCGAGAACTGGCTTGGTACTAATAGTTCAAAAATTCTTAAAATATAAGTTGCTAATAGAATGTGAGTCAAAATATAATACACCTATCTCACCAGTAAAGAAAGCTAATGGAAAAGATTACTGTTTAGTCCAGGATCTTAGAGCAATAAATCAGAGAGTACAAGATATACATCCAGTTGTTGCAAACCTGTGTACGTTACTAAATACCCTCACCATTGAACAAAGCTTTTTGCTTTTGAGTGGGAAAATCCTGAACCAGGGCAAAAGACACAATATACTTGGACAGTTCTACCACAAGGCTTCAAGAATAGCCCAACTATTTTTGGAAATCAGCTGGTGAATGAATTAGAGATTTAGAGAAAAGAAAATGGACAGGGAACTGTATTACAATATGTAGATGACATCTTAATTGCAGCAGAATCTTGGGAAATTACTGTGTGTGTACCACACACGGTAGTCACAGTTTCGGAACAAAAAGGGGGGCATTGCTTGTCCCTCAGCCGTATGCTGAAATACCAAGTGGTACTACTAGAACAAGATGACATCAATCTCAAGACCACTTCAGTTACAAATCCTGCAGTATTCCTCTCCACTAATTGAGTGGAGAGTTCACTAGAACACGATTGCTTACAAACTGTAGAGGAAATATATGCTAGCCATCCGGATCTTAAAGACATTCTGTTAGAAAATCCAGACTGGGAGTTATATACTGACAGCGGTGGTTTTGTTCGCGATGGGAAGAGACTGTCAGGATACGCTGTGACGGCCTTAGATGGCATAGTAGAGGCATGAGCCTTATCTCCCAAAACATCAGCCCGAAAGGCAGAACTAATAGCCTTAACTCAAGCATTGGAACTGAGTAAAGGGAGAAAGGTTAATATCTGGACAGAGTCTAAGTATCCTTTTGGCGTTGTACATGCCCATGGAGCCATCTGGAAAGAGAGAAGACTACTATCAGCACAAGGAACTGAAATCAAGCGTGCTGCACAAATACAAGAACTATTACAGAGCATTCAAAAGCCGATGGCGGTAGCAATAATGCATTGCAAAGCCCACCAAACCGGAAAAAACCCACCAGAAATAGGTAATCAATTGGCACATGAAACTGCCAAAGAGGCTGCAGAAACAGGCATCATGGCATTATTACCATAAAAATAAATAACTTTACTGGAAACACCACCTAAATATGATAGTAAAGATGCTAACTTAATAAAGGCCTTACAGGCACAAGAACAAACAGATGGGTGGGCTGTCACACCCACAGGGCAAATAATAATCCCACCCTCATTAATGAGAGAAATTGCTAAACGAGTACATAATAAAGAACATTGGGGAACTGAAAATTTAGTAAAACATCTTCAAAAGATAGTTATAAGCCGAGCAATGACAGAAATTATCCAATCTATCATGGAAAAATGTGAAATTTGTTGTAAAAATAACCCAAATACCAGTAATAAAATAATTTTGGGGGGTTACAAAAGGAGGAAATTCCCCAGGAGACTATTGGCAAATTGATTTTACAGAACTGCCTAGAAAAGGGGGATATAGATACATTCTTCTTCTAGTTGATACTTTTACTGGATGGCCAGAAGCTTTTCCCTGTCACACCAACTAAGCTAGAGAAGTAACTAAAATCTTGTTGAAAGAAATTATCCCGAGGTTCAGTATCCCTTTAGGAATGTCCTCAGACAGAGGACCACATTTTGTTGCTGAAGTTATAAAACAGTTGAGTGAAAACTTAACCATAACATGAGATCTCCATACCCCTTATAGGCCACAATGAAGTGGAAAAGTAGAAAGAATGAGCTATACACTTAAACTGCAGATCGGGAAAATATGTCAGGAAGCACTTGGATACAAACGCTACCTTTAGCGCTGTTAAGAATTAGAATACAACCTCGTGGTAAAAACAGCTTGAGCCCTTGCAAGTTGCTTTATGGAAGGTCTTACTAGGCCCCACACATACCAGGAACAATTCACATTAAAGGGGAAATGGACTTGAAAAATTACTTAATGTCCTTGGGAAAGACTTTACAGGAATTGCAAAAGTATGTGACGACAAGCAGGCCCTTGGAACTGGATACACCAGCCCATCCATTTCAACCTGGAAACTTGGTCTGCATCAAGTTGTGGAATTCGGAGCTGCTAACTGAAAAGTGGAAAGGACCATTCCAATTACTCTTGACAACTTACACAGCTGTCAAGGTCCAGGGGAAAGGCCCGTGGATTCATTGTTCCAAGATTAAAAGGGCTCCAACCTCATGGACAGTTGAACAAGAGTCTCCCCTTAAATGGAAATTGAAAAAGTTATGACTGATTTTTATGACTTGTTTGTAACAATTACGGTAGCAATGAGTCAAGTGTGCCAGATACCATCTTGGGATCAGAACCTCCATTTAATCTTAACACAGAATATAGCTCGAATACTCCACAAAAGTGATTGTTGGATTTCTACCCAAATGCCAGCCTCCGGACAAAGCTAAGTTCTACCCTTGATAGGAGTGCCACTGCCAATAAATGTATCATTATTTAACAATCCACAATATGGTAAAGGACATCCAGACAATGCATGGTGGCCAAGCCCCTCTGGAAAAAGACAAGAAGGAAGGTTACAAGTTACCATCACAAAAGATAACCTGAATTCCACTGTATGCTTATATGAGCCAGGTAATGACTCTCTAAGTTCCTACACCCTTAAGTCTGGAGAAGATGGGTGTGATGATTACACTGCTAGACGAAATGACAAAAGTTTTGTAGGATGTTTTCCAGGATGTACCAGGACCAGATCATATTGGAGGCCCGCACTAAGTCATACGGACACATCAAATCACTTTGGCCTCCAAGTCCCAGAAGGAAGCGGTTGGTATTGGTTATGTGGAACACGTGCTCGAAAAGTACTACCTCCCAATTGGCAAGGAGTATGCCCATTAGGAGCCGTAGTCCCCAATATAACAATAATTGACAGATTGCATGAACAGAGCGGATGGGTAAAAACTTTTCTCAAACAAACCAGGAAGGTTCATAATCCCATTATAGATCATTCCTCAGGATTCCATAGTTTTGCCAGATGGTTTATCCCTTGAATTGGAGTTAGTGAATTGGAAAAGGCGATAGTAAATACATCACCTGTTATAGAGGACACTGAAAACAGAACCGCCGGTGCCATACAGGCATTATAAATTGAAATATCTAGTTTGTCTCATGTAGTAATGCAGAATCGAATGGCTCTTGACTTACTACTGGCTTCACAGGGAGGTGTTTGTACAATTGTTAATACGAGCTGCTGTACATACATAGATCAAAGTGGCAGAATTTCTACTCATCTAGCAGAGATTTGGAAACAAACAAAGATCTTACATCAGGTTACGAAGGACAATACATCCTGGGGATTTGAAGACTTATGGCACAAACTTACCTCATGGCTACCTAATTGGATTTGGTTGAAAAATCTATTCATTATTGCAATAATTGTAATCTGTGTGTGCATCTTAGCCTGTGTAATGATTCAGTGCTGTAGCTGTTATAACCAAGTGTACATGAAAATTAAGACTGGGTATTGAGGCTTGGATTTGTAGGTCCAAAGTCTCAATAAAAGGGGGGGAGTTGATGCCTTGAATAAAGGCATGAGAAGGAAAACTTCACTGTATCGCTGGAAAATTTCACTGTATTGCTTGCTTGAATAACTTTGAAATTTTGGTATGTACTAATTAGATAAGAAAACCTTGAGCTTTGTCAATGGTATGTGCTAAAGTCACCAGCAGACAGGAGGCCTCGGGCCTGATATGCGTCAACAGAGAAGAAGTCTTGGGCCTTGATGATAAGCTTTTGAGCTCTGCTGAATTTTTGTAATTAAAACTTGCCAAGGCCAGCTAACTAGGAAAAAGACATGACCCGCCCTGTGTATGACCAAAGGGCGGGCACTATGTAAATGATAATAGGAATTTGTATATGACTGGAACAATATAAATTTTGCTTGCTGTAGGTAATGGTGTGCAAGCTAGGTGGAGCGATCCCCATGCACCCAGTGCTGCAATAAAGAATGCCTGCTTTCTAAAACTCCAAAATTGAGTCTTAGAGAGGTTCTTCGACTGGCTTTTTCGCTAACAGTCTTGCCGCACCCGATGAGGAGAGGAGAACTGAGTGGACTCCAGTGCGCACCGACCCATTAATCAGGGACTCCATCAGCTCCTCTCCTGCAGTCAGGAGGTAAGCGCACAGTGGTGCAACGCTGTTGGAAAAGAGATATTTTCTGATAGATAAATAAGGGATGAAGGAAAAGTCTTTTGGAGAGTAGCAAGCATTTGGGGACATTTTGTCCTGTTTGGGCTCTCTGTAAGATGCATCAGGAAAGTTATGCAGCAGGAGCATAATTTCCTTCCTACACATTGATTTGTAACAAAGGGAGACGTCCCTCGTTTTGGTGTATGAAACACTGGGTTCGTTTCTACACATTGTTTCTGTAATGAAGGGAGACGTCCCTCATTTGCTGTACAGAACGCTGGTTTAGAATCGGTACCGATATGGGCAATGCGACTTCCCAGGAGACTCCCCTTTGTTCTCCCTTAGGATGCATCCTGAAAAATTGGAAAAAGTTTGGAGAGGATCCCCTAAAGAAAGATAAATTGAAAGCTTATTGTGCACAATGGTGGCTGATGTATGAATTGGAGGATGGAGAAAATGGCCAGAGAATGGATTGCTGAATTATAACACTATTTTACAATTGACGTTTTGTAGAAAGATGATAAATGGGGTGAAGTTGCGTATGTTGATTTGTTTTTTAAGATGTGATCATGAAAACTGTAAAAACATAGATTGTTGATGGATGATGCTTATAGAATGTATTAGCAGAAAGTATTAATGGAAAGGGAAAAGAATGTAAAAGGCAGTGTGTTAAGGATGGTGGGGAGGCTGAAGATGTGCAGATGTTGGTCCCAGAGGGGAATCTGGTAAATGTAGAAGGAAGGGATGAGAAAAGGAAATCGCAGGATAGTAGTGATTATCCTTTCTATTATTGTAGTATGCATTGCCATTAGTTGTGTTAAAAGAATGATTGTAAGATCTATCTCTCAGGTAAGGGTTCACCCAGAAACTGAGGAATACATAACTCTACCAAAGCAGACAGACACAACTTATACCAATACATTGGTCAAGGAGGACATGCATATGGTTGAATTGTGACTCAGGTCACAGGGTGGATTGTATGGATTGTTCGGCTCATAGCTCCCAAAAAAGTTTCACCATGTCTAGTGCACACAGGCGGCTCATGGGGGGTTACAAAAGCAACCCAGCCTTGGGTTGCCTTGAGGCCCTGTCTTTCTGCAGAGACGACTCACTCACGGGGAGCTGTGTAGACAGCTTAGCCCTGGGTTGTCTGATAAGCCCTAAACTAAACAGGGCGGTGACTGCACCATTCAAAGAACCAAAACCTGAATTGAGCCTTGGAATCCCTTAACAAATAGTATGCCCTGAGTCTCAATCCAGCCACTATTCAGTTGCCCGAGGAAGAAGGAACAAAAACCACCACCACCACCAAAACCCCCAAAAAGGGAAAGGGAAAGGTATCCTGTGCACTATTTTTGGAGCATGTCTAACTTGTGCACAGGAGGAGGCACTGAAATCTGATATGGCAAAGATAATGGGTGCAGCCGATCTCATTGAAGCTACAAAATTCAGTGCACTAGAAACTAAAGTGACCAAAACTGCTTTAGAGGCAGGATTGAAAATAAGTGTGGCCTTCAGTGTTCATAATGGACAATTGGAGGTTGAAAAGACATTTTTGAAAGATGAATTAAATTCTGAAAGGGAGAAGAATAGAAAATTGCTCGAAAAATTAAATTTGTTGTTAGGAAGACCAGCCCACTTCCAGCTCAAGAGCAGGGAGTGAGAATTTTAGCCCAATCTCAGGGAGAACGAGGGGACAGCATCCCATTATACAAGCTCCCTTGAGACGGGCAATAGGGCTGGAGGGACAGCCAGTATTTGTACATGTCCCGTTCACGACCTCAGATCTATTCAACTGGAAGCAATCAGTGGGGTCCTATCAAGAAAATGTGGACACAATGCCCACCGAAAGAAAAATTATTTGCTGAATCCTCAAGGAAAATGGGGCCAGAATCAAATACTAACCTAATTATGCTAGGGACATCTGATACTGAGTAAAGGGGACTGGGGAGAATACTGAGATTTCCCCAGCCAATCCCCTGGTTCCCATAAAGCTGGGGAACAAAGTTACAAATTTCCTGATAGATTTCATAAAAAAAATTTCATACCATAAAGCAGGGTTGCTGTTTTAGGGTGGTTTCGCAGATTCCCGAGAAGGCGAACACACACACTGACTATAAGGGGAAAAGCAAGCATTTATTAACTACAGACATGCATTATGCTAAGGGTATCTTGTAAAGCAAATTAACGTACTGACCCGAGGACTGTGAGGAAGATGGACCATCCGTACATTCTTGTGCTGTCTTGCGCCATGAGCTCAGCCCAGCAATCAGTAGGTGCCGGCTTTACGTGGGCGTCCCCACGGAGGCAATGGTGGCCTCGCTGTACACCAACCCCACGCTCTTCGGAAAAATCCCGGTATTTACACATTTGCAGAGGAATGGGTTTTGGCACACGTGGCCAGCGGGTGCCAAAACACTCCTCAGTTTCAACATAGGGAGCCTATGATGCATGCGCTCGCTGGCCAGGCACGCTGCACGAGCCATAGCCACCCTGTCTATTGGTTCATGGGCTTTGTACACATGGCATATTGTCATAATCCAGCAGTCACGCGCCGACCATGCTCACAGATGGGCTGAACAAGTGTATTCCAGCAGACCACACCTACAGGATGAACCCCTGCCTGATGCAGAAGTAGAGCTCTTCACTGATGGCAGCAGCTCTATGCTGGAAGGAAAACGAAGAGCTGGATACGCAGTGGTAACAAATGCCCAATCACTAGAGACTAAGGCACTGCCTAGCAACACATCTGCTCAAAGGGCTGAATTAATAGCATTGATGCGAGCTCTAGAACTAAGTCATGGAAAAAGAGTAAATATATATATACACACAGATTCTGAATATGCATTTGGGGTGGTGCATGCAATTTGGGAGCAATTTGGAAGGAAAGAGGACTGTTAAACTCACAGGGAACGTCAATAAAATATGGGACTGAAGTTATGAGACTGCTGCAAGCGGTTCTCTTACCAAAGGTTGCAATAATGCATTGCAAAGCCCACCAAAAAGGAAATAGTGAAATTATAAAAGGAAATTGGAAGGCTGATTGTCTTGCTAAAAAGGCAGCTCTAAAGGAGCCAAAATTTGAAGAAGCTTTAATTCCAGGGCCTCGTTTAGAATTACCACCACCAAAATATACTGAGAAGGAAGATTAATTAGCAGAACAGACAGACTGCTCCAAAAATGGACAAGGTTGGTGGATAACACCGTTAACGCCATTATTGATTCCTGAAAGAATGATGGAAACTTTGCTCAAGAGATTACATCAGGAAATGCATCCAGGAGAAGACGCATTGACAATAACTGCAAAAAGAAATTTTTTTGGACCAAAGATACAAAGGATAGCAGACATGGTAGTAAAAAAAGTGTACCATCTACTGTGCTAATAATCCAAAAATTGGGAAAAAAGTTATAGGAGGAATTGTGAAACAAGGAATAACTCCTGTGGAATACTGGCAAATAGATTTTTCAGAGCTACCTAGCTATAACCAATATGAATATTTATTGATATTGGTAGATACCTTTTCTGGCTGGCCAGAGGCTTTCCCTTGCCATACCAACAAAGAGCTAGAGAGGTAATTAGAATCTTATTGAAGGAAATAATACCCCGATTTGGTATTCCAGAAGGAATCTCCTCTAATAATGGGCCTCATTTTATTGCAGAAGTCATGCAAGAGGTTTCTAAATTTTTACAGATTAAGTGGGAATTGCACATCCCTCGGAGGCCACAATTTCACAATTTTCACAATTTTCTTGACAACTGTGTCAAGAAAACACACCTTAAATGGGTAGAAATTTTACCTATAGCTCTTTTACCAATTCGAGTAACTCCTAGGGTCAAAGAGAAAGTAAGTCGTTTTAAGGTCGTTTATGGGAAAGCATATCCCATGAATCTTTCTAACATCACAGGAGACCAAATGCATATAAAAGGGCAGGCTGATGTTAAAGAGTATTTGATTTCTTTTTCACATACTTTATCTTCACTACACAGGTATCTAAATCAGAAGGTCTCTCTCCTCTTGGATAAAGGCGGAAAGGACCTTACACCATGTTATTGAAATCCTGTACTGCAGCCAAAGTAGAAGGAATGGACTCCTGGATTCATTACACGCGAGTGAAAAGAGCACCAGAACCAGATCAGGGAAAGTGGACAACCACAGACTGGGAAACTCAAATTTCAGCTAATCTGAGACCATTGAACTTTGAGAGAATGAAGAACCTGAATATTATAATATCCCATTTGGTACTAGCAGTAGGTCAAGAGAATTTGGTTTTACAGCTTATCCAGTCCTTTGGGCAAATCCAGAATGCTAGCGTAACCGCTTGTCTCCCTCCATCTGAGTTGGCAGACAATCCTTTAAATTGGGGAATATTACCTTCAGACTTAGAAAAAAGTTTTTCTAAGAAAGAAGAAGAACAACAATGGAAATAGGGTGGTTAAATAAAATGTTACATGGAACAGGATCGTCCCTTACTGGATGGCTGGCAAACCTAATTTAAACTTCGATCACTGTTGTCATTATTACGATCATACTTTGTGTTGTTTTAAGTTCTATCAAAAGACTGGTTTTACAAGCCACGGCTAGAGCATATATAATGATAAAATGAAGTAGTGAGACTTATGAGACTCATATGAAGAGATCTCTTAGTCTCAAAGGGGGGGTGTATTGGCTTTGTGTGGCAAGGTTTTGGTAGCGGGGAGGGGTTACAGGGGTGGCTTCTGTGAGAAGCTGCTGGAAGCTTCCCCTGTGTCCAACAGAGCCAATATCAACTGGCTCTAAAATGGACCCGCCGCTGGCCAAGGCCGAGCCAAGCAGTGATAGTGGTAGCACCTCTATGATAACATATTTAAGACGGAAAAAAAGGTTGCTGGGACAGACAGAAATGGCAGCCAGAGGGAGGAGTGAGAACATGTAAGAGAAACAACCCTGCAGACACCCCGGTCAGTGAAGAAGGAGGGGAGGAGATGCTCCAGGCACTGGAGCAGAGATTCCCCTGCAGCCCGTGGTGAAGACCACGGTGAGGCAGGCTGTCCCCCTGCAGTCCAGGGAGATCCACGGGGGAGCAGATCTCCACCTGCAGCCCGTGGAGGACCCCACGCCAGAGCAGGTGGGTGTCTGAAGGAGGCTGTGACCCCCTGGGAACCCCACACTGGAGCAGGCTCCTGGTAGGACCTGTGGCCCCGTGGAGAGAGGAGCCCATGCTGGAGCAGGTTTTCTGGCAGGACTTGTGACCCTGTGGAGGCCCCACGCTGGAGCAGTGTGCTCCTGAAGGACTGCATGCCGTGGAAAGGACCCATGCTGGAGCAGTTCATGATGAACTGCAGCCCGTGGGAAGGACCCACGTTGGAGAAGTTCGTGGAGGACTGTCTCCCGTGGGAGGGACCCCTCGCTGGAGCAGGGGAAGAATATGATGAGTCCTCCCCCTGAGGAGGATGAAGCAGCAGAAAATAATGTGTGATGAACTGACCGTAAACCCCATTCCCCGTCCGCCTGTGCCTCTGGGGGGGCTTGGTAGAGAATCCGGGAGTGAAGTTGTGCCCAGGAAGAAGGGTGGAGGGAAGGTGTTCTGAGATTTGGTTTTATTCCTCATTACCCTACTCTGGTTGATTTGCAATAAATTGTTTTTCCCGAAGCTGAGTCTGTTTTGCCCGTGATGGTAATTAATTGGTGAGTTATCTCTCCTGTCCTTATCTTGACCCACAAGCTCATTGTTATATTTTCTCTCCCCTGTCCAGCTGAGGAAGGGGAGTGATAGAACGGCTTTGGTGGGCACCTGGTGTCCAGCCAGGGTCAACCCACCTGTTTTGGTTTTGTGTGGCAAGGTTTTGGTAGCGAGGGGGGGTTACAGGGGTGGCTTCTGTAAGAAGCTGCTGGAAACTTCCCCTGTGTTCAAGAGAGAGCCCACACCAGCCGGCTCAAAGACAGACCCGCCGCCGGCCAGGGCCGAGCCAATCAGTGGTAGTGGTAAAGCCTCTGTGATAACATTTTTAAGAAGGAAAAAAGTTGGGATGTGGAGAAACAGCTGCCGGAGCGAGGAGTCAGAACATGTAAGAGAAACAACCCTGCAGACACCCAGGTCAGTGAAGAAGGAGGGGAGGAGATGCTCCAGGCACTGGAGCAGAGATTCCCCTGCAGCCTGTGGTGAAGACCATGGTGAGGCAGGCTGTCCCCCTGCAGTCCATGGAGATCCACGGGGGAGCAGATCTCCACCTGCAGCCCGTGGAGGACCCCACGCCAGAGCAGGTTGGTGTCTGAAGGAGGCTGTGACCCCCTGGGAACCCCACACTGGAGCAGGTTCCTGGTAGGACCTGTGGATCTGTGGAGAGAGGAGCCCATGCTGGAGCAGGTTTTCTGGCAGGACTTATGACCCTGTGGGGGACCCACGCTGGAGCAGTGTGCTCCTGAAGGACTGCACACCGTGGAAAGGACCCATGCTGGAGCAGTTCATGAAGAACTGCGGCCCGTGGGAATGGCCCATTTTGGAGAAGTTCATGGAGGACTGTCTCCCGTGGGAGGGACCCCACGCTGGAGCAGGGGAAGAGTGTGATGAATCCTTCCCCCGAGGAGGATGAAGCAGCAGAAAATAACTTGTGATGAACTGACCGTAAACCCCATTCCCCGTGCCGCTGCGGGGGGGGGAGTTAGTAGAGAATCCGGGAGTGAAGTTGTGCCCAGGAAGAAGGGAGGGGTGTCCAGCCAGGGTCAACCCATCACACTCGGCCGGACCCGAAAAAATTTTTGACAGGGGCATGGCCGGCACTGAAAATATTTTTGAAGGGGGCTTGGCCGGCAGTGAAAAAATTTTCGAAGGGGGCTCAGCTGGCACCAAAAATATTTTCGACGGGGGCTCGGACGGCCCCAAAAAACATTTTGAGGGGGGTCGGCCGGCACCGAAAATATTTTTGATGAGGGTTCGTCCAGCACCAAAATATTTTCGATGGGGTCTGGCCGGCCTTGAAAAAATTTCCGACGGAGGCTCAGCCAGCCCCGAAAAAATTTTCAACAGGGGCCCGTCCGGCACTGAAATTGTTTTCAATGGGGGCTCGGTCAGCACCGAAAAAATATTCGACGGGCGCTTGTACTGCCCTGAAAAAACATATGACAGGGGCTCAGATGGCATTGAAAATATTTTCGCCAGGGGCTTGGACGGCACTGAAAAAATTTTTTGACGGGGGCTCAAGTGGCCCCGAAAAAAATTTCCGACGGGGGCTCAGATGGCCCCGAAAATATTTTCAACGGGGGCTCAGGCGGCCCTGAAAATATTTTCGATGGGGGTTCGGACGGCCCCGAAAATATTTTCGATGGTGGCTCATCCAGCACTGAAAATATTTTTGAAGGGGGCTCGGCCGGCTCGGAAGAAATTCTCGATGGGGGCTCGGTTGGCACTGAAAATATTTTCAAATGGGGACTCGTCCATCCCAAATAAATCTTTGATGTGGGCTCAGCTGGCCCCGAAATAATTTATGACGGGGGCTCGGCCAGCGCCTAAAAAATTTATGATGGGAGTTCGGCCAATGCCTAAAAAATTTTCAAAGGGGGCTCGGCTGGCAGCGAAAATATTTTCGATGGGGGCTTGACCGGCCCCGAAAAAATTTTGACATGGGACTTGGCCGGCCCCGAAAAAATTTTCAACGGGGGCTCAGCCGGAGCGAAAAAAATTTCGACAGGGGGCTTGGCTGGCTTCTAAAAAATTTTTGATGGGGGCTCGGCCGGCCCCAAAAAAATTTTCAAAGGGGTCTCAGCCGGCACCGAAAATATTTTTGATGGAGGCTTGGCCAGCACTGAAAATATTTTCGATGGGGGCTTGTCTGGCGCCGAAAATATATTCGACAGGGGCTTGGCTGGCACTGAAAATATTTTCGACGGGGCCTCTGCCGGCCCGGAAAAAATTTCCAATGGAGGCTTGTCTGGCCTGGAAAAAACTTCTGACTGGGGCTCAGCCGGCCCTGAAAAAATTTTCAAAGGGGGCTCATCCGGCCCTGAAAAAATTTTTGACGGGGGGCTCGACTGGCACCAAAATTATTTTCGATGGGGGCTCGGTTGGCCGCAAAAATATCTTTGATAGGGGCTCTGCCGGCGCTGAAAATATTTTCGATGGGTGCTCGGCCGGCATCGAAAATATTTTCGAAGGGGCCTTGGCCGGCCCCAAAAAAATTTTCAACAGGGGGCTCGGCCGGACCAGAAAAAATTTTCGAATGGGGCGCGGTGGAGCCCAAAAATGTTTTTGACAGGGGCTCAGCTGGCTCCGAAAAAATTTTTGATGCAGGCTTGGCTGGCTCTGAAATTTTTTTTGACAGGGGGTTAAGCCGGCCCCGAAAAAATTTTCGATGGGGGCTTGGCCAGCGATGAAAATATTTTCGATGGGGGCTCAGACAGCCCTGAAAATATTTTCGAAGGGGGCTCAGCCGGCACCGAAAAAATTATCAACAGGAGCTTGTCCGGAGCCGAAAAAATTTTCGACGTGGACTCGGCCGGCTTGGAAAAAATTCTCTACGTGGGCTTGGCTGGCCCTGAAAATATTTTCGAAGGGGGCTCTCCCGGCCCCGAAAATATTTTTGATGGGGGCTCGACTGGCCCTGAAAAAAATTTCAATGGGGGCTCGGCCGGCCCCAAAATAATTTCCGATGGAGGCTTGGCCAGCCCGTAAAAAAATTTTGACAGGGGCTCATCCGGAACCAAAAAAACTTTCGACAGCAGCTTGTCCAGCACCATAAAATTCTCAACGGGGGCTCGGCTGGCACTGAAAAAAATTTTGACGGGGGCTCGGCCGGCGCCAAAAATATCTTCGACGGGGGCTCGGCTGGCCCCTAAAATATCTTCGATGGGGGCTCGGCCAGCACAGAAAAAATTTTCGATGGGGGCTTGGGCAGCTCCAAAAAAATTTTTGTTGGGGGCTCGGCCGGCACCAAAAAAAGTTTCAACAGGGGCTTGGCCGGCATCGAAAATATTTTTGACGAGAACCCAGCCGGCCCTGAAAAATTTTTGACGGGGGCTTGGCCAGCACCAAAAAAATTTTTGACAGGGGCTCGGCCGAACCCGAAAAAATTTTCGATGGGGGCTCAGTCGGTATTTTTGAAGGGGGGTTGGCCGGCGCCGAAAAAATTTTCGACTGGGGCTCAGATGGCACCAAAAGTATTTTCAACAGGGGTTTGGCCGGACCTGAAAAAATTTTCGAAGGGAGCTCGGCCGGCACCAAAAAAAGTTTCAATGGGGACTTGGATGGGCCAGAAAATATTCCCACGGGGGCTCGGCCGGAACTGAAAATATTTTCGATAAGGGCTCGACCTGCCCCGAAAAAATTTCCGATGGGGGCTTGGCTGGCACCAAAAATATTTCCACGGGGGCTTGGCCGGTCCTGAAAATATTTTCAAATGGGGCTCGGCTGGCAGCGTAAAAATTTACGACGGGGGCTTGGCTGGCCCTGAGAAAACTTTTGATTGGGGCTTGGCCGGTCCGGTAAAAATATTCGATGGGGGCTCAGCCCGTACCGAAAAATTTTTCAACGGGGGCTTGGCCGGGGCCGAAAATATTTTCGACGGAGGCTCAGCTGGCAACGAAAAAATTTTTGGTGGTGTCTTGCCGGCCCTGAAATAATTTTCAACAGGTGCTAGACTGGCGTCGAAAAAATTTTCGATGGAGGCTTGGCCAGCCCTGAAAAAATTTTTGACAGGGGCTCGACTGGCACCAAAAAAATTTTCAATGGGGGCTCTGAAGGTGCCAAAAAAATTTTTGACAGGGGCTCAGCCGGTACCGAAAATATTTTTGACGGGGGCTCACCTGGCCCCAAAAATATTTTGGACGGGGGCTCGGCTGGTGCCGTAAAAATATTCGACGGGGGCTAGGCTGGCCCCCAAAATATTTTCAAATTGGGCTCGGCTGGCGCCAGAAAAGTTTTCATTGGGGTTTTGGCCGGACCCAAAAACATTTTCTATGGCAGCTAGGTCCACCTCGAAAAACTTTTTGACAGGGGTTCGGTCGGCATCGAAAATATTTTCTATGGGGGCTCGGCCGGTGCTGAAAAAATTTTCGACGGAGGCTCGGCTGGCCCTGAAAAAATTTTTGACAGGGGTTTGGCTGGCACCAAAAAATTTTTCAATGGGGGCTGTGACGGTGCCGAAAAAATTTTCGATGGAGGCTTGGCCAGCCCCAAAAATACTTCCAAAGGGGCTTGGCCGGAACCAAAAATATTTCGACTGCGGCTTGGCCGGTCCTGAAAATATTTTTGAACGGGGCTTGGCCGGCAGCTTAAAAATTTACGATGGGGGCTTGTCTGGCCCTGAAAAAACTTTTGACGAGGGCTTGGCCGGTCCCGTAAAAATTTTCGACATGGGCTCAGCTGGTACTGAAAAAATTTTTGATGGGGGCTCGGCCGGCGCCGAAAATATTTTTGAAGGGGGCTCGGTCGGCGATGAAAAAATTTTTGACAGGGGCTTGGCTGGCACCGAAAAAATTTATGGTGAGGGCTCGGCTGGTACCAAAAATATTTTCGAAGGGGGTTTGGTCGGCGATGAAAAAATTTTTGACAGGGGCTTGGCCGGAGCCAAAAAAAATTTCAACAGGGTCTTGGCTGGCGCCGAAAAGAATTTTCGATGGGGGCTCGGCCGGTACGGAAAAAATTATTACTGGGGCTCGGCTAGACTCGAAAATATTTTCAACGCGGGCTTGGCTGGTACAGAAAATATTTTCGATGGGAGCTTGGCCGGCCCCGAAAAAATTTTTGACGGGGGCTCGGCTGAAGCTAAAAAAATTTTGACGGGGGCTCGGCTGGCACCGAAAAAATTTGTGACAGGGGCTCAGCCGGCCCCGAAAATATTTTCGACAGAGGCTCGGTCGGCGCCGTAAAAATTTTTGACTGGGGATCGGCTGGCACTGAAATAAGTTTCGATGGGGGCTTGGCTGGCCCCGAAAAATTTTTTGACAGGGGCTTAGCCGGTGCCGAAAATATTTCTGATGGGGGCTCGGCTGGCTCCAAAAAAAATTTTGAGGTGGGTCGACCAGCCCTTAAAAAATTTTCAACGTGAGCTCGGCCAGTCCCAAAAATATTTTCAAACAGGGTGTGGCCTGCATCGTAAAAATTTCCAAAGGGGGCTTGGACAGCCCTGAAAAAACTTTTGATGGGGGCTCGGCCGGCCCCGAAATTATTTTCGACGGGGGCTCTGCCGGCCCAGAAAATATTTTTGCTGGGGACTGGGCCGGCTCCGAAAAAATTTTTGATGAGGGCTTGGCCGGCCCCGAAAAAATTTTTGAAGGGAGCTCGGAAGGCCCTGGAAAAATTTTCGACATGGGGCTCGGCCAGCCCCAAAAATATTTTCAACGGGGGCTTGTTCAGCCCTGAAAAAAATTTTGACGGGGGCTCGGCCATCCCTGAAAAACATTTTGACGTGGGCTCGGTCGGATTAGAAAATATTTTCTATGGGGGCTTGGCCAGCACCAAAAAAATTTATGTCATGGGCTCGGCCGGACCTGAAAATATTTTCGATGGGGGCTCGACTAGCACCAAAAATATTTTTGACAGAGGCTCGGCCAGCGCTAAAAAAATTTTTGACTGCGGCTCGGCCGGCCCTGAAAAAATTTTTGACGGGGGCCCAGCCGGTACCGAAAATATTTTCGTAGGGAGCTTGGCTGGCCCCGAAAAGATTTTTGACAGCGGCTCTGCCAGCCCTGAAAATATTTTCAATGGGGGCTTAGCTGGCCCTCATAAAATTTTGGACAGGGGATCGACCAGTACCGAAAATATTTTCGATGGGGTCTCGGCTGGCGCCAAAACCATTTTTGACGGCGGCTCGGCAGGCCCCGAAAAATTTTCGACTGGGGCTTGGCTGGCACTGAAAAAATTTTTGACCAGGGCTCATCCAGCACAGAAAAAATTTTCGACGGGGGCTTGGCTGGCTCTGAAAAAAATTTTGAGGTTGTTCGGCCGGCCCCTAAAAAATTTTTGATGGGGGCTCGGTTGGTCCCGAAAATATTTTCGAAGGTGACTTGGCCGGCACCAAAATTATTTTTGACAGGGGCTCAGCGGGCCCTGAAAAAATTTTTGACTGGGGCTCAGCTGGCACCGAAAATATTTTCGATGGGGGCTCGACTGGCAACAAAAATATTTTCGACAGAGGCTCGGCCAGCAACAAAAAAATTTTTGAAGGGGGCTCGGCCAACCCCGAAAAATTTTTGAAGGGGCTTCAGCCGGCCCTGAAAAAATTGTTGATGGGGATTCAGCTGCCCCAAAAAAACTTTTGACGGGGGCTCGGCCAGCACAGAAAAAATTTTTGATGGGGACTCGGCTGGCCCCGAAAAAATTTTACACGGAGGCTAGGCTGCACTAAAAAAATTTTCTATCGGGGCTCGGTCAGTACTGAAAATATTTTCGAAGGGGGGTTGGCTGGCGCTGAAAAAATTTTCGACTGGGGCTCAGATGGCACCAAAAATATTTTCAGCAGAGGCTCGGCTGCCAAAGAAAAAATTTTCGACGTGGGCTTGGCAGGAGCCGAAAAATATTTCAACGGGGTCTCGGCCAGCACTGAAAAAATTTTTGAAGGGGGCTCGGCCGGCACCGGAAAAATTTATGACTGGGGCTCGGCCAGACCTGAAAATATTTTCGACTGGGGCTCCACTGGCACCAGAAATATTTTCGATGGAGGCTCGGTCCGCAACAAAAAAATTTTTGAAGGGGGCTCGGCCAACCCAGAAAAAAGTTTCTACCGGCCTCAGCCGGCCCAGAAAAAATTTTCGACGTGGGCTCGGACGGCACAGAAAAAATTTTTGATGGGGGCTCAGCCGAGCCCGAAAAAATTTTCGACAGGGGCTTGACCGGTGCCCAAAAAGTTTTCGATGAGACTTGGCCTGCCTTGAAAAAATTTTCGATGGGCACTCGGTCGACCCCGAAACAATTTTCAATGGGGGCTTGGGGGGCCCTGAAAATATTTTTGATGGGGGCTCAGCCAGCACCGATAATATTTTCGACAGGGGCTCCGCCGGCACCAAAAAAAATTTCGATGAGGGCTCGGCCGGCTCCGAAAAAATTTTCGATGAGGGCTCGGCAGGTACAGATCAGATTTTCGAAGGGGGCTCTACTGGCCCCGAAAAAATTTTCAACGGGGTCTTGGCTGGCATGAAAAAAATTTTCGACTGGGCCTTGGCTGGCACAGAAAAAATTTTCAACGTAGGCTTGGCCAGATCCGAGAATAGTTTCAACAGTGGATCGGCTGGCACCAAAATTATTTTCGACGGAGGCTCAGCAGGCAAGGAAAATTTTTCGATGGAGGCTTGGCCGGCCCCAAAAAAATTCTCGACAGGTGCTAGGCCGGTGCCAAAAATAATTTAGAAGGGGGCTCGGCGGGAACCAAAAATATTTTCGACAGGGGCTCGGCTGGACCCGAAAAAATTTCTGACGGGGGCTCAGTCAGCAAGGAAAAAATTTTCCATGAGGGATTGGCCAGTACAGATAATATTTTCAAAGGAGGCTCTGCTGGCACTGAAAAAATTTTCGACGGCGGCTTGGCCAGCCCTGAAAATAATTTCGATGAGGGTTTGTCTGGCCCTCAAAAAATTTTCGATGGGGGCTCAGCTGGTACCGAAAAAATTTTCGACTGGGGCTTGTTGGGAACCGAAAATGTTTTCAACGGGGGCTCGGCCGGCACTGAAAATATTTTTGAAGGGTACTCAGCCGGAGCTAAAAATTTTTTGACGGGGGCTCGGCCGACCCCGAAAAAATTTTCAACGGGGGCTCAGTTGGCCCTGAAAATATTTTTGATGGGGGCTCGGCCAGCACCGATAATATTTTCGACAGGGGCTCTGCCGGCACAGAAAAAATTTTGACGGGGGCTTGGCCGGCCCTGAAAAAATTTTCGACGGGGGCTCAGCTGGCACTGAAAAAATTTTTGACTGGGGTCTCGGCTGGCCCTGAAAAAATTTTCAAAGGGGGCTCGACCAGCACAGAGAAAATTTTCGACGGGGGCTCAAACGGACCTGAAAATATTTTCGACGGGGTCTCGGCTGGCAGCAAAAATATTTTTGACCGAAGCACAGCTGGCAAAGAAAAAATTTTCAATGGGGTCTCGGCTGGCACTGAAAAAATTTTCGAAGCGGCTTGGCCGGCCCTGAAAAAATTTTCGATGGGGGCTCAGCTGACCCCAAAAAAATTTTTGACAGGGGCTTGGACGTCCTGAAAAAATTTTTGATGGTGATTTTGCCAGCCCTAAAAAATTTTGAACAGGGGATCTGCTGGTGCTAAAAAAATTTTCGACAAGGGCTCGGGTGAACCCTGAAATTTTTTGATGGGGGCTCCGGTGAACCTGAAAATTTTTCGACGGGGGCTCAGCCAGTACTGAAAAAATTTTCGAAGGGGGCTTGGCCAGCACCGATAATATTTTCGACAGGGGCTCGGCCGGTCCCAAAAATATTTTTGAAGGGAGCTTGGCCAGCGCCAAAAAAATTTATGACTGGGGCTCGGCTGCACCCAAAAGTATTTTCGATGGGGGCTCAGCTGGCACCAAAAATATTTTCGACGGAGGCTCAGCCAGCAACGAAAAGATTTTTGATGAGAGCTTGGCCGGTACAGATACTATTTTCGAAGGGGGCTCAGCCGGCACTGAAAATATTTTCGACGTTTGCTCGGCTGGCACCGAAAAATTTTTGACAGGGGCTCGGCCGGCACCAAAAAAATTTTTGACGGGGGCTCGGCCAGCCCTGAAAATATTTTCAATGGCGGCTCGGCTGGCCCTCAAAAAATTTTTGACAGGGTCTTGGCCGGTGCCGAAAATATTTTCGATGGGGGCTCGGACAGCACCGATAATAGTTTTGACAGGGTCTCAGCCGGCCCCAACAAAATTTTCGACAGGGGCTCAGCTGGCACTGAATAAATTTTCGAGGGGGACTTGGCCGGCCCTGAAAAAAATTTTCAACTGGGGGCTCAGACAGTAACGAAAATATTTTCGAAGGGGTCTCGGCTGGCGCCAAAAAAATTTTCAACTGGGGCTCGGCTGGCACCGAAAAAATTTATGATGGGGGCTTGGCCAGACCCGAAAGTATTTTCGATGGGTGCTCGGCTGACAACAAAAAAATTTTCGATGGAGGCTTGGCCGGTCCCAAAAAATTTTCAATGAGGGCTCGGCTGGTACAGATAAAATTTTGAAGGGGGCTTGGCTGGCCCTGAAAAAATTTTCGACAGGGGCTCAGCCGGCCCCGAAAATATTTTTGGTGGTGGCTTGGCCAGCACCTATAATATTTTCGACAGGGGCTCAGCTGGCCCCGAAAAAATTTTCGATGAGGGCTCGGCCAGCACCGAAGAAATTTTCGACAAGGGCTCGGCCGGAGCTAAAAAAATTTTCAACAGGGTCTCAGCCGACCCTGAAAAAATATTTTTGAAGGGGGCTCGGACAGTACAGAAAAAATTTTTGAAGGTAGCTTGGTTGGGCCTGAAAAAATTTTCGATGGCGACTCAGCTGTCTCTGAAAATATTTTCGACGGGTGCTTGGCAGGCCCTCAAAAAATTTTCGACGGGGGCTCAGCCAGCCTCGAAAATATTTTCAACGGGGACTCAACTGGTCCCAAAAACATTTTCGATGGGGCTCGGCTGGCACCGAAAAAATTTTCAACGTGGGCTTGGCCAGCACCGAAAAAATTTTCGACCAGTGTTCAGCCGGTCCCGAAAAAATTTTCGAAGGGAGCTTGGCCGGCGCCAAAAAAATTTATGACGTGGGCTTGGCTGGAACCGAAAATATTTATGAAGGGGGCTCGGCCAACCCCGAAAAAATTTTTGACTGGGGCTTGCTTGGTACTGAAAATATTTTCGAAGGGGGTTCGGCCGGCACTGAAAATAGATTTGACGGCGGCTCGCCTGGCAGCAAAAATATATTCAACAGAGCCTCGGCTGGCAATGAAAATTTTTTGATGGAGGCTTGGGCAGCCCCAAAAAAATTTCGACAGGTGCTAGGCCAGCGCCGAAAATATTTTCGACGGGGGTCGGCCGGCCCCGAAAATATTTTCAACGGGAGGTCGGCAGCTATTGAAAATATTTTCGACGGGGGCTTGGCCGGCACCGACAATATTTTTGACGGGAGCTCAGCTGGCACCATTAATATTTTCGACGAGGGATCGGCTGGCACCGAAAATATTTTTGACGGCAACTCGGCCGGTCCAAAAAATATATTCGAAGGGAGCTCGGCTGGTACCAAAAATATTTTCGACTGGGCTCGGCCGGCACCAAAGAAATTTTCGACGGCAGCTCAGCCGGTCCCAAAATTATTTTTGACAGGAGCTCGTCCGGTACCAAAAATATGTTCAACGGCTGCTTGGCCGGCGCCGAAAATATTTTCGATGGGGGCTTGGCCGGTGCCGAAAATATTTTTGACGGGGTCTCGGCCGGTCCTGAAAATATTTTTGAGGGGGGCTAGGCCGGCAACAAAAATATTTTCGACGGGGGCTTGGTCGGTGTCGAAAATGTTTTAGATGGGCACAAGACTGGCACCGAAAAGATTTTCGATGGCAGCTTGGCCAGTCCCAAAAATATTTTTGATGGGAACTTGGCCGGCACTAAAAATATTTTCGAAGGGGGCTCGGCCGGCACCGAAAATATTTTCGTCAAGGGCTCAGCCTGCATCACAAATATTTTCGATGGGGGCTCGGCTGGCACAGAAAATATTTTCAAGTGGGCTCGGTCGGCACTGAAAATATTTTCGACGGGATCTCGGCTGGCACCGAAAATATTTTCAACAGGGGCTCGTCTGGTCCCGAAAATATTTTCGATGGGAGCTCGGCCGGTACAGAAAATAATTTCGATGGGGACTCGGCCGGCACCGAAAATATTTTTGACTGAAGCTCGGCTGGAACAGAAAATATTTTCAACAGGGGCTCAGTCGGCACCGAAAATATTTTCGAAGGGGGCTCGGCCGGCCCCTAAAATGTTTTTGACGGGGGCTCGGGCGGCACCGAAAATATATTCGAATAAGCCTCAGCCGGCGCTGAAAATCTTTTCGACGGGGCTCAGCTGGCACAGAAAATATTTTCGACGGGCGCTCAGCTGGCACCGTAAATATTTTCAACAGCAGCTCGGCCGGTCCCAAAAATATTTTCGATCGGTGCTTGGCCGGCGCCGAAAATATTTTCGACAGAGGCTCAGCTGGCACCGAAAAAAATTTCGACAAGGGGTCGGCCGGCACTGAAAGTAGTTTTGACGGGATCTCGGCCGGCCCCTAGAATATTTTTGACAGGGGCTTGGTGGCACCAAAAATATTTTTGACGGGGGCTCGGCTGGCACTGAAAATATTTTCAACGGGGGCTTGGCCGGCGCCGAAAATATTTTCGACGGGGGCTCGGCCGGCACCGAAAATATTTTCGATGGGAGCTTGGCTGGTCCCAAAAATATATTCAACGGCAGCTCGGCTGGTACCAAAAATATTTTCAACGGCAGCTCACCCGGTGCTGAAAATATTGCTGACGGGGGCTCAGCTGGCACCAAAAAATTTTCGACGGCAGCTTGGCCGGTCTCAAAAATATTTTCGACGGAAGCTCGGCTGGTACTGAAAATATTTTCGACGGGGGCTCGTTCGGCACTGAAAATATTGTTGACGGGAGCTGGGCCGGCACTGAAAATATTTTAGATGGCAGCTCGGCCTGTCCCAAATATATTTTCGATGGGGGCTGGGCCATCGCCGAAAATATTTTCGACGGTGCTCGGACGGCACGGACAATATTTTCGATGGCAGCTCAGCCGGTCCCAAAAATATATTCGACGGGAGCTTGGCCGGTCACAAAATTCTTTTCGATGGGAGCTTTGCGGGTACTGAATATATTTTCGAAGGGGGCTCGGCCGGCGCCAAAAATATTTTCGACGGTGCTCGGACAGCACTGAATATTTTTTCGATGGAAGCTCGGCCGGTCCCAAAAATATTTTCGACGGGGGCTCGGTTGGCACAGAAAAAAACTTCGACGGGGGGTCACCTGGCACCAAAAATATTTTCAACAGCGTCTCGGCCCGTCGCAAAAATATTCTCAATGGGAGCTCGGCCAGCACCGAAAAAAGTTCGACAGGGTCTCGGCCAGCACCGAAAATATTTTTGACGGGAACTTGGCTGGCAACAAAAATATTTTTGATGGGAGCTCGGCCAGTACAGAAAATATTTTCGAAGGGGGCTCGGCCGGTACAGAAAATATAATTGAAGGGGAATCAGCCGGCACTGAAAAAAATTTCGAACGGGCCTCGGCCAGCACCGAAAATATTTTCAACAGGAGCTCAGCCGGCACTGAAAATATATTCGACGGGGGCTCGGCCGGCACTGAAAAAAATTTCGAAGGGGCCTCGGCCAGCACCGAAAATATTTTCAACAGGAGCTCAGCCGGCACTGAAAATATATTCGACGGGGGCTCAGCCGGCACCAAAAATATTTTCGAAGGAGGCTCGGCCGGCACCGAAAATATTTTTGACGGGTCTCGACCAGCGCCGAAAATATTTTCAACGGGGGCTTGTCTGGTGCCGAAAATATTTTCAATGGGGGCTTGGCCAGCTCCGAAAATATTTTCAACGGACACTCGGCCGGTCCCAAAAATATATTTGACGAAAGCTCGGCCGGTACTGAAAATATTTTCCAAGGGGGCTTGGCTGGCACCAAAGAAATTTTAGACGGCAGCTCAGCCGGTCCCAAAATTATTTTCAACGGGAGCTCGGCTGGCACCGAAAATATTTTTGAAGGCAGCTCGGATGGCACCGAACAAAAATTTTGACGGGGGCTGAGATGGCACCGAAAATATTTTCGACAGGAGTTCAGCCGGCACCAAAAAAAATTTCGATGGGGGCTCGGCCGGCACCAAAAATATTTTCGACAAGAGTTCAGCCGGCACCGAAAATATTTTTGACGTGGGCTTTGCTGTCATCGAAAATATTTTCGATGGGGGCTCGGCCGGCACCGAAAATATTTTCGATGGCAGCTCGGCCGGTCCAAAAAATATTTTCGACAGGAGATCAGCCGGTATCGAAAATATTTTCGACGGCATGTCGTCTGGCACCGAAAATATTTTAGACGGGGCTCGGCCAGCACCGAAACTATTTTCAACATGGGTTCGGCCGGCACCGAAAATATTTTCGACAACTGCTGGGCCGGTTCCAAAAATATATTCGACAGCAGCTCGGCCAGTCCAAAAAATATTTTCATCGGGAGTTCGGCCGGTACCGAAGATTTTCGAATGGGGCTCGGCCAGCACCGAACATATTTTCAATGGAAGCTCATCCGGCACCGAAAATATTTTCGACGTGGGCTGGTCCCGTGCCAAAAATAGTTTGACGTGTACTTGGCCAGCGCCGAAAATTTGTTCGACGGCAGCTCAGCTGGCACCGAAAATACTTTCGATGGGGGCTCGGCCGGTGCCGAAAATATTTTTGACGGGGGCTCGGCCGGCACCAAAAATATTTTTGACGGCACCTTGGCCGGTTGTAAAAATACTTTTGACGGGGTCTCAACCAGCACAGAAAATATTTTAGATGGCACCTTGGCCGGTCCCAAAAATATTTTCGACCGGAGCTAGGCTGGTATCGAAAATATTTTCGACAGGTCTCGACCAGCACCGAAAATATTTTCGACGGGTCTCGGCCGGTCCCAAAAATATTTTCGATGGCACCTTGGCCGATCGCAAAAATATTTTCGACTGTGGCTCGGCAGGCTCTGAAAATATTGTCGACGGCAGCTCGGTCAGTTCCAAAAATATATTCTACGGGAGCTCGGCTGCTACTGAAAATATTTTCGAAGGGGGCTCAGCCGGCAACAAAGAAATTTCCGACGGTGCTCGGCCGGCACCGAAAATATTTTTGACGTCAACTCGGCCGGTACTGAAAATATTTTTGAAGGGGGCTTGGCCGGCACCAAAGAAATTTTTGACGGCAGCTCGGCCGGTCCCAAAATTATTTTTGACTGGAGATCGGCCAGCACTGAAAATATTTTTGACGGCAGCTCGGCCGGCACCGAAAAAATTTCAAAGGGGGCTCTGCCATCATCGAAAATATTTTCGATGGGGGCTCGGCCCGTCCCAAAAATATTTTCGATGGGGGCTGGGCCGTCGCCAAAAATATTTTTGTCAGCAGCTTTGTCAGCACCGAAAATATTTTCGACCGGAGCTCAGCCGGCACTGAAAACATTATCGATGGGGAATCGGCCGGCATCAAAAATATTTTCGACGGCAGCTCGGCCGGTCCCAAAAATATTTTCGACGGGGGCTCAGCCGGCACGGAAAATATTTTCGATGTGAGCTTGGCCGGTCCCAAAAATATATTCGACGGCAGCTCGGCTGGTACCGAAAATATTTTCGACGGGAGCTCGCACGGCGCCGAAAATACTGTCGACGGGGGCTCGGCAGGCACCGAAAAAAATTTCAAAGGGGCCTCGTCTGGTCCCAAAAATATTTTCGACGGGGGCTTGGCCGGCACCGAAAGAAATTTCGACAGGGGATCAGCCAGCACCAAAAATATTTTCAACAAGAGCTCGGCCGGCACTGAAAATATTTTCGACCGGAGCTCAGCCAGCACCAAAAATATATTCGACGGCAGCTCGGCCAGCACCAAAAATATTTTCGATGGGAGCTCACCCAGCGCTGAAAATATTGCTGACGGGGTCTCGGCTGGTCCCAAAAATATTTTCGACGGGGGCTCATCCAGTCCCAAAAATATTTTCAATGGGAGATCGGCCGGTCCCAAAAATATACTCGATGGGATCTTGGCCAGCACCGAAAAAAGTTCGACGGGGGCTCGGCCAGCACTGAAAATATTTTCAAAAGGGGCTTGGCCAGTCCCAAAAATATTTTCGACAGGGGCTCATCTGGTCCCAAAAATATTTTTGAAAGGGGTTCGGCCGGCACCAAAAATATTTTCGATGGGAGATCGGCCGGTCCCAAAAATATACTCGACGGGGGCTCGGCTTGTACTGAAAATAGTTTTGACGGGGGCTCGGCTGGCACCGAAAATATTTTTGACGGCACCTTGGCCTGTCGCAAAAAAATTTGCGACAGGGGCTCGGCCGGCTCTGAAAATATTGTCGACAGCAGCTCGGTCGGTTCCAAAAATATATTCGACGGGAGCTTGGCTGGTACCATAAATATTTTCGAAGGGGGCTCAGCCGGCAACAAAAATATTTTCGACAGTGCTTGGCCAGCACCAAAAATATTTTCGACGACAGCTGAGCTGCTTTGAAAAATATATTCGACAGCAGCTCAGCCAGTCCAAAAAATATTTTCGTCGGGATCTCGGCCAGTACTGAAAATATTTTCGAAGGGGGCTTGGCCAGCACCGAAAATATTTTCGTCGGGATCTCGGCCGGTACTGAAAATATTTTCGAAGGGGACTTGGCTGGCACCGAAAATATTTTCGACAGGGCTCGGACGGCGCCGAAAATATTTTCGACGGCAGCTTGGCTGGTCCCAAAAATATATTCGATGGGAGCTTGGCTGGCACGGAAAAAAATTTCAAAGGGGGCTCAGCCGGTACCAAAAAAATTTTCCACTGCAGCTCGGCTGGTCTCAAAATTCTTTTCGACGGGAGCTTGGAGGGTACTGAAAATATTTTCAATGGGGGCTGAGCCATTGCAGGCAGCTTGGCCAGCACCGAAAATATTTTCGATGGTAGCTCTGCCGGTCCCAAAAATATTTTTGACGGCAGCTCGGCTGGTAGCGAAAATATTATCAAAGGGTGGTCGGCCGGCACCAAAAATAATTTCAAAGGGGACTCGGCCGGCACCGAAAATATTTTCGACAGGGGCTCGGCCAGCACCGAAAATATTTTCGACTGGGGCTCGGTTGGCACCAAAAATATTGTTGACGGAGGCTGGGCTGGCACTGAAAATATTTCAGACAGCGGCTCGGCCTGTCCCAAAATTATCTTAGACGGCGGCTCGGCCAGTCCCAAAAATATTTTCGACGGGGTTCGGACGGCACCGAAAATATTTTCGACGGCAGCTTGGCCGGTCCCAAAAATATACTCAACTGGAGCTCGACCGGCACTGAAAAAAATTTCGAAGGGGGCTCAGCCAGCACCACAAAAATTTTCGACGGCAGCTCGGCCGGTCCCAAAATTCTTTTTGACGGGAGCTCGGCGGGTACCGACTATATTTTTGAAGGGGTTCAGCCGACACCAAAAAAAATTTCAATGGGGGCTTGGCCAGCACCAAAAATATTTTCAATGGGGGATCGGCTGGCACCAAAAATATTTTCGACGGGGCTTGGACGTTGCCTAAAATATTTTCGAGAGCAGCTCGACCGGTCCCAAAAATATATTCGACGGGAGCTTGGCCAGCACTGAAAAAAATTTTGAAGGTGGCTCAGCCGGAATAAAAAAAATTTTTGACGGCAGCTCGGCTGGTCCCAAAATTCTTTTCGACGGGTGCTCGGCTGGTACTGAAAATATTTTCAATGGGGGCTTGGCCGGCACTGAAAATATTTTCGATGGCAGCTCGGCTGGTCCCAAAAATATTTTTGACGGGAGCTCAGCCGGTGTCAAAAATATTTTCGAAGGGGCCTCCGCCTGCACCGAAAATATTTTCGACGGGAGTTCGGCCAGCGCCGAAAATATTTTCGACTGGGCTCGGATGGCGCCGAAAATATTTTCAAAGAGGAGTCGGCTGTCCCTAACAACATTTTCTAAGGGAGCTTGGCTGGTGCCAAAAATATTTTCGACGGCAGCTCGGCCGGTCCCAAAAATATTTTCGACAGGAGCTTGGCCGGTACCGAAAATAATTTCGAAGGATTGTCTGCCGGCACCAAAAATAATTTCGACGGGGGCTCGGCCGGCACCAAAAATATTTTTGACGGGGGCTCGGCCGACACTGAAAATATTTTAGATGGGGGCTCGGCCGTCACTGAAAATATATTCGACGGCAGCTCGGCCGGCACCGAAAAAATTTCGATGGGGTGTCAGCCGGCACAAAAAATATTTTCGATGGGATGTCGGTCGGCCCCAAAAATATTTTCAACGGGAGCTCTGCTGGTCCCAAAAATATGTTAGACAGGATCTCAGCCAGCACCGAAAATATTTTCGTTGGGGGCTCGGCCGGCACAGAAAAAAATGATGAGGGGGGATCAGCTGGCACCGAAAATATTTTCGACTGGAGCTCGGCTGGCACCAAAAATATTTTCGATGGGGGATCTGCCGGCACCTTAAATATTTTCGATGGGAGCTCAACCAGCACTGAAAATATTTTCGAGGGGTGTTTGGCCAGCGCCAAAAATATTTTCGACAGGGGGCTCGGCTGTCTCCAAAAATATTTTCATGGGAGCTCGACCGGTCCCTAAAATATTTTCGATGGAAGCTCGACTGGTATAGAAAATATTTTCGAAGGGGTTTCGGCTGGCGCCGAAAATATTTTCGACGGGGTCTCGGCCAGCATAGAAAATTTTTTCAATGGGGCTCGGCCGGCAGCAAAAATATTTTCGACGGGAGCTCGACCGGTACAGAAAATATTTTCGAAAGGGGCTCGGACATCACCGAAAATATTTTTGACGGAAGCTCAGGTGGCACAGAAAATTTTTTTGACGGGGGCTCGGCTGGAACTGAAAATATTTTCGACAAGAGTTCAGCCGACACTGAAAATATTTTTGACGGGGCTTGGCAGGCACCGAAAAATATTTCGACGGGGGGTTAAACCAGCAGCAAAAATATTTTCGACAGAGGCTCGGTCGGCGTTGAAAATATTTTCAAAGGGGGCTCGAACGGCACTAAAAATATTTTCGATGGCACCTCGCCCGGTCCAAAAAATATTTTCGAAGGGATCTCAGCCAGTACCGAAAATATTTTTGACGGAGGCTCTGCTGGCACCGAAAATATTTTCGAGGGCAGCTGGGCTGGTTCCAAAAATATATTTGACGGCAGCTCGGCCGGTCCAAATAATATTTTTGACAGGAGCGCAGCCAGTACCGAAAATATTTTCGAAGTGAGGTTGGCCGGTCCCAAAAATGTTTTCGACGGGAACTCGGCCAGTACTGAAAATATTGTCAAATGGAGCTCGGCCGGCACTGAAAATGTTTTCAAAAGGGGGTCGGCCGGCACCAAAAATATTTTCGACTGAGGTCGGCCGGTACCAAAAATATTTTCAACAGGAGCTTATCCGGTACTGAAAAGATTTTCAAAGTAGTCTCCACCAGCACTGAAATAAATTTCAAAGGGGGCTCAGCCGGCACCAAAAATATTTTCGACTGGAGCTTGGCCGGCATTGGAAATATTTTCGATGGGGGATTGGCCGGCACCGAGATAAATTTTGATGGGGTCTCGGCCAGCACCGAAAATATTCTTGATGGGGGCTCGTCCGGCATTGAAAATATTTTCGACGGGGGCTCAGCCGGCACCGAAAATAATTTCGACGGGGGCTTGGCCTGCACTGACAATATTTTTGATGAGGACTCGTCCGCCATTGAAAATATTTTCGAAGGGGTCTCGGGCGGCACCAAAAATATTTTCCACGGGGGCTTGGATGGCACCAAAACTATTTTTGACGGGATGTTGGCCGGTCCCAAAAATATGTTCGACGTGAGATCGGCTGGTACAGAAAATATTTTTGACGGGGGCTCGGCCGGCAGCAAAAATATTTCCAATGTGAGCTCGGCCGGTCCCAAAAATATTTTCGAAGGGTGCTCGGCCGGCGCCAAAAATATTTTCGACGGGAGCTCGACAGGTCCCTAAAATATATTTGACGGGATATTGACCGGTAGAGAAAATATTTTCGAAGGGGGCTCGGATGGCTCCGAAAATAATTTCGATGGGGGCTTGGCCCGCATCGAAAATATTTTCTACGGGGGCTCATCCGGCACCGAAAAAGATTTTGACAAGGGCTCGGCCATCACCGAAAATATTTTCGATGGAAGCTCGGCCAGCACAGAAAATTTTTTCGACAGGGGCTCGGCCGGCACCAAAAATATTTTCGATGGGACGTTGGCCGGTACTGAAAATATTTTCGACTGGAGCTCGGCCGGCACCGAAAATATTTTCGACGGGTGATTGGCAGTCACCGAAAATATTTTCGGACAGGGCTCGACCGGCACCAAAAATATTTTTGACGGGGGCTCGGCCAGCACCTAAAATATTTTCAATGGGTAATCGGTCGGCACCAAAAATATTTCCGACGGGAGCTTGGCCGGTCCCAAAAAAAATTTCGATGGGGTCTCGGCCGGCACCAAAAATATTTTCGACCAGAGCTCGGCCGGCTCTGAAAATATTTTTGACGGGGGCTCAGCCGGCACCGAAAATATTTTCAACGGGGGATCGGCAGGCACCAAAAATATTTTCGAAGGGAGCTCGGCCGGTCCGAGAAATATTTTCGACGGGAGCTCGGCCAGTACCGAAAATATTTTCGACTGCGGCGTGGACGGTGCTGAAAATATTTTCGACGGGGGCTCGGCCGGTCCAAAAAATATTTTCGAAGGGGGCTTGTCCAGCGCTGAAAAAAATTTCGACTGGTGCTTGGCCGGCACCGAAAATATTTTCGACGGGAGCTCGGCTGGCACCGAAAATATTTTCGACGGGGTCTCAGCCAACACCGATAATCTTTTCGATGGGGGCTCATCTGGCACCGAAAATATTTTCGATGGGGGCTCAGCCGGCACCGAAAATATTTTCGAAGGGGATTGGCCGGCACCGAAAATATTTTCGAAGGGGGCTCAGCCGGCACCAAATATATTTTTGACAGGGGCTCTGCCGGCACCAAAAAAGGTTTCAACGGGAGCTTGGCTGGCACCAAAAATATTTTTGACCGGACATTGGCTGGTCCCAAAAATATTTTCGACTGGAGGTCGACCGGCACAGAAAATATTTTCGACAGGGGATCGGCCAGCACCAAGAAAAATTTCCATGGGTTCTCAGCCGGCACCGAAAATATTGTCGAGGGGGGCTCGTCCGGCACTGAAAGTATTTTCGACGGGGGCTTGGCAGGCACAGAAAATATTTTCTCGTGAGCTCGACCGGACCCTAAAATATATTCGATGGGAGCTCGACCAGTAGAGAAAATATTTAGGAAGGGGGCTCGGCTGGCGCCGATAAAAAATTTGACAGGGGCTCGGCCCTCACCGAAAATATTCTCGATGAGGGCTCGGCTGTGCCGAAATTATTTTCGAAGTTATCTCGGCTGGCACCGAAAATATTTTCGACAGGGCTTGGGCCGGCACAGAAAAAAGTTTTGATGGGGGCTCGGCTGGCACAGAAAATATTTTCAATGGTTGCTCGGCTGGTCCCAAAAGTATTTTCAACAGGGGCTCGGTCAGTACAGAAAATATTGTCAAAGGGGGCTCAGACGGCGCTGAAAATATTTTCGACGGGGGCTTGGCTGGAACTGAAAATATTTTCGACGGGGGCTTGGCCGACACCAAAAAAAATATTGAGGGGTGCTTGGCTGGCGCCGAAAATATTTTCGATGGGAGCTCAGCCGGCACCGAAAATATTTTCGACGGGCCTCGTCCGGCACCAAAATTATTTTCAACAGGGGATCGGGTGGCACAGAAAAAAATTTTGACGGGGGATTGTCAGTCACCGAAAATATTTTCAACGGGTAATTGGTCGGCACCAAAAATATTTTCAACGGGAGCTTGGCCGGTCCCAAAAACATTTTCGACAGGAGCTCGGCCGGTACCGAAAATATTTTCGAAGGGAGCTTCGCCGGCACCGAAAATATTTTCGATGGGGGCTTGTCCGGCACTGAAAATATTTTCAGCGGGGGATCGGCCGTCACCAAAAATATTTTCGACTGAGGTCGGCCTGTCCTAAAAATATTTTCGACGGGAACTCATCCGGTACCGAAAATATTTTCGATGGGGGCTTGTCCGGCACTGAAAATATTTTCAGCGGGGGATCGGCCGTCACCAAAAATATTTTCGACTGGAGCTCGGCTGGCACCGAATATATTTTAAATGAGGGATCGGCGGGCACCGAAAATATTTTCGAAAGGAGCTTGGCCGGTACCGAAAATATTTTCGATGGGGGCTCGGCTGGCACCAAAAATATTTTCAACGGGAGCTCGACCGGCACCAAAACTACTTTCCACGGGACGTTGGCCGGTCCCAAAAACATTTTCAATGGGAGCTTGGCAGGTACAGAAAATATTTTCAACGGGTGCTCGGCCGGCACCTAAAATATTTTCGAAGGGGTCTCGGCCGGCTTAGAAAAAAATTTTGACAGGTGCTCAGCTGGCACTGAAGATATTTTCGACCGGAGCTCAGCCGGCACCGAAAATATTTTTGACGGGTGCTCGGCCGTCAACTGTAATATTTTCAACGGGGGATCGGCCTTCACCAAAAATATTTTTGACCGAGGTCGGCCTGTCCCAAAAATATTTTCGACAGGGTCTCGGCCGTCACCAAAAATATTTTCGACGGGAGCTCGTCTGGTCCCTAAAATATATTCGACTGGAGCTCGAATGGTACAGAAAATATTTTTGAAAGGGGCTTGGCCCGCACCAAAAATATTTTCTACGGGGTCTCAGCCGGCACCGAAAAAAATTTTGACGGGGGCTCGGCTGGCACCGAAAATATTTTCGACGGGAGGTCGGCTAGTCCCAAAAATATTTTCGACAGGGGCTCCCTCGGCTCCGAAAAAAATTTTGACGGGGGCTAGGCCATCACTGAAAATATTTTCGATGTGAGGTTGGCCGGTCCCAAAAATGTATTCGATGGGAGCTCAGCCGGTACCGAAAATATTGTCGAAGGGAGCTCGGCCGGCACAGAAAATATTGTCAGTGGGAGGTTGGCTGGTACCGAAAATATTTTTGATGGGGTCTCGGCCGGCACAGAAAAAAATTCGACGGGTCCTCAGCCGGCACCGAATATACTTTCGAGCGGAGCTCGGCCAGCACTGAAAATATTTTCGATGGGAGGTCGGCTGGCAACTAAAATATTTTCAACGGGGGATCGGCTGGCACCAAAAATATTTTCGAAGGGAGGTTGACCGGCACTGAAAATATTTTTGACGGGGGATCGGCCGGCACCGAAAATAATTTCGACGGGGGCTTGGCCTGCACCGAAAATAATTTTGACAAGGGCTCGTCCGCCATCGAAAATATTTTTGTTGGGGCTCAGCCGGCACCAAAAATGTTTCCAATGGGAGCTCGGCCGGTACAGAAAATATTTTTGACATGAGCTCGACTGGTACAGACAGTATTTTCGAAGAGTGCTCAACCGTCACCAAAAATATTTTCGACAGGAGCTTGACCGGTCCCTAAAATATATTCGACGGGATCTCAACCGGTAGAGAAAATATTTAGGAAGGGGGCTCGACTGGGGCCGATAAAAAATTTGACGGGGGCTCGGCCGTCACCAAAAATATTTTTGACACGAGGTTGGCCGGTCCCAAAAATGTTTTCGAAGGGGGCTCTGCCGGCACCGAAAAAAATTTTGACGGGTGCTCGGCCGGCACTGAAAATATTTTTGATGGGGGCTTGGCCGGCTCCGAAAATATTTTCGACGTGGGCTCGGCCGGCAACTAAAATATTTTAGAGGGGGATCAGCGGGCATCAAAAATATTTTCGACGGGTGCTCGGCCTTCACCAAAAATATTTTCGACTGGAGCTCGGCCGGTACCGAGAAAAATTTCCATGGGTTCTCAGCCGGCACCGAAAATATTTTCGAGGGTGGCTCGTCCGGCACTGAAAATATTTTCGACGGGGGCTCAGCCAGCACTGAAAATAGTTTCGACGGGGGCTTGGCTGGCACCAAAAATATTTTCGTTGGGGCTCGGCCGGCACCAAAAATATTTCCTATGGCAGCTCGGCTGGTTCCAAAAATATTTTCGACATGAGCTCGACTGGTACAGACAGTATTTTCGAAGGGTGCCCGGACGGCGACGAAAATATTTTCGATGGGGCCTCGGCCGTCACCAAAAATATTTTTGACGGGAGCTTGACTGGTCCCTAAAATATATTCGACGGGAGCTCAACCGGTAGAGAAAATATTTAGGAAGGGGGCTCGGCTGGCGCTGATAAAAAATTTGACGGGGGCTCGGCCCTCACCGAAAATATTCTCGATGAGGGCTCGGCAGTGCCGAAATTATTTTCGAAGGGATCTCGGCTGGCACCGAAAATTTTTTCGACAGGGCTTGGCTGGTCCCAAAAGTATTTTCGACAGGGGCTCTGCCAGTAGCAAAAATATTGTCAAAGGGGGCTCGGACGGCGCCGAAAATATTGTCAAAGGGGGCTCGGCCGGAACTGAAAATATTTTCGAAGGGGACTCAGCCAGCATCAAAAATATCTTTGACGGGGTCTCGTCCGGCACCGAAAATATTTTTGTCGGCGGTTCGGCCTGTCCCGAAAATAATTTCGAAGGGGACTCGGCCGGCACCGAAAATATTTTTGACGGGGGCTCGGCCAGCACGGAAAATATTGTTCACGGGGTCTCAGCCGGCACCGAAAATATTTTCGACGGCAGCTCGGCCTGTCCCAAAAATATTTTCGAAGGGGGCTCGGCTGGTCCCAAAAATATTTTCTGACTGGGGCTCATCCGGCATTGAAAAAAATTTCAACGGGGGCTCGTCCAGCACCGAAAATATTTTTGATGGCAGCTCGGCCAATCCCAAAAATATTTTCGATGGAAGCTGGCCGGTATCGAAAATATTTTTGAAGGAGGCTCGGCTGGCACCGAATATAATTTCAAAGGGGACTTGGCCGACACCAAAGATATATTTGACGGGGGCTCGGCCTGTCCCAAAAATATTTTCTGACGGTGGCTCGGCCGGTCCCAAAAATATTTTCGACGGCAGCTTGGCCGGCGCCAAAAAAAATTTCGACGGGGTCTCGGCCAGCACCGAAAATATTTTCGACTGGGACAAGACTGACACCGAAAATATTTTTGATGGCAGCTCAGCCGGTCTCAAAATTATTTTTGACGGGATCTCAGCCGGTACCGAAAATATTTTGAAGGGGGCTCAGCCGGTACCAAAAATATTTTCGACGGGGGCTCGGCCGGTACAGAAAGTATTTTCGACGGGGGGTCGTCCGGCACCGAAAATATTTTCGACGGGGGCTCGGCCGGTGCCGAAAATATTTTCGACGTGGGATCGGCCGGTCCCAAAAATATTTTCGACGAGAGCTCGGCCAGTCCCAAAAATATTTTTGACGGCAGCTCGGCCAGTACCGAAAATATTTGAGAAGGGGGGTCGGCCGGCACAGAAAATATTTTCATCTGCGACAAGACTGACACCAAAAATATTTTTGACGGCAGCTCAGCCGGTCCCAAAAATATTTTTGACGGGAGCTCAGCCAGTACCGAAAATATTTTGACGGGGGCTCGGCCGGCACCGAAAATAATTTCGAAGGGGACTCAGCCAGCACCAAAAATATTTTTGACGGGGGCTCGTGTGGCACCGAAAATAATTTCGAAGGGGGATCAGCCGGCACCGAAAATATTTTTGACAGGGGCTCGGCCGGCACCGAAAATGTTTTCGATGGCGGCTCGGCCTGTCCCAAAAATATTTTCGCAGGGGGCTCGGACGGTTCCAAAAATATTTTCTGATGGGGGCTCGGCCGACATCGAAAATAATTTCAATGGGGGATCGGCCAGCACCGAAAATGTTTTCTACCGGAGCTCAGCCAGTACCGAAAATATTTTCGATGGGGGCTCGGCCTGCACCGAAATAAATTTCGACGAGGGCTCGGCCGGCACCGAAAATATTTTCGACGGGGGCTCTGCTGGTACTGAAAATATTTTCGAAGGGGGCTCGACCTGTACTGAAAATATTTTCGACGGCAGCTCGGCTGGCAACGAAATAAATTTTGACGGGGGCTCGGCCAGCACGGAAAATATTTCTGAGGGGGACTCGGTACGTACTGAAAATATTTTTGAAGGCAGCCCATCCGCCACCAAAAATATTTTCGACATGGGATCGGCTGGTACCGAAAAAATTTCGATGGGGGCTCGGATGGCACCAAAAATATTTTCATCGGCAGCTGGCTGGTCCTAAAAATATTTTCGAAGAGGTCGCGGCCGGCACCAAAAATAATTTCGACGGGAGCTCGGCCGGCACCAAAATAAATTTCGACGGGAGCTCGGCCGGCTCCGAAAATATTTTCGACGGGGGCTCGGCCGCCACCAAAAATATTTTTGACAGGGCATTGGCTGGTAATGAATATATTTTCAAAGGGAGCTCGGCCAGCACCGAAAATATTTTCGATGGGGTCTCGGACGGCACTAAAAATATTTTCTTCGGCAGCTCAGCTGGTCCTAAAAATATTTTCGACGGCAGCTCTGCCGGTACCAAAAATATTTTCGATGGGGTCTCGGCCGTCACCGAAAATGTTTTTGATGGGGGCTTGACCAATCCCAAAATTATTTTTGACGGAGTTCGGCCGGTACCGAAAAAAATTTCGACGGGGGCTCGGCCAGCACAGAAAATATTTTCAACAGCAGCTCGGCCCATACCAAAAATATGTTCGACGGGTTCTCGGCTAGTATTGAAAATATTTTCGAAGGGGACTCGGCCGGCACCGATAATATTTTACACGGCAGCTTGGCCGGCACCGAAAATATTTTCGATGGAGCTCGGCCAGCATCGAAAATATTTTCAATGGGGTCTCGGACGGCACCAAAAATATTTTTGTCGGCAGCTCAGCTGGTCCTAAAAATATTTTTGACGGGATCTCAACCGGTACTGAAAATATTTTCGGAGGGGGCTCAGCCAGCACAGAAAAAAATTTCAATGTGGACTCGGACGGTACCGAAAATATTTACGATGAGAGCTGGGCTGGCACCGAAAATATTTTCGATGGGGACTCGGCCAGCACCAAAAAAAATTTCAATGGGGGCTCAGCCGGCATCGATAATATTTTCGGCGGGCGGCCGGCCGGCACTGAAAATATTTTCAACGGGCGCTTGACCGGCGCCGAAAATATTTTTGACAGAGGCTCAGCGGGGACCGAAAATATTTTCGATGGCAAATCAACCAGTCCCAAAAATGTTTTCGATGGGGGCTCGGCCAGCGCCAAAAATATTTTCGAAGGGGGCTCGGCCGACATAGAAACTATTTTCAAAGGGGGCTGTGCTGGCACCGAAAATATTTTCGACGGAGCTTGGCCGGCACCGAAAATATTTTCTAGAGGGGTTCGGCGGGCACAGAAATTATTCTTGAAGGGGGCTCAGCCAGCGCCAAAAATATTTTCAATGGGGGCTCAGCCAGCGCCGAAAATATTTTCGACGGGAACTCGGCCGGCGCTGACTATATTTTCAACTGGGGCTCGGCTGGCAGAAAAAATATTTTTGTGGGGCACCGAAAATATTTTGGAATGGGGCTCGGCCGGCGTCGAAAATATTGTCGTCGGGGGCTTTGCCGGCATGGAAATTATTTTCGATGGCAGCTCGGCCGGACCCAAAAAAATTTTCGATGGGATCTTGGCCGGCACTGAAAATATTTTCCACGGGATCTTGGCCGGCACCGAAAATATTTTCCATGGGAGCTCAGCCGGCGCCGAAAATATTTTCCAAGGGGACTCGGCTGGCACCGAAAAATATTTTCAATGTGGGCTCAGCCGGCACCGAAAATATATTCAATGGGAGCTCGGCCGGCGCCGAAAATATTTTCGAAGGGAGCTCACCCGGCACCGAAAATATTTTCGATGGCAGCTCAGCCCGCACCAACAATATTTTTGATGGCGGCTAGGCCGACACCAAAAAAATTTTCCATGGCAGCTAGGCTGGTCCCAAAATTATTTTCCACACATTTTGGCCATTACTGAAAAAAATTTTGACGGGGGCTCGACCAGCACCGAAATAAATTCCGGCGAGGGCTCTACCAGCACTGAAAGTATTTTTGACGGCAGCTCGGCCGGCACCGAAAATATTTTCGATGGCAGCTCAGCTGGCACAGAAAATATTTTCCACGGCAGCTCGGCCTGCACGGAAAATATTTTCGATGTCAGCTCGGCCAGTCCCAACAATATTTTCGACGGCAGTTCAGCCTGCAACGAAAATATTTTCGACGGGGGCTCGGCCGGCACCAAAAATATTTTCGATGGGAGCTCAGCCGGTCCCAACAATATTTTCGACGGGAGCTCGGGTGACACCGATTTATTTTCGAAGGGGACTCGGACAGCACCAAAAATATTTTCGACGGCAGCTAGGCCGGTCCCAAAATTATTTTCGACGGAGTTCGGCCGGTACCGAAAAAAATTTCGATGGGGGCTTGGCCGGCACTGAAAGAAATTTCGAGGAGGGCTCAACCAGCTCCGAAAATATTTTCGACGGGACCTTGGCCGGCACCGTAATATTTCCGACGGGGGCTTGGCCAACGCTGAAAATATTGCTGACGGGGGCTTGGCCGGCACCAAAAATATTTTCGAAGGGGGCTCGGCTGGCACCGAAAATAATTTCGAAGGGGACTCCGTCGGCACCAAAAATATTTTCAACGGGGGCTCGGCCAGCACCGAAAATATTTTTGATGGGGGCTTGCTGTGCACCGAAAATATTGTTAAAGGGGGCTTGGCAGGCACCAAAAATATTTTTGAAGGAGGCTCGGCCGGCACCCGAAATATTTTCGACGGGGACAAGACTGACAGAGAAAATATTTGCGAAGGCGGCTCGTCCTTTCCCGAAAATATTTTTGACGGGGCTCGGCCAGCACCAAAAATATTTTCGATGTGGTCTTGGCCGGCACTGAAAAAAATTTTGACAGGGGCTCGGCCAGCACCGAAAATATTTTTGACGGGAGCTCAGCCTGCTCTGAAAATATTTTCGACAGCTTCTTGGCTGGTACCGAAAAAAATTTCGACAGGGGCTCGGCCCCCCACCGAAAATATTTTTGAGGGCAGCTCATCCGGTCCCAAAAATATTTTCGACGTGAGATCGGCCAGTATAGAAAATATTTTCGAATGGGGTTCAGCCGTCACTAGAAAATATTTTTAACGGGGCCTCAGCCAGTGCTGAAAATAATGTTGACGGGGGCTTGGCGGGCACCAAAAAAAATTTCGAAGGGGACTCGGCCGGCACCGACAATATTTTCGACGGTGGCTCAGCTGGCACCGAAAATATTTTCGACGGCAGCTCGGAAGGCACCGAAAATACTTTGAATGGGGGCTCTTCCGGCACCAAAAATATTTTCGAAGGGGACTCGGCCGGCACCGAAAATATTTTCAACGGGGGCTCGGCCGGTCCCAAAAATATTTTCGGCGAGAGCTCGGCCGGTCCCAAAAATATTTTCAACGGGGGCTCGGCCAGCACCGAAAATATTTTCGAGTGCACCTCGGCTGGTCCCAAAAATATTTTCGACGGGGGCTCGGCTGGTGCTGAAAATATTTTCGATGGCAGCTCGGTCGGTCCCAAAAATAATTTTGAAGGGAGCTCAGCAGGTGCCGATAATAATTTTGAAGGGGGCTCGGCCAGCACCGAAAAAAATTTCAACGGGGGCTCGGCCGGCACCAAAAATATTTTCGAAGGGGTCTCGGCCGGTACCGAAAATATTTTCGATGGGGGTTCGGCCGGTACCGAAAATATTTTCGAAGGGGGCTCGGTCGGCTCTGAAAATATTTTTGACGGGGGCTCGGCCAGAACCGAAAATATTTTAGATGGCGGCTCGGCCTGTCCCAAAAATATTTTCGACGGCGGCTCCCCCAGTCCCAAAAATATTTTCGACTGGGGCTCGGCCGTCGCTGAAAATATTTTCGACAGGGCTCGGACGGCGCCGAAAATATTTTCGACGGCAGCTTGGCTGGTCCCAGAAATATATTTGATGGGAGCTCGGCTGGCACTGAAAAAAATTTTGAAGGGGGCTCAGCCGGCACCAAAAAAATTTTCGACGGCAGCTCATCTGGTCCCAAAAAAATTTTCGACGTGAGCTCGGCCGGTACTGAAAATATTTTCGATGGGGGGTCGGCCGGCACAGAAAATATTTTTGACGGGTGCTTGACTGGCTCCAAAAATATTTTCCACAGGGCCTCATCCGGTCCCAAAAATATTTTCAAAGGGGGCTCGGCCGGCACCGAAATTATTTCCGACTGGAGATTGGCTGGTCCCAAAAATATATTCGATGGCAGCTCGGCTGGTAGCGAAAATATTTTCGACAGGAGCTCGCCTGGCGCTGAAAATATTGCTGACGGGGGCTTGGCCGGCACCAAAAAATTTTTGACGGCAGCTCGGCCGGTCCCAAAAATATTTTCGACAGGAGCTTGGCCAGTACCGAAAATATTTTCGAAGGGTTGTCGGCCGGCACCGAAAATATTTTAGATGGGGGCTTGGCTGTCACTGAAAATATATTCGACAGCAGCTCGGCTGGTACTGAAAATATTTTCGACGGGGGCTCGGTCGGCGCCAAAAATATTTTAGACGTGAGCTGGGCCAGCACCAAAAATATTTTAGACGGCAACTCGGCCTGTCCACAAAATATTTTCGAAGGCAGCTCGGCTGGCACCGAAAAATATTTCGAAGGGGCCTTGGCTGGCACCAAAAATATTTTCGACGGGGACTCGGCCGGCACTGAAAATATTTTCGAAGGGGGCTCGCCCGGCGCTGAAAATATTGCTGATGGGGGCTCAGCGGGCACCAAAAAATTTTCGATGTGAGCTCGGACGGCACCGAAAATATTTTTGATGGGGGTTCAGCCGGAACCGAAAATATTTTCTAAGGGTGATCGGCCGGCACCGAAATTAATTTCTACAGGAACTCTACCGGCACTGAAAATATTTTTGACGGCAGCTCAGCTGGCTCCGAAAATATTTTTGTTGAAGGCTCGACCAGCACCGATAAGAATTTCGATGTGCGCTCAACTGGCACTGAAAATATTTTCGACAGGGTCTCGGCCGGCACTGAAAATATTTTCGACAGGGGATCGGCCGGCACTGAAAATATATTTGATGGGACATCAACCGGCACCGAAAATATTTTGACAGGGGCTCGGCTGGCAATGAAAATATTTTTGACAGGGGCTTAGATGGCACTGAAAATATTTCCTATGGGGGCTCAGCCGTCACCGAAAATACATTTGATGGGGGCTTGGCTGGCTGGCACCGAAAATATTTTCGAACGGGCTCGGCTGGCACCAAAAAAAATTACGACAGGAGCTTGGCTGGCATCGAAAATATTTTCGACAGAGGTCGGTCAGCAATGAAAATAGTTTCGGCGGGGGCTCGGATGGCACCGAAAAAAATGTCGACGGGGCTCGGCCGGCGCCAAAAATATTTTCAAGGGCGGCTCGACCGGCACCAAAAATATTTTTGACGAGGGCTCAGCTGGCACTGAAAATATTTTCGAAGGGGGCTTGGATGGCACTGAAAAAAATTTCGACACGGCCTTGGGCGGCACTGGAAATATTTTCGACGAGAGCTCAGCTGACGCAGAAAATATTTTTGACGGGGGCTCAGCGGGAACGGAAAATATTTTCGACAGGGGCTCGACGGGCACCGAAAAAATTTCGATGGGGGCTCGGCCATCACCTAAAATATATTTGACGGGGGCTTGGCCGGCACTGAAAATATTTTTGATGCGGGCTTGTCCGGCACCGAAAATATTTTCGACAAGGGCTCATCCGGCACCAAAAATATTTTCGACGGGGGCTCGGCCGGCACCAAAAATATTTTCGACGGGGGCTCGGCTGGCTCCGAAAAAATTTTGACATGGGCTCGGCAAGTACTGAAAATATTTCCGATGGGGGCTCGGCAGGCACAGAAAATATTTTCGACAAGGACTCAGCCAGTCCCAAAAATATATTTGACGGGAGCTCGGACGGCACCCAAAAAAATTTCAACAGGGGCTCAGTCGGTGCCGAATATATTTTCGACGGGGCTCGTCTGGCACCGAAAATATTTTTGATGAGGGCTCGGCCAGTGCCAAAAATATTTTCGAAGGGGGCTCGGCCGGCTCCGAAAATATTTCGACATGGGCTCGGCCGGTACTGAAAATAATTTTGACTGGAGCTCGGCGGCATCAAAAAAATTTTCGAAGCGGGCTCGGCCGGCACCGAAAATATTTTCGATGAAGGCTCGGCAGGCACAGAAAATATTTTCGACGGGGGCTAGGCCAGTCCCAAAAATATATTCGACGGGAACTCGGTTGGCAATGAAAAAAATTTCAAAGGGAGCTCAGCCAGCACCAAAAAAATTTTCGACGGCAGCTCGCCCGGTCCCAAAATTCTTTTCAACGGGAGATCGGCGGGTACCGAAAATATTTTTACGGGGGCTTGGCCAGCAACTAAAATATTTTCACGTGGGATCGGTTAGCACCAAAAATATTTTCGACGGGAGATCGGCTGGTCCCAAATATATTTTCAACGGGAGCTCTCTTGGCACCGAAAATATTTTCAATGGGGGCTCGGCCGGCACCGAAAATATTTTCGACGGGAGCTCGGCCAGCACCAAATATATTTTCGACGGGGCTTTGGCCCACGCCGTAATTATTTTTCACCGGTGGTCGACTGGCGCTGAAAATATATTCGATGGGGGCTCGGCCGGCACCAGAAATATTTTCAACGGGGGCTCAGCTGGCACCGAAAATATTTTCGACGGGAGTTTGGCCGGCACTGAAAATATTTTTGATGTGAGGTTGGCCGCTACCAAAAATATTTTCAATGGGAGCTTGGCTGGCCCCGAAAATATTCTCAACGGGGGCTCGGCCAGTGCCGAAATTATTTTCGAAGGGAGCTCGGCCGACTCCGAAAATATTTTCAACAGGGCCTGGGCCGGCACCTAAAATATTTTCATAGGGGGATCGGTGGGCACCAAAAATATTTTCGACATGAGCTCGACTGGTCCCAAAAATATTTTCCACGGGAGCTCGGCCAGTACCTAAAATATTGTTGAACGGAGCTCGGACGGCACTGAAAATATTTTCGATGGGGGATTGGCCAGCACCGAAAATATTTTTGACGGGAGCTCAACCCATCCCAAAAATAGTTTTGACGGGTGCTTGGCCGGCACAGAAAATATTGTCGATGGGAGGTTGGCCGGTACCAAAAATATTTTTGATGGGGTCTCGGCCGGCACAGAAAAAAATTTTGACGGGTGCTCGGCCGGCACTGAAAATATTTTCGACCGGAGCTCGGCCGGCACCAAATATATTTACGACAGGGGCATGGCCTGCGCCGAAATTATTTTCCACGGGGGCTTGACAGGTGCCGAAAATATATTAGACGGGGGCTCGGCTGGTACCAAAAATATTTTCGATGGGATGTCGGTTGGTCCCAAAAATATTTTTGACGGGAGCTCTGCCAGTCCCAAAAATATGTTAGACAGGATCTCAGCCTGCACCGAAAATATTTTCGTTGGGGGCTCGGCCAGCACAGAAAAAAATGATGACGGGGGATCAGCTGGCACCGAAAATATTTTCGACCGGAGCTCGGCTGGCACCAAAAATATTTTCGATGGGGGATCTGCCAGCACCTTAAATATTTTTGACGGGAGCTCGACCGGTACAGAAAATATTTTCGAAGGGTGCTCGGCCAGCGCCAAAAATATTTTCGACAGGGGGCTCGGCTGTCTCCAAAAATATTTTCATGGGAGCTCGACCGGTCCCTAAAATATTTTCGATGGAAGCTCGACCGGTACAGAAAATATTTTCGAAGGGGGTTTGGCTGGCGCCGAAAATATTTTCGACGGGTTCTCGGTCAGCATAGAAAATTTTTTCGACGGGGGCTCGGCCAGCACCAAAAATATTTTCAACAGGACGTTGGCCGATCCCAAAAATATTTTCGACGGGAGCTCGGCCGGTACAGAAAATATTTTTGACTGGGGCTCGGCCGGCAGCAAAAATATTTTCGACGGGAGCTCGACTGGTCCCTAAAATATATTCGACGGGAGCTCGACCGGTACAGAAAACATTTTCGAAAGGGGCTCGGACATCACTGAAAATATTTTTGATGGAAGCTCAGGCGGCACAGAAAATTTTTTCGACGGGGGCTTGGCCGGAACTGAAAATATTTTCGACAGGAGTTCAGCCGACACTGAAAATATTTTCGACGGGGCTCGGCAGGCACCGAAAAAAATTTTGACGGGGGCTCAACCAGCAGCAAAAATATTTTCGACAGGGGTTCGGCCGGCACCGAAAATATTTTCGACAGGGGCTCGGTCGGTGTTGAAAATATTTTCAAAGGGGGCTCGAATGGCACTAAAAATATTTTCGATGGCAGCTCGGCCAGTCCAAAAAATATTTTCGAAGGGATCTCAGCCGGTACCGAAAATATTTTCGATGGAGGCTCTGCTGGCACGGGAAATATTTTCGAGGGCAGCTGGGCCGGTTCCAAAAATATATTTGACGGCAGCTCGGCCGGTCCAAATAATTTTTTTGACAGGAGCTCAGCCAGTACCGAAAATATTTTCGAAGCAAGGTTGGCCGGTCCCAAAAATGTTTTCGACGGGAACTCGGACAGTACTGAAAATATTGTCGAATGGAGCTCGACCGGCACCGAAAACATTTTCGAGGTGGGATCGGCCGGCACAGAAAAAAATTTTGATGGGAGCTTGGCCGGCAACTAAAATATTTTCAAAAGGGGATCGGCCGACACCAAAAATATTTTCGACTGAGGTTGGCCGGTACCAAAAATATTTTCGACTGGAGCTCATCCGGTACCAAAAAGATTTTCAAAGTAGTCTCGGCCAGCACTGAAATAAATTTCAAAGGGGGCTCGGCTGGCACCAAAAATATTGTCGACTGGAGCTCGGCCGGCACTGAAAATATTTTCAACGGGGGATTGGCCGGCACCGAGATAAATTTTGATGGGGTCTCGGCCAGCACCGAAAATATCCTCAATGGGGGCTCGTCCGGCATCAAAAATATTTTCAACAGGGGCTTGGCCGGCACCAAAAATATTTTCGACGGGGGCTCAGCCGGCACCGTAAATAATTTCGATGGGGGCTTAGCCTGCACTGAAAATATTTTTGATGAGGACTCGTCCGCCATCGAAAATATTTTCGAAGGGGGTTTGGCCGGCGCTGAAAATATTTTTGACGGGGGCTCGGCCGGCACCGAAAATATTTTCATTGGGGCTCAGTTGGCACCAAAAATATTTCCGATGGGAGCTCGGCCGGTTCCAAAAATATTTTCGACATAAGCTCGACTGGGACAGACAATATTTTCGAAGGGTGGTCGGCCGGCACCGAAAATATTTTCGACAGGGAGCTCGGCTGTTTCCAAAAATATTTTCAACGGGAGCTCGACCGGTCCCTAAAATATATTCGATCGGACCTCGACCGGTAGAGAAAATATTTACAAAGGGGGCTGGGCTGGCGCCGAAAAAAAATTTGACAGGGGCTCAGCCCTCACCGAAAGTATTCTCGATGGGGGCTTGGCCAGTGCCTATATTATTTTCGAAGGGAGCTCGGACGGCACTGAAAATATTTTCGACGGGGCCTAGGCCGGCACAGAAAAAAATTTTGACGGGGTCTCGGCCGGCACCTAATACATTTTCAATGGGAGCTCGGCCGGTACGAAAAATATTTTCGATGGGATCTCGGCCAGTACCGAAAATATTGTCAAAGGGGGCTTGGACAGCACCGAAAATATTTTCGACGGGGTCTTGGCGGGCACTGAAAATTTTATCGACAGGGGCTTGGCCGGCACCGAAAAAAATTTCGACGGGGGCTTGGCCGGCACCGAAAATATTTTTGATGGGAGCTCGGCCGGCACTGAAAATATTATCGACGGGGTCTCGGCTGGCACCGAAAATATTTTTGACAGGCCTTGGCAGGTCTGAAAAAAATTTCGACGGGGGCTCGGACGGCACCGAAAATAATTTCAACAGGGGCTTGGCCAGCACCGAAAATATTTTTGACGAGGGCTCGTCCGCCATCGAAAATATTGTCGAAGGGGGCTCGGCTGGCACCAAATATATTTTCGATGGGGGCTCAACTGGCACCAAAAATATTTTCGATGGGGGCTCGGCTGGCACCAAAACTATTTTTGACGGGACGTTGGCCGGTCCCAAAAATATGTTTGACGGGAGATCGGCTTGTACAGAAAATATTTTCGATGGGGGCTCGGCCGGCAGCAAAAATATTTCCGATGGGAGCTCGACCAGTACAGAAAATATTTTCGAAGGGTACTCGGCCGTCACCAAAAATATTTTCGACAGGGGGCTCGGCTGTCTCCGAAAATATTTTCGACAGGAGCTTGACCGGTCCCTAAAATATTTTCGATGGAAGCTCGACCGGTACAGAAAATATTTTCAAAGGGGGCTTGGCTGGCACTGAAAATATTTTCGACGGGGGCTCATCCGGCAATGAAAAAAATTTGTCAGGGGCTCAGCCATCACCGAATATATTTTCGACGGAAGCTCAGCCAGCACAGAAAATATTTTCGACGGGAGCTCGACCGGTCCCTAAAATATATTCGTCAGGAGCTCGACCGGTATAGAAAATATTTCCGAAAGGGGCTCGGCCATCACCAAAAATATTTTCGACAGAAGCTCGGCCGTCACAGAAAATTTTTTCGACGGGGGATCGGCCGGCACCGAGAAAAATTTTGATGGGTTCTCGGCCGGCACCGAAAAAAATTTCGACGGGGGCTCGTCTGGCACCGAAAATACGTTCGAAGGGGGCTCAGCTGGCACCAAATATATTTTCGATGGGGGCTCGGCCGGCACCAAAAATGTTTTCAATGGGAGCTCGGCCGGCACCAAAAATATTTTCGACGGGACGTTGGCCGGTCCCAAAAATATTTCCGATGGGAGCTCAACCGGTACAGAAAATATTTTCGAAAGGGGCTCAGCTGGCACTGAAAATATTTTCTATGGGGGCTCGTCCAGCTCCGAAAAAAATTTTGATGGGGGCTCGGCCATCACCGAAAATATTTTCGATGGAAACTCGTCCGGCACAGAAAATTTTTTCGACGGGAGCTCGGCCGGCACCGAAAAAATTTTCAACAGGAGGTCGGCTGTTCCCAAAAATATTTTCGACAGGGGTTCGTCAGGCTCTGAAAAAATTTTGACGGGGGCTCGACTGTCACCGAAAATATTTTGGATGCGAGGTTGGCCGGTCCCAAAAATGTTTTAGACGGGAGCTCAGCCGCCACTGAAAATATTGTCGAAGGGAGCTCGGACGGCACTAAAAATATTTTCGAGGGGGCTCGGCCAGCAAGTAAAATATTTTCAACAGGGGATCGTCCGGCACCAAAAATATTTTCGACGGGGGTTCGGTTGGCACAGAAAATATTTTTGACGGGAGCTCGGCCTGCTCCGAAAATATTTTCGAGGGCAGCTCATCCTGTCCCAAAAATATTTTCAACGTGATCTGGGCCAGTATAGAAAATATTTTCGAATGGGGTTCAGCCGTTCAGCAGAAAATATTTTTAACGGGGGCTCAGCCAGCGCCAAAAATAATGTTGACGGGGGCTCGGCGGGTACCAAAAAAAATTTCGAAGGGGACTCGGCCGGCACCGAAAATATTTTCGACAGCAGCTCGGAAGGCACCGAAAATACTTTCAATGGGGGCTCTTCTGGCACCGAAAATATTTTCGACAGGGGCTCGGCCTGCAGCGGACATGTTTTCGACTGAGGTTGGACGGTACCAAAAATATTTTTGAAGGGAGCTCATCTGGTACCGAAAAGATTTTAGAAGAGGTCACGGCCAGCACTGAAAAAAATTTCAAAGGGGGCTCAGCCGGCACCAAAATTATTTTCAACTGGAGGTCGACCGGCAACGAAAATATTTTCAATGGGGGATTGGCCGGCACCGAGAAAAATTTCCATGGGTTCTTGGCCGGCACCGAAAATATTTTCGAGGGGGGCTCGTCCTGCACTGAAAATATTATCGACGGGGGCTTGGCAGGCACCTAAAATATTTTCGACGTGAGCTCGGCTGGCACCGAAAATAATTTCGACGGGGGCTTGGCCTGCACCGAAAATATTTTTGACAGGGGATCGGCCGGCACCGAAAATATTTTAGTTGGGGCTCGGCTGGTTCCAAAAATACTTCCGATGGCAGCTCGGCCGGTTCCAAAAATATTTTCGACATGAGCTCGACTGGTACAGACAGTATTTTCGAAGGGTGCTCGGCCGGCACCGAAAATATTTTCTACGGGGCCTCGGCCGTCACCAAAAATATTTTCAACGGGAGCTTGACCGGTCCCTAAAATATATTCGACGGGAGCTCTATCGGTAGAGAAAATATTTACGAAGGGGGCTCAGCTGGCGCCGATAAAAAATTTGACGGGGGCTCGGCCCTCACCGAAAATATTCTCGATGAGGGCACGGCCAGTGCCGAAATTATTTTCAAAGGGATCTTGGCCAGCACTGAAAATATTTTCAACAGGGCCTGGGCCGGCAGAGAAAAAAATTTTGACGGGGGCTCGGCCTGCACCTAAAATATTTTCAATGGGAGCTCGGCTGGTCCCCAAATATTTTCGATAGGGGCTCGGCCAGTACCGAAAATATTGTCAAAGGGGGCTCAGACGGCGCTGAAAATATTTTCGACGGGGGCTCGGCCAGAACTGAAAAAATTTTCGATGGGAGCTCAACCGGCACCGAAAATATTTTCAACAGGAGGTCGGCCGGCACCAAAAATATTTTCGAAGGGGGATCAGCTGGCACCGAAAATATTTTCTGACTGAGGTTGGCCGGTACCAAAAATATTTTCGATGGGAGCTCGTCTGGTACCGAAAAGATTTTCAATGAGGTCATGGCCAGCACTGAAAAAAATTTCAAAGGGGGCTCGGTCAGCACCAAAAATATTTTCGACTGGAGCTCGGCACCGAAAATATTTTCGACGGGGGATCAGCTGGCACCGAGAAAAATTTCCATGGGTTCTCGGCCAGCACCGAAAATATTTTCGAGGGGGGCTCGTCAGGCACTGAAAATATTTTCGACGGGGGCTTGGATGGCACTGAAAATATTTCCGACGGAAGCTCAGCTGGCACCGAAAATTATTTCGACGGGGGCTTGGCCTGCACCGAAAATATATTTGACGAGGGCTCGTCCGCCATCGAAAATATTTTCGAAGGGGGCTCGGCCGGCACCAAAAATATTTTCAACGGGAGCTCGACTGGTCCCTAAAATATATTCGACGGGAGCTCGACCGGTACAGAAAATATTTTCTAAAGGGGCTCGGCTGGCACTGAAAATATTTTCCAAGGGGGCTCATCCGGCTCCAAAAAAAATTTTGAAGGGGGCTCGGCCATCACTGAAAATATTTTCAACGGAAGCTTGGCTGGCACAGAAAATTTTTCGACGGGGGCTCGGCCGGCACTGAAAATATTTTCGACGGGAGGTCGTCTGATCCCAAAAATATTTTCGACAGGGGTACCCCAGCTCCGAAAAAAATTTTGACGGGAGCTCGGCCACCACCGACAATATTGTCGAAGGGAGCTCGGATGGCACAGAAAATATTTTCGAGCGGAGCTCGGCCGGCACCAAAAATATTTTCGATGGGGGCTCAGCCGGCAACTAAAATCTTTTCAACGGGGGATCGGCCGGCACCAAAAATATTTTCGACTGAGGTCGGTCGTTACCGAAAATATTTTCGAAGGCGTCTCGGCCGGCACAGAAAAAAATTTCCATGCATTATCAGCCAGCACTGCAAATATTTTCGACGGGGGCTCGGCCAGTACCAAAAATATTTTTGACGGGTGCTCAGCCGGAACCGAAAAGATTTTAGAAGAGGTCACGGCCAGCCCTGAAAAAAATTTCAAAGCGGGCTTGGCCGGCGCCAAAAATATTTTCGACGGGAACTCGGCCGGTCCCAAAATTATTTTCAACATGACCTCGACCGGTACCGAAAATATTTTTGAAGGCGGCTCTGCCACCATCCAAAAAATTTTGATGGGTCTCGGCCGGCACCAAAAATATTTTCAATGGGGGCTCGGTTGGCACAGGAAATATTTTTGACAGGAGTTCATCCGGCACCGAAAATATTTTCAATGGGGGCTCAACCGGCACCCAAAATATTGTTGACATGGTATTGGCCGGCACTGAAAAAATTTCGACAGGGGCTCAGCCAGCACCGAAAAGATTTTTGACAGGAGCTCGGCCTGCTCCGAAAATATTTTCGATGGCAGCTTGGCTGGTACCGAAAATAATTTCGAAGGGGACTCGGCCGGCACCGGAAATATTTTTGGCCGGGGCTCAGCCAGCACCGAAAATATTTTTGACAGGATCTCGGCCGGTCCCAAAAATATATTCGGCGGCAGCTCGGCTGGTACGAAAATATTTTTGAAAGGGGCTCGGCCGGCACCGGAAAAAATTTCGACGGGGGCTCGTCCGTCAGTGAAAATATTTTTGACGGCAGCTTGGATGGTCCCAAATATATTTTGATGGGAGCTCAGCCTGTCCCAAAAATATTTTCGACAGAGGCTCGGCCAGCACCGAAAATATATTTGACGGGAGCTCGGCCAGCACCAAAAAAAATTTCGAAGGGGGCTCATCCGGCACCAAAATAATTTTCGACGGCAGCTTGGCTGCTCCTAAAATTCTATACGACGGGAGCTCAGCGAGTACAGAAAATATTTTCGAGGGGGCTCTGCCAGCTCCGAATATATTTTCGATGGCAGCTCGTCCCGTCCCAAAAATATTTTCGACATGAGCTCAGCCAGTACAGAAAATATTTTCGAATTGGGCTCGGCTGTCACCAGAAATTATTTTCGACGGGGGCTCGGCCAGAGCTGAAAATACTGTTGATGGTTGCTCGGCCGGCACCGAAAAAAATTTTGAAGGGGACTTGGCCAGCACCAGAAGTATTTTCGACGGGGGCTCAGCCAGCACAGAAAATATTTTCGACGGGGACAAGTCTGACACCGAAAATATTTTTGACGGCAGCTCAGCCGGTCCTAAAAATCTATTAGACAGCAGCTCGGCCAGCAGTGAAAAAAATTTCGAAGGGGACGCAGCCGGCACCAAAAAAATTTTCGACGGCAGCTCAGCCAGTCCCAAAATTCTTTTCGAAGGGAGCTTGGCCAGCACTGAAAAAAATTTTGAAGGGGGCTTAGTCGGCACCAAAAAAAATCTCGATGGGTGCTTAGCCGGCACCAAAACTATTTTCAACGGGGGCTCGGCCGGCAATGAAAAAAATTTCAACGGGGGATCGGCAGGCACCAAAACTATTTTCAACAAGAGCTCTGCCAGAACTGAAAATGTTTTCTACCGGAGCTCAGCTGGCACAGAAAATATTTTCAACGGGGGCTTGGTCTGTTCCAAAAATAGTTTCAAAGGGGGCTCGGCAGGTCCCAAAAATATTTTCGACGGGGGCTTGGCCGGCGCCGAAAATATTTTCAACGGGGAATCAGCTGGCACAAAAAAAAAATTCGACGGGGGTTTGGCCGTCTGTGAAAATATTTTCGACGGGGGCTTGCCTGGCACCAAAAATATTTTCGACGGGGCTCGGACGGCGCTGAAAATATTTTCGACGGCAGCTCGGCCAGTCCCAAAATTATATTCGACGGCAGCTAGGCCAGCACTGAAAAAAATTTCAAAGGGGGCTCAGCTGGCACCAAAAAAAGTTTCGATGGTTGCTCGGCCGGCACCAAAACTATTTTCAACTGGGGCTCGGCCGATACCGAAAATATTTTTGACTGGGGCTCATCCAGCACAAAAAAAATATTCGACAGGGGATTGGCCGTCAGTGAAAATATTTTCGACGGGAGCTCAGCTGGAACCGAAAATATTTTCAATGGGAGCTCAGCCAGCACCAAAAAAAATTTCTACAGGGGCTCGGCTGGCACCGTAAATATTTTCGACGGCACCTCCTCCGGTCCCAAAAATATTTTCAACTTGAGTTCGGCCGGTATCGAAAATATTTTAGATGGGGACTCATCCGGCGCCGAAAATATTTTTGACGGGGGCTCGTCCGGCGCCAAATATATTTTTGATGGGAGCTCGGCCAGCTTCGAAAATAATTTCGATGGGGGCTCGGCTGGTACCAGAAAAAATTTCAGAGGATACTTGGCCGGCACCAAAAATATTTTCAAAGGGGACTTGGCCGGTCCCAAAAATATTTTCGACGGGAACTCGGCCTGTCCCAAAAATATTTTCAAAGGGGGCTCAGCCGGCACCGAAAATATTTTCGACGGGGGATCGTCCAGCACCAAAAACATTTTCGACGGGGCTTGGCCGGCGCCGAAAATATTTTCGACTGAGGCCTGGCCTGCGCCGAAAATGTTTTTGATGGGGCTCGGACGGCGCCGAAAACATTTTCGACGGCAGCTCGGCCAGTCCTAAACATATATTCGATGGCAGCTCGGCCAGCACTGAAAATAATTTCGAAGGGGACTCAGTCGGTACCAAAAAAAATTTCGATGGGTGATCGGCCGGCACCAAAACTATTTTCAACGGGGGCTCGGCCGGTACCGAAAAAAAATTCAACGGGGGTTCGGCTGTCAGTGAAAATATTTTTGACAGGAGCTCAGCCAGAACTGAAAATATTTTCGATGTGAGCTCGGCCAGCACTGAAAAAAATTGCGACGGGGACTCGTCCGGCACCGAAAATATTTTTGACGGGGGCTCGGCTGGCACCGTAAATATTTTCGATGGGGTCTCAGTCAGCACCAAAAATATTTTCAATTGGGACAAGACTGACACCAAAAATATTTTTGATGGCAGCTCGGCCAGTCCCAAAAATATTTTTGACGGGAGCTCAGCCGGTACCGAAAATATTTTGAAGGGGGCTCGGCCGGCACCGAAAATAATTTTGAAGGGGACTTGGCTGGCACCGATAATATTTTCGAAGGTGGTTCGGCCGGCGCCGAAAATATTTTCGAAGGGGGCTCGTCCAGCACCGAAAATATTTTCGATGGCAGCTCGGCCAGTCCCAAAAATATATTCTACGGCAGCTCAGCCAGCACTGAAAACAATTTCAAAGAGGGCTCAGCTGGCACCAAACAAAAATTTCAATGGGTCCTCAGCCGGCACCAAAACTATTTTCAACAGGGGCTCGGCCGGTACCGAAAATATTTTCGACGGGGGCTCGGTCGGCACCGAAAATATATTTGACGGGGGTTCGGCCGTCAGTGAAAATATTTTCGACGGCACCTCAGGCAGAACCGAAAATATTTTCGATGGGAGCTCGGCCAGCACTGAAAAAAATTTCGACGGGGACTTGTTCAGTGCCGAAAATATTTTTGACGGGGGCTCGGCCAGCACCGAAAATATTTTTGATGGCAGCTCGGCCGATCCCAAAAATATTTTCGATGGAAGCTCGGCCGGTATCGAAAATATTTTTGAAGGGGGCTCGGCCGGCACCGAAAATAATTTCGAAGGGGACTTGGCTGACACCGAAAATATATTTGACGGGGGCTCAGCCTGTCCCAAAAATATTTTCTGACGGGGGCTCGGCCAGCACTGAAAATATTGTTGATGGGGTCTCAGCCGGCACCTAAAATATTTTCGACAGCGGCTCGGCCTGTCCCAAAAATATGTTTGACAGGGGCTTGGCCAGCAGAGAAAATATTTTTGAAGGCAGCTCGGCCGGTCCCAAAAATATTTTCAACGGGAACTCGGCCGGTACCGAAAATATTTTTGATGGGATCTCGGCCGGCACTGAAAATATTTTCAACGGGGGCTTGGCCGGCACCGAAACTATTTTCGAAGTGGGCTCAGCCGGAGCCGAAAATATATTCGACGGGGGCTCAGCTGGCACCGAAAATATTTGAGAAGGGGGATCGGCCGGCACCGAAAATATTTTCAACGGGGGCTCGACCGGTCCCAAAAATATTCTCGACGGGGGCTTGGCTGGTCCCAAAAATATTTTCGACGGGGGCTTGGCCGGCACCGAAAATATTTTTGACGGCAGCTCAGCCGGTACCGAAAATATTTGAGAAGGGGAGTCAGGCGGCACAGAAAAAAATTTCCACGGGGGCTCGGCCAGCCTCGAAAATATTTTAGACTGGATCAAGACTGACACCGAAAATATTTTTGATGGCAGCTCAGCCGGTCCCAAAAATATTTTCGACGAGAGCTCGGTCGGTCCCAAAATCATATTTGACGGCAGCTCGGCCGGTACCGAAAATATTTGAGAAGGGGGGTCGTCCGGTCCCAAAAATATTTTTGATGAGAGCTTGGCCGGCATCGAAAAAAATTTCAACGGGGGATCGGCCAGCACCAAAACTATTTTCAACAAGAGCTCAGCCTGCACTGAAAATATTTTCTACCGGAGCTCAGCCAGCACCGAAAATATTTTCGACAGGGGCTCGGCCGGCACCGAAAATATTGTTGACCGGTCTCGTCCGGCACCAAAAATATTTTCGACGGCGGCTCGGCCATTCCCAAAAATATATTCGACAGCAGCTCGTGCAGCACTGAAAAAAATTTCGAAGTGGGCTCAGCTGGCACCAAAAAAAATTTCGATGGGTGCTCGGCCGGCACCAAAACTATTTTCAACGGGGCCTCGGCCGGTACAAAATATTTTCGACGGGGGCTCGTCCAGCACTGAAAATATTTTCGACAGGGCTCGTACGGCGCCGAAAATATTTTCGACGGCAGCTCAGCCAGTCCCAAAAATATATTCGACGGCAGCTTGGCCGGCCAGCACTGAAAACAATTTCGAAGGGGGCTCAGCCGGCACCAAAAAAAATTTCGATGGGTGCTCGGCCGGCACCAGAACTATTTTCAACAGGGGCTCGGCCGGTACCGAAAATTTATTCGACGGGGGCTCGGCCAGCACCGAAAATAAATTTGACAGGGGTTTGGCCCTCAGTGAAAATATTTTCGATGGCAGCTCAGCCAGAACCGAAAATATTTTCGATGGGAGCTCGGCCAGCACCGAAAAAATTTCGACGGGGACTCGTCCGGCGCCGAAAATATTTTCGACGGGTGCCGCGTTTTCCCGTCGCGACAATCTAGGATAAACGACGCATCGCCTCGGTCTCGCCCTGGGGAGAAACGGACCGACACAGATACTGTGGATCAAGCGATTTCTCCGTTTAATTGCTGCGTAGCACTTGGTTATATACCATAGCCATGCACAAGCCATCTACTGATTGGTTAACATGTGCTGTCCACGCGCCTAAAGCAATAGTTCGACTGGATAAGGTCTTCTGATCATGCGAACGATTCCTCCTGTCTTTGTCTTGCCAGGTGTCCTGCCTTCGGTCACGTAGGTCCATCTTGCTTAGCTTTTTGTGCCTGTTTCATCAAACTTTGTAGCAACAGTTAGCCTTCGCCGAGTCCTTGAGTCCTGCTGCTTGCAGGTGCCTCTGGCTCAGATTGAACAGCCCCATTGTGCCTCTCGTTTGCTATGTATCTATTCTAATTATCCCACAATTCCCCCTCCCTAAGCACAATTAGGCTTCATCTGCAACAGGTGAGTAGAATACGTAGGCTTGCATAGTTTGCTTAACTATTCTATCTAGCATATTTTTCAAAAGCGCTAGAGCACAGGGAATGATCATACAGATAACAGCCAAAACACACAGACCCCCAACTATGGAAAGACCCCATTTTTTCAACCAGCCAAACCAATTCCCAGGAACATCTGGAAGACCTACTACCTTTACGGCATCTTGGAGTTGTCGAATGATCTCGGCTTGTCGTCTGATGGTTCTCAGCGTGTCGGTGTTGTTCTTAAAGTCTAAACAACAAAATTCTGGAAAAATGGTGTTGTTCTGCTTACACCCTACATCAAATTGGGCCAATAAGAAATCTATGGGTGGAATTAATACCTGTAATTGATTCATGGTCGCTTCTTGAAGATTTGCTAATTCGTCGATGGCTCGAGCTGTGGCATTTCCTTGTTTTAAAATCAGGCAGGCTAAAGCTTGCATGTTCATTCTGTTTACCCAAGGTCCTACTGGAGTAAGTGATGAAATCATCAAATATAGAAAATCGGTGGGTAGACGAACTATGGGATTACAGGAACCATCCAACTTCGCCATCTGTACGCTTCTTGTCTCTCGATGTGTCACGTTGACCAAGTCCTTTTCCGTGGGTGCCCAGGCTTTCAGTCGCCCTATGGAACATAGTCCTCCTCGCAGTCCTGGGGGTATCACTTTCCTTGTACATCTGGTTGGATCCATTTGGCTGGTACCTATCTGGGTCCACTGTCTGTCTGGACACAGGCGTATCCTCACCCCCATTGTAAAATGGGTACTGGTCCTTGCCACTCCATTGTGACCGGATCTTGGTACCGAACTGGTGCTCCTAGCGCGCGGTCAGACAACGACGTAGCGGAAAAATGTTGTTGTGCTGCAGTGTGATGTTGAGATGGGTCTGAATTACCCCGTGGCATATGATTTAGTACCACACAGGCCTTAGTTAACAGTTCATTTTGGTAGCTTATAGGTACCTTCTCCCCCTCCCTAAGACGATCTAGCTGCATCTTTAGGGTTTGATGGGCTCGCTCAACTATTGCCTGACCTGTGGAATTGTAGGGTATGCCGGTTGTATGTGTGATGCCCCATTTATTCAGAAACTCGCGAACTCGGGAACTGACATAGTTGGGGCCATTATCTGTTTTTATCTCTTGAGGGACTCCCAGAACACTGATTGCTTGACAAATGTGTCGTATGGTGGCCATCGCATTACTCTTAGTTTCGGCAGTGGGACAGATATAACCGCTACAGGTGTCTACAGTAACATGTAAATACTTCCGGGGTTTAAAAGGTTCATAGATAGTAATGTCTTGTTGCCAAATTTGATTTGGTTGTAGACCTCGAGGGTTAATTCCCCATGTCCAGGAGTTAGTTTGACGACAGTGTGGACAAGAAGCAACCACTGCTCGAGCATCAGACAAGGGTAGCCGAAATTGCTTTGCTAGTGCCCTTGCCCCTTGATGAAAAAATTCATGAGAAAGTTTGGCTTGTTGTAAAATGGGAATACCTACTGATTGGATGAGGGTTCCTGCTGCTTTGTCTGCATGAGCATTTCCCTCCGTCAAGGCACCCGGTATCTGTGTGTGACTATTAATGTGTGCAAAAAATACAAGGCTTTGTCTTTTTTCTAAAACTGACAAGAGTTCCTGAGCAGGCCCAGTCCCTCCTGGCAAACTTTGTTTACATTGTTGTGTTAATCTATATACATATTCGCTCTCTGTGACAATGTTCAAAGGGGTGGTAGGCCACGTAGTTAGAGCGGTTAATACTGCATGTAGTTCCAAAATTTGAACCGAACCTTGACTTTTCCAAGTTCTGGTATGTCATCGGTTGTCAGAAACCAGGCCATAGCTGCCTGTTGGGTCGCTCCAGAGGCATCAGTGAATACTGTGAGGCCTTGGAGGGGTTTTTCTGAAATGGGTGTTTGTGGTTTAAAGGTCGACGATAAAAGGCTTTTAATAAGAGGGTCACCCCTAGCTGGGATAATTTGTCCCATGAATTCTGCTAAGGCTGCTTGCAAATACACATCAAACATTATTAATTCTTCAAAATTATGGGGACTGACAGATGTTGAAATAAATTTAGGATCTCTCCCGGATAACTGCTGCGTTTGCCGTCGTCCTCGAGAGATTGCATCTGCTAATGCCACTAAAAATTGTGGTGCGGCTTGTTTTGGATAACTGGTATACAGCCACAACAGAGGGCATACCTGTGAACCGATAAATTGATACATGAGTCCATTTGCTCCTTCTCGTTGCATGGTTATATGCAATTCTAGTGGGACATCTGGGGTATAACAGTTGAGACTCCTGTGAGCCAGTTTAGTAGCTATTTGCTGTAACACAGTTTTTTGTGTACTTGTCAATGTTCGAGGAGCTGCGACATCTGGGGTTCCTGCTAAATCTGCTAACAAGGGTTGTAATTCCGTGTGTGTAATAGGAATAAACTGTTTTAACCATTGCAGATTACCAACCAGCATCTGTAGGTCGTGTAGGGTTGATACCTGATGTTCAATTTGCAGTTTTTGAGGTTGGACCGCCCACCTCTGAATGAGTGTACCCAAATATTTCACTGGAGCAGTTTTCTGTACCTTTTCAGGTGCTATTTCCAGACCGTGTTCTTTAAGAACTTGGATCAAGTGTTCTAAGGTTGTGTTGATGTCTCCCTCCCCACATAACAAAATATCATCCATATAATGGTACAGGACCCAATTCTGATGTGTATCTCGAAACTGATGCCATGCGCGAGAAACAAACCACTGACACAGAGTTGGGGAATTTTTCATCCCCTGTGGTAACACCGTCCAATGATAGCGTTGTACTGGTTCTTGATTGTTGATCGTCGGGATCGTCATTGCAAATCTGGGTTGATCATCCGATGGAGTGGAATAGAAAAGAAACAGTCTTTTATGTCAATTACCACGACTGGCCAGTCTTGGGGTAACATGGACGGCCAAGGCAGGCCTGGTTGCAAAGGTCCCATGTCCTCAAGAAGGGCATTGACTGCCCTAAGGTCATGCAAAAGACGCCAGGCACCTGACTTCTTTTGGATGACGAAAACAGGACAATTCCATGGACTGGTGGTTGGGACCAAATGGCCTTTTTCTACTTCGTGCTGTACTAATAGCCATAGCTGAAACAATTTCTCTTGAGGAAGGGGCCACTGGTCAACCCACACCGGCTGCTGGGTCTTCCAATTCATGGCTATGGCTGGCGGGTATTGGCCAGCGGCCCACCCCTGTAGTGGTTTTTAAAACCCGTCGGTGGTCATCTTCCAGGGCAGGGGTTCGTCCTTTCGTTGTCCCATCGTCGGTGACTCTTGGCACTCCAGTGGATACACTTGGTGGGATGGATTGTTCCCCGGCAGTCCCGCCCGCCCCGTGCTGGGACTGCCCCTGTGGTTTCCCTGCTGTTCCCCGTTCCGTGTCATATGACACTGTCTCGCTAGATGCCCTACTTTTCCACAGCGAAAACAACTCCTCCTTTGCTCTAAATTTAAAGTCCTTCCCTGATTAGCTCTGGACACCAAAGGACACTGGCTTCTGATATGGCCACTTCCCACACAGCCAAAACAGTAAGTGCCTTTTCCTGGGCCATTTGTTCAATTGCGCAATACAGCTGTAACCGCTGTAACCACAGGTGCCGCTGCAGTTTGAGCCTCTACTTCTAACACTTGTTTAATCATATCTGCTACTGAAGCTTTTGCTGGCAACTGCATTAAAATTTGCTTTGTTTGGTCATTTGCTTGAGTGCAAGCTAGCTCTTTTGCGAGAACTGGCTTAACCTTGTCCGGTATATCCGCCACCTCAACTGCCCTTTGCAAACGTTCTAAAAAGTCCTGATATGGTTCATTAATTCTCTGAACAATCTTTGTATATGGCTCTCTCTTCTTTTCAAACTTCCCAATCTTTGCAAACACATTCCTAGCACAAGTTGAAGAAGCCGCTATTACCTGACCCCGCAATCCAGCCTGAGTCTGAGGGGCCGCATGCTGTCCGGTCCCTACTAACTGCTCCGTAGTAACTCCTGCCAAATTGTGTCTTGGAGTGAGAGCGTCTAACACAACTGCTTCTGCTTCCTCCTTAAATGCCTGCTCCCAAAGGCACATCAAAGGTGCCGTGAGCGCTGCACGCGCCAACTGTCTCGAGTCAAATGGTAACAACGGCTGAGCATAAATCACATCTAGCAGAGCTCATGTTCTTGGGCCATTCAATCCATCATCCCGGCAACTTATCTGCCATTCTTTCACCAACTTATAATCTAATGGTTGCCATCTCGGTCCGTCGGGAGTAATTAACAATGGGCACACTAACGCTCCCCCTTCATCTGAAGGTTTGAAATCAACACCCTCTAAGACACACTCTTTTGCTATTAATTTCCAATCCATAAACACTGGGGGCTGTGCTGCACGATCTACAACACCTTGGACAGACTGCACTGTCTGTTCAATATTTGCTGCTAAATTTCTAAATTTCACCAAAATTTCCACCACCTCTGTGATCTGATTCTGTCCCGGTTTCGACACGACCTCCTCGTCCGAGTCTGGCAATGGAACCACCTCTGCTTGTATCTTTCCTCTAACGCGACTTTCTTTTTCATTCGGATCTACCTCCATCAAAGACATCGGTGGTGCACTAGGACCCGTGAATATACCACTCGCTGGCGGGGGGGCCGCCGCTGCCGCCCGTGCCGGTACTGGCGGGACCTGGTCAGGTGGGTCCTCCGCCTCATGCGCAAACAACCCTGGCAGGGGAAGGGGTGGATATCCAAAAGGAAGATCCCCCGCTTGCCCGCTCGAAATTGGAAACACCAATGCATCCGAAATACCCTCTGCCTTTTCCAGCCTCTCCCCCTGCTCCTCCGACATTTCCCCTGACACCTCCTGTTCACTTTCATTTTCCTTATCAGCTCATAAATCTGCCGAATTGACCTCTTCCTCTCGTAATGCCGCTGTAGCCGCCATCCAAACCGCCTTTGCCTCCCTCCCTTTCCTCAACACTGTCAACACTGAACCCAGAGCTGCGAGCTTATCTGCAGCTCCATTTTTCCCACTCAGACACTCTTCCATTAACTCCTCGCATGCAGCCTGCAGCCGTGATGCATCAAACAACTCTCCCGGCTTTACTATGAAGCCCCATCATCCATTGGATGAAGTTGGTGACTGGAGCCCTATGCACTCCACAGTCCACCTCCCTGCCTACCGCCTTTAATACCTGAATAATAGTCCCGATGGATGCCATCGTCACCGGCAGGGTCTCCCTGAAGGCAATCTTCTCTCCGGCTGGCCAGCCAAAACACCTCGCACGCTCCACACCTCGTGCACTCAGCGCCCGCAATCACGTCGGGGTCACCACTTGCCGCGTTTTCCCGTCGCGACAATCTAGGATAAACGACGCATCGCCTGGGTCTCGCCCTGGGGAGAAACAGACCGACACAGATACTGTGGATCAAGCGATTTCTCCGTTTAATTGCTGCGTAGCACTTGGTTATATACCATAGCCATGCACAAGCCATCTACTGATTGGTTAACATGTGCTGTCCACGCGCCTAAAGCAATAGTTCGATTGGATAAGGTCTTCTGATCATGCGAACGATTCCTCCTGTCTTTGTCTTGCCAGGTGTCCTGCCTTCGGTCACGTAGGTCCATCTTGCTTAGCTTTTTGTGCCTGTTTCATCAAACTTTGTAGCAACAGTTAGCCTTCGCCGAGTCCTTGAGTCCTGCTGCTTGCAGGTGCTTCTGGCTCAGATTGAACAGCCCCATTGTGTCTCTCGTTCGCTATGTATCTATTCTTCTAATTATCCCACAGACAGGGGCTCAGCCGGCACCGAAAATACTTTTGATGGCGGCTCGGCCGATCCCAAAAATATTTTTGACGGAAGCTCGGCCGGTATCAAAAATATTTTTGAAGGGGGCTTGGCCGGCACCGAATATAATTTCAAAGGGGACTTGGCCGACACCGAAAATATATTTGACGGGGGCTCGGCCTGTCCCAAAAATATTTTCGACGGGGGCTCAGCCGGCACCAAAAAAATTTTCGATGGCAGCTCGGCCGGTCCCAAAATTCTATTCGACGGGTGCTCGGCCAGCACAGAAAAAAATTTCAAAGGGGGCTCAGCCGGCCCGCAAAAAAATTTCGATGGGTGCTTGGCCAGCACCAAAACTATTTTCGACGGGGGCTCGGCCAGTACCGAAAATATTTTCAACGGGGGCTCGGCTGGTCCCAAAAATATTTTCGACAAGAGCTCGGCCGGTCCCAAAAATATATTTGACGGCAGCTGGGCCGGTATCAAAAACATTTGAGAAGGGGTGTCGGCCGGCACCAAATATATTTTCTACTGGGACAAGACTGACACCGAAAATATTTTTGATGCCAGCTCGGCCGGTCCCAAAAATATTTTCAAAGGGGGCTCGGCCGGTCCCAAAAATATTTTCGACGAGAGCTCGGCCGGTCCCAAAAATATATTTGACAGGAGCTCAGCTGGTACCGAAAATATTTTTGAAGGGGGCTCGTGTGGCACCGAAAAAAATTTCAAAGGGGACTCGGCCAGCACCGAAAATATTTTCGACAGGGGCTCGGCCTGTCCCAGAAATATTTTCGACGGGGGCTTGGTCAGCACTGAAAATATTTTCGACGGGGGCTCGGCTGGCGCCGAAAATATTTTCGACGGGGGCTTGGTCAGCGCTGAAAATATTTTCGACGGAAGCTCGGCCAGTACCAAAAATATTTTTGAAGGGGGCTCGGCCGGCACCGAATATAATTTCAAAGGGGAATTGGCCGACACCGAAAATATTTTTCACGGGGGCTCGGCCATCACCAAAAATATTTTTGACGGGGGCTCGGCCGGTCCCAAAAATATTTTCTGACGGGGGTTTGGCCGGCACCAAAACTATTTTCGACGGGGCTCGGACGGCACCGAAAATATTTTCGACGGCAGCTCGGCCCATCCCAAAAATATATTCGACGGCAGCTCGGCCAGCACTGAAAAAAATTTCAAAGGCGGCTGAGCCAGCACCAAAAAAAATTTCGATGGGTGCTCGGCCGGCACCAAAACTATTTTCGACGGGGGCTCGGCCAGCATCGAAAATATTTTCGACTGGAACAAGACTGACACCAAAAATATTTTTTTCGGCAGCTCAGCCGGTGCCAAAAATTTTTTCGACGAGAGCTTGGCCTGTCCCAAAATTATATTTGATGGCAGCTCGTCTGGTACCGAAAATATTTGAGAAGGGGGGTCGGCCGGCACAGAAAAAAATTTCGACGGAGGCTCGGCCAGCACCGAAAATATTTTTGACTGGGACAAGACTGACACCGAAAATATTTTTGACGGCATCTCGGCCGGTCCCAAAAATATTTTCGAAGGGGGCTCGGCCGGTCCCAAAAATATTTTCGACGGGGGCTTGGCCGGCGCAGAAAATATTTTCAACGGCATCTCGGCCAGTCCCAAAAATATATTCAACGGCAGCTTCGTCAGCACTGAAAAAAATTTCAAAGGGGGCTCAGCTGGCACCAAAAAAATTTTCGATGTCAGCTCGCCCAGTCCCAAAATTCTTTTTGACGGGATCTCGGCCAGCACTGAAAAAAATTTCGAAGGGGGCTCAGCCAGCACCAAAAAAAATTTGATGGGTGCTCGGCCGGCACCAAAACTATTTTCAACGGGGGCTCGGCCGGTACCGAAAATATCTTCTATGGTGGCTCGTCCAGCACCGAAAATATTTTCGACGGGGGCTTGCCTGGTCCCAAAAATATTTTCGGTGAGAGCTCGGCCGGTCCCAAAAATATATTTGACGGCAGCTTGGACGGTACCGAAAATATTTGAGAAGGGGGGTCGGCCGGCGCCAAAAATATTTTCGACAGCAGTCGGCCGGCATCGAAAATATTTTCGACAGGGTCTCGGCCAGCACCGAAAATATATTCGAAGGCGGCTCGGCTGGCCCTGAAAATATTTTCGACAAGGGCTTGGCCGGCACCAAAAATATTTTCTAGAGGGGTTCGGCAGGTGCAGAAATTATTCTTGAAGGGGGCTCGGCCAGCGTCAAAAATATTTTCAATGGGGGCTCGGCCAGCGCTGAGAATATTTTCGACGGGAACTCGGCTGGCGCTGACTATATTTTCGAGTGGGGCTCGGCTGGCAGAAAAAATATTTTTGTGGGGCGCCGAAAATATTTTGGAATTGGGCTCGGCTGGCGTTGAAAATATTGTCGACGGGGGCTTTGCTGGCACGGAAATTATTTTCGATGGCAGCTCGGCCGGTCCCAAAAATATTTTAGATGGGATCTTGGCCGGCATGAAAAATATTTTCCACGGGATCTCAGCCGACGCCGAAATATTTTCGACTGGGACTCGGCCGGCACCAAAAAATATTTTCAACGTGAGCTTGGCCGGCACCGAAAATATTTTCAACGGGGGCTCGGCCGGTACTGAAAATATTTTCGAAGGGGTCTCGGCTGGCACCAAAAATATTTTCGACGGCAGCTCGGCTGGTCCCAAAAATATTTTTAATGGGAGCTCGGCTGGCAGTGAAAATATTTTCGAAGGAAGCTCACCCGGCACCAAAAATATTTTCGACGGCAGCTCAGCCAGCACCGAAAATATTTTCGATGGCGGCTCGGCCAACACCAAAAAAATTTTTGATGGCAGCTAGGATGGTCCCAAATTATTTTCCACGCATTTTGGCCACTACCGAAAAAAATTTCGACGGGGGCTCGACCAGCACTGAAATAAATTCCGACGAGGGCTCTACCAGCACCGAAAGTATTTTCGATGGCAGCTTGGCCGGCACCGAAAATATTTTCGACGGGGTCTCGGCCGTCACAGAAAATATTTTCGACGTCAGCTCTGCCGGTCCCAACAATATTTTTGACGGCAGTTCGGCCTGCACCGAAAATATTTTCGATGGGGGCTCGGCTGGCACCGAAAATATTTTCGAAGGCAGCTCGGCCAGTACTGAAAATATTTTCGAAGGCAGCTCGGCCAGTACTGAAAATATTTTCGACGGGGGCTCGGCCGGCACCGAAAATATTTTTGACGGGAGCTCACCCGGTCCCAACAATGTTTTCGACGGGAGCTCGGGTGACACCGATTTATTTTCGAAGGGGGCTCGGACGGCACCAAAAATATTTTCGATGGGAGCTTGGCTGGCACCATAATATTTCCGACGGGGGCTTGGCCAGCGTTGAAAATATCACTGACGGGGGCTCGGCCAGCACCAAAAATATTTTCGACAGCAGCTCAGCCAGTACCGAAAATATTTTCGAAGGGGGCTCAGCCGGTCCCAAAAAAATTTTCAACAGCAGCTCGGTCGGTCCCAAAATTCTTTTCGACGGGAGCTCGTCGGGTAATGAAAATATTTTCTACAGGGGCTCATCCGGCGCCGAAAATATTTTCGATGGAGAATCGGCCGGCGCTGAAAATATTTTTGACGGGGGCTTGGCCGGCAATGAAAGCAATTTCGACGGAGGCTCATCCTGCACTAAATAAATTTTCGACGGCAGCTCGGCCGGTCCCAAAATTCTTTTCGACGGCAGCTCGGCCAGTCCCAAAATTCTTTTCGACGGGAGCTGTTTGGGTACCGAAAATATTTTTGAAGCGGGCTCAGCTGGCACCGAAAAAAATTTCAACCGGGGCTCGGCTGGCACCAAAAATATTTTCAACTGGGGCTCGTCTGGTACTGAAAATATTTTCAACGGGGGATTGGCCAGTACAGAAAATATTTTCGAATGGGGCTCGGCCGTCACCAGAAAATATTTTCAACTGGGGCTCGGCTGGCACCGAAAAAAATTTCAACGGGCCCTTGGCCGGCACCAAAAATATTTTCAACAAGGGCTGGGACGGTACCGAAAATATTTTCGACGGGGGCTCGGCCAGCACTGAAAATATTTTCGAAGGCGGCTTGGCCAGCATCAAAAAATATTTCGACGGGGGCTCGGCCGGCACTGAAAATATTTTCGACAGGTCTCAACCGTCACCAAAAATTTTTTCAATGTCTGCTCGGCCGTCACTGAAAATATTTTTGACGGGGTTTCGACCGGCTCCGAAAATATTTTCTACGGGTGCTCGGCCGGCTCCGAAAATATTTTTGACGGGGGCTAGGCTGGCTCCGAAAAAAATTAAGACAGGGGTTTGGCCAGCACTGAAAATATTTTTGACGGGGGCTCGGCTTGTCACAAAGTTATTTTCGAGGGAGTTCGGCTGGCACCAACAAAAATTTCGATGAGGACTCAGCGGGCACCGAATATATTTTTGACAATAGCTCGGCCGTTTCCAAAAATATTTTCGACGGGGGCTCAGCCGGAACAGAAAAAATTTCAACGGGGGTTTGGCCAACACCGAAAATATTTTCCACAAGAGCTCGGCCAGCACCGAAAGTATTTTCAATGGGAGCTCGGACGGCACCAAAACAAATTTCAACAGGGGCTCGGCCGGCTCCGAAAATATTTTCGACAGGGGCTCGGCTGGCACCAAAACAAATTTCGACAGGGGCTCGGCTGGCACCGAAAATATTTTCGATGGGGGCTCAGCCGGCGCCAAAAATATTTTCAACGGCATCTTGGCTGGTACTGAAAAAAATTTCGAAGGGGGCTCTGCCAGCACCGAAATGATTTTCGACGAGGGCTCTTCTAGCACCAAAAATGTTTTCAACGGCAGCTTGGCCGGTCCCAAATATATTTTTCAGGGGAGCTTGACCGGTACCGAAAATATTTTCGAAGGGGGCTCGGCTGGAGCTGAAAATATTTTCGATGGCAGCTTGACCAGCACCGACAAAAATTTCGAAGGGGGCACGGCAGGCACCGAAAATATTTTCGACGGGGCCTCTGCTGGCACCGAAAATAATTTGATGGCATCTTGGACATTCCCAAAAATATTTTCGATGGAGCTCGGCCGGTACCGAAAATATTTTCGATGGCAGCTTGGCTGGCACTGAAAAAAATTTCGAAGGGGGCTCTACCGGCACCGAAAATATTTTCGATGGGGGCTCAGATGGCACTGAAAATATTTTCGATAGGGACTCGGTCGACACCAAAAATATTTTCTACCGTGTTCGGCTGGCAGCGAAAATATTTTCGACGGCAGCTTGGCCGGCACCGAAAAAAATTTTGAAGGGGGCTCGGTCAGCACCGGTAATATTTTTGACGGGGGCTCGGCTGGCGCCGAAAATATTTTTGACGGGGGCTCTGCAGGCACTGAAAATATTTTCAACGGGGGCTCTCCCGGCACTGAAAATATTTTTGATGAGAGTCTGCCGGCACCGAAAATATTTTCGACCAGTGGTCGGCCGGCGCCGAAAATATTTTCAACGACATCTCAACCGGTCCCAAAATTATTTTCGACGGAGCTCGGCCGGTACCGAAAATATTTTCGACGGCAGCATGGCCTGCACCGAAAAAAATTTCTAAGGGGGCTCTATCGGCACCTAAAATATTTTCAATGGGGGTTCAGATGGCACCGAAAATATTTTTGACGGGGGCTCGGCTGGCGCCGAAAATATTTTCGACTGGGGCTTGGCCAGAACCAAAAAATATTTCGTCCTGCTCTCGGCCACCACCGACAATATTTTCGACAGGGGTTCGGACGGCACCGAATATATTTTTGATAGGTCTGGGCCGGCACAGAAAATATTTTCGAAGGGGGCTCAGCGGCGCCGAAAATATTTTCGACGGCAGGTCATCTGGTCATCAAATTATTTTCAACGGGAGTTCGGCTGCCACCAAAAATATTGTCGACGGAAACTAGCTGGTCCCAAAAATATTTTCGACGTGACCTTGGCCGGTACCGAAAATATTTTCGAAGGGGGCTTGGCCGGCAGCAAAAAAATTTCGACAGGTCTTGGCCAGTCCCAAAAATATTTTCAACGTGATCTCGCCCGGTACAGAAAATAATTCAGAATGGGGGTCATCTGGCACAGAATAAAATTTTGACAGGGGTTCAGCCGGCACCAACAATATTTTCGACGGGGTTCGGATGGCATCGAAAATATTTTCGACGGGGGCTTGGCCGGCACCAAAAATATTTTTGACGGCAGCTCGGCCGGTACCGAAAATATTTTAGATGGGGGTCCAGCCGGTAACAAAAAAAATTTCAAAGGGTACTCTGCTGGCAGAAAAAATATTTTCGACAGGGGCTCGGCCGGCACCGAAAATATTTTCGACGGGGGCTCGGTCGGTGCCGAAAATATTGTTGACGGGGGCTCAGCCAGCACTGAAAATATTTTTAACGGCACCTCGGCTGGTCCCAAATATATATTCGACGGGAGCTCAGCTGGTCCCAAATATATATTTGACGGCAGCTCGGCTGGTACCGAAAATATATTCGACGGGGGCTGGGCAGGCACCGAAAAAAATTTCGACAGGGGCTCAGCCGGCACCAAAAATGTTTTCAACGGGGGCTTGTCCGGCACCGAAAATATTTTTGACAGGGGCTCAGCTGGTGCCAAAAATATTTTCGACAGGTGTTCGGCTGGCACCAAAAAAATTTTCGACGGGGGCTCGGCCAACACCGAAAATATTTTCGACTGCAGCTCAGACGGTCCCAAAAATATTTTCAACGGGGGCTTGGCCGGTACCAAAAATATTTTCGGCAGGGGCTTGGCCGGCACCAAAAATATTTTTGACAGGAGCTCGTCCGGTCTCAAAAATATATTCGACCGCAGCTCGGCCGGCACCGAAAATATTTCTGAAGGGGGCTCAGTGGCACCAAAAATAAATTCGAAGGGGACTCGGTCGGCACCGAAAATATATTCGATGGGAGCTTGGCCGGCACTGAAAATATTTTCGACGGCAGCTTGGCCTGTCCCAAAAAAATTTTTGATGGGGGCTCGGCCGGCACTGAAACTATTTTCGACGGGGCTCGGCCGGTCCCAAAAATATCTTTGACAGGAGCTCAGCCGGTACCGAAAATATTTTAGACGGGGGCTCAGCCGGCAATGAAAATATTTTCAAAGGGGACTAGGCCGGCACCAAAAATATTTTCGACGGCAACTCGGCCTGTCCCAAAAATATTTTCGACGGGGGCTCGGCCGGTGCCGAAAATTATTTCGAAGGGGACTAGACCGGCACCAAAAATAATTTCGAAGGGGGCTCGGTCGGCACCGAAAATATTTTCGACAACAGCTAGGCCTTTCCCAAAAATATTTTCTACAGGGGCTTGGCTGATCCCAAAAATATTTTCGATGGTGGCTCTGCCAGCACCGAAAATATTTTTAAGAAGGCTCGGACTGCACCGAAATTATTTTCGACGTCAGCTCTGCCGGTCCCAAAAATATATTTGACGGGGGCTCCGCTGGCACTGAAATAAATTTCAAAGGGGACTCAGCCGGCTCCAAAAAAATGTTCGACGGCGGCTTGGCCAGTCCCAAAATTATTTTCAATGGGGGCTCGCGTGGTCCCAAAAATATTTTTGCCGAGAGCTTGGCCTGTCCCAAAAACATTTTCAACAGGGGCTCGGCCGGCACCGAAAATATTTTTGAGGGGGCTCGGCCGGTGCCGAAAATATTTTTGTCGCGGTCTCGGCTGGCACCGAAAATATTTTCGACGGGGGCTTGGCCGGCACCGAAAATATTTTTGAAGGGGGCTTGGACTGTCCCAAAAATATTTTCAACGGGGGCTCGGCCGGCACCGAAAATATTTTCGACGGGGGCTAGGTCGGCGCTGAAAATATTGTTAACATCAGCTTGGCCTGTCCCAAAAAAATTTTCGACGGGGGCTCGGCCGGTCCCAAAAATATTTTCGACAGGGGCTCGGCCGGCACCGAAAAATATTTTCAGCGACACCTTGGCTGGTCCTAAAAATATTTTCGACGGTGGCTCGGCTGGCGCCGAAAATATTTGCGACAGGAGCTTGGCCGGCAGTGAAAAAAATTTCAATGGGGGCTCGGCCGGCACCGAAAATATTTTTGATGGGAGCTCGGCCGGATCCGAAAATATTTTCAATGCGGGTTCGGATGGCACCAAAAAAAATTTCGACGTGGGCTCGTCCAGCACCAAAAATATTTTCAACAAGTGCTCGGCCGGCACGGAAAATATTTTTGCCGGGAGCTCAGCTGAGTCCGAAAGTATTTTCGACAGCAACTCGGCCGGTCCCAAAAACATTTTCGTCGGGGGCTCAGATGGTCCCAAAAATTTTTTCGACGGGGTCTCGGAAGGCACCGAAAAACTTTCGACATGGGCTCAGCCAGCACCGAAAATATTTTCAATGGGGGCTCGTCCGGCACCGAAAATATTTTCGATGGCAGCTCGGCCGGCTCCGAAAATATTTTTGACGAGGGCTCGTCTGGCACCGAAAATATTTTCGAAGGGGGCTCAGCCGGCACCAAATATATTTTTGATGGGGCTCGGCCGGCACCAAAAATGGTTTCAACAGGAGCTCAGCCGGCACCAAAAATATTTTCGAAGGGATGTTGGCTGGTCCCAAAAATATTTTCGACAGGAGCTCGGCCGGTACAGCAAATATTTTCGAAGAGGTCACGCCCAGCACTGGAAAAAATTTTAAAGGGTGCTTGGCCGGCACCAAAAATATTTTCGACTGGAGGTCGACCGGCACAGAAAATATTTTCGAAGGGGGATCGGCCGGCACCGAGAAAAATTTCCATGGGTTCTCAGCCGGCACTGAAAATATTGTCGAGGGGGGCTCGTCCGGCACAGAAAATATTTTTGACGGGGGCTTGACAGGCACAGAAAATATTTTCTTGTGAGCTCGACCGGACCCTAAAATATATTCGATGGGAGCTCGACCGGTAGAGAAAATATTTAGGAAGGGGGCTCGGCTGGCGCCGATAAAAAATTTGACAGGGACTCGGCCCTCACCGAAAATATTCTCAATGAGGGCTTGGCCAGTGCCGAAATTATTTTCGAAGGGGCCTGGGCTGGCACCGAAAAAAGTTTTGACGGGGGCTCAGCCGGCACCTAAAATATTTTCAATGGTTGCTCGGCTGGTCCCAAAAGGATTTTCGACAGGTGTTCGGTCAGTAACAAACATATTGTCAAAGGGGGCTCGGACGGTGCCGAAAATATTTTCGACGGGGGCTCAGCCGACAGCGAAAAAAATATCGACGGGGGCTTGGCCGGCGCTGAAAATATTTTTGATGGGAGCTCGGCCAGCACCGAAAATATTTTCGACAGGGCTCGGCCGGCACCGAAATTATTTTCGACAGGGGATCGGCTGGCACAGAAAAAAATTTTGACGGGGGACTGTCAGTCACCGAAAATATTTTCAACGGTAATTGGTCGGCAACAAAAATATTTTCGACGGGAGCTTGGCCGGTCCCAAAAAAATTTTCAACAGGAGCTCGGCCGGTACCGAAAATATTTTCGAAAGGAGCTTCGCCGGCACCGAAAATATTTTCGACCGAGGTCGGCCTGTCCCAAAAATATTTTCGACGGGAGCTCATCCGGTACCGAAAAGATTTTCGAAGAGGGCTCGGCCAGGAGTGAAAAAAATTTCAAAGGGGGCTCGGCCGGCACCAAAAATATTTTCGACTGGAGCTCGGCTGGCACCGAATATATTTTAAACGAGGGATTGGCGGGCACCGAAAATATTTTCAAAAGGAGCTCGGCCGGTACTGAAAATATTGTCAAAGGGGGCTCAGAAGGTGCCAAAAATATTTTCGAAGGGGACGTTGGCCGGTCCCAAAAACATTTTCAATGGGAGCTTGGCAGGTACAGAAAATATTTTCAATGGGAGCTTGGCAGGTACAGAAAATATTTTCAATGGGGGCTCGGCTGGCACCTAAAATATTTTCGAAGGGGGCTCGGCCGGCTCAGAAAAAAATTTCGACCGGAGCTCAGCTGGCACCGAAAATATTTTCGACGGGTGCTCGGCCGGCAACTAAAATATTTTCAACGGGGGATCGGCCATCACCAAAAATATTTTCGACCCAGGTCGGCCTGTCCCCAAAATATTTTCGACAGGGTCTCGGCCGTCACCAAAAATATTTTCGACGGGAGCTTGACTGGTCCCTAAAATATATTCTACGGGAGCTCGAATGGTACAGAAAATATTTTCGAAAGGGACTCGGCCAGCACCAAAAATATTTTCTACGGGGTCTCGGCCGGCACCGAAAAAACTTTTGACGGGGGCTCGTCCAGCACCGAAAATATTTTCGTCCGGCTATCAGCCGGCACCGAAAATATTTTTGACGGCAGCTCGGCCAGTTCCAAAAATATTTTTGAAGGGGGCTCGGCCGGTCCCAAAATTATTTTCGACGAGAGCTCGGCCGGTCCCAAAAATATATTTGACAGGAGCTCAGCCGGTACCGAAAATATTTTTGAAGGGGGCTCGTGCGGCACCAAAAATAATTTTGAAGGGGACTCGGCCAGCACCGAAAATATTTTTGACGGGGGCTCGGCCAGCACCGAAAATATTTTCGACGGGGGCTCAGCCAGCACTGAAACTATTTTTGATGGGAGCTCGTCCGGCACCGAAAATATTTTCGTCGGCGGCTCGGCCGGTCCCAAAAATATTTTCTACGGGGCCTCTGCCGGTCCCAAAAATATTTTCGACGGGGGCTTGGCTGCCATCGAAAAAAATTTCAATGGGGGATCGGCCAGCACTGAAAATATTGTTGACGGGGGCTCGTCCAGCACCCAAAATATTTTCGACGTTGGCTCGGCCACTTCCAAAAATATTTTCGAAGTTGGCTCGGCCGGTCCCAAAAATATCTTCGACAGGGGCTTGGCCGGTCCCAAAATTATTTTCGATGGGGCTCGGAGGGTGCCGAAAATATTTTCGACAGCAGCTCGGCCAGCACTGAAAAAAATTTCGAAGGGGGCTCAGCCGGAACCAAAAAAAATTTCGTTCGGTGCTCGGCCGGCACCAAAACTATTTTCAACAGGGTCTCGGCCGGTACCGAAAATATTTTTGACAGGGGCTCGTCCAGCACCAAAAATATTTCCAGTGGGCGCTCGGCCAGCACTGAAAAAAAATTCGACGTGGTATCGGCTGTCAGTGAAAATATTTTCGATGGGAGCTCAGCTGGAACCGAAAATATTTTCGATGGCACCTCAGCCAGCGCCGAAAATATTTTCGACGGGGGCTTGGCTGGCACCGAAAATATTTTCAAATGGGACTCGGCCGGCGCCGAAAATATTTTCGACGGGAGCTCGGCCGGCACCGAAAATTTTTTCGAAGGTGGTTTGGCCAGCACTGAAAATATGGTTGATGGGGTCTCGTCCGGCACCGAAAATATTTTCGTCAGCGGCTCGGCCGGTCCCAAAAATATTTTCGACTGGGGCTTGGCTGCCATCGAAAAAAATTTGAACGGGGGATTGGCCAGCACTGAAAATATTGTTGACGGGGTCTCGGCTGGAACCGAAAATATTTTCGACGGGCGCTCGGCCAGCACCGAAAATATTTTCGACGGGGTCTCGGCTGGCACCGAAAATATTTTCGACGGCAGCTCGGCCTGTCCCAAAATTATTTTCGAAGGTGGCTCGGCCGGTCCCAAAAATATTTTCGAAGGGGGCTCGACCGGCCTCGAAAATATTTTCGACGGGGGCTTTGCCGGCACCAAAAATATTTTTGACGGCTGCTCGGCCGGTCCCAAAGTTATTTTCGACGGCAGCTCGGTCAGTCCCAAAGATATATTCGACAGCAGCTCGGCCAGCACTGAAAAAAATGTCAAAGGGGGCTCTGCCGGCACCAAAAAAATTTTCGACGGCAGCTCGGCCGGTCCCAAAATTCTTTTCGACGAGAGCTTGGCCAGCATGGAGAAAAATTTCTAAGGGGGCTCAGCCGGCACCAAAAATAAATTTCGATGGGTGCTCGGCGGGTACCAAGAAGTATTTTCGAAGGGGGCTCGGCCTTTACCGAAAATATTTTCGATGGATGCTCAGCCAGCACCGAAAAAAATTTTGACGGGGGATCAGTCGGCACCGAAAATATTTTCGACTGGGACAAGACTGACAATGAAAATATTTTTGACGGCAGCTCGGCAGGTCCCAAAAATATTTTCGACGGGGACTCAGCTTGCACTGAAAATATTTTTGAAAGAGGCTCGGCCGGTACCGAAAATATTTTCGAAGGGGGCTCGGCCGGCACCGAAAATATTTTCGACGGGGGCTCAGGAAGCACTGAAAATATATTCGACGGCAGCTCGGCCAGCACTGATAAAAATTTCAAAGTGGGCTCAGCCGGCACCAAAAAAAATTTCGATGGGGGCTCAGCCAGTGCCGAAAATATTTTCGACTAGGACAAGACTGACACCGAAAATATTTTTGACGGCAGCTCGGCTGGTCCCAAAAATATTTTCTAAGGGGGCTCGGCCTGTTCCAAAAATATTTTCGATGGGGAGTCGGCCGCAATCGAAAAAAATTTCAACGGGGGATCAGCCAGCACCGAAACTATTTTCAACAAGAGCTCAGAGAGAATTGAAAATATTTCCGACGGGGGCTTGGCCGGCACCGAAAATATTTTTGATGGCAGCTCGGCCGGTCCCAAAAATATTTTCGACGGGGGCTCGGCCAGGCCAAAAATATTTTCGACGGGTCTTGGCCGGCACCGAAAATATTTTTGATGGCAGCTCGGCCGACACCGAAAATATTTTTGATGGGGCCTCGGACGGTACCGAAAATATTTTCGACGGGGGCTCGGCCTGTCCCAAAAATATTTTCGAAGGGGGCTCAGCCGGTCCCAAAAATATTTTCGACGGGGTCTTGGCCGGCGCCGAAAATATTTTCGGCGGCAGCTCGGCCGGTCCCAAAAATATATTTGACGGCAGCTCGGCTGGTACCGAAAATATTTGAGAAGGGGGGTCGGCCGGCACAGAAAAAAATTTTGATGGGGGCTCGTCCAGCACCGAAAATATTTTCGTCGGGGTGTTGGCCGGTCCCAAAATTATTTTCGACGAGAGCTCGGCCGGTCCCAAAAATATATTTGACAGGAGCTCAGCCGGTACCGAAAATATTTTTGAAGGGGGCTCGTGCGGCACCAAAAATACTTTCGACGGGGTCTCGGCTGTCACCGGAAATATTTTCGACGGGGTCTCGGCCGGCACCGAAAATATTTTCGACAGGGGCTCAGCCAGCACTGAAAATATTTTTGACGGGAGCTCGGCCGGCTTCGAAAATATTTTCGATGGGGGCTCGGCAGGTACCATAAAAAATTTCAAAGGGTACTCGGCCGGCACCAAAAATATTTTCGACGGGGGCTCGTCCGGCGCCGAAAAGATTTTCGACGGGGGCTCGTCCGGCGCCGAAAAGATTTTCGACGGGGGCTCGGCGTGTCCCAAAATTATTTTCGACGGGGGCTCGGCCGGCGCTGAAAATATTTTCGACGGCAGCTCGACCAGTCCCAAAAATATATTCGACGGCAGCTCAGCCAGCACTGAAAAAAATGTCAAAGGGGGCTCTGCTGACAGCAAAAAAATTTTCGATGGCAGCTCGGCCGGTCCCATAATTCTTTTCGACGGGAGCTCGGCCAGCATGGAGAAAAATTTCTAAGGGGGCTCAGCCGGCAGCAAAAAAAATTTCGATGGTTGCTCGGCGGGTACCAAGAAGTATTTTCGAAGGGGGCTCGGCCGTTACCGAAAATATTTTCGATGGGTGCTCAGCCAGCACCGAAAAAAATTTCGAGGGGGGATGGGCCGGCACCGAAAATATTTTCATCTGGGACAAGACTGACAGTGAAAATATTTTTGACGGCACCTCGGCCGGTCCCAAAAATATTTTCGAAGGGGGCTCGGATGGTTCCAAAAATTTTTTTGACGACAGCTCGGCCGGTCCCAAAAATATATTTGATGGAAGCTCAGCCCATACCGAAAATATTTTCAACGGGGGCTCGGCCGGCACTGAAAATATTTTCGACGGGGGCTCGGCCAGTACCGAAAATATTGTTGACGGGGTCTCGTCCGGCACCGAAAATATTTTCTACAGGGCCTCGGCCGGTCCCAAAAATATTTTCGACGGGGGCTTGGCTGCCATCGAAAAAAATTTCAACGGGGGATCGGCCAGCACTGAAAATATTGTTGACGGGGTCTCGGCTGGCACCGAAAATATTTTCGACGGCAGCTCGGCCTGTCCCAAAATTATTTTCGAAGGTGGCTCGGCCGGTCCCAAAAGTATTTTCAAAGGGGGCTCGGCCGGCGCCGAAAATATTTTCAACGGGGTCTCGGCTGGCACCAAAAATATTTGAGAAGGTGGATCGGCCAGCACTGAAAATATTTTCAACAAGAGCTCGGCCAGCACCGAAAATTTTATCGATGGGGGCTCGTCCGGCGCTGAAAATATTTTCGACGGGGGCTCGACCGGCGCCGAAAATATTTTCAACGGGGGCTTTGCCGGCACCAAAAATATTTTTGATGGCTGCTCGGCCGGTCCCAAAGTTATTTTCGACGGCAGCTCAGTCAGTCCCAAAGATATATTCGACGGCAGCTCGGCCAGCTCTGAAAAAAATGTCAAAGGGGGCTCTGCCGGCACCAAAAAAATTTTTGACGACAGCTCGGCCGGTCCCAAAATTCTTTTCGACTGGAGCTTAGCCAGCACGGAGAAAAATTTCTAAGGGGGCTCAGCCGGCACCAAAAAAAATTTCGATGGGTGCTCGGCGGGTACCAAGAAGTATTTTCGAAGGGGGCTCGGCCGTTACCGAAAATATTTTCGATGGGTGCTCAGCCAGCACCGAAAATAATTTCGACGGGGGATCGGTCGGCACCGAAAATATTTTCGACTGGGACAAGACTGACAATGAAAATATTTTTGACGGCAGCTCGGCCGGTCCCAAAAATATTTTCGACGGGGACTCAGCTTGCACCGAAAATATTTTTGAAAGAGGCTCGACCGGTGCCGAAAATATTTTTGATGGCAGCTCGGCCGACACCGAACATATTTGAGAAGGGGGGTCGGCTGGCACAGAAAAAAATTTTGACGGGGGCTCGTCCAGCACCGAAAATATTTTCGTCGGGGTGTCGGCCGGCACTGAAAATATTTTTGACGGCAGCTCGGCTAGTTCCAAAAATATTTTCTAAGGGGGCTCGGCCTGTTCCAAAAATATTTTCGATGGGGAGTCGCCCGCAATCAAAAAAAATTTCAACTGGGGATCAGCCAGCACCGAAACTATTTTCAACAAGAGCTCAGCCAGCATTGAAAATATTTTTGACAGGGGCTCGACCGGCGCCGAAAATATTTTCGACGGGGGCTTGGCCGGCACCGAAAATATTTTTGATGGCAGCTCGGCCGACACCGAAAATATTTTTGACGGGGCCTCGGACGGTATCGAAAATATTTTCGACGGCAGCTCGGTCAGTCTCAAAGATACATTCAACAGCAGCTCGGCCAGCACTGAAAAAAATTTCAAAGTGGGCTCAGCCGGCACCAAAAAAATTTTCGACGGCAGCTCGGCTGGTCCCAAAATTCTTTTTGACGGGAGCTCGGCCAGCACGGAGAAAAATTTCTAAGGGGGCTCAGCCGGCAGCAAAAAAAATTTCGATGGGTGCTCGGCGGGTACCAAGAACTATTTTCGATGGGGGCTTGGCCGTTACCGAAAATATTTTCTATGGGGGCTCGGCCGGTACCGAAAATATTGTTGACGGGGTCTTGTCCGGCACCGAAAATATTTTCGTCGGCGGCTCGGCCTGTCCCAAAAATATTTTCTACAGGGCCTCGGCCGGTCCCAAAAATATTTTCGTCGGGGGCTTGGCTGCCATCGAAAAAAATTTCAACGGGGGATCGGCCAGCACTGAAAATATTTTTGACGGGGGCTCAGCTGGCGCTGATAATATGTTCGATGGGGGCTCGGCCGGTCCCAAAAATATTTTCGAAGTGGGCTCGGCCGGTCCCAAAAATATCTTCGACAGGGGCTTGGCCGGCACCAAAATTATTTTCGATGGGGTCGGACGGCGCCGAAAATATTTTCGACAGCAGCTCGGGAAGTCCCAAAAATATATTCGATGGCATCTCGGCCAGCACTGAAAAAAATTTCGAAGGGGGCTCAGCCGGAACCAAAAAAAATTTCGACGGGTGCTCGGCCGGCACCAAAACTATTTTCAACAAGGTCTCGGCGGGTACCGAAAATGTTTTTGATGGGGGCTCGTCCGGCGCCGATAATATGTTCGACGGGGGCTCGGCCGGTCCCCAAAATATTTTCGACGAGATCTAGGCCCGTCCCAAAAATATATTTGACAGCAGCTCGGTCGGTGCCGAAAATATTTGAGAAGGGTAGTTAGCCGGCACAGAAAAAAATTTCGACGGGGGCTTGGCCGGCGCCGAAAATATTTTCGACGGCAGCTCGACCAGTCGCAAAAATATGTTCGATGGCAACTCGGCCAGCTCTGAAAAAAATTTCAGAGGGGGCTCTGCTGGCACCAAAAAAGTTTTCGACGGCAGCTCGGAGAGTCCCAAAATTCTTTTCGACGGGAGCTCGGCCAGCACAGAGAAAAATTTCGAAGGGGGCTCAGCCGGCACTGAAAAAAATTTCGATGGGTGCTCGGCCGGCACCAAAACTATTTTCAACAGGGGCTCGGCCGGTACAAAATATTGTCGACGGGGCCTCGACCAGTACCGAAAATATTTTTGACAGGGTCTCATTCAGCACCGAAAATATTTTCGACGGGGGCTCGGCCAGCACCGAAAATATTTTCGACGGCGTCTCGGCCGGCACCAAAAATATTTTCGACGGGGTCTCGTCTGGCACCGAAAATATTTTCGAAGAGGGCTCGGCGTGTCCCAAAAATATTTTCGACGGGGGCTTGGCCGGCGCCGAAAATATTTTCGGCGGCAGCTCGGCCAGTCCCAAAAATATATTCGACGGTAGCTCGGCCAACACTGAAAAAAATTTCAAAGGGGGCTCAGCCGGCACCAAAAAAAATATCGTTGGGTGCTCGGCCGGCACCAAAACTATTTTCAACGGGGACTCGGCCGGCGCCGAAAATATTTGTGACAGGGGCTCGGCTGGTCCCAAAAATATTTTCGACGAGAGCTCGGCCGGTCCCAAAACTATATTTTACGGCAGCTCGGTTGGTACCGAAAATATTTGAGAAGGGGGGTCGGCTGGCACAGAAAAAAATTTTGACGGGGGCTCGTCCAGCACCGAAAATATTTTCTTCGGGGTGTCGGCCGGCACCGAAAATATTTTTGATGGTAGCTCGGCCGGTTCCAAAATTATTTTCGAAGGTGGCTCGGCCGGTCCCAAAAGTATTTTCAAAGGGGGCTCGGCCGGCGCCGAAAATATTTTCAACGGGGTCTCGGCTGGCACCAAAAATATTTGAGAAGGTGGATCGGCCAGCACTGAAAATATTTTCAACAAGAGCTCGGCCAGCACCGAAAATTTTATCGATGGGGGCTCATCCGGCGCTGAAAATATTTTCGACGGGGGCTCGACCGGCGCCGAAAATATTTTCGACGGGGGCTTTGCCGGCACCAAAAATATTTTTGATGGCTGCTCGGCCGGTCCCAAAGTTATTTTCGACGGCAGCTCAGTCAGTCCCAAAGATATATTCGACGGCAGCTCGGCCAGCTCTGAAAAAAATGTCAAAGGGGGCTCTGCCGGCACCAAAAAAATTTTTGACGACAGCTCGGCCGGTCCCAAAATTCTTTTCGACTGGAGCTTAGCCAGCACGGAGAAAAATTTCTAAGGGGGCTCAGCCGGCACCAAAAAAAATTTCGATGGGTGCTCGGCGGGTACCAAGAACTATTTTCGATGGGGGCTTGGCCGTTACCGAAAATATTTTCTATGGGGGCTCGGCCGGTACCGAAAATATTGTTGACGGGGTCTTGTCCGGCACCGAAAATATTTTCGTTGGCGGCTCGGCCTGTCCCAAAAATATTTTCTACAGGGCCTCGGCCGGTCCCAAAAATATTTTCGACGGGGGCTTGGCTGCCATCGAAAAAAATTTCAACGGGGGATCGGCCAGCACTGAAAATATTGTTGACGGGGTCTTGTCCGGCACCGAAAATATTTTCGTCGGCGGCTCGGCCTGTCCCAAAAATATTTTCTACAGGGCCTCGGCCGGTCCCAAAAATATTTTCGTCGGGGGCTTGGCTGCCATCGAAAAAAATTTCAACGGGGGATCGGCCAGCACTGAAAATATTTTTGACGGGGGCTCAGCTGGCGCTGATAATATGTTCGATGGGGGCTCGGCCGGTCCCAAAAATATTTTCGAAGTGGGCTCGGCCGGTCCCAAAAATATCTTCGACAGGGGCTTGGCCGGCACCAAAATTATTTTCGATGGGGTCGGACGGCGCCGAAAATATTTTTGACAGCAGCTCGGGAAGTCCCAAAAATATATTCGATGGCATCTCGGCCAGCACTGAAAAAAATTTCGAAGGGGGCTCAGCCGGAACCAAAAAAAATTTCGTTGGGTGCTCGGCCGGCACCAAAACTATTTTCAACAAGGTCTCGGCGGGTACCGAAAATGTTTTTGATGGGGGCTCGTCCGGCGCCGATAATATGTTCGACGGGGGCTCGGCCGGTCCCCAAAATATTTTCGACGAGATCTAGGCCCGTCCCAAAAATATATTTGACAGCAGCTCGGTCGGTGCCGAAAATATTTGAGAAGGGTAGTTAGCCGGCACAGAAAAAAATTTCGACGGGGGCTTGGCCGGCGCCGAAAATATTTTCGACGGCAGCTCAACCAGTCCCAAAAATATGTTCGATGGCAACTCGGCCAGCTCTGAAAAAAATTTCAGAGATGGCTCTGCCGGCACCAAAAAAATTTTTGACGGCAGCTCGGCCGGTCCCAAAATTCTTTTCGATGGGAGCTCGGCCAGCACGGAGAAAAATTTCTAAGGGGGCTCAGCCGGCAGCAAAAAAAATTTCGATGGGTGCTCGGCGGGCACCAAGAACTATTTTCGACGGGGGCTCGACCGGCGTCGAAAATATTTCCGACGGGGGCTTTGTCGGCACCAAAAATATTTTTGACGGCTGCTCGGCCGGTCCCAAAATTATTTTCGACGGCAGCTCGGTCAGTCCCAAAGATACATTCAACGGCAGCTAGGCCAGCACTGAAAAAGATTTCGAAGGGGTCTCAGCCGGCACCAAAAATATTTGAGAAGGGGGATCGGCCAGCACTGAAAATATTTTCAACAAGAGCTCGGCCAGTACCGAAAATATTTTTGACAGGGTCTCATCCAGCACCGAAAATATTTTTGACGGGGGCTCAGCCGGCGCCGATAATATGTTCGACGGGGGCTCGGCCGGTCCCAAAAAGATTTTCGACGAGATCTAGGCCGGTCCCAAAAATATATTTGACAGCAGCTCGGCTGGTACCGAAAATATTTGAGAAGGGGAGTCATCCGGCACAGAAAAAAATTTCGAAGGGGGCTTGGCCGGCACCGAAAATATTTTCGACGGCAGCTCAACCAGTCCCAAAAATATATTTGAAGGCAGCTCGGCCAGCTCTGAAAAAAATTTCAGAGGTGGCTCTGCCGGCACCAAGAAAATTTTCGACGGCAGCTCGGCCGGTCCCAAAATTCTTTTCGACGGGAGCTCGGCCAGCACGGAGAAAAATTTCTAAGGGGGCTCAGCCGGCAGCAAAAAAAATTTCGATGGGTGCTTGGCGGGCACCAAGAACTATTTTCGATGGGCGCTAGGCCGTTACCGAAAATATTTTCGACGGGGGCTCGGCCAGCACCGAAAATATTTTCGACGGGGTCTTGTCCGGCACCGAAAATATTTTCGTCGGCGGCTCGGCCTGTCCCAAAAATATTTTCTACGGGGCCTCGGCCGGTCCCAAAAATATTTTCGTCGGGGGCTTGGCTGCCATCGAAAAAAATTTCAACGGGGGATCGGCCAGCACTGAAAATATTGTTGACGGGGGCTCATCCGGCACCCAAAATATTTTCGACGTTGGCTCGGCCTCTCCCAAAAATATTTTCGAAGTTGGCTCGGCCGGTCCCAAAAATATCTTCGACAGGGGCTTGGCCGGCGCCAAAATTATTTTCGACGGGGCTGGGATGGCGCCGAAAATATTTTTGACAGCAGCTCGGGCAGTCCCAAAAATATATTTGACGGCAGCTCGTCCAGCACTGAAAAAAATTTCAAAGGGGGCTCAGCCAGCACCAAAAAAAATTTCGTTGGGTGCTCGGCCGGCACCAAAAGTATTTTCAACGGGGGCTCGGCCGGCACCGAAAATATTTGTGACAGGGGCTCGGCTGGTCCCAAAAATATTTTCGATGAGAGCTCGGCCGGTCCCAAAACTATATTTGACGGCAGCTCGGTTGGTACCGAAAATATTTGAGAAGGGGGGTCGTCTGGCACAGAAAAAAATTTTGACGGGGGCTCGTCCAGCACCGAAAATATTTTCTTCGGGGTGTCGGCCGGCACCGAAAATATTTTCGACGGCAGCTCAGCCGGTTCCAAAAATATTTTCGAAGGGGGCTCGGCCGGTCTGAAAAATATTTTCGACGAGAGCTCGGCCGGTCCCAAAACTATATTTGACAGCAGCTCGGCTGGTACCGAAAATATTTTTGAAGGGGGCTCGTGCGGCACCAAAAATAATTTTGAAGGGGACTCGGCCAGCACCGAAAATATTTTCGACGGGAGCTCGGCCAGCACCAAAAATATTTTCGACGGGGGCTCATCCGGCACCGAAAATATTTTCAACGGGGGCTTGGCTGGCGCCGACAATATTTTCGACGGCAGCTCGACCAGTCCCAAAAATATATTCGACGGCAGCTCGGCCAGCTCTGAAAAAAATTTCAGAGGTGGCTCTGCCGGCACCAAAAAAATTTTCGACGGCAGCTCTGCCGGTCCCAAAATTCTTTTCGACGGCAGCTCGGTCAGTCCCAAAGATATATTCGATGGCAGCTTGGCCTTCACTGAAAAAAATTTCAAAGTGGGCTCAGCTGGCACCAAAAAAATTTTCGATGGCAGCTCGGCCGGTCCCAAAATTCTTTTCGACGGGATCTCGGCCAGCATGGAGAAAAATTTCGAAGGGGGCTCAGCCGGCACCAAAAAAAATTTCGATGTGTGCTCAGCAGGCACCAAGAACTATTTTCAACGGGGGCTCGGCCGTTACTGAAAATGTTTTCGATGGGGGCTCGTCCGGCGCCGAAAATATTTTCGACGGGGGCTTGGCCGGCACCGAAATATTTTCGACAGGGGCTCGGCCAGTTCCAAAAATATTTTCGAAGGGGGCTCGTCTGGTCCCAAAAATATTTTCGACGAGAGCTCGGCCAATCCCAAAAATATATTTGACGGGAGCTCAGCCAGTACTGAAAATATATTTGAAGGGGGCTCGTGCGGCACCAAAAAGAATTTCGAAGGGGACTTGGCAAGCACCGAAAATATTTTCGACGGGGTCTCGGCCAGCACCGAAAATATTTTCGACGGGGGCTCCGCGTGTCCCAAAAATATTTTCAACGGGGGCTTGGCCGGCACCAAAAATATTTTCGACGGCAGCTCGACCAGTCCCAAAAATATATTTGACGGCAGCTCGGCCAGCTCTGAAAAAAATTTCAGAGGGGGCTCTGCCGGCACAAAAAAATTTTCGACGGCAGCTCGGCCGGTCCCAAAATTCTTTTCGACATGAACTCGGCCAGCACGGAGAAAAATTTCTAAGGGGGCTCAGCCGGCAGCAAAATAAATTTCGATGGGTGCTCGGCGGGCACCAAGAACTATTTTCGACAGGGGCTCGGCTGTTACCGAAAATGTTTTCGATGGGGGCTCGTCCGGCGCTGAAAATATTTTCGACGGGGGCTCGACCGCCTCGAAAATATTTCTGACGGGGGCTTTGCTGGCACCAAAAATATTTTTGATGGCTGCTCGGCCGGTCCCAAAATTATTTTCGACGGCAGCTCGGTCAGTCCCAAAGATATATTCGATGGCAGCTCAGGCTTCAGTGAAAAAAATTTCAAAGTGGGCTCAGCCGGCACCAAAATTAATTTTCGACGGCAGCTCAGCCGGCGCCAAAATTATTTTTGACGGGGTTCGGATGGCGCCGAAAATATTTTCGACAGCATCTCGGGCAGTCCCAAAAATATATTCGATGGCAGCTCGGCCAGCACTGAAAAAAATTTCGAAAGGGGCTCGTCCGGAACCAAAAAAAATTTCGTTGGGTGCTCGGCCGGCACCAAAACTATTTTCAACAGTGTCTCGGCCGGTACCGAACATATTTTTGATGGGGACTCGTCCGGCACCAAAAATATTTTCGGTGGGCGCTCGGCCAGCACTAAAAAAAAATTCGACGTGGTATCGGCTGTCAGTGAAAATATTCTCGACGGGAGCTCAGCCGGAACCAAAAATATTTTCGATGGCAACTCAGCCAGCGCCGAAAATATTTTCGACGGGGGCTTGGCCGGCACCGAAAATATTTTCGAAAGTGGTACGGCCGGCACCGAAAATATTTTCGAAGGGGGCTCGGCCGGCGCTGAAAATATTTTGGACGGCAGCTCGGCCGGTTCCAAAAATATTTTCGAAGGGGGCTCGGCCGGTCCCAAAATTATTTTCGACGAGAGCTCGGCCGGTCCCAAAAATATATTTGACGGGAGCTCAGCCGGTACCGAAAATATTTTTGAAGGGGGCTCGGCCGGCACCAAAAATATTTTCGATGGGGGCTCAGCCAGCACTGAAAATATTTTTGACGGGAGCTTGGTCGGCTTCGAAAATATTTTCGATGGGGCTTGGCTGGTACCATAAAAAATTTCGAAGGGTCCTCGGCCGGCACCAAAAATATTTTCGACGGGGGCTTGGACGGCGCCAAAAATATTTTCGACGGGGGCTCGGCGTGTCCTAAAAATATTTTTGACGGGGGCTTTGCCGGCAGCAAAAATATTTTTGACGGCTGCTCGGCCGGTCCCAAAATTATTTTTGACCGCAGCTCGGTCAGTCCCAATGACATATTCGATGGCAGCTCGGCCAGCACTGAAAAAAATTTCAAAGTGGGCTCGCTCCCACCAAAAAAATTTTCGACGACAGCTCGGCCGGTCCCAAAATTCTTTTCGACGGGAGCTCGGCCCGCACTGAAAAAAATTTCGAACGGGGCTCAGCCGGTACCAAAAACAATTTCGATGGGTGCTCGGCTGGCACCAATACTATTTTCAACGAGGGCTCGGCCGGTACAAAATATTTTCAATGGGGGCTCGGCCGGCTTCGAAAATATTTTCGACAGTGTCTCATCCAGCACTGAAAATATTTTTGACGGGGGCTCAGCCGGCGCCAATAATATGTTTGACGGGGGCTCGGCCGGTCCCAAAAATATTTTCGACGAGAGCTAGTCTGGTCCCAAAAATATATTTGACAGCAGTTCGGCCGGTGCCGAAAATATTTGAGAAGGGGAGTCAGCCGGCACAGAAAAAAATTTCGATGGGGGCTCGGCCAGCATCGAAATTATTTTCGACTGGAACAAGACTGACACCGAAAATATTTTTGACGGCAGCTCGGCCGGTCCCAAAAATATTTTCGACGAGAGCTCGGCCGGTCCCAAAATTATTTTCGACGAGAGCTCGTCCGGTCCCAAAAATATATTTGATGGGAGCTCAGCCGGTACCGAAAATATTTTTGAAGCGGGCTCATGCGGCACCAAAATTAATTTCGAAGGGACTCAGCCAGCAATGAAAATATTTTCGACGGGGTCTCGGCCGGCACCGAAAATATTTGAGAAGGGGGATCGACCAGCACCGAAAATATTTTCAACGGGGGCTCGACCAGTTCCAAAAATATTTTCGACGGGGGCTTGGCCGGTCCCAAAAATATTTTCGATGGGGGCTCGTCCAGCGCCGAAAAGATTTTCGACGGGTGCTCTTCCGGTAGTGAAAATATTTTCGACGGGGTCTCGGCTGGCACCAAAAATATTTGAGAAGGGGGATCGGCCAGCACTGAAAATATTTTCAACAAGAGCTCGGCCAGCACCGAAAATGTTTCGATGGGGGCTCGTCCGGCACTGAAAATATTTTCGACGGGGCCTCAGCCGGCTTCGAAAATATTTTCGACAGTGTCTCATCCAGCACTGAAAATATTTTTGACGGGGGCTCAGCCAGCGCCAATAATATGTTCGACGGGGTCTCGGCCGGTCCCAAAAATATATTTGACAGCAGCTCGACCAGTGCCGAAAATATTTGAGAAGGGGAGTCAGCAGGCACAGAAAAAAATTTTGATGGGGGCTCAGCCAGTATCGAAAATATTTTCGACTGGAACAAGACTGACACCGAAAATATTTTTGATGGCAGCTCGGCCGGTCCCAATAATATTTTTGAAGCGGGCTCGGCTGGTCCCAAAAATATTTTCGACGAGAGCTAGGCAGGTCCCAAAAATATATTTGATGGCAGATCAGGGGCTCTGCTGGTGCCGAAAATATTTTCGACTGCGACAAGACTGACACTGAAAATATTTTTGACAGCAGCTCGGCCGGTCCAAAAAATATTTTCAAAGGGGGCTCAGCCCGTCCCAAAAATATTTTCTACGGGGGCTCGGCCGGCATCGAAAAAATTTCAATGGGGGATCGGCCAGCACAGAAATTTTCAACAAGAGCTCAGCCAGCACTCAAAATGTTTTCTACCGGAGCTCAGCCAGCACCGAAAATATTTTTGACGGGGGCTCGGCCGGCACCGAAAATATTTTCGATGGCAGCTCGGCCAGTCCCAAAAATATTTTCGACGAGAGCTCGGCCGGTCCCAAAAATATATTTGACGGCTGCTCGGCTGGTACCGAAAATATTTGAGAAGGGGCGTCGGCCGGCACAGAAAAAAATTTCGAAGGGGGCTCGGCCAGCACCGAAAATATTTTCTTCGGGGTGTCGGCCAGCACCGAAAATATTTTCGATCGGGGCTCAGCCGGCACTGAAAATATTTTCGAGGGGGGCTCAGCCAGCCCCGAAAATATTTTCAATGGCGGCTCGGCCGGCACCGAAAATATTTTTGAAGGGGGCTCGGCCGGTCCCAAAAATAGTTTCGAGGAGAGCTCGGCCGGTCCCAAAAATATATTTGACGGGTGCTCAGCTGGTACCGAAAATATTTTTGAAGGAGGCTCGTGCGGCACCAAAAATAATTTCGAAGGGGACTCGGCCAGCACCGAAAATATTTTCGACGGGGTCTCGGCCAGCACCGAAAATATTTTCGACGGGGGCTCAGCCAGCACTGAAAATATTTTTGACGGGAGCTCGGTTGGCTTCGAAAATATTTTCGACGGGGTCTCGTCCGGCGCCGAAAATATTTTCGACAGGGGCTCGGCGTGTCCCAAAAATTTTTTTGATGGGGGCTTGGCCGGCGCCGAAAATATTTTTGACGGCAACTCGACCAGTCCCAAAAAAATATTCGACGGCAGCTCGGCCAGCTCTGAAAAAAATGTCAAAGGGGGCTCTGCCGGCACCAAAAAAATTTTTGACGGCAGCTCGGCCGGTCCCAAAATTCTTTTCGACGGGAGCTTGGCCAGCACGGAGAAAAACTTCTAAGTGGGCTCAGCCGGCACCAAAAAATATTTTGACTGGGGCTCGGCCAGCGCCGAAAATATTTTCAACTAGGACAAGACTGACACCGAAAATATTTTTGACGGCAGCTCGGCCGGTCCCAAAAATATTTTCAAAGAGGGCTCGGCCTGTTCCAAAAATATTTTCGATGTGGAGTCGGCTGCAATCGAAAAAAATTTGAACGGGGGATCAGCCAGCACCGAAACTATTTTCAACAAGAGCTCAGCCAGCACCGAAAATATTTTCGAACTGGGCTCAGCCGGCACCGAAAATATTTTCGAGGGGGGCTCGGCCTGTCCCAAAAATATTTTCTGAAGGGGGCTCGGCCAGTCCCAAAGATATTTTCGACGGGGTCTCGGCCGGCACCGAAAATATTTTCGACGGGGGCTCGGCCGGTCCCAAAAATATTTTCAATGAGAGCTCGGCCGGTCCCAAAAATATATTTGACGGCAGCTCGGCCGGTATCGAAAAAATTTGAGAAGGGCTGTCGGCCAGCACCGAATATATTTTCGACAGGGACAAGACTGACATCAAAAATATTTTTGACGGCATCTCGGACGGTCCCAAAAATATTTTTGAAGGGGGCTCGGCAGGTCCCAAAAATATTTTCGACGAGAGCTCAGCTGGTCCCAAAAATATATTTGAGGGGAGCTCAGCCAGTACCGAAAATACTTTTGAAGGGGGCTCATGCGGCCCGAAAATAATTTCAAAGGCGTCTCGGCCAGCACTGAAAATATTTTCGACGGGGGCTCGGCCGGCACTGAAAATATTTTCGACGGGGGCTCGGCTGGCACCGAAACTGTTTTCGAAGAGGGCTCGGCCGGCGCCGATAATATTTTTGACGGGGGCTCGGCCGGCGCCGAAACTGTTTTCGAAAGGGGCTCGGCCGGCACCAAAAATATTTGAGAAGGGGGATCGGCCAGCACTGAAAATATTTTCAACAAGAGCTCGGCCAGCACCGAAAATATTTTCGACGGGGGCTCGACCGGCCTCGAAAATATTTTCGACGGGGGCTTTGCCGGCACCAAAAATAATTTTGACGGCTGCTCGGCCGGTCCCAAAATTATTTTCGACGGCAGCTCGGTCAGTCCCAAAGATATATTCGACGGCAGCTCGGCCAGCACTGAAAAAAATTTCAAAGTGGGCTCAGCCGGCACGAAAAAAAATTTCGATGGGTGCTCGGCCAGCACCAAAACTATTTTCAAAAGGGGCTTGGCCAGCACCAAAAAAGATTTCGAAGGGGTCTCAGCCGGCGCCAAAAATATTTTCGACTGCAGCTCGACCAGTCGCAAAAATATATTCGAAGGCAGCTTGGCCAGGTCTGAAAAAAATTTCAGAGGTGGCTCTGCCGGCACCAAGAAAATTTTCGACGGCAGCTCGGCCGGTCCCAAAATTCTTTTTGACGGGAGCTCGGCCAGCATGGAGAAAAATTTCTAAGGGGGCTCAGCCGGCAGCAAAAAAAATTTCGATGGGTGCTCGGCGGGCACCAAGAACTATTTTTGACGGGGGCTCGGCCGTTACCGAAAATGTTTTCGATGGGGGCTCGTCCGGCGCTGAAAATATTTTTGACGGGGTCTCTGACGGTACTGAAAATATTTTCGATGGCGGCTCGGCCTGTCCCAAAAATATTTTCGGAGGGGGCTTGAGCAGTCCCAAAAATATTTTCGATGGGGGCTTGGCCGGTGCCAAAAATATTTTCGATGGCAGCTCGTCCAATCCCAAAAATATATTTGACGGCAGCTTGGCCAGCAATGAAAAAAATTTCAAAGGGGGCTCAGCCGGCACCAAAAAAAATTTCGTTTGGTGCTCGGCCGGCACCAAAAGTATTTTCAACAGGGGCTCGGCCAGCACCGAAAATATTTGCGACAGGGGCTCGGCTGGTCCCAAAAATATTTTCGACGAGAGCTCGGCCGGTCCCAAAACTATATTTGACAGCAGCTCGGCTGGTACCGAAAATATTTGAGAAGGGGGGTCGGCTGGCACAGAAAAAAATTTTGACGGGGGCTCGTCCAGCACCGAAAATATTTTCTTCGGGGTGTTGGCCGGCACCGAAAATATTTTCGACGGCAGCTCGGCCGGTTCCAAAAATATTTTCGAAGGGGGCTCGGCCGGTCCCAATAATATATTTGACGGGAGCTCAGCCGGTACCGAAAATATTTTTGAAGGGGGCTCGTGCGGCACCAAAAATAATTTTGAAGGGGACTCGGCCAGCACCGAAAATATTTTCGTCCGGCTTCGAAAATATTTTCGATGGGGCTCGGCTGGTACCATAAAAAATTTCGAAGGGTCCTTGGCCAGCACCAAAAATATTTTCGACGGGGGCTCGTCCGGCCTCGAAAATATTTTTGACGGGGGCTCCGCGTGTCCCAAAAATATTTTCAACGGGGCTTGGCCGGCGCCGACAATATTTTCGACGGCAGCTCGACCAGTCCCAAAAATATATTCGACGGCAGCTCGGCCAGCTCTGAAAAAAATTTCAGAGGTGGCTCTGCCGGCACCAAAAAAATTTTTGACGGCAGCTCGGCCGGTCCCAAAATTCTTTTCGATGGGAGCTCGGCCAGCACGGAGAAAAATTTCTAAGGGGGCTCAGCCGGCAGCAAAAAAAATTTCGATGGGTGCTCGGCGGGCACCAAGAACTATTTTCGACGGGGGCTCGACTGTTACCGAAAATATTTTCGACGGGGGCTCGACCGGCGTCGAAAATATTTCCGACGGGGGCTTTGTCGGCACCAAAAATATTTTTGACGGCTGCTCGGCCGGTCCCAAAATTATTTTCGACGGCAGCTCGGTCAGTCCCAAAGATACATTCAACGGCAGCTAGGCCAGCACTGAAAAAGATTTCGAAGGGGTCTCAGCCGGCACCAAAAATATTTGAGAAGGGGGATCGGCCAGCACTGAAAATATTTTCAACAAGAGCTCGGCCAGTACCGAAAATATTTTTGACAGGGTCTCATCCAGCACCGAAAATATTTTTGACGGGGGCTCAGCCGGCGCCGATAATATGTTCGACGGGGGCTCGGCCGGTCCCAAAAAGATTTTCGACGAGATCTAGGCCGGTCCCAAAAATATATTTGACAGCAGCTCGGCTGGTACCGAAAATATTTGAGAAGGGGAGTCATCCGGCACAGAAAAAAATTTCGAAGGGGGCTTGGCCGGCACCGAAAATATTTTCGAAAGTGGTACGGCCGGCACCGAAAATATTTTCGACGGGGGCTCGGCCGGTTCCAAAAATATTTTCGAAGGGGGCTCGGCCGGTCCCAAAATTATTTTCGACGAGAGCTCGGCCGGTCCCAAAAATATATTTGACGGGAGCTCAGCCGGTACCGAAAATATTTTTGAAGGGGGCTCGGCCGGCACCAAAAATATTTTCGATGGGGGCTCAGCCAGCACTGAAAATATTTTTGACGGGAGCTTGGTCGGCTTCGAAAATATTTTCGATGGGGCTTGGCTGGTACCATAAAAAATTTCGAAGGGTCCTCGGCCGGCACCAAAAATATTTTCGACGGGGGCTTGGACGGCGCCAAAAATATTTTCGACGGGGGCTCGGCGTGTCCTAAAAATATTTTTGACGGGGGCTTTGCCGGCAGCAAAAATATTTTTGACGGCTGCTCGGCCGGTCCCAAAATTATTTTTGACCGCAGCTCGGTCAGTCCCAATGACATATTCGATGGCAGCTCGGCCAGCACTGAAAAAAATTTCAAAGTGGGCTCGCTCCCACCAAAAAAATTTTCGACGACAGCTCGGCCGGTCCCAAAATTCTTTTCGACGGGAGCTCGGCCCGCACTGAAAAAAATTTCGAACGGGGCTCAGCCGGTACCAAAAACAATTTCGATGGGTGCTCGGCTGGCACCAATACTATTTTCAACGAGGGCTCGGCCGGTACAAAATATTTTCAATGGGGGCTCGGCCGGCTTCGAAAATATTTTCGACAGTGTCTCATCCAGCACTGAAAATATTTTTGACGGGGGCTCAGCCGGCGCCAATAATATGTTTGACGGGGGCTCGGCCGGTCCCAAAAATATTTTCGACGAGAGCTAGTCTGGTCCCAAAAATATATTTGACAGCAGTTCGGCCGGTGCCGAAAATATTTGAGAAGGGGAGTCAGCCGGCACAGAAAAAAATTTCGATGGGGGCTCGGCCAGCATCGAAATTATTTTCGACTGGAACAAGACTGACACCGAAAATATTTTTGACGGCAGCTCGGCCGGTCCCAAAAATATTTTCGACGAGAGCTCGGCCGGTCCCAAAATTATTTTCGACGAGAGCTCGTCCGGTCCCAAAAATATATTTGATGGGAGCTCAGCCGGTACCGAAAATATTTTTGAAGCGGGCTCATGCGGCACCAAAATTAATTTCGAAGGGACTCAGCCAGCAATGAAAATATTTTCGACGGGGTCTCGGCCGGCACCGAAAATATTTGAGAAGGGGGATCGACCAGCACCGAAAATATTTTCAACGGGGGCTCGACCAGTTCCAAAAATATTTTCGACGGGGGCTTGGCCGGTCCCAAAAATATTTTCGATGGGGGCTCGTCCAGCGCCGAAAAGATTTTCGACGGGTGCTCTTCCGGTAGTGAAAATATTTTCGACGGGGTCTCGGCTGGCACCAAAAATATTTGAGAAGGGGGATCGGCCAGCACTGAAAATATTTTCAACAAGAGCTCGGCCAGCACCGAAAATGTTTCGATGGGGGCTCGTCCGGCACTGAAAATATTTTCGACGGGGCCTCGGCCGGCTTCGAAAATATTTTCGACAGTGTCTCATCCAGCACTGAAAATATTTTTGACGGGGGCTCAGCCAGTGCCAATAATATGTTCGACGGGGTCTCGGCCGGTCCCAAAAATATATTTGACAGCAGCTCGACCGGTGCCGAAAATATTTGAGAAGGGGAGTCAGCAGGCACAGAAAAAAATTTTGATGGGGGCTCAGCCAGTATCGAAAATATTTTCGACTGGAACAAGACTGACACCGAAAATATTTTTGATGGCAGCTCGGCCGGTCCCAATAATATTTTTGAAGCGGGCTCGGCTGGTCCCAAAAATATTTTCGACGAGAGCTAGGCAGGTCCCAAAAATATATTTGATGGCAGATCAGGGGCTCTGCTGGTGCCAAAAATATTTTCGACTGCGACAAGACTGACACTGAAAATATTTTTGACAGCAGCTCGGCCAGTCCAAAAAATATTTTCAAAGGGGGCTCAGCCCGTCCCAAAAATATTTTCTACGGGGGCTCGGCCGGCATCGAAAAAATTTCAATGGGGGATCGGCCAGCACAGAAATTTTCAACAAGAGCTCAGCCAGCACTCAAAATGTTTTCTACCGGAGCTCAGCCAGCACCGAAAATATTTTTGACGGGGGCTCGGCCGGCACCGAAAATATTTTCGATGGCAGCTCGGCCAGTCCCAAAAATATTTTCGACGAGAGCTCGGCCGGTCCCAAAACTATATTTGACAGCAGCTCGGCTGGTACCGAAAATATTTGAGAAGGGGGGTCGGCTGGCACAGAAAAAAATTTTGACGGGGGCTCGTCCAGCACCGAAAATATTTTCTTCGGGGTGTTGGCCGGCACCGAAAATATTTTCGACGGCAGCTCGGCCGGTTCCAAAAATATTTTCGAAGGGGGCTCGGCCGGTCCCAATAATATATTTGACGGGAGCTCAGCCGGTACCGAAAATATTTTTGAAGGGGGCTCGTGCGGCACCAAAAATAATTTTGAAGGGGACTCGGCCAGCACCGAAAATATTTTCGTCCGGCTTCGAAAATATTTTCGATGGGGCTCGGCTGGTACCATAAAAAATTTCGAAGGGTCCTCGGCCAGCACCAAAAATATTTTCGACGGGGGCTCGTCCGGCCTCGAAAATATTTTTGACGGGGGCTCCGCGTGTCCCAAAAATATTTTCAACGGGGCTTGGCCGGCGCCGACAATATTTTCGACGGCAGCTCGACCAGTCCCAAAAATATATTCGACGGCAGCTCGGCCAGCTCTGAAAAAAATTTCAGAGGTGGCTCTGCCGGCACCAAAAAAATTTTTGACGGCAGCTCGGCCGGTCCCAAAATTCTTTTCGATGGGAGCTCGGCCAGCACGGAGAAAAATTTCTAAGGGGGCTCAGCCGGCAGCAAAAAAAATTTCGATGGGTGCTCGGCGGGCACCAAGAACTATTTTCGACGGGGGCTCGACTGTTACCGAAAATATTTTCGACGGGGGCTCGACCGGCGTCGAAAATATTTCCGACGGGGGCTTTGTCGGCACCAAAAATATTTTTGACGGCTGCTCGGCCGGTCCCAAAATTATTTTCGACGGCAGCTCGGTCAGTCCCAAAGATACATTCAACGGCAGCTAGGCCAGCACTGAAAAAGATTTCGAAGGGGTCTCAGCCGGCACCAAAAATATTTGAGAAGGGGGATCGGCCAGCACTGAAAATATTTTCAACAAGAGCTCGGCCAGTACCGAAAATATTTTTGACAGGGTCTCATCCAGCACCGAAAATATTTTTGACGGGGGCTCAGCCGGCGCCGATAATATGTTCGACGGGGGCTCGGCCGGTCCCAAAAAGATTTTCGACGAGATCTAGGCCGGTCCCAAAAATATATTTGACAGCAGCTCGGCTGGTACCGAAAATATTTGAGAAGGGGAGTCATCCGGCACAGAAAAAAATTTCGAAGGGGGCTTGGCCGGCACCGAAAATATTTTCGACGGCAGCTCAACCAGTCCCAAAAATATATTTGAAGGCAGCTCGGCCAGCTCTGAAAAAAATTTCAGAGGTGGCTCTGCCGGCACCAAGAAAATTTTCGACGGCAGCTCGGCCGGTCCCAAAATTCTTTTCGACGGGAGCTCGGCCAGCACGGAGAAAAATTTCTAAGGGGGCTCAGCCGGCAGCAAAATAAATTTCGATGGGTGCTCGGCGGGCACCAAGAACTATTTTCGACCGGGGCTCGGCTGTTACCGAAAATATTTTCGACGGGGGCTCGGCCAGCACCGAAAATATTTTCGACGGGGTCTTGTCCGGCACCGAAAATATTTTCGTCGGCGGCTCAGCCTGTCCCAAAAATATTTTCTACGGGGCCTCGGCCGGTCCCAAAAATATTTTCGTCGGGGGCTTGGCTGCCATCGAAAAAAATTTCAACGGGGGATCGGCCAGCACTGAAAATATTGTTGACGGGGGCTCATCCGGCACCCAAAATATTTTCGACGTTGGCTCGGCCTCTCCCAAAAATATTTTCGAAGTTGGCTCGGCCGGTCCCAAAAATATCTTCGACAGGGGCTTGGCCGGCGCCAAAATTATTTTCGACGGGGCTGGGATGGCGCCGAAAATATTTTTGACAGCAGCTCGGGCAGTCCCAAAAATATATTTGACGGCAGCTCGTCCAGCACTGAAAAAAATTTCAAAGGGGGCTCAGCCAGCACCAAAAAAAATTTCGTTGGGTGCTCGGCCGGCACCAAAAGTATTTTCAACGGGGGCTCGGCTGGCACCGAAAATATTTGTGACAGGGGCTCGGCTGGTCCCAAAAATATTTTCGATGAGAGCTCGGCCGGTCCCAAAACTATATTTGACGGCAGCTCGGTTGGTACCGAAAATATTTGAGAAGGGGGGTCGTCTGGCACAGAAAAAAATTTTGACGGGGGCTCGTCCAGCACCGAAAATATTTTCTTCGGGGTGTCGGCTGGCACCGAAAATATTTTCGACGGCAGCTCAGCCGGTTCCAAAAATATTTTCGAAGGGGGCTCGGCCGGTCTGAAAAATATTTTCGACGAGAGCTCAGCCGGTCCCAAAACTATATTTGACAGCAGCTCGGCTGGTACCGAAAATATTTTTGAAGGGGGCTCGTGCGGCACCAAAAATAATTTTGAAGGGGACTCGGCCAGCACCGAAAATATTTTCGACGGGAGCTCGGCCAGCACCAAAAATATTTTCGACGGGGGCTCATCCGGCACCGAAAATATTTTCAACGGGGGCTTGGCTGGCGCCGACAATATTTTCGACGGCAGTTCGACCAGTCCCAAAAATATATTCGACGGCAGCTCGGCCAGCTCTGAAAAAAATTTCAGAGGTGGCTCTGCCGGCACCAAAAAAATTTTCGACGGCAGCTCTGCCGGTCCCAAAATTCTTTTCGACGGCAGCTCGGTCAGTCCCAAAGATATATTCGATGGCAGCTTGGCCTTCACTGAAAAAAATTTCAAAGTGGGCTCAGCTGGCACCAAAAAAATTTTCGATGGCAGCTCGGCCGGTCCCAAAATTCTTTTCGACGGGATCTCGGCCAGCATGGAGAAAAATTTCGAAGGGGGCTCAGCCGGCACCAAAAAAAATTTCGATGTGTGCTCAGCAGGCACCAAGAACTATTTTCAACGGGGGCTCGGCCGTTACTGAAAATGTTTTCGATGGGGGCTCGTCCGGCGCCGAAAATATTTTCGACGGGGGCTTGGCCGGCACCGAAATATTTTCGACAGGGGCTCGGCCAGTTCCAAAAATATTTTCGAAGGGGGCTCGTCTGGTCCCAAAAATATTTTCGACGAGAGCTCGGCCAATCCCAAAAATATATTTGACGGGAGCTCAGCCAGTACTGAAAATATATTTGAAGGGGGCTCGTGCGGCACCAAAAAGAATTTCGAAGGGGACTTGGCAAGCACCGAAAATATTTTCGATGGGGTCTCGGCCAGCACCGAAAATATTTTCAACGGGGGCTCCGCGTGTCCCAAAAATATTTTCAACGGGGGCTTGGCCGGCGCCAAAAATATTTTCGACGGCAGCTCGACCAGTCCCAAAAATATATTTGACGGCAGCTTGGCCAGGTCTGAAAAAAATTTCAGAGGGGGCTCTGCCGGCACAAAAAAATTTTCGACGGCAGCTCGGCCGGTCCCAAAATTCTTTTCGACATGAACTCGGCCAGCACGGAGAAAAATTTCTAAGGGGGCTCAGCCGGCAGCAAAATAAATTTCGATGGGTGCTCGGCGGGCACCAAGAACTATTTTCGACAGGGGCTCGGCTGTTACCGAAAATGTTTTCGATGGGGGCTCGTCCGGCGCTGAAAATATTTTCGACGGGGGCTCGACCGGCCTCGAAAATATTTCTGACGGGGGCTTTGCTGGCACCAAAAATATTTTTGATGGCTGCTCGGCCGGTCCCAAAATTATTTTCGACGGCAGCTCGGTCAGTCCCAAAGATATATTCGATGGCAGCTCAGGCTTCAGTGAAAAAAATTTCAAAGTGGGCTCAGCCGGCACCAAAATTAATTTTCGACGGCAGCTCAGCCGGCGCCAAAATTATTTTTGACGGGGTTCGGATGGCGCCGAAAATATTTTCGACAGCATCTCGGGCAGTCCCAAAAATATATTCGATGGCAGCTCGGCCAGCACTGAAAAAAATTTCGAAAGGGGCTCGTCCAGAACCAAAAAAAATTTCGTTGGGTGCTTGGCCGGCACCAAAACTATTTTCAACAGTGTCTCGGCCGGTACCGAACATATTTTTGATGGGGACTCATCCGGCACCAAAAATATTTTCGGTGGGCGCTCGGCCAGCACTAAAAAAAAATTCGACGTGGTATCGGCTGTCAGTGAAAATATTCTCGACGGGAGCTCAGCCGGAACCAAAAATATTTTCGATGGCAACTCAGCCAGCGCCGAAAATATTTTCGACGGGGGCTTGGCCGGCACCGAAAATATTTTCGAAAGTGGTACGGCCGGCACCGAAAATATTTTCGACGGGGGCTCGGCCGGCGCTGAAAATATTTTGGACGGCAGCTCGGCCGGTTCCAAAAATATTTTCGAAGGGGGCTCGGCCGGTCCCAAAATTATTTTCGACGAGAGCTCGGCCGGTCCCAAAAATATATTTGACGGGAGCTCAGCCGGTACCGAAAATATTTTTGAAGGGGGCTCGGCCGGCACCAAAAATATTTTCGATGGGGGCTCAGCCAGCACTGAAAATATTTTTGACGGGAGCTTGGTCGGCTTCGAAAATATTTTCGATGGGGCTTGGCTGGTACCATAAAAAATTTCGAAGGGTCCTCGGCCGGCACCAAAAATATTTTCGACGGGGGCTTGGACGGCGCCAAAAATATTTTCGACGGGGGCTCGGCGTGTCCTAAAAATATTTTTGACGGGGGCTTTGCCGGCAGCAAAAATATTTTTGACGGCTGCTCGGCCAGTCCCAAAATTATTTTTGACCGCAGCTCGGTCAGTCCCAATGACATATTCGATGGCAGCTCGGCCAGCACTGAAAAAAATTTCAAAGTGGGCTCGCTCCCACCAAAAAAATTTTCGACGACAGCTCGGCCGGTCCCAAAATTCTTTTCGACGGGAGCTCGGCCCGCACTGAAAAAAATTTCGAACGGGGCTCAGCCGGTACCAAAAACAATTTCGATGGGTGCTCGGCTGGCACCAATACTATTTTCAACGAGGGCTCGGCCGGTACAAAATATTTTCAATGGGGGCTCGGCCGGCTTCGAAAATATTTTCGACAGTGTCTCATCCAGCACTGAAAATATTTTTGACGGGGGCTCAGCCGGCGCCAATAATATGTTTGACGGGGGCTCGGCCGGTCCCAAAAATATTTTCGACGAGAGCTAGTCTGGTCCCAAAAATATATTTGACAGCAGTTCGGCCGGTGCCGAAAATATTTGAGAAGGGGAGTCAGCCGGCACAGAAAAAAATTTCGATGGGGGCTCGGCCAGCATCGAAATTATTTTCGACTGGAACAAGACTGACACCGAAAATATTTTTGACGGCAGCTCGGCCGGTCCCAAAAATATTTTCGACGAGAGCTCGGCCGGTCCCAAAATTATTTTCGACGAGAGCTCGTCCGGTCCCAAAAATATATTTGATGGGAGCTCAGCCGGTACCGAAAATATTTTTGAAGCGGGCTCATGCGGCACCAAAATTAATTTCGAAGGGACTCAGCCAGCAATGAAAATATTTTCGACGGGGTCTCGGCCGGCACCGAAAATATTTGAGAAGGGGGATCGACCAGCACCGAAAATATTTTCAACGGGGGCTCGACCAGTTCCAAAAATATTTTCGACGGGGGCTTGGCCGGTCCCAAAAATATTTTCGACGGGGGCTCGTCCAGCGCCGAAAAGATTTTCGACGGGTGCTCTTCCGGTAGTGAAAATATTTTCGACGGGGTCTCGGCTGGCACCAAAAATATTTGAGAAGGGGGATCGGCCAGCACTGAAAATATTTTCAACAAGAGCTCGGCCAGCACCGAAAATGTTTCGATGGGGGCTCGTCCGGCACTGAAAATATTTTCGACGGGGCCTCGGCCGGCTTCGAAAATATTTTCGACAGTGTCTCATCCAGCACTGAAAATATTTTTGACGGGGGCTCAGCCAGCGCCAATAATATGTTCGACGGGGTCTCGGCCGGTCCCAAAAATATATTTGACAGCAGCTCGACCAGTGCCGAAAATATTTGAGAAGGGGAGTCAGCAGGCACAGAAAAAAATTTTGATGGGGGCTCAGCCAGTATCGAAAATATTTTCGACTGGAACAAGACTGACACCGAAAATATTTTTGATGGCAGCTCGGCCGGTCCCAATAATATTTTTGAAGCGGGCTCGGCTGGTCCCAAAAATATTTTCGACGAGAGCTAGGCAGGTCCCAAAAATATATTTGATGGCAGATCAGGCGCTCTGCTGGTGCCGAAAATATTTTCGACTGCGACAAGACTGACACTGAAAATATTTTTGACAGCAGCTCGGCCGGTCCAAAAAATATTTTCAAAGGGGGCTCAGCCCGTCCCAAAAATATTTTCTACGGGGGCTCGGCCGGCATCGAAAAAATTTCAATGGGGGATCGGCCAGCACAGAAATTTTCAACAAGAGCTCAGCCAGCACTCAAAATGTTTTCTACCGGAGCTCAGCCAGCACCGAAAATATTTTTGACGGGGGCTCGGCCGGCACCGAAAATATTTTCGATGGCAGCTCGGCCAGTCCCAAAAATATTTTCGACGAGAGCTCGGCCGGTCCCAAAAATATATTTGACGGCTGCTCGGCTGGTACCGAAAATATTTGAGAGGGGCGTCGGCCGGCACAGAAAAAAATTTCGAAGGGGGCTCGGCCAGCACCGAAAATATTTTCTTCGGGGTGTCGGCCAGCACCGAAAATATTTTCGACGGGGGCTCAGCCGGCACTGAAAATATTTTCGAGGGGGGCTCAGCCAGCCCCGAAAATATTTTCGATGGCGGCTCGGCCGGCACCGAAAATATTTTTGAAGGGGGCTCGGCCGGTCCCAAAAATAGTTTCGAGGAGAGCTCGGCCGGTCCCAAAAATATATTTGACGGGTGCTCAGCTGGTACCGAAAATATTTTTGAAGGGGGCTCGTGTGGCACCAAAAATAATTTCGAAGGGGAGTCGGCCAGCACCGAAAATATTTTCGACGGGGTCTCGGCCAGCACCGAAAATATTTTCGACGGGGGCTCAGCCAGCACTGAAAATATTTTTGACGGGAGCTCGGCTGGCTTCGAAAATATTTTCGATGGCGTCTTGGCCGGCACCAAAAATATTTTCGATGGGGTCTGAGCCAGCACTGAAAATATTTTTGACGGGAGCTTGGTCAGCTTCGAAAATATTTTCGATGGGGCTCGGCTGGTGCCATAAAAAATTTCAAAGGGTACTCGGCTGGCGCCAAAAATATTTTCGACAGGGGCTCGGACGGCTCCAAAAAAATTTTTGACGGGTGCTCGGTGTGTCCCAAAAATATTTTCAACAGGGGCTTGGCCGGCGCCGAAAATATTTTCGATGGCAATTCGACCAGTCCCAAAAATATATTCGACGGCAGCTCGGCCAGTTCTAAAAAAAATTTCAAAGGGGGGTCAGCTGCCAGCAAAAAAAATTTCGATGGGTGCTCGGCGGGCACCAAGAACTATTTTTGATGGGGGCTCGGCCGTTACCGAAAATATTTTCGATGGGGGCTCGGCCGGTAACAAAAATATTTTCGATGGGTGCTCAGCCGTCACCAAAACTATTTTCGAAGGGGGCTCGACCTTTACTGAAAATATTTTCGATGGGTGCTCAGCCAGTACCGAAAAAAATTTCGACGGTGGCTCGGCCAGCACCGAAAATATTTTCAACTAGGACAGTGCTGACACCGAATATATTTTTGACGGCAGCTCGGCCAGTCCCAAAAGTATTTTCGAAGGGGGCTCGGCCTGTTCCAAAAATATTTTCGACGGGGAGTCGGCCACAATCGAAAAAAATTTCAACGGGGGATCAGCCAGCACCGAAAATATTTTCAACAAGAGCTCAGCCAGCACCGAAAATATTTTCGACGGAGGCTCGGCCAGTACCGAAAATATTTTCGACAGGGTCTCGTCCAGCACCGAAAATATTTTTGACGGGGGCTCAGCCGGCGCCGATAATATGTTCGATGGGGACTCGGCCGGTCCCAAAAATATTTCTGACGAGAGCTCAGCCGGTCCCAAAATTATATTTGACGGCAGCTCGGCCAGTACCGAAAATATTTGAGAAAGGGGGTCGGCCGGCACAGAAAAAAATTTCGAAGGAGGCTCGGCCAGCACTGAAAATATTTTTGTCTGGGACAAGACTGACACTGAAAATATTTTTGATGGCAGCTCGGCCTGTCCCAAAAATTTTTTCGACGGGGGCTCGGCTGGTCCCCAAAATATTTTAGACGAGAGCTCGGCCGGTCCCAAAAATATATTTGACGGCAGCTTGGCTGGTACCGAAAATATTTGAGAAGGGGGGTCGGCTGGCACAGAAAAAAATTTTGATGGGGGCTCAGCCAGAACCGAAAATATTTTCGACAGGGTCTCGTCCGGCACCGAAAATATTTTTGATGGCAGCTCTGCCGGTCCCAAAAATATTTTTGAAGGAGACTCGGCCAGCACCGGAAATATTTTCAACGGAGTCTCGTCCGGAACCGAAAATATTTTCAACGGGGGCTCGGCCGGCACCGAAAATATTTTTGACGGGAGCTCGGCCGGCTTCGAAAATATTTTCGATAGGGGCTCATCTGGTACCATAAAAAATTTCAAAGGGGGCTTGGTCGGCACCAGAAATACTTTCGACGGGGGCTCAGCCGGCACTGAAAATATTTTCGACGGGAGCTCGGCCAGCGTCAAAAATATTTTCGATGGGGGCTCGGCCGGCGTCAAAAATATTTTCGACGGGGGCTCGGCCTGTCCCAAAAATATTTTCTGATGGGGGCTCAGCTGGTCCCAAAAATATTTTCGACGGGGGCTTGGCTGGCGCTGAAAATATTTTTGATGGGGCTCGGTCGGCGCCGAAACTATTTTCGACGGTAGCTTGGCCAGTCCCAAAAATATGTTCGACGGCAGCTCGGCCAGCACTGAAAAAAATTTCAAAGGGAGCTCAGCCAGCACCAAAAAAAATTTCGATGGGTGCTCGGCCGGCACCAAAACTATTTTCGACAAGGGCTCAGCCGTTTCCGAAATAAATTTTGACAGGGGCTTGGCCGGCACCGAAAATATTTTCAGCTGGGACAAGACTGACACCGAAAATATTTTCGATGGGGTCTCGGACAGCACCAAAAATATTTTTGTCGGCAGCTCAGCTGGTCCTAAAAATATTTTCAACGGGATCTCAACTGGTACTGAAAATATTTTCATAGGGGGCTCAGCCAGCACAGAAAAAGATTTCATCGTGGACTCGGACGGCACCGAAAATGTTTACGATGAGAGCTGGGCTGGCACTGAAAATATTTTCGATGGGGGCTCGGCCGGCACCGAAAAAAATTTTGATGGGGGCTCAGCCGGCACCGAAGATATTTTCGAAGGTGGTACGGCCGGCACTGAAAATATTTTCAACGGGGGCTCGACCGGCGCCGAAAATATTTTCGACAGAGACTCAGCGGGGTCCAAAAATATTTTCGACAGCAAATCAACCAGTCCAAAAATGTTTTCGATGGGGGCTCAGCCGGAGCCAAAAATATTTTCAAAACGGGCTCGGCCAGCGCCGAAAATATTTTCGACGGGAACTTGGCCGGCACTGACTATATTTTCGACTGGGGCTCAGCTGGCAGAAAAAATATTTTTGTGGGGCACCGAAAATATTTTGGAATGGGGCTCGGCCTGCGTCGAAAATATTGTCAACAGGGGCTTTGCTGGCATGGAAATTATTTTCGATGGCAGCTCGGCCGGTCCCAAAAATATTTTAGATGGGATCTTGGCCGGCACCGAAAATATTTTCCACGGGAGCTCAGCCGGCGCTGAAAATATTCTCGAAGGGGACTCGGCCAGCACCGAAAAATGTTTTCGACGTGGGCTCGGCCGGCACTGAAAATATATTCAATGGGAGCTCGGCTGGCAGTGAAAATATTTTCGAAGGGAGCTCACCTGGCACCGAAAATATTTTCGACGGCTGCTCAGCCAGCAGCAACAATATTTTCGATGGCGGCTCGGCCGACACCAAAAAAATTTTCGATGGCAGCTAGGCCGGTCCCAAAATTATTTTCCACGCATTTTGGCCATTACTGAAAAAAATTTTGACGGGGGCTCGACCAGCACCGAAATAAATTCCGACGAGGGCTCTACCAGCACCGAAAGTATTTTCGACGGCAGCTCGGCCAGCACCGAAAATATTTTCGACGTCAGCTCGGCCGGTCCCAAAAATATTTTCGACAGCAGTTCGGCCTGCACCGAAAATATTTTCAATGGGGGCTTGGCTGGCACCGAAAATATTTTCTAAGTCAGCTCGGCCAGCACCGAAAATATTTTCGACGGGGTCTCGGCCGGCACCGAAAATATTTTCGATGGGTGCTCAGCCGGTCCCAACAATATTTTCGATGGGATCTCGGGTGACACCGATTAATTTTTGAAGGGGACTCGGACGGCACCAAAAATATTTTCGACGGCAGCTAGGACGGTCCCAAAATTATTTTCGATGGAGTTCGGCCGGTACCGAAAAAAATTTCGATGGGGGCTCGGCCGGCACCGAAAGAAATTTCGAGGAGGGCTCAACCAGCTCCGAAAATATTTTCGACGGGAGCTTGGCCGGCACTGTAATATTTCCGACGGGGGCTTGGCCAGCACTGAAAATATTGCTGACGGGTGCTCGGCCGGCACCAAAAATATTTTCGAAGGCAGCTCGGCCGGTCTCAGAAATATTTTTGACGGGAGCTCGGCTGGTACCGAAAATATTTTTGAAGGGGGCTCAGCCAGCACCGAAAATAATTTCGAAGGCAGCTCGGCCAGCATCAAAAAAAATTTCGGTGGGGGCTCGGACGGCACTGAAAATATTTTTGACAGGTCTCAACTGTCACCGAAAATATTTTCGACGGGGGCTTGGCCGGCACAGAAAATATTTTCGACAGGAGCTAGGCCGGCAGCGAAAATATTTTCGACGGGAACTCGGCCGGTCCCAAAAATATTTTCGACAGAGCTTGGCCAGCATGGAAAAATAATTCGTAGGGGGCTCGTCCAGTGCTGATAATATTTTCCACAAGAGCTCGGCCAGCACCGAAAATATTTTTGACGGCGGCTCGGCCGGCACCAAAAAAAATTTTGACAGGGGCTCCGCCGGTGCCGAAAATATTTTTGACGGCAGCTCGTCTGGTCCCATTAATATTTTCGATGTGAGCTCTGCTGGTACCGAAAATATTTCAGAAGGGGCCTCGACCGGCACAGAAAATATTTTTGACGGGGGCTCGGTCGGTGCCTAAAATATTGTTGACGGGGTCTCGGCCAGCACTGAAAATATTTTTAACGGCACCTCGGCCGGTTCCAAATATATTTTCAAAGGGGGCTGAGTCGGCACTGAAAATATTTTCTATGGGAGCTCGGCCGGTCCCAGAAATATATTCGACGGCAGCTCGGCTGGTACTGAAAATATTTTCGATGGGGGCTGGGCAGGCACTGAAAAAAAGTTCGACAGGGGATCAGCCAGCACTGAAAATATTTTCAACAAGAGCTCGGCTGACACCGAAAATATTTTTGACCGCAGCTCAGCCGGTCCCAAAAATATTTTCAACGGGGGCTTGGCCGGTGCCAAAAATATTTTCGGCAGGGGCTTGGCCGGCACCGAAAATATTTTCGACAGGAGCTCGGCCGGTCTCAAAAATATATTTGACCGCAGCTCGGCTGGCACAGAAAATATTTCTGAAGGGGGCTCAGTGGCACCAAAAATAAATTCGAAGGGGACTTGGTCGGCACCAAAAATATTTTCAACAGGAGCTCGGCTGGCACTGAAAATATTTTCGACGGCGGCTTGGCCTGTCCCAAAAAAATTTTTGACGGGGGCTCGGCCGGCGCTGAATCTATTTTCGACGGGGCTCGGCCGGTCCCAAAAATATTTTCGACAGGAGCTCAGCCGGTACCAAAAATGTTTTAGACGGGTGCTTGGCCGGCACCGAAAATATTTTCAAAGGGGACTAGGCCGGCACCGAAAATACTGTTGACAGGGGCTCAGCCGGCACCGAAAATATTTTCGAAGTGGCTTTGGCCGGCACTGAAAATATTTTCAACAGGGGCTTGGCTGCCACCGAAAATATTTTCGACGGCAGCTCGGCCGGTTCCAAAAATATTTTCGATGGGGGCTCAACCTGCACCAAAAATATTTTCGACGGTGGCTCGACCAGCGCTGAAAGTATGTTCGATGGCAGCTCGGCTGGTCCCAAAATTATTTTCGATGGGAGCTCTGCCTGCACGTGGGCTTGGCTGGCACCAAAAATACTTTTGATGGGAGCTCGGCCGGATCCGAAAATATTTTCAATGCGGGTTCGGATGGCACCAAAAAAAATTTCGACGTGGGCTTGTCCAGCACCGAAAATATTTTCAACAAGTGCTAGGCAGGCACGGAAAATATTTTTGCCGGGAGCTCGGCTGAGTCCGAAAGTATTTTCGACGGCAACTCGGCCGGTCCCAAAAACATTTTCGACGGGGTCTCGGCAGGCACCGAAAAAATTTTGACGGGGCTCAGCCGGCACCAAAAATATTTTCAATGGGGGCTCGTCCGGCACCGAAAATATTTTCGACAGGGGTTCAGCTGGCGCCGAAAATATTGTTGACAGGGTTTCGGCTGGCACCGAAAAAAATTTTGACGGGGGATCGGCCAGCACCAAAAATATTTTCAACAGGAGTTCTACTAGCACCGAAAATATTTTTGACAGGTGTTCGGCCGGCACCGAAAATAATTTCGACGGGGTCTCGGCCGGTGCCAAAAATATTGTCGACGGGGGCTCGGTCGGTGCCGAAAATATTGTTGATGGCGGCTCGGCCAGCACTGAAAATACATTCCACGGCAGCTCGGCTGGTACCGAAAATATTTTCGATGGGGGCTCGACAGGCACTGAAAAAAATTTCGACGGGGGCTTGGCCAGCACCGAAAATATTTTCGACGGCAGCTCGGCCAGCACCCAAAATATTTTCGACGGGGGCTCAGTCTGTGCCGAAAATATTGTTGACGGGGGCTCGGCCAGCACTGAAAATATTTTTAACGGCACCTCAGCCAGTCCCAAATATGTTTTCAAAGGGGGCTTGGCCCGCACTGAAAATATTTTTGACGGGAGCTCAGCCGGTTCCAAATACATATTCGACAGCAGCTCGGCTGGTACCGAAAATATTTTCGACGGGGGCTCGTCAGGCAGCGAAAAAAATTTCGATAGGGGCTCAGCCGGCACCGAAAATATTTTCAAAGGGGGCTCGTCCGGCGCCGAAAATATTTTCGACAGGGGCTCAGCCGGCGCTGAAAATATTTTCGACGGGGGTTCGGCTGGCACTGAAAATATTTTCAACAAGAGCTCGGCTAGCACCGAAAATATTTTCGAGTGGAGCTCGGCCATCAGTGAAAATATTTTCGACGGCAGCTCTGCCTGTCCGAAACATATTTTCGACGGGGGCTCTGCTGGCACCCAAAATTTTTTCGAAGGGGGCTCAGCCGGCACCGAAAATATTTTCGACAGGGGGCTTGGCTGGGGTCGAAAATATTGCTGATGGGGGCTTGGCCGGCACTAAAAATTTTTTCGACGGGAGCTCGGCCGGTACCGAAAATAATTTCGAAGGGGGCATAGCCAGCACCGAAAAAAATTTCAACCGGGGTTCGGCTGGCACCAAAAATATTTTCGAAGAGGTCTCGGCCGGCACCGAAAATTTTTTTGACGGGGGCTCGGCCTGTCCCAAAAATATTTTCGTTGGGGTCTCGGCTGGTCCCAAAAATATTTTTGATGGAAGCTCGGCCGGCACCAAAAATATCAATGGGAGTTCAGCCGGTCCCAAAAATATTTTCAATGGGGGCTTGTCCGGCGCAGAAAATATTTTCGATGGGGGCTTGGCCGGCACCGAAAATAATTTTGACGGCGGCTCAGACTTTCCCAAAAATATTTTCGACGGGGGCTCAGCCAGCACCGAAAATATTTTTGACAGGGGCTTGGCCGGAACCAGAAATATTTTTGACAGGAGCTCGGCCACCTCCTAAAATATTTTCAACGGGGGCTTGTCTGACGCCAAAAATATTACTGACGGGGGCTCGGTCGGCACCAAAAATATTTTCGATGGGAGCTCGGCCGGTACCGAAAACAATTTTGAAGGGGGTCCGCCAGCACTGAAAAAAATTTCAACCGGGGCTCGGCCGGCACCAAAAATATTTTAGATGGGGGCTCGGCCGGCACGGAAAAAAATTTCAAAGGGGACTAGGCCGGCACCAAAAATATTTTTGAAGGGAGCTCGGCCGGCACTGAAAATATTTTCGATGGGGACTCGGACGGCACAGAAAATATGTTCGTTGGGGGCTCGGCTAGCACCAAAAATATTTTCAACAAGAGCTCGGCCGGCACCGAAAATATTTTCGACGGTAGCTCAGACAGTACCGATAATATTTTCAAAGGGGGCTGCGCTGGCACTGAAAATAATTTTGAAGGGGACTAGGCTGGCACTGAAAATATTTTCAAAGGGGACTAGTCCAGCACCGAAAATTTTTTTGACGGGGGCTCGGCCGGCACCGTAAATATTTTCGTTGGGGGCTCCGCCAGCACCGAAAATATTTTCAACAAGAGCTCGGGCAGCACCGCAAATATTTTCGACGGGAGCTCGGCCGGCACCGAAAACATTTTCGACGGTGGCTTGGTCTGTCCCAAAAAAATTTTCGACGGGGACTCGGCCGGACCCAAAAATGTTTTTGACAGGGGCTCGGCCGGCGCTGAAACTATTTTCGACGGGACTCGGCCAGTCCCAAAAATATTTTCGACGGGAGCTCAGCTGGTACCGAAAATATTTTAGAGGGGGGCTCGGGCAGCACAGTAAAAAATTTCAACGGGGGCTCGGCTGGCACCAAAAATATTTTCGAAGTCGTCTCGGCTGGCACCAAAAATATTTTCGACGGCAGCTCGGCTGGTCCCAAAAATATTTTTGAAGTGAGCTCGGCTGGTCCCGAAAATATTTGAGAAGGGGGGTCGGCCGGCACAGAAAAAAATTTCGACCGGGTCTCGGCCAGCACCAAAAATATTTTTAACGGGAGCTTGGCCGTTACCGAAAATATTTTCGATGGGCACTCAGCCAGTGCTGAAAATATTTTTGACGGGGCTCGATTGGTGCTGAAAATATTTTCGACGGCAGCTCGACCGGTCCCAAAAATATCTTCGACGGGATCTTGGCCGGCACTGAAAAAATTTTGAAGGAGGCTCAGCCAGCACCAAAAAAAAATTCAAAGGGGGCTTGGCCGGCTCTGAAAATATTTTCGAAGGGGCTCGGCCAGCACCAAAAATATTTTTGATGGGATCTCGTCTGGCACTGAAAGTATTTTCAACGGGGGATCGGCTGGCATCGAAAATATTTCGACAGGGGCTCGGCCAGCACCGAAAATATTTTCAACAAGAACTCTGCCTGCTCCGAATATATTTTCGACGCAGGCTTGGCCGGCACTGAAAATATTTTCTACGGAACCTCGACCAGTCCCAAAAACATTTTAGTCTGGGGCTTGGCTGGTCCCAAAAATATTTTTGACGGGGGCTTGGCCAGCACCGAAAATATTTTCAACAAGAGCTCGGCCAGCACTGAAAATATTTTCGACGGTGTCTCGGCCAGCGCAGAATATATTTTTGATGAGAGCTCAGCCGGCACCGATAAAATTTTCAACGGGGACAAGATTGACACCGAAAATATTTTTGACAGCATCTCGGCTGCTCCCAAAAATATTTTTGACGGGAGCTCGGCCGTTACGGAAAATATATTCGATGGGGGCTCAGCCGGCACCGAAAATATTTTCGACGGGGGCTCGGACGGCACCGAAAATATTTTCTACGGTGGTTCGTCCTGTCCCAAAAATATTTTCAATGGGGGCTCAGCCGGCACCAAAAATATTTTCCACGGGGCTCGATTGGCGCTGAAAATATTTTCGACGGCAGCTCGGCCGGTCCCAAAAATATATTCGACGGGATCTCGGCCGGCACTGAAAAAAATTTTGAAGGAGGCTCAGCCGGCACCAAAAAAAAATTCAAAGGGGGCTCGGCCGGCACCAAAACTGTTTTCAACGGGGGCTCGACCGGTACCGAAAAGTTTTTCCATGTGGGCTCGTCCAGCACCAAAAGTATTTTCAAAGGGGGCTCGGCCGGCACCAAAAATATTTTCGACAGTGGCTCAGCTGCGCCGAAGATATTTTCGACTGCAGCTCGGACGTTCCCAAAAATATTTTCAACGTGAGCTCGGCCAGTACAGAAAATATTTGAGAAGGGGTGTTGGCCAGCACAGAAAAAAATTTCGACGGGGGCTTGGCCAGCACCGAAACTATTTTCAACAAGAGCTCGGCCAGCACCGAATATATTTTCTACAGGGCTTGTTCGGCACCAAAAAAATTTTGACGGGGGCTCAGCCGGCACTGAAAATTTTTTCGACGGGTCTCGGCTGGCACCGAAAATATTTTCAACGGGGCCTCAGCAGTGCCGAATATATTTTCGAAGGCAACTCGGCCGGCACCGAAAATATTTTCGACGGCAGCTCGGCCAGCACCGAAAAAAATTTCGACAGGGGCTCAGCCAGCACCAAATATATTTTTGACGGGGGCTCGGCCGGCACCGAAAATATTTTTGACGGCACCTCGACCGGTCCCAAAAACATTTTAGTCGGGGGCTTGGCTGGTCCCAAAAATTTTTTCGACGGGGGCTCGGCCAGCACCGAAAATATTTTCAACAAGAGCTCGGCCAGCCCCGAAAATATTTTCAACGGGGGCTCGGCCGGCGTAGAATATATTTTTGGCTGGGGCTTGGCCGGCACCGAAACAAATTTTCAACGGGGACAAGACTGACACCGAAAATATTTTTGCCGGCATCTCGGCTGCTCCCCAAAATATTTTTGACGGGAGCTCGGCCGTTACCAAAAATATATTCGATGGGGGCTCAGCCGGCACCAAAAATATTGCTGACGGGGGCTTGGCCAGCACAAAAATATTTTTGATGTGAGCTCTGCCAGTATCAAAAATTTTTTCGAAAGGGACTTAACTGGCACCGAAAATATTTTTGACAGTGGTTCGTCCTGTCCCAAAAATATTTTCAACGGGGGCTCAGCCGGCACCAAAAATATTTTCCACGGGGCTCGATTGGTGCTGAAAATATTTTCAAAGGCAGCTCAGCCGGTCCCAAAAATATATTCGACGGGATCTCGGCCGGCACTGAAAAAAATTTTGAAGGAGGCTCAGCCGGCACCAAAAAAAAATTCAAAGGGGGCTCGGCCGGCACCAAAACTATTTTCAACGGGGGCTCGACTGGTACTGAAAAGTTTTTTGATGTGGGCTCGTCCGGCGCCAAAAATATTTTCAAAGGGGGCTCGGCAGGCTCTGAAAATATTTTCGAAGGGGCTCGGCTTGTCCCAAAAATATTTTCGACTGGTGCTCAGCCGATAACGAAAATATTTTCGACGGGGGCTCTGTCAGCGCCGAATATATTGTTGACGGTGGCTCGGCCGGCACCAAAAATATTTTCAACGGCGTCTCAGCCTGTCCAAAAGATATATTCAACGGGGGCTCGGCCGGCACCAAAAATATTTTTGATGGGGGTTCGGCTGGCATTGAAAAAATTTCGACAGGGGCTCGGCCAGCACCGAAAATATTTTCAACAAGAGTTCTGCCTGCTCCGAATATATTTTCAACAGGGGCTCGGCCGGCCCAAAAAATATTTTCTAGGGCACCTCTACCGGTCCCCAAAACATTTTAGTCGGGGGCTTGGCTGGTCCCAAAAATATTTTCGACGGGGGCTCGGCCAGCACTGAAAATATTGTCGATGAGATCTCAGCCGGTCCCAAAAATATATTTGACAGCAGCCCGGCTGGTATCGAAAATATTTTCGACGGGGGCTCGGCAGGCACAGGAAAAAATTATGACAGGGGCTCAGCTGGCACTGAAAATATTTTCAACGGGGGCTCGGTCAGCACTGAAAATATTTTCTACGGCAGTTCGGCCGGTCCCAAAAATATTTTCAATGGGAGCTTGGCCAGTACCGAAAAAAATTTTGACAGGGGCTTGGCCGGCTCAGAAAATATTTTTGATGGCAGCTCATCCGGTCCTAAAAATACTTTCGACGTGGGCTCGGTCAGTACAGAAAATATTTGAGAAGGGGTGTTGGCCGTCACAGAAAAAAATTTCTACGGGGGATCGGCCAGCACCAAAACTATTTTCAACAAGAGCTCGGCCAGCACCGAAAATATTTTCAAAGGGGTCTTGGCCGGCACCGAAAATATTTTCAACGGGGGTTCGGCCGGCACCAAAAAAAATTTCAACGGGGGCTCGGACGGCACCAAAAATATTTTCAAAGCGGTCTCGGCCGGCACCAAAAATATTTTCGAAGGCAGTGCAGCTGGTCCGAAAAATATTTTCTATGGCAGCTCGGCCAGTCCCAAAAATATTTTCGACGGCAGCTTTGCCGGCACCAAAAATATTTTCGAAGGGGGCTCGGCCGGCACCAAAAATATTTTCTAAGGGAGCTCAGCAGGTGCCGAAAATAATTTTGAAGGGGGCTCGGCCAGCACCTAAAATATTTTCAACAAGAGCTTGGCCAGCACCAAAAATATTTTCGACGGGGGCTCGGCCAGCGCAGAATATATTTTCTACAGGGGCTCGCCCGGCACCCAAAATATTTTCAACGGGGACAAGACTGACACCGAAAATATTTTTGACGGCATCTCGGCTGCTCCCAAAAATGTTTTCGACGGGGGCTCGGCCAGTATTGAAAATATTTTCCACGGGGTCTCAGTGGCGCCGAAAATATTTTCGACGTGGGCTCAGCTGGCACTGAAAATATTTTCAACGGGGGCTCAAGCGGTCCCAAAAATATTTTTGACAGGAGCTCGGCCGGCACTGCAAATATTTTTGAAGGGGGCTCGGCCGGCACCAAAAATATTTTCAACAAGAGCTCGGCCGGCACCGAAAATATTTTAGAAAGGGGCTCGGACGGCACCAAAATAATTTTGAAGGGGGCACGGCCGGCACCAAAAATATTTTCGACGGGGGCTCAGCGGCACCAAAAATATATTCGACGGCAGCTCAACCGGCACTGAAAATATTTTCCACGGGGTCTTGGCCGGCGCCGAAAATATTGTTGACGGGGCTTCGGCCAGCACCAAAAATATTTTCAATGGGAGCTCGGCCGGCCCCAAAAATATTTTCGACGGGATCTCGACTGGCGCTGAAAATATTTTCGACGGGAGCTCGGCCGGCACCAAAAATATTTTCGATGGGAGCTCGGAGGGTACCGAAAATATTTTTGACAGAGGCTTGTCCGGTACCAAAAATATTTTCCACGGGGGCTTGGACAAGGCCAAAAAAAATTTTGACGGGGGCTCGTCTGGCACCAAAAATATTTTCGACGGGGGGTTGGCTTGTCCAAAATTATTTTCAACGAGAGCTCAGCCAGTACCGAAAATATTTTCGACAGGAGCTCGGTCGGCACCGCAAATATTTCAGAAAGGGGCTCAGACGGCACTAAAAAAAATTTCAATGGGGGCTCGGCCGGCACCGAAAATATATTCGATGGTTCCTCGGCCGTTCCCAAAACTATTTTCGATGGGAGCTCGGCCGGCGCCGAAAATATTTTCAATTGGGCTTGGCCGGTACCTAAAATATTTTCGACAGATGCTTGGACGGTACCAAAAATATTTTTGACGGCAGCTTGGCCGGTCCCAAAAATATTTTTGACAGGGGCTCGGCCGGCACCGAATATATTTTCAAAGGCAGCTCGACCTGTCCTGTCCCAAAAATATTTTTGACAGGAGCTCACCGGTACCGAAAATATTTTAGATGGGAACTCGGTCAGTACCAAAAATATTTTCGAAGGGGGCTTGACCGGCACCGAAAAAAATTTCAACGGGGTTCGGCCAGTACTGAAAATATTTTTGACGTGGCCTTGGCCAGCACTGAAAATATTTTCGACGGCAGCTCAGCCAGTCCCAAAAATATTTTCAATGGGATCTCGCTGATACTGATTTATTTTATAGGCAGCTCAGCCAGCTCCAAAAAAATTTTCAACGGCAACTCGGCCCGTCCCAAAATTATTTTTGACATGAGCTCAGCCGGTACTGAAAAAAATTTCGATGGGGGCTTGGCTGGCACCAAAAATATTTTCAACAGCAGCTCAGCCAGCACTGAAAAAATTTCAACGGGGGCTCTTCCGGCACAGAAAATATTTTCGACGGGGGCTCAGCTGGTCCCAAATATATTTTCGACGGGACTCGGCTGGTGCCGAAATACATTTTGACGAGGGCTCAACTGGCACCGAAAATAATTTCGACGGGAGCTAGACCAGCACCGAAAATATTTTTGATGGGAACTCGGCCAGTCCCAAAAATAATTTCGACGGGGGCATGAACGGCACCAAAACAAATTTCGACAAGGGCTCGACTGGCACCGAAAATATTTTCAATGGGGGCTCAGCCGGCTCCGAAAATATTTTCGATGGGTGCTCGGCCGGCACCGAAAATATTTTCGACTGCAGCTCGGCTGGCATTGAAAATATTTTCGATGACAGCTCAGCCTGCACTGAAAAAAATTTCAGCTGGGGCTTATCCGGCACCGAAAATATTTTCAACAGGGGCACAGCTGGCAACGAAAACAATTTCGACTGGTGTTCGGATGTCACCGAATATATTTTTGACGGGAGCTCAGTCGGCGCTGAAAATATTTTCGACAGGGGCTCGGCCGGTACCTAAAATATTTTCGACGATTCCTCGGCTGGTCCCAAAAATATTTTCGACGGGAGCTAGGTGGTCACCGAAAATATTTTCAACAGCAGCTCGGCCGTTCCCAAAAATATTTTCGACAGGAGCTTGGCCAGCACCGAAAATATTTCAGAAAGGGGCTCGGATGGCACCAAAAAAAATTTCAACGGGGGCTCGGCCGGCATCGAAAATATTTTCCACAGAGGCTCGGCCGGCACCGAAAATATATTGAATGGGGCCTCGGCCAGTCCCAAAAATATTTTTATGGGAGCTCGGCCGGCGCTGAAAATATTTTCGATGGGGGTCAGCTGGCGCCAAAAATATTTTCTATGGCACCTCGGCCGGGAACAAAATTATTTTCAACGAGACCTTGGCCAACATCGAAAATATTTTCGATGGGGGCTCGGCCAGTACCTAAAATATTTTCTACAGAGGCTCAGTCAGTACCAAAAATATTTTTGACTGGGGCTCGGCTGGGGCCAAAATAAATTTCGATGGGGGCTCGGCCGGTACCGAAAATATTTTCGACGGCGACTCGGCCAGTGCCAAAAATATTTTCAACAGGGGCTCGGCCGGCACCGAAAATATTTTCAACGGGGGCTCAGCCAGCAGCGAAAACATTTTTGAAGGTGGCTCGACCTGTCCTGTCCCAAAAATATTTTCGACAGGAGCTCACCGGTACCAAAAATATTTTAGAAGGGAGCTCGGCCGTTACCGAAAATATTTTCGAAGGGGGCTTGACCGGCACCGAAAACAATTTCAACGGGGGCTCGGCAGGTACCGAAAACATTTTCAACAGGAGCTCAGACGGCACCGAAAATATTTTCGACAAGGGCTTGTCCATCACTGAAAATATTTTCGATGGCAGCTCGGCCAGTCCCAGAAATATTTTCAATGGGAGCTCGGATGATACTGATTTATTTTATAGGCAGCTCGGCTGGCACCAAAAAAATTTTCAACGGCAACTCGGCCCATCCCAAAATTATTTCCGACAGGAGCTCAGCTGGTACCAAAAAAAATTTCGATGGGGGCTCTTCCGGCACCAAAAATATTTTCAACAGCAGCTCGGCCGGCACCGAAAAAAATTTCAACGGGGGCTCTTCCGGCACAGAAAATATTTTCGACGGGGGCTCAGCCGGTCCCAAATATATTTTCGACGCGACTCGGCTGGTGCCGAAATACATTTTGACGAGGGCTCAACTGGCACCGAAAATAATTTCGACGGGAGCTAGACCAGCACCGAAAATATTTTTGATGGGAACTCGGCCAGTCCCAAAAATAATTTCGACGGGGGCATGAACGGCACCAAAACAAATTTCGACAAGGGCTCGACTGGCACCGAAAATATTTTCAATGGGGGCTCAGCCGGCTCCGAAAATATTTTCGATGGGTGCTCGGCCGGCACCGAAAATATTTTCGACTGCAGCTCGGCTGGCATTGAAAATATTTTCGATGACAGCTCAGCCTGCACTGAAAAAAATTTCAGCTGGGGCTTATCCGGCACCGAAAATATTTTCAACAGGGGCACAGCTGGCAACGAAAACAATTTCGACTGGTGTTCGGATGTCACCGAATATATTTTTGATGGGAGCTCAGTCGGCGCTGAAAATATTTTCGACAGGGGCTCGGCCGGTACCTAAAATATTTTCGACGATTCCTCGGCTGGTCCCAAAAATATTTTCGACGGGAGCTAGGTGGTCACCGAAAATATTTTCAACAGCAGCTCGGCCGTTCCCAAAAATATTTTCGACAGGAGCTTGGCCAGCACCGAAAATATTTCAGAAAGGGGCTCGGCCGGCACCAAAAAAAATTTCAACGGGGGCTCGGCCGGCATCGAAAATATTTTCCACAGAGGCTCGGCCGGCACTGAAAATATATTGAACGGGGCCTCGGCCAGTCCCAAAAATATTTTTATGGGAGCTCGGCCGGCGCTGAAAATATTTTCTATGGCACCTCGGCCGGGAACAAAATTATTTTCAACGAGACCTTGGCCAACATCGAAAATATTTTCGATGGGGGCTCGGCCAGTACCTAAAATATTTTCTACAGAGGCTCAGTCAGTACCAAAAATATTTTTGACTGGGGCTCGGCTGGGGCCAAAATAAATTTCGATGGGGGCTCGGCCGGTACCGAAAATATTTTCGACGGCGACTCGGCCAGTGCCAAAAATATTTTCAACAGGGGCTCGGCCGGCACCGAAAATATTTTCAACGGGGGCTCAGCCAGCAGCGAAAACATTTTTGAAGGTGGCTCGACCTGTCCTGTCCCAAAAATATTTTCGACAGGAGCTCACCGGTACCAAAAATATTTTAGAAGGGAGCTTGGCCAGTACCGAAAATATTTTTGACGAGGTCTCGGCCAGCACGAAAATTTTTTTCGAAGGCAGCTCAGCCGGTGCCAAAAACATTTTCGACGGGAGCTCAGCCGGTACCAAAAATATTTTTGACATGGGCTTGGCCAACACCGAAAACATTTTCGACAGGAGCTCAGATGGCACCGAAAATATTTTCGACAAGGGCTCGGCCAGCACTGAAAATATTTTCGATGGCAGCTCGGCCAGTCCCAAAAATATTTTCAATGGGAGCTCGGATGATACTGATTTATTTTATAGGCAGCTCGGCCAGCACCAAAAAAATTTTCAACGGCAACTCGGCCCATACCAAAATTATTTTCGACAGGAGCTCAGCCGGTACCGAAAAAAGTTTCGATGGGGGCTCTTCCAGCATGGAAAATATTTTCGACAGGGGCTCAGCCGGTCCCAAATATATATTCGACGCGACTCGGCTGGTGCTGAAATACATTTTGACGAGAGCTCAACCGGCACTGAAAATATTTTCGACGGGAGCTAGACCAGCACCGAAAATATTTTTGATGGGAACTCGGCCAGTCCCAAAAATATTTTCGACGGGGGATCGGCCAGCAACGAAAATATTTTCGACGGCAGCTCGACCGGCACCGAAAATATTTTCGATGGGGGCTCGGCCAGTCCCAAAAATATTTTCGACGGGGGATCGGCTAGCAACGAAAATATTTTCGACGGCAGCTCGGCCGGCACCGAAAATATTTTCGATGGGAGTTCGGCCTGCAATGAAATTATTTTCAACAGGGGCTTGGCTGGCACCGAAATAAATTTCGATGAGGGCTCGACCGGCACCGAAAATATTTTCGATGGGGGCTCGGCCAGTGCCAAAATTATTTTCGAAGGGATCTCAGCCGGTGCCAAAAATATTTTCGACGGGAGCTCGGCCAGCACCGAAAATATTTTCGACGGGGCCTTGGGGGGCACCGAAATAAATTTAAACGAGGGCTCGGCCTGCACAGACAATATTTTCAATGGGAACTCGGCCTGCACCGTAAATATTTTCGATGGGGTATTGACCGGCACTAAAAATATTTTCGATGGAAGCTCATCCGGCACCGAAAATATTTTCAATGGGGGCTCGGCCGGTGCCGAAAATATTTTCGACTGGGGCTCGGCTGCCACCAAAAATATTTTTGACAAGGGATCGGCCGGTACTGAAATATTTTCGAGGGGGCTCGGCCGGCAATGAAAATATTTTCGACAAAGGCTCAGCTGGCACCGAAATAAATTTCGTCGAGGGCTTGTTCGGCACCGTCAATATTTTCGATTGCAGCTTGGCCAGCACCAAAAAAAATTTCGACGGAGGCTCGGCTGGTACTGAAAATATTTTCGACGTGGGCTCGTCTGGCACCGAAATAAATTTCGACAAGGGATCGATCGGCATGAAAAATATTTTCGATGGGAGCTCGGCCAGCAAAAAAAATATATTCGACGGGGCTCGGCCGGCAACGAAAATATTTTTGACGGTGCTCTGCCTGCACCCAAAATATTTTCGATGAGGGCTCAGCCAGCACCAAAGTTATTTTCGACAGCAGCTCTACCGGTCCCCAAATTTTTTTCGACGGCAACTCGGCCTGCAACGTAAATATTTTCGACGGGGGCTTGACCGGCACTAAAAATATTTTCGATGGCAGCTCATCCGGCACCGAAAATAATTTCGACGGGGGCTCGGCCAGTCCCAAAAATATTCTCGATGGGAGCTCGGCCGGCAACGAAGACATTTTTGATGGTGGCTCGGCTGGCACCGAAAATAGTTTTGACGGAGGCTCGTCCGGCACCGAAAATATTTTCGACGGGGGCTTGGCTGGCACCGAAATAAATTTAGACAAGGGCTCGACCGCACCGAAAATATTTTTGACGGGGGCTCGGCTGGCACCGAAAATATATTCAACGGGGGCTCGGCTGGCACCGATAATATTTTCGACCGCAGCTTGGCCAGCACCGAAAATGTTTTCGATGGCAGCTCGGCTGTCACCAAAAAAAATTTCAACGGGGGCTCAGCTGGCACTGAAATAAATTTTGACGAGGGCTCGACCAGCACCGAAAACATTTTCGATGGGAGATCGGCCAGCACCGAATATATATTCGAGGGGGGCTCGGCCGGCAACGAAAATATTTTTGACGGGGCTCCGCCTGCACCGAAAATATTTTCGACGAGGGCTTGGCCGGCACCAAAAATATTTTTGATGGCAGCTTGACCGGTCCCCAAAATTTTTTCGACGGCAACTCGGCCTGCACCGTAAATATTTTCGACGGGGTATTGACAGGCACTAAAAATATTTTCGATGGGAGCTCATCCGGCACCGAAAATATTTTCAATGGGGGCTCGGCCGGTGCTGAAAATATTTTCGACTGGGGCTCGGCTGCCACCAAAAATTTTTTTGACAAGGGATCGGCCGGTACCGAAATATTTTCGAGGGGGCTCGGCCGGCAATGAAAATATTTTCGACAAGGGCTCAGCCGGCACCGAAATAAATTTCGACGAGGGCTTGTTCGGCACCGTCAATATTTTCGATTGCAGCTTGGCCAGCACCAAAAAAAATTTCGACGGGTGCTTGGCCGGTACCAAAAAAATTTTTGATGGGAGCTCAGCCGGCATCGAAAATATTTTCGACGGCAGCTCGACCGGTTTCCAAAATTTTTTCGATGGGAGTTCGCCCTGCAACAAAAATATTTTCGATGGGGACTCGGCCTCCACCAAAAATATTTTTGACAAGGGACCAGCCAGTACCGAAAATATTTTCGACGGGGGCTCGGCCGGCAACGAAAATATTTTTTACGTGGCTCCGTCTGCACCAAAAATATTTTCATCGAGGGTTCGGCTTGTACCGAAAATTATTTTTGGTGGGGGCTCAGCCTGCACTGAAAATATTTTCTATGCGAGCTCAGCAGGCACCGAAAATATTTTCAATGGGGAATCGACCGGAACCGAAAAAATTTCGACGGAGGCTTGGTCGGCGCCGAAAATATTTTCGATGGGAGCTCGGCCAGTCCCAAAAATATTTTCGATGGGAGCTTGGCCAGCAATGAAGACATTTTCGACGGTGGCTCGGCCGGTACCGAAAATATTTTCGACGAAGGCTTGGCCGGTACCGAAAATATTTTCGACGGGGGCTTAGCTGGCACCGAAATAAACTTAGAGGAGGGCTCGACCGGCACCGAAAATATTTTTAATGGGGGCTCGACCGCCACCAAAAATATTTTTGACAAGGGATATGCCGGTACCTAAAATATTGTCGACGGGTGCTCGTCCAGCAACGAAAATATTTTTGACGTGAGCTTGGCCGGCAATGAAAATATTTTCGACGGCACCTCACCCTGCACCAAAAATATTTTTGATGAGGGCTCGGCCGGCACCAAAATTATTTTCGACGGCAGCTCGACCGGTTCCCAAAATTTTTTCGACGGGAGTTCGCCCTGCAACAAAAATATTTTCGACGGGGGCTCGGCCTCCACCAAAAATATTTTTGACAAGGGACCAGCCAGTACCGAAAATATTTTCGACGAGGGCTTGGCCGCACCAAAAATATTTTCGATGGCAGCTCGTCCGGTCCCCAAAATTTTTTCGACGGGAGCTCGGCCGGTACCGAAAATATTTTCGACGGAGGCTTGACCGGTACCGAAAATATTTTCGACGGGGGCTTAGCTGGCACCGAAATAAACTTAGAGGAGGGCTCGACCGGCACCGAAAATATTTTCGATGGGAGCTCAGCCTGCACCGAAACTATTTTCGACAGGGGCTTGACCGGCACTAAAAATATTTCTGATGGGAGCTCATCCGGAAATGAAAATATTTTTGACAAGGGATCGGCCGGTACCGAAAATATTTTAGACGGGGGCTCGGCCGGCAATGAAAATATTTTTAACGGTGCTCCACCTGCACCGAAAATATTTTCGATGAGGGCTCGGCTGGAACCAAAATTATTTTCGACGGGAGCTTGGCTGGCAACAAAAATATTTTCGACGGCACCTCGACCTGCACCGAAAATATTTTCGATGGGAGCTAAGCCGGCACCGAAAATATTTTCAACAGGGAATCGACTGGAACCGAGAAAAATTTTGACGGGGGCTTGGCCAGCACCGAAAATATTTTCGATGGGAGCTCAGCCGGCACCGAAAATATTTTCGACCGCAGCTCGAGCGGTCCCCAAAATTTTTTCGACAGCAGCTCGGCCAGCACAGAAAAAAATTTCCACGGGGTCTCAGCCGGCACCGAAAATATTTTAGACAGGGGCTGGGCTGCCACCAAAAATATTTTTGACAAGGGATCGGCCGGTACCGAAAATATTTTCGAGGGGGCTCGGCCGGCAATGAAAATATTTTCGATGTGGGCTCGTCCGGCACCGAAATAAATTTCGACGAGGGTTCGATCGGCATGAAAAATATTTTCGATGGGAGCTCGGCCAGCAAAAAAAATATATTCGACGGGGCTCGGCCGGCAACGAAAATATTTTTGACGGTGCTCTGCCTGCACCCAAAATATTTTCGACGAGGGCTCAGCCGGCACCAAAATTATTTTCGACAGCAGCTCTACCGGTCCCCAAATTTTTTTCGACGGCAACTCGGCCTGCAACGTAAATATTTTCGACGGGGGCTTGACCGGCACTAAAAATATTTTCGATGGCAGCTCATCCGGCACCGAAAATAATTTCGACGGGGGCTCGGCCAGTCCCAAAAATATTCTCGATGGGAGCTCGGCCGGCAACGAAGAAATTTTTGATGGTGGCTCGGCTGGCACCGAAAATAGTTTTGACGGAGGCTCGTCCGGTACCGAAAATATTTTCGACAGGGGCTTGGCTGGCACCGAAATAAATTTAGACAAGGGCTCAGCCGCACCGAAAATATTTTTGACGGGGGCTCGGCTGGCACCGAAAATATATTCAACGGGGGCTCGGCTGGCACCAATAATATTTTCGACTGCAGCTTGGCCAGCACCAAAAATGTTTTCGATGGCAGCTCGGCCGGCACCAAAAAAAATTTCAACGGGGGCTCGGCCGGCACTGAAATAAATTTTGACGAGGGCTCGACCAGCACCGAAAACATTTTCGATGGGAGATCGGCCAGCACTGAAAATATTTTCGACGAGGGCTTGGCCGGCACCAAAAATATTTTTGATGGCAGCTTGACCGGTCCCCAAAATTTTTTCGATGGCAACTCGGCCTGCACCGTAAATATTTTCGATGGGGTATTGACCGGCACTAAAAATATTTTCGATGGGAGCTCATCCGGCACCGAAAATATTTTCGACGGGGGCTCGGCTGCCACCAAAAATTTTTTTGACAAGGGATCGGCCGGTACCGAAATATTTTCGAGGGGGCTCGGCCGGCAATGAAAATATTTTCGACAAGGGCTCAGCCGGCACCGAAATAAATTTCGACGAGGGCTCGTTCGGCACCGTCAATATTTTTGATTGCAGCTTGGCCAGCACCAAAAAAAATTTCGACGGGCGCTTGGCCGGTACCGAAAATATTTTTGATGGGAGCTCAGCCGGCACCGAAGATATTTTTGATGGTGGCTCGGCCGGCACCGAAAGTATTTTCGACGGGGGCTCGGCTGCCACCAAAAATATTTTCGACGGGTGCTCAGCCGGGACCGAAATAAATTTAGACGGGGGCTCGGCCGGCACTGACAATATTTTCGATGGCAGCTCGGCCAGCACCAAAAATTTTCGACGGGGGCTCGGCCGACACCAAAAATATTTTCGAAGGGGGATTGGCCAGCGCTGAAAATATTTTCAAAGGGGGATCGTCCGGCACCGAAAATATTTTCAACGGGGGCTAGGCCGGCAATGAAAATTTTTTCGACAGCAGCTCAGCCTGCACCGAGAATATTTTCGTCTAGGTCTCGGCTGGTCCCAAAAATAATTTCGACGCGGGCTCGGCCGGCACCAAAAATATTTTCGATGGCAGTTCAGCTGATCCCAAAAATATTTTTGATGGGATCTTGGCTGGCACCGAAAATATTTTCAATGGGGGCTCGGCCGTCATCAAAAATATTTTCGACGGGGGCTTGGCCAGCACCGAAATAATTTTTGACAGGGGCTCGGCCAGCACCAAAAATAATTTAGACGGGAGCTCGGCCGGCGCCGAAAATATTTTCGATGGCACCTCGGGCATAATCGAAAAAAATTTTTACAGGATTCTGACGGTGCCGAAAATATTTTCGACGGCAGCTCGGCCGGCACTGAAAAAAACATTTTCGACGGGGGCTCGGCCAGCACTGAAAAAAATTTAGACGAGGGCTCGGCCAGCACCAGAAATATTTTCGACGGTAGCTCAGCCCGTACTGAAAAAAATTTTGACAGGATTCTGCCGGCACCGAAAATATTGTCGACGGGGGCTCGGCCGGCACCGAATATATTTTCGAAGGGGGCTCAGCTGGCACTGAAAATATTTTCAACAGCAGCTAGGTTGGTTCCAAAAATATTTTCGACATGAGCTTGGATGATACCGCTTTATTTTCGAAGGGGGCTTAGCCGACACCAAAAATATTTTAGACAGGGGCTTGGCCACCACCATTAATATTTCCACGGGGGATTGGCCGGCACTGAAAATATTTTCAACGGGGGCTCGGTCGGTCCCAAATATATTTTTGAAGGGACTCGGCCGGTGCCAAAAAAATTTTCCAAGGGGACTCGACCGCTACCAAAAAAAATTTTGACAAGGGCACGGCCGGCACCGAAATAAATTTCGACTCCAGCTCAGCCGGCACTGAAAATATTTTCGACGAGGGCTTGGCCGGCACCGAAAATATTTTCGATGGGGACTCGTCCGGCACCGAAGGTATTTTCGACGGGGACTCGGCCGGCACCGAAAATATTTTCGACGGGAGCTCGGCCGGCGCTGAAAATATTATCGACGGGGGCTAGGCCGACACCGAAAAAAATATTGTCGACATGGGCTCGGCTGGTCCCAAATATATTTTCGACGGGGCTCGGCCAGTCCCAAATATATTTTTGACGGGACTTGGCCAACGCTGAAAATATTTTCGTCGGGGCTCGGCCGGTGCCGAAAATATTTTCGATGGGGGCTCGGTCGGACCCAAAAATATTTTCGATGGCAGCTCCGCCGGCACCAAAATTATTTTCGACGGGGTCTCGGCCGGCATCGAAAATACTATCGACGAGGGCTCGGCCAGTACCAAAAAATTTTTGACAGGGGCACAGCGTGCACCAAAATAAATTTTGATGAGGGCTCGACTTGCACCGAAAATATTTTCAACGGGGTCTCTGCTGGTCCGAAAAATATTTTCGATAAGAGCTCGGCCGGCCCCGAAAATATTGTCGAAGGGGGCTTGGCTGGTACCGAAAATATTTTCAACGGGTGCTCGGCCCGCACCGAAAATATTTTCGACAGGAGCTCAGCCAGCGCCGAAAATATTTTTGACGGCAGCTCGGCCGGCACTGAAAAAAATATTTTCGACAGGGGCTCCGCCGGCACTGAAATAAATTTAGACGAGGGCTCGGCCAGCACCAGAAATATTCTCGACAGCAGCCCAGACAGCACCGAAAAAAATTTCGATGGGGTTCTGCCGGCACGGAAAATATTTTTGACCGGGGCTCGGCTGGTCCCAAAACTATTTTCGACTGGAGGTCATCTGTCACCGAAAATATTTGTGATGTGAGCTCAACTGGCACCAAATATATTTTCGATGCGGACTCGGCTGGCACCGAAAATATTTTCGACGGGTGCTCAGCCGGCGCCAAAAATTATTTTCGACGGGAGCTTGGCCGGTACTGAAAAAAATTTCGACGGGGCTCTGCGGGCGCCGAAATACATTTCGACGAGGGCTCGACCGGCACCAAAAACATTTTCAATGGGAGCTTGGCAGGCACCGAAAATGTTTTCACCGGGGGCTTTGCCGACAATGAAAATATTTTCGACGGCAGCTCGGCCTGGACCGAAAATATTTTCAACAAGGGCTCGGCCGGTCCAAAAAATATTTTCAACGGGGGCTCGGCCGGCAACAAAAATATTTTCGACGGCAGCTCGACCGGTCCCAAAAATATTTTTGACGGGAGCTTGGCTGGCACCGAAAACATTTTCAACAGGGGCTCGGCCGGTACCGAAAAAAATTTTGATGGGGGCACGGCCGGCACCGAAATAAATTTCGATCAGGGCTTGACTGGCACCTAAAACATTTTCGATGGGAGCTCAACCGGCACTGAAAATTTTTTCGACGGGGTCTCGGCCGCCACCAAAATTATTTTCGAAGAAGAATCGGCCGACACCAAAAAAAATTACTATGGGGGCTCAGCCGGCAATAAAAATAGTGTCGACGGGGGCTCGGCCAGCACTGAAAATATTTTCGAAGGGGGCTCGGCCGGCACCAAAAATATTTTCAATGGGGGCTCAACTGGCACCAAAAATATTTTTGACAGCAGCTCTGCTGGCAACGAAAAAATATTTTCGATGGGGGCTCGGCCGGCACCGAACAAATATTTTTGACAGGAGATCGGCCTGCTCCGAAAATATTTTCGACAAGGGCTCGGCCAGTCCCAAAATCATTTACGATGGGGGTTTGGACTGCACAGAAAATATTTTCGAAGGCAGCTCCCATGGCACCAAAAATCTTTTCGTCAGCACCTCGGCTTGTCCTAAAACTATTTTCTGACGGGAGCTCGGCCCGTACCGAAAATATTTTTGAAGGGGTCTCGGCCAGCATCAAAAGTATTTTCAACAGCAGATCGACCAGTCCCAAAAATATTTTCAAAGGGATCTCGACCGTCACCGAAAATATTTTCGATGGCAGCTCGGCCGGCACCAAAAAAAATTTCGACGGGGGCTTGGCCGTCACCGAAATATATTTTTGAAGGTAACTCGGCTGGTCCCAAACATAATTTCGACAGGGGCTCAACCAGCACTGAAATAGATTTCGATGGGGGCTCGGCCGGTACTGAAAATATTTTCGATGGCAGCTCGGCTAGCACTAAAAACAATTTCGACGGGCGCTCGGCCAGCACTGAAATAAATTGCGACGAGGGCTCAACCAGCACCGAAAATATTTTCGATGGGAGATGGGCCGGCGCCAAAAATTATTTTCGTCGGGAGCTCGGCCGGTACCAAAAAAACTTTCGATGGGGGCACGGCTGGCACTGAAATACATTTTGACGAGGGCTCAACTGGCATGAAAAATATTTTCGACGGGGGCTCGGCCGGCACTGAAATGAATTTTGAAGGCGTCTCGGATGGCACCAAAAATCTTTTCGTCAGCACCTCGGCTTGTCCTAAAACTATTTTCTGATGGGAGCTCAGCCCGTACCGAAAATATTTTTGAAGGGGACTCGGCCGGCATCAAAAATATTTTCGACAGCAGCTCGACCAGTCCCAAAAATATTTTCAAAGGGATCTCGACCGGCGCAGAAAATATTTTCGATGGGGGCTCGGCCGGTCTCGAAAATATTTTCGACGGCAGCTCAGCCGGCACCGAAAAAAATTTCGACGGGGACTTGGCCGTCACCAAAATATATTTTTGAAGCTAACTCGGCTGGTCCCAAAAATAATTTTGACAGGGGTTCAGCCAGCACCGAAAATATTTTCGATGGGGGCTCAGCCGGTACTGAAAATATTTTCAATGGGGGCTTGGCCGGCACCGAAAATAATTTCGACCGCAGCTCGGCCGGCACCGAAAATATTTCAGACAGGGGCTCGGCTGGTACCGAAAAGAATTTTGACAGGGGCACGGCCAGCACCGAAATAAATTTCGATGAGGGCTCAGCCGGCACCGACAATATTTTCGACGGCAGCTGGGCCAGCACCAAAAAAAATTTCGATGGGGGCTCGGCCAGCACTGAAATAAATTTTGACGAGGGCTCGACCGGCACCGAAAATATTTTCGACGGGAGATCGGCTGGCACCGAAAATATATTCGATGGGAGCTCAGCTGGCACCGAAAATGTTTTTGACGATGGCTCGGCCGGCACCGAAAATATTTTCAACAGGGACTCGGGCGGCACTGAAAATATTTTCGACAGGAGCTCGGCCGGCGCCGTAAATACTTTCGACGGGGGCTCGGTCGGACCCAAAAATATTTTCGACGGCAGCTCGCCTTGTCCTAAAAATACTTTCTGACGGGAGCTTGGCCCATACCGAAAATATTTTCGAAGGGGTCTCGGCCAGCATCAAAAATATTTTCGACGGCAGATTGACCAGTCCCAAAAATATTTTCAAAGGGATCTCGACAGGCGCTGAAAATATTTTCGATGGGGGCTCGGGCAGTCTCAAAAATATTTGCGACGGCAGCTCGGCCGGCACCGAAAAAAATTTCGACGGGGGATCGGCCGCAACCGAAATTATTTTCGACGGGGTCTTGGCCGGCACCGAAAATATTTTCGACGGGGGCTCGGCCGGCACCAAAAATATTTTCGACAAGGTATCGGCCGCTATTGAAAAAAATTTCAACAGGGGCTCAGCCGGCACTGAAAATCTTTTCGACGGCAGCTTGGCCGGCACCGAAACAATATTTTTGACGGGGGCTCGGCAGGCTCCAAAATAAATTTCGACAAGGGTTCGCCTGGCACCGACAATATTCTCGATGCGAGGTCGGATGTCAACAAATATATTTTCTATGAGGGCTCGGCCAGCACCGAAAATATTTTCGACGGGGGCTCGTCCGGCACCGAAATAAATTTAGACGAGGGCTCAACCGGCACCAAAAATATTTTCGACGGCAGCTCGGCCGGCACCAAAAAAATATTTTCAATGGGGGCACGGCTGGCACCGAAATACATTTTGACGAGGGCTCAACTGGCATGAAAAATATTTTCAATGGGAGCTCGGCCGGCACCGAAAATATTTTCGACGGGGGCTTGGCCGACACTGAAATGAATTTCGAAGAGGGCTCGACCGGCATCAAAAATATTTTTGACGGGAGATCGGCTGGCACCAAATATATTTTCTACGGGGGCTCGGACTGCGCCGAAAATTTTTTTTGACGTGATCTCGGCCGGTACCGAAAAAAATTTCGACGAGGTCTCGACCGGCATGAAAAATATTTTCGACAGGCGCTCGGCCGGCACCAAAAATATTTTCGATGGAAGCTCGACCTGCACCAAAAATATTTTTGACGGGGGCTTGACTGGTGCCGAAAATATTTTTATTGGCAGCTATGCTTGTCCTAAAACTATTTTCTTACGGGAGCTCGGCCAGCACCAAAAATATTTTCGATGGGGGTTTGGCCAGCACCGAAAAAAATTTTGACGGGGGCTCGGCCGGCACCGAAAATATTTTCAACGGGGGATGGGTCAGAATCGAACATATTTTCGACGGGGTCTTGGCCGGCACTGAAAATATTTTCAACTGTAGCTCGGCCAGCCCCGAAAATATTTTCGACAAGTTTTTGGCCTGACTCAAAAATATTTTCGACGGGGGCTTGGCCAGCACCTAAATAAATTTAGAGGAGGGCTCGGCCAGCACTAAAAATAATTTTGATGGCAGCTCGGCCTGCACCAAAAAAAATTTCGACGGGGGCTCGGCCGGCACCAAAAATATTTTGACGGAGGCACAGCCGGCACTGAAATAAATTTCGCTGAGGGCTCAGCCAGCACTGAAAATATTTTCAAAGGGCGATCGGCCGGAACCAAAAATATTTTCGTTGGGGGATCGGCAGGCACTGAAAATATTTTCAATGGGAGCTCGGCCTACACCAAAAATATATTTGACGAGTGCTTGACCGGCGCCAAAAATATTTTCATTGGCAGCTCGGCTTGTCCTAAAAATATTTTCTGACGGGAGCTCTGCTGGTACCGAAAATATTTTCGATGGGAGCTCGGCCGGCACCAAAATTATTTTCGACAGCAGCTCGACCAATTGCAAAAATATTTTCGGTGGGAGTTCAGCCTGCAACGAAAATATTTTTGATGGGGGCTCGGCTGGCACCGAAATAAATTTCAATGAAGGCTCGATTGGCACCGAAAATATTTTCGACGGGAGCTCAGTCGGCACCAAAAATATTTTCGACCGCAGCACGGCCGGCACCGAAAATATTTTCAAAGGGGGATCGGCCTGCACCGAAAATATTTCCGACAAAGGCTCGGCCGGCGCCGAAAATATTTTTGGCAGGGCCTCTGCCGCCAGCAAAAATATTTTCGACAAGGGATCGGCCTCTACCGAAAAAGATTTCGACGGGGGCTCTGCCGGCACAGACAATATTTATGATTGGAGCTCGACCGGCACCGAAAATATTTTCTATGAGGCCTCGGCCTGCACCGAAAATTTTTTCGACAGGGGCTCGGCAGGCACTGTAAATATTGTCGACGGAAGCTCCTCCTGCACCGAAAATATTTTCCATGCGAGCTCAGTCGGCACCGAAAATATTTTCAACGGGGGATCGGCCGGATCCGAAATTTTTTTCCATGGGATCTCGTCCAGCACCAAAAATATTTTCGACAGGGTCTCGGCCAGCACCGACAATATTTTCGACTGCAGCTAGGGCAGCATGGAAAATATATTCAACCGGGGCTCGGCCGGCACCGAAATAAATTTAGACGAGGGCTCGACCGGCATGTAAAATATTTTCGATGGGAGATCGGACAGCATCGAAAATATTTTTGACGGGGGCTTGTCCAGCACCAAAAAAAATTTCGACGGGGGCTCGGCTGGCACTGAAAATATTTTCGACGGGGCCTCGCCAGGCACCAAAATAAATTTTGACAAAGGCTCGGCCAGCACCTACAATATTTTTGATGCGAGGTTGGATGGCAACGAAGATATTTTCTATTAGGGCTCGGCCAGCACCGAAAATATTTTCAACAGGGGATCGGCAGGCACAGAAAATATTGTCAACGGAAGCTCGTCCTGCACCAAAAATCTTTTCGACGGGGGCTCGTCCGGCAACGAAAATCTTTTCGACAGGTGGTCGGCCGGCACCGAAATAAAGTTAGACGAGAGCTCGGCCAGCAACGACAATATTTTCGACGGCAGCTAGGCCAGCACCAAAAAAAATTTCGACCGGCGCTCGGCCAGCACTGAAATAAATTGCGACGAGGGCTCGAGCGCCACCGAAAATATTTTCGATGGGAAATCGGCCGGCGCCGAAAATTATTTTCGTCGGGAGTTCGGCCGGTACCGAAAAAACTTTTGATGGAGGCACGGCTGGCACTGAAATAAATTTTGATGAGGGCTCCACTGGAATGAAAAGTATTTTTGATGGGAGCTCGGCCGGCACCGAAAATATTTTCGACGGGGTCTCGGCCGGCACTGCAATAAATTTCGACGAGGGCTCGACCGGCACCAAAATAATTTTCGATGGGAGCTCAGCCGGTCCCAAAAATATATTCGATGGGAGCTCGGCCGGCAACGAAAATATTTTCTATAGGAGCTCAGCCTGCACCGAAAATATTTTCGACGGGGGCTCGGCCGGCACCAAAAATATTTTCGGTGGGCGCTCAGCCAGCACCGAAAATATTTTCGATGAGGGCTTGGCCTGCACCAAAAATATTTTCGACGGGGTCTCGGCCGGCACTGCAATAAATTTCGACGAGGGCTCGACCGGCACCAAAATAATTTTCAATGGGAGCTCAGCCGGTCCCAAAAATATATTCGACGGGAGCCCGGCCGGCAACGAAAATATTTTCTATGGGAGCTCAGCCTGCTCCGAAAATATATTCGACGGGACCTTGGCCGGCAATGAAAATATTTTTGATGGGAGATTGTCCGGCACCGAAAATATTTTCGACGGGGGCTCGGCCGGCACCAAAATTATTTTTGAAGGGGGATCGGCTGGCACCGAAAAAAATTTCAATGGGGGCTCGGCCGGCAACGAAAATATTTTTGAGGGGTCTCAGCCAGCACCGACAATATTTTCGGCAGGGGCTTGGCCAGTACTGAAAAAAATTTTGATGGGGGCACGACTGGCTCCGAACTAAATTTCGATGAGGCCTCAACCGGCACTGAAAATATTTTTGACCGCAGCTTGGCCTGCACCGAAAATATTTTCGAAGAAGGCTTGGCCTGCACCAAAAATATTTTCGAAGGGAACTCGGCCGGCACCGAAAATGTAGTCGACGGTGGCTTGGCTGGCACCGAAATAAACTTCAATAAGGGCTCGACCGGCACCGAAAACATTTCCGATGGGAGTTCAGCCAGCACCGAAAATATTTTCGACGGGATATCGGCCGGCACTGAAAAAAATTTCGACAGGGGCATGGCCGGCACAGAAATAAATTTCAACGAGGGCTTGACCGGCATGAAAAATATTTTCGATGGGAACTCGGCCGGCACCGAAAATATTTTCGCCGGGGGCTAGGCTGGCAACGAAAATATTTACAACGGCAGCTCGGCCTGCACCTAATATATTTTCGACAGGGGCTCGGCCGGCGCAGAAAATATTTTCGACAGGGACTCGGCCAGCACCGAAAATAATTTCGATGGTGGCTTGGCCAGTCCTAAAAATATTTTCGATGGGGGCTCAGCCGCCACCAAAAATATTTTCAATGTGAGCTCAGCTGGTACCGAATATATTTTCGATGCGGACTCTGCTGGCACCGAAAATATTTTTTATGGCATCACGGCAGGTACCGAAAATTTTTTCGACGGGGTCTCAGCCGCCACCAAAAATATTTTCGACGGGGGATCGGCCGGCACCGAAAAAAATTTTTACGGGGGCTTGGCCGGCACTGAAATAAATTTAGATGATGGCTCGGACGGCACCGACAATATTTTTGACGGCAGCTCGGCCAGCACCAAAAAAAATTTCGACGGGGGCTCGGACGGAAATTAAATAAAATTCGATGAGTGCTCGAGTGGCACCGAAAAAATTTTTGATGGAGGCTTGGCCAGCACCTAAAATATTTTTGAAGGGGGATCGGCCGGCACTGAAAATATTTTCGAAGGGGGCTCGGATGGCGCCGAAAATATTTTCGACGGGGGATCGGCTGGCACCAAAAATATTTTCAACGGCAGCTCAGCCGGCACCGAAAAAACATTTTCGACGGGGGCTCGGCCGGCACCAAAATAAATTTAGACGAGGGCTCAGCCGGCGCCGTCAATATTTTCGACAGCAGCTCGGCCAGCACCGAAAAAATTTCAAGGGGGGCTCGGCCGTCACCAAAATAAATTTCGACGATGGCTCGACCGGCACTGAAAATATTTTCAACCGGGGTTCGGCCGCCACCGAAAATAATTTCAATGAGGGCTCAACCGGCACCGAAAATATTTTCGATGGCATGTCGGCCGGCACCAAAAAAAGATATTTTTGATGGCAGCTCGACCGGCACCGAAAAACATATTTTCGATGGGACTCGGCCGGTGCCGAAAATATTTTCGATGGGGGCTCGGCCAGTACCAAAAATATTTTAGATGGCATCTCAGCCGGTCCCAAAAATATTTTCGACGGGAGCTCGGCCAGTGCTGAAAATGTTTTCGACGGCAGCTTAGCTGACACCAAGAAAAATATTTTCGACGGGGGCTCGTCCAGTCCCAAATATATTTGTGACGGGACTCGGCTGGCACTGAAAATATTTTCGACAGGAGCTCGGCTGGCGCCAAAAAAAAATTTCGACGGGGTCATGCCTGGACTCAAAAATATTTTTGACAGCAGCTCGGCCGGCACCAAAAATATTTTCAATGGCAGCTCAGCCTGCACTGAAAATATTTTCGACGGGGTCTCAGCCAGCGCCGAAAATATTTTCGACGGCAGCTCGGCCGGCACCGAAAATATTTTCGACGGCAGCTTGGACATAACCAAAAATATTTTCGAAGGGGGCTCGTCCGGATGCAAAAATGTTTTTGATGGCAGCTCGGCTTGTCTTAAAAATACTTTCTGACGGGAGATTGGCTGGTACCGAAAATATTTTCGAAGGGGTCTCGGCCGGCACCGAAAATATTGTCGACGGGGGCTCAGCTGACACCAAAAATATTTTCAATGTGAGCTTGGCCGGCACCGAATATATTTTCGATGTGGACTTGGCTGGCACCGAAAATATTTTCGACGGGGACTCGGCCTGCACCAAATATATTTTCGACGGGGGCTCGGCCGGCGCTGAAAACATTTTTGAAGGGGGCTCGGCCGGCACCAAAATAAATTTAGATGAGGGCTCGGCCTGCACCGACAATATTTTCGATGGCAGCTCGGCCAGCACTGAAAAAAATTTCGACAGGGGTCGGACAGCACCGGTATATTTTTGAAGGGTGCTTGGCTGGCGCTGAAAAAAATTTCCAGAGGGGCTCGGCCGGCACCGAAATAAATTTCAACGAGGGCTTGACCGGCACCGAAATAAATTTCAATGAGGGTTTGACTGGCACTGAAAATATTTTCGAAGGGAGATAGGCCAGCACTGAAAATATTTTCGACAGGGGCTCGGGAGGCGCCAAAAATTATTTTCGACAGGAGCTCGGCCGGTACCAAAAAAAACTTTGACGGGGGCACGGCCAGCACCGAAATAAATTTTGATGAGGGCTTGACCGGCACCGAAAATATTTTCGATGCGAGTTTGGACGTCAACAAACATATTTTCTATGAGAGCTCGACCGGGACCGAAAATATTTTCAATGAGGGCTCGGCCGGTACCGAAAATATGTTCGACCACAGCTCGGCCAGCAACGAAAATATTTTCAACGGGGGCTCAGCCGGCCACGAAATAAATTTCGATGGTGGCTCAAACGGCATCAAAAATATTTTCAACGGGGGCTCGGACGGCACCAAACATATTTTTGACGTCAACTCGGCTGGCACCGAAAAAAATTCGACAGGGGCTCGGCCAGCACCGAAAATATTTTCAACGGGGGCTCGGACGGCACCAAACATATTTTTGACGTCAACTCGGCTGGCACCGAAAAAAAATTCGACAGGGGCTCGGCCAGCACCGAAAATATTTTCAATGGGGGCTCGGACAGCACCAAAAATATTTTCGATGGCAGCTCAGCCGGCACCGAAAATATTTTCGATGGGGGCTCGGCTGGTACCGAAAATATTTTCGACAGGGGCTCGACCGGTGCCGAAAAAAATTTTAATGGGGGCACGGCCGGCACCAAAAATATTTTCGATGGGAGCTCAGCCGGCACCAAAAATATTTTCGACGGGGGCTCGGCCGGCACCGAAAATACTTTTGACCGCAGCTCAGCCAGCACCAAAAAAAAATTTGACGGGGGCTTGGCCGTCACCGAAATATATTTTCAAAGGTAACTCATCTGGTCCCAAAAATATTTTCATTGGGGGCTCAGCCAGCACCGAAAATATTTTCGATGGGGGCTCGGCCGGAACAGAAAATATTTTCGACGGGGGCTCGGTCTGCACTGAAAATATTTTCGACCGCAGCTCGGCCGGCACCGAAAATATTTTCAACGAGGGCTATGCCGGCACTGAAAATATTTTCGATGGGACCTTAGCCGTCACCGAAAATATTTTCGATGGGAGCTCGGGCGGCGCCGAAAATATTTTTGACAGGCGCTTCGCTGGCACCAAAAATTTTTTCGATGGGAGTGCAGCCGGTCCCAAAAATTTTCTCGATGGGATCTCGGCTGGCGCTGAATATATTTTCGACGGGAGCTCGGCCAGTACCGAAAATATTTTTGAAGGGGTCTCAGCCGGCACCAAAAATATGTGCAGCTCGACGGCAGCTCAACCGGTACCAAAAAAAATTTTGACAAGGGCTCGGCCGGCAGTGAAATAAATTTAGACGGGGGCTCTGCCGGCATTGACAATATTTTCGACGGCAGCTCCGTCACCACCAAAAATATTTTTGACAGGGGCTCGGCCGGCACAGAAATAAATTCCAACAAGGGCTCAGCCGGCACCGAAAAAAATTTTGACGGGGGCTTGGCCGTCACCAAAATATATTTTCGAAGGTAACTTGTCTGGACCCAAAAATATTTTCAACGGGGGCTCAGCCAGCACCAAAAATATTTTCCATGGGGGCTCGGCCGGTACCGAAAATATTTTCAATGGGGGCTCGGCCGGTACCGAACATATTTTCGCCGAGGGCTCAGCCGGCACTAAAAATATTTTCGACGGGAGCTCGGCCAGCACTGAAAAAAATTTCGACGGGGGCTTGGCCAACACCGAAAATATTTTCGACGGGGGCTCGGCTGGCACCAAAAATATTCTCGACGGGAGCTTGGCCGGCGCTGAAAATAGTTTCGACGGGAGCTCGGCTGGCACAGAAAAAATATTTTTGATGGGGCTTGGCTGGCACCAAAATAAATTTCGACTATGGCTCGACTGGCACCGAAAATATTTTCAACAGGAGATCGGCCAGCACAGAAAATATTTTCGACAGGGGCTCAGGAGGCGCCGACAATTATTTTCGATGGGAGCTCGACCTGCACCGAAAATATTTTTGACGGTGGCTCAGCCACCACCAAAAATATTTTCGACGGGGGCTCGGTCGGAACCAAAAAAAATTTCGACGGGGGCTCGGCCGGCACTGAAAATATTTTCGACAGGGGCTTGGGCGGCGCTGAAAATATTTTCGACGTGCGCTCGGCCGGCACCAAAATGTTATCGATGGGATCTCTGCCGGTCCCAAAAATATTTTCGACGTGAGCTCAGCCGGCACTGACAGTATTTTCGACGGCAGCTCAACCGGTCCCAAAAATATTTCCGAGGGGGGCTTGGCTGGCACCGAAAATATTTTCAATGGGCGCTCGGCCAGCCCCAAAAATATTTTCTAAGGCAGCTCGGCTGGTACTAAAAATATTTTCGACGGCAGCTCTGCCGGCACCAAAAATATTTTCAACGGGGGATCACCCGGCACCGAAAAAAATTTTGACAGGGGCTCGGCCGGCACCGAAAATATTTTCAATGGGGTCTCGGCCGGCACCGAAAATATTTTCGACGGGGGTTCGGCCAGTACCGAAAATATTTTCGATGGGGGCTCGGCAGCCACCAAAAATATTTTCGACGGCGGATACGCTGGCACCGAAAATATTTTTGACGGCGGCTCGGCCGGCGCCGAAAATAGTTTCAATGGGGGCTCAACAGGTACCGAAAAGATTTTCAACGGGGGCTCGGCAGCCATCAAAAATATTTTCGACGGGGGATTGGCCGGCACTGAAAATATTTTCGACGGCGGCTCAGCCGGTCCCAAAAATATTCTCGATGGGAGCTCGGCCAGCACCGAAAAAATATTTTTGACGGGGGTTCGGCCGGCACCGAAATAAATTTCGACGATGGCTCCACGGGCACCGAAAATATTTTCGATGGGAGCTCAGCCAGCACAGAAAATATTTTCGACGGGGGCTCGGCCGGCGCCGAAAATTATTTTCGACGGGGGCTCGGCCTGCACCAAAAATATTTTCAACGGGGGATCAGCCGGCACTGAAAAAAATTTCGACAGGGGCTCGGCAGCCAAAATTACTTTCGACGAGGGCTTGGCCGGCGCCGAAAATAATTTCGACAGGCGCTCGGCCAGCCCCATAAATATTTTCTAAGGCAGCTCAGCTGGTACTAAATATATTTTCGACGGCAGCTCGGCAGGTATGGAAAATATTTTTGACGTCTTCCTGGAAGGCACCGAAATAAATTTCGACTGGAGCTAGGCTGGCACCGAAAATATTTTCGACAGGGGATTGGTCGGCACTGAAAATATTTTGGACGGGGGCTCGGCCGGCACCGAAAATATTTTCGACAGCAGCTCAGTTGCCACCAAAAAAAATTTCGACGGGGGCTAGGTCGGAACTGAAAATACTTTCAACGGGGGATCGGCCAGCACCGAAAATATTTTCGATGGGGGCTCAACAGGTACTGAAAAGATTTTTGACGGGGGCTCGGCAGCCATCAAAAATATTTTCGATGGGGGCTCGACCGGTGCCGAAAATATTTTCAACAGAATCTCAGCCGACACCGAAAATATTTTCGACAGGGGCTCATCCGGCATCGAAAATATTGTTGATGGGGGCTCGGCCTGCACCAAAAATATTTTTGACGGCAACTTGGCAGGTCCAAAGCATATTTTCGACGGCGGATAAGCCAGCACCGAAAATATTGTTGATGGGGTCTCGGCCGGTACCAAAAATATTTTCGATGGGGGCTCAGCAGCCACAAAAAATATTTTCGATGGGGGATCGGCCGGCACCGAAAAAAATTTTGACGGTTGCTCGGCTGTCAAAAAATATTTTCGACGAGGGCTTGGCCAGCGCCAAAAATATATTCGAACGGGTCTCAGCCGGCACCAAAAATATTTTAGACGGCAGCTCGGCCAATCCCCAAAATATTTTCGATGGGAGAGTGGCCGGCACTGAAAATATTTTCGACAGGAGCTTGGCCGGCACCGAAAATGTTTTTGACGGCAGCTCAGCCATCAACAAAAACATTTTCGACAGGGGCTCGGCCATCACCAAAAATATTTTTGACGGAGGCTCGGCAGCCACCCAAAATATTTTCGATGTCAGCTCGGACGGTCCCAAAAATATTTTCGATGAGAGCTCGGATGATACCGATTCATTTTCGAAAGCAGCAAAAAAGTTTTGACGGCAGCTCAGCCGGTCCCAAAATTATTTTTGAAGGGAGCTAGGCCGGTACCGAAAAAAATTTCGACGGGGGCTCTGCCAGCACCAAAAATATTTTCGATGGGGGCTCGGCTGGCACTGAAAGTATTTTCAACGGGGGCTTGGCCAGCACCAAAAATATTTTCGACGGGAGCTCGGCCGGTACTGAAAATATTTTCTATGAGGGATCACCCGGCATCGAAGATTTTTTCGACGGGGTCTCGCCCTGCACCAAAAATTTTTTTGACAGCAACTCGGCAGGTCCAAAACATATTTTCGACAGGGGCTCGGCCTGCACCGAAAATATTTTCGACGGGTGCTCGGCCTGCACCAAAAATATTTTCTGATGGGAGCTTGGCCGGTACCGAAAATATTTTTGACTTGGGCTCGGCCGGCGCCAAAAATATGTTCGATGGCAGCTCAGCCATCACCAAATATATTTTTGACGGGGGCTCGGTAGCCACCCAAAACATTTTCGATGGCAACTCTGCCGGCACCGGAAAAAATTTCGACGGGGGCTCGGACGGCACGGAAAATATTTTCAATGGCAGCTCGGCCGGCCCCGAAAATATTTTCGACGGTGGCTAAGATGGCACCAAAAATATTTTCGTCGGCACCTCGGCTGCTCCTAAAAATATTTTCAACGGGAACTTAGATGGTACCGAAAATATTTTCGTCGGGGGCTTGGCCGGCACCAAAAATATTTTCGACGGGAGCTCAGCCTGCACCGAAAATATTTTTAACGGGGGCTCGGCCGGTGCTGAAAATATTTTCAACAGGATCTCTGCCGACACTGAAATTATTTTCGACGGGGGCTCGGCCTGCACCAAAAATATTTTTGACGGCAACTCGTCAGGTCCAAAACATATTTTCGACGGGGGGTAGGCCAGCACCAAAAATATTGTCAATGGGGTCTCGGTCGGTACCGAAAATATTTTCGACGGGGGCTCGGCAGCCACAAAAAATATTTTCGATGGGGGATCGGCCGGCACCGAAAAAACTTTTGACGGTTGCTCGGTTGTCAAAAAATATTTTCGACGAGGGCTTGGTCGGCGCCAAAAATATATTCGAACGGGTCTCAGCCGGCACCAAAAATATTTTCAACAGCAGCTCGGCCGGTCCCAAAAATATTTTCGACGGGAGCTTGGCCGTCACCGAAACTATTTTTGACAGGGACTCGGCAGATTCCGAAAATATTTTTGACGGGAGCTTGGCTGGCACCGAAAATATTTTCGACAGGGGTTCGGCTGTCATCAAAAATAGTTTCAACGGAGGCTCGGCAGCCACCAAAAATATTTTTGATGGCAGCTCGGCTGGTCCCAAAAATATTTTCGACAGTGGCTCGGCTGATACCGATTTATTTTCGAAAGCGGCTTGGCAGGCACCAAAAAAATTTTCGATGGCAGCTCAGTCAGTCCAAAAATTATTTTCGACGGGAGCTCGGCCGTTACAGAAAAAAATTTCGACATGGGCTCGGCCAACACCGAAAATATTTTCGAAGGGAGCTCGGCTGGCACCGGAAAAAAATTCGACGGGGGCTCGGCCGGCACTGAAAATATTTTCGACCAGGGCTTGGCCGGTGCCGAAAAAAATTTCGACAGGGGCTTGACCAGCCCCAAGAATATTTTCGACTGCAGCTCAGCAGGCACCGAAAATTATTTTCGACGGGAGCTCGGTTGGTACCAAAAAAAATTTCAACAGGGGCACGGCCGGCACCAAAAATATTTTCTGATGGGAGCTTGGCCGTTACCAAAAATATTTTCGAAGGGGGCTCGGCCGGTACCAAAAATATTTTTGACGGGGGCTCGGCCATCAAAATATATTTTCGACGAGGGTTCAGTCTGCACCGAAAATATTTTTGACGGGCGCTCGGCCGGCACCAAAAATATTTTCGACGGCAGCTCGGCCGGTGCCAAAAATATTTTCTGATGGGAGCTTGGCTGGTACCGAAAATATTTTTGACGGGGGCTCGGCCATCAAAATATATTTTCGACGAGGGTTCAGTCTGCACCGAAAATATTTTTGACGGGCGCTCGGCCGGCACCAAAAATATTTTCAACGGCAGCTCGGCCGGTGCCAAAAATATTTTCTGATGGGAGCTTGGCTGGTACCGAAAATATTTTTGACTTGGGCTCGGCTGGCGCCGAAAATATTTTCAACAGGAGCTCGGCCGGAACTGAAAATATTTTCCACGCTGCTCGGCCTGCATGGAAAAATATTGTCGATAGGGACTCGACCGGCACCGGAAATATTTTCGACGGGGGCTTGGCTGGAACCAAAAATATTTTCGACGGCAGCTCGGCCGTCACCAAAAATATTTTCAACTGGGGCTCGGCCGGCAACAAAATTATTTTCGACAGCAGCTCGGCCGGTCCCAAAAATATTTTTGACGGGAGCTCGGATGATACTGATTCATTTTCAAAAGCTTCTCGGCTGTCACCAAAATTATTTTCGAAGGGGCTCAGCCAGCACTGAAAACATTTTCGACTGGGGCTCGGCTGGCACGGAAAATATTTTCGACGGGGGCTTGGTCAGCACCAAAAATGTTTTCGATGTGAGATAGGCCGGCTCCGAAAAAGATTTCCACGGGGGTTTGGCTGGCACGATAAATATTTTCCATGGGAGCTCAGCCGACACTGAAAATATTTTCGATGGGAGCTCGGCCAGTACCAAAAATATTTTTGACGGGAGCTCAGCTGTCACTGAAAATATTTTCGACAGGGGCTTGACTGGTGCTAAAAATATTTTTGACAGGGGCTCGGCCGGCACCGAAAAAAATTTCGACAGGGGCTCGACCGGCACCGAAAATATTTTCAATAGAGGCTCGACCGGTGCCGACAATATTTTCGATGGTGGCTCGGCCAGCAACAAAAAAATTTTCAATGACAGCTCGGCCGGTCCCAAAAAGATTTTTGATGGGAGCTCGGCCAGTACGAAAACTATTTTAGCCTTGGGCTCAGCCGGCACCGAAAATATTTTCGACAGCAGCTCGGGCATCACCAAAAATATTTTTGACGAGAGCTCGGATGATACCGATTCATCTACGAAAGTGGCTCGGTCGGCACCACAAATATTTTCGTCGGCACTTCGGCTGCTCCTAAAAATATTTTCAATGAGATCGGTGCATTCCCAGAGACGGAACATCTCATGGTGCTCCGCCTCGGCAGAGCCTCTTTCAGAAAAGGCAAACGGCCGCATCCTTCTCCCACAAGGAATGGCCCAGCCCTGAAAGCTCTTGCTACTCTTCACCGTCCCTTGGCGCCCTACCTACAGGCACAACAGCACTGGGGATTTGTGCTTTCCCAGAGACAGAACATCTCATGGGGCTCAGTCTCGGCAAGCCTCTTTCTGAAAAGGCGAACGGTTGGATCCTTCTCCCACGAGGAAGGGCCCAGCCCTGAAAGCTCTTGCTGCTCTTCACCGTCCCTTGGCGCCCTACCTACAGGCACAACAGCACTGGGGATCTGTGCTTTCCCAGAGACGGAACATCTCATGGTGCTCCGCCTCGGCAGAGCCTCTTTCCAAAAAGGCAACCGGCCGGTTCCTTCTCCCACGAGGAAGGGCCCAGCACTGAAAGCTCTTGCTGCTCTTCACCGTCCCTTGGTGCCCTACCTACAGGCACAAGAGCACTGGGGATCTGTGCTTTCCCAGAGACGGAACATCTCATGGCGCTCCGCCTCGGCAGAACCTCTTTCCAGAAAGGCAAACGGCCGGATCCTTCTCCCACGAGGAAGGGCCCAGCCCTGAAAGATCTTGCTGCTCTTCACCGTCCCTTGGTGCCCTACCTACAGGAACAACCTAACTGGGCATCTGAGCTTTCCCAGAGACGGAACATCTCATGGCGCTCCGCCTCAGCAGAGCCTCTTTCCGAAAAGGCAAATGGACGCATCCTTCTCCCACGAGGAAGGGCCCAGCCCTGAAAGCTCTTGCTGCTCTTCACCGTCCCTTGGCGCCCTACCTACAGGCACAACAGCACTGGAGATCTGTGCTTTCCCAGAGACGGAACATCTCATGGCGCTCCGCCTCGGCAGAGCCTGTGTCCGAAAAGGCAAACGGCCGCATCCTTCTCCCACGAGGAAGGGCCCAGCCCTGAAAGCTCTTGCAGCTCTTCACCGTCCCTTGGCGCCCTACCTACAAGCACAAGAGCACTGGGGAGCTGTGCTTTCCCAGAGACGGAACATCTCATGGCGCTCCGCCTCGGCAGAGCCTCCTTCCAAAAAGGCAAACGGACGCATCCTTCTCCCACGAGGAAGGGCCCAGCACTGAAAGCTCTTGCTGCTCTTCACCATCCCTTGGTGCCCTACCTACAGGCACAAGAGCACTGGGGATCAGTGCTTTCCCAGAGACGGAACATCTCATGGCGCTCCGCCTCGGCAGAACCTCTTTCCAGAAAGGCATACGCCGGATACTTCTCCCACGAGGAAGGGCCCAGCCCTGAAAGCTCTTGCTGCTCTTCACCGTCCCTTGGTGCTCTACCTACAGGAACAACCTAACTGGGCATCTGAGCTTTCCCAGAGACGGAACATCTCATGGCGCTCCGCCTCAGCAGAGTCTCTTTCCTAAAAGGCAAACGGCCGCATCCTTCTCCCACGAGGAAGGTTCCAGCCCTGAAAGCTCTTGCTGCTCTTCACCATCCCTTGGCGCCCTACCTATAGGCACAACAGCACTGGGGATCTGAGCTTTCCCAGAGACGGAACATCTAATGGCGCTCCGCCTCGGCAGAGCCTCTTTCCGAAAAGGCAAACGGCCGCAACCTTCTCCCACAAGGAAGGGCCCAGCCCTGAAAGCTCTTGCTGCTCTTCACCGTCCCTTGGTGCCCTACCTACAGGCACAACAGCACTGGGGATCTGTTCTTTCCCAGAGACGGAACATCCCATGGCGCTCCACCTCTGCAGAGCCTCTTTCCGAAAAGGCAAACGTCCAGTTACTTCTCCCAGGAGTAAGTGCCCAGCCCTGAAAGCTCTTGATCTTCTTCACCATCCCTTGGCTCCCTACCTACAGGCATAATCAAACTGGGGATCTGTGATTTCCCAGACACGGAACATCTCATGGCGCTCCGCCTCAGCAGAGCCTCTTTCCGAAAAGGCAACCGGCCGGTTCCTTCTCCCCAGAGGAAGCGCCCAGCCCTGAAAGCTCTTGCTGCTCTTCACTGTCCCTTGGCTTTCTACCTACAGGCAAAACAGCAGTGGGGATCTGTGTTTTCCCAGAGACGGAACATCTCATGGCGCTCCGCCTCAGCAGAGCCTCTTTCCGAAAAGGCGAACGGCCAGATCCTTCTCCCACGAGGAAGGGCCCAGGCCTGAAAGCTCTTGCTGCTCTTCACCGTCCCTTGCCACCCTACCTACAGGCACAATAGCACTGGGGATCCGTGCTTTCGCAGAGACGGAACATCTCGTGGCGTTACGCCTCGGCAGAGCCTCTTTCTGAAAAGGCGAACAGTCGGATCCTTCTCCCACGAGGAAGGGCCCAGCCCTGAAAGCTCTTGTTGCTCTTCAACATCCCTTGGCACCCTACCTACAGGCACAACAGCACTGGGGATCTGTGCTTTCCCAGAGACGAAACATCTCACGGCGCTCAGTCTCGGCAAGCCTCTAACTGAAAAGGCGAACGGTCGGATCCTTATCCCACGAGGAAGGGCCCAGCCCTGAAAGCTCTTGCTGCTCTTCACCGTCCCTTGGCACCCTACCTACAGGCACAACAGCACTGGGGATCTGTGCTTTCCCAGAGAAGGGACATCTCATGGCGCTCCGCCTCAGGAGAGCCTCTTTCTGAAAAGGCGAACGGTCGGATCCTTCTCCCACGAGGAAGGGCCCAGCCCTGAAAGCTCTTGCTGCTCTTCACCGTCTCCCTTGGTGCCCTACCTAGAGGCACAACAGCACTGGGGATCTGTGCTTTCCCAGAGACGGAACATCTCACGGCGCTCAGTCTCGGCAAGCCTCTTTCTGAAAAGGCGAACGGTCGGATCCTTTTCCCACGAGGAAGGGCCTAGCCCTGAAAGCTCTTGCTGCTCTTCACCGTCCCTTGGCACCCTACCTACAGGCACAACAGCACTGGGGATCTGTGCTTTCCCAGAGACGGCACATCTCACGGCGCTCAGTCTCGGCAAGCCTCTTTCTGAAAAGGCGAACGGTGCGATCCATCTCCCCTGAGGAAGGGCCCAGCCCTGAAAGCTCTTGCTGCTCTTCACTGTCCCTTGGCGCCGTTCCTACAGGCACAACAGCACTGGGGATCTGTGATTTCGCAGAGACCGAACATCTCGTGGCGCTACGCCTCGGCAGAGCCTCTTTCTGAAAAGGCGAACGATCGGATCCTTCTCCCACGAGGAAGGGCCCAGCCCTGAAAGCTCTTGCTGCTCTTCAACATCCCTTGGCACCCTACCTAGAGGCACAACAGCACTGGGGATCTGTGCTTTCCCAGAGACGGCACATCTCACTGCGCTCAGCCTCAGCAGAGCCTCTTTCTGAAAAGGCAAACGTTCGGATTCTTCTCCCAAGAGGAAGGGCCCAGCCCTGAAAGCTCTTGCTGCTCTTCACCGTCCCTTGGCACCCTACCTACAGGCACAACAGCACTGGGCATCCGAGCATTCCCAGAGACAGAACATCTCATGGCGCTCACAGACGGAACATCCTTTTTCTGAAAAGGCGAACGGTCGGATCCTTCTCCCACGAGGAAGGGCCCAGCCCTGAAAGCTCTTGCTGCTCTTCACTGTCCCTTGGCACCCTACCTACAGGCACAACAGCACTGGGGATCTGTGCTTTCCCAGAGACGGAACATCTCACGGGGCTCACTCTCGGCAAGCCTCTTTCTGAAAAGGAGAACCGTCGGATCCTTCTCCCACGAGGAAGGTTCCAGCCCTGAAAGCTCTTGCTGCTCTTCACCGTCCCTTGGCGCCATACCTACAGGCACAACAGCAGTGGGGAACTGTGCTTTCCCAGAGACGGCACATCTCACGGCGCTCAGTCTCGGCAAGCCTCTAACTGAAAAGGCGAACGGTCGGATCCTTCTCCCACGAGGAAGGGCCCAGCCCTGAAAGCTCTTGCTGCTCTTCACCGTCCCTTGGCACCCTACCTGCAGGCACAACAGCACTGGGGATCCGTGCTTTCCCAGAGAAGGACCATCTCACGGCGCTCCGCCTCGGGAGATTCTCTTTCTGAAAAGGCGAACGGTCGGATCCTTCTCCCAAGAGGAAGGGCCCAGCCCTGAAAGCTCTTGCTGCTCTTCATTGTCCCTTGGTGCCCTACCTACAGGCACAACAGCACTGGGGATCCGTGCTTTCCCAGAGACGTAACATCTCACGGGGCTCAGTCTCTTCAAGCCTCTTTCTGAAAAGGCGAACGGTTGGATCCTTCTCCCACGAGGAAGGGCCCAGCCCTGAAAGCTCTTGCTGCTCTTCACCGTCCCTTGGTGCCCTACCTACAGGCACAACAGCACTGGGGATCCGTGATTTCGCAGAGACGGAACATCTCGTGGCGCTACGCCTAAGGAGAGCCTCTTTCTGAAAAGGCGAACGGCCGGATCCTTCTCCCCCGAGGAAGGGCCCAGCCCTGAAAGCTCTTGCTGCTCTTCACCGTCCCTTGGCACCCTACCTGCAGGCACAACAGCACTGGGCATCCGTGCATTCCCAGAGACAGAACATCTCATGGCGATCACAGACGGAACATCCTTTTTCTGAAAAGGCGAACAGTCCAATCCTTCTCCCCAAGGAAGGGCCAAGTCCTGAAAGCTCTTGTTGCTCTTCAACATCCCTTGACACCCTACCTACAGGCACAACTGCACTGGGGATCTGTGCTTTCCCAGAGACGGAACATCTCACGGGGCTCAGTCTCGGCAAGCCTCTTTCTGAAAAGGCGAACGGTTGGATCCTTCTCCCACGAGGAAGGGCCCAGCCCTGAAAGCTCTTGCTGCTCTTCACCGTCCCTTGGCACCCTACCAACAGGCACAACAGCACTGGGGATTTGTGCTTTCCCAGAGAAGGAACATCTCATGGCGCTCCGCCTCAGGAGAGCCTCTTTCTGAAAAGGCGAACGGTCGGATCCTTCTCCCCCGAGGAAGGGCCCAGTCCTGAAAGCTCTTGTTGCTCTTCAACATCCCTTGGCACCCTACCTACAGGCACAACAGCACTGGGCATCCATGCATTCCCAGAGACAGAACATCTCATGGCGCTCACAGACGGAACATCTTTTTTCTGAAAAGGCGAACGGTCGGATCCTTCTCCCACGAGGAAGGGCCTAGCCCTGAAAGCTCTTGCTGCTCTTCACCCACCCATGGCGCCGTACCTACAGGCACAACAGCACTGGGGAACTGTGCTTTCCCAGAGACGGCACATCTCACGGCGCTCAGTCTCGGCAAGCCTCTTTCTGAAAAGGCGAACGGTGCGATCCATCTCCCCTGAGGAAGGGCCCAGCCCTGAAAGCTCTTGCTGCTCTTCACCGTCCCTTGGTGCCCTGCCTACAGGTACAACAGCACTGCGGATCCGTGCTTTCGCAGAGACGGAACATCTCGTGGCGCTACGCCTCCGCAGAGCCTCTTTCTGAAAAGGCGAAAGGCCGGATCCTTCTCCCCCGAGGAAGGGCCCAGCCCTGAAAGCTCTTGCTGCTCTTCACCGTCCCTTGGCACCCTACCTACAGGCACAACAGCACTGGGGATCCGTGCTTTCCCAGAGACGGAACATCTCGTGGAGCTACGCCTCGGCAGAGCCTCTTTCTGAAAAGGCGAACACTCCGATCCTTCTCCCCCGAGGAAGGGCCCAGTCCTGAAAGCTCTTGTTGCTCTTCAACATCCCTTGGCACCCTACCTACAGGCACAACAGCACTGGGGATCTGTGCGTTCCCAGAGACGGAACATCTCACGGCGATCCGCCTTGGGAGAGCCTCTTTCTGAAAAGGCGAACGGTCGGATCCTTCTCCCACGAGGAAGGGCCCAGGCCTGAAAGCTCTTGCTGCTCTTCACCGTCCTTTGGCGCCGTACCTACAGGCACAACAGCACTGGGGAACTGTGCTTTCCCAGAGACGAAACATCTCACGGCGCTCAGTCTCGGCAAGCCTCTAACTGAAAAGGCGAACGGTCGGATCCTTCTCCCCTGAGGAAGGGCCCAGCCCTGAAAGCTCTTGCTGCTCTTCACTGTCCCTTGGCACCATACCTACAGGCACAACAGCACTGGGGATCTGTGCTTTCCCAGAGAAGGGACATCTCATGGCGCTCCGCCTCGGGAGATTCTCTTTCTGAAAAGGCGAACGGTCGGATCCTTCTCCCAAGAGGAAGGGCCCAGCCCTGAAAGCTCTTGCTGCTCTTCATTGTCCCTTGGTGCCCTACCTACAGGCACAACAGCACTGCGGATCTGTGCTTTCCCCGAGACGAAACATCTCACGGGGTCAGTCTCTTCAAACCTCTTTCTGAAAAGGCGAACGGTTGGATCCTTCTCCCACGAGGAAGGTCCCAGCCCTGAAAGCTCTTGCTGCTCTTCACCGTCCCTTGGCACCCTACCTACAGGCACAACAGCACTGGGGATTTGTGCTTTCCCAGAGAAGGAACATCTCATGGCGCTCCGCCTCAGGAGAGCCTCTTTCTGAAAAGGCTAACGGTCGGATCCTTCTCCCCCGAGGAAGGGCCCAGCCCTGAAAGCTCTTGCTGCTCTTCACCGTCCCTTGGTGCCCTACCTACAGGCACAACAGCACTGGGGATCCGTGCTTTCCCAGAGACGGAACATCTCGTGGTGCTACGCCTCGGCAGAGCCTCTTTCTGAAAAGGCGAAAAGTCCGATCCTTCTCCCCCGAGGAAGGGCCCAGTCCTGAAAGCTCTTGTTGCTCTTCAACATCCCTTGGCACCCTACCTACAGGCACAACAGCACTGGCGATCCGTGCTTTCGCAGAGTCGGAACATCTCGTGGCGCTACGCCTCGGCAGAGCCTCTTTCTGAAAAGGCGAACGGTCGGATCCTTCTCCCCCAAGGAAGGGCCCAGCCCTGAAAGCTCTTGCTGCTCTTCACCGTCCCTTGGCGCCGTACCTACAGGCACAACAGCACAAGGGATCTGTGCTTTCCCAGAGATGGAACATCTCACGGGGCTCAGTGTCGGCAAGCCTCTTTCTGAAAAGGCGAACGGCCGGATGCTTGTCCCCCGAGGAAGGGCCCAGCCCTGAAAGCTCTTGCTGCTCTTCACCGTCCCTTGGCACCCTACCTACAGGCACAACAGCACTGGGGATCTGTGCTTTCCCAGAGACGGAACATCTCACGGGGCTCAGTCTCGGCAAGCCTCTTTCTGAAAAGGCGAGCGGTCGGATCCTTCTCCCACAAGGAAGGGCCCAGCCCTGAAAGATCTTGCTGCTCTTCACCGTCCCTTGGTGCCCTACCTACAGGCACAACAGCACTGGGGATCTGTGCTTTCCCAGAGACGGAACATCTCACGGGGCTCAGTCTCTTCAAGCCTCTTTCTGAAAAGGCGAACGGTTGGATCCTTCTCCCCCAAGGAAGGGCCCAGCCCTGAAAGATCTTGCTGCTCTTCACCGTCCCTTGGCGCCCTACCTACAGGCACAACAGCAGTGGGGATCTGAGCTTTCCCAGAGACGGAACATCTCATGGCGCTCCGCCTCGGCATAGCCTCTTTCCCAAAAGGCGAAAGTCAAGATTTTGTTCCCACGAGGAAGGGCCCAACCCTTAAAGCTCTGGCTGCTCTTCACCGTCCCTTGGTGCCCTACCTACAGGCACAACAGCACTGGGGATCTGTGCTTTCCCAGAGACGGAACATCTCACGGGGCTCAGTCTCTTCAAGCCTCTTTCCGAAAAGGCAAACGGCCTCATCCTTTTCCCACGAGGAAGGGCCTAGCCCTGAAAGCTCTCGCTGCTCTTCACCGTCCCTTAGTGCCCTACCTACAGGCACAACAGCACTGGGGATCTGAGCTTCCCGACAGACGGAACACCACATGGCGCTCCGCCTCGGCAGAGCCTCTTTCCGAAAAGGCAAACAGCCGCATCCTTCTCCCACGAGGAAGGGCCCAGCCCTGAAAGATCTTGCTGCTCTTCACCGTCCCTTGGTGCCCTACCTACAGGCACAACCTAACTGGGGATCTGAGCTGTGCCAGAGACAGAACATCTCGTGGCGCTCCGCCTCGGCAGAGCCTCTTTCCGAAAAGGCAAACAGCCGCATCCTTCTCCCCCGAGGAAGGGCCCAGCCCTGAAAGATCTTGCTGCTCTTCACCGTCCCTTGGTGCCCTACCTACAGGCACAACCTAACTGGGGATCTGAGCTGTGCCAGAGACAGAACATCTCGTGGCGCTCCGCCTCGGCAGAGCCTCTTTCCGAAAAGGCGAACGTGAAGTTCCCTTTCCCACGAGGAAGGGACCAGCACTGAAAGCTCTTGCTGCTCTTCACCGTCCCTTGGCACCCTACCTGCAAGCACAACAGCACTGGGGATCCATGCTTTCCCAGAGACGGCACATCTCACGGCGCTCAGTCTCGGCAAGCCTCTTTCTGAAAAGGCGAACGGCCGGATCCTTCTCCCCCGAGGAAGGGCCCAGCCCTGAAAGCTCTTGCTTCTCTTCACCGTCCCTTGGCACCCTACCTACATGCACAACAGCACTGGGGATCCGTGCTTTCGCAGAGTCGGAACATCTCGTGGCACTACGCATCGGCAGAGCCTCTTTCTGAAAAGGCGAACGGTCGGATCCTTCTCCCCCGAGGAAGGGCCCACCCCTGAAAACTCTTGCTGCTCTTCACCGTCCCTTGGCACCCTACCTACAGGCACAACAGCACTGGGGATCTGTGCTTTCCCAGAGACGGAACATCTCACGGGGCTCAGTCTCGGCAAGCCTCTTTCTGAAAAGGCGAGCGGTCGGATCCTTCTCCCCCTAGGAAGGGCCCAGCCCTGAAAGACCTTGCTGCTCTTCACCGTCCCTTGGTGCCCTACCTACAGGCACAACAGCACTGGGGATTTGTGCTTTCCCAGAGATGGAACATCTCACGGGGCTCCGTCTCCTCAAGCCTCTTTCTGAAATGGCGAACGGTCGGATCCTTCTCCCCCGAGGAAGGGCCTAGCCCTGAAAGCTCTTGCTGCTCTTCACCGTCCCTTGGCGCCGTACCTAGAGGCACAACAGCACTGGGGAACTGTGCTTTCCCAGAGACGGCACATCTCACGACGCTCAGTCTCGTCAAGCCTCTTTCTGAAAAGGCGAACGGTGCGATCCATCTCCCCTGAGGAAGGACCCAGCCCTGAAAGCTCTTGCTGCTCTTCACCGTCCCCTGGTGCCCTACCTACAGGCACAACAGCACTGGGGATTTGTGCTTTCCCAGGGAAGGAACATGTCATGGTGCTCCGCCTCGGCAGAGCCTGTTTCTGAAAAGGCGAACGGCCGGATCGTTCTCCCCCGAGGAAGGGCCCAGCCCTGAAAGCTCTTGCTGCTCTTCACCGTCCCTTGGCACCCTACCTACAGGCACAACAGCACTGGGGATCTGTGCTTTCCCAGAGACGGAACATCTCTCGGGGCTCAGACTCGGCAAGCCTCTTTCTGAAAAGGCGAACGGTCGGATCTTCTCCCCCGAGGAAGGGCCCAGCCCTGAATGCTCTTGCTGCTCTTCACCGTCCCTTGGCACCCTACCTACAGGCACAACAGCACAGGGCATCCGTGCATTCCCAGAGACAGAACATCTCATGACGCTCAGAGACGGAACATCCTTTTTCTGAAAAGGCGAACGGTCGGATCCTTCTCCCACGAGGAAGGGCCCAGCCCTGAAAGCTCTTCCTGCTCTACACTGGCCCTTGGCACGCTACCTACAGGCACAACAGCACTGGGGATCTGTGCTTTCCCAGAGACGGCACATCTCACGGCGCTCAGTCTCGGCAAGCCTCTTTCTGATAAGGCAAACGGACGGATCCTTCTCCCCCGAGGAAGGGCCCAGCCCTGAAAGCTCTTGCTGCTCTTCACCGTCCCTTGGCACCCTACCTACAGGCACAACAGCACTGGGGATCCGTGCTTTCGCAGAGTCGGAACATCTCGTGGCGCTACGCCTCGGCAGAGCCTTTTTCTGAAAAGGCGAACGGTCGGATCCTTCTCCCCCGAGGAAGGGCCCAGCCCTGAAAGCTCTTGCTGCTCTTCACCGTCCCTTGGCGCCGTACCTACAGGCACAACAGCACAAGGGATCTGTGCTTTCCCAGAGACGGAACATCTCACGGGGCTCAGTCTCGGCAAGCCTCTATCTGAAAAGGTGAACGGTCGGATCCTTCTCCCACGAGTAAGGGCCCAGCCCTGAAAGCTCTTGCTGCTTTTCACTGGCCCTTGGCACCCTACCTACAGGCACAACAGCACTGGGGATCTGTGCTTTCCCAGAGACCGAACATCTCGTGGAGCTACGCCTCGGCAGAGCCTCTTTCTGAAAAGGCGAACGATCGGATCCTTCTCCCACGAGGAAGGGCCCAGCCCTGAAAGCTCTTGCTGCTCTTCAACATCCCTTGGCACCCTACCTAGAGGCACAACAGCACTGGGGATCTTTGCTTTCCCAGAGACGGAACATCTCACGGCGCTCATTCTCGGCAAGCCTCTTTCTGAAAAGGCTAACGGTGCGATCCATCTCCCCCGAGGAAGGGCCCAGCCCTGAAAGCTCTTGCTGCTCTTCACCGTCCCTTGGTGCCCTACCTACAGGCACAACAGCACTGGGGATCTGTGCTTTCCCAGAGACGGCACATCTCACTGCGCTCAGCCTCAGCAGAGCCTCTTTCTGAAAAGGCAAACGTTCGGATTCTTCTCCCACGAGGAAGGGCCCAGCCCTGAAAGCTCTTGCTGCTCTTCACCGTCCCTTGGCACCCTACCTACAGGCACAACAGCACTGGGCATCCGAGCATTCCCAGAGACAGAACATCTCATGGCGCTCACAGACGGAACATCCTTTTTCTGAAAAGGCGAACGGTCGGATCCTTCTCCCACGAGGAAGGGCCCAGCCCTGAAAGCTCTTGCTGCTCTTCACTGTCCCTTGGCACCCTACCTACAGGCACAACAGCACTGGGGATCTGTGCTTTCCCAGAGACGGAACATCTCACGGGGCTCAGTCTCGGCAAGCCTCTATCTGAAAAAGTGAACGGTCGGATACTTCTCCCACTAGTAAGGGCCCAGCCCTGAATGATCTTGCTGCTCTTCACCGTCCCTTGGCACCCTACCTGCAGGCACAACAGCACTGGGCATCCGTGCATTCCCAGAGACAGAACATCTCATGGCGCTCAGAGACGGAACATCCTTTTTCTGAAAAGGCGAACGGTCGGATCCATCTCCCCTGAGGAAGGGCCTAGCCCTGAAATCTCTTGCTGCTCTTCACCGTCCCTTGGCGCCGTACCTACAGGCACAACAGCACTGGGGATGTGTGCTTTCCCAGAGACGGAACATCTCACGACGCTCAGTCTCGTCAAGCCTCTTTATGAAAAGGCGAAAGGCCAGATCCTTCTCCTACGAGTAAGGGCCCAGCCCTGAAAGCTCTTGCTGCTCTTCACTGTCCCTTGGCACCCTACCTACAGGCACAACAGCACTGGGGATCTGTGCTTTCGCAGAGACCGAACATCTCGTGGCGCTCAGTCTCGGCAAGCCTCTTTCTGAAAAGGCGAACGGCCGGATCCTTCTCCCACGAGGAAGGGCCCAGCCCTGAAAGCTCTTGCTGCTCTTCACCGTCCCTTGGCACCCTACCTACAGGCACAACAGCACTGGGGATCTGTGCTTTCCCAGAGACGGAACATCTCACGGGGCTCAGTCTCGTCAAGCCTCTTTCTGAAAAGTCGAACGGCCAGATCCTTCTTTCCCAAGGAAGGGCCCAGCCCTGAAAGCTCTTGCTGCTCTTCACCGTCCCTTGGCACCCTACCTACAGGCACAACAGCACTGGGGATCCGTGCTTTCGCAGAGACCGAACATCTCGTGGCGCTACGCCTCGGCAGAGCCTCTTTCTGAAAAGGCGAACGATCGGATCCTTCTCCCACGAGGAAGGGCCCAGCCCTGAAAGCTCTTGCTGCTCTTCAACATCCCTTGGCACCCTACCTAGAGGCACAACAGCACTGGGGATCTTTGCTTTCCCAGAGACGGAACATCTCACGGCGCTCATTCTCGGCAAGCCTCTTTCTGAAAAGGCGAACGGTGCGATCCATCTCCCCCGAGGAAGGGCCCAGCCCTGAAAGCTCTTGCTGCTCTTCACCGTCCCTTGCTGCCCTACCTACAGGCACAACAGCACTGGGGATCTGTGCTTTCCCAGAGACGGCACATTTCACTGCGCTCAGCCTCAGCAGAGCCTCTTTCTGAAAAGGCGAACGTTCGGATTCTTCTCCCCCGAGGAAGGGCCCAGCCCTGAAAGCTCTTGCTGCTCTTCACCGTCCCTTGGCACCCTACCTACAGGCACAACAGCACTGGGGATCTGTGCTTTCGCAGAGACGAAACATCTCACGGCGCTCAGTCTCGGCAAGCCTCTTTCTGAAAAGGCGAACGGCCGGATCCTTCTCCCCTGAGGAAAGGCCCAGCCCTGAAAGCTCTTGCTGCTCTTCACCATCCCTTGGCACCCTACCTGCAGGCACAACAGCACTGGGCATCCGTGCATTCCCAGAGACAGAACATCTCATGGCGCTCACAGACGGAACATCCTTTTTCTGAAAAGGCGAACGGTCGGATCCTTCTCCCACGAGGAAGGGCCTAGCCCTGAAAGCTCTTGCTGCTCTTCACCGTCCCTTGGTGCCCTACCTACAGGCACAACAGCACTGGGGATCCGTGCTTTCCCAGTGACGGAACATCTCGTGGCGCTACGCCTCGGCAAGCCTCTTTCTGAAAAGGCGAACGGTCGGATCCGTCTCCCACAAGGAAGGGCCCAGCCCTGAAAGCTCTTGCTACTCTTCACCGTCCCTTGGCACCCTACCTAGAGGAACAACAGCACTGGGGATCTTTGCTTTCCCAGAGACGGAACATTTCACGGCGCTCATTCTCGGCAAGCCTCTTTCTGAAAAGGCGAACGGTCGGATCCTTCTCCCACGAGGAAGGGCCCAGGCCTGAAAGCTCTTGCTGCTCTTCACCGTCCCTTGGCGCCGTACCTACAGGCACAACAGCACTGGGGAACTGTGCTTTCCCAGAGACGGCACATCTCACGGCGCTCAGTCTCGGCAAGCCTCTATACTGAAAAGGCGAACGGTCGGATCCTTCTCCCACGAGGAAGGGCCCAGGCCTGAAAGCTCTTGCTGCTCTTCACCGTCCCTTGCCACCCTACCTACAGGCACAATAGCACTGGGGATCCGTGCTTTCGCAGAGACGGAACATCTCACGGCGCTCAGTCTCGGCAAGCCTCTAACTGAAAAGGCGAACGGTCGGATCCTTATCCCACGAGGAAGGGCCCAGCCCTGAAAGCTCTTGTTGCTCTTCAACATCCCTTGGCACCCTACCTACAGGCACAACAGCACTGGGGATCTGTGCTTTCCCAGAGACGAAACATCTCACGGCGCTCAGTCTCGGCAAGCCTCTAACTGAAAAGGCGAACGGTCGGATCCTTATCCCACGAGGAAGGGCCCAGCCCTGAAAGCTCTTGCTGCTCTTCACCGTCCCTTGGCACCCTACCTACAGGCACAACAGCACTGGGGATCTGTGCTTTCCCAGAGAAGGGACATCTCATGGCGCTCCGCCTCAGGAGAGCCTCTTTCTGAAAAGGCGAACGGTCGGATCCTTCTCCCACGAGGAAGGGCCCAGCCCTGAAAGCTCTTGCTGCTCTTCACCGTCCCTTGGTGCCCTACCTACAGGCACAACAGCAGTGGGGATCTGTGCTTTCCCAGAGACGGAACATCTCACGGCGCTCAGTCTCGGCAAGCCTCTTTCTGAAAAGGCGAACGATCGGATCCTTCTCCCACGAGGAAGGGCCCAGCCCTGAAAGCTCTTGCTGCTCTTCAACATCCCTTGGCACCCTACCTAGAGGCACAACAGCACTGGGGATCTTTGCTTTCCCAGAGACGGAACATCTCACGGCGCTCAGTCTCGGCAAGCCTCTTTCTGAAAAGGCGAACGGTGCGATCCATCTCCCCCGAGGAAGGGCCCAGCCCTGAAAGCTCTTGCTGCTCTTCACCGTCCCTTGCTGCCCTACCTACAGGCACAACAGCACTGGGGATCTGTGCTTTCCCAGAGACGGCACATCTCACTGCGCTCAGCCTCAGCAGAGCCTCTTTCTGAAAAGGCAAACGTTCGGATTCTTCTCCCACGAGGAAGGGCCCAGCCCTGAAAGCTCTTGCTGCTCTTCACCGTCCCTTGGCACCCTACCTACAGGCACAACAGCACTGGGCATCCGAGCATTCCCAGAGACAGAACATCTCATGGCGCTCACAGACGGAACATCCTTTTTCTGAAAAGGCGAACGGTCGGATCCTTCTCCCACGAGGAAGGGCCCAGCCCTGAAAGCTCTTGCTGCTCTTCACTGTCCCTTGGCACCCTACCTACAGGCACAACAGCACTGGGGATCTGTGCTTTCCCAGAGACGGAACATCTCACGGGGCTCAGTCTCGGCAAGCCTCTATCTGAAAAAGTGAACGGTCGGATACTTCTCCCACTAGTAAGGGCCCAGCCCTGAATGATCTTGCTGCTCTTCACCGTCCCTTGGCACCCTACCTGCAGGCACAACAGCACTGGGCATCCGTGCATTCCCAGAGACAGAACATCTCATGGCGCTCAGAGACGGAACATCCTTTTTCTGAAAAGGCGAACGGTCGGATCCATCTCCCCTGAGGAAGGGCCTAGCCCTGAAATCTCTTGCTGCTCTTCACCGTCCCTTGGCGCCGTACCTACAGGCACAACAGCACTGGGGATGTGTGCTTTCCCAGAGACGGAACATCTCACGACGCTCAGTCTCGTCAAGCCTCTTTATGAAAAGGCGAAAGGCCAGATCCTTCTCCTACGAGTAAGGGCCCAGCCCTGAAAGCTCTTGCTGCTCTTCACTGTCCCTTGGCACCCTACCTACAGGCACAACAGCACTGGGGATCTGTGCTTTCGCAGAGACCGAACATCTCGTGGCGCTCAGTCTCGGCAAGCCTCTTTCTGAAAAGGCGAACGGCCGGATCCTTCTCCCACGAGGAAGGGCCCAGCCCTGAAAGCTCTTGCTGCTCTTCACCGTCCCTTGGCACCCTACCTACAGGCACAACAGCACTGGGGATCTGTGCTTTCCCAGAGACGGAACATCTCACGGGGCTCAGTCTCGTCAAGCCTCTTTCTGAAAAGTCGAACGGCCAGATCCTTCTTTCCCAAGGAAGGGCCCAGCCCTGAAAGCTCTTGCTGCTCTTCACCGTCCCTTGGCACCCTACCTACAGGCACAACAGCACTGGGGATCCGTGCTTTCGCAGAGACCGAACATCTCGTGGCGCTACGCCTCGGCAGAGCCTCTTTCTGAAAAGGCGAACGATCGGATCCTTCTCCCACGAGGAAGGGCCCAGCCCTGAAAGCTCTTGCTGCTCTTCAACATCCCTTGGCACCCTACCTAGAGGCACAACAGCACTGGGGATCTTTGCTTTCCCAGAGACGGAACATCTCACGGCGCTCATTCTCGGCAAGCCTCTTTCTGAAAAGGCGAACGGTGCGATCCATCTCCCCCGAGGAAGGGCCCAGCCCTGAAAGCTCTTGCTGCTCTTCACCGTCCCTTGCTGCCCTACCTACAGGCACAACAGCACTGGGGATCTGTGCTTTCCCAGAGACGGCACATTTCACTGCGCTCAGCCTCAGCAGAGCCTCTTTCTGAAAAGGCGAACGTTCGGATTCTTCTCCCCCGAGGAAGGGCCCAGCCCTGAAAGCTCTTGCTGCTCTTCACCGTCCCTTGGCACCCTACCTACAGGCACAACAGCACTGGGGATCTGTGCTTTCGCAGAGACGAAACATCTCACGGCGCTCAGTCTCGGCAAGCCTCTTTCTGAAAAGGCGAACGGCCGGATCCTTCTCCCCTGAGGAAAGGCCCAGCCCTGAAAGCTCTTGCTGCTCTTCACCATCCCTTGGCACCCTACCTGCAGGCACAACAGCACTGGGCATCCGTGCATTCCCAGAGACAGAACATCTCATGGCGCTCACAGACGGAACATCCTTTTTCTGAAAAGGCGAACGGTCGGATCCTTCTCCCACGAGGAAGGGCCTAGCCCTGAAAGCTCTTGCTGCTCTTCACCGTCCCTTGGTGCCCTACCTACAGGCACAACAGCACTGGGGATCCGTGCTTTCCCAGTGACGGAACATCTCGTGGCGCTACGCCTCGGCAAGCCTCTTTCTGAAAAGGCGAACGGTCGGATCCGTCTCCCACAAGGAAGGGCCCAGCCCTGAAAGCTCTTGCTACTCTTCCCCGTCCCTTGGCACCCTACCTAGAGGAACAACAGCACTGGGGATCTTTGCTTTCCCAGAGACGGAACATTTCACGGCGCTCATTCTCGGCAAGCCTCTTTCTGAAAAGGCGAACGGTCGGATCCTTCTCCCACGAGGAAGGGCCCAGGCCTGAAAGCTCTTGCTGCTCTTCACCGTCCCTTGGCGCCGTACCTACAGGCACAACAGCACTGGGGAACTGTGCTTTCCCAGAGACGGCACATCTCACGGCGCTCAGTCTCGGCAAGCCTCTATACTGAAAAGGCGAACGGTCGGATCCTTCTCCCACGAGGAAGGGCCCAGGCCTGAAAGCTCTTGCTGCTCTTCACCGTCCCTTGCCACCCTACCTACAGGCACAATAGCACTGGGGATCCGTGCTTTCGCAGAGACGGAACATCTCGTGGCGCTACGCCTCGGCAGAGCCTCTTTCTGAAAAGGCGAACAGTCGGATCCTTCTCCCACGAGGAAGGGCCCAGCCCTGAAAGCTCTTGTTGCTCTTCAACATCCCTTGGCACCCTACCTACAGGCACAACAGCACTGGGGATCTGTGCTTTCCCAGAGACGAAACATCTCACGGCGCTCAGTCTCGGCAAGCCTCTAACTGAAAAGGCGAACGGTCGGATCCTTATCCCACGAGGAAGGGCCCAGCCCTGAAAGCTCTTGCTGCTCTTCACCGTCCCTTGGCACCCTACCTACAGGCACAACAGCACTGGGGATCTGTGCTTTCCCAGAGAAGGGACATCTCATGGCGCTCCGCCTCAGGAGAGCCTCTTTCTGAAAAGGCGAACGGTCGGATCCTTCTCCCACGAGGAAGGGCCCAGCCCTGAAAGCTCTTGCTGCTCTTCACCGTCCCTTGGTGCCCTACCTACAGGCACAACAGCAGTGGGGATCTGTGCTTTCCCAGAGACGGAACATCTCACGGCGCTCAGTCTCGGCAAGCCTCTTTCTGAAAAGGCGAACGATCGGATCCTTCTCCCACGAGGAAGGGCCCAGCCCTGAAAGCTCTTGCTGCTCTTCAACATCCCTTGGCACCCTACCTAGAGGCACAACAGCACTGGGGATCTTTGCTTTCCCAGAGACGGAACATCTCACGGCGCTCAGTCTCGGCAAGCCTCTTTCTGAAAAGGCGAACGGTGCGATCCATCTCCCCCGAGGAAGGGCCCAGCCCTGAAAGCTCTTGCTGCTCTTCACCGTCCCTTGCTGCCCTACCTACAGGCACAACAGCACTGGGGATCTGTGCTTTCCCAGAGACGGCACATCTCACTGCGCTCAGCCTCAGCAGAGCCTCTTTCTGAAAAGGCAAACGTTCGGATTCTTCTCCCAAGAGGAAGGGCCCAGCCCTGAAAGCTCTTGCTGCTCTTCACCGTCCCTTGGCACCCTACCTACAGGCACAACAGCACTGGGCATCCGAGCATTCCCAGAGACAGAACATCTCATGGCGCTCACAGACGGAACATCCTTTTTCTGAAAAGGCGAATGGTCGGATCCTTCTCCCACGAGGAAGGGCCCAGCCCTGAAATCTCTTGCTGCTCTTCACTGTCCCTTGGCACCCTACCTACAGGCACAACAGCACTGGGGATCTGTGCTTTCCCAGAGACGGAACATCTCACGGGGCTCACTCTCGGAAAGCCTCTTTCTGAAAAGGCGAACGGTCGGATCCTTCTCCCACGAGGAAGGTTCCAGCCCTGAAAGCTCTTGCTGCTCTTCACCGTCCCTTGGCACCCTACCTACAGGCACAACAGCACTGGGGATTTGTGCTTTCCCTGAGACGGAACATCTCACGGCGATCCGCCTTGGGAGAGCCTCTTTCTGAAAAGGCGAACGGTCGGATCCTTCTCCCACGAGGAAGGGCCCAGGCCTGAAAGCTCTTGCTGCTCTTCACCGTCCTTTGGCGCCGTACCTACAGGCACAACAGCACTGGGGAACTGTGCTTTCCCAGAGACGGCACATCTCACGGCGCTCAGTCTCGGCAAGCCTCTAACTGAAAAGGCGAACGGTCGGATCCTTCTCCCCTGAGGAAGGGCCCAGCCCTGAAAGCTCTTGCTGCTCTTCATTGTCCCTTGGTGCCCTACCTACAGGCACAACAGCACTGGGGATCTGTGCTTTCCCAGAGACGAAACATCTCACGGGGTCAGTCTCTTCAAGCCTCTTTCTGAAAAGGCGAACGGTTGGATCCTTCTCCCACGAGGAAGGGCCCAGCCCTGAAAGCTCTTGCTGCTCTTCACCGTCCCTTGGCACCCTACCTACAGGCACAACAGCACTGGGGATTTGTGCTTTCCCAGAGAAGGAACATCTCATGGCGCTCCGCCTCAGGAGAGCCTCTTTCTGAAAAGGCGAACGGCCGGATCCTTCTCCCCCGAGGAAGGGCCCAGCCCTGAAAGCTCTTGCTGCTCTTCACCGTCCCTTGGCACCCTACCTGCAGGCACAACAGCACTGGGGATCTGTGCATTCCCAGAGACGGAACATCTCACGGCGCTCCGCCTCGGGAGAGCCTCTTTCTGAAAAGGCGAACGGTCGGATCCTTCTTCCACGAGGAAGGTTCCAGCCCTGAAAGCTCTTGCTGCTCTTCACCCACCCATGGCGCCGTACCTACAGGCACAACAGCACTGGGGAACTGTGCTTTCCCAGAGACGGCACATCTCACGGCGCTCAGTCTCGGCAAGCCTCTAACTGAAAAGGCGAACGGTCGGATCCTTCTCCCACGAGGAAGGGCCCAGCCCTGAAAGCTCTTGCTGCTCTTCACTGTCCCTTGGCACCCTACCTACAGGCACAACAGCACTGGGGATCCGTGCTTTCCCAGAGACGGAACATCTCACGGGGCTCAGTCTCGGCAAGCCTCTATCTGAAAAGTTGAACGGTCGGATCCTTCTCCCACGAGGAAGGGCCCAGCCCTGAATGATCTTGCTGCTCTTCACCGCCCCTTGGCACCCTACCTGCAGACACAACAGCACTGGGCATCCATGCATTCCCAGAGACAGAACATCTCATGGCGCTCACAGACGGAACATCTTTTTTCTGAAAAGGCGAACGGTCGGATCCTTCTCCCCCGAGGAAGGGCCTAGCCCTGAAAGCTCTTGCTGCTCTTCACCCACCCATGGCGCCGTACCTACAGGCACAACAGCACTGGGGAACTGTGCTTTCCCAGAGACGGCACATCTCACGGCGCTCAGTCTCGGCAAGCCTCTTTCTGAAAAGGCGAACGGTGCGATCCATCTCCCCTGAGGAAGGGCCCAGCCCTGAAAGCTCTTGCTGCTCTTCACCGTCCCTTGGTGCCCTGCCTACAGGTACAACAGCACTGCGGATCCGTGCTTTCGCAGAGACGGAACATCTCGTGGCGCTACGCCTCCGCAGAGCCTCTTTCTGAAAAGGCGAAAGGCCGGATCCTTCTCCCCCGAGGAAGGGCCCAGCCCTGAAAGCTCTTGCTGCTCTTCACCGTCCCTTGGCACCCTACCTACAGGCACAACAGCACTGGGGATCCGTGCTTTCCCAGAGACGGAACATCTCGTGGAGCTACGCCTCGGCAGAGCCTCTTTCTGAAAAGGCGAACACTCCGATCCTTCTCCCCCGAGGAAGGGCCCAGTCCTGAAAGCTCTTGTTGCTCTTCAACATCCCTTGGCACCCTACCTACAGGCACAACAGCACTGGGGATCTGTGCATTCCCAGAGACGGAACATCTCACGGCGCTCCGCCTCGGGAGAGCCTCTTTCTGAAAAGGCAAACGGTTGGATCTTTCTCCCACGAGGAAGGGCCCAGGCCTGAAAGGTCTTGCTGCTCTTCACCGTCCCTTGGCGCCGTACCTACAGGCACAACAGCACTGGGGATCTGTGCTTTCCCAGAGACGGCACATCTCACGGCGCTCAGTCTCGGCAAGCCTCTTTCTGAAAAGGCGAACGGTCGGATCCGTCTCCCACGAGGAAGGGCCCAGCCCTGAAAGCTCTTGCTGCTCTTCACCGTCCCTTGGTGCCCTACCTACAGGCACAACAGCACTGGGGATCCGTGCTTTCGCAGAGACGGAACATCTCGTGGCGCTACGCCTCAGGAGAGCCTCTTTCTGAAAAGGCGAACGGCCGGATCCTTCTCCCCAGAGGAAGGGCCCAGCCCTGAAAGCTCTTGCTGCTCTTCACCGTCCCTTGGCACCCTACCCGAAGGCACAACAGCACTGGGCATCCGTGCATTCCCAGAGACAGAACATCTCATGGCGATCACAGACGGAACATCCTTTTTCTGAAAAGGCGAACAGTCCGATCCTTCTCCCCCAAGGAAGGGCCCAGTCCTGAAAGCTCTTGTTGCTCTTCAACATCCCTTGGCACCCTACCTACAGGCACAACTGCACTGGGGATCTGTGCTTTCCCTGAGACGGAACATCTCACGGCGATCCGCCTTGGGAGAGCCTCTTTCTGAAAAGGCGAACGGTCGGATCCTTCTCCCACGAGGAAGGGCCCAGGCCTGAAAGCTCTTGCTGCTCTTCACCGTCCCTTGGCGCCGTACCTACAGGCACAACAGCACTGGGGAACTGTGCTTTCCCAGAGACGGCACATCTCACGGCGCTCAGTCTCGGCAAGCCTCTAACTGAAAAGGCGAACGGTCGGATCCTTCTCCCCTGAGGAAGGGCCCAGCCCTGAAAGCTCTTGCTGCTCTTCACTGTCCCTTGGCACCGTACCTACAGGCACAACAGCACTGGGGATCTGTGCTTTCGCAGAGAAGGGACATCTCATGGCGCTCCGCCTCGGGAGATTCTCTTTCTGAAAAGGCGAACGGTCGGATCCTTCTCCCAAGAGGAAGGGCCCAGCCCTGAAAGCTCTTGCTGCTCTTCATTGTCCCTTGGTGCCCTACCTACAGGCACAACAGCACTGGGGATCTGTGCTTTCCCAGAGACGAAACATCTCACGGGGTCAGTCTCTTCAAGCCTCTTTCTGAAAAGGCGAACGGTTGGATCCTTCTCCCACGAGGAAGGGCCCAGCCCTGAAAGCTCTTGCTGCTCTTCACCGCCCCTTGGCACCCTACCTACAGGCACAACAGCACTGGGGATTTGTGCTTTCCCAGAGAAGGAACATCTCACGGCGCTCCGCCTCAGGAGAGCCTCTTTCTGAAAAGGCGAACGGTCGGATCCTTCTCCCCCGAGGAAGGGCCCAGCCCTGAAAGCTCTTGCTGCTCTTCACCGTCCCTTGGCACCCTACCTACAGGCACAACAGCACTGGGGATCAGTGCTTTCCCAGAGACGGAACATCTCGTGGTGCTACGCCTCGGCAGAGCCTCTTTCTGAAAAGGCGAACAGTCCGATCCTTCTCCCCCGAGGAAGGGCCCAGTCCTGAAAGCTCTTGTTGCTCTTCAACATCCCTTGGCACCCTACCTACAGGCACAACAGCACTGGGGATCTGTGCATTCCCAGAGACGGAACATCTCACGGCGCTCCGCCTCGGGAGAGCCTCTTTCTGAAAAGGCGAACGGTCGGATCCTTCTCCCACGAGGAAGGGCCCAGCCCTGAAAGCTCTTGCTGCTCTTCACCCACCCATGGCGCCGTACCTACAGGCACAACAGCACTGGGGAACTGTGCTTTCCCAGAGACGGCACATCTCACGGCGCTCAGTCTCGGCAAGCCTCTAACTGAAAAGGCGAAAGGTCGGATCCTTCTCCCACGAGGAAGGGCCCAGCCCTGAAAGCTCTTGCTGCTCTTCACTGTCCCTTGGCACCCTACCTACAGGCACAACAGCACTGGGGATCCGTGCTTTCCCAGAGACGGAACATCTCACGGGGCTCAGTCTCGGCAAGCCTCTATCTGAAAAGTTGAACGGTCGGATCCTTCTCCCACTAGTAAGGGCCCAGCCCTGAATGATCTTGCTGCTCTTCACCGTCCCTTGGCACCCTACCTGCAGGCACAACAGCACTGGGCATCCGTGCATTCCCAGAGACAGAACATCTCATGGCGCTCACAGACGGAACATCTTTTTTCTGAAAAGGCGAACGGTCGGATCCTTCTCCCCCGAGGAAGGGCCTAGCCCTGAAAGCTCTTGCTGCTCTTCACCGTCCCTTGGCACCCTACCTACAGGTACAACAGCACTGCGGATCCGTGCTTTCCCTGGGACGGAACATCTCGTGGAGCTACGCCTCGGCAGAGCCTCTTTCTGAAAAGGCGAACACTCCGATCCTTCTCCCCCGAGGAAGGGCCCAGTCCTGAAAGCTCTTGTTGCTCTTCAACATCCCTTGGCACCCTACCTACAGGCACAACAGCACTGGGGATCTGTGCATTCCCAGAGACGGAACATCTCACGGCGCTCCGCCTCGGGAGAGCCTCTTTCTGAAAAGGCAAACGGTTGGATCTTTCTCCCACGAGGAAGGGCCCAGGCCTGAAAGGTCTTGCTGCTCTTCACCGTCCCTTGGCGCCGTACCTACAGGCACAACAGCACTGGGGATGTGCGCTTTCCCAGAGACGGAACATCTCACGGGGCTCAGTCTCGTCAAGCCTCTTTCTGAAAAGGAGAACCGTCGGATCCTTCTCCCACGAGTAAGGGCCCAGCCCTGAAAGCTCTTGATGCTCTACACTTGCCCTTGGCACCCTACCTACAGGCACAACAGCACTGGGGATCTGTGCTTTCCCAGAGACGAAACATCTCACGGCGCTCAGTTTCGGCAAGCCTCTTTCTGAAAAGGCGAACGGTCGGATCCTTCTCCCACGAGGAAGGGCCCAGCCCTGAAAGCTCTTGCTGCTCTTCACCGTCCCTTGGTGCCCTACCTACAGGCACAACAGCACTGGGGATCTGTGCTTTCCCAGAGACGGAACATCTCACGGGGCTCAGTCTCGGCAAGCCTCTTTCTGAAAAGGCGAAAGGTCGGATCCTTATCCCATGAGGAAGGGCCTAGCCCTGAAAGCTCTTGCTGCTCTTCACCGTCCCTTGGCGCCGTACCTACAGGCACAACAGCACTGGGGAACTGTGCTTTCCCAGAGACGGCACATCTCACGGAGCTCAGTCTCGGCAAGCCTCTTTCTGAAAAGGCGAACGGTGCGATCCATCTCCCCTGAGGAAGGGCCCAGCCCTGAAAGCTCTTGCTGCTCTTCACTGTCCCTTGGCGCCGTACCTACAGGCACAACAGCACTGGGGATCTGTGCTTTCCCAGAGACGGAACATCTCACGGGGCTCAGTCTCGTCAAGCCTCTTTCTGAAAAGGCGAACGGCCAGATCCTTCTCCCACGAGGAAGGGCCGAGGCCTGAAAGCTCTTGCTGCTCTTCACTGTCCCTTGGCGCCGTACCTACAGGCACAACAGCACTGGGGATCTTTGATTTCGCAGAGACCGAACATCTCGTGGCGCTACGCCTCGGCAGAGCCTCTTTCTGAAAAGGCGAACGATCGGATCCTTCTCCCACGAGGAAGGGCCCAGCCCTGAAAGCTCTTGCTGCTCTTCAACATCCCTTGGCACCCTACCTAGAGGCACAACAGCACTGGGGATCTGTGCTTTCCCAGAGACGGCACATCTCACTGCGCTCAGCCTCAGCAGAGCCTCTTTCTGAAAAGGCAAACGTTCCGATTCTTCTCCCAAGAGGAAGGGCCCAGCCCTGAAAGCTCTTGCTGCTCTTCACCGTCCCTTGGCACCCTACCTACAGGCACAACAGCACTGGGCATCCGAGCATTCCCAGAGACAGAACATCTCATGGCGCTCACAGACGGAACATCCTTTTTCTGAAAAGGCGAACGGTCGGATCCTTCTCCCACGAGGAAGGGCCCAGCCCTGAAAGCTCTTGCTGCTCTTCACTGTCCCTTGGCACCCTACCTACAGGCACAACAGCACTGGGGATCTGTGCATTCCCAGAGACGGAACATCTCACGGCGCTCGGCCTCGGCAGAGCCTCTTTCTGAAAAGGCGAACAGTCCGATCCTTCTCCCCCGAGGAAGGGCCCAGTCCTGAAAGCTCTTGTTGCTCTTCAACATCCCTTGGCACCCTACCTACAGGCACAACAGCACTGGGGATCTGTGCATTCCCAGAGACGGAACATCTCACGGCGCTCCGCCTCGGGAGAGCCTCTTTCTGAAAAGGCGAACGGTCGGATCCTTCTCCCACGAGGAAGGGCCCAGCCCTGAAAGCTCTTGCTGCTCTTCACCCACCCATGGCGCCGTACCTACAGGCACAACAGCACTGGGGAACTGTGCTTTCCCAGAGACGGCACATCTCACGGCGCTCAGTCTCGGCAAGCCTCTAACTGAAAAGGCGAACGGTCGGATCCTTCTCCCACGAGGAAGGGCCCAGCCCTGAAAGCTCTTGCTGCTCTTCACTGTCCCTTGGCACCCTACCTACAGGCACAACAGCACTGGGGATCCGTGCTTTCCCAGAGACGGAACATCTCACGGGGCTCAGTCTCGGCAAGCCTCTATCTGAAAAGTTGAACGGTCGGATCCTTCTCCCACTAGTAAGGGCCCAGCCCTGAATGATCTTGCTGCTCTTCACCGTCCCTTGGCACCCTACCTGCAGGCACAACAGCACTGGGCATCCGTGCATTCCCAGAGACAGAACATCTCATGGCGCTCACAGACGGAACATCTTTTTTCTGAAAAGGCGAACGGTCGGATCCTTCTCCCACGAGGAAGGGCCTAGCCCTGAAAGCTCTTGCTGCTCTTCACCCACCCATGGCGCCGTACCTACAGGCACAACAGCACTGGGGAACTGTGCTTTCCCAGAGACGGCACATCTCACGGCGCTCAGTCTCGGCAAGCCTCTTTCTGAAAAGGCGAACGGTGCGATCCATCTCCCCTGAGGAAGGGCCCAGCCCTGAAAGCTCTTGCTGCTCTTCACCGTCCCTTGGTGCCCTGCCTACAGGTACAACAGCACTGCGGATCCGTGCTTTCGCAGAGACGGAACATCTCGTGGCGCTACGCCTCCGCAGAGCCTCTTTCTGAAAAGGCGAAAGGCCGGATCCTTCTCCCCCGAGGAAGGGCCCAGCCCTGAAAGCTCTTGCTGCTCTTCACCGTCCCTTGGCACCCTACCTACAGGCACAACAGCACTGGGGATCCGTGCTTTCCCAGAGACAGAACATCTCGTGGAGCTACGCCTCGGCAGAGCCTCTTTCTGAAAAGGCGAACACTCCGATCCTTCTCCCCCGAGGAAGGGCCCAGTCCTGAAAGCTCTTGTTGCTCTTCAACATCCCTTGGCACCCTACCTACAGGCACAACAGCACTGGGGATCTGTGCATTCCCAGAGACGGAACATCTCACGGCGCTCCGCCTCGGGAGAGCCTCTTTCTGAAAAGGCAAACGGTTGGATCTTTCTCCCACGAGGAAGGGCCCAGGCCTGAAAGGTCTTGCTGCTCTTCACCGTCCCTTGGCGCCATACCTACAGGCACAACAGCACTGGGGATGTGCGCTTTCCCAGAGACGGAACATCTCACGGGGCTCAGTCTCGTCAAGCCTCTTTCTGAAAAGGAGAACCGTCGGATCCTTCTCCCACGAGGAAGGGCCCAGCCCTGAATGATCTTGCTGCTCTTCACCGTCCCTTGGCACCCTACCTGCAGGCACAACAGCACTGGGCATCCGTGCATTCCCAGAGACAGAACATCTCATGGCGCTCACAGACGGAACATCTTTTTTCTGAAAAGGCGAACGGTCGGATCCTTCTCCCCCGAGGAAGGGCCTAGCCCTGAAAGCTCTTGCTGCTCTTCACCGTCCCTTGGCACCCTACCTACAGGTACAACAGCACTGCGGATCCGTGCTTTCCCTGGGACGGAACATCTCGTGGAGCTACGCCTCGGCAGAGCCTCTTTCTGAAAAGGCGAACACTCCGATCCTTCTCCCCCGAGGAAGGGCCCAGTCCTGAAAGCTCTTGTTGCTCTTCAACATCCCTTGGCACCCTACCTACAGGCACAACAGCACTGGGGATCTGTGCATTCCCAGAGACGGAACATCTCACGGCGCTCCGCCTCGGGAGAGCCTCTTTCTGAAAAGGCAAACGGTTGGATCTTTCTCCCACGAGGAAGGGCCCAGGCCTGAAAGGTCTTGCTGCTCTTCACCGTCCCTTGGCGCCGTACCTACAGGCACAACAGCACTGGGGATGTGCGCTTTCCCAGAGACGGAACATCTCACGGGGCTCAGTCTCGTCAAGCCTCTTTCTGAAAAGGAGAACCGTCGGATCCTTCTCCCACGAGTAAGGGCCCAGCCCTGAAAGCTCTTGATGCTCTACACTTGCCCTTGGCACCCTACCTACAGGCACAACAGCACTGGGGATCTGTGCTTTCCCAGAGACGAAACATCTCACGGCGCTCAGTTTCGGCAAGCCTCTTTCTGAAAAGGCGAACGGTCGGATCCTTCTCCCACGAGGAAGGGCCCAGCCCTGAAAGCTCTTGCTGCTCTTCACCGTCCCTTGGTGCCCTACCTACAGGCACAACAGCACTGGGGATCTGTGCTTTCCCAGAGACGGAACATCTCACGGGGCTCAGTCTCGGCAAGCCTCTTTCTGAAAAGGCGAAAGGTCGGATCCTTATCCCATGAGGAAGGGCCTAGCCCTGAAAGCTCTTGCTGCTCTTCACCGTCCCTTGGCGCCGTACCTACAGGCACAACAGCACTGGGGAACTGTGCTTTCCCAGAGACGGCACATCTCACGGAGCTCAGTCTCGGCAAGCCTCTTTCTGAAAAGGCGAACGGTGCGATCCATCTCCCCTGAGGAAGGGCCCAGCCCTGAAAGCTCTTGCTGCTCTTCACTGTCCCTTGGCGCCGTACCTACAGGCACAACAGCACTGGGGATCTGTGCTTTCCCAGAGACGGAACATCTCACGGGGCTCAGTCTCGGCAAGCCTCTTTCTGAAAAGGCGAACGGCCAGATCCTTCTCCCACGAGGAAGGGCCGAGGCCTGAAAGCTCTTGCTGCTCTTCACTGTCCCTTGGCGCCGTACCTACAGGCACAACAGCACTGGGGATCTTTGATTTCGCAGAGACCGAACATCTCGTGGCGCTACGCCTCGGCAGAGCCTCTTTCTGAAAAGGCGAACGATCGGATCCTTCTCCCCCGAGGAAGGGCCCAGCCCTGAAAGCTCTTGCTGCTCTTCAACATCCCTTGGCACCCTACCTAGAGGCACAACAGCACTGGGGATCTGTGCTTTCCCAGAGACGGCACATCTCACTGCGCTCAGCCTCAGCAGAGCCTCTTTCTGAAAAGGCAAACGTTCCGATTCTTCTCCCAAGAGGAAGGGCCCAGCCCTGAAAGCTCTTGCTGCTCTTCACCGTCCCTTGGCACCCTACCTACAGGCACAACAGCACTGGGCATCCGAGCATTCCCAGAGACAGAACATCTCATGGCGCTCACAGACGGAACATCCTTTTTCTGAAAAGGCGAACGGTCGGATCCTTCTCCCACGAGGAAGGGCCCAGCCCTGAAAGCTCTTGCTGCTCTTCACTGTCCCTTGGCACCCTACCTACAGGCACAACAGCACTGGGGATCTGTGCATTCCCAGAGACGGAACATCTCACGGCGCTCCGCCTCGGCAGAGCCTCTTTCTGAAAAGGCGAACAGTCCGATCCTTCTCCCCCGAGGAAGGGCCCAGTCCTGAAAGCTCTTGTTGCTCTTCAACATCCCTTGGCACCCTACCTACAGGCACAACAGCACTGGGGATCTGTGCATTCCCAGAGACGGAACATCTCACGGCGCTCCGCCTCGGGAGAGCCTCTTTCTGAAAAGGCGAACGGTCGGATCCTTCTCCCACGAGGAAGGGCCCAGCCCTGAAAGCTCTTGCTGCTCTTCACCCACCCATGGCGCCGTACCTACAGGCACAACAGCACTGGGGAACTGTGCTTTCCCAGAGACGGCACATCTCACGGCGCTCAGTCTCGGCAAGCCTCTAACTGAAAAGGCGAACGGTCGGATCCTTCTCCCACGAGGAAGGGCCCAGCCCTGAAAGCTCTTGCTGCTCTTCACTGTCCCTTGGCACCCTACCTACAGGCACAACAGCACTGGGGATCCGTGCTTTCCCAGAGACGGAACATCTCACGGGGCTCAGTCTCGGCAAGCCTCTATCTGAAAAGTTGAACGGTCGGATCCTTCTCCCACTAGTAAGGGCCCAGCCCTGAAAGCTCTTGCTGCTCTTCACTGTCCCTTGGCACCCTACCTACAGGCACAACAGCACTGGGGATCTGTGCTTTCCCAGAGACGGAACATCTCACGGGGCTCACTCTCGGCAAGCCTCTTTCTGAAAAGGTGAACGGTCGGATCCTTCTCCCACGAGGAAGGTTCCAGCCCTGAAAGCTCTTGCTGCTCTTCACCGTCCCTTGGCGCCATACCTACAGGCACAACAGCAGTGGGGAACTGTGCTTTCCCAGAGACGGCACATCTCACGGCGCTCAGTCTCGGCAAGCCTCTAACTGAAAAGGCGAACGGTCGGATCCTTCTCCCACGAGGAAGGGCCCAGCCCTGAAAGCTCTTGCTGCTCTTCACCGTCCCTTGGCACCCTACCTGCAGGCACAACAGCACTGGGGATCCGTGCTTTCCCAGAGAAGGACCATCTCAGGGCGCTCCGCCTCGGGAGATTCTCTTTCTGAAAAGGCGAACGGTCGGATCCTTCTCCCCTGAGGAAGGGCCCAGCCCTGAAAGCTCTTGCTGCTCTTCACCGTCCCTTGGTGCCCTACCTACAGGCACAACAGCACTGGGCATCCGTGCATTCCCAGAGACAGAACATCTCATGGCGCTCACAGACGGAACATCTTTTTTCTGAAAAGGCGAACGGTCGGATCCTTCTCCCACGAGGAAGGGCCTAGCCCTGAAAGCTCTTGCTGCTCTTCACCCACCCATGGCGCCGTACCTACAGGCACAACAGCACTGGGGAACTGTGCTTTCCCAGAGACGGCACATCTCACGGCGCTCAGTCTCGGCAAGCCTCTTTCTGAAAAGGCGAACGGTGCGATCCATCTCCCCTGAGGAAGGGCCCAGCCCTGAAAGCTCTTGCTGCTCTTCACCGTCCCTTGGTGCCCTGCCTACAGGTACAACAGCACTGCGGATCCGTGCTTTCGCAGAGACGGAACATCTCGTGGCGCTACGCCTCCGCAGAGCCTCTTTCTGAAAAGGCGAAAGGCCGGATCCTTCTCCCCCGAGGAAGGGCCCAGCCCTGAAAGCTCTTGCTGCTCTTCACCGTCCCTTGGCACCCTACCTACAGGCACAACAGCACTGGGGATCCGTGCTTTCCCAGAGACAGAACATCTCGTGGAGCTACGCCTCGGCAGAGCCTCTTTCTGAAAAGGCGAACACTCCGATCCTTCTCCCCCGAGGAAGGGCCCAGTCCTGAAAGCTCTTGTTGCTCTTCAACATCCCTTGGCACCCTACCTACAGGCACAACAGCACTGGGGATCTGTGCATTCCCAGAGACGGAACATCTCACGGCGCTCCGCCTCGGGAGAGCCTCTTTCTGAAAAGGCAAACGGTTGGATCTTTCTCCCACGAGGAAGGGCCCAGGCCTGAAAGGTCTTGCTGCTCTTCACCGTCCCTTGGCGCCATACCTACAGGCACAACAGCACTGGGGATGTGCGCTTTCCCAGAGACGGAACATCTCACGGGGCTCAGTCTCGTCAAGCCTCTTTCTGAAAAGGAGAACCGTCGGATCCTTCTCCCACGAGGAAGGGCCCAGCCCTGAAAGCTCTTGCTGCTCTTCACCGTCCCTTGGTGCCCTACCTACAGGCACAACAGCACTGGGGATCTGTGCTTTCCCAGAGACGGAACATCTCACGGCGCTCAGTCTCGGCAAGCCTCTTTCTGAAAAGGCGAAAGGTCGGATCCTTATCCCATGAGGAAGGGCCTAGCCCTGAAAGCTCTTGCTGCTCTTCACCGTCCCTTGGCGCCGTACCTACAGGCACAACAGCACTGGGGAACTGTGCTTTCCCAGAGACGGCACATCTCACGGAGCTCAGTCTCGGCAAGCCTCTTTCTGAAAAGGCGAACGGTGCGATCCATCTCCCCTGAGGAAGGGCCCAGCCCTGAAAGCTCTTGCTGCTCTTCACCGTCCCTTGGCGCCGTACCTACAGGCACAACAGCACTGGGGAACTGTGCTTTCCCAGAGACGGCACATCTCACGGGGCTCAGTCTCGGCAAGCCTCTTTCTGAACAGGCGAACGGCCAGATCCTTCTCCCACGAGGAAGGGCCGAGGCCTGAAAGCTCTTGCTGCTCTTCACTGTCCCTTGGCGCCGTACCTACAGGCACAACAGCACTGGGGATCTGTGATTTCGCAGAGACCGAACATCTCGTGGCGCTACGCCTCGGCAGAGCCTCTTTCTGAAAAGGCGAACGGCCGGATCCTTCTCCCACGAGGAAGGGCCCAGCCCTGAAAGCTCTTGCTGCTCTTCAACATCCCTTGGCACCCTACCTAGAGGCACAACAGCACTGGGGATCTGTGCTTTCCCAGAGACGGCACATCTCACTGCGCTCAGCCTCAGCAGAGCCTCTTTCTGAAAAGGCAAACGTTCGGATTCTTCTCCCAAGAGGAAGGGCCCAGCCCTGAAAGCTCTTGCTGCTCTTCACCGTCCCTTGGCACCCTACCTACAGGCACAACAGCACTGGGCATCCGAGCATTCCCAGAGACAGAACATCTCATGGCGCTCACAGACGGAACATCCTTTTTCTGAAAAGGCGAACGGTCGGATCCTTCTCCCACGAGGAAGGGCCCAGCCCTGAAAGCTCTTGCTGCTCTTCACTGTCCCTTGGCACCCTACCTACAGGCACAACAGCACTGGGGATCTGTGCTTTCCCAGAGACGGAACATCTCACGGGGCTCACTCTCGGCAAGCCTCTTTCTGAAAAGGTGAACGGTCGGATCCTTCTCCCACGAGGAAGGTTCCAGCCCTGAAAGCTCTTGCTGCTCTTCACCGTCCCTTGGCGCCATACCTACAGGCACAACAGCAGTGGGGAACTGTGCTTTCCCAGAGACGGCACATCTCACGGCGCTCAGTCTCGGCAAGCCTCTAACTGAAAAGGCGAACGGTCGGATCCTTCTCCCACGAGGAAGGGCCCAGCCCTGAAAGCTCTTGCTGCTCTTCACCGTCCCTTGGCACCCTACCTGCAGGCACAACAGCACTGGGGATCCGTGCTTTCCCAGAGAAGGACCATCTCAGGGCGCTCCGCCTCGGGAGATTCTCTTTCTGAAAAGGCGAACGGTCGGATCCTTCTCCCCTGAGGAAGGGCCCAGCCCTGAAAGCTCTTGCTGCTCTTCATTGTCCCTTGGTGCCCTACCTACAGGCACAACAGCACTGGGGATCCGTGCTTTCCCAGAGACGTAACATCTCACGGGGCTCAGTCTCTTCAAGCCTCTTTCTGAAAAGGCGAACGGTTGGATCCTTCTCCCACGAGGAAGGGCCCAGCCCTGAAAGCTCTTGCTGCTCTTCACCGTCCCTTGGTGCCCTACCTACAGGCACAACAGCACTGGGGATCCGTGCTTTCGCAGAGACGGAACATCTCATGGCGCTACGGCTCAGGAGAGCCTCTTTCTGAAAAGCCGAACGGCCGGATCCTTCTCCCCCGAGGAAGGGCCCAGCCCTGAAAGCTCTTGCTGCTCTTCACCGTCCCTTGGCACCCTACCTGCAGGCACAACAGCACTGGGAATCCGTGCATTCCCAGAGACAGAATATCTCATGGCGATCACAGACGGAACATCCTTTTTCTGAAAAGGCGAACAGTCCGATCCTTCTCCCCCAAGGAAGGGCCCAGTCCTGAAAGCTCTTGTTGCTCTTCAACATCCCTTGACACCCTACCTACAGGCACAACTGCACTGGGGATCTGTGCTTTCCCAGAGACGAAACATCTCACGGCGCTCAGTATCGGAAAGCCTCTAACTGAAAAGGCGAACGGTCGGATCCTTCTCCCACGAGGAAGGGCCCAGCCCTGAAAGCTCTTGCTGCTCTTCACTGTCCCTTGTGGCCCTACCTACAGGCACAACAGCACTGGGGATCCGTGCTTTCCCAGAGACGGAATATCTCACGGGGCTCAGTCTCGGCAAGCCTCTATCTGATAAGGTGAACGGTCGGATCCTTCTCCCACTAGTAAGGGCCCAGCCCTGAATGATCTTGCTGCTCTTCACCGTCCCTTGGCACCCTACCTGCAGGCACAACAGCACTGGGCATCCGTGCATTCCCAGAGACAGAACATCTCATGGCGCTCACAGACGGAACATCTTTTTTCTGAAAAGGCGAACGGTCGGATAATTCTCCCACGAGGAAGGGCCTAGCCCTGAAAGCTCTTGCTGCTCTTCACCCACCCATGGCGCCGTACCTACAGGCACAACAGCACTGGGGAACTGTGCTTTCCCAGAGACGGCACATCTCACGGCGCTCAGTCTCGGCAAGCCTCTAACTGAAAAGGCGAACGGTGCGATCCATCTCCCCTGAGGAAGGGCCCAGCCCTGAAAGCTCTTGCTGCTCTTCACCGTCCCTTGGTGCCCTACCTACAGGTACAACAGCACTGCGGATCCGTGCTTTCGCAGAGACGGAACATCTCGTGGCGCTACGCCTCCGCAGAGCCTCTTTCTGAAAAGGCGAAAGGCCGGATCCTTCTCCCCCGAGGAAGGGCCCAGCCCTGAAAGCTCTTGTTGCTCTTCACCGTCCCTTGGCACCCTACCTACAGGCACAACAGCACTGGCGATCCGTGCTTTCCCAGAGACGGAACATCTCGTGGAGCTACGCCTCGGCAGAGCCTCTTTCTGAAAAGGCGAACGGTCGGATCCTTCTCCCACGAGGAAGGGCCCAGCCCTGAAAGCTCTTGCTGCTCTTCACCCACCCATGGCGCCGTACCTACAGGCACAACAGCACTGGGGAACTGTGCTTTCCCAGAGACGGCACATCTCACGGCGCTCAGTCTCGGCAAGCCTCTTTCTGAAAAGGCGAACGGTCGGATCCGTCTCCCACGAGGAAGGGCCCAGCCCTGAAAGCTCTTGCTGCTCTTCACCGTCCCTTGGTGCCCTACCTACAGGCACAACAGCACTGGGGATCCGTGCTTTCGCAGAGACGGAACATCTCGTGGCGCTACGCCTCAGGAGAGCCTCTTTCTGAAAAGGCGAACGGCCGGATCCTTCTCCACAGAGGAAGGGCCCAGCCCTGAAAGCTCTTGCTGCTCTTCACCGTCCCTTGGCACCCTACCCGCAGGCACAACAGCACTGGGCATCCGTGCATTCCCAGAGACAGAACATCTCATGGCGATCACAGACGGAACATCCTTTTTCTGAAAAGGCGAACAGTCCGATCCTTCTCCCCCAAGGAAGGGCCCAGTCCTGAAAGCTCTTGTTGCTCTTCAACATCCCTTGACACCCTACCTACAGGCACAACTGCACTGGGGATCTGTGCTTTCCCAGAGACGGAACATCTCACGGCGCTCAGTATCGGAAAGCCTCTTTCTGAAAAGGCGAACGGTGCGATCCATCTCCCCCGAGGAAGCGCCCAGCCCTGAAAGCTCTTGCTGCTCTTCATTGTCCCTTGGTGCCCTACCTACAGGCACAACAGCAGTGGGGATCTGTGCTTTCCCAGAGACGAAACATCTCACGGGGTCAGTCTCTTCAAGCCTCTTTCTGAAAAGGCGAACGGTTGGATCCTTCTCCCACGAGGAAGGGCCCAGCCCTGAAAGCTCTTGCTGCTCTTCACCATCCCTTGGCACCCTACCTACAGGCACAACAGCACTGGGGATTTGTGCTTTCCCAGAGAAGGAACATCTCACGGCGTTCCGCCTCAGGAGAGCCTCTTTCTGAAAAGGCGAACGGTCGGATCCTTCTCCCCCGAGGAAGGGCCCAGCCCTGAAAGCTCTTGCTGCTCTTCACCGTCCCTTGGTGCCCTACCTACAGGCACAACAGCACTGGGGATCCGTGCTTTCCCAGAGACGGAACATCTCGTGGTGCTCCGCCTCGGGAGAGCCTCTTTCTGAAAAGGCGAACAGTCCGATCCTTCTCCCCCGAGGAAGGGCCCAGTCCTGAAAGCTCTTGTTGCTCTTTAACAGCCCTTGGCACCCTACCTACAGGCACAACAGCACTGGGGATCTGTGCATTCCCAGAGACGGAACATCTCACGGCGCTCCGCCTCGGGAGAGCCTCTTTCTGAAAAGTCGAACGGTCGGATCCTTCTCCCACGAGGAAGGGCCCAGGCCTGAAAGCTCTTGCTGCTCTTCACCCACCCATGGCGCCGTACCTACAGGCACAACTGCACTGGGGATCTGTGCTTTCCCAGAGACGGCACATCTCACGGCGCTCAGTCTCGGCAAGCCTCTAACTGAAAAGGCGAACGGTCGGATCCTTCTCCCACGAGGAAGGGCCCAGCCCTGAAAGCTCTTGCTGCTCTTCACTGTCCCTTGGCACCGTACCTACAGGCACAACAGCACTGGGGATCTGTGCTTTCCCAGAGAAGGGACATCTCATGGCGCTCCGCCTCGGGAGATTCTCTTTCTGAAAAGGCGAACGGTCGGATCCTTCTCCCAAGAGGAAGGGCCCAGCCCTGAAAGCTCTTGCTGCTCTTCATTGTCCCTTGGTGCCCTACCTACAGGCACAACAGCACTGGGGATCTGTGCTTTCCCAGAGACGAAACATCTCACGGGGTCAGTCTCTTCAAGCCTCTTTCTTAAAAGGCGAACGGTTGGATCCTTCTCCCACGAGGAAGGGCCCAGCCCTGAAAGCTCTTGCTGTTCTTCACCGTCCCTTGGCACCCTACCTACAGGCACAACAGCACTGGGGATTTGTGCTTTCCCAGAGAAGGAACATCTCACGGCGTTCCGCCTCAGGAGAGCCTCTTTCTGAAAAGGCGAACGGTCGGATCCTTCTCCCCCGAGGAAGGGCCCAGCCCTGAAAGCTCTTGCTGCTCTTCACCGTCCCTTGGTGCCCTACCTACAGGCACAACAGCACTGGGGATCCGTGCTTTCCCAGAGACGGAACATCTCGTGGTGCTACGCCTCGGCAGAGCCTCTTTCTGAAAAGGCGAACAGTCCGATCCTTCTCCCCCGAGGAAGGGCCCAGTCCTGAAAGCTCTTGTTGCTCTTCAACATCCCTTGGCACCCTACCTACAGGCACAACAGCACTGGGGATCTGTGCATTCCCAGAGACGGAACATCTCACGGCGCTCCGCCTCGGGAGAGCCTCTTTCTGAAAAGGCGAACGGTCGGATCCTCCTCCCACGAGGAAGGGCCCAGCCCTGAAAGCTCTTGCTGCTCTTCACCCACCCATGGCGCCGTACCTACAGGCACAACAGCACTGGGGAACTGTGCTTTCCCAGAGACGGCACATCTCACGGCGCTCAGTCTCGGCAAGCCTCTAACTGAAAAGGCGAACGGTCGGATCCTTCTCCCACGAGGAAGGGCCCAGCCCTGAAAGCTCTTGCTGCTCTTCACTGTCCCTTGGCACCCTACCTACAGGCACAACAGCACTGGGGATCTGTGCTTTCCCAGAGACGGAACATCTCACGGCGCTCAGTCTCGGCAAGCCTCTATCTGAAAAGTTGAACGGTCGGATCCTTCTCCCAATAGTAAGGGCCCAGCCCTGAATGATGTTGCTGCTCTTCACCGTCCCTTGGCACCCTACCTGCAGGCACAACAGCACTGGGCATCCGTGCATTCCCAGAGACAGAACATCTCATGGCGCTCACAGACGGAACATCTTTTTTCTGAAAAGGCGAAAGGCCGGATCCTTCTCCCCCGAGGAAGGGCCCAGCCCTGAAAGCTCTTGCTGCTCTTCACCGGCCCTTGGCACCCTACCTACAGGCACAACAGCACTGGCGATCCGTGCTTTCCCAGAGACGGAACATCTCGTGGAGCTACGCCTCGGCAGAGCCTCTTTCTGAAAAGGCGAACGGTGCGATCCTTCTCCCCCGAGGAAGGGCCCAGTCCTGAAAGCTCTTGTTGCTCTTCAACATCCCTTGGCACCCTACCTACAGGCACAACAGCACTGGGGATCTGTGCATTCCCAGAGACGGAACATCTCACGGCGCTCCGCCTCGGGAGAGCCTCTTTCTGAAAAGGCAAACGTTTGGATCTTTCTCCCACGAGGAAGGGCCCAGGCCTGAAAGGTCTTGCTGCTCTTCACCGTCCCTTGGCGCCGTACCTACAGGCACAACAGCACTGGGGATCTGTGCTTTCCCAGAGACGGAATATCTCACGGGGCTCAGTCTCGTCAAGCCTCTTTCTGAAAAGGAGAACCGTCGGATCCTTCTCCCACGAGTAAGGGCCCAGCCCTGAAAGCTCTTGATGCTCTTCACTGGCCCTTGGCACCCTACCTACAGGCACAACAGCACTGGGGATCTGTGCTTTCCCAGAGACGAAACATCTCACGGCGCTCAGTCTCGGCAAGCCTCTTTCTGAAAAGGCGAACGGTCGGATCCTTCTCCCACGAGGAAGGGCCCAGCCCTGAAAGCTCTTGCTGCTCTTCACCGTCCCTTGGTGCCCTACCTACAGGCACAACAGCACTGGGGATCTGTGCTTTCCCAGAGACGGAACATCTCACGGCGCTCAGTCTCGGCAAGCCTCTTTCTGAAAAGACGAACGGTCGGATCCTTATCCCACGAGGAAGGGCCTAGCCCTGAAAGCTCTTGCTGCTCTTCACCGTCCCTTGGCACCCTACCTACAGGCACAACAGCACTGGGGATTTGTGCTTTCCCAGAGAAGGAACATCTCACGGCGCTCCGCCTCAGGAGAGCCTCTTTCTGAAAAGGCGAACGGTCGGATCCTTCTCCCACGAGGAAGGGCCCAGCCCTGAAAGCTCTTGCTGCTCTTCACCGTCCCTTGGTGCCCTACCTACAGGCACAACAGCACTGGGGATCCGTGCTTTCCCAGAGACGGAACATCTCGTGGTGCTACGCCTCGGCAGAGCCTCTTTCTGAAAAGGCGAACAGTCCGATCCTTCTCCCCCGAGGAAGGGCCCAGTCCTGAAAGCTCTTGTTGCTCTTCAACATCCCTTGGCACCCTACCTACAGGCACAACAGCACTGGGGATCTGTGCATTCCCAGAGACGGAACATCTCACGGCGCTCCGCCTCGGGAGAGCCTCTTTCTGAAAAGGCGAACGGTCGGATCCTCCTCCCACGAGGAAGGGCCCAGCCCTGAAAGCTCTTGCTGCTCTTCACCCACCCATGGCGCCGTACCTACAGGCACAACAGCACTGGGGAACTGTGCTTTCCCAGAGACGGCACATCTCACGGCGCTCAGTCTCGGCAAGCCTCTAACTGAAAAGGCGAACGGTCGGATCCTTCTCCCACGAGGAAGGGCCCAGCCCTGAAAGCTCTTGCTGCTCTTCACTGTCCCTTGGCACCCTACCTACAGGCACAACAGCACTGGGGATCTGTGCTTTCCCAGAGACGGAACATCTCACGGCGCTCAGTCTCGGCAAGCCTCTATCTGAAAAGTTGAACGGTCGGATCCTTCTCCCAATAGTAAGGGCCCAGCCCTGAATGATCTTGCTGCTCTTCACCGTCCCTTGGCACCCTACCTGCAGGCACAACAGCACTGGGCATCCGTGCATTCCCAGAGACAGAACATCTCATGGCGCTCACAGACGGAACATCTTTTTTCTGAAAAGGCGAAAGGCCGGATCCTTCTCCCCCGAGGAAGGGCCCAGCCCTGAAAGCTCTTGCTGCTCTTCACCGGCCCTTGGCACCCTACCTACAGGCACAACAGCACTGGCGATCCGTGCTTTCCCAGAGACGGAACATCTCGTGGAGCTACGCCTCGGCAGAGCCTCTTTCTGAAAAGGCGAACAGTCCGATCCTTCTCCCCCGAGGAAGGGCCCAGTCCTGAAAGCTCTTGTTGCTCTTCAACATCCCTTGGCACCCTACCTACAGGCACAACAGCACTGGGGATCTGTGCATTCCCAGAGACGGAACATCTCACGGCGCTCCGCCTCGGGAGAGCCTCTTTCTGAAAAGGCAAACGTTTGGATCTTTCTCCCACGAGGAAGGGCCCAGGCCTGAAAGGTCTTGCTGCTCTTCACCGTCCCTTGGCGCCGTACCTACAGGCACAACAGCACTGGGGATCTGTGCTTTCCCAGAGACGGAATATCTCACGGGGCTCAGTCTCGTCAAGCCTCTTTCTGAAAAGGAGAACCGTCGGATCCTTCTCCCACGAGTAAGGGCCCAGCCCTGAAAGCTCTTGATGCTCTTCACTGGCCCTTGGCACCCTACCTACAGGCACAACAGCACTGGGGATCTGTGCTTTCCCAGAGACGAAACATCTCACGGCGCTCAGTCTCGGCAAGCCTCTTTCTGAAAAGGCGAACGGTCGGATCCTTCTCCCACGAGGAAGGGCCCAGCCCTGAAAGCTCTTGCTGCTCTTCACCGTCCCTTGGTGCCCTACCTACAGGCACAACAGCACTGGGGATCTGTGATTTCCCAGAGACGGAACATCTCACGGCGCTCAGTCTCGGCAAGCCTCTTTCTGAAAAGACGAACGGTCGGATCCTTATCCCACGAGGAAGGGCCTAGCCCTGAAAGCTCTTGCTGCTCTTCACCGTCCCTTGGCGCCGTACCTACAGGCACAACAGCACTGGGGAACTGTGCTTTCCCAGAGACGGCACATCTCACGGAGCTCAGTCTCGGCAAGCCTCTTTCTGAAAAGGCGAACGGTGCGATCCATCTCCCCTGAGGAAGGGCCCAGCCCTGAAAGCTCTTGCTGCTCTTCACCGTCCCTTGTGGCCCTACCTACAGGCACAACAGCACTGGGCATCCGTGCATTCCCAGAGACAGAACATCTCATGGCGCTCAGAGACGGAACATCCTTTTTCTGAAAAGGCGAACGATCGGATCCTTCTCCCACGAGGAAGGGCCCAGCCCTGAAAGCTCTTGCTGCTCGTCACCGTCCCTTGGCACCCTAACTACAGGAACAACAGCACTGGGGTTCTGTGCTTTCCCAGAGACGGAACATCTCACGGGGCTCAGTCTCAGCAAGCCTCTTTCTGAAAAGGCGAACGGTCGGATCCTTGTCCCACGAGGAAGGGCCCAGCCCTGAAAGCTCTTGCTGCTCTTCACTGTCCCTTGGCACCCTACCTACAGGCACAACAGCACTGGGGATCTGTGCTTTCCCAGGGACGGAACATCTCACGGCGCTCAGTCTCGGCAAGCCTCTTTCTGAAAAGGTGAACGGCCGGATTCTTCTCCCAAGAGGAAGGGCCCAGCCCTGAAAGCTCTTGCTGCTCTTCACCGTCCCTTGGCACCCTACCTACAGGCACAACAGCACTGGGCATCCGAGCATTCCCAGAGACAGAACATCTCATGGCGCTCACAGACGGAACATCCTTTTTCTGAAAAGGCGAACGGTCGGATCCTTCTCCCACGAGGAAGGGCCCAGCCCTGAAAGCTCTTGCTGCTCTTCACTGTCCCTTGGCACCCTACCTACAGGCACAACAGCACTGGGGATCTGTGCTTTCCCAGAGACGGAACATCTCACGGGGCTCACTCTCGGCAAGCCTCTTTCTGAAAAGGTGAACGGTCGGATCCTTCTCCCACGAGGAAGGTTCCAGCCCTGAAAGCTCTTGCTGCTCTTCACCGTCCCTTGGCGCCATACCTACAGGCACAACAGCAGTGGGGAACTGTGCTTTCCCAGAGACGGCACATCTCACGGGGCTCAGTCTCGGCAAGCCTCTAACTGAAAAGGCGAACGGTCGGATCCTTCTCCCACGAGGAAGGGCCCAGCCCTGAAAGCTCTTGCTGCTCTTCACCGTCCCTTGGCACCCTACCTGCAGGCACAACAGCACTGGGGATCCGTGCTTTCCCAGAGAAGGACCATCTCAGGGCGCTCCGCCTCGGGAGATTCTCTTTCTGAAAAGGCGAACGGTCGGATCCTTCTCCCCTGAGGAAGGGCCCAGCCCTGAAAGCTCTTGCTGCTCTTCATTGTCCCTTGGTGCCCTACCTACAGGCACAACAGCACTGGGGATCCGTGCTTTCCCAGAGACGTAACATCTCACGGGGCTCAGTCTCTTCAAGCCTCTTTCTGAAAAGGCGAACGGTTGGATCCTTCTCCCACGAGGAAGGGCCCAGCCCTGAAAGCTCTTGCTGCTCTTCACCGTCCCTTGGTGCCCTACCTACAGGCACAACAGCACTGGGGATCCGTGCTTTCGCAGAGACGGAACATCTCATGGCGCTACGGCTCAGGAGAGCCTCTTTCTGAAAAGCCGAACGGCCGGATCCTTCTCCCCCGAGGAAGGGCCCAGCCCTGAAAGCTCTTGCTGCTCTTCACCGTCCCTTGGCACCCTACCTGCAGGCACAACAGCACTGGGAATCCGTGCATTCCCAGAGACAGAATATCTCATGGCGATCACAGACGGAACATCCTTTTTCTGAAAAGGCGAACAGTCCGATCCTTCTCCCCCAAGGAAGGGCCCAGTCCTGAAAGCTCTTGTTGCTCTTCAACATCCCTTGACACCCTACCTACAGGCACAACTGCACTGGGGATCTGTGCTTTCCCAGAGACGAAACATCTCACGGCGCTCAGTATCGGAAAGCCTCTAACTGAAAAGGCGAACGGTCGGATCCTTCTCCCACGAGGAAGGGCCCAGCCCTGAAAGCTCTTGCTGCTCTTCACTGTCCCTTGTGGCCCTACCTACAGGCACAACAGCACTGGGGATCCGTGCTTTCCCAGAGACGGAATATCTCACGGGGCTCAGTCTCGGCAAGCCTCTATCTGATAAGGTGAACGGTCGGATCCTTCTCCCACTAGTAAGGGCCCAGCCCTGAATGATCTTGCTGCTCTTCACCGTCCCTTGGCACCCTACCTGCAGGCACAACAGCACTGGGCATCCGTGCATTCCCAGAGACAGAACATCTCATGGCGCTCACAGACGGAACATCTTTTTTCTGAAAAGGCGAACGGTCGGATAATTCTCCCACGAGGAAGGGCCTAGCCCTGAAAGCTCTTGCTGCTCTTCACCCACCCATGGCGCCGTACCTACAGGCACAACAGCACTGGGGAACTGTGCTTTCCCAGAGACGGCACATCTCACGGCGCTCAGTCTCGGCAAGCCTCTAACTGAAAAGGCGAACGGTGCGATCCATCTCCCCTGAGGAAGGGCCCAGCCCTGAAAGCTCTTGCTGCTCTTCACCGTCCCTTGGTGCCCTACCTACAGGTACAACAGCACTGCGGATCCGTGCTTTCGCAGAGACGGAACATCTCGTGGCGCTACGCCTCCGCAGAGCCTCTTTCTGAAAAGGCGAAAGGCCGGATCCTTCTCCCCCGAGGAAGGGCCCAGCCCTGAAAGCTCTTGTTGCTCTTCACCGTCCCTTGGCACCCTACCTACAGGCACAACAGCACTGGCGATCCGTGCTTTCCCAGAGACGGAACATCTCGTGGAGCTACGCCTCGGCAGAGCCTCTTTCTGAAAAGGCGAACGGTCGGATCCTTCTCCCACGAGGAAGGGCCCAGCCCTGAAAGCTCTTGCTGCTCTTCACCCACCCATGGCGCCGTACCTACAGGCACAACAGCACTGGGGAACTGTGCTTTCCCAGAGACGGCACATCTCACGGCGCTCAGTCTCGGCAAGCCTCTTTCTGAAAAGGCGAACGGTCGGATCCGTCTCCCACGAGGAAGGGCCCAGCCCTGAAAGCTCTTGCTGCTCTTCACCGTCCCTTGGTGCCCTACCTACAGGCACAACAGCACTGGGGATCCGTGCTTTCGCAGAGACGGAACATCTCGTGGCGCTACGCCTCAGGAGAGCCTCTTTCTGAAAAGGCGAACGGCCGGATCCTTCTCCACAGAGGAAGGGCCCAGCCCTGAAAGCTCTTGCTGCTCTTCACCGTCCCTTGGCACCCTACCCGCAGGCACAACAGCACTGGGCATCCGTGCATTCCCAGAGACAGAACATCTCATGGCGATCACAGACGGAACATCCTTTTTCTGAAAAGGCGAACAGTCCGATCCTTCTCCCCCAAGGAAGGGCCCAGTCCTGAAAGCTCTTGTTGCTCTTCAACATCCCTTGACACCCTACCTACAGGCACAACTGCACTGGGGATCTGTGCTTTCCCAGAGACGGAACATCTCACGGCGCTCAGTATCGGAAAGCCTCTTTCTGAAAAGGCGAACGGTGCGATCCATCTCCCCCGAGGAAGCGCCCAGCCCTGAAAGCTCTTGCTGCTCTTCATTGTCCCTTGGTGCCCTACCTACAGGCACAACAGCACTGGGGATCTGTGCTTTCCCAGAGACGAAACATCTCACGGGGTCAGTCTCTTCAAGCCTCTTTCTGAAAAGGCGAACGGTTGGATCTTTCTCCCACGAGGAAGGGCCCAGCCCTGAAAGCTCTTGCTGCTCTTCACCATCCCTTGGCACCCTACCTACAGGCACAACAGCACTGGGGATTTGTGCTTTCCCAGAGAAGGAACATCTCACGGCGTTCCGCCTCAGGAGAGCCTCTTTCTGAAAAGGCGAACGGTCGGATCCTTCTCCCCCGAGGAAGGGCCCAGCCCTGAAAGCTCTTGCTGCTCTTCACCGTCCCTTGGTGCCCTACCTACAGGCACAACAGCACTGGGGATCCGTGCTTTCCCAGAGACGGAACATCTCGTGGTGCTCCGCCTCGGGAGAGCCTCTTTCTGAAAAGGCGAACAGTCCGATCCTTCTCCCCCGAGGAAGGGCCCAGTCCTGAAAGCTCTTGTTGCTCTTTAACAGCCCTTGGCACCCTACCTACAGGCACAACAGCACTGGGGATCTGTGCATTCCCAGAGACGGAACATCTCACGGCGCTCCGCCTCGGGAGAGCCTCTTTCTGAAAAGTCGAACGGTCGGATCCTTCTCCCACGAGGAAGGGCCCAGGCCTGAAAGCTCTTGCTGCTCTTCACCCACCCATGGCGCCGTACCTACAGGCACAACTGCACTGGGGATCTGTGCTTTCCCAGAGACGGCACATCTCACGGCGCTCAGTCTCGGCAAGCCTCTAACTGAAAAGGCGAACGGTCGGATCCTTCTCCCACGAGGAAGGGCCCAGCCCTGAAAGCTCTTGCTGCTCTTCACTGTCCCTTGGCACCGTACCTACAGGCACAACAGCACTGGGGATCTGTGCTTTCCCAGAGAAGGGACATCTCATGGCGCTCCGCCTCGGGAGATTCTCTTTCTGAAAAGGCGAACGGTCGGATCCTTCTCCCAAGAGGAAGGGCCCAGCCCTGAAAGCTCTTGCTGCTCTTCATTGTCCCTTGGTGCCCTACCTACAGGCACAACAGCACTGGGGATCCGTGCTTTCCCAGAGACGTAACATCTCACGGGGCTCAGTCTCTTCAAGCCTCTTTCTGAAAAGGCGAACGGTTGGATCCTTCTCCCACGAGGAAGGGCCCAGCCCTGAAAGCTCTTGCTGCTCTTCACCGTCCCTTGGTGCCCTACCTACAGGCACAACAGCACTGGGGATCCGTGCTTTCGCAGAGACGGAACATCTCATGGCGCTACGGCTCAGGAGAGCCTCTTTCTGAAAAGCCGAACGGCCGGATCCTTCTCCCGCGAGGAAGGGCCCAGCCCTGAAAGCTCTTGCTGCTCTTCACCGTCCCTTGGCACCCTACCTGCAGGCACAACAGCACTGGGAATCCGTGCATTCCCAGAGACAGAATATCTCATGGCGATCACAGACGGAACATCCTTTTTCTGAAAAGGCGAACAGTCCGATCCTTCTCCCCCAAGGAAGGGCCCAGTCCTGAAAGCTCTTGTTGCTCTTCAACATCCCTTGACACCCTACCTACAGGCACAACTGCACTGGGGATCTGTGCTTTCCCAGAGACGAAACATCTCACGGCGCTCAGTATCGGAAAGCCTCTAACTGAAAAGGCGAACGGTCGGATCCTTCTCCCACGAGGAAGGGCCCAGCCCTGAAAGCTCTTGCTGCTCTTCACTGTCCCTTGTGGCCCTACCTACAGGCACAACAGCACTGGGGATCCGTGCTTTCCCAGAGACGGAATATCTCACGGGGCTCAGTCTCGGCAAGCCTCTATCTGATAAGGTGAACGGTCGGATCCTTCTCCCACTAGTAAGGGCCCAGCCCTGAATGATCTTGCTGCTCTTCACCGTCCCTTGGCACCCTACCTGCAGGCACAACAGCACTGGGCATCCGTGCATTCCCAGAGACAGAACATCTCATGGCGCTCACAGACGGAACATCTTTTTTCTGAAAAGGCGAACGGTCGGATAATTCTCCCACGAGGAAGGGCCTAGCCCTGAAAGCTCTTGCTGCTCTTCACCCACCCATGGCGCCGTACCTACAGGCACAACAGCACTGGGGAACTGTGCTTTCCCAGAGACGGCACATCTCACGGCGCTCAGTCTCGGCAAGCCTCTAACTGAAAAGGCGAACGGTGCGATCCATCTCCCCTGAGGAAGGGCCCAGCCCTGAAAGCTCTTGCTGCTCTTCACCGTCCCTTGGTGCCCTACCTACAGGTACAACAGCACTGCGGATCCGTGCTTTCGCAGAGACGGAACATCTCGTGGCGCTACGCCTCCGCAGAGCCTCTTTCTGAAAAGGCGAAAGGCCGGATCCTTCTCCCCCGAGGAAGGGCCCAGCCCTGAAAGCTCTTGTTGCTCTTCACCGTCCCTTGGCACCCTACCTACAGGCACAACAGCACTGGCGATCCGTGCTTTCCCAGAGACGGAACATCTCGTGGAGCTACGCCTCGGCAGAGCCTCTTTCTGAAAAGGCGAACGGTCGGATCCTTCTCCCACGAGGAAGGGCCCAGCCCTGAAAGCTCTTGCTGCTCTTCACCCACCCATGGCGCCGTACCTACAGGCACAACAGCACTGGGGAACTGTGCTTTCCCAGAGACGGCACATCTCACGGCGCTCAGTCTCGGCAAGCCTCTTTCTGAAAAGGCGAACGGTCGGATCCGTCTCCCACGAGGAAGGGCCCAGCCCTGAAAGCTCTTGCTGCTCTTCACCGTCCCTTGGTGCCCTACCTACAGGCACAACAGCACTGGGGATCCGTGCTTTCGCAGAGACGGAACATCTCGTGGCGCTACGCCTCAGGAGAGCCTCTTTCTGAAAAGGCGAACGGCCGGATCCTTCTCCCCAGAGGAAGGGCCCAGCCCTGAAAGCTCTTGCTGCTCTTCACCGTCCCTTGGCACCCTACCCGCAGGCACAACAGCACTGGGCATCCGTGCATTCCCAGAGACAGAACATCTCATGGCGATCACAGACGGAACATCCTTTTTCTGAAAAGGCGAACAGTCCGATCCTTCTCCCCCAAGGAAGGGCCCAGTCCTGAAAGCTCTTGTTGCTCTTCAACATCCCTTGACACCCTACCTACAGGCACAACTGCACTGGGGATCTGTGCTTTCCCAGAGACGGAACATCTCACGGCGCTCAGTATCGGAAAGCCTCTTTCTGAAAAGGCGAACGGTGCGATCCATCTCCCCCGAGGAAGCGCCCAGCCCTGAAAGCTCTTGCTGCTCTTCATTGTCCCTTGGTGCCCTACCTACAGGCACAACAGCACTGGGGATCTGTGCTTTCCCAGAGACGAAACATCTCACGGGGTCAGTCTCTTCAAGCCTCTTTCTGAAAAGGCGAACGGTTGGATCCTTCTCCCACGAGGAAGGGCCCAGCCCTGAAAGCTCTTGCTGCTCTTCACCATCCCTTGGCACCCTACCTACAGGCACAACAGCACTGGGGATTTGTGCTTTCCCAGAGAAGGAACAACTCACGGCGTTCCGCCTCAGGAGAGCCTCTTTCTGAAAAGGCGAACGGTCGGATCCTTCTCCCCCGAGGAAGGGCCCAGCCCTGAAAGCTCTTGCTGCTCTTCACCGGCCCTTGGTGCCCTACCTACAGGCACAACAGCACTGGGGATCCGTGCTTTCCCAGAGACGGAACATCTCGTGGTGCTCCGCCTCGGGAGAGCCTCTTTCTGAAAAGGCGAACAGTCCGATCCTTCTCCCCCGAGGAAGGGCCCAGTCCTGAAAGCTCTTGTTGCTCTTTAACAGCCCTTGGCACCCTACCTACAGGCACAACAGCACTGGGGATCTGTGCATTCCCAGAGACGGAACATCTCACGGCGCTCCGCCTCGGGAGAGCCTCTTTCTGAAAAGTCGAACGGTCGGATCCTTCTCCCACGAGGAAGGGCCCAGGCCTGAAAGCTCTTGCTGCTCTTCACCCACCCATGGCGCCGTACCTACAGGCACAACTGCACTGGGGATCTGTGCTTTCCCAGAGACGGCACATCTCACGGCGCTCAGTCTCGGCAAGCCTCTAACTGAAAAGGCGAACGGTCGGATCCTTCTCCCACGAGGAAGGGCCCAGCCCTGAAAGCTCTTGCTGCTCTTCACTGTCCCTTGGCACCCTACCTACAGGCACAACAGCACTGGGGATCTGTGCTTTCCCAGAGAAGGGACATCTCATGGCGCTCCGCCTCGGGAGATTCTCTTTCTGAAAAGGCGAACGGTCGGATCCTTCTCCCAAGAGGAAGGGCCCAGCCCTGAAAGCTCTTGCTGCTCTTCATTGTCCCTTGGTGCCCTACCTACAGGCACAACAGCACTGGGGATCTGTGCTTTCCCAGAGACGAAACATCTCACGGGGTCAGTCTCTTCAAGCCTCTTTCTTAAAAGGCGAACGGTTGGATCCTTCTCCCACGAGGAAGGGCCCAGCCCTGAAAGCTCTTGCTGTTCTTCACCGTCCCTTGGCACCCTACCTACAGGCACAACAGCACTGGGGATTTGTGCTTTCCCAGAGAAGGAACATCTCACGGCGCTCCGCCTCAGGAGAGCCTCTTTCTGAAAAGGCGAACGGTCGGATCCTTCTCCCCCGAGGAAGGGCCCAGCCCTGAAAGCTCTTGCTGCTCTTCACCGTCCCTTGGTGCCCTACCTACAGGCACAACAGCACTGGGGATCCGTGCTTTCCCAGAGACGGAACATCTCGTGGTGCTACGCCTCGGCAGAGCCTCTTTCTGAAAAGGCGAACAGTCCGATCCTTCTCCCCCGAGGAAGGGCCCAGTCCTGAAAGCTCTTGTTGCTCTTCAACATCCCTTGGCACCCTACCTACAGGCACAACAGCACTGGGGATCTGTGCATTCCCAGAGACGGAACATCTCACGGCGCTCCGCCTCGGGAGAGCCTCTTTCTGAAAAGGCGAACGGTCGGATCCTCCTCCCACGAGGAAGGGCCCAGCCCTGAAAGCTCTTGCTGCTCTTCACCCACCCATGGCGCCGTACCTACAGGCACAACAGCACTGGGGAACTGTGCTTTCCCAGAGACGGCACATCTCACGGCGCTCAGTCTCGGCAAGCCTCTAACTGAAAAGGCGAACGGTCGGATCCTTCTCCCACGAGGAAGGGCCCAGCCCTGAAAGCTCTTGCTGCTCTTCACTGTCCCTTGGCACCCTACCTACAGGCACAACAGCACTGGGGATCTGTGCTTTCCCAGAGACGGAACATCTCACGGCGCTCAGTCTCGGCAAGCCTCTATCTGAAAAGTTGAACGGTCGGATCCTTCTCCCAATAGTAAGGGCCCAGCCCTGAATGATGTTGCTGCTCTTCACCGTCCCTTGGCACCCTACCTGCAGGCACAACAGCACTGGGCATCCGTGCATTCCCAGAGACAGAACATCTCATGGCGCTCACAGACGGAACATCTTTTTTCTGAAAAGGCGAAAGGCCGGATCCTTCTCCCCCGAGGAAGGGCCCAGCCCTGAAAGCTCTTGCTGCTCTTCACCGGCCCTTGGCACCCTACCTACAGGCACAACAGCACTGGCGATCCGTGCTTTCCCAGAGACGGAACATCTCGTGGAGCTACGCCTCGGCAGAGCCTCTTTCTGAAAAGGCGAACAGTCCGATCCTTCTCCCCCGAGGAAGGGCCCAGTCCTGAAAGCTCTTGTTGCTCTTCAACATCCCTTGGCACCCTACCTACAGGCACAACAGCACTGGGGATCTGTGCATTCCCAGAGACGGAACATCTCACGGCGCTCCGCCTCGGGAGAGCCTCTTTCTGAAAAGGCAAACGTTTGGATCTTTCTCCCACGAGGAAGGGCCCAGGCCTGAAAGGTCTTGCTGCTCTTCACCGTCCCTTGGCGCCGTACCTACAGGCACAACAGCACTGGGGATCTGTGCTTTCCCAGAGACGGAATATCTCACGGGGCTCAGTCTCGTCAAGCCTCTTTCTGAAAAGGAGAACCGTCGGATCCTTCTCCCACGAGTAAGGGCCCAGCCCTGAAAGCTCTTGATGCTCTTCACTGGCCCTTGGCACCCTACCTACAGGCACAACAGCACTGGGGATCTGTGCTTTCCCAGAGACGAAACATCTCACGGCGCTCAGTCTCGGCAAGCCTCTTTCTGAAAAGGCGAACGGTCGGATCCTTCTCCCACGAGGAAGGGCCCAGCCCTGAAAGCTCTTGCTGCTCTTCACCGTCCCTTGGTGCCCTACCTACAGGCACAACAGCACTGGGGATCTGTGCTTTCCCAGAGACGGAACATCTCACGGCGCTCAGTCTCGGCAAGCCTCTTTCTGAAAAGACGAACGGTCGGATCCTTATCCCACGAGGAAGGGCCTAGCCCTGAAAGCTCTTGCTGCTCTTCACCGTCCCTTGGCACCCTACCTACAGGCACAACAGCACTGGGGATTTGTGCTTTCCCAGAGAAGGAACATCTCACGGCGCTCCGCCTCAGGAGAGCCTCTTTCTGAAAAGGCGAACGGTCGGATCCTTCTCCCACGAGGAAGGGCCCAGCCCTGAAAGCTCTTGCTGCTCTTCACCGTCCCTTGGTGCCCTACCTACAGGCACAACAGCACTGGGGATCCGTGCTTTCCCAGAGACGGAACATCTCGTGGTGCTACGCCTCGGCAGAGCCTCTTTCTGAAAAGGCGAACAGTCCGATCCTTCTCCCCCGAGGAAGGGCCCAGTCCTGAAAGCTCTTGTTGCTCTTCAACATCCCTTGGCACCCTACCTACAGGCACAACAGCACTGGGGATCTGTGCATTCCCAGAGACGGAACATCTCACGGCGCTCCGCCTCGGGAGAGCCTCTTTCTGAAAAGGCGAACGGTCGGATCCTCCTCCCACGAGGAAGGGCCCAGCCCTGAAAGCTCTTGCTGCTCTTCACCCACCCATGGCGCCGTACCTACAGGCACAACAGCACTGGGGAACTGTGCTTTCCCAGAGACGGCACATCTCACGGCGCTCAGTCTCGGCAAGCCTCTAACTGAAAAGGCGAACGGTCGGATCCTTCTCCCACGAGGAAGGGCCCAGCCCTGAAAGCTCTTGCTGCTCTTCACTGTCCCTTGGCACCCTACCTACAGGCACAACAGCACTGGGGATCTGTGCTTTCCCAGAGACGGAACATCTCACGGCGCTCAGTCTCGGCAAGCCTCTATCTGAAAAGTTGAACGGTCGGATCCTTCTCCCAATAGTAAGGGCCCAGCCCTGAATGATCTTGCTGCTCTTCACCGTCCCTTGGCACCCTACCTGCAGGCACAACAGCACTGGGCATCCGTGCATTCCCAGAGACAGAACATCTCATGGCGCTCACAGACGGAACATCTTTTTTCTGAAAAGGCGAAAGGCCGGATCCTTCTCCCCCGAGGAAGGGCCCAGCCCTGAAAGCTCTTGCTGCTCTTCACCGGCCCTTGGCACCCTACCTACAGGCACAACAGCACTGGCGATCCGTGCTTTCCCAGAGACGGAACATCTCGTGGAGCTACGCCTCGGCAGAGCCTCTTTCTGAAAAGGCGAACAGTCCGATCCTTCTCCCCCGAGGAAGGGCCCAGTCCTGAAAGCTCTTGTTGCTCTTCAACATCCCTTGGCACCCTACCTACAGGCACAACAGCACTGGGGATCTGTGCATTCCCAGAGACGGAACATCTCACGGCGCTCCGCCTCGGGAGAGCCTCTTTCTGAAAAGGCAAACGTTTGGATCTTTCTCCCACGAGGAAGGGCCCAGGCCTGAAAGGTCTTGCTGCTCTTCACCGTCCCTTGGCGCCGTACCTACAGGCACAACAGCACTGGGGATCTGTGCTTTCCCAGAGACGGAATATCTCACGGGGCTCAGTCTCGTCAAGCCTCTTTCTGAAAAGGAGAACCGTCGGATCCTTCTCCCACGAGTAAGGGCCCAGCCCTGAAAGCTCTTGATGCTCTTCACTGGCCCTTGGCACCCTACCTACAGGCACAACAGCACTGGGGATCTGTGCTTTCCCAGAGACGGAACATCTCACGGGGCTCAGTCTCGGCAAGCCTCTTTCTGAAAAGGCGAACGGTCGGATCCTTCTCCCACGAGGAAGGGCCCAGCCCTGAAAGCTCTTGCTGCTCTTCACCGTCCCTTGGTGCCCTACCTACAGGCACAACAGCACTGGGGATCTGTGATTTCCCAGAGACGGAACATCTCACGGCGCTCAGTCTCGGCAAGCCTCTTTCTGAAAAGACGAACGGTCGGATCCTTATCCCACGAGGAAGGGCCTAGCCCTGAAAGCTCTTGCTGCTCTTCACCGTCCCTTGGCGCCGTACCTACATGCACAACAGCACTGGGGAACTGTGCTTTCCCAGAGACGGCACATCTCACGGAGCTCAGTCTCGGCAAGCCTCTTTCTGAAAAGGCGAACGGTGCGATCCATCTCCCCTGAGGAAGGGCCCAGCCCTGAAAGCTCTTGCTGCTCTTCACCGTCCCTTGTGGCCCTACCTACAGGCACAACAGCACTGGGCATCCGTGCATTCCCAGAGACAGAACATCTCATGGCGCTCAGAGACGGAACATCCTTTTTCTGAAAAGGCGAACGATCGGATCCTTCTCCCACGAGGAAGGGCCCAGCCCTGAAAGCTCTTGCTGCTCGTCACCGTCCCTTGGCACCCTAACTACAGGAACAACAGCACTGGGGTTCTGTGCTTTCCCAGAGACGGAACATCTCACGGGGCTCAGTCTCAGCAAGCCTCTTTCTGAAAAGGCGAACGGTCGGATCCTTGTCCCACGAGGAAGGGCCCAGCCCTGAAAGCTCTTGCTGCTCTTCACTGTCCCTTGGCACCCTACCTACAGGCACAACAGCACTGGGGATCTGTGCTTTCCCAGGGACGGAACATCTCACGGCGCTCAGTCTCGGCAAGCCTCTTTCTGAAAAGGTGAACGGCCGGATTCTTCTCCCAAGAGGAAGGGCCCAGCCCTGAAAGCTCTTGCTGCTCTTCACCGTCCCTTGGCACCCTACCTACAGGCACAACAGCACTGGGCATCCGAGCATTCCCAGAGACAGAACATCTCATGGCGCTCACAGACGGAACATCCTTTTTCTGAAAAGGCGAACGGTCGGATCCTTCTCCCACGAGGAAGGGCCCAGCCCTGAAAGCTCTTGCTGCTCTTCACTGTCCCTTGGCACCCTACCTACAGGCACAACAGCACTGGGGATCTGTGCTTTCCCAGAGACGGAACATCTCACGGGGCTCACTCTCGGCAAGCCTCTTTCTGAAAAGGTGAACGGTCGGATCCTTCTCCCACGAGGAAGGTTCCAGCCCTGAAAGCTCTTGCTGCTCTTCACCGTCCCTTGGCGCCATACCTACAGGCACAACAGCAGTGGGGAACTGTGCTTTCCCAGAGACGGCACATCTCACGGCGCTCAGTCTCGGCAAGCCTCTAACTGAAAAGGCGAACGGTCGGATCCGTCTCCCACGAGGAAGGGCCCAGCCCTGAAAGCTCTTGCTGCTCTTCACCGTCCCTTGGCACCCTACCTGCAGGCACAACAGCACTGGGGATCCGTGCTTTCCCAGAGAAGGACCATCTCAGGGCGCTCCGCCTCGGGAGATTCTCTTTCTGAAAAGGCGAACGGTCGGATCCTTCTCCCCTGAGGAAGGGCCCAGCCCTGAAAGCTCTTGCTGCTCTTCATTGTCCCTTGGTGCCCTACCTACAGGCACAACAGCACTGGGGATCCGTGCTTTCCCAGAGACGTAACATCTCACGGGGCTCAGTCTCTTCAAGCCTCTTTCTGAAAAGGCGAACGGTTGGATCCTTCTCCCACGAGGAAGGGCCCAGCCCTGAAAGCTCTTGCTGCTCTTCACCGTCCCTTGGTGCCCTACCTACAGGCACAACAGCACTGGGGATCCGTGCTTTCGCAGAGACGGAACATCTCATGGCGCTACGGCTCAGGAGAGCCTCTTTCTGAAAAGCCGAACGGCCGGATCCTTCTCCCCCGAGGAAGGGCCCAGCCCTGAAAGCTCTTGCTGCTCTTCACCGTCCCTTGGCACCCTACCTGCAGGCACAACAGCACTGGGAATCCGTGCATTCCCAGAGACAGAATATCTCATGGCGATCACAGACGGAACATCCTTTTTCTGAAAAGGCGAACAGTCCGATCCTTCTCCCCCAAGGAAGGGCCCAGTCCTGAAAGCTCTTGTTGCTCTTCAACATCCCTTGACACCCTACCTACAGGCACAACTGCACTGGGGATCTGTGCTTTCCCAGAGACGAAACATCTCACGGCGCTCAGTATCGGAAAGCCTCTAACTGAAAAGGCGAACGGTCGGATCCTTCTCCCACGAGGAAGGGCCCAGCCCTGAAAGCTCTTGCTGCTCTTCACTGTCCCTTGTGGCCCTACCTACAGGCACAACAGCACTGGGGATCCGTGCTTTCCCAGAGACGGAATATCTCACGGGGCTCAGTCTCGGCAAGCCTCTATCTGATAAGGTGAACGGTCGGATCCTTCTCCCACTAGTAAGGGCCCAGCCCTGAATGATCTTGCTGCTCTTCACCGTCCCTTGGCACCCTACCTGCAGGCACAACAGCACTGGGCATCCGTGCATTCCCAGAGACAGAACATCTCATGGCGCTCACAGACGGAACATCTTTTTTCTGAAAAGGCGAACGGTCGGATAATTCTCCCACGAGGAAGGGCCTAGCCCTGAAAGCTCTTGCTGCTCTTCACCCACCCATGGCGCCGTACCTACAGGCACAACAGCACTGGGGAACTGTGCTTTCCCAGAGACGGCACATCTCACGGCGCTCAGTCTCGGCAAGCCTCTAACTGAAAAGGCGAACGGTGCGATCCATCTCCCCTGAGGAAGGGCCCAGCCCTGAAAGCTCTTGCTGCTCTTCACCGTCCCTTGGTGCCCTACCTACAGGTACAACAGCACTGCGGATCCGTGCTTTCGCAGAGACGGAACATCTCGTGGCGCTACGCCTCCGCAGAGCCTCTTTCTGAAAAGGCGAAAGGCCGGATCCTTCTCCCCCGAGGAAGGGCCCAGCCCTGAAAGCTCTTGTTGCTCTTCACCGTCCCTTGGCACCCTACCTACAGGCACAACAGCACTGGCGATCCGTGCTTTCCCAGAGACGGAACATCTCGTGGAGCTACGCCTCGGCAGAGCCTCTTTCTGAAAAGGCGAACGGTCGGATCCTTCTCCCACGAGGAAGGGCCCAGCCCTGAAAGCTCTTGCTGCTCTTCACCCACCCATGGCGCCGTACCTACAGGCACAACAGCACTGGGGAACTGTGCTTTCCCAGAGACGGCACATCTCACGGCGCTCAGTCTCGGCAAGCCTCTTTCTGAAAAGGCAAACGGTCGGATCCGTCTCCCACGAGGAAGGGCCCAGCCCTGAAAGCTCTTGCTGCTCTTCACCGTCCCTTGGTGCCCTACCTACAGGCACAACAGCACTGGGGATCCGTGCTTTCGCAGAGACGGAACATCTCGTGGCGCTACGCCTCAGGAGAGCCTCTTTCTGAAAAGGCGAACGGCCGGATCCTTCTCCCCAGAGGAAGGGCCCAGCCCTGAAAGCTCTTGCTGCTCTTCACCGTCCCTTGGCACCCTACCCGCAGGCACAACAGCACTGGGCATCCGTGCATTCCCAGAGACAGAACATCTCATGGCGATCACAGACGGAACATCCTTTTTCTGAAAAGGCGAACAGTCCGATCCTTCTCCCCCAAGGAAGGGCCCAGTCCTGAAAGCTCTTGTTGCTCTTCAACATCCCTTGACACCCTACCTACAGGCACAACTGCACTGGGGATCTGTGCTTTCCCAGAGACGGAACATCTCACGGCGCTCAGTATCGGAAAGCCTCTTTCTGAAAAGGCGAACGGTGCGATCCATCTCCCCCGAGGAAGCGCCCAGCCCTGAAAGCTCTTGCTGCTCTTCATTGTCCCTTGGTGCCCTACCTACAGGCACAACAGCACTGGGGATCTGTGCTTTCCCAGAGACGAAACATCTCACGGGGTCAGTCTCTTCAAGCCTCTTTCTGAAAAGGCGAACGGTTGGATCCTTCTCCCACGAGGAAGGGCCCAGCCCTGAAAGCTCTTGCTGCTCTTCACCATCCCTTGGCACCCTACCTACAGGCACAACAGCACTGGGGATTTGTGCTTTCCCAGAGAAGGAACATCTCACGGCGTTCCGCCTCAGGAGAGCCTCTTTCTGAAAAGGCGAACGGTCGGATCCTTCTCCCCCGAGGAAGGGCCCAGCCCTGAAAGCTCTTGCTGCTCTTCACCGTCCCTTGGTGCCCTACCTACAGGCACAACAGCACTGGGGATCCGTGCTTTCCCAGAGACGGAACATCTCGTGGTGCTCCGCCTCGGGAGAGCCTCTTTCTGAAAAGGCGAACAGTCCGATCCTTCTCCCCCGAGGAAGGGCCCAGTCCTGAAAGCTCTTGTTGCTCTTTAACAGCCCTTGGCACCCTACCTACAGGCACAACAGCACTGGGGATCTGTGCATTCCCAGAGACGGAACATCTCACGGCGCTCCGCCTCGGGAGAGCCTCTTTCTGAAAAGTCGAACGGTCGGATCCTTCTCCCACGAGGAAGGGCCCAGGCCTGAAAGCTCTTGCTGCTCTTCACCCACCCATGGCGCCGTACCTACAGGCACAACTGCACTGGGGATCTGTGCTTTCCCAGAGACGGCACATCTCACGGCGCTCAGTCTCGGCAAGCCTCTAACTGAAAAGGCGAACGGTCGGATCCTTCTCCCACGAGGAAGGGCCCAGCCCTGAAAGCTCTTGCTGCTCTTCACTGTCCCTTGGCACCGTACCTACAGGCACAACAGCACTGGGGATCTGTGCTTTCCCAGAGAAGGGACATCTCATGGCGCTCCGCCTCGGGAGATTCTCTTTCTGAAAAGGCGAACGGTCGGATCCTTCTCCCAAGAGGAAGGGCCCAGCCCTGAAAGCTCTTGCTGCTCTTCATTGTCCCTTGGTGCCCTACCTACAGGCACAACAGCACTGGGGATCTGTGCTTTCCCAGAGACGAAACATCTCACGGGGTCAGTCTCTTCAAGCCTCTTTCTTAAAAGGCGAACGGTTGGATCCTTCTCCCACGAGGAAGGGCCCAGCCCTGAAAGCTCTTGCTGTTCTTCACCGTCCCTTGGCACCCTACCTACAGGCACAACAGCACTGGGGATTTGTGCTTTCCCAGAGAAGGAACATCTCACGGCGCTCCGCCTCAGGAGAGCCTCTTTCTGAAAAGGCGAACGGTCGGATCCTTCTCCCCCGAGGAAGGGCCCAGCCCTGAAAGCTCTTGCTGCTCTTCACCGTCCCTTGGTGCCCTACCTACAGGCACAACAGCACTGGGGATCCGTGCTTTCCCAGAGACGGAACATCTCGTGGTGCTACGCCTCGGCAGAGCCTCTTTCTGAAAAGGCGAACAGTCCGATCCTTCTCCCCCGAGGAAGGGCCCAGTCCTGAAAGCTCTTGTTGCTCTTCAACATCCCTTGGCACCCTACCTACAGGCACAACAGCACTGGGGATCTGTGCATTCCCAGAGACGGAACATCTCACGGCGCTCCGCCTCGGGAGAGCCTCTTTCTGAAAAGGCGAACGGTCGGATCCTCCTCCCACGAGGAAGGGCCCAGCCCTGAAAGCTCTTGCTGCTCTTCACCCACCCATGGCGCCGTACCTACAGGCACAACAGCACTGGGGAACTGTGCTTTCCCAGAGACGGCACATCTCACGGCGCTCAGTCTCGGCAAGCCTCTAACTGAAAAGGCGAACGGTCGGATCCTTCTCCCACGAGGAAGGGCCCAGCCCTGAAAGCTCTTGCTGCTCTTCACTGTCCCTTGGCACCCTACCTACAGGCACAACAGCACTGGGGATCTGTGCTTTCCCAGAGACGGAACATCTCACGGCGCTCAGTCTCGGCAAGCCTCTATCTGAAAAGTTGAACGGTCGGATCCTTCTCCCAATAGTAAGGGCCCAGCCCTGAATGATGTTGCTGCTCTTCACCGTCCCTTGGCACCCTACCTGCAGGCACAACAGCACTGGGCATCCGTGCATTCCCAGAGACAGAACATCTCATGGCGCTCACAGACGGAACATCTTTTTTCTGAAAAGGCGAAAGGCCGGATCCTTCTCCCCCGAGGAAGGGCCCAGCCCTGAAAGCTCTTGCTGCTCTTCACCGGCCCTTGGCACCCTACCTACAGGCACAACAGCACTGGCGATCCGTGCTTTCCCAGAGACGGAACATCTCGTGGAGCTACGCCTCGGCAGAGCCTCTTTCTGAAAAGGCGAACAGTCCGATCCTTCTCCCCCGAGGAAGGGCCCAGTCCTGAAAGCTCTTGTTGCTCTTCAACATCCCTTGGCACCCTACCTACAGGCACAACAGCACTGGGGATCTGTGCATTCCCAGAGACGGAACATCTCACGGCGCTCCGCCTCGGGAGAGCCTCTTTCTGAAAAGGCAAACGTTTGGATCTTTCTCCCACGAGGAAGGGCCCAGGCCTGAAAGGTCTTGCTGCTCTTCACCGTCCCTTGGCGCCGTACCTACAGGCACAACAGCACTGGGGATCTGTGCTTTCCCAGAGACGGAATATCTCACGGGGCTCAGTCTCGTCAAGCCTCTTTCTGAAAAGGAGAACCGTCGGATCCTTCTCCCACGAGTAAGGGCCCAGCCCTGAAAGCTCTTGATGCTCTTCACTGGCCCTTGGCACCCTACCTACAGGCACAACAGCACTGGGGATCTGTGCTTTCCCAGAGACGAAACATCTCACGGCGCTCAGTCTCGGCAAGCCTCTTTCTGAAAAGGCGAACGGTCGGATCCTTCTCCCACGAGGAAGGGCCCAGCCCTGAAAGCTCTTGCTGCTCTTCACCGTCCCTTGGTGCCCTACCTACAGGCACAACAGCACTGGGGATCTGTGCTTTCCCAGAGACGGAACATCTCACGGCGCTCAGTCTCGGCAAGCCTCTTTCTGAAAAGACGAACGGTCGGATCCTTATCCCACGAGGAAGGGCCTAGCCCTGAAAGCTCTTGCTGCTCTTCACCGTCCCTTGGCACCCTACCTACAGGCACAACAGCACTGGGGATTTGTGCTTTCCCAGAGAAGGAACATCTCACGGCGCTCCGCCTCAGGAGAGCCTCTTTCTGAAAAGGCGAACGGTCGGATCCTTCTCCCACGAGGAAGGGCCCAGCCCTGAAAGCTCTTGCTGCTCTTCACCGTCCCTTGGTGCCCTACCTACAGGCACAACAGCACTGGGGATCCGTGCTTTCCCAGAGACGGAACATCTCGTGGTGCTACGCCTCGGCAGAGCCTCTTTCTGAAAAGGCGAACAGTCCGATCCTTCTCCCCCGAGGAAGGGCCCAGTCCTGAAAGCTCTTGTTGCTCTTCAACATCCCTTGGCACCCTACCTACAGGCACAACAGCACTGGGGATCTGTGCATTCCCAGAGACGGAACATCTCACGGCGCTCCGCCTCGGGAGAGCCTCTTTCTGAAAAGGCGAACGGTCGGATCCTCCTCCCACGAGGAAGGGCCCAGCCCTGAAAGCTCTTGCTGCTCTTCACCCACCCATGGCGCCGTACCTACAGGCACAACAGCACTGGGGAACTGTGCTTTCCCAGAGACGGCACATCTCACGGCGCTCAGTCTCGGCAAGCCTCTAACTGAAAAGGCGAACGGTCGGATCCTTCTCCCACGAGGAAGGGCCCAGCCCTGAAAGCTCTTGCTGCTCTTCACTGTCCCTTGGCACCCTACCTACAGGCACAACAGCACTGGGGATCTGTGCTTTCCCAGAGACGGAACATCTCACGGCGCTCAGTCTCGGCAAGCCTCTATCTGAAAAGTTGAACGGTCGGATCCTTCTCCCAATAGTAAGGGCCCAGCCCTGAATGATCTTGCTGCTCTTCACCGTCCCTTGGCACCCTACCTGCAGGCACAACAGCACTGGGCATCCGTGCATTCCCAGAGACAGAACATCTCATGGCGCTCACAGACGGAACATCTTTTTTCTGAAAAGGCGAAAGGCCGGATCCTTCTCCCCCGAGGAAGGGCCCAGCCCTGAAAGCTCTTGCTGCTCTTCACCGGCCCTTGGCACCCTACCTACAGGCACAACAGCACTGGGAATCCGTGCTTTCCCAGAGACGGAACATCTCGTGGAGCTACGCCTCGGCAGAGCCTCTTTCTGAAAAGGCGAACAGTCCGATCCTTCTCCCCCGAGGAAGGGCCCAGTCCTGAAAGCTCTTGTTGCTCTTCAACATCCCTTGGCACCCTACCTACAGGCACAACAGCACTGGGGATCTGTGCATTCCCAGAGACGGAACATCTCACGGCGCTCCGCCTCGGGAGAGCCTCTTTCTGAAAAGGCAAACGTTTGGATCTTTCTCCCACGAGGAAGGGCCCAGGCCTGAAAGGTCTTGCTGCTCTTCACCGTCCCTTGGCGCCGTACCTACAGGCACAACAGCACTGGGGATCTGTGCTTTCCCAGAGACGGAATATCTCACGGGGCTCAGTCTCGTCAAGCCTCTTTCTGAAAAGGAGAACCGTCGGATCCTTCTCCCACGAGTAAGGGCCCAGCCCTGAAAGCTCTTGATGCTCTTCACTGGCCCTTGGCACCCTACCTACAGGCACAACAGCACTGGGGATCTGTGCTTTCCCAGAGACGAAACATCTCACGGCGCTCAGTCTCGGCAAGCCTCTTTCTGAAAAGGCGAACGGTCGGATCCTTCTCCCACGAGGAAGGGCCCAGCCCTGAAAGCTCTTGCTGCTCTTCACCGTCCCTTGGTGCCCTACCTACAGGCACAACAGCACTGGGGATCTGTGATTTCCCAGAGACGGAACATCTCACGGCGCTCAGTCTCGGCAAGCCTCTTTCTGAAAAGACGAACGGTCGGATCCTTATCCCACGAGGAAGGGCCTAGCCCTGAAAGCTCTTGCTGCTCTTCACCGTCCCTTGGCGCCGTACCTACAGGCACAACAGCACTGGGGAACTGTGCTTTCCCAGAGACGGCACATCTCACGGAGCTCAGTCTCGGCAAGCCTCTTTCTGAAAAGGCGAACGGTGCGATCCATCTCCCCTGAGGAAGGGCCCAGCCCTGAAAGCTCTTGCTGCTCTTCACCGTCCCTTGTGGCCCTACCTACAGGCACAACAGCACTGGGCATCCGTGCATTCCCAGAGACAGAACATCTCATGGCGCTCAGAGACGGAACATCCTTTTTCTGAAAAGGCGAACGATCGGATCCTTCTCCCACGAGGAAGGGCCCAGCCCTGAAAGCTCTTGCTGCTCGTCACCGTCCCTTGGCACCCTAACTACAGGAACAACAGCACTGGGGTTCTGTGCTTTCCCAGAGACGGAACATCTCACGGGGCTCAGTCTCAGCAAGCCTCTTTCTGAAAAGGCGAACGGTCGGATCCTTGTCCCACGAGGAAGGGCCCAGCCCTGAAAGCTCTTGCTGCTCTTCACTGTCCCTTGGCACCCTACCTACAGGCACAACAGCACTGGGGATCTGTGCTTTCCCAGGGACGGAACATCTCACGGCGCTCAGTCTCGGCAAGCCTCTTTCTGAAAAGGCGAACGGCCGGATCCTTCTCCCACGAGGAAGGGCCCAGCCCTGAAAGCTCTTGCTGCTCTTCACTGTCCCTTGGCACCCTACCTACATGCACAACAGCACTGGGGATCTGTGCATTCCCAGAGACAGAACATCTCATGGCGCTCAGACACAGAACATCCTTTTTCTGAAAAGGCGAACGGTTGGATCCTTCTCCCACGAGGAAGGGCCCAGCCCTGAAAGCTCTTGCTGCTCTTCACAGTCCCTTGGCACTGTACCTACAGGCACAACAGCACCGGGGATCTGTGCTTTCCCAGAGACGGAACATCTCACGGGGCTCAGTCTCGGCAAGCCTCTTTCTGAAAAGGTGAACGGCCGGATCCTTCTCCCACGAGGAAGGGCCCAGCCCTGAATGCTCTTGCTGCTATTCACTGTCCCTTGGCACCCTACCTACATGCACAACAGCACTGGGGATCTGTGCATTCCCATAGACAGAACATCTCATGGCGCTCAGAGACGGAACATCCTTTTTCTGAAAAGGCGAACGGTGCGATCCATCTCCCCCGAGGAAGGGCCCAGCCCTGAAAGCTCTTGCTGCTCTTCACCGTCCCTTGGCACCCTACCTACAGGCACAACAGCACTGGGGATCTGTGCTTTCCCAGAGACGGAACATCTCACGGGGCTCAGTCTCGGCAAGCCTCTTTATGAAAAGGCGAACAGCCAGATCCTTCTCCCATGAGGAAGGGCCCAGCCCTGAAAGCTCTTGCTGCTCTTCACCGTCCCTTGGCACCCTACCTACAGGCACAACAGCACTGGGCATCCATGATTTCGCAGAGACGGAACATCTCGTGGCGCTCCGCCTCGGCAGAGCCTCTTTCTGAAAAGGCGAAGGGTCGGATCCTTCTCCCAAGAGGAAGGGCCCAGCCCTGAAAGCTCTTGCTGCTCTTCACAGTCCCTTGGCACCCTACCTACAGGCACAACAGCACCAGGGATGTGTGCTTCACAAAACACGGAACATCTCACGGGGCTCAGTCTCGGCAAGCCTCTTTCTGAAAAGGCGAACGGCCGGATCCTTCTCCCACGAGGAATGGCCCAGCCCTGAATGCTCTTGCTGCTCTTCACTGTCCCTTGGCACCCTACCTACAGGCACAACAGCACTGGGCATCCGTGCATTCCCAGAGACAGAACATCTGATGGCGCTCAGAGACGGAACATCCTTTTTCTGAAAAGGCGAACGGTCGGATACTTGTCCCACGAGGAAGGGCCCAGCCCTGAAAGCTCTTGCTGCTCTTCACTGTCCCTTGGCACCCTACCTACAGGCACAACAGCACTGGGGATCTGTGCTTTCCCAGAGACGGAATATCTCACGGCGCTCAGTCTCGGCAAGCCTCTTTCTGAAAAGGCGAACGGTGCGATCCATCTCCCCCGAGGAAGGGCCCAGCCCTGAAAGCTCTTGCTGCTCTTCACCGTCCCTTGGCACCCTACCTACAGGCACAACAGCCCTGGGGATCTCTGCTTTCCCATAGACGGAACATCTCGTGGCGCTCCGCCTCGGCAGAGCCTCTTTCTGAAAAGGCGAATGGTCGGATCCTTCTCCCACGAGGAAGGGCCCAGCCCTGAAAGCTCTTGCTGCTATTCACCGTCCCTTGGCACCCTACCTACAGGCACAACAGTACTGAGCATCCGTGCTTTCGCAGAGACGGAAAATCTCGTGGCGCTCCGCCTCGGCAGAGCCTCTTTCTGAAAAGGCGAACGGTCGGATCCTTCTCCCACGAGGAAGGGCCCAGCCCTGAAAGCTCTTGCTGCTCTTCACAGTCCCTTGGCACCGTACCTACAGGCACAACAGCACCAGGGATCTGTGCTTTCCCAGAGACGGAACATCTCACGGGGCTCAGTCTCGTCAAGCCCCTTTCTGAAAAGGCGAACGGCCGGATCGTTCTCCCACGAGGAAGGGCCCAGCCCTGAAAGCTCTTGCTGCTCTTCACTGTCCCTTGGCACCCTACCTACAGGAACAACAGCACTGGGGATCTGTGCTTTCCCAGAGACAGAACATCTCACGGGGCTCAGTCTCGGCAAGCCTCTTTCTGAAAAGGCGAACGGTGCGATCCATCTCCCCCGAGGAAGGGCCCAGCCCTGAAACCCTTGCTGCTCTTCACCGTCCCTTGTGGCCCTACCTACAGGCACAACAGCACTGGGCATCCGTGCTTTCACAGAGACGGAACATCTCGTGGAGCTATGCCTCGGCAGAGCCTCTTTCTGAAAAGGCGAACGGTCGGATCCTTCTCCCCCGAGGAAGGGCCCAGCCCTGAAAGCTCTTGCTGCTCTTCACTGTACCTTGGCACCCTACCTACAGGCACAACAGCACTGGGGATCTGTGCTTTCCCAGAGACGGAACATCTCACGGGGCTCAGTCTCGGCAAGCCTCTTTCTGAAAAGGCAAACGCCGGAACATTCTCCCATGAGGAAGGGCCCAGCCCTGAAAGCTCTTGCTGCTCTTCACCGTCCCTTGGCACCCTACCTACAGGCACAACAGCACTGGGGATCTGTGCTTTCCCAGAGATGGAACATCTCCCGGGGCTCAGTCTCGGCAAGCCTCTTTCTGAAAAGGCGAACGGTCGGATCCTTCTCCCCCGAGGAAGGGCCCAGCCCTGAAAGCTCTTGCTGGTCGTCACCATCCCTTGGCACCCTACCTACATGCACAACAGCACTGGGGATCTGTGCATTCCCAGAGACAGAACATCTCATGGCGCTCAGAGACAGAACATCCTTTTTCTGAAAAGGCGAACGATCGGATCCTTCTCCCACGAGGAAGGGCCCAGCCCTGAAAGCTCTTGCTGCTCTTCACTGTCCCTTGGCACCCTACCTACAGGCACAACAGCACTGGGGATCTGTGCTTTCCAGAGACGGAACATCTCCCGGGGCTCAGTCTCGGCAAGCCTATTTCTGAAAAGGCGAACGATTGGATCCTTCTCCCCCGAGGAAGGGCCCAGCCCTGAAAGCTCTTGCTGCTCTTCACCGTCCCTTGGCACCCTACCTACAGGCACAACAGTACTGAGCATCCGTGCTTTCGCAGAGACGGAAAATCTCGTGGCGCTCCGCCTCGGCAGAGCCTCTTTCTGAAAAGGCGAACGGTCGGATCCTTCTCCCACGAGGAAGGGCCCAGCCCTGAAAGCTCTTGCTGCTCTTCACAGTCCCTTGGCACCGTACCTACAGGCACAACAGCACTGGGGATCTGTGCTTTCCCAGAGACGGAACATCTCACGGGGCTCAGTCTCGTCAAGCCCCTTTCTGAAAAGGCGAACGGCCGGATCGTTCTCCCACGAGTAAGGGCCCAGCCCTGAAAGCTCTTGCTGCTCTTCACTGTCCCTTGGCACCCTACCTACAGGAACAACAGCACTGGGGATCTGTGCTTTCCCAGAGACAGAACATCTCACGGGGCTCAGTCTCGTCAAGCCTCTTTCTGAAAAGGCGAACGGTGCGATCCATCTCCCCCGAGGAAGGGCCCAGCCCTGAAACCCTTGCTGCTCTTCACTGTCCCTTGTGGCCCTACCTACAGGCACAACAGCACTGGGCATCCATGCATTCCCAGAGACAGAACATCTCATGGCGCTCAGAGACGGAACATCCTTTTTCTGAAAAGGCGAACGATCGGATCCTTCTCCCACGAGGAAGGGCCCAGCCCTGAAAGCTCTTGCTGCTCGTCACCGTCCCTTGGCACCCTACCTACAGGCACAACAGCACTGGGGATCTGTGCTTTCCCAGAGACGGAACATCTCACGGGGCTCAGTCTCGGCAAGCCTCTTTCTGAAAAGGCGAACGGCCGGATCGTTCTCCCACGAGTAAGGGCCCAGGCCTGAAAGCTCTTGCTGCTCTTCACCGTCCCTTGGCACCCTACCTACAGGCACAACAGCCCTGGGGATCTGTGCTTTCCCAGAGACGGAACATCTCCCGGGGCTCAGTCTCGGCAAGCCTCTTTCTGAAAAGGCGAACGGTCGGATCCTTGTCCCCCGAGGAAGGGCCCAGCCCTGAAAGCTCTTGCTGGTCGTCACCATCCCTTGGCACCCTACCTACAGGCACAACAGCACTGGGGATCTGTGCTTTCCCAGAGACGGAATATCTCACGGTGCTCAGTCTCGGCAAGCCTATTTCTGAAAAGGCGAACGGTTGGATCCTTCTCCCCCGAGGAAGGGCCCAGCCCTGAAAGCTCTTGCTGCTCTTCACTGTCCCTTGGCACCCTACCTACAGGCACAACAGCACTGGGGATCTGTGCTTTCCCAGAGATGGAATATCTCACGGTGCTCAGTCTCGGCAAGCCTCTTTCTGAAAAGGCGAACGGTGCGATCCATCTCCCCCGAGGAAGGGCCCAGCCCTGAAAGCTCTTGCTGCTCTTCACCGTCCCTTGGCACCCTACCTACAGGCACAACAGCACTGGGCATCCGTGCATTCCCAGAGACAGAACATTTCATGGCGCTCAGAGACGGAACATCCTTTTTCTGAAAAGGCGAACGGTCGGATCCTTCTCTCACGAGGAAGGGCCCAGCCCTGAAAGCTCTTGCTGCTCTTCACCGTCCCTTGTGGCCCTACCTACAGGCACAACAGCACTGGGCATCCGTGCTTTCGCAGAGACAGAACATCTCGTGGCGCTCCGCCTCGGCAGAGCCTCTTTCTGAAAAGGCGAACGATCGGATCCTTCTCCCACGAGGAAGGGCCCAGCCCTGAAAGCTCTTGCTGCTCTTCACCGTCCCTTGGCACCCTACCTACAGGCACAACAGCACTGGGGATCTGTGCTTTCCCAGAGACGGAACATCTCACGGAGCTCAGTCTCGGCAAGCCTCTTTCTGAAAAGGCGAACGGTCGGATACTTGTCACACGAGGAAGGGCCCAGCCCTGAAAGCTCTTGCTGCTCTTCACCGTCCCTTGTGGCCCTACCTACAGGCACAACAGCACTGGGCATCCGTGCATTCCCAGAGACAGAACATTTCATGGCGCTCAGAGACCGAACATCCTTTTTCTGAAAAGGCGAACGATCGGATCCTTCTCCCACGAGGAAGGGCCCAGCCCTGAAAGCTCTTGCTGCTCTTCACCGTCCCTTGGCACCCTACCTACAGGCACAACAGCACTGGGGATCTGTGCTTTCCCAGAGACGGAACATCTCACGGGGCTCAGTCTCGGCAAGACTCTTTCTGAAAAGGCGAACGGCCAGATCCTTCTCCCACGAGGAAGGGCCCAGCCCTGAAAGCTCTTGCTGCTCTTCACAGTCCCTTGGCACCCTACCTACAGGCACAACAGCACTGGGGATCCGTGCTTTCGCAGAGACGGAACATCTCGTGGCGCTACGCCTCGGCAGAGCCTCTTTCTGAAAAGGCGAACGGTCGGATCCTTCTCCCACGAGGAAGGGCCCAGCCCTGAAAGCTCTTGCTGCTCTTCACCGTCCCTTGGCACCCTACCTACAGGCACAACAGCACTGGGCATCCGTGCTTTCGCAGAGACAGAACATCTCGTGGCGCTACGCCTCGGCAGAGCCTCTTTCTGAAAAGGCGAACGATCGGATCCTTCTCCCAGGAGGAAGGGCCCAGCCCTGAAAGCTCTTGCTGCTCTTCACCGTCCCTTGGCACCCTACCTACATGCACAACAGCACTGGGGATCTGTGCTTTCCCAGAGACGGAATATCTCACGGTGCTCAGTCTCGGCAAGCCTCTTTCTGAAAAGGGGAACGGTGCGATCCATCTCCCCCGAGGAAGGGCCCAGCCCTGAAAGCTCTTGCTGCTCTTCACCGTCCCTTGTGGCCCTACCTACAGGCACAACAGCACTGGGCATCCGTGCATTCCCAGAGACAGAGCATCTCATGGCGCTCAGAGACGGAACATCCTTTTTCTGATAAGTCGAACGGTCGGATCCTTGTCCCACGAGGAAGGGCCCAGCCCTGAAAGCTCTTGCTGCTCTTCACTGTCCCTTGGCACCGTACCTACAGGCACAACAGCACCAGGGATCTGTGCTTTCCCAGGGACGGAACATCTCACGGCGCTCAGTCTCGGCAAGCCTCTTTCTGAAAAGGTGAACAGCCGGATCCTTCTCCCAGGAGGAAGGGCCCAGCCCTGAATGCTCTTGCTGCTCTTCACTGTCCCTTGGCACCCTACCTACATGCACAATAGCAATGGGGATCTGTGCATTCCCAGAGACAGAACATCTCATGGCGCTCAGAGACAGAACATCCTTTTTCTGAAAAGGCGAACGGTGCGATCCATCTCCCCCGAGGAAGGGCCCAGCCCTGAAAGCTCTTGCTGCTCTTCACCGTCCCTTGTGGCCCTACCTACAGGCACAACAGCACTGGGCATCCGTGCATTCCCAGAGACAGAACATCTCATGGCGCTCAGAGACGGAACATCCTCTTTCTGAAAAGGCGAACGATCGGATCCTTCTCCCACGAGGAAGGGCCCAGCCCTGAAAGCTCTTGCTGCTCTTCACTGTCCCTTGGCGCCCTACCTACAGGCACAACAGCACTGGGGATCCGTGCTTTCGCAGAGACGGAATATCTCGTGGCGCTACGCCTCGGCAGAGCCTCTTTCTGAAAAGGCGAACGGTCGGATCCTTCTCCCACGAGGAAGGGCCCAGCCCTGAAAGCTCTTGCTGCTCTTCACCGTCCCTTGGCACCCTACCTACAGGCACAACAGCACTGGGGATCTGTGCTTTCCCAGAGACGGAACATCTCACGGGGCTCAGTCTCGTCAAGCCTCTTTCTGAAAAGGCGAACGGTGCGATCCATCTCCCCCGAGGAAGGGCCCAGCCCTGAAAGCTCTTGCTGCTCTTCACCGTCCCTTGTGGCCCTACCTACAGGCACAACAGCACTGGGCATCCATGCATTCCCAGAGACAGAACATCTCATGGCGCTCAGAGACGGAACATCCTTTTTCTGAAAAGGCGAACGATCGGATCCTTCTCCCACGAGGAAGGGCCCAGCCCTGAAAGCTCTTGCTGCTCGTCACCGTCCCTTGGCACCCTACCTACAGGCACAACAGCACTGGGGATCTGTGCTTTCCCAGAGACGGAACATCTCACGGGGCTCAGTCTCGGCAAGCCTCTTTCTGAAAAGGCGAACGGCCGGATCGTTCTCCCACGAGTAAGGGCCCAGCCCTGAAAGCTCTTGCTGCTCTTCACTGTCCCTTGGCACCCTACCTACAGGCACATCAGCCCTGGGGATCTGTGCTTTCCCAGAGACGGAACATCTCCCGGGGCTCAGTCTTGGCAAGCCTCTTTCTGAAAAGGCGAACGGTCGGATGCTTGTCCCCCGAGGAAGGGCCCAGCCCTGAAAGCTCTTGCTGGTCGTCACCATCCCTTGGCACCCTACCTACATGCACAACAGCACTGGGGATCTGTGCATTCCCAGAGACAGAACATCTCATGGCGCTCAGAGACAGAACATCCTTTTTCTGAAAAGGCGAACGGTCGGATCCTTCTCCCACGAGGAAGGGCCCAGCCCTGAAAGCTCTTGCTGCTCTTCACTGTCCCTTGGCACCCTACCTACAGGCACAACAGCACTGGGGATCTGTGCTTTCCCAGAGACAGAACATCTCACGGGGCACAGTCTCGGCAAGCCTCTTTCTGAAAAGGCAAACGCCGGAACATTCTCCCATGAGGAAGGGCCCAGCCCTGAAAGCTCTTGCTGCTCGTCACCGTCCCTTGGCACCCTACCTACAGGCACAACAGCACTGGGGATCTGTGCTTTCCCAGAGACGGAATATCTCACGGTGCTCAGTCTCGGCAAGCCTATTTCTGAAAAGGCGAACGGTTGGATCCTTCTCCCCCGAGGAAGGGCCCAGCCCTGAAAGCTCTTGCTGCTCTTCACTGTCCCTTGGCACCCTACCTACATGCACAACAGCACTGGGGATCTGTGCTTTCCCAGAGACGGAATATCTCACGGTGCTCAGTCTCGGCAAGCCTCTTTCTGAAAAGGCGAACGGTGCGATCCATCTCCCCCGAGGAAGGGCCCAGCCCTGAAAGCTCTTGCTGCTCTTCACCGTCCCTTGTGGCCCTACCTACAGGCACAACAGCACTGGGCATCCGTGCATTCCCAGAGACAGAACATTTCATGGCGCTCAGAGACGGAACATCCTTTTTCTGAAAAGGCGAACGGTCGGATGCTTCTCTCACGAGGAAGGGCCCAGCCCTGAAAGCTCTTGCTGCTCTTCACCGTCCCTTGTGGCCCTACCTACAGGCACAACAGCACTGGGCATCCGTGCTTTCGCAGAGACAGAACATCTCGTGGCGCTCCGCCTCGGCAGAGCCTCTTTCTGAAAAGGCGAACGATCGGATCCTTCTCCCACGAGGAAGGGCCCAGCCCTGAAAGCTCTTGCTGCTCTTCACCGTCCCTTGGCACCCTACCTACAGGCACAACAGCACTGGGGATCTGTGCTTTCCCAGAGACGGAACATCTCACGGAGCTCAGTCTCGGCAAGCCTCTTTCTGAAAAGGCGAACGGTCGGATACTTGTCACACGAGGAAGGGCCCAGCCCTGAAAGCTCTTGCTGCTCTTCACCGTCCCTTGTGGCCCTACCTACAGGCACAACAGCACTGGGCATCCGTGCATTCCCAGAGACAGAACATTTCATGGCGCTCAGAGACGGAACATCCTTTTTCTGAAAAGGCGAACGATCGGATCCTTCTCCCACGAGGAAGGGCCCAGCCCTGAAAGCTCTTGCTGCTCTTCAACGTCCCTTGGCACCCTACCTACAGGCACAACAGCACTGGGGATCTGTGCTTTCCCAGAGACGGAACATCTCACGGGGCTCAGTCTTGGCAAGACTCTTTCTGAAAAGGCGAACGGCCAGATCCTTCTCCCACGAGGAAGGGCCCAGCCCTGAAAGCTCTTGCTGCTCTTCACAGTCCCTTGGCACCCTACCTACAGGCACAACAGCACTGGGGATCCGTGCTTTCGCAGAGACGTAACATCTCGTGGCGCTACGCCTCGGCAGAGCCTCTTTATGAAAAGGCGAACGGTCGGATCCTTCTCCCACGAGGAAGGGCCCAGCCCTGAAAGCTCTTGCTGCTCTTCACCGTCCCTTGGCACCCTACCTACAGGCACAACAGCACTGGGCATCCGTGCTTTCCAAGAGACGGAACATCTCACGGAGCTCAGTCTCGGCAAGCCTCTTTCTGAAAAGGCGAACGGTCGGATACTTGTCCCACGAGGAAGGGCCCAGCCCTGAAAGCTCTTGCTGCTCTTCACTGTCCCTTGGCACCCTACCTACAGGCACAACAGCACTGGGCATCCGTGCATTCCCAGAGACTTAACATCTCATGGCGCTCAGAGACGGTACATCCTTTTTCTGAAAAGGCGAACGGTGCGATACTTCTCCCACGAGGAAGGGCCTAGCCCTGAAAGCTCTTGCTGCTCTTCACTGTCCCTTGGCACCCTACCTACAGGCACAACAGCACTGGGGATCTGTGCTTTCCCAGAGACGGAATATCTCACGGTGCTCAGTCTCGGCAAGCCTCTTTCTGAAAAGGGGAACGGTGCGATCCATCTCCCCCGAGGAAGGGCCCAGCCCTGAAAGCTCTTGCTGCTCTTCACCGTCCCTTGTGGCCCTACCTACAGGCACAACAGCACTGGGCATCCGTGCATTCCCAGAGACAGAGCATCTCATGGCGCTCAGAGACGGAACATCCTTTTTCTGATAAGTCGAACGGTCGGATCCTTGTCCCACGAGGAAGGGCCCAGCCCTGAATGCTCTTGCTGCTCTTCACTGTCCCTTGGCACCGTACCTACAGGCACAACAGCACCAGGGATCTGTGCTTTCCCAGGGACGGAACATCTCACGGCGCTCAGTCTCGGCAAGCCTCTTTCTGAAAAGGTGAACAGCCGGATCCTTCTCCCAGGAGGAAGGGCCCAGCCCTGAATGCTCTTGCTGCTCTTCACTGTCCCTTGGCACCCTACCTACATGCACAATAGCAATGGGGATCTGTGCATTCCCAGAGACAGAACATCTCATGGCGCTCAGAGACAGAACATCCTTTTTCTGAAAAGGCGAACGGTGCGATCCATCTCCCCCGAGGAAGGGCCCAGCCCTGAAAGCTCTTGCTGCTCTTCACCGTCCCTTGGCACCCTACCTACAGGCACAACAGCACTGGGGATCTGTGCTTTCCCAGAGACGGAACATCTCACGGGGCTCAGTCTCGGCAAGCCTCTTTCTGAAAAGGCGAACGGTCGGATACTTGTCCCACGAGGAAGGGCCCAGCCCTGAAAGCTCTTGCTGCTCTTCACTGTCCCTTGGCACCCTACCTACAGGCACAACAGCACTGGGGATCCGTGCTTTCGCAGAGACGGAATATCTCGTGGCGCTACGCCTCGGCAGAGCCTCTTTCTGAAAAGGCGAACGGTCGGATCCTTGTCCCACGAGGAAGGGCCCAGCCCTGAAAGCTCTTGCTGCTCTTCACCGTCCCTTGGCACCCTACCTACAGGCACAACAGCACTGGGGATCTGTGCTTTCCCAGAGACGGAACATCTCACGGGGCTCAGTCTCGTCAAGCCTCTTTCTGAAAAGGCGAACGGTGCGATCCATCTCCCCCGAGGAAGGGCCCAGCCCTGAAAGCTCTTGTTGCTCTTCAACATCCCTTGGCACCCTACCTACAGGCACAACAGCACTGGGGATCTGTGCTTTCCCAGAGACGGAACATCTCACGGGGCTCAGTCTCGGCAAGACTCTTTCTGAAAAGGCGAACGGCCAGATCATTCTCCCACGAGGAAGGGCCCAGCCCTGAAACTCTTGCTGCTCTTCACCGTCCCTTGTGGCCCTACCTACAGGCACAACAGCACTGGGGATCTGTGCTTTCCCAGAGACGGAATATCTCACGGTGCTCAGTCTCGGCAAGCCTCTTTCTGAAAAGGCGAACGGTTGGATACTTCTCCCCCGAGAAAGGGCCCAGCCCTGAAAGCTCTTGCTGCTCTTCACTGTCCCTTGGCACCATACCTACATGCACAACAGCACTGGGGATCTGTGCTTTCCCAGAGACGGAATATCTCACGGTGCTCAGTCTCGGCAAGCCTCTTTCTGAAAAGGCGAACGGTGCGATCCATCTCCCACGAGGAAGGGTCCAGCCCTGAAAGCTCTTGCTGCTCTTCACCGTCCCTTGTGGCCCTACCTACAGGCACAACAGCACTGGGCATCCGTGCATTCCCAGAGACAGAACATTTCATGGCGCTCAGAGACGGAACATCCTTTTTCTGAAAAGGCGAACGATCGGATCGTTCTCCCACGAGGAAGGGCCCAGCCCTGAAAGCTCTTGCTGCTCTTCACCGTCCCTTGGCACCCTACCTACAGGCACAACAGCACTGGGGATCTGTGCTTTCCCAGAGACGGAACATCTCACGGGGCTCAGTCTCGGCAAGCCTCTTTCTGAAAAGGCGAACGGTCGGATACTTGTCCCACGAGGAAGGGCCCAGCCCTGAAAGCTCTTGCTGCTCTTCACCGTCCCTTGGCACCCTACCTACATGCAAAACAGCACTGGGGATCTGTGCTTTCGCAGAGACGGAACATCTCACGGGGCTCAGTCTCGGCAAGACTCTTTCTGAAAAGGCGAACGGCCAGATCCTTCTCCCACGAGGAAGGGCCCAGCCCTGAAAGCTCTTGCTGCTCTTCACTGTCCCTTGGCACCCTACCTACAGGCACAACAGCACTGGGGATCTGTGCTTTCCCAGAGACGGAATATCTCGTGGCGCTACGCCTCGGCAGAGCCTCTTTCTGAAAAGGTGCACGGCCGGATCCTTCTCCCACGAGGAAGGGCCCAGCCCTGAATGCTCTTGCTGATCTTCACCGTCCCTTGGCACCCTACCTACAGGCACAACAGCACTGGGGATCTGTGCTTTCCCAGAGACAGAACATCTCACGGGGCACAGTCTCGGCAAGCCTCTTTCTGAAAAGGCAAACGCCGGAACATTCTCCCATGAGGAAGGGCCCAGCCCTGAATGCTCTTGCTGCTCGTCACCGTCCCTTGGCACCCTACCTACATGCACAACAGCACTGGGGATCCGTGCTTTCGCAGAGACGGAATATCTCGTGGCGCTACGCCTCGGCAGAGCCTCTTTCTGAAAAGGCGAACGGTCGGATCCTTGTCCCACGAGGAAGGGCCCAGCCCTGAAAGCTCTTGCTGCTCTTCACCGTCCCTTGGCACCCTACCTACAGGCACAACAGCACTGGGGATCTGTGCTTTCGCAGAGACGGAACATCTCACGGGGCTCAGTCTCGGCAAGCCTCTTTCTGAAAAGGCGAACGGTCGGATACTTGTCCCACGAGGAAGGGCCCAGCCCTGAAAGCTCTTGCTGCTCTTCACCGTCCCTTGGCACCCTACCTAGAGGCACAACAGCACTGGGGATCTGTGCTTTCCCAGAGACGGAATATCTCGTGGCGCTACGCCTCGGCAGAGCCTCTTTCTGAAAAGGTGAACGGCCGGATCCTTCTCGCACGAGGAAGGGCCCAGCCCTGAATGCTCTTGCTGCTCTTCACCGTCCCTTGGCACCCTACCTACAGGCACAACAGCACTGGGGATCTGTGCATTCCCAGAGACAGAACATCTCATGGCGCTCAGAGACAGAACATCCTTTTTCTGAAAAGGCGAACGGTCGGATTCTTCTCCCACAAGGAAGGGCCCAGCCCTGAAAGCTCTTGCTGCTCGTCACCGTCCCTTGGCACCCTACCTACAGGCACAACAGCACTGGGGATCTGTGCTTTCCCAGAGACAGAACATCTCACGGGGCTCAGTCTCGTCAAGCCTCTAACTGAAAAGGCGAACGGCCGGATCGTTCTCCCACGAGTAAGGGCCCAGCCCTGAAAGCTCTTGCTGCTCTTCACTGTCCCTTGGCACCCTACCTACAGGAACAACAGCACTGGGGATCTGTGCTTTCCCAGAGACAGAACATCTCACGGGGCACAGTCTCGGCAAGCCTCTTTCTGAAAAGGCAAACGCCGGAACATTCTCCCATGAGGAAGGGCCCAGCCCTGAAAGCTCTTGCTGCTCTTCACCGTCCCTTCGCACCCTACCTACAGGCACAACAGCACTGGGGATCTGTGCTTTCCCAGAGACGGAACATCTCACGGAGCTCAGTCTCGGCAAGACTCTTTCTGAAAAGGCGAACGGCCGGATCCTTCTCCCACGAGGAAGGGCCCAGCCCTGAATGCTCTTGCTGCTCTTCACCGTCCCTTGGCACCCTACCTACAGGCACAACAGCACTGGGCATCCGTGCATTCCCAGAGACAGAACATCTCATGGCGCTCAGAGACGGAACATGCTTTTTCTGAAAAGGCGAACGGTCGGATCCTTCTCCCACGAGGAAGGGCCCAGCCCTGAAAGCTCTTGCTGCTCTTCACCGTCCCTTGGCACCCTACCTACAGGCACAACAGCACTGGGGATCTGTGCTTTCCCAGAGACGGAACATCTCACGGGGCTCAGACTCGGCAAGCCTCTTTCTGAAAAGGCGAACGGTAGGATCCTTGTCCACCGAGGAAGGGGTCAGCCCTGAAAGCTCTTGCTGCTCTTCACTGTCCCTTAGCACCCTACCTACAGGCACAACAGCACTGGGGATCTGTGCTTTCCCAGAGACGGAACATCTCACGGGGCTCAGTCTCGTCAAGCCTCTTTCTGAAAAGGTGAACGGCCGGATCCTTCTCCCACGAGGAAGGGCCCAGCCCTGAATGCTCTTGCTGCTCTTCACCGTCCCTTGGCACCCTACCTACAGGCACAACAGCACTGGGGATCTGTGCTTTCCCAGAGACAGAACATCTCACGGGGCACAGTCTCGGCAAGCCTCTTTCTGAAAAGGCAAACGCCGGAACATTCTCCCATGAGGAAGGGCCCAGCCCTGAAAGCTCTTGCTGCTCGTCACCGACCCTTGGCACCCTACCTACAGGCACAACAGCACTGGGGATCTGTGCTTTCCCAGAGCCGGAATATCTCACGGTGCTCAGTCTCGGCAAGCCTCTTTCTGAAAAGGCAAACGGTGCGATCCATCTCCCCGAGGAAGGGCCCAGTCCTGAAAGCTCTTGCTGCTCTTCACCATCCCTTGGCACCCTACCTACAGGCACAACAGCACTGGGGATCTGTGCTTTCCCAGAGACAGAACATCTCAGGGGGCTCAGTCTCGTCAAGCCTCTTTCTGAAAAGGCGAACGGCCGGATCGTTCTCCCACGAGTAAGGGCCCAGCCCTGAAAGCTCTTGCTGCTCTTCACTGTCCCTTGGCACCCTACCTACAGGAACAACAGCACTGGGGATCTGTGCTTTCCCAGAGACAGAACATCTCACGGGGCACAGTCTCGGCAAGCCTCTTTCTGAAAAGGCAAACGCCGGAACATTCTCCGATGAGGAAGGGCCCAGCCCTGAAAGCTCTTGCTGCTCTTCACCGTCCCTTGGCACCCTACCTACAGGTACAACAGCACTGGGGATCTGTGCTTTCCCAGAGACGGAATATCTCACGGGGCTCAGTCTCGGCAAGCCTGTTTCTGAAATGGCGAACGGTGCGATCCATCTCCCATGAGGAAGGGCCCAGCCCTGAAAGCTCTTGCTGCTCTTCACCGTCCCTTGGCACCCTACCTGCAGGCACAACAGCACTGGGGATCTGTGCTTTCCCAGAGACGGAACATCTCACGGGGCTCAGTCTCTTCAAGCCTCTTTCTGAAAAGGCGAACGGTCGGATCCTTCTCGCCCGAGGAAGGGCCCAGCCCTCAAAGCTCTTGCTCCTCTTCACCATCCCTTGGCACCCTACCTAAAGGCACAACAGCACTGGGGATCCGTGCTTTCGCAGAGTCGGAACATCTCGTGGCGCTACGCCTCGGCAGAGCCTCTTTCTGAAAAGGCGAACGGCCGGATCGTTCTCCCACGAGGAAGGGCCCAACCCTGAAAGCTCTTGCTGCTCTTCACCGTCCCTTGTGGCCCTACCTACAGGCACAACAGCACTGGGCATCCGTGCTGTCGCAGAGACAGAACATCTCGTGGCGCTACGCCTCGGCAGAGCCTCTTTCTGAAAAGGTGAACGGTCGGATCCTTCTCCTACGAGGAAGGGCCCAGCCCTGAAAGCTTTTGCTGCTCTTCACTGTCCCTTGGCACCCTACCTACAGGCACAACAGCACTGGGGATCTGTGCTTTCCCAGAGACGGAACATCTCACGGGGCTCAGTCTCGGCAAGCCTCTTTCTGAAAAGGCGAACGGTCGGATACTTGTCCCACGAGGAAGGGCCCAGCCCTGAAAGCTCTTGCTGCTCTTCACTGTCCCTTGGCACCCTACCTACAGGCACAACAGCAATGGGCATCCGCGCATTCCCAGAGACTTAACATCTCATGGCGCTCAGAGACGGAACATGCTTTTTCTGAAAAGGCGAACGGTCGGATCCTTCTCCCACGAGGAAGGGCCCAGCCCTGAAAGCTCTTGCTGCTCTTCACCGTCCCTTGGCACCCTACCTACAGGCACAACAGCACTGGGGATCTGTGCTTTCCCAGAGACGGAACATCTCACGGGGCTCAGACTCGGCAAGCCTCTTTCTGAAAAGGCGAACGGTAGGATCCTTGTCCACCGAGGAAGGGGTCAGCCCTGAAAGCTCTTGCTGCTCTTCACTGTCCCTTAGCACCCTACCTACAGGCACAACAGCACTGGGGATCTGTGCTTTCCCAGAGACGGAACATCTCACGGGGCTCAGTCTCGTCAAGCCTCTTTCTGAAAAGGTGAACGGCCGGATCCTTCTCCCACGAGGAAGGGCCCAGCCCTGAATGCTCTTGCTGCTCTTCACCGTCCCTTGGCACCCTACCTACAGGCACAACAGCACTGGGGATCTGTGCTTTCCCAGAGACAGAACATCTCACGGGGCACAGTCTCGGCAAGCCTCTTTCTGAAAAGGCAAACGCCGGAACATTCTCCCATGAGGAAGGGCCCAGCCCTGAAAGCTCTTGCTGCTCGTCACCGACCCTTGGCACCCTACCTACAGGCACAACAGCACTGGGGATCTGTGCTTTCCCAGAGCCGGAATATCTCACGGTGCTCAGTCTCGGCAAGCCTCTTTCTGAAAAGGCAAACGGTGCGATCCATCTCCCCGAGGAAGGGCCCAGTCCTGAAAGCTCTTGCTGCTCTTCACCATCCCTTGGCACCCTACCTACAGGCACAACAGCACTGGGGATCTGTGCTTTCCCAGAGACAGAACATCTCAGGGGGCTCAGTCTCGTCAAGCCTCTTTCTGAAAAGGCGAACGGCCGGATCGTTCTCCCACGAGTAAGGGCCCAGCCCTGAAAGCTCTTGCTGCTCTTCACTGTCCCTTGGCACCCTACCTACAGGAACAACAGCACTGGGGATCTGTGCTTTCCCAGAGACAGAACATCTCACGGGGCACAGTCTCGGCAAGCCTCTTTCTGAAAAGGCAAACGCCGGAACATTCTCCGATGAGGAAGGGCCCAGCCCTGAAAGCTCTTGCTGCTCTTCACCGTCCCTTGGCACCCTACTTACAGGTACAACAGCACTGGGGATCTGTGCTTTCCCAGAGACGGAATATCTCACGGGGCTCAGTCTCGGCAAGCCTGTTTCTGAAATGGCGAACGGTGCGATCCATCTCCCATGAGGAAGGGCCCAGCCCTGAAAGCTCTTGCTGCTCTTCACCGTCCCTTGGCACCCTACCTGCAGGCACAACAGCACTGGGGATCTGTGCTTTCCCAGAGACGGAACATCTCACGGGGCTCAGTCTCTTCAAGCCTCTTTCTGAAAAGGCGAACGGTCGGATCCTTCTCCCCCGAGGAAGGGCCCAGCCCTGAAAGCTCTTGCTGCTCTTCACCGTCCCTTGGTGCCCTACCTACAGGCACAACAGCACTGGGGATCCGTGCTTTCCCAGAGACGGAATATCTCGTGGCGCTACGCCTCGGCAGAGCCTCTTTCTGAAAAGGCGAACGGTCGGATCCTTCTCCCACGAGGAAGGGCCCAGCCCTGAAAGCTCTTGCTGCTCTTCACCGTCCCTTGGCACCCTACCTACAGGCACAACAGCACTGGGGATCTGTGCTTTCCCAGAGACGGAACATCTCACGGGGCTCAGTCTCGTCAAGCCTCTTTCTGAAAAGGCGAACGGTGCGATCCATCTCCCCCGAGGAAGGGCCCAGCCCTGAAAGCTCTTGCTGCTCTTCACCGTCCCTTGTGGCCCTACCTACAGGCACAACAGCACTGGGCATCCATGCATTCCCAGAGACAGAACATCTCATGGCGCTCAGAGACGGAACATCCTTTTTCTGAAAAGGCGAACGATCGGATCCTTCTCCCACGAGGAAGGGCCCAGCCCTGAAAGCTCTTGCTGCTCGTCACCGTCCCTTGGCACCCTACCTACAGGCACAACAGCACTGGGGATCTGTGCTTTCCCAGAGACGGAACATCTCACGGGGCTCAGTCTCGGCAAGCCTCTTTCTGAAAAGGCGAACGGCCGGATCGTTCTCCCACGAGTAAGGGCCCAGCCCTGAAAGCTCTTGCTGCTCTTCACTGTCCCTTGGCACCCTACCTACAGGCACATCAGCCCTGGGGATCTGTGCTTTCCCAGAGACGGAACATCTCCCGGGGCTCAGTCTTGGCAAGCCTCTTTCTGAAAAGGCGAACGGTCGGATGCTTGTCCCCCGAGGAAGGGCCCAGCCCTGAAAGCTCTTGCTGGTCGTCACCATCCCTTGGCACCCTACCTACATGCACAACAGCACTGGGGATCTGTGCATTCCCAGAGACAGAACATCTCATGGCGCTCAGAGACAGAACATCCTTTTTCTGAAAAGGCGAACGGTCGGATCCTTCTCCCACGAGGAAGGGCCCAGCCCTGAAAGCTCTTGCTGCTCTTCACTGTCCCTTGGCACCCTACCTACAGGCACAACAGCACTGGGGATCTGTGCTTTCCCAGAGACAGAACATCTCACGGGGCACAGTCTCGGCAAGCCTCTTTCTGAAAAGGCAAACGCCGGAACATTCTCCCATGAGGAAGGGCCCAGCCCTGAAAGCTCTTGCTGCTCGTCACCGTCCCTTGGCACCCTACCTACAGGCACAACAGCACTGGGGATCTGTGCTTTCCCAGAGACGGAATATCTCACGGTGCTCAGTCTCGGCAAGCCTATTTCTGAAAAGGCGAACGGTTGGATCCTTCTCCCCCGAGGAAGGGCCCAGCCCTGAAAGCTCTTGCTGCTCTTCACTGTCCCTTGGCACCCTACCTACATGCACAACAGCACTGGGGATCTGTGCTTTCCCAGAGACGGAATATCTCACGGTGCTCAGTCTCGGCAAGCCTCTTTCTGAAAAGGCGAACGGTGCGATCCATCTCCCCCGAGGAAGGGCCCAGCCCTGAAAGCTCTTGCTGCTCTTCACCGTCCCTTGTGGCCCTACCTACAGGCACAACAGCACTGGGCATCCGTGCATTCCCAGAGACAGAACATTTCATGGCGCTCAGAGACGGAACATCCTTTTTCTGAAAAGGCGAACGGTCGGATGCTTCTCTCACGAGGAAGGGCCCAGCCCTGAAAGCTCTTGCTGCTCTTCACCGTCCCTTGTGGCCCTACCTACAGGCACAACAGCACTGGGCATCCGTGCTTTCGCAGAGACAGAACATCTCGTGGCGCTCCGCCTCGGCAGAGCCTCTTTCTGAAAAGGCGAACGATCGGATCCTTCTCCCACGAGGAAGGGCCCAGCCCTGAAAGCTCTTGCTGCTCTTCACCGTCCCTTGGCACCCTACCTACAGGCACAACAGCACTGGGGATCTGTGCTTTCCCAGAGACGGAACATCTCACGGAGCTCAGTCTCGGCAAGCCTCTTTCTGAAAAGGCGAACGGTCGGATACTTGTCACACGAGGAAGGGCCCAGCCCTGAAAGCTCTTGCTGCTCTTCACCGTCCCTTGTGGCCCTACCTACAGGCACAACAGCACTGGGCATCCGTGCATTCCCAGAGACAGAACATTTCATGGCGCTCAGAGACGGAACATCCTTTTTCTGAAAAGGCGAACGATCGGATCCTTCTCCCACGAGGAAGGGCCCAGCCCTGAAAGCTCTTGCTGCTCTTCAACGTCCCTTGGCACCCTACCTACAGGCACAACAGCACTGGGGATCTGTGCTTTCCCAGAGACGGAACATCTCACGGGGCTCAGTCTTGGCAAGACTCTTTCTGAAAAGGCGAACGGCCAGATCCTTCTCCCACGAGGAAGGGCCCAGCCCTGAAAGCTCTTGCTGCTCTTCACAGTCCCTTGGCACCCTACCTACAGGCACAACAGCACTGGGGATCCGTGCTTTCGCAGAGACGTAACATCTCGTGGCGCTACGCCTCGGCAGAGCCTCTTTATGAAAAGGCGAACGGTCGGATCCTTCTCCCACGAGGAAGGGCCCAGCCCTGAAAGCTCTTGCTGCTCTTCACCGTCCCTTGGCACCCTACCTACAGGCACAACAGCACTGGGCATCCGTGCTTTCCAAGAGACGGAACATCTCACGGAGCTCAGTCTCGGCAAGCCTCTTTCTGAAAAGGCGAACGGTCGGATACTTGTCCCACGAGGAAGGGCCCAGCCCTGAAAGCTCTTGCTGCTCTTCACTGTCCCTTGGCACCCTACCTACAGGCACAACAGCACTGGGCATCCGTGCATTCCCAGAGACTTAACATCTCATGGCGCTCAGAGACGGTACATCCTTTTTCTGAAAAGGCGAACGGTGCGATACTTCTCCCACGAGGAAGGGCCTAGCCCTGAAAGCTCTTGCTGCTCTTCACTGTCCCTTGGCACCCTACCTACAGGCACAACAGCACTGGGGATCTGTGCTTTCCCAGAGACGGAATATCTCACGGTGCTCAGTCTCGGCAAGCCTCTTTCTGAAAAGGGGAACGGTGCGATCCATCTCCCCCGAGGAAGGGCCCAGCCCTGAAAGCTCTTGCTGCTCTTCACCGTCCCTTGTGGCCCTACCTACAGGCACAACAGCACTGGGCATCCGTGCATTCCCAGAGACAGAGCATCTCATGGCGCTCAGAGACGGAACATCCTTTTTCTGATAAGTCGAACGGTCGGATCCTTGTCCCACGAGGAAGGGCCCAGCCCTGAATGCTCTTGCTGCTCTTCACTGTCCCTTGGCACCGTACCTACAGGCACAACAGCACCAGGGATCTGTGCTTTCCCAGGGACGGAACATCTCACGGCGCTCAGTCTCGGCAAGCCTCTTTCTGAAAAGGTGAACAGCCGGATCCTTCTCCCAGGAGGAAGGGCCCAGCCCTGAATGCTCTTGCTGCTCTTCACTGTCCCTTGGCACCCTACCTACATGCACAATAGCAATGGGGATCTGTGCATTCCCAGAGACAGAACATCTCATGGCGCTCAGAGACAGAACATCCTTTTTCTGAAAAGGCGAACGGTGCGATCCATCTCCCCCGAGGAAGGGCCCAGCCCTGAAAGCTCTTGCTGCTCTTCACCGTCCCTTGGCACCCTACCTACAGGCACAACAGCACTGGGGATCTGTGCTTTCCCAGAGACGGAACATCTCACGGGGCTCAGTCTCGGCAAGCCTCTTTCTGAAAAGGCGAACGGTCGGATACTTGTCCCACGAGGAAGGGCCCAGCCCTGAAAGCTCTTGCTGCTCTTCACTGTCCCTTGGCACCCTACCTACAGGCACAACAGCACTGGGGATCCGTGCTTTCGCAGAGACGGAATATCTCGTGGCGCTACGCCTCGGCAGAGCCTCTTTCTGAAAAGGCGAACGGTCGGATCCTTGTCCCACGAGGAAGGGCCCAGCCCTGAAAGCTCTTGCTGCTCTTCACCGTCCCTTGGCACCCTACCTACAGGCACAACAGCACTGGGGATCTGTGCTTTCCCAGAGACGGAACATCTCACGGGGCTCAGTCTCGTCAAGCCTCTTTCTGAAAAGGCGAACGGTGCGATCCATCTCCCCCGAGGAAGGGCCCAGCCCTGAAAGCTCTTGTTGCTCTTCAACATCCCTTGGCACCCTACCTACAGGCACAACAGCACTGGGGATCTGTGCTTTCCCAGAGACGGAACATCTCACGGGGCTCAGTCTCGGCAAGACTCTTTCTGAAAAGGCGAACGGCCAGATCATTCTCCCACGAGGAAGGGCCCAGCCCTGAAACTCTTGCTGCTCTTCACCGTCCCTTGTGGCCCTACCTACAGGCACAACAGCACTGGGGATCTGTGCTTTCCCAGAGACGGAATATCTCACGGTGCTCAGTCTCGGCAAGCCTCTTTCTGAAAAGGCGAACGGTTGGATACTTCTCCCCCGAGAAAGGGCCCAGCCCTGAAAGCTCTTGCTGCTCTTCACTGTCCCTTGGCACCATACCTACAGGCACAACAGCACTGGGGATCTGTGCTTTCCCAGAGACGGAATATCTCACGGTGCTCAGTCTCGGCAAGCCTCTTTCTGAAAAGGCGAACGGTGCGATCCATCTCCCACGAGGAAGGGTCCAGCCCTGAAAGCTCTTGCTGCTCTTCACCGTCCCTTGTGGCCCTACCTACAGGCACAACAGCACTGGGCATCCGTGCATTCCCAGAGACAGAACATTTCATGGCGCTCAGAGACGGAACATCCTTTTTCTGAAAAGGCGAACGATCGGATCGTTCTCCCACGAGGAAGGGCCCAGCCCTGAAAGCTCTTGCTGCTCTTCACCGTCCCTTGGCACCCTACCTACAGGCACAACAGCACTGGGGATCTGTGCTTTCCCAGAGACGGAACATCTCACGGGGCTCAGTCTCGGCAAGCCTCTTTCTGAAAAGGCGAACGGTCGGATACTTGTCCCACGAGGAAGGGCCCAGCCCTGAAAGCTCTTGCTGCTCTTCACCGTCCCTTGGCACCCTACCTACATGCAAAACAGCACTGGGGATCTGTGCTTTCGCAGAGACGGAACATCTCACGGGGCTCAGTCTCGGCAAGACTCTTTCTGAAAAGGCGAACGGCCAGATCCTTCTCCCACGAGGAAGGGCCCAGCCCTGAAAGCTCTTGCTGCTCTTCACTGTCCCTTGGCACCCTACCTACAGGCACAACAGCACTGGGGATCTGTGCTTTCCCAGAGACGGAATATCTCGTGGCGCTACGCCTCGGCAGAGCCTCTTTCTGAAAAGGTGCACGGCCGGATCCTTCTCCCACGAGGAAGGGCCCAGCCCTGAATGCTCTTGCTGATCTTCACCGTCCCTTGGCACCCTACCTACAGGCACAACAGCACTGGGGATCTGTGCTTTCCCAGAGACAGAACATCTCACGGGGCACAGTCTCGGCAAGCCTCTTTCTGAAAAGGCAAACGCCGGAACATTCTCCCATGAGGAAGGGCCCAGCCCTGAATGCTCTTGCTGCTCGTCACCGTCCCTTGGCACCCTACCTACATGCACAACAGCACTGGGGATCCGTGCTTTCGCAGAGACGGAATATCTCGTGGCGCTACGCCTCGGCAGAGCCTCTTTCTGAAAAGGCGAACGGTCGGATCCTTGTCCCACGAGGAAGGGCCCAGCCCTGAAAGCTCTTGCTGCTCTTCACCGTCCCTTGGCACCCTACCTACAGGCACAACAGCACTGGGGATCTGTGCTTTCGCAGAGACGGAACATCTCACGGGGCTCAGTCTCGGCAAGCCTCTTTCTGAAAAGGCGAACGGTCGGATACTTGTCCCACGAGGAAGGGCCCAGCCCTGAAAGCTCTTGCTGCTCTTCACCGTCCCTTGGCACCCTACCTAGAGGCACAACAGCACTGGGGATCTGTGCTTTCCCAGAGACGGAATATCTCGTGGCGCTACGCCTCGGCAGAGCCTCTTTCTGAAAAGGTGAACGGCCGGATCCTTCTCGCACGAGGAAGGGCCCAGCCCTGAATGCTCTTGCTGCTCTTCACCGTCCCTTGGCACCCTACCTACAGGCACAACAGCACTGGGGATCTGTGCATTCCCAGAGACAGAACATCTCATGGCGCTCAGAGACAGAACATCCTTTTTCTGAAAAGGCGAACGGTCGGATTCTTCTCCCACAAGGAAGGGCCCAGCCCTGAAAGCTCTTGCTGCTCGTCACCGTCCCTTGGCACCCTACCTACAGGCACAACAGCACTGGGGATCTGTGCTTTCCCAGAGACAGAACATCTCACGGGGCTCAGTCTCGTCAAGCCTCTTTCTGAAAAGGCGAACGGCCGGATCGTTCTCCCACGAGTAAGGGCCCAGCCCTGAAAGCTCTTGCTGCTCTTCACTGTCCCTTGGCACCCTACCTACAGGAACAACAGCACTGGGGATCTGTGCTTTCCCAGAGACAGAACATCTCACGGGGCACAGTCTCGGCAAGCCTCTTTCTGAAAAGGCAAACGCCGGAACATTCTCCCATGAGGAAGGGCCCAGCCCTGAAAGCTCTTGCTGCTCTTCACCGTCCCTTCGCACCCTACCTACAGGCACAACAGCACTGGGGATCTGTGCTTTCCCAGAGACGGAACATCTCACGGAGCTCAGTCTCGGCAAGACTCTTTCTGAAAAGGCGAACGGCCGGATCCTTCTCCCACGAGGAAGGGCCCAGCCCTGAATGCTCTTGCTGCTCTTCACCGTCCCTTGGCACCCTACCTACAGGCACAACAGCACTGGGCATCCGTGCATTCCCAGAGACAGAACATCTCATGGCGCTCAGAGACGGAACATGCTTTTTCTGAAAAGGCGAACGGTCGGATCCTTCTCCCACGAGGAAGGGCCCAGCCCTGAAAGCTCTTGCTGCTCTTCACCGTCCCTTGGCACCCTACCTACAGGCACAACAGCACTGGGGATCTGTGCTTTCCCAGAGACGGAACATCTCACGGGGCTCAGACTCGGCAAGCCTCTTTCTGAAAAGGCGAACGGTAGGATCCTTGTCCACCGAGGAAGGGGTCAGCCCTGAAAGCTCTTGCTGCTCTTCACTGTCCCTTAGCACCCTACCTACAGGCACAACAGCACTGGGGATCTGTGCTTTCCCAGAGACGGAACATCTCACGGGGCTCAGTCTCGTCAAGCCTCTTTCTGAAAAGGTGAACGGCCGGATCCTTCTCCCACGAGGAAGGGCCCAGCCCTGAATGCTCTTGCTGCTCTTCACCGTCCCTTGGCACCCTACCTACAGGCACAACAGCACTGGGGATCTGTGCTTTCCCAGAGACAGAACATCTCACGGGGCACAGTCTCGGCAAGCCTCTTTCTGAAAAGGCAAACGCCGGAACATTCTCCCATGAGGAAGGGCCCAGCCCTGAAAGCTCTTGCTGCTCGTCACCGACCCTTGGCACCCTACCTACAGGCACAACAGCACTGGGGATCTGTGCTTTCCCAGAGCCGGAATATCTCACGGTGCTCAGTCTCGGCAAGCCTCTTTCTGAAAAGGCAAACGGTGCGATCCATCTCCCCGAGGAAGGGCCCAGTCCTGAAAGCTCTTGCTGCTCTTCACCATCCCTTGGCACCCTACCTACAGGCACAACAGCACTGGGGATCTGTGCTTTCCCAGAGACAGAACATCTCAGGGGGCTCAGTCTCGTCAAGCCTCTTTCTGAAAAGGCGAACGGCCGGATCGTTCTCCCACGAGTAAGGGCCCAGCCCTGAAAGCTCTTGCTGCTCTTCACTGTCCCTTGGCACCCTACCTACAGGAACAACAGCACTGGGGATCTGTGCTTTCCCAGAGACAGAACATCTCACGGGGCACAGTCTCGGCAAGCCTCTTTCTGAAAAGGCAAACGCCGGAACATTCTCCGATGAGGAAGGGCCCAGCCCTGAAAGCTCTTGCTGCTCTTCACCGTCCCTTGGCACCCTACCTACAGGTACAACAGCACTGGGGATCTGTGCTTTCCCAGAGACGGAATATCTCACGGGGCTCAGTCTCGGCAAGCCTGTTTCTGAAATGGCGAACGGTGCGATCCATCTCCCATGAGGAAGGGCCCAGCCCTGAAAGCTCTTGCTGCTCTTCACCGTCCCTTGGCACCCTACCTGCAGGCACAACAGCACTGGGGATCTGTGCTTTCCCAGAGACGGAACATCTCACGGGGCTCAGTCTCTTCAAGCCTCTTTCTGAAAAGGCGAACGGTCGGATCCTTCTCGCCCGAGGAAGGGCCCAGCCCTCAAAGCTCTTGCTCCTCTTCACCATCCCTTGGCACCCTACCTAAAGGCACAACAGCACTGGGGATCCGTGCTTTCGCAGAGTCGGAACATCTCGTGGCGCTACGCCTCGGCAGAGCCTCTTTCTGAAAAGGCGAACGGCCGGATCGTTCTCCCACGAGGAAGGGCCCAACCCTGAAAGCTCTTGCTGCTCTTCACCGTCCCTTGTGGCCCTACCTACAGGCACAACAGCACTGGGCATCCGTGCTGTCGCAGAGACAGAACATCTCGTGGCGCTACGCCTCGGCAGAGCCTCTTTCTGAAAAGGTGAACGGTCGGATCCTTCTCCTACGAGGAAGGGCCCAGCCCTGAAAGCTTTTGCTGCTCTTCACTGTCCCTTGGCACCCTACCTACAGGCACAACAGCACTGGGGATCTGTGCTTTCCCAGAGACGGAACATCTCACGGGGCTCAGTCTCGGCAAGCCTCTTTCTGAAAAGGCGAACGGTCGGATACTTGTCCCACGAGGAAGGGCCCAGCCCTGAAAGCTCTTGCTGCTCTTCACTGTCCCTTGGCACCCTACCTACAGGCACAACAGCAATGGGCATCCGCGCATTCCCAGAGACTTAACATCTCATGGCGCTCAGAGACGGAACATGCTTTTTCTGAAAAGGCGAACGGTCGGATCCTTCTCCCACGAGGAAGGGCCCAGCCCTGAAAGCTCTTGCTGCTCTTCACCGTCCCTTGGCACCCTACCTGCAGGCACAACAGCACTGGGGATCTGTGCTTTCCCAGAGACGGAACATCTCACGGGGCTCAGACTCGGCAAGCCTCTTTCTGAAAAGGCGAACGGTAGGATCCTTGTCCACCGAGGAAGGGGTCAGCCCTGAAAGCTCTTGCTGCTCTTCACTGTCCCTTAGCACCCTACCTACAGGCACAACAGCACTGGGGATCTGTGCTTTCCCAGAGACGGAACATCTCACGGGGCTCAGTCTCGTCAAGCCTCTTTCTGAAAAGGTGAACGGCCGGATCCTTCTCCCACGAGGAAGGGCCCAGCCCTGAATGCTCTTGCTGCTCTTCACCGTCCCTTGGCACCCTACCTACAGGCACAACAGCACTGGGGATCTGTGCTTTCCCAGAGACAGAACATCTCACGGGGCACAGTCTCGGCAAGCCTCTTTCTGAAAAGGCAAACGCCGGAACATTCTCCCATGAGGAAGGGCCCAGCCCTGAAAGCTCTTGCTGCTCGTCACCGACCCTTGGCACCCTACCTACAGGCACAACAGCACTGGGGATCTGTGCTTTCCCAGAGCCGGAATATCTCACGGTGCTCAGTCTCGGCAAGCCTCTTTCTGAAAAGGCAAACGGTGCGATCCATCTCCCCGAGGAAGGGCCCAGTCCTGAAAGCTCTTGCTGCTCTTCACCATCCCTTGGCACCCTACCTACAGGCACAACAGCACTGGGGATCTGTGCTTTCCCAGAGACAGAACATCTCAGGGGGCTCAGTCTCGTCAAGCCTCTTTCTGAAAAGGCGAACGGCCGGATCGTTCTCCCACGAGTAAGGGCCCAGCCCTGAAAGCTCTTGCTGCTCTTCACTGTCCCTTGGCACCCTACCTACAGGAACAACAGCACTGGGGATCTGTGCTTTCCCAGAGACAGAACATCTCACGGGGCACAGTCTCGGCAAGCCTCTTTCTGAAAAGGCAAACGCCGGAACATTCTCCGATGAGGAAGGGCCCAGCCCTGAAAGCTCTTGCTGCTCTTCACCGTCCCTTGGCACCCTACTTACAGGTACAACAGCACTGGGGATCTGTGCTTTCCCAGAGACGGAATATCTCACGGGGCTCAGTCTCGGCAAGCCTGTTTCTGAAATGGCGAACGGTGCGATCCATCTCCCATGAGGAAGGGCCCAGCCCTGAAAGCTCTTGCTGCTCTTCACCGTCCCTTGGCACCCTACCTGCAGGCACAACAGCACTGGGGATCTGTGCTTTCCCAGAGACGGAACATCTCACGGGGCTCAGTCTCTTCAAGCCTCTTTCTGAAAAGGCGAACGGTCGGATCCTTCTCGCCCGAGGAAGGGCCCAGCCCTCAAAGCTCTTGCTCCTCTTCACCATCCCTTGGCACCCTACCTAAAGGCACAACAGCACTGGGGATCCGTGCTTTCGCAGAGTCGGAACATCTCGTGGCGCTACGCCTCGGCAGAGCCTCTTTCTGAAAAGGCGAACGGCCGGATCGTTCTCCCACGAGGAAGGGCCCAACCCTGAAAGCTCTTGCTGCTCTTCACCGTCCCTTGTGGCCCTACCTACAGGCACAACAGCACTGGGCATCCGTGCTGTCGCAGAGACAGAACATCTCGTGGCGCTACGCCTCGGCAGAGCCTCTTTCTGAAAAGGTGAACGGTCGGATCCTTCTCCTACGAGGAAGGGCCCAGCCCTGAAAGCTTTTGCTGCTCTTCACTGTCCCTTGGCACCCTACCTACAGGCACAACAGCACTGGGGATCTGTGCTTTCCCAGAGACGGAACATCTCACGGGGCTCAGTCTCGGCAAGCCTCTTTCTGAAAAGGCGAACGGTCGGATACTTGTCCCACGAGGAAGGGCCCAGCCCTGAAAGCTCTTGCTGCTCTTCACTGTCCCTTGGCACCCTACCTACAGGCACAACAGCAATGGGCATCCGCGCATTCCCAGAGACTTAACATCTCATGGCGCTCAGAGACGGTACATCCTTTTTCTGAAAAGGCGAACGGTGCGATCCTTCTCCCACGAGGAAGGGCCTAGCCCTGAAAGCTCTTGCTGCTCTTCACCGTCCCTTGGCACCCTACCTACAGGCACAACAGCACTGGGGATCTGTGCTTTCCCAGAGACGGAATATCTCACGGTGCTCAGTCTCGGCAAGCCTCTTTCTGAAAAGGCGAACGGCCGGATCGTTCTCCCACGAGGAAGGGCCCAGCCCTGAAAGCTCTTGCTGCTCTTCACTGTCCCTTGGCACCCTACCTACAGGCACAACAGCACTGGGGATCTGTGCTTTCCCAGAGAGAGAACATCTCACGGGGCACAGTCTCGGCAAGCCTCTTTCTGAAAAGGCAAACGCCGGAACATTCTCCCATGAGGAAGGGCCCAGCCCTGAAAGCTCTTGCTGCTCTTCACCGTCCCTTGGCACCCTACCTGCAGGCACAACAGCACTGGGGATCTGTGCTTTCCCAGAGACGGAACATCTGACGGGGCTCAGTCTCTTCAAGCCTCTTTCTGAAAAGGCGAACGGTCGGGATCCTTCTCGCCCGAGGAAGGGCCCAGCCCTCAAAGCTCTTGCTCCTCTTCACCGTCCCTTGGCACCCTACCTAAAGGCACAACAGCACTGGGGATCCGTGCTTTCGCAGAGACGGAACATCTCGTGGCGCTACGCCTCGGCAGAGCCTCTTTCTGAAAAGGCGAACGGTCGGATCCTTCTCCCACGAGGAAGGGCCCAACCCTGAAAGCTCTTGCTGCTCTTCACCGTCCCTTGTGGCCCTACCTACAGGCACAACAGCACTGGGCATCCGTGCTTTCGCAGAGACAGAACATCTCGTGGCGCTACGCCTCGGCAGAGCCTTTTTCTGAAAAGGTGAACGGTCGGATCCTTCTCCCACGAGGAAGGGCCCAGCCCTGAAAGCTCTTGCTGCTCTTCACTGTCCCTTGGCACCCTACCTACAGGCACAACAGCACTGGGGATCTGTGCTTTCCCAGAGACAGAACATCTCACGGGGCACAGTCTCGGCAAGCCTCTTTCTGAAAAGGCAAACGCCGGAACATTCTCCCATGAGGAAGGGCCCAGCCCTGAAAGCTCTTGCTGCTCTTCACCGTCCCTTGGCACCCTACCTACAGGCACAACAGCACTGGGGATCTGTGCTTTCCCAGAGACGGAATATTTCACGGTGCTCAGTCTCGGCAAGCCTCTAACTGAAAAGGTGAACGGTTGGATCCTTCTCCCCCGAGGAAGGGCCCAGCCCTGAAAGCTCTTGCTGCTCTTCACCGTCCCTTGGCACCCTACCTACAGGCACAACAGCACTGGGCATCCGTGCTTTCCCAGAGACAGAACATCTCATGGCGCTCAGAGACGGAACATGCTTTTTCTGAAAAGGCGAACGGTCGGATCCTTCTCCCACGAGGAAGGGCCCAGCCCTGAAAGCTCTTGCTGCTCTTCACCGTCCCTTGGCACCCTACCTACAGGCACAACAGCACTGGGGATCTGTGCTTTCCCAGAGACGGAACATCTCACGGGGCTCAGACTCGGCAAGCCTCTTTCTGAAAAGGCGAACGGTAGGATCCTTGTCCACCGAGGAAGGGGTCAGCCCTGAAAGCTCTTGCTGCTCTTCACTGTCCCTTAGCACCCTACCTACAGGCACAACAGCACTGGGGATCTGTGCTTTCCCAGAGACGGAACATCTCACGGGGCTCAGTCTCGTCAAGCCTCTTTCTGAAAAGGTGAACGGCCGGATCCTTCTCCCACGAGGAAGGGCCCAGCCCTGAATGCTCTTGCTGCTCTTCACCGTCCCTTGGCACCCTACCTACAGGCACAACAGCACTGGGGATCTGTGCTTTCCCAGAGACGGAATATCTCACGGTGCTCAGTCTCGGCAAGCCTCTTTCTGAAAAGGCAAACGGTGCGATCCATCTCCCCGAGGAAGGGCCCAGCCCTGAAAGCTCTTGCTGCTCTTCACCGTCCCTTGGCACCCTACCTACAGGCACAACAGCACTGGGGATCTGTGCTTTCCCAGAGACGGAACATCTCACGGGGCTCAGTCTCTTCAAGCCTCTTTCTGAAAAGGCGAACGGTGCGATCCTTCTCCCCCGAGGAATGGCCCAGCCCTCAAAGCTCTTGCTCCTCTTCACTGTCCCTTGGCACCCTACCTACAGGCACAACAGCACTGGGGATCCGTGCTTTCGCAGAGACGGAACATCTCGTGGCGCTACGCCTCGGCAGAGCCTCTTTCTGAAAAGGCGAACGGTCGGATCCTTCTCCCACGAGGAAGGGCCCAACCCTGAAAGCTCTTGCTGCTCTTCACCGTCCCTTGTGGCCCTACCTACAGGCACAACAGCACTGGGCATCCGTGCTTTCGCAGAGACAGAACATCTCGTGGCGCTACGCCTCGGCAGAGCCTCTTTCTGAAAAGGTGAACGGTCGGATCCTTCTCCCCCGAGGAAGGGCCCAGCCCTGAAAGCTCTTGCTGCTCTTCACCGTCCCTTGGCACCCTACCTACAGGCACAACGGCACTGGGCATCCGTGCATTCCCAGAGACGAAACATCTCATGGCGCTCAGAGACGGTACATCCTTTTTCTGAAAAGGCGAACGGTGCGATCCTTCTCCCACGAGGAAGGGCCTAGCCCTGAAAGCTTTTGCTGCTCTTCACTGTCCCTTGTGGCGCTACCTACATGCACAACAGCACTGGGGATCTGTGCTTTCCCAGAGACGGAACATCTCACGGGGCTCAGTCTCGGCAAGCCTCTTTCTGAAAAGGCGAACGGTGCGATCCATCTAACCCGAGGAAGGGCCCAGCCCTGAAAGCTCTTGCTGCTCTTCACTGTCCCTTGTGGCGCTACCTACATGCACAACAGCACTGGGGATCTGTGCATTCCCAGAGACAGAACATCTCATGGCGCTCAGAGGCAGAACATCCTTTTTCTGAAAAGGCGAACGGTCGGATCCTTCTCCCACGAGGAAGGGCCCAGCCCTGAAAGCTCTTGCTGCTCTTCACTGTCCCTTGGCACCCTACCTACAGGCACAACAGCACTGGGCATCCGCGCATTCCCAGAGACTTAACATCTCATGGCGCTCAGAGACGGTACATCCTTTTTCTGAAAAGGCGAACGGTGCGATCCTTCTCCCACGAGGAAGGGCCCAGCCCTGAAAGCTCTTGCTGCTCTTCACAGTCCCTTGGCACCCTACCTACAGGCACAACAGCACTGGGGATCTGTGCTTTCCCAGAGACGGAATATCTCACGGTGCTCAGTCTCGGCAAGCCTCTTTCTGAAAAGGCGAACGGCCGGATCGTTCTCCCACGAGGAAGGGCCCAGCCCTGAAAGCTCTTGCTGCTCTTCACTGTCCCTTGGCACCCTACCTACAGGCACAACAGCACTGGGGATCTGTGCTTTCCCAGAGAGAGAACATCTCACGGGGCACAGTCTCGGCAAGCCTCTTTCTGAAAAGGCAAACGCCGGAACATTCTCCCATGAGGAAGGGCCCAGCCCTGAAAGCTCTTGCTGCTCTTCACCGTCCCTTGGCACCCTACCTGCAGGCACAACAGCACTGGGGATCTGTGCTTTCCCAGAGACGGAACATCTCACGGGGCTCAGTCTCTTCAAGCCTCTTTCTGAAAAGGCGAACGGTCGGATCCTTCTCCCACGAGGAAGGGCCCAGCCCTCAAAGCTCTTGCTCCTCTTCACCGTCCCTTGGCACCCTACCTAAAGGCACAACAGCACTGGGGATCCGTGCTTTCGCAGAGACGGAACATCTCGTGGCGCTACGCCTCGGCAGAGCCTCTTTCTGAAAAGGCGAACGGTCGGATCCTTCTCCCACGAGGAAGGGCCCAACCCTGAAAGCTCTTGCTGCTCTTCACCGTCCCTTGTGGCCCTACCTACAGGCACAACAGCACTGGGCATCCGTGCTTTCGCAGAGACAGAACATCTCGTGGCGCTACGCCTCGGCAGAGCCTTTTTCTGAAAAGGTGAACGGTCGGATCCTTCTCCCACGAGGAAGGGCCCAGCCCTGAAAGCTCTTGCTGCTCTTCACTGTCCCTTGGCACCCTACCTACAGGCACAACAGCACTGGGGATCTGTGCTTTCCCAGAGAGAGAACATCTCACGGGGCACAGTTTCGGCAAGCCTCTTTCTGAAAAGGCAAACGCCGGAACATTCTCCCATGAGGAAGGGCCCAGCCCTGAAAGCTCTTGCTGCTCTTCACCGTCCCTTGGCACCCTACCTACAGGCACAACAGCACTGGGGATCTGTGCTTTCCCAGAGACGGAATATCTCACGGGGCTCAGTCTCGGCAAGCCTCTAACTGAAAAGGTGAACGGTTGGATCCTTCTCCCCCGAGGAAGGGCCCAGCCCTGAAAGCTCTTGCTGCTCTTCACTGTCCCTTGGCACCCTACCTACAGGCACAACAGCACTGGGGATCTGTGCTTTCCCAGAGACGGAATATCTCACGGGGCTCAGTCTCGGCAAGCCTCTTTCTGAAAAGGCGAACGGTGCGATCCATCTCCCCCGAGGAAGGGCCCAGCCCTGAAAGCTCTTGCTGCTCTTCACCGTCCCTTGTGGCCCTACCTACAGGCACAACAGCACTGGGGATCTGTACTTTCGCAGAGACAGAACATCTCGTGGCGCTACGCCTCGGCAGAGCCTCTTTCTGAAAAGGCGAACGGTCGGATCGTTCTCCCACGAGGAAGGGCCCAGCCCTGAAAGCTCTTGCTGCTCGTCACCGTCCCTTGGCACCCTACCTACAGGCACAACAGCACTGGGGATCTGTGCTTTCCCAGAGACGGAATATCTCACGGGGCTCAGTCTCGGCAAGCCTCTTTCTGAAAAGGCGAACGGTCGGATCCTTCTCCCACGAGGAAGGGCCCAGCCCTGAAAGCTCTTGCTGCTCTTCACTGTCCCTTGGCACCCTACCTACAGGCACAACAGCACTGGGGATCTGTGCTTTCCCAGGGACGGAACATCTCACGGCGCTCAGTCTCGGCAAGCCTCTTTCTGAAAAGGTGAACGGCCGGATCCTTCTCCCACGAGGAAGGGCCCAGCCCTGAAAGCTCTTGCTGCTATTCACTGTCCCTTGGCACCCTACCTACAGGAACAACAGCACTGGGGATCTGTGCTTTCCCAGAGAAAGAACATCTCACGGGGCACAGTCTCGGCAAGCCTCTTTCTGAAAAGGCAAACGCCGGAACATTCTCCCATGAGGCAAGGCCCAGCCCTGAAAGCTCTTGCTGCTCTTCACCGTCCCTTGGCACCCTGCCTACAGGCACAACAGCACTGGGGATCTGTGCTTTCCCAGAGACGGAATATCTCACGGTGCTCAGTCTCGGCAAGCCTCTTTCTGAAAAGGCGAACGTTTGGACCCTTCTCCCACGAGGAAGGGCCCAGCCCTGAAAGCTCTTGCTGCTCTTCACTGTCCCTTGGCACCCTACCTACATGCACAACAGCACTGGGGATCTGTGCTTTCCCAGGGACGGAATATCTCACGGGGCTCAGTCTCGGCAAGCCTCTTTCTGAAAAGGCGAACGGTGCGATCCATCTCCCCCGAGGAAGGGCCCAGCCCTGAAAGCTCTTGATGCTCTTCACCGTCCCTTGGCACCCTACCTGCAGGCACAACAGCACTGGGGATCTGTGCTTTCCCAGAGACGGAACATCTGACGGGGCTCAGTCTCTTCAAGCCTCTTTCTGAAAAGGCGAACGGTCGGATCCTTGTCCCCCGAGGAAGGGCCCAGCCCTGAAAGCTCTTGCTGCTCTTCACTGTCCCTTGGCACCCTACCTACAGACACAACAGCACTGGGCATCCGTGTATTCCCAGAGACAGAACATCTTATGGCGCTCAGAGACGGAACATCCTTTTTCTGAAAAGGCGAACGATCGGATCCTTCTCCCACGAGGAAGGGCCCAGCCCTGAAAGCTCTTGCTGCTCTTCACCGTCTCTTGGCACCCTACCTACAGGCACAACAGCACTGGGGATCTGTGCTTTCCCAGAGACGGAACATCTCACGGGGCTCAGTCTCGGCAAGCCTCTTTCTGAAAAGGCGAACGGTCGGATCCTTGTCCCACGAGGAAGGGCCCAGCCCTGAAAGCGCTTGCTGCTCTTCACTGTCCCTTGGCACCCTACCTACAGGCACAACAGCACTGGGGATCTGTGCTTTCGCAGAGACAGAACATCTCGTGGCGCTACGCCTCGGCAGAGCCTCTTTCTGTAAAGGCGAACGGTCGGATCCTTCTCCCACGGGGAAGGGCCCAGCCCTGAAAGCTCTTGCTGCTCTTCACCGTCCTTGGCACCCTACCTACAGGCACAACAGCACTGGGGATCTGTGCTTTCCCAGAGACGGAACATCTCACGGGGCTCAGTCTCGGCAAGCCTCTTTCTGAAAGGCGAACGGTCGGATACTTGTCCCACGAGGAAGGGCCCAGCCCTGAAAGCTCTTGCTGCTCTTCACTGTCCCTTGGCACCCTACCTACAGGCACAACAGCACTGGGCATCCGCGCATTCCCAGAGACTTAATATCTCCTGGCGCTCAAAGACGGTACATCCTTTTTCTGAAAAGGCGAACGGTGCGATCCTTCTCCCACGAGGAAGGGCCTAGCCCTGAAAGCTCTTTCTGCTCTTCACCATCCCTTGGCACCCTACCTACAGGCACAACAGCACTGGGGATCTGTGCTTTCCCAGAGACGGAATATCTCACGGCGCTCAGTCTCGGCAAGACTCTTTCTGAAAAGGTGAACGGTGCGATCCATCTCCCCCGAGGAAGGGCCCAGCCCTGAAAGCTCTTGCTGCTCTTCACCGTCCCTTGTGGCCCTACCTACAGGCACAACAGCACTGGGGATCTGTGCTTTCGCAGAGACGGAACATCTCGTGGCGCTACGCCACGGCAGAGCCTCTTTCTGAAAAGGCTAACGGTCGGATACTTGTCACACGAGGAAGGGCCCAGCCCTGAAAGCTCTTGCTGCTCTTCACTGTCCCTTGGCACCCTACCTACATGCACAACAGCACTGGGGATCTGTGCATTCCCAGAGACAGAACATCTCATGGCGCTCAGAGACGGAACATCCTTTTTCTGAAAAGGCGAACGGTCGGATCCTTCTCCCACGAGGAAGGGCCCAGCCCTGTAAGCTCTTGCTGCTCTTCACTGTCCCTTGGCACCCTACCTACAGGCACAACAGCCCCGGGGATCTGTGCTTTCCCAGGGACGGAACATCTCACGGGGCTCAGTCTCGTCAAGCCTCTTTCTGAAAAGGCGAACGGCCGAATCGTTCTCCCATGAGGAAGGGCCCAGCCCTGTAAGCTCTTGCTGCTCTTCACTGTCCCTTGGCACCCTACCTACAGGCACAACAGCACTGGGGATCTGTGCTTTCCCAGAGACAGAACATCTCACGGGGCAAAGTCTCGGCAAGCCTCTTTCTGAAAAGGCAAACGCCACATCATTCTCCCATGAGGAAGGGCCCAGCCCTGAACGCTCTTGCTGCTCTTCACCGTCCCTTGGCACCCTACCTACAGGCACAACAGCACTGGGGATCTGTGCTTTCCCAGAGACGGAATATCTCACGGTGCTCAGTCTCGGCAAGCCTATTTCTGAAAAGGCGAACGGTTGGATACTTCTCCCCCGAGGAAGGGCCCAGCCCTCAAAGCTCTTGCTGCTCTTCACTGTCCCTTGGCACCCTACCTACAGGCACAACAGCACTGGGGATCTGTGCTTTCCCAGAGACAGAACATCTCATGGCGCTCAGAGACGGAACATCCTTTTTCTGAAAAGGCGAACGATCGGATCCTTCTCCCACGAGGAAGGGCCCAGCCCTGAAAGCTCTTGCTGCTCTTCACCGTCCCTTGGCACCCTACCTACAGGCACAACAGCACTGGGGATCTGTGCTTTCCCAGAGACGGAACATCTCACGGGGCTCAGTCTCGGCAAGCCTCTTTCTGAAAAGGCGAACGGTCGGATCCTTGTCCCACGAGGAAGGGCCCAGCCCTGAAAGCGCTTGCTGCTCTTCACTGTCCCTTGGCACCCTACCTACAGGCACAACAGCACTGGGGATCTGTGCTTTCGCAGAGACAGAACATCTCGTGGCGCTACGCCTCGGCAGAGCCTCTTTCTGAAAAGGCGAACGGTCGGATCCTTCTCCCACGGGGAAGGGCCCAGCCCTGAAAGCTCTTGCTGCTCTTCACCGTCCTTGGCACCCTACCTACAGGCACAACAGCACTGGGGATCTGTGCTTTCCCAGAGACGGAACATCTCACGGGGCTCAGTCTCGGCAAGCCTCTTTCTGAAAAGGCGAACGGTCGGATACTTGTCCCACGAGGAAGGGCCCAGCCCTGAAAGCTCTTGCTGCTCTTCACTGTCCCTTGGCACCCTACCTACAGGCACAACAGCACTGGGCATCCGCGCATTCCCAGAGACTTAACATCTCATGGCGCTCAGGGACGATACATCCTTTTTCTGAAAAGGCGAACGGTGCGATCTTTCTCCCACGAGGAAGGGCCTAGCCCTGAAAGCTCTGTCTGCTCTTCACTGTCCCTTGGCACCCTACCTACAGGCACAACAGCACTGGGGATCTGTGCTTTCCCAGAGACGGAATATCTCACGGCGCTAAGTCTCGGCAAGACTCTTTCTGAAAAGGTGAACGGTGCGATCCATCTCCCCCGAGGAAGGGCCCAGCCCTGAAAGCTCTTGCTGCTCTTCACTGTCCCTTGGCACCCTACCTACAGGCACAACAGCACTGGGGATCTGTGCTTTCCCAGAGAGAGAACATCTCACGGGGCAAAGTCTCGGCAAGCCTCTTTCTGAAAAGGCAAACGCCACATCATTCTCCCATGAGGAAGGGCCCAGCCCTGAACGCTCTTGCTGCTCTTCACCGTCCCTTGGCACCCTACCTACAGGCACAACAGCACTGGGGATCTGTGCTTTCCCAGAGACGGAATATCTCACGGTGCTCAGTCTCGGCAAGCCTATTTCTGAAAAGGCGAACGGTTGGATACTTCTCCCCCGAGGAAGGGCCCAGCCCTCAAAGCTCTTGCTGCTCTTCACTGTCCCTTGGCACCCTACCTACAGGCACAACAGCACTGGGGATCTGTGCTTTCCCAGAGACAGAACATCTCATGGCGCTCAGAGACGGAACATCCTTTTTCTGAAAAGGCGAACGATCGGATCCTTCTCCCACGAGGAAGGGCCCAGCCCTGAAAGCTCTTGCTGCTCTTCACCGTCCCTTGGCACCCTACCTACAGGCACAACAGCACTGGGGATCTGTGCTTTCCCAGAGACGGAACATCTCACGGGGCTCAGTCTCGGCAAGCCTCTTTCTGAAAAGGCGAACGGTCGGATCCTTGTCCCACGAGGAAGGGCCCAGCCCTGAAAGCGCTTGCTGCTCTTCACTGTCCCTTGGCACCCTACCTACAGGCACAACAGCACTGGGGATCTGTGCTTTCGCAGAGACAGAACATCTCGTGGCGCTACGCCTCGGCAGAGCCTCTTTCTGAAAAGGCGAACGGTCGGATCCTTCTCCCACGGGGAAGGGCCCAGCCCTGAAAGCTCTTGCTGCTCTTCACCGTCCTTGGCACCCTACCTACAGGCACAACAGCACTGGGGATCTGTGCTTTCCCAGAGACGGAACATCTCACGGGGCTCAGTCTCGGCAAGCCTCTTTCTGAAAAGGCGAACGGTCGGATACTTGTCCCACGAGGAAGGGCCCAGCCCTGAAAGCTCTTGCTGCTCTTCACTGTCCCTTGGCACCCTACCTACAGGCACAACAGCACTGGGCATCCGCGCATTCCCAGAGACTTAACATCTCATGGCGCTCAGGGACGATACATCCTTTTTCTGAAAAGGCGAACGGTGCGATCCTTCTCCCACGAGGAAGGGCCTAGCCCTGAAAGCTCTGTCTGCTCTTCACTGTCCCTTGGCACCCTACCTACAGGCACAACAGCACTGGGGATCTGTGCTTTCCCAGAGACGGAATATCTCACGGCGCTAAGTCTCGGCAAGACTCTTTCTGAAAAGGTGAACGGTGCGATCCATCTCCCCCGAGGAAGGGCCCAGCCCTGAAAGCTCTTGCTGCTCTTCACTGTCCCTTGGCACCCTACCTACAGGCACAACAGCACTGGGGATCTGTGCTTTCCCAGAGAGAGAACATCTCACGGGGCAAAGTCTCGGCAAGCCTCTTTCTGAAAAGGCAAACGCCGGAACATTCTCCCACGAGGAAGGGCCCAGCCCTGAAAGCTCTTGCTGCTCTTCACCGTCCTTGGCACTCTACCTACAGGCACAACAGCACTGGGGAACTGTGCTTTTCCAGAGACGGCACATCTCACGGGGCTCAGTCTCGGCAAGCCTCTTTCTGAAAAGGCGAACGGTCGGATCCTTCTCCCACGAGGACGGGCCCAGCCCTGAATGCTCTTGCTGCTCTTCACCGTCCCTTGGCACCCTACCTACAGGCACAACAGCACTGGGGAACTGTGCTTTCCCAGAGACGGCACATCTCACGGGGCTCAGTCTCGGCAAGCCTCTTTCTGAAAAGGCGAACGGTCGGATCCTTCTCCCACGAGGACGGGCCCAGCCCTGAATGCTCTTGCTGCTCTTCACCGTCCCTTGGCACCCTACCTACAGGCACAACAGCACTGGGGAACTGTTCTTTCCCAGAGACGGCACATCTCACGGGGCTCAGTCTCGGCAAGCCTCTTTCTGAAAAGGCGAACGGTGCGATCCATCTCCCCCGAGGAAGGGCCCAGCCCTGAAAGCTCTTGCTGCTCTTCACCGTCCCTTGTGGCCCTACCTACAGGCACAACAGCACTGGGCATCCGTGTATTCCCAGAGACAGAACATCTCATGGCGCTCAGAGACGGAACATCCTTTTTCTGAAAAGGCGAACGATCGGATCCTTCTCCCACGAGGAAGGGCCCAGCCCTGAAAGCTCTTGCTGCTCGTCACCGTCCCTTGGCACCCTACCTACAGGCACAACAGCACTGGGGATCTGTGCTTTCCCAGAGACGGAACATCTCACGGGGCTGAGTCTCGGCAAGCCTCTTTCTGAAAAGGCCAACGGTCGGATCCTTGTCCCACGAGGAGGGGCCCAGCCCTGAAAGCGCTTGCTGCTCTTCACTGTCCCTTGGCACCCTACCTACAGGCACAACAGCACTGGGGATCTGTGCTTTCGCAGAGACAGAACATCTCGTGGCGCTACGCCTCGGCAGAGTCTCTTTCTGAAAAGGCAAACGGTCGGATCCTTCTCCCACGAGGAAGGGCCCAGCCCTGAAAGCTCTTGCTGCTCTTCACTGTCCCTTGGCACCCTACCTACAGGCACAACAGCACTGGGCATCCGCGCATTCCCAGAGACTTAACATCTCATGGCGCTCAGAGACGGTACATCCTTTTTCTGAAAAGTCGAACGGTGCGATCCTTCTCCCACGAGGAAGGGCCTAGCCTTGAAAGCTCTTTCTGCTCTTCACTGTCCCTTGGCACCCTACCTACAGGCACAACAGCACTGGGGATCTGTGCTTTCCCAGAGACGGAATATCTCACGGCGCTCAGTCTCGGCAAGAATCTTTCTGAAAAGGTGAACGGTGCTATCCATCTCCCCCGAGGAAGGGCCCAGCCCTGAAAGCTCTTGCTGCTCTTCACCGTCCCTTGTGGCCCTACCTACAGGCACAACAGCACTGGGGATCTGTGCTTTCGCAGAGACGGAACATCTCGTGGCGCTTCGCCTCGGCAGAGCCTCTTTCTGAAAAGGCGAACGGTCGGATACTTGTCACACGAAGAAGGGCCCAGCCCTGAATGCTCTTGCTGCTCTTCACTGTCCCTTGGCACCCTACCTACATGCACAACAGCACTGGAGATCTGTGCATTCCCAGAGACAGAACATCTCATGGCGCTCAGAGACGGAACATCCTTTTTCTGAAAAGGCGAACGGTAGGATCCTTCTCCCACGAGGAAGGGCCCAGCCCTGAAAGCTCTTGCTGCTCTTCACCATCCCTTGGCACCCTACCTACAGGCACAACAGCACCGGGGATCTGTGCTCTCCCAGAGATGGAACATCTCACGGGGCTCAGTCTCGGCAAGCCTCTTTCTGAAAAGGCGAACGGCCGGATCGTTCTCCCACGAGGAAGGGCCCAGCCCTGTAAGATCTTGCTGCTCTTCACTGTCCCTTGGGACCCTACCTACAGGCACAACAGCACTGGGGATCTGTGCTTTCCCAGAGACAGAACATCTCACGGGGCAAAGTCTCGGCAAGCCTCTTTCTGAAAAGGCAAACGCCAGTTCATTCTCCCATGAGGAAGGGCCCAGCCCTGAAAGCTCTTGCTGCTCTTCACCGTCCCTTGGCACCCTACCTACAGGCACAACAGCACTGGGGATCTGTGCTTTCCCAGATACAGAACATCTCACGGGGCACAGTCTCGGCAAGCCTCTTTCTGAAAAGGCAAACGGTCGGATCCTTGTCCCATGAGGAAGGGCCCAGCCCTGAAAGCTCTTGCTGCTCTTCACCGTCCCTTGGCACCCTACCTACAGGCACAACAGCACTGGGGATCTGTGCTTTCCCAGAGACGGAATATCTCACGGTGCTCAGTCTCGGCAAGCCTCTTTCTGAAAAGGCGAACGGCCAGATCCTTCTCCCACGAGGAAGGGCCCAGCCCTGAAAGCTCTTGCTGCTCTTCACTGTCCCTTGGCACCCTACCTACATGCACAACAGCACTGGGGATCTGTGCTTTCCCAGAGACGGAATATCTCACGGTGCTCAGTCTCGGCAAACCTCTCTCTGAAAAGGCGAACGGTGCGATCCATCTCCCCCGAGGAAGGGCCCAGCCCTGAAAGCTCTTGCTGCTCTTTACCGTCCCTTGTGGCCCTACCTACAGGCACAACAGCACTGGGCATCCGTGCATTCCCAGAGACAGAACATCTCATGGCGCTCAGAGACGGAACATCCTTTTTCTGAAAAGGCGAACGATCGGATCCTTCTCCCACGAGGAAGGGCCCAGCCCTGAAAGCTCTTGCTGCTCTTCACCGTCCCTTGGCACCCTACCTACAGGCACAACAGCAGTGGGGATCTGTGCTTTCCCAGAGACGGAACATCTCACGGGGCTCAGTCTCGGCAAGACTCTTTCTGAAAAGGCCAACGGTCGGAAACTTCTCCCCCCAGGAAGGGCCCAGCCCTGAAAGCTCTTGCTGCTCTTCACCGTCCCTTGTGGCCCTACCTACAGGCACAACAGCACTGGGCATCCGTGCTTTCGCAGAGACAGAACATCTCGTGGCGCTACGCCTCGGCAGAGCCTCTTTCTGAAAAGGCGAACGGTCGGATCCTTCTCCCACGAGGAAGGGCCCAGCCCTGAAAGCTCTTGCTGCTCTTCACTGTCCCTTAGCACCCTACCTACAGGCACAACAGCACCGGGGATCTGTGCTTTCCCAGAGACGGATCATCTCACGGGGCTCAGTCTCGTCAAGCCTCTTTCTGAAAAGGCAAACGGCCGGATCATTCTCCCACGAGTAAGGGCCCAGCCCTGAAAGCTCTTGCTGCTCTTCACTGTCCCTTGGCACCCTACCTACAGGCACAACAGCACTGGGGATCTGTGCTTTCCCAGAGACAGAACATCTCACGGCGCTCAGTCTCGGCAAGCCTATTTCTGAAAAGGCGAACGGTCGGATCCTTCTCCCACGAGTAAGGGCCCAGCCCTGAAAGCTCTTGCTGCTCTTCACTGTCCCTTGGCACCCTACCTACAGGCACAACAGCACTGGGGATCTGTGCTTTCCCAGAGACGGAATATCTCACGGCGCTCAGTCTCGGCAAGACTCTTTCTGAAAAGGTGAACGGTGCGATCCATCTCCCCCGAGGAAGGGCCCAGCCCTGAAAGCTCTTGCTGCTCTTCACTGTCCCTTGGCACCCTACCTACAGGCACAACAGCACTGGGGAACTGTGCTTTCCCAGAGACGGAACATCTCACGGGGCTCAGTCTCGGCAAGCCTCTTTCTGAAAAGGCAAACGCCGGAACATTCTCCCATGAGGAAGGGCCCAGCCCTGAAAGCTCTTGCTGCTCTTCACCGTCCCTTGTGGCCCTACCTACAGGCACAACAGCACTGGGGATCTGTGCTTTCCCAGAGACGGAACATCTCACGGGGCTCAGTCTCGGCAAGCCTCTTTCTGAAAAGGCGAACGGTGCGATCCATCTCCCCCGAGGAAGGGCCCAGCCCTGAAAGCTCTTGCTGCTCTTCACCGTCCCTTGTGGCCCTACCTACAGGCACAACAGCACTGGGCATCCGTGTATTCCCAGAGACAGAACATCTCATGGCGCTCAGAGACGGAACATCCTTTTTCTGAAAAGGCGAACGATCGGATCCTTCTCCCACGAGGAAGGGCCCAGCCCTGAAAGCTCTTGCTGCTCGTCACCGTCCCTTGGCACCCTACCTACAGGCACAACAGCACTGGGGATCTGTGCTTTCGCAGAGACCGAACATCTCGTGGCGCTCAGTCTCGGCAAGCCTCTTTCTGAAAAGGCGAACGGCCGGATCCTTCTCCCACGAGGAAGGGCCCAGCCCTGAAAGCTCTTGCTGCTCTTCACCGTCCCTTGGCACCCTACCTACAGGCACAACAGCACTGGGGATCTGTGCTTTCCCAGAGACGGAACATCTCACGGGGCTCAGTCTCGGCAAGCCTCTTTCTGAAAAGGCGAACGGTCGGATCCTTGTCCCACGAGGAAGGGGTCAGCCCTGAAAGCTCTTGCTGCTGTTCACTGTCCCTTGGCACCCTACCTACAGGCACAACAGCACTGGGGATCTGTGCTTTCGCAGAGACAGAACATCTCGTGGCGCTCCGCCTCGGCAGAGCCTCTTTCTGAAAAGGCGAACGGTCGGATACTTGTCCCACGAGGAAGGGCCCAGCCCTGAAAGCTCTTGCTGCTCTTCACTGTCCCTTGGCACCCTACCTACAGGCACAACAGCACTGGGCATCCGCGCATTCCCAGAGACTTAACATCTCATGGCGCTCAGAGACGGTACATCCTTTTTCTGAAAAGGCGAACGGTGCGATCCTTCTCCCACGAGGAATGGCCTAGCCCTGAAAGCTCTTTCTGCTCTTCACTGTCCCTTGGCACCCTACCTACAGGCACAACAGCACTGGGGATCTGTGGTTTCCCAGAGACGGAATATCTCACGGCGCTCAGTCTCGGCAAGACTCTTTCTGAAAAGGTGAACGGTGCGATCCATCTCCCCCGAGGAAGGGCCCAGCCCTGAAAGCTCTTGCTGCTCTTCACCGTCCCTTGTGGCCCTACCTACAGGCACAACAGCACTAGGGATCTGTGCTTTCGCAGAGACGGAACATCTCGTGGCGCTCCGCCTCGGCAGAGCCTCTTTCTGAAAAGGCGAACGGTCGGATACTTGTCACATGAGGAAGGGCCCAGCCCTGAATGCTCTTGCTGCTCTTCACTGTCCCTTGGCACCCTACCTACATGCACAACAGCACTTGGGATCTGTGCATTCCCAGAGACAGAACATCTCATGGCGCTCAGAGACGGAACATCCTTTTTCTGAAAAGGCGAACGGTCGGATCCTTCTCCCACGAGGAAGGGCCTGTAGGGGTCGGCGTTCGGAAGATCTCGCGTTGTCACAGAAAGTTAGAGGGTTAGTCGCAGCCTTGTGATGTACCTGTAACCCCACCTCCCCTTGTTAGTATAAAAGGAATTAACTGCGCAATAAAAGGCGGAAGTTGGCGCTCACACTGTGTGTGTTATCTGTCTCTTTCCCTGGTCCGGGCCGACCAGTGATCTAAGCGTGGCACCTTGATATGTAGCGAATGCTACATAGTGGTGACCCCGACGTGATCGGTTGCCATGGCGACGATGGAACTTGCGCAAGTGATTAAGGTGTTGAAAGGGTTGGCTAATGAGGTGGGTGCCCGAGGAACGATTAGGAGGGGCCCCACGGGCGAATGCATCCAATGGGTGCTGCGCCGGGGAGGGATGAGTTCTCCCACAGAAGTTTTTAGTCCCCCAAATTGGGGAGTGGTTCGGGAGATGTTGCTTCAGTCGGCGCTCGAGGGTGAGCACGGCGCTGCGGAACGATTACGAGCTTGGGACATGGTGGAGGGGGTAGTTAAGGTGGGACAAAAGGCTAGGGAGTGCAGGTCGGCGGCGCGAGCTATCCTGTTTGCGGATGAAGCGCCGGTTCGAAAACAACGGGGGATAGTGCCCCCAGAGACGGTGGGACAAGATCAGACGGAGTGGGTGGTTGTGGAGCGGGGCTCGCGGAGCGGGTCCTCTCTGACTGATAGCGTGGACTCAGAGGGTGCGGCGGAGATAGGGGTTTTTCCGGTGGAGACGGTACCTCCGAGACTGGATGGGCCCTCTCTGCGGCGGGCATGGGAGGTGTTACGGCAGGATCTTCTGAAGGAGTTGCGGGAATGCCTCCTGGACTGGGTTCCCGGCGGGGATGTTAAGGGGGAATTGTACCGTCAGGTGAAGGAATGGGAGGAAAGAACGCCCCCGGAGGGGGAGCTCAAGAAGCTGAGAGAGTTAAAAACTGTAGTAGCGGGGGAACCACCCCCCGGCGAGGGAAACCAGGCGCCCTTGCCGGGAGAGCAGGCGGAGTTTCTGCCTGCCGAGCCTATGCAGGTTGACTCTGTGCCTGCCGAGCCTATGCAGGTTGAGCCTTTGCCTGCAGCGGCCGAGCCTCTGCCTGCGCAGGCTGCGCCAGTGCCTGCGGCGGGTGAGCCTTTGCTTGTGGCGGCCGAGCCTCTGCCTGCGCAGGCTGCGCCAGTGCCTGCGGCGGCTGAGCCTTTGCTTGTGGCGGCCGAGCCTCTGCCTGCGCAGGCTGCGCCAGTGCCTGCGGCGGCTGAGCCTTTGCTTGTGGCGGCCGAGCCTCTGCCTGCGCAGGCTGCACCAGTGCCTGCGGCGGCCGGGCCCGTGCCTGTGCGGGCTGAGCCTTTGCCTGTGGCGGCCGAGCCTTTGCCTGTGGCGGCCGAGCCTCTGCCTGCGCAGGCTGCGCCAGTGCCTGCGCGGGCCGGGCCTTTGCCTGCGGCGGTCGGGCCCGTGCCTGTGCGGGCTGAGCCTTTGCCTGCGGCGGCTGAGCCTTTGCTTGTGGCGGCCGAGCCTCTGCCTGCGCAGGCTGCGCCAGTGCCTGCGGCGGCCGGGCCCGTGCCTGTGCGGGCTGAGCCTTTGCCTGTGGCGGCCGCGCCTTTGCCTGTGGCGGCCGAGCCTCTGCCTGCGCAGGCCGGGCCGTTGCCTGTGCGGGCCGGGCCGTTGCCTGTGCGGGCCGAGCCGTTGCCTGTGCAGGTCGGGCCTACTGAGCCTGTGCTGGCTGCGCCTTTGCCTGCGGGGCCTGGCCCTGTTGTGCCTATTCTTGCTGCGCCATCAACTGCGCCGTCTGCCGCTCCTGGGCCGGAACGGGTTAATCCTTCGGCTGGGCCCTTCCGAAACTGGCGCTCGGTACCAGCAGCTATAGACTCCGGTTATTCCGATGAGGAGAGGATGGATGGCGTGATACAGCAGCCATCGAGAAGTGCGCCACAGAGACAGGCAAGGGAGGGACAGGACGCCTTACAGAGGCTGAGGGGTTTGTTACAGAGGTATTGGAGGGGAGTTAAAAAAAAAAAAAAAAAAAAAAAAAAAAAAAAGGAGGCGTTTCACTGGAAAGTCCTTGAGAACTTAAAGAATGCTGTGAGTCAGTGCGGAATCCACTTACTGATAAAGCCAGTAAGTGTATGTAGAACTTGCTTTAGGGAACAAGTGTGTTAAGCATACTTTGATTAAACATAGCATGAGCGAGGGTATGCCTGTGTACAGACACCTGAAGGGCTCCTGAAATGGGTTCCTAGTCGTATGATTCGTCCTGCCTTAACCTCGTAGTGTTTGAGTTTTCTTACAGATTGCTGTTATCCTGTCCTGGCTTATGACACCTTGGGTATCCGGATGACATCCCTCTCAGAGTCCATCAATACGTGCCTTTATGGGATCCGACTGTCGGAACTCGCGACCAGGAATCTAGGTGCCTCGGACATTAAGCCTTGACATCAACACACCAACGATAAGCCTTATAGAGTAATAGAAGTAACTCTTTCCAAGTCTTAACTTTCAATCTACCTCTTGTGTGAATTTCTATAAAGGAGCTTTTTGCTCTGCAGGGTAAATGGGATATTTACGGGTGTTTAAGATAGAGTGTTTTAAAGTAGTTGTAGAGATATGTTTCTACTCATGGCACTTTATATAGTTATTTCTTTGTGTGGAATTGTTCATAACAATAGAAGCCAACTCGTCATGGGGAGGGGAGAGATGTAGGGGTCGGCGTTCGGAAGATCTCGCGTTGTCACAGAAAGTTAGAGGGTTAGTCGCAGCCTTGTGATGTACCTGTAACCCCACCTCCCCTTGTTAGTATAAAAGGAATTAACTGCGCAATAAAAGGCGGAAGTTGGCGCTCACACTGTGTGTGTTATCTGTCTCTTTCCCTGGTCCGGGCCGACCAGTGATCTAAGCGTGGCACCTTGATATGTAGCGAATGCTACAAGGGCCCAGCCCTGAAAGCTCTTGCTGCTCTTCACTGTCCCTTGGCACCCTACCTACAGGCACAACAGCACCGGGGATCTGTGCTTTCCCAGAGACGGAACATCTCACGGGGCTCAGTCTCGTCAAGCCTCTTTCTGAAAAGGCGAACGGCCGGATCGTTCTCCCACGAGGAAGGGCCCAGCCCTGAAAGCTCTTGCTGCTCTTCACTGTCCCTTGGCACCCTACCTACAGGCACAACAGCACTGGGGATCTGTGCTTTCCCAGAGACAGAACATCTCACGGGGCAAAGTCTCGGCAAGCCTCTTTCTGAAAAGGCAAACGCCAGATCATTCTCCCATGAGGAAGGGCCCAGCCCTGAAAGCTCTTGCTGCTCTTCACCGTCCCTTGGCACCCTACCTACAGGCACAACAGCACTGGGGATCTGTGCTTTCCCAGAGACGGAATATCTCACGGTGCTCAGTCTCGGCAAGCCTATTTCTGAAAAGGCGAACGGTTGGATCCTTCTCCCCCGAGGAAGGGCCCAGCCCTGAAAGCTCTTGCTGCTCTTCACTGTCCCTTGGGACCCTACCTACAGGCACAACAGCACTGGGGATCTGTGCTTTCCCAGAGACGGAACATCTCACGGCGCTCAGTCTCGGCAAGCCTCTTTCTGAAAAGGCAAACGGTCGGATCCTTGTCCCATGAGGAAGGGCCCAGCCCTGAAAGCTCTTGCTGCTCTTCACCGTCCCTTGGCACCCTACCTACAGGCACAACAGCACTGGGGATCTGTGCTTTCCCAGAGACGGAATATCTCACGGTGCTCAGTCTCGGCAAGCCTCTTTCTGAAAAGGCGAACGGCCAGATCCTTCTCCCACGAGGAAGGGCCCAGCCCTGAAAGCTCTTGCTGCTCTTTACCGTCCCTTGTGGCCCTACCTACAGGCACAACAGCACTGGGCATCCGTGCATTCCCAGAGACAGAACATCTCATGGCGCTCAGAGACGGAACATCCTTTTTCTGAAAAGGCGAACGATCGGATCCTTCTCCCACGAGGAAGGGCCCAGCCCTGAAAGCTCTTGCTGCTCTTCACCGTCCCTTGGCACCCTACCTACAGGCACAACAGCACTGGGGATCTGTGCTTTCCCAGAGACGGAACATCTCACGGGGCTCAGTCTCGGCAAGCCTCTTTCTGAAAAGGCGAACGGTCGGATCCTTGTCCCACGAGGAAGGGCCCAGCCCTGAAAGCTCTTGCTGCTCTTCACTGTCCCTTGGCACCCTACCTACAGGCACAACAGCACTGGGGATCTGTGCTTTCCCAGAGACAGAACATCTCGTGGCGCTACGCCTCGGCAGAGCCTCTTTCTGAAAAGGCGAACGGTCGGATCCTTCTCCCACGGGGAAGGGCCCAGCCCTGAAAGCTCTTGCTGCTCTTCACCGTCCCTTGGCACCCTACCTACAGGCACAACAGCACTGGGGATCTGTGCTTTCCCAGAGACGGAACATCTCACGGGGCTCAGTCTCGGCAAGCCTCTTTCTGAAAAGGCGAACGGTCGGATACTTGTCCCACGAGGAAGGGCCCAGCCCTGAAAGCTCTTGCTGCTCTTCACTGTCCCTTGGCACCCTACCTACAGGCACAACAGCACTGGGCATCCGCGCATTCCCAGAGACTTAACATCTCATGGCACTCAGAGACGGTACATCCTTTTTCTGAAAAGGCGAACGGTGCGATCCTTCTCCCACGAGGAATGGCCTAGCCCTGAAAGCTCTTTCTGCTCTTCACTGTCCCTTGGCACCCTACCTACAGGCACAACAGCACTGGGGATCTGTGCTTTCCCAGAGACGGAATATCTCACGGCGCTCACTCTCGGAAAGCCTCTTTCTGAAAAGGTGAACGGTGCGATCCATCTCCCCCGAGGAAGGGCCCAGCCCTGAAAGCTGTTGCTGCTCTTCACCGTCCCTTGTGGCCCTACCTACAGGCACAACAGCACTAGGGATCTGTGCTTTCGCAGAGATGGAACATCTCGTGGCGCTCCGCCTCGGCAGAGCCTCTTTCTGAAAAGGCGAACGGTCGGATACTTCTCACATGAGGAAGGGCCCAGCCCTGAATGCTCTTGCTGCTCTTCACTGTCCCTTGGCACCCTACCTACAGGCACAACAGCACTGGGGATCTGTGCTTTCCCAGAGACAGAACATCTCACGGGGCAAAGTCTCGGCAAGCCTCTTTCTGAAAAGGCAAACGCCAGATCATTCTCCCATGAGGAAGGGCCCAGCCCTGAAAGCTCTTGCTGCTCTTCACCGTCCCTTGGCACCCTACCTACAGGCACAACAGCACTGGGGATCTGTGCTTTCCCAGAGACGGAATATCTCACGGTGCTCAGTCTCGGCAAGCCTATTTCTGAAAAGGCGAACGGTTGGATCCTTCTCCCCCGAGGAAGGGCCCAGCCCTGAAAGCTCTTGCTGCTCTTCACTGTCCCTTGGGACCCTACCTACAGGCACAACAGCACTGGGGATCTGTGCTTTCCCAGAGACGGAACATCTCACGGCGCTCAGTCTCGGCAAGCCTCTTTCTGAAAAGGCAAACGGTCGGATCCTTGTCCCATGAGGAAGGGCCCAGCCCTGAAAGCTCTTGCTGCTCTTCACCGTCCCTTGGCACCCTACCTACAGGCACAACAGCACTGGGGATCTGTGCTTTCCCAGAGACGGAATATCTCACGGTGCTCAGTCTCGGCAAGCCTCTTTCTGAAAAGGCGAACGGCCAGATCCTTCTCCCACGAGGAAGGGCCCAGCCCTGAAAGCTCTTGCTGCTCTTTACCGTCCCTTGTGGCCCTACCTACAGGCACAACAGCACTGGGCATCCGTGCATTCCCAGAGACAGAACATCTCATGGCGCTCAGAGACGGAACATCCTTTTTCTGAAAAGGCGAACGATCGGATCCTTCTCCCACGAGGAAGGGCCCAGCCCTGAAAGCTCTTGCTGCTCTTCACCGTCCCTTGGCACCCTACCTACAGGCACAACAGCACTGGGGATCTGTGCTTTCCCAGAGACGGAACATCTCACGGGGCTCAGTCTCGGCAAGCCTCTTTCTGAAAAGGCGAACGGTCGGATCCTTGTCCCACGAGGAAGGGCCCAGCCCTGAAAGCTCTTGCTGCTCTTCACTGTCCCTTGGCACCCTACCTACAGGCACAACAGCACTGGGGATCTGTGCTTTCCCAGAGACAGAACATCTCGTGGCGCTACGCCTCGGCAGAGCCTCTTTCTGAAAAGGCGAACGGTCGGATCCTTCTCCCACGGGGAAGGGCCCAGCCCTGAAAGCTCTTGCTGCTCTTCACCGTCCCTTGGCACCCTACCTACAGGCACAACAGCACTGGGGATCTGTGCTTTCCCAGAGACGGAACATCTCACGGGGCTCAGTCTCGGCAAGCCTCTTTCTGAAAAGGCGAACGGTCGGATACTTGTCCCACGAGGAAGGGCCCAGCCCTGAAAGCTCTTGCTGCTCTTCACTGTCCCTTGGCACCCTACCTACAGGCACAACAGCACTGGGCATCCGCGCATTCCCAGAGACTTAACATCTCATGGCACTCAGAGACGGTACATCCTTTTTCTGAAAAGGCGAACGGTGCGATCCTTCTCCCACGAGGAATGGCCTAGCCCTGAAAGCTCTTTCTGCTCTTCACTGTCCCTTGGCACCCTACCTACAGGCACAACAGCACTGGGGATCTGTGCTTTCCCAGAGACGGAATATCTCACGGCGCTCACTCTCGGAAAGCCTCTTTCTGAAAAGGTGAACGGTGCGATCCATCTCCCCCGAGGAAGGGCCCAGCCCTGAAAGCTGTTGCTGCTCTTCACCGTCCCTTGTGGCCCTACCTACAGGCACAACAGCACTAGGGATCTGTGCTTTCGCAGAGATGGAACATCTCGTGGCGCTCCGCCTCGGCAGAGCCTCTTTCTGAAAAGGCGAACGGTCGGATACTTCTCACATGAGGAAGGGCCCAGCCCTGAATGCTCTTGCTGCTCTTCACTGTCCCTTGGCACCCTACCTACATGCACAACAGCACTTGGGATCTGTGCATTCCCAGAGACAGAACATCTCATGGCGCTCAGAGACGGAACATCCTTTTTCTGAAAAGGCGAACGGTCGGATCCTTCTCCCACGAGGAAGGGCCCAGCCCTGAAAGCTCTTGCTGCTCTTCACTGTCCCTTGGCACCCTACCTACAGGCACAACAGGACCGGGGATCTGTGCTTTCCCAGAGACGGAACATCTCACGGGGCTCAGTCTCGTCAAGCCTCTTTCTGAAAAGGCGAACGGCCGGATCGTTCTCCCACGAGGAAGGGCCCAGCCCTGAAAGCTCTTGCTGCTCTTCACTGTCCCTTGGCACCCTACCTACAGGCACAACAGCACTGGGGATCTGTGCTTTCCCAGAGACAGAACATCTCACGGGGCAAAGTCTCGGCAAGCCTCTTTCTGAAAAGGCAAACGCCAGATCATTCTCCCATGAGGAAGGGCCCAGCCCTGAAAGCTCTTGCTGCTCTTCACCGTCCCTTGGCACCCTACCTACAGGCACAACAGCACTGGGGTTCTGTGTTTTCCCAGGGACGGAATATCTCACGGGGCTCAGTCTCGGCAAGCCTCTTTCTGAAAAGGCGAACGGTGCGATACATTTCCCCCGAGGAAGGGCCCAGCCCTGAAAGCTCTTGCTGCTCTTCACCGTCCCTTGGCACCCTACCTGCAGGCACAACAGCACTGGGGATCTGTGCTTTCCCAGAGACGGAACATCTCACGGGGCTCAGTCTCTTCAAGCCTCTTTCTGAAAAGGCGAACGGTCGGATCCTTCTCCCCCGAGGAAGGGCCCAGCCCTGAAAGCTCTTGCTGCTCTTCACCGTCCCTTGGCACCCTACCTACAGGCACAACAGCACTGGGCATCCGTGCTTTCGCAGAGACGGAACATCTCGTGGCGCTACGCCTCGGCAGAGCCTCTTTCTGAAAAGGCGAACGGTCGGATCCTTCTCCCACGAGGAAGGGCCCAGCCCTGAAAGCTCTTGCTGCTCTTCACCGTCCCTTGTGGCCCTACCTACAGGCACAACAGCACTGGGCATCCGTGCATTCCCAGAGACAGAACATCTCATGGCGCTCAGAGACGGAACATCCTTTTTCTGAAAAGGCGAACGATCGGATCCTTCTCCCACGAGGAAGGGCCCAGCCCTGAAAGCTCTTGCTGCTCTTCACCGTCCCTTGGCACCCTACCTACAGGCACAACAGCACTGGGGATCTGTGTTTTCCCAGAGACGGAATATCTCACGGGGCTCAGCCTCGGCAAGACTCTTTCTGAAAAGGCGAACGGTCGGATCCTTCTCCCCCGAGGAAGGGCCCAGCCCTGAAAGCTGTTGCTGCTCTTCACCGTCCCTTGTGGCCCTACCTACAGGCACAACAGCACTGGGCATCCGTGCTTTCCCAGAGACGGAACATCTCACGGCGCTCCGCCTCGGCAGAGCCTCTTTCTGAAAAGGCGAACGGTCGGATCCTTCTCCCACGAGGAAGGGCCCAGCCCTGAAAGCTCTTGCTGCTCTTCACCGTCCCTTGGCACCCTACCTACAGGCACAACAGCACTGGGGATCTGTGCTTTCCCAGAGACGGAACATCTCACGGGGCTCAGTCTCGGCAAGACTCTTTCTGAAAAGGCGAACGGTCGGATCCTTCTCCCATGAGGAAGGGCCCAGCCCTGAAAGTTCTTGCTGCTCTTCACTGTCCCTTGGCACCCTACCTACAGGCACAACAGCACTGGGGATCTGTGTTTTCCCAGGGACGGAATATCTCACGGGGCTCAGTCTCGGCAAGCCTCTTTCTGAAAAGGCGAACGGTGCGATCCATCTCCCCCGAGGAAGGGCCCAGCCCTGAAAGCTCTTGCTGCTCTTCACCGTCCCTTGGCACCCTACCTGCAGGCACAACAGCACTGGGGATCTGTGCTTTCCCAGAGACGGAACATCTCACGGGGCTCAGTCTCTTCAAGCCTCTTTCTGAAAAGGCGAACGGTCGGATCCTTCTCCCCCGAGGAAGGGCCCAGCCCTGAAAGCTCTTGCTGCTCTTCACCGTCCCTTGGCACTCTACCTACAGGCACAACAGCACTGGGGATCTGTGCTTTCGCAGAGACGGAACATCTCGTGGCGCTACGCCTCGGCAGAGCCTCTTTCTGAAAAGGCGAACGGTCGGATCCTTCTCCCACGAGGAAGGGCCCAGCCCTGAAAGCTCTTGGTGCTCTTCACCGTCCCTTGTGGCCCTACCTACAGGCACAACAGCACTTGGGATCTGTGCATTCCCAGAGACAGAACATCTCATGGCGCTCAGAGACGGAACATCCTTTTTCTGAAAAGGCGAACGGTCGGATCCTTCTCCCACGAGGAAGGGCCTGTAGGGGTCGGCGTTCGGAAGATCTCGCGTTGTCACAGAAAGTTAGAGGGTTAGTCGCAGCCTTGTGATGTACCTGTAACCCCACCTCCCCTTGTTAGTATAAAAGGAATTAACTGCGCAATAAAAGGCGGAAGTTGGCGCTCACACTGTGTGTGTTATCTGTCTCTTTCCCTGGTCCGGGCCGACCAGTGATCTAAGCGTGGCACCTTGATATGTAGCGAATGCTACATAGTGGTGACCCCGACGTGATCGGTTGCCATGGCGACGATGGAACTTGCGCAAGTGATTAAGGTGTTGAAAGGGTTGGCTAATGAGGTGGGTGCCCGAGGAACGATTAGGAGGGGCCCCACGGGCGAATGCATCCAATGGGTGCTGCGCCGGGGAGGGATGAGTTCTCCCACAGAAGTTTTTAGTCCCCCAAATTGGGGAGTGGTTCGGGAGATGTTGCTTCAGTCGGCGCTCGAGGGTGAGCACGGCGCTGCGGAACGATTACGAGCTTGGGACATGGTGGAGGGGGTAGTTAAGGTGGGACAAAAGGCTAGGGAGTGCAGGTCGGCGGCGCGAGCTATCCTGTTTGCGGATGAAGCGCCGGTTCGAAAACAACGGGGGATAGTGCCCCCAGAGACGGTGGGACAAGATCAGACGGAGTGGGTGGTTGTGGAGCGGGGCTCGCGGAGCGGGTCCTCTCTGACTGATAGCGTGGACTCAGAGGGTGCGGCGGAGATAGGGGTTTTTCCGGTGGAGACGGTACCTCCGAGACTGGATGGGCCCTCTCTGCGGCGGGCATGGGAGGTGTTACGGCAGGATCTTCTGAAGGAGTTGCGGGAATGCCTCCTGGACTGGGTTCCCGGCGGGGATGTTAAGGGGGAATTGTACCGTCAGGTGAAGGAATGGGAGGAAAGAACGCCCCCGGAGGGGGAGCTCAAGAAGCTGAGAGAGTTAAAAACTGTAGTAGCGGGGGAACCACCCCCCGGCGAGGGAAACCAGGCGCCCTTGCCGGGAGAGCAGGCGGAGTTTCTGCCTGCCGAGCCTATGCAGGTTGACTCTGTGCCTGCCGAGCCTATGCAGGTTGAGCCTTTGCCTGCAGCGGCCGAGCCTCTGCCTGCGCAGGCTGCGCCAGTGCCTGCGGCGGGTGAGCCTTTGCTTGTGGCGGCCGAGCCTCTGCCTGCGCAGGCTGCGCCAGTGCCTGCGGCGGCTGAGCCTTTGCTTGTGGCGGCCGAGCCTCTGCCTGCGCAGGCTGCGCCAGTGCCTGCGGCGGCTGAGCCTTTGCTTGTGGCGGCCGAGCCTCTGCCTGCGCAGGCTGCACCAGTGCCTGCGGCGGCCGGGCCCGTGCCTGTGCGGGCTGAGCCTTTGCCTGTGGCGGCCGAGCCTTTGCCTGTGGCGGCCGAGCCTCTGCCTGCGCAGGCTGCGCCAGTGCCTGCGCGGGCCGGGCCTTTGCCTGCGGCGGTCGGGCCCGTGCCTGTGCGGGCTGAGCCTTTGCCTGCGGCGGCTGAGCCTTTGCTTGTGGCGGCCGAGCCTCTGCCTGCGCAGGCTGCGCCAGTGCCTGCGGCGGCCGGGCCCGTGCCTGTGCGGGCTGAGCCTTTGCCTGTGGCGGCCGCGCCTTTGCCTGTGGCGGCCGAGCCTCTGCCTGCGCAGGCCGGGCCGTTGCCTGTGCGGGCCGGGCCGTTGCCTGTGCGGGCCGAGCCGTTGCCTGTGCAGGTCGGGCCTACTGAGCCTGTGCTGGCTGCGCCTTTGCCTGCGGGGCCTGGCCCTGTTGTGCCTATTCTTGCTGCGCCATCAACTGCGCCGTCTGCCGCTCCTGGGCCGGAACGGGTTAATCCTTCGGCTGGGCCCTTCCGAAACTGGCGCTCGGTACCAGCAGCTATAGACTCCGGTTATTCCGATGAGGAGAGGATGGATGGCGTGATACAGCAGCCATCGAGAAGTGCGCCACAGAGACAGGCAAGGGAGGGACAGGACGCCTTACAGAGGCTGAGGGGTTTGTTACAGAGGTATTGGAGGGGAGTTAAAAAAAAAAAAAAAAAAAAAAAAAAAAAAAAGGAGGCGTTTCACTGGAAAGTCCTTGAGAACTTAAAGAATGCTGTGAGTCAGTGCGGAATCCACTTACTGATAAAGCCAGTAAGTGTATGTAGAACTTGCTTTAGGGAACAAGTGTGTTAAGCATACTTTGATTAAACATAGCATGAGCGAGGGTATGCCTGTGTACAGACACCTGAAGGGCTCCTGAAATGGGTTCCTAGTCGTATGATTCGTCCTGCCTTAACCTCGTAGTGTTTGAGTTTTCTTACAGATTGCTGTTATCCTGTCCTGGCTTATGACACCTTGGGTATCCGGATGACATCCCTCTCAGAGTCCATCAATACGTGCCTTTATGGGATCCGACTGTCGGAACTCGCGACCAGGAATCTAGGTGCCTCGGACATTAAGCCTTGACATCAACACACCAACGATAAGCCTTATAGAGTAATAGAAGTAACTCTTTCCAAGTCTTAACTTTCAATCTACCTCTTGTGTGAATTTCTATAAAGGAGCTTTTTGCTCTGCAGGGTAAATGGGATATTTACGGGTGTTTAAGATAGAGTGTTTTAAAGTAGTTGTAGAGATATGTTTCTACTCATGGCACTTTATATAGTTATTTCTTTGTGTGGAATTGTTCATAACAATAGAAGCCAACTCGTCATGGGGAGGGGAGAGATGTAGGGGTCGGCGTTCGGAAGATCTCGCGTTGTCACAGAAAGTTAGAGGGTTAGTCGCAGCCTTGTGATGTACCTGTAACCCCACCTCCCCTTGTTAGTATAAAAGGAATTAACTGCGCAATAAAAGGCGGAAGTTGGCGCTCACACTGTGTGTGTTATCTGTCTCTTTCCCTGGTCCGGGCCGACCAGTGATCTAAGCGTGGCACCTTGATATGTAGCGAATGCTACAAGGGCCCAGCCCTGAAAGCTCTTGCTGCTCTTCACTGTCCCTTGGCACCCTACCTACAGGCACAACAGCACCGGGGATCTGTGCTTTCCCAGAGACGGAACATCTCACGGGGCTCAGTCTCGTCAAGCCTCTTTCTGAAAAGGCGAACGGCCGGATCGTTCTCCCACGAGGAAGGGCCCAGCCCTGAAAGCTCTTGCTGCTCTTCACTGTCCCTTGGCACCCTACCTACAGGCACAACAGCACTGGGGATCTGTGCTTTCCCAGAGACAGAACATCTCACGGGGCAAAGTCTCGGCAAGCCTCTTTCTGAAAAGGCAAACGCCAGATCATTCTCCCATGAGGAAGGGCCCAGCCCTGAAAGCTCTTGCTGCTCTTCACCGTCCCTTGGCACCCTACCTACAGGCACAACAGCACTGGGGATCTGTGCTTTCCCAGAGACGGAATATCTCACGGTGCTCAGTCTCGGCAAGCCTATTTCTGAAAAGGCGAACGGTTGGATCCTTCTCCCCCGAGGAAGGGCCCAGCCCTGAAAGCTCTTGCTGCTCTTCACTGTCCCTTGGGACCCTACCTACAGGCACAACAGCACTGGGGATCTGTGCTTTCCCAGAGACGGAACATCTCACGGCGCTCAGTCTCGGCAAGCCTCTTTCTGAAAAGGCAAACGGTCGGATCCTTGTCCCATGAGGAAGGGCCCAGCCCTGAAAGCTCTTGCTGCTCTTCACCGTCCCTTGGCACCCTACCTACAGGCACAACAGCACTGGGGATCTGTGCTTTCCCAGAGACGGAATATCTCACGGTGCTCAGTCTCGGCAAGCCTCTTTCTGAAAAGGCGAACGGCCAGATCCTTCTCCCACGAGGAAGGGCCCAGCCCTGAAAGCTCTTGCTGCTCTTTACCGTCCCTTGTGGCCCTACCTACAGGCACAACAGCACTGGGCATCCGTGCATTCCCAGAGACAGAACATCTCATGGCGCTCAGAGACGGAACATCCTTTTTCTGAAAAGGCGAACGATCGGATCCTTCTCCCACGAGGAAGGGCCCAGCCCTGAAAGCTCTTGCTGCTCTTCACCGTCCCTTGGCACCCTACCTACAGGCACAACAGCACTGGGGATCTGTGCTTTCCCAGAGACGGAACATCTCACGGGGCTCAGTCTCGGCAAGCCTCTTTCTGAAAAGGCGAACGGTCGGATCCTTGTCCCACGAGGAAGGGCCCAGCCCTGAAAGCTCTTGCTGCTCTTCACTGTCCCTTGGCACCCTACCTACAGGCACAACAGCACTGGGGATCTGTGCTTTCCCAGAGACAGAACATCTCGTGGCGCTACGCCTCGGCAGAGCCTCTTTCTGAAAAGGCGAACGGTCGGATCCTTCTCCCACGGGGAAGGGCCCAGCCCTGAAAGCTCTTGCTGCTCTTCACCGTCCCTTGGCACCCTACCTACAGGCACAACAGCACTGGGGATCTGTGCTTTCCCAGAGACGGAACATCTCACGGGGCTCAGTCTCGGCAAGCCTCTTTCTGAAAAGGCGAACGGTCGGATACTTGTCCCACGAGGAAGGGCCCAGCCCTGAAAGCTCTTGCTGCTCTTCACTGTCCCTTGGCACCCTACCTACAGGCACAACAGCACTGGGCATCCGCGCATTCCCAGAGACTTAACATCTCATGGCACTCAGAGACGGTACATCCTTTTTCTGAAAAGGCGAACTGTGCGATCCTTCTCCCACGAGGAATGGCCTAGCCCTGAAAGCTCTTTCTGCTCTTCACTGTCCCTTGGCACCCTACCTACAGGCACAACAGCACTGGGGATCTGTGCTTTCCCAGAGACGGAATATCTCACGGCGCTCAGTCTCGGCAAGACTCTTTCTGAAAAGGTGAACGGTGCGATCCATCTCCCCCGAGGAAGGGCCCAGCCCTGAAAGCTCTTGCTGCTCTTCACCGTCCCTTGTGGCCCTACCTACAGGCACAACAGCACTAGGGATCTGTGCTTTCGCAGAGATGGAACATCTCGTGGCGCTGCGCCTCGGCAGAGCCTCTTTCTGAAAAGGCGAACGGTCGGATACTTCTCACATGAGGAAGGGCCCAGCCCTGAATGCTCTTGCTGCTCTTCACTGTCCCTTGGCACCCTACCTACATGCACAACAGCACTTGGGATCTGTGCATTCCCAGAGACAGAACATCTCATGGCGCTCAGAGACGGAACATCCTTTTTCTGAAAAGGCGAACGGTCGGATCCTTCTCCCACGAGGAAGGGCCCAGCCCTGAAAGCTCTTGCTGCTCTTCACTGTCCCTTGGCACCCTACCTACAGGCACAACAGGACCGGGGATCTGTGCTTTCCCAGAGACGGAACATCTCACGGGGCTCAGTCTCGTCAAGCCTCTTTCTGAAAAGGCGAACGGCCGGAACGTTCTCCCACGAGGAAGGGCCCAGCCCTGAAAGCTCTTGCTGCTCTTCACTGTCCCTTGGCACCCTACCTACAGGCACAACAGCACTGGGGATCTGTGCTTTCCCAGAGACAGAACATCTCACGGGGCAAAGTCTCGGCAAGCCTCTTTCTGAAAAGGCAAACGCCAGATCATTCTCCCATGAGGAAGGGCCCAGCCCTGAAAGCTCTTGCTGCTCTTCACCGTCCCTTGGCACCCTACCTACAGGCACAACAGCACTGGGGTTCTGTGTTTTCCCAGGGACGGAATATCTCACGGGGCTCAGTCTCGGCAAGCCTCTTTCTGAAAAGGCGAACGGTGCGATACATTTCCCCCGAGGAAGGGCCCAGCCCTGAAAGCTCTTGCTGCTCTTCACCGTCCCTTGGCACCCTACCTGCAGGCACAACAGCACTGGGGATCTGTGCTTTCCCAGAGACGGAACATCTCACGGGGCTCAGTCTCTTCAAGCCTCTTTCTGAAAAGGCGAACGGTCGGATCCTTCTCCCCCGAGGAAGGGCCCAGCCCTGAAAGCTCTTGCTGCTCTTCACCGTCCCTTGGCACCCTACCTACAGGCACAACAGCACTGGGCATCCGTGCTTTCGCAGAGACGGAACATCTCGTGGCGCTACGCCTCGGCAGAGCCTCTTTCTGAAAAGGCGAACGGTCGGATCCTTCTCCCACGAGGAAGGGCCCAGCCCTGAAAGCTCTTGCTGCTCTTCACCGTCCCTTGTGGCCCTACCTACAGGCACAACAGCACTGGGCATCTGTGCTTTCGCAGAGACAGAACATATCGTGGCGCTCCGCCTCGGCAGAGCCTCTTTCTGAAAAGGCGAACGGTCGGATCCTTCTCCCACGAGGAAGAGCCCAGCCCTGAAAGCTCTTGCTGCTCTTCACCGTCCCTTGGCACCCTACCTACAGGCACAACAGCACTGGGGATCTGTGCTTTCCCAGAGACGGAACATCTCACGGGGCTCAGTCTCGGCAAGACTCTTTCTGAAAAGGCGAACGGTCGGATCCTTCTCCCACGAGGAAGGGCCCAGCCCTGAAAGCTCTTGCTGCTCTTCACTGTCCCTTGGCACCCTACCTGCAGGCACAACAGCACTGGGGATCTGTGCTTTCGCAGAGACGGAACATCTCACGGGGCTCAGTCTCTTCAAGCCTCTTTCTGAAAAGGCGAACGGTCGGATCCTTCTCCCCCGAGGAAGGGCCCAGCCCTGAAAGCTCTTGCTGCTCTTCACTGTCCCTTGGCACCCTACCTACAGGCACAACAGCACTGGGCATCCGTGCTTTCGCAGAGACGGAACATCTCGTGGCGCTACGCCTCGGCAGAGCCTCTTTCTGAAAGGCGAACAGTCGGATAATTGTCACACGAGGAAGGGCCCAGCACTGAAAGCTCTTGCTGCTCTTCACCGTCCCTTGGCACCCTACCTACAGGCACAACAGCACCAGGGATCTGTGCTTTCCCAGAGCCGGAACATCTCACGGAGCTCAGTCTCGGCAAGCCTCTTTCTGAAAAGGCGAACGGTCGGATACTTCTCCCACGAGGAAGGGCCCAGCCCTGAATGCTCTTGCTGCTCTTCACCGTCCCTTGGCACCCTACCTACAGGCACAACAGCACTGGGCATCCGTGCATTCCCAGAGACAGAACATCTCATGGCGCTCAGAGACGGAACATCCTTTTTCTGAAAAGGCGAACGATCGGATCCTTCTCCCACGAGGAAGGGCCCAGCCCTGAAAGCTCTTGCTGCTCTTCACCGTCCCTTGGCACCCTACCTACAGGCACAACAGCACTGGGGATCTGTGTTTTCCCAGAGACGGAATATCTCACGGGGCTCAGCCTCGGCAAGACTCTTTCTGAAAAGGCGAACGGTCGGATCCTTCTCCCCCGAGGAAGGGCCCAGCCCTGAAAGCTGTTGCTGCTCTTCACCGTCCCTTGTGGCCCTACCTACAGGCACAACAGCACTGGGCATCCGTGCTTTCCCAGAGACGGAACATCTCACGGCGCTCCGCCTCGGCAGAGCCTCTTTCTGAAAAGGCGAACGGTCGGATCCTTCTCCCACGAGGAAGGGCCCAGCCCTGAAAGCTCTTGCTGCTCTTCACCGTCCCTTGGCACCCTACCTACAGGCACAACAGCACTGGGGATCTGTGCTTTCCCAGAGACGGAACATCTCACGGGGCTCAGTCTCGGCAAGACTCTTTCTGAAAAGGCGAACGGTCGGATCCTTCTCCCATGAGGAAGGGCCCAGCCCTGAAAGTTCTTGCTGCTCTTCACTGTCCCTTGGCACCCTACCTACAGGCACAACAGCACTGGGGATCTGTGTTTTCCCAGGGACGGAATATCTCACGGGGCTCAGTCTCGGCAAGCCTCTTTCTGAAAAGGCGAACGGTGCGATCCATCTCCCCCGAGGAAGGGCCCAGCCCTGAAAGCTCTTGCTGCTCTTCACCGTCCCTTGGCACCCTACCTGCAGGCACAACAGCACTGGGGATCTGTGCTTTCCCAGAGACGGAACATCTCACGGGGCTCAGTCTCTTCAAGCCTCTTTCTGAAAAGGCGAACGGTCGGATCCTTCTCCCCCGAGGAAGGGCCCAGCCCTGAAAGCTCTTGCTGCTCTTCACCGTCCCTTGGCACTCTACCTACAGGCACAACAGCACTGGGGATCTGTGCTTTCGCAGAGACGGAACATCTCGTGGCGCTACGCCTCGGCAGAGCCTCTTTCTGAAAAGGCGAACGGTCGGATCCTTCTCCCACGAGGAAGGGCCCAGCCCTGAAAGCTCTTGGTGCTCTTCACCGTCCCTTGTGGCCCTACCTACAGGCACAACAGCACTGGGGATCTGTGCTTTCCCAGAGACGGAACATCTCACGGGGCACAGTCTCGGCAAGCCTCTTTCTGAAAAGGCGAACGGTCGGATACTTGTCACACGAGGAAGGGCCCAGCCCTGAAAGCTCTTGCTGCTCTTCACTGTCCCTTGGCACCCTACCTACAGGCACAACAGCACTGGGCATCCGTGCATTCCCAGAGACGAAACATCTCATGGCGCTCAGAGACGGTACATCCTTTTTCTGAAAAGGCGAACGGTGTGATCCTTCTCCCACGAGGAAGGGCCTAGCCCTGAAAGCTTATGCTGCTCTTCACTGTCCCTTGGCACCCTACCTACAGGCACAACAGCACTGGGGATCTGTGCTTTCCCAGAGACGGAATATCTCACGGCGCTCAGTCTCGGCAAGACTCTTTCTGAAAAGGCGAACAGTGCGAGCCATCTCCCCCGAGGAAGGGCCCAGCCCTGAAAGCTCTTGCTGCTCTTCACTGTCCCTTGGCACCCTACCTACAGGCACAACAGCACTGGGCATCCGTGCATTCCCAGAGACAGAACATCTCATGGCGCTCAGAGACGGAACATCCTTTTTCTGAAAAGGCGAACGATCGGATCCTTCTCCCACGAGGAAGGACCCAGCCCTGAAAGCTCTTGAGGCTCTTCACTGTCCCTTGGCACCCTACCTACAGGCACAACAGCACCAGGGATCTGTGCTTTCCCAGAGACGGAACATCTCACGGGGCTCAGTCTCGGCAAGCCTCTTTCTGAAAAGGCGAACGGCCGGATCGTTCTCCCACGAGGAAGGGCCCAGCCCTGAAAGCTCTTGCTGCTCTTCACTGTCCCTTGGCACCCTACCTACAGGCACAACAGCACTGGGGATCTGTGCTTTCCCAGAGACAGAACATCTCACGGGGCACAGTCTCGGCAAGCCTCTTTCTGAAAAGGCAAACGCCAGATCATTCTCCCATGAGGAAGGGCCCAGCCCTGAAAGCTCTTGCTGCTCTTCACCGTCCCTTGGCACCCTACCTACAGGCACAACAGCACTGGGGATCTGTGCTTTCCCAGAGACAGAATATCTCACGGTGCTCAGTCTCGGCAAGCCTATTTCTGAAAAGGCGAACGGTTGGATCCTTCTCCCCCGAGGAAGGGCCCAGCCCTGAAAGCTCTTGCTGCTCTTCACTGTCCCTTGGCACCCTACCTACAGGCACAACAGCACTGGGCATCCGTGCATTCCCAGAGACAGAACATCTCATGGCGCTCAGAGACGGAACATCCTTTTTCTGAAAAGGCGAACGATCGGATCCTTCTCGCACGAGGAAGGGCCCAGCCCTGAAAGCTCTTGAGGCTCTTCACTGTCCCTTGGCACCCTACCTACAGGCACAACAGCACCAGGGATATGTGCTTTCCCAGAGACGGAACATCTCACGGGGCTCAGTCTCGGCAAGCCTCTTTCTGAAAAGGCGAACGGCCGGATCGTTCTCCCCCGAGGAAGGGCCCAGCCCTGAAAGCTCTTGCTGCTCTTCACCGTCCCTTGGCACCCTACCTACATGCACAATAGCCCTGGGGATCTGTGCATTCCCAGAGACAGAACATCTCATGGCGCTCAGAGACGGAACATCCTTTTTCTGAAAAGGCGAACGGTCGGATCCTTCTCCCACGAGGAAGGGCCCAGCCCTGAAAGCTCTTGCTGCTCTTCACCATCCCTTGGCACCCTACCTACAGGCACAACAGTACCGGGGATCTGTGCTTTCCCAGAGACGGAACATCTCACGGGGCTCAGTCTCGTCAAGCCTCTTTCTGAAAAGGCGAACGGCCGGATCGTTCTCCCACGAGGAAGGGCCCAGCCCTGAAAGCTCTTGCTGCTCTTCACTGTCCCTTGGCACCCTACCTACAGGCACAACAGCACTGGGGATCTGTGCTTTCCCAGAGACAGAACATCTCACGGGGCACAGTCTCGGCAAGCCTCTTTCTGAAAAGGTGAACGGTTGGATCCTTCTCCCCCGAGGAAGGGCCCAGCCCTGAAAGCTCTTGCTGCTCTTCACTGTCCCTTGGCACCCTACCTGCAGGCACAACAGCACTGGGGATCTGTGCTTTCCCAGAGACGGAATATCTCACGGGGCTCAGTCTCGGCAAGCCTCTTTCTGAAAAGGCGAACGGTCGGATCCATCTCCCCCGAGGAAGGGCCCAGCCCTGAAAGCTCTTGCTGCTCTTCACTGTCCCTTGGCACCCTACCTACAGGCACAACAGCACTGGGGATCTGTGTTTTCCCAGGGACGGAATATCTCACGGGGCTCAGTCTCGGCAAGCCTCTTTCTGAAAATGCGAACGGTGCGATCCATTTCCCCCGAGGAAGGGCCCAGCCCTGAAAGCTCTTGCTGCTCTTCACCGTCCCTTGGCACCCTACCTACAGGAACAACAGCACTGGGCATCCGTGCTTTCGCAGAGACGGAACATCTCGTGGCGCTACGCCTCGGCAGAGCCTCTTTCTGAAAAGGCGAACAGTCGGATACTTGTCACACGAGGAAGGGCCCAGCCCTGAAAGCTCTTGCTGCTCTTCACAGTCCCTTGGCACCATACCTACAGGCACAACAGCACTGGGGATCTGTGCTTTCCCAGAGACGGAACATCTCACGGAGCTCATTATCGGCGAGCCTCTTTCTGAAAAGGCGAACGATCGGATCCTTCTCCCACGAGGAAGGGCCCAGCCCTGAATGCTCTTGCTGCCCTTCACCGTCCCTTGGCACCCTACCTACAGGCACAACAGCACTGGGCATCCGTGCATTCCCAGAGACAGAACATCTCTTGGCGCTCTAGAGACGGAACATCCTTTTTCTGAAAAGGCGAACGATCGGATCCTTCTCCCACGAGGAAGGGCCCAGCCCTGAAAGCTCTTGCTGCTCTTCACCGTCCCTTGTGGCCCTACCTACAGGCACAACAGCACTGGGGATCTGTGCTTTCCCAGAGACGGAACATCTCACGGGGCTCAGTCTCGGCAAGCCTCTTTCTGAAAAGGCGAACAGTTGGATCCTTCTCCCCCGAGGAAGGGCTTCAGCCCTGAAAGCTCTTGCTGCTCTTCACCGTCCCTTGGCACCCTACCTACAGGCACAACAGCACCAGGGATCTGTGCTTTCCCAGAGACGGAACATCTCACGGGGCTCAGTCTCGGCAAGCCTCTTTCTGAAAAGGCGAACGGTCGGATACTTGTCCCCCGAGGAAGGGCCTAGCCCTGAAAGCTCTTGCTGCTTTTCACTGTCCCTTGGCACCCTACCTACAGGCACAACAGCACTGGGCATCCGTGCATTCCCAGAGACAGAACATCTCTTGGCGCTCTAGAGACGGAACATCCTTTTTCTAAAAAGGCGAACGGTCGGATCCTTCTTCCACGAGGAAGGGCCCAGCCCTGAAAGCTCTTGCTGCTCTTCACCGTCCCTTGGCACCCTACCTACAGGCACAACAGCACTGGGGATCTGTGCTTTCCCAGAGACGGAACATCTCACGGGGCTCAGTCTCGGCAAGCCTCTTTCTGAAAAGGCGAACGGTGCGATCCATTTCCCCCGAGGAAGGGCCCAGCCCTGAAAGCTCTTGCTGCTCTTCACTGTCCCTTGGCACCCTACCTACAGGCACAACAGCACTGGGGATCTGTGCTTTCCCAGAGACGGAACATCTCACGGGGCTCAGTCTCGGCAAGACTCTTTCTGAAAAGGCGAACGGTCGGATCCTTCTCCCACGAGGAAGGGCCCAGACCTGAAAGCTCTTGCTGCTCTTCACTGTCCCTTGGCACCCTACCTGTAGGCACAACAGCACTGGGGATCTGTGTTTTCCCAGGGACGGAATATCTCACGGGGCTCAGTCTCGGCAATCCTCTTTCTGAAAAGGCGAACGGTGCGATCCATCTCCCCCGAGGAAGGGCCCAGCCCTGAAAGCTCTTGCTGCTCTTCACCGTCCCTTGGCACCCTACCTACAGGCACAACAGCACTGGGGATCTGTGCTTTCGCAGAGACGGAACATCTCGTGGCGCTACGCCTCGGCAGAGCCTCTTTCTGAAAAGGCGAACGGTCGGATCCTTCTCCCACGAGGAAGGGCCCAGCCCTGAAAGCTCTTGCTGCTCTTCACCGTCCCTTGTGGCCCTACCTACAGGCAGAACAGCACTGGGGATCTGTGCTTTCCCAGAGACGGAACATCTCACGGGGCACAGTCTCGGCAAGCCTCTTTCTGAAAAGGCGAACGGTCGGATAATTGTCCCACGAGGAAGGGCCCAGCCCTGAAAGCTCTTGCTGCTCTTCACTGTCCCTTGGCACCCTACCTACAGGCACAACAGCACTGGGCATCCGTGCATTCCCAGAGACGAAACATCTCATGGCGCTCAGAGACGGTACATCCTTTTTCTGAAAAGGCGAACGGTCGGATCCATCTCCCCCGAGGAAGGGCCCAGCCCTGAAAGCTCTTGCTGCTCTTCACTGTCCCTTGGCACCCTACCTACAGGCACAACAGCACTGGGGATCTGTGTTTTCCCAGGGACGGAATATCTCACGGGGCTCAGTCTCGGCAAGCCTCTTTCTGAAAATGCGAACGGTGCGATCCATTTCCCCCGAGGAAGGGCCCAGCCCTGAAAGCTCTTGCTGCTCTTCACCGTCCCTTGGCACCCTACCTACAGGCACAACAGCACTGGGCATCCGTGCTTTCCCAGAGACGGAACATCTCACGGAGCTCAGTCTCGGCAAGCCTCTTTCTGAAAAGGCGAACGATCGGATCCTTCTCCCACGAGGAAGGGCCCAGCCCTGAATGCTCTTGCTGCCCTTCACCGTCCCTTGGCACCCTACCTACAGGCACAACAGCACTGGGCATCCGTGCATTCCCAGAGACAGAACATCTCATGGCGCTCAGAGACGGAACATCCTTTTTCTGAAAAGGCGAACGATCGGATCCTTCTCCCACGAGGAAGGGCCCAGCCCTGAAAGCTCTTGCTGCTCTTCACCGTCCCTTGTGGCCCTACCTACAGGCACAACAGCACTGGGGATCTGTGCTTTCCCAGAGACGGAACATCTCACGGGGCTCAGTCTCGGCAAGCCTCTTTCTGAAAAGGCGAACGGTCGGATACTTGTCCCCCGAGGAAGGGCCTAGCCCTGAAAGCTCTTGCTGCTCTTCACTGTCCCTTGGCACCCTACCTACAGGCACAACAGCACTGGGCATCCGTGCATTCCCAGAGACAGAACATCTCTTGGCGCTCTAGAGACGGAACATCCTTTTTCTAAAAAGGCGAACGGTCGGATCCTTCTTCCACGAGGAAGGGCCCAGCCCTGAAAGCTCTTGCTGCTCTTCACCGTCCCTTGGCACCCTACCTACAGGCAGAACAGCACCGGGGATCTGTGCTTTCCCAGAGACGGAACATCTCACGGGGCTCAGTCTCGGCAAGACTCTTTCTGAAAAGGCGAACGGTCGGATCCTTCTCCCACGAGGAAGGGCCCAGACCTGAAAGCTCTTGCTGCTCTTCACTGTCCCTTGGCACCCTACCTGTAGGCACAACAGCACTGGGGATCTGTGTTTTCCCAGGGACGGAACATCTCACGGGGCTCAGTCTCGTCAAGCCTCTTTCTGAAAAGGCGAACAGTTGGATCCTTCTCCCCCGAGGAAGGGCTCAGCCCTGAAAGCTCTTGCTGCTCTTCACCGTCCCTTGGCACCCTACCTACAGGCACAACAGCACTGGGGATCTGTGCTTTCCCAGAGACGGAACATCTCACGGGGCTCAGTCTCAGCAAGCCTCTTTCTGAAAAGGCGAACGGTGCGATCCATTTCCCCCGAGGAAGGGCCCAGCCCTGAAAGCTCTTGCTGCTCTTCACCGTCCCTTGGCACCATACCTACAGGCACAACAGCACTGGGGATCTGTGCTTTGCCAGAGACGGAACATCTCACGGAGCTCAGTCTCGGCAGAGCCTCTTTCTGAAAAGGCGAACGATCGGATCCTTCTCCCACGAGGAAGGGCCCAGCCCTGAATGCTCTTGCTGCCCTTCACCGTCCCTTGGCACCCTACCTACAGGCACAACAGCACTGGGCATCCGTGCATTCCCAGAGACAGAACATCTCATGGCGCTCAGAGACGGAACATCCTTTTTCTGAAAAGGCGAACGGTCGGATCCTTCTCCCACGGGGAAGGGCCCAGCCCTGAAAGCTCTTGCTGCTCTTCACCGTCCCTTGGCACCCTACCTACAGGCACAACAGCACTGGGGATCTGTGCTTTCCCAGAGACGGAACATCTCACGGGGCTCAGTCTCGGCAAGCCTCTTTCTGAAAAGGCGAACAGTTGGATCCTTCTCCCCCGAGGAAGGGCTCAGCCCTGAAAGCTCTTGCTGCTCTTCACCGTCCCTTGGCACCCTACCTACAGGCACAACAGCACCAGGGATCTGTGCTTTCCCAGAGACGGAACATCTCACGGGGCTCAGTCTCGGCAAGCCTCTTTCTGAAAAGGCGAACGGTCGGATACTTGTCCCCCGAGGAAGGGCCTAGCCCTGAAAGCTCTTGCTGCTCTTCACTGTCCCTTGGCACCCTACCTACAGGCACAACAGCACTGGGCATCCGTGCATTCCCAGAGACAGAACATCTCTTGGCGCTCTAGAGACGGAACATCCTTTTTCTAAAAAGGCGAACGGTCGGATCCTTCTTCCACGAGGAAGGGCCCAGCCCTGAAAGCTCTTGCTGCTCTTCACCGTCCCTTGGCACCCTACCTACAGGCAGAACAGCACCGGGGATCTGTGCTTTCCCAGAGACGGAACATCTCACGGGGCTCAGTCTCGGCAAGACTCTTTCTGAAAAGGCGAACGGTCGGATCCTTCTCCCACGAGGAAGGGCCCAGACCTGAAAGCTCTTGCTGCTCTTCACTGTCCCTTGGCACCCTACCTGTAGGCACAACAGCACTGGGGATCTGTGTTTTCCCAGGGACGGAACATCTCACGGGGCTCAGTCTCGTCAAGCCTCTTTCTGAAAAGGCGAACAGTTGGATCCTTCTCCCCCGAGGAAGGGCTCAGCCCTGAAAGCTCTTGCTGCTCTTCACCGTCCCTTGGCACCCTACCTACAGGCACAACAGCACTGGGGATCTGTGCTTTCCCAGAGACGGAACATCTCACGGGGCTCAGTCTCGGCAAGCCTCTTTCTGAAAAGGCGAACGGTGCGATCCATTTCCCCCGAGGAAGGGCCCAGCCCTGAAAGCTCTTGCTGCTCTTCACCGTCCCTTGGCACCATACCTACAGGCACAACAGCACTGGGGATCTGTGCTTTGCCAGAGACGGAACATCTCACGGAGCTCAGTCTCGGCAGAGCCTCTTTCTGAAAAGGCGAACGATCGGATCCTTCTCCCACGAGGAAGGGCCCAGCCCTGAATGCTCTTGCTGCCCTTCACCGTCCCTTGGCACCCTACCTACAGGCACAACAGCACTGGGCATCCGTGCATTCCCAGAGACAGAACATCTCATGGCGCTCAGAGACGGAACATTCTTTTTCTGAAAAGGCGAACGGTCGGATCCTTCTCCCACGGGGAAGGGCCCAGCCCTGAAAGCTCTTGCTGCTCTTCACCGTCCCTTGGCACCCTACCTACAGGCACAACAGCACTGGGGATCTGTGCTTTCCCAGAGACGGAACATCTCACGGGGCTCAGTCTCGGCAAGCCTCTTTCTGAAAAGGCGAACGGTCGGATACTTGTCCCACGAGGAAGGGCCCAGCCCTGAAAGCTCTTGCTGCTCTTCACTGTCCCTTGGCACCCTACCTACAGGCACAACAGCACTGGGCATCCGCGCATTCCCAGAGACTTAACATCTCATGGCGCTCAGAGACGGTACATCCTTTTTCTGAAAAGGCGAACGGTGCGATCCTTCTCCCACGAGGAATGGCCTAGCCCTGAAAGCTCTTTCTGCTCTTCACTGTCCCTTGGCACCCTACCTACAGGCACAACAGCACTGGGGATCTGTGCTTTCCCAGAGACGGAATATCTCACGGCGCTCAGTCTCGGCAAGACTCTTTCTGAAAAGGTGAACGGTGCGATCCATCTCCCCCGAGGAAGGGCCCAGCCCTGAAAGCTCTTGCTGCTCTTCACCGTCCCTTGTGGCCCTACCTACAGGCACAACAGCACTAGGGATCTGTGCTTTCGCAGAGACGGAACATCTCGTGGCGCTCCGCCTCGGCAGAGCCTCTTTCTGAAAAGGCGAACGGTCGGATACTTGTCACATGAGGAAGGGCCCAGCCCTGAATGCTCTTGCTGCTCTTCACTGTCCCTTGGCACCCTACCTACATGCACAACAGCACTTGGGATCTGTGCATTCCCAGAGACAGAACATCTCATGGCGCTCAGAGACGGAACATCCTTTTTCTGAAAAGGCGAACGGTCGGATCCTTCTCCCACGAGGAAGGGCCTGTAGGGGTCGGCGTTCGGAAGATCTCGCGTTGTCACAGAAAGTTAGAGGGTTAGTCGCAGCCTTGTGATGTACCTGTAACCCCACCTCCCCTTGTTAGTATAAAAGGAATTAACTGCGCAATAAAAGGCGGAAGTTGGCGCTCACACTGTGTGTGTTATCTGTCTCTTTCCCTGGTCCGGGCCGACCAGTGATCTAAGCGTGGCACCTTGATATGTAGCGAATGCTACATAGTGGTGACCCCGACGTGATCGGTTGCCATGGCGACGATGGAACTTGCGCAAGTGATTAAGGTGTTGAAAGGGTTGGCTAATGAGGTGGGTGCCCGAGGAACGATTAGGAGGGGCCCCACGGGCGAATGCATCCAATGGGTGCTGCGCCGGGGAGGGATGAGTTCTCCCACAGAAGTTTTTAGTCCCCCAAATTGGGGAGTGGTTCGGGAGATGTTGCTTCAGTCGGCGCTCGAGGGTGAGCACGGCGCTGCGGAACGATTACGAGCTTGGGACATGGTGGAGGGGGTAGTTAAGGTGGGACAAAAGGCTAGGGAGTGCAGGTCGGCGGCGCGAGCTATCCTGTTTGCGGATGAAGCGCCGGTTCGAAAACAACGGGGGATAGTGCCCCCAGAGACGGTGGGACAAGATCAGACGGAGTGGGTGGTTGTGGAGCGGGGCTCGCGGAGCGGGTCCTCTCTGACTGATAGCGTGGACTCAGAGGGTGCGGCGGAGATAGGGGTTTTTCCGGTGGAGACGGTACCTCCGAGACTGGATGGGCCCTCTCTGCGGCGGGCATGGGAGGTGTTACGGCAGGATCTTCTGAAGGAGTTGCGGGAATGCCTCCTGGACTGGGTTCCCGGCGGGGATGTTAAGGGGGAATTGTACCGTCAGGTGAAGGAATGGGAGGAAAGAACGCCCCCGGAGGGGGAGCTCAAGAAGCTGAGAGAGTTAAAAACTGTAGTAGCGGGGGAACCACCCCCCGGCGAGGGAAACCAGGCGCCCTTGCCGGGAGAGCAGGCGGAGTTTCTGCCTGCCGAGCCTATGCAGGTTGACTCTGTGCCTGCCGAGCCTATGCAGGTTGAGCCTTTGCCTGCAGCGGCCGAGCCTCTGCCTGCGCAGGCTGCGCCAGTGCCTGCGGCGGGTGAGCCTTTGCTTGTGGCGGCCGAGCCTCTGCCTGCGCAGGCTGCGCCAGTGCCTGCGGCGGCTGAGCCTTTGCTTGTGGCGGCCGAGCCTCTGCCTGCGCAGGCTGCGCCAGTGCCTGCGGCGGCTGAGCCTTTGCTTGTGGCGGCCGAGCCTCTGCCTGCGCAGGCTGCACCAGTGCCTGCGGCGGCCGGGCCCGTGCCTGTGCGGGCTGAGCCTTTGCCTGTGGCGGCCGAGCCTTTGCCTGTGGCGGCCGAGCCTCTGCCTGCGCAGGCTGCGCCAGTGCCTGCGCGGGCCGGGCCTTTGCCTGCGGCGGTCGGGCCCGTGCCTGTGCGGGCTGAGCCTTTGCCTGCGGCGGCTGAGCCTTTGCTTGTGGCGGCCGAGCCTCTGCCTGCGCAGGCTGCGCCAGTGCCTGCGGCGGCCGGGCCCGTGCCTGTGCGGGCTGAGCCTTTGCCTGTGGCGGCCGAGCCTCTGCCTGCGCAGGCCGGGCCGTTGCCTGTGCGGGCCGGGCCGTTGCCTGTGCGGGCCGAGCCGTTGCCTGTGCGGGTCGGGCCTACTGAGCCTGTGCTGGCTGCGCCTTTGCCTGCGGGGCCTGGCCCTGTTGTGCCTATTCTTGCTGCGCCATCAACTGCGCCGTCTGCCGCTCCTGGGCCGGAACGGGTTAATCCTTCGGCTGGGCCCTTCCGAAACTGGCGCTCGGTACCAGCAGCTATAGACTCCGGTTATTCCGATGAGGAGAGGATGGATGGCGTGATACAGCAGCCATCGAGAAGTGCGCCACAGAGACAGGCAAGGGAGGGACAGGACGCCTTACAGAGGCTGAGGGGTTTGTTACAGAGGTATTGGAGGGGAGTTAAAAAAAAAAAAAAAAAAAAAAAAAAAAAGGAGGCGTTTCACTGGAAAGTCCTTGAGAACTTAAAGAATGCTGTGAGTCAGTGCGGAATCCACTTACTGATAAAGCCAGTAAGTGTATGTAGAACTTGCTTTAGGGAACAAGTGTGTTAAGCATACTTTGATTAAACATAGCATGAGCGAGGGTATGCCTGTGTACAGACACCTGAAGGGCTCCTGAAATGGGTTCCTAGTCGTATGATTCGTCCTGCCTTAACCTCGTAGTGTTTGAGTTTTCTTACAGATTGCTGTTATCCTGTCCTGGCTTATGACACCTTGGGTATCCGGATGACATCCCTCTCAGAGTCCATCAATACGTGCCTTTATGGGATCCGACTGTCGGAACTCGCGACCAGGAATCTAGGTGCCTCGGACATTAAGCCTTGACATCAACACACCAACGATAAGCCTTATAGAGTAATAGAAGTAACTCTTTCCAAGTCTTAACTTTCAATCTACCTCTTGTGTGAATTTCTATAAAGGAGCTTTTTGCTCTGCAGGGTAAATGGGATATTTACGGGTGTTTAAGATAGAGTGTTTTAAAGTAGTTGTAGAGATATGTTTCTACTCATGGCACTTTATATAGTTATTTCTTTGTGTGGAATTGTTCATAACAATAGAAGCCAACTCGTCATGGGGAGGGGAGAGATGTAGGGGTCGGCGTTCGGAAGATCTCGCGTTGTCACAGAAAGTTAGAGGGTTAGTCGCAGCCTTGTGATGTACCTGTAACCCCACCTCCCCTTGTTAGTATAAAAGGAATTAACTGCGCAATAAAAGGCGGAAGTTGGCGCTCACACTGTGTGTGTTATCTGTCTCTTTCCCTGGTCCGGGCCGACCAGTGATCTAAGCGTGGCACCTTGATATGTAGCGAATGCTACAAGGGCCCAGCCCTGAAAGCTCTTGCTGCTCTTCACTGTCCCTTGGCACCCTACCTACAGGCACAACAGCACCGGGGATCTGTGCTTTCCCAGAGACGGAACATCTCACGGGGCTCAGTCTCGTCAAGCCTCTTTCTGAAAAGGCGAACGGCCGGATCGTTCTCCCACGAGGAAGGGCCCAGCCCTGAAAGCTCTTGCTGCTCTTCACTGTCCCTTGGCACCCTACCTACAGGCACAACAGCACTGGGGATCTGTGCTTTCCCAGAGACAGAACATCTCACGGGGCAAAGTCTCGGCAAGCCTCTTTCTGAAAAGGCAAACGCCAGATCATTCTCCCATGAGGAAGGGCCCAGCCCTGAAAGCTCTTGCTGCTCTTCACCGTCCCTTGGCACCCTACCTACAGGCACAACAGCACTGGGGATCTGTGCTTTCCCAGAGACGGAATATCTCACGGTGCTCAGTCTCGGCAAGCCTATTTCTGAAAAGGCGAACGGTTGGATCCTTCTCCCCCGAGGAAGGGCCCAGCCCTGAAAGCTCTTGCTGCTCTTCACTGTCCCTTGGGACCCTACCTACAGGCACAACAGCACTGGGGATCTGTGCTTTCCCAGAGACGGAACATCTCACGGCGCTCAGTCTCGGCAAGCCTCTTTCTGAAAAGGCAAACGGTCGGATCCTTGTCCCATGAGGAAGGGCCCAGCCCTGAAAGCTCTTGCTGCTCTTCACCGTCCCTTGGCACCCTACCTACAGGCACAACAGCACTGGGGATCTGTGCTTTCCCAGAGACGGAATATCTCACGGTGCTCAGTCTCGGCAAGCCTCTTTCTGAAAAGGCGAACGGCCAGATCCTTCTCCCACGAGGAAGGGCCCAGCCCTGAAAGCTCTTGCTGCTCTTTACCGTCCCTTGTGGCCCTACCTACAGGCACAACAGCACTGGGCATCCGTGCATTCCCAGAGACAGAACATCTCATGGCGCTCAGAGACGGAACATCCTTTTTCTGAAAAGGCGAACGATCGGATCCTTCTCCCACGAGGAAGGGCCCAGCCCTGAAAGCTCTTGCTGCTCTTCACTGTCCCTTGGCACCCTACCTACAGGCACAACAGCACTGGGGATCTGTGCTTTCCCAGAGACGGAACATCTCACGGGGCTCAGTCTCGGCAAGCCTCTTTCTGAAAAGGCGAACGGTCGGATCCTTGTCCCACGAGGAAGGGCCCAGCCCTGAAAGCTCTTGCTGCTCTTCACTGTCCCTTGGCACCCTACCTACAGGCACAACAGCACTGGGGATCTGTGCTTTCCCAGAGACAGAACATCTCGTGGCGCTACGCCTCGGCAGAGCCTCTTTCTGAAAAGGCGAACGGTCGGATCCTTCTCCCACGGGGAAGGGCCCAGCCCTGAAAGCTCTTGCTGCTCTTCACCGTCCCTTGGCACCCTACCTACAGGCACAACAGCACTGGGGATCTGTGCTTTCCCAGAGACGGAACATCTCACGGGGCTCAGTCTCGGCAAGCCTCTTTCTGAAAAGGCGAACGGTCGGATACTTGTCCCACGAGGAAGGGCCCAGCCCTGAAAGCTCTTGCTGCTCTTCACTGTCCCTTGGCACCCTACCTACAGGCACAACAGCACTGGGCATCCGCGCATTCCCAGAGACTTAACATCTCATGGCACTCAGAGACGGTACATCCTTTTTCTGAAAAGGCGAACTGTGCGATCCTTCTCCCACGAGGAATGGCCTAGCCCTGAAAGCTCTTTCTGCTCTTCACTGTCCCTTGGCACCCTACCTACAGGCACAACAGCACTGGGGATCTGTGCTTTCCCAGAGACGGAATATCTCACGGCGCTCAGTCTCGGCAAGACTCTTTCTGAAAAGGTGAACGGTGCGATCCATCTCCCCCGAGGAAGGGCCCAGCCCTGAAAGCTCTTGCTGCTCTTCACCGTCCCTTGTGGCCCTACCTACAGGCACAACAGCACTAGGGATCTGTGCTTTCGCAGAGATGGAACATCTCGTGGCGCTGCGCCTCGGCAGAGCCTCTTTCTGAAAAGGCGAACGGTCGGATACTTCTCACATGAGGAAGGGCCCAGCCCTGAATGCTCTTGCTGCTCTTCACTGTCCCTTGGCACCCTACCTACATGCACAACAGCACTTGGGATCTGTGCATTCCCAGAGACAGAACATCTCATGGCGCTCAGAGACGGAACATCCTTTTTCTGAAAAGGCGAACGGTCGGATCCTTCTCCCACGAGGAAGGGCCCAGCCCTGAAAGCTCTTGCTGCTCTTCACTGTCCCTTGGCACCCTACCTACAGGCACAACAGGACCGGGGATCTGTGCTTTCCCAGAGACGGAACATCTCACGGGGCTCAGTCTCGTCAAGCCTCTTTCTGAAAAGGCGAACGGCCGGAACGTTCTCCCACGAGGAAGGGCCCAGCCCTGAAAGCTCTTGCTGCTCTTCACTGTCCCTTGGCACCCTACCTACAGGCACAACAGCACTGGGGATCTGTGCTTTCCCAGAGACAGAACATCTCACGGGGCAAAGTCTCGGCAAGCCTCTTTCTGAAAAGGCAAACGCCAGATCATTCTCCCATGAGGAAGGGCCCAGCCCTGAAAGCTCTTGCTGCTCTTCACCGTCCCTTGGCACCCTACCTACAGGCACAACAGCACTGGGGTTCTGTGTTTTCCCAGGGACGGAATATCTCACGGGGCTCAGTCTCGGCAAGCCTCTTTCTGAAAAGGCGAACGGTGCGATACATTTCCCCCGAGGAAGGGCCCAGCCCTGAAAGCTCTTGCTGCTCTTCACCGTCCCTTGGCACCCTACCTGCAGGCACAACAGCACTGGGGATCTGTGCTTTCCCAGAGACGGAACATCTCACGGGGCTCAGTCTCTTCAAGCCTCTTTCTGAAAAGGCGAACGGTCGGATCCTTCTCCCCCGAGGAAGGGCCCAGCCCTGAAAGCTCTTGCTGCTCTTCACCGTCCCTTGGCACCCTACCTACAGGCACAACAGCACTGGGCATCCGTGCTTTCGCAGAGACGGAACATCTCGTGGCGCTACGCCTCGGCAGAGCCTCTTTCTGAAAAGGCGAACGGTCGGATCCTTCTCCCACGAGGAAGGGCCCAGCCCTGAAAGCTCTTGCTGCTCTTCACCGTCCCTTGTGGCCCTACCTACAGGCACAACAGCACTGGGCATCCGTGCTTTCGCAGAGACAGAACATATCGTGGCGCTCCGCCTCGGCAGAGCCTCTTTCTGAAAAGGCGAACGGTCGGATCCTTCTCCCACGAGGAAGAGCCCAGCCCTGAAAGCTCTTGCTGCTCTTCACCGTCCCTTGGCACCCTACCTACAGGCACAACAGCACTGGGGATCTGTGCTTTCCCAGAGACGGAACATCTCACGGGGCTCAGTCTCGGCAAGACTCTTTCTGAAAAGGCGAACGGTCGGATCCTTCTCCCACGAGGAAGGGCCCAGCCCTGAAAGCTCTTGCTGCTCTTCACTGTCCCTTGGCACCCTACCTGCAGGCACAACAGCACTGGGGATCTGTGCTTTCGCAGAGACGGAACATCTCACGGGGCTCAGTCTCTTCAAGCCTCTTTCTGAAAAGGCGAACGGTCGGATCCTTCTCCCCCGAGGAAGGGCCCAGCCCTGAAAGCTCTTGCTGCTCTTCACTGTCCCTTGGCACCCTACCTACAGGCACAACAGCACTGGGCATCCGTGCTTTCGCAGAGACGGAACATCTCGTGGCGCTACGCCTCGGCAGAGCCTCTTTCTGAAAGGCGAACAGTCGGATAATTGTCACACGAGGAAGGGCCCAGCACTGAAAGCTCTTGCTGCTCTTCACCGTCCCTTGGCACCCTACCTACAGGCACAACAGCACCAGGGATCTGTGCTTTCCCAGAGCCGGAACATCTCACGGAGCTCAGTCTCGGCAAGCCTCTTTCTGAAAAGGCGAACGGTCGGATACTTCTCCCACGAGGAAGGGCCCAGCCCTGAATGCTCTTGCTGCTCTTCACCGTCCCTTGGCACCCTACCTACAGGCACAACAGCACTGGGCATCCGTGCATTCCCAGAGACAGAACATCTCATGGCGCTCAGAGACGGAACATCCTTTTTCTGAAAAGGCGAACGATCGGATCCTTCTCCCACGAGGAAGGGCCCAGACCTGAAAGCTCTTGCTGCTCTTCACCGTCCCTTGGCACCCTACCTACAGGCACAACAGCACTGGGGATCTGTGTTTTCCCAGAGACGGAATATCTCACGGGGCTCAGCCTCGGCAAGACTCTTTCTGAAAAGGCGAACGGTCGGATCCTTCTCCCCCGAGGAAGGGCCCAGCCCTGAAAGCTGTTGCTGCTCTTCACCGTCCCTTGTGGCCCTACCTACAGGCACAACAGCACTGGGCATCCGTGCTTTCCCAGAGACGGAACATCTCACGGCGCTCCGCCTCGGCAGAGCCTCTTTCTGAAAAGGCGAACGGTCGGATCCTTCTCCCACGAGGAAGGGCCCAGCCCTGAAAGCTCTTGCTGCTCTTCACCGTCCCTTGGCACCCTACCTACAGGCACAACAGCACTGGGGATCTGTGCTTTCCCAGAGACGGAACATCTCACGGGGCTCAGTCTCGGCAAGACTCTTTCTGAAAAGGCGAACGGTCGGATCCTTCTCCCATGAGGAAGGGCCCAGCCCTGAAAGTTCTTGCTGCTCTTCACTGTCCCTTGGCACCCTACCTACAGGCACAACAGCACTGGGGATCTGTGTTTTCCCAGGGACGGAATATCTCACGGGGCTCAGTCTCGGCAAGCCTCTTTCTGAAAAGGCGAACGGTGCGATCCATCTCCCCCGAGGAAGGGCCCAGCCCTGAAAGCTCTTGCTGCTCTTCACCGTCCCTTGGCACCCTACCTGCAGGCACAACAGCACTGGGGATCTGTGCTTTCCCAGAGACGGAACATCTCACGGGGCTCAGTCTCTTCAAGCCTCTTTCTGAAAAGGCGAACGGTCGGATCCTTCTCCCCCGAGGAAGGGCCCAGCCCTGAAAGCTCTTGCTGCTCTTCACCGTCCCTTGGCACTCTACCTACAGGCACAACAGCACTGGGGATCTGTGCTTTCGCAGAGACGGAACATCTCGTGGCGCTACGCCTCGGCAGAGCCTCTTTCTGAAAAGGCGAACGGTCGGATCCTTCTCCCACGAGGAAGGGCCCAGCCCTGAAAGCTCTTGGTGCTCTTCACCGTCCCTTGTGGCCCTACCTACAGGCACAACAGCACTGGGGATCTGTGCTTTCCCAGAGACGGAACATCTCACGGGGCACAGTCTCGGCAAGCCTCTTTCTGAAAAGGCGAACGGTCGGATACTTGTCACACGAGGAAGGGCCCAGCCCTGAAAGCTCTTGCTGCTCTTCACTGTCCCTTGGCACCCTACCTACAGGCACAACAGCACTGGGCATCCGTGCATTCCCAGAGACGAAACATCTCATGGCGCTCAGAGACGGTACATCCTTTTTCTGAAAAGGCGAACGGTGTGATCCTTCTCCCACGAGGAAGGGCCTAGCCCTGAAAGCTTATGCTGCTCTTCACTGTCCCTTGGCACCCTACCTACAGGCACAACAGCACTGGGGATCTGTGCTTTCCCAGAGACGGAATATCTCACGGCGCTCAGTCTCGGCAAGACTCTTTCTGAAAAGGCGAACAGTGCGAGCCATCTCCCCCGAGGAAGGGCCCAGCCCTGAAAGCTCTTGCTGCTCTTCACTGTCCCTTGGCACCCTACCTACAGGCACAACAGCACTGGGCATCCGTGCATTCCCAGAGACAGAACATCTCATGGCGCTCAGAGACGGAACATCCTTTTTCTGAAAAGGCGAACGATCGGATCCTTCTCCCACGAGGAAGGGCCCAGCCCTGAAAGCTCTTGAGGCTCTTCACTGTCCCTTGGCACCCTACCTACAGGCACAACAGCACCAGGGATCTGTGCTTTCCCAGAGACGGAACATCTCACGGGGCTCAGTCTCGGCAAGCCTCTTTCTGAAAAGGCGAACGGCCGGATCGTTCTCCCACGAGGAAGGGCCCAGCCCTGAAAGCTCTTGCTGCTCTTCACTGTCCCTTGGCACCCTACCTACAGGCACAACAGCACTGGGGATCTGTGCTTTCCCAGAGACAGAACATCTCACGGGGCACAGTCTCGGCAAGCCTCTTTCTGAAAAGGCAAACGCCAGATCATTCTCCCATGAGGAAGGGCCCAGCCCTGAAAGCTCTTGCTGCTCTTCACCGTCCCTTGGCACCCTACCTACAGGCACAACAGCACTGGGGATCTGTGCTTTCCCAGAGACAGAATATCTCACGGTGCTCAGTCTCGGCAAGCCTATTTCTGAAAAGGCGAACGGTTGGATCCTTCTCCCCCGAGGAAGGGCCCAGCCCTGAAAGCTCTTGCTGCTCTTCACTGTCCCTTGGCACCCTACCTACAGGCACAACAGCACTGGGCATCCGTGCATTCCCAGAGACAGAACATCTCATGGCGCTCAGAGACGGAACATCCTTTTTCTGAAAAGGCGAACGATCGGATCCTTCTCGCACGAGGAAGGGCCCAGCCCTGAAAGCTCTTGAGGCTCTTCACTGTCCCTTGGCACCCTACCTACAGGCACAACAGCACCAGGGATATGTGCTTTCCCAGAGACGGAACATCTCACGGGGCTCAGTCTCGGCAAGCCTCTTTCTGAAAAGGCGAACGGCCGGATCGTTCTCCCCCGAGGAAGGGCCCAGCCCTGAAAGCTCTTGCTGCTCTTCACCGTCCCTTGGCACCCTACCTACATGCACAATAGCCCTGGGGATCTGTGCATTCCCAGAGACAGAACATCTCATGGCGCTCAGAGACGGAACATCCTTTTTCTGAAAAGGCGAACGGTCGGATACTTCTCCCACGAGGAAGGGCCCAGCCCTGAAAGCTCTTGCTGCTCTTCACCATCCCTTGGCACCCTACCTACAGGCACAACAGTACCGGGGATCTGTGCTTTCCCAGAGACGGAACATCTCACGGGGCTCAGTCTCGTCAAGCCTCTTTCTGAAAAGGCGAACGGCCGGATCGTTCTCCCACGAGGAAGGGCCCAGCCCTGAAAGCTCTTGCTGCTCTTCACTGTCCCTTGGCACCCTACCTACAGGCACAACAGCACTGGGGATCTGTGCTTTCCCAGAGACAGAACATCTCACGGGGCACAGTCTCGGCAAGCCTCTTTCTGAAAAGGTGAACGGTTGGATCCTTCTCCCCCGAGGAAGGGCCCAGCCCTGAAAGCTCTTGCTGCTCTTCACTGTCCCTTGGCACCCTACCTGCAGGCACAACAGCACTGGGGATCTGTGCTTTCCCAGAGACGGAATATCTCACGGGGCTCAGTCTCGGCAAGCCTCTTTCTGAAAAGGCGAACGGTCGGATCCATCTCCCCCGAGGAAGGGCCCAGCCCTGAAAGCTCTTGCTGCTCTTCACTGTCCCTTGGCACCCTACCTACAGGCACAACAGCACTGGGGATCTGTGTTTTCCCAGGGACGGAATATCTCACGGGGCTCAGTCTCGGCAAGCCTCTTTCTGAAAATGCGAACGGTGCGATCCATTTCCCCCGAGGAAGGGCCCAGCCCTGAAAGCTCTTGCTGCTCTTCACCGTCCCTTGGCACCCTACCTACAGGAACAACAGCACTGGGCATCCGTGCTTTCGCAGAGACGGAACATCTCGTGGCGCTACGCCTCGGCAGAGCCTCTTTCTGAAAAGGCGAACAGTCGGATACTTGTCACACGAGGAAGGGCCCAGCCCTGAAAGCTCTTGCTGCTCTTCACAGTCCCTTGGCACCATACCTACAGGCACAACAGCACTGGGGATCTGTGCTTTCCCAGAGACGGAACATCTCACGGAGCTCATTATCGGCGAGCCTCTTTCTGAAAAGGCGAACGATCGGATCCTTCTCCCACGAGGAAGGGCCCAGCCCTGAATGCTCTTGCTGCCCTTCACCGTCCCTTGGCACCCTACCTACAGGCACAACAGCACTGGGCATCCGTGCATTCCCAGAGACAGAACATCTCTTGGCGCTCTAGAGACGGAACATCCTTTTTCTGAAAAGGCGAACGATCGGATCCTTCTCCCACGAGGAAGGGCCCAGCCCTGAAAGCTCTTGCTGCTCTTCACCGTCCCTTGTGGCCCTACCTACAGGCACAACAGCACTGGGGATCTGTGCTTTCCCAGAGACGGAACATCTCACGGGGCTCAGTCTCGGCAAGCCTCTTTCTGAAAAGGCGAACAGTTGGATCCTTCTCCCCCGAGGAAGGGCTTCAGCCCTGAAAGCTCTTGCTGCTCTTCACCGTCCCTTGGCACCCTACCTACAGGCACAACAGCACCAGGGATCTGTGCTTTCCCAGAGACGGAACATCTCACGGGGCTCAGTCTCGGCAAGCCTCTTTCTGAAAAGGCGAACGGTCGGATACTTGTCCCCCGAGGAAGGGCCTAGCCCTGAAAGCTCTTGCTGCTTTTCACTGTCCCTTGGCACCCTACCTACAGGCACAACAGCACTGGGCATCCGTGCATTCCCAGAGACAGAACATCTCTTGGCGCTCTAGAGACGGAACATCCTTTTTCTAAAAAGGCGAACGGTCGGATCCTTCTTCCACGAGGAAGGGCCCAGCCCTGAAAGCTCTTGCTGCTCTTCACCGTCCCTTGGCACCCTACCTACAGGCACAACAGCACTGGGGATCTGTGCTTTCCCAGAGACGGAACATCTCACGGGGCTCAGTCTCGGCAAGCCTCTTTCTGAAAAGGCGAACGGTGCGATCCATTTCCCCCGAGGAAGGGCCCAGCCCTGAAAGCTCTTGCTGCTCTTCACTGTCCCTTGGCACCCTACCTACAGGCACAACAGCACTGGGGATCTGTGCTTTCCCAGAGACGGAACATCTCACGGGGCTCAGTCTCGGCAAGACTCTTTCTGAAAAGGCGAACGGTCGGATCCTTCTCCCACGAGGAAGGGCCCAGACCTGAAAGCTCTTGCTGCTCTTCACTGTCCCTTGGCACCCTACCTGTAGGCACAACAGCACTGGGGATCTGTGTTTTCCCAGGGACGGAATATCTCACGGGGCTCAGTCTCGGCAATCCTCTTTCTGAAAAGGCGAACGGTGCGATCCATCTCCCCCGAGGAAGGGCCCAGCCCTGAAAGCTCTTGCTGCTCTTCACCGTCCCTTGGCACCCTACCTACAGGCACAACAGCACTGGGGATCTGTGCTTTCGCAGAGACGGAACATCTCGTGGCGCTACGCCTCGGCAGAGCCTCTTTCTGAAAAGGCGAACGGTCGGATCCTTCTCCCACGAGGAAGGGCCCAGCCCTGAAAGCTCTTGCTGCTCTTCACCGTCCCTTGTGGCCCTACCTACAGGCAGAACAGCACTGGGGATCTGTGCTTTCCCAGAGACGGAACATCTCACGGGGCACAGTCTCGGCAAGCCTCTTTCTGAAAAGGCGAACGGTCGGATAATTGTCCCACGAGGAAGGGCCCAGCCCTGAAAGCTCTTGCTGCTCTTCACTGTCCCTTGGCACCCTACCTACAGGCACAACAGCACTGGGCATCCGTGCATTCCCAGAGACGAAACATCTCATGGCGCTCAGAGACGGTACATCCTTTTTCTGAAAAGGCGAACGGTCGGATCCATCTCCCCCGAGGAAGGGCCCAGCCCTGAAAGCTCTTGCTGCTCTTCACTGTCCCTTGGCACCCTACCTACAGGCACAACAGCACTGGGGATCTGTGTTTTCCCAGGGACGGAATATCTCACGGGGCTCAGTCTCGGCAAGCCTCTTTCTGAAAATGCGAACGGTGCGATCCATTTCCCCCGAGGAAGGGCCCAGCCCTGAAAGCTCTTGCTGCTCTTCACCGTCCCTTGGCACCCTACCTACAGGCACAACAGCACTGGGCATCCGTGCTTTCCCAGAGACGGAACATCTCACGGAGCTCAGTCTCGGCAAGCCTCTTTCTGAAAAGGCGAACGATCGGATCCTTCTCCCACGAGGAAGGGCCCAGCCCTGAATGCTCTTGCTGCCCTTCACCGTCCCTTGGCACCCTACCTACAGGCACAACAGCACTGGGCATCCGTGCATTCCCAGAGACAGAACATCTCATGGCGCTCAGAGACGGAACATCCTTTTTCTGAAAAGGCGAACGATCGGATCCTTCTCCCACGAGGAAGGGCCCAGCCCTGAAAGCTCTTGCTGCTCTTCACCGTCCCTTGTGGCCCTACCTACAGGCACAACAGCACTGGGGATCTGTGCTTTCCCAGAGACGGAACATCTCACGGGGCTCAGTCTCGGCAAGCCTCTTTCTGAAAAGGCGAACGGTCGGATACTTGTCCCCCGAGGAAGGGCCTAGCCCTGAAAGCTCTTGCTGCTCTTCACTGTCCCTTGGCACCCTACCTACAGGCACAACAGCACTGGGCATCCGTGCATTCCCAGAGACAGAACATCTCTTGGCGCTCTAGAGACGGAACATCCTTTTTCTAAAAAGGCGAACGGTCGGATCCTTCTTCCACGAGGAAGGGCCCAGCCCTGAAAGCTCTTGCTGCTCTTCACCGTCCCTTGGCACCCTACCTACAGGCAGAACAGCACCGGGGATCTGTGCTTTCCCAGAGACGGAACATCTCACGGGGCTCAGTCTCGGCAAGACTCTTTCTGAAAAGGCGAACGGTCGGACCCTTCTCCCACGAGGAAGGGCCCAGACCTGAAAGCTCTTGCTGCTCTTCACTGTCCCTTGGCACCCTACCTGTAGGCACAACAGCACTGGGGATCTGTGTTTTCCCAGGGACGGAACATCTCACGGGGCTCAGTCTCGTCAAGCCTCTTTCTGAAAAGGCGAACAGTTGGATCCTTCTCCCCCGAGGAAGGGCTCAGCCCTGAAAGCTCTTGCTGCTCTTCACCGTCCCTTGGCACCCTACCTACAGGCACAACAGCACTGGGGATCTGTGCTTTCCCAGAGACGGAACATCTCACGGGGCTCAGTCTCAGCAAGCCTCTTTCTGAAAAGGCGAACGGTGCGATCCATTTCCCCCGAGGAAGGGCCCAGCCCTGAAAGCTCTTGCTGCTCTTCACCGTCCCTTGGCACCATACCTACAGGCACAACAGCACTGGGGATCTGTGCTTTGCCAGAGACGGAACATCTCACGGAGCTCAGTCTCGGCAGAGCCTCTTTCTGAAAAGGCGAACGATCGGATCCTTCTCCCACGAGGAAGGGCCCAGCCCTGAATGCTCTTGCTGCCCTTCACCGTCCCTTGGCACCCTACCTACAGGCACAACAGCACTGGGCATCCGTGCATTCCCAGAGACAGAACATCTCATGGCGCTCAGAGACGGAACATCCTTTTTCTGAAAAGGCGAACGGTCGGATCCTTCTCCCACGGGGAAGGGCCCAGCCCTGAAAGCTCTTGCTGCTCTTCACCGTCCCTTGGCACCCTACCTACAGGCACAACAGCACTGGGGATCTGTGCTTTCCCAGAGACGGAACATCTCACGGGGCTCAGTCTCGGCAAGCCTCTTTCTGAAAAGGCGAACAGTTGGATCCTTCTCCCCCGAGGAAGGGCTCAGCCCTGAAAGCTCTTGCTGCTCTTCACCGTCCCTTGGCACCCTACCTACAGGCACAACAGCACCAGGGATCTGTGCTTTCCCAGAGACGGAACATCTCACGGGGCTCAGTCTCGGCAAGCCTCTTTCTGAAAAGGCGAACGGTCGGATACTTGTCCCCCGAGGAAGGGCCTAGCCCTGAAAGCTCTTGCTGCTCTTCACTGTCCCTTGGCACCCTACCTACAGGCACAACAGCACTGGGCATCCGTGCATTCCCAGAGACAGAACATCTCTTGGCGCTCTAGAGACGGAACATCCTTTTTCTAAAAAGGCGAACGGTCGGATCCTTCTTCCACGAGGAAGGGCCCAGCCCTGAAAGCTCTTGCTGCTCTTCACCGTCCCTTGGCACCCTACCTACAGGCAGAACAGCACCGGGGATCTGTGCTTTCCCAGAGACGGAACATCTCACGGGGCTCAGTCTCGGCAAGACTCTTTCTGAAAAGGCGAACGGTCGGATCCTTCTCCCACGAGGAAGGGCCCAGACCTGAAAGCTCTTGCTGCTCTTCACTGTCCCTTGGCACCCTACCTGTAGGCACAACAGCACTGGGGATCTGTGTTTTCCCAGGGACGGAACATCTCACGGGGCTCAGTCTCGTCAAGCCTCTTTCTGAAAAGGCGAACAGTTGGATCCTTCTCCCCCGAGGAAGGGCTCAGCCCTGAAAGCTCTTGCTGCTCTTCACCGTCCCTTGGCACCCTACCTACAGGCACAACAGCACTGGGGATCTGTGCTTTCCCAGAGACGGAACATCTCACGGGGCTCAGTCTCGGCAAGCCTCTTTCTGAAAAGGCGAACGGTGCGATCCATTTCCCCCGAGGAAGGGCCCAGCCCTGAAAGCTCTTGCTGCTCTTCACCGTCCCTTGGCACCATACCTACAGGCACAACAGCACTGGGGATCTGTGCTTTGCCAGAGACGGAACATCTCACGGAGCTCAGTCTCGGCAGAGCCTCTTTCTGAAAAGGCGAACGATCGGATCCTTCTCCCACGAGGAAGGGCCCAGCCCTGAATGCTCTTGCTGCCCTTCACCGTCCCTTGGCACCCTACCTACAGGCACAACAGCACTGGGCATCCGTGCATTCCCAGAGACAGAACATCTCATGGCGCTCAGAGACGGAACATCCTTTTTCTGAAAAGGCGAACGGTCGGATCCTTCTCCCACGGGGAAGGGCCCAGCCCTGAAAGCTCTTGCTGCTCTTCACCGTCCCTTGGCACCCTACCTACAGGCACAACAGCACTGGGGATCTGTGCTTTCCCAGAGACGGAACATCTCACGGGGCTCAGTCTCGGCAAGCCTCTTTCTGAAAAGGCGAACGGTCGGATACTTGTCCCACGAGGAAGGGCCCAGCCCTGAAAGCTCTTGCTGCTCTTCACTGTCCCTTGGCACCCTACCTACAGGCACAACAGCACTGGGCATCCGCGCATTCCCAGAGACTTAACATCTCATGGCGCTCAGAGACGGTACATCCTTTTTCTGAAAAGGCGAACGGTGCGATCCTTCTCCCACGAGGAATGGCCTAGCCCTGAAAGCTCTTTCTGCTCTTCACTGTCCCTTGGCACCCTACCTACAGGCACAACAGCACTGGGGATCTGTGCTTTCCCAGAGACGGAATATCTCACGGCGCTCAGTCTCGGCAAGACTCTTTCTGAAAAGGTGAACGGTGCGATCCATCTCCCCCGAGGAAGGGCCCAGCCCTGAAAGCTCTTGCTGCTCTTCACCGTCCCTTGTGGCCCTACCTACAGGCACAACAGCACTAGGGATCTGTGCTTTCGCAGAGACGGAACATCTCGTGGCGCTCCGCCTCGGCAGAGCCTCTTTCTGAAAAGGCGAACGGTCGGATACTTGTCACATGAGGAAGGGCCCAGCCCTGAATGCTCTTGCTGCTCTTCACTGTCCCTTGGCACCCTACCTACATGCACAACAGCACTTGGGATCTGTGCATTCCCAGAGACAGAACATCTCATGGCGCTCAGAGACGGAACATCCTTTTTCTGAAAAGGCGAACGGTCGGATCCTTCTCCCACGAGGAAGGGCCTGTAGGGGTCGGCGTTCGGAAGATCTCGCGTTGTCACAGAAAGTTAGAGGGTTAGTCGCAGCCTTGTGATGTACCTGTAACCCCACCTCCCCTTGTTAGTATAAAAGGAATTAACTGCGCAATAAAAGGCGGAAGTTGGCGCTCACACTGTGTGTGTTATCTGTCTCTTTCCCTGGTCCGGGCCGACCAGTGATCTAAGCGTGGCACCTTGATATGTAGCGAATGCTACATAGTGGTGACCCCGACGTGATCGGTTGCCATGGCGACGATGGAACTTGCGCAAGTGATTAAGGTGTTGAAAGGGTTGGCTAATGAGGTGGGTGCCCGAGGAACGATTAGGAGGGGCCCCACGGGCGAATGCATCCAATGGGTGCTGCGCCGGGGAGGGATGAGTTCTCCCACAGAAGTTTTTAGTCCCCCAAATTGGGGAGTGGTTCGGGAGATGTTGCTTCAGTCGGCGCTCGAGGGTGAGCACGGCGCTGCGGAACGATTACGAGCTTGGGACATGGTGGAGGGGGTAGTTAAGGTGGGACAAAAGGCTAGGGAGTGCAGGTCGGCGGCGCGAGCTATCCTGTTTGCGGATGAAGCGCCGGTTCGAAAACAACGGGGGATAGTGCCCCCAGAGACGGTGGGACAAGATCAGACGGAGTGGGTGGTTGTGGAGCGGGGCTCGCGGAGCGGGTCCTCTCTGACTGATAGCGTGGACTCAGAGGGTGCGGCGGAGATAGGGGTTTTTCCGGTGGAGACGGTACCTCCGAGACTGGATGGGCCCTCTCTGCGGCGGGCATGGGAGGTGTTACGGCAGGATCTTCTGAAGGAGTTGCGGGAATGCCTCCTGGACTGGGTTCCCGGCGGGGATGTTAAGGGGGAATTGTACCGTCAGGTGAAGGAATGGGAGGAAAGAACGCCCCCGGAGGGGGAGCTCAAGAAGCTGAGAGAGTTAAAAACTGTAGTAGCGGGGGAACCACCCCCCGGCGAGGGAAACCAGGCGCCCTTGCCGGGAGAGCAGGCGGAGTTTCTGCCTGCCGAGCCTATGCAGGTTGACTCTGTGCCTGCCGAGCCTATGCAGGTTGAGCCTTTGCCTGCAGCGGCCGAGCCTCTGCCTGCGCAGGCTGCGCCAGTGCCTGCGGCGGGTGAGCCTTTGCTTGTGGCGGCCGAGCCTCTGCCTGCGCAGGCTGCGCCAGTGCCTGCGGCGGCTGAGCCTTTGCTTGTGGCGGCCGAGCCTCTGCCTGCGCAGGCTGCGCCAGTGCCTGCGGCGGCTGAGCCTTTGCTTGTGGCGGCCGAGCCTCTGCCTGCGCAGGCTGCACCAGTGCCTGCGGCGGCCGGGCCCGTGCCTGTGCGGGCTGAGCCTTTGCCTGTGGCGGCCGAGCCTTTGCCTGTGGCGGCCGAGCCTCTGCCTGCGCAGGCTGCGCCAGTGCCTGCGCGGGCCGGGCCTTTGCCTGCGGCGGTCGGGCCCGTGCCTGTGCGGGCTGAGCCTTTGCCTGCGGCGGCTGAGCCTTTGCTTGTGGCGGCCGAGCCTCTGCCTGCGCAGGCTGCGCCAGTGCCTGCGGCGGCCGGGCCCGTGCCTGTGCGGGCTGAGCCTTTGCCTGTGGCGGCCGAGCCTCTGCCTGCGCAGGCCGGGCCGTTGCCTGTGCGGGCCGGGCCGTTGCCTGTGCGGGCCGAGCCGTTGCCTGTGCGGGTCGGGCCTACTGAGCCTGTGCTGGCTGCGCCTTTGCCTGCGGGGCCTGGCCCTGTTGTGCCTATTCTTGCTGCGCCATCAACTGCGCCGTCTGCCGCTCCTGGGCCGGAACGGGTTAATCCTTCGGCTGGGCCCTTCCGAAACTGGCGCTCGGTACCAGCAGCTATAGACTCCGGTTATTCCGATGAGGAGAGGATGGATGGCGTGATACAGCAGCCATCGAGAAGTGCGCCACAGAGACAGGCAAGGGAGGGACAGGACGCCTTACAGAGGCTGAGGGGTTTGTTACAGAGGTATTGGAGGGGAGTTAAAAAAAAAAAAAAAAAAAAAAAAAAAAAAGGAGGCGTTTCACTGGAAAGTCCTTGAGAACTTAAAGAATGCTGTGAGTCAGTGCGGAATCCACTTACTGATAAAGCCAGTAAGTGTATGTAGAACTTGCTTTAGGGAACAAGTGTGTTAAGCATACTTTGATTAAACATAGCATGAGCGAGGGTATGCCTGTGTACAGACACCTGAAGGGCTCCTGAAATGGGTTCCTAGTCGTATGATTCGTCCTGCCTTAACCTCGTAGTGTTTGAGTTTTCTTACAGATTGCTGTTATCCTGTCCTGGCTTATGACACCTTGGGTATCCGGATGACATCCCTCTCAGAGTCCATCAATACGTGCCTTTATGGGATCCGACTGTCGGAACTCGCGACCAGGAATCTAGGTGCCTCGGACATTAAGCCTTGACATCAACACACCAACGATAAGCCTTATAGAGTAATAGAAGTAACTCTTTCCAAGTCTTAACTTTCAATCTACCTCTTGTGTGAATTTCTATAAAGGAGCTTTTTGCTCTGCAGGGTAAATGGGATATTTACGGGTGTTTAAGATAGAGTGTTTTAAAGTAGTTGTAGAGATATGTTTCTACTCATGGCACTTTATATAGTTATTTCTTTGTGTGGAATTGTTCATAACAATAGAAGCCAACTCGTCATGGGGAGGGGAGAGATGTAGGGGTCGGCGTTCGGAAGATCTCGCGTTGTCACAGAAAGTTAGAGGGTTAGTCGCAGCCTTGTGATGTACCTGTAACCCCACCTCCCCTTGTTAGTATAAAAGGAATTAACTGCGCAATAAAAGGCGGAAGTTGGCGCTCACACTGTGTGTGTTATCTGTCTCTTTCCCTGGTCCGGGCCGACCAGTGATCTAAGCGTGGCACCTTGATATGTAGCGAATGATACAAGGGCCCAGCCCTGAAAGCTCTTGCTGCTCTTCACTGTCCCTTGGCACCCTACCTACAGGCACAACAGCACCGGGGATCTGTGCTTTCCCAGAGACGGAACATCTCACGGGGCTCAGTCTCGTCAAGCCTCTTTCTGAAAAGGCGAACGGCCAGATCCTTCTCCCACGAGGAAGGGCCCAGCCCTGAAAGCTCTTGCTGCTCTTCACTGTCCCTTGGCACCCTACCTACAGGCACAACAGCACTGGGGATCTGTGCTTTCCCAGAGACAGAACATCTCACGGGGCAAAGTCTCGGCAAGCCTCTTTCTGAAAAGGCAAACGCCAGATCATTCTCCCATGAGGAAGGGCCCAGCCCTGAAAGCTCTTGCTGCTCTTCACCGTCCCTTGGCACCCTACCTACAGGCACAACAGCACTGGGGATCTGTGCTTTCCCAGAGACGGAATATCTCACGGTGCTCAGTCTCGGCAAGCCTATTTCTGAAAAGGCGAACGGTTGGATCCTTCTCCCACGAGGAAGGGCCCAGCCCTGAAAGCTCTTGCTGCTCTTCACTGTCCCTTGGGACCCTACCTACAGGCACAACAGCACTGGGGATCTGTGCTTTCCCAGAGACGGAACATCTCACGGCGCTCAGTCTCGGCAAGCCTCTTTCTGAAAAGGCAAACGGTCGGATCCTTGTCCCATGAGGAAGGGCCCAGCCCTGAAAGCTCTTGCTGCTCTTCACCGTCCCTTGGCACCCTACCTACAGGCACAACAGCACTGGGGATCTGTGCTTTCCCAGAGACGGAATATCTCACGGTGCTCAGTCTCGGCAAGCCTCTTTCTGAAAAGGCGAACGGCCAGATCCTTCTCCCCCGAGGAAGGGCCCAGCCCTGAAAGCTCTTGCTGCTCTTTACCGTCCCTTGTGGCCCTACCTACAGGCACAACAGCACTGGGCATCCGTGCATTCCCAGAGACAGAACATCTCATGGCGCTCAGAGACGGAACATCCTTTTTCTGAAAAGGCGAACGATCGGATCCTTCTCCCACGAGGAAGGGCCCAGCCCTGAAAGCTCTTGCTGCTCTTCACCGTCCCTTGGCACCCTACCTACAGGCACAACAGCACTGGGGATCTGTGCTTTCCCAGAGACGGAACATGTCACGGGGCTCAGTCTCGGCAAGCCTCTTTCTGAAAAGGCCAACGGTCGGATCCTTCTCCCCCCAGGAAGGGCCCAGCCCTGAAAGCTCTTGCTGCTCTTCACCGTCCCTTGTGGCCCTACCTACAGGCACAACAGCACTGGGCATCCGTGCTTTCGCAGAGACAGAACATCTCGTGGCGCTACGCCTCGGCAGAGCCTCTTTCTGAAAAGGCGAACGGTCGGATCCTTCTCCCACGAGGAAGGGCCCAGCCCTGAAAGCTCTTGCTGCTCTTCACTGTCCCTTGGCACCCTACCTACAGGCACAACAGCACCGGGGATCTGTGCTTTCCCAGAGACGGATCATCTCACGGGGCTCAGTCTCGTCAAGCCTCTTTCTGAAAAGGCGAACGGCCGGATCGTTCTCCCACGAGTAAGGGCCCAGCCCTGAAAGCTCTTGCTGCTCTTCACTGTCCCTTGGGACCCTACCTACAGGCACAACAGCACTGGGGATCTGTGCTTTCCCAGAGACGGAACATCTCACGGGGCTCAGTCTCGGCAAGCCTCTTTCTGAAAAGGCGAACGGTCGGATCCTTCTCCCACGAGTAAGGGCCCAGCCCTGAAAGCTCTTGCTGCTCTTCACCGTCCCTTGGCACCCTACCTACAGGCACAACAGCACTGGGGATCTGTGCTTTCCCAGAGACGGAACATCTCACGGGGCTCAGTCTCGGCAAGCCTCTTTCTGAAAAGGCGAACGGTGCGATCCATCTCCCCCGAGGAAGGGCCCAGCCCTGAAAGCTCTTGCTGCTCTTCACTGTCCCTTGGCACCCTACCTACAGGCACAACAGCACTGGGGATCTGTGCTTTCGCAGAGACAGAACATCTCGTGGCGCTACGCCTCGGCAGAGCCTCTTTCTGAAAAGGCGAACGGTCGGATCCTTCTCCCACGGGGAAGGGCCCAGCCCTGAAAGCTCTTGCTGCTCTTCACCGTCCCTTGGCACCCAACCTACAGGCACAACAGCACTGGGGATCTGTGCTTTCCCAGAGACGGAACATCTCACGGGGCTCAGTCTCGGCAAGCCTCTTTCTGAAAAGGCGAACGGTCGGATACTTGTCCCACGAGGAAGGGCCCAGCCCTGAAAGCTCTTGCTGCTCTTCACTGTCCCTTGGCACCCTACCTACAGGCACAACAGCACTGGGCATCCGCGCATTCCCAGAGACTTAACATCTCATGGCGCTCAGAGACGGAACATCCTTTTTCTGAAAAGGCGAACGGTGCGATCCTTCTCCCACGAGGAATGGCCTAGCCCTGAAAGCTCTTTCTGCTCTTCACTGTCCCTTGGCACCCTACCTACAGGCACAACAGCACTGGGGATCTGTGCTTTCCCAGAGACGGAATATCTCACGGCGCTCAGTCTCGGCAAGACTCTTTCTGAAAAGGTGAACGGTGCGATCCATCTCCCCCGAGGAAGGGCCCAGCCCTGAAAGCTCTTGCTGCTCTTCACCGTCCCTTGTGGCCCTACCTACAGGCACAACAGCACTAGGGATCTGTGCTTTTGCAGAGATGGAACATCTCGTGGCGCTCCGCCTCGGCAGAGCCTCTTTCTGAAAAGGCGAACGGTCGGATACTTGTCACATGAGGAAGGGCCCAGCCCTGAATGCTCTTGCTGCTCTTCACTGTCCCTTGGCACCCTACCTACATGCACAACAGCACTTGGGATCTGTGCATTCCCAGAGACAGAACATCTCATGGCGCTCAGAGACGGAACATCCTTTTTCTAAAAAGGCGAACGGTCGGATCCTTCTCCCACGAGGAAGGGCCCAGCCCTGAAAGCTCTTGCTGCTCTTCACTGTCCCTTGGCACCCTACCTACAGGCACAACAGCACCGGGGATCTGTGCTTTCGCAGAGACGGAACATCTCGTGGTGCTACGCCTCGGCAGAGCCTCTTTCTGAAAAGGCGAACAGTCGGATAATTGTCACACGAGGAAGGGCCCAGCCCTGAAAGCTCTTGCTGCTCTTCACCGTCCCTTGGCACCCTACCTACAGGCACAACAGCACCAGGGATCTGTGCTTTCCCAGAGATGGAACATCTCACGGAGCTCAGTCTCGGCAAGCCTCTTTCTGAAAAGGCGAACGGTCGGATCCTTCTCCCACGAGGAAGGGCCCAGCCCTGAATGCTCTTGCTGCTCTTCACCGTCCCTTGGCACCCTACCTACAGGCACAACAGCACTGGGCATCCGTGCATTCCCAGAGACAGAACATCTCATGGCGCTCAGAGACGGAACATCCTTTTTCTGAAAAGGCGAACGATCGGATCCTTCTCCCACGAGGAAGGGCCCAGCCCTGAAAGCTCTTGCTGCTCTTCACCGTCCCTTGGCACCCTACCTACAGGCACAACAGCACTGGGGATCTGTGTTTTCCCAGGGACGGAATATCTCACGGGGCTCAGTCTCGGCAAGACTCTTTCTGAAAAGGCGAACGGCCAGATCCTTCTCCCCCGAGGAAGGGCCCAGCCCTGAAAGCTCTTGCTGCTCTTCACTGTCCCTTGGCACCCTACCTACAGGCACAACAGCACTGGGGTTCTGTGTTTTCCCAGGGACGGAATATCTCACGGGGCTCAGTCTCGGCAAGCCTCTTTCTGAAAAGGCGAACGGTGCGATCCATTTCCCCCGAGGAAGGGCCCAGCCCTGAAAGCTCTTGCTGCTCTTCACCGTCCCTTGGCACCCTACCTACAGGCACAACAGCACTGGGGATCTGTGTTTTCCCAGGGACGGAATATCTCACGGGGCTCAGTCTCGGCAATCCTCTTTCTGAAAAGGCGAACGGTGCGATCCATCTCCCCCGAGGAAGGGCCCAGCCCTGAAAGCTCTTGCTGCTCTTCACCGTCCCTTGGCACCCTACCTACAGGCACAACAGCACTGGGGATCTGTGCTTTCGCAGAGACGGAACATCTCGTGGCGCTACGCCTCGGCAGAGCCTCTTTCTGAAAAGGCGAACGGTCGGATCCTTCTGCCACGAGGAAGGGCCCAGCCCTGAAAGCTCTTGCTGCTCTTCACCGTCCCTTGTGGCCCTACCTACAGGCAGAACAGCACTGGGGATCTGTGCTTTCCCAGAGATGGAACATCTCACGGGGCACAGTCTCGGCAAGCCTCTTTCTGAAAAGGCGAACGGTCGGATAATTGTCCCACGAGGAAGGGCCCAGCCCTGAAAGCTCTTGCTGCTCTTCACTGTCCCTTGGCACCCTACCTACAGGCACAACAGCACTGGGCATCCGTGCATTCCCAGAGACGAAACATCTCATGGCGCTCAGAGACGGTACATCCTTTTTCTGAAAAGGCGAACGGTCGGATCCATCTCCCCCGAGGAAGGGCCCAGACCTGAAAGCTCTTGCTGCTCTTCACTGTCCCTTGGCACCCTACCTGTAGGCACAACAGCACTGGGGATCTGTGTTTTCCCAGGGACGGAACATCTCACGGGGCTCAGTCTCGGCAAGCCTCTTTCTGAAAAGGCGAACAGTTGGATCCTTCTCCCCCGAGGAAGGGCTCAGCCCTGAAAGCTCTTGCTGCTCTTCACCGTCCCTTGGCACCCTACCTACAGGCACAACAGCACCAGGGATCTGTGCTTTCCCAGAGACGGAACATCTCACGGGGCTCAGTCTCGGCAAGCCTCTTTCTGAAAAGGCGAACGGTCGGATCCATCTCCCCCGAGGAAGGGCCCAGCACTGAAAGCTCTTGCTGCTCTTCACTGTCCCTTGGCACCCTACCTACAGGCACAACAGCACTGGGCATCCGTGCATTCCCAGAGACAGAACATCTCTTGGCGCTCTAGAGACGGAACATCCTTTTTCTAAAAAGGGGAACGGTCGGATCCTTCTCCCCCGAGGAAGGACCCAGCCCTGAAAGCTCTTGCTGCTCATCACCGTCCCTTGGCACCCTACCTACAGGCACAACAGCACTGGGGATCTGTGTTTTCCCAGAGACGGAACATCTCACGGGGCTCAGTCTCGGCAAGCCTCTTTCTGAAAAGGCGAACGGTGCGATCCATTTCCCCCGAGGAAGGGCCCAGCCCTGAAAGCTCTTGCTGCTCTTCACCGTCCCTTGGCACCCTACCTACAGGCACAACAGCACTGGGGATCTGTGCTTTCCCAGAGACGGAACATCTCACGGGGCTCAGTCTCGGCAAGCCTCTTTCTGAAAAGGCGAACAGTTGGATCCTTCTCCCCCGAGGAAGGGCTCAGCCCTGAAAGCTCTTGCTGCTCTTCACCGTCCCTTGGCACCCTACCTACAGGCACAACAGCACCAGGGATCTGTGCTTTCCCAGAGACGGAACATCTCACGGGGCTCAGTCTCGGCAAGCCTCTTTCTGAAAAGGCGAACGGTCGGATACTTGTCCCCCGAGGAAGGGCCTAGCCCTGAAAGCTCTTGCTGCTCTTCACCGTCCCTTGGCACCCTACCTACAGGCACAACAGCAGCAGGGATCTGTGCTTTCCCAGAGACGGAACATCTCACGGGGCTCAGTCTCGGCAAGCCTCTTTCTGAAAAGGCGAACGGTCGGATACTTGTCCCCCGAGGAAGGGCCTAGCCCTGAAAGCTCTTGCTGCTCTTCACCGTCCCTTGTGGCCCTACCTACAGGCACAACAGCACTGGGCATCCGTGTATTCCCAGAGACAGAACATCTCATGGCGCTCAGAGACGGAACATCCTTTTTCTGAAAAGGCGAACGATCGGATCCTTCTCCCACGAGGAAGGGCCCAGCCCTGAAAGCTCTTGCTGCTCGTCACCGTCCCTTGGCACCCTACCTACAGGCACAACAGCACTGGGGATCTGTGCTTTCCCAGAGACGGAACATCTCACGGGGCTCAGTCTCGGCAAGCCTCTTTCTGAAAAGGCGAACGGTCGGATCCTTGTCCCACGAGGAAGGGGTCAGCCCTGAAAGCTCTTGCTGCTCTTCACTGTCCCTTGGCACCCTACCTACAGGCACAACAGCACTGGGGATCTGTGCTTTCGCAGAGACAGAACATCTCGTGGCGCTACGCCTCGGCAGAGCCTCTTTCTGAAAAGGCGAATGGTCGGATCCTTCTCCCACGGGGAAGGGCCCAGCCCTGAAAGCTCTTGCTGCTCTTCACCGTCCCTTGGCACCCTACCTACAGGCACAACAGCACTGGGGATCTGTGCTTTCCCAGAGACGGAACATCTCACGGGGCTCAGTCTCGGCAAGCCTCTTTCTGAAAAGGCGAACGGTCGGATACTTGTCCCACGAGGAAGGGCCCAGCCCTGAAAGCTCTTGCTGCTCTTCACTGTCCCTTGGCACCCTACCTACAGGCACAACAGCACTGGGCATCCGCGCATTCCCAGAGACTTAACATCTCATGGCGCTCAGAGACGGTACATCCTTTTTCTGAAAGGCGAACGGTGCGATCCTTCTCCCACGAGGAATGGCCTAGCCCTGAAAGCTCTTTCTGCTCTTCACTGTCCCTTGGCACCCTACCTACAGGCACAACAGCACTGGGGATCTGTGCTTTCCCAGAGACGGAATATCTCACGGCGCTCAGTCTCGGCAAGACTCTTTCTGAAAAGGTGAACGGTGCGATCCATCTGCCCCGAGGAAGGGCCCAGCCCTGAAAGCTCTTGCTGCTCTTCACCGTCCCTTGTGGCCCTACCTACAGGCACAACAGCACTAGGGATCTGTGCTTTCGCAGAGACGGAACATCTCGTGGCGCTCCGCCTCGGCAGAGCCTCTTTCTGAAAAGGCGAACGGTCGGATACTTGTCACATGAGGAAGGGCCCAGCCCTGAATGCTCTTGCTGCTCTTCACTGTCCCTTGGCACCCTACCTACATGCACAACAGCACTTGGGATCTGTGCATTCCCAGAGACAGAACATCTCATGGCGCTCAGAGACGGAACATCCTTTTTCTGAAAAGGCGAACGGTCGGATCCTTCTCCCACGAGGAAGGGCCTGTAGGGGTCGGCGTTCGGAAGATCTCGCGTTGTCACAGAAAGTTAGAGGGTTAGTCGCAGCCTTGTGATGTACCTGTAACCCCACCTCCCCTTGTTAGTATAAAAGGAATTAACTGCGCAATAAAAGGCGGAAGTTGGCGCTCACACTGTGTGTGTTATCTGTCTCTTTCCCTGGTCCGGGCCGACCAGTGATCTAAGCGTGGCACCTTGATATGTAGCGAATGCTACATAGTGGTGACCCCGACGTGATCGGTTGCCATGGCGACGATGGAACTTGCGCAAGTGATTAAGGTGTTGAAAGGGTTGGCTAATGAGGTGGGTGCCCGAGGAACGATTAGGAGGGGCCCCACGGGCGAATGCATCCAATGGGTGCTGCGCCGGGGAGGGATGAGTTCTCCCACAGAAGTTTTTAGTCCCCCAAATTGGGGAGTGGTTCGGGAGATGTTGCTTCAGTCGGCGCTCGAGGGTGAGCACGGCGCTGCGGAACGATTACGAGCTTGGGACATGGTGGAGGGGGTAGTTAAGGTGGGACAAAAGGCTAGGGAGTGCAGGTCGGCGGCGCGAGCTATCCTGTTTGCGGATGAAGCGCCGGTTCGAAAACAACGGGGGATAGTGCCCCCAGAGACGGTGGGACAAGATCAGACGGAGTGGGTGGTTGTGGAGCGGGGCTCGCGGAGCGGGTCCTCTCTGACTGATAGCGTGGACTCAGAGGGTGCGGCGGAGATAGGGGTTTTTCCGGTGGAGACGGTACCTCCGAGACTGGATGGGCCCTCTCTGCGGCGGGCATGGGAGGTGTTACGGCAGGATCTTCTGAAGGAGTTGCGGGAATGCCTCCTGGACTGGGTTCCCGGCGGGGATGTTAAGGGGGAATTGTACCATCAGGTGAAGGAATGGGAGGAAAGAACGCCCCCGGAGGGGGAGCTCAAGAAGCTGAGAGAGTTAAAAACTGTAGTAGCGGGGGAACCACCCCCCGGCGAGGGAAACCAGGCGCCCTTGCCGGGAGAGCAGGCGGAGTTTCTGCCTGCCGAGCCTATGCAGGTTGACTCTGTGCCTGCCGAGCCTATGCAGGTTGAGCCTTTGCCTGCAGCGGCCGAGCCTCTGCCTGCGCAGGCTGCGCCAGTGCCTGCGGCGGGTGAGCCTTTGCTTGTGGCGGCCGAGCCTCTGCCTGCGCAGGCTGCGCCAGTGCCTGCGGCGGCTGAGCCTTTGCTTGTGGCGGCCGAGCCTCTGCCTGCGCAGGCTGCGCCAGTGCCTGCGGCGGCTGAGCCTTTGCTTGTGGCGGCCGAGCCTCTGCCTGCGCAGGCTGCACCAGTGCCTGCGGCGGCCGGGCCCGTGCCTGTGCGGGCTGAGCCTTTGCCTGTGGCGGCCGAGCCTTTGCCTGTGGCGGCCGAGCCTCTGCCTGCGCAGGCTGCGCCAGTGCCTGCGCGGGCCGGGCCTTTGCCTGCGGCGGTCGGGCCCGTGCCTGTGCGGGCTGAGCCTTTGCCTGCGGCGGCTGAGCCTTTGCTTGTGGCGGCCGAGCCTCTGCCTGCGCAGGCTGCGCCAGTGCCTGCGGCGGCCGGGCCCGTGCCTGTGCGGGCTGAGCCTTTGCCTGTGGCGGCCGCGCCTTTGCCTGTGGCGGCCGAGCCTCTGCCTGCGCAGGCCGGGCCGTTGCCTGTGCGGGCCGGGCCGTTGCCTGTGCGGGCCGAGCCGTTGCCTGTGCGGGTCGGGCCTACTGAGCCTGTGCTGGCTGCGCCTTTGCCTGCGGGGCCTGGCCCTGTTGTGCCTATTCTTGCTGCGCCATCAACTGCGCCGTCTGCCGCTCCTGGGCCGGAACGGGTTAATCCTTCGGCTGGGCCCTTCCGAAACTGGCGCTCGGTACCAGCAGCTATAGACTCCGGTTATTCCGATGAGGAGAGGATGGATGGCGTGATACAGCAGCCATCGAGAAGTGCGCCACAGAGACAGGCAAGGGAGGGACAGGACGCCTTACAGAGGCTGAGGGGTTTGTTACAGAGGTATTGGAGGGGAGTTAAAAAAAAAAAAAAAAAAAAAAAAAAAAAAAAGGAGGCGTTTCACTGGAAAGTCCTTGAGAACTTAAAGAATGCTGTGAGTCAGTGCGGAATCCACTTACTGATAAAGCCAGTAAGTGTATGTAGAACTTGCTTTAGGGAACAAGTGTGTTAAGCATACTTTGATTAAACATAGCATGAGCGAGGGTATGCCTGTGTACAGACACCTGAAGGGCTCCTGAAATGGGTTCCTAGTCGTATGATTCGTCCTGCCTTAACCTCGTAGTGTTTGAGTTTTCTTACAGATTGCTGTTATCCTGTCCTGGCTTATGACACCTTGGGTATCCGGATGACATCCCTCTCAGAGTCCATCAATACGTGCCTTTATGGGATCCGACTGTCGGAACTCGCGACCAGGAATCTAGGTGCCTCGGACATTAAGCCTTGACATCAACACACCAACGATAAGCCTTATAGAGTAATAGAAGTAACTCTTTCCAAGTCTTAACTTTCAATCTACCTCTTGTGTGAATTTCTATAAAGGAGCTTTTTGCTCTGCAGGGTAAATGGGATATTTACGGGTGTTTAAGATAGAGTGTTTTAAAGTAGTTGTAGAGATATGTTTCTACTCATGGCACTTTATATAGTTATTTCTTTGTGTGGAATTGTTCATAACAATAGAAGCCAACTCGTCATGGGGAGGGGAGAGATGTAGGGGTCGGCGTTCGGAAGATCTCGCGTTGTCACAGAAAGTTAGAGGGTTAGTCGCAGCCTTGTGATGTACCTGTAACCCCACCTCCCCTTGTTAGTATAAAAGGAATTAACTGCGCAATAAAAGGCGGAAGTTGGCGCTCACACTGTGTGTGTTATCTGTCTCTTTCCCTGGTCCGGGCCGACCAGTGATCTAAGCGTGGCACCTTGATATGTAGCGAATGCTACAAGGGCCCAGCCCTGAAAGCTCTTGCTGCTCTTCACTGTCCCTTGGCACCCTACCTACAGGCACAACAGCACCGGGGATCTGTGCTTTCCCAGAGACGGAACATCTCACGGGGCTCAGTCTCGTCAAGCCTCTTTCTGAAAAGGCGAACGGCCGGATCGTTCTCCCACGAGGAAGGGCCCAGCCCTGAAAGCTCTTGCTGCTCTTCACTGTCCCTTGGCACCCTACCTACAGGCACAACAGCACTGGGGATCTGTGCTTTCCCAGAGACAGAACATCTCACGGGGCAAAGTCTCGGCAAGCCTCTTTCTGAAAAGGCAAACGCCAGATCATTCTCCCATGAGGAAGGGCCCAGCCCTGAAAGCTCTTGCTGCTCTTCACCGTCCCTTGGCACCCTACCTACAGGCACAACAGCACTGGGGATCTGTGCTTTCCCAGAGACGGAATATCTCACGGTGCTCAGTCTCGGCAAGCCTATTTCTGAAAAGGCGAACGGTTGGATCCTTCTCCCCCGAGGAAGGGCCCAGCCCTGAAAGCTCTTGCTGCTCTTCACTGTCCCTTGGGACCCTACCTACAGGCACAACAGCACTGGGGATCTGTGCATTCCCAGAGACAGAACATCTCGTGGCGCTACGCCTCGGCAGAGCCTCTTTCTGAAAAGGCAAACGGTCGGATCCTTGTCCCATGAGGAAGGGCCCAGCCCTGAAAGCTCTTGCTGCTCTTCACTGTCCCTTGGCACCCTACCTACAGGCACAACAGCACCGGGGATCTGTGCTTTCCCAGAGACGGATCATCTCACGGGGCTCAGTCTCGTCAAGCCTCTTTCTGAAAAGGCGAACGGCCGGATCGTTCTCCCACGAGTAAGGGCCCAGCCCTGAAAGCTCTTGCTGCTCTTCACTGTCCCTTGGCACCCTACCTACAGGCACAACAGCACTGGGGATCTGTGCTTTCCCAGAGACGGAACATCTCACGGGGCTCAGTCTCGGCAAGCCTCTTTCTGAAAAGGCGAACGGTCGGATCCTTCTCCCACGAGTAAGGGCCCAGCCCTGAAAGCTCTTGCTGCTCTTCACTGTCCCTTGGCACCCTACCTACAGGCACAACAGCACTGGGGATCTGTGCTTTCGCAGAGACAGAACATCTCGTGGCGCTACGCCTCGGCAGAGCCTCTTTCTGAAAAGGCGAACGGTCGGATCCTTCTCCCACGGGGAAGGGCCCAGCCCTGAAAGCTCTTGCTGCTCTTCACCGTCCCTTGGCACCCAACCTACAGGCACAACAGCACTGGGGATCTGTGCTTTCCCAGAGACGGAACATCTCACGGGGCTCAGTCTCGGCAAGCCTCTTTCTGAAAAGGCGAACGGTCGGATACTTGTCCCACGAGGAAGGGCCCAGCCCTGAAAGCTCTTGCTGCTCTTCACTGTCCCTTGGCACCCTACCTACAGGCACAACAGCACTGGGCATCCGCGCATTCCCAGAGACTTAACATCTCATGGCGCTCAGAGACGGAACATCCTTTTTCTGAAAAGGCGAACGGTGCGATCCTTCTCCCACGAGGAATGGCCTAGCCCTGAAAGCTCTTTCTGCTCTTCACTGTCCCTTGGCACCCTACCTACAGGCACAACAGCACTGGGGATCTGTGCTTTCCCAGAGACGGAATATCTCACGGCGCTCAGTCTCGGCAAGACTCTTTCTGAAAAGGTGAACGGTGCGATCCATCTCCCCCGAGGAAGGGCCCAGCCCTGAAAGCTCTTGCTGCTCTTCACCGTCCCTTGTGGCCCTACCTACAGGCACAACAGCACTAGGGATCTGTGCTTTCGCAGAGATGGAACATCTCGTGGCGCTCCGCCTCGGCAGAGCCTCTTTCTGAAAAGGCGAACGGTCGGATACTTGTCACATGAGGAAGGGCCCAGCCCTGAATGCTCTTGCTGCTCTTCACTGTCCCTTGGCACCCTACCTACATGCACAACAGCACTTGGGATCTGTGCATTCCCAGAGACAGAACATCTCATGGCGCTCAGAGACGGAACATCCTTTTTCTGAAAAGGCGAACGGTCGGATCCTTCTCCCACGAGGAAGGGCCCAGCCCTGAAAGCTCTTGCTGCTCTTCACTGTCCCTTGGCACCCTACCTACAGGCACAACAGCACCGGGGATCCGTGCTTTCGCAGAGACGGAACATCTCGTGGTGCTACACCTCGGCAGAGCCTCTTTCTGAAAAGGCGAACAGTCGGATAATTGTCACACGAGGAAGGGCCCAGCCCTGAAAGCTCTTGCTGCTCTTCACCGTCCCTTGGCACCCTACCTACAGGCACAACAGCACCAGGGATCTGTGCTTTCCCAGAGACGGAACATCTCACGGAGCTCAGTCTCGGCAAGCCTCTTTCTGAAAAGGCGAACGGTCGGATCCTTCTCCCACGAGGAAGGGCCCAGCCCTGAATGCTCTTGCTGCTCTTCACCGTCCCTTGGCACCCTACCTACAGGCACAACAGCACTGGGCATCCGTGCATTCCCAGAGACAGAACATCTCATGGCGCTCAGAGACGGAACATCCTTTTTCTGAAAAGGCGAACGATCGGATCCTTCTCCCACGAGGAAGGGCCCAGCCCTGAAAGCTCTTGCTGCTCTTCACCGTCCCTTGGCACCCTACCTACAGGCACAACAGCACTGGGGATCTGTGTTTTCCCAGGGACGGAATATCTCACGGGGCTCAGTCTCGGCAAGACTCTTTCTGAAAAGGCGAACGGCCAGATCCTTCTCCCCCGAGGAAGGGCCCAGCCCTGAAAGCTCTTGCTGCTCTTCACTGTCCCTTGGCACCCTACCTACAGGCACAACAGCACTGGGGTTCTGTGTTTTCCCAGGGACGGAATATCTCACGGGGCTCAGTCTCGGCAAGCCTCTTTCTGAAAAGGCGAACGGTGCGATCCATTTCCCCCGAGGAAGGGCCCAGCCCTGAAAGCTCTTGCTGCTCTTCACCGTCCCTTGGCACCCTACCTACAGGCACAACAGCACTGGGGATCTGTGCTTTCCCAGAGACGGAACATCTCACGGGGCTCAGTCTCTTCAAGCCTCTTTCTGAAAAGGCGAACGGTCGGATCCTTCTCCCCCGAGGAAGGGCCCAGCCCTGAAAGCTCTTGCTGCTCTTCACCGTCCCTTGGCACCCTACCTACAGGCACAACAGCACTGGGCATCCGTGCTTTCGCAGAGACGGAACATCTCGTGGCGCTACGCCTCGGCAGAGCCTCTTTCTGAAAAGGCGAACGGTCGGATCCTTCTCCCACGAGGAAGGGCCCAGCCCTGAAAGCTCTTGCTGCTCTTCAACATCCCTTGGCCCTACCTACAGGCACAACAGCACTGGGCATCCGTGCTTTCGCAGAGACAGAACATATCGTGGCGCTCCGCCTCGGCAGAGCCTCTTTCTGAAAAGGCGAACGGTCGGATCCTTCTCCCACGAGGAAGAGCCCAGCCCTGAAAGCTCTTGCTGCTCTTCACCGTCCCTTGGCACCCTACCTACAGGCACAACAGCACTGGGGATCTGTGCTTTCCCAGAGACGGAACATCTCACGGGGCTCAGTCTCGGCAAGACTCTTTCTGAAAAGGCGAACGGTCGGATCCTTCTCCCACGAGGAAGGGCCCAGCCCTGAAAGCTCTTGCTGCTCTTCACTGTCCCTTGGCACCCTACCTGCAGGCACAACAGCACTGGGGATCTGTGCTTTCCCAGAGACGGAACATCTCACGGGGCTCAGTCTCTTCAAGCCTCTTTCTGAAAAGGCAAACGGTCGGATCCTTCTCCCCCGAGGAAGGGCCCAGCCCTGAAAGCTCTTGCTGCTCTTCACTGTCCCTTGGCACCCTACCTACAGGCACAACAGCACTGGGCATCCGTGCTTTCGCAGAGACGGAACATCTCGTGGTGCTACGCCTCGGCAGAGCCTCTTTCTGAAAAGGCGAACAGTCGGATAATTGTCACACGAGGAAGGGCCCAGCACTGAAAGCTCTTGCTGCTCTTCACCGTCCCTTGGCACCCTACCTACAGGCACAACAGCACCAGGGATCTGTGCTTTCCCAGAGCCGGAACATCTCACGGAGCTCAGTCTCGGCAAGCCTCTTTCTGAAAAGGCGAACGGTCGGATCCTTCTCCCACGAGGAAGGGCCCAGCCCTGAATGCTCTTGCTGCCCTTCACCGTCCCTTGGCACCCTACCTACAGGCACAACAGCACTGGGCATCCGTGCATTCCCAGAGACAGAACATCTCATGGCGCTCAGAGACGGAACATCCTTTTTCTGAAAAGGCGAACGATCGGATCCTTCTCCCACGAGGAAGGGCCCAGCCCTGAAAGCTCTTGCTGCTCTTCACCGTCCCTTGGCACCCTACCTACAGGCACAACAGCACTGGGGATCTGTGTTTTCCCAGAGACGGAATATCTCACGGGGCTCAGTCTCGGCAAGACTCTTTCTGAAAAGGCGAACGGTCGGATCCTTCTCCCCCGAGGAAGGGCCCAGCCCTGAAAGCTGTTGCTGCTCTTCACCGTCCCTTGTGGCCCTACCTACAGGCACAACAGCACTGGGCATCCGTGCTTTCGCAGAGACGGAACATCTCACGGCGCTCCGCCTCGGCAGAGCCTCTTTCTGAAAAGTCGAACGGTCGGATCCTTCTCCCACGAGGAAGGGCCCAGCCCTGAAAGCTCTTGCTGCTCTTCACCGTCCCTTGGCACCCTACCTACAGGCACAACAGCACTGGGGATCTGTGCTTTCCCAGAGACGGAACATCTCACGGGGCTCAGTCTCGGCAAGACTCTTTCTGAAAAGGCGAACGGTCGGATCCTTCTCCCATGAGGAAGGGCCCAGCCCTGAAAGTTCTTGCTGCTCTTCACTGTCCCTTGGCACCCTACCTACAGGCACAACAGCACTGGGGATCTGTGTTTTCCCAGGGACGGAATATCTCACGGGGCTCAGTCTCGGCAAGCCTCTTTCTGAAAAGGCGAACGGTGCGATCCATCTCCCCCGAGGAAGGGCCCAGCCCTGAAAGCTCTTGCTGCTCTTCACCGTCCCTTGGCACCCTACCTGCAGGCACAACAGCACTGGGGATCTGTGCTTTCCCAGAGACGGAACATCTCACGGGGCTCAGTCTCTTCAAGCCTCTTTCTGAAAAGGCGAACGGCCAGATCCTTCTCCCCCGAGGAAGGGCCCAGCCCTGAAAGCTCTTGCTGCTCTTCACCGTCCCTTGGCACCCTACCTACAGGCACAACAGCACTGGGGATCTGTGCTTTCGCAGAGACGGAACATCTCGTGGCGCTACGCCTCGGCAGAGCCTCTTTCTGAAAAGGCGAACGGTCGGATCCTTCTCCCACGAGGAAGGGCCCAGCCCTGAAAGCTCTTGGTGCTCTTCACCGTCCCTTGTGGCCCTACCTACAGGCACAACAGCACTGGGGATCTGTGCTTTCCCAGAGACGGAACATCTCACGGGGCACAGTCTCGGCAAGCCTCTTTCTGAAAAGGCGAACGGTCGGATAATTGTCCCACGAGGAAGGGCCCAGCCCTGAAAGCTCTTGCTGCTCTTCACTGTCCCTTGGCACCCTACCTACAGGCACAACAGCACTGGGCATCCGTGCATTCCCAGAGACGAAACATCTCATGGCGCTCAGAGACGGTACATCCTTTTTCTGAAAAGGCGAACGGTGTGATCCTTCTCCCACGAGGAAGGGCCTAGCCCTGAAAGCTTATGCTGCTCTTCACTGTCCCTTGGCACCCTACCTACAGGCACAACAGCACTGGGGATCTGTGCTTTCCCAGAGACGGAATATCTCACGGCGCTCAGTCTCGGCAAGCCTCTTTCTGAAAAGGCGAACAGTGCGATCCATCTCCCACGAGGAAGGGCCCAGCCCTGAAAGCTCTTGCTGCTCTTCACTGTCCCTTGGCACCCTACCTACAGGCACAACAGCACTGGGCATCCGTGCATTCCCAGAGACAGAACATCTCATGGCGCTCAGAGACGGAACATCCTTTTTCTGAAAAGGCGAACGGTCGGATCCTTCTCCCACGAGGAAGGGCCCAGCCCTGAAAGCTCTTGAGGCTCTTCACTGTCCCTTGGCACCCTACCTACAGGCACAACAGCACCAGGGATCTGTGCTTTCCCAGAGACGGAACATCTCACGGGGCTCAGTCTCGGCAAGCCTCTTTCTGAAAAGGCGAACGGCCGGATCGTTCTCCCCCGAGGAAGGGCCCAGCCCTGAAAGCTCTTGCTGCTCTTCACTGTCCCTTGGCACCCTACCTACATGCACAACAGCACTGGGGATCTGTGCTTTCCCAGAGACAGAACATCTCACGGGGCACAGTCTCGGCAAGCCTCTTTCTGAAAAGGCAAACGCCAGATCATTCTCCCATGAGGAAGGGCCCAGCCCTGAAAGCTCTTGCTGCTCTTCACCGTCCCTTGGCACCCTACCTACAGGCACAACAGTACTGGGGATCTGTGCTTTCCCAGAGACAGAATATCTCACGGTGCTCAGTCTCGGCAAGCCTATTTCTGAAAAGGCGAACGGTTGGATCCTTCTCCCACGAGGAAGGGCCCAGCCCTGAAAGCTCTTGCTGCTCTTCACTGTCCCTTGGCACCCTACCTACAGGCACAACAGCACTGGGCATCCGTGCATTCCCAGAGACAGAACATCTCATGGCGCTCAGAGACGGAACATCCTTTTTCTGAAAAGGCGAAGGGTCGGATCCTTCTCCCACGAGGAAGGGCCCAGCCCTGAAAGCTCTTGAGGCTCTTCACTGTCCCTTGGCACCCTACCTACAGGCACAACAGCACCAGGGATATGTGCTTTCCCAGAGACGGAACATCTCACGGGGCTCAGTCTCGGCAAGCCTCTTTCTGAAAAGGCGAACGGCCGGATCGTTCTCCCACGAGGAAGGGCCCAGCCCTGAAAGATCTTGCTGCTCTTCACCGTCCCTTCGCACCATACCTACAGGCACAACAGCACTGGGGATCTGTGCTTTGCCAGAGACGGAACATCTCACGGAGCTCAGTCTCGGCAGAGCCTCTTTCTGAAAAGGCGAACGATCGGATCCTTCTCCCACGAGGAAGGGCCCAGCCCTGAATGCTCTTGCTGCCCTTTACCGTCCCTTGGCACCCTACCTACAGGCACAACAGCACTGGGCATCCGTGCATTCCCAGAGACAGAACATCTCATGGCGCTCAGAGACGGAACATCCTTTTTCTGAAAAGGCGAACGATCGGATCCTTCTCCCACGAGGAAGGGCCCAGCCCTGAAAGCTCTTGCTGCTCTTCACCGTCCCTTGTGGCCCTACCTACAGGCACAACAGCACTGGGGATCTGTGCTTTCCCAGAGACGGAACATCTCACGGGGCTCAGTCTCGGCAAGCCTCTTTCTGAAAAGGCGAACAGTTGGATCCTTCTCCCCCGAGGAAGGGCTCAGCCCTGAAAGCTCTTGCTGCTCTTCACCGTCCCTTGGCACCCTACCTACAGGCACAACAGCACCAGGGATCTGTGCTTTCCCAGAGACGGAACATCTCACGGGGCTCAGTCTCGGCAAGCCTCTTTCTGAAAAGGCGAACGGTCGGATACTTGTCCCCCGAGGAAGGGCCTAGCCCTGAAAGCTCTTGCTGCTCTTCACTGTCCCTTGGCACCCTACCTACAGGCACAACAGCACTGGGCATCCGTGCATTCCCAGAGACAGAACATCTCTTGGCGCTCTAGAGACGGAACATCCTTTTTCTAAAAAGGCGAACGGTCGGATCCTTCTTCCACGAGGAAGGGCCCAGCCCTGAAAGCTCTTGCTGCTCTTCACCGTCCCTTGGCACCCTACCTACAGGCACAACAGCACTGGGGATCTGTGCTTTCCCAGAGACGGAACATCTCACGGGGCTCAGTCTCGGCAAGCCTCTTTCTGAAAAGGCGAACGGTGCGATCCATTTCCCCCGAGGAAGGGCCCAGCCCTGAAAGCTCTTGCTGCTCTTCACCGTCCCTTGGCACCCTACCTGAAGGCACAACAGCACTGGGGATCTGTGCTTTCCCAGAGACGGAACATCTCACGGGGCTCAGTCTCGGCAAGACTCTTTCTGAAAAGGCGAACGGTCGGATCCTTCTCCCACGAGGAAGGGCCCAGCCCTGAAAGCTCTTGCTGCTCTTCACTGTCCCTTGGCACCCTACCTGTAGGCACAACAGCACTGGGGATCTGTGTTTTCCCAGGGACGGAATATCTCACGGGGCTCAGTCTCGGCAATCCTCTTTCTGAAAAGGCGAACGGTGCGATCCATCTCCCCCGAGGAAGGGCGCAGCCCTGAAAGCTCTTGCTGCTCTTCACCGTCCCTTGGCACCCTACCTACAGGCACAACAGCACTGGGGATCTGTGCTTTCCCAGAGACGGAACATCTCGTGGCGCTACGCCTCGGCAGAGCCTCTTTCTGAAAAGGCGAACGGTCGGATCCTTCTGCCACGAGGAAGGGCCCAGCCCTGAAAGCTCTTGCTGCTCTTCACCGTCCCTTGTGGCCCTACCTACAGGCACAACAGCACTGGGGATCTGTGCTTTCCCAGAGACGGAACATCTCACGGGGCACAGTCTCGGCAAGCCTCTTTCTGAAAAGGCGAACGGTCGGATAATTGTCCCACGAGGAAGGGCCCAGCCCTGAAAGCTCTTGCTGCTCTTCACTGTCCCTTGGCACCCTACCTACAGGCACAACAGCACTGGGCATCCGTGCATTCCCAGAGACGAAACATCTCATGGCGCTCAGAGACGGTACATCCTTTTTCTGAAAAGGCGAACGGTCGGATCCATCTCCCACGAGGAAGGGCCCAGCCCTGAATGCTCTTGCTGCTCTTCACTGTCCCTTGGCACCCTACCTACAGGCACAACAGCACTGGGGATCTGTGTTTTCCCAGGGACGGAATATCTCACGGGGCTCAGTCTCGGCAAGCCTCTTTCTGAAAATGCGAACGGTGCGATCCATTTCCCCCGAGGAAGGGCCCAGCCCTGAAAGCTCTTGCTGCTCTTCACCGTCCCTTGGCACCCTACCTACAGGCACAACAGCACTGGGCATCCGTGCTTTCGCAGAGACGGAACATCTCGTGGCGCTACGCCTCGGCAGAGCCTCTTTCTGAAAAGGCGAACAGTCGGATACTTGTCACACGAGGAAGGGCCCAGCCCTGAAAGCTCTTGCTGCTCTTCACAGTCCCTTGGCACCATACCTACAGGCACAACAGCACTGGGGATCTGTGCTTTCCCAGAGACGGAACATCTCACGGAGCTCAGTCTCGGCAAGCCTCTTTCTGAAAAGGCGAACGATCGGATCCTTCTCCCACGAGGAAGGGCCCAGCCCTGAATGCTCTTGCTGCCCTTCACCGTCCCTTGGCACCCTACCTACAGGCACAACAGCACTGGGCATCCGTGCATTCCCAGAGACAGAACATCTCATGGCGCTCAGAGACGGAACATCCTTTTTCTGAAAAGGCGAACGATCGGATCCTTCTTCGACGAGGAAGGGCCCAGCCCTGAAAGCTCTTGCTGCTCTTCACTGTCCCTTGGCACCCTACCTACATGCACAACAGCACTGGGGATCTGTGCTTTCCCAGAGACAGAACATCTCACGGGGCACAGTCTCGGCAAGCCTCTTTCTGAAAAGGCAAACGCCAGATCATTCTCCCATGAGGAAGGGCCCAGCCCTGAAAGCTCTTGCTGCTCTTCACCGTCCCTTGGCACCCTACCTACAGGCACAACAGCACTGGGGATCTGTGCTTTCCCAGAGACAGAATATCTCACGGTGCTCAGTCTCGGCAAGCCTATTTCTGAAAAGGCGAACGGTTGGATCCTTCTCCCCCGAGGAAGGGCCCAGCCCTGAAAGCTCTTGCTGCTCTTCACTGTCCCTTGGCACCCTACCTACAGGCACAACAGCACTGGGCATCCGTGCATTCCCAGAGACAGAACATCTCATGGCGCTCAGAGACGGAACATCCTTTTTCTGAAAAGGCGAACGGTCGGATCCTTCTCCCACGAGGAAGGGCCCAGCCCTGAAAGCTCTTGCTGCTCTTCACCATCCCTTGGCACCCTACCTACAGGCACAACAGCACCGGGGATCTGTGCTTTCCCAGAGACGGAACATCTCACGGGGCTCAGTCTCGTCAAGCCTCTTTCTGAAAAGGCGAACGGCCGGATCGTTCTCCCACGAGGAAGGGCCCAGCCCTGAAAGCTCTTGCTGCTCTTCACTGTCCCTTGGCACCCTACCTACAGGCACAACAGCACTGGGGATCTGTGCTTTCCCAGAGACAGAACATCTCACGGGGCACAGTCTCGGCAAGCCTCTTTCTGAAAAGGTGAACGGTTGGATCCTTCTCCCCCGAGGAAGGGCCCAGCCCTGAAAGCTCTTGCTGCTCTTCACTGTCCCTTGGCACCCTACCTGCAGGCACAACAGCACTGGGGATCTGTGCTTTCCCAGAGACGGAATATCTCACGGGGCTCAGTCTCGGCAAGCCTCTTTCTGAAAAGGCGAACGGTCGGATCCATCTCCCCCGAGGAAGGGCCCAGCCCTGAAAGCTCTTGCTGCTCTTCACTGTCCCTTGGCACCCTACCTACAGGCACAACAGCACTGGGGATCTGTGTTTTCCCAGGGACGGAATATCTCACGGGGCTCAGTTTCGGCAAGCCTCTTTCTGAAAATGCGAACGGTGCGATCCATTTCCCCCGAGGAAGGGCCCAGCCCTGAAAGCTCTTGCTGCTCTTCACTGTCCCTTGGCACCCTACCTACAGGCACAACAGCACTGGGCATCCGTGCATTCCCAGAGACAGAACATCTCTTGGCGCTCTAGAGACGGAACATCCTTTTTCTAAAAAGGCGAACGGTCGGATCCTTCTTCCACGAGGAAGGGCCCAGCCCTGAAAGCTCTTGCTGCTCTTCACCGTCCCTTGGCACCCTACCTACAGGCACAACAGCACTGGGGATCTGTGCTTTCCCAGAGACGGAACATCTCACGGGGCTCAGTCTCGGCAAGCCTCTTTCTGAAAAGGCGAACGGTGCGATCCATTTCCCCCGAGGAAGGGCCCAGCCCTGAAAGCTCTTGCTGCTCTTCACCGTCCCTTGGCACCCTACCTGAAGGCACAACAGCACTGGGGATCTGTGCTTTCCCAGAGACGGAACATCTCACGGGGCACAGTCTCGGCAAGCCTCTTTCTGAAAAGGCGAACGGTCGGATAATTGTCCCACGAGGAAGGGCCCAGCCCTGAAAGCTCTTGCTGCTCTTCACTGTCCCTTGGCACCCTACCTACAGGCACAACAGCACTGGGCATCCGTGCATTCCCAGAGACGAAACATCTCATGGCGCTCAGAGACGGTACATCCTTTTTCTGAAAAGGCGAACGGTCGGATCCATCTCCCACGAGGAAGGGCCCAGCCCTGAATGCTCTTGCTGCTCTTCACTGTCCCTTGGCACCCTACCTACAGGCACAACAGCACTGGGGATCTGTGTTTTCCCAGGGACGGAATATCTCACGGGGCTCAGTCTCGGCAAGCCTCTTTCTGAAAATGCGAACGGTGCGATCCATTTCCCCCGAGGAAGGGCCCAGCCCTGAAAGCTCTTGCTGCTCTTCACCGTCCCTTGGCACCCTACCTACAGGCACAACAGCACTGGGCATCCGTGCTTTCGCAGAGACGGAACATCTCGTGGCGCTACGCCTCGGCAGAGCCTCTTTCTGAAAAGGCGAACAGTCGGATACTTGTCACACGAGGAAGGGCCCAGCCCTGAAAGCTCTTGCTGCTCTTCACAGTCCCTTGGCACCATACCTACAGGCACAACAGCACTGGGGATCTGTGCTTTCCCAGAGACGGAACATCTCACGGAGCTCAGTCTCGGCAAGCCTCTTTCTGAAAAGGCGAACGATCGGATCCTTCTCCCACGAGGAAGGGCCCAGCCCTGAATGCTCTTGCTGCCCTTCACCGTCCCTTGGCACCCTACCTACAGGCACAACAGCACTGGGCATCCGTGCATTCCCAGAGACAGAACATCTCATGGCGCTCAGAGACGGAACATCCTTTTTCTGAAAAGGCGAACGATCGGATCCTTCTTCGACGAGGAAGGGCCCAGCCCTGAAAGCTCTTGCTGCTCTTCACTGTCCCTTGGCACCCTACCTACATGCACAACAGCACTGGGGATCTGTGCTTTCCCAGAGACAGAACATCTCACGGGGCACAGTCTCGGCAAGCCTCTTTCTGAAAAGGCAAACGCCAGATCATTCTCCCATGAGGAAGGGCCCAGCCCTGAAAGCTCTTGCTGCTCTTCACCGTCCCTTGGCACCCTACCTACAGGCACAACAGCACTGGGGATCTGTGCTTTCCCAGAGACAGAATATCTCACGGTGCTCAGTCTCGGCAAGCCTATTTCTGAAAAGGCGAACGGTTGGATCCTTCTCCCCCGAGGAAGGGCCCAGCCCTGAAAGCTCTTGCTGCTCTTCACTGTCCCTTGGCACCCTACCTACAGGCACAACAGCACTGGGCATCCGTGCATTCCCAGAGACAGAACATCTCATGGCGCTCAGAGACGGAACATCCTTTTTCTGAAAAGGCGAACGGTCGGATCCTTCTCCCACGAGGAAGGGCCCAGCCCTGAAAGCTCTTGCTGCTCTTCACCATCCCTTGGCACCCTACCTACAGGCACAACAGCACCGGGGATCTGTGCTTTCCCAGAGACGGAACATCTCACGGGGCTCAGTCTCGTCAAGCCTCTTTCTGAAAAGGCGAACGGCCGGATCGTTCTCCCACGAGGAAGGGCCCAGCCCTGAAAGCTCTTGCTGCTCTTCACTGTCCCTTGGCACCCTACCTACAGGCACAACAGCACTGGGGATCTGTGCTTTCCCAGAGACAGAACATCTCACGGGGCACAGTCTCGGCAAGCCTCTTTCTGAAAAGGTGAACGGTTGGATCCTTCTCCCCCGAGGAAGGGCCCAGCCCTGAAAGCTCTTGCTGCTCTTCACTGTCCCTTGGCACCCTACCTGCAGGCACAACAGCACTGGGGATCTGTGCTTTCCCAGAGACGGAATATCTCACGGGGCTCAGTCTCGGCAAGCCTCTTTCTGAAAAGGCGAACGGTCGGATCCATCTCCCCCGAGGAAGGGCCCAGCCCTGAAAGCTCTTGCTGCTCTTCACTGTCCCTTGGCACCCTACCTACAGGCACAACAGCACTGGGGATCTGTGTTTTCCCAGGGACGGAATATCTCACGGGGCTCAGTCTCGGCAAGCCTCTTTCTGAAAATGCGAACGGTGCGATCCATTTCCCCCGAGGAAGGGCCCAGCCCTGAAAGCTCTTGCTGCTCTTCACCGTCCCTTGGCACCCTACCTACAGGCACAACAGCACTGGGCATCCGTGCTTTCGCAGAGACGGAACATCTCGTGGCGCTACGCCTCGGCAGAGCCTCTTTCTGAAAAGGCGAACGATCGGATCCTTCTCCCACGAGGAAGGGCCCAGCCCTGAATGCTCTTGCTGCCCTTCACCGTCCCTTGGCACCCTACCTACAGGCACAACAGCACTGGGCATCCGTGCATTCCCAGAGACAGAACATCTCATGGCGCTCAGAGACGGAACATCCTTTTTCTGAAAAGGCGAACGATCGGATCCTTCTCCCACGAGGAAGGGCCCAGCCCTGAAAGCTCTTGCTGCTCTTCACCGTCCCTTGTGGCCCTACCTACAGGCACAACAGCACTGGGGATCTGTGCTTTCCCAGAGACGGAACATCTCACGGGGCTCAGTCTCGGCAAGCCTCTTTCTGAAAAGGCGAACAGTTGGATCCTTCTCCCCCGAGGAAGGGCTCAGCCCTGAAAGCTCTTGCTGCTCTTCACCGTCCCTTGGCACCCTACCTACAGGCACAACAGCACCAGGGATCTGTGCTTTCCCAGAGACGGAACATCTCACGGGGCTCAGTCTCGGCAAGCCTCTTTCTGAAAAGGCGAACGGTCGGATACTTGTCCCCCGAGGAAGGGCCCAGCCCTGAAAGCTCTTGCTGCTCTTCACTGTCCCTTGGCACCCTACCTACAGGCACAACAGCACTGGGCATCCGTGCATTCCCAGAGACAGAACATCTCTTGGCGCTCTAGAGACGGAACATCCTTTTTCTAAAAATGCGAACGGTCGGATCCTTCTTCCACGAGGAAGGGCCCAGCCCTGAAAGCTCTTGCTGCTCTTCACCGTCCCTTGGCACCCTACCTACAGGCACAACAGCACTGGGGATCTGTGCTTTCCCAGAGACGGAACATCTCACGGGGCTCAGTCTCGGCAAGCCTCTTTCTGAAAAGGCGAACGGTGCGATCCATTTCCCCCGAGGAAGGGCCCAGCCCTGAAAGCTCTTGCTGCTCTTCACCGTCCCTTGGCACCCTACCTGAAGGCACAACAGCACTGGGGATCTGTGCTTTCGCAGAGACGGAACATCTCGTGGCGCTACGCCTCGGCAGAGCCTCTTTCTGAAAAGGCGAACGGTCGGATCCTTCTCCCACGAGGAAGGGCCCAGCCCTGAAAGCTCTTGCTGCTCTTCACCGTCCCTTGGCACCCTACCTACAGGCACAACAGCACTGGGGATCTGTGCTTTCCCAGAGACGGAACATCTCACGGGGCACAGTCTCGGCAAGCCTCTTTCTGAAAAGGCGAACGGTCGGATAATTGTCCCACGAGGAAGGGCCCAGCCCTGAAAGCTCTTGCTGCTCTTCACTGTCCCTTGGCACCCTACCTACAGGCACAACAGCACTGGGCATCCGTGCATTCCCAGAGACGAAACATCTCATGGCGCTCAGAGACGGTACATCCTTTTTCTGAAAAGGCGAACGGTCGGATCCATCTCCCCCGAGGAAGGGCCCAGCCCTGAAAGCTCTTGCTGCTCTTCACTGTCCCTTGGCACCCTACCTACAGGCACAACAGCACTGGGGATCTGTGTTTTCCCAGGGACGGAATATCTCACGGGGCTCAGTCTCGGCAAGCCTCTTTCTGAAAATGCGAACGGTGCGATCCATTTCCCCCGAGGAAGGGCCCAGCCCTGAAAGCTCTTGCTGCTCTTCACCGTCCCTTGGCACCCTACCTACAGGCACAACAGCACTGGGCATCCGTGCTTTCGCAGAGACGGAACATCTCGTGGCGCTACGCCTCGGCAGAGCCTCTTTCTGAAAAGGCGAACAGTCGGATACTTGTCACACGAGGAAGGGCCCAGCCCTGAAAGCTCTTGCTGCTCTTCACAGTCCCTTGGCACCATACCTACAGGCACAACAGCACTGGGGATCTGTGCTTTCCCAGAGATGGAACATCTCACGGAGCTCAGTCTCGGCAAGCCTCTTTCTGAAAAGGCGAACGATCGGATCCTTCTCCCACGAGGAAGGGCCCAGCCCTGAATGCTCTTGCTGCCCTTCACCGTCCCTTGGCACCCTACCTACAGGCACAACAGCACTGGGCATCCGTGCATTCCCAGAGACAGAACATCTCATGGCGCTCAGAGACGGAACATCCTTTTTCTGAAAAGGGGAACGATCGGATCCTTCTCCCACGAGGAAGGGCCCAGCCCTGAAAGCTCTTGCTGCTCTTCACCGTCCCTTGTGGCCCTACCTACAGGCACAACAGCACTGGGGATCTGTGCTTTCCCAGAGACGGAACATCTCACGGGGCTCAGTCTCGGCAAGCCTCTTTCTGAAAAGGCGAACAGTTGGATCCTTCTCCCCCGAGGAAGGGCTCAGCCCTGAAAGCTCTTGCTGCTCTTCACCGTCCCTTGGCACCCTACCTACAGGCACAACAGCACCAGGGATCTGTGCTTTCCCAGAGACGGAACATCTCACGGGGCTCAGTCTCGGCAAGCCTCTTTCTGAAAAGGTGAACGGTCGGATACTTGTCCCCCGAGGAAGGGCCTAGCCCTGAAAGCTCTTGCTGCTCTTCACTGTCCCTTGGCACCCTACCTACAGGCACAACAGCACTGGGCATCCGTGCATTCCCAGAGACAGAACATCTCTTGGCGCTCTAGAGACGGAACATCCTTTTTCTAAAAAGGCGAACGGTCGGATCCTTCTTCCACGAGGAAGGGCCCAGCCCTGAAAGCTCTTGCTGCTCTTCACCGTCCCTTGGCACCCTACCTACAGGCACAACAGCACTGGGGATCTGTGCTTTCCCAGAGACGGAACATCTCACGGGGCTCAGTCTCGGCAAGCCTCTTTCTGAAAAGGCGAACGGTGCGATCCATTTCCCCCGAGGAAGGGCCCAGCCCTGAAAGCTCTTGCTGCTCTTCACCGTCCCTTGGCACCCTACCTGAAGGCACAACAGCACTGGGAATCTGTGCTTTCCCAGAGACGGAACATCTCACGGGGCTCAGTCTCTTCAAGCCTCTTTCTGAAAAGGCGAACGGTCGGATCCTTCTCCCCCGAGGAAGGGCCCAGCCCTGAAAGCTCTTGCTGCTCTTCACCGTCCCTTGGCACCCTACCTACAGGCACAACAGCACTGGGGATCCGTGCTTTCGCAGAGACGGAACATCTCGTGGCGCTACGCCTCGGCAGAGCCTCTTTCTGAAAAGGCGAACGGTCGGATCCTTCTCCCACGAGGAAGGGCCCAGCCCTGAAAGCTCTTGCTGCTCTTCACCGTCCCTTGTGGCCCTACCTACAGGCACAACAGCACTGGGCATCCGTGCTTTCGCAGAGACAGAACATATCGTGGCGCTCCGCCTCGGCAGAGCCTCTTTCTGAAAAGGCGAACGGTCGGATCCTTCTCCCACGAGGAAGGGCCCAGCCCTGAAAGCTCTTGAGGCTCTTCACTGTCCCTTGGCACCCTACCTACAGGCACAACAGCACCAGGGATCTGTGCTTTCCCAGAGACGGAACATCTCACGGGGCTCAGTCTCGGCAAGCCTCTTTCTGAAAAGGCGAACGGCCGGATCGTTCTCCCACGAGGAAGGGCCCAGCCCTGAAAGCTCTTGCTGCTCTTCACTGTCCCTTGGCACCCTACCTACAGGCACAACAGCACTGGGGATCTGTGCTTTCCCAGAGACAGAATATCTCACGGTGCTCAGTCTCGGCAAGCCTATTTCTGAAAAGGCGAACGGTTGGATCCTTCTCCCCCGAGGAATGGCCCAGCCCTGAAAGCTCTTGCTGCTCTTCACTGTCCCTTGGCACCCTACCTACAGGCACAACAGCACTGGGGATCTGTGCTTTCCCAGAGACGGAATATCTCACGGGGCTCAGTCTCGGCAAGCCTCTTTCTGAAAAGTCGAACGGTCGGATCCATCTCCCCCGAGGAAGGGCCCAGCCCTGAAAGCTCTTGCTGCTCTTCACCGTCCCTTGGCACCCTACCTACATGCACAATAGCCCTGGGGATCTGTGCATTCCCAGAGACAGAACATCTCATGGCGCTCAGAGACGGAAAATCCTTTTTCTGAAAAGGCAAACGGTCGGATCCTTCTCCCACGAGGAAGGGCCCAGCCCTGAAAGCTCTTGCTGCTCTTCACCATCCCTTGGCACCCTACCTACAGGCACAACAGCACTGGGAATCTGTGCTTTCCCAGAGACGGAACATCTCACGGGGCTCAGTCTCGTCAAGCCTCTTTCTGAAAAGGCGAATGGCCGGATCGTTCTCCCACGAGGAAGGGCCCAGCCCTGAAAGCTCTTGCTGCTCTTCACTGTCCCTTGGCACCCTACCTACAGGCACAACAGCACCGGGGATCTGTGCTTTCCCAGAGACAGAACATCTCACGGGGCACAGTCTCGGCAAGCCTATTTCTGAAAAGGTGAACGGTTGGATCCTTCTCCCCCGAGGAAGGGCCCAGCCCTGAAAGCTCTTGCTGCTCTTCACTGTCCCTTGGCACCCTACCTGCAGGCACAACAGCACTGGGGATCTGTGCTTTCCCAGAGACGGAATATCTCACGGGGCTCAGTCTCGGCAAGCCTCTTTCTGAAAAGGCGAACGGTCGGATCCATCTCCCCCGAGGAAGGGCCCAGCACTGAAAGCTCTTGCTGCTCTTCACCGTCCCTTGGCACCCTACCTACAGGCACAACAGCACTGGGCATCCGTGCTTTCGCAGAGACGGAACATCTCGTGGCGCTACGCCTCGGCAGAGCCTCTTTCTGAAAAGGCGAACAGTCGGATACTTATCACACGAGGAAGGGCCCAGCCCTGAAAGCTCTTGCTGCTCTTCACTGTCCCTTGGCACCCTACCTACAGGCACAACAGCACCAGGGATCTGTGCTTTCCCAGAGACGGAACATCTCACGGGGCTCAGTCTCGGCAAGCCTCTTTCTGAAAAGGCGAACGGTCGGATCCATCTCCCCCGAGGAAGGGCCCAGCACTGAAAGCTCTTGCTGCTCTTCACTGTCCCTTGGCACCCTACCTACAGGCACAACAGCACTGGGCATCCGTGCATTCCCAGAGACAGAACATCTCATGGCGCTCAGAGACGGAACATCCTTTTTCTGAAAAGGCGAACGATCGGATCCTTCTCCCACGAGGAAGGGCCCAGCCCTGAAAGCTCTTGCTGCTCTTCACCGTCCCTTGGCACCCTACCTACAGGCACAACAGCACTGGGGATCTGTGCTTTCCCAGAGACGGAACATCTCACGGGGCTCAGTCTCTTCAAGCCTCTTTCTGAAAAGGCGAACAGTTGGATCCTTCTCCCCCGAGGAAGGGCTCAGCCCTGAAAGCTCTTGCTGCTCTTCACCGTCCCTTGGCACCCTACCTACAGGCACAACAGCACCAGGGATCTGTGCTTTCCCAGAGACGGAACATCTCACGGGGCTCAGTCTCGGCAAGCCTCTTTCTGAAAAGGCGAACGGTCGGATACTTGTCCCCCGAGGAAGGGCCTAGCCCTGAAAGCTCTTGCTGCTCTTCACTGTCCCTTGGCACCCTACCTAAAGGCACAACAGCACTGGGCATCCGTGCATTCCCAGAGACAGAACATCTCTTGGCGCTCTAGAGACGGAACATCCTTTTTCTAAAAAGGCGAACGGTCGGATCCTTCTTCCACGAGGAAGTGCCCAGCCCTGAAAGCTCTTGCTGCTCTTCACCGTCCCTTGGCACCCTACCTACAGGCACAACAGCACTGGGGATCTGTGCTTTCCCAGAGACGGAACATCTCACGGGGCTCAGTCTCGGCAAGCCTCTTTCTGAAAAGGCGAACGATCGGATCCATTTCCCCCGAGGAAGGGCCCAGCCCTGAAAGCTCTTGCTGCTCTTCACCGTCCCTTCGCACCCTACCTGAAGGCACAACAGCACTGGGAATCTGTGCTTTCCCAGAGACGGAACATCTCACGGGGCTCAGTCTCGGCAAGCCTCTTTCTGAAAAGGCAAACGGTCGGATCCTTCTCCCCCGAGGAAGGGCCCAGCCCTGAAAGCTCTTGCTGCTCTTCACAGTCCCTTGGCACCCTACCTGCAGGCACAACAGCACTGGGGATCCGTGCTTTCGCAGAGACGGAACATCTCGTGGCGCTACGCCTCGGCAGAGCCTCTTTCTGAAAAGGCGAACGGTCGGATCCTTCTCTCCCGAGGAAGGGCCCAGCCCTGAAAGCTCTTGCTGCTCTTCACCGTCCCATGGCACCCTACCTACAGGCACAACAGCACTGGGGATCTGTGCTTTCGCAGAGACGGAACATCTCACGGGGCTCAGTCTCGGCAAGACTCTTTCTGAAAAGGCGAACGGTCGGATGCTTCTCCCACGAGGAAGGGCCCAGCCCTGAAAGTTCTTGCTGCTCTTCACTGTCCCTTGGCACCCTACCTACAGGCACAACAGCACTGTGGATCTGTGCTTTCCCAGAGACGGAACATCTCACGGGGCTCAGTCTCGGCAAGCCTCTTTCTGAAAAGGCGAACAGTTGGATCCTTCTCCCCCGAGGAAGGGCTCAGCCCTGAAAGCTCTTGCTGCTCTTCACCGTCCCTTGGCACCCTACCTACAGGCACAACAGCACCAGGGATCTGTGCTTTCCCAGAGACGGAACATCTCACGGGGCTCAGTCTCGGCAAGCCTATTTCTGAAAAGGCGAACGGTCGGATACTTGTCTCCCGAGGAAGGGCCTAGCCCTGAAAGCTCTTGCTGCTCTTCACTGTCCCTTGGCACCCTACCTACAGGCACAACAGCACTGGGCATCCGTGCATTCCCAGAGACAGAACATCTCTTGGCGCTCTAGAGACGGAACATCCTTTTTCTAAAAAGGCGAACGGTCGGATCCTTCTTCCACGAGGAAGGGCCCAGCCCTGAAAGCTCTTGCTGCTCGTCACCGTCCCTTGGCACCCTACCTACAGGCACAACAGCACTGGGGATCTGTGCTTTCCCAGAGACGGAATATGTCACGGCGCTCAGTCTCGGCAAGACTCTTTCTGAAAAGGCGAACAGTGCGATCCATCTCCCCCGAGGAAGGGCCCAGCCCTGAAAGCTCTTGCTGCTCTTCACTGTCCCTTGGCACCCTACCTACAGGCACAACAGCACTGGGCATCCGTGCATTCCCAGAGACAGAACATCTCATGGCGCTCAGTGACGGAACATCCTTTTTCTGAAAAGGCGAACGATCGGATCCTTCTCCCACGAGGAAGGGCCCAGCCCTGAAAGCTCTTGCTGCTCTTCACCGTCCCTTGGCACCCTACCTACAGGCACAACAGCACTGGGGATCTGTGCTTTCCCAGAGACAGAATATCTCACGGTGCTCAGTCTCGGCAAGCCTATTTCTGAAAAGGCGAACGGTTGGATCATTCTCCCCCGAGGAAGGGCCCAGCCCTGAAAGCTCTTGCTGCTCTTCACTGTCCCTTGGCACCCTACCTACAGGCACAACAGCACTGGGGATCTGTGCTTTCCCAGAGACGGAATATCTCACGGGGCTCAGTCTCGGCAAGCCTCTTTCTGAAAAGGCGAACGGTCGGATCCATCTCCCCCGAGGAAGGGCCCAGCCCTGAAAGCTCTTGCTGCTCTTCACCGTCCCTTCGCACCATACCTACAGGCACAACAGCACTGGGGATCTGTGCTTTGCCAGAGACGGAACATCTCACGGAGCTCAGTCTCGGCAGAGCCTCTTTCTGAAAAGGCGAACGATCGGATCCTTCTCCCACGAGGAAGGGCCCAGCCCTGAATGCTCTTGCTGCCCTTCACCGTCCCATGGCACCCTACCTACAGGCACAACAGCACTGGGCATCCGTGCATTCCCAGAGACAGAACATCTCATGGCGCTCAGAGACGGAACATCCTTTTTCTGAAAAGGCGAACGATCGGATCCTTCTCCCACGAGGAAGGGCCCAGCCCTGAAAGCTCTTGCTGCTCTTCACCGTCCCTTGGCACCCTACCTACAGGCACAACAGCACTGGGGATCTGTGCTTTCCCAGTGACGGAACATCTCACGGGGCTCAATCTCGGCAAGCCTCTTTCTGAAAAGGCGAACAGTTGGATCCTTCTCCCCCGAGGAAGGGCTCAGCCCTGAAAGCTCTTGCTGCTCTTCACCGTCCCTTGGCACCCTACCTACAGGCACAACAGCACCAGGGATCTGTGCTTTCCCAGAGACGGAACATCTCACGGGGCTCAGTCTCGGCAAGCCTCTTTCTGAAAAGGCGAACGGTCGGATACTTGTCCCACGAGGAAGGGCCTAGCCCTGAAAGCTCTTGCTGCTCTTCACTGTCCCTTGGCACCCTACCTAAAGGCACAACAGCACTGGGCATCCGTGCATTCCCAGAGACAGAACATCTCTTGGCGCTCTAGAGACGGAACATCCTTTTTCTAAAATGGCGAACGGTCGGATCCTTCTTCGACGAGGAAGGGCCCAGCCCTGAAAGCTCTTGCTGCTCTTCACCGTCCCTTGGCACCCTACCTACAGGCACAACAGCACTGGGGATCTGTGCTTTCCCAGAGACGGAACATCTCACGGGGCTCAGTCTCGGCAAGCCTCTTTCTGAAAAGGCGAACAGTGCGATCCATTTCCCCCGAGGAAGGTCCCAGCCCTGAAAGCTCTTGCTGCTCTTCACAGTCCCTTGGCACCCTACCTGCAGGCACAACAGCACTGGGGATCTGTGCTTTCCCAGAGACGGAACATCTCACGGGGCTCAGTCTCTTCAAGCCTCTTTCTGAAAAGGCGAACGGTCGGATCCTTCTCCCCCGAGGAAGGGCCCAGCCCTGAAAGCTCTTGCTGCTCTTCACCGTCCCTTGGCACCCTACCTACAGGCACAACAGCACTGGGGATCCGTGCTTTCGCAGAGACGGAACATCTCGTGGCGCTACGCCTCGGCAGAGCCTCTTTCTGAAAAGGCGAACGGTCGGATCCTTCTCCCACGAGGAAGGGCCCAGCCCTGAAAGCTCTTGCTGCTCTTCACCGTCCCTTGTGGCCCTACCTACAGGCACAACAGCACTGGGCATCCGTGCTTTCGCAGAGACAGAACATCTCGTGGCGCTACGCCTCGGCAGAGCCTCTTTCTGAAAAGGCGAACGGTGCGATCCATCTCCCCCGAGGAAGGGCCCAGCCCTGAAAGCTCTTGCTGCTCTTCACCGTCCCTTGGCACCCTACCTACAGGCACAACAGCACTGGGGATCTGTGCTTTCCCAGAGACGGAACATCTCACGGGGCTCAGTCTCGGCAAGACTCTTTCTGAAAAGGCGAACGGTCGGATGCTTCTCCCACGAGGAAGGGCCCAGCCCTGAAAGTTCTTGCTGCTCTTCACTGTCCCTTGGCACCCTACCTACAGGCACAACAGCACTGTGGATCTGTGTTTTCCCAGGGACGGAATATCTCACGGGGCTCAGTCTCGGCAAGCCTCTTTCTGAAAAGGCGAACGGTGCGATCCTTCTCCCACGAGGAAGGGCCCAGCCCTGAAAGCTCTTGCTGCTCTTCACCGTCCCTTGGCACCCTACCTACAGGCACAACAGCACTGGGGATCTGTGCTTTCCCAGAGACGGAACATCTCACGGGGCTCAGTCTCGGCAAGCCTCTTTCTGAAAAGGCGAACAGTTGGATCCTTCTCCCCCGAGGAAGGGCTCAGCCCTGAAAGCTCTTGCTGCTCTTCACCGTCCCTTGGCACCCTACCTACAGGCACAACAGCACCAGGGATCTGTGGTTTCCCAGAGACGGAACATCTCACGGGGCTCAGTCTCGGCAAGCCTCTTTCTGAAAAGGCGAACGGTCGGATACTTGTCCCCCGAGGAAGGGCCTAGCCCTGAAAGCTCTTGCTGCTCTTCACTGTCCCTTGGCACCCTACCTACAGGCACAACAGCACTGGGCATCCGTGCATTCCCAGAGACAGAACATCTCTTGGCGCTCTAGAGACGGAACATCCTTTTTCTAAAATGGCGAACGGTCGGATCCTTCTTCCACGAGGAAGGGCCCAGCCCTGAAAGCTCTTGCTGCTCGTCACCGTCCCTTGGCACCCTACCTACAGGCACAACAGCACTGGGGATCTGTGCTTTCCCAGAGACGGAATATCTCACGGCGCTCAGTCTCGGCAAGACTCTTTCTGAAAAGGCGAACAGTGCGATCCATCTCCCCCGAGGAAGGGCCCAGCCCTGAAAGCTCTTGCTGCTCTTCACTGTCCCTTGGCACCCTACCTACAGGCACAACAGCACTGGGCATCCGTGCATTCCCAGAGACAGAACATCTCATGGCGCTCAGAGACGGAACATCCTTTTTCTGAAAAGGCGAACGATCGGATCCTTCTCCCACGAGGAAGGGCCCAGCCCTGAAAGCTCTTGCTGCTCTTCACCGTCCCTTGGCACCCTACCTACAGGCACAACAGCACTGGGGATCTGTGCTTTCCCTGAGACAGAATATCTCACGGTGCTCAGTCTCGGCAAGCCTATTTCTGAAAAGGCGAACGGTTGGATCATTCTCCCCCGAGGAAGGGCCCAGCCCTGAAAGCTCTTGCTGCTCTTCACTGTCCCTTGGCACCCTACCTACAGGCACAACAGCACTGGGGATCTGTGCTTTCCCAGAGACGGAATATCTCACGGCGCTCAGTCTCGGCAAGCCTCTTTCTGAAAAGGCGAACGGTCGGATCCATCTCCCCCGAGGAAGGGCCCAGCCCTGAAAGCTCTTGCTGCTCTTCACCGTCCCTTCGCACCATACCTACAGGCACAACAGCACTGGGGATCTGTGCTTTGCCAGAGACGGAACATCTCACGGAGCTCAGTCTCGGCAGAGCCTCTTTCTGAAAAGGCGAACGATCGGATCCTTCTCCCACGAGGAAGGGCCCAGCCCTGAATGCTCTTGCTGCCCTTCACCGTCCCTTGGCACCCTACCTACAGGCACAACAGCACTGGGCATCCGTGCATTCCCAGAGACAGAACATCTCATGGCGCTCAGAGACGGAACATCCTTTTTCTGAAAAGGCGAACGATCGGATCCTTCTCCCACGAGGAAGGGCCCAGCCCTGAAAGCTCTTGCTGCTCTTCACCGTCCCTTGGCACCCTACCTACAGGCACAACAGCACTGGGGATCTGTGCTTTCCCACTGACAGAACATCTCACGGGGCTCAATCTCGGCAAGCCTCTTTCTGAAAAGGCGAACAGTTGGATCCTTCTCCCCCGAGGAAGGGCTCAGCCCTGAAAGCTCTTGCTGCTCTTCACCGTCCCTTGGCACCCTACCTACAGGCACAACAGCACCAGGGATCTGTGCTTTCCCAGAGACGGAACATCTCACGGGGCTCAGTCTCGGCAAGCCTCTTTCTGAAAAGGCGAACGGTCGGATACTTGTCCCCTGAGGAAGGGCCTAGCCCTGAAAGCTCTTGCTGCTCTTCACTGTCCCTTGGCACCCTACCTAAAGGCACAACAGCACTGGTAATCCGTGCATTCCCAGAGACAGAACATCTCTTGGCGCTCTAGAGACGGAACATCCTTTTTCTAAAATGGCGAACGGTCGGATCCTTCTTCGACGAGGAAGGGCCCAGCCCTGAAAGCTCTTGCTGCTCTTCACCGTCCCTTGGCACCCTACCTACAGGCACAACAGCACTGGGGATCTGTGCTTTCCCAGAGACGGAACATCTCACGGGGCTCAGTCTCGGCAAGCCTCTTTCTGAAAAGGCGAACAGTGCGATCCATTTCCCCCGAGGAAGGTCCCAGCCCTGAAAGCTCTTGCTGCTCTTCACAGTCCCTTGGCACCCTACCTGCAGGCACAACAGCACTGGGGATCTGTGCTTTCCCAGAGACGGAACATCTCACGGGGCTCAGTCTCTTCAAGCCTCTTTCTGAAAAGGCGAACGGTCGGATCCTTCTCCCCCGAGGAAGGGCCCAGCCCTGAAAGCTCTTGCTGCTCTTCACCGTCCCTTGGCACCCTACCTACAGGCACAACAGCACTGGGGATCCGTGCTTTCGCAGAGACGGAACATCTCGTGGCGCTACGCCTCGGCAGAGCCTCTTTCTGAAAAGGCGAACGGTCGGATCCTTCTCCCACGAGGAAGGGCCCTGCCCTGAAAGCTCTTGCTGCTCTTCACCGTCCCTTGTGGCCCTACCTACAGGCACAACAGCACTGGGCATCCGTGCTTTCGCAGAGACAGAACATCTCTTGGCGCTACGCCTCGGCAGAGCCTCTTTCTGAAAAGGCGAACGGTGCGATCCATCTCCCCCGAGGAAGGGCCCAGCCCTGAAAGCTCTTGCTGCTCTTCACCGTCCCTTGGCACCCTACCTACAGGCACAACAGCACTGGGGATCTGTGCTTTCCCAGAGACGGAACATCTCACGGGGCTCAGTCTCGGCAAGACTCTTTCTGAAAAGGCGAACGGTCGGATGCTTCTCCCACGAGGAAGGGCCCAGCCCTGAAAGTTCTTGCTGCTCTTCACTGTCCCTTGGCACCCTACCTACAGGCACAACAGCACTGTGGATCTGTGTTTTCCCAGGGACGGAATATCTCACGGGGCTCAGTCTCGGCAAGCCTCTTTCTGAAAAGGCGAACGGTGCGATCCTTCTCCCACGACGAAGGGCCCAGCCCTGAAAGCTCTTGCTGCTCTTCACCGTCCCTTGGCACCCTACCTACAGGCACAACAGCACTGGGGATCTGTGCTTTCCCAGAGACGGAACATCTCACGGGGCTCAGTCTCGGCAAGCCTCTTTCTGAAAAGGCGAACGGTGCGATCCATTTCCCCCGAGGAAGGGCCCAGCCCTGAAAGCTCTTGCTGCTCTTCACTGTCCCTTGGCACCCTACCTGAAGGCACAACAGCACTGGGAATCTGTGCTTTCCCAGAGACGGAACATCTCACGGGGCTCAGTCTCTTCAAGCCTCTTTCTGAAAAGGCGAACGGTCGGATCCTTCTCCCCCGAGGAAGGGCCCAGCCCTGAAAGCTCTTGCTGCTCTTCACCGTCCCTTGGCACCCTACCTACAGGCACAACAGCACTGGGCATCCGTGCTTTCGCAGAGACGGAACATCTCGTGGCGCTACGCCTCGGCAGAGCCTCTTTCTGAAAAGGCGAACGGTCGGATCCTTCTCCCACGAGGAAGGGCCCAGCCCTGAAAGCTCTTGCTGCTCTTCACCGTCCCTTGTGGCCCTACCTACAGGCACAACAGCACTGGGCATCCGTGCTTTCGCAGAGACAGAACATATCGTGGCGCTCCGCCTCGGCAGAGCCTCTTTCTGAAAAGGCGAACGGTCGGATCCTTCTCCCCCGAGGAAGGGCCCAGCCCTGAAAGCTCTTGCTGCTCTTCACCGTCCCTTGTGGCCCTACCTACAGGCACAACAGCACTGGGGATCTGTGCTTTCCCAGAGACGGAACATCTCACGGGGCTCAGTCTCGGCAATCCTCTTTCTGAAAAGGCGAACGGTGCGATCCATCTCCCCCGAGGAAGGGCCCAGCCCTGAAAGCTCTTGCTGCTCTTCACCGTCCCTTGGCACCCTACCTGCAGGCACAACAGCACTGGGGATCTGTGCTTTCCCAGAGACGGAACATCTCACGGGGCTCAGTCTCTTCAAGCCTCTTTCTGAAAAGGCGAACGGTCGGATCCTTCTCCCCCGAGGAAGGGCCCAGCCCTGAAAGCTCTTGCTGCTCTTCACCGTCCCTTGGCACCCTACCTACAGGCACAACAGCACTGGGGATCCGTGCTTTCGCAGAGACGGAACATCTCGTGGCGCTACGCCTCGGCAGAGCCTCTTTCTGAAAAGGCGAACGGTCGGATCCTTCTCCCACGAGGAAGGGCCCAGCCCTGAAAGCTCTTGGTGCTCTTCACCGTCCCTTGGCACCCAACCTACAGGCACAACAGCACTGGGGATCTGTGCTTTCCCAGAGACGGAACATCTCACGGGGCACAGTCTCGGCAAGCCTCTTTCTGAAAAGGCGAACGGTCGGATAATTGTCCCACGAGGAAGGGCCCAGCCCTGAAAGCTCTTGCTGCTCTTCACTGTCCCTTGGCACCCTACCTACAGGCACAACAGCACTGGGCATCCGTGCATTCCCAGAGACGAAACATCTCATGGCGCTCAGAGACGGTACATCCTTTTTCTGAAAAGGCGAACGGTGCGATCCTTCTCCCACGAGGAAGGGCCTAGCCCTGAAAGCTTATGCTGCTCTTCACTGTCCCTTGGCACCCTACCTACAGGCACAACAGCACTGGGGATCTGTGCTTTCCCAGAGACGGAATATCTCACGGCGCTCAGTCTCGGCAAGACTCTTTCTGAAAAGGCGAACAGTGCGATCCATCTCCCCCGAGGAAGGGCCCAGCCCTGAAAGCTCTTGCTGCTCTTCACTGTCCCTTGGCACCCTACCTACAGGCACAACAGCACTGGGCATCCGTGCATTCCCAGAGACAGAACATCTCATGGCGCTCAGAGACGGAACATCCTTTTTCTGAAAAGGCGAACGGCCGGATCGTTCTCCCACGAGGAAGGGCCCAGCCCTGAAAGCTCTTGTTGCTCTTCAACATCCCTTGGCACCCTACCTGAAGGCACAACAGCACTGGGGATCTGTGCTTTCCCAGAGACAGAACATCTCACGGGGCACAGTCTCGGCAAGCCTCTTTCTGAAAAGGCAAACGCCAGATCATTCTCCCATGAGGAAGGGCCCAGCCCTGAAAGCTCTTGCTGCTCTTCACCGTCCCTTGGCACCCTACCTACAGGCACAACAGCACTGGGGATCTGTGCTTTCCCAGAGACAGAATATCTCACGGTGCTCAGTCTCGGCAAGCCTATTTCTGAAAAGGCGAACGGTTGGATCCTTCTCCCCCGAGGAAGGGCCCAGCCCTGAAAGCTCTTGCTGCTCTTCACTGTCCCTTGGCACCCTACCTACAGGCACAACAGCACTGGGGATCTGTGCTTTCCCAGAGACGGAATATCTCACGGGGATCAGTCTCGGCAAGCCTCTTTCTGAAAAGGCGAACGGTCGGATCCATCTCCCCTGAGGAAGGGCCCAGCCCTGAAAGCTCTTGCTGCTCTTCACCGTCCCTTGGCACCATACCTACAGGCACAACAGCACTGGGGATCTGTGCTTTGCCAGAGACGGAACATCTCACGGAGCTCAGTCTCGGCAGAGCCTCTTTCTGAAAAGGCGAACGATCGGATCCTTCTCCCACGAGGAAGGGCCCAGCCCTGAATGCTCTTGCTGCCCTTCACCGTCCCTTGGCACCCTACCTACAGGCACAACAGCACTGGGCATCCGTGCATTCCCAGAGACAGAACATCTCATGGCGCTCAGAGACGGAACATCCTTTTTCTGAAAAGGCGAACGATCGGATCCTTCTCCCACGAGGAAGGGCCCAGCCCTGAAAGCTCTTGCTGCTCTTCACCGTCCCTTGGCACCCTACCTACAGGCACAACAGCACTGGGGATCTGTGCTTTCGCAGAGACGGAACATCTCACGGGGCTCAGTCTCGGCAAGCCTCTTTCTGAAAAGGCGAACAGTTGGATCCTTCTCCCCCGAGGAAGGGCTCAGCCCTGAAAGCTCTTGCTGCTCTTCACCGTCCCTTGGCACCCTACCTACAGGCACAACAGCACCAGGGATCTGTGCTTTCCCAGAGACGGAACATCTCACGGGGCTCAGTCTCGGCAAGCCTCTTTCTGAAAAGGCGAACGGTCGGATACTTGTCCCCCGAGGAAGGGCCTAGCCCTGAAAGCTCTTGCTGCTCTTCACTGTCCCTTGGCACCCTACCTAAAGGCACAACAGCACTGGGCATCCGTGCATTCCCAGAGACAGAACATCTCTTGGCGCTCTAGAGACGGAACATCCTTTTTCTGAAAAGGCGAACGGTCGGATCCTTCTTCCACGAGGAAGGGCCCAGCCCTGAAAGCTCTTGCTGCTCTTCACCGTCCCTTGGCACCCTACCTGCAGGCACAACAGCACTGGGGATCTGTGCTTTCCCAGAGACGGAACATCTCACGGGGCTCAGTCTCTTCAAGCCTCTTTCTGAAAAGGCGAACGGTCGGATCCTTCTCCCCCGAGGAAGGGCCCAGCCCTGAAAGCTCTTGCTGCTCTTCACCGTCCCTTGGCACCCTACCTACAGGCACAACAGCACTGGGGATCCGTGCTTTCGCAGAGACGGAACATCTCGTGGCGCTACGCCTCGGCAGAGCCTCTTTCTGAAAAGGCGAACGGTCGGATCCTTCTCCCACGAGGAAGGGCCCAGCCCTGAAAGCTCTTGCTGCTCTTCACCGTCCCTTGGCACCCTACCTACAGGCACAACAGCACTGGGGATCCGTGCTTTCGCAGAGACGGAACATCTCGTGGCGCTACGCCTCGGCAGAGCCTCTTTCTGAAAAGGCGAACGGTCGGATCCTTCTCCCACGAGGAAGGGCCCAGCCCTGAAAGCTCTTGCTGCTCTTCACCGTCCCTTGTGGCCTACCTACAGGCACAACAGCACTGGGCATCCGTGCTTTCGCAGAGACAGAACATCTCGTGGCGCTACGCCTCGGCAGAGCCTCTTTCTGAAAAGGCGAACGGTGCGATCCATCTCCCCCGAGGAAGGGCCCAGCCCTGAAAGCTCTTGCTGCTCTTCACCGTCCCTTGGCACCCTACCTACAGGCACAACAGCACTGGGGATCTGTGCTTTCCCAGAGACGGAACATCTCACGGGGCTCAGTCTCGGCAAGACTCTTTCTGAAAAGGCGAACGGTCGGATGCTTCTCCCACGAGGAAGGGCCCAGCCCTGAAAGTTCTTGCTGCTCTTCACTGTCCCTTGGCACCCTACCTACAGGCACAACAGCACTGTGGATCTGTGTTTTCCCAGGGACGGAATATCTCACGGGGCTCAGTCTCGGCAAGCCTCTTTCTGAAAAGGCGAACGGTGCGATCCTTCTCCCACGACGAAGGGCCCAGCCCTGAAAGCTCTTGCTGCTCTTCACCGTCCCTTGGCACCCTACCTACAGGCACAACAGCACTGGGGATCTGTGCTTTCCCAGAGACGGAACATCTCACGGGGCTCAGTCTCGGCAAGCCTCTTTCTGAAAAGGCGAACGGTCGGATACTTGTCCCCCGAGGAAGGGCCTAGCCCTGAAAGCTCTTGCTGCTCTTCACTGTCCCTTGGCACCCTACCTACAGGCACAACAGCACTGGGCATCCGTGCATTCCCAGAGACAGAACATCTCTTGGCGCTCTAGAGACGGAACATCCTTTTTCTAAAAAGGCGAACGGTCGGATCCTTCTTCCACGAGGAAGGGCCCAGCCCTGAAAGCTCTTGCTGCTCGTCACCGTCCCTTGGCACCCTACCTACAGGCGCAACAGCACTGGGGATCTGTGCTTTCCCAGAGACGGAACATCTCACGGGGCTCAGTCTCGGCAAGCCTCTTTCTGAAAAGGCGAACGGTGCGATCCATTTCCCCCGAGGAAGGTCCCAGCCCTGAAAGCTCTTGCTGCTCTTCACCGTCCCTTGGCACCCTACCTGAAGGCACAACAGCACTGGGAATCTGTGCTTTCCCAGAGACGGAACATCTCACGGGGCTCAGTCTCTTCAAGCCTCTATCTGAAAAGGCGAACGGTCGGATCCTTCTCCCCCGAGGAAGGGCCCAGCCCTGAAAGCTCTTGCTGCTCTTCACCGTCCCTTGGCACCCTACCTACAGGCACAACAGCACTGGGCATCCGTGCTTTCGCAGAGACGGAACATCTCGTGGCGCTTCGCCTCGGCAGAGCCTCTTTCTGAAAAGGCGAACGGTCGGATCCTTCTCCCACGAGGAAGGGCCCAGCCCTGAAAGCTCTTGCTGCTCTTCACCGTCCCTTGTGGCCCTACCTACAGGCACAACAGCACTGGGCATCCGTGCTTTCGCAGAGACAGAACATATCGTGGCGCTCCGCCTCGGCAGAGCCTCTTTCTGAAAAGGCGAACGGTCGGATCCTTCTCCCACGAGGAAGGGCCCAGCCCTGAAAGCTCTTGCTGCTCTTCAACGTCCCTTGGCACCCTACCTACAGGCACAACAGCACTGGGGATCTGTGCTTTCCCAGAGACGGAACATCTCACGGGGCTCAGTCTCGGCAATCCTCTTTCTGAAAAGGCGAACGGTGCGATCCTTCTCCCCCGAGGAAGGGCCCAGCCCTGAAAGCTCTTGCTGCTCTTCACCGTCCCTTGGCACCCTAACTGCAGGCACAACAGCACTGGGAATCTGTGCTTTCCCAGAGACGGAACATCTCACGGGGAAGAGTCTCTTCAAGCCTCTTTCTGAAAAGGCGAACGGTCGGATCCTTCTCCCCCGAGGAAGGGCCCAGCCCTGAAAGCTCTTGCTGCTCTTCACCGTCCCTTGGCACCCTACCTACAGGCACAACAGCACTGGGCATCCGTGCTTTCGCAGAGACGGAACATCTCGTGGCGCTACGCCTCGGCAGAGCCTCTTTCTGAAAAGGCGAACGGTCGGATCCTTCTCCCACGAGGAAGGGCCCAGCCCTGAAAGCTCTTGCTGCTCTTCACCGTCCCTTGTGGCCCTACCTACAGGCACAACAGCACTGGGCATCCGTGCTTTCGCAGAGACAGAACATCTCGTGGCGCTACGCCTCGGCAGAGCCTCTTTCTGAAAAGGCGAACGGTGCGATCCATCTCCCCCGAGGAAGGGCCCAGCCCTGAAAGCTCTTGCTGCTCTTCACCGTCCCTTGGCACCCTACCTACAGGCACAACAGCACTGGGGATCTGTGCTTTCCCAGAGACGGAACATCTCACGGGGCTCAGTCTCGGCAAGACTCTTTCTGAAAAGGCGAACGGTCGGATCCTTCTCCCACGAGGAAGGGCCCAGCCCTGAAAGTTCCTGCTGCTCTTCACTGTCCCTTGGCACCCTACCTGTAGGCACAATAGCCCTGGGGATCTGTGCATTCCCAGAGACAGAACATCTCATGACGCTCAGAGACGGAACATCCTTTTTCTGAAAAGGCGAACGGTCGGATCCTTCTCCCACGAGGAAGGGCCCAGCCCTGAAAGCTCTTGCTGCTCTTCACCGTCCCTTGTGGCCCTACCTACAGGCACAACAGCACTGGGCATCCGTGCTTTCGCAGAGACAGAACATATCGTGGCGCTCCGCCTCGGCAGAGCCTCTTTCTGAAAAGGCGAACGGTCGGATCCTTCTCCCACGAGGAAGGGCCCAGCCCTGAAAGCTCTTGCTGCTCTTCACCGTCCCTTGGCACCCTACCTACAGGCACAACAGCACTGGGGATCTGTGCTTTCCCAGAGACGGAACATCTCACGGGGCTCAGTCTCGGCAATCCTCTTTCTGAAAAGGCGAACGGTGCGATCCATCTCCCCCGAGGAAGGGCCCAGCCCTGAAAGCTCTTGCTGCTCTTCACCGTCCCTTGGCACCCTACCTGCAGGCACAACAGCACTGGGGATCTGTGCTTTCCCAGAGACGGAACATCTCACGGGGCTCAGTCTCTTCAAGCCTCTTTCTGAAAAGGCGAACGGTCGGATCCTTCTCCCCCGAGGAAGGGCCCAGCCCTGAAAGCTCTTGCTGCTCTTCACCGTCCCTTGGCACCCTACCTACAGGCACAACAGCACTGGGGATCCGTGCTTTCGCAGAGACGGAACATCTCGTGGCGCTACGCCTCGGCAGAGCCTCTTTCTGAAAAGGCGAACGGTCGGATCCTTCTCCCACGAGGAAGGGCCCAGCCCTGAAAGCTCTTCCTGCTCTTCACCGTCCCTTGTGGCCCTACCTACAGGCACAACAGCACTGGGCATCCGTGCTTTCGCAGAGACAGAACATCTCGTGGCGCTACGCCTCGGCAGAGCCTCTTTCTGAAAAGGCGAACGGTGCGATCCATCTCCCCCGAGGAAGGGCCCAGCCCTGAAAGCTCTTGCTGCTCTTCACGGTCCCTTGGCACCCTACCTACAGGCACAACAGCACTGGGGATCTGTGCTTTCCCAGAGACGGAACATCTCACGGGGCTCAGTCTCGGCAAGACTCTTTCTGAAAAGGCGAACGGTCGGATCCTTCTCCCACGAGGAAGGGCCCAGCCCTGAAAGTTCCTGCTGCTCTTCACTGTCCCTTGGCACCCTACCTACAGGCACAACAGCACTGGGGATCTGTGTTTTCCCAGGGACGGAATATCTCACGGGGCTCAGTCTCGGCAAGCCTCTTTCTGAAAAGGCGAACGGTGCGATCCATCTCCCCCGAGGAAGGGCCCAGCCCTGAAAGCTCTTGCTGCTCTTCACCGTCCCTTGTGGCCCTACCTGCAGGCACAACAGCACTGGGGATCTGTGCTTTCCCAGAGACGGAACATCTCACGGGGCTCAGTCTCTTCAAGCCTCTTTCTGAAAAGGCGAACGGTCGGATCCTTCTCCCCCGAGGAAGGGCCCAGCCCTGAAAGCTCTTGCTGCTCTTCACCGTCCCTTGGCACCCTACCTACAGGCACAACAGCACTGGGGATCTGTGCTTTCGCAGAGACGGAACATCTCGTGGCGCTACGCCTCGGCAGAGCCTCTTTCTGAAAAGGCGAACGGTCGGATCCTTCTCCCACGAGGAAGGGCCCAGCCCTGAAAGCTCTTGGTGCTCTTCACCGTCCCTTGTGGCCCTACCTACAGGCACAACAGCACTGGGGATCTGTGCTTTCCCAGAGACGGAACATCTCACGGGGCACAGTCTCGGCAAGCCTCTTTCTGAAAAGGCGAACGGTCGGATAATTGTCACACGAGGAAGGGCCCAGCCCTGAAAGCTCTTGCTGCTCTTCACTGTCCCTTGGCACCCTACCTACAGGCACAACAGCACTGGGCATCCGTGCATTCCCAGAAACGAAACATCTCATGGCGCTCAGAGACGGAACATCCTTTTTCTGAAAAGGCGAACGGTCGGATCCTTCTCCCACGAGGAAGGGCCCAGCCCTGAAAGCTCTTGCTGCTCTTCACCATCCCTTGGCACCCTACCTACAGGCACAACAGCACCGGGGATCTGTGCTTTCCCAGAGACGGAACATCTCACGGGGCTCAGTCTCGTCAAGCCTCTTTCTGAAAAGGCGAACGGTCGGATCGTTCTCCCACGAGGAAGGGCCCAGCCCTGAAAGCTCTTGCTGCTCTTCACTGTCCCTTGGCACCCTACCTACAGGCACAACAGCACTGGGGATCTGTGCTTTCCCAGAGACAGAACATCTCACGGGGCTCAGTCTCGGCAAGCCTCTTTCTGAAAAGGCGAACGGTCGGATCCATCTCCCCCGAGGAAGGGCCCAGCACTGAAAGCTCTTGCTGCTCTTCACCGTCCCTTGGCACCCTACCTACAGGCACAACAGCACTGGGAATCCGTGCTTTCCCAGAGACGGAACATCTCACGGGGCTCAGTCTCGGCAAGACTCTTTCTGAAAAGGCGAACGGTCGGATCCTTCTCCCACGAGGAAGGGCCCAGCCCTGAAAGTTTCTGCTGCTCTTCACTGTCCCTTGGCACCCTACCTGTAGGCACAATAGCCCTGGGGATCTGTGCATTCCCAGAGACAGAACATCTCATGGCGCTCAGAGACGGAACATCCTTTTTCTGAAAAGGCGAACGGTCGGATCCTTCTCCCACGAGGAAGGGCCCAGCCCTGAAAGCTCTTGCTGCTCTTCACCGTCCCTTGTGGCCCTACCTACAGGCACAACAGCACTGGGCATCCGTGCTTTCGCAGAGACAGAACATATCGTGGCGCTCCGCCTCGGCAGAGCCTCTTTCTGAAAAGGCGAACGGTCGGATCCTTCTCCCACGAGGAAGGGCCCAGCCCTGAAAGCTCTTGCTGCTCTTCACCGTCCCTTGGCACCCTACCTACAGGCACAACAGCACTGGGGATCTGTGCTTTCCCAGAGACGGAACATCTCACGGGGCTCAGTCTCGGCAATCCTCTTTCTGAAAAGGCGAACGGTGCGATCCATCTCCCCCGAGGAAGGGCCCAGCCCTGAAAGCTCTTGCTGCTCTTCACCGTCCCTTGGCACCCTACCTGCAGGCACAACAGCACTGGGGATCTGTGCTTTCCCAGAGACGGAACATCTCACGGGGCTCAGTCTCTTCAAGCCTCTTTCTGAAAAGGCGAACGGTCGGATCCTTCTCCCCCGAGGAAGGGCCCAGCCCTGAAAGCTCTTGCTGCTCTTCACCGTCCCTTGGCACCCTACCTACAGGCACAACAGCACTGGGGATCCGTGCTTTCGCAGAGACGGAACATCTCGTGGCGCTACGCCTCGGCAGAGCCTCTTTCTGAAAAGGCGAACGGTCGGATCCTTCTCCCACGAGGAAGGGCCCAGCCCTGAAAGCTCTTCCTGCTCTTCACCGTCCCTTGTGGCCCTACCTACAGGCACAACAGCACTGGGCATCCGTGCTTTCGCAGAGACAGAACATCTCGTGGCGCTACGCCTCGGCAGAGCCTCTTTCTGAAAAGGCGAACGATGCGATCCATCTCCCCCGAGGAAGGGCCCAGCCCTGAAAGCTCTTGCTGCTCTTCACGGTCCCTTGGCACCCTACCTACAGGCACAACAGCACTGGGGATCTGTGCTTTCCCAGAGACGGAACATCTCACGGGGCTCAGTCTCGGCAAGACTCTTTCTGAAAAGGCGAACGGTCGGATCCTTCTCCCACGAGGAAGGGCCCAGCCCTGAAAGTTCCTGCTGCTCTTCACTGTCCCTTGGCACCCTACCTACAGGCACAACAGCACTGGGGATCTGTGTTTTCCCAGGGACGGAATATCTCACGGGGCTCAGTCTCGGCAAGCCTCTTTCTGAAAAGGCGAACGGTGCGATCCATCTCCCCCGAGGAAGGGCCCAGCCCTGAAAGCTCTTGCTGCTCTTCACCGTCCCTTGTGGCCCTACCTGCAGGCACAACAGCACTGGGGATCTGTGCTTTCCCAGAGACGGAACATCTCACGGGGCTCAGTCTCTTCAAGCCTCTTTCTGAAAAGGCGAACGGTCGGATCCTTCTCCCCCGAGGAAGGGCCCAGCCCTGAAAGCTCTTGCTGCTCTTCACCGTCCCTTGGCACCCTACCTACAGGCACAACAGCACTGGGGATCTGTGCTTTCGCAGAGACGGAACATCTCGTGGCGCTACGCCTCGGCAGAGCCTCTTTCTGAAAAGGCGAACGGTCGGATCCTTCTCCCACGAGGAAGGGCCCAGCCCTGAAAGCTCTTGGTGCTCTTCACCGTCCCTTGTGGCCCTACCTACAGGCACAACAGCACTGGGGATCTGTGCTTTCCCAGAGACGGAACATCTCACGGGGCACAGTCTCGGCAAGCCTCTTTCTGAAAAGGCGAACGGTCGGATAATTGTCACACGAGGAAGGGCCCAGCCCTGAAAGCTCTTGCTGCTCTTCACTGTCCCTTGGCACCCTACCTACAGGCACAACAGCACTGGGCATCCGTGCATTCCCAGAAACGAAACATCTCATGGCGCTCAGAGACGGAACATCCTTTTTCTGAAAAGGCGAACGGTCGGATCCTTCTCCCACGAGGAAGGGCCCAGCCCTGAAAGCTCTTGCTGCTCTTCACCATCCCTTGGCACCCTACCTACAGGCACAACAGCACCGGGGATCTGTGCTTTCCCAGAGACGGAACATCTCACGGGGCTCAGTCTCGTCAAGCCTCTTTCTGAAAAGGCGAACGGTCGGATCGTTCTCCCACGAGGAAGGGCCCAGCCCTGAAAGCTCTTGCTGCTCTTCACTGTCCCTTGGCACCCTACCTACAGGCACAACAGCACTGGGGATCTGTGCTTTCCCAGAGACAGAACATCTCACGGGGCACAGTCTCGGCAAGCCTATTTCTGAAAAGGCGAACGGTTGGATCCTTCTCCCCCGAGGAAGGGCCCAGCCCTGAAAGCTCTTGCTGCTCTTCACTGTCCCTTGGCACCCTACCTGCAGGCACAACAGCACTGGGGATCTGTGCTTTCCCAGAGACGGAATATCTCACGGGGCTCAGTCTCGGCAAGCCTCTTTCTGAAAAGGCGAACGGTCGGATCCATCTCCCCCGAGGAAGGGCCCAGCCCTGAAAGCTCTTGCTGCTCTTCACCGTCCCTTGGCACCCTACCTGCAGGCACAACAGCACTGGGGATCTGTGCTTTCCCAGAGACGGAACATCTCACGGGGCTCAGTCTCTTCAAGCCTCTTTCTGAAAAGGCGAACGGTCGGATCCTTCTCCCCCGAGGAAGGGCCCAGCCCTGAAAGCTCTTGCTGCTCTTCACCGTCCCTTGGCACCCTACCTACAGGCACAACAGCACTGGGGATCTGTGCTTTCGCAGAGACGGAACATCTCGTGGCGCTACGCCTCGGCAGAGCCTCTTTCTGAAAAGGCGAACGGTCGGATCCTTCTCCCACGAGGAAGGGCCCAGCCCTGAAAGCTCTTGCTGCTCTTCACCGTCCCTTGTGGCCCTACCTACAGGCACAACAGCACTGGGGATCTGTGCTTTCCCAGAGACGGAACATCTCACGGGGCACAGTCTCGGCAAGCCTCTTTCTGAAAAGGCGAACGGTCGGATAATTGTCACACGAGGAAGGGCCCAGCCCTGAAAGCTCTTGCTGCTCTTCACTGTCCCTTGGCACCCTACCTACAGGCACAACAGCACTGGGCATCCGTGCATTCCCAGAAACGAAACATCTCATGGCGCTCAGAGACGGTAGATCCTTTTTCTGAAAAGGCGAACGGTGCGATCCTTCTCCCACGAGGAAGGGCCTAGCCCTGAAAGCTCTTGCTGCTCTTCACTGTCCCTTGGCACCCTACCTACAGGCACAACAGCACTGGGGATCTGTGCTTTCCCAGAGACGGAATATCTCACGGGGCTCAGTCTCGGCAAGCCTCTTTCTGAAAAGGCGAACGGCCGGATCGTTCTCCCACGAGGAAGGGCCCAGCCCTGAAAGCTCTTGCTGCTCTTCACTGTCCCTTGGCACCCTACCTACAGGCACAACAGCACTGGGGATCTGTGCTTTCCCAGAGACAGAACATCTCACGGGGCACAGTCTCGGCAAGCCTCTTTCTGAAAAGTCAAACGCCAGATCATTCTCCCATGAGGAAGGGCCCAGCCCTGAAAGCTCTTGCTGCTCTTCACCGTCCCTTGGCACCCTACCTACAGGCACAACAGCACTGGGGATCTGTGCTTTCCCAGAGACAGAATATCTCACGGTGCTCAGTCTCGGCAAGCCTATTTCTGAAAAGGCGAACGGTTGGATCCTTCTCCCCCGAGGAAGGGCCCAGCCCTGAAAGCTCTTGCTGCTCTTCACTGTCCCTTGGCACCCTACCTACAGGCACAACAGCACTGGGGATCTGTGCTTTCCCAGAGACGGAATATCTCACGGGGCTCAGTCTCGGCAAGCCTCTTTCTGAAAAGGCGAACGGTCGGATCCATCTCCCCCGAGGAAGGTCCCAGCCCTGAAAGCTCTTGCTGCTCTTCACCGTCCCTTGGCACCCTACCTACATGCACAATAGCCCTGGGGATCTGTGCATTCCCAGAGACAGAACATCTCATGGCGCTCAGAGACGGAACATCCTTTTTCTGAAAAGGCGAACGGTCGGATCCTTCTCCCCCGAGGAAGGGCCCAGCCCTGAAAGCTCTTGCTGCTCTTCACCGTCCCTTGGCACCCTACCTACAGGCACAACAGCACCGGGGATCTGTGCTTTCCCAGAGACGGAACATCTCACGGGGCTCAGTCTCGTCAAGCCTCTTTCTGAAAAGGCGAACGGTCGGATCGTTCTCCCACGAGGAAGGGCCCAGCCCTGAAAGCTCTTGCTGCTCTTCACTGTCCCTTGGCACCCTACCTACAGGCACAACAGCACTGGGCATCCGTGCATTCCCAGAGACTGAACATATCTTGGCGCTCTAGACACAGAACATCCTTTTTCTAAAAAGGCGAACGGTCGGATCCTTCTTCCACGAGGAAGGGCCCAGCCCTGAAAGCTCTTGCTGCTCATCACCGTCCCTTGGCACCCTACCTACAGGCACAACAGCACTGGGGATCTGTGCTTTCCCAGAGACGGAACATCTCACGGGGCTCAGTCTCGGCAAGCCTCTTTCTGAAAAGGCGAACGGTGCGATCCATTTCCCCCGAGGAAGGGCCCAGCCCTGAAAGCTCTTGCTGCTCTTCACCGTCCCTTGGCACCCTACCTGCAGGCACAACAGCACTGGGGATCTGTGCTTTCCCAGAGACGGAACATCTCACGGGGCTCAGTCTCTTCAAGCCTCTTTCTGAAAAGGCGAACGGTCGGATCCTTCTCCCCCGAGGAAGGGCCCAGCCCTGAAAGCTCTTGCTGCTCTTCACCGTCCCTTGGCACCCTACCTACAGGCACAACAGCACTGGGGATCTGTGCTTTCGCAGAGACGGAACATCTCGTGGCGCTACGCCTCGGCAGAGCCTCTTTCTGAAAAGGCGAACGGTCGGATCCTTCTCCCACGAGGAAGGGCCCAGCCCTGAAAGCTCTTGGTGCTCTTCACCGTCCCTTGTGGCCCTACCTACAGGCACAACAGCACTGGGGATCTGTGCTTTCCCAGAGACGGAACATCTCACGGGGCACAGTCTCGGCAAGCCTCTTTCTGAAAAGGCGAACGGTCGGATAATTGTCACACGAGGAAGGGCCCAGCCCTGAAAGCTCTTGCTGCTCTTCACTGTCCCTTGGCACCCTACCTACAGGCACAACAGCACTGGGCATCCGTGCATTCCCAGAAACGAAACATCTCATGGCGCTCAGAGACGGTAGATCCTTTTTCTGAAAAGGCGAACGGTGCGATCCTTCTCCCACGAGGAAGGGCCTAGCCCTGAAAGCTTATGCTGCTCTTCACTGTCCCTTGGCACCCTACCTACAGGCACAACAGCACTGGGGATCTGTGCTTTCCCAGAGACGGAATATCTCACGGGGCTCAGTCTCGGCAAGCCTCTTTCTGAAAAGGCGAACGGCCGGATCGTTCTCCCACGAGGAAGGGCCCAGCCCTGAAAGCTCTTGCTGCTCTTCACTGTCCCTTGGCACCCTACCTACAGGCACAACAGCACTGGGGATCTGTGCTTTCCCAGAGACAGAACATCTCACGGGGCACAGTCTCGGCAAGCCTCTTTCTGAAAAGTCAAACGCCAGATCATTCTCCCATGAGGAAGGGCCCAGCCCTGAAAGCTCTTGCTGCTCTTCACCGTCCCTTGGCACCCTACCTACAGGCACAACAGCACTGGGGATCTGTGCTTTCCCAGAGACAGAATATCTCACGGTGCTCAGTCTCGGCAAGCCTATTTCTGAAAAGGCGAACGGTCGGATCCTTCTCCCACGAGGAAGGGCCCAGCCCTGAAAGCTCTTGCTGCTCTTCACTGTCCCTTGGCACTCTACCTACAGGCACAACAGCACTGGGGATCTGTGCTTTCCCAGAGACGGAATATCTCACGGGGCTCAGTCTCGGCAAGCCTCTTTCTGAAAAGGCGAACGGTCGGATCCATCTCCCCCGAGGAAGGGCCCAGCCCTGAAAGCTCTTGCTGCTCTTCACCGTCCCTTGGCACCCTACCTACATGCACAATAGCCCTGGGGATCTGTGCATTCCCAGAGACAGAACATCTCATGGCGCTCAGAGACGGAACATCCTTTTTCTGAAAAGGCGAACGGTCGAATCCTTCTCCCCCGAGGAAGGGCCCAGCCCTGAAAGCTCTTGCTGCTCTTCACCGTCCCTTGGCACCCTACCTACAGGCACAACAGCACTGGGGATCCGTGCTTTCGCAGAGACAGAACATATCGTGGCGCTCCGCCTCGGCAGAGCCTCTTTCTGAAAAGGCGAACGGTCGGATCCTTCTCCCACGAGGAAGGGCCCAGCCCTGAAAGCTCTTGCTGCTCTTCACCGTCCCTTGGCACCCTACCTACAGGCACAACAGCACTGGGGATCTGTGCTTTCCCAGAGACGGAACATCTCACGGGGCTCAGTCTCGGCAAGCCTCTTTCTGAAAAGGCGAACGGTCGGATCCTTCTCCCCCGAGGAAGGGCCCAGCCCTGAAAGCTCTTGCTGCTCTTCACCGTCCCTTGGCACCCTACCTACAGGCACAACAGCACTGGGGATCCGTGCTTTCGCAGAGACGGAACATCTCACGGGGCACAGTCTCGGCAGAGCCTCTTTCTGAAAAGGCGAACGGTCGGATCCATCTCCCCCGAGGAAGGGCCCAGCCCTGAAAGCTCTTCCTGCTCTTCACCGTCCCTTGTGGCCCTACCTACAGGCACAACAGCACTGGGCATCCGTGCTTTCGCAGAGACGGAACATCTCGTGGCGCTACGCCTCGGCAGAGCCTCTTTCTGAAAAGGCGAACGGTGCGATCCATCTCCCCCGAGGAAGGGCCCAGCCCTGAAAGCTCTTGCTGCTCTTCACGGTCCCTTGGCACCCTACCTACAGGCACAACAGCACTGGGGATCTGTGCTTTCCCAGAGACGGAACATCTCACGGAGCTCAGTCTCGGCAAGACTCTTTCTGAAAAGGCGAACGGTCGGATCCTTCTCCCACGAGGAAGGGCCCAGCCCTGAAAGTTCCTGCTGCTCTTCACTGTCCCTTGGCACCCTACCTACAGGCACAACAGCACTGTGGATCTGTGTTTTCCCAGGGACGGAATATCTCACGGGGCTCAGTCTCGGCAAGCCTCTTTCTGAAAAGGCGAACGGTGCGATCCATCTCCCCCGAGGAAGGGCCCAGCCCTGAAAGCTCTTGCTGCTCTTCACCGTCCCTTGTGGCCCTACCTGCAGGCACAACAGCACTGGGGATCTGTGCTTTCCCAGAGACGGAACATCTCACGGGGCTCAGTCTCTTCAAGCCTCTTTCTGAAAAGGCGAACGGTCGGATCCTTCTCCCCCGAGGAAGGGCCCAGCCCTGAAAGCTCTTGCTGCTCTTCACCGTCCCTTGGCACCCTACCTACAGGCACAACAGCACTGGGGATCTGTGCTTTCGCAGAGACGGAACATCTCGTGGCGCTACGCCTCGGCAGAGCCTCTTTCTGAAAAGGCGAACGGTCGGATCCTTCTCCCACGAGGAAGGGCCCAGCCCTGAAAGCTCTTGGTGCTCTTCACCGTCCCTTGTGGCCCTACCTACAGGCACAACAGCACTGGGGATCTGTGCTTTCCCAGAGACGGAACATCTCACGGGGCACAGTCTCGGCAAGCCTCTTTCTGAAAAGGCGAACGGTCGGATAATTGTCACACGAGGAAGGGCCCAGCCCTGAAAGCTCTTGCTGCTCTTCACTGTCCCTTGGCACCCTACCTACAGGCACAACAGCACTGGGCATCCGTGCATTCCCAGAAACGAAACATCTCATGGCGCTCAGAGACGGTAGATCCTTTTTCTGAAAAGGCGAACGGTGCGATCCTTCTCCCACGAGGAAGGGCCTAGCCCTGAAAGCTTATGCTGCTCTTCACTGTCCCTTGGCACCCTACCTACAGGCACAACAGCACTGGGGATCTGTGCTTTCCCAGAGACGGAATATCTCACGGGGCTTAGTCTCGGCAAGCCTCTTTCTGAAAAGGCGAACGGCCGGATCGTTCTCCCACGAGGAAGGGCCCAGCCCTGAAAGCTCTTGCTGCTCTTCACTGTCCCTTGGCACCCTACCTACAGGCACAACAGCACTGGGGATCTGTGCTTTCCCAGAGACAGAACATCTCACGGGGCACAGTCTCGGCAAGCCTCTTTCTGAAAAGTCAAACGCCAGATCATTCTCCCATGAGGAAGGGCCCAGCCCTGAAAGCTCTTGCTGCTCTTCACCGTCCCTTGGCACCCTACCTACAGGCACAACAGCACTGGGGATCTGTGCTTTCCCAGAGACAGAATATCTCACGGTGCTCAGTCTCGGCAAGCCTATTTCTGAAAAGGCGAACGGTTGGATCCTTCTCCCACGAGGAAGGGCCCAGCCCTGAAAGCTCTTGCTGCTCTTCACCATCCCTTGGCACCCTACCTACAGGCACAACAGCACCGGGGATCTGTGCTTTCCCAGAGACGGAACATCTCACGGGGCTCAGTCTCGTCAAGCCTCTTTCTGAAAAGGCGAACGGTCGGATCGTTCTCCCCCGAGGAAGGGCCCAGCCCTGAAAGCTCTTGCTGCTCTTCACTGTCCCTTGGCACCCTACCTACAGGCACAACAGCACTGGGGATCTGTGCTTTCCCAGAGACAGAACATCTCACGGGGCACAGTCTCGGCAAGCCTATTTCTGAAAAGGCGAACGGTTGGATCCTTCTCCCCCGAGGAAGGGCCCAGCCCTGAAAGCTCTTGCTGCTCTTCACTGTCCCTTGGCACCCTACCTGCAGGCACAACAGCACTGGGGATCTGTGCTTTCCCAGAGACGGAATATCTCACGGGGCTCAGTCTCGGCAAGCCTCTTTCTGAAAAGGCGAACGGTCGGATCCATCTCCCCCGAGGAAGGGCCCAGCCCTGAAAGCTCTTGCTGCTCTTCACTGTCCCTTGGCACCCTACCTACAGGCACAACAGCACTGGGCATCCGTGCATTCCCAGAGACTGAACATATCTTGGCGCTCTAGAGACGGAACATCCTTTTTCTAAAAAGGCGAACGGTCGGATCCTTCTCCCACGAGGAAGGGCCCAGCCCTGAAAGCTCTTGCTGCTCTTCACTGTCCCTTGGCACCCTACCTACAGGCACAACAGCACTGTGGATCTGTGTTTTCCCAGGGACGGAATATCTCACGGGGCTCAGTCTCGGCAAGCCTCTTTCTGAAAAGGCGAACGGTCGGATCCTTCTCCCACGAGGAAGGGCCCAGCCCTGAAAGCTCTTGCTGCTCTTCACCGTCCCTTGGCACCCTACCTGCAGGCACAACAGCACTGGGGATCTGTGCTTTCCCAGAGACGGAACATCTCACGGGGCTCAGTCTCTTCAAGCCTCTTTCTGAAAAGGCGAACGGTCGGATCCTTCTCCCCCGAGGAAGGGCCCAGCCCTGAAAGCTCTTGCTGCTCTTCACCGTCCCTTGGCACCCTACCTACAGGCACAACAGCACTGGGGATCTGTGCTTTCGCAGAGACGGAACATCTCGTGGCGCTACGCCTCGGCAGAGCCTCTTTCTGAAAAGGCGAACGGTCGGACCCTTCTCCCACGAGGAAGGGCCCAGCCCTGAAAGCTCTTGCTGCTCTTCACTGTCCCTTGGCACCCTACCTACAGGCACAACAGCACTGGGGATCTGTGCTTTCCCAGAGACAGAACATCTCACGGGGCACAGTCTCGGCAAGCCTATTTCTGAAAAGGCGAACGGTTGGATCCTTCTCCCCCGAGGAAGGGCCCAGCCCTGAAAGCTCTTGCTGCTCTTCACTGTCCCTTGGCACCCTACCTGCAGGCACAACAGCACTGGGGATCTGTGCTTTCCCAGAGACGGAATATCTCACGGGGCTCAGTCTCGGCAAGCCTCTTTCTGAAAAGGCGAACGGTCGGATCCATCTCCCCCGAGGAAGGGCCCAGCCCTGAAAGCTCTTGCTGCTCTTCACTGTCCCTTGGCACCCTACCTACAGGCACAACAGCACTGGGCATCCGTGCATTCCCAGAGACTGAACATATCTTGGCGCTCTAGAGACGGAACATCCTTTTTCTAAAAAGGCGAACGGTCGGATCCTTCTCCCACGAGGAAGGGCCCAGCCCTGAAAGCTCTTGCTGCTCATCACCGTCCCTTGGCACCCTACCTACAGGCACAACAGCACTGGGGATCTGTGCTTTCCCAGAGACGGAACATCTCACGGGGCTCAGTCTCGGCAAGCCTCTTTCTGAAAAGGCGAACGGTGCGATCCATTTCCCCCGAGGAAGGGCCCAGCCCTGAAAGCTCTTGCTGCTCTTCACCGTCCCTTGGCACCCTACCTACAGGCACAACAGCACTGGGGATCCGTGCTTTCGCAGAGACGGAACATCTCGTGGCGCTACGCCTTGGCAGAGCCTCTTTCTGAAAAGGCGAACAGTCGGATACTTGTCACACGAGGAAGGGCCCAGCCCTGAAAGCTCTTGCTGCTCTTCACCGTCCCTTGGCACCCTACCTACAGGCACAACAGCACTGGGGATCTGTGCTTTCCCAGAGACGGAACATCTCACGGGGCTCAGTCTCGGCAAGACTCTTTCTGAAAAGGCGAACGGTCGGATCCTTCTCCCACGAGGAAGGGCCCAGCCCTGAAAGCTCTTGCTGCTCTTCACTGTCCCTTGGCACCCTACCTACAGGCACAACAGCACTGTGGATCTGTGTTTTCCCAGGGACGGAATATCTCACGGGGCTCAGTCTCGGCAAGCCTCTTTCTGAAAAGGCGAACGGTCGGATCCTTCTCCCACGAGGAAGGGCCCAGCCCTGAAAGCTCTTGCTGCTCTTCACCGTCCCTTGGCACCCTACCTGCAGGCACAACAGCACTGGGGATCTGTGCTTTCCCAGAGACGGAACATCTCACGGGGCTCAGTCTCTTCAAGCCTCTTTCTGAAAAGGCGAACGGTCGGATCCTTCTCCCCCGAGGAAGGGCCCAGCCCTGAAAGCTCTTGCTGCTCTTCACCGTCCCTTGGCACCCTACCTACAGGCACAACAGCACTGGGGATCTGTGCTTTCGCAGAGACGGAACATCTCGTGGCGCTACGCCTCGGCAGAGCCTCTTTCTGAAAAGGCGAACGGTCGGATCCTTCTCCCACGAGGAAGGGCCCAGCCCTGAAAGCTCTTGGTGCTCTTCACCGTCCCTTGTGGCCCTACCTACAGGCACAACAGCACTGGGGATCTGTGCTTTCCCAGAGACGGAACATCTCACGGGGCACAGTCTCGGCAAGCCTCTTTCTGAAAAGGCGAACGGTCGGATAATTGTCACACGAGGAAGGGCCCAGCCCTGAAAGCTCTTGCTGCTCTTCACTGTCCCTTGGCACCCTACCTACAGGCACAACAGCACTGGGCATCCGTGCATTCCCAGAAACGAAACATCTCATGGCGCTCAGAGACGGTAGATCCTTTTTCTGAAAAGGCGAACGGTGCGATCCTTCTCTCACGAGGAAGGGCCTAGCCCTGAAAGCTTATGCTGCTCTTCACTGTCCCTTGGCACCCTACCTACAGGCACAACAGCACTGGGGATCTGTGCTTTCCCAGAGACGGAATATCTCACGGGGCTCAGTCTCGGCAAGCCTCTTTCTGAAAAGGCGAACGGCCGGATCGTTCTCCCACGAGGAAGGGCCCAGCCCTGAAAGCTCTTGCTGCTCTTCACTGTCCCTTGGCACCCTACCTACAGGCACAACAGCACTGGGGATCTGTGCTTTCCCAGAGACAGAACATCTCACGGGGCACAGTCTCGGCAAGCCTCTTTCTGAAAAGTCAAACGCCAGATCATTCTCCCATGAGGAAGGGCCCAGCCCTGAAAGCTCTTGCTGCTCTTCACCGTCCCTTGGCACCCTACCTACAGGCACAACAGCACTGGGGATCTGTGCTTTCCCAGAGACAGAATATCTCACGGTGCTCAGTCTCGGCAAGCCTATTTCTGAAAAGGCGAACGGTTGGATCCTTCTCCCACGAGGAAGGGCCCAGCCCTGAAAGCTCTTGCTGCTCTTCACCGTCCCTTGGCACCCTACCTACATGCACAATAGCCCTGGGGATCTGTGCATTCCCAGAGACAGAACATCTCATGGCGCTCAGAGACGGAACATCCTTTTTCTGAAAAGGCGAACGGTCGAATCCTTCTCCCCCGAGGAAGGGCCCAGCCCTGAAAGCTCTTGCTGCTCTTCACCGTCCCTTGGCACCCTACCTACAGGCACAACAGCACTGGGGATCTGTGCTTTCGCAGAGACGGACATCTCGTGGCGCTACGCCTCGGCAGAGCCTCTTTCTGAAAAGGCGAACGGTCGGATCCTTCTCCCACGAGGAAGGGCCCAGCCCTGAAAGCTCTTGGTGCTCTTCACCGTCCCTTGTGGCCCTACCTACAGGCACAACAGCACTGGGGATCTGTGCTTTCCCAGAGACGGAACATCTCACGGGGCACAGTCTCGGCAGAGCCTCTTTCTGAAAAGGCGAACGGTCGGATCCATCTCCCCCGAGGAAGGGCCCAGCACTGAAAGCTCTTGCTGCTCTTCACCGTCCCTTGGCACCCTACCTACAGGCACAACAGCACTGGGGATCTGTGCTTTCACAGAGACGGAACATCTCGTGGCGCTACGCCTCGGCAGAGCCTCTTTCTGAAAAGGCGAACGGTCGGATCCTTCTCCCACGAGGAAGGGCCCAGCCCTGAAAGCTCTTGCTGCTCTTCACCGTCCCTTGGCACCCTACCTACAGGCACAACAGCACTGGGGATCTGTGCTTTCGCAGAGACGGAACATCTCGTGGCGCTACGCCTCGGCAGAGCCTCTTTCTGAAAAGGCGAACGGTCTGATCCATCTCCCCCGAGGAAGGGCCCAGCACTGAAAGCTCTTGCTGCTCTTCACTGTCCCTTGGCACCCTACCTACAGGCACAACAGCACTGGGCATCCGTGCATTCCCAGAGACAGAACATCTCATGGCGCTCAGAGACGGAACATCCATTTTCTGAAAAGGCGAACGATCGGATCCTTCTCCCACGAGGAAGGGCCCAGCCCTGAAAGCTCTTGCTGCTCTTCACCGTCCCTTGGCACCCTACCTACAGGCACAACAGCACTGGGGATCTGTGCTTTCCCAGAGACGGAACATCTCACGGGGCTCAGTCTCGGCAAGCCTCTTTCTGAAAATGCGAACGGTGCGATCCATTTCCCCCGAGGAAGGGCCCAGCCCTGAAAGCTCTTGCTGCTCTTCACCGTCCCTTGGCACCCTACCTACAGGCACAACAGCACAGGGGATCCGTGCTTTCGCAGAGACGGAACATCTCGTGGCGCTACGCCTCGGCAGAGCCTCTTTCTGAAAAGGCGAACAGTCGGATACTTGTCACACGAGGAAGGGCCCAGCCCTGAAAGCTCTTGCTGCTCTTCACCGTCCCTTGGCACCCTACCTACAGGCACAACAGCACTGGGCATCCGTGCATTCCCAGAGACAGAACATCTCATGGCGCTCAGAGACGGAACATCCATTTTCTGAAAAGGCGAACGATCGGATCCTTCTCCCACGAGGAAGGGCCCAGCCCTGAAAGCTCTTGCTGCTCTTCACCGTCCCTTGGCACCCTACCTACAGGCACAACAGCACTGGGGATCTGTGCTTTCCCAGAGACGGAACATCTCACGGGGCTCAGTCTCGGCAAGCCTCTTTCTGAAAAGGCGAACAGTTGGATCCTTCTCCCCCGAGGAAGGGCTCAGCCCTGAAAGCTCTTGCTGCTCTTCACCGTCCCTTGGCACCTTACCTACAGGTACAACAGCACCAGGGATCTGTGCTTTCCCAGAGACGGAACATCTCACGGGGCTCAGTCTCGGCAAGCCTCTTTCTGAAAAGGCGAACGGTCGGATACTTGTCCCCCGAGGAAGGGCCTAGCCCTGAAAGCTCTTGCTGCTCTTCACTGTCCCTTGGCACCCTACCTACAGGCACAACAGCACTGGGCATCCGTGCATTCCCAGAGACAGAACATCTCTTGGTGCTCTAGAGACGGAACATCCTTTTTCTGAAAAGGCGAACGGTGCGATCCATTTCCCCCGAGGAAGGGCCCAGCCCTGAAAGCTCTTGCTGCTCTTCACCGTCCCTTGGCACCCTACCTGAAGGCACAACAGCAGTGGGAATCTGTGCTTTCCCAGAGACGGAACATCTCACGGGGCTCAGTCTCTTCAAGCCTCTTTCTGAAAAGGCAAACGGTCGGATCCTTCTCCCACGAGGAAGGGCCCAGCCCTGAAAGCTCTTGCTGCTCTTCACCGTCCCTTGGCACCCTACCTACAGGCACAACAGCACTGGGGATCCGTGCTTTCGCAGAGACGGAACATCTCGTGGCGCTACGCCTCGGCAGAGCCTCTTTCTGAAAAGGCGAACGGTCGGATCCTTCTCCCACGAGGAAGGGCCCAGCCCTGAAAGCTCTTGCTGCTCTTCACCGTCCCTTGTGGCCCTACCTACAGGCACAACAGCACTGGGCATCCGTGCTTTCGCAGAGACAGAACATATCGTGGTGCTCCGCCTCGGCAGAGCCTCTTTCTGAAAAGGCGAACGGTCGGATCCTTCTCCCACGAGGAAGGGCCCAACCCTGAAAGCTCTTGCTGCTCTTCACTGTCCCTTGGCACCCTACCTACAGGCACAACAGCACTGGGGATCTGTGCTTTCCCAGAGACGGAACATCTCACGGGGCTCAGTCTCGGCAAGACTCTTTCTGAAAAGGAAACGGCCAGATCCTTCTCCCACGAGGAAGGGCCCAGCCCTGAAAGCTCTTGCTGCTCTTCACTGTCCCTTGGCACCCTACCTACAGGCACAACAGCACTGGGGATCTGTGTTTTCCCAGGGACGGAATATCTCACGGGGCTCAGTCTCGGCAAGACTCTTTCTGAAAAGGCGAACGGTGCGATCCATCTCCCCCGAGGAAGGGCCCAGCCCTGAAAGCTCTTGCTGCTCTTCACCGTCCCTTGGCACCCTACCTACAGGCACAACAGCAGTGGGGATCTGTGCTTTCCCAGAGACGGAATATCTCACGGTGCTCAGTCTTGGCAAGCCTATTTCTGAAAAGGCGAACGGTCGGATCGTTCTCCCCCGAGGAAGGGCCCAGCCCTGAAAGCTCTTGCTGCTCTTCACTGTCCCTTGGCACCCTACCTACAGGCACAACAGCACTGGGGATCTGTGCTTTCCCAGAGACGGAACATCTCATGGCGCTCAGAGACGGAACATCCATTTTCTGAAAAGATGAACGATCGGATCCTTCTCCCCCGAGGAAGGGCCCAGCCCTGAAAGCTCTTGCTGCTCTTCACTGTCCCTTGGCACCCTACCTACAGGCACAACAGCACTGGGGATCTGTGCTTTCCCAGAGACAGAACATCTCACGGGGCACAGTCTCGGCAAGCCTCTTTCTGAAAAGTCAAACGCCAGATCATTCTCCCATGAGGAAGGGCCCAGCCCTGAAAGCTCTTGCTGCTCTTCACCGTCCCTTGGCACCCTACCTACAGGCACAACAGCACTGGGGATCTGTGCTTTCCCAGAGACAGAATATCTCACGGTGCTCAGTCTCGGCAAGCCTATTTCTGAAAAGGCGAACGGTTGGATCCTTCTCCCACGAGGAAGGGCCCAGCCCTGAAAGCTCTTGCTGCTCTTCACCGTCCCTTGGCACCCTACCTACATGCACAATAGCCCTGGGGATCTGTGCATTCCCAGAGACAGAACATCTCATGGCGCTCAGAGACGGAACATCCTTTTTCTGAAAAGGCGAACGGTCGAATCCTTCTCCCCCGAGGAAGGGCCCAGCCCTGAAAGCTCTTGCTGCTCTTCACCGTCCCTTGGCACCCTACCTACAGGCACAACAGCACTGGGGATCTGTGCTTTCGCAGAGACGGACATCTCGTGGCGCTACGCCTCGGCAGAGCCTCTTTCTGAAAAGGCGAACGGTCGGATCCTTCTCCCACGAGGAAGGGCCCAGCCCTGAAAGCTCTTGGTGCTCTTCACCGTCCCTTGTGGCCCTACCTACAGGCACAACAGCACTGGGGATCTGTGCTTTCCCAGAGACGGAACATCTCACGGGGCACAGTCTCGGCAGAGCCTCTTTCTGAAAAGGCGAACGGTCGGATCCATCTCCCCCGAGGAAGGGCCCAGCACTGAAAGCTCTTGCTGCTCTTCACCGTCCCTTGGCACCCTACCTACAGGCACAACAGCACTGGGGATCTGTGCTTTCACAGAGACGGAACATCTCGTGGCGCTACGCCTCGGCAGAGCCTCTTTCTGAAAAGGCGAACGGTCGGATCCTTCTCCCACGAGGAAGGGCCCAGCCCTGAAAGCTCTTGCTGCTCTTCACCGTCCCTTGGCACCCTACCTACAGGCACAACAGCACTGGGGATCTGTGCTTTCGCAGAGACGGAACATCTCGTGGCGCTACGCCTCGGCAGAGCCTCTTTCTGAAAAGGCGAACGGTCTGATCCATCTCCCCCGAGGAAGGGCCCAGCACTGAAAGCTCTTGCTGCTCTTCACTGTCCCTTGGCACCCTACCTACAGGCACAACAGCACTGGGCATCCGTGCATTCCCAGAGACAGAACATCTCATGGCGCTCAGAGACGGAACATCCATTTTCTGAAAAGGCGAACGATCGGATCCTTCTCCCACGAGGAAGGGCCCAGCCCTGAAAGCTCTTGCTGCTCTTCACCGTCCCTTGGCACCCTACCTACAGGCACAACAGCACTGGGGATCTGTGCTTTCCCAGAGACGGAACATCTCACGGGGCTCAGTCTCGGCAAGCCTCTTTCTGAAAATGCGAACGGTGCGATCCATTTCCCCCGAGGAAGGGCCCAGCCCTGAAAGCTCTTGCTGCTCTTCACCGTCCCTTGGCACCCTACCTACAGGCACAACAGCACAGGGGATCCGTGCTTTCGCAGAGACGGAACATCTCGTGGCGCTACGCCTCGGCAGAGCCTCTTTCTGAAAAGGCGAACAGTCGGATACTTGTCACACGAGGAAGGGCCCAGCCCTGAAAGCTCTTGCTGCTCTTCACTGTCCCTTGGCACCCTACCTACAGGCACAACAGCACTGGGGATCTGTGCTTTCCCAGAGACGGAACATCTCACGGGGCTCAGTCTCGGCAAGACTCTTTCTGAAAAGGAAACGGCCAGATCCTTCTCCCACGAGGAAGGGCCCAGCCCTGAAAGCTCTTGCTGCTCTTCACTGTCCCTTGGCACCCTACCTACAGGCACAACAGCACTGGGGATCTGTGTTTTCCCAGGGACGGAATATCTCACGGGGCTCAGTCTCGGCAAGACTCTTTCTGAAAAGGCGAACGGTGCGATCCATCTCCCCCGAGGAAGGGCCCAGCCCTGAAAGCTCTTGCTGCTCTTCACCGTCCCTTGGCACCCTACCTACAGGCACAACAGCAGTGGGGATCTGTGCTTTCCCAGAGACGGAATATCTCACGGTGCTCAGTCTTGGCAAGCCTATTTCTGAAAAGGCGAACGGTTGGATCCTTCTCCCACGAGGAAGGGCCCAGCCCTGAAAGCTCTTGCTGCTCTTCACTGTCCCTTGGCACCCTACCTACAGGCACAACAGCACTGGGGATCTGTGCTTTCCCAGAGACGGAACATCTCATGGCGCTCAGAGACGGAACATCCATTTTCTGAAAAGATGAACGATCGGATCCTTCTCCCCCGAGGAAGGGCCCAGCCCTGAAAGCTCTTGCTGCTCTTCACCGTCCCTTGGCACCCTACCTACAGGCACAACAGCACTGGGGATCTGTGCTTTCCCAGAGACGGAACATCTCACGGGGCTCAGTCTCGGCAAGCCTCTTTCTGAAAAGGCGAACAGTTGGATCCTTCTCCCCCGAGGAAGGGCTCAGCCCTGAAAGCTCTTGCTGCTCTTCACCGTCCCTTGGCACCCTACCTACAGGCACAACAGCACCAGGGATCTGTGCTTTCCCAGAGATGGAACATCTCACGGGGCTCAGTCTCGGCAAGCCTCTTTCTGAAAAGGCGAACGGTCGGATACTTGTCCCCCGAGGAAGGGCCTAGCCCTGAAAGCTCTTGCTGCTCTTCACTGTCCCTTGGCACCCTACCTACAGGCACAACAGCACTGGGCATCCGTGCATTCCCAGAGACAGAACATCTCTTGGCGCTCTAGAGACGGAACATCCTTTTTCTGAAAAGGCGAACGGTGCGATCCATTTCCCCCGAGGAAGGGCCCAGCCCTGAAAGCTCTTGCTGCTCTTCACCGTCCCTTGGCACCCTACCTGAAGGCACAACAGCACTGGGAATCTGTGCTTTCCCAGAGACGGAACATCTCACGGGGCTCAGTCTCTTCAAGCCTCTTTCTGAAAAGGCAAACGGTCGGATCCTTCTCCCCCGAGGAAGGGCCCAGCCCTGAAAGCTCTTGCTGCTCTTCACCGTCCCTTGGCACCCTACCTACAGGCACAACAGCACTGGGGATCCGTGCTTTCCAGAGACGGAACATCTCGTGGCGCTACGCCTCGGCAGAGCCTCTTTCTGAAAAGGCGAACGGTCGGATCCTTCTCCCACGAGGAAGGGCCCAGCCCTGAAAGCTCTTGCTGCTCTTCACCGTCCCTTGTGGCCCTACCTACAGGCACAACAGCACTGGGCATCCGTGCTTTCGCAGAGACAGAACATATCGTGGCGCTCCGCCTCGGCAGAGCCTCTTTCTGAAAAGGCGAACGGTCGGATCCTTCTCCCACGAGGAAGGGCCCAGCCCTGAAAGCTCTTGCTGCTCTTCACCGTCCCTTGGCACCCTACCTACAGGCACAACAGCACTGGGGATCTGTGCTTTCCCAGAGACGGAACATCTCACGGGGCTCAGTCTCGGCAAGACTCTTTCTGAAAAGGCGAACGGCCAGATCCTTCTCCCACGAGGAAGGGCCCAGCCCTGAAAGCTCTTGCTGCTCTTCACTGTCCCTTGGCACCCTACCTACAGGCACAACAGCACTGGGGATCTGTGTTTTCCCAGGGACGGAATATCTCACGGGGCTCAGTCTCGGCAATCCTCTTTCTGAAAAGGCGAACGGTGCGATCCATTTCCCCCGAGGAAGGGCCCAGCCCTGAAAGCTCTTGCTGCTCTTCACCGTCCCTTGGCACCCTACCTACAGGCACAACAGCACTGGGGATCCGTGCTTTCGCAGAGACGGAACATCTCGTGGCGCTACGCCTCGGCAGAGCCTCTTTCTGAAAAGGCGAACAGTCGGATACTTGTCACACGAGGAAGGGCCCAGCCCTGAAAGCTCTTGCTGCTCTTCACCGTCCCTTGGCACCCTACCTACAGGCACAACAGCACCAGGGATCTGTGCTTTCCCAGAGACGGAACATCTCACGGGGCTCAGTATCGGCAAGCCTCTTTCTGAAAAGGCGAACGGTCGGATACTTGTCCCCCGAGGAAGGGCCTAGCTCTGAAAGCTCTTGCTGCTCTTCACTGTCCCTTGGCACCCTACCTACAGGCACAACAGCACTGGGCATCCGTGCATTCCCAGAGACAGAACATCTCTTGGCGCTCTAGAGACGGAACATCCTTTTTCTGAAAAGGCGAACGGTGCGATCCATTTCCCCCGAGGAAGGGCCCAGCCCTGAAAGCTCTTGCTGCTCTTCACCGTCCCTTGGCACCCTACCTGAAGGCACAACAGCACTGGGAATCTGTGCTTTCCCAGAGACGGAACATCTCACGGGGCTCAGTCTCTTCAAGCCTCTTTCTGAAAAGGCAAACGGTCGGATCCTTCTCCCCCGAGGAAGGGCCCAGCCCTGAAAGCTCTTGCTGCTCTTCACCGTCCCTTGGCACCCTACCTACAGGCACAACAGCACTGGGGATCCGTGCTTTCGCAGAGACGGAACATCTCGTGGCGCTACGCCTCGGCAGAGCCTCTTTCTGAAAAGGCGAACGGTCGGATCCTTCTCCCACGAGGAAGGGCCCAGTCCTCAAAGCTCTTGCTGCTCTTCACCGTCCCTTGTGGCCCTACCTACAGGCACAACAGCACTGGGCATCCGTGCTTTCGCAGAGACAGAACATATCGTGGCGCTCCGCCTCGGCAGAGCCTCTTTCTGAAAAGGCGAACGGTCGGATCCTTCTCCCACGAGGAAGGGCCCAGCCCTGAAAGCTCTTGCTGCTCGTCACCGTCCCTTGGCACCCTACCTACAGGCACAACAGCACTGGGCATCCGTGCATTCCCAGAGACAGAACATCTCTTGGCGCTCTAGAGACGGAACATCCTTTTTCTGAAAAGGCGAACGGTGCGATCCATTTCCCCCGAGGAAGGGCCCAGCCCTGAAAGCTCTTGCTGCTCTTCACCATCCCTTGGCACCCTACCTGAAGGCACAACAGCACTGGGAATCTGTGCTTTCCCAGAGACGGAACATCTCACGGGGCTCAGTCTCTTCAAGCCTCTTTCTGAAAAGGCCAACGGTCGGATCCTTCTCCCCCGAGGAAGGGCCCAGCCCTGAAAGCTCTTGCTGCTCTTCACCGTCCCTTGGCACCCTACCTACAGGCACAACAGCACTGGGGATCCGTGCTTTCGCAGAGACGGAACATCTCATGGCGCTACGCCTCGGCAGAGCCTCTTTCTGAAAAGGCGAACGGTCGGATCCTTCTCCCACGAGGAAGGGCCCAGTCCTCAAAGCTCTTGCTGCTCTTCACCGTCCCTTGTGGCCCTACCTACAGGCACAACAGCACTGGGCATCCGTGCTTTCGCAGAGACAGAACATATCGTGGCGCTCCGCCTCGGCAGAGCCTCTTTCTGAAAAGGCGAACGGTCGGATCCTTCTCCCACGAGGAAGGGCCCAGCCCTGAAAGCTCTTGCTGCTCTTCACCGTCCCTTGGCACCCTACCTACAGGCACAACAGCACTGGGGATCTGTGCTTTCCCAGAGACAGAACATCTCGTGGCGCTACGCCTCGGCAGAGCCTCTTTCTGAAAAGGCGAACGGTGCGATCCATCTCCCCCGAGGAAGGGCCCAGCCCTGAAAGCTCTTGCTGCTCTTCACCGTCCCTTGGCACCCTACCTACAGGCACAACAGCACTGGGGATCTGTGCTTTCCCAGAGACGGAATATCTCACGGTGCTCAGTCTTGGCAAGCCTATTTCTGAAAAGGCGAACGGTTGGATCCTTCTCCCACGAGGAAGGGCCCAGCCCTGAAAGCTCTTGCTGCTCTTCACCGTCCCTTGGCACCCTACCTACAGGCACAACAGCACTGGGCATCCGTGCATTCCCAGAGACAGAACATCTCATGGCGCTCAGAGACGGAACATCCATTTTCTGAAAAGGCGAACGATCGGATCCTTCTCCCACGAGGAAGGGCCCAGCCCTGAAAGCTCTTGCTGCTCTTCACCGTCCCTTGGCACCCTACCTACAGGCACAACAGCACTGGGGATCTGTGCTTTCCCAGAGACGGAACATCTCACGGGGCTCAGTCTCGGCAAGCCTCTTTCTGAAAAGGCGAACAGTTGGATCCTTCTCCCCCGAGGAAGGGCTCAGCCCTGAAAGCTCTTGCTGCTCTTCACCGTCCCTTGGCACCTTACCTACAGGTACAACAGCACCAGGGATCTGTGCTTTCCCAGAGACGGAACATCTCACGGGGCTCAGTCTCGGCAAGCCTCTTTCTGAAAAGGCGAACGGTCGGATACTTGTCCCCCGAGGAAGGGCCTAGCCCTGAAAGCTCTTGCTGCTCTTCACTGTCCCTTGGCACCCTACCTACAGGCACAACAGCACTGGGCATCCGTGCATTCCCAGAGACAGAACATCTCTTGGTGCTCTAGAGACGGAACATCCTTTTTCTGAAAAGGCGAACGGTGCGATCCATTTCCCCCGAGGAAGGGCCCAGCCCTGAAAGCTCTTGCTGCTCTTCACCGTCCCTTGGCACCCTACCTGAAGGCACAACAGCAGTGGGAATCTGTGCTTTCCCAGAGACGGAACATCTCACGGGGCTCAGTCTCTTCAAGCCTCTTTCTGAAAAGGCAAACGGTCGGATCCTTCTCCCACGAGGAAGGGCCCAGCCCTGAAAGCTCTTGCTGCTCTTCACCGTCCCTTGGCACCCTACCTACAGGCACAACAGCACTGGGGATCCGTGCTTTCGCAGAGACGGAACATCTCGTGGCGCTACGCCTCGGCAGAGCCTCTTTCTGAAAAGGCGAACGGTCGGATCCTTCTCCCACGAGGAAGGGCCCAGCCCTGAAAGCTCTTGCTGCTCTTCACCGTCCCTTGTGGCCCTACCTACAGGCACAACAGCACTGGGCATCCGTGCTTTCGCAGAGACAGAACATATCGTGGTGCTCCGCCTCGGCAGAGCCTCTTTCTGAAAAGGCGAACGGTCGGATCCTTCTCCCACGAGGAAGGGCCCAACCCTGAAAGCTCTTGCTGCTCTTCACTGTCCCTTGGCACCCTACCTACAGGCACAACAGCACTGGGGATCTGTGCTTTCCCAGAGACGGAACATCTCACGGGGCTCAGTCTCGGCAAGACTCTTTCTGAAAAGGAAACGGCCAGATCCTTCTCCCACGAGGAAGGGCCCAGCCCTGAAAGCTCTTGCTGCTCTTCACTGTCCCTTGGCACCCTACCTACAGGCACAACAGCACTGGGGATCTGTGTTTTCCCAGGGACGGAATATCTCACGGGGCTCAGTCTCGGCAAGACTCTTTCTGAAAAGGCGAACGGTGCGATCCATCTCCCCCGAGGAAGGGCCCATCCCTGAAAGCTCTTGCTGCTCTTCACCGTCCCTTGGCACCCTACCTACAGGCACAACAGCAGTGGGGATCTGTGCTTTCCCAGAGACGGAATATCTCACGGTGCTCAGTCTTGGCAAGCCTATTTCTGAAAAGGCGAACGGTTGGATCCTTCTCCCACGAGGAAGGGCCCAGCCCTGAAAGCTCTTGCTGCTCTTCACTGTCCCTTGGCACCCTACCTACAGGCACAACAGCACTGGGGATCTGTGCTTTCCCAGAGACGGAACATCTCATGGCGCTCAGAGACGGAACATCCATTTTCTGAAAAGATGAACGATCGGATCCTTCTCCCCCGAGGAAGGGCCCAGCCCTGAAAGCTCTTGCTGCTCTTCACCGTCCCTTGGCACCCTACCTACAGGCACAACAGCACTGGGGATCTGTGCTTTCCCAGAGACGGAACATCTCACGGGGCTCAGTCTCGGCAAGCCTCTTTCTGAAAAGGCGAACAGTTGGATCCTTCTCCCCCGAGGAAGGGCTCAGCCCTGAAAGCTCTTGCTGCTCTTCACCGTCCCTTGGCACCCTACCTACAGGCACAACAGCACCAGGGATCTGTGCTTTCCCAGAGATGGAACATCTCACGGGGCTCAGTCTCGGCAAGCCTCTTTCTGAAAAGGCGAACGGTCGGATACTTGTCCCCCGAGGAAGGGCCTAGCCCTGAAAGTTCTTGCTGCTCTTCACTGTCCCTTGGCACCCTACCTACAGGCACAACAGCACTGGGCATCCGTGCATTCCCAGAGACAGAACATCTCTTGGCGCTCTAGAGACGGAACATCCTTTTTCTGAAAAGGCGAACGGTGCGATCCATTTCCCCCGAGGAAGGGCCCAGCCCTGAAAGCTCTTGCTGCTCTTCACCGTCCCTTGGCACCCTACCTGAAGGCACAACAGCACTGGGAATCTGTGCTTTCCCAGAGACGGAACATCTCACGGGGCTCAGTCTCTTCAAGCCTCTTTCTGAAAAGGCAAACGGTCGGATCCTTCTCCCCCGAGGAAGGGCCCAGCCCTGAAAGCTCTTGCTGCTCTTCACCGTCCCTTGGCACCCTACCTACAGGCACAACAGCACTGGGGATCCGTGCTTTCCAGAGACGGAACATCTCGTGGCGCTACGCCTCGGCAGAGCCTCTTTCTGAAAAGGCGAACGGTCGGATCCTTCTCCCACGAGGAAGGGCCCAGCCCTGAAAGCTCTTGCTGCTCTTCACCGTCCCTTGTGGCCCTACCTACAGGCACAACAGCACTGGGCATCCGTGCTTTCGCAGAGACAGAACATATCGTGGCGCTCCGCCTCGGCAGAGCCTCTTTCTGAAAAGGCGAACGGTCGGATCCTTCTCCCACGAGGAAGGGCCCAGCCCTGAAAGCTCTTGCTGCTCTTCACCGTCCCTTGGCACCCTACCTACAGGCACAACAGCACTGGGGATCTGTGCTTTCCCAGAGACGGAACATCTCACGGGGCTCAGTCTCGGCAAGACTCTTTCTGAAAAGGCGAACGGCCAGATCCTTCTCCCACGAGGAAGGGCCCAGCCCTGAAAGCTCTTGCTGCTCTTCACTGTCCCTTGGCACCCTACCTACAGGCACAACAGCACTGGGGATCTGTGTTTTCCCAGGGACGGAATATCTCACGGGGCTCAGTCTCGGCAATCCTCTTTCTGAAAAGGCGAACGGTGCGATCCATTTCCCCCGAGGAAGGGCCCAGCCCTGAAAGCTCTTGCTGCTCTTCACCGTCCCTTGGCACCCTACCTACAGGCACAACAGCACTGGGGATCCGTGCTTTCGCAGAGACGGAACATCTCGTGGCGCTACGCCTCGGCAGAGCCTCTTTCTGAAAAGGCGAACAGTCGGATACTTGTCACACGAGGAAGGGCCCAGCCCTGAAAGCTCTTGCTGCTCTTCACCGTCCCTTGGCACCCTACCTACAGGCACAACAGCACCAGGGATCTGTGCTTTCCCAGAGACGGAACATCTCACGGGGCTCAGTATCGGCAAGCCTCTTTCTGAAAAGGCGAACGGTCGGATACTTGTCCCCCGAGGAAGGGCCTAGCTCTGAAAGCTCTTGCTGCTCTTCACTGTCCCTTGGCACCCTACCTACAGGCACAACAGCACTGGGCATCCGTGCATTCCCAGAGACAGAACATCTCTTGGCGCTCTAGAGACGGAACATCCTTTTTCTGAAAAGGCGAACGGTGCGATCCATTTCCCCCGAGGAAGGGCCCAGCCCTGAAAGCTCTTGCTGCTCTTCACCGTCCCTTGGCACCCTACCTGAAGGCACAACAGCACTGGGAATCTGTGCTTTCCCAGAGACGGAACATCTCACGGGGCTCAGTCTCTTCAAGCCTCTTTCTGAAAAGGCAAACGGTCGGATCCTTCTCCCCCGAGGAAGGGCCCAGCCCTGAAAGCTCTTGCTGCTCTTCACCGTCCCTTGGCACCCTACCTACAGGCACAACAGCACTGGGGATCCGTGCTTTCGCAGAGACGGAACATCTCGTGGCGCTACGCCTCGGCAGAGCCTCTTTCTGAAAAGGCGAACGGTCGGATCCTTCTCCCACGAGGAAGGGCCCAGTCCTCAAAGCTCTTGCTGCTCTTCACCGTCCCTTGTGGCCCTACCTACAGGCACAACAGCACTGGGCATCCGTGCTTTCGCAGAGACAGAACATATCGTGGCGCTCCGCCTCGGCAGAGCCTCTTTCTGAAAAGGCGAACGGTCGGATCCTTCTCCCACGAGGAAGGGCCCAGCCCTGAAAGCTCTTGCTGCTCGTCACCGTCCCTTGGCACCCTACCTACAGGCACAACAGCACTGGGCATCCGTGCATTCCCAGAGACAGAACATCTCTTGGCGCTCTAGAGACGGAACATCCTTTTTCTGAAAAGGCGAACGGTGCGATCCATTTCCCCCGAGGAAGGGCCCAGCCCTGAAAGCTCTTGCTGCTCTTCACCATCCCTTGGCACCCTACCTGAAGGCACAACAGCACTGGGAATCTGTGCTTTCCCAGAGACGGAACATCTCACGGGGCTCAGTCTCTTCAAGCCTCTTTCTGAAAAGGCCAACGGTCGGATCCTTCTCCCCCGAGGAAGGGCCCAGCCCTGAAAGCTCTTGCTGCTCTTCACCGTCCCTTGGCACCCTACCTACAGGCACAACAGCACTGGGGATCCGTGCTTTCGCAGAGACGGAACATCTCATGGCGCTACGCCTCGGCAGAGCCTCTTTCTGAAAAGGCGAACGGTCGGATCCTTCTCCCACGAGGAAGGGCCCAGTCCTCAAAGCTCTTGCTGCTCTTCACCGTCCCTTGTGGCCCTACCTACAGGCACAACAGCACTGGGCATCCGTGCTTTCGCAGAGACAGAACATATCGTGGCGCTCCGCCTCGGCAGAGCCTCTTTCTGAAAAGGCGAACGGTCGGATCCTTCTCCCACGAGGAAGGGCCCAGCCCTGAAAGCTCTTGCTGCTCTTCACCGTCCCTTGGCACCCTACCTACAGGCACAACAGCACTGGGGATCTGTGCTTTCCCAGAGACAGAACATCTCGTGGCGCTACGCCTCGGCAGAGCCTCTTTCTGAAAAGGCGAACGGTGCGATCCATCTCCCCCGAGGAAGGGCCCAGCCCTGAAAGCTCTTGCTGCTCTTCACCGTCCCTTGGCACCCTACCTACAGGCACAACAGCACTGGGGATCTGTGCTTTCCCAGAGACGGAATATCTCACGGTGCTCAGTCTTGGCAAGCCTCTTTCTGAAAAGGCGAACGGTTGGATCCTTCTCCCACGAGGAAGGGCCCAGCCCTGAAAGCTCTTGCTGCTCTTCACTGTCCCTTGGCACCCTACCTAGAGGCACAACAGCACTGGGCATCCGTGCATTCCCAGAGACGAAACATCTCATTCCGCTCAGAGACGGTACATCCTTTTTCTGAAAAGTTGAACGGTGCGATCCTTCTCCCACGAGGAAGGGCCTAGCCCTGAAAGCTCTTGCTGCTCTTCACTGTCCCTTGGCACCCTACCTACAGGCACAACAGCACTGGGGATGTGTGCTTTCCCAGAGACGGAACATCTCACGGGGCTCAGTCTCGGCAAGCCTCTTTCTGAAAAGGCGAACGGTCGGATACTTGTCCCACGAGGAAGGGCCCAGCCCTGAAAGCTCTTGCTGCTCTTCACCGTCCCTTGTGGCCCTACCTACAGGCTCAACAGCACTGGGGATTTGTGCTTTCGCAGAGACGGAACATCTCGTGGCGCTCCGCCTCGGCAGAGCCTCTTTCTGAAAAGGCGAACGGTCGGATCCTTCCCCAACGAGGAAGGGCCCAGCCCTGAAAGCTCTTGCTGCTCTTCACTGTCCCTTGGCACCCTACCTACAGGCACAACAGCACCAGGGATCTGTGCTTTCCCAGAGACGGAACATCTCACGGCGCTCAGTCTCGGCAAGCCTCTTTCTGAAAAGGCGAACGGTCGGATACTTGTCACACGAGGAAGGGCCCAGCCCTGAATGCTCTTGCTGCTCTTCACTGTCCCTTGGCACCCTACCTACATGCACAACAGCACTGGGGATCTGTGCATCCCAGAGACAGAACATCTCATGGCGCTCAGAGACGGAACATCCTTTTTCTAAAAAGGCGAACGGTCGGATCCTTCTCCCACGAGGAAGGGCCCAGCCCTGAAAGCTCTTGCTGCTCTTCACCGTCCCTTGGCACCCTACCTACAGACACAACAGCACCGGGGATCTGTGCTTTCCCAGAGACGGAACATCTCACGGGGCTCAGTCTCGTCAAGCCTCTTTCTGAAAAGGCGAACGGCCGGATCGTTCTCCCACGAGTAAGGGCCCAGCCCTGAAAGCTCTTGCTGCTCTTCACTGTCCCTTGGCACCCTACCTACAGGCACAACAGCACTGGGGATCTGTGCTTTCCCAGAGACAGAACATCTCACGGGGCACAGTCTCGGCAAGCCTCTTTCTGAAAAGGCAAACGCCAGATCATTCTCCCATGAGGAAGGGCCCAACCCTGAAAGCTCTTGCTGCTCTTCACTGTCCCTTTGCACCCTACCTACAGGCACAACAGCACTGGGGATCTGTGCTTTCCCAGAGACGGAACAACTCTTGGCGCTCTAGAGACGGAACATCCTTTTTCTGAAAAGGCGAAAGATCGGACCCTTCTCCCACGAGGAAGGGCCCAGCCCTGAAAGCTCTTGCTGCTCTTCACCATCCCTTGGCACCCTACCTACAGGCACAACAGCACCGGGGATCCGTGCTTTCCCAGAGACGGAATATCTCACGGTGCTCAGTCTCGGCAAGCCTCTTTCTGAAAAGGCGAACGGTGCGATCCATCTCCCCCGAGGAAGGGCCCAGCCCTGAAAGCTCTTGCTGCTCTTCACCGCCCCTTGGCACCCTACCTACAGGCACAACAGCACCAGGGATCTGTGCTTTCCCAGAGACGGAACATCTCACGGCGCTCAGTCTCGGCAAGCCTCTTTCTGAAAAGGCGAACGGTCGGATACTTGTCACACGAGGAAGGGCCCAGCCCTGAAAGCTCTTGCTGCTCTTCACTGTCCCTTGGCACCCTACCTACAGGCACAACAGCACTGGGCATCCGTGCATTCCCAGAGACAGAACAACTCTTGGCGCTCTAGAGACGGAACATCCTTTTTCTGAAAAGGCGAACGGTCGGATCCTTCTCCGACGAGGAAGGGCCCAGCCCTGAAAGCTCTTGCTGCTCGTCACCGTCCCTTGGCACCCTACCTACAGGCACAACAGCACTGGGCATCCGTGCTTTCCCAGAGACGGAACATCTCTCGGGGCTCAGTCTCGGCAAGCCTCTTTCTGAAAAGGCGAACGGTCGGATCCTTCTCCCACGAGGAAGGGCCCAGCCCTGAAAGCTCTTGCTGCTCTTCACCGCCCCTTGGCACCCTACCTACAGGCACAACAGCACCAGGGATCTGTGCTTTCCCAGAGACGGAACATCTCACGGGGCACAGTCTCGGCATGCCTCTTTCTGAAAAGGCGAACGGTCGGATAATTGTCACACGAGGAAGGGCCCAGCCCTGAAAGCTCTTGCTGCTCTTCACTGTCCCTTGGCACCCTACCTACAGGCACAACAGCACTGGGCATCCGTGCATTCCCAGAGACAGAACATCTCATGGCGCTCAGAGACGGAACATCCATTTTCTGAAAAGGCGAACGATCGGATACTTCTCCCACGAGGAAGGGCCCAGCCCTGAAAGTTCTTGCTGCTCTTCACTGTGCCTTGGCACCCTACCTACAGGCACAACAGCACTGGGGATCTGTGCTTTCCCAGAGACGGAACATCTCACGGGGCTCAGTCTCGGCAAGCCTCTTTCTGAAAAGGCGAAAGGTCGGATCCATCTCCCCAGAGGAAGGGCCCAGCCCTGAAAGCTCTTGCTGCTCTTCACCGTCCCTTGGCACCCTACCTACAGGCACAACAGCACTGGGCATCCGTGCTTTCGCAGAGACGGAACATCTCGTGGCGCTACGCCTCGGTAGAGCCTCTTTCTGAAAAGGCGAACAGTCGGATACTTGTCACACGAGGAAGGGCCCAGCCCTGAAAGCTCTTGCTGCTCTTCACCGTCCCTTGGCACCCTACCTACAGGCACAACAGCACCAGGGATCTGTGCTTTCCCAGAGACGGAACATCTCACGGCGCTCAGTCTCGGCAAGCCTCTTTCTGAAAAGGCGAACGGTCGGATACTTGTCCCACGAGGAAGGGCCCAGCCCTGAAAGCTCTTGCTGCTCTTCACTGTTCCTTGGCACCCTACCTACAGGCACAACAGCACTGGGCATCCGTGCATTCCCAGAGACAGAACAACTCTTGGCGCTCTAGAGACGGAACATCCTTTTTCTGAAAAGGCGAACGGTCGGATCCTTCTCCGATGAGGAAGGGCCCAGCCCTGAAAGCTCTTGCTGCTCGTCACCGTCCCTTGGCACCCTACCTACAGGCACAACAGCACTGGGGATTTAAGCTTTCCCAGAGACGGAACATCTCTCGGGGCTCAGTCTCGGCAAGCCTCTTTCTGAAAAGGCGAACCGCCAGATTCTTCTCCCACGAGGAAGGGCCCAGCCCTGAAAGCTCTTGCTGCTCTTCACTGTCCCTTGGCACCCTACGTACAGGCACAAAAGCACTGTGGATCTGTGTTTTCCCAGGGACGGAATATCTCACGGGGCTCAGTCTCGGCAAGCCTCTTTCTGAAAAGGCGCACGGTGCGATCCATTTCCCCCGAGGAAGGGCCCAGTCCTGAAAGCTCTTGCTGCTCTTCACTGTCCCTTGGCACCCTACGTACAGGCACAACAGCACTGTTGATCTGTGTTTTCCCAGAGACGGAATATCTCACGGGGCTCAGTCTCGGCAGAGCCTCTTTCTGAAAAGGCGAACGGTCGGATCCTTCTCCCCCGAGGAAGGGCCCAGCCCTGAAACTCTTGCTGCTCTTCACTGTCCCTTGGCACCCTACCTACAGGCACAACAGCACTGGGGATCCGTGCTTTCGCAGAGACGGAACATCTCACGGGGCACAGTCTCGGCAAGCCTCTTTCTGAAAAGGCGAACGGTCGGATCCATCTCCCCCGAGGAAGGGCGCAGCCCTGAAAGCTTTTGCTGCTCTTCACTGTCCCTTGGCACCCTACCTACAGGCACAACAGCACTGGGCATCCGTGCTTTCGCAGAGACGGAACATCTCGTGGCGCTACGCCTCGGCAGAGCCTCTTTCTGAAAAGGCGAACAGTCGGATACTTGTCACAAGAGGAAGGGCCCATCCCTGAAAGCTCTTGCTGCTCTTCACCGTCCCTTGGCACCCTACCTACAGGCACAACAGCACTGGGCATCCGTGCATTCCCAGAGACAGAACATCTCATGGCGCTCAGAGACGGAACATCCTTTTTCTGAAAAGGCGAACGATCGGATCCTTCTCCCACGAGGAAGGGCCCAGCCCTGAAAGCTCTTGCTGCTCTTCACTGTGCCTTGGCACCCTACCTACAGGCACAACAGCACCAGGGATCTGTGCTTTCCCAGAGACAGAACATCTCATGGCGCTCAGAGACGGAACATCCTTTTTCTGAAAAGGCGAACGATCGGATCCTTCTCCCACGAGGAAGGGCCCAGCCCTGAAAGCTCTTGCTGCTCTTCACTGTGCCTTGGCACCCTACCTACAGGCACAACAGCACCAGGGATCTGTGCTTTCCCAGAGACGGAACATCTCACGGGGCTCAGTCTCGGCAAGCCTCTTTCTGAAAAGGCGAACGGTCGGATAATTGTCACACGAGTAAGGGCCCAGCCCTGAATGCTCTTGCTGCTCTTCACTGTCCCTTGGCACCCTACCTACATGCACAACAGCACTGGGGATCTGTGCTTTCCCAGAGACAGAACATCTCATGGCGCTCAGAGACGGAACATCCTTTTTCTGAAAAGGCGAACGGTCGGATACTTGTCACACGAGGAAGGGCCCAGCCCTGAATGCTCTTGCTGCTCTTCACCGTCCCTTGGCACCCTACCTACAGGCACAACAGCACTGGGCATCCGTGCTTTCGCAGAGACGGAACATCTCGTGGCGCTACGCCTCGGCAGAGCCTCTTTCTGAAAAGGCGAACAGTCGGATACTTGTCACACGAGGAAGGGCCCAGCCCTGAAAGCTCTTGCTGCTCTTCACTGTCCCTTGGCACCCTACCTACAGGCACAACAGCACCGGGGATCTGTGCTTTCCCAGAGACGGAACATCTCACGGAGCTCAGTCTCGGCAAGCCTCTTTCTGAAAAGGCGAACGATCGGATCCTTCTCCCACGAGTAAGGGCCCAGCCCTGAAAGCTCTTGCTGCTCTTCACTGTCCCTTGGCACCCTACCTACAGGCACAACAGCACTGGGCATCCGTGCATTCCCGGAGACAGAACATCTCATGGCGCTCAGAGACGGAACATCCTTTTTCTGAAAAGGCGAACGGTGCGATCCATCTCCCCCGAGGAAGGGCCCAGCCCTGAAAGCTCTTGCTGCTCTTCACCGCCCCTTGGCACCCTACCTACAGGCACAACAGCACCAGGGATCTGTGCTTTCCCAGAGACGGAACATCTCACGGCGCTCAGTCTCGGCAAGCCTCTTTCTGAAAAGGCGAACGGTCGGATACTTGTCCCACGAGTAAGGGCCCAGCCCTGAATGCTCTTGCTGCTCTTCACTGTCCCTTGGCACCCTACCTACATGCACAACAGCACTGGGGATCTGTGCATTCCCAGAGACAGAACATCTCATGGCGCTCAGAGACGGAACATCCTTTTTCTGAAAAGGCGAACGGTCGGATACTTGTCACACGAGGAAGGGCCCAGCCCTGAATGCTCTTGCTGCTCGTCACCGTCCCTTGGCACCCTACCTACAGGCACAACAGCACTGGGCATCCGTGCTTTCGCAGAGACGGAACATCTCGTGGCGCTACGCCTCGGCAGAGCCTCTTTCTGAAAAGGCGAACAGTCGGATACTTGTCACACGAGTAAGGGCCCAGCCCTGAAAGCTCTTGCTGCTCTTCACCGTCCCTTGGCACCCTACCTACAGGCACAACAGCACCGGGGATCTGTGCTTTCCCAGAGATGGAACATCTCACGGAGCTCAGTCTCGGCAAGCCTCTTTCTGAAAAGGCGAACGGTGCGATCCATCTCCCCCGAGGAAGGGCCCAGCCCTGAAAGCTCTTGCTGCTCTTCACCGTCCCTTGGCACCCTACCTACAGGCACAACAGCACTGGGGATCTGTGCTTTCCCAGAGACGGAACATCTCACGGGGCTCAGTCTCGGCAAGCCTCTTTCTGAAAAGGCGAACGGTCGGATCCTTCTCCCACGAGGAAGGGCCCAGCCCCGAATGCTCTTGCTGCTCTTCACTGTCCCTTGGCACCCTACCTACAGGCACAACAGCACTGGGGATCTGTGCATTCCCAGAGACAGAACATCTCATGGCGCTCAGAGACGGAACATCCTTTTTCTGAAAAGGCGAAGGGTCGGATCCTTCTCCCAAGAGGAAGGACCCAGCCCTGAAAGCTCTTGCTGCTCTTCACTGTCCCTTGGCACCCTACATACAGGCACAACAGCACTGGGGATCTGTGCTTTCCCAGAGACAGAATATCTCACGGGGCTCAGTCTCGGCAAGCCTCTTTCTGAAAAGGCGAACGGTGCGATCCATCTCCCCCGAGGAAGGGCCCAGCCCTGAAATCTCTTGCTGCTCTTCACCGCCCCTTGGCACCCTACCTACAGGCACAACAGCACTGGGCATCCGTGCATTCCCAGAGACAGAACAACTCTTGGTGCTCTAGATACGGAACATCCTTTTTCTGAAAAGGCGAACGGTCGGATCCTTCTCCGACGAGGAAGGGCCCAGCCCTGAAAGCTCTTGCTGCTCGTCACCGTCCCTTGGCACCCTACCTACAGGCACAACAGCACTGGGGATCTGTGCTTTCCCAGAGACGGAACATCTCACGGAGCTCAGTCTCGGCAGAGCCTCTTTCTGAAAAGGCGAACGGTCGGATCCTTCTCCCACGAGCAAGGGCCCAGCCCTGAAAGCTCTTGCTGCTCTTCATTGTCCCTTGGCACCCTACCTACAGGCACAACAGCACTGGGGATTTTTGCTTTCCCAGAGACGGAATATCTCACGGGGCTCAGTCTCGGCAAGCCTCTTTCTGAAAAGGCGAACGGTCGGATAATTGTCACACGAGGAAGGGCCCAGCCCTGAATGCTCTTGCTGCTCTTCACTGTCCCTTGGCACCCTACCTACAGGCACAACAGCACTGGGCATCCGTGCATTCCCAGAGACAGAACATCTCATGGCGCTCAGAGACGGAACATCCTTTTTTTGAAAAGGCGAACGATCGGATCCTTCTCCCACGAGGAAGGGCCCAGCCCTGAAAGCTCTTGCTGCTCTTCACCGCCCCTTGGCACCCTACCTACAGGCACAACAGCACCGGGGATCTGTGCTTTCCCAGAGACGGAATATCTCACGGGGCTCAGTCTCGGCAAGCCTCTTTCTGAAAAGGCGAACGGTCGGATAAGTGTCACACGAGGAAGGGCCCAGCCCTGAATGCTCTTGCTGCTCTTCACTGTCCCTTGGCACCCTACCTACATGCACAACAGCACTGGGGATCTGTGCATTCCCAGAGACAGAACATCTCATGGCGCTCAGAGACGGAACATCCTTTTTCTGAAAAGGCGAACGGTCGGATAGTTGTCACACGAGGAAGGGCCCAGCCCTGAAAGCTTTTGCTGCTCTTCACCGTCCCTTGGCACCCTACCTACAGGCACAACAGCACTGGGCATCCGTGTTTTCGCAGAGACGGAACATCTCGTGGCGCTACGCCTCGGCAGAGCCTCTTTCTGAAAAGGCGAACAGTCGGATACTTGTCACGCGAGGAAGGGCCCAGCCCTGAAAGCTCTTGCTGCTCTTCATTGTCCCTTGGCACCCTACCTACAGGCACAACAGCACCGGGGATCTGTGGTTTCCTAGAGACGGAACATCTCACGGAGCTCAGTCTCGGCAAGCCTCTTTCTGAAAAGGCGAACGATCAGATCCTTCTCCCACGAGTAAGGGCCCAGCCCTGAAAGCTCTTGCTGCTCTTCACCGTCCCTTGGCACCCTACCTACAGGCACAACAGCACCGGGGATCTGTGCTTTCCCAGAGACGGAACATCTCACGGAGCTCAGTCTCGGCAGAGCCTCTTTCTGAAAAGGCGAACGGTCGGATCCTTCTCCCACGAGGAAGGGCCCAGCCCTGAAAGCTCTTGCTGCTCTTCATTGTCCCTTGGCACCCTACCTACACGCACAACAGCACTGGGGATCTGTGCTTTCCCAGAGACGGAATATCTCACGGGGCTCAGTCTCGGCAAGCCTCTTTCTGAAAAGGCGAACGGTCGGATAATTGTCACACGAGGAAGGGCCCAGCCCTGAATGCTCTTGCTGCTCTTCACTGTCCCTTGGCACCCTACCTACAGGCACAACAGCACTGGGCATCCGTGCATTCCCAGAGACAGAACGTCTCATGGCGCTCAGAGACGGAACATCCTTTTTCTGAAAAGGCGAACGATCGGATCCTTCTCCCACGAGGAAGGGCCCAGCCCTGAAAGCTCTTGCTGCTCTTCACCGCCCCTTGGCACCCTACCTACAGGCACAACAGCACCGGGGATCTGTGCTTTCCCAGAGACGGAATATCTCACGGGGCTCAGTCTCGGCAAGCCTCTTTCTGAAAAGGCGAACGGTCGGATAATTGTCCCACGAGGAAGGGCCCAGCCCTGAATGCTCTTGCTGCTCTTCACTGTCCCTTGGCACCCTACCTATATGCACAACAGCACTGGGGATCTGTGCATTCCCAGAGACAGAACATCTCATGGCGCTCAGACATGGAACATCCTTTTTCTGAAAAGGCGAACGGTCGGATCCTTCTCCCCCGAGGAAGGGCCCAGCCCTGAAAGCTCTTGCTGCTCTTCACTGTCCCTTGGCACCCTACCTACAGGCACAACAGCACCGGGGATCTGTGCTTTCCCAGAGACGGAACATCTCACGGGGCTCAGTCTCGGCAAGCCTCTTTCTGAAAAGGCGCACGGTGCGATCCATTTCCCCAGAGGAAGCGCCCAGTCCTGAAAGCTCTTGCTGCTCTTCACTGTCCCTTGGCACCCTACGTACAGGCACAACAGCACTGTTGATCTGTGTTTTCCCAGAGACGGAATATCTCACGGGGCTCAGTCTCGGCAGAGCCTCTTTCTGAAAAGGCGAACGGTGCGATCCATTTCCCCCGAGGAAGGGCCCAGCCCTGAAAGCTCTTGCTGCTCTTCACCGTCCCTTGGCACCCTACCTGCAGGCACAACAGCACTGGGGATCCGTGCTTTCGCAGAGACGGAACATCTCGTGGCGCTCCGCCTCGGCAGAGCCTCTTTCTGAAAAGGCGAACGGTCGGATCCTTCTCCCACGAGGAAGGGCCCAGCCCTGAAAGCTCTTGCTGCTCTTCACTGTCCCTTGGCACCCTACCTACAGGCACAACAGCACTGGGGATCTGTGCTTTCCCAGAGACGGAACATCTCTCGGGGCTCAGTCTCGGCAAGCCTCTTTCTGAAAAGGCGAATGGTCGGATAATTGTCCCACGAGGAAGGGCCCAGCCCTGAAAGCTCTTGCTGCTCTTCACTGTCCCTTGGCACCCTACCTACAGGCACAACAGCACTGGGCATCCGTGCTTTCGCAGAGACGGAACATCTCGTGGCGCTACGCCTCGGCAGAGCCTCTTTCTGAAAAGGCGAACAGTCGGATACTTGTCACACGAGGAAGGGCCCAGCCCTGAAAGCTCTTGCTGCTCTTCACCGTCCCTTGGCACCCTACCTACAGGCACAACAGCAGTGGGGATCTGTGCTTTCCCAGAGACGGAACATCTCACGGGGCTCAGTCTCGGCAAGCCTCTTTCTGAAAAGGCGAACAGTCGGATACTTGTCACAAGAGGAAGGGCCCAGCCCTGAAAGCTCTTGCTGCTCGTCACCGTCCCTTGGCACCCTACCTACAGGCACAACAGCACTGGGGATCTGTGCTTTCCCAGAGACGGAATATCTCACGGGGCTCAGTCTCGGCAAGCCTCTTTCTGAAAAGGCGAACGGTGCGATCCATCTCCCCCGAGGAAGGGCCCAGCCCTGAAAGCTCTTGCTGCTCTTCACCGTCCCTTGGCACCCTACCTACAGGCACAACAGCACTGGGCATCCGTGCATTCCCAGAGACAGAACATCTCTTGGCGCTCTAGAGACGGAACATCCTTTTTCTAAAAAGGCGAACGGTCGGATCCTTCTTCCACGAGGAAGGGCCCAGCCCTGAAAGCTCTTGCTGCTCGTCACCGTCCCTTGGCACCCTACCTACAGGCGCAACAGCACTGGGGATCTGTGCTTTCCCAGAGACGGAACATCTCACGGGGCTCAGTCTCGGCAAGCCTCTTTCTGAAAAGGCGAACGGTGCGATCCATTTCCCCCGAGGAAGGGCCCAGCCCTGAAAGCTCTTGCTGCTCTTCACCGTCCCTTGGCACCCTACCTACAGGCACAACAGCACCAGGGATCTGTGCTTTCCCAGAGACGGAACATCTCACGGCGCTCAGTCTCGGCAAGCCTCTTTCTGAAAAGGCGAACGGTCGGATACTTGTCCCACGAGGAAGGGCCCAGCCCTGAAAGCTCTTGCTGCTCTTCACTGTCCCTTGGCACCCTACCTACAGGCACAACAGCACTGGGCATCCGTGCATTCCCAGAGACAGAACATCTCATGGCGCTCAGAGACGGAACATCCTTTTTCTGAAAAGGCGAACGATCGGATCCTTCTCCCACGAGGAAGGGCCCAGCCCTGAAAGCTCTTGCTGCTCTTCACTGTGCCTTGGCACCCTACCTACAGGCACAACAGCACTGGGGATCTGTGCTTTCCCAGAGACGGAACATCTCACGGCGCTCAGTCTCGGCAAGCCTCTTTCTGAAAAGGCGAACGATCGGATACTTGTCACACGAGGAAGGGCCCAGCACTGAATGCTCTTGCTGCTCTTCACTGTCCCTTGGCACCCTACCTACATGCACAACAGCACTGGGGATCTGTGCATTCCCAGAGACAGAACATCTCATGGCGCTCAGAGACGGAACATCCTTTTTCTGAAAAGGCGAACGGTCGGATACTTGTCACACGAGGAAGGGCCCAGCCCTGAATGCTCTTGCTGCTCTTCACCGTCCCTTGGCACCCTACCTACAGGCACAACAGCACTGGGCATCCGTGCTTTCGCAGAGACGGAACATCTCGTGGCGCTACGCCTCGGCAGAGCCTCTTTCTGAAAAGGCGAACAGTCGGATACTTGTCACACGAGGAAGGGCCCAGCCCTGAAAGCTCTTGCTGCTCTTCACCGTCCCTTGGCACCCTACCTACAGGCACAACAGCACCGGGGATCTGTGCTTTCCCAGAGACGGAACATCTCACGGAGCTCAGTCTCGGCAAGCCTCTTTCTGAAAAGGCGAACGATCGGATCCTTCTCCCACGAGTAAGGGCCCAGCCCTGAAAGCTCTTGCTGCTCTTCACCGCCCCTTGGCACCCTACCTACAGGCACAACAGCACCGGGGATCTGTGCTTTCCCAGAGACGGAACATCTCACGGAGCTCAGTCTCGGCAAGCCTCTTTCTGAAAAGGCGAACGATCGGATCCTTCTCCCACGAGTAAGGGCCCAGCCCTGAAAGCTCTTGCTGCTCTTCACCGCCCCTTGGCACCCTACCTAGAGGCACAACAGCACCGGGGATCTGTGCTTTCCCAGAGACGGAATATCTCACGGGGCTCAGTCTCGGCAAGCCTCTTTCTGAAAAGGCGAACGGTCGGATAATTGTCACACGAGGAAGGGCCCAGCCCTGAATGCTCTTGCTGCTCTTCACTGTCCCTTGGCACCCTACCTACAGGCACAACAGCACTGGGCATCCGTGCATTCCCAGAGACAGAACGTCTCATGGCGCTCAGAGACGGAACATCCTTTTTCTGAAAAGGCGAACGATCGGATCCTTCTCCCACGAGGAAGGGCCCAGCCCTGAAAGCTCTTGCTGCTCTTCACCGCCCCTTGGCACCCTATCTACAGGCACAACAGCACCGGGGATCTGTGCTTTCCCAGAGACGGAATATCTCACGGGGCTCAGTCTCGGCAAGCCTCTTTCTGAAAAGGCGAACGGTCGGATAATTGTCCCACGAGGAAGGGCCCAGCCCTGAATGCTCTTGCTGCTCTTCACTGTCCCTTGGCACCCTACCTACATGCACAACAGCACTGGGGATCTGTGCATTCCCAGAGACAGAACATCTCATGGCGCTCAGACATGGAACATCCTTTTTCTGAAAAGGCGAACGGTCGGATCCTTCTCCCCCGAGGAAGGGCCCAGCCCTGAAAGCTCTTGCTGCTCTTCACTGTCCCTTGGCACCCTACCTACAGGCACAACAGCACCGGGGATCTGTGCTTTCCCAGAGACGGAACATCTCACGGGGCTCAGTCTCGGCAAGCCTCTTTCTGAAAAGGCGCACGGTGCGATCCATTTCCCCAGAGGAAGGGCCCAGTCCTGAAAGCTCTTGCTGCTCTTCACTGTCCCTTGGCACCCTACGTACAGGCACAACAGCACTGTTGATCTGTGTTTTCCCAGAGACGGAATATCTCACGGGGCTCAGTCTCGGCAGAGCCTCTTTCTGAAAAGGCGAACGGTGCGATCCATTTCCCCCGAGGAAGGGCCCAGCCCTGAAAGCTCTTGCTGCTCTTCACCGTCCCTTGGCACCCTACCTGCAGGCACAACAGCACTGGGGATCCGTGCTTTCGCAGAGACGGAACATCTCGTGGCGCTCCGCCTCGGCAGAGCCTCTTTCTGAAAAGGCGAACGGTCGGATCCTTCTCCCACGAGGAAGGGCCCAGCCCTGAAAGCTCTTGCTGCTCTTCACTGTCCCTTGGCACCCTACCTACAGGCACAACAGCACTGGGGATCTGTGCTTTCCCAGAGACGGAACATCTAACGGGGCACAGTCTCGGCAAGCCTCTTTCTGAAAAGGCGAATGGTCGGATAATTGTCCCACGAGGAAGGGCCCAGCCCTGAAAGCTCTTGTTGCTCGTCACCGTCCCTTGGCACCCTACCTACAGGCACAACAGCACTGGGGATCTGTGCTTTCCCAGAGACGGAATATCTCACGGTGCTCAGTCTCGGCAAGCCTCTTTCTGAAAAGGCGAACGGTGCGATCCATCTCCCCCGAGGAAGGGCCCAGCCCTGAAAGCTCTTGCTGCTCTTCACCGTCCCTTGGCACCCTACCTACAGGCACAACAGCACTGGGCATCCGTGCATTCCCAGAGACAGAACATCTCTTGGCGCTCTAGAGACGGAACATCCTTTTTCTAAAAAGGCGAACGGTCGGATCCTTCTTCCACGAGGAAGGGCCCAGCCCTGAAAGCTCTTGCTGCTCGTCACCGTCCCTTGGCACCCTACCTACAGGCGCAACAGCACTGGGGATCTGTGCTTTCCCAGAGACGGAACATCTCACGGGGCTCAGTCTCGGCAAGCCTCTTTCTGAAAAGGCGAACGGTGCGATCCATTTCCCCCGAGGAAGGGCCCAGCCCTGAAAGCTCTTGCTGCTCTTCACCGTCCCTTGGCACCCTACCTACAGGCACAACAGCACCAGGGATCTGTGCTTTCCCAGAGACGGAACATCTCACGGGGCTCAGTCTCGGCAAGCCTCTTTCTGAAAAGGCGAACGGTGCGATCCATTTCCCCCGAGGAAGGGCCCAGCACTGAATGCTCTTGCTGCTCTTCACTGTCCCTTGGCACCCTACCTACATGCACAACAGCACTGGGGATCTGTGCATTCCCAGAGACAGAACATATCGTGGCGCTCAGAGACGGAACATCCTTTTTCTGAAAAGGCGAACGGTCGGATACTTGTCACACGAGGAAGGGCCCAGCCCTGAATGCTCTTGCTGCTCTTCACCGTCCCTTGGCACCCTACCTACAGGCACAACAGCACTGGGCATCCGTGCTTTCGCAGAGACGGAACATCTCGTGGCGCTACGCCTCGGCAGAGCCTCTTTCTGAAAAGGCGAACAGTCGGATACTTGTCACACGAGGAAGGGCCCAGCCCTGAAAGCTCTTGCTGCTCTTCACCGTCCCTTGGCACCCTACCTACAGGCACAACAGCACCGGGGATCTGTGCTTTCCCAGAGACAGAACATCTCACGGAGCTCAGTCTCGGCAAGCCTCTTTCTGAAAAGGCGAACGATCGGATCCTTCTCCCACGAGTAAGGGCCCAGCCCTGAAAGCTCTTGCTGCTCTTCACCGCCCCTTGGCACCCTACCTACAGGCACAACAGCACCGGGGATCTGTGCTTTCCCAGAGACGGAACATCTCACGGAGCTCAGTCTCGGCAGAGCCTCTTTCTGAAAAGGCGAACGGTCGGATCCTTCTCCCACGAGGAAGGGCCCAGCCCTGAAAGCTCTTGCTGCTCTTCATTGTCCCTTGGCACCCTACCTACAGGCACAACAGCACTGGGGATTTTTGCTTTCCCACAGACGGAATATCTCACGGGGCTCAGTCTCGGCAAGCCTCTTTCTGAAAAGGCGAACGGTCGGATCCTTCTCCCACGAGGAAGGGCCCAGCCCTGAAAGCTCTTGCTGCTCTTCACCGTCCCTTGGCACCCTACCTACAGGCACAACAGCACCAGGGATCTGTGCTTTCCCAGAGACGGAACATCTCACGGGGCTCAGTCTCGGCAAGCCTCTTTCTGAAAAGGCGAACGGTGCGATCCATTTCCCCCGAGGAAGGGCCCAGCACTGAATGCTCTTGCTGCTCTTCACTGTCCCTTGGCACCCTACCTACATGCACAACAGCACTGGGGATCTGTGCATTCCCAGAGACAGAACATATCGTGGCGCTCAGAGACGGAACATCCTTTTTCTGAAAAGGCGAACGGTCGGATACTTGTCACACGAGGAAGGGCCCAGCCCTGAATGCTCTTGCTGCTCTTCACCGTCCCTTGGCACCCTACCTACAGGCACAACAGCACTGGGCATCCGTGCTTTCGCAGAGACGGAACATCTCGTGGCGCTACGCCTCGGCAGAGCCTCTTTCTGAAAAGGCGAACAGTCGGATACTTGTCACACGAGGAAGGGCCCAGCCCTGAAAGCTCTTGCTGCTCTTCACCGCCCCTTGGCACCCTACCTACAGGCACAACAGCACCGGGGATCTGTGCTTTCCCAGAGACGGAACATCTCACGGAGCTCAGTCTCGGCAGAGCCTCTTTCTGAAAAGGCGAACGGTCGGATCCTTCTCCCACGAGGAAGGGCCCAGCCCTGAAAGCTCTTGCTGCTCTTCATTGTCCCTTGGCACCCTACCTACAGGCACAACAGCACTGGGGATTTTTGCTTTCCCACAGACGGAATATCTCACGGGGCTCAGTCTCGGCAAGCCTCTTTCTGAAAAGGCGAACGGTCGGATCCTTCTCCCACGAGGAAGGGCCCAGCCCTGAAAGCTCTTGCTGCTCTTCACCGTCCCTTGGCACCCTACCTACAGGCACAACAGCACCAGGGATCTGTGCTTTCCCAGAGACGGAACATCTCACGGGGCTCAGTCTCGGCAAGCCTCTTTCTGAAAAGGCGAACGGTGCGATCCATTTCCCCCGAGGAAGGGCCCAGCACTGAATGCTCTTGCTGCTCTTCACTGTCCCTTGGCACCCTACCTACATGCACAACAGCACTGGGGATCTGTGCATTCCCAGAGACAGAACATATCGTGGCGCTCAGAGACGGAACATCCTTTTTCTGAAAAGGCGAACGGTCGGATACTTGTCACACGAGGAAGGGCCCAGCCCTGAATGCTCTTGCTGCTCTTCACCGTCCCTTGGCACCCTACCTACAGGCACAACAGCACTGGGCATCCGTGCTTTCGCAGAGACGGAACATCTCGTGGCGCTACGCCTCGGCAGAGCCTCTTTCTGAAAAGGCGAACAGTCGGATACTTGTCACACGAGGAAGGGCCCAGCCCTGAAAGCTCTTGCTGCTCTTCACCGTCCCTTGGCACCCTACCTACAGGCACAACAGCACCGGGGATCTGTGCTTTCCCAGAGACAGAACATCTCACGGAGCTCAGTCTCGGCAAGCCTCTTTCTGAAAAGGCGAACGATCGGATCCTTCTCCCACGAGTAAGGGCCCAGCCCTGAAAGCTCTTGCTGCTCTTCACCGCCCCTTGGCACCCTACCTACAGGCACAACAGCACCGGGGATCTGTGCTTTCCCAGAGACGGAACATCTCACGGAGCTCAGTCTCGGCAGAGCCTCTTTCTGAAAAGGCGAACGGTCGGATCCTTCTCCCACGAGGAAGGGCCCAGCCCTGAAAGCTCTTGCTGCTCTTCATTGTCCCTTGGCACCCTACCTACAGGCACAACAGCACTGGGGATTTTTGCTTTCCCACAGACGGAATATCTCACGGGGCTCAGTCTCGGCAAGCCTCTTTCTGAAAAGGCGAACGGTCGGATAATTGTCACACGAGGAAGGGCCCAGCCCTGAAAGCTCTTGCTGCTCTTCACTGTCCCTTGGCACCCTACCTACAGGCACAACAGCACTGGGCATCCGTGCATTCCCAGAGACAGAACATCTCATGGCGCTCAGAGACGGAACATCCTTTTTCTGAAAAGGCGAACGATCGGATCCTTCTCCCACGAGGAAGGGCCCAGCCCTGAAAGCTCTTGCTGCTCTTCACCGCCCCTTGGCACCCTACCTACAGGCACAACAGCACCGGGGACCTGTGCTTTCCCAGAGACGGAATATCTCACGGGGCTCAGTCTCGGCAAGCCTCTTTCTGAAAAGGCGAACGGTCGGATAATTGTCACACGAGGAAGGGCCCAGCCCTGAATGCTCTTGCTGCTCTTCACTGTCCCTTGGCACCCTACCTACATGCACAACAGCACTGGGGATCTGTGCATTCCCAGAGACAGAACATCTCATGGCGCTCAGACATGGAACATCCTTTTTCTGAAAAGGCGAACGGTCGGATCCTTCTCCCACGAGGAAGGGCCCAGCCCTGAAAGCTCTTGCTGCTCTTCACTGTCCCTTGGCACCCTACCTACAGGCACAACAGCACCGGGGATCTGTGCTTTCCCAGAGACGGAACATCTCACGGAGCTCAGTCTCGGCAAGCCTCTTTCTGAAAAGGCGAACGATCGGATCCTTCTCCCACGAGGAAGGGCCCAGCCCTGAAAGCTCTTGCTGCTCTTCACCGTCCCTTGGCACCCTACATACAGGCACAACAGCACTGGGGATCTGTGCTTTCCCAGAGACAGAATATCTCACGGTGCTCAGTCTCGGCAAGCCTCTTTCTGAAAAGGCGAACGGTGCGATCCATCTCCCCCGAGGAAGGGCCCAGCCCTGAAAGCTCTTGCTGCTCTTCACTGTCCCTTGGCACCCTACCTACAGGCACAACAGCACTGGGCATCCGTGCATTCCCAGAGACAGAACAACTCTTGGCGCTCTAGAGACGGAACATCCTTTTTCTGAAAAGGCGAACGGTCGGATCCTTCTCCGACGAGGAAGGGCCCAGCCCTGAAAGCTCTTGCTGCTCGTCACCGTCCCTTGGCACCCTACCTACAGGCACAACAGCACTGGGGATTTGTGCTTTCCCAGAGACGGAACATCTCTCGGGGCTCAGTCTCGGCAAGCCTCTTTCTGAAAAGGCGAACCGCCAGATCATTCTCCCACGAGGAAGGGCCCAGCCCTGAAAGCTCTTGCTGCTCTTCACTGTCCCTTGGCACCCTACCTACAGGCACAACAGCACTGTGGATCTGTGTTTTCCCAGGGACGGAACATCTCACGGGGCTCAGTCTCTTCAAGCCTCTTTCTGAAAAGGCGAACGGCCGGATCCTTCTCCCCCGAGGAAGGGCCGAGCCCTGAAAGCTCTTGCTGCTCTTCACCGTCCCTTGGCACCCTACCTGCAGGCACAACAGCACTGGGGATCTGTGCTTTCCCAGAGACAGAACATATCGTGGCGCTCCGCCTCGGCAGAGCCTCTTTCTGAAAAGGCGAACGGTCGGATCCTTCTCCCACGAGGAAGGGCCCAGCCCTGAAAGCTCTTGCTGGTCTTCACTGTCCCTTGAGCACCCTACCTACAGGCACAACAGCACTGGGGATCTGTGCTTTCCCAGAGACGGAACATCTCACGGGGCACAGTCTCGGCAAGCCTCTTTCTGAAAAGGCGAACGGTCGGATAATTGTCACACGAGGAAGGGCCCAGCCCTGAAAGCTCTTGCTGCTCTTCACTGTCCCTTGGCACCCTACCTACAGGCACAACAGCACTGGGCATCCGTGCATTCCCAGAGACAGAACATCTCATAGCGCTCAGAGACGGAACATCCTTTTTCTGAAAAGGCGAACGATCGGATCCTTCTCCCACGAGGAAGGGCCCAGCCCTGAAAGCTCTTGCTGCTCTTCACTGTGCCTTGGCACCCTACCTACAGGCACAACAGCACTGGGGATCTGTGCTTTCCCAGAGACGGAACATCTCACGGGGCTCAGTCTCGGCAAGCCTCTTTCTGAAAAGGCGAACGGTCGGATTCATCTCCCCCGAGGAAGGGCCCAGCCCTGAAAGCTCTTGCTGCTCTTCACCGTCCCTTGGCACCCTACCTACAGGCACAACAGCACTGGGCATCCGTGCTTTCGCAGAGACGGAACATCTCGTGGCGCTACGCCTCGGCAGAGCCTCTTTCTGAAAAGGCGAACAGTCGGATACTTGTCAGAAGAGGAAGGGCCCAGCCGGGAAAGCTCTTGCTGCTCTTCACTGTCCCTTGGCACCCTACCTACATGCACAACAGCACTGGGGATCTGTGCATTCCCAGAGACAGAACATCTCATGGCGCTCAGAGACGGAACATCCTTTTTCTGAAAAGGCGAACGGCCGGATCCTTCTCCCACGAGTAAGGGCCCAGCCCTGAAAGCTCTTGCTGCTCTTCACTGTCCCTTGGCACCCTACCTACAGGCACAACAGCACTGGGGATCTGTGCTTTCCCAGAGACAGAACATCTCACGGGGCACAGTCTCGGCAAGCCTCTTTTTGAAAAGGCAAACGCCAGATCATTCTCCCATGAGGAAGGGCCCAGCCCTGAAAGCTCTTGCTGCTCTTCACTGTCCCTTGGCACCCTACCTACAGGCACAACAGCACTGGGGATCCGTGCTTTCGCAGAGACGGAATATCTCACGGGGCTACGCCTCGGCAGAGCCTCTTTCTGAAAAGGCGAACGGTCGGATCCTTCTCCCACGAGGAAGGGCCCAGTCCTCAAAGCTCTTGCTGCTCTTCACCGTCCCTTGTGGCCCTACCTACAGGCACAACAGCACTGGGCATCCGTGCTTTCGCAGAGACAGAACATATCGTGGCGCTCCGCCTCGGCAGAGCCTCTTTCTGAAAAGGCGAACGGTCGGATCCTTCTCCCACGAGGAAGGGCCCAACCCTGAAAGCTCTTGCTGCTCTTCACCGTCCCTTGGCACCCTACCTACAGGCACAACAGCACTGGGGATCTGTGCTTTCCCAGAGACAGAACATCTCGTGGCGCTACGCCTCGGCAGAGCCTCTTTCTGAAAAGGCGAACGGTGCGATCCATCTCCCCCGAGGAAGGGCCCAGCCCTGAAAGCTCTTGCTGCTCTTCACCGTCCCTTGGCACCCTACCTACAGGCACAACAGCACTGGGGATCTGTGCTTTCCCAGAGACGGAATATCTCACGGTGCTCAGTCTTGGCAAGCCTATTTCTGAAAAGGCGAACGGTTGGATCCTTCTCCCACGAGGAAGGGCCCAGCCCTGAAAGCTCTTGCTGCTCTTCACTGTCCCTTGGCACCCTACCTACAGGCACAACAGCACTGGGCATCCGTGCATTCCCAGAGACGAAACATCTCATTCCGCTCAGAGACGGTACATCCTTTTTCTGAAAAGTTGAACGGTGCGATCCTTCTCCCACGAGGAAGGGCCTAGCCCTGAAAGCTCTTGCTGCTCTTCACTGTCCCTTGGCACCCTACCTACAGGCACAACAGCACTGGGGATGTGTGCTTTCCCAGAGACGGAACATCTCACGGGGCTCAGTCTCGGCAAGCCTCTTTCTGAAAAGGCGAACGGTCGGATACTTGTCCCACGAGGAAGGGCCCAGCCCTGAAAGCTCTTGCTGCTCTTCACCGTCCCTTGTGGCCCTACCTACAGGCTCAACAGCACTGGGGATTTGTGCTTTCGCAGAGACGGAACATCTCGTGGCGCTCCGCCTCGGCAGAGCCTCTTTCTGAAAAGGCGAACGGTCGGATCCTTCCCCAACGAGGAAGGGCCCAGCCCTGAAAGCTCTTGCTGCTCTTCACTGTCCCTTGGCACCCTACCTACAGGCACAACAGCACTGGGCATCCGTGCATTCCCAGAGACAGAACATCTCATGGCGCTCAGAGATGGAACATCCTTTTTCTGAAAAGGCGAACGATCGGATCCTTCTCCCACGAGGAAGGGCCCAGCCCTGAAAGCTCTTGCTGCTCTTCACTGTCCCTTGGCACCCTACCTACAGGCACAACAGCACCAGGGATCTGTGCTTTCCCAGAGACGGAACATCTCACGGCGCTCAGTCTCGGCAAGCCTCTTTCTGAAAAGGCGAACGGTCGGATACTTGTCACACGAGGAAGGGCCCAGCCCTGAATGCTCTTGCTGCTCTTCACTGTCCCTTGGCACCCTACCTACATGCACAACAGCACTGGGGATCTGTGCATCCCAGAGACAGAACATCTCATGGCGCTCAGAGACGGAACATCCTTTTTCTAAAAAGGCGAACGGTCGGATCCTTCTCCCACGAGGAAGGGCCCAGCCCTGAAAGCTCTTGCTGCTCTTCACCGTCCCTTGGCACCCTACCTACAGACACAACAGCACCGGGGATCTGTGCTTTCCCAGAGACGGAACATCTCACGGGGCTCAGTCTCGTCAAGCCTCTTTCTGAAAAGGCGAACGGCCGGATCGTTCTCCCACGAGTAAGGGCCCAGCCCTGAAAGCTCTTGCTGCTCTTCACTGTCCCTTGGCACCCTACCTACAGGCACAACAGCACTGGGGATCTGTGCTTTCCCAGAGACAGAACATCTCACGGGGCACAGTCTCGGCAAGCCTCTTTCTGAAAAGGCAAACGCCAGATCATTCTCCCATGAGGAAGGGCCCAACCCTGAAAGCTCTTGCTGCTCTTCACTGTCCCTTTGCACCCTACCTACAGGCACAACAGCACTGGGGATCTGTGCTTTCCCAGAGACGGAACAACTCTTGGCGCTCTAGAGACGGAACATCCTTTTTCTGAAAAGGCGAAAGATCGGACCCTTCTCCCACGAGGAAGGGCCCAGCCCTGAAAGCTCTTGCTGCTCTTCACCATCCCTTGGCACCCTACCTACAGGCACAACAGCACCGGGGATCCGTGCTTTCCCAGAGACGGAATATCTCACGGTGCTCAGTCTCGGCAAGCCTCTTTCTGAAAAGGCGAACGGTGCGATCCATCTCCCCCGAGGAAGGGCCCAGCCCTGAAAGCTCTTGCTGCTCTTCACCGCCCCTTGGCACCCTACCTACAGGCACAACAGCACCAGGGATCTGTGCTTTCCCAGAGACGGAACATCTCACGGCGCTCAGTCTCGGCAAGCCTCTTTCTGAAAAGGCGAACGGTCGGATACTTGTCACACGAGGAAGGGCCCAGCCCTGAAAGCTCTTGCTGCTCTTCACTGTCCCTTGGCACCCTACCTAGAGGCACAACAGCACTGGGCATCCGTGCATTCCCAGAGACAGAACAACTCTTGGCGCTCTAGAGACGGAACATCCTTTTTCTAAAAAGGCGAACGGTCGGATCCTTCTCCCACGAGGAAGGGCCCAGCCCTGAAAGCTCTTGCTGCTCTTCACCGTCCCTTGGCACCCTACCTACAGACACAACAGCACCGGGGATCTGTGCTTTCCCAGAGACGGAACATCTCACGGGGCTCAGTCTCGTCAAGCCTCTTTCTGAAAAGGCGAACGGCCGGATCGTTCTCCCACGAGTAAGGGCCCAGCCCTGAAAGCTCTTGCTGCTCTTCACTGTCCCTTGGCACCCTACCTACAGGCACAACAGCACTGGGGATCTGTGCTTTCCCAGAGACAGAACATCTCACGGGGCACAGTCTCGGCAAGCCTCTTTCTGAAAAGGCAAACGCCAGATCATTCTCCCATGAGGAAGGGCCCAACCCTGAAAGCTCTTGCTGCTCTTCACTGTCCCTTTGCACCCTACCTACAGGCACAACAGCACTGGGGATCTGTGCTTTCCCAGAGACGGAACAACTCTTGGCGCTCTAGAGACGGAACATCCTTTTTCTGAAAAGGCGAAAGATCGGACCCTTCTCCCACGAGGAAGGGCCCAGCCCTGAAAGCTCTTGCTGCTCTTCACCATCCCTTGGCACCCTACCTACAGGCACAACAGCACCGGGGATCCGTGCTTTCCCAGAGACGGAATATCTCACGGTGCTCAGTCTCGGCAAGCCTCTTTCTGAAAAGGCGAACGGTGCGATCCATCTCCCCCGAGGAAGGGCCCAGCCCTGAAAGCTCTTGCTGCTCTTCACCGCCCCTTGGCACCCTACCTACAGGCACAACAGCACCAGGGATCTGTGCTTTCCCAGAGACGGAACATCTCACGGCGCTCAGTCTCGGCAAGCCTCTTTCTGAAAAGGCGAACGGTCGGATACTTGTCACACGAGGAAGGGCCCAGCCCTGAAAGCTCTTGCTGCTCTTCACTGTCCCTTGGCACCCTACCTAGAGGCACAACAGCACTGGGCATCCGTGCATTCCCAGAGACAGAACAACTCTTGGCGCTCTAGAGACGGAACATCCTTTTTCTGAAAAGGCGAACGGTCGGATCCTTCTCCGACGAGGAAGGGCCCAGCCCTGAAAGCTCTTGCTGCTCGTCACCGTCCCTTGGCACCCTACCTACAGGCACAACAGCACTGGGGATTTGTGCTTTCCCAGAGACGGAACATCTCTCGGGGCTCAGTCTCGGCAAGCCTCTTTCTGAAAAGGCGAACGATCGGATCCTTCTCCCCCGAGGAAGGGCCCAGCCCTGAAAGCTCTTGCTGCTCTTCACTGTCCCTTGGCACACTACCTACAGGCACAACAGCACTGGGGATCTGTGCTTTCGTAGAGACGGAACATCTCACGGGGCACAGTCTCGGCATGCCTCTTTCTGAAAAGGCGAACGGTCGGATAATTGTCACACGAGGAAGGGCCCAGCCCTGAAAGCTCTTGCTGCTCTTCACTGTCCCTTGGCACCCTACCTACAGGCACAACAGCACTGGGCATCCGTGCATTCCCAGAGACAGAACATCTCATGGCGCTCAGAGACGGAACATCCTTTTTCTGAAAAGGCGAACGATCGGATACTTCTCCCACGAGGAAGGGCCCAGCCCTGAAAGTTCTTGCTGCTCTTCACTGTGCCTTGGCACCCTACCTACAGGCACAACAGCACTGGGGATCTGTGCTTTCCCAGAGACGGAACATCTCACGGGGCTCAGTCTCGGCAAGCCTCTTTCTGAAAAGGCGAAAGGTCGGATCCATCTCCCCCGAGGAAGGGCCCAGCCCTGAAAGCTCTTGCTGCTCTTCACCGTCCCTTGGCACCCTACCTACAGGCACAACAGCACTGGGCATCCGTGCTTTCGCAGAGACGGAACATCTCGTGGCGCTACGCCTCGGCAGAGCCTCTTTCTGAAAAGGCGAACAGTCGGATACTTGTCACACGAGGAAGGGCCCAGCCCTGAAAGCTCTTGCTGCTCTTCACCGTCCCTTGGCACCCTACCTACAGGCACAACAGCACCGGGGATCTGTGCTTTCCCAGAGACGGAACATCTCACGGGGCTCAGTCTCGGCAAGCCTCTTTCTGAAAAGGCGAACGATCGGATCCTTATCCCACGAGGAAGGGCCCAGCCCTGAAAGCTCTTGCTGCTCTTCACCGTCCCTTGGCACCCTACCTACAGGCACAACAGCACTGGGGATCTGTGCTTTCCCAGAGACGGAATATCTCACGGTGCTCAGTCTCGGCAAGCCTCTTTCTGAAAAGGCGAACGGTGCGATCCATCTCCCCCGAGGAAGGGCCCAGCCCTGAAAGCTCTTGCTGCTCTTCAACGCCCCTTGGCACCCTACCTACAGGCACAACAGCACCAGGGATCTGTGCTTTCCCAGAGACGGAACATCTCACGGGGCTCAGTCTCGGCAAGCCTCTTTCTGAAAAGGCGAACGGTCGGATACTTGTCCCACGAGGAAGGGCCCAGCCCTGAAAGCTCTTGCTGCTCTTCACTGTCCCTTGGCACCCTACCTACAGGCACAACAGCACTGGGGATCTGTGCTTTCCCAGAGACGAAACATCTCACGGCGCTCAGTCTCGGCAAGCCTCTTTCTGAAAAGGCGAACGGTCGGATCCATCTCCCCCGAGGAAGGGCCCAACCCTGAAAGCTCTTGCTGCTCTTCACCGTCCCTTGGCACCCTACCTACAGGCACAACAGCACTGGGGATCCGTGCTTTCGCAGAGACGGAACATCTCGTGGCGCTACGCCTCGGCAGAGCCTCTTTCTGAAAAGGCGAACAGTCGGATACTTGTCACACGAGGAAGGGCCCAGCCCTGAAAGCTCTTGCTGCTCTTCACCGTCCCTTGGCACCCTACCTACAGGCACAACAGCACCGGGGATCTGTGCTTTCCCAGAGACGGAACATCTCACGGGGCACAGTCTCGGCAAGCCTCTTTCTGAAAAGGCGAACGATCGGACCCTTCTCCCACGAGGAAGGGCCCAGCCCTGAAAGCTCTTGCTGCTTTTCACCATCCCTTGGCACCCTACCTACAGGCACAACAGTACCGGGGATCCGTGCTTTCCCAGAGACGGAATATCTCACGGTGCTCAGTCTCGGCAAGCCTCTTTCTGAAAAGGCGAACGGTGCGATCCATCTCCCCCGAGGAAGGGCCCAGCCCTGAAAGCTCTTGCTGCTCTTCACCGCCCCTTGGCACCCTACCTACAGGCACAACAGCACCAGGGATCTGTGCTTTCCCAGAGACGGAACATCTCACGGCGCTCAGTCTCGGCAAGCCTCTTTCTGAAAAGGCGAACGGTCGGATACTTGTCACACGAGGAAGGGCCCAGCCCTGAAAGCTCTTGCTGCTCTTCACTGTCCCTTGGCACCCTACCTAGAGGCACAACAGCACTGGGCATCCGTGCATTCCCAGAGACAGAACAACTCTTGGCGCTCTAGAGACGGAACATCCTTTTTCTGAAAAGGCGAACGGTCGGATCCTTCTCCGACGAGGAAGGGCCCAGCCCTGAAAGCTCTTGCTGCTCGTCACCGTCCCTTGGCACCCTACCTACAGGCACAACAGCACTGGGGATTTGTGCTTTCCCAGAGACGGAACATCTCTCGGGGCTCAGTCTCGGCAAGCCTCTTTCTGAAAAGGCGAACCGCCAGATCCTTCTCCCACGAGGAAGGGCCCAGCCCTGAAAGCTCTTGCTGCTCTTCACTGTCCCTTGGCACACTACCTACAGGCACAACAGCACTGGGGATCTGTGCTTTCGTAGAGACGGAACATCTCACGGGGCACAGTCTCGGCATGCCTCTTTCTGAAAAGGCGAACGGTCGGATAATTGTCACACGAGGAAGGGCCCAGCCCTGAAAGCTCTTGCTGCTCTTCACTGTCCCTTGGCACCCTACCTACAGGCACAACAGCACTGGGCATCCGTGCATTCCCAGAGACAGAACATCTCATGGCGCTCAGAGATGGAACATCCATTTTCTGAAAAGGCGAACGATCGGATACTTCTCCCACGAGGAAGGGCCCAGCCCTGAAAGTTCTTGCTGCTCTTCACTGTGCCTTGGCACCCTACCTACAGGCACAACAGCACTGGGGATCTGTGCTTTCCCAGAGACGGAACATCTCACGGGGCTCAGTCTCGGCAAGCCTCTTTCTGAAAAGGCGAAAGGTCGGATCCATCTCCCCGGAGGAAGGGCCCAGCCCTGAAAGCTCTTGCTGCTCTTCACCGTCCCTTGGCACCCTACCTACAGGCACAACAGCACTGGGCATCCGTGCTTTCGCAGAGACGGAACATCTCGTGGCGCTACGCCTCGGTAGAGCCTCTTTCTGAAAAGGCGAACAGTCGGATACTTGTCACACGAGGAAGGGCCCAGCCCTGAAAGCTCTTGCTGCTCTTCACTGTTCCTTGGCACCCTACCTACAGGCACAACAGCACTGGGCATCCGTGCATTCCCAGAGACAGAACAACTCTTGGCGCTCTAGAGACGGAACATCCTTTTTCTGAAAAGGCGAACGGTCGGATCCTTCTCCGATGAGGAAGGGCCCAGCCCTGAAAGCTCTTGCTGCTCGTCACCGTCCCTTGGCACCCTACCTACAGGCACAACAGCACTGGGGATTTAAGCTTTCCCAGAGACGGAACATCTCTCAGGGCTCAGTCTCGGCAAGCCTCTTTCTGAAAAGGCGAACCGCCAGATTCTTCTCCCACGAGGAAGGGCCCAGCCCTGAAAGCTCTTGCTGCTCTTCACTGTCCCTTGGCACCCTACGTACAGGCAGAAAAGCACTGTGGATCTGTGTTTTCCCAGGGACGGAATATCTCACGGGGCTCAGTCTCGGCAAGCCTCTTTCTGAAAAGGCGCACGGTGCGATCCATTTCCCCCGAGGAAGGGCCCAGTCCTGAAAGCTCTTGCTGCTCTTCACTGTCCCTTGGCACCCTACGTACAGGCACAACAGCACTGTTGATCTGTGTTTTCCCAGAGACGGAATATCTCACGGGGCTCAGTCTCGGCAGAGCCTCTTTCTGAAAAGGCGCACGGTGCGATCCTTCTCCCCCGAGGAAGGGCCCAGCCCTGAAAGCTCTTGCTGCTCTTCACCGTCCCTTGGCACCCTACCTGCAGGCAAAACAGCACTGGAGATCTGTGCTTTCCCAGAGACGGAACATCTCACGGGGATCAGTCTCTTCAAGCCTCTTTCTGAAAAGGCGAACGGTCGGATCCTTCTCCCCCGAGGAAGGGCCCAGCCCTGAAACTCTTGCTGCTCTTCACTGTCCCTTGGCACCCTACCTACAGGCAAAACAGCACTGGGGATCCGTGCTTTCGCAGAGACGGAACATCTCACGGGGCACAGTCTCGGCAAGCCTCTTTCTGAAAAGGCGAACGGTCGGATCCATCTCCCCCGAGGAAGGGCCCAGCCCTGAAAGCTTTTGCTGCTCTTCACTGTCCCTTGGCACCCTACCTACAGGCACAACAGCACTGGGCATCCGTGCTTTCGCAGAGACGGAACATCTCGTGGCGCTACGCCTCGGCAGAGCCTCTTTCTGAAAAGGCGAACAGTCGGATACTTGTCACAAGAGGAAGGGCCCAGCCCTGAAAGCTCTTGCTGCTCTTCACCGTCCCTTGGCACCCTACCTACAGGCACAACAGCACTGGGCATCCGTGCATTCCCAGAGACAGAACATCTCATGGCGCTCAGAGACGGAACATCCTTTTTCTGAAAAGGCGAACGATCGGATCCTTCTCCCACGAGGAAGGGCCCAGCCCTGAAAGCTCTTGCTGCTCTTCACTGTGCCTTGGCACCCTACCTACAGGCACAACAGCACCAGGGATCTGTGCTTTCCCAGAGACGGAACATCTCACGGCGCTCAGTCTCGGCAAGCCTCTTTCTGAAAAGGCGAACGGTCGGATAATTGTCACACGAGTAAGGGCCCAGCCCTGAATGCTCTTGCTGCTCTTCACTGTCCCTTGGCACCCTACCTACATGCACAACAGCACTGGGGATCTGTGCTTTCCCAGAGACAGAACATCTCATGGCGCTCAGAGACGGAACATCCTTTTTCTGAAAAGGCGAACGGTCGGATACTTGTCACACGAGGAAGGGCCCAGCCCTGAATGCTCTTGCTGCTCTTCACCGTCCCTTGGCACCCTACCTACAGGCACAACAGCACTGGGCATCCGTGCTTTCGCAGAGACGGAACATCTCGTGGCGCTACGCCTCGGCAGAGCCTCTTTCTGAAAAGGCGAACAGTCGGATACTTGTCACACGAGGAAGGGCCCAGCCCTGAAAGCTCTTGCTGCTCTTCACTGTCCCTTGGCACCCTACCTACAGGCACAACAGCACCGGGGATCTGTGCTTTCCCAGAGACGGAACATCTCACGGAGCTCAGTCTCGGCAAGCCTCTTTCTGAAAAGGCGAACGATCGGATCCTTCTCCCACGAGTAAGGGCCCAGCCCTGAAAGCTCTTGCTGCTCTTCACTGTCCCTTGGCACCCTACCTACAGGCACAACAGCACTGGGCATCCGTGCATTCCCAGAGACAGAACATCTCATGGCGCTCAGAGACGGAACATCCTTTTTCTGAAAAGGCGAACGGTGCGATCCATCTCCCCCGAGGAAGGGCCCAGCCCTGAAAGCTCTTGCTGCTCTTCACCGCCCCTTGGCACCCTACCTACAGGCACAACAGCACCAGGGATCTGTGCTTTCCCAGAGACGGAACATCTCACGGCGCTCAGTCTCGGCAAGCCTCTTTCTGAAAAGGCGAACGGTCGGATACTTGTCCCACGAGTAAGGGCCCAGCCCTGAATGCTCTTGCTGCTCTTCACTGTCCCTTGGCACCCTACCTACATGCACAACAGCACTGGGGATCTGTGCATTCCCAGAGACAGAACATCTCATGGCGCTCAGAGACGGAACATCCTTTTTCTGAAAAGGCGAACGGTCGGATACTTGTCACACGAGGAAGGGCCCAGCCCTGAATGCTCTTGCTGCTCGTCACCGTCCCTTGGCACCCTACCTACAGGCACAACAGCACTGGGCATCCGTGCTTTCGCAGAGACGGAACATCTCGTGGCGCTACGCCTCGGCAGAGCCTCTTTCTGAAAAGGCGAACAGTCGGATACTTGTCACACGAGTAAGGGCCCAGCCCTGAAAGCTCTTGCTGCTCTTCACCGTCCCTTGGCACCCTACATACAGGCACAACAGCACCGGGGATCTGTGCTTTCCCAGAGACGGAACATCTCACGGAGCTCAGTCTCGGCAAGCCTCTTTCTGAAAAGGCGAACGGTGCGATCCATCTCCCCCGAGGAAGGGCCCAGCCCTGAAAGCTCTTGCTGCTCTTCACCGTCCCTTGGCACCCTACCTACAGGCACAACAGCACTGGGGATCTGTGCTTTCCCAGAGACGGAACATCTCACGGGGCTCAGTCTCGGCAAGCCTCTTTCTGAAAAGGCGAACGGTCGGATCCTTCTCCCACGAGGAAGGGCCCAGCCCCGAATGCTCTTGCTGCTCTTCACTGTCCCTTGGCACCCTACCTACAGGCACAACAGCACTGGGGATCTGTGCATTCCCAGAGACAGAACATCTCATGGCGCTCAGAGACGGAACATCCTTTTTCTGAAAAGGCGAACGGTCGGATCCTTCTCCCAAGAGGAAGGACCCAGCCCTGAAAGCTCTTGCTGCTCTTCACTGTCCCTTGGCACCCTACATACAGGCACAACAGCACTGGGGATCTGTGCTTTCCCAGAGACAGAATATCTCACGGGGCTCAGTCTCGGCAAGCCTCTTTCTGAAAAGGCGAACGGTGCGATCCATCTCCCCCGAGGAAGGGCCCAGCCCTGAAATCTCTTGCTGCTCTTCACCGCCCCTTGGCACCCTACCTACAGGCACAACAGCACTGGGCATCCGTGCATTCCCAGAGACAGAACAACTCTTGGTGCTCTAGATACGGAACATCCTTTTTCTGAAAAGGCGAACGGTCGGATCCTTCTCCGACGAGGAAGGGCCCAGCCCTGAAAGCTCTTGCTGCTCGTCACCGTCCCTTGGCACCCTACCTACAGGCACAACAGCACTGGGGATCTGTGCTTTCCCAGAGACGGAACATCTCACGGAGCTCAGTCTCGGCAGAGCCTCTTTCTGAAAAGGCGAACGGTCGGATCCTTCTCCCACGAGCAAGGGCCCAGCCCTGAAAGCTCTTGCTGCTCTTCATTGTCCCTTGGCACCCTACCTACAGGCACAACAGCACTGGGGATTTTTGCTTTCCCAGAGACGGAATATCTCACGGGGCTCAGTCTCGGCAAGCCTCTTTCTGAAAAGGCGAACGGTCGGATAATTGTCACACGAGGAAGGGCCCAGCCCTGAATGCTCTTGCTGCTCTTCACTGTCCCTTGGCACCCTACCTACAGGCACAACAGCACTGGGCATCCGTGCATTCCCAGAGACAGAACATCTCATGGCGCTCAGAGACGGAACATCCTTTTTTTGAAAAGGCGAACGATCGGATCCTTCTCCCACGAGGAAGGGCCCAGCCCTGAAAGCTCTTGCTGCTCTTCACCGCCCCTTGGCACCCTACCTACAGGCACAACAGCACCGGGGATCTGTGCTTTCCCAGAGACGGAATATCTCACGGGGCTCAGTCTCGGCAAGCCTCTTTCTGAAAAGGCGAACGGTCGGATAAGTGTCACACGAGGAAGGGCCCAGCCCTGAATGCTCTTGCTGCTCTTCACTGTCCCTTGGCACCCTACCTACATGCACAACAGCACTGGGGATCTGTGCATTCCCAGAGACAGAACATCTCATGGCGCTCAGAGACGGAACATCCTTTTTCTGAAAAGGCGAACGGTCGGATAGTTGTCACACGAGGAAGGGCCCAGCCCTGAAAGCTCTTGCTGCTCTTCACCGTCCCTTGGCACCCTACCTACAGGCACAACAGCACTGGGCATCCGTGTTTTCGCAGAGACGGAACATCTCGTGGCGCTACGCCTCGGCAGAGCCTCTTTCTGAAAAGGCGAACAGTCGGATACTTGTCACGCGAGGAAGGGCCCAGCCCTGAAAGCTCTTGCTGCTCTTCATTGTCCCTTGGCACCCTACCTACAGGCACAACAGCACCGGGGATCTGTGGTTTCCCAGAGACGGAACATCTCACGGAGCTCAGTCTCGGCAAGCCTCTTTCTGAAAAGGCGAACGATCAGATCCTTCTCCCACGAGTAAGGGCCCAGCCCTGAAAGCTCTTGCTGCTCTTCACCGTCCCTTGGCACCCTACCTACAGGCACAACAGCACCGGGGATCTGTGCTTTCCCAGAGACGGAACATCTCACGGAGCTCAGTCTCGGCAGAGCCTCTTTCTGAAAAGGCGAACGGTCGGATCCTTCTCCCACGAGGAAGGGCCCAGCCCTGAAAGCTCTTGCTGCTCTTCATTGTCCCTTGGCACCCTACCTACAGGCACAACAGCACTGGGGATCTGTGCTTTCCCAGAGACGGAATATCTCACGGGGCTCAGTCTCGGCAAGCCTCTTTCTGAAAAGGCGAACGGTCGGATAATTGTCACACGAGGAAGGGCCCAGCCCTGAATGCTCTTGCTGCTCTTCACTGTCCCTTGGCACCCTACCTACAGGCACAACAGCACTGGGCATCCGTGCATTCCCAGAGACAGAACGTCTCATGGCGCTCAGAGACGGAACATCCTTTTTCTGAAAAGGCGAACGATCGGATCCTTCTCCCACGAGGAAGGGCCCAGCCCTGAAAGCTCTTGCTGCTCTTCACCGCCCCTTGGCACCCTACCTACAGGCACAACAGCACCGGGGATCTGTGCTTTCCCAGAGACGGAATATCTCACGGGGCTCAGTCTCGGCAAGCCTCTTTCTGAAAAGGCGAACGGTCGGATAATTGTCCCACGAGGAAGGGCCCAGCCCTGAATGCTCTTGCTGCTCTTCACTGTCCCTTGGCACCCTACCTACATGCACAACAGCACTGGGGATCTGTGCATTCCCAGAGACAGAACATCTCATGGCGCTCAGACATGGAACATCCTTTTTCTGAAAAGGCGAACGGTCGGATCCTTCTCCCCCGAGGAAGGGCCCAGCCCTGAAAGCTCTTGCTGCTCGTCACCGTCCCTTGGCACCCTACCTACAGGCACAACAGCACTGGGCATCCGTGCTTTCGCAGAGACGGAACATCTCGTGGCGCTACGCCTCGGCAGAGCCTCTTTCTGAAAAGGCGAACAGTCGGATACTTGTCACACGAGTAAGGGCCCAGCCCTGAAAGCTCTTGCTGCTCTTCACCGTCCCTTGGCACCCTACCTACAGGCACAACAGCACCGGGGATCTGTGCTTTCCCAGAGACGGAACATCTCACGGAGCTCAGTCTCGGCAAGCCTCTTTCTGAAAAGGCGAACGGTGCGATCCATCTCCCCCGAGGAAGGGCCCAGCCCTGAAAGCTCTTGCTGCTCTTCACCGTCCCTTGGCACCCTACCTACAGGCACAACAGCACTGGGGATCTGTGCTTTCCCAGAGACGGAACATCTCACGGGGCTCAGTCTCGGCAAGCCTCTTTCTGAAAAGGCGAACGGTCGGATCCTTCTCCCACGAGGAAGGGCCCAGCCCCGAATGCTCTTGCTGCTCTTCACTGTCCCTTGGCACCCTACCTACAGGCACAACAGCACTGGGGATCTGTGCATTCCCAGAGACAGAACATCTCATGGCGCTCAGAGACGGAACATCCTTTTTCTGAAAAGGCGAACGGTCGGATCCTTCTCCCAAGAGGAAGGACCCAGCCCTGAAAGCTCTTGCTGCTCTTCACTGTCCCTTGGCACCCTACATACAGGCACAACAGCACTGGGGATCTGTGCTTTCCCAGAGACAGAATATCTCACGGGGCTCAGTCTCGGCAAGCCTCTTTCTGAAAAGGCGAACGGTGCGATCCATCTCCCCCGAGGAAGGGCCCAGCCCTGAAATCTCTTGCTGCTCTTCACCGCCCCTTGGCACCCTACCTACAGGCACAACAGCACTGGGCATCCGTGCATTCCCAGAGACAGAACAACTCTTGGTGCTCTAGATACGGAACATCCTTTTTCTGAAAAGGCGAACGGTCGGATCCTTCTCCGACGAGGAAGGGCCCAGCCCTGAAAGCTCTTGCTGCTCGTCACCGTCCCTTGGCACCCTACCTACAGGCACAACAGCACTGGGGATCTGTGCTTTCCCAGAGACGGAACATCTCACGGAGCTCAGTCTCGGCAGAGCCTCTTTCTGAAAAGGCGAACGGTCGGATCCTTCTCCCACGAGCAAGGGCCCAGCCCTGAAAGCTCTTGCTGCTCTTCATTGTCCCTTGGCACCCTACCTACAGGCACAACAGCACTGGGGATTTTTCCTTTCCCAGAGACGGAATATCTCACGGGGCTCAGTCTCGGCAAGCCTCTTTCTGAAAAGGCGAACGGTCGGATAATTGTCACACGAGGAAGGGCCCAGCCCTGAATGCTCTTGCTGCTCTTCACTGTCCCTTGGCACCCTACCTACAGGCACAACAGCACTGGGCATCCGTGCATTCCCAGAGACAGAACATCTCATGGCGCTCAGAGACGGAACATCCTTTTTTTGAAAAGGCGAACGATCGGATCCTTCTCCCACGAGGAAGGGCCCAGCCCTGAAAGCTCTTGCTGCTCTTCACCGCCCCTTGGCACCCTACCTACAGGCACAACAGCACCGGGGATCTGTGCTTTCCCAGAGACGGAATATCTCACGGGGCTCAGTCTCGGCAAGCCTCTTTCTGAAAAGGCGAACGGTCGGATAAGTGTCACACGAGGAAGGGCCCAGCCCTGAATGCTCTTGCTGCTCTTCACTGTCCCTTGGCACCCTACCTACATGCACAACAGCACTGGGGATCTGTGCATTCCCAGAGACAGAACATCTCATGGCGCTCAGAGACGGAACATCCTTTTTCTGAAAAGGCGAACGGTCGGATAGTTGTCACACGAGGAAGGGCCCAGCCCTGAAAGCTCTTGCTGCTCTTCACCGTCCCTTGGCACCCTACCTACAGGCACAACAGCACTGGGCATCCGTGTTTTCGCAGAGACGGAACATCTCGTGGCGCTACGCCTCGGCAGAGCCTCTTTCTGAAAAGGCGAACAGTCGGATACTTGTCACGCGAGGAAGGGCCCAGCCCTGAAAGCTCTTGCTGCTCTTCATTGTCCCTTGGCACCCTACCTACAGGCACAACAGCACCGGGGATCTGTGGTTTCCCAGAGACGGAACATCTCACGGAGCTCAGTCTCGGCAAGCCTCTTTCTGAAAAGGCGAACGATCAGATCCTTCTCCCACGAGTAAGGGCCCAGCCCTGAAAGCTCTTGCTGCTCTTCACCGTCCCTTGGCACCCTACCTACAGGCACAACAGCACCGGGGATCTGTGCTTTCCCAGAGACGGAACATCTCACGGAGCTCAGTCTCGGCAGAGCCTCTTTCTGAAAAGGCGAACGGTCGGATCCTTCTCCCACGAGGAAGGGCCCAGCCCTGAAAGCTCTTGCTGCTCTTCATTGTCCCTTGGCACCCTACCTACAGGCACAACAGCACTGGGGATCTGTGCTTTCCCAGAGACGGAATATCTCACGGGGCTCAGTCTCGGCAAGCCTCTTTCTGAAAAGGCGAACGGTCGGATAATTGTCACACGAGGAAGGGCCCAGCCCTGAATGCTCTTGCTGCTCTTCACTGTCCCTTGGCACCCTACCTACAGGCACAACAGCACTGGGCATCCGTGCATTCCCAGAGACAGAACGTCTCATGGCGCTCAGAGACGGAACATCCTTTTTCTGAAAAGGCGAACGATCGGATCCTTCTCCCACGAGGAAGGGCCCAGCCCTGAAAGCTCTTGCTGCTCTTCACCGCCCCTTGGCACCCTACCTACAGGCACAACAGCACCGGGGATCTGTGCTTTCCCAGAGACGGAATATCTCACGGGGCTCAGTCTCGGCAAGCCTCTTTCTGAAAAGGCGAACGGTCGGATAATTGTCCCACGAGGAAGGGCCCAGCCCTGAATGCTCTTGCTGCTCTTCACTGTCCCTTGGCACCCTACCTACATGCACAACAGCACTGGGGATCTGTGCATTCCCAGAGACAGAACATCTCATGGCGCTCAGACATGGAACATCCTTTTTCTGAAAAGGCGAACGGTCGGATCCTTCTCCCCCGAGGAAGGGCCCAGCCCTGAAAGCTCTTGCTGCTCGTCACCGTCCCTTGGCACCCTACCTACAGGCACAACAGCACTGGGCATCCGTGCTTTCGCAGAGACGGAACATCTCGTGGCGCTACGCCTCGGCAGAGCCTCTTTCTGAAAAGGCGAACAGTCGGATACTTGTCACACGAGTAAGGGCCCAGCCCTGAAAGCTCTTGCTGCTCTTCACCGTCCCTTGGCACCCTACCTACAGGCACAACAGCACCGGGGATCTGTGCTTTCCCAGAGACGGAACATCTCACGGAGCTCAGTCTCGGCAAGCCTCTTTCTGAAAAGGCGAACGGTGCGATCCATCTCCCCCGAGGAAGGGCCCAGCCCTGAAAGCTCTTGCTGCTCTTCACCGTCCCTTGGCACCCTACCTACAGGCACAACAGCACTGGGGATCTGTGCTTTCCCAGAGACGGAACATCTCACGGGGCTCAGTCTCGGCAAGCCTCTTTCTGAAAAGGCGAACGGTCGGATCCTTCTCCCACGAGGAAGGGCCCAGCCCCGAATGCTCTTGCTGCTCTTCACTGTCCCTTGGCACCCTACCTACAGGCACAACAGCACTGGGGATCTGTGCATTCCCAGAGACAGAACATCTCATGGCGCTCAGAGACGGAACATCCTTTTTCTGAAAAGGCGAACGGTCGGATCCTTCTCCCAAGAGGAAGGACCCAGCCCTGAAAGCTCTTGCTGCTCTTCACTGTCCCTTGGCACCCTACATACAGGCACAACAGCACTGGGGATCTGTGCTTTCCCAGAGACAGAATATCTCACGGGGCTCAGTCTCGGCAAGCCTCTTTCTGAAAAGGCGAACGGTGCGATCCATCTCCCCCGAGGAAGGGCCCAGCCCTGAAATCTCTTGCTGCTCTTCACCGCCCCTTGGCACCCTACCTACAGGCACAACAGCACTGGGCATCCGTGCATTCCCAGAGACAGAACAACTCTTGGTGCTCTAGATACGGAACATCCTTTTTCTGAAAAGGCGAACGGTCGGATCCTTCTCCGACGAGGAAGGGCCCAGCCCTGAAAGCTCTTGCTGCTCGTCACCGTCCCTTGGCACCCTACCTACAGGCACAACAGCACTGGGGATCTGTGCTTTCCCAGAGACGGAACATCTCACGGAGCTCAGTCTCGGCAGAGCCTCTTTCTGAAAAGGCGAACGGTCGGATCCTTCTCCCACGAGCAAGGGCCCAGCCCTGAAAGCTCTTGCTGCTCTTCATTGTCCCTTGGCACCCTACCTACAGGCACAACAGCACTGGGGATTTTTCCTTTCCCAGAGACGGAATATCTCACGGGGCTCAGTCTCGGCAAGCCTCTTTCTGAAAAGGCGAACGGTCGGATAATTGTCACACGAGGAAGGGCCCAGCCCTGAATGCTCTTGCTGCTCTTCACTGTCCCTTGGCACCCTACCTACAGGCACAACAGCACTGGGCATCCGTGCATTCCCAGAGACAGAACATCTCATGGCGCTCAGAGACGGAACATCCTTTTTTTGAAAAGGCGAACGATCGGATCCTTCTCCCACGAGGAAGGGCCCAGCCCTGAAAGCTCTTGCTGCTCTTCACCGCCCCTTGGCACCCTACCTACAGGCACAACAGCACCGGGGATCTGTGCTTTCCCAGAGACGGAATATCTCACGGGGCTCAGTCTCGGCAAGCCTCTTTCTGAAAAGGCGAACGGTCGGATAAGTGTCACACGAGGAAGGGCCCAGCCCTGAATGCTCTTGCTGCTCTTCACTGTCCCTTGGCACCCTACCTACATGCACAACAGCACTGGGGATCTGTGCATTCCCAGAGACAGAACATCTCATGGCGCTCAGAGACGGAACATCCTTTTTCTGAAAAGGCGAACGGTCGGATAGTTGTCACACGAGGAAGGGCCCAGCCCTGAAAGCTCTTGCTGCTCTTCACCGTCCCTTGGCACCCTACCTACAGGCACAACAGCACTGGGCATCCGTGTTTTCGCAGAGACGGAACATCTCGTGGCGCTACGCCTCGGCAGAGCCTCTTTCTGAAAAGGCGAACAGTCGGATACTTGTCACGCGAGGAAGGGCCCAGCCCTGAAAGCTCTTGCTGCTCTTCATTGTCCCTTGGCACCCTACCTACAGGCACAACAGCACCGGGGATCTGTGGTTTCCCAGAGACGGAACATCTCACGGAGCTCAGTCTCGGCAAGCCTCTTTCTGAAAAGGCGAACGATCAGATCCTTCTCCCACGAGTAAGGGCCCAGCCCTGAAAGCTCTTGCTGCTCTTCACCGTCCCTTGGCACCCTACCTACAGGCACAACAGCACCGGGGATCTGTGCTTTCCCAGAGACGGAACATCTCACGGAGCTCAGTCTCGGCAGAGCCTCTTTCTGAAAAGGCGAACGGTCGGATCCTTCTCCCACGAGGAAGGGCCCAGCCCTGAAAGCTCTTGCTGCTCTTCATTGTCCCTTGGCACCCTACCTACAGGCACAACAGCACTGGGGATCTGTGCTTTCCCAGAGACGGAATATCTCACGGGGCTCAGTCTCGGCAAGCCTCTTTCTGAAAAGGCGAACGGTCGGATAATTGTCACACGAGGAAGGGCCCAGCCCTGAATGCTCTTGCTGCTCTTCACTGTCCCTTGGCACCCTACCTACAGGCACAACAGCACTGGGCATCCGTGCATTCCCAGAGACAGAACGTCTCATGGCGCTCAGAGACGGAACATCCTTTTTCTGAAAAGGCGAACGATCGGATCCTTCTCCCACGAGGAAGGGCCCAGCCCTGAAAGCTCTTGCTGCTCTTCACCGCCCCTTGGCACCCTACCTACAGGCACAACAGCACCGGGGATCTGTGCTTTCCCAGAGACGGAATATCTCACGGGGCTCAGTCTCGGCAAGCCTCTTTCTGAAAAGGCGAACGGTCGGATAATTGTCCCACGAGGAAGGGCCCAGCCCTGAATGCTCTTGCTGCTCTTCACTGTCCCTTGGCACCCTACCTACATGCACAACAGCACTGGGGATCTGTGCATTCCCAGAGACAGAACATCTCATGGCGCTCAGACATGGAACATCCTTTTTCTGAAAAGGCGAACGGTCGGATCCTTCTCCCCCGAGGAAGGGCCCAGCCCTGAAAGCTCTTGCTGCTCTTCACTGTCCCTTGGCACCCTACCTACAGGCACAACAGCACCGGGGATCTGTGCTTTCCCAGAGACGGAACATCTCACGGGGCTCAGTCTCGGCAAGCCTCTTTCTGAAAAGGCGCACGGTGCGATCCATTTCCCCAGAGGAAGGGCCCAGTCCTGAAAGCTCTTGCTGCTCTTCACTGTCCCTTGGCACCCTACGTACAGGCACAACAGCACTGTTGATCTGTGTTTTCCCAGAGACGGAATATCTCACGGGGCTCAGTCTTGGCAGAGCCTCTTTCTGAAAAGGCGAACGGTGCGATCCATTTCCCCCGAGGAAGGGCCCAGCCCTGAAAGCTCTTGCTGCTCTTCACCGTCCCTTGGCACCCTACCTGCAGGCACAACAGCACTGGGGATCCGTGCTTTCGCAGAGACGGAACATCTCGTGGCGCTCCGCCTCGGCAGAGCCTCTTTCTGAAAAGGCGAACGGTCGGATCCTTCTCCCACGAGGAAGGGCCCAGCCCTGAAAGCTCTTGCTGCTCTTCACCGTCCCTTGGCACCCTACCTACAGGCACAACAGCACTGGGGATCTGTGCTTTCCCAGAGACGGAACATCTCTCGGGGCTCAGTCTCGGCAAGCCTCTTTCTGAAAAGGCGAATGGTCGGATAATTGTCCCACGAGGAAGGGCCCAGCCCTGAAAGCTCTTGCTGCTCTTCACTGTCCCTTGGCACCCTACCTACAGGCACAACAGCACTGGGCATCCGTGCTTTCGCAGAGACGGAACATCTCGTGGCGCTACGCCTCGGCAGAGCCTCTTTCTGAAAAGGCGAACAGTCGGATACTTGTCACACGAGGAAGGGCCCAGCCCTGAAAGCTCTTGCTGCTCTTCACCGTCCCTTGGCACCCTACCTACAGGCACAACAGCAGTGGGGATCTGTGCTTTCCCAGAGACGGAACATCTCACGGGGCTCAGTCTCGGCAAGCCTCTTTCTGAAAAGGCGAACAGTCGGATACTTGTCACAAGAGGAAGGGCCCAGCCCTGAAAGCTCTTGCTGCTCGTCACCGTCCCTTGGCACCCTACCTACAGGCACAACAGCACTGGGGATCTGTGCTTTCCCAGAGACGGAATATCTCACGGCGCTCAGTCTCGGCAAGCCTCTTTCTGAAAAGGCGAACGGTGCGATCCATCTCCCCCGAGGAAGGGCCCAGCCCTGAAAGCTCTTGCTGCTCTTCACCGTCCCTTGGCACCCTACCTACAGGCACAACAGCACTGGGCATCCGTGCATTCCCAGAGACAGAACATCTCTTGGCGCTCTAGAGACGGAACATCCTTTTTCTAAAAAGGCGAACGGTCGGATCCTTCTTCCACGAGGAAGGGCCCAGCCCTGAAAGCTCTTGCTGCTCTTCACCGTCCCTTGGCACCCTACCTACAGGCGCAACAGCACTGGGGATCTGTGCTTTCCCAGAGACGGAACATCTCACGGGGCTCAGTCTCGGCAAGCCTCTTTCTGAAAAGGCGAACGGTGCGATCCATTTCCCCCGAGGAAGGGCCCAGCCCTGAAAGCTCTTGCTGCTCTTCACCGTCCCTTGGCACCCTACCTACAGGCACAACAGCACCAGGGATCTGTGCTTTCCCAGAGACGGAACATCTCACGGCGCTCAGTCTCGGCAAGCCTCTTTCTGAAAAGGCGAACGGTCGGATACTTGTCCCACGAGGAAGGGCCCAGCCCTGAAAGCTCTTGCTGCTCTTCACTGTCCCTTGGCACCCTACCTACAGGCACAACAGCACTGGGCATCCGTGCATTCCCAGAGACAGAACATCTCATGGCGCTCAGAGACGGAACATCCTTTTTCTGAAAAGGCGAACGATCGGATCCTTCTCCCACGAGGAAGGGCCCAGCCCTGAAAGCTCTTGCTGCTCTTCACTGTGCCTTGGCACCCTACCTACAGGCACAACAGCACTGGGGATCTGTGCTTTCCCAGAGACGGAACATCTCACGGCGCTCAGTCTCGGCAAGCCTCTTTCTGAAAAGGCGAACGGTCGGATACTTGTCACACGAGGAAGGGCCCAGCACTGAATGCTCTTGCTGCTCTTCACTGTCCCTTGGCACCCTACCTACATGCACAACAGCACTGGGGATCTGTGCATTCCCAGAGACAGAACATCTCATGGCGCTCAGAGACGGAACATCCTTTTTCTGAAAAGGCGAACGGTCGGATACTTGTCACACGAGGAAGGGCCCAGCCCTGAATGCTCTTGCTGCTCTTCACCGTCCCTTGGCACCCTACCTACAGGCACAACAGCACTGGGCATCCGTGCTTTCGCAGAGACGGAACATCTCGTGGCGCTACGCCTCGGCAGAGCCTCTTTCTGAAAAGGCGAACAGTCGGATACTTGTCACACGAGGAAGGGCCCAGCCCTGAAAGCTCTTGCTGCTCTTCACCGTCCCTTGGCACCCTACCTACAGGCACAACAGCACCGGGGATCTGTGCTTTCCCAGAGACGGAACATCTCACGGAGCTCAGTCTCGGCAAGCCTCTTTCTGAAAAGGCGAACGATCGGATCCTTCTCCCACGAGTAAGGGCCCAGCCCTGAAAGCTCTTGCTGCTCTTCACCGCCCCTTGGCACCCTACCTACAGGCACAACAGCACCGGGGATCTGTGCTTTCCCAGAGACGGAACATCTCACGGAGCTCAGTCTCGGCAAGCCTCTTTCTGAAAAGGCGAACGATCGGATCCTTCTCCCACGAGTAAGGGCCCAGCCCTGAAAGCTCTTGCTGCTCTTCACCGCCCCTTGGCACCCTACCTACAGGCACAACAGCACCGGGGATCTGTGCTTTCCCAGAGACGGAATATCTCACGGGGCTCAGTCTCGGCAAGCCTCTTTCTGAAAAGGCGAACGGTCGGATAATTGTCACACGAGGAAGGGCCCAGCCCTGAATGCTCTTGCTGCTCTTCACTGTCCCTTGGCACCCTACCTACAGGCACAACAGCACTGGGCATCCGTGCATTCCCAGAGACAGAACGTCTCATGGCGCTCAGAGACGGAACATCCTTTTTCTGAAAAGGCGAACGATCGGATCCTTCTCCCACGAGGAAGGGCCCAGCCCTGAAAGCTCTTGCTGCTCTTCACCGCCCCTTGGCACCCTATCTACAGGCACAACAGCACCGGGGATCTGTGCTTTCCCAGAGACGGAATATCTCACGGGGCTCAGTCTCGGCAAGCCTCTTTCTGAAAAGGCGAACGGTCGGATAATTGTCCCACGAGGAAGGGCCCAGCCCTGAATGCTCTTGCTGCTCTTCACTGTCCCTTGGCACCCTACCTACATGCACAACAGCACTGGGGATCTGTGCATTCCCAGAGACAGAACATCTCATGGCGCTCAGACATGGAACATCCTTTTTCTGAAAAGGCGAACGGTCGGATCCTTCTCCCCCGAGGAAGGGCCCAGCCCTGAAAGCTCTTGCTGCTCTTCACTGTCCCTTGGCACCCTACGTACAGGCACAACAGCACTGTTGATCTGTGTTTTCCCAGAGACGGAATATCTCACGGGGCTCAGTCTCGGCAGAGCCTCTTTCTGAAAAGGCGAACGGTGCGATCCATTTCCCCCGAGGAAGGGCCCAGCCCTGAAAGCTCTTGCTGCTCTTCACCGTCCCTTGGCACCCTACCTGCAGGCACAACAGCACTGGGGATCCGTGCTTTCGCAGAGACGGAACATCTCGTGGCGCTCCGCCTCGGCAGAGCCTCTTTCTGAAAAGGCGAACGGTCGGATCCTTCTCCCACGAGGAAGGGCCCAGCCCTGAAAGCTCTTGCTGCTCTTCACTGTCCCTTGGCACCCTACCTACAGGCACAACAGCACTGGGGATCTGTGCTTTCCCAGAGACGGAACATCTAACGGGGCACAGTCTCGGCAAGCCTCTTTCTGAAAAGGCGAATGGTCGGATAATTGTCCCACGAGGAAGGGCCCAGCCCTGAAAGCTCTTGCTGCTCTTCACTGTCCCTTGGCACCCTACCTACAGGCACAACAGCACTGGGCATCCGTGCTTTCACAGAGACGGAACATCTCGTGGCGCTACGCCTCGGCAGAGCCTCTTTCTGAAAAGGCGAACAGTCGGATACTTGTCACACGAGGAAGGGCCCAGCCCTGAAAGCTCTTGCTGCTCTTCACCGTCCCTTGGCACCCTACCTACAGGCACAACAGCAGTGGGGATCTGTGCTTTCCCAGAGACGGAACATCTCACGGGGCTCAGTCTCGGCAAGCCTCTTTCTGAAAAGGCGAACAGTCGGATACTTGTCACAAGAGGAAGGGCCCAGCCCTGAAAGCTCTTGCTGCTCGTCACCGTCCCTTGGCACCCTACCTACAGGCACAACAGCACTGGGGATCTGTGCTTTCCCAGAGACGGAATATCTCACGGTGCTCAGTCTCGGCAAGCCTCTTTCTGAAAAGGCGAACGGTGCGATCCATCTCCCCCGAGGAAGGGCCCAGCCCTGAAAGCTCTTGCTGCTCTTCACCGTCCCTTGGCACCCTACCTACAGGCACAACAGCACTGGGCATCCGTGCATTCCCAGAGACAGAACATCTCTTGGCGCTCTAGAGACGGAACATCCTTTTTCTAAAAAGGCGAACGGTCGGATCCTTCTTCCACGAGGAAGGGCCCAGCCCTGAAAGCTCTTGCTGCTCGTCACCGTCCCTTGGCACCCTACCTACAGGCGCAACAGCACTGGGGATCTGTGCTTTCCCAGAGACGGAACATCTCACGGGGCTCAGTCTCGGCAAGCCTCTTTCTGAAAAGGCGAACGGTGCGATCCATTTCCCCCGAGGAAGGGCCCAGCCCTGAAAGCTCTTGCTGCTCTTCACCGTCCCTTGGCACCCTACCTACAGGCACAACAGCACCAGGGATCTGTGCTTTCCCAGAGACGGAACATCTCACGGGGCTCAGTCTCGGCAAGCCTCTTTCTGAAAAGGCGAACGGTGCGATCCATTTCCCCCGAGGAAGGGCCCAGCACTGAATGCTCTTGCTGCTCTTCACTGTCCCTTGGCACCCTACCTACATGCACAACAGCACTGGGGATCTGTGCATTCCCAGAGACAGAACATCTCATGGCGCTCAGAGACGGAACATCCTTTTTCTGAAAAGGCGAACGGTCGGATACTTGTCACACGAGGAAGGGCCCAGCCCTGAATGCTCTTGCTGCTCTTCACCGTCCCTTGGCACCCTACCTACAGGCACAACAGCACTGGGCATCCGTGCTTTCGCAGAGACGGAACATCTCGTGGCGCTACGCCTCGGCAGAGCCTCTTTCTGAAAAGGCGAACAGTCGGATACTTGTCACACGAGGAAGGGCCCAGCCCTGAAAGCTCTTGCTGCTCTTCACCGTCCCTTGGCACCCTACCTACAGGCACAACAGCACCGGGGATCTGTGCTTTCCCAGAGACGGAACATCTCACGGAGCTCAGTCTCGGCAAGCCTCTTTCTGAAAAGGCGAACGATCGGATCCTTCTCCCACGAGTAAGGGCCCAGCCCTGAAAGCTCTTGCTGCTCTTCACCGCCCCTTGGCACCCTACCTACAGGCACAACAGCACCGGGGATCTGTGCTTTCCCAGAGACGGAACATCTCACGGAGCTCAGTCTCGGCAGAGCCTCTTTCTGAAAAGGCGAACGGTCGGATCCTTCTCCCACGAGGAAGGGCCCAGCCCTGAAAGCTCTTGCTGCTCTTCATTGTCCCTTGGCACCCTACCTACAGGCACAACAGCACTGGGGATTTTTGCTTTCCCACAGACGGAATATCTCACGGGGCTCAGTCTCGGCAAGCCTCTTTCTGAAAAGGCGAACGGTCGGATAATTGTCACACGAGGAAGGGCCCAGCCCTGAAAGCTCTTGCTGCTCTTCACTGTCCCTTGGCACCCTACCTACAGGCACAACAGCACTGGGCATCCGTGCATTCCCAGAGACAGAACATCTCATGGCGCTCAGAGACGGAACATCCTTTTTCTGAAAAGGCGAACGATCGGATCCTTCTCCCACGAGGAAGGGCCCAGCCCTGAAAGCTCTTGCTGCTCTTCACCGCCCCTTGGCACCCTACCTACAGGCACAACAGCACCGGGGACCTGTGCTTTCCCAGAGACGGAATATCTCACGGCGCTCAGTCTCGGCAAGCCTCTTTCTGAAAAGGCGAACGGTCGGATAATTGTCACACGAGGAAGGGCCCAGCCCTGAATGCTCTTGCTGCTCTTCACTGTCCCTTGGCACCCTACCTACATGCACAACAGCACTGGGGATCTGTGCATTCCCAGAGACAGAACATCTCATGGCGCTCAGACATGGAACATCCTTTTTCTGAAAAGGCGAACGGTCGGATCCTTCTCCCCCGAGGAAGGGCCCAGCCCTGAAAGCTCTTGCTGCTCTTCACTGTCCCTTGGCACCCTACCTACAGGCACAACAGCACCGGGGATCTGTGCTTTCCCAGAGACGGAACATCTCACGGAGCTCAGTCTCGGCAAGCCTCTTTCTGAAAAGGCGAACGATCGGATCCTTCTCCCACGAGGAAGGGCCCAGCCCTGAAAGCTCTTGCTGCTCTTCACCGTCCCTTGGCACCCTACATACAGGCACAACAGCACTGGGGATCTGTGCTTTCCCAGAGACGGAACATCTCACGGTGCTCAGTCTCGGCAAGCCTCTTTCTGAAAAGGCGAACGGTGCGATCCATCTCCCCCGAGGAAGGGCCCAGCCCTGAAAGCTCTTGCTGCTCTTCACTGTCCCTTGGCACCCTACCTACAGGCACAACAGCACTGGGCATCCGTGCATTCCCAGAGACAGAACAACTCTTGGCGCTCTAGAGACGGAACATCCTTTTTCTGAAAAGGCGAACGGTCGGATCCTTCTCCGACGAGGAAGGGCCCAGCCCTGAAAGCTCTTGCTGCTCGTCACCGTCCCTTGGCACCCTACCTACAGGCACAACAGCACTGGGGATTTGTGCTTTCCCAGAGACGGAACATCTCTCGGGGCTCAGTCTCGGCAAGCCTCTTTCTGAAAAGGCGAACCGCCAGATCATTCTCCCACGAGGAAGGGCCCAGCCCTGAAAGCTCTTGCTGCTCTTCACTGTCCCTTGGCACCCTACCTACAGGCACAACAGCACTGTGGATCTGTGTTTTCCCAGGGACGGAACATCTCACGGGGCTCAGTCTCTTCAAGCCTCTTTCTGAAAAGGCGAACGGCCGGATCCTTCTCCCCCGAGGAAGGGCCCAGCCCTGAAAGCTCTTGCTGCTCTTCACCGTCCCTTGGCACCCTACCTGCAGGCACAACAGCACTGGGGATCTGTGCTTTCCCAGAGACAGAACATATCGTGGCGCTCCGCCTCGGCAGAGCCTCTTTCTGAAAAGGCGAACGGTCGGATCCTTCTCCCACGAGGAAGGGCCCAGCCCTGAAAGCTCTTGCTGGTCTTCACTGTCCCTTGAGCACCCTACCTACAGGCACAACAGCACTGGGGATCTGTGCTTTCCCAGAGACGGAACATCTCACGGGGCACAGTCTCGGCAAGCCTCTTTCTGAAAAGGCGAACGGTCGGATAATTGTCACACGAGGAAGGGCCCAGCCCTGAAAGCTCTTGCTGCTCTTCACTGTCCCTTGGCACCCTACCTACAGGCACAACAGCACTGGGCATCCGTGCATTCCCAGAGACAGAACATCTCATGGCGCTCAGAGACGGAACATCCTTTTTCTGAAAAGGCGAACGATCGGATCCTTCTCCCACGAGGAAGGGCCCAGCCCTGAAAGCTCTTGCTGCTCTTCACTGTGCCTTGGCACCCTACCTACAGGCACAACAGCACTGGGGATCTGTGCTTTCCCAGAGACGGAACATCTCACGGGGCTCAGTCTCGGCAAGCCTCTTTCTGAAAAGGCGAACGATCGGATCCATCTCCCCCGAGGAAGGGCCCAGCCCTGAAAGCTCTTGCTGCTCTTCACCGTCCCTTGGCACCCTACCTACAGGCACAACAGCACTGGGCATCCGTGCTTTCGCAGAGACGGAACATCTCGTGGCGCTACGCCTCGGCAGAGCCTCTTTCTGAAAAGGCGAACAGTCGGATACTTGTCACAAGAGGAAGGGCCCAGCCCTGAAAGCTCTTGCTGCTCTTCACTGTCCCTTGGCACCCTACCTACATGCACAACAGCACTGGGGATCTGTGCATTCCCAGAGACAGAATATCTCATGGCGCTCAGAGACGGAACATCCTTTTTCTGAAAAGGCGAACGGCCGGATCGTTCTCCCACGAGTAAGGGCCCAGCCCTGAAAGCTCTTGCTGCTCGTCACCGTCCCTTGGCACCCTACCTACAGGCGCAACAGCACTGGGGATCTGTGCTTTCCCAGAGACGGAACATCTCACGGGGCTCAGTCTCGGCAAGCCTCTTTCTGAAAAGGCGAACGGTGCGATCCATTTCCCCCGAGGAAGGGCCCAGCCCTGAAAGCTCTTGCTGCTCTTCACCGTCCCTTGGCACCCTACCTACAGGCACAACAGCACCAGGGATCTGTGCTTTCCCAGAGACGGAACATCTCACGGGGCTCAGTCTCGGCAAGCCTCTTTCTGAAAAGGCGAACGGTGCGATCCATTTCCCCCGAGGAAGGGCCCAGCACTGAATGCTCTTGCTGCTCTTCACTGTCCCTTGGCACCCTACCTACATGCACAACAGCACTGGGGATCTGTGCATTCCCAGAGACAGAACATCTCATGGCGCTCAGAGACGGAACATCCTTTTTCTGAAAAGGCGAACGGTCGGATACTTGTCACACGAGGAAGGGCCCAGCCCTGAATGCTCTTGCTGCTCTTCACCGTCCCTTGGCACCCTACCTACAGGCACAACAGCACTGGGCATCCGTGCTTTCGCAGAGACGGAACATCTCGTGGCGCTACGCCTCGGCAGAGCCTCTTTCTGAAAAGGCGAACAGTCGGATACTTGTCACACGAGGAAGGGCCCAGCCCTGAAAGCTCTTGCTGCTCTTCACCGTCCCTTGGCACCCTACCTACAGGCACAACAGCACCGGGGATCTGTGCTTTCCCAGAGACGGAACATCTCACGGAGCTCAGTCTCGGCAAGCCTCTTTCTGAAAAGGCGAACGATCGGATCCTTCTCCCACGAGTAAGGGCCCAGCCCTGAAAGCTCTTGCTGCTCTTCACCGCCCCTTGGCACCCTACCTACAGGCACAACAGCACCGGGGATCTGTGCTTTCCCAGAGACGGAACATCTCACGGAGCTCAGTCTCGGCAGAGCCTCTTTCTGAAAAGGCGAACGGTCGGATCCTTCTCCCACGAGGAAGGGCCCAGCCCTGAAAGCTCTTGCTGCTCTTCATTGTCCCTTGGCACCCTACCTACAGGCACAACAGCACTGGGGATTTTTGCTTTCCCACAGACGGAATATCTCACGGGGCTCAGTCTCGGCAAGCCTCTTTCTGAAAAGGCGAACGGTCGGATAATTGTCACACGAGGAAGGGCCCAGCCCTGAAAGCTCTTGCTGCTCTTCACTGTCCCTTGGCACCCTACCTACAGGCACAACAGCACTGGGCATCCGTGCATTCCCAGAGACAGAACATCTCATGGCGCTCAGAGACGGAACATCCTTTTTCTGAAAAGGCGAACGATCGGATCCTTCTCCCACGAGGAAGGGCCCAGCCCTGAAAGCTCTTGCTGCTCTTCACCGCCCCTTGGCACCCTACCTACAGGCACAACAGCACCGGGGACCTGTGCTTTCCCAGAGACGGAATATCTCACGGCGCTCAGTCTCGGCAAGCCTCTTTCTGAAAAGGCGAACGGTCGGATAATTGTCACACGAGGAAGGGCCCAGCCCTGAATGCTCTTGCTGCTCTTCACTGTCCCTTGGCACCCTACCTACATGCACAACAGCACTGGGGATCTGTGCATTCCCAGAGACAGAACATCTCATGGCGCTCAGACATGGAACATCCTTTTTCTGAAAAGGCGAACGGTCGGATCCTTCTCCCCCGAGGAAGGGCCCAGCCCTGAAAGCTCTTGCTGCTCTTCACTGTCCCTTGGCACCCTACCTACAGGCACAACAGCACCGGGGATCTGTGCTTTCCCAGAGACGGAACATCTCACGGAGCTCAGTCTCGGCAAGCCTCTTTCTGAAAAGGCGAACGATCGGATCCTTCTCCCACGAGGAAGGGCCCAGCCCTGAAAGCTCTTGCTGCTCTTCACCGTCCCTTGGCACCCTACATACAGGCACAACAGCACTGGGGATCTGTGCTTTCCCAGAGACGGAACATCTCACGGTGCTCAGTCTCGGCAAGCCTCTTTCTGAAAAGGCGAACGGTGCGATCCATCTCCCCCGAGGAAGGGCCCAGCCCTGAAAGCTCTTGCTGCTCTTCACTGTCCCTTGGCACCCTACCTACAGGCACAACAGCACTGGGCATCCGTGCATTCCCAGAGACAGAACAACTCTTGGCGCTCTAGAGACGGAACATCCTTTTTCTGAAAAGGCGAACGGTCGGATCCTTCTCCGACGAGGAAGGGCCCAGCCCTGAAAGCTCTTGCTGCTCGTCACCGTCCCTTGGCACCCTACCTACAGGCACAACAGCACTGGGGATTTGTGCTTTCCCAGAGACGGAACATCTCTCGGGGCTCAGTCTCGGCAAGCCTCTTTCTGAAAAGGCGAACCGCCAGATCATTCTCCCACGAGGAAGGGCCCAGCCCTGAAAGCTCTTGCTGCTCTTCACTGTCCCTTGGCACCCTACCTACAGGCACAACAGCACTGTGGATCTGTGTTTTCCCAGGGACGGAACATCTCACGGGGCTCAGTCTCTTCAAGCCTCTTTCTGAAAAGGCGAACGGCCGGATCCTTCTCCCCCGAGGAAGGGCCCAGCCCTGAAAGCTCTTGCTGCTCTTCACCGTCCCTTGGCACCCTACCTGCAGGCACAACAGCACTGGGGATCTGTGCTTTCCCAGAGACAGAACATATCGTGGCGCTCCGCCTCGGCAGAGCCTCTTTCTGAAAAGGCGAACGGTCGGATCCTTCTCCCACGAGGAAGGGCCCAGCCCTGAAAGCTCTTGCTGGTCTTCACTGTCCCTTGAGCACCCTACCTACAGGCACAACAGCACTGGGGATCTGTGCTTTCCCAGAGACGGAACATCTCACGGGGCACAGTCTCGGCAAGCCTCTTTCTGAAAAGGCGAACGGTCGGATAATTGTCACACGAGGAAGGGCCCAGCCCTGAAAGCTCTTGCTGCTCTTCACTGTCCCTTGGCACCCTACCTACAGGCACAACAGCACTGGGCATCCGTGCATTCCCAGAGACAGAACATCTCATGGCGCTCAGAGACGGAACATCCTTTTTCTGAAAAGGCGAACGATCGGATCCTTCTCCCACGAGGAAGGGCCCAGCCCTGAAAGCTCTTGCTGCTCTTCACTGTGCCTTGGCACCCTACCTACAGGCACAACAGCACTGGGGATCTGTGCTTTCCCAGAGACGGAACATCTCACGGGGCTCAGTCTCGGCAAGCCTCTTTCTGAAAAGGCGAACGATCGGATCCATCTCCCCCGAGGAAGGGCCCAGCCCTGAAAGCTCTTGCTGCTCTTCACCGTCCCTTGGCACCCTACCTACAGGCACAACAGCACTGGGCATCCGTGCTTTCGCAGAGACGGAACATCTCGTGGCGCTACGCCTCGGCAGAGCCTCTTTCTGAAAAGGCGAACAGTCGGATACTTGTCACAAGAGGAAGGGCCCAGCCCTGAAAGCTCTTGCTGCTCTTCACTGTCCCTTGGCACCCTACCTACATGCACAACAGCACTGGGGATCTGTGCATTCCCAGAGACAGAATATCTCATGGCGCTCAGAGACGGAACATCCTTTTTCTGAAAAGGCGAACGGCCGGATCGTTCTCCCACGAGTAAGGGCCCAGCCCTGAAAGCTCTTGCTGCTCTTCACTGTCCCTTGGCACCCTACCTACAGGCACAACAGCACTGGGGATCTGTGCTTTCCCAGAGACAGAACATCTCACGGGGCACAGTCTCGGCAAGCCTCTTTTTGAAAAGGCAAACGCCAGATCATTCTCCCATGAGGAAGGGCCCAGCCCTGAAAGCTCTTGCTGCTCTTCACCGTCCCTTGGCACCCTACCTACAGGCACAACAGCACTGGGGATCTGTGCTTTCCCAGAGACAGAATATCTCACGGTGCTCAGTCTCGGCAAGCCTCTTTCTGAAAAGGCGAACGGTGCGATCCATCTCCCCCGAGGAAGGGCCCAGCCCTGAAAGCTCTTGCTGCTCTTCACTGTCCCTTGGCACCCTACCTACAGGCACAACAGCACTGGGCATCCGTGCATTCCCAGAGACAGAACAACTCTTGGCGCTCTAGAGACGGAACATCCTTTTTCTGAAAAGGCGAACGGTCGGATCCTTCTTCCACGAGGAAGGGCCCAGCCCTGAAAGCTCTTGCTGCTCGTCACCGTCCCTTGGCACCCTACCTACAGGCACAACAGCACTGGGGATTTGTGCTTTCCCAGAGACGGAACATCTCTCGGGGCTCAGTCTCGGCAAGCCTCTTTCTGAAAAGGCGAACCGCCAGATCATTCTCCCACGAGGAAGGGCCCAGCCCTGAAAGCTCTTGCTGCTCTTCACTGTCCCTTGGCACCCTACCTACAGGCACAACAGCACTGTGGATCTGTGTTTTCCCAGGGACGGAACATCTCACGGGGCTCATTCTCTTCAAGCCTCTTTCTGAAAAGGCGAACTGCCGGATCCTTCTCCCCCGAGGAAGGGCCCAGCCCTGAAAGCTCTTGCTGCTCTTCACCTTCCCTTGGCACCCTACCTGCAGGCACAACAGCACTGGGGATCTGTGCTTTCGCAGAGACAGAACATCTCGTGGCGCTCCGCCTCGGCAGAGCCTCTTTCTGAAAAGGCGAACAGTCGGATACTTGTCACAAGAGGAAGGGCCCAGCCCTGAAAGCTCTTGCTGCTCTTCACTGTCCCTTGGCACCCTACCTACATCCACAACAGCACTGGGGATCTGTGCATTCCCAGAGACAGAACATCTCATGGCGCTCAGAGACGGAACATCCTTTTTCTGAAAAGGCGAACGGTCGGATCCTTCTCCCACGAGGAAGGGCCCAGCCCTGAAAGCTCTTGCTGCTCTTCACCGTCCCTTGGCACCATACCTACAGGCACAACAGCACTGGGGATCTGTGCTTTCCCAGAGACGGAACATCTCACGGGGCTCAGTCTCGTCAAGCCTCTTTCTGAAAAGGCGAACGGCCGGATCGTTCTCCCCCGAGGAAGGGCCCAGCCCTGAAAGCTCTTGCTGCTCTTCACTGTCCCTTGGCACCCTACCTACAGGCACAACAGCACTGGGGATCTGTGCTTTCCCAGAGACAGAACATCTCACGGGGCACAGTCTCGGCAAGCCTCTTTTTGAAAAGGCAAACGCCAGATCATTCTCCCATGAGGAAGGGCCCAGCCCTGAAAGCTCTTGCTGCTCTTCACTGTCCCTTGGCACCCTACCTACAGGCACAACAGCACTGGGGATCTGTGCTTTCCCAGAGACGGAATATCTCACGGGGCTCAGTCTCGGCAAGCCTATTTCTTAAAAGGCGAACGGTTGGATCCTTCTCCCCCGAGGAAGGGCCCAGCCCTGAAAGCTCTTGCTGCTCTTCACTGTCCCTTGGCACCCTACCTACAGGCACAACAGCACTGGGCATCCGTGCATTCCCAGAGACAGAACATCTCTTGGCGCTCTAGAGACGGAACATCCTTTTTCTGAAAAGGCGAACGATCGGATCCTTCTCCCACGAGGAAGGGCCCAGCCCTGAAAGCTCTTGCTGCTCTTCACTGTCCCTTGGCACCCTACCTACAGGCACAACAGCACCAGGGATCTGTGCTTTCCCAGAGACGGAACATCTCACGGGGCTCAGTCTCGGCAAGCCTCTTTCTGAAAAGGCGAACCGCCAGATCATTCTCCCACGAGGAAGGGCCCAGCCCTGAAAGCTCTTGCTGCTCTTCACTGTCCCTTGGCACCCTACCTACAGGCACAACAGCACTGTGGATCTGTGTTTTCCCAGAGACGGAACATCTCACGGGGCTCATTCTCTTCAAGCCTCTTTCTGAAAAGGCGAACGGCCGGATCCTTCTCCCCCGAGGAAGGGCCCAGCCCTGAAAGCTCTTGCTGCTCTTCACCTTCCCTTGGCACCCTACCTGCAGGCACAACAGCACTGGGGATCTGTGCTTTCGCAGAGACAGAACATCTCGTGGCGCTCCGCCTCGGCAGAGCCTCTTTCTGAAAAGGCGAACGGTCGGATCCTTCTCCCACGAGGAAGGGCCCAGCCCTGAAAGCTCTTGCTGCTCTTCACCGCCCCTTGGCACCCTACCTACAGGCACAACAGCACTGGGGATCTGTGCTTTCCCAGAGACGGAACATCTCACGGGGCACAGTCTCGGCAAGCCTCTTTCTGAAAAGGCGAACGGTCGGATAATTGTCACACGAGGAAGGGCCCAGCCCTGAATGCTCTTGCTGCTCTTCACTGTCCCTTGGCACCCTACCTACAGGCACAACAGCACTGGGCATCCGTGCATTCCCAGAGACAGAACATCTCATGGCGCTCAGAGACGGAACATCCTTTTTCTGAAAAGGCGAACGATCGGATCCTTCTCCCACGAGGAAGGGACCAGCCCTGAAAGCTCTTGCTGCTCTTCACTGTCCCTTGGCACCCTACCTACAGGCACAACAGCACTGGGGATCTGTGCTTTCCCAGAGACGGAACATCTCACGGGGCTCAGTCTCGGCAAGCCTCTTTCTGAAAAGGCGAACGGTCGGATCCATCTGCCCCGAGGAAGGGCCCAGCCCTGAAAGCTCTTGCTGCTCTTCACCGTCCCTTGGCACCCTACCTACAGGCACAACAGCACTGGGCATCCGTGCTTTCGCAGAGACGGAACATCTCGTGGCGCTACGCCTCGGCAGAGCCTCTTTCTGAAAAGGCGAACAGTCGGTTACTTGTCACAAGAGGAAGGGCCCAGCCCTGAAAGCTCTTGCTGCTCTTCACTGTCCCTTGGCACCCTACCTACATGCACAACAGCACTGGGGATCTGTGCATTCCCAGAGACAGAACATCTCATGGCGCTCAGAGACGGAACATCCTTTTTCTGAAAAGGCGAACGGTCGGATCCTTCTCCCACGAGGAAGGGCCCAGCCCTGAAAGCTCTTGCTGCTCTTCACCGCCCCTTGGCACCCTACCTACAGGCACAACAGCACTGGGCATCCGTGCTTTCGCAGAGACGGAACATTTCGTGGCGCTACCCCTCGGCAGAGCCTCTTTCTGAAAAGGCGAACAGTCGGATACTTGTCACACGAGGAAGGGCCCAGCCCTGAAAGCTCTTGCTGCTCTTCACTGTCCCTTGGCACCCTACCTACAGGCACAACAGCACCGGGGATCTGTGCTTTCCCAGAGACGGAACATCTCACGGAGCTCAGTCTCGGCATGCCTCTTTCTGAAAAGGCGAACGATCGGATCCTTCTCCAACGAGGAAGGGCCCAGCCCTGAAAGCTCTTGCTGCTCTTCACCGTCCCTTGGCACCCTACCTACAGGCACAACAGCACTGGGGATCTGTGCTTTCCCAGAGACGGAATATCTCACGGCGCTCAGTCTCGGCAAGCCTCTTTCTGAAAAGGCGAACGGTGCGATCCATCTCCCCCGAGGAAGGGCCCAGCCCTGAAAGCTCTTGCTGCTCTTCACCGCCCCTTGGCACCCTACCTACAGGCACAACAGCACCAGGGATCTGTGCTTTCCCAGAGACGGAACATCTCACGGAGCTCAGTCTCGGCAAGCCTCTTTCTGAAAAGGCGAACGATCGGATCCTTCTCCCACGAGTAAGGGCCCAGCCCTGAAAGCTCTTGCTGCTCTTCACTGTCCCTTGGCACCCTACCTACAGGCACAACAGCACTGTGGATCTGTGTTTTCCCAGGGACGGAACATCTCATGGGGCTCAGTCTCGGCAAGCCTCTTTCTGAAAAGGCGAACGGTCGGATACTTGTCACACGAGGAAGGGCCCAGCCCTGAAAGCTCTTGCTGCTCTTCACTGTCCCTTGGCACCCTACCTACAGGCACAACAGCACTGGGCATCCGTGCATTCCCAGAGACAGAACATCTCATGGCGCTCAGAGACGGAACATCCTTTTTCTGAAAAGGCGAAAGATCGGATCCTTCTCCCACGAGGAAGGGCCCAGCCCTGAAAGCTCTTGCTGCTCTTCACTGTGCCTTGGCACCCTACCTACAGGCACAACAGCACCAGGGATCTGTGCTTTCCCAGAGACGGAACATCTCACGGGGCTCAGTCTCGTCAAGCCTCTTTCTGAAAAGGCGAACCGCCAGATCATTCTCCCACGAGGAAGGGCCCAGCCCTGAAAGCTCTTGCTGCTCTTCACTGTCCCTTGGCACCCTACGTACAGGCACAACAGCACTGTGGATCTGTGTTTTCCCAGGGACGGAATATCTCACGGGGCTCAGTCTCGGCAAGCCTCTTTCTGAAAAGGCGCACGGTGCGATCCATTTCCCCCGAGGAAGGGCCCAGCCATGAAAGCTCTTGCTGCTCTTCACCGTCCCTTGGCACCCTACCTGCAGGCACAACAGCACTGGGGATCTGTGCTTTCCCAGAGACGGAACATCTCACGGGGCTCAGTCTCTTCAAGCCTCTTTCTGAAAAGGCGAACGGTCGGATCCTTCTCCCCCGAGGAAGGGTCCAGCCCTGAAAATCTTGCTGCTCTTGACCGCCCCTTGGCACCCTACCTACAGGCACAACAGCACTGGGGATCCGTGCTTTCGCAGAGACGGAACATCTCGTGGCGCTCCGAATCGGCAGAGCCTATTTCTGAAAAGGCGAACGGTCGGATCCTTCTCCCACGAGGAAGGGCCCAGCCCTGAAAGCTCTTGCTGCTCTTCACTGTCCCTTGGCACCCTACCTACAGGCACAACAGCACTGGGGATCTGTGCTTTCCCAGAGACAGAACATCTCATGGCGCTCAGAGACGGAACATCCTTTTTCTGAAAAGGCGAAGGGTCGGATCCTTGTCCCACGAGGAAGGGCCCAGCCCTGAAAGCTCTTGCTGCTCTTCACTGTCCCTTGGCACCCTACCTACAGGCACAACAGCACTGGGGATCTTTGCTTTCCCAGAGACAGAACATCTCACGGGGCACAGTCTCGGCAAGCCTCTTTCTGAAAATGCGAACGCCAGATCATTCTCCCATGAGGAAGGGCCCAGCCCTGAAAGCTCTTGCTGCTCTTCACCGTCCCTTGGCACCCTACCTACAGGCACAACAGCACTGGGGATCTGTGCTTTCCCAGAGACGGAATATCTCACGGTGCTCAGTCTCGGCAAGCCTATTTCTGAAAAGGCGAACGGTTGGATCCTTCTCCCCCGAGGAAGGGCCCAGCCCTGAAAGCTCTTGCTGCTCTTCACTGTCCCTTGGCACCCTACCTACAGGCACAACAGCACTGGGGATCTGTGCTTTCCCAGAGACGGAACATCTCACGGGGCTCAGTCTCGGCAAGCCTCTTTCTGAAAAGGCGAACGGTCGGATCCATCTCCCCCGAGGAAGGGCCCAGCCCTGAAAGCTCTTGCTGCTCTTCACCGTCCCTTGGCACCCTACCTACAGGCACAACAGCACTGGGCATCTGTGCTTTCGCAGAGACGGAACATCTCGTGGCGCTACCCCTCGGCAGAGCCTCTTTCTGAAAAGGCGAACAGTCGGATACTTGTCACACGAGGAAGGGCCCAGCCCTGAAAGCTCTTGCTGCTCTTCACCGTCCCTTGGCACCCTACCTACAGGCACAACAGCACCGGGGATCTGTGCTTTCCCAGAGACGGAACATCTCACGGAGCTCAGTCTCGGCAAGCCTCTTTCTGAAAAGGCGAACGATCGGATCCTTCTCCCACGAGGAAGGGCCCAGCCCTGAAAGCTCTTGCTGCTCTTCACCGTCCCTTGGCACCCTACCTACAGGCACAACAGCACTGGGGATCTGTGCTTTCCCAGAGACGGAATATCTCACGGCGCTCAGTCTCGGCAAGCCTCTTTCTGAAAAGGCGAACGGTGCGATCCATCTCCCCCGAGGAAGGGCCCAGCCCTGAAAGCTCTTGCTGCTCTTCACCGCCCCTTGGCACCCTACCTACAGGCACAACAGCACCAGGGATCTGTGCTTTCCCAGAGACGGAACATCTCACGGCGCTCAGTCTCGGCAAGCCTCTTTCTGAAAAGGCGAACGGTCGGATACTTGTCACACGAGGAAGGGCCCAGCCCTGAAAGCTCTTGCTGCTCTTCACTGTCCCTTGGCACCCTACCTACAGGCACAACAGCACTGGGGATCTGTGCATTCCCAGAGACAGAACATCTCATGGCGCTCAGAGACGGAACATCCTTTTTCTGAAAAGGCGAACGATCGGATCCTTCTCCCACGAGGAAGGGCCCAGCCCTGAAAGCTCTTGCTGCTCTTCACTGTCCCTTGGCACCCTACCTACAGGCACAACAGCACTGGGGATTTGTGCTTTCCCAGATACGGAACATCTCTCGGGGCTCAGTCTCGGCAAGCCTCTTTCTGAAAAGGCGAACCGCCAGATCATTCTCCCACGAGGAAGAGCCCAGCCCTGAAAGCTCTTGCTGCTCTTCACTGTCCCTTGGCACCCTACGTACAGGCACAACAGCACTGTGGATCTGTGTTTTCCCAGAGACGGAATATCTCACGGGGCTCAGTCTCGGCAAGCCTCTTTCTGAAAAGGCGCACGGTGCGATCCATTTCCCCCGAGGAAGGGCCCAGCCCTGAAAGCTCTTGCTGCTCTTCACCGTCCCTTGGCACCCTACCTACAGGCACAACAGCACCGGGGATCTGTGCTTTCCCAGAGACGGAACATCTCACGGAGCTCAGTCTCGGCAAGCCTCTTTCTGAAAAGGCGAACGATCGGATCCTTCTCCCACGAGGAAGGGCCCAGCCCTGAAAGCTCTTGCTGCTCTTCACCGTCCCTTGGCACCCTACCTACAGGCACAACAGCACTGGGGATCTGTGCTTTCCCAGAGACGGAATATCTCACGGCGCTCAGTCTCGGCAAGCCTCTTTCTGAAAAGGCGAACGGTGCGATCCATCTCCCCCGAGGAAGGGCCCAGCCCTGAAAGCTCTTGCTGCTCTTCACCGCCCCTTGGCACCCTACCTACAGGCACAACAGCACCAGGGATCTGTGCTTTCCCAGAGACGGAACATCTCACGGCGCTCAGTCTCGGCAAGCCTCTTTCTGAAAAGGCGAACGGTCGGATACTTGTCACACGAGGAAGGGCCCAGCCCTGAAAGCTCTTGCTGCTCTTCACTGTCCCTTGGCACCCTACCTACAGGCACAACAGCACTGGGCATCCGTGCATTCCCAGAGACAGAACATCTCATGGCGCTCAGAGACGGAACATCCTTTTTCTGAAAAGGCGAACGATCGGATCCTTCTCCCACGAGGAAGGGCCCAGCCCTGAAAGCTCTTGCTGCTCTTCACTGTCCCTTGGCACCCTACCTACAGGCACAACAGCACTGGGGATTTGTGCTTTCCCAGATACGGAACATCTCTCGGGGCTCAGTCTCTGCAAGCCTCTTTCTGAAAAGGCGAACCGCCAGATCATTCTCCCACGAGGAAGAGCCCAGCCCTGAAAGCTCTTGCTGCTCTTCACTGTCCCTTGGCACCCTACGTACAGGCACAACAGCACTGTGGATCTGTGTTTTCCCAGAGACGGAATATCTCACGGGGCTCAGTCTCGGCAAGCCTCTTTCTGAAAAGGCGCACGGTGCGATCCATTTCCCCCGAGGAAGGGCCCAGCCCTGAAAGCTCTTGCTGCTCTTCACTGTCCCTTGGCACCCTACCTGGAGGCACAACAGCACTGTGGATCTGTGCTTTCCCAGAGACAGAACATCTCACGGGGCACAGTCTCGGCAAGCCTCTTTCTGAAAAGGCAAACGCCAGATCATTCTCCCATGAGGAAGGGCCCAGCCCTGAAAGCTCTTGCTGCTCTTCACTGTCCCTTGGCACCCTACCTACAGGCACAACAGCACTGGGGATCTGTGCTTTCCCAGAGACGGAACATCTCACGGGGCTCAGTCTCGGCAAGCCTATTTCTTAAAAGGCGAACGGTTGGATCCTTCTCCCCCGAGGAAGGGCCCAGCCCTGAAAGCTCTTGCTGCTCTTCACTGTCCCTTGGCACCCTACCTACAGGCACAACAGCACTGGGCATCCGTGCATTCCCAGAGACAGAACATCTCATGGCGCTCAGAGACGGAACATCCTTTTTCTGAAAAGGCGAACGGTGCGATACATTTCCCCCGAGGAAGGGCCCAGCCTTGAAAGCTCTTGCTGCTCTTCACTGTGCCTTGGCACCCTACCTACAGGCACAACAGCACCAGGGATCTGTGCTTTCCCAGAGACGGAACATCTCACAGTGATCAGTCTCGGCAAGCCTCTTTCTGAAAAGGCGAACGGTCGGATACTTGTCACACGAGGAAGGGCCCAGCCCTGAATGCTCTTGCTGCTCTTCACTGTCCCTTGGCACCCTACCTACATGCACAACAGCACTGGGGATCTGTGCATTCCCAGAGACAGAACATCTCATGGCGCTCAGAGACGGAACATCCTTTTTCTGAAAAGGCGAACGGTCGGATCCTTCTCCCACGAGGAAGGGCCCAGCCCTGAAAGCTCTTGCTGCTCTTCACCGCCCCTTGGCACCCTACCTACAGGCACAACAGCACCAGGGATCTGTGCTTTCCCAGAGACGGAATATCTCACGGCGCTCAGTCTCGGCAAGCCTACTTCTGAAAAGGCGAACGGTGCGATCCATCTCCCCCGAGGAAGTGCCCAGCCCTGAAAGCTCTTGCTGCTCTTCACTGTCCCTTGGCACCCTACCTACAGGCACAACAGCACTGGGCATCCGTGCATTCCCAGAGACAGAACAACTCTTGGCGCTCTAGAGACGGAACATCCTTTTTCTGAAAAGGCGAACGGTCGGATCCTTCTCCGACGAGGAAGGGCCCAGCCCTGAAAGCTCTTGCTGCTCGTCACCGTCCCTTGGCACCCTACCTACAGGCACAACAGCACTGGGGATTTGTGCTTTCCCAGAGACGGAACATCTCTCGGGGCTCAGTCTCGGCAAGCCTCTTTCTGAAAAGGCGAACCGCCAGATCATTCTCCCACGAGGAAGGGCCCAGCCCTGAAAGCTCTTGCTGCTCTTCACTGTCCCTTGGCACCCTACCTACAGGCACAACAGCACTGGGCATCCGTGCATTCCCAGAGACAGAACATCTCATGGCGCTCAGAGACGGAACATCCTTTTTCTGAAAAGGCGAACGATCGGATCCTTCTCCCACGAGGAAGGGCCCAGCCCTGAAAGCTCTTGCTGCTCTTCACTGTCCCTTGGCACCCTACCTACAGGCACAACAGCACTGGGGATTTGTGCTTTCCCAGATACGGAACATCTCTCGGGGCTCAGTCTCTGCAAGCCTCTTTCTGAAAAGGCGAACCGCCAGATCATTCTCCCACGAGGAAGAGCCCAGCCCTGAAAGCTCTTGCTGCTCTTCACTGTCCCTTGGCACCCTACGTACAGGCACAACAGCACTGTGGATCTGTGTTTTCCCAGAGACGGAATATCTCACGGGGCTCAGTCTCGGCAAGCCTCTTTCTGAAAAGGCGCACGGTGCGATCCATTTCCCCCGAGGAAGGGCCCAGCCCTGAAAGCTCTTGCTGCTCTTCACTGTCCCTTGGCACCCTACCTGGAGGCACAACAGCACTGTGGATCTGTGCTTTCCCAGAGACAGAACATCTCACGGGGCACAGTCTCGGCAAGCCTCTTTCTGAAAAGGCAAACGCCAGATCATTCTCCCATGAGGAAGGGCCCAGCCCTGAAAGCTCTTGCTGCTCTTCACTGTCCCTTGGCACCCTACCTACAGGCACAACAGCACTGGGGATCTGTGCTTTCCCAGAGACGGAACATCTCACGGGGCTCAGTCTCGGCAAGCCTATTTCTTAAAAGGCGAACGGTTGGATCCTTCTCCCCCGAGGAAGGGCCCAGCCCTGAAAGCTCTTGCTGCTCTTCACTGTCCCTTGGCACCCTACCTACAGGCACAACAGCACTGTGGATCTGTGTTTTCCCAGGGACGGAACATCTCACGGGGCTCAGTCTCGGCAAGCCTATTTCTGAAAAGGCGAACGGTGCGATCCATTTCCTCCGAGGAAGGGCCCAGCCCTGAAAGCTCTTGCTGCTCTTCACCGTCCCTTGGCACCCTACCTACAGGCACAACAGCACCAGGGATCCGTGCTTTCCCAGAGACGGAACATCTCACGGGGCTCAGTCTCTTCAAGCCTCTTTCTGAAAAGGCGAACGGTCGGATACTTGTCACACGAGGAAGGGCCCAGCCCTGAAAGCTCTTGCTGCTCTTCACTGTCCCTTGGCACCCTACCTACAGGCACAACAGCACTGGGCATCCGTGCATTCCCAGAGACAGAACATCTCATGGCGCTCAGAGACGGAACATCCTTTTTCTGAAAAGGCGAACGGTGCGATACATTTCCCCCGAGGAAGGGCCCAGCCTTGAAAGCTCTTGCTGCTCTTCACTGTGCCTTGGCACCCTACCTACAGGCACAACAGCACCAGGGATCTGTGCTTTCCCAGAGACGGAACATCTCACAGTGATCAGTCTCGGCAAGCCTCTTTCTGAAAAGGCGAACGGTCGGATACTTGTCACACGAGGAAGGGCCCAGCCCTGAATGCTCTTGCTGCTCTTCACTGTCCCTTGGCACCCTACCTACATGCACAACAGCACTGGGGATCTGTGCATTCCCAGAGACAGAACATCTCATGGCGCTCAGAGACGGAACATCCTTTTTCTGAAAAGGCGAACGGTCGGATCCTTCTCCCACGAGGAAGGGCCCAGCCCTGAAAGCTCTTGCTGCTCTTCACCGCCCCTTGGCACCCTACCTACAGGCACAACAGCACCAGGGATCTGTGCTTTCCCAGAGACGGAATATCTCACGGCGCTCAGTCTCGGCAAGCCTACTTCTGAAAAGGCGAACGGTGCGATCCATCTCCCCCGAGGAAGTGCCCAGCCCTGAAAGCTCTTGCTGCTCTTCACTGTCCCTTGGCACCCTACCTACAGGCACAACAGCACTGGGCATCCGTGCATTCCCAGAGACAGAACAACTCTTGGCGCTCTAGAGACGGAACATCCTTTTTCTGAAAAGGCGAACGGTCGGATCCTTCTCCGACGAGGAAGGGCCCAGCCCTGAAAGCTCTTGCTGCTCGTCACCGTCCCTTGGCACCCTACCTACAGGCACAACAGCACTGGGGATTTGTGCTTTCCCAGAGACGGAACATCTCTCGGGGCTCAGTCTCGGCAAGCCTCTTTCTGAAAAGGCGAACCGCCAGATCATTCTCCCACGAGGAAGGGCCCAGCCCTGAAAGCTCTTGCTGCTCTTCACTGTCCCTTGGCACCCTACCTACAGGCACAACAGCACTGTGGATCTGTGTTTTCCCAGGGACGGAACATCTCACGGGGCTCAGTCTCTTCAAGCCTCTTTCTGAAAAGGCGAACGGTCGGATCGTTCTCCCACGAGTAAGGGCCCAGCCCTGAAAATCTTGCTGCTCTTCACCGCCCCTTGGCACCCTACCTACAGGCACAACAGCACTGGGGATCCGTGCTTTCGCAGAGACGGAACATCTCGTGGCGCTCCGAATCGGCAGAGCCTATTTCTGAAAAGGCGAACGGTCGGATCCTTCTCCCACGAGGAAGGGCCCAGCCCTGAAAGCTCTTGCTGCTCTTCACTGTCCCTTGGCACCCTACCTACAGGCACAACAGCACTGGGGATCTGTGCTTTCCCAGAGACAGAACATCTCATGGCGCTCAGAGACGGAACATCCTTTTTCTGAAAAGGCGAAGGGTCGGATCCTTGTCCCACGAGGAAGGGCCCAGCCCTGAAAGCTCTTGCTGCTCTTCACTGTCCCTTGGCACCCTACCTACAGGCACAACAGCACTGGGGATCTTTGCTTTCCCAGAGACAGAACATCTCACGGGGCACAGTCTCGGCAAGCCTCTTTCTGAAAATGCGAACGCCAGATCATTCTCCCATGAGGAAGGGCCCAGCCCTGAAAGCTCTTGCTGCTCTTCACCGTCCCTTGGCACCCTACCTACAGGCACAACAGCACTGGGGATCTGTGCTTTCCCAGAGACGGAATATCTCACGGTGCTCAGTCTCGGCAAGCCTATTTCTGAAAAGGCGAACGGTTGGATCCTTCTCCCCCGAGGAAGGGCCCAGCCCTGAAAGCTCTTGCTGCTCTTCACTGTCCCTTGGCACCCTACCTACAGGCACAACAGCACTGGGGATCTGTGCATTCCCAGAGACAGAACATCTCGTGGCGCTACCCCTCGGCAGAGACTCTTTCTGAAAAGGCGAACAGTCGGATACTTGTCACACGAGGAAGGGCCCAGCCCTGAAAGCTCTTGCTGCTCTTCACTGTCCCTTGGCACCCTACCTACAGGCACAACAGCACCGGGGATCTGTGCTTTCCCAGAGACGGAACATCTCACGGAGCTCAGTCTCGGCAAGCCTCTTTCTGAAAAGGCGAACGATCGGATCCTTCTCCCACGAGGAAGGGCCCAGCCCTGAAAGCTCTTGCTGCTCTTCACCGTCCCTTGGCACCCTACCTACAGGCACAACAGCACTGGGGATCTGTGCTTTCCCAGAGACGGAATATCTCACGGCGCTCAGTCTCGGCAAGCCTCTTTCTGAAAAGGCGAACGGTGCGATCCATCTCCCCCGAGGAAGGGCCCAGCCCTGAAAGCTCTTGCTGCTCTTCACCGCCCCTTGGCACCCTACCTACAGGCACAACAGCACCAGGGATCTGTGCTTTCCCAGAGACGGAACATCTCACGGCGCTCAGTCTCGGCAAGCCTCTTTCTGAAAAGGCGAACGGTCGGATACTTGTCACACGAGGAAGGGCCCAGCCCTGAAAGCTCTTGCTGCTCTTCACTGTCCCTTGGCACCCTACCTACAGGCACAACAGCACTGGGGATATGTGCATTCCCAGAGACGGAACATCTCATGGCGCTCAGAGACGGAACATCCTTTTTCTGAAAAGGCGAACGGCCGGATCGTTCTCCCACGAGTAAGGGCCCAGCCCTGAAAGCTCTTGCTGCTCTTCACTGTCCCTTGGCACCCTACCTACAGGCACAACAGCACTGGGGATTTGTGCTTTCCCAGATACGGAACATCTCTCGGGGCTCAGTCTCGGCAAGCCTCTTTCTGAAAAGGCGAACCGCCAGATCATTCTCCCACGAGGAAGAGCCCAGCCCTGAAAGCTCTTGCTGCTCTTCACTGTCCCTTGGCACCCTACGTACAGGCACAACAGCACTGTGGATCTGTGTTTTCCCAGAGACGGAATATCTCACGGGGCTCAGTCTCGGCAAGCCTCTTTCTGAAAAGGCGAACGGTCGGATACTTGTCACACGAGGAAGGGCCCAGCCCTGAAAGCTCTTGCTGCTCTTCACTGTCCCTTGGCACCCTACCTACAGGCACAACAGCACTGGGGATATGTGCATTCCCAGAGACAGAACATCTCATGGCGCTCAGAGACGGAACATCCTTTTTCTGAAAAGGCGAACGGCCGGATCGTTCTCCCACGAGTAAGGGCCCAGCCCTGAAAGCTCTTGCTGCTCTTCACTGTCCCTTGGCACCCTACCTACAGGCACAACAGCACTGGGGATTTGTGCTTTCCCAGATACGGAACATCTCTCGGGGCTCAGTCTCGGCAAGCCTCTTTCTGAAAAGGCGAACCGCCAGATCATTCTCCCACGAGGAAGAGCCCAGCCCTGAAAGCTCTTGCTGCTCTTCACTGTCCCTTGGCACCCTACGTACAGGCACAACAGCACTGTGGATCTGTGTTTTCCCAGAGACGGAATATCTCACGGGGCTCAGTCTCGGCAAGCCTCTTTCTGAAAAGGCGCACGGTGCGATCCATTTCCCCCGAGGAAGGGCCCAGCCCTGAAAGCTCTTGCTGCTCTTCACTGTCCCTTGGCACCCTACCTGGAGGCACAACAGCACTGTGGATCTGTGCTTTCCCAGAGACAGAACATCTCACGGGGCACAGTCTCGGCAAGCCTCTTTCTGAAAAGGCAAACGCCAGATCATTCTCCCATGAGGAAGGGCCCAGCCCTGAAAGCTCTTGCTGCTCTTCACTGTCCCTTGGCACCCTACCTACAGGCACAACAGCACTGGGGATCTGTGCTTTCCCAGAGACGGAACATCTCACGGGGCTCAGTCTCGGCAAGCCTATTTCTTAAAAGGCGAACGGTTGGATCCTTCTCCCCCGAGGAAGGGCCCAGCCCTGAAAGCTCTTGCTGCTCTTCACTGTGCCTTGGCACCCTACCTACAGGCACAACAGCACTGTGGATCTGTGTTTTCCCAGGGACGGAACATCTCACGGGGCTCAGTCTCGGCAAGCCTATTTCTGAAAAGGCGAACGGTGCGATCCATTTCCTCCGAGGAAGGGCCCAGCCCTGAAAGCTCTTGCTGCTCTTCACCGTCCCTTGGCACCCTACCTACAGGCACAACAGCACCAGGGATCCGTGCTTTCCCAGAGACGGAACATCTCACGGGGCTCAGTCTCTTCAAGCCTCTTTCTGAAAAGGCGAACGGTCGGATCCATCTCCCCCGAGGAAGGGCCCAGCCCTGAAAGCTCTTGCTGCTCTTCACTGTCCCTTGGCACCCTACCTACAGGCACAACAGCACTGGGCATCCGTGCATTCCCAGAGACAGAACATCTCATGGCGCTCAGAGACGGAACATCCTTTTTCTGAAAAGGCGAACGGTGCGATCCATTTCCCCCGAGGAAGGGCCCAGCCTTGAAAGCTCTTGCTGCTCTTCACTGTGCCTTGGCACCCTACCTACAGGCAGAACAGCACCAGGGATCTGTGCTTTCCCAGAGACGGAACATCTCACGGTGCTCAGTCTCGGCAAGCCTCTTTCTGAAAAGGCGAACGGTCGGATACTTGTCACACGAGGAAGGGCCCAGCCCTGAATGCTCTTGCTGCTCTTCACTGTCCCTTGGCACCCTACCTACATGCACAACAGCACTGGGGATCTGTGCATTCCCAGAGACAGAACATCTCATGGCGCTCAGAGACGGAACATCCTTTTTCTGAAAAGGCGAACGGTCGGATCCTTCTCCCACGAGGAAGGGCCCAGCCCTGAAAGCTCTTGCTGCTCTTCACCGCCCCTTGGCACCCTACCTACAGGCACAACAGCACCAGGGATCTGTGCTTTCCCAGAGACGGAATATCTCACGGCGCTCAGTCTCGGCAAGCCTCTTTCTGAAAAGGCGAACGGTCGGATACTTGTCACACGAGGAAGGGCCCAGCCCTGAAAGCTCTTGCTGCTCTTCACTGTCCCTTGGCACCCTACCTACAGGCACAACAGCACTGGGCATCCGTGCATTCCCAGAGACAGAACAACTCTTGGCGCTCTAGAGACGGAACATCCTTTTTCTGAAAAGGCGAACGGTCGAATCCTTCTCCGACGAGGAAGGGCCCAGCCCTGAAAGCTCTTGCTGCTCTTCACTGTCCCTTGGCACCCTACCTACAGGCACAACAGCACCGGGGATCTGTGCTTTCCCAGAGACGGAACATCTCACGGAGCTCAGTCTCGGCAAGCCTCTTTCTGAAAAGGCGAACGATCGGATCCTTCTCCCACGAGGAAGGGCCCAGCCCTGAAAGCTCTTGCTGCTCTTCACCGTCCCTTGGCACCCTACCTACAGGCACAACAGCACTGGGGATCTGTGCTTTCCCAGAGACGGAATATCTCACGGCGCTCAGTCTCGGCAAGCCTCTTTCTGAAAAGGCGAACGGTGCGATCCATCTCCCCCGAGGAAGGGCCCAGCCCTGAAAGCTCTTGCTGCTCTTCACCGCCCCTTGGCACCCTACCTACAGGCACAACAGCACCAGGGATCTGTGCTTTCCCAGAGACGGAACATCTCACGGCGCTCAGTCTCGGCAAGCCTCTTTCTGAAAAGGCGAACGGTCGGATACTTGTCACACGAGGAAGGGCCCAGCCCTGAAAGCTCTTGCTGCTCTTCACTGTCCCTTGGCACCCTACCTACAGGCACAACAGCACTGGGGATATGTGCATTCCCAGAGACAGAACATCTCATGGCGCTCAGAGACGGAACATCCTTTTTCTGAAAAGGCGAACGGCCGGATCGTTCTCCCACGAGTAAGGGCCCAGCCCTGAAAGCTCTTGCTGCTCTTCACTGTCCCTTGGCACCCTACCTACAGGCACAACAGCACTGGGGATTTGTGCTTTCCCAGATACGGAACATCTCTCGGGGCTCAGTCTCGGCAAGCCTCTTTCTGAAAAGGCGAACCGCCAGATCATTCTCCCACGAGGAAGAGCCCAGCCCTGAAAGCTCTTGCTGCTCTTCACTGTCCCTTGGCACCCTACCTACAGGCACAACAGCACTGTGGATCTGTGTTTTCCCAGAGACGGAATATCTCACGGGGCTCAGTCTCGGCAAGCCTCTTTCTGAAAAGGCGCACGGTGCGATCCATTTCCCCCGAGGAAGGGCCCAGCCCTGAAAGCTCTTGCTGCTCTTCACTGTCCCTTGGCACCCTACCTGCAGGCACAACAGCACTGTGGATCTGTGCTTTCCCAGAGACAGAACATCTCACGGGGCACAGTCTCGGCAAGCCTCTTTCTGAAAAGGCAAACGCCAGATCATTCTCCCATGAGGAAGGGCCCAGCCCTGAATGCTCTTGCTGCTCTTCACTGTCCCTTGGCACCCTACCTACAGGCACAACAGCACCAGGGATCTGTGCTTTCCCAGAGACGGAACATCTCACGGGGCTCAGTCTCGGCAAGCCTATTTCTTAAAAGGCGAACGGTTGGATCCTTCTCCCCCGAGGAAGGGCCCAGCCCTGAAAGCTCTTGCTGCTCTTCACTGTCCCTTGGCACCCTACCTACAGGCACAACAGCACTGTGGATCTGTGTTTTCCCAGGGACGGAACATCTCACGGGGCTCAGTCTCGGCAAGCCTATTTCTGAAAAGGCGAACGGTGCGATCCATTTCCTCCGAGGAAGGGCCCAGCCCTGAAAGCTCTTGCTGCTCTTCACCGTCCCTTGGCACCCTACCTACAGGCACAACAGCACCAGGGATCCGTGCTTTCCCAGAGACGGAACATCTCACGGGGCTCAGTCTCTTCAAGCCTCTTTCTGAAAAGGCGAACGGTCGGATACTTGTCACACGAGGAAGGGCCCAGCCCTGAAAGCTCTTGCTGCTCTTCACTGTCCCTTGGCACCCTACCTACAGGCACAACAGCACTGGGCATCCGTGCATTCCCAGAGACAGAACATCTCATGGCGCTCAGAGACGGAACATCCTTTTTCTGAAAAGGCGAACGGTGCGATCCATTTCCCCCGAGGAAGGGCCCAGCCTTGAAAGCTCTTGCTGCTCTTCACTGTGCCTTGGCACCCTACCTACAGGCACAACAGCACCAGGGATCTGTGCTTTCCCAGAGACGGAACATCTCACGGCGCTCAGTCTCGGCAAGCCTCTTTCTGAAAAGGCGAACGGTCGGATACTTGTCACACGAGGAAGGGCCCAGCCCTGAATGCTCTTGCTGCTCTTCACTGTCCCTTGGCACCCTACCTACATGCACAACAGCACTGGGGATCTGTGCATTCCCAGAGACAGAACATCTCATGGCGCTCAGAGACGGAACATCCTTTTTCTGAAAATGCGAACGGCCGGATCGTTCTCCCACGAGTAAGGGCCCAGCCCTGAAAGCTCTTCCTGCTCTTCACTGTCCCTTGGCACCCTACCTACAGGCACAACAGCACTGGGGATCTGTGCTTTCCCAGAGAGAGAACATCTCACGGGGCACAGTCTCGGCAAGCCTCTTTCTGAAAAGGCGAACGGTCGGATCCATCTCCCCCGAGGAAGGGCCCAGCCCTGAAAGCTCTTGCTGCTCGTCACCGTCCCTTGGCACCCTACCTACAGGCACAACAGCACTGGGCATCCGTGCTTTCGCAGAGACGGAACATCTCGTGGCGCTACGCCTCGGCAGAGCCTCTTTCTGAAAAGGCGAACAGTCGGATACTTGTCACACGAGGAAGGGCCCAGCCCTGAAAGCTCTTGCTGCTCTTCACCGTCCCTTGGCACCCTACCTACAGGCACAACAGCACCGGGGATCTGTGCTTTCCCAGAGACGGAATATCTCACGGCGCTCAGTCTCGGCAAGCCTCTTTCTGAAAAGGCGAACGGTGCGATCCATCTCCCCCGAGGAAGGGCCCAGCCCTGAAAGCTCTTGCTGCTCTTCACCGCCCCTTGGCACCCTACCTACAGGCACAACAGCACCAGGGATCTGTACTTTCCCAGAGACGGAACATCTCACGGCGCTCAGTCTCGGCAAGCCTCTTTCTGAAAAGGCGAACGGTCGGATACTTGTCCCACGAGGAAGGGCCCAGCCCTGAAAGCTCTTGCTGCTCGTCACCGTCCCTTGGCACCCTACCTACAGGCACAACAGCACTGGGCATCCGTGCATTCCCAGAGACAGAACAACTCTTGGCGCTCTAGAGACGGAACATCCTTTTTCTGAAAAGGCGAACGGTCGGATCCTTCTCCGACGAGGAAGGGCCCAGCCCTGAAAGCTCTTGCTGCTCGTCACCGTCCCTTGGCACCCTACCTACAGGCACAACAGCACTGGGGATTTTTTGCTTTCCCAGAGACGGAACATCTCTCGGGGCTCAGTCTCGGCAAGCCTCTTTCTGAAAAGGCGAACGGCCGGATCGTTCTCCCACGAGTAAGGGCCCAGCCCTGAAAGCTCTTGCTGCTCGTCACCGTCCGTTGGCACCCTACCTACAGGCACAACAGCACTGGGCATCCGTGCTTTCGCAGAGACGGAACATCTCGTGGCGCTACGCCTCGGCAGAGCCTCTTTCTGAAAAGGCGAACAGTCGGATACTTGTCACACGAGGAAGGGCCCAGCCCTGAATGCTCTTGCTGCTCTTCACCGTCCCTTGGCACCCTACCTACAGGCACAACAGCACCGGGGATCTGTGCTTTCCCAGAGACGGAATATCTCACGGCGCTCAGTCTCGGCAAGCCTCTTTCTGAAAAGGCGAACGGTGCGATCCATCTCCCCCGAGGAAGGGCCCAGCCCTGAAAGCTCTTGCTGCTCTTCACCGCCCCTTGGCACCCTACCTACAGGCACAACAGCACCAGGGATCTGTGCTTTCCCAGAGACGGAACATCTCACGGCGCTCAGTCTCGGCAAGCCTCTTTCTGAAAAGGCGAACGGTCGGATACTTGTCACACGAGGAAGGGCCCAGCCCTGAAAGCTCTTGCTGCTCGTCACCGTCCCTTGGCACCCTACCTACAGGCACAACAGCACTGGGCATCCGTGCATTCCCAGAGACAGAACAACTCTTGGCGCTCTAGAGACGGAACATCCTTTTTCTGAAAAGGCGAACGGTCGGATCCTTCTCCGACGAGGAAGGGCCCAGCCCTGAAAGCTCTTGCTGCTCGTCACCGTCCCTTGGCACCCTACCTACAGGCACAACAGCACTGGGGATTTTTTGCTTTCCCAGAGACGGAACATCTCTCGGGGCTCAGTCTCGGCAAGCCTCTTTCTGAAAAGGCGAACCGCCAGATCATTCTCCCACGAGTAAGGGCCCAGCCCTGAAAGCTCTTGCTGCTCTTCACTGTCCCTTGGCACCCTACGTACAGGCACAACAGCACTGTGGATCTGTGTTTTCCCAGGGACGGAATATCTCACGGGGCTCAGTCTCGTCAAGCCTCTTTCTGAAAAGGCGAACGGCCGGATCGTTCTCCCACGAGTAAGGGCCCAGCCCTGAAAGCTCTTGCTGCTCTTCACTGTCCCTTGGCACCCTACCTACAGGCACAACAGCACTGGGGATCTGTGCTTTCCCAGAGACAGAACATCTCACGGTGCTCAGTCTCGGCAAGCCTATTTCTGAAAAGGCGAACGGTGCGATCCATCTCCCCCGAGGAAGGGCCCAGCCCTGAAAGCTCTTGCTGCTCTTCACTGTCCCTTGGCACCCTACCTACAGGCACAACAGCACTGGGCATCCGTGCATTCCCAGAGACAGAACAACTCTTGGCGCTCTAGAGACGGAACATCCTTTTTCTGAAAAGGCGAACGGTCGGATCCTTCTCCGACGAGGAAGGGCCCAGCCCTGAAAGCTCTTGCTGCTCGTCACCGTCCCTTGGCACCCTACCTACAGGCACAACAGCACTGGGGATTTGTGCTTTCCCAGAGACGGAACATCTCTCGGGGCTCAGTCTCGGCAAGCCTCTTTCTGAAAAGGCGAACCGCCAGATCATTCTCCCCCGAGGAAGGGCCCAGCCCTGAAAGCTCTTGCTGCTCTTCACTGTCCCTTGGCACCCTACCTACAGGCACAACAGCACTGTGGATCTGTGTTTTCCCAGGGACGGAACATCTCACGGGGCTCATTCTCTTCAAGCCTCTTTCTGAAAAGGCGAACGGCCGGATCGTTCTCCCCCGAGGAAGGGCCCAGCCCTGAAAGCTCTTGCTGCTCTTCACCTTCCCTTGGCACCCTACCTGCAGGCACAACAGCACTGGGGATCTGTGCTTTCCCAGAGACAGAACATCTCACGGGGCACAGTCTCGGCAAGCCTCTTTTTGAAAAGGCAAACGCCAGATCATTCTCCCATGAGGAAGGGCCCAGCCCTGAAAGCTCTTGCTGCTCTTCACTGTCCCTTGGCACCCTACCTACAGGCACAACAGCACTGGGGATCTGTGCTTTCCCAGAGACGGAATATCTCACGGGGCTCAGTCTCGGCAAGCCTATTTCTTAAAAGGCGAACGGTTGGATCCTTCTCCCCCGAGGAAGGGCCCAGCCCTGAAAGCTCTTGCTGCTCTTCACTGTCCCTTGGCACCCTACCTACAGGCACAACAGCACTGTGGATCTGTGTTTTCCCAGGGACGGAACATCTCACGGGGCTCATTCTCTTCAAGCCTCTTTCTGAAAAGGCGAACGGCCGGATACTTGTCACACGAGGAAGGGCCCAGCCCTGAAAGCTCTTGCTGCTCTTCACTGTCCCTTGGCACCCTACCTACAGGCACAACAGCAGTGGGCATCCGTGCATTCCCAGAGACAGAACATCTCATGGCGCTCAGAGACGGAACATCCTTTTTCTGAAAAGGCGAACGATCGGATCCTTCTCCCACGAGGAAGGGACCAGCCCTGAAAGCTCTTGCTGCTCTTCACTGTGCCTTGGCACCCTACCTACAGGCACAACAGCACCAGGGATCTGTGCTTTCCCAGAGACGGAACATCTCACGGGGCTCAGTCTCGTCAAGCCTCTTTCTGAAAAGGCGAACCGCCAGATCATTCTCCCCCGAGGAAGGGCCCAGCCCTGAAAGCTCTTGCTGCTCTTCACTGTCCCTTGGCACCCTACGTACAGGCACAACAGCACTGTGGATCTGTGTTTTCCCAGGGACGGAATATCTCACGGGGCTCAGTCTCGGCAAGCCTCTTTCTGAAAAGGCGCACGGTGCGATCCATTTCCCCCGAGGAAGGGCCCAGCCATGAAAGCTCTTGCTGCTCTTCACCGTCCCTTGGCACCCTACCTGCAGGCACAACAGCACTGGGGATCTGTGCTTTCCCAGAGACGGAACATCTCACGGGGCTCAGTCTCTTCAAGCCTCTTTCTGAAAAGGCGAACGGTCGGATCCTTCTCCCCCGAGGAAGGGTCCAGCCCTGAAACTCTTGCTGCTCTTCACCGCCCCTTGGCACCCTACCTACAGGCACAACAGCACTGGGGATCCGTGCTTTCGCAGAGACGGAACATCTCGTGGCGCTCCGAATCGGCAGAGCCTATTTCTGAAAAGGCGAACGGTCGGATCCTTCTCCCACGAGGAAGGGCCCAGCCCTGAAAGCTCTTGCTGCTCTTCACTGTCCCTTGGCACCCTACCTACAGGCACAACAGCACTGGGGATCTGTGCTTTCCCAGAGACGGAACATCTCATGGCGCTCAGAGACGGAACATCCTTTTTCTGAAAAGGCGAAGGGTCGGATCCTTCTCCCACGAGGAAGGGCCCAGCCCTGAAAGCTCTTGCTGCTCTTCACCGCCCCTTGGCACCCTACCTACAGGCACAACAGCACTGGGCATCCGTGCTTTCGCAGAGACGGAACATCTCGTGGCGCTACATCTCGGCAGAGCCTCTTTCTGAAAAGGCGAACAGTCGGATAATTGTCACACGAGGAAGGGCCCAGCCCTGAAAGCTCTTGCTGCTCTTCACCGTCCCTTGGCACCCTACCTACAGGCACAACAGCACCGGGGATCTGTGCTTTCCCAGAGACGGAACATCTCACGGAGCTCAGTCTCGGCAAGCCTCTTTCTGAAAAGGCGAACGATCGGATCCTTCTCCCACGAGGAAGGGCCCAGCCCTGAAAGCTCTTGCTGCTCTTCACCGTCCCTTGGCACCCTACCTACAGGCACAACAGCACTGGGGATCTGTGCTTTCCCAGAGACGGAATATCTCACGGCGCTCAGTCTCGGCAAGCCTCTTTCTGAAAAGGCGAACGGTGCGATCCATCTCCCCCGAGGAAGGGCCCAGCCCTGAAAGCTCTTGCTGCTCTTCACCGCCCCTTGGCACCCTACCTACAGGCACAACAGCACCAGGGATCTGTGCTTTCCCAGAGACGGAACATCTCACGGCGCTCAGTCTCGGCAAGCCTCTTTCTGAAAAGGCGAACGGTCGGATACTTGTCACACGAGGAAGGGCCCAGCCCTGAAAGCTCTTGCTGCTCTTCACTGTCCCTTGGCACCCTACCTACAGGCACAACAGCACTGGGCATCCGTGCATTCCCAGAGACAGAACAACTCTTGGCGCTCTAGAGACGGAACATCCTTTTTCTGAAAAGGCGAACGGTCGAATCCTTCTCCCCCGAGGAAGGGCCCAGCCCTGAAAGCTCTTGCTGCTCGTCACCGTCCCTTGGCACCCTACCTACAGGCACAACAGCACTGGGGATTTGTGCTTTCCCAGATACGGAACATCTCTCGGGGCTCAGACTCGGCAAGCCTCTTTCTGAAAAGGCGAACCGCCCGATCATTCTCCCACGAGGAAGAGCCCAGCCCTGAAAGCTCTTGCTGCTCTTCACTGTCCCTTGGCACCCTACGTACAGGCACAACAGCACTGTGGATCTGTGTTTTCCCAGAGACGGAATATCTCACGGGGCTCAGTCTCGGCAAGCCTCTTTCTGAAAAGGCGCACGGTGCGATCCATTTCCCCCGAGGAAGGGCCCAGCCCTGAAAGCTCTTGCTGCTCTTCACTGTCCCTTGGCACCCTACCTGCAGGCACAACAGCACTGTGGATCTGTGCTTTCCCAGAGACAGAACATCTCACGGGGCACAGTCTCGGCAAGCCTCTTTCTGAAAAGGCAAACGCCAGATCATTCTCCCATGAGGAAGGGCCCAGCCCTGAATGCTCTTGCTGCTCTTCACTGTCCCTTGGCACCCTACCTACAGGCACAACAGCACCAGGGATCTGTGCTTTCCCAGAGACGGAACATCTCACGGGGCTCAGTCTCGGCAAGCCTATTTCTTAAAAGGCGAACGGTTGGATCCTTCTCCCCCGAGGAAGGGCCCAGCCCTGAAAGCTCTTGCTGCTCTTCACTGTCCCTTGGCACCCTACCTACAGGCACAACAGCACTGTGGATCTGTGTTTTCCCAGGGACGGAACATCTCACGGGGCTCAGTCTCGGCAAGCCTATTTCTGAAAAGGCGAACGGTGCGATCCATTTCCTCCGAGGAAGGGCCCAGCCCTGAAAGCTCTTGCTGCTCTTCACCGTCCCTTGGCACCCTACCTACAGGCACAATAGCACCAGGGATCTGTGCTTTCCCAGAGACGGAACATCTCACGGGGCTCAGTCTCTTCAAGCCTCTTTCTGAAAAGGCGAACGGTCGGATACTTTTCACACGAGGAAGGGCCCAGCCCTGAAAGCTCTTGCTGCTCTTCACTGTCCCTTGGCACCCTACCTACAGGCACAACAGCACTGGGCATCCGTGCATTCCCAGAGACAGAACATCTCACGGCGCTCAGAGACGGAACATCCTTTTTCTGAAAAGGCGAACGGTGCGATCCATTTCCCCCGAGGAAGGGCCCAGCCTTGAAAGCTCTTGCTGCTCTTCACTGTGCATTGGCACCCTACCTACAGGCACAACAGCACCAGGGATCTGTGCTTTCCCAGAGACGGAACATCTCACGGCGCTCAGTCTCGGCAAGCCTCTTTCTGAAAAGGCGAACGGTCGGATACTTGTCACACGAGGAAGGGCCCAGCCCTGAATGCTCTTGCTGCTCTTCACTGTCCCTTGGCACCCTACCTACATGCACAACAGAACTGGGGATCTGTGCATTCCCAGAGACAGAACATCTCATGGCGCTCAGAGACGGAACATCCTTTTTCTGAAAAGGCGAACGGCCGGATCGTTCTCCCACGAGTAAGGGCCCAGCCCTGAAAGCTCTTGCTGCTCTTCACTGTCCCTTGGCACCCTACCTACAGGCACAACAGCACTGGGGATCTGTGCTTTCCCAGAGACAGAACATCTCACGGGGCACAGTCTCGGCAAGCCTCTTTCTGAAAATGCGAACGCCAGATCATTCTCCCATGAGGAAGGGCCCAGCCCTGAAAGCTCTTGCTGCTCTTCACCGTCCCTTGGCACCCTAAGTACAGGCACAACAGCACCGGGGATCTGTGCTTTCCCAGAGACGGAACATCTCACGGGGCTCAGTCTCGGCAAGCCTCTTTCTGAAAAGGCGAACTGTGCGATCCATCTCCCCCGAGGAAGGGCCCAGCCCTGAAAGCTCTTGCTGCTCGTCACCGTCCCTTGGCACCCTACCTACAGGCACAACAGCACTGGGGATCTGTGCTTTCCCAGAGACGGAATATCTCACGGTGCTCAGCCTCGGCAAGCCTCTTTCTGAAAAGGCGAACGGTGCGATCCATCTCCCAGAGGAAGGGCCCAGCCCTGAAAGCTCTTGCTGCTCTTCACCGCCCCTTGGCACCCTACCTACAGGCACAACAGCACTGGGGATCTGTGCTTTCCCAGAGACGGAACATCTCACGGGGCTCAGAGACGGAACATCCTTTTTCTGAAAAGGCGAACTATCGGATCCTTCTCCCACGAGGAAGGGCCCAGCCCTGAAAGCTCTTGCTGCTGTTCACTGTGCCTTGGCACCCTACCTACAGGCACAACAGCACCAGGGATCTGTGCTTTCCCAGAGACGGAACATCTCACGGGGCTCAGTCTCGGCAAGCCTCTTTCTGAAAAGGCGAACGGTCGGATATGTGTCACACGAGGAAGGGCCCAGCCCTGAATACTCTTGCTGCTCTTCACTGTCCCTTGGCACCCTACCTACATGCACAACAGCACTGGGGATCTGTGCATTCCCAGAGATAGAACATCTCATGGCGCTCTAGAAACGGAACATCCTTTTTCTGAAAAGGCGAACGGTCGGATCCTTCTCCCACGAGGAAGGGCCCAGCCCTGAAAGCTCTTGCTGCTCTTCACCGTCCCTTGGCACCCTACCTACAGGCACAACAGCACCGGGGATCTGTGCTTTCCCAGAGACGGAACATCTCACGGGGCTCAGTCTCGACAAGCCTCTTTCTGAAAAGGCAAACGCCAGATCTTTCTCCCATGAGGAAGGGCCCAGCCCTGAAAGCTCTTGCTGCTCTTCACCGTCCCTTGGCACCCTACCTACAGGCACAACAGCACAGGGAATCTGTGCTTTCCCAGAGACGGAATATCTCACGGTGCTCAGTCTCGGCAAGCCTATTTCTGAAAAGGCGAACGGTTGGATCCTTCTCCCAAGAGGAAGGGCCCAGCCCTGAAAGCTCTTGCTGCTCTTCACTGTCCCTTGGCACCCTACCTACAGGCACAACAGCACTGGGGATCTGTGCTTTCCCAGAGACGGAACATCTCACGGGGCTCAGTCTCGGCAAGCCTCTTTCTGAAAATGCGAACGGTCGGATCCTTCTCCCCCGAGGAAGGGCCCAGCCCTGAAAGCTCTTGCTGCTCGTCACCGTCCCTTGGCACCCTACCTACAGGCACAACAGCACTGGGCATCCGTGCTTTCGCAGAGACGGAACATCTCGTGGCGCTACGCCTCGGCAGAGCCTCTTTCTGAAAAGGCGAACAGTCGGATACTTGTCACACGAGGAAGGGCCCAGCCCTGAAAGCTCTTGCTCCTCTTCACCGTCCCTTGGCACCCTACCTACAGGCACAACAGCACGGGGGATCTGTGCTTTCCCAGAGACGGAACATCTCACGGGGCTCAGTCTCGGGAAGCCTCTTTCTGAAAAGGCGAACGATCGGATCCTTCTCCCACGAGGAAGGGCCCAGCCCTGAAAGCTCTTGCTGCTCGTCACCGTCCCTTGGCACCCTACCTACAGGCACAACAGCACTGGGGATCTGTGCTTTCCCAGAGACGGAATATCTCACGGTGCTCAGCCTCGGCAAGCCTCTTTCTGAAAAGGCGAACGGTGCGATCCATCTCCCCCGAGGAAGGGCCCAGCCCTGAAAGCTCTTGCTGCTCTTCACCGCCCCTTGGCACCCTACCTACAGGCACAACAGCACTGGGCATCCGTGCATTCCCAGAGACAGAACATCTCATGGCACTCAGAGACGGAACATCCTTTTTCTGAAAAGGCGAACGGTCGGATCCTTCTCCCACGAGTAAGGGCCCAGCCCTGAAAGCTCTTGCTGCTCTTCACCGTCCCTTGGCACCCTACCTACAGGCACAACAGCACCGGGGATCTGTGCTTTCCCAGAGACGGAACCTCTCACGGGGCTCAGTCTCGGCAAGCCTCTTTCTGAAAAGGCGAACGGCCGGATCGTTCTCCCACGAGTAAGGGCCCAGCCCTGAAAGCTCTTGCTGCTCTTCACTGTCCCTTGGCACCCTACCTACAGGCACAACAGCACTGGGGATCTGTGCTTTCCCAGAGACGGAATATCTCACGGTGCTCAGCCTCGGCAAGCCTCTTTCTGAAAAGGCGAACGGTGCGATCCATCTCCCCGAGGAAGGGCCCAGCCCTGAAAGCTCTTGCTGCTCTTCACCGCCCCTTGGCACCCTACCTACAGGCACAACAGCACTGGGGATCTGTGCTTTCCCAGAGACGGAACATCTCACGGGGCTCAGAGACGGAACATCCTTTTTCTGAAAAGGCGAACTATCGGATCCTTCTCCCACGAGGAAGGGCCCAGCCCTGAAAGCTCTTGCTGCTGTTCACTGTGCCTTGGCACCCTACCTACAGGCACAACAGCACCAGGGATCTCTGCTTTCCCAGAGACGGAACATCTCACGGGGCTCAGTCTCGGCAAGCCTCTTTCTGAAAAGGCGAACCGCCAGATCATTCTCCCCCGAGGAAGGGCCCAGCCCTGAAAGCTCTTGCTGCTCTTCACTGTCCCTTGGCACCCTACCTAAAGGCACAACAGCACCGGGGATCTGTGCTTTCCCAGAGACGGAACATCTCACGGGGCACAGTCTCGGCAAGCCTCTTTCTGAAAAGGCGAACGGTCGGATACTTGTCCCACAAGGAAGGGCCCAGCCCTGAATGCTCTTGCTGCTCTTCACTGTCCCTTGGCACCCTACCTACAGGCACAACAGCACTGGGCATCCGTGCATTTCCAGAGACAGAACATCTCATGGCGCTCAGAGACGGAAAATCCTTTTCTGAAAAGGCGAACGGTCGGATCCTTCTCCCACGAGGAAGGGCCCAGCCCTGAAAGCTCTTGCTGCTCGTCACCGTCCCTTGGCACCCTACCTATAGGCACAACAGCACTGGGGATCTGTGCTTTCCCAGAGACGGAACATCTCACGGGGCTCATTCTCGGCAAGCCTCTTTCTGAAAAGGCGAACGGCCAGATCCTTCTCCCACGAGTAAGGGTCCAGCCCTGAAAGCTCTTGCTGCTCTTCACTGTCCCTTGGCACCCTACCTACAGGCACAACAGCACTGTGGATCTGTGTTTTCCCAGGGACGGAACATCTCACGGGGCTCAGTCTCTTCAAGCCTCTTTCTGAAAAGGCGAACGGTCGGATAATTGTCACACGAGGAAGGGCCCAGCCCTGAAAGCTCTTGCTGCTCTTCACCGTCCCTTGGCACCCTACCTGCAGGCACAACAGCACTGGGCATCCGTCCTTTCGTAGAGACAGAACATATCGTTGCGCTCCGCCTCGGCAGAGCCTCTTTCTGAAAAGGCGAACGGTCGGATCCTTCTCCCACGAGGAAGGGCCCAGCCCTGAAAGCTCTTGCTGCTCTTCACTGTCCCTTGGCACCCTACCTACAGGCACAACAGCACCAGGGATCTGTGCTTTCCCAGAGACGGAACATCTCACGGGGCTCAGTCTCGGCAAGCCTCTTTCTGAAAAGGCGAACGGTCGGATACTCGTCACACGAGGAAGGGCCCAGCCCTGAAAGCTCTTGCTGCTCTTCACTGTCCCTTGGCACCCTACCTACAGGCACAACAGCACTGGGCATCCGTGCATTCCCAGAGACAGAACAACTCTTGGCGCTCTAGAGACGGAACATCCTTTTTCTGAAAAGGCGAACGGTCGGATCCTTCTCCGACGAGGAAGGGCCCAGCCCTGAAAGCTCTTGCTGCTCATCACCGTCCCTTGGCACCCTACCTACAGGCACAACAGCACTGGGGATTTGTGCTTTCTCAGAGACGGAACATCTCTCGGGGCTCAGTCTCGGCAAGCCTCTTTCTGAAAAGGCGAACCGCCAGATCGTTCTCCCACGAGGAAGGGCCGAGCCCTGAAAGCTCTTGCTGCTCTTCACTGTCCCTTGGCACCCTACCTACAGGCACAACAGCACTGTGGATCTGTGTTTTTCCAGGGACGGAATATCTCACGGGGCTCAGTCTCGGCAAGCCTCTTTCTGAAAAGGCGCACGGTCCGATCCATTTCCCCCGAGGAAGGGCCCAGCCCTGAAAGCTCTTGCTGCTCTTCACCGTCCCTTGGCACCCTACCTGCAGGCACAACAGCACTGGGGATCTGTGCTTTCCCAGAGACGGAACATCTCACGGGGCTCAGTCTCTTCAAGCCTCTTTCTGAAAAGGCGAACGGTCGGATCCATCTCCCCCGAGGAAGGGCCCAGCCCTGAAAGCTCTTGCTGCTCTTCACCGTCCCTTGGCACCCTACCTACAGGCACAACAGCACTGGGGATCCGTGCTTTCCCAGAGACGGAACATCTCGTGGCGCTCCGAATCGTCAGAGCCTCTTTCTGAAAAGGCGAACGGTCGGATCATTCTCCCACGAGGAAGGGCCCAGCCCTGAAAGCTCTTGCTGCTCTTCACCGTCCCTTGGCACCCTACCTACAGGCACAACAGCACCGGGGATCTGTGCTTTCCCAGAGACGGAACATCTCACGGGGCTCAGTCTCGGCAAGCCTCTTTCTCAAAAGGCGAACGGTGCGATCCATCTCCCCCGAGGAAGGGCCCAGCCCTGAAAGCTCTTGCTGCTCTTCACCGTCCCTTGCCACCCTACCTGCAGGCACAACAGCACTGGGGATCTGTGCTTTCCCAGAGACGGAACATCTCACGGGGCTCAGTCTCGGCAAGCCTCTTTCTGAAAAGGCGAACGATCGGATTCTTCTCCCACGAGGAAGGGCCCAGCCCTGAAAGCTCTTGCTGCTCTTCACCGTCCCTTGGCACACTACCTACAGGCACAACAGCACTGGGCATCCGTGCTTTCGCAGAGACGGAACATCTCGTGGCGCTACGCCTCGGCAGAGCCTCTTTCTGAAAAGGCGAACAGTCGGATACTTGTCACACGAGGAAGGGCCCAGCCCTGAAAGCTCTTGCTCCTCTTCACCGTCCCTTGGCACCCTACCTACAGGCACAACAGCACGGGGGATCTGTGCTTTCCCAGAGACGGAACATCTCACGGGGCTCAGTCTCGGCAAGCCTCTTTCTGAAAAGGCGAACGGTGCGATCCATCTCCCCCGAGGAAGGGCCCAGCCCTGAAAGCTCTTGCTGCTCTTCACCGCCCCTTGGCACCCTACCTACAGGCACAACAGCACCGGGGATCTGTGCTTTCCCAGAGACGGAACCTCTCACGGGGCTCAGTCTCGGCAAGCCTCTTTCTAAAAAGGCGAACGGCCGGATCGTTCTCCCACGAGTAAGGGCCCAGCCCTGAAAGCTCTTGCTGCTCTTCACTGTCCCTTGGCACCCTACCTACAGGCACAACAGCACTGGGGATCTGTGCTTTCCCAGAGACAGAACATCTCAAGGGGCACAGTCTCGGCAAGCCTCTTTCTGAAAAGGCAAACGCCAGATCATTCTCCCATGAGGAAGGGCCCAGCCCTGAAAGCTCTTGCTGCTCTTCACCGTCCCTTGGCACCCTACCTACAGGCACAACAGCACTGGGGATCTGTGCTTTCCCAGAGACGGAACATCTCTCGGGGCTCAGTCTCGGCAAGCCTCTTTCTGAAAAGGCGAACCGCCAGATCATTCTCCCACGAGGAAGGGCCCAGCCCTGAAAGCTCTTGCTGCTCTTCACTGTCCCTTGGCACCCTACCTAAAGGCACAACAGCACCGGGGATCTGTGCTTTCCCAGAGACGGAACATCTCACGGGGCACAGTCTCGGCAAGCCTCTTTCTGAAAAGGCGAACGGTCGGATACTTGTCCCACGAGGAAGGGCCCAGCCCTGAATGCTCTTGCTGCTCTTCACTGTCCCTTGGCACCCTACCTACAGGCACAACAGCACTGGGCATCCGTGCATTTCCAGAGACAGAACATCTCATGGCGCTCAGAGACGGAAAATCCTTTTCTGAAAAGGCGAACGGTCGGATCCTTCTCCCACGAGGAAGGGCCCAGCCCTGAAAGCTCTTGCTGCTCGTCACCGTCCCTTGGCACCCTACCTATAGGCACAACAGCACTGGGGATCTGTGCTTTCCCAGAGACGGAACATCTCACGGGGCTCATTCTCGGCAAGCCTCTTTCTGAAAAGGCGAACGGCCAGATCATTCTCCCACGAGTAAGGGCCCAGCCCTGAAAGCTCTTGCTGCTCTTCACTGTCCCTTGGCACCCTACCTACAGGCACAACAGCACTGTGGATCTGTGTTTTCCCAGGGACGGAACATCTCACGGGGCTCAGTCTCTTCAAGCCTCTTTCTGAAAAGGCGAACGTTCGGATCCTTCTCCCCCGAGGAAGGGACCAGCCCTGAAAGCTCTTGCTGCTCTTCACCGTCCCTTGGCACCCTACCTGCAGGCACAACAGCACTGGGCATCCGTCCTTTCGTAGAGACAGAACATATCGTTGCGCTCCGCCTCGGCAGAGCCTCTTTCTGAAAAGGCGAACGGTCGGATCCTTCTCCCACGAGGAAGGGCCCAGCCCTGAAAGCTCTTGCTGCTCTTCACTGTCCCTTGGCACCCTACCTACAGGCACAACAGCACCAGGGATCTGTGCTTTCCCAGAGACGGAACATCTCACGGGGCTCAGTCTCGGCAAGCCTCTTTCTGAAAAGGCGAACGGTCGGATACTCGTCACACGAGGAAGGGCCCAGCCCTGAAAGCTCTTGCTGCTCTTCACTGTCCCTTGGCACCCTACCTACAGGCACAACAGCACTGGGCATCCGTGCATTCCCAGAGACATAACAACTCTTGGCGCTCTAGAGATGGAACATCCTTTTTCTGAAAAGGCGAACGGTCGGATCCTTCTCCGACGAGGAAGGGCCCAGCCCTGAAAGCTCTTGCTGCTCGTCACCGTCCCTTGGCACCCTACCTACAGGCACAACAGCACTGGGGATTTGTGCTTTCTCAGAGACGGAACATCTCTCGGGGCTCAGTCTCGGCAAGCCTCTTTCTGAAAAGGCGAACCGCCAGATCGTTCTCCCACGAGGAAGGGCTGAGCCCTGAAAGCTCTTGCTGCTCTTCACTGTCCCTTGGCACCCTACCTACAGGCACAACAGCACTGGGCATCCGTGCATTCCCAGAGACAGAACATCTCTTGGCGCTCTAGAGACGGAACATCCTTTTTCTGAAAAGGCGAACGGTCGGATCCTTCTCCCACGAGGAAGGGCCCAGCCCTGAAAGCTCTTGCTGCTCGTCACCGTCCCTTGGCACCCTACCTACAGGCACAACAGCACCGGGGATTTGTGCTTTCCCAGAGATGGAACATCTCTCGGGGCTCAGTCTCGGCAAGCCTCTTTCTGAAAAGGCGAACCGCCAGATCATTCTCCCACGAGGAAGGGCCCAGCCCTGAAAGCTCTTGCTGCTCTTCACTGTCCCTTGGCACCCTACCTAAAGGCACAACAGCACCGGGGATCTGTGCTTTCCCAGAGACGGAACATCTCACGGGGCACAGTCTCGGCAAGCCTCTTTCTGAAAAGGCGAACGGTCGGATACTTGTCCCACGAGGAAGGGCCCAGCCCTGAATGCTCTTGCTGCTCTTCACTGTCCCTTGGCACCCTACCTACAGGCACAACAGCACTGGGCATCCGTGCATTTCCAGAGACAGAACATCTCATGGCGCTCAGAGACGGAAAATCCTTTTCTGAAAAGGCGAACGGTCGGATCCTTCTCCCACGAGGAAGGGCCCAGCCCTGAAAGCTCTTGCTGCTCGTCACCGTCCCTTGGCACCCTACCTATAGGCACAACAGCACTGTGGATCTGTGTTTTCCCAGGGACGGAATATCTCACGGGGCTCAGTCTCGGCAAGCCTCTTTCTGAAAAGGCGCACGGTCCGATCCATTTCCCCCGAGGAAGGGCCCAGCCCTGAAAGCTCTTGCTGCTCTTCACCGTCCCTTGGCACCCTACCTACAGGCACAACAGCACCGGGGATCTGTGCTTTCCCAGAGACGGAACATCTCACGGGGCTCAGTCTCGGCAAGCCTCTTTCTCAAAAGGCGAACGGTGCGATCCATCTCCCCCGAGGAAGGGCCCAGCCCTGAAAGCTCTTGCTGCTCTTCACCGTCCCTTGGCACCCTACCTGCAGGCACAACAGCACTGGGGATCTGTGCTTTCCCAGAGACGGAACATCTCACGGGACTCAGTCTCTTGAAGCCTCTTTCTGAAAAGGCGAACGATCGGATTCTTCTCCCACGAGGAAGGGCCCAGCCCTGAAAGCTCTTGCTGCTCTTCACCGTCCCTTGGCATACTACCTACAGGCACAACAGCACTGGGCATCCGTGCTTTCGCAGAGACGGAACATCTCGTGGCGCTACGCCTCGGCAGAGCCTCTTTCTGAAAAGGCGAACAGTCGGATACTTGTCACACGAGGAAGGGCCCAGCCCTGAAAGCTCTTGCTCCTCTTCACCGTCCCTTGGCACCCTACCTACAGGCACAACAGCACTGTGGATCTGTGCTTTCCCAGAGACGGAACATCTCACGGGGCTCAGTCTCGGCAAGCCTCTTTCTGAAAAGGCGAACGATCGGATCCTTCTCCCACGAGGAAGGGCCCAGCCCTGAAAGCTCTTGGTGCTCGTCACCGTCCCTTGGCACCCTACCTACAGGCACAACAGCACTGGGGATCTGTGCTTTCCCAGAGACGGAATATCTCACGGTGCTCAGCCTCGGCAAGCCTCTTTCTGAAAAGGCGAACGGTGCGATCCATCTCCCCCGAGGAAGGGCCCAGCCCTGAAAGCTCTTGCTGCTCTTCACCGCCCCTTGGCACCCTACCTACAGGCACAACAGCACTGGGCATCCGTGCATTCCCAGAGACAGAACATCTCATGGCACTCAGAGACGGAACATCCTTTTTCTGAAAAGGCGAACGGTCGGATCCTTCTCCCACGAGGAAGGGCCCAGCCCTGAAAGCTCTTGCTGCTCTTCACCGTCCCTTGGCACCCTACCTACAGGCACAACAGCACCGGGGATCTGTGCTTTCCCAGAGACGGAACCTCTCACGGGGCTCAGTCTCGGCAAGCCTCTTTCTGAAAAGGCGAACGGCCGGATCGTTCTCCCACGAGTAAGGGCCCAGCCCTGAAAGCTCTTGCTGCTCTTCACTGTCCCTTGGCACCCTACCTACAGGCACAACAGCACTGGGGATCTGTGCTTTCCCAGAGACAGAACATCTCAAGGGGCACAGTCTCGGCAAGCCTCTTTCTGAAAAGGCAAACGCCAGATCATTCTCCCATGAGGAAGGGCCCAGCCCTGAAAGCTCTTGCTGCTCTTCACCGTCCCTTGGCACCCTACCTACAGGCACAACAGCACTGGGGATCTGTGCTTTCCCAGAGACGGAACATCTCTCGGGGCTCAGTCTCGGCAAGCCTCTTTCTGAAAAGGCGAACCGCCAGATCCTTCTCCCACGAGGAAGGGCCCAGCCCTGAAAGCTCTTGCTGCTCTTCACTGTCCCTTGGCACCCTACCTAAAGGCACAACAGCACCGGGGATCTGTGCTTTCCCAGAGACGGAACATCTCACGGGGCACAGTCTCGGCAAGCCTCTTTCTGAAAAGGCGAACGGTCGGATACTTGTCCCACGAGGAAGGGCCCAGCCCTGAATGCTCTTGCTGCTCTTCACTGTCCCTTGGCACCCTACCTACAGGCACAACAGCACTGGGCATCCGTGCATTTCCAGAGACAGAACATCTCATGGCGCTCAGAGACGGAAAATCCTTTTCTGAAAAGGCGAACGGTCGGATCCTTCTCCCACGAGGAAGGGCCCAGCCCTGAAAGCTCTTGCTGCTCGTCACCGTCCCTTGGCACCCTACCTACAGGCACAACAGCACTGGGGATTTGTGCTTTCTCAGAGACGGAACATCTCTCGGGGCTCAGTCTCGGCAAGCCTCTTTCTGAAAAGGCGAACCGCCAGATCGTTCTCCCACGAGGAAGGGCCGAGCCCTGAAAGCTCTTGCTGCTCTTCACTGTCCCTTGGCACCCTACCTACAGGCACAACAGCACTGTGGATCTGTGTTTTCCCAGGGACGGAATATCTCACGGGGCTCAGTCTCGGCAAGCCTCTTTCTGAAAAGGCGCACGGTCCGATCCATTTCCCCCGAGGAAGGGCCCAGCCCTGAAAGCTCTTGCTGCTCTTCACCGTCCCTTGGCACCCTACCTGCAGGCACAACAGCACTGGGGATCTGTGCTTTCCCAGAGACGGAACATCTCACGGGGCTCAGTCTCTTCAAGCCTCTTTCTGAAAAGGCGAACGGTCGGATCCATCTCCCCCGAGGAAGGGCCCAGCCCTGAAAGATCTTGCTGCTCTTCACCGTCCCTTGGCACCCTACGTACAGGCACAACAGCACTGGGGATCCGTGCTTTCGCAGAGACGGAACATCTCCTGGCGCTCCGAATCGTCAGAGCCTCTTTCTGAAAAGGCGAACGGTCGGATCATTCTCCCACGAGGAAGGGCCCAGCCCTGAAAGCTCTTGCTGCTCTTCACCGTCCCTTGGCACCCTACCTACAGGCACAACAGCACCGGGGATCTGTGCTTTCCCAGAGACGGAACATCTCACGGGGCTCAGTCTCGGCAAGCCTCTTTCTCAAAAGGCGAACGGTGCGATCCATCTCCCCCGAGGAAGGGCCCAGCCCTGAAAGCTCTTGCTGCTCTTCACCGTCCCTTGGCACCCTACCTGCAGGCACAACAGCACTGGGGATCTGTGCTTTCCCAGAGACGGAACATCTCACGGGACTCAGTCTCTTGAAGCCTCTTTCTGAAAAGGCGAACGATCGGATCCTTGTCCCACGAGGAAGGGCCCAGCCCTGAAAGCTCTTGCTGCTCTTCACCGCCCCTTGGCACCCTACCTACAGGCACAACAGCACTGGGGATCTGTGCTTTCCCAGAGACGGAATATCTCACGGTGCTCAGTCTCGGCAAGCCTATTTCTGAAAAGGCGAACGGTTGGATCCTTCTCCCAAGAGGAAGGGCCCAGCCCTGAAAGCTCTTGCTGCTCTTCACTGTCCCTTGGCACCCTACCTACAGGCACAACAGCACTGGGGATCTGTGCTTTCCCAGAGACGGAACATCTCACGGGGCTCAGTCTCGGCAAGCCTCTTTCTGAAAATGCGAACGGTCGGATCCTTCTCCCCCGAGGAAGGGCCCAGCCCTGAAAGCTCTTGCTGCTCGTCACCGTCCCTTGGCACCCTACCTACAGGCACAACAGCACTGGGCATCCGTGCTTTCGCAGAGACGGAACATCTCGTGGCGCTACTCCTCGGCAGAGCCTCTTTCTGAAAAGGCGAACAGTCGGATACTTGTCACACGAGGAAAGGCCCAGCCCTGAAAGCTCTTGCTGCTCTTCACCATCCCTTGGCACCCTACCTACATGCACAACAGCACCGGGGATCTGTGCTTTCCCAGAGACGGAACATCTCACGGAGCTCAGTCTCGGCAAGCCTCTTTCTGAAAAGGCGAACGGCCGGATCGTTCTCCCACGAGTAAGGGCCCAGCCCTGAATGCTCTTGCTGCTCTTCACTGTCCCTTGGCACCCTACCTACAGGCACAACAGCACTGGGCATCCGTGCATTCCCAGAGACAGAACATCTCTTGGCGCTCTAGAGACGGAACATCCTTTTTCTGAAAAGGCGAACGGTCGGATCCTTCTCCCACGAGGAAGGGCCCAGCCCTGAAAGCTCTTGCTGCTCGTCACCGTCCCTTGGCACCCTACCTACAGGCACAACAGCACCGGGGATTTGTGCTTTCCCAGAGATGGAACATCTCTCGGGGCTCAGTCTCGGCAAGCCTCTTTCTGAAAAGGCGAACCGCCAGATCATTCCCCCACGAGGAAGGGCCCAGCCCTGAAAGCTCTTGCTGCTCTTCACTGTCCCTTGGCACCCTACCTAAAGGCACAACAGCACCGGGGATCTGTGCTTTCCCAGAGACGGAACATCTCACGGGGCACAGTCTCGGCAAGCCTCTTTCTGAAAAGGCGAACGGTCGGATACTTGTCCCACGAGGAAGGGCCCAGCCCTGAATGCTCTTGCTGCTCTTCACTGTCCCTTGGCACCCTACCTACAGGCACAACAGCACTGGGCATCCGTGCATTCCCAGAGACAGAACATCTCATGGCACTCAGAGACGGAACATCCTTTTTCTGAAAAGGCGAACGGTCGGATCCTTCTCCCACGAGGAAGGGCCCAGCCCTGAAAGCTCTTGCTGCTCTTCACCGTCCCTTGGCACCCTACCTACAGGCACAACAGCACCGGGGATCTGTGCTTTCCCAGAGACGGAACCTCTCACGGGGCTCAGTCTCGGCAAGCCTCTTTCTGAAAAGGCGAACGGCCGGATCGTTCTCCCACGAGTAAGGGCCCAGCCCTGAAAGCTCTTGCTGCTCTTCACTGTCCCTTGGCACCCTACCTACAGGCACAACAGCACTGGGGATCTGTGCTTTCCCAGAGACAGAACATCTCAAGGGGCACAGTCTCGGCAAGCCTCTTTCTGAAAAGGCAAACGCCAGATCATTCTCCCATGAGGAAGGGCCCAGCCCTGAAAGCTCTTGCTGCTCTTCACCGTCCCTTGGCACCCTACCTACAGGCACAACAGCACTGGGGATCTGTGCTTTCCCAGAGACGGAACATCTCTCGGGGCTCAGTCTCGGCAAGCCTCTTTCTGAAAAGGCGAACCGCCAGATCCTTCTCCCACGAGGAAGGGCCCAGCCCTGAAAGCTCTTGCTGCTCTTCACTGTCCCTTGGCACCCTACCTAAAGGCACAACAGCACCGGGGATCTGTGCTTTCCCAGAGACGGAACATCTCACGGGGCACAGTCTCGGCAAGCCTCTTTCTGAAAAGGCGAACGGTCGGATACTTGTCCCACGAGGAAGGGCCCAGCCCTGAATGCTCTTGCTGCTCTTCACTGTCCCTTGGCACCCTACCTACAGGCACAACAGCACTGGGCATCCGTGCATTTCCAGAGACAGAACATCTCATGGCGCTCAGAGACGGAAAATCCTTTTCTGAAAAGGCGAACGGTCGGATCCTTCTCCCACGAGGAAGGGCCCAGCCCTGAAAGCTCTTGCTGCTCGTCACCGTCCCTTGGCACCCTACCTACAGGCACAACAGCACTGGGGATTTGTGCTTTCTCAGAGACGGAACATCTCTCGGGGCTCAGTCTCGGCAAGCCTCTTTCTGAAAAGGCGAACCGCCAGATCGTTCTCCCACGAGGAAGGGCCGAGCCCTGAAAGCTCTTGCTGCTCTTCACTGTCCCTTGGCACCCTACCTACAGGCACAACAGCACTGTGGATCTGTGTTTTCCCAGGGACGGAATATCTCACGGGGCTCAGTCTCGGCAAGCCTCTTTCTGAAAAGGCGCACGGTCCGATCCATTTCCCCCGAGGAAGGGCCCAGCCCTGAAAGCTCTTGCTGCTCTTCACCGTCCCTTGGCACCCTACCTGCAGGCACAACAGCACTGGGGATCTGTGCTTTCCCAGAGACGGAACATCTCACGGGGCTCAGTCTCTTCAAGCCTCTTTCTGAAAAGGCGAACGGTCGGATCCATCTCCCCCGAGGAAGGGCCCAGCCCTGAAAGATCTTGCTGCTCTTCACCGTCCCTTGGCACCCTACGTACAGGCACAACAGCACTGGGGATCCGTGCTTTCGCAGAGACGGAACATCTCCTGGCGCTCCGAATCGTCAGAGCCTCTTTCTGAAAAGGCGAACGGTCGGATCATTCTCCCACGAGGAAGGGCCCAGCCCTGAAAGCTCTTGCTGCTCTTCACCGTCCCTTGGCACCCTACCTACAGGCACAACAGCACCGGGGATCTGTGCTTTCCCAGAGACGGAACATCTCACGGGGCTCAGTCTCGGCAAGCCTCTTTCTCAAAAGGCGAACGGTGCGATCCATCTCCCCCGAGGAAGGGCCCAGCCCTGAAAGCTCTTGCTGCTCTTCACCGTCCCTTGGCACCCTACCTGCAGGCACAACAGCACTGGGGATCTGTGCTTTCCCAGAGACGGAACATCTCACGGGACTCAGTCTCTTGAAGCCTCTTTCTGAAAAGGCGAACGATCGGATCCTTGTCCCACGAGGAAGGGCCCAGCCCTGAAAGCTCTTGCTGCTCTTCACCGCCCCTTGGCACCCTACCTACAGGCACAACAGCACTGGGGATCTGTGCTTTCCCAGAGACGGAATATCTCACGGTGCTCAGTCTCGGCAAGCCTATTTCTGAAAAGGCGAACGGTTGGATCCTTCTCCCAAGAGGAAGGGCCCAGCCCTGAAAGCTCTTGCTGCTCTTCACTGTCCCTTGGCACCCTACCTACAGGCACAACAGCACTGGGGATCTGTGCTTTCCCAGAGACGGAACATCTCACGGGGCTCAGTCTCGGCAAGCCTCTTTCTGAAAATGCGAACGGTCGGATCCTTCTCCCCCGAGGAAGGGCCCAGCCCTGAAAGCTCTTGCTGCTCGTCACCGTCCCTTGGCACCCTACCTACAGGCACAACAGCACTGGGCATCCGTGCTTTCGCAGAGACGGAACATCTCGTGGCGCTACTCCTCGGCAGAGCCTCTTTCTGAAAAGGCGAACAGTCGGATACTTGTCACACGAGGAAAGGCCCAGCCCTGAAAGCTCTTGCTGCTCTTCACCATCCCTTGGCACCCTACCTACATGCACAACAGCACCGGGGATCTGTGCTTTCCCAGAGACGGAACATCTCACGGAGCTCAGTCTCGGCAAGCCTCTTTCTGAAAAGGCGAACGGCCGGATCGTTCTCCCACGAGTAAGGGCCCAGCCCTGAATGCTCTTGCTGCTCTTCACTGTCCCTTGGCACCCTACCTACAGGCACAACAGCACTGGGCATCCGTGCATTCCCAGAGACAGAACATCTCTTGGCGCTCTAGAGACGGAACATCCTTTTTCTGAAAAGGCGAACGGTCGGATCCTTCTCCCACGAGGAAGGGCCCAGCCCTGAAAGCTCTTGCTGCTCGTCACCGTCCCTTGGCACCCTACCTACAGGCACAACAGCACCGGGGATTTGTGCTTTCCCAGAGATGGAACATCTCTCGGGGCTCAGTCTCGGCAAGCCTCTTTCTGAAAAGGCGAACCGCCAGATCATTCTCCCATGAGGAAGGGCCCAGCCCTGAAAGCTCTTGCTGCTCTTCACTGTCCCTTGGCACCCTACCTAAAGGCACAACAGCACCGGGGATCTGTGCTTTCCCAGAGACGGAACATCTCACGGGGCACAGTCTCGGCAAGCCTCTTTCTGAAAAGGCGAACGGTCGGATACTTGTCCCACGAGGAAGGGCCCAGCCCTGAATGCTCTTGCTGCTCTTCACTGTCCCTTGGCACCCTACCTACAGGCACAACAGCACTGGGCATCCGTGCATTTCCAGAGACAGAACATCTCATGGCGCTCAGAGACGGAAAATCCTTTTCTGAAAAGGCGAACGGTCGGATCCTTCTCCCACGAGGAAGGGCCCAGCCCTGAAAGCTCTTGCTGCTCTTCACTGTCCCTTGGCACCCTACCTACAGGCACAACAGCACCAGGGATCTGTGCTTTCCCAGAGACGGAACATCTCACGGGGCTCAGTCTCGGCAAGCCTCTTTCTGAAAAGGCGAACGGTCGGATACTCGTCACACGAGGAAGGGCCCAGCCCTGAAAGCTCTTGCTGCTCTTCACTGTCCCTTGGCACCCTACCTACAGGCACAACAGCACTGGGCATCCGTGCATTCCCAGAGACATAACAACTCTTGGCGCTCTAGAGACGGAACATCCTTTTTCTGAAAAGGCGAACGGTCGGATCCTTCTCCGACGAGGAAGGGCCCAGCCCTGAAAGCTCTTGCTGCTCATCACCGTCCCTTGGCACCCTACCTACAGGCACAACAGCACTGGGGATTTGTGCTTTCTCAGAGACGGAACATCTCTCGGGGCTCAGTCTCGGCAAGCCTCTTTCTGAAAAGGCGAACCGCCAGATCGTTCTCCCACGAGGAAGGGCCGAGCCCTGAAAGCTCTTGCTGCTCTTCACTGTCCCTTGGCACCCTACCTACAGGCACAACAGCACTGTGGATCTGTGTTTTCCCAGGGACGGAATATCTCACGGGGCTCAGTCTCGGCAAGCCTCTTTCTGAAAAGGCGCACGGTCCGATCCATTTCCCCCGAGGAAGGGCCCAGCCCTGAAAGCTCTTGCTGCTCTTCACCGTCCCTTGGCACCCTACCTGCAGGCACAACAGCACTGGGGATCTGTGCTTTCCCAGAGACGGAACATCTCACGGGGCTCAGTCTCTTCAAGCCTCTTTCTGAAAAGGCGAACGGTCGGATCCATCTCCCCCGAGGAAGGGCCCAGCCCTGAAAGCTCTTGCTGCTCTTCACCGTCCCTTGGCACCCTACGTACAGGCACAACAGCACTGGGGATCCGTGCTTTCGCAGAGACGGAACATCTCGTGGCGCTCCGAATCGTCAGAGCCTCTTTCTGAAAAGGCGAACGGTCGGATCCTTCTCCCACGAGGAAGGGCCCAGCCCTGAAAGCTCTTGCTGCTCTTCACCGTCCCTTGGCACCCTACCTACAGGCACAACAGCACGGGGGATCTGTGCTTTCCCAGAGACGGAACATCTCACGGGGCTCAGTCTCGGCAAGCCTCTTTCTGAAAAGGCGAACGATCGGATCCTTCTCCCACGAGGAAGGGCCCAGCCCTGAAAGCTCTTGGTGCTCGTCACCGTCCCTTGGCACCCTACCTACAGGCACAACAGCACTGGGGATCTGTGCTTTCCCAGAGACGGAATATCTCACGGTGCTCAGCCTCGGCAAGCCTCTTTCTGAAAAGGCGAACGGTGCGATCCATCTCCCCCGAGGAAGGGCCCAGCCCTGAAAGCTCTTGCTGCTCTTCACCGCCCCTTGGCACCCTACCTACAGGCACAACAGCACTGGGCATCCGTGCATTCCCAGAGACAGAACATCTCATGGCACTCAGAGACGGAACATCCTTTTTCTGAAAAGGCGAACGGTCGGATCCTTCTCCCACGAGGAAGGGCCCAGCCCTGAAAGCTCTTGCTGCTCTTCACCGTCCCTTGGCACCCTACCTACAGGCACAACAGCACCGGGGATCTGTGCTTTCCCAGAGACGGAACCTCTCACGGGGCTCAGTCTCGGCAAGCCTCTTTCTGAAAAGGCGAACGGCCGGATCGTTCTCCCACGAGTAAGGGCCCAGCCCTGAAAGCTCTTGCTGCTCTTCACTGTCCCTTGGCACCCTACCTACAGGCACAACAGCACTGGGGATCTGTGCTTTCCCAGAGACAGAACATCTCAAGGGGCACAGTCTCGGCAAGCCTCTTTCTGAAAAGGCAAACGCCAGATCATTCTCCCATGAGGAAGGGCCCAGCCCTGAAAGCTCTTGCTGCTCTTCACCGTCCCTTGGCACCCTACCTACAGGCACAACAGCACTGGGGATCTGTGCTTTCCCAGAGACGGAACATCTCTCGGGGCTCAGTCTCGGCAAGCCTCTTTCTGAAAAGGCGAACCGCCAGATCATTCTCCCACGAGGAAGGGCCCAGCCCTGAAAGCTCTTGCTGCTCTTCACTGTCCCTTGGCACCCTACCTAAAGGCACAACAGCACCGGGGATCTGTGCTTTCCCAGAGACGGAACATCTCACGGGGCACAGTCTCGGCAAGCCTCTTTCTGAAAAGGCGAACGGTCGGATACTTGTCCCACGAGGAAGGGCCCAGCCCTGAATGCTCTTGCTGCTCTTCACTGTCCCTTGGCACCCTACCTACAGGCACAACAGCACTGGGCATCCGTGCATTTCCAGAGACAGAACATCTCATGGCGCTCAGAGACGGAAAATCCTTTTCTGAAAAGGCGAACGGTCGGATCCTTCTCCCACGAGGAAGGGCCCAGCCCTGAAAGCTCTTGCTGCTCGTCACCGTCCCTTGGCACCCTACCTATAGGCACAACAGCACTGGGGATCTGTGCTTTCCCAGAGACGGAACATCTCACGGGGCTCATTCTCGGCAAGCCTCTTTCTGAAAAGGCGAACGGCCAGATCATTCTCCCACGAGTAAGGGCCCAGCCCTGAAAGCTCTTGCTGCTCTTCACTGTCCCTTGGCACCCTACCTACAGGCACAACAGCACTGGGGATCTGTGTTTTCCCAGGGACGGAACATCTCACGGGGCTCAGTCTCTTCAAGCCTCTTTCTGAAAAGGCGAACGGTCGGATCCTTCTCCCCCGAGGAAGGGTCCAGCCCTGAAAGCTCTTGCTGCTCTTCACCGTCCCTTGGCACCCTACCTGCAGGCACAACAGCACTGGGCATCCGTCCTTTCGTAGAGACAGAACATATCGTTGCGCTCCGCCTCGGCAGAGCCTCTTTCTGAAAAGGCGAACGGTCGGATCATTCTCCCACGAGGAAGGGCCCAGCCCTGAAAGCTCTTGCTGCTCTTCACTGTCCCTTGGCACCCTACCTACAGGCACAACAGCACCAGGGATCTGTGCTTTCCCAGAGACGGAACATCTCACGGGGCTCAGTCTCGGCAAGCCTCTTTCTGAAAAGGCGAACGGTCGGATACTCGTCACACGAGGAAGGGCCCAGCCCTGAAAGCTCTTGCTGCTCTTCACTGTCCCTTGGCACCCTACCTACAGGCACAACAGCACTGGGCATCCGTGCATTCCCAGAGACAGAACAACTCTTGGCGCTCTAGAGACGGAACATCCTTTTTCTGAAAAGGCGAACGGTCGGATCCTTCTCCGACGAGGAAGGGCCCAGCCCTGAAAGCTCTTGCTGCTCGTCACCGTCCCTTGGCACCCTACCTACAGGCACAACAGCACTGGGGATTTGTGCTTTCTCAGAGACGGAACATCTCTCGGGGCTCAGTCTCGGCAAGCCTCTTTCTGAAAAGGCGAACCGCCAGATCGTTCTCCCACGAGGAAGGGCCGAGCCCTGAAAGCTCTTGCTGCTCTTCACTGTCCCTTGGCACCCTACCTACAGGCACAACAGCACTGTGGATCTGTGTTTTCCCAGGGACGGAATATCTCACGGGGCTCAGTCTCGGCAAGCCTCTTTCTGAAAAGGCGCACGGTCCGATCCATTTCCCCCGAGGAAGGGCCCAGCCCTGAAAGCTCTTGCTGCTCTTCACCGTCCCTTGGCACCCTACCTGCAGGCACAACAGCACTGGGGATCTGTGCTTTCCCAGAGACGGAACATCTCACGGGGCTCAGTCTCTTCAAGCCTCTTTCTGAAAAGGCGAACGGTCGGATCCATCTCCCCCGAGGAAGGGCCCAGCCCTGAAAGATCTTGCTGCTCTTCACCGTCCCTTGGCACCCTACGTACAGGCACAACAGCACTGGGGATCCGTGCTTTCGCAGAGACGGAACATCTCCTGGCGCTCCGAATCGTCAGAGCCTCTTTCTGAAAAGGCGAACGGTCGGATCATTCTCCCACGAGGAAGGGCCCAGCCCTGAAAGCTCTTGCTGCTCTTCACCGTCCCTTGGCACCCTACCTACAGGCACAACAGCACCGGGGATCTGTGCTTTCCCAGAGACGGAACATCTCACGGGGCTCAGTCTCGGCAAGCCTCTTTCTCAAAAGGCGAACGGTGCGATCCATCTCCCCCGAGGAAGGGCCCAGCCCTGAAAGCTCTTGCTGCTCTTCACCGTCCCTTGCCACCCTACCTGCAGGCACAACAGCACTGGGGATCTGTGCTTTCCCAGAGACGGAACATCTCACGGGACTCAGTCTCTTGAAGCCTCTTTCTGAAAAGGCGAACGATCGGATCCTTGTCCCACGAGGAAGGGCCCAGCCCTGAATGCTCTTGCTGCTCTTCACCGCCCCTTGGCACCCTACCTACAGGCACAACAGCACTGGGGATCTGTGCTTTCCCAGAGACGGAATATCTCACGGTGCTCAGCCTCGGCAAGCCTCTTTCTGAAAAGGCGAACGGTGCGATCCATCTCCCCCGAGGAAGGGCCCAGCCCTGAAAGCTCTTGCTGCTCTTCACCGCCCCTTGGCACCCTACCTACAGGCACAACAGCACTGGGCATCCGTGCATTCCCAGAGACAGAACATCTCATGGCACTCAGAGACGGAACATCCTTTTTCTGAAAAGGCGAACGGTCGGATCCTTCTCCCACGAGGAAGGGCCCAGCCCTGAAAGCTCTTGCTGCTCTTCACCGTCCCTTGGCACCCTACCTACAGGCACAACAGCACCGGGGATCTGTGCTTTCCCAGAGACGGAACCTCTCACGGGGCTCAGTCTCGGCAAGCCTCTTTCTGAAAAGGCGAACGGCCGGATCGTTCTCCCACGAGTAAGGGCCCAGCCCTGAAAGCTCTTGCTGCTCTTCACTGTCCCTTGGCACCCTACCTACAGGCACAACAGCACTGGGGATCTGTGCTTTCCCAGAGACAGAACATCTCAAGGGGCACAGTCTCGGCAAGCCTCTTTCTGAAAAGGCAAACGCCAGATCATTCTCCCATGAGGAAGGGCCCAGCCCTGAAAGCTCTTGCTGCTCTTCACCGTCCCTTGGCACCCTACCTACAGGCACAACAGCACTGGGGATCTGTGCTTTCCCAGAGACGGAATATCTCACGGTGCTCAGTCTCGGCAAGCCTATTTCTGAAAAGGCGAACGGTTGGATCCTTCTCCCCCGAGGAAGGGCCCAGCCCTGAAAGCTCTTGCTGCTCTTCACTGTCCCTTGGCACCCTACCTACAGGCACAACAGCACTGGGGATCTGTGCTTTCCCAGAGACGGAACATCTCACGGGGCTCAGTCTCGGCAAGCCTTTTTCTGAAAAGGCAAACGGTCGGACCCATCTCCCCCGAGCAAGGGCCCAGCCCTGAAAGCTCTTGCTGCTCTTCACCGCCCCTTGGCACCCTACCTACAGGCACAACAGCACCAGGGATCTCTGCTTTCCCAGAGACGGAACATCTCACGGCGCTCAGTCTCGGCATGTCTCTTTCTGAAAAGGCGAACGGTCGGATACTTGTCCCACGAGGAAGTGCCCAGCCCTGAAAGCTCTTGCTGCTCTTCACCGCCCCTTGGCACCCTACCTACAGGCACAACAGCACTGGGCATCCGTGCATTCCCAGAGACAGAACATCTCTTGGCGCTCTAGAGACGGAACATCCTTGTTCTGAAAAGGCGAACGGTCGGATCCTTCTCCCACGAGGAAGGGCCCAGCCCTGAAAGCTCTTGCTGCTCGTCACCGTCCCTTGGCACCCTACCTACAGGCACAACAGCACTGGGGATTTGAGCTTTCCCAGTGACGGAACTTCTCTCGGGGCTCAGTCTCGGCAAGCCTCTTTCTGAAAAGGCGAACCACCAGATCATTCTCCCCCGAGGAAGGGCCCAGCCCTGAAAGCTCTTGCTGCTCTTCACTGTCCCTTGGCACCCTACGTACAGGCACAACAGCACTGTGGATCTGTGTTTTCCCAGGGACGGAATATCTCACGGGGCTCAGTCTCTTCAAGCCTCTTTCTGAAAAGGCGAACGGTCGGATCCTTCTCCCCCGAGGAAGGGCCCAGCCCTGAAAGCTCTTGCTGCTCTTTACCGTCCCTTGGCACCCTACCTGCAGGCACAACAGCACTGGGCATCCGTGCTTTCGCAGAGACAGAACATATCGTTGCGCTCCGCCTCGGCAGAGCCTCTTTCTGAAAAGTCGAACGGCCAGATCCTTCTCCCACGAGTAAGTGCCCAGCCCTGAAAGCTCTTGCTGCTCTTCACTGTCCCTTGGCACCCTACCTACAGGCACAACAGCACTGGGGATCTGTGCTTTTCCAGAGACGGAATATCTCACGGGGCTCAGTCTCGGCAAGCCTCTTTCTGAAAAGGCGAACGGTGTGATCCATCTCCCCCGAGGAAGGGCCCAGTCCTGAAAGCTCTTGCTGCTCTTCACCGTCCCTTGCCACCCTACCTGCAGGCACAACAGCACTGGGGATCTGTGCTTTCCCAGAGACGGAACATCTCACGGGACTCAGTCTCTTGAAGCCTCTTTCTGAAAAGGCGAACGGTCGGATCCTTCTCCCACGAGGAAGGGCCCAGCCCTGAAAGCTCTTGCTGCTCTTCACTGTCCCTTGGCACCCTACCTACAGGCACAACAGCACTGGGGATCCTTGCTTTCGCAGAGACGGAACATCTCGTGGTGTTACGCCACTGCAGAGCCTCTTTCTGAAAAGGCGAACGGTCGGATCCTTCTCCCACGAGGAAGGGCCCAACCCTGAAAGCTCTTGCTGCTCTTCACCGTCCCTTGTGGCCCTACCTACAGGCACAACAGCACCAGGGATCTGTGCTTTCCCAGAGACGGAATATCTCACGGTGCTCAGTCTCGGCAGAGCCTATTTCTGAAAAGGCGAACGGTTGGATCCTTCTCTCCCGAGGAAGGGCCCAGCCCTGAAAGCTCTTGCTGCTCTTCACCGTCCCTTGGCACCCTACCTACAGGCACAACAGCACTGGGGATCTGTGCTTTCCCAGAGACGGAATATCTCACGGTGCTCAGTCTCGGCAAGCCTCTTTCTGAAAGGCGAACGGTGCGATCCATCTCCCCCGAGGAAGGGCCCAGCCCTGAAAGCTCTTGCTGCTCTTCACCGTCCCTTGTGGCCCTACCTACAGGCACAACAGCACTGGGGATCCGTGCTTTCCCAGAGACAGAACATCTCATGGCGCTCAGAGATGGAACATCCTTTTTCTGAAAAGGCGAACGGTCGGATCCTTGTCCCACGAGGAAGGGCCCAGCCCTGAAAGCTCTTGCTGCTCTTCACCGTCCCTTGGCACCCTACCTACAGGCACAACAGCACTGGGGATCTGTGCTTTCCCAGAGATGGAACATCTCACGGGGCTCAGTGTCGGCAAGCCTCTTTCTGAAAAGGCGAACGGTCGGATATTTGTCCCACGAGGAAGGGCCCAGCCCTGAAAGCTCTTGCTGCTCTTCACCGTCCCTTGGCACCGTACCTACAGGCACAACAGCACTGGGGATCTGTGCTTTCGCAGAGACGGAACATCTCACGGGGCTCTGTCTCGGCAAGAATCTTTCTGAAAAGGCGAACGGCCAGATCCTTCTCCCACGAGGAAGGGCCTAGCCCTGAAAGCTCTTGCTGCTCTTCACTGTCCCTTGGCACCCTACCTACAGGCACAAAAGCACTGGGGATCTGTGTTTTCCCAGAGACGGAATATCTCACGGGGCTCAGTCTCGGCAAGCCTCTTTCTGAAAAGGCGAACGGTGCGATCCATCTCCCCCGAGGAAGGGCCCAGCCCTGAAAGCTCTTGCTGCTCTTCACCGTCCCTTGGCACCCTACCTACAGGCACAACAGCACTGGGCATCCGTGCATTCCCAGAGACGAAACATCTCATGGCGCTCAGAGACGGAACATCCTTTTTATGAAAAGGCGAACGGTCGGATACTTGTCCCACGAGTAAGGGCCCAGCCCTGAAAGCTCTTGCTGCTCTTCACCGTCCCTTGGCACCCTACCTACAGGCAAAACAGCACTGGGCATCCGTGCATTCCCAGAGACGAAACATCTCATGGCGCTCAGAGACGGAACATCCTTTTTCTGAAAAGGCGAACGGTCGGATCCTTCTCCCCCGAGGAAGGGCCCAGCCCTGAAAGCTCTTGCTGCTCTTCACTGTCCCTTGGCACCCTACCTACAGGCAGAACAGCACCGGGGATCTGTGCTTTCCCAGAGATGGAACATCTCACTGCGCTCAGTCTCGTCAAGCCTCTTTCTGAAAAGGCGAACGGCCAGATCCTTCTCCCACGAGGAAGGGCCCAGCCCTGAATGCTCTTGCTGCTCTTCACTGTCCCTTGGCACCCTACCTACATGCACAACAGCACTGGGGATCTGTGCATTCCCAGAGACAGAACATCTGATGGCGCTCAGAGACGGAACCTCCTTTTTCTGAAAAGGCGAACGGTCGGATCTTTCTCCCACGAGGAAGGGACCAGCCCTGAAAGCTCTTGCTGCTCTTCACTGTCCCTTGGCACCCTACCTACAGGCACAACAGCACCGGGGATCTGTGCTTTCCCAGAGACGGAACATCTCACGGGGCTCAGTCTCGTCAAGCCTCTTTCTGAAAAGGTGAACGGCCGGATCGTTCTCCCACGAGTAAGGGCCCAGCCCTGAAAGCTCTTGCTGCTCTTCACTGTCCCTTGGCACCCTACCTACAGGCACAACAGCACTGGGGATCTGTGCTTTCCCAGAGACAGAACATCTCATGGGGCACAGTCTCGGCAAGCCTCTTTCTGAAAAGGCAAACGCCGGATCATTCTCCCATGAGGAAGGGCCCAGCCCTGAAAGCTCTTGCTGCTCTTCACCGTCCCTTGGCACCCTACCTACAGGCACAACAGCACTGGGGATCTGTGCTTTCCCAGAGACGGAATATCTCACGGTGCTCAGTCTAGGCAAGCTATTTCTGAAAAGGCGAACGGTTGGATCCTTCTCCCCCGAGGAAGGGCCCAGCCCTGAAAGCTCTTGCTGCTCTTCACTGTCCCTTGGCACCCTACCTACAGGCACAACAGCACTGGGGATTCGTGCTTTCGCAGAGACGGAACATCTCGTGGCGCTACGCCTCGGCAGAGCCTCTTTCTGAAAACGCGAACAGTCGAATACTTGTCACACGAGGAAGGGCCCAGCCCTGAATGCTCTTGCTGCTCTTCACTGTCCCTTGGCACCCTACCTACAGGCACAACAGCACTGGGCATCCGTGCATTCCCAGAGACAGAACATCTCATGGCGCTCAGAGACGGAAAATCCTTTTCTGAAAAGGCGAACGGTCGGATCCTTCTCCCACGAGGAAGGGCCCAGCCCTGAAAGCTCTTGCTGCTCATCACCGTCCCTTGGCACCCTACGTACAGGCACAACAGCACTGGGGATCTGTGCTTTCCCAGAGACGGAACATCTCACGGGGCTCATTCTCGGCAAGCCTCTTTCTGAAAAGGCGAACGGCCAGATCCTTCTCCCACGAGTAAGGGCCCAGCCCTGAAAGCTCTTGCTGCTCTTCACTGTCCCTTGGCACCCTACCTACAGGCACAACAGCACTGGGGATCTGTGCTTTTCCAGAGACGGAATATCTCACGGGGCTCAGTCTCGGCAAGCCTCTTTCTGAAAAGGCGAACGGTGCGATCCATCTCCCCCGAGGAAGGGCCCAGTCCTGAAAGCTCTTGCTGCTCTTCACCGTCCCTTGCCACCCTACCTACAGGCACAACAGCACTGGGGATCTGTGCTTTCCCAGAGACGGATCATCTCACGGGGCTCAGTCTCGGCAGAGCCTCTTTCTGAAAAGGTGAACGGTCGGATCCTTCTCCCACGAGGAAGGGCCTAGCCCTGAAAGCTCTTGCTGCTCTTCACCGTCCCTTGGCGCCGTACCTACAGGCACAACAGCACTGGGGATCCATGCTGTCGCAGAGACGGAACATCTCGTGGCGTTACGCCTCGGCAGAGCCTCTTTCTGAAAAGGCGAACGGTCGGATCCTTCTCCCACGAGGAAGGGCCCAACCCTGAAAGCTCTTGCTGCTCTTCACCGTCCCTTGTGGCCCTACCTACAGGCACAACAGCACTGGGGATCTGTGCTTTCCCAGAGACGGAATATCTCACGGTGCTCAGTCTCGGCAGAGCCTATTTCTGAAAAGGCGAACGGTTGGATCCTTCTCTCCCGAGGAAGGGCCCAGCCCTGAAAGCTCTTGCTGCTCTTCACCGTCCCTTGGCACCCTACCTAAAGGCACAACAGCACTGGGGATCTGTGCTTTCCCAGAGACGGAATATCTCACGGTGCTCAGTCTCGGCAAGCCTCTTTCTGAAAAGGCGAACGGTGCGATCCATCTCCCCCGAGGAAGGGCCCAGCCCTGAAAGCTCTTGCTGCTCTTCACCGTCCCTTGTGGCCCTACCTACAGGCACAACAGCACTGGGGATCCGTGCTTTCCCAGAGACAGAACATCTCATGGCGCTCAGAGATGGAACATCCTTTTTCTGAAAAGGCGAACGGTCGGATCCTTGTCCCACGAGGAAGGGCCCAGCCCTGAAAGCTCTTGCTGCTCTTCACCGTCCCTTGGCACCCTATCTACAGGCAAAACAGCACTGGGCATCCGTGCTTTCCCAGAGACAGAACATCTCATGGCGCTCAGAGACGGAACATCATTTTCTGAAAAGGCGAACGGTCGGATCCTTCTCCCACGAGGAAGGGCCCAGCCCTGAAAGCTCTTGCTGCTCTTCACTGTCCCTTGGCACCCTACCTACAGGCACAACAGCACCGGGGATCTGTGCTTTCCCAGAGACGGAACATCTCACGGGGCTCAGTCTCGTCAAGCCTCTTTCTGAAAAGGCGAACGGCCGGATCGTTCTCCCACGAGTAAGGGCCCAGCCCTGAAAGCTCTTGCTGCTCTTCACTGTCCCTTGGCACCCTACCTACAGGCACAACAGCACTGGGGATCTGTGCTTTCCCAGAGACAGAACATCTCACGGGGCACAGTCTCGGCAAGCCTCTTTCTGAAAAGGCAAACGCCGGATCATTCTCCCATGAGGAAGGGCCCAGCCCTGAAAGCTCTTGCTGCTCTTCACCGTCCCTTGGCACCCTACCTACAGGCACAACAGCACTGGGGATCTGTGCTTTCCCAGAGACGGAATATCTCACGGTGCTCAGTCTAGGCAAGCTATTTCTGAAAAGGCGAACGGTTGGATCCTTCTCCCCCGAGGAAGGGCCCAGCCCTGAAAGCTCTTGCTGCTCTTCACTGTCCCTTGGCACCCTACCTACAGGCACAACAGCACTGGGGATCCATGCTTTCGCAGAGACGGAACATCTCGTGGCGCTACGCCTCGGCAGAGCCTCTTTCTGAAAAGGCGAACAGTCGAATACTTGTCACACGAGGAAGGTCCTAGCCCTGAAAGCTTTTGCTGCTCTTCACCGTCCCTTGGCACCCTACCTACAGGCACAACAGCACTGGGGATCTCTGCTTTCCCAGAGACGGAATATCTCACGGGGCTCAGTCTCGGCAAGCCTCTTTCTCAAAAGGCGAACGGTGCGATCCATCTCCCCCGAGGAAGGGCCCAGCCCTGAAAGCTCTTGCTGCTCTTCACCGTCCCTTGGCACCCTACCTACAGGCACAACAGCACTGGGCAACCGTGCATTCCCAGAGACAGAACATCTCATGGCGCTCAGAGACGGAACATCCTTTTTCTGAAAAGGCGAACGGTCGGATTCTTCTTTCACGAGAAAGGGCCCAGCCCTGAAAGCTCTTGCTGCTCGTCACCGTCCCTTGGCACACTACCTACAGGCACAACAGCACTGGGGATCTGTGTTTTCCCAGGGACGGAACATCTCACGGCGCTCAGTCTCGGCAAGCCTCTTTCTGAAAAGGCGAACGGTCGGATACTTGTCGCACGAGGAAGGGCCCAGCCCTGAAAGCTCTTGCTGCTCTTCACTGTCCCTTGGCACCCTACCTTCAGGCACAACAGCACTGGGCATCCGTGCATTCCCAGAGACAGAACATCTCTTGGCGCTCTAGAGACGGAACATCCTTTTTCTGAAAAGGCGAACGGTCGGATCCTTCTCCCACGAGGAAGGGCCCAGCCCTGAAAGCTCTTGCTGCTCGTCACCGTCCCTTGGCACCCTACCTACAGGCACAACAGCACTGGGGATTTGTGCTTTCCCAGAGACGGAACATCTCTCGGGGCTCAGTCTCGGCAAGCCTCTTTCTGAAAAGGCGAACCGCCAGATCATTCTCCCATGAGGAAGGGCCCAGCCCTGAAAGCTCTTGCTGCTCTTCACTGTCCCTTGGCACCCTACCTACAGGCACAACAGCACTGTGGATCTGTGTTTTCCCAGGGACGGAACATCTCACGGGGCTCAGTCTCTTCAAGCCTCTTTCTGAAAAGGCGAACGGCCGGATTCTTCTCCCACGAGGAAGGGCCCAGCCCTGAAAGCTCTTGCTGCTCTTCACCGTCCCTTGGCACCCTACCTGCAGGCACAACAGCACTGGGGATCTGTGCTTTCGCAGAGACAGAACATATCGTGGCGCTCCGCCTCGGCAGAGCCTCTTTCTGAAAAGGCGAACGGTCGGATCCTTCTCCCACGAGGAAGGGCCCAGCCCTGAAAGCTCTTGCTGCTCTTCACTGTCCCTTGGCACCCTACCTACAGGCACAACAGCACTAGGGATCTGTGCTTTTCCAGAGACGGAATATCTCACGGGGCTCGGTCTCTGCAAGCCTCTTTCTGAAAAGGCGAACGGTGCGATCCATCTCCCCCGAGGAAGGGCCCAGTCCTGAAAGCTCTTGCTGCTCTTCACCGTCCCTTGCCACCCTACCTGCAGGCACAACAGCAATGGGGATCTGTGCTTTCCCAGAGACGGATCATCTCACGGGGCTCAGTCTCGGCAGAGCCTCTTTCTGAAAAGGTGAACGGTCGGATCCTTCTCCCACGAGGAAGGGCCCAGCCCTGAAAGCTCTTGCTGCTCTTCACCGTCCCTTGGCGCCGTACCTGCAGGCACAACAGCACTGGGGATCCATACTTTCGCAGAGACGGAACATCTCGTGGCGTTACGCCTCGGCAAGCCTCTTTCTGAAAAGGCGAACGGTCGGATCCTTGTCCCACGAGGAAGGGCCCAGCCCTGAAAGCTCTTGCTGCTCTTCACCGTCCCTTGGCACCCTACCTACAGGCACAACAGCACTGGGGATTTGTGCTTTCCCAGAGACGGAACATCTCACGGGGCTCAGTCTCTTCAAGCCTCTTTCTGAAAAGGCGAACGGTCGGATCCTTCTCCCACGAGGATGGGCCTAGCCCTGAAAGCTCTTGCTGCTCGTCACCGCCCCTTGGCACCCTACCTACAGGCACAACAGCACTGGGGATCTGTGCTTTCCCAGAGACAGAATATCTCACGGCACTCAGTCTCGGCAAGCCTCTTTCTGAAAAGGTGAACGGTCGGATCCTTGTCCTACGACGAAGGGCCTAGCCCTGAAAGCTCTTGCTGCTCGTCACCGCCCCTTGGCACCCTACCTACAGGCACAACAGCACTGGGGATCTGTGCTTTCCCAGAGACGGAATATCTCACGGCGCTCAGTCTCGGCAAGCCTCTTTCTGAAAAGGCGAACGGTGCGATCCATCTCCCCCGAGGAAGGGCCCAGCCCTGAAAGCTCTTGCTGCTCTTCACCGTCCCTTGTGGCCCTACCTACAGGCACAACAGCACTGGGGATCTGTGCTTTCCCAGAGACGGAATATCTCACGGTGCTCAGTCTAGGCAAGCTATTTCTGAAAAGGCGAACGGTTGGATCCTTCTCCCCCGAGGAAGGGCCCAGCCCTGAAAGCTCTTGCTGCTCTTCACTGTCCCTTGGCACCCTACCTACATGCACAACAGCACTGGGGATTTGTGCATTCCCAGAGACAGAACATCTGATGGCGCTCAGAGACGGAACCTCCTTTTTCTGAAAAGGCGAACGGTCGGATCTTTCTCCCACGAGGAAGGGCCCAGCCCTGAAAGCTCTTGCTGCTCTTCACTGTCCCCTGGCACCCTACCTACAGGCACAACAGCACCGGGGATCTGTGCTTTCCCAGAGACGGAACATCTCACGGGGCTCAGTCTCGTCAAGCCTCTTTCTGAAAAGGCGAACGGCCGGATCGTTCTCCCACGAGTAAGGGCCCAGCCCTGAAAGCTCTTGCTGCTCTTCACTGTCCCTTGGCACCCTACCTACAGGCACAACAGCACTGGGGATCTGTGCTTTCCCAGAGAAAGAACATGTCATGGGGCACAGTCTCGGCAAGCCTCTTTCTGAAAAGGCAAACGCCTCTTTCTCCCATGAGGAAGGGCCCAGCCCTGAAAGCTCTTGCTGCTCTTCACCGTCCCTTGGCACCCTACCTACAGGCACAACAGCACTGGGGATCTGTGCTTTCCCAGAGACGGAATATCTCACGGTGCTCAGTCTAGGCAAGCTATTTCTGAAAAGGCGAACGGTTGGATCCTTCTCCCCCGAGGAAGGGCCCAGCCCTGAAAGCTCTTGCTGCTCTTCACTGTCCCTTGGCACCCTACCTACAGGCACAACAGCACTGGGGATCCGTGCTTTCGCAGAGACGGAACATCTCGTGGCGCTACGCCTCGGCAGAGCCTCTTTCTGAAAACGCGAACAGTCGAATACTTGTCACACGAGGAAGGGCCCAGCCCTGAATGCTCTTGCTGCTCTTCACTGTCCCTTGGCACCCTACCTACAGGCACAACAGCACTGGGCATCCGTGCATTCCCAGAGACAGAACATCTCATGGCGCTCAGAGACGGAAAATCCTTTTCTGAAAAGGCGAACGGTCGGATCCTTCTCCCACGAGGAAGGGCCCAGCCCTGAAAGCTCTTGCTGCTCGTCACCGTCCCTTGGCACCCTACCTACAGGCACAACAGCACTGGGGATCTGTGCTTTCCCAGAGACGGAACATCTCACGGGGCTCATTCTCGGCAAGCCTCTTTCTGAAAAGGCGAACGGCCAGATCCTTCTCCCACGAGGAAGGGCCCAGCCCTGAAAGCTCTTGCTGCTCTTCACTGTCCCTTGGCACCCTACCTACAGGCACAACAGCACTGGGGATCTGTGCTTTTCCAGAGATGGAATATCTCACGGGGCTCAGTCTCGGCAAGCCTCTTTCTGAAAAGGCGAACGGTGTGATCCATCTCCCCCGAGGAAGGGCCCAGTCCTGAAAGCTCTTGCTGCTCTTCACCGTCCCTTGCCACCCTACCTGCAGGCACAACAGCACTGGGGATCTGTGCTTTCCCAGAGACGGATCATCTCACGGGGCTCAGTCTCGGCAGAGCCTCTTTCTGAAAAGGTGAACGGTCGGATCCTTCTCCCACGAGGAAGGGCCTAGCCCTGAAAGCTCTTGCTGCTCTTCACCGTCCCTTGGCGCCGTACCTACAGGCACAACAGCACTGGGGATCCATGCTGTCGCAGAGACGGAACATCTCGTGGCGTTACGCCTCGGCAGAGCCTCTTTCTGAAAAGGCGAACGGTCGGATCCTTCTCCCACGAGGAAGGGCCCAACCCTGAAAGCTCTTGCTGCTCTTCACCGTCCCTTGTGGCCCTACCTACAGGCACAACAGCACTGGGGATCTGTGCTTTCCCAGAGACGGAATATCTCACGGTGCTCAGTCTCGGCAGAGCCTATTTCTGAAAAGGCGAACGGTTGGATCCTTCTCTCCCGAGGAAGGGCCCAGCCCTGAAAGCTCTTGCTGCTCTTCACCGTCCCTTGGCACCCTACCTACAGGCACAACAGCACTGGGGATCTGTGCTTTCCCAGAGACGGAATATCTCACGGTGCTCAGTCTCGGCAAGCCTCTTTCTGAAAAGGCGAACGGTGCGATCCATCTCCCCCGAGGAAGGGCCCAGACCTGAAAGCTCTTGCTGCTCTTCACCGTCCCTTGTGGCCCTACCTACAGGCACAACAGCACTGGGGATCCGTGCTTTCCCAGAGACAGAACATCTCATGGCGCTCAGAGATGGAACATCCTTTTTCTGAAAAGGCGAACGGTCGGATCCTTGTCCCACGAGGAAGGGCCCAGCCCTGAAAGCTCTTGCTGCTCTTCACCGTCCCTTGGCACCCTACCTACAGGCAAAACAGCACTGGGCATCCGTGCATTCCCAGAGACGAAACATCTCATGGCGCTCAGAGACGGAACATCATTTTCTGAAAAGGCGAACGGTCGGATCCTTCTCCCACGAGGAAGGGCCCAGCCCTGAAAGCTCTTGCTGCTCTTCACTGTCCCTTGGCACCCTACCTACAGGCACAACAGCACTGGGGATCTGTGCTTTCCCAGAGACGGAACATCTCACGGGGCTCAGTCTCGTCAAGCCTCTTTCTGAAAAGGCGAACGGCCGGATCGTTCTCCCACGAGTAAGGGCCCAGCCCTGAAAGCTCTTGCTGCTCTTCACTGTCCCTTGGCACCCTACCTACAGGCACAACAGCACTGGGGATCTGTGCTTTCCCAGAGACAGAACATCTCATGGGGCACAGTCTCGGCAAGCCTCTTTCTGAAAAGGCAAACGCCTCTTTCTCCCATGAGGAAGGGCCCAGCCCTGAAAGCTCTTGCTGCTCTTCACCGTCCCTTGGCACCCTACCTACAGGCACAACAGCACTGGGGATCTGTGCTTTCCCAGAGACGGAATATCTCACGGTGCTCAGTCTAGGCAAGCTATTTCTGAAAAGGCGAACGGTTGGATCCTTCTCCCCCGAGGAAGGGCCCAGCCCTGAAAGCTCTTGCTGCTCTTCACTGTCCCTTGGCACCCTACCTACAGGCACAACAGCACTGGGGATCCGTGCTTTCGCAGAGACGGAACATCTCGTGGCGCTACGCCTCGGCAGAGCCTCTTTCTGAAAACGCGAACAGTCGAATACTTGTCACACGAGGAAGGGCCCAGCCCTGAATGCTCTTGCTGCTCTTCACTGTCCCTTGGCACCCTACCTACAGGCACAACAGCACTGGGCATCCGTGCATTCCCAGAGACAGAACATCTCATGGCGCTCAGAGACGGAAAATCCTTTTCTGAAAAGGCGAACGGTCGGATCCTTCTCCCACGAGGAAGGGCCCAGCCCTGAAAGCTCTTGCTGCTCGTCACCGTCCCTTGGCACCCTACCTACAGGCACAACAGCACTGGGGATCTGTGCTTTCCCAGAGACGGAACATCTCACGGGGCTCATTCTCGGCAAGCCTCTTTCTGAAAAGGCGAACGGCCAGATCCTTCTCCCACGAGGAAGGGCCCAGCCCTGAAAGCTCTTGCTGCTCTTCACTGTCCCTTGGCACCCTACCTACAGGCACAACAGCACTGGGGATCTGTGCTTTTCCAGAGACGGAATATCTCACGGGGCTCAGTCTCGGCAAGCCTCTTTCTGAAAAGGCGAACGGTGTGATCCATCTCCCCCGAGGAAGGGCCCAGTCCTGAAAGCTCTTGCTGCTCTTCACCGTCCCTTGCCACCCTACCTGCAGGCACAACAGCACTGGGGATCTGTGCTTTCCCAGAGACGGATCATCTCACGGGGCTCAGTCTCGGCAGAGCCTCTTTCTGAAAAGGTGAACGGTCGGATCCTTCTCCCACGAGGAAGGGCCTAGCCCTGAAAGCTCTTGCTGCTCTTCACCGTCCCTTGGCGCCGTACCTACAGGCACAACAGCACTGGGGATCCATGCTGTCGCAGAGACGGAACATCTCGTGGCGTTACGCCTCGGCAGAGCCTCTTTCTGAAAAGGCGAACGGTCGGATCCTTCTCCCACGAGGAAGGGCCCAACCCTGAAAGCTCTTGCTGCTCTTCACCGTCCCTTGTGGCCCTACCTACAGGCACAACAGCACTGGGGATCTGTGCTTTCCCAGAGACGGAATATCTCACGGTGCTCAGTCTCGGCAGAGCCTATTTCTGAAAAGGCGAACGGTTGGATCCTTCTCTCCCGAGGAAGGGCCCAGCCCTGAAAGCTCTTGCTGCTCTTCACCGTCCCTTGGCACCCTACCTACAGGCACAACAGCACTGGGGATCTGTGCTTTCCCAGAGACGGAATATCTCACGGTGCTCAGTCTCGGCAAGCCTCTTTCTGAAAAGGCGAACGGTGCGATCCATCTCCCCCGAGGAAGGGCCCAGACCTGAAAGCTCTTGCTGCTCTTCACCGTCCCTTGTGGCCCTACCTACAGGCACAACAGCACTGGGGATCCGTGCTTTCCCAGAGACAGAACATCTCATGGCGCTCAGAGATGGAACATCCTTTTTCTGAAAAGGCGAACGGTCGGATCCTTGTCCCACGAGGAAGGGCCCAGCCCTGAAAGCTCTTGCTGCTCTTCACCGTCCCTTGGCACCCTACCTACAGGCAAAACAGCACTGGGCATCCGTGCATTCCCAGAGACAAAACATCTCATGGCGCTCAGAGACGGAACATCATTTTCTGAAAAGGCGAACGGTCGGATCCTTCTCCCACGAGGAAGGGCCCAGCCCTGAAAGCTCTTGCTGCTCTTCACTGTCCCTTGGCACCCTACCTACAGGCACAACAGCACTGGGGATCTGTGCTTTCCCAGAGACGGAACATCTCACGGGGCTCAGTCTCGTCAAGCCTCTTTCTGAAAAGGCGAACGGCCGGATCGTTCTCCCACGAGTAAGGGCCCAGCCCTGAAAGCTCTTGCTGCTCTTCACTGTCCCTTGGCACCCTACCTACAGGCACAACAGCACTGGGGATCTGTGCTTTCCCAGAGACAGAACATCTCATGGGGCACAGTCTCGGCAAGCCTCTTTCTGAAAAGGCAAACGCCTCTTTCTCCCATGAGGAAGGGCCCAGCCCTGAAAGCTCTTGCTGCTCTTCACCGTCCCTTGGCACCCTACCTACAGGCACAACAGCACTGGGGATCTGTGCTTTCCCAGAGACGGAATATCTCACGGTGCTCAGTCTAGGCAAGCTATTTCTGAAAAGGCGAACGGTTGGATCCTTCTCCCCCGAGGAAGGGCCCAGCCCTGAAAGCTCTTGCTGCTCTTCACTGTCCCTTGGCACCCTACCTACAGGCACAACAGCACTGGGGATCCGTGCTTTCGCAGAGACGGAACATCTCGTGGCGCTACGCCTCGGCAGAGCCTCTTTCTGAAAACGCGAACAGTCGAATACTTGTCACACGAGGAAGGGCCCAGCCCTGAATGCTCTTGCTGCTCTTCACTGTCCCTTGGCACCCTACCTACAGGCACAACAGCACTGGGCATCCGTGCATTCCCAGAGACAGAACATCTCATGGCGCTCAGAGACGGAAAATCCTTTTCTGAAAAGGCGAACGGTCGGATCCTTCTCCCACGAGGAAGGGCCCAGCCCTGAAAGCTCTTGCTGCTCGTCACCGTCCCTTGGCACCCTACCTACAGGCACAACAGCACCAGGGATCTGTGCTTTCCCAGAGACGGAACATCTCACGGAGCTCAGTCTCGGCAAGCCTCTTTCTGAAAAGGCGAACGATCGGATCCTTCTCCCACGAGGAAGGGCCCAGCCCTGAAAGCTCTTGCTGCTCTTCACTGTCCCTTGGCACCCTACCTACATGCACAACAGCACTGGGGATCTGTGCATTCCCAGAGACAGAACATCTCATGGCGCTCAGAGACGGAACATCCTTTTTCTGAAAAGGCGAACGGCCAGATCCTTCTCCCACGAGTAAGGGCCCAGCCCTGAAAGCTCTTGCTGCTCTTCACTGTCCCTTGGCACCCTACCTACAGGCACAACAGCACTGTGGATCTGTGTTTTCCCAGGGACGGAATATCTCACGGGGCTCAGTCTCGGCAAGCCTCTTTCTAAAAAGGCGAACGGTGTGATCCATCTCCCCCGAGGAAGGGCCCAGTCCTGAAAGCTCTTGCTGCTCTTCACCGTCCCTTGCCACCCTACCTGCAGGCACAACAGCACTGGGGATCTGTGCTTTCCCAGAGACGGATCATCTCACGGGGCTCAGTCTCGGCAGAGCCTCTTTCTGAAAAGGCGAACGGTCGGATCCTTCTCCCACGAGGAAGGGCCCAACCCTGAAAGCTCTAACTGCTCTTCACCGTCCCTTGCCACCCTACCTGCAGGCACAACAGCACTGGGGATCTGTGCTTTCCCAGAGACGGATCATCTCACGGGGCTCAGTCTCGGCAGAGCCTCTTTCTGAAAAGGTGAACGGTCGGATCCTTCTCCCACGAGGAAGGGCCTAGCCCTGAAAGCTCTTGCTGCTCTTCACCGTCCCTTGGCGCCGTACCTACAGGCACAACAGCACTGGGGATCCATGCTGTCGCAGAGACGGAACATCTCGTGGCGTTACGCCTCGGCAGAGCCTCTTTCTGAAAAGGCGAACGGTCGGATCCTTCTCCCACGAGGAAGGGCCCAACCCTGAAAGCTCTTGCTGCTCTTCACCGTCCCTTGTGGCCCTACCTACAGGCACAACAGCACTGGGGATCTGTGCTTTCCCAGAGACGGAATATCTCACGGTGCTCAGTCTCGGCAGAGCCTATTTCTGAAAAAGCGAACGGTTGGATCCTTCTCTCCCGAGGAAGGGCCCAGCCCTGAAAGCTCTTGCTGCTCTTCACCGTCCCTTGGCACCCTACCTACAGGCACAACAGCACTGGGGATCTGTGCTTTCCCAGAGACGGAATATCTCACGGTGCTCAGTCTCGGCAAGCCTCTTTCTGAAAAGGCGAACGGTGCGATCCATCTCCCCCGAGGAAGGGCCCAGCCCTGAAAGCTCTTGCTGCTCTTCACCGTCCCTTGTGGCCCTACCTACAGGCACAACAGCACTGGGGATCCGTGCTTTCCCAGAGACAGAACATCTCATGGCGCTCAGAGATGGAACATCCTTTTTCTGAAAAGGCGAACGGTCGGATCCTTGTCCCACGAGGAAGGGCCCAGCCCTGAAAGCTCTTGCTGCTCTTCACCGTCCCTTGGCACCCTACCTACAGGCAAAACAGCACTGGGCATCCGTGCATTCCCAGAGACGAAACATCTCATGGCGCTCAGAGACGGAACATCATTTTCTGAAAAGGCGAACGGTCGGATCCTTCTCCCACGAGGAAGGGCCCAGCCCTGAAAGCTCTTGCTGCTCTTCACTGTCCCTTGGCACCCTACCTACAGGCACAACAGCACTGGGGATCTGTGCTTTCCCAGAGACGGAACATCTCACGGGGCTCAGTCTCGTCAAGCCTCTTTCTGAAAAGGCGAACGGCCGGATCGTTCTCCCACGAGTAAGGGCCCAGCCCTGAAAGCTCTTGCTGCTCTTCACTGTCCCTTGGCACCCTACCTACAGGCACAACAGCACTGGGGATCTGTGCTTTCCCAGAGACAGAACATCTCATGGCGCTCAGTCTCGGCAAGCCTCTTTCTGAAAAGGCAAACGCCTCTTTCTCCCATGAGGAAGGGCCCAGCCCTGAAAGCTCTTGCTGCTCTTCACCGTCCCTTGGCACCCTACCTACAGGCACAACAGCACTGGGGATCTGTGCTTTCCCAGAGACGGAATATCTCACGGTGCTCAGTCTAGGCAAGCTATTTCTGAAAAGGCGAACGGTTGGATCCTTCTCCCCCGAGGAAGGGCCCAGCCCTGAAAGCTCTTGCTGCTCTTCACTGTCCCTTGGCACCCTACCTACAGGCACAACAGCACTGGGGATCCGTGCTTTCGCAGAGACGGAACATCTCGTGGCGCTACGCCTCGGCAGAGCCTCTTTCTGAAAACGCGAACAGTCGAATACTTGTCACACGAGGAAGGGCCCAGCCCTGAATGCTCTTGCTGCTCTTCACTGTCCCTTGGCACCCTACCTACAGGCACAACAGCACTGGGCATCCGTGCATTCCCAGAGACAGAACATCTCATGGCGCTCAGAGACGGAAAATCCTTTTCTGAAAAGGCGAACGGTCGGATCCTTCTCCCACGAGGAAGGGCCCAGCCCTGAAAGCTCTTGCTGCTCGTCACCGTCCCTTGGCACCCTACCTACAGGCACAACAGCACCAGGGATCTGTGCTTTCCCAGAGACGGAACATCTCACGGAGCTCAGTCTCGGCAAGCCTCTTTCTGAAAAGGCGAACGATCGGATCCTTCTCCCACGAGGAAGGGCCCAGCCCTGAAAGCTCTTGCTGCTCTTCACTGTCCCTTGGCACCCTACGTACAGGCACAACAGCACTGTGGATCTGTGTTTTCCCAGGGACGGAATATCTCACGGGGCTCAGTCTCTTCAAGCCTCTTTCTGAAAAGGCGAACGGTGTGATCCATCTCCCCCGAGGAAGGGCCCAGTCCTGAAAGCTCTTGCTGCTCTTCACCGTCCCTTGCCACCCTACCTGCAGGCACAACAGCACTGGGGATCTGTGCTTTCCCAGAGACGGATCATCTCACGGGGCTCAGTCTCGGCAGAGCCTCTTTCTGAAAAGGTGAACGGTCGGATCCTTCTCCCACGAGGAAGGGCCTAGCCCTGAAAGCTCTTGCTGCTCTTCACCGTCCCTTGGCGCCGTACCTACAGGCACAACAGCACTGGGGATCCATGCTGTCGCAGAGACGGAACATCTCGTGGCGTTACGCCTCGGCAGAGCCTCTTTCTGAAAAGGCGAACGGTCGGATCCTTCTCCCACGAGGAAGGGCCCAACCCTGAAAGCTCTTGCTGCTCTTCACCGTCCCTTGTGGCCCTACCTACAGGCACAACAGCACTGGGGATCTGTGCTTTCCCAGAGACGGAATATCTCACGGTGCTCAGTCTCGGCAGAGCCTATTTCTGAAAAGGCGAACGGTTGAATCCTTCTCTCCCGAGGAAGGGCCCAGCCCTGAAAGCTCTTGCTGCTCGTCACCGTCCCTTGGCACCCTACCTACAGGCACAACAGCACTGGGGATCTGTGCTTTCCCAGAGACGGAATATCTCACGGTGCTCAGTCTCGGCAAGCCTCTTTCTGAAAAGGCGAACGGTGCGATCCATCTCCCCCGAGGAAGGGCCCAGCCCTGAAAGCTCTTGCTGCTCTTCACCGTCCCTTGTGGCCCTACCTACAGGCACAACAGCACTGGGGATCCGTGCTTTCCCAGAGACAGAACATCTCATGGCGCTCAGAGACGGAACATCATTTTCTGAAAAGGCGAACGGTCGGATCCTTCTCCCACGAGGAAGGGCCCAGCCCTGAAAGCTCTTGCTGCTCTTCACTGTCCCTTGGCACCCTACCTACAGGCACAACAGCACCGGGGATCTGTGCTTTCCCAGAGACGGAACATCTCACGGGGCTCAGTCTCGTCAAGCCTCTTTCTGAAAAGGCAAACGCCTCTTTCTCCCATGAGGAAGGGCCCAGCCCTGAAAGCTCTTGCTGCTCTTCACCGTCCCTTGGCACCCTACCTACAGGCACAACAGCACTGGGGATCTGTGCTTTCCCAGAGACGGAATATCTCACGGTGCTCAGTCTAGGCAAGCTATTTCTGAAAAGGCGAACGGTTGGATCCTTCTCCCCCGAGGAAGGGCCCAGCCCTGAAAGCTCTTGCTGCTCTTCACTGTCCCTTGGCACCCTACCTACAGGCACAACAGCACTGGGGATCCGTGCTTTCGCAGAGACGGAACATCTCGTGGCGCTACGCCTCGGCAGAGCCTCTATCTGAAAACGCGAACAGTCGAATACTTGTCACACGAGGAAGGGCCCAGCCCTGAATGCTCTTGCTGCTCTTCACTGTCCCTTGGCACCCTACCTACAGGCACAACAGCACTGGGCATCCGTGCATTCCCAGAGACAGAACATCTCATGGCGCTCAGAGACGGAAAATCCTTTTCTGAAAAGGCGAACGGTCGGATCCTTCTCCCACGAGGAAGGGCCCAGCCCTGAAAGCTCTTGCTGCTCGTCACTGTCCCTTGGCACCCTACCTACAGGCACAACAGCACTGGGGATCTGTGCTTTCCCAGAGACGGAACATCTCACGGGGCTCATTCTCGGCAAGCCTCTTTCTGAAAAGGCGAACGGCCAGATCCTTCTCCCACGAGTAAGGGCCCAGCCCTGAAAGCTCTTGCTGCTCTTCACTGTCCCTTGGCACCCTACCTACAGGCACAACAGCACTGGGGATCTGTGCTTTTCCAGAGACGGAATATCTCACGGGGCTCAGTCTCGGCAAGCCTCTTTCTGAAAAGGCGAACGGTGTGATCCATCTCCCCCGAGGAAGGGCCCAGTCCTGAAAGCTCTTGCTGCTCTTCACCGTCCCTTGCCACCCTACCTGCAGGCACAACAGCACTGGGGATCTGTGCTTTCCCAGAGACGGATCATCTCACGGGGCTCAGTCTCGGCAGAGCCTCTTTCTGAAAAGGTGAACGGTCGGATCCTTCTCCCACGAGGAAGGGCCTAGCCCTGAAAGCTCTTGCTGCTCTTCACCGTCCCTTGGCACCGTACCTACAGGCACAACAGCACTGGGGATCCATGCTGTCGCAGAGACGGAACATCTCGTGGCGTTACGCCTCGGCAGAGCCTCTTTCTGAAAAGGCGAACAGTCGGATACTTGTCACACGAGGAAGGGCCCAGCCCTGAAAGCTCTTGCTGCTCTTCACCGTCCCTTGGCACCCTACCTACAGGCACAACAGCACCAGGGATCTGTGCTTTCCCAGAGACGGAACATCTCACGGAGCTCAGTCTCGGCAAGCCTCTTTCTGAAAAGGCGAACGATCGGATCCTTCTCCCACGAGGAAGGGCCCAGCCCTGAAAGCTCTTGCTGCTCTTCACTGTCCCTTGGCACCCTACCTACATGCACAACAGCACTGGGGATCTGTGCATTCCCAGAGACAGAACATCTCATGGCGCTCAGAGACGGAACATCCTTTTTCTGAAAAGGCGAACGGTCGGATCCTTCTCCCACGAGGAAGGGCCCAGCCCTGAAAGCTCTTGCTGCTCTTTACCTTCCCTTGGCACCCTACCTGCAGGCACAACAGCACTGGGCATCCGTGCTTTCGCAGAGACAGAACATATCGTTGCGCTCCGCCTCGGCAGAGCCTCTTTCTGAAAATGCGAACGGTCGGATCCTTCTCCCCCGAGGAAGGGCCCAGCCCTGAAAGCTCTTGCTGCTCTTCACTGTCCCTTGGCACCCTACCTACAGGCACAACAGCACCGGGGATCTGTGCTTTCCCAGAGACGGAACATCTCACGGGGCTCAGTCTCGTCAAGCCTCTTTCTGAAAAGGCGAACGGTCGGATAATTGTCACACGAGGAAGGGCCCAGCCCTGAATGCTCTTGCTGCTCTTCACTGTCCCTTGGCACCCTACCTACAGGCACAACAGCACTGGGCATCCGTGCATTCCCAGAGACAGAACATCTCATGGCGCTCAGAGACGGAAAATCCTTTTCTGAAAAGGCGAACGGTCGGATCCTTCTCCCACGAGGAAGGGCCCAGCCCTGAAAGCTCTTGCAGCTCGTCACCGTCCCTTGGCACCCTACCTACAGGCACAACAGCACTGGGGATCTGTGCTTTCCCAGAGACGGAACATCTCACGGGGCTCATTCTCGGCAAGCCTCTTTCTGAAAAGGCGAACGGTGTGATCCACCTCCCCCGAGGAAGGGCCCAGTCCTGAAAGCTCTTGCTGCTCTTCACCGTCCCTTGCCACCCTACCTGCAGGCACAACAGCACTGGGGATCTGTGCTTTCCCAGAGACGGAACATCTCACGGGACTCAGTCTCTTGAAGCCTCTTTCTGAAAAGGCGAACGGTCGGATCATTCTCCCACGAGGAAGGGCCCAGCCCTGAAAGCTCTTGCTGCTCTTCACTGTCCCTTGGCACCCTACCTACAGGCACAACAGCACTGGGGATCCTTGCTTTTGCAGAGACGGAACATCTCGTGGCGTTACGCCACTGCAGAGCCTCTTTCTGAAAAGGCGAACGGTCGGATCCTTCTCCCACGAGGAAGGGCCCAACCCTGAAAGCTCTTGCTGCTCTTCACCGTCCCTTGTGGCCCTACCTACAGGCACAACAGCACCAGGGATCTGTGCTTTCCCAGAGACGGAACATCTCACGGGGCTCATTCTCGGCAAGCCTCTTTCTGAAAAGGCGAACGGTCGGATCCTTCTCCCACGAGTAAGGGCCCAGCCCTGAAAGCTCTTGCTGCTCTTCACTGTCCCTTGGCACCCTACCTACAGGCACAACAGCACTGGGGATCTGTGCTTTTCCAGAGACGGAATATCTCACGGGGCTCAGTCTCGGCAGAGCCTCTTTCTGAAAAGGTGAACGGTCGGATCCTTCTCCCACGAGGAAGGGCCTAGCCCTGAAAGCTCTTGCTGCTCTTCACCGTCCCTTGGCGCCGTACCTACAGGCACAACAGCACTGGGGATCCATGCTGTCGCAGAGACGGAACATCTCGTGGCGTTACGCCTCGGCAGAGCCTCTTTCTGAAAAGGCGAACAGTCGGATACTTGTCACACGAGGAAGGGCCCAGCCCTGAAAGCTCTTGCTGCTCTTCAGCGTCCCTTGGCACCCTACCTACAGGCACAACAGCACCAGGGATCTGTGCTTTCCCAGAGACGGAACATCTCACGGAGCTCAGTCTCGGCATGCCTCTTTCTGAAAAGGCGAACGATCGGATCCTTCTCCCACGAGGAAGGGCCCAGCCCTGAAAGCTCTTGCTGCTCTTCACTGTCCCTTGGCACCCTACCTACATGCACAACAGCACTGGGGATCTGTGCATTCCCAGAGACAGAACATCTCATGGCGCTCAGAGACGGAACATCCTTTTTCTGAAAAGGCGAACGGTCGGATCCTTCTCCCACGAGGAAGGGCCTAGCCCTGAAAGCTCTTGCTGCTCTTCACCGTCCCTTGGCGCCGTACCTACAGGCACAACAGCACTGGGGATCCATGCTGTCGCAGAGACGGAACATCTCGTGGCGTTACGCCTCGGCAGAGCCTCTTTCTGAAAAGGCGAACGGTCGGATCCTTCTCCCACGAGGAAGGGCCCAACCCTGAAAGCTCTTGCTGCTCTTCACCGTCCCTTGTGGCCCTACCTACAGGCACAACAGCACTGGGGATCTGTGCTTTCCCAGAGACGGAATATCTCACGGTGCTCAGTCTCGGCAGAGCCTATTTCTGAAAAGGCGAACGGTTGGATCCTTCTCTCCCGAGGAAGGGCCCAGCCCTGAAAGCTCTTGCTGCTCTTCACCGTCCCTTGGCACCCTACCTACAGGCACAACAGCACTGGGGATCTGTGCTTTCCCAGAGACGGAATATCTCACGGTGCTCAGTCTCGGCAAGCCTCTTTCTGAAAAGGCGAACGGTGCGATCCATCTCCCCCGAGGAAGGGCCCAGACCTGAAAGCTCTTGCTGCTCTTCACCGTCCCTTGTGGCCCTACCTACAGGCACAACAGCACTGGGGATCCGTGCTTTCCCAGAGACAGAACATCTCATGGCGCTCAGAGATGGAACATCCTTTTTCTGAAAAGGCGAACGGTCGGATCCTTGTCCCACGAGGAAGGGCCCAGCCCTGAAAGCTCTTGCTGCTCTTCACCGTCCCTTGGCACCCTACCTACAGGCAAAACAGCACTGGGCATCCGTGCATTCCCAGAGACGAAACATCTCATGGCGCTCAGAGACGGAACATCATTTTCTGAAAAGGCGAACGGTCGGATCCTTCTCCCACGAGGAAGGGCCCAGCCCTGAAAGCTCTTGCTGCTCTTCACTGTCCCTTGGCACCCTACCTACAGGCACAACAGCACTGGGGATCTGTGCTTTCCCAGAGACGGAACATCTCACGGGGCTCAGTCTCGTCAAGCCTCTTTCTGAAAAGGCGAACGGCCGGATCGTTCTCCCACGAGTAAGGGCCCAGCCCTGAAAGCTCTTGCTGCTCTTCACTGTCCCTTGGCACCCTACCTACAGGCACAACAGCACTGGGGATCTGTGCTTTCCCAGAGACAGAACATCTCATGGGGCACAGTCTCGGCAAGCCTCTTTCTGAAAAGGCAAACGCCTCTTTCTCCCATGAGGAAGGGCCCAGCCCTGAAAGCTCTTGCTGCTCTTCACCGTCCCTTGGCACCCTACCTACAGGCACAACAGCACTGGGGATCTGTGCTTTCCCAGAGACGGAATATCTCACGGTGCTCAGTCTAGGCAAGCTATTTCTGAAAAGGCGAACGGTTGGATCCTTCTCCCCCGAGGAAGGGCCCAGCCCTGAAAGCTCTTGCTGCTCTTCACTGTCCCTTGGCACCCTACCTACAGGCACAACAGCACTGGGGATCCGTGCTTTCGCAGAGACGGAACATCTCGTGGCGCTACGCCTCGGCAGAGCCTCTTTCTGAAAACGCGAACAGTCGAATACTTGTCACACGAGGAAGGGCCCAGCCCTGAATGCTCTTGCTGCTCTTCACTGTCCCTTGGCACCCTACCTACAGGCACAACAGCACTGGGCATCCGTGCATTCCCAGAGACAGAACATCTCATGGCGCTCAGAGACGGAAAATCCTTTTCTGAAAAGGCGAACGGTCGGATCCTTCTCCCACGAGGAAGGGCCCAGCCCTGAAAGCTCTTGCTGCTCGTCACCGTCCCTTGGCACCCTACCTACAGGCACAACAGCACTGGGGATCTGTGCTTTCCCAGAGACGGAACATCTCACGGGGCTCATTCTCGGCAAGCCTCTTTCTGAAAAGGCGAACGGCCAGATCCTTCTCCCACGAGGAAGGGCCCAGCCCTGAAAGCTCTTGCTGCTCTTCACTGTCCCTTGGCACCCTACCTACAGGCACAACAGCACTGGGGATCTGTGCTTTTCCAGAGACGGAATATCTCACGGGGCTCAGTCTCGGCAAGCCTCTTTCTGAAAAGGCGAACGGTGTGATCCATCTCCCCCGAGGAAGGGCCCAGTCCTGAAAGCTCTTGCTGCTCTTCACCGTCCCTTGCCACCCTACCTGCAGGCACAACAGCACTGGGGATCTGTGCTTTCCCAGAGACGGATCATCTCACGGGGCTCAGTCTCGGCAGAGCCTCTTTCTGAAAAGGTGAACGGTCGGATCCTTCTCCCACGAGGAAGGGCCTAGCCCTGAAAGCTCTTGCTGCTCTTCACCGTCCCTTGGCGCCGTACCTACAGGCACAACAGCACTGGGGATCCATGCTGTCGCAGAGACGGAACATCTCGTGGCGTTACGCCTCGGCAGAGCCTCTTTCTGAAAAGGCGAACGGTCGGATCCTTCTCCCACGAGGAAGGGCCCAACCCTGAAAGCTCTTGCTGCTCTTCACCGTCCCTTGTGGCCCTACCTACAGGCACAACAGCACTGGGGATCTGTGCTTTCCCAGAGACGGAATATCTCACGGTGCTCAGTCTCGGCAGAGCCTATTTCTGAAAAGGCGAACGGTTGGATCCTTCTCTCCCGAGGAAGGGCCCAGCCCTGAAAGCTCTTGCTGCTCTTCACCGTCCCTTGGCACCCTACCTACAGGCACAACAGCACTGGGGATCTGTGCTTTCCCAGAGACGGAATATCTCACGGTGCTCAGTCTCGGCAAGCCTCTTTCTGAAAAGGCGAACGGTGCGATCCATCTCCCCCGAGGAAGGGCCCAGACCTGAAAGCTCTTGCTGCTCTTCACCGTCCCTTGTGGCCCTACCTACAGGCACAACAGCACTGGGGATCCGTGCTTTCCCAGAGACAGAACATCTCATGGCGCTCAGAGATGGAACATCCTTTTTCTGAAAAGGCGAACGGTCGGATCCTTGTCCCACGAGGAAGGGCCCAGCCCTGAAAGCTCTTGCTGCTCTTCACCGTCCCTTGGCACCCTACCTACAGGCAAAACAGCACTGGGCATCCGTGCATTCCCAGAGACAAAACATCTCATGGCGCTCAGAGACGGAACATCATTTTCTGAAAAGGCGAACGGTCGGATCCTTCTCCCACGAGGAAGGGCCCAGCCCTGAAAGCTCTTGCTGCTCTTCACTGTCCCTTGGCACCCTACCTACAGGCACAACAGCACTGGGGATCTGTGCTTTCCCAGAGACGGAACATCTCACGGGGCTCAGTCTCGTCAAGCCTCTTTCTGAAAAGGCGAACGGCCGGATCGTTCTCCCACGAGTAAGGGCCCAGCCCTGAAAGCTCTTGCTGCTCTTCACTGTCCCTTGGCACCCTACCTACAGGCACAACAGCACTGGGGATCTGTGCTTTCCCAGAGACAGAACATCTCATGGGGCACAGTCTCGGCAAGCCTCTTTCTGAAAAGGCAAACGCCTCTTTCTCCCATGAGGAAGGGCCCAGCCCTGAAAGCTCTTGCTGCTCTTCACCGTCCCTTGGCACCCTACCTACAGGCACAACAGCACTGGGGATCTGTGCTTTCCCAGAGACGGAATATCTCACGGTGCTCAGTCTAGGCAAGCTATTTCTGAAAAGGCGAACGGTTGGATCCTTCTCCCCCGAGGAAGGGCCCAGCCCTGAAAGCTCTTGCTGCTCTTCACTGTCCCTTGGCACCCTACCTACAGGCACAACAGCACTGGGGATCCGTGCTTTCGCAGAGACGGAACATCTCGTGGCGCTACGCCTCGGCAGAGCCTCTTTCTGAAAACGCGAACAGTCGAATACTTGTCACACGAGGAAGGGCCCAGCCCTGAATGCTCTTGCTGCTCTTCACTGTCCCTTGGCACCCTACCTACAGGCACAACAGCACTGGGCATCCGTGCATTCCCAGAGACAGAACATCTCATGGCGCTCAGAGACGGAAAATCCTTTTCTGAAAAGGCGAACGGTCGGATCCTTCTCCCACGAGGAAGGGCCCAGCCCTGAAAGCTCTTGCTGCTCGTCACCGTCCCTTGGCACCCTACCTACAGGCACAACAGCACCAGGGATCTGTGCTTTCCCAGAGACGGAACATCTCACGGAGCTCAGTCTCGGCAAGCCTCTTTCTGAAAAGGCGAACGATCGGATCCTTCTCCCACGAGGAAGGGCCCAGCCCTGAAAGCTCTTGCTGCTCTTCACTGTCCCTTGGCACCCTACCTACATGCACAACAGCACTGGGGATCTGTGCATTCCCAGAGACAGAACATCTCATGGCGCTCAGAGACGGAACATCCTTTTTCTGAAAAGGCGAACGGCCAGATCCTTCTCCCACGAGTAAGGGCCCAGCCCTGAAAGCTCTTGCTGCTCTTCACTGTCCCTTGGCACCCTACCTACAGGCACAACAGCACTGTGGATCTGTGTTTTCCCAGGGACGGAATATCTCACGGGGCTCAGTCTCGGCAAGCCTCTTTCTGAAAAGGCGAACGGTGTGATCCATCTCCCCCGAGGAAGGGCCCAGTCCTGAAAGCTCTTGCTGCTCTTCACCGTCCCTTGCCACCCTACCTGCAGGCACAACAGCACTGGGGATCTGTGCTTTCCCAGAGACGGATCATCTCACGGGGCTCAGTCTCGGCAGAGCCTCTTTCTGAAAAGGCGAACGGTCGGATCCTTCTCCCACGAGGAAGGGCCCAACCCTGAAAGCTCTAACTGCTCTTCACCGTCCCTTGCCACCCTACCTGCAGGCACAACAGCACTGGGGATCTGTGCTTTCCCAGAGACGGATCATCTCACGGGGCTCAGTCTCGGCAGAGCCTCTTTCTGAAAAGGTGAACGGTCGGATCCTTCTCCCACGAGGAAGGGCCTAGCCCTGAAAGCTCTTGCTGCTCTTCACCGTCCCTTGGCGCCGTACCTACAGGCACAACAGCACTGGGGATCCATGCTGTCGCAGAGACGGAACATCTCGTGGCGTTACGCCTCGGCAGAGCCTCTTTCTGAAAAGGCGAACGGTCGGATCCTTCTCCCACGAGGAAGGGCCCAACCCTGAAAGCTCTTGCTGCTCTTCACCGTCCCTTGTGGCCCTACCTACAGGCACAACAGCACTGGGGATCTGTGCTTTCCCAGAGACGGAATATCTCACGGTGCTCAGTCTCGGCAGAGCCTATTTCTGAAAAAGCGAACGGTTGGATCCTTCTCTCCCGAGGAAGGGCCCAGCCCTGAAAGCTCTTGCTGCACTTCACCGTCCCTTGGCACCCTACCTACAGGCACAACAGCACTGGGGATCTGTGCTTTCCCAGAGACGGAATATCTCACGGTGCTCAGTCTCGGCAAGCCTCTTTCTGAAAAGGCGAACGGTGCGATCCATCTCCCCCGAGGAAGGGCCCAGCCCTGAAAGCTCTTGCTGCTCTTCACCGTCCCTTGTGGCCCTACCTACAGGCACAACAGCACTGGGGATCCGTGCTTTCCCAGAGACAGAACATCTCATGGCGCTCAGAGATGGAACATCCTTTTTCTGAAAAGGCGAACGGTCGGATCCTTGTCCCACGAGGAAGGGCCCAGCCCTGAAAGCTCTTGCTGCTCTTCACCGTCCCTTGGCACCCTACCTACAGGCAAAACAGCACTGGGCATCCGTGCATTCCCAGAGACGAAACATCTCATGGCGCTCAGAGACGGAACATCATTTTCTGAAAAGGCGAACGGTCGGATCCTTCTCCCACGAGGAAGGGCCCAGCCCTGAAAGCTCTTGCTGCTCTTCACTGTCCCTTGGCACCCTACCTACAGGCACAACAGCACTGGGGATCTGTGCTTTCCCAGAGACGGAACATCTCACGGGGCTCAGTCTCGTCAAGCCTCTTTCTGAAAAGGCGAACGGCCGGATCGTTCTCCCACGAGTAAGGGCCCAGCCCTGAAAGCTCTTGCTGCTCTTCACTGTCCCTTGGCACCCTACCTACAGGCACAACAGCACTGGGGATCTGTGCTTTCCCAGAGACAGAACATCTCATGGGGCACAGTCTCGGCAAGCCTCTTTCTGAAAAGGCAAACGCCTCTTTCTCCCATGAGGAAGGGCCCAGCCCTGAAAGCTCTTGCTGCTCTTCACCGTCCCTTGGCACCCTACCTACAGGCACAACAGCACTGGGGATCTGTGCTTTCCCAGAGACGGAATATCTCACGGTGCTCAGTCTAGGCAAGCTATTTCTGAAAAGGCGAACGGTTGGATCCTTCTCCCCCGAGGAAGGGCCCAGCCCTGAAAGCTCTTGCTGCTCTTCACTGTCCCTTGGCACCCTACCTACAGGCACAACAGCACTGGGGATCCGTGCTTTCGCAGAGACGGAACATCTCGTGGCGCTACGCCTCGGCAGAGCCTCTTTCTGAAAACGCGAACAGTCGAATACTTGTCACACGAGGAAGGGCCCAGCCCTGAATGCTCTTGCTGCTCTTCACTGTCCCTTGGCACCCTACCTACAGGCACAACAGCACTGGGCATCCGTGCATTCCCAGAGACAGAACATCTCATGGCGCTCAGAGACGGAAAATCCTTTTCTGAAAAGGCGAACGGTCGGATCCTTCTCCCACGAGGAAGGGCCCAGCCCTGAAAGCTCTTGCTGCTCGTCACCGTCCCTTGGCACCCTACCTACAGGCACAACAGCACCAGGGATCTGTGCTTTCCCAGAGACGGAACATCTCACGGAGCTCAGTCTCGGCAAGCCTCTTTCTGAAAAGGCGAACGATCGGATCCTTCTCCCACGAGGAAGGGCCCAGCCCTGAAAGCTCTTGCTGCTCTTCACTGTCCCTTGGCACCCTACGTACAGGCACAACAGCACTGTGGATCTGTGTTTTCCCAGGGACGGAATATCTCACGGGGCTCAGTCTCTTCAAGCCTCTTTCTGAAAAGGCGAACGGTGTGATCCATCTCCCCCGAGGAAGGGCCCAGTCCTGAAAGCTCTTGCTGCTCTTCACCGTCCCTTGCCACCCTACCTGCAGGCACAACAGCACTGGGGATCTGTGCTTTCCCAGAGACGGATCATCTCACGGGGCTCAGTCTCGGCAGAGCCTCTTTCTGAAAAGGTGAACGGTCGGATCCTTCTCCCACGAGGAAGGGCCTAGCCCTGAAAGCTCTTGCTGCTCTTCACCGTCCCTTGGCGCCGTACCTACAGGCACAACAGCACTGGGGATCCATGCTGTCGCAGAGACGGAACATCTCGTGGCGTTACGCCTCGGCAGAGCCTCTTTCTGAAAAGGCGAACGGTCGGATCCTTCTCCCACGAGGAAGGGCCCAACCCTGAAAGCTCTTGCTGCTCTTCACCGTCCCTTGTGGCCCTACCTACAGGCACAACAGCACTGGGGATCTGTGCTTTCCCAGAGACGGAATATCTCACGGTGCTCAGTCTCGGCAGAGCCTATTTCTGAAAAGGCGAACGGTTGAATCCTTCTCTCCCGAGGAAGGGCCCAGCCCTGAAAGCTCTTGCTGCTCGTCACCGTCCCTTGGCACCCTACCTACAGGCACAACAGCACTGGGGATCTGTGCTTTCCCAGAGACGGAATATCTCACGGTGCTCAGTCTCGGCAAGCCTCTTTCTGAAAAGGCGAACGGTGCGATCCATCTCCCCCGAGGAAGGGCCCAGCCCTGAAAGCTCTTGCTGCTCTTCACCGTCCCTTGTGGCCCTACCTACAGGCACAACAGCACTGGGGATCCGTGCTTTCCCAGAGACAGAACATCTCATGGCGCTCAGAGACGGAACATCATTTTCTGAAAAGGCGAACGGTCGGATCCTTCTCCCACGAGGAAGGGCCCAGCCCTGAAAGCTCTTGCTGCTCTTCACTGTCCCTTGGCACCCTACCTACAGGCACAACAGCACCGGGGATCTGTGCTTTCCCAGAGACGGAACATCTCACGGGGCTCAGTCTCGTCAAGCCTCTTTCTGAAAAGGCAAACGCCTCTTTCTCCCATGAGGAAGGGCCCAGCCCTGAAAGCTCTTGCTGCTCTTCACCGTCCCTTGGCACCCTACCTACAGGCACAACAGCACTGGGGATCTGTGCTTTCCCAGAGACGGAATATCTCACGGTGCTCAGTCTAGGCAAGCTATTTCTGAAAAGGCGAACGGTTGGATCCTTCTCCCCCGAGGAAGGGCCCAGCCCTGAAAGCTCTTGCTGCTCTTCACTGTCCCTTGGCACCCTACCTACAGGCACAACAGCACTGGGGATCCGTGCTTTCGCAGAGACGGAACATCTCGTGGCGCTACGCCTCGGCAGAGCCTCTATCTGAAAACGCGAACAGTCGAATACTTGTCACACGAGGAAGGGCCCAGCCCTGAATGCTCTTGCTGCTCTTCACTGTCCCTTGGCACCCTACCTACAGGCACAACAGCACTGGGCATCCGTGCATTCCCAGAGACAGAACATCTCATGGCGCTCAGAGACGGAAAATCCTTTTCTGAAAAGGCGAACGGTCGGATCCTTCTCCCACGAGGAAGGGCCCAGCCCTGAAAGCTCTTGCTGCTCGTCACTGTCCCTTGGCACCCTACCTACAGGCACAACAGCACTGGGGATCTGTGCTTTCCCAGAGACGGAACATCTCACGGGGCTCATTCTCGGCAAGCCTCTTTCTGAAAAGGCGAACGGCCAGATCCTTCTCCCACGAGTAAGGGCCCAGCCCTGAAAGCTCTTGCTGCTCTTCACTGTCCCTTGGCACCCTACCTACAGGCACAACAGCACTGGGGATCTGTGCTTTTCCAGAGACGGAATATCTCACGGGGCTCAGTCTCGGCAAGCCTCTTTCTGAAAAGGCGAACGGTGTGATCCATCTCCCCCGAGGAAGGGCCCAGTCCTGAAAGCTCTTGCTGCTCTTCACCGTCCCTTGCCACCCTACCTGCAGGCACAACAGCACTGGGGATCTGTGCTTTCCCAGAGACGGATCATCTCACGGGGCTCAGTCTCGGCAGAGCCTCTTTCTGAAAAGGTGAACGGTCGGATCCTTCTCCCACGAGGAAGGGCCTAGCCCTGAAAGCTCTTGCTGCTCTTCACCGTCCCTTGGCACCGTACCTACAGGCACAACAGCACTGGGGATCCATGCTGTCGCAGAGACGGAACATCTCGTGGCGTTACGCCTCGGCAGAGCCTCTTTCTGAAAAGGCGAACAGTCGGATACTTGTCACACGAGGAAGGGCCCAGCCCTGAAAGCTCTTGCTGCTCTTCACCGTCCCTTGGCACCCTACCTACAGGCACAACAGCACCAGGGATCTGTGCTTTCCCAGAGACGGAACATCTCACGGAGCTCAGTCTCGGCAAGCCTCTTTCTGAAAAGGCGAACGATCGGATCCTTCTCCCACGAGGAAGGGCCCAGCCCTGAAAGCTCTTGCTGCTCTTCACTGTCCCTTGGCACCCTACCTACATGCACAACAGCACTGGGGATCTGTGCATTCCCAGAGACAGAACATCTCATGGCGCTCAGAGACGGAACATCCTTTTTCTGAAAAGGCGAACGGTCGGATCCTTCTCCCACGAGGAAGGGCCCAGCCCTGAAAGCTCTTGCTGCTCTTTACCTTCCCTTGGCACCCTACCTGCAGGCACAACAGCACTGGGCATCCGTGCTTTCGCAGAGACAGAACATATCGTTGCGCTCCGCCTCGGCAGAGCCTCTTTCTGAAAATGCGAACGGTCGGATCCTTCTCCCCCGAGGAAGGGCCCAGCCCTGAAAGCTCTTGCTGCTCTTCACTGTCCCTTGGCACCCTACCTACAGGCACAACAGCACCGGGGATCTGTGCTTTCCCAGAGACGGAACATCTCACGGGGCTCAGTCTCGTCAAGCCTCTTTCTGAAAAGGCGAACGGTCGGATAATTGTCACACGAGGAAGGGCCCAGCCCTGAATGCTCTTGCTGCTCTTCACTGTCCCTTGGCACCCTACCTACAGGCACAACAGCACTGGGCATCCGTGCATTCCCAGAGACAGAACATCTCATGGCGCTCAGAGACGGAAAATCCTTTTCTGAAAAGGCGAACGGTCGGATCCTTCTCCCACGAGGAAGGGCCCAGCCCTGAAAGCTCTTGCAGCTCGTCACCGTCCCTTGGCACCCTACCTACAGGCACAACAGCACTGGGGATCTGTGCTTTCCCAGAGACGGAACATCTCACGGGGCTCATTCTCGGCAAGCCTCTTTCTGAAAAGGCGAACGGTGTGATCCACCTCCCCCGAGGAAGGGCCCAGTCCTGAAAGCTCTTGCTGCTCTTCACCGTCCCTTGCCACCCTACCTGCAGGCACAACAGCACTGGGGATCTGTGCTTTCCCAGAGACGGAACATCTCACGGGACTCAGTCTCTTGAAGCCTCTTTCTGAAAAGGCGAACGGTCGGATCATTCTCCCACGAGGAAGGGCCCAGCCCTGAAAGCTCTTGCTGCTCTTCACTGTCCCTTGGCACCCTACCTACAGGCACAACAGCACTGGGGATCCTTGCTTTTGCAGAGACGGAACATCTCGTGGCGTTACGCCACTGCAGAGCCTCTTTCTGAAAAGGCGAACGGTCGGATCCTTCTCCCACGAGTAAGGGCCCAGCCCTGAAAGCTCTTGCTGCTCTTCACTGTCCCTTGGCACCCTACCTACAGGCACAACAGCACTGGGGATCTGTGCTTTTCCAGAGACGGAATATCTCACGGGGCTCAGTCTCGGCAGAGCCTCTTTCTGAAAAGGTGAACGGTCGGATCCTTCTCCCACGAGGAAGGGCCTAGCCCTGAAAGCTCTTGCTGCTCTTCACCGTCCCTTGGCGCCGTACCTACAGGCACAACAGCACTGGGGATCCATGCTGTCGCAGAGACGGAACATCTCGTGGCGTTACGCCTCGGCAGAGCCTCTTTCTGAAAAGGCGAACAGTCGGATACTTGTCACACGAGGAAGGGCCCAGCCCTGAAAGCTCTTGCTGCTCTTCAGCGTCCCTTGGCACCCTACCTACAGGCACAACAGCACCAGGGATCTGTGCTTTCCCAGAGACGGAACATCTCACGGAGCTCAGTCTCGGCATGCCTCTTTCTGAAAAGGCGAACGATCGGATCCTTCTCCCACGAGGAAGGGCCCAGCCCTGAAAGCTCTTGCTGCTCTTCACTGTCCCTTGGCACCCTACCTACATGCACAACAGCACTGGGGATCTGTGCATTCCCAGAGACAGAACATCTCATGGCGCTCAGAGACGGAACATCCTTTTTCTGAAAAGGCGAACGGTCGGATCCTTCTCCCACGAGGAAGGGCCCAGCCCTGAAAGCTCTTGCTGCTCTTCACTGTCCCTTGGCACCCTACGTACAGGCACAACAGCACTGTGGATCTGTGTTTTCCCAGGGACGGAATATCTCACGGGGCTCAGTCTCTTCAAGCCTCTTTCTGAAAAGGCGAACGGTCGGATCCTTCTCCCCCGAGGAAGGGCCCAGCCCTGAAAGCTCTTGCTGCTCTTTACCTTCCCTTGGCACCCTACCTGCAGGCACAACAGCACTGGGCATCCGTGCTTTCGCAGAGACAGAACATATCGTTGCGCTCCGCCTCGGCAGAGCCTCTTTCTGAAAATGCGAACGGTCGGATCCTTCTCCCCCGAGGAAGGGCCCAGCCCTGAAAGCTCTTGCTGCTCTTCACTGTCCCTTGGCACCCTACCTACAGGCACAACAGCACCGGGGATCTGTGCTTTCCCAGAGACGGAACATCTCACGGGGCTCAGTCTCGTCAAGCCTCTTTCTGAAAAGGCGAACGGTCGGATAATTGTCACACGAGAAAGGGCCCAGCCCTGAATGCTCTTGCTGCTCTTCACTGTCCCTTGGCACCCTACCTACAGGCACAACAGCACTGGGCATCCGTGCATTCCCAGAGACAGAACATCTCATGGCGCTCAGAGACGGAAAATCCTTTTCTGAAAAGGCGAACGGTCGGATCCTTCTCCCACGAGGAAGGGCCCAGCCCTGAAAGCTCTTGCAGCTCTTCACTGTCCCTTGGCACCCTACCTACAGGCACAACAGCACTGGGGATCTGTGCTTTCCCAGAGACGGAACATCTCACGGGGCTCATTCTCGGCAAGCCTCTTTCTGAAAAGGCGAACGGTGTGATCCACCTCCCCCGAGGAAGGGCCCAGTCCTGAAAGCTCTTGCTGCTCTTCACCGTCCCTTGCCACCCTACCTGCAGGCACAACAGCACTGGGGATCTGTGCTTTCCCAGAGACGGAACATCTCACGGGGCTCAGTCTCGTCAAGCCTCTTTCTGAAAAGGCGAACGGTCGGATCATTCTCCCACGAGGAAGGGCCCAGCCCTGAAAGCTCTTGCTGCTCTTCACTGTCCCTTGGCACCCTACCTACAGGCACAACAGCACTGGGGATCCTTGCTTTCGCAGAGACGGAACATCTCGTGGCGTTACGCCACTGCAGAGCCTCTTTCTGAAAAGGCGAACGGTCGGATCCTTCTCCCACGAGGAAGGGCCCAACCCTGAAAGCTCTTGCTGCTCTTCACCGTCCCTTGTGGCCCTACCTACAGGCACAACAGCACCAGGGATCTGTGCTTTCCCAGAGACGGAATATCTCACGGTGCTCAGTCTCGGCAGAGCCTATTTCTGAAAAGGCGAACGGTTGGATCCTTCTCTCCCGAGGAAGGGCCCAGCCCTGAAAGCTCTTGCTGCTCTTCACCGTCCCTTGGCACCCTACCTACAGGCACAACAGCACTGGGGATCTGTGCTTTCCCAGAGACGGAACATCTCGTGGCGCTACGCCTCGGCAGAGCCTCTTTCTGAAAAGGCGAACGGTCGGATCCTTCTCCCACGAGGAAGGGCCCAGCCCTGAAAGCTCTTGGTGCTCTTCACCGTCCCTTGTGGCCCTACCTACAGGCACAACAGCACTGGGGATCCGTGCTTTCCCAGAGACAGAACATCTCATGGCGCTCAGAGACGGAACATCCTTTTTCTAAAAAGGTGAACGATCGGATCCTTCTCCCACAAGGAAGGGCCCAGCCCTGAAAGCTCTTGCTGCTCTTCACCGTCCCTTGGCACCCTACCTACAGGCACAACAGCACTGGGGATCTGTGCTTTCCCAGAGATGGAACATCTCACGGGGCTCAGTGTCGGCAAGCCTCTTTCTGAAAAGGCGAACGGTCGGATATTTGTCCCACGAGGAAGGGCCCAGCCCTGAAAGCTCTTGCTGCTCTTCACCGTCCCTTGGCACCGTACCTACAGGCACAACAGCACTGGGGATCTGTGCTTTCACAGAGACGGAACATCTCACGGGGCTCTGTCTCGGCAAGAATCTTTCTGAAAAGGCGAACGGCCAGATCCTTCTCCCACGAGGAAGGGCCTAGCCCTGAAAGCTCTTGCTGCTCTTCACCGTCCCTTGTGGCCCTACCTACAGGCACAAAAGCACTGGGGATCTGTGTTTTCCCAGAGACGGAATATCTCACGGGGCTCAGTCTCTTCAAGCCTCTTTCTGAAAAGGCGAACAGTGCGATCCATCTCCCCCGAGGAAGGGCCCAGCCCTGAAAGCTCTTGCTGCTCTTCACCGTCCCTTGGCACCCTACCTACAGGCACAACAGCACTGGGCATCCGTGCATTCCCAGAGACGAAACATCTCATGGCGCTCAGAGACGGAACATCCTTTTTATGAAAAGGCGAACGGTCGGATCCTTGTCCCACGAGGAAGGGCCCAGCCCTGAAAGCTCTTGCTGCTCTTCACCGTCCCTTGGCACCCTACCTACAGGCAAAACAGCACTGGGCATCCGTGCATTCCCAGAGACGAAACATCTCATGGCGCTCAGAGACGGAACATCCTTTTTCTGAACTGCGAACGGTCGGATCCTTCTCCCCCGAGGAAGGGCCCAGCCCTGAAAGCTCTTGCTGCTCTTCACTGTCCCTTGGCACCCTACCTACAGGCACAACAGCACCAGGGATCTGTGCTTTCCCAGAGATGGAACATCTCACGGCGCTCAGTCTCGTTAAGCCTCTTTCTGAAAAGGCGAACGGCCAGATCCTTCTCCCACGAGGAAGGGCCCAGCCCTGAATGCTCTTGCTGCTCTTCACTGTCCCTTGGCACCCTACCTACATGCACAACAGCACTGGGGATCTGTGCATTCCCAGAGACAGAACATCTGATGGCGCTCAGAGACGGAACCTCCTTTTTCTGAAAAGGCGAACGGTCGGATCTTTCTCCCACGAGGAAGGGCCCAGCCCTGAAAGCTCTTGCTGCTCTTCACTGTCCCTTGGCACCCTACCTACAGGCACAACAGCACCGGGGATCTGTGCTTTCCCAGAGACGGAACATCTCACGGGGCTCAGTCTCGGCAAGCCTCTTTCTGAAAAGGCGAACGGCCGGATCGTTCTCCCACGAGTAAGGGCCCAGCCCTGAAAGCTCTTGCTGCTCTTCACTGTCCCTTGGCAGCCTACCTACAGGCACAACAGCACTGGGGATCTGTGCTTTCCCAGAGACAGAACATCTCATGGGGCACAGTCTCGGCAAGCCTCTTTCTGAAAAGGCAAACGCCGGATCATTCTCCCATGAGGAAGGGCCCAGCCCTGAAAGCTCTTGCTGCTCTTCACCATCCCTTGGCACCCTACCTACAGGCATAACAGCACTGGGGATCTGTGCTTTCCCAGAGACGGAATATCTCACGGTGCTCAGTCTAGGCAAGCTATTTCTGAAAAGGCGAACGGTTGGATCCTTCTCCCCCGAGGAAGGGCCCAGGCCTGAAAGCTCTTGCTGCTCTTCACTGTCCCTTGGCACCCTACCTACAGGCACAACAGCACTGGGCATCCGTGCTTTCGCAGAGACGGAACATCTCGTGGCGCTACGCCTCGGCAGAGCCTCTTTCTGAAAACGCGAACAGTCGAATACTTGTCACACGAGGAAGGGCCCAGCCCTGAATGCTCTTGCTGCTCTTCACTGTCCCTTGGCACCCTACCTACAGGCACAACAGCACCGGGGATCTGTGCTTTCCCAGAGACGGAACATCTCACGGGGCTCAGTCTCGTCAAGCCTCTTTCTGAAAAGGCGAACGGCCGGATCGTTCTCCCACGAGGAAGGGCCCAGCCCTGAAAGCTCTTGCTGCTCTTCACTGTCCCTTGGCAGCCTACCTACAGGCACAACAGCACTGGGGATCTGTGCTTTCCCAGAGACAGAACATCTCATGGGGCACAGTCTCGGCAAGCCTCTTTCTGAAAAGGCAAACGCCTCTTTCTCCCATGAGGAAGGGCCCAGCCCTGAAAGCTCTTGCTGCTCTTCACCGTCCCTTGGCACCCTACCTACAGGCACAACAGCACTGGGGATCTGTGCTTTCCCAGAGACGGAATATCTCACGGTGCTCAGTCTAGGCAAGCTATTTCTGAAAAGGCGAACGGTTGGATCCTTCTCCCCCGAGGAAGGGCCCAGCCCTGAAAGCTCTTGCTGCTCTTCACTGTCCCTTGGCACCCTACCTACAGGCACAACAGCACTGGGGATCCGTGCTTTCGCAGAGACGGAACATCTCGTGGCGCTACGCCTCGGCAGAGCCTCTTTCTGAAAAGGCGAACAGTCGAATACTTGTCACACGAGGAAGGGCCCAGCCCTGAATGCTCTTGCTGCTCTTCACTGTCCCTTGGCACCCTACCTACAGGCACAACAGCACTGGGCATCCGTGCATTCCCAGAGACAGAACATCTCATGGCGCTCAGAGACGGAAAATCCTTTTCTGAAAAGGCGAACGGTCGGATCCTTCTCCCACGAGGAAGGGCCCAGCCCTGAAAGCTCTTGCTGCTCGTCACCGTCCCTTGGCACCCTACCTACAGGCACAACAGCACTGGGGATCTGTGCTTTCCCAGAGACGGAACATCTCACGGGGCTCATTCTCGGCAAGCCTCTTTCTGAAAAGGCGAACGGCCAGATCATTCTCCCACGAGTAAGGGCCCAGCCCTGAAAGCTCTTGCTGCTCTTCACTGTCCCTTGGCACCCTACCTACAGGCACAACAGCACTGGGGATCTGTGCTTTTCCAGAGACGGAATATCTCACGGGGCTCAGTCTCGGCAAGCCTCTTTCTGAAAAGGCGAACGGTGTGATCCATCTGCCCCGAGGAAGGGCCCAGTCCTGAAAGCTCTTGCTGCTCTTCACCGTCCCTTGCCACCCTACCTGCAGGCACAACAGCACTGGGGATCTGTGCTTTCCCAGAGACGGATCATCTCACGGGGCTCAGTCTCGGCAGAGCCTCTTTCTGAAAAGGTGAACGGTCGGATCCTTCTCCCACGAGGAAGGGCCTAGCCCTGAAAGCTCTTGCTGCTCTTCACCGTCCCTTGGCGCCGTACCTACAGGCACAACAGCACTGGGGATCCATGCTGTCGCAGAGACGGAACATCTCGTGGCGTTACGCCTCGGCTGAGCCTCTTTCTGAAAAGGCGAACGGTCGGATCCTTCTCCCACGAGGAAGGGCCCAACCCTGAAAGCTCTTGCTGCTCTTCACCGTCCCTTGTGGCCCTACCTACAGGCACAACAGCACTGGGGATCTGTGCTTTCCCAGAGACGGAATATCTCACGGTGCTCAGTCTCGGCAGAGCCTATTTCTGAAAAAGCGAACGGTTGGATCCTTCTCTCCCGAGGAAGGGCCCAGCCCTGAAAGCTCTTGCTGCTCTTCACCGTCCCTTGGCACCCTACCTACAGGCACAACAGCACTGGGGATCTGTGCTTTCCCAGAGACGGAATATCTCACGGTGCTCAGTCTCGGCAAGCCTCTTTCTGAAAAGGCGAACGGTGCGATCCATCTCCCCCGAGGAAGGGCCCAGCCCTGAAAGCTCTTGCTGCTCTTCACCGTCCCTTGTGGCCCTACCTACAGGCACAACAGCACTGGGGATCCGTGCTTTCCCAGAGACAGAACATCTCATGGCGCTCAGAGATGGAACATCCTTTTTCTGAAAAGGCGAACGGTCGGATCCTTGTCCCACGAGGAAGGGCCCAGCCCTGAAAGCTCTTGCTGCTCTTCACCGTCCCTTGGCACCCTACCTACAGGCAAAACAGCACTGGGCATCCGTGCATTCCCAGAGACGAAACATCTCATGGCGCTCAGAGACGGAACATCATTTTCTGAAAAGGCGAACGGTCGGATCCTTCTCCCACGAGGAAGGGCCCAGCCCTGAAAGCTCTTGCTGCTCTTCACTGTCCCTTGGCACCCTACCTACAGGCACAACAGCACTGGGGATCTGTGCTTTCCCAGAGACGGAACATCTCACGGGGCTCAGTCTCGGCAAGCCTCTTTCTGAAAAGGCGAACGGTCGGATACTTGTCACACGAGGAAGGGCCCAGCCCTGAATGCTCTTGCTGCTGTTCACTGTCCCTTGGCACCCTACCTACAGGCACAACAGCTCTGGGGATCTGTGCATTCCCAGAGACAGAACATCTGATGGCGCTCAAAGACGGAACCTCCTTTTTCTGAAAAGGCGAACGGTCGGATCCTTCTCCCACGAGGAAGGGCCCAGCCCTGAAAGCTCTTGCTGCTCTTCACTGTCCCTTGGCACCCTACCTACAGGCACAACAGCACCGGGGATCTGTGCTTTCCCAGAGACGGAACATCTCACGGGGCTCAGTCTCGTCAAGCCTCTTTCTGAAAAGGCGAACGGCCGGATCGTTCTCCCACGAGTAAGGGCCCAGCCCTGAAAGCTCTTGCTGCTCTTCACTGTCCCTTGGCACCCTACCTACAGGCACAACAGCACTGGGGATCTGTGCTTTCCCAGAGACAGAACATCTCACGGGGCACAGTCTCGGCAAGCCTCTTTCTGAAAAGGCAAACGCTAGATCATTCTCCCATGAGGAAGGGCCCAGCCCTGAAAGCTCTTGCTGCTCTTCACTGTCCCTTGGCACCCTACCTACAGGCACAACAGCACTGGGGATCCATGCTGTCGCAGAGACGGAACATCTCGTGGCGCTATGCCTCGGCAGAGTCTCTTTCTGAAAAGGCGAACAGTCGAATACTTGTCACACGAGGAAGGTCCTAGCCCTGAAAGCTTTTGCTGCTCTTCACCGTCCCTTGGCACCCTACCTACAGGCACAACAGCACTGGGGATCTGTGCTTTCCCAGAGACGGAATATCTCACGGGGCTCAGTCTCGGCAAGCCTCTTTCTCAAAAGGCGAACGGTGCGATCCATCTCCCCCGAGGAAGGGCCCAGCCCTGAAAGCTCTTGCTGCTCTTCACCGTCCCTTGTGGCCCTACCTACAGGCACAACAGCACTGGGCAACCGTGCATTCCCAGAGACAGAACATCTCATGGCGCTCAGAGACGGAACATCCTTTTTCTGAAAAGGCGAACGATCGGATTCTTCTTTCACGAGAAAGGGCCCAGCCCTGAAAGCTCTTGCTGCTCGTCACCGTCCCTTGGCACCCTTCCTACAGGCACAACAGCACTGGGGATCTGTGCTTTCCCAGGGACGGAACATCTCACGGCGCTCAGTCTCGGCAAGCCTCTTTCTGAAAAGGGGAACGGTCGCATCCTTCTCCCACGAGAAAGGGCCCAGCCCTGAATGCTCTTGCTGCTCTTCACTGTCCCTTGGCACCCTACCTACAGGCACAACAGCACTGGGCATCCGTGCATTCCCAGAGACAGAACATCTGATGGCGCTCAGTGACAGAACATCCTTTTTCTGAAAAGGCGAACGGTCGGATACTTCTCCGACGAGGAAGGGCCCAGCCCTGAAAGCTCTTGCTGCTCGTCACCGTCCCTTGGCACCCTACCTACAGGCACAACAGCACTGGGGATCTGTGCTTTCCCAGAGACGGAATATCTCACGGTGCTCAGTCTCGGCAAGCCTCTTTCTGAAAAGGTGAACGGTGCGATCCATGTCCCCCGACGAAGGGCCCAGCCCTGAAAGCTCTTGCTGCTCTTCACCGTCCCTTGGCACCCTACCTACAGGCACAACAGCACTGGGCATCCGTGCTTTCCCAGAGACGGAACATCTCGTGGCGCTACGCTTCGGCAGAGCCTCTTTCTGAAAAGGCGAACGGTCGGATCCTTCTCCCCCGAGGAAGGGCCCAGCCCTGAAAGCTCTTGCTGCTCGTCACCGTCCCTTGGCACCCTACCTACAGGAACAACAGCACTGGGGATCTGTGCTTTCCCAGAGACGGAACATCTCACGGCGCTCAGTCTCGGCAAGCCTCTTTCTGAAAAGGCGAACGGTCGGATACTTGTCCCACGAGGAAGGGCCCAGCCCTGAAAGCTCTTGCTGCTCTTCACCGTCCCTTGGCACCCTACCTACAGGCACAACAGCACTGGGGATCTGTGCATTCCCAGAAACAGAACATCTCACGGGGCTCAGTCTCTTCAAGCCTCTTTCTGAAGAGGCCAACGGTGCGATCCATCTCCCCTGAGGAAGGGCCCAGCCCTAAAAGCTCTTGCTGCTCTTCACCCTCCCTTGGCGCCCTACCTACAGGCACAACAGCATTTGGGATCCGTTCTTTCGCAGAGACGGAACATCTCGTGGCGCTACGCCTCGGCAGAGCCTCTTTCTGAAAAGGCGAACGGTCGGATCCTTCTCCCACGAGGAAGGGCCTAGCCCTGAAAGCTCTTGCTGCTCTTCACCGTCCCTTGGCGCCGTACCTACAGGCACAACAGCACTGGGGATCCGTGCTTTCGCACGGACGGAACATCTCGTGGCGTTACGCCTCGGCAGAGCCTCTTTCTGAAAAGGCGAACGGTCGGATCCTTCTCCCACGACGAAGGGCCCAGCCCTGAAAGCTCTTGCTGCTCTTCACCGTCCCTTGGCACCCTACCTACAGGCACAACAGCACTGGGGATCTGTGCTTACCCAGAGACGGAATATCTCACGGCGCTCAGGCTCTTCAAGCCTCTTTCTGAAAAGGCGAACGGTTGGATCCTTCTCCCACGAGTAAGGGCCCAGCCCTGAAAGCTCTTGCTGCTCTTCACCGTCCCTTGTGGCCCTACCTACAGGCACAACAGCACTGTGCATCCGTGCTTTTGCAGAGACGGAACATCTCATGGCGCTACGCCTCGTCAGAGCCTCTTTCTGAAAAGGTGAACGGTCGGATCCTTCTCCCACGACGAAGGGCCCAGCCCTGAAAGCTCTTGCTGCTCTTCACCGTCCCTTGGCACCCTACCTACAGGCACAACAGCACTGGGGATCTGTGCTTTCGCAGAGACGGAACATCTCACGGGCGTCAGTCTCGGCAAGCCTCTTTCTGAAAAGGCGAACGGTCGGATCCTTCTCCCACGAGAAAGGGCCCAGCCCTGAATGCTCTTGCTGCTCTTCACCATCCCTTGGCACCCTACCTACAGGCACAACAGCACTGGGGATCTGTGCATTCCCAGAAACAGAACATCTCATGGCGCTCAGAGACGGAACATCCTTTTTCTGAAAAGGAAACGGTCGGATCCTTCTCCCCCGAGGAAGGGCCCAGCCCTGAAAGCTCTTGCTGCTCGTCACTGTCCCTTGGCACCCTACCTACAGGCACAACAGCACTGGGGATCTGTGCTTTCCCAGAGACGGAATATCTCACGGTGCTCAGTCTCGGCAAGCCTCTTTCTGAAAAGGCAAACGCCGGATCATTCTCCCACGAGGAAGGGCCCAGCCCTGAAAGCTCTTGCTGCTCTTAACCGTCCCTTGTGGCCCTACCTATAGGCACAACAGCACTGGGGATATGTGCTTTCGCAGAGACGGAACATCTCGTGGCGCTACGCCTCGGCAGAGCCTCTTTCTGAAAAGGCGAACGGTCGGATCCTTCTCCCCCAAAGAAGGGCCCAGCCCTGAAAGCTCTTGCTGCTCTTCACTGTCCCATGGCACCCTACCTACAGGCACAACAGCACTGGGGATCTGTGCTTTCCCAGAGACGAAATATCTCACGGCGCTCAGTCTCGGCAAGCCTCTTTCTGAAAAGGCGAACGGTGCGATCCATCTCGCCCGAGGAAGGGCCCAGCCCTGAAAGCTCTTGCTGCTCTTCACCGTCCCTTGTGGCCCTACCTATAGGCACAACAGCACTGGGGATATGTGCTTTCGCAGAGACGGAACATCTCGTGGCGCTACGCCTCGTCAGAACCTCTTTCTGAATAGGCGAACGGTCGGATCCTTCTCCCACGAGAAAGGGCCCAGCCCTGAAAGCTCTTGATGCTCTTCACCGTCCCTTAGCATCCTACATACAGGCACAACAGCACTGGGGATCTGTGCTTTCCCAGAGACGGAACATCTCACGGGGCTCAGTCTCTTCAAGCCTCTTTCTGAAAAGGCGAACGGTCGGATCCTTCTCCCACGAGAAAGGACCCAGCCCTGAAAGCTCTTGCTGCTCTTCACCGTCCCTTGGCACCCTACCTACAGGCACAACAGCACCAGGGATCTGTGCTTTCCCAGAGACGGAACATCTCACGGGGCTCAGTCTCGGCAAGCCTCTTACTGAAAAGGCGAACGTTCGGATCCTTCTCCCACGAAGAAGGTCCTAGCCGTGAAAGCTCTTGCTGCTCTTCACCGTCCCTTGTGGCCCTACCTACAGGCACAACAGCACTGGGGATCTGTGCTTTCCCAGAGACGGAATATCTCACGGTGCTCATTCTCGGCAAGCCTCTTTCTGAAAAGGTGAACGGTGCCATCCATCTCCCGCGACGAAGGGCCCAGCCCTGAAAGCTCTTGCTGCTCTTCACCGTCCCTTGGCACCCTACCTACAGGCACAACAGCACTGGGCATCCGTGCATTCCCAGAGACGAAACATATCATGGCGCTCAGAGGCGGAACATCCATTTTCTGAAAAGGCGAACGGATGGATCCTTCTCTCACGAGGAAGGGCCTAGCCCTGAAAGCTCTTGCTGCTCTTCACCGTCCCTTGGCACCCTACCTACAGGCACAACAGCACTGGGGATCTGTGCTTTCCCAGAGACGGAACATCTCACGGGGCTCAGTCTCTTCAAGCCTCTTTCTGAAAAGGCGAACGGTCGGATCCTTCTCCCACGAGAAAGGGCCCAGCCCTGAAAGCTCTTGCTGCTCTTCACTGTCCCTTGGCACCCTACCTACAGGCACAACAGCACTGGGGATCTGTGCTTTCCCAGAGACGGAACATCTCACGGGGCTCAGTCTCGGCAAGCCTCTTACTGAAAAGGCGAACGTTCGGATCCTTCTCCCACGAAGAAGGTCCTAGCCGTGAAAGCTCTTGCTGCTCTTCACCGTCCCTTGGCACCCTACCTACAGGCACAACAGCACTGGGGATCTGTGCTTTCCCAGAGACGGAACATGTCACGGAGCTCAGTCTCGGCAAGCCTCTTTCTGAAAAGGCGAACGGTCGGATCCTTCTCCCCCGAGGAAGGGCCCAGCCCTGAATGCTCTTGCTGCTCTTCACCGTCCCTTGGCACCCTACCTACAGGCATAACAGCACTGGGGACCTGTGCTTTCCCAGAGACGAAATATCTCACGGCACTCAGTCTCGGCAAGCCTCATTCTGAAAAGGCGAACGGTGCGATCCATCTCCCCCAAGGAAGGGCCCAGCCCTGAAAGCTCTTGCTGCTCGTCACCGTCCCTTGGCACCCTACCTACAGGCACAACAGCACTGGGGATCTGTGCATTCCCAGAAACAGAACATCTCACGGGGCTCAGTCTCTTCAAGCCTCTTTCTGAAGAGGCGAACGGTGCGATCCATCTCCCCTGAGGAAGGGCCCAGCCCTGAAAGCTCTTGATGCTCTTCACCGTCCCTTGGCACCCTACCTACAGGCACAACAGCACTGGGGATTTGTGCTTTCGCAGAGACGGAACATCTCACGGGGCTCAGTCTCTTCAAGCCTCTTTCTGAAAAGGCGAACGGTCGGATCCTTCTCCCACGAGGAAGGGACCAGCCCTGAAAGCTCTTGCTGCTCTTCACAGTCCCTTGGCACCCTACCTACAGGCACAACAGCACTGGGGATCTGTGCTTTCCCAGAGACGGAACATCTCACGGGACTCAGTCTCGGCAAGCCTCTTACTGAAAAGGCGAACGGTCGGATCCTTCTCCCACGAAGAAGGTCCTAGCCGTGAAAGCTCTTGCTGCTCTTCACCGTCCCTTGGCGCCGTACCTACAGGCACAACAGCACTGGGGATCTGTGCTTTCCCAGAGATGGAATATCTCACGGCGCTCAGTCTCTTCAAGCCTCTTTCTGAAAAGGCGAACGGTCGGATCCTTCTTCCCCGAGGAAGGGCCCAGCCCTGAAAGATCTTGCTGCTCTTCACCGTCCCTTGGTGCGCTACCTACAGGCACAACAGCACTGGGGATCTATGCTTTCGCAGAGAAGGAACATGTCATGGTGCTCCGCCTAGGCAGAGCCTCTTTCTGAAAAGGCGAACGGATGGATCCTTCTCCCACGAGGAAGGGCCCAGCCCTGAAAGCTCTTGCTGCTCTTCACCGTCCCTTGTGGCCCTACCTAGAGGCACAACAGCACTGGGCATCCGTGCTTTCCCAGAGACGGAATATCTCACGGGGCACATTCTCGTCAAGCCTCTTTCTGAAAAGGCAAACGCCGGATGCTTCTCCCTCGTCTAAGGGAACAGCCCTGAATGCTCTTGCTGCTCTTCACTGTCCCTTGGCACCCTACCTACAGGCACAACAGCACTGGGGATCTATGCTTTCGCAGAGACGGAACATCTCGTGGCGCTACGCCTCGGCACAGCCTCTTTCTGAAAAGGCGAACGGTCGGATCCTTCTCCCACGAGGAAGGGCCCAGCCCTGAAAGCTCTTGCTGCTCGTCACCGCCCCTTGGCACCCTACCTACAGGCACAACAGCACTGGGGATCTGTGCTTTCCCAGAGACGGAACATCTCACGGGGCTCAGTCTCGGCAGAGCCTCTTTCTGAAAAGGCGAACGGTCGGATCCTTCTCCCACGAGGAAGGGCCCAGCCCTGAAAGCTCTTGCTGCTCTTCACCGTCCCTTGGCACCCTACCTACAGGCACAACAGCACTGGGCATCCGTGCTTTCCCAGAGACGGAACATCTCGTGGCGCTACGCCTCGGCAGAGCCTCTTTCTGAAAAGGCGAACGGTCGGATCCTTCTCCCCCGAGGAAGGGTCCAGCCCTGAAAGCTCTTGCTGCTCGTCACCGTCCCTTGGCACCCTACCTACAGGAACAACAGCTCTGGGGATCTGTGCTTTCCCAGAGACGGAACATCTCACGGGGCTCAGTCTCGTCAAGCCTCTTTATGATATGGCGAACGGCCGGATCGTTCTCCCACGAGGAAGGGCCCAGCCCTGAAAGCTCTTGCTGCTCTTCACTGTCCCTTGTGGCCCTACCTACAGGCACAACAGCACTGGGGATCTGTGCTTTCCCAGAGACGGAATATCTCACGGTGCTCATTCTCGGCAAGCCTCTTTCTGAAAAGGTGAACGGTGTTATCCATCTCCCCCTAGGAAGGGCCCAGCCCTGAAAGCTCTTGCTGCTCTTCACCGTCCCTTGGCGCCCTACCTACAGGCACAACAGCACTGGGGATCTGTGCTTTCCCAGAGACGGAACATCTCACGGGGCTCAGTCTCGGCAAGCCTCTTTCTGAAAAGGCGAACGGTCGCATACTTGTCCCACGAGGAAGGGCCCAGCCCTGAAAGCTCTTGCTGCTCTTCACCGTCCCTTGGCACCCTACCTACAGGCACAACAGCACTGGGCTTCCGTGCATTCCCAGAGACGAAACATATCATGGCGCTCAGAGGCGGAACATCCTTTTTCTGAAAAGGCGAACGGATGGATCCTTCTCCCACGAGGAAGGGCCCAGCCCTGAAAGCTCTTGCTGCTCGTCACCGTCCCTTGGCACCCTACCTACAGGCACAACAGCACTGGGGATCTGTGCTTTCCCAGAGACGGAACATCTCACGGGGCTCATTCTCGGCAAGCCTCTTTCTGAAAAGGCGAACGGCCAGATCATTCTCCCACGAGTAAGGGCCCAGCCCTGAAAGCTCTTGCTGCTCTTCACTGTCCCTTGGCACCCTACCTACAGGCACAACAGCACTGGGGATCTGTGCTTTTCCAGAGACGGAATATCTCACGGGGCTCAGTCTCGGCAAGCCTCTTTCTGAAAAGGCGAACGGTGTGATCCATCTGCCCCGAGGAAGGGCCCAGTCCTGAAAGCTCTTGCTGCTCTTCACCGTCCCTTGCCACCCTACCTGCAGGCACAACAGCACTGGGGATCTGTGCTTTCCCAGAGACGGATCATCTCACGGGGCTCAGTCTCGGCAGAGCCTCTTTCTGAAAAGGTGAACGGTCGGATCCTTCTCCCACGAGGAAGGGCCTAGCCCTGAAAGCTCTTGCTGCTCTTCACCGTCCCTTGGCGCCGTACCTACAGGCACAACAGCACTGGGGATCCATGCTGTCGCAGAGACGGAACATCTCGTGGCGTTACGCCTCGGCTGAGCCTCTTTCTGAAAAGGCGAACGGTCGGATCCTTCTCCCACGAGGAAGGGCCCAACCCTGAAAGCTCTTGCTGCTCTTCACCGTCCCTTGTGGCCCTACCTACAGGCACAACAGCACTGGGGATCTGTGCTTTCCCAGAGACGGAATATCTCACGGTGCTCAGTCTCGGCAGAGCCTATTTCTGAAAAAGCGAACGGTTGGATCCTTCTCTCCCGAGGAAGGGCCCAGCCCTGAAAGCTCTTGCTGCTCTTCACCGTCCCTTGGCCCCCTACCTACAGGCACAACAGCACTGGGGATCTGTGCTTTCCCAGAGACGGAATATCTCACGGTGCTCAGTCTCGGCAAGCCTCTTTCTGAAAAGGCGAACGGTGCGATCCATCTCCCCCGAGGAAGGGCCCAGCCCTGAAAGCTCTTGCTGCTCTTCACCGTCCCTTGTGGCCCTACCTACAGGCACAACAGCACTGGGGATCCGTGCTTTCCCAGAGACAGAACATCTCATGGCGCTCAGAGATGGAACATCCTTTTTCTGAAAAGGCGAACGGTCGGATCCTTGTCCCACGAGGAAGGGCCCAGCCCTGAAAGCTCTTGCTGCTCTTCACCGTCCCTTGGCACCCTACCTACAGGCAAAACAGCACTGGGCATCCGTGCATTCCCAGAGACGAAACATCTCATGGCGCTCAGAGACGGAACATCATTTTCTGAAAAGGCGAACGGTCGGATCCTTCTCCCACGAGGAAGGGCCCAGCCCTGAAAGCTCTTGCTGCTCTTCACTGTCCCTTGGCACCCTACCTACAGGCACAACAGCACTGGGGATCTGTGCTTTCCCAGAGACGGAACATCTCACGGGGCTCAGTCTCGGCAAGCCTCTTTCTGAAAAGGCGAACGGTCGGATACTTGTCACACGAGGAAGGGCCCAGCCCTGAATGCTCTTGCTGCTGTTCACTGTCCCTTGGCACCCTACCTACAGGCACAACAGCTCTGGGGATCTGTGCATTCCCAGAGACAGAACATCTGATGGCGCTCAAAGACGGAACCTCCTTTTTCTGAAAAGGCGAACGGTCGGATCCTTCTCCCACGAGGAAGGGCCCAGCCCTGAAAGCTCTTGCTGCTCTTCACTGTCCCTTGGCACCCTACCTACAGGCACAACAGCACCGGGGATCTGTGCTTTCCCAGAGACGGAACATCTCACGGGGCTCAGTCTCGTCAAGCCTCTTTCTGAAAAGGCGAACGGCCGGATCGTTCTCCCACGAGTAAGGGCCCAGCCCTGAAAGCTCTTGCTGCTCTTCACTGTCCCTTGGCACCCTACCTACAGGCACAACAGCACTGGGGATCTGTGCTTTCCCAGAGACAGAACATCTCACGGGGCACAGTCTCGGCAAGCCTCTTTCTGAAAAGGCAAACGCTAGATCATTCTCCCATGAGGAAGGGCCCAGCCCTGAAAGCTCTTGCTGCTCTTCACTGTCCCTTGGCACCCTACCTACAGGCACAACAGCACTGGGGATCCATGCTTTCGCAGAGACGGAACATCTCGTGGCGCTATGCCTCGGCAGAGTCTCTTTCTGAAAAGGCGAACAGTCGAATACTTGTCACACGAGGAAGGTCCTAGCCCTGAAAGCTTTTGCTGCTCTTCACCGTCCCTTGGCACCCTACCTACAGGCACAACAGCACTGGGGATCTGTGCTTTCCCAGAGACGGAATATCTCACGGGGCTCAGTCTCGGCAAGCCTCTTTCTCAAAAGGCGAACGGTGCGATCCATCTCCCCCGAGGAAGGGCCCAGCCCTGAAAGCTCTTGCTGCTCTTCACCGTCCCTTGTGGCCCTACCTACAGGCACAACAGCACTGGGCAACCGTGCATTCCCAGAGACAGAACATCTCATGGCGCTCAGAGACGGAACATCCTTTTTCTGAAAAGGCGAACGATCGGATTCTTCTTTCACGAGAAAGGGCCCAGCCCTGAAAGCTCTTGCTGCTCGTCACCGTCCCTTGGCACCCTTCCTACAGGCACAACAGCACTGGGGATCTGTGCTTTCCCAGGGACGGAACATCTCACGGCGCTCAGTCTCGGCAAGCCTCTTTCTGAAAAGGGGAACGGTCGCATCCTTCTCCCACGAGAAAGGGCCCAGCCCTGAATGCTCTTGCTGCTCTTCACTGTCCCTTGGCACCCTACCTACAGGCACAACAGCACTGGGCATCCGTGCATTCCCAGAGACAGAACATCTGATGGCGCTCAGTGACAGAACATCCTTTTTCTGAAAAGGCGAACGGTCGGATACTTCTCCGACGAGGAAGGGCCCAGCCCTGAAAGCTCTTGCTGCTCGTCACCGTCCCTTGGCACCCTACCTACAGGCACAACAGCACTGGGGATCTGTGCTTTCCCAGAGACGGAATATCTCACGGTGCTCAGTCTCGGCAAGCCTCTTTCTGAAAAGGTGAACGGTGCGATCCATGTCCCCCGACGAAGGGCCCAGCCCTGAAAGCTCTTGCTGCTCTTCACCGTCCCTTGGCACCCTACCTACAGGCACAACAGCACTGGGCATCCGTGCTTTCCCAGAGACGGAACATCTCGTGGCGCTACGCTTCGGCAGAGCCTCTTTCTGAAAAGGCGAACGGTCGGATCCTTCTCCCCCGAGGAAGGGCCCAGCCCTGAAAGCTCTTGCTGCTCGTCACCGTCCCTTGGCACCCTACCTACAGGAACAACAGCACTGGGGATCTGTGCTTTCCCAGAGACGGAACATCTCACGGCGCTCAGTCTCGGCAAGCCTCTTTCTGAAAAGGCGAACGGTCGGATACTTGTCCCACGAGGAAGGGCCCAGCCCTGAAAGCTCTTGCTGCTCTTCACCGTCCCTTGGCACCCTACCTACAGGCACAACAGCACTGGGGATCTGTGCATTCCCAGAAACAGAACATCTCACGGGGCTCAGTCTCTTCAAGCCTCTTTCTGAAGAGGCCAACGGTGCGATCCATCTCCCCTGAGGAAGGGCCCAGCCCTAAAAGCTCTTGCTGCTCTTCACCCTCCCTTGGCGCCCTACCTACAGGCACAACAGCATTTGGGATCCGTTCTTTCGCAGAGACGGAACATCTCGTGGCGCTACGCCTCGGCAGAGCCTCTTTCTGAAAAGGCGAACGGTCGGATCCTTCTCCCACGAGGAAGGGCCTAGCCCTGAAAGCTCTTGCTGCTCTTCACCGTCCCTTGGCGCCGTACCTACAGGCACAACAGCACTGGGGATCCGTGCTTTCGCACGGACGGAACATCTCGTGGCGTTACGCCTCGGCAGAGCCTCTTTCTGAAAAGGCGAACGGTCGGATCCTTCTCCCACGACGAAGGGCCCAGCCCTGAAAGCTCTTGCTGCTCTTCACCGTCCCTTGGCACCCTACCTACAGGCACAACAGCACTGGGGATCTGTGCTTACCCAGAGACGGAATATCTCACGGCGCTCAGGCTCTTCAAGCCTCTTTCTGAAAAGGCGAACGGTTGGATCCTTCTCCCACGAGTAAGGGCCCAGCCCTGAAAGCTCTTGCTGCTCTTCACCGTCCCTTGTGGCCCTACCTACAGGCACAACAGCACTGTGCATCCGTGCTTTTGCAGAGACGGAACATCTCATGGCGCTACGCCTCGTCAGAGCCTCTTTCTGAAAAGGTGAACGGTCGGATCCTTCTCCCACGACGAAGGGCCCAGCCCTGAAAGCTCTTGCTGCTCTTCACCGTCCCTTGGCACCCTACCTACAGGCACAACAGCACTGGGGATCTGTGCTTTCGCAGAGACGGAACATCTCACGGGCGTCAGTCTCGGCAAGCCTCTTTCTGAAAAGGCGAACGGTCGGATCCTTCTCCCACGAGAAAGGGCCCAGCCCTGAATGCTCTTGCTGCTCTTCACCATCCCTTGGCACCCTACCTACAGGCACAACAGCACTGGGGATCTGTGCATTCCCAGAAACAGAACATCTCATGGCGCTCAGAGACGGAACATCCTTTTTCTGAAAAGGAAACGGTCGGATCCTTCTCCCCCGAGGAAGGGCCCAGCCCTGAAAGCTCTTGCTGCTCGTCACTGTCCCTTGGCACCCTACCTACAGGCACAACAGCACTGGGGATCTGTGCTTTCCCAGAGACGGAATATCTCACGGTGCTCAGTCTCGGCAAGCCTCTTTCTGAAAAGGCAAACGCCGGATCATTCTCCCACGAGGAAGGGCCCAGCCCTGAAAGCTCTTGCTGCTCTTAACCGTCCCTTGTGGCCCTACCTATAGGCACAACAGCACTGGGGATATGTGCTTTCGCAGAGACGGAACATCTCGTGGCGCTACGCCTCGGCAGAGCCTCTTTCTGAAAAGGCGAACGGTCGGATCCTTCTCCCCCAAAGAAGGGCCCAGCCCTGAAAGCTCTTGCTGCTCTTCACTGTCCCATGGCACCCTACCTACAGGCACAACAGCACTGGGGATCTGTGCTTTCCCAGAGACGAAATATCTCACGGCGCTCAGTCTCGGCAAGCCTCTTTCTGAAAAGGCGAACGGTGCGATCCATCTCGCCCGAGGAAGGGCCCAGCCCTGAAAGCTCTTGCTGCTCTTCACCGTCCCTTGTGGCCCTACCTATAGGCACAACAGCACTGGGGATATGTGCTTTCGCAGAGACGGAACATCTCGTGGCGCTACGCCTCGTCAGAACCTCTTTCTGAATAGGCGAACGGTCGGATCCTTCTCCCACGAGAAAGGGCCCAGCCCTGAAAGCTCTTGATGCTCTTCACCGTCCCTTAGCATCCTACATACAGGCACAACAGCACTGGGGATCTGTGCTTTCCCAGAGACGGAACATCTCACGGGGCTCAGTCTCTTCAAGCCTCTTTCTGAAAAGGCGAACGGTCGGATCCTTCTCCCACGAGAAAGGACCCAGCCCTGAAAGCTCTTGCTGCTCTTCACCGTCCCTTGGCACCCTACCTACAGGCACAACAGCACCAGGGATCTGTGCTTTCCCAGAGACGGAACATCTCACGGGGCTCAGTCTCGGCAAGCCTCTTACTGAAAAGGCGAACGTTCGGATCCTTCTCCCACGAAGAAGGTCCTAGCCGTGAAAGCTCTTGCTGCTCTTCACCGTCCCTTGTGGCCCTACCTACAGGCACAACAGCACTGGGGATCTGTGCTTTCCCAGAGACGGAATATCTCACGGTGCTCATTCTCGGCAAGCCTCTTTCTGAAAAGGTGAACGGTGCCATCCATCTCCCGCGACGAAGGGCCCAGCCCTGAAAGCTCTTGCTGCTCTTCACCGTCCCTTGGCACCCTACCTACAGGCACAACAGCACTGGGCATCCGTGCATTCCCAGAGACGAAACATATCATGGCGCTCAGAGGCGGAACATCCATTTTCTGAAAAGGCGAACGGATGGATCCTTCTCTCACGAGGAAGGGCCTAGCCCTGAAAGCTCTTGCTGCTCTTCACCGTCCCTTGGCACCCTACCTACAGGCACAACAGCACTGGGGATCTGTGCTTTCCCAGAGACGGAACATCTCACGGGGCTCAGTCTCTTCAAGCCTCTTTCTGAAAAGGCGAACGGTCGGATCCTTCTCCCACGAGAAAGGGCCCAGCCCTGAAAGCTCTTGCTGCTCTTCACTGTCCCTTGGCACCCTACCTACAGGCACAACAGCACTGGGGATCTGTGCTTTCCCAGAGACGGAACATCTCACGGGGCTCAGTCTCGGCAAGCCTCTTACTGAAAAGGCGAACGTTCGGATCCTTCTCCCACGAAGAAGGTCCTAGCCGTGAAAGCTCTTGCTGCTCTTCACCGTCCCTTGGCACCCTACCTACAGGCACAACAGCACTGGGGATCTGTGCTTTCCCAGAGACGGAACATGTCACGGAGCTCAGTCTCGGCAAGCCTCTTTCTGAAAAGGCGAACGGTCGGATCCTTCTCCCCCGAGGAAGGGCCCAGCCCTGAATGCTCTTGCTGCTCTTCACCGTCCCTTGGCACCCTACCTACAGGCATAACAGCACTGGGGACCTGTGCTTTCCCAGAGACGAAATATCTCACGGCACTCAGTCTCGGCAAGCCTCATTCTGAAAAGGCGAACGGTGCGATCCATCTCCCCCAAGGAAGGGCCCAGCCCTGAAAGCTCTTGCTGCTCGTCACCGTCCCTTGGCACCCTACCTACAGGCACAACAGCACTGGGGATCTGTGCATTCCCAGAAACAGAACATCTCACGGGGCTCAGTCTCTTCAAGCCTCTTTCTGAAGAGGCGAACGGTGCGATCCATCTCCCCTGAGGAAGGGCCCAGCCCTGAAAGCTCTTGATGCTCTTCACCGTCCCTTGGCACCCTACCTACAGGCACAACAGCACTGGGGATTTGTGCTTTCGCAGAGACGGAACATCTCACGGGGCTCAGTCTCTTCAAGCCTCTTTCTGAAAAGGCGAACGGTCGGATCCTTCTCCCACGAGGAAGGGACCAGCCCTGAAAGCTCTTGCTGCTCTTCACAGTCCCTTGGCACCCTACCTACAGGCACAACAGCACTGGGGATCTGTGCTTTCCCAGAGACGGAACATCTCACGGGACTCAGTCTCGGCAAGCCTCTTACTGAAAAGGCGAACGGTCGGATCCTTCTCCCACGAAGAAGGTCCTAGCCGTGAAAGCTCTTGCTGCTCTTCACCGTCCCTTGGCGCCGTACCTACAGGCACAACAGCACTGGGGATCTGTGCTTTCCCAGAGATGGAATATCTCACGGCGCTCAGTCTCTTCAAGCCTCTTTCTGAAAAGGCGAACGGTCGGATCCTTCTTCCCCGAGGAAGGGCCCAGCCCTGAAAGATCTTGCTGCTCTTCACCGTCCCTTGGTGCGCTACCTACAGGCACAACAGCACTGGGGATCTATGCTTTCGCAGAGAAGGAACATGTCATGGTGCTCCGCCTAGGCAGAGCCTCTTTCTGAAAAGGCGAACGGATGGATCCTTCTCCCACGAGGAAGGGCCCAGCCCTGAAAGCTCTTGCTGCTCTTCACCGTCCCTTGTGGCCCTACCTAGAGGCACAACAGCACTGGGCATCCGTGCTTTCCCAGAGACGGAATATCTCACGGGGCACATTCTCGTCAAGCCTCTTTCTGAAAAGGCAAACGCCGGATGCTTCTCCCTCGTCTAAGGGAACAGCCCTGAATGCTCTTGCTGCTCTTCACTGTCCCTTGGCACCCTACCTACAGGCACAACAGCACTGGGGATCTATGCTTTCGCAGAGACGGAACATCTCGTGGCGCTACGCCTCGGCACAGCCTCTTTCTGAAAAGGCGAACGGTCGGATCCTTCTCCCACGAGGAAGGGCCCAGCCCTGAAAGCTCTTGCTGCTCGTCACCGCCCCTTGGCACCCTACCTACAGGCACAACAGCACTGGGGATCTGTGCTTTCCCAGAGACGGAACATCTCACGGGGCTCAGTCTCGGCAGAGCCTCTTTCTGAAAAGGCGAACGGTCGGATCCTTCTCCCACGAGGAAGGGCCCAGCCCTGAAAGCTCTTGCTGCTCTTCACCGTCCCTTGGCACCCTACCTACAGGCACAACAGCACTGGGCATCCGTGCTTTCCCAGAGACGGAACATCTCGTGGCGCTACGCCTCGGCAGAGCCTCTTTCTGAAAAGGCGAACGGTCGGATCCTTCTCCCCCGAGGAAGGGTCCAGCCCTGAAAGCTCTTGCTGCTCGTCACCGTCCCTTGGCACCCTACCTACAGGAACAACAGCTCTGGGGATCTGTGCTTTCCCAGAGACGGAACATCTCACGGGGCTCAGTCTCGTCAAGCCTCTTTATGATATGGCGAACGGCCGGATCGTTCTCCCACGAGGAAGGGCCCAGCCCTGAAAGCTCTTGCTGCTCTTCACTGTCCCTTGTGGCCCTACCTACAGGCACAACAGCACTGGGGATCTGTGCTTTCCCAGAGACGGAATATCTCACGGTGCTCATTCTCGGCAAGCCTCTTTCTGAAAAGGTGAACGGTGTTATCCATCTCCCCCTAGGAAGGGCCCAGCCCTGAAAGCTCTTGCTGCTCTTCACCGTCCCTTGGCGCCCTACCTACAGGCACAACAGCACTGGGGATCTGTGCTTTCCCAGAGACGGAACATCTCACGGGGCTCAGTCTCGGCAAGCCTCTTTCTGAAAAGGCGAACGGTCGCATACTTGTCCCACGAGGAAGGGCCCAGCCCTGAAAGCTCTTGCTGCTCTTCACCGTCCCTTGGCACCCTACCTACAGGCACAACAGCACTGGGCTTCCGTGCATTCCCAGAGACGAAACATATCATGGCGCTCAGAGGCGGAACATCCTTTTTCTGAAAAGGCGAACGGATGGATCCTTCTCCCACGAGGAAGGGCCCAGCCCTGAAAGCTCTTGCTGCTCTTCACTGTCCCATGGCACCCTACCTACAGGCACAACAGCACTGGGGATCTGTGCTTTCCCAGAGACGAAATATCTCACGGCGCTCAGTCTCGGCAAGCCTCTTTCTGAAAAGGCGAACGGTGCGATCCATCCCCCCCGAGGAAGGGCCCAGCCCTGAAAGCATTTGCTGCTCGTCACCGTCCCTTGGCACCCTACCTACAGGCACAACAGCACTGGGGATCCGTGCTTTCGCAGAGACGGAACATCTCGTGGCGCTACGCCTCGGCAGAGCCTCTTTCTGAAAAGGCGAGTGGTCGGATCCTTCTCCCACGAGGAAGGGCCCAGCCCTGAAAGCTCTTGCTGCTCGTCACCGTCCCTTGGCACCCTACCTACAGGCACAACAGCACTGGGGATTTGTGCTTTCGCAGAGACGGAACATCTCATGGCGCTCAGAGACGGAACATCCTTTTTCTGAAAAGGCGAACGGATGGATCCTTCTCCCACGAGGAAGGACCCAGCCCTGAATGCTCTTGCTGCTCTTCACTGTCCCTTGGCACCCTACCTACAGGCACAACAGCACTGGGCATCCGTACATTACCAGAGACAGAACATCTGATGGCGCTCAGAGACGGAATATCTTTTTTCTGAAAAGGCGAACGGTCGGATCCTTCTCCGACGAGGAAGGGCCCAGCCCTGAATGCTCTTGCTGCTCTTCACTGTCCCTTGGCACCCTACCTACAGGCACAACAGCACTGGGGATCTGTGCTTTCCCAGAGACGGAATATCTCACGGAGCTCAGTCTCGGCAAGCCTCTTTCTGAAAAGGTGAACGGTGCGATCCATCTCCCCCGACGAAGGGCCCAGCCCTGAAAGCTCTTGCTGCTCTTCACCGTCCCTTGTGGCCCTACCTACAGGCACAACAGCACTGGGTATCCGTGCTTTCGCAGAGACGGAACATCTCGTGGCGCTACGCCTCTGCAGAGCCTCTTTCTGAAAAGGCGAATGGTCGGATCCTTCTCCCCCGAGGAAGGGCCCAGCCCTGAAAGCTCTTGCTGCTCTTCACTGTCCCTTGGCACCCTACCTACAGGCACAACAGCACTGGGGATCTGTGCTTTCCCAGAGACGGAACATCTCACGGAGCTCAGTCTCGGCAAGCCTCTTTCTGAAAAGTCGAACGGTCGGATCCTTCTCCCACGAGGAAGGGCCCAGCCCTGAATGCTCTTGCTGCTCTTCACCGTCTCTTGGCACCCTACCTACAGGCACAACAGCACTGGGCATCCGTGCATTCCCAGAGACAGAACATCTCATGACGCTCAGAGACGGAACAACCTTTTTCTGAAAAGGCGAACGGTCGGATCATTCTCCCACGAGGAAGGGCCCAGCCCTGAAAGCTCTTGCTGCTCTTCACTGTCCCATGGCACCCTACCTACAGGCACAACAGCACTGGGGATCTGTTCTTTCCCAGAGACGAAATATCTCACGGCGCTCAGTCTCGGCAAGCCTCTTTCTGAAAAGGCGAACGGTGCGATCCATCTCCCCCGAGGAAGGGCCCAGCCCTGAAAGCTCTTGCTGCTCTTCACCGTCCCTTGTGGCCCTACCTATAGGCACAAGAGCACTGGGGATATGTGCTTTCGCAGAGACGGAACATCTCGTGGCGCTTTGCCTCGGCAGAGCCTCTTTCTGAAAAGGTGAACGGTCGGATCCTTCTCCCACGAGAAAGGGCCCAGCCCTGAAAGCTCTTGCTGCTCTTCACCATCCCTTGGCACCCTTCCTACAGGCACAACAGCACTGGGGATCTGTGCTTTCCCAGAGATGGAACATCTCACGGGGCTCAGTCTCTTCAAGCCTCTTTCTGAAAAGGCGAACGGTCGGATCCTTCTCCCACGAAGAAGGTCCTAGCCGTGAAAGCTCTTGCTGCTCTTCACCGTCCCTTGGCGCCGTACCTACAGGCACAACAGCACTGGGGATCTGTGCTTTCCCAGAGATGGAATATCTCACGGCGCTCAGTCTCTTCAAGCCTCTTTCTGAAAAGGCGAACGGTCGGATCCTTCTTCCCCGAGGAAGGGCCCAGCCCTGAAAGATCTTGCTGCTCTTCACCGTCCCTTGGTGCGCTACCTACAGGCACAACAGCACTGGGGATCTATGCTTTCGCAGAGAAGGAACATGACATGGTGCTCCGCCTAGGCAGAGCCTCTTTCTGAAAAGGCGAACGGCCGGATCCTTCTCCCACGAGGAAGGGCCCAGCCCTGAAAGCTCTTGCTGCTCTTCACCGTCCCTTGTGGCCCTAACTAGAGGCACAACAGCACTCGGCATCCGTGCTTTCCCAGAGACGGAACATCTCACGGGGCACATTCTCGTCAAGCCTCTTTCTGAAAAGGCAAACGCCGGATGCTTCTCCCTCGTCTAAGGGAACAGCCCTGAATGCTCTTGCTGCTCTTCACTGTCCCTTGGCACCCTACCTACAGGCACAACAGCACTGGGCATCCGTGCATTACCAGAGACAGAACATCTGATGGCGCTCAGAGACGGAACATCCTTTTTCTGAAAAGGCGAACGGTCAGATACTTCTCCGACGAGGAAGGGCCCAGCCCTGAAAGCTCTTGCTGCTCTTCACTGTCCCATGGCACCCTACCTACAGGCACAACAGCACTGGGGATCTGTGCTTTCCCAGAGACGAAATATCTCACGGCGTTCAGTCTCGGCAAGCCTCTTTCTGAAAAGGCGAACGGTGCGATCCATCTCGCCCGAGGAAGGGCCTAGCCCTGAAAGCTCTTGCTGCTCTTCACCGCCCCTTGGCACCCTACCTACAGGCACAACAGCACTGGGGATCTGTGCTTTCCCAGAGACGGAATATCTCACGGGGCTCAGTCTCTTCAAGCCTCTTTCTGAAAAGGCGAATGGTGCGATCAATCTCCCCTGAGGAATGGCCCAGCCCTGAAAGCTCTTGCTGCTCTTCACCGTCCCTTGGTGCGCTACCTACAGGCACAACAGCACTGGGGATCTATGCTTTCGCAGAGAAGGAACATGTCATGGTGCTCCGCCTAGGCAGAGCCTCTTTCTGAAAAGGCGAACGGCCGGATCCTTCTCCCCCGAGGAAGGGCCCAGCCCTGAAAGCTCTTGCTGCTCTTCACCGTCCCTTGGCACCCTACCTACAGGCACAGCAGCACTGGGAATCCGTGCTTTCCCAGAGACGGAACATCTCACGGGGCACATTCTCGTCAAGCCTCTTTCTGAAAAGGCAAAGGACGGATGCTTCTCCCTCGAGTAAGGGACCAGCCCTGAATGCTCTTGCTGCTCTTCACTGTCCCTTGGCACCCTACCTACAGGCACAACAGCACTGGGCATCCGTGCATTACCAATGACAGAACATCTGATGGCGCTCAGAGACGGAACATCCTTTTTCTGAAAAGGCGAACGGTCAGATACTTCTCCGACGAGGAAGGGCCCAGCCCTGAAAGCTCTTGCTGCTCTTCACCGTCCCTTGTGGCCCTACCTACAGGCACAACAGCACTGGGTATCCGTGCTTTCGCAGAGACGGAACATCTCGTGGCGCTACGCCTCGTCAGAGCCTCTTTCTGAAAAGGCGAATGGTCGGATCCTTCTCCCCCGAGGAAGGGCCCAGCCCTGAAAGCTCTTGCTGCTCTTCACTGTCCCTTGGCACCCTAGCTACAGGCACAACAGCACTGGGGATCTGTGCTTTCCCAGAGACGGAACATCTCACGGAGCTCAGTCTCGGCAAGCCTCTTTCTGAAAAGGCGAACGGTCGGATCCTTCTCCCACGAGGAAGGGCCCAGCCCTGAATGCTCTTGCTGCTCTTCACCGTCTCTTGGCACCCTACCTACAGGCACAACAGCACTGGGGATCTGTGCATTCCCAGAGACAGAACATCTCATGACGCTCAGAGACGGAACAACGTTTTTCTGAAAAGGCGAACGGTCGGATCATTCTCCCACGAGGAAGGGCCCAGCCCTGAAAGCTCTTGCTGCTCTTCACTGTCCCATGGCACCCTACCTACAGGCACAACAGCACTGGGGATCTGTGCTTTCCCAGAGAGGAAATATCTCACGGCGCTCAGTCTCGGCAAGCCTCTTTCTGAAAAGGCGAACGGTGCGATCCATCTCCCCCGAGGAAGGGCCCAGCCCTGAAAGCTCTTGCTGCTCTTCACCATCCCTTGTGGCCCTACCTATAGGCACAACAGCACTGGGGATATGTGCTTTCGCAGAGACGGAACATCTCGTGGCGCTACGCCTCGGCAGAGCCTCTTTCTGAAAAGGCGAGTGGTCGAATCCTTCTCCCACGAGAAAGGGCCCAGCCCTGAAAGCTCTTGCTGCTCATCACCGCCTCTTGGCACCCTTCCTACAGGCACAACAGCACTGGGGATCTGTGCTTTCCCAGAGGCGGAACATCTCACGGGGCTCAGTCTCGGCAAGCCTCTTTCTGAAAAGGCGAACGGTCGCATCCTTCTCCCACGAGAAAGGGCCCAGCCCTGAATGCTCTTGCTGCTCTTCACTGTCCCTTGGCACCCTACCTACAGGCACAACAGCACTGGGCATCCGTGCATTACCAGAGACAGAACATCTGATGGCGCTCAGAGACGGAACATCCTTTTTCTGAAAAGGCGAACGGTCAGATACTTCTCCGACGAGGAAGGGCCCAGCCCTGAAAGCTCTTGCTGCTCTTCACTGTCCCATGGCACCCTACCTACAGGCACAACAGCACTGGGGATCTGTGCTTTCCCAGAGACGAAATATCTCACGGCGTTCAGTCTCGGCAAGCCTCTTTCTGAAAAGGCGAACGGCCGGATCCTTCTCCCACGAGGAAGGGCCCAGCCCTGAAAGCTCTTGCTGCTCTTCACCGTGCCTTGGCACCCTACCTACAGGCACAACAGCACTGGGAATCCGTGCTTTCCCAGAGACGGAACATCTCACGGGGCACATTCTCGTCAAGCCTCTTTCTGAAAAGGCAAAGGACGGATGCTTCTCCCTCGAGTAAGGGACCAGCCCTGAATGCTCTTGCTGCTCTTCACTGTCCCTTGGCACCCTACCTACAGGCACAACAGCACTGGGCATCCGTGCATTACCAATGACAGAACATCTGATGGCGCTCAGAGACGGAACATCCTTTTTCTGAAAAGGCGAACGGTCGGATCCTTCTCCCACGAGGAAGGGCCCAGCCCTGAAAGCTCTTGCTGCTCTTCACTGTCCCTTGGCACCCTACCTACAGGCACAACAGCACTGGGGAACTGTGCTTTCCCAGAGACGGAATATCTCACGGTGCTCATTCTCGTCAAGCCTCTTTCTGAAAAGGTGAATGGTGCGATCCATCTCTCCCGACGAAGGGCCCAGCCCTGAAAGCTCTTGCTGCTCTTCACCGTCCCTTGTGGCCCTACCTACAGGCACAACAGCACTGGGGATCCGTGCTTTCGCAGAGACGGAACATCTCGTGGCGCTACGCCTCGGCAGAGCCTCTTTCTGAAAAGGCGAGTGGTCGGATCCTTCTCCCACGAGGAAGGGCCCAGCCCTGAAAGCTCTTGCTGCTCTTCACCGTCCCTTGGCGCCCTACCTACAGGCGCAAGAGCACTGGGCATCCGTGCTTTCCCAGAGACGGAATATCTCACGGTGCTCAGTCTCGGCAAGCCTCTTTCTGAAAAGGTGAACGGTGCGATCCATCTCCCCCGACGAAGGGCCCAGCCCTGAAAGCTCTTGCTGCTCTTCACCGTCCCTTCTTTCCCTACCTACAGGCACAACAGCACTGGGCATCCGTGCTTTCCCAGAGACGGAATATCTCACGGGGCTCAGTCTCTTCAAGCCTCTTTCTGAAAAGGCGAACGGTGCGATCCATCTCCCCTGAGGAATGGCCCAGCCCTGAAAGCTCTTGCTGCTCTTCACCGTCCCTTGGTGCGCTACCTACAGGCACAACAGCACTGGGGATCTATGCTTTCGCAGAGAAGGAACATGTCATGGTGCTCCGCCTAGGCAGAGCCTCTTTCTGAAAAGGCGAATGGCCGGATCCTTCTCCCACAAGGAAGGGCCCAGCCCTGAAAGCTCTTGCTGCTCTTCACCGTCCCTTGGCGCCCTACCTACAGGCACAACAGCACTGGGGATCTGTGCTTTCCCAGAGACGGAACATCTCACGGGGCACATTCTCGTCAAGCCTCTTTCTGAAAAGACAAAGGCTGGATGCTTCTCCCTCGAGTAAGGGACCAGCCCTGAAAGCTCTTGATGCTCTTCACCGTCCCTTGGCACCCTACCTACAGGCACAACAGCACTGGGGATCTGTGCTTTCCCAGAGACGGAACATCTCACGGGGCTCAGTCTCTTCAAGCCTCTTTCTGAAAAGGCGAACGGTCGGATCCTTCTCCCACGAGAAAGGGCCCAGCCCTGAAAGCTCTTGCTACTCTTCACTGTCCCTTGGCACCCTACCTACAGGCACAACAGCACTGGGGATCTGTGCTTTCCCAGAGACGGAACATCTCACGGGGCTGAGTCTCGGCAAGCCTCTTACTGAAAAGGCGAACGTTCGGATCCTTCTCCCACGAAGAAGGTCCTAGCCGTGAAAGCTCTTGCTGCTCTTCACCGTCCCTTGTGGCCCTACCTACAGGCACAACAGCACTGGGGATCTGTGCTTTCCCAGAGACGGAATATCTCACGGTGCTCATTCTCGGCAAGCCTCTTTCTGAAAAGGTGAACGGTGCCATCCATCTCCCGCGACGAAGGGCCCAGCCCTGAAAGCTCTTGCTGCTCTTCACCGTCCCTTGGCGCCCTACCTACAGGCACAACAGCACTGGGGATCTGTGCTTTCCCAGAGACGGAACATCTCACGGGGCTCAGTCTCGGCAAGCCTCTTTCTGAAAATGCGAACGGTTGGATACTTGTCCCACGAGGAAGGGCCCAGCCCTGAAAGCTCTTGCTGCTCTTCACCGTCCCTTGGCACCCTACCTACAGGCACAACAGCACTGGGCATCAGTGCATTCCGAGAGGCGAAACATATCATGGCGCTCAGAGGCGGAACATCCTTTTTCTGAAAAGGCGAACGGATGGATCCTTCTCCCACAAGGAAGGGCCTAGCCCTGAAAGCTCTTGCTGCTCTTCACCGTCCCTTGGCACCCTACCTACAGGCACAACAGCACTGGGGATCTGTGCTTTCCCAGAGACGGAACATCTCACGGAGCTCAGTCTCGGCAAGCCTCTTTCTGAAAAGTCGAACGGTCGGATCCTTCTCCCCCGAGGAAGGGCCCAGCCCTGAATGCTCTTGCTGCTCTTCACCGTCCCTTGGCACCCTACCTACAGGCATAACAGCACTGGGGACCTGTGCTTTCCCAGAGACGAAATATCTCACGGCGCTCAGTCTCGGCAAGCCTCATTCTGAAAAGGCGAACGGTGCGATCCATCTCCCCCAAGGAAGGGCCCAGCCCTGAAAGCTCTTGCTGCTCGTCACCGTCCCTTGGCACCCTACCTACAGGCACAACAGCACTGGGGATCTGTGCATTCCCAGAAACAGAACATCTCACGGGGCTCAGTCTCTTCAAGCCTCTTTCTGAAGAGGCGAACGGTGCGATCCATCTCCCCTGAGGAAGGGCCCAGCCCTGAAAGCTCTTGCTGCTCTTCACCGTCCCTTGGCACCCTACCTACAGGCACAACAGCACTGGGGGTTTGTGCTTTCGCAGAGACGGAACATCTCACGGGGCTCAGTCTCGGCAAGCCTCTTTCTGAAAAGGCGAACGGTCGGATCCTTCACCCACGAGGAAGGGCCCAGCCCTGAAAGCTCTTGCTGCTCGTCACAGTCCCTTGGCACCCTACCTACAGGCACAACAGCACTGGGGATCTGTGCTTTCCCAGAGACGGAACATCTCACGGGACTCAGTCTCGGCAAGCCTCTTACTGAAAAGGCGAACGGTCGGATCCTTCTCCCACGAAGAAGGTCCTAGCCGTGAAAGCTCTTGCTGCTCTTCACCGTCCCTTGGCGCCGTACCTACAGGCACAACAGCACTGGGGATCTGTGCTTTCCCAGAGACGGAATATCTCACGGCGCTCAGTCTCTTCAAGCCTCTTTCTGAAAAGGCGAACGGTCGGATCCTTCTTCCCCGAGGAAGGGCCCAGCCCTGAAAGATCTTGCTGCTCTTCACCGTCCCTTGGTGCGCTACCTACAGGCACAACAGCACTGGGGATCTATGCTTTCGCAGAGAAGGAACATGTCATGGTGCTCCGCCTAGGCAGAGCCTCTTTCTGAAAAGGCGAACGGCCGGATCCTTCTCCCCCGAGGAAGGGCCCAGCCCTGAAAGCTCTTGCTGCTCTTCACTGTCCCTTGGCACCCTACCTACAGGCACAACAGCACTGGGGATCTGTGCTTTCCCAGAGACGGAACATCTCACGGGGCTCAGTCTCGTCACGCCTCTTTCTGAATAGGCAAACGCCGGATGCTTCTCCCTCGAGTAAGGGACCAGCCCTGAATGCTCTTGCTGCTCTTCACTGTCCCTTGGCACCCTACCTACAGGCACAACAGCACTGGGGATCTGTGCTTTCCCAGAGACGGAATATCTCACGGTGCTCAGTCTCGGCAAGCCTCTTTCTGAAAAGGTGAACGGTGCGATCCATCTCCCCCGACGAAGGGCCCAGCCCTGAAAGCTCTTGCTGCTCTTCACCGTCCCTTGGCACCCTACCTACAGGCACAACAGCACTGGGCATCCGTGCTTTCGCAGAGACGGAACATCTCGTGGCGCTACGCCTCGGCAGAGCCTCTTTCTGAAAAGGCGAACGGTCGGATCCTTCTCCCACGAGGAAGGGCCCAGCCCTGAAAGCTCTTGCTGCTAGTCACCGTCCCTTGGCACCCTACCTACAGGCACAACAGCACTGGGGATCTGTGCTTTCCCACAGACGGAACATCTCACGGGGCTCAGTCTCGGCAGAGCCTCTTTCTGAAAAGGCGAACGGTCGGATCCTTCTCCCCCGAGGAAGGGTCCAGCCCTGAAAGCTCTTGCTGCTCGTCACCGTCCCTTGGCACCCTACCTACAGGAACAACAGCTCTGGGGATCTGTGCTTTCCCAGAGACGGAACATCTCCCGGGGCTCAGTCTCGGCAAGCCTCTTTCTGAAAAGGCGAGCGGTCGGATACTTGTCCCACGAGGAAGGGCCCAGCCCTGAAAGCTCTTGCTGCTCTTCACCGTCCCTTGGCACCCTACCTACAGGCACAACAGCACTGCGGATCTGTGCTTTCCCAGAGACGGAACATCTCACGGAGCTCAGTCTCGGCAAGCCTCTTTCTGAAAAGTCGAACGGTCGGATCCTTCTCCCACGAGGAAGGGCCCAGCCCTGAAAGCTCTTGCTGCTCTTCACCGTCCCTTGGCACCCTACCTACAGGCACAACAGCACTGGGCATCCGTGCATTCCCAGAGACAGAACATCTCATGACGCTCAGAGACGGAACAACTTTTTTCTGAAAAGGCGAACGGTCGGATCCTTCTCCGACGAGGAAGGGCCCAGCCCTGAAAGCTCTTGCTGCTCTTCACTGTCCCATGGCACCCTACCTACAGGCACAACAGCACTGGGGATCTGTGCTTTCCCAGAGACGAAATATCTCACGGCGCTCAGTCTCGGCAAGCCTCGTTCTGAAAAGGCGAACGGTGCGATCCATCTCCCCCGAGGAAGGGCCCAGTCCTGAAAGCTCTTGCTGCTCTTCACCGTCCCTTGTGGCCCTACCTATAGGCACAACAGCACTGGGGATATGTGCTTTCGCAGAGACGGAACATCTCGTGGCGCTACGCCTCGGCAGAGCCTCTTTCTGAAAAGGCGAACGGTCAGATCCTTCTCCCACGAGAAAGGGCCCAGCCCTGAAAGCTCTTGATGCTCTTCACCGTCCCTTGGCACCCTACCTACAGGCACAACAGCACTGGGGATCTGTGCTTTCCCAGAGACGGAACATCTCACGGGGCTCAGTCTCGGCAAGCCTCTTTCTGAAAATGTGAACGGTGCGATCCATCTCCCCCGACGAAGGGCCCAGCCCTGAAAGCTCTTGCTGCTCTTCACCGTCCCTTGGCACCCTACCTACAGGCACAACAGCACTGGGCATCCCTGCTTTCGCAGAGACGGAACATCTCGTGGCGCTCCTCCTCGGCAGAGCCTCTTTCTGAAAAGGCGAACGGTCGGATCCTTCTCCCACGAGGAAGGGCCCAGCCCTGAAAGCTCTTGCTGCTCGTCACTGTCCCTTGGCACCCTACCTACAGGCACAACAGCACTGGGCATCCGTGCTTTCGCAGAGACGGAACATCTCGTGGCACTACGCCTCGGCAGAGCCTCTTTCTGAAAAGGCGAACGGTTGGATCATTCTCCCACGAGTAAGGGCCCAGCCCTGAAAGCTCTTGCTGCTCTTCACCGTCCCTTGTGGCCCTACCTACAGGCACAACAGCACTGGGCATCCGTGCTTTCGCAGAGACGGAACATCTCGTGGCGCTACGCCTCGGCAGAGCCTCTTTCTGAAAAGGTGAACGGTCGGATGCTTCTCCCACGAGGAAGGGCCCAGCCCTGAAAGCTCTTGCTGTTCGTCACCGCCCCTTGGCACCCTACCTACAGGCACAACAGCACTGGGGATCTGTGCTTTCCCAGAGACTGAACATCTCACGGGGCTCAGTCTCGGCAAGCCTCTTTCTGAAAAGGCGAACGGTCGCATCCTTCTCCCACGAGAAAGGGCCCAGCCCTGAATGCTCTTGCTGCTCTTCACAGTCCCTTGGCACCCTACCTACAGGCAAAACAGCACTGGGGATCCGTGCTTTCGCACAGACGGAACATCTCGTGGAGCTACGCCTCGGCAGAGCCTCTTTCTGAAAAGGTGAACGGTCGGATACTTCTACCATGAGGAAGGGCCCAGCCCTGAAAGCTCTTGCTGCTCATCACCGCCCCTTGGCACCCCACCTACAGGCACAGCAGCACTGGGGATCTGTGCTTTCCCAGAGACGGAATATCTCAAGGGGCTCAGTGTCGTCAAGCCTCTTTCTGAAAAGGCGAACGGTGCGATCCATCTCCCCTGAGGAATGGCCCAGCCCTGAAAGCTCTTGCTGCTCTTCACCGTCCCTTGGTGCGCTACCTACAGGCACAACAGCACTGGGGATCTATGCTTTCGCAGAGAAGGAACATGTCATGGTGCTCCGCCTAGGCAGAGCCTCTTTCTGAAAAGGCGAACGGCCGGATCCTTCTCCCACGAGGAAGGGCCCAGCCCTGAAAGCTCTTGCTGCTCTTCACTGTCCCTTGGCACCCTACCTACAGGCACAACAGCACTGGGGATCCGTGCATTACCAGAGACAGAACATCTGATGGCGCTCAGAGACGGAACATCCTTTTTCTGAAAAGGCGAACGGTCGGATCCTTCTCCCCCGAGGAAGGGCCCAGCCCTGAAAGCTCTTGCTGCTCTTAACTGTCCCTTGGCACCCTACCTACAGGCACAACAGCACTGGGGATCTGTGCTTTCCCAGAGATGGAACATCTCACGGGGCTCAGTCTCGGCAAGCCTCTTTCTGAAAAGGCGAACGGTCGGATATTTGTCCCAAGAGGAAGGGCCCAGCCCTGAAAGCTCTTGCTGCTCTTCACCGTCCATTGGCACCCTACCTACAGGCACAACAGCACTGGGCATCCGTGCATTCCCAGAGACGAAACATCTCATGGCGCTCAGAGACGGAACATCCTTTTTCTGAAAAGGCGAACGGATGGATCCTTCTCCCATGAGGAAGGGCCTAGCCCTGAAAGCTCTTGCTGCGCTTCACTGTCCCTTGGCACCCTACCTACAGGCACAACAGCACTGGGGATCTGTGCTTTCCCAGAGACGGAACATCTCACGGGGCTCAGTCTCGGCAAGCCTCTTTCTGAAAAGGCGAACGGTGCGATCCATCTCCCCCGAGGAAGGGCCCAGCCCTGAAAGCTCTTGCTGCTCGTCACTGCCCCTTGGCACCCTACCTACAGGCACAACAGCACTGGGGAACTGTGCTTTCCCAGAGACGGAATATCTCACGGCGCTCAGTCTCGTCAAGCCTCTTTCTGAAAAGGCGAACGGTGCGATCCATCTCCCCCGAGGAAGGGCCCAGCCCTGAAAGCTCTTGCTGCTCTTCACCGTCCATTGGCACCCTACCTACAGGCACAACAGCACTGCGGATCTGTGCTTTCCCAGAGACGGAATATCTCACGGCGCTCAGTCTCGGCAAGCCTCTTTCTGAAAAGGCGAACGGTGCGATCCATCTCCCCCGAGGAAGGGCCCAGCCCTGAAAGCTCTTGCTGCTCTTCACCGTCCCTTGGCACCCTACCTACAGGCACAACAGCACTGGGGATCTGTGCTTTCCCACAGACGGAATATCTCACGGGGCTCAGTCTCGGCAAGCCTCTTTCTGAAAAGGCGAACGGTCAGATCCTTATCCCACGAGGAAGGTCCTAGCCCTGAAAGCTCTTGCTGCTCTTCACCGTCCCTTGGCGCCTTACCTACAGGTACAACAGCACTGGGGATCCGTGCTTTCGCACAGACGGAACATCTCGTGGCGTTACGCCTCGGCAGAGCCTCTTTCTGAAAAGGCGAATGGTCGGGTCCTTCTCCCACGAGGAAGGGCCCAGCCCTGAAAGCTCTTGCTGCTCGTCACCACCCCTTGGCACCCTACCTACAGGCACAACAGCACTGGGGATCTGTGCTTTCCCAGAGACGGAATATCTCACCGCGCTCAGTCTCTTCAAGCCTCTTTCTGAAAAGGCGAACGGTCGGATCCTTCTCCCCCGAGGAAGGGCCCAGCCCTGAAAGCTCTTGCTGCTCTTCACCGTCCCTTGGCACCCTACCTACAGGCACAACAGCACTGGGGATCCGTGCTTTCGCAGAGACGGAACATCTCCTGGCGCTACGGCTCGGCAGAGCCTCTTTCTGAAAAGGTGAACGGTCGGATCCTTCTCCCACGAGGAAGGGCCCAGCCCTGAAAGCTCTTGCTGCTCGTCACCGCCCCTTGGCACCCTACCTACAGGCACAACAGCACTGGGGATCTGTGCTTTCCCAGAGACGGAATATCTCACGGCGCTCAGTCTCGGCAAGCCTCTTTCTGAAAAGGCGAACGTTGCGATCCATCTCCCCCGAGGAAGGGCCCAGCCCTGAAAGCTCTTGCTGCTCTTCACCGTCCCTTGGCACCCTACCTACAGGCACAACAGCACTGGGGATCTGTGCTTTCCCAGAAACAGAACATCTCATGGCGCTCAGAGACGGAACATCCTTTTTCTGAAAAGGCGAACGGTCGGATACTTGTCCCACGAGGAAGGGCCCAGCCCTGAAAGCTCTTGCTGCTCTTCACTGTCCCTTGGCACCCTACCTACAGGCACAACAGCACTGGGGATCTGTGCTTTCGCAGAGACGGAACATCTCGTGGCATTACGCCTCGGCAGAGCCTCTTTCTGAAAAGGCGAACGGTCGGATCCTTCTCCCACGACGAAGGGCCCAGCCCTGAAAGCTCTTGCTGCTCTTCACCGCCCCTTGGCACCCTACCTACAGGCACAACAGTACTGGGGATTTGTGCTTTCGCAGAGACGGAACATCTCACGAGGCTCAGTCTCTTCAAGCCTCTTTCTGAAAAGGCGAACGGTGCGATCCTTCTCCCACGAGGAAGGGCCCAGCCCTGAAAGCTCTTGCTGCTCTTCACTGTCCCTTGGCACCCTACCTACAGGCACAACAGCACCGGGGATCTGTGCTTTCCCAGAGACGGAACGTCTCACGGGGCTCAGTCTCGGCAAGCCTCTTTCTGAAAAGGCGAACGGTCAGATCCTTCTCCCATGAGGAAGGGCCCAGCCCTGAAAGCTCTTGCTGCTCTTCACCGTCCCTTGGCGCCGTACCTACAGGCACAACAGCACTGGGGATCCGTGCTTTCGCACAGACGGAACATCTCGTGGCGCTACGCCTCGGCAGAGCCTCTTCCTGAAAAGGTGAACGGTTGGATCCTTCTCCCACGAGTAAGGGCCCAGCCCTGAAAGCTCTTGCTGCTCTTCACTGTCCCTTGGCACCCTACCTACAGGCACAACAGGACTGGGGATCTGTGCTTTCCCAGAGACGGAATATCTCACGGTGCTCAGTCTCGGCAAGCCTCTTTCTGAAAAGGTGAACGGTGCGATCCATCTCCCCCGACGAAGGGCCCAGCCCTGAAAGCTCTTGCTGCTCTTCACCGTCCCTTGTGGCCCTACCTACAGGCACAACAGCACTGGGCATCCGTGCATTCCCAGAGACGAAACATCTGATGGCGCTCAGAGACGGAACATCCTTTTTCTGAAAAGTCGAACGGTCGGATCCTTCTCCCACGAGGAAGGGACCAGCCCTGAAAGCTCTTGCTGCTCGTCACCGCCCCTTGGCACCCTACCTACAGGCACAACAGCACTGGGGATCTGTGCATTCCCAGAGACGGAATATCTCACGGCGCTCAGTCTCGGCAAGCCTCTTTCTGAAAAGGCGAAAGGTTGGATCCTTCTCCCACGAGTAAGGGCCCAGCCCTGAAAGCTCTTGCTGCTCTTCACCGTCCCTTGTGGCCCTACCTACAGGCACAACACCACTGGGCATCCGTGCTTTTGCAGTGACGGAACATCTTGTGGCACTACGCCTCGGCAGAGCCTCTTTCTGAAAATGTGAACGGTCGGATCCTTCTCCCTCGACGAAGGGCCCAGCCCTGAAAGCTCTTGCTGCTCTTCACTGTCCCTTGGCACCCTACATACAGGCAAAACAGCACTGGGGATCTGTGCTTTCCCAGAGACGGAATATCTCACGGGGCTCAGTCTTGGCAAGACACTTTCTGAAAAGGCGAACGGTTGGATCCTTCTCCCACGAGTAAGGGCCCAGCCCTGAAAGCTCTTGCTGCTCTTCACTGTCCCATGGCACCCTACCTACAGGCACAACAGCACTGGGGATCTGTGCTTTCCCAGAGACGGAATACCTCTCGGCACTCAGTCTCGGCAAGCCTCTTTCTGAAAAGGCAAACGGTCGGATCCTTCTCCCCCGAGGAAGTGCCTAGCCCTGAAAGCTCTTCCTGCTCTTCACCGTCCCTTGTGGCCCTACCTACAGGCACAACAGCACTGGGCATCCGTGCTTTCGCAGAGACGGAACATCTCGTGGCGCTACGCCTCGGCAGAGCCTCTTTCTGAAAAGGTGAACGGTCGGATGCTTCTCCCACGAGGAAGGGCCCAGCCCTGAAAGCTCTTGCTGTTCGTCACCGCCCCTTGGCACCCTACCTACAGGCACAACAGCACTGGGGATCTGTGCTTTCCCAGAGACTGAACATCTCACGGGGCTCAGTCTCGGCAAGCCTCTTTCTGAAAAGGCGAACGGTCGCATCCTTCTCCCACGAGAAAGGGCCCAGCCCTGAATGCTCTTGCTGCTCTTCACAGTCCCTTGGCACCCTACCTACAGGCAAAACAGCACTGGGGATCCGTGCTTTCGCACAGACGGAACATCTCGTGGAGCTACGCCTCGGCAGAGCCTCTTTCTGAAAAGGTGAACGGTCGGATACTTCTACCATGAGGAAGGGCCCAGCCCTGAAAGCTCTTGCTGCTCATCACCGCCCCTTGGCACCCCACCTACAGGCACAGCAGCACTGGGGATCTGTGCTTTCCCAGAGACGGAACATCTCACGGGGCTCAGTCTCGGCAAGCCTCTTTCTGAAAAGGCGAACGGTCGCATCCTTCTCCCACGAGAAAGGGCCCAGCCCTGAATGCTCTTGCTGCTCTTCACTGTCCCTTGGCACCCTACCTACAGGCACAACACACTGGGGATCTGTGCTTTCCCAGAAACAGAACATCTCATGGAGCTCAGAGACGGAACATCCTTTTTCTGAAAAGGCGAACGGTCGGATACTTGTCCCACGAGGAAGGGCCCAGCCCTGAAAGCTCTTGCTGCTCTTCACTGTCCCTTGGCACCCTACCTACAGGCACAACAGCACTGGGGATTTGTGCTTTCGCAGAGACGGAACATCTCACGAGGCTCAGTCTCTTCAAGCCTCTTTCTGAAAAGGCGAACGGTGCGATCCTTCTCCCACGAGGAAGGGCCCAGCCCTGAAAGCTCTTGCTGCTCTTCACAGTCCCTTGGCACCCTACCTACAGGCACAACAGCACTGGGGATCTGTGCTTTCCCAGAGACGGAACATGTCACGGGGCTCAGTCTCGGCAAGCCTCTTTCTGAAAAGGCGAACGGTCAGATCCTTCTCCCATGAGGAAGGGCCCAGCCCTGAAAGGTCTTGCTGCTCTTCACCGTCCCTTGGCGCCGTACCTACAGGCACAACAGCACTGGGCATCCGTGCTTTCGCACAGACGGAACATCTCGTGGCGCTACACCTCGGCAGAGCCTCTTTCTGAAAAGGTGAACGGTCGGATCCTTCTCCCACGAGGAAGGGCCCAGCCCTGAAAGCTCTTGCTGCTCGTCACCGCCCCTTGGCACCCTACCTACAGGCACAACAGCACTGGGGATCTGTGCTTTCCCAGAGACGGAATATCTCAAGGGGCTCAGTGTCGTCAAGCCTCTTTCTGAAAAGGCGAACGGTGCGATCCATCTCCCCTGAGGAATGGCCCAGCCCTGAAAGCTCTTGCTGCTCTTCACCGTCCCTTGGTGCGCTACCTACAGGCACAACAGCACTGGGGATCTATGCTTTCGCAGAGAAGGAACATGTCATGGTGCTCCGCCTAGGCAGAGCCTCTTTCTGAAAAGGCGAACGGCCGGATCCTTCTCCCACGAGGAAGGGCCCAGCCCTGAAAGCTCTTGCTGCTCTTCACTGTCCCTTGGCACCCTACCTACAGGCACAACAGCACTGGGGATCCGTGCATTACCAGAGACAGAACATCTGATGGCGCTCAGAGACGGAACATCCTTTTTCTGAAAAGGCGAACGGTCGGATCCTTCTCCCCCGAGGAAGGGCCCAGCCCTGAAAGCTCTTGCTGCTCTTAACTGTCCCTTGGCACCCTACCTACAGGCACAACAGCACTGGGGATCTGTGCTTTCCCAGAGATGGAACATCTCACGGGGCTCAGTCTCGGCAAGCCTCTTTCTGAAAAGGCGAACGGTCGGATATTTGTCCCAAGAGGAAGGGCCCAGCCCTGAAAGCTCTTGCTGCTCTTCACCGTCCATTGGCACCCTACCTACAGGCACAACAGCACTGGGCATCCGTGCATTCCCAGAGACGAAACATCTCATGGCGCTCAGAGACGGAACATCCTTTTTCTGAAAAGGCGAACGGATGGATCCTTCTCCCATGAGGAAGGGCCTAGCCCTGAAAGCTCTTGCTGCGCTTCACTGTCCCTTGGCACCCTACCTACAGGCACAACAGCACTGGGGATCTGTGCTTTCCCAGAGACAGAACATCTCACGGGGCTCAGTCTCGGCAAGCCTCTTTCTGAAAAGGCGAACGGTGCGATCCATCTCCCCCGAGGAAGGGCCCAGCCCTGAAAGCTCTTGCTGCTCGTCACTGCCCCTTGGCACCCTACCTACAGGCACAACAGCACTGGGGAACTGTGCTTTCCCAGAGACGGAATATCTCACGGCGCTCAGTCTCGTCAAGCCTCTTTCTGAAAAGGCGAACGGTGCGATCCATCTCCCCCGAGGAAGGGCCCAGCCCTGAAAGCTCTTGCTGCTCTTCACCGTCCATTGGCACCCTACCTACAGGCACAACAGCACTGCGGATCTGTGCTTTCCCAGAGACGGAATATCTCACGGCGCTCAGTCTCGGCAAGCCTCTTTCTGAAAAGGCGAACGGTGCGATCCATCTCCCCCGAGGAAGGGCCCAGCCCTGAAAGCTCTTGCTGCTCTTCACCGTCCCTTGGCACCCTACCTACAGGCACAACAGCACTGGGGATCTGTGCTTTCCCACAGACGGAATATCTCACGGGGCTCAGTCTCGGCAAGCCTCTTTCTGAAAAGGCGAACGGTCAGATCCTTATCCCACGAGGAAGGTCCTAGCCCTGAAAGCTCTTGCTGCTCTTCACCGTCCCTTGGCGCCTTACCTACAGGTACAACAGCACTGGGGATCCGTGCTTTCGCACAGACGGAACATCTCGTGGCGTTACGCCTCGGCAGAGCCTCTTTCTGAAAAGGCGAATGGTCGGGTCCTTCTCCCACGAGGAAGGGCCCAGCCCTGAAAGCTCTTGCTGCTCGTCACCACCCCTTGGCACCCTACCTACAGGCACAACAGCACTGGGGATCTGTGCTTTCCCAGAGACGGAATATCTCACCGCGCTCAGTCTCTTCAAGCCTCTTTCTGAAAAGGCGAACGGTCGGATCCTTCTCCCCCGAGGAAGGGCCCAGCCCTGAAAGCTCTTGCTGCTCTTCACCGTCCCTTGGCACCCTACCTACAGGCACAACAGCACTGGGGATCCGTGCTTTCGCAGAGACGGAACATCTCCTGGCGCTACGGCTCGGCAGAGCCTCTTTCTGAAAAGGTGAACGGTCGGATCCTTCTCCCACGAGGAAGGGCCCAGCCCTGAAAGCTCTTGCTGCTCGTCACCGCCCCTTGGCACCCTACCTACAGGCACAACAGCACTGGGGATCTGTGCTTTCCCAGAGACGGAATATCTCACGGCGCTCAGTCTCGGCAAGCCTCTTTCTGAAAAGGCGAACGTTGCGATCCATCTCCCCCGAGGAAGGGCCCAGCCCTGAAAGCTCTTGCTGCTCTTCACCGTCCCTTGGCACCCTACCTACAGGCACAACAGCACTGGGGATCTGTGCTTTCCCAGAAACAGAACATCTCATGGCGCTCAGAGACGGAACATCCTTTTTCTGAAAAGGCGAACGGTCGGATACTTGTCCCACGAGGAAGGGCCCAGCCCTGAAAGCTCTTGCTGCTCTTCACTGTCCCTTGGCACCCTACCTACAGGCACAACAGCACTGGGGATCTGTGCTTTCGCAGAGACGGAACATCTCGTGGCATTACGCCTCGGCAGAGCCTCTTTCTGAAAAGGCGAACGGTCGGATCCTTCTCCCACGACGAAGGGCCCAGCCCTGAAAGCTCTTGCTGCTCTTCACCGCCCCTTGGCACCCTACCTACAGGCACAACAGTACTGGGGATTTGTGCTTTCGCAGAGACGGAACATCTCACGAGGCTCAGTCTCTTCAAGCCTCTTTCTGAAAAGGCGAACGGTGCGATCCTTCTCCCACGAGGAAGGGCCCAGCCCTGAAAGCTCTTGCTGCTCTTCACTGTCCCTTGGCACCCTACCTACAGGCACAACAGCACCGGGGATCTGTGCTTTCCCAGAGACGGAACGTCTCACGGGGCTCAGTCTCGGCAAGCCTCTTTCTGAAAAGGCGAACGGTCAGATCCTTCTCCCATGAGGAAGGGCCCAGCCCTGAAAGCTCTTGCTGCTCTTCACCGTCCCTTGGCGCCGTACCTACAGGCACAACAGCACTGGGGATCCGTGCTTTCGCACAGACGGAACATCTCGTGGCGCTACGCCTCGGCAGAGCCTCTTCCTGAAAAGGTGAACGGTCGGATCCTTCTCCCACGAGGAAGGGCCCAGCCCTGAAAGCTCTTGCTGCTCGTCACCGCCCCTTGGCACCCTACCTACAGGCACAACAGCACTGGGGATCTGTGCTTTCCCAGAGACGGAATATCTCAAGGGGCTCAGTCTCGTCAAGCCTCTTTCTGAAAAGGCGAACGGTGCGATCCATCTCCCCTGAGGAATGGCCCAGCCCTGAAAGCTCTTGCTGCTCTTCACCGTCCCTTGGTGCGCTACCTACAGGCACAACAGCACTGGGGATCTGTGCTTTCCCAGAGACGGAATATCTCACGGCGCTCAGTCTCGGCAAGCCTCTTTCTGAAAAGGCGAACGTTGCGATCCATCTCCCCCGAGGAAGGGCCCAGCCCTGAAAGCTCTTGCTGCTCTTCACCGTCCCTTGGCACCCTACCTACAGGCACAACAGCACTGGGGATCTGTGCTTTCCCAGAAACAGAACATCTCATGGCGCTCAGAGACGGAACATCCTTTTTCTGAAAAGGCGAACGGTCGGATACTTGTCCCACGAGGAAGGGCCCAGCCCTGAAAGCTCTTGCTGCTCTTCACTGTCCCTTGGCACCCTACCTACAGGCACAACAGCACTGGGGATCTGTGCTTTCCCAGAGACGGAACATCTCGTGGCATTACGCCTCGGCAGAGCCTCTTTCTGAAAAGGCGAACGGTCGGATCCTTCTCCCACGACGAAGGGCCCAGCCCTGAAAGCTCTTGCTGCTCTTCACCGCCCCTTGGCACCCTACCTACAGGCACAACAGTACTGGGGATTTGTGCTTTCGCAGAGACGGAACATCTCACGAGGCTCAGTCTCTTCAAGCCTCTTTCTGAAAAGGCGAACGGTGCGATCCTTCTCCCACGAGGAAGGGCCCAGCCCTGAAAGCTCTTGCTGCTCTTCACTGTCCCTTGGCACCCTACCTACAGGCACAACAGCACCGGGGATCTGTGCTTTCCCAGAGACGGAACGTCTCACGGGGCTCAGTCTCGGCAAGCCTCTTTCTGAAAAGGCGAACGGTCAGATCCTTCTCCCATGAGGAAGGGCCCAGCCCTGAAAGCTCTTGCTGCTCTTCACCGTCCCTTGGCGCCGTACCTACAGGCACAACAGCACTGGGGATCCGTGCTTTCGCACAGACGGAACATCTCGTGGCGCTACGCCTCGGCAGAGCCTCTTCCTGAAAAGGTGAACGGTCGGATCCTTCTCCCACGAGGAAGGGCCCAGCCCTGAAAGCTCTTGCTGCTCGTCACCGCCCCTTGGCACCCTACCTACAGGCACAACAGCACTGGGGATCTGTGCTTTCCCAGAGACGGAATATCTCAAGGGGCTCAGTCTCGTCAAGCCTCTTTCTGAAAAGGCGAACGGTGCGATCCATCTCCCCTGAGGAATGGCCCAGCCCTGAAAGCTCTTGCTGCTCTTCACCGTCCCTTGGTGCGCTACCTACAGGCACAACAGCACTGGGGATCTATGCTTTCGCAGAGAAGGAACATGTCATGGTGCTCCGTCTAGGCAGAGCCTCTTTCTGAAAAGGCGAACGGCCGGATCCTTCTCCCACGAGGAAGGGCCCAGCCCTGAAAGCTCTTGCTGCTCTTCACTGTCCCTTGGCACCCTACCTACAGGCACAACAGCACTGGGGATCTGTGCATTACCAGAGACAGAACATCTGATGGCGCTCACAGACGGAACATCCTTTTTCTGAAAAGGCGAACGGTCGGATCCTTCTCCCCCGAGGAAGGGCCCAGCCCTGAAAGCTCTTGCTGCTCTTAACTGTCCCTTGGCACCCTACCTACAGGAACAACAGCACTGGGGATCTGTGCTTTCCCAGAGACAGAACATCTCACGGGGCACAGTCTCGTCAAGCCTCTTTCTGAAAAGGCAAACGCCGGATGCTTCTCCCTCGAGTAAGGGACCAGCCCTGAATGCTCTTGCTGCTCTTCACTGTCCCTTGGCACCCTACCTACAGGCACAACAGCACTGGGGATCCGTGCTTTCCCAGAGACGGAATATCTCACGGTGCTCAGTCTCGGCAAGCCTCTTTCTGAAAAGGTGAACGCTGCGATCCATCTAACCCGAGGAAGGGCCCAGCCCTGAAAGCTCTTGCTGCTCTTCACCGTCCCTTGTGGCCCTACCTACAGGCACAACAGCACTGGGGATCCGTGCTTTCGCAGAGACGGAACATCTCGTGGCGCTACGCCTCGGCAGAGCCTCTTTCTGAAAAGGCGAACGGTCGGATATTTGTCCCAAGAGGAAGGGCCCAGCCCTGAAAGCTCTTGCTGCTCTTCACCGTCCCTTGGCGCTGTACCTACAGGCACAACAGCACTGGGGATCTGTGCTTTCCCAGGGACGGAACATCTCACGGGGCTCAGTCTCGGCAAGCCTCTTTCTGAAAAGGCGAACGGTCGGATATTTGTCCCAAGAGGAAGGGCCCAGCCCTGAAAGCTCTTGCTGCTCTTCACCGTCCCTTGGCGCTGTACCTACAGGCACAACAGCACTGGGGATCTGTGCTTTCCCAGAGACGGAATACCTCACGGCGCTCAGTCTCGGCAAGCCTCTTTCTGAAAAGGCGAACGGTCAGATCCTAATCCCACTAGGAAGGTCCTAGCCCTGAAAGCTCTTGCTGCTCTTCACCGTCCCTTGGCGCCGTGCCTACAGGCACAACAGCACTGGGGATCCGTGCTTTCGCAGAGACGGAACATCTCGTGGCGCTAAGCCTCCGCAGAGCCTCTTTCTGAAAAGGTGAACGGTCGGATCCTTCTCCCACGAGAAAGGGCCCAGCCCTGAAAGCTCTTGGTGCTCGTCACCGCCCCTTGGCACCCCACCTACAGGCACAACAGCACTGGGAATCCGTGCATTCCCAGAGACGAAACATCTCATGGCGCTCAGAGACGGAACATCCTTTTTCTGAAAAGGCGAACTGACGGATCCTTCTCCCACGAGGAAGGGCCTAGCCCTGAAAGCTATTGCTGCTCTTCACTGTCCCTTGGCACCCTACCTACAGGCACAACAGCACTGGGCATCCGTGCTTTCGCAGAGACGGAACATCTCGTGGCGCTACGCCTCGGCAGAGCCTCTTTCTGAAAAGGCGAACGGTCGGATCCTTCTACCCCGAGGAAGGGCCCAGACCTGAAAGCTCTTGCTGCTCTTCACAGTCCCTTGGCACCCTACCTACAGGCACAACAGCACTGGGGATCTGTGCTTTCCCAGAGATGGAATATCTCACGGGGCTCAGTTTCGGCAAGCCTCTTTCTGAAAAGGCGAACGGTCGGATACTTCTCCCCCGAGGAAGGGCCCAGCCCTGAAAGCTCTTGCTGTTCGTCACGGCCCCTTGGCACTCTACCTACAGGCACAACAGCACTGGGGACCTGTGCTTTCCCAGAGACGGAATATCTCACCGCGCTCAGTCTCTTCAAGCCTCTTTCTGAAAAGGCGAACGGTCGGATCCTTCTCCCCCGAGGAAGGGCCCAGCCCTGAAAGCTCTTGCTGCTCTTCACTGTCCCTTGGCACCCTACCTACAGGCACAACAGCACTGGGGATCTGTGCATTCCCAGAAACAGAACATCTCATGGCGCTCAGAGACGGAACATCCTATTTCTGAAAAGGTGAACGGTCGGATCCTTCTCCCACGAGGAAGGGCCCAGCCCTGAAAGCTCTTGCTGCTCTTCACCGCCCCTTGGCACCCTACCTACAGGCACAACAGCACTGGGGATCTGTGCTTTCCCAGAGACGGAATATCTCACGGCGCTCAGTCTCGGCAAGACTCTTTCTGAAAAGGCGAACGGTGCGATCCATCTCCCCCGAGGAAGGGCCCAGCCCTGAAAGCTCTTGCTGCTCGTCACCGTCCCTTGGCACCCTACCTACAGGCACAACAGCACTGGGGATCTGTGCTTTCCCAGAGACGGAATATCTCACGGGGCTCAGTCTCGGCAAGCCTCTTTCTGAAAAGGCGAACGGTCAGATCCTAATCCCACTAGGAAGGTCCTAGCCCTGAAAGCTCTTGCTGCTCTTCACCGTCCCTTGGCGCCGTACCTACAGGCACAACAGCACAGGGGATCCGTGCTTTCGCAGAGACGGAACATCTCGTGGCGCTAAGCCTCCGCAGAGCCTCTTTCTGAAAAGGCGAACGTTGCGATCCATCTCCCCCGAGGAAGGGCCCAGCCCTGAAAGCTCTTGGTGCTCGTCACCGCCCCTTGGCACCCTACCTACAGGCACAACAGCACTGGGCATCCATGCATTCCCAGAGACGAAACATCTCATGGCGCTCAGAGACGGAACATCCTTTTTCTGAAAAGGCGAACTGACGGATCCCTCTCCCACGAGGAAGGGCCTAGCCCTGAAAGCTATTGCTGCTCTTCACTGTCCCTTGGCACCCTACCTACAGGCACAACAGCACTGGGGATCTGTGCTTTCCCAGAGACGGAACATCTCACGGGGCTCAGTCTCGGCAAGCCTCTTTCTGAAAAGGCGAACGGTCGCATCCTTCTCCCACGAGAAAGGGCCCAGCCCTGAATGCTCTAGCTGCTCTTCACTGTCCCTTGGCACCCTACCTAGAGGCACAACAGCACTGGGCATCCATGCATTCCCAGAGACGAAACATCTCATGGCGCTCAGAGACGGAACATCCCTTTTCTGAAAAGGCGAACTGACGGATCCTTCTCCCACGAGGAAGGGCCCAGCCCTGAAAGCTCTTGCTGCTCTTCACCGTCCCTTGGCACCCTACCTACAGGCACAACAGCACTGGGGATTTGTGCTTCCCCAGAGACGGAACATCTCATGGGGCTCAGTCTCGGCAAGCCTCTTTCTGAAAAGGCGAACGGTCGGATGCTTCTCCAACGAGGAAGGTCCTAGCCCTGAAAGCTCTTGCTGCTCTTCACCGTCCCTTGGCGCCGTACCTACAGGCACAACAGCACTGGGGATTTGTGCTTTCGCACAGACGGAACATCTCGTGGCGTTACGCCTCGGCAGAGCCTCTTTCTGAAAAGGCGAACGGTCGGATCCTTCTCCCACGAGGAAGGGCCCAGCTCTGAAAGCTCTTGCTGTTCGTCACGGCCCCTTGGCACCCTACCTACAGGCACAACAGCACTGGGGATCTGTGCTTTCCCAGAGACGGAATATCTCACCGCGCTCAGTCTCTTCAAGCCATTTTCTGAAAAGGCGAACGGTCGGATCCTTCTCCGCCGAGTAAGGGCCCAGCCCTGAAAGCTCTTGCTGCTCTTCACCGTCCCTTGGCACCCTACCTACAGGCACAACAGCACTGGGGATCTGTGCTTTCCCAGAAACGGAACATCTCACGGGGCTCAGTCTAGGCAAGCCTCTTTCTGAAAAGGCGAACGGTCGGACCCTTCTCCCCCGAGGAAGGGCCCAGCCCTGAAAGCTCTTGCTGCTCTTCACTGTCCCTTGGCACCCTACCTACAGGCACAACAGCACTGGGGATCTGTGCTTTCCCAGAGACGGAATATCTCACGGTGCTCAGTCTTGGCAAGCCTCTTTCTGAAAAGGCGAACGGTTGGATCCTTCTCCCACGAGTAAGGGCCCAGCCCTGAAAGCTCTTGCTGCTCTTCACCGTCCCTTGGCACCCTACCTACAGGCACAACAGCACTGGGGATCCGTGCTTTCCCAGAGACGGAATATCTCACGGCGCTCAGTCTCGGCAAGCCTCTTTCTGAAAAGGCGAATGGTGCGATCCATCTCCCCCGAGGAAGGGCCCAGCCCTGAAAGCTCTTGCTGCTCGTCACTGTCCCTTGGCACCCTACCTCCAGGCACAACAGCACTGGGGATCTGTGCTTTCCCAGAGACGGAATATCTCACGGCGCTCAGTCTCGGCAAGCCTCTTTCTGAAAAGGCGAACGGTCGGATCCTTCTCCCCCGAGGAAGCGCCCAGCCCTGAAAGCTCTTGCTGCTCTTCACCGTCCCTTGGCACCCTACCTGCAGGCACAACAGCACTGGGGATCTGTGCTTTCGAAGAGACGGAACCTCTAGTGGCGCTACGCCTCGGCAGAGACTCTTTCTGAAAAGGTGAACGGTCGGATCCTTCACCCACGAGGAAGGGCCAAGCCCTGAAAGCTCTTGCTGCTCTTCACCGCCCCTTGGCACCCTACCTACAGGCACAACAGCACTGGGGATCTGTGCTTTCCCAGAGACGGAACATCTCACGGGGCTCAGTCTCGGCAAGCCTCTTTCTGAAAAGGCGAACGGTCGGATCCTTCTCCCACGAGAAAGGGCCCAGCCCTGAATGCTCTTGCTGCTCTTCACTGTCCCTTGGCACCCTACCTAGAGGCACAACAGCACTGGGCATCCATGCATTCCCAGAGATGAAACATCTCATGGCGCTCAGAGACCGAACATCCATTTTCTGAAAAGGCGAACAGTGCGATCCATCTCCCCCGAGGAAGGGCCCAGACCTGAAAGCTCTTGCTGCTCTTCACCGTCCCTTGGTACCCTACCTACAGGCACAACAGCACTGGGGATCCGTGCTTTCGCAGAGACGGAACATCTCGTGGCGTTACGCCTCGGCAGAGCCTCTTTCTGAAAAGGCGAACGGTCGGATCCTTCTCCCACGAGGAAGGGCCCAGCCCTGAAAGCTCTTGCTGCTCGTCACCATCCCTTGGCACCCTACCTACAGGCACAACAACACTGGGGATCCGTGCTTTCGCACAGACGGAACATCTCGTGGCGTTACGCCTCGGCAGAGCCTCTTCCTGAAAAGGCGAACGGTCGGATCCTTCTCCCACGAGGAAGGGCCCAGCCCTGAAAGCTCTTGCTGCTCGTCACCGCCCCTTGGCACCCTACCTACAGGCACAACAGCACTGGGGATCTGTGCTTTCCCAGAGACGGAACATCTCACGGGGCTCAGTCTCGGCAAGCCTCTTTCTGAAAAGGCGAACGGTCGGATCCTTCTCCCACGAGAAAGGGCCCAGCCCTGAATGCTCTTGCTGCTCTTCAGCGTCCCTTGGCACAATACCTACAGGCACAACAGCACTGGGGATCTGTGCTTTCCCAGAGACGGAATACCTCACGGCGCTCAGTCTCGGCAAGCCTCTTTCTGAAAAGGCAAACGGTGCGATCCATCTCCCCCGAGGAAGGGCCTAGCCCTGAAAGCTCTTCCTGCTCTTCACCGTCCCTTGTGGCGCTACCTACAGGCACAACAGCACTGGGCATCCGTGCTTTCGCAGAGACGGAACATCTCGTGGCGCTACGCCTCGGCAGAGCCTCTTTTTTTTGGAAAAGGCGAACGGTCGGATACTTGTCCCCCGAGGAAGGGCCCAGCCCTGAAAGCTCTTGCTGCTCTTCACCATCCCTTGGCACCCTACCTACAGGCACAACAGCACTGGGGATCTGTGCTTTCCCAGAAACGGAACATCTCACGGGGCTCAGTCTCGGCAAGCCTCTTTCTGAAAAGGCGAACGGTCGGATACTTGTCCCACGAGGAAGGGCCCAGCCCTGAAAGCTCTTGCTGCTCTTCACCGCCCCTTGGCACCCTACCTACAGGCACAACAGCACTGGGGATCTGTGCTTTCCCAGAGACGGAACATCTCACGGGGCTCAGTCTCGGCAAGCCTCTTTCTGAAAAGGCGAACGGTCGGATACTTGTCCCACGACGAAGGGCCCAGCCCTGAAAGCTCTTGCTGCTCTTCACCGCCCCTTGGCACCCTACCTACAGGCACAACAGCACTGGGGATCTGTGCTTTCCCAGAGACGGAACATCTCACGGGGCTCAGTCTCGGCAAGCCTCTTTCTGAAAAGGCGAACGGTCGGATCCTTCTCCCACGAGGAAGGGCCCAGCCCTGAAAGCTCTTGCTGCTCTTCACCGTCCCTTGGCACCCTACCTACAGGCACAACAGCACTGGGGATCTGTGCTTTCCCAGAGACGGAACATCTCACGGGGCTCAGTCTAGGCAAGCCTCTTTCTGAAAAGGCGAACGGTCGGATACTTGTCCCACGAGGAAGGGCCCAGCCCTGAAAGCTCTTGCTGCTCGTCACCGCCCCTTGGCACCCTACCTACAGGCACAACAGCACTGGGGATCTGTGCTTTCCCAGAGACGGAACATCTCACGGGGCTCAGTCTCGGCAGAGCCTCTTTCTGAAAAGGCGAACGGTCAGATACTTGTCCCACGAGGAAGGGCCCAGCCCTGAAAGCTCTTGCTGCTCTTCACCGCCCCTTGGCACCCTACCTACAGGCACAACAGCACTGGGCATCCGTGCTTTCGCAGAGACGGAACATCTCGTGGCGCTACGCCTCGGCAGAGCCTCTTTTTTTTGGAAAAGGCGAACGGTCGGATCCTTCTCCCACGACGAAGGGCCCAGCCCTGAAAGCTCTTGCTGCTCTTCACCGTCCCTTGGCACCCTACCTACAGGCACAACAGCACTGGGGATCTGTGCTTTCCCAGAGACGGAACATCTCACGGGGCTTCAGTCTCGGCAAGTCTCTTTCTGAAAATGCGAACGGTCGGATACTTGTCCCACGAGGAAGGGCCCAGCCCTGAAAGCTCTTGCTGCTCTTCACCGTCCCTTGGCACCCTACCTACAGGCACAACAGCACTGGGGATCTGTGCTTTCCCAGAGACGGAACATCTCACGGGGCTCAGTCTCGGCAAGCCTCTTTCTGAAAAGGCGAACGGTCGGATACTTGTCCCACGACGAAGGGCCCAGCCCTGAAAGCTCTTGCTGCTCTTCACCGCCCCTTGGCACCCTACCTACAGGCACAACAGCACTGGAGATCTGTGCTTTCGCAGAGACGGAACATCTCACGGGGCTCAGTCTCGGCAAGTCTCTTTCTGAAAATGCGAACGGTGCGATCCATCTCCCCCGAGGAAGGGCCCAGCCCTGAAAGCTCTTGCTGCTCTTCACCGTCCCTTGTGGCCCTACCTACAGGCACAACAGCACTGGGCATCCGTGCTTTCGCAGAGACGGAACATCTCGTGGCGCTACGCCTCGGCAGAGCCTCTTTTTTTTGGAAAAGGCGAACGGTCGGATACTTGTCCCCCGAGGAAGGGCCCAGCCCTGAAAGCTCTTGCTGCTCTTCACCGTCCCTTGGCACCCTACCTACAGGCACAACAGCACTGGGGATCTGTGCTTTCCCAGAGACGGAACATCTCATGGGGCTCAGTCTCGGCAAGCCTCTTTCTGAAAATGCGAACGGTCGGATCCTTGTCCCACGAGGAAGGGCCAGGCCCTGAAAGCTCTTGCTGCTCTTCACCGCCCCTTGGCACTCTAAGTACAGGCACAACAGCACTGGGGATCTGTGCTTTCCCAGAGACGGAACATCTCACGGGCCTCAGTCTCGGCAAGCCTCTTTCTGAAAAGGCGAACGGTCGGATCCTTGTCCCACGACGAAGGGCCCAGCCCTGAAAGCTCTTGCTGCTCTTCACCGTCCCTTGTGGCCCTACCTACAGGCACAACAGCACTGGGGATCTGTGCTTTCCCAGAGACGGAACATCTCACGGGGCTCAGTCTCGGCAAGCCTCTTTCTGAAAAGGCGAACGGTGCGATCCATCTCCCCCGAGGAAGGGCCCAGCCCTGAAAGCTCTTGCTGCTCGTCACCGTCCCTTGGCACCCTACCTACAGGCACAACAGCACTGGGGATCTGTGGTTTCCCAGAGACGGAATATCTCACGGCGCTCAGTCTCGGCAAGCCTCTTTCTGAAAAGACGAACGGTGCGATCCATCTGCCCCGAGGAAGGGCCCAGCCCTGAAAGCTCTTGCTGCTCTTCACCGTCCCTTGTGGCCCTACCTACAGGCACAACAGCACTGGGGATCTGTGCTTTCCCAGAGATGGAACATCTCACGGGGCTCAGTCTCGGCAAGCCTCTTTCTGAAAAGGTGAACGGTCGGATCCTTCTCCCACGACGAAGGGCCCAGCCCTGAAAGCTCTTGCTGCTCTTCACCGTCCCTTGGCACCCTACCTACAGGCACAACAGCACTGGGGATCTGTGCTTTCCCAGAGACGGAACATCTCACGGGGCTCAGTCTCGGCAAGCCTCTTTCTGAAAAGGCGAACGGTCGGATCCTTCTCCCACGAGGAAGGGCCCAGCCCTGAAAGCTCTTGCTGCTCTTCACCGTCCCTTGTGGCCCTACCTACAGGCACAACAGCACTGGGGATCTGTGCTTTCCCAGAGACGGAACATCTCACGGGGCTCAGTCTCGGCAATCCTCTTTCTGAAAAGGCGAACGGTCGGATCCTTGTCCCACGAGGAAGGGCCCAGCCCTGAAAGCTCTTGCTGCTCTTCACCGTCCCTTGTGGCCCTACCTACAGGCACAACAGCACTGGGGATCTGTGCTTTCCCAGAGACGGAACATCTCACGGGGCTCAGTCTCGGCAAGCCTCTTTCTGAAAAGGCGAACGGTCGGATCCTTCTCCCACGAGGAAGGGCCCAGCCCTGAAAGCTCTTGCTGCTCTTCACCGCCCCTTGGCACCCTACCTACAGGCACAACAGCACTGGTGATCTGTGCTTTCCCAGAGACGGAACATCTCACGGGGCTCAGTCTCGGCAGAGCCTCTTTCTGAAAAGGCGAACGGTCGGATACTTGTCCCACGAGGAAGGGCCCAGCCCTGAAAGCTCTTGCTGCTCTTCACCGTCCCTTGTGGCCCTACCTACAGGCACAACAGCACTGGTGATCTGTGCTTTCCCAGAGACGGAATATCTCACGGCGCTCAGTCTCGGCAAGCCTCTTTCTGAAAAGACGAACGGTGCGATCCATCTCCCCCGAGGAAGGGCCCAGCCCTGAAAGCTCTTGCTGCTCTTCACCGTCCCTTGGCACTCTAAGTACAGGCACAACAGCACTGGGAATCTGTGCTTTCCCAGAGACGGAACATCTCACGGGGCTCAGTCTCGGCAGAGCCTCTTTCTGAAAAGGCGAACGGTCGGATACTTGTCCCACGAGGAAGGGCCCAGCCCTGAAAGCTCTTGCTGCTCTTCACCGCCCCTTGGCACTCTAAGTACAGGCACAACAGCACTGGGGATCTGTGCTTTCCCAGAGACGGAACATCTCACGGGCCTCAGTCTCGGCAAGCCTCTTTCTGAAAAGGCGAACGGTCGGATCCTTGTCCCACGACGAAGGGCCCAGCCCTGAAAGCTCTTGCTGCTCTTCACCGCCCCTTGGCACCCTACCTACAGGCACAACAGCACTGGGGATGTGTGGTTTCCCAGAGACGGAATATCTCACGGCGCTCAGTCTCGGCAAGCCTCTTTCTGAAAAGACGAACGGTGCGATCCATCTGCCCCGAGGAAGGGCCCAGCCCTGAAAGCTCTTGCTGCTCTTCACCGTCCCTTGTGGCCCTACCTACAGGCACAACAGCACTGGGGATCTGTGCTTTCCCAGAGACGGAACATCTCACGGGGCTCAGTCTCGGCAAGCCTCTTTCTGAAAAGGTGAACGGTCGGATACTTGTCCCACGAGGAAGGGCCCAGCCCTGAAAGCTCTTGCTGCTCTTCACTGTCCCTTGGCACCCTACCTACAGGTACAACAGCACTGGGGATCTGTGCTTTCCCAGAGACGGAACATCTCACGGGGCTCAGTCTCGGCAAGCCTCTTTCTGAAAAAGGTGAACGGTCGGATCGTTCTCCCACGAGGAAGGGCCCAGCCCTGAAAGCTCTTGCTGCTCTTCACCGTCCCTTGTGGCCCTACCTACAGGTACAACAGCACTGGGGATCTGTGCTTTCCCAGAGACGGAACATCTCACGGGGCTCAGTCTCGGCAAGCCTCTTTCTGAAAAGGCGAACGGTCGGATCCTTCTCCCACGACGAAGCGCCCAGCCCTGAAAGCTCTTGCTGCTCTTCACCGCCCCTTGGCACCCTACCTACAGGCACAACAGCACCAGGGATCTGTGCTTTCGCAGAGACGGAACATCTCGTAGCGCTACGCCTCGGCAGAGCCTCTTTCTGAAAAGGTGAACGGTCGGATCCTTCACCCACGAGGAAGGGCCCAGCCCTGAAAGCTCTTGCTGCTCGTCACCGTCCCTTGGCACCCTACCTACAGGCACAACAGCACTGGGGATCTGTGCTTTCCCAGAGACGGAACATCTCACGGGGCTCAGTCTCGGCAAGCCTCTTTCTGAAAAGGCGAACGGTGCGATCCATCTCCCCCGAGGAAGGGCCCAGCCCTGAATGCTCTTGCTGCTCTTCACTGTCCCTTGGCACCCTACCTAGAGGCACAACAGCACTGGGCATCCATGCATTCCCAGAGACGAAACATCTCATGGCGCTCAGAGACGGAACATCCATTTTCTGAAAAGGCGAACTGACGGATACTTCTCCCACGAGAAAGGGCCCAGCCCTGAATGCTCTTGCTGCTCTTCACCGTCCAATGGCACAATACCTACAGGCACAACAGCACTGGGGATCTGTGCATTCCCAGAAACAGAACATCTCACGGGGCTCAGAGACGGAACATCCTTTTTCTGAAAAGGCGAACGGTCGGATCCTTCTCCCACGACGAAGGGCCCAGCCCTGAAAGCTCTTGCTGCTCTTCACCGTCCCTTGGCACCCTACCTACAGGTACAACAGCACTGGGGATCTGTGCTTTCCCAGAGACGGAACATCTCACGGCGCTCAGTCTCGGCAAGCCTCTTTCTGAAAAGGCGAACGGTCGGATAATTGTCCCCCGAGGAAGGGCCCAGCCCTGAAAGCTCTTGCTGCTCTTCACCGTCCCTTGGCACCCTACCTACAGGCACAACAGCACTGGGGATCTGTGCTTTCGCAGAGACGGATATCTCACGGCGCTCAGTCTCGGCAAGCCTCTTTCTGAAAAGGCGAACGGTGCGATCCATCTCCCCCGAGGAAGGGCCCAGCCCTGAAAGCTCTTGCTGCTCTTCACCGCCCCTTGGCACCCTACCTACAGGCACAACAGCACTGGGGATCTGTGGTTTCCCAGAGACGGAATATCTCACGGCGCTCAGTCTCGGCAAGCCTCTTTCTGAAAAGGCGAACGGTGCGATCCTTCTCCCCCGAGGAAGGGCCCAGCCCTGAAAGCTCTTGCTGCTCGTCACCGCCCCTTGGCACCCTACCTACAGGCACAACAGCACTGGGGATCTGTGCTTTCCCAGAGACGGAATACCTCACGGCGCTCAGTCTCGGCAAGCCTCTTTCTGAAAAGGCAAACGGTGCGATCCATCTCCCCCGAGGAAGGGCCTAGCCCTGAAAGCTCTTGCTGCTCTTCACCGCCCCTTGGCACCCTACCTACAGGCACAACAGCACTGGGGATCTGTGCTTTCCCAGAGACGGAACATCTCACGGGGCTCAGTCTCGGCAGAGCCTCTTTCTGAAAAGGCGAACGGTCGGATACTTGTCCCACGAGGAAGGGCCCAGCCCTGAAAGCTCTTGCTGCTCTTCACCGTCCCTTGTGGCCCTACCTACAGGCACAACAGCACTGGGCATCCGTGCTTTTGCAGAGACGGAACATCTCGTGGCGCTACGCCTCGGCAGAGCCTCTTTTTTTTGGAAAAGGCGAACGGTCGGATACTTGTCCCCCGAGGAAGGGCCCAGCCCTGAAAGCTCTTGCTGCTCTTCACCGTCCCTTGGCACCCTACCTATAGGCACAACAACACTGGGGATCTGTGCTTTCCCAGAGACGGAACATCTCACGGGGCTCAGTCTCGGCAAGCCTCTTTCTGAAAAGGCGAACGGTCGGATACTTGTCCCACGAGGAAGGGCCCAGCCCTGAAAGCTCTTGCTGCTCTTCACCGCCCCTTGGCACTCTAAGTACAGGCACAACAGCACTGGGGATCTGTGCTTTCCCAGAGACGGAACATCTCACGGGCCTCAGTCTCGGCAAGCCTCTTTCTGAAAAGGCGAACGGTCGGATCCTTGTCCCACGACGAAGGGCCCAGCCCTGAAAGCTCTTGCTGCTCTTCACCGCCCCTTGGCACCCTACCTACAGGCACAACAGCACTGGGGATGTGTGGTTTCCCAGAGACGGAATATCTCACGGCGCTCAGTCTCGGCAAGCCTCTTTCTGAAAAGACGAACGGTGCGATCCATCTGCCCCGAGGAAGGGCCCAGCCCTGAAAGCTCTTGCTGCTCTTCACCGTCCCTTGTGGCCCTACCTACAGGCACAACAGCACTGGGGATCTGTGCTTTCCCAGAGACGGAACATCTCACGGGGCTCAGTCTCGGCAAGCCTCTTTCTGAAAAGGTGAACGGTCGGATCCTTCTCCTACGAGGAAGGGCCCAGCCCTGAAAGCTCTTGCTGCTCTTCACCGTCCCTTGTGGCCCTACCTACAGGCACAACAGCACTGGGGATCTGTGGTTTCCCAGAGACGGAATATCTCACGGCGCTCAGTCTCGGCAAGCCTCTTTCTGAAAAGGCGAACGGTGCGATCCTTCTCCCCCGAGGAAGGGCCCAGCCCTGAAAGCTCTTGCTGCTCGTCACCGCCCCTTGGCACCCTACCTACAGGCACAACAGCACTGGGGATCTGTGCTTTCCTAGAGACGGAATATCTCACGGCGCTCAGTCTCGGCAAGCCTCTTTCTGAAAGGCGAACGGTGCGATCCATCTCCCCCGAGGAAGGGCCCAGCCCTGAAAGCTCTTGCTGCTCTTCACCGCCCCTTGGCACCCTACCTACAGGCACAACAGCACTGGGGATCTGTGCTTTCCCAGAGACGGAACATCTCGTGGCGCCACGCCTCGGCAGAGCCTCTTTCTGAAAAGGTGAACGGTCGGATCTTTCTCCCACGAGGAAGGGCCCAGCCCTGAAAGCTCTTGCTGCTCTTCACTGTCCCTTGGCACCCTACCTACAGGCACAACAGCACTGGGGATCTGTGCATTCCCAGAAACAGAACATCTCATGGCGCTCAGAGACGGAACATCCTTTTTCTGAAAAGGCGAACGGTCGGATCCTTGTCCCACGAGGAAGGGCCCAGCCCTGAAAGCTCTTGCTACTCTTCACTGTCCCTTGGCACCCTACCTACAGGCACAACAGCACTGGGGATCTGTGCTTTCCCAGAGACGGAATATCTCACGGGGCTCATTCTCGGCAAGCCTCTTTCTGAAAAGGCGAACGGTGCGATCCATCTCCCCCGATGAAGGTCCCAGCCCTGAAAGCTCTTGCTGCTCTTCACCGTCCCTTGGCACCCTACCTACAGGCACAACAGCACTGGGGATTTGTGCTTCCCCAGAGACGGAACATCTCACGGGGCTCAGTCTCGGCAAGCCTCTTTCTGAAAAGGCGAACGGTCGGATGCTTCTCCAACGAGGAAGGTCCTAGCCCTGAAAGCTCTTGCTGCTCTTCACCGTCCCTTGGCACCGTACCTACAGGCACAAGAGCACTGGGGATCCGTGCTTTCGCACAGAAGGAACATCTCGTGGCGTTACGCATCGGCAGAGCCTCTTTCTGAAAAGGCGAACGGTTGGATCCTTCTCCGCCGAGGAAGGGCCCAGCCCTGAAAGTTCTTGCTGCTCTTCACCGCCCCTTGGCACCCTACCTACAGGCACAACAGCACTGGGGATCTGTGCTTTCCCAGAGACGGAACATCTCACGGGGCTCAGTCTCAGCAAGCCTCTTTCTGAAAAGGCGAACGGTCGGATCCTTCTCCCTCGAGGAAGGGCCCAGCCCTGAAAGCTCTTGCTGCTCTTCACTGTCCCTTGGCACCCTACCTACAGGCACAACAGCACTGGGGATCTGTGCTTTCCCAGAGACGGAATATCTCACGGTGCTCATTCTTGGCAAGCCTCTTTCTGAAAAGGCGAACGGACGGATCCTTCTCCCACGAGTAAGGGCCCAGCCCTGAAAGCTCTTGCTGCTCTTCACCGTCCCTTGGCACCCTACCTACAGGCACAACAGCAGTGGGGATCTGTGCTTTCCCAGAGACGGAATATCTCACGGGGCTCAGTCTCGGCAAGCCTCTTTCTGAAAAGGCGAACGGTGCGATCCATCTGCCCCGAGGAAGGGCCCAGCCCTGAAAGCTCTTGCTGCTCTTCACCGTCCCTTGTGGCCCTACCTACAGGCGCAACAGCACTGGGCATCCGTGCTTTCGCAGAGACGGAACATCTCGTGGCGCTTCTCCTCGGCAGAGCCTCTTTCTGAAAAGGCGAACGGTCGGATCCTTCTCCCACGAGGAAGGGCCCAGCCCTGAAAGCTCTTGCTGCTCTTCACCGTCCCTTGGCACCCTACATACAGGCACAACAGCACTGGGGATCTGTGCTTTCCCAGAGATGGAACATCTCACGGCGCTCAGTCTCAGCAAGCCTCTTTCTGAAAAGGCGAACGGTGCGATCCATCTCCCCCGAGGAAGGGCCCAGCCCTGAAAGCTCTTGCTGCTCGTCACTGCCCCTTGGCACCCTACCTACAGGCACAACAGCACTGGGGATCTGTGCTTTCCCAGAGACGAAATATCTCACGGTGCTCAGTCTCGGCAAGCCTCTTTCTGAAAAGGCGAACGGTGTGATCCATCTCCCCCGAGGAAGGGCCCAGCCCTGAAAGCTCTTGCTGCTCTTCACCGCCCCTTGGCACCCTACCTACAGGCACAACAGCACTGGGGATCCGTGCTTTCGCACAGACGGAACATCTCGTGGCGTTACGCCTCGGCAGAGCCTATTTCTGAAAAGGCGAACGGTCGGATCCTTCTCCCACGAGGAAGGGCCCAGCCCTGAAAGCTCTTGCTGCTCGTCACCGCCCCTTGGCACCCTACCTACAGGCACAACAGCACTGGGGATCTGTGCTTTCCCAGAGACAGAATATCTCACGGTGCTCAGTCTCGGCAAGCCTCTTTCTGAAAAGGCGAACGGTGCGATCCATCTCCCCCGAGGAAGGGCCCAGCCCTGAAAGCTCTTGCTGCTCTTCACCGTCCCTTGGCACCCTACCTACAGGCACAACAGCACTGGGGATCCGTGCTTTCGCAGAGACGGAACATCTCGTGGCGCTACGCCTCGGCAGAGCCTCTTTCTGAAAAGGTGAACGGTCGGATCCTTCTCCAACGAGGAAGGGCCCAGCCCTGAAAGCTCTTGCTGCTCGTCACCGCGCCTTGGCACCCTACCTACAGGCACAACAGCACTGGGGATCTGTGCTTTCCCAGAGACGGAACATCTCACGGGGCTCAGTCTCGGCAAGCCTCTTTCTGAAAAGGCGAACGGTCGCATCCTTCTCCCACGAGAAAGGGCCCAGCCCTGAAAGCTCTTGCTGCTCTTCACTGTCCCTTGGCACCCTACCTACAGGCACAACAGCACTGGGGATCTGTGCATTCCCATAAACAGAACATCTCATGGCGCTCAGAGACGGAACATCCTTTTTCTGAAAAGGTGAACGGTCGGATCCTTCTCCCACGAGGAAGGGCCCAGCCCTGAAAGCTCTTGCTGCTCTTCACTGTCCCTTGGCACCCTACCTACAGGCACAACAGCACTGGGGATCTGTGCTTTCCCAGAGATGGAATATCTCACGGGGCTCAGTTTCGGCAAGCCTCTTTCTGAAATGCGAACGGTCAGATCCTTCTCCCACGAGGAAGGTCCTAGCCCTGAAAGCTCTTGCTGCTCTTCACCGTCCCTTGGCACCCTACCTACAGGCACAACAGCACTGGGGATCTGTGCTTTCCCAGGGACAGAATATCTCACGGTGCTCAGTCTCGGCAAGCCTCTTTCTGAAAAGGTGAACGGTCGGATCCTTCTCCCACGACGAAGGGCCCAGCCCTGAAAGCTCTTGCTGCTCTTCACCGTCCCTTGGCGCCGTACCTACAGGCACAACAGCACTGGGGATCCGTGCTTTCGCACAGACGGAACATCTCGTGGCGTTACGCCTCGTCAGAGCCTCTTTCTGAAAAGGCGAACGGTCGGATCCTTCTCCCACGAGGAAGGGCCCAGCCCTGAAATCTCTTGCTGTTCGTCACCGCCCCTTGGCACCCTACCTACAGGCACAACAGCACTGGGGATCTGTGCTTTCCCAGAGACGGAATATCTAACCGCGCTCAGTCTCTTCAAGCCTCTTTCTGAAAAGGCGAACGGTCGGATCCTTCTCCCCCGAGGAAGGGCCCAGCCCTGAAAGCTCTTGCTGCTCTTCACTGTCCCTTGGCACCCTACCTACAGGCACAACAGCACTGGGGATCGGTGCTTTCCCAGAGACGGAATATCTCACGGTGCTCAGTCTTGGCAAGCCTCTTTCTGAAAAGGCGAACGGTTGGATCCTTCTCCCACGAGTAAGGGCCCAGACCTGAAAGCTCTTGCTGCTCTTCACCGTCCCTTGGCACCCTACCTACAGGCACAACAGCACTGGGGATCCGTGCTTTCCCAGAGACGGAATATCTCACGGCGCTCAGTCTCGGCAAGCCTCTTTCTGAAAAGGCGAATGGTGCGATCCATCTCCCCCGAGGAAGGGCCCAGCCCTGAAAGCTCTTGCTGCTCGTCACTGTCCCTTGGCACCCTACCTCCAGGCACAACAGCACTGGGGATCTGTGCTTTCCCAGAGACGGAACATCTCACGGGGCTCAGTCTCGGCAAGCCTCTTTCTGAAAAGGCGAACGGTTGGATCCTTCTCCCACGAGTAAGGGCCCAGACCTGAAAGCTCTTGCTGCTCTTCACCGTCCCTTGGCACCCTACCTACAGGCACAACAGCACTGGGGATCCGTGCTTTCCCAGAGACGGAATATCTCACGGCGCTCAGTCTCGGCAAGCCTCTTTCTGAAAAGGCGAATGGTGCGATCCATCTCCCCCGAGGAAGGGCCCAGCCCTGAAAGCTCTTGCTGCTCGTCACTGTCCCTTGGCACCCTACCTACAGGCACAACAGCACTGGGGATCTGTGCTTTCCCAGAGACGGAATATCTCACGGCGCTCAGTCTCGGCAAGCCTCTTTCTGAAAAGGCGAACGGTCGGATCCTTCTCCCCCGAGGAAGCGCCCAGCCCTGAAAGCTCTTGCTGCTCTTCACCATCCCTTGGCACCCTACCTACAGGCACAACAGCACTGGGGATCTATGCTTTCGCAGAGACGGAACATCTAGTGGCGCTACGCCTCGGCAGAGCCTCTTTCTGAAAAGGTGAACGGTCGGATCCTTCACCCACGAGGAAGGGCCAAGCCCTGAAAGCTCTTGCTGCTCGTCACCGCCCCTTGGCACCCTACCTACAGGCACAACAGCACTGGGGATCTGTGCTTTCCCAGAGACGGAACATCTCACGGGGCTCAGTCTCGGCAAGCCTCTTTCTGAAAAGGCGAACGGTCGCATCCTTCTCCCACGAGAAAGGGCCCAGCCCTGAATGCTCTTGCTGCTCTTCACTGTCCCTTGGCACCCTACCTAGAGGCACAACAGCACTGGGCATCCATGCATTCCCAGAGATGAAACATCTCATGGCGCTCAGAGACGGAACATCCATTTTCTGAAAAGGCGAACGGTGCGATCCATCTCCCCCGAGGAAGGGCCCAGCCCTGAAAGCTCTTGCTGCTCTTCACCGTCCCTTTGTACCCTACCTACAGGCACAACAGCACTGGGGATCCGTGCTTTCGCAGAGACGGAACATCTCGTGGCGTTACGCCTCGGCAGAGCCTCTTTCTGAAAAGGCGAACGGTCGGATCCTTCTCCCCCGAGGAAGGGCCCAGCCCTGAAAGCTCTTGCTGCTCGTCACCGTCCCTTGGCACCCTACCTACAGGCACAACAGCACTGGGGATCCGTGCTTTCGCACAGACGGAACATCTCGTGGTGTTACGCCTCGGCAGAGCCTCTTTCTGAAAAGGCGAACGGTCGGATCCTTCTCCCACGAGGAAGGGCCCAGCCCTGAAAGCTCTTGCTGCTCGTCACCGCCCCTTGGCACCCTACCTACAGGCACAACAGCACTGGGGATCTGTGCTTTCCCAGAGACGGAACATCTCACGGGGCTCAGTCTCGGCAAGCCTCTTTCTGAAAAGGCGAACGGTCGGATCCTTCTCCCACGAGAAAGGGCCCAGCCCTGAATGCTCTTGCTGCTCTTCACCGTCCCTTGGCACAATACCTACAGGCACAACAGCACTGGGGATCTGTGCTTTCCCAGAGACGGAATACCTCACGGCGCTCAGTCTCGGCAAGCCTCTTTCTGAAAAGGCAAACGGTGCGATCCATCTCCCCCGAGGAAGGGCCTAGCCCTGAAAGCTCTTCCTGCTCTTCACCGTCCCTTGTGGCGCTACCTACAGGCACAACAGCACTGGGCATCCGTGCTTTCGCAGAGACGGAACATCTCGTGGCGCTACGCCTCGGCAGAGCCTCTTTTTTTTGGAAAAGGCGAACGGTCGGATACTTGTCCCCCGAGGAAGGGCCCAGCCCTGAAAGCTCTTGCTGCTCTTCACCATCCCTTGGCACCCTACCTACAGGCACAACAGCACTGGGGATCTGTGCTTTCCCAGAAACGGAACATCTCACGGGGCTCAGTCTCGGCAAGCCTCTTTCTGAAAAGGCGAACGGTCGGATACTTGTCCCACGAGGAAGGGCCCAGCCCTGAAAGCTCTTGCTGCTCTTCACCGTCCCTTGGCACCCTACCTACAGGCACAACAGCACTGGGGATCTGTGCTTTCCCAGAGACGGAACATCTCACGGGGCTCAGTCTCGGCAAGCCTCTTTCTGAAAAGGCGAACGGTCGGATACTTGACCCACGACGAAGGGCCCAGCCCTGAAAGCTCTTGCTGCTCTTCACCGCCCCTTGGCACCCTACCTACAGGCACAACAGCACTGGGGATCTGTGCTTTCCCAGAGACGGAACATCTCACGGGGCTCAGTCTCGGCAAGCCTCTTTCTGAAAAGGCGAACGGTCGGATCCTTCTCCCACGACGAAGGGCCCAGCCCTGAAAGCTCTTGCTGCTCTTCACCGTCCCTTGGCACCCTACCTACAGGCACAACAGCACTGGGGATCTGTGCTTTCCCAGAGACGGAACATCTCACGGGGCTCAGTCTAGGCAAGCCTCTTTCTGAAAAGGCGAACGGTCGGATACTTGTCCCACGAGGAAGGGCCCAGCCCTGAAAGCTCTTGCTGCTCGTCACCGCCCCTTGGCACCCTACCTACAGGCACAACAGCACTGGGCATCCGTGCTTTCGCAGAGACGGAACATCTCGTGGCGCTACGCCTCGGCAGAGCCTCTTTTTTTTGGAAAAGGCGAACGGTCGGATCCTTCTCCCACGACGAAGGGCCCAGCCCTGAAAGCTCTTGCTGCTCTTCACCGTCCCTTTGCACCCTACCTACAGGCACAACAGCACTGGGGATCTGTGCTTTCCCAGAGACGGAACATCTCACGGGGCTCAGTCTCGGCAAGTCTCTTTCTGAAAATGCGAACGGTCGGATACTTGTCCCACGAGGAAGGGCCCAGCCCTGAAAGCTCTTGCTGCTCTTCACCGTCCCTTGGCACCCTACCTACAGGCACAACAGCACTGGGGATCTGTGCTTTCGCAGAGACGGAACATCTCACGGGGCTCAGTCTCGGCAAGCCTCTTTCTGAAAAGGCGAACTGTCGGATACTTGTCCCACGACGAAGGGCCCAGCCCTGAAAGCTCTTGCTGCTCTTCACCGCCCCTTGGCACCCTACCTACAGGCACAACAGCACTGGAGATCTGTGCTTTCCCAGAGACGGAACATCTCACGGGGCTCAGTCTCGGCAAGTCTCTTTCTGAAAATGCGAACGGTGCGATCCATCTCCCCAGAGGAAGGGCCCAGCCCTGAAAGCTCTTGCTGCTCTTCACCGTCCCTTGTGGCCCTACCTACAGGCACAACAGCACTGGGCATCCGTGCTTTCGCAGAGACGGAACATCTCGTGGCGCTACGCCTCGGCAGAGCCTCTTTTTTTTGGAAAAGGCGAACGGTCAGATACTTGTCCCCCGAGGAAGGGCCCAGCCCTGAAAGCTCTTGCTGCTCTTCACCGTCCCTTGGCACCCTACCTACAGGCACAACAGCACTGGGGATCTGTGCTTTCCCAGAGACGGAACATCTCACGGGGCTCAGTCTCGGCAAGCCTCTTTCTGAAAAGACGAACGGTGCGATCCATCTGCCCCGAGGAAGGGCCCAGCCCTGAAAGCTCTTGCTGCTCTTCACCGTCCCTTGTGGCCCTACCTACAGGCACAACAGCACTGGGGATCTGTGCTTTCCCAGAGATGGAACATCTCACGGGGCTCAGTCTCGGCAAGCCTCTTTCTGAAAAGGTGAACGGTCGGATCCTTCTCCCACGACGAAGGGCCCAGCCCTGAAAGCTCTTGCTGCTCTTCACTGTCCCTTGGCACCCTACCTACAGGCACAACAGCACTGGGGATCTGTGCTTTCCCAGAGACGGAACATCTCACAGGCCTCAGTCTCGGCAAGCCTCTTTCTGAAAAGGCGAACGGTCGGATCCTTCTCCCACGACGAAGGGCCCAGCCCTGAAAGCTCTTGCTGCTCTTCACCGTCCCTTGGCACCCTACCTACAGGCACAACAGCACTGGGGATCTGTGCTTTCCCAGAGACGGAACATCTCACGGGGCTCAGTCTCGGCAAGCCTCTTTCTGAAAAGGCGAACGGTCGGATCCTTGTCCCACGAGGAAGGGCCCAGCCCTGAAAGCTCTTGCTGCTCTTCACCGCCCCTTGGCACCCTACCTACAGGCACAACAGCACTGGGCATCCGTGCTTTCGCAGAGACGGAACATCTCGTGGCGCTACGCCTCGGCAGAGCCTCTTTTTTTTGGAAAAGGCGAACGGTCGGATCCTTCTCCCACGACGAAGGGCCCAGCCCTGAAAGCTCTTGCTGCTCTTCACCGTCCCTTGGCACCCTACCTACAGGCACAACAGCACTGGGGATCTGTGCTTTCCCAGAGACGGAACATCTCACGGGGCTCAGTCTCGGCAAGCCTCTTTCTGAAAAGGCGAACGGTCGGATACTTGTCCCACGAGGAAGGGCCCAGCCCTGAAAGCTCTTGCTGCTCTTCACCGCCCCTTGGCACCCTACCTACAGGCACAACAGCACTGGGGATCTGTGCTTTCCCAGAGACGGAATATCTCACGGCGCTCAGTCTCGGCAAGCCTCTTTCTGAAAAGACGAACGGTGCGATCCATCTCCCCCGAGGAAGGGCCCAGCCCTGAAAGCTCTTGCTGCTCTTCACCGTCCCTTGTGGCCCTACCTACAGGCACAACAGCACTGGGGATCTGTGCTTTCCCAGAGACGGAACATCTCACGGGGCTCAGTCTCGGCAAGCCTCTTTCTGAAAAGGTGAACGGTCGGATCCTTCTCCCACGACGAAGGGCCCAGCCCTGAAAGCTCTTGCTGCTCTTCACTGTCCCTTGGCACCCTACCTACAGGTACAACAGCACTGGGGATCTGTGCTTTCCCAGAGACGGAACATCTCACGGGGCTCAGTCTCGGCAAGCCTCTTTCTGAAAAGGCGAACGGTCGGATCCTTCTCCCACGACGAAGGGCCCAGCCCTGAAAGCTCTTGCTGCTCTTCACAGCCCCTTGGCACTCTAAGTACAGGCACAACAGCACTGGGGATCTGTGCTTTCCCAGAGACGGAACATCTCACGGGCCTCAGTCTCGGCAAGCCTCTTTCTGAAAAGGCGAACGGTCGGATCCTTCTCCCACGACGAAGGGCCCAGCCCTGAAAGCTCTTGCTGCTCTTCACCGTCCCTTGGCACCCTACCTACAGGCACAACAGCACTGGGGATCTGTGCTTTCCCAGAGACGGAACATCTCACGGGGCTCAGTCTCGGCAAGCCTCTTTCTGAAAAGGCGAACGGTCGGATCCTTGTCCCACGAGGAAGGGCCCAGCCCTGAAAGCTCTTGCTGCTCTTCACCGCCCCTTGGCACCCTACCTACAGGCACAACAGCACTGGGCATCCGTGCTTTCGCAGAGACGGAACATCTCGTGGCGCTACGCCTCGGCAGAGCCTCTTTTTTTTGGAAAAGGCGAACGGTCGGATCCTTCTCCCACGACGAAGGGCCCAGCCCTGAAAGCTCTTGCTGCTCTTCACCGTCCCTTGTGGCCCTACCTACAGGCACAACAGCACTGGGGATCTGTGCTTTCCCAGAGACGGAACATCTCACGGGGCTCAGTCTCGGCAAGCCTCTTTCTGAAAAGGCGAACGGTCGGATACTTGTCCCACGAGGAAGGGCCCAGCCCTGAAAGCTCTTGCTGCTCTTCACCGCCCCTTGGCACCCTACCTACAGGCACAACAGCACTGGGGATCTGTGCTTTCCCAGAGACGGAATATCTCACGGCGCTCAGTCTCGGCAAGCCTCTTTCTGAAAAGACGAACGGTGCGATCCATCTCCCCCGAGGAAGGGCCCAGCCCTGAAAGCTCTTGCTGCTCTTCACCGTCCCTTGTGGCCCTACCTACAGGCACAACAGCACTGGGGATCTGTGCTTTCCCAGAGACGGAACATCTCACGGGGCTCAGTCTCGGCAAGCCTCTTTCTGAAAAGGTGAACGGTCGGATCCTTCTCCCACGAGGAAGGGCCCAGCCCTGAAAGCTCTTGCTGCTCTTCACTGTCCCTTGGCACCCTACCTACAGGTACAACAGCACTGGGGATCTGTGCTTTCCCAGAGACGGAACATCTCACGGGGCTCAGTCTCGGCAAGCCTCTTTCTGAAAATGGTGAACGGTCGGATCGTTCTCCCACGAGGAAGGGCCCAGCCCTGAAAGCTCTTGCTGCTCTTCACCGTCCCTTGTGGCCCTACCTACAGGTACAACAGCACTGGGGATCTGTGCTTTCCCAGAGACGGAACATCTCACGGGGCTCAGTCTCGGCAAGCCTCTTTCTGAAAAGGCGAACGGTCGGATCCTTCTCCCACGACGAAGGGCCCAGCCCTGAAAGCTCTTGCTGCTCTTCACCGTCCCTTGGCACCCTACCTACAGGCACAACAGCACTGGGGATCTGTGCTTTCCCAGAGACGGAACATCTCACGGGGCTCAGTCTCGGCAAGCCTCTTTCTGAAAAGGCGAACGGTCAGATACTTGTCCCACGAGGAAGGGCCCAGCCCTGAAAGCTCTTGCTGCTCTTCACCGCCCCTTGGCACCCTACCTACAGGCACAACAGCACTGGGCATCCGTGCTTTCGCAGAGACGGAACATCTCGTGGCGCTACGCCTCGGCAGAGCCTCTTTTTTTTGGAAAAGGCGAACGGTCGGATCCTTCTCCCACGACGAAGGGCCCAGCCCTGAAAGCTCTTGCTGCTCTTCACCGTCCCTTGTGGCCCTACCTACAGGCACAACAGCACTGGGGATCTGTGCTTTCCCAGAGACGGAACATCTCACGGGCCTCAGTCTCGGCAAGCCTCTTTCTGAAAAGGTGAACGGTCGGATCCTTCTCCCACGACGAAGGGCCCAGCCCTGAAAGCTCTTGCTGCTCTTCACTGTCCCTTGGCACCCTACCTACAGGTACAACAGCACTGGGGATCTGTGCTTTCCCAGAGACGGAACATCTCACGGGGCTCAGTCTCGGCAAGCCTCTTTCTGAAAAGGCGAACGGTCGGATCCTTCTCCCACGACGAAGGGCCCAGCCCTGAAAGCTCTTGCTGCTCTTCACCGCCCCTTGGCACCCTACCTACAGGCACAACAGCACTGGTGATCTGTGCTTTCCCAGAGACGGAACATCTCACGGGGCTCAGTCTCGGCAGAGCCTCTTTCTGAAAAGGCGAACGGTCGGATACTTGTCCCACGAGGAAGGGCCCAGCCCTGAAAGCTCTTGCTGCTCTTCACCGTCCCTTGTGGCCCTACCTACAGGCACAACAGCACGGGGCATCCGTGCTTTCACAGAGACGGAACATCTCGTGGCGCTACGCCTCGGCAGAGCCTCTTTTATTTGGAAAAGGCGAACGGTCGGATACTTGTCCCCCGAGGAAGGGCCCAGCCCTGAAAGCTCTTGCTGCTCTTCACCGTCCCTTGGCACCCTACCTATAGGCACAACAACACTGGGGATCTGTGCTTTCCCAGAGACGGAATATCTCACGGCGCTCAGTCTCGGCAAGCCTCTTTCTGAAAAGACGAACGGTGCGATCCATCTCCCCCGAGGAAGGGCCCAGCCCTGAAAGCTCTTGCTGCTCTTCACCGTCCCTTGTGGCCCTACCTACAGGCACAACAGCACTGGGGATCTGTGCTTTCCCAGAGACGGAACATCTCACGGGGCTCAGTCTCGGCAAGCCTCTTTCTGAAAAGGTGAACGGTCGGATCCTTCTCCCACGACGAAGGGCCCAGCCCTGAAAGCTCTTGCTGCTCTTCACTGTCCCTTGGCACCCTACCTACAGGTACAACAGCACTGGGGATCTGTGCTTTCCCAGAGACGGAACATCTCACGGGGCTCAGTCTCGGCAAGCCTCTTTCTGAAAAAGGTGAACGGTCGGATCCTTCTCCCACGAGGAAGGGCCCAGCCCTGAAAGCTCTTGCTGCTCTTCACCGCCCCTTGGCACCCTACCTACAGGCACAACAGCACTGGGGATCTGTGCTTTCCCAGAGACGGAACATCTCACGGGTCTCAGTCTCGGCAAGCCTCTTTCTGAAAAGGCGAACGGTAGGATACTTGTCCCCCGAGGAAGGGCCCAGCCCTGAAAGCTCTTGCTGCTCTTCACCGCCCCTTGGCACCCTACCTACAGGCACAACAGCACTGGGCATCTGTGCTTTCCCAGAGACGGAATATCTCACGGCGCTCAGTCTCGGCAAGCCTCTTTCTGAAAAGACGAACGGTGCGATCCATCTCCCCCGAGGAAGGGCCCAGCCCTGAAAGCTCTTGCTGCTCTTCACCGTCCCTTGTGGCCCTACCTACAGGCACAACAGCACTGGGGATCTGTGCTTTCCCAGAGACGGAACATCTCACGGGGCTCAGTCTCGGCAAGCCTCTTTCTGAAAAAGGTGAACGGTCGGATCCTTCTCCCACGAGGAAGGGCCTAGCCCTGAAAGCTCTTGCTGCTCTTCACCGTCCCTTGGCACTCTAAGTACAGGCACAACAGCACTGGGAATCTGTGCTTTCCCAGAGACGGAACATCTCACGGGGCTCAGTCTCGGCAAGCCTCTTTCTGAAAAGGCGAACGGTCGGATCCTTGTCCCACGAGGAAGGGCCCAGCCCTGAAAGCTCTTGCTGCTCTTCACCGCCCCTTGGCACCCTACCTACAGGCACAACAGCACTGGGGATCTGTGGTTTCCCAGAGACGGAATATCTCACGGCGCTCAGTCTCGGCAAGCCTCTTTCTGAAAAGACGAACGGTGCGATCCATCTGCCCCGAGGAAGGGCCCAGCCCTGAAAGCTCTTGCTGCTCTTCACCGTCCCTTGTGGCCCTACCTACAGGCACAACAGCACTGGGGATCTGTGCTTTCCCAGAGATGGAACATCTCACGGGGCTCAGTCTCGGCAAGCCTCTTTCTGAAAAGGTGAACGGTCGGATCCTTCTCCCACGAGGAAGGGCCCAGCCCTGAAAGCTCTTGCTGCTCTTCACCGTCCCTTGGCACCCTACCTACAGGCACAACAGCACTGGGGATCTGTGCTTTCCCAGAGACGGAACATCTCACGGGGCTCAGTCTCGGCAAGCCTCTTTCTGAAAAGGCGAACGGTCGGATCCTTCTCCCACGAGGAAGGGCCCAGCCCTGAAAGCTCTTGCTGCTCTTCACCGTCCCTTGGCACCCTACCTACAGGCACAACAGCACTGGGGATCTGTGCTTTCCCAGAGACGGAACATCTCACGGGGCTCAGTCTCGGCAAGCCTCTTTCTGAAAAGGCGAACGGTCGGATCCTTGTCCCACGAGGAAGGGCCCAGCCCTGAAAGCTCTTGCTGCTCTTCACCGTCCCTTGTGGCCCTACCTACAGGCACAACAGCACTGGGCATCCGTGCTTTCGCAGAGACGGAACATCTCGTGGCGCTACGCCTCGGCAGAGCCTCTTTTTTTTGGAAAAGGCGAACGGTCGGATCCTTCTCCCACGACGAAGGGCCCAGCCCTGAAAGCTCTTGCTGCTCTTCACCGTCCCTTGGCACCCTACCTACAGGCACAACAGCACTGGGGATCTGTGCTTTCCCAGAGACGGAACATCTCATGGGGCTCAGTCTCGGCAAGCCTCTTTCTGAAAAGGTGAACGGTCGGATCCTTCTCCCACGAGGAAGGGCCCAGCCCTGAAAGCTCTTGCTGCTCTTCACTGTCCCTTGGCACCCTACCTACAGGTACAACAGCACTGGGGATCTGTGCTTTCCCAGAGACGGAACATCTCACGGGGCTCAGTCTCGGCAAGCCTCTTTCTGAAAAGGCGAACGGTCGGATACTTGTCCCACGAGGAAGGGCCCAGCCCTGAAAGCTCTTGCTGCTCTTCACCGTCCCTTGTCACCCTACCTACAGGCACAACAGCACTGGGCATCCGTGCTTTCGCAGAGACGGAACATCTCGTGGCGCTACGCCTCGGCAGAGCCTCTTTTATTTGGAAAAGGCGAACGGTCGGATACTTGTCCCCCGAGGAAGGGCCCAGCCCTGAAAGCTCTTGCTGCTCTTCACCGTCCCTTGGCACCCTACCTATAGGCACAACAACACTGGGGATCTGTGCTTTCCCACAGACGGAATATCTCACGGCGCTCAGTCTCGGCAAGCCTCTTTCTGAAAAGGTGAACGGTCGGATCCTTCTCCCACGACGAAGGGCCCAGCCCTGAAAGCTCTTGCTGCTCTTCACTGTCCCTTGGCACCCTACCTACAGGTACAACAGCACTGGGGATCTGTGCTTTCCCAGAGACGGAACATCTCACGGGGTTCAGTCTCGGCAAGCCTCTTTCTGAAAAAGGTGAACGGTCGGATCCTTCTCCCACGAGGAAGGGCCCAGCCCTGAAAGCTCTTGCTGCTCTTCACCGCCCCTTGGCACCCTACCTACAGGCACAACAGCACTGGGCATCTGTGCTTTCCCAGAGACGGAATATCTCACGGGGCTCAGTCTCGGCAAGCCTCTTTCTGAAAAGACGAACGGTGCGATCCATCTCCCCCGAGGAAGGGCCCAGCCCTGAAAGCTCTTGCTGCTCTTCACCGTCCCTTGTGGCCCTACCTACAGGCACAACAGCACTGGGGATCTGTGCTTTCCCAGAGACGGAACATCTCACGGGGCTCAGTCTCGGCAAGCCTCTTTCTGAAAAGGTGAACGGTCGGATGCTTCTCCCACGACGAAGGGCCCAGCCCTGAAAGCTCTTGCTGCTCTTCACTGTCCCTTGGCACCCTACCTACAGGTACAACAGCACTGGGGATCTGTGCTTTCCCAGAGACGGAACATCTCACGGGGCTCAGTCTCGGCAAGCCTCTTTCTGAAAAAGGTGAACGGTCGGATCCTTCTCCCACGAGGAAGGGCCTAGCCCTGAAAGCTCTTGCTGCTCTTCACCGTCCCTTGGCACTCTAAGTACAGGCACAACAGCACTGGGAATCTGTGCTTTCCCAGAGACGGAACATCTCACGGGGCTCAGTCTCGGCAAGCCTCTTTCTGAAAAGGCGAACGGTCGGATCCTTGTCCCACGAGGAAGGGCCCAGCCCTGAAAGCTCTTGCTGCTCTTCACCGCCCCTTGGCACCCTACCTACAGGCACAACAGCACTGGGGATCTGTGGTTTCCCAGAGACGGAATATCTCACGGCGCTCAGTCTCGGCAAGCCTCTTTCTGAAAAGACGAACGGTGCGATCCATCTGCCCCGAGGAAGGGCCCAGCCCTGAAAGCTCTTGCTGCTCTTCACCGTCCCTTGTGGCCCTACCTACAGGCACAACAGCACTGGGGATCTGTGCTTTCCCAGAGATGGAACATCTCACGGGGCTCAGTCTCGGCAAGCCTCTTTCTGAAAAGGTGAACGGTCGGATCCTTCTCCCACGACGAAGGGCCCAGCCCTGAAAGCTCTTGCTGCTCTTCACCGTCCCTTGGCACCCTACCTACAGGCACAACAGCACTGGGGATCTGTGCTTTCCCAGAGACGGAACATCTCACAGGCCTCAGTCTCGGCAAGCCTCTTTCTGAAAAGGCGAACGGTCGGATCCTTCTCCCACGAGGAAGGGCCCAGCCCTGAAAGCTCTTGCTGCTCTTCACCGTCCCTTGGCACCCTACCTACAGGCACAACAGCACTGGGGATCTGTGCTTTCCCAGAGACGGAACATCTCACGGGGCTCAGTCTCGGCAAGCCTCTTTCTGAAAAGGCGAACGGTCGGATACTTCTCCCACGAGGAAGGGCCCAGCCCTGAAAGCTCTTGCTGCTCTTCACCGCCCCTTGGCACCCTACCTACAGGCACAACAGCACTGGGCATCCGTGCTTTCACAGAGACGGAACATCTCGTGGCGCTACGCCTCGGCAGAGCCTCTTTTTTTTGGAAAAGGCGAACGGTCGGATCCTTCTCCCACGACGAAGGGCCCAGCCCTGAAAGCTCTTGCTGCTCTTCACCGTCCCTTGGCACCCTACCTACAGGCACAACAGCACTGGGGATCTGTGCTTTCCCAGAGACGGAACATCTCACGGGGCTCAGTCTCGGCAAGCCTCTTTCTGAAAAGGCGAACGGTCGGATACTTGTCCCACGAGGAAGGGCCCAGCCCTGAAAGCTCTTGCTGCTCTTCACCGCCCCTTGGCACCCTACCTACAGGCACAACAGCACTGGGGATCTGTGCTTTCGCAGAGACGGAATATCTCACTGCGCTCAGTCTCGGCAAGCCTCTTTCTGAAAAGACGAACGGTGCGATCCATCTCCCCCGAGGAAGGGCCCAGCCCTGAAAGCTCTTGCTGCTCTTCACCGTCCCTTGTGGCCCTACCTACAGGCACAACAGCACTGGGGATCTGTGCTTTCCCAGAGACGGAACATCTCACGGGGCTCAGTCTCGGCAAGCCTCTTTCTGAAAAGGTGAACGGTCGGATCCTTCTCCCACGAGGAAGGGCCCAGCCCTGAAAGCTCTTGCTGCTCTTCACTGTCCCTTGGCACCCTACCTACAGGTACAACAGCACTGGGGATCTGTGCTTTCCCAGAGACGGAACATCTCACGGGGCTCAGTCTCGGCAAGCCTCTTTCTGAAAAGGCGAACGGTCGGATCCTTCTCCCACGACGAAGGGCCCAGCCCTGAAAGCTCTTGCTGCTCTTCACCGCCCCTTGGCACCCTACCTACAGGCACAACAGCACTGGTGATCTGTGCTTTCCCAGAGACGGAACATCTCACGGGGCTCAGTCTCGGCAGAGCCTCTTTCTGAAAAGGCGAACGGTCGGATACTTGTCCCACGAGGAAGGGCCCAGCCCTGAAAGCTCTTGCTGCTCTTCACCGTCCCTTGTGGCCCTACCTACAGGCACAACAGCACTGGGCATCCGTGCTTTCGCAGAGACGGAACATCTCGTGGCGCTACGCCTCGGCAGAGCCTCTTTTTTTTGGAAAAGGCGAACGGTCGGATACTTGTCCCCCGAGGAAGGGCCCAGCCCTGAAAGCTCTTGCTGCTCTTCACCGTCCCTTGGCACCCTACCTATAGGCACAACAACACTGGGGATCTGTGCTTTCCCAGAGACGGAACATCTCACGGGGCTCAGTCTCGGCAAGCCTCTTTCTGAAAAGGCGAACGGTCGGATACTTGTCCCACGAGGAAGGGCCCAGCCCTGAAAGCTCTTGCTGCTCTTCACCGCCCCTTGGCACTCTAAGTACAGGCACAACAGCACTGGGAATCTGTGCTTTCCCAGAGACGGAACATCTCACGGGGCTCAGTCTCGGCAAGCCTCTTTCTGAAAAGGCGAACGGTCGGATCCTTGTCCCACGACGAAGGGCCCAGCCCTGAAAGCTCTTGCTGCTCTTCACCGCCCCTTGGCACCCTACCTACAGGCACAACAGCACTGGGGATCTGTGGTTTCCCAGAGACGGAATATCTCACGGCGCTCAGTCTCGGCAAGCCTCTTTCTGAAAAGACGAACGGTCGGATCCTTCTCCCACGAGGAAGGGCCCAGCCCTGAAAGCTCTTGCTGCTCTTCACCGTCCCTTGTGGCCCTACCTACAGGCACAACAGCACTGGGGATCTGTGCTTTCCCAGAGACGGAACATCTCACGGGGCTCAGTCTCGGCAAGCCTCTTTCTGAAAAGGTGAACGGTCGGATCCTTCTCCCACGAGGAAGGGCCCAGCCCTGAAAGCTCTTGCTGCTCTTCACTGTCCCTTGGCACCCTACCTACAGGTACAACAGCACTGGGGATCTGTGCTTTCCCAGAGACGGAACATCTCACGGGGCTCAGTCTCGGCAAGCCTCTTTCTGAAAAAGGTGAACGGTCGGATCCTTCTCCCACGAGGAAGGGCCCAGCCCTGAAAGCTCTTGCTGCTCTTCACCGTCCCTTGTGGCCCTACCTACAGGTACAACAGCACTGGGGATCTGTGCTTTCCCAGAGACGGAACATCTCACGGGGCTCAGTCTCGGCAAGCCTCTTTCTGAAAAGGCGAACGGTCGGATCCTTCTCCCACGACGAAGGGCCCAGCCCTGAAAGCTCTTGCTGCTCTTCACCGCCCCTTGGCACCCTACCTACAGGCACAACAGCACTGGGGATCTGTGCTTTCCCAGAGACGGAACATCTCACAGGCCTCAGTCTCGGCAAGCCTCTTTCTGAAAAGGCGAACGGTCGGATCCTTCTCCCACGACGAAGGGCCCAGCCCTGAAAGCTCTTGCTGCTCTTCACCGTCCCTTGGCACCCTACCTACAGGCACAACAGCACTGGGGATCTGTGCTTTCCCAGAGACGGAACATCTCACGGGGCTCAGTCTCGGCAAGCCTCTTTCTGAAAAGGCGAACGGTCAGATACTTGTCCCACGAGGAAGGGCCCAGCCCTGAAAGCTCTTGCTGCTCTTCACCGCCCCTTGGCACCCTACCTACAGGCACAACAGCACTGGGCATCCGTGCTTTCGCAGAGACGGAACATCTTGTGGCGCTACGCCTCGGCAGAGCCTCTTTTTTTTGGAAAAGGCGAACGGTCGGATCCTTCTCCCACGACGAAGGGCCCAGCCCTGAAAGCTCTTGCTGCTCTTCACCGTCCCTTGTGGCCCTACCTACAGGCACAACAGCACTGGGGATCTGTGCTTTCCCAGAGACGGAACATCTCACGGGGCTCAGTCTCGGCAAGCCTCTTTCTGAAAAGGCGAACGGTCGGATACTTGTCCCACGAGGAAGGGCCCAGCCCTGAAAGCTCTTGCTGCTCTTCACTGTGCCTTGGCACCCTACCTACAGGCACAACAGCACTGGGGATCTGTGCTTTCCCAGAGACGGAACATCTCACGGCGCTCAGTCTCGGCAAGCCTCTTTCTGAAAAGGCGAACGGTCGGATCCTTCTCCCACGACGAAGGGCCCAGCCCTGAAAGCTCTTGCTGCTCTTCACCGCCCCTTGGCACCCTACCTACAGGCACAACAGCACTGGGGATCTGTGCTTTCCCAGAGACGGAACATCTCACAGGCCTCAGTCTCGGCAAGCCTCTTTCTGAAAAGGCGAACGGTCGGATCCTTCTCCCACGACGAAGGGCCCAGCCCTGAAAGCTCTTGCTGCTCTTCACCGTCCCTTGGCACCCTACCTACAGGCACAACAGCACTGGGGATCTGTGCTTTCCCAGAGACGGAACATCTCACGGGGCTCAGTCTCGGCAAGCCTCTTTCTGAAAAGGCGAACGGTCAGATACTTGTCCCACGAGGAAGGGCCCAGCCCTGAAAGCTCTTGCTGCTCTTCACCGCCCCTTGGCACCCTACCTACAGGCACAACAGCACTGGGCATCCGTGCTTTCGCAGAGACGGAACATCTCGTGGCGCTACGCCTCGGCAGAGCCTCTTTTTTTTGGAAAAGGCGAACGGTCGGATCCTTCTCCCACGACGAAGGGCCCAGCCCTGAAAGCTCTTGCTGCTCTTCACCGTCCCTTGTGGCCCTACCTACAGGCACAACAGCACTGGGGATCTGTGCTTTCCCAGAGACGGAACATCTCACGGGCCTCAGTCTCGGCAAGCCTCTTTCTGAAGAGACGAACGGTGCGATCCATCTCCCCCGAGGAAGGGCCCAGCCCTGAAAGCTCTTGCTGCTCTTCACCGTCCCTTGTGGCCCTACCTACAGGCACAACAGCACTGGGGATCTGTGCTTTCCCAGAGACGGAACATCTCACGGGCCTCAGTCTCGGCAAGCCTCTTTCTGAAAAGGTGAACGGTCGGATCCTTCTCCCACGAGGAAGGGCCCAGCCCTGAAAGCTCTTGCTGCTCTTCACTGTCCCTTGGCACCCTACCTACAGGTACAACAGCACTGGGGATCTGTGCTTTCCCAGAGACGGAACATCTCACGGGGCTCAGTCTCGGCAAGCCTCTTTCTGAAAAGGCGAACGGTCGGATCCTTCTCCCACGACGAAGGGCCCAGCCCTGAAAGCTCTTGCTGCTCTTCACCGCCCCTTGGCACCCTACCTACAGGCACAACAGCACTGGTGATCTGTGCTTTCCCAGAGACGGAACATCTCACGGGGCTCAGTCTCGGCAGAGCCTCTTTCTGAAAAGGCGAACGGTCGGATACTTGTCCCACGAGGAAGGGCCCAGCCCTGAAAGCTCTTGCTGCTCTTCACCGTCCCTTGTGGCCCTACCTACAGGCACAACAGCACTGGGCATCCGTGCTTTCGCAGAGACGGAACATCTCGTGGCGCTACGCCTCGGCAGAGCCTCTTTTATTTGGAAAAGGCGAACGGTCGGATCCTTGTCCCACGAGGAAGGGCCCAGCCCTGAAAGCTCTTGCTGCTCTTCACCGCCCCTTGGCACCCTACCTACAGGCACAACAGCACTGGGGATCTGTGCTTTCCCACAGACGGAATATCTCACGGCGCTCAGTCTCGGCAAGCCTCTTTCTGAAAAGACGAACGGTGCGATCCATCTCCCCCGAGGAAGGGCCCAGCCCTGAAAGCTCTTGCTGCTCTTCACCGTCCCTTGTGGCCCTACCTACAGGCACAACAGCACTGGGCATCCGTGCTTTCGCAGAGACGGAACATCTCGTGGCGCTACGCCTCGGCAGAGCCTCTTTTATTTGGAAAAGGCGAACGGTCGGATACTTGTCCCCCGAGGAAGGGCCCAGCCCTGAAAGCTCTTGCTGCTCTTCACCGTCCCTTGGCACCCTACCTATAGGCACAACAACACTGGGGATCTGTGCTTTCCCAGAGACGGAACATCTCACGGGGCTCAGTCTCGGCAAGCCTCTTTCTGAAAAGGCGAACGGTCGGATACTTGTCCCACGAGGAAGGGCCCAGCCCTGAAAGCTCTTGCTGCTCTTCACCGCCCCTTGGCACCCTACCTACAGGCACAACAGCACTGGGGATCTGTGCTTTCCCAGAGACGGAACATCTCACGGGCCTCAGTCTCGGCAAGCCTCTTTCTGAAAAGGCGAACGGTCGGATCCTTGTCCCACGACGAAGGGCCCAGCCCTGAAAGCTCTTGCTGCTCTTCACCGCCCCTTGGCACCCTACCTACAGGCACAACAGCACTGGGGATCTGTGGTTTCCCAGAGACGGAATATCTCACGGCGCTCAGTCTCGGCAAGCCTCTTTCTGAAAAGACGAACGGTGCGATCCATCTGCCCCGAGGAAGGGCCCAGCCCTGAAAGCTCTTGCTGCTCTTCACCGTCCCTTGTGGCCCTACCTACAGGCACAACAGCACTGGGGATCTGTGCTTTCCCAGAGACGGAACATCTCACGGGGCTCAGTCTCGGCAAGCCTCTTTCTGAAAAGGTGAACGGTCGGATCCTTCTCCCATGAGGAAGGGCCCAGCCCTGAAAGCTCTTGCTGCTCTTCACTGTCCCTTGGCACCCTACCTACAGGTACAACAGCACTGGGGATCTGTGCTTTCCCAGAGATGGAACATCTCACGGGGCTCAGTCTCGGCAAGCCTCTTTCTGAAAAGGCGAACGGTCGGATCCTTCTCCCACGACGAAGGGCCCAGCCCTGAAAGCTCTTGCTGCTCTTCACCGCCCCTTGGCACCCTACCTACAGGCACAACAGCACTGGGGATCTGTGCTTTCCCAGAGACGGAACATCTCACGGGGCTCAGTCTCGGCAGAGCCTCTTTCTGAAAAGGCGAACGGTCGGATACTTGTCCCACGAGGAAGGGCCCAGCCCTGAAAGCTCTTGCTGCTCTTCACCGTCCCTTGTGGCCCTACCTACAGGCACAACAGCACTGGGCATCCGTGCTTTCGCAGAGACGGAACATCTCGTGGCGCTACGCCTCGGCAGAGCCTCTTTTATTTGGAAAAGGCGAACGGTCGGATACTTGTCCCCCGAGGAAGGGCCCAGCCCTGAAAGCTCTTGCTGCTCTTCACCGTCCCTTGGCACCCTACCTATAGGCACAACAACACTGGGGATCTGTGCTTTCCCAGAGACGGAACATCTCACGGGGCTCAGTCTCGGCAAGCCTCTTTCTGAAAAGGCGAACGGTCGGATCCTTGTCCCACGAGGAACGGCCCAGCCCTGAAAGCTCTTGCTGCTCTTCACCGTCCCTTGGCACCCTACCTACAGGCACAACAGCACTGGGGATCTGTGCTTTCCCAGAGATGGAACATCTCACGGGGCTCAGTCTCGGCAAGCCTCTTTCTGAAAAGGCGAACGGTCGGATCCTTGTCCCACGAGGAAGGGCCCAGCCCTGAAAGCTCTTGCTGCTCTTCACCGCCCCTTGGCACCCTACCTACAGGCACAACAGCACTGGGGATCTGTGCTTTCCCAGAGACGGAACATCTCACGGGGCTCAGTCTCGGCAGAGCCTCTTTCTGAAAAGGCGAACGGTCGGATACTTGTCCCACGAGGAAGGGCCCAGCCCTGAAAGCTCTTGCTGCTCTTCACCGTCCCTTGTGGCCCTACCTACAGGCACAACAGCACTGGGCATCCGTGCTTTCGCAGAGACGGAACATCTCGTGGCGCTACGCCTCGGCAGAGCCTCTTTTTTTTGGAAAAGGCGAACGGTCGGATCCTTCTCCCACGACGAAGGGCCCAGCCCTGAAAGCTCTTGCTGCTCTTCACCGTCCCTTGGCACCCTACCTACAGGCACAACAGCACTGGGGATCTGTGCTTTCCCAGAGACGGAACATCTCATGGGGCTCAGTCTCGGCAAGCCTCTTTCTGAAAAGGTGAACGGTCGGATCCTTCTCCCACGAGGAAGGGCCCAGCCCTGAAAGCTCTTGCTGCTCTTCACTGTCCCTTGGCACCCTACCTACAGGTACAACAGCACTGGGGATCTGTGCTTTCCCAGAGACGGAACATCTCACGGGGCTCAGTCTCGGCAAGCCTCTTTCTGAAAAGGCGAACGGTCGGATACTTGTCCCACGAGGAAGGGCCCAGCCCTGAAAGCTCTTGCTGCTCTTCACCGTCCCTTGTCACCCTACCTACAGGCACAACAGCACTGGGCATCCGTGCTTTCGCAGAGACGGAACATCTCGTGGCGCTACGCCTCGGCAGAGCCTCTTTTATTTGGAAAAGGCGAACGGTCGGATACTTGTCCCCCGAGGAAGGGCCCAGCCCTGAAAGCTCTTGCTGCTCTTCACCGTCCCTTGGCACCCTACCTATAGGCACAACAACACTGGGGATCTGTGCTTTCCCACAGACGGAATATCTCACGGCGCTCAGTCTCGGCAAGCCTCTTTCTGAAAAGGTGAACGGTCGGATCCTTCTCCCACGACGAAGGGCCCAGCCCTGAAAGCTCTTGCTGCTCTTCACTGTCCCTTGGCACCCTACCTACAGGTACAACAGCACTGGGGATCTGTGCTTTCCCAGAGACGGAACATCTCACGGGGCTCAGTCTCGGCAAGCCTCTTTCTGAAAAAGGTGAACGGTCGGATCCTTCTCCCACGAGGAAGGGCCCAGCCCTGAAAGCTCTTGCTGCTCTTCACCGCCCCTTGGCACCCTACCTACAGGCACAACAGCACTGGGCATCTGTGCTTTCCCAGAGACGGAATATCTCACGGGGCTCAGTCTCGGCAAGCCTCTTTCTGAAAAGACGAACGGTGCGATCCATCTCCCCCGAGGAAGGGCCCAGCCCTGAAAGCTCTTGCTGCTCTTCACCGTCCCTTGTGGCCCTACCTACAGGCACAACAGCACTGGGGATCTGTGCTTTCCCAGAGACGGAACATCTCACGGGGCTCAGTCTCGGCAAGCCTCTTTCTGAAAAGGTGAACGGTCGGATGCTTCTCCCACGACGAAGGGCCCAGCCCTGAAAGCTCTTGCTGCTCTTCACTGTCCCTTGGCACCCTACCTACAGGTACAACAGCACTGGGGATCTGTGCTTTCCCAGAGACGGAACATCTCACGGGGCTCAGTCTCGGCAAGCCTCTTTCTGAAAAAGGTGAACGGTCGGATCCTTCTCCCACGAGGAAGGGCCTAGCCCTGAAAGCTCTTGCTGCTCTTCACCGTCCCTTGGCACTCTAAGTACAGGCACAACAGCACTGGGAATCTGTGCTTTCCCAGAGACGGAACATCTCACGGGGCTCAGTCTCGGCAAGCCTCTTTCTGAAAAGGCGAACGGTCGGATCCTTGTCCCACGAGGAAGGGCCCAGCCCTGAAAGCTCTTGCTGCTCGTCACCGCCCCTTGGCACCCTACCTACAGGCACAACAGCACTGGGGATCTGTGGTTTCCCAGAGACGGAATATCTCACGGCGCTCAGTCTCGGCAAGCCTCTTTCTGAAAAGACGAACGGTGCGATCCATCTGCCCCGAGGAAGGGCCCAGCCCTGAAAGCTCTTGCTGCTCTTCACCGTCCCTTGTGGCCCTACCTACAGGCACAACAGCACTGGGGATCTGTGCTTTCCCAGAGATGGAACATCTCACGGGGCTCAGTCTCGGCAAGCCTCTTTCTGAAAAGGTGAACGGTCGGATCCTTCTCCCACGACGAAGGGCCCAGCCCTGAAAGCTCTTGCTGCTCTTCACCGTCCCTTGGCACCCTACCTACAGGCACAACAGCACTGGGGATCTGTGCTTTCCCAGAGACGGAACATCTCACAGGCCTCAGTCTCGGCAAGCCTCTTTCTGAAAAGGCGAACGGTCGGATCCTTCTCCCACGAGGAAGGGCCCAGCCCTGAAAGCTCTTGCTGCTCTTCACCGTCCCTTGGCACCCTACCTACAGGCACAACAGCACTGGGGATCTGTGCTTTCCCAGAGACGGAACATCTCACGGGGCTCAGTCTCGGCAAGCCTCTTTCTGAAAAGGCGAACGGTCGGATACTTCTCCCACGAGGAAGGGCCCAGCCCTGAAAGCTCTTGCTGCTCTTCACCGCCCCTTGGCACCCTACCTACAGGCACAACAGCACTGGGCATCCGTGCTTTCACAGAGACGGAACATCTCGTGGCGCTACGCCTCGGCAGAGCCTCTTTTTTTTGGAAAAGGCGAACGGTCGGATCCTTCTCCCACGACGAAGGGCCCAGCCCTGAAAGCTCTTGCTGCTCTTCACCGTCCCTTGGCACCCTACCTACAGGCACAACAGCACTGGGGATCTGTGCTTTCCCAGAGACGGAACATCTCACGGGGCTCAGTCTCGGCAAGCCTCTTTCTGAAAAGGCGAACGGTCGGATACTTGTCCCACGAGGAAGGGCCCAGCCCTGAAAGCTCTTGCTGCTCTTCACCGCCCCTTGGCACCCTACCTACAGGCACAACAGCACTGGGGATCTGTGCTTTCGCAGAGACGGAATATCTCACTGCGCTCAGTCTCGGCAAGCCTCTTTCTGAAAAGACGAACGGTGCGATCCATCTCCCCCGAGGAAGGGCCCAGCCCTGAAAGCTCTTGCTGCTCTTCACCGTCCCTTGTGGCCCTACCTACAGGCACAACAGCACTGGGGATCTGTGCTTTCCCAGAGACGGAACATCTCACGGGGCTCAGTCTCGGCAAGCCTCTTTCTGAAAAGGTGAACGGTCGGATCCTTCTCCCACGAGGAAGGGCCCAGCCCTGAAAGCTCTTGCTGCTCTTCACTGTCCCTTGGCACCCTACCTACAGGTACAACAGCACTGGGGATCTGTGCTTTCCCAGAGACGGAACATCTCACGGGGCTCAGTCTCGGCAAGCCTCTTTCTGAAAAGGCGAACGGTCGGATCCTTCTCCCACGACGAAGGGCCCAGCCCTGAAAGCTCTTGCTGCTCTTCACCGCCCCTTGGCACCCTACCTACAGGCACAACAGCACTGGTGATCTGTGCTTTCCCAGAGACGGAACATCTCACGGGGCTCAGTCTCGGCAGAGCCTCTTTCTGAAAAGGCGAACGGTCGGATACTTGTCCCACGAGGAAGGGCCCAGCCCTGAAAGCTCTTGCTGCTCTTCACCGTCCCTTGTGGCCCTACCTACAGGCACAACAGCACTGGGCATCCGTGCTTTCGCAGAGACGGAACATCTCGTGGCGCTACGCCTCGGCAGAGCCTCTTTTTTTTGGAAAAGGCGAACGGTCGGATACTTGTCCCCCGAGGAAGGGCCCAGCCCTGAAAGCTCTTGCTGCTCTTCACCGTCCCTTGGCACCCTACCTATAGGCACAACAACACTGGGGATCTGTGCTTTCCCAGAGACGGAACATCTCACGGGGCTCAGTCTCGGCAAGCCTCTTTCTGAAAAGGCGAACGGTCGGATACTTGTCCCACGAGGAAGGGCCCAGCCCTGAAAGCTCTTGCTGCTCTTCACTGTCCCTTGGCACCCTACCTACAGGTACAACAGCACTGGGGATCTGTGCTTTCCCAGAGACGGAACATCTCACGGGGCTCAGTCTCGGCAAGCCTCTTTCTGAAAAGGCGAACGGTCGGATACTTGTCCCACGAGGAAGGGCCCAGCCCTGAAAGCTCTTGCTGCTCTTCACCGTCCCTTGTCACCCTACCTACAGGCACAACAGCACTGGGCATCCGTGCTTTCGCAGAGACGGAACATCTCGTGGCGCTACGCCTCGGCAGAGCCTCTTTTATTTGGAAAAGGCGAACGGTCGGATACTTGTCCCCCGAGGAAGGGCCCAGCCCTGAAAGCTCTTGCTGCTCTTCACCGTCCCTTGGCACCCTACCTATAGGCACAACAACACTGGGGATCTGTGCTTTCCCACAGACGGAATATCTCACGGCGCTCAGTCTCGGCAAGCCTCTTTCTGAAAAGGTGAACGGTCGGATCCTTCTCCCACGACGAAGGGCCCAGCCCTGAAAGCTCTTGCTGCTCTTCACTGTCCCTTGGCACCCTACCTACAGGTACAACAGCACTGGGGATCTGTGCTTTCCCAGAGACGGAACATCTCACGGGGCTCAGTCTCGGCAAGCCTCTTTCTGAAAAAGGTGAACGGTCGGATCCTTCTCCCACGAGGAAGGGCCCAGCCCTGAAAGCTCTTGCTGCTCTTCACCGCCCCTTGGCACCCTACCTACAGGCACAACAGCACTGGGCATCTGTGCTTTCCCAGAGACGGAATATCTCACGGGGCTCAGTCTCGGCAAGCCTCTTTCTGAAAAGACGAACGGTGCGATCCATCTCCCCCGAGGAAGGGCCCAGCCCTGAAAGCTCTTGCTGCTCTTCACCGTCCCTTGTGGCCCTACCTACAGGCACAACAGCACTGGGGATCTGTGCTTTCCCAGAGACGGAACATCTCACGGGGCTCAGTCTCGGCAAGCCTCTTTCTGAAAAGGTGAACGGTCGGATGCTTCTCCCACGACGAAGGGCCCAGCCCTGAAAGCTCTTGCTGCTCTTCACTGTCCCTTGGCACCCTACCTACAGGTACAACAGCACTGGGGATCTGTGCTTTCCCAGAGACGGAACATCTCACGGGGCTCAGTCTCGGCAAGCCTCTTTCTGAAAAAGGTGAACGGTCGGATCCTTCTCCCACGAGGAAGGGCCTAGCCCTGAAAGCTCTTGCTGCTCTTCACCGTCCCTTGGCACTCTAAGTACAGGCACAACAGCACTGGGAATCTGTGCTTTCCCAGAGACGGAACATCTCACGGGGCTCAGTCTCGGCAAGCCTCTTTCTGAAAAGGCGAACGGTCGGATCCTTGTCCCACGAGGAAGGGCCCAGCCCTGAAAGCTCTTGCTGCTCGTCACCGCCCCTTGGCACCCTACCTACAGGCACAACAGCACTGGGGATCTGTGGTTTCCCAGAGACGGAATATCTCACGGCGCTCAGTCTCGGCAAGCCTCTTTCTGAAAAGACGAACGGTGCGATCCATCTGCCCCGAGGAAGGGCCCAGCCCTGAAAGCTCTTGCTGCTCTTCACCGTCCCTTGTGGCCCTACCTACAGGCACAACAGCACTGGGGATCTGTGCTTTCCCAGAGATGGAACATCTCACGGGGCTCAGTCTCGGCAAGCCTCTTTCTGAAAAGGTGAACGGTCGGATCCTTCTCCCACGACGAAGGGCCCAGCCCTGAAAGCTCTTGCTGCTCTTCACCGTCCCTTGGCACCCTACCTACAGGCACAACAGCACTGGGGATCTGTGCTTTCCCAGAGACGGAACATCTCACAGGCCTCAGTCTCGGCAAGCCTCTTTCTGAAAAGGCGAACGGTCGGATCCTTCTCCCACGAGGAAGGGCCCAGCCCTGAAAGCTCTTGCTGCTCTTCACCGTCCCTTGGCACCCTACCTACAGGCACAACAGCACTGGGGATCTGTGCTTTCCCAGAGACGGAACATCTCACGGGGCTCAGTCTCGGCAAGCCTCTTTCTGAAAAGGCGAACGGTCGGATACTTCTCCCACGAGGAAGGGCCCAGCCCTGAAAGCTCTTGCTGCTCTTCACCGCCCCTTGGCACCCTACCTACAGGCACAACAGCACTGGGCATCCGTGCTTTCACAGAGACGGAACATCTCGTGGCGCTACGCCTCGGCAGAGCCTCTTTTTTTTGGAAAAGGCGAACGGTCGGATCCTTCTCCCACGACGAAGGGCCCAGCCCTGAAAGCTCTTGCTGCTCTTCACCGTCCCTTGGCACCCTACCTACAGGCACAACAGCACTGGGGATCTGTGCTTTCCCAGAGACGGAACATCTCACGGGGCTCAGTCTCGGCAAGCCTCTTTCTGAAAAGGCGAACGGTCGGATACTTGTCCCACGAGGAAGGGCCCAGCCCTGAAAGCTCTTGCTGCTCTTCACCGCCCCTTGGCACCCTACCTACAGGCACAACAGCACTGGGGATCTGTGCTTTCGCAGAGACGGAATATCTCACTGCGCTCAGTCTCGGCAAGCCTCTTTCTGAAAAGACGAACGGTGCGATCCATCTCCCCCGAGGAAGGGCCCAGCCCTGAAAGCTCTTGCTGCTCTTCACCGTCCCTTGTGGCCCTACCTACAGGCACAACAGCACTGGGGATCTGTGCTTTCCCAGAGACGGAACATCTCACGGGGCTCAGTCTCGGCAAGCCTCTTTCTGAAAAGGTGAACGGTCGGATCCTTCTCCCACGAGGAAGGGCCCAGCCCTGAAAGCTCTTGCTGCTCTTCACTGTCCCTTGGCACCCTACCTACAGGTACAACAGCACTGGGGATCTGTGCTTTCCCAGAGACGGAACATCTCACGGGGCTCAGTCTCGGCAAGCCTCTTTCTGAAAAGGCGAACGGTCGGATCCTTCTCCCACGACGAAGGGCCCAGCCCTGAAAGCTCTTGCTGCTCTTCACCGCCCCTTGGCACCCTACCTACAGGCACAACAGCACTGGTGATCTGTGCTTTCCCAGAGACGGAACATCTCACGGGGCTCAGTCTCGGCAGAGCCTCTTTCTGAAAAGGCGAACGGTCGGATACTTGTCCCACGAGGAAGGGCCCAGCCCTGAAAGCTCTTGCTGCTCTTCACCGTCCCTTGTGGCCCTACCTACAGGCACAACAGCACTGGGCATCCGTGCTTTCGCAGAGACGGAACATCTCGTGGCGCTACGCCTCGGCAGAGCCTCTTTTTTTTGGAAAAGGCGAACGGTCGGATACTTGTCCCCCGAGGAAGGGCCCAGCCCTGAAAGCTCTTGCTGCTCTTCACCGTCCCTTGGCACCCTACCTATAGGCACAACAACACTGGGGATCTGTGCTTTCCCAGAGACGGAACATCTCACGGGGCTCAGTCTCGGCAAGCCTCTTTCTGAAAAGGCGAACGGTCGGATACTTGTCCCACGAGGAAGGGCCCAGCCCTGAAAGCTCTTGCTGCTCTTCACCGCCCCTTGGCACTCTAAGTACAGGCACAACAGCACTGGGAATCTGTGCTTTCCCAGAGACGGAACATCTCACGGGGCTCAGTCTCGGCAAGCCTCTTTCTGAAAAGGCGAACGGTCGGATCCTTGTCCCACGACGAAGGGCCCAGCCCTGAAAGCTCTTGCTGCTCTTCACCGCCCCTTGGCACCCTACCTACAGGCACAACAGCACTGGGGATCTGTGGTTTCCCAGAGACGGAATATCTCACGGCGCTCAGTCTCGGCAAGCCTCTTTCTGAAAAGACGAACGGTCGGATCCTTCTCCCACGAGGAAGGGCCCAGCCCTGAAAGCTCTTGCTGCTCTTCACCGTCCCTTGTGGCCCTACCTACAGGCACAACAGCACTGGGGATCTGTGCTTTCCCAGAGACGGAACATCTCACGGGGCTCAGTCTCGGCAAGCCTCTTTCTGAAAAGGTGAACGGTCGGATCCTTCTCCCACGAGGAAGGGCCCAGCCCTGAAAGCTCTTGCTGCTCTTCACTGTCCCTTGGCACCCTACCTACAGGTACAACAGCACTGGGGATCTGTGCTTTCCCAGAGACGGAACATCTCACGGGGCTCAGTCTCGGCAAGCCTCTTTCTGAAAAAGGTGAACGGTCGGATCGTTCTCCCACGAGGAAGGGCCCAGCCCTGAAAGCTCTTGCTGCTCTTCACCGTCCCTTGTGGCCCTACCTACAGGTACAACAGCACTGGGGATCTGTGCTTTCCCAGAGACGGAACATCTCACGGGGCTCAGTCTCGGCAAGCCTCTTTCTGAAAAGGCGAACGGTCGGATCCTTCTCCCACGACGAAGGGCCCAGCCCTGAAAGCTCTTGCTGCTCTTCACCGCCCCTTGGCACCCTACCTACAGGCACAACAGCACTGGGGATCTGTGCTTTCCCAGAGACGGAACATCTCACAGGCCTCAGTCTCGGCAAGCCTCTTTCTGAAAAGGCGAACGGTCGGATCCTTCTCCCACGACGAAGGGCCCAGCCCTGAAAGCTCTTGCTGCTCTTCACCGTCCCTTGGCACCCTACCTACAGGCACAACAGCACTGGGGATCTGTGCTTTCCCAGAGACGGAACATCTCACGGGGCTCAGTCTCGGCAAGCCTCTTTCTGAAAAGGCGAACGGTCAGATACTTGTCCCACGAGGAAGGGCCCAGCCCTGAAAGCTCTTGCTGCTCTTCACCGCCCCTTGGCACCCTACCTACAGGCACAACAGCACTGGGCATCCGTGCTTTCGCAGAGACGGAACATCTTGTGGCGCTACGCCTCGGCAGAGCCTCTTTTTTTTGGAAAAGGCGAACGGTCGGATCCTTCTCCCACGACGAAGGGCCCAGCCCTGAAAGCTCTTGCTGCTCTTCACCGTCCCTTGTGGCCCTACCTACAGGCACAACAGCACTGGGGATCTGTGCTTTCCCAGAGACGGAACATCTCACGGGGCTCAGTCTCGGCAAGCCTCTTTCTGAAAAGGCGAACGGTCGGATACTTGTCCCACGAGGAAGGGCCCAGCCCTGAAAGCTCTTGCTGCTCTTCACTGTGCCTTGGCACCCTACCTACAGGCACAACAGCACTGGGGATCTGTGCTTTCCCAGAGACGGAACATCTCACGGCGCTCAGTCTCGGCAAGCCTCTTTCTGAAAAGGCGAACGGTCGGATCCTTCTCCCACGACGAAGGGCCCAGCCCTGAAAGCTCTTGCTGCTCTTCACCGCCCCTTGGCACCCTACCTACAGGCACAACAGCACTGGGGATCTGTGCTTTCCCAGAGACGGAACATCTCACAGGCCTCAGTCTCGGCAAGCCTCTTTCTGAAAAGGCGAACGGTCGGATCCTTCTCCCACGACGAAGGGCCCAGCCCTGAAAGCTCTTGCTGCTCTTCACCGTCCCTTGGCACCCTACCTACAGGCACAACAGCACTGGGGATCTGTGCTTTCCCAGAGACGGAACATCTCACGGGGCTCAGTCTCGGCAAGCCTCTTTCTGAAAAGGCGAACGGTCAGATACTTGTCCCACGAGGAAGGGCCCAGCCCTGAAAGCTCTTGCTGCTCTTCACCGCCCCTTGGCACCCTACCTACAGGCACAACAGCACTGGGCATCCGTGCTTTCGCAGAGACGGAACATCTCGTGGCGCTACGCCTCGGCAGAGCCTCTTTTTTTTGGAAAAGGCGAACGGTCGGATCCTTCTCCCACGACGAAGGGCCCAGCCCTGAAAGCTCTTGCTGCTCTTCACCGTCCCTTGTGGCCCTACCTACAGGCACAACAGCACTGGGGATCTGTGCTTTCCCAGAGACGGAACATCTCACGGGCCTCAGTCTCGGCAAGCCTCTTTCTGAAGAGACGAACGGTGCGATCCATCTCCCCCGAGGAAGGGCCCAGCCCTGAAAGCTCTTGCTGCTCTTCACCGTCCCTTGTGGCCCTACCTACAGGCACAACAGCACTGGGGATCTGTGCTTTCCCAGAGACGGAACATCTCACGGGCCTCAGTCTCGGCAAGCCTCTTTCTGAAAAGGTGAACGGTCGGATCCTTCTCCCACGAGGAAGGGCCCAGCCCTGAAAGCTCTTGCTGCTCTTCACTGTCCCTTGGCACCCTACCTACAGGTACAACAGCACTGGGGATCTGTGCTTTCCCAGAGACGGAACATCTCACGGGGCTCAGTCTCGGCAAGCCTCTTTCTGAAAAGGCGAACGGTCGGATCCTTCTCCCACGACGAAGGGCCCAGCCCTGAAAGCTCTTGCTGCTCTTCACCGCCCCTTGGCACCCTACCTACAGGCACAACAGCACTGGTGATCTGTGCTTTCCCAGAGACGGAACATCTCACGGGGCTCAGTCTCGGCAGAGCCTCTTTCTGAAAAGGCGAACGGTCGGATACTTGTCCCACGAGGAAGGGCCCAGCCCTGAAAGCTCTTGCTGCTCTTCACCGTCCCTTGTGGCCCTACCTACAGGCACAACAGCACTGGGCATCCGTGCTTTCGCAGAGACGGAACATCTCGTGGCGCTACGCCTCGGCAGAGCCTCTTTTATTTGGAAAAGGCGAACGGTCGGATACTTGTCCCCCGAGGAAGGGCCCAGCCCTGAAAGCTCTTGCTGCTCTTCACCGTCCCTTGGCACCCTACCTATAGGCACAACAACACTGGGGATCTGTGCTTTCCCAGAGACGGAACATCTCACGGGGCTCAGTCTCGGCAAGCCTCTTTCTGAAAAGGCGAACGGTCGGATACTTGTCCCACGAGGAAGGGCCCAGCCCTGAAAGCTCTTGCTGCTCTTCACCGCCCCTTGGCACTCTAAGTACAGGCACAACAGCACTGGGGATCTGTGCTTTCCCAGAGACGGAACATCTCACGGGCCTCAGTCTCGGCAAGCCTCTTTCTGAAAAGGCGAACGGTCGGATCCTTGTCCCACGACGAAGGGCCCAGCCCTGAAAGCTCTTGCTGCTCTTCACCGCCCCTTGGCACCCTACCTACAGGCACAACAGCACTGGGGATCTGTGGTTTCCCAGAGACGGAATATCTCACGGCGCTCAGTCTCGGCAAGCCTCTTTCTGAAAAGACGAACGGTGCGATCCATCTGCCCCGAGGAAGGGCCCAGCCCTGAAAGCTCTTGCTGCTCTTCACCGTCCCTTGTGGCCCTACCTACAGGCACAACAGCACTGGGGATCTGTGCTTTCCCAGAGACGGAACATCTCACGGGGCTCAGTCTCGGCAAGCCTCTTTCTGAAAAGGTGAACGGTCGGATCCTTCTCCCATGAGGAAGGGCCCAGCCCTGAAAGCTCTTGCTGCTCTTCACTGTCCCTTGGCACCCTACCTACAGGTACAACAGCACTGGGGATCTGTGCTTTCCCAGAGATGGAACATCTCACGGGGCTCAGTCTCGGCAAGCCTCTTTCTGAAAAGGCGAACGGTCGGATCCTTCTCCCACGACGAAGGGCCCAGCCCTGAAAGCTCTTGCTGCTCTTCACCGCCCCTTGGCACCCTACCTACAGGCACAACAGCACTGGTGATCTGTGCTTTCCCAGAGACGGAACATCTCACGGGGCTCAGTCTCGGCAGAGCCTCTTTCTGAAAAGGCGAACGGTCGGATACTTGTCCCACGAGGAAGGGCCCAGCCCTGAAAGCTCTTGCTGCTCTTCACCGTCCCTTGTGGCCCTACCTACAGGCACAACAGCACTGGGCATCCGTGCTTTCGCAGAGACGGAACATCTCGTGGCGCTACGCCTCGGCAGAGCCTCTTTTATTTGGAAAAGGCGAACGGTCGGATACTTGTCCCCCGAGGAAGGGCCCAGCCCTGAAAGCTCTTGCTGCTCTTCACCGTCCCTTGGCACCCTACCTATAGGCACAACAACACTGGGGATCTGTGCTTTCCCAGAGACGGAACATCTCACGGGGCTCAGTCTCGGCAAGCCTCTTTCTGAAAAGGCGAACGGTCGGATCCTTGTCCCACGAGGAAGGGCCCAGCCCTGAAAGCTCTTGCTGCTCTTCACCGTCCCTTGGCACCCTACCTACAGGCACAACAGCACTGGGGATCTGTGCTTTCCCAGAGATGGAACATCTCACGGGGCTCAGTCTCGGCAAGCCTCTTTCTGAAAAGGCGAACGGTCGGATCCTTGTCCCACGAGGAAGGGCCCAGCCCTGAAAGCTCTTGCTGCTCTTCACCGCCCCTTGGCACCCTACCTACAGGCACAACAGCACTGGGGATCTGTGCTTTCCCAGAGACGGAACATCTCACGGGGCTCAGTCTCGGCAGAGCCTCTTTCTGAAAAGGCGAACGGTCGGATACTTGTCCCACGAGGAAGGGCCCAGCCCTGAAAGCTCTTGCTGCTCTTCACCGTCCCTTGTGGCCCTACCTACAGGCACAACAGCACTGGGCATCCGTGCTTTCGCAGAGACGGAACATCTCGTGGCGCTACGCCTCGGCAAAGCCTCTTTTATTTGGAAAAGGCGAACGGTCGGATACTTGTCCCCCGAGGAAGGGCCCAGCCCTGAAAGCTCTTGCTGCTCTTCACCGTCCCTTGGCACCCTACCTATAGGCACAACAACACTGGGGATCTGTGCTTTCCCAGAGACGGAATATCTCACGGCGCTCAGTCTCGGCAAGCCTCTTTCTGAAAAGACGAACGGTGCGATCCATCTCCCCCGAGGAAGGGCCCAGCCCTGAAAGCTCTTGCTGCTCTTCACCGTCCCTTGTGGCCCTACCTACAGGCACAACAGCACTGGGGATCTGTGCTTTCCCAGAGACGGAACATCTCACGGGGCTCAGTCTCGGCAAGCCTCTTTCTGAAAAGGTGAACGGTCGGATCCTTCTCCCACGACGAAGGGCCCAGCCCTGAAAGCTCTTGCTGCTCTTCACTGTCCCTTGGCACCCTACCTACAGGTACAACAGCACTGGGGATCTGTGCTTTCCCAGAGACGGAACATCTCACGGGGCTCAGTCTCGGCAAGCCTCTTTCTGAAAAAGGTGAACGGTCGGATCCTTCTCCCACGAGGAAGGGCCCAGCCCTGAAAGCTCTTGCTGCTCTTCACCGCCCCTTGGCACCCTACCTACAGGCACAACAGCACTGGGGATCTGTGCTTTCCCAGAGACGGAACATCTCACGGGGCTCAGTCTCGGCAAGCCTCTTTCTGAAAAGGCGAACGGTAGGATACTTGTCCCCCGAGGAAGGGCCCAGCCCTGAAAGCTCTTGCTGCTCTTCACCGCCCCTTGGCACCCTACCTACAGGCACAACAGCACTGGGCATCTGTGCTTTCCCAGAGACGGAATATCTCACGGCGCTCAGTCTCGGCAAGCCTCTTTCTGAAAAGACGAACGGTGCGATCCATCTCCCCCGAGGAAGGGCCCAGCCCTGAAAGCTCTTGCTGCTCTTCACCGTCCCTTGTGGCCCTACCTACAGGCACAACAGCACTGGGGATCTGTGCTTTCCCAGAGACGGAACATCTCACGGGGCTCAGTCTCGGCAAGCCTCTTTCTGAAAAGGTGAACGGTCGGATGCTTCTCCCACGACGAAGGGCCCAGCCCTGAAAGCTCTTGCTGCTCTTCACTGTCCCTTGGCACCCTACCTACAGGTACAACAGCACTGGGGATCTGTGCTTTCCCAGAGACGGAACATCTCACGGGGCTCAGTCTCGGCAAGCCTCTTTCTGAAAAAGGTGAACGGTCGGATCCTTCTCCCACGAGGAAGGGCCTAGCCCTGAAAGCTCTTGCTGCTCTTCACCGTCCCTTGGCACTCTAAGTACAGGCACAACAGCACTGGGAATCTGTGCTTTCCCAGAGACGGAACATCTCACGGGGCTCAGTCTCGGCAAGCCTCTTTCTGAAAAGGCGAACGGTCGGATCCTTGTCCCACGAGGAAGGGCCCAGCCCTGAAAGCTCTTGCTGCTCTTCACCGCCCCTTGGCACCCTACCTACAGGCACAACAGCACTGGGGATCTGTGGTTTCCCAGAGACGGAATATCTCACGGCGCTCAGTCTCGGCAAGCCTCTTTCTGAAAAGACGAACGGTGCGATCCATCTGCCCCGAGGAAGGGCCCAGCCCTGAAAGCTCTTGCTGCTCTTCACCGTCCCTTGTGGCCCTACCTACAGGCACAACAGCACTGGGGATCTGTGCTTTCCCAGAGATGGAACATCTCACGGGGCTCAGTCTCGGCAAGCCTCTTTCTGAAAAGGTGAACGGTCGGATCCTTCTCCCACGAGGAAGGGCCCAGCCCTGAAAGCTCTTGCTGCTCTTCACCGTCCCTTGGCACCCTACCTACAGGCACAACAGCACTGGGGATCTGTGCTTTCCCAGAGACGGAACATCTCACAGGCCTCAGTCTCGGCAAGCCTCTTTCTGAAAAGGCGAACGGTCGGATCCTTCTCCCACGAGGAAGGGCCCAGCCCTGAAAGCTCTTGCTGCTCTTCACCGTCCCTTGGCACCCTACCTACAGGCACAACAGCACTGGGGATCTGTGCTTTCCCAGAGACGGAACATCTCACGGGGCTCAGTCTCGGCAAGCCTCTTTCTGAAAAGGCGAACGGTCGGATCCTTGTCCCACGACGAAGGGCCCAGCCCTGAAAGCTCTTGCTGCTCTTCACCGCCCCTTGGCACCCTACCTACAGGCACAACAGCACTGGGCATCCGTGCTTTCGCAGAGACGGAACATCTCGTGGCGCTACGCCTCGGCAGAGCCTCTTTTTTTTGGAAAAGGCGAACGGTCGGATCCTTCTCCCACGACGAAGGGCCCAGCCCTGAAAGCTCTTGCTGCTCTTCACCGTCCCTTGGCACCCTACCTACAGGCACAACAGCACTGGGGATCTGTGCTTTCCCAGAGACGGAACATCTCACGGGGCTCAGTCTCGGCAAGCCTCTTTCTGAAAAGGTGAACGGTCGGATCCTTCTCCCACGAGGAAGGGCCCAGCCCTGAAAGCTCTTGCTGCTCTTCACTGTCCCTTGGCACCCTACCTACAGGTACAACAGCACTGGGGATCTGTGCTTTCCCAGAGACGGAACATCTCACGGGGCTCAGTCTCGGCAAGCCTCTTTCTGAAAAGGCGAACGGTCGGATACTTGTCCCACGAGGAAGGGCCCAGCCCTGAAAGCTCTTGCTGCTCTTCACCGTCCCTTGTGGCCCTACCTACAGGCACAACAGCACTGGGCATCCGTGCTTTCGCAGAGACGGAACATCTCGTGGCGCTACGCCTCGGCAGAGCCTCTTTTATTTGGAAAAGGCGAACGGTCGGATACTTGTCCCCCGAGGAAGGGCCCAGCCCTGAAAGCTCTTGCTGCTCTTCACCGTCCCTTGGCACCCTACCTATAGGCACAACAACACTGGGGATCTGTGCTTTCCCACAGACGGAATATCTCACGGCGCTCAGTCTCGGCAAGCCTCTTTCTGAAAAGGTGAACGGTCGGATCCTTCTCCCACGACGAAGGGCCCAGCCCTGAAAGCTCTTGCTGCTCTTCACTGTCCCTTGGCACCCTACCTACAGGTACAACAGCACTGGGGATCTGTGCTTTCCCAGAGACGGAACATCTCACGGGGCTCAGTCTCGGCAAGCCTCTTTCTGAAAAAGGTGAACGGTCGGATCCTTCTCCCACGAGGAAGGGCCCAGCCCTGAAAGCTCTTGCTGCTCTTCACCGCCCCTTGGCACCCTACCTACAGGCACAACAGCACTGGGGATCTGTGCTTTCCCAGAGACGGAACATCTCACGGGGCTCAGTCTCGGCAAGCCTCTTTCTGAAAAGGCGAACGGTAGGATACTTGTCCCCCGAGGAAGGGCCCAGCCCTGAAAGCTCTTGCTGCTCTTCACCGCCCCTTGGCACCCTACATACAGGCACAACAGCACTGGGGATCTGTGCTTTCCCAGAGACGGAATATCTCACGGGGCTCAGTCTTGGCAAGCCTCTTTCTGAAAAGACGAACGGTGCGATCCATCTCCCCCGAGGAAGGGCCCAGCCCTGAAAGCTCTTGCTGCTCTTCACCGTCCCTTGTGGCCCTACCTACAGGCACAACAGCACTGGGGATCTGTGCTTTCCCAGAGACGGAACATCTCACGGGGCTCAGTCTCGGCAAGCCTCTTTCTGAAAAGGTGAACGGTCGGATGCTTCTCCCACGACGAAGGGCCCAGCCCTGAAAGCTCTTGCTGCTCTTCACTGTCCCTTGGCACCCTACCTACAGGCACAACAGCACTGGGGATCTGTGCTTTCCCAGAGACGGAACATCTCACGGGGCTCAGTCTCGGCAAGCCTCTTTCTGAAAAAGGTGAACGGTCGGATCCTTCTCCCACGAGGAAGGGCCTAGCCCTGAAAGCTCTTGCTGCTCTTCACCGTCCCTTGGCACTCTAAGTACAGGCACAACAGCACTGGGAATCTGTGCTTTCCCAGAGACGGAACATCTCACGGGGCTCAGTCTCGGCAAGCCTCTTTCTGAAAAGGCGAACGGTCGGATCCTTGTCCCACGAGGAAGGGCCCAGCCCTGAAAGCTCTTGCTGCTCTTCACCGCCCCTTGGCACCCTACCTACAGGCACAACAGCACTGGGGATCTGTGGTTTCCCAGAGACGGAATATCTCACGGCGCTCAGTCTCGGCAAGCCTCTTTCTGAAAAGACGAACGGTGCGATCCATCTGCCCCGAGGAAGGGCCCAGCCCTGAAAGCTCTTGCTGCTCTTCACCGTCCCTTGTGGCCCTACCTACAGGCACAACAGCACTGGGGATCTGTGCTTTCCCAGAGATGGAACATCTCACGGGGCTCAGTCTCGGCAAGCCTCTTTCTGAAAAGGTGAACGGTCGGATCCTTCTCCCACGACGAAGGGCCCAGCCCTGAAAGCTCTTGCTGCTCTTCACCGTCCCTTGGCACCCTACCTACAGGCACAACAGCACTGGGGATCTGTGCTTTCCCAGAGACGGAACATCTCACAGGCCTCAGTCTCGGCAAGCCTCTTTCTGAAAAGGCGAACGGTCGGATCCTTCTCCCACGAGGAAGGGCCCAGCCCTGAAAGCTCTTGCTGCTCTTCACCGTCCCTTGGCACCCTACCTACAGGCACAACAGCACTGGGGATCTGTGCTTTCCCAGAGACGGAACATCTCACGGGGCTCAGTCTCGGCAAGCCTCTTTCTGAAAAGGCGAACGGTCGGATACTTCTCCCACGAGGAAGGGCCCAGCCCTGAAAGCTCTTGCTGCTCTTCACCGCCCCTTGGCACCCTACCTACAGGCACAACAGCACTGGGCATCCGTGCTTTCGCAGAGACGGAACATCTCGTGGCGCTACGCCTCGGCAGAGCCTCTTTTTTTTGGAAAAGGCGAACGGTCGGATCCTTCTCCCACGACGAAGGGCCCAGCCCTGAAAGCTCTTGCTGCTCTTCACCGTCCCTTGGCACCCTACCTACAGGCACAACAGCACTGGGGATCTGTGCTTTCCCAGAGACGGAACATCTCACGGGGCTCAGTCTCGGCAAGCCTCTTTCTGAAAAGGCGAACGGTCGGATACTTGTCCCACGAGGAAGGGCCCAGCCCTGAAAGCTCTTGCTGCTCTTCACCGCCCCTTGGCACCCTACCTACAGGCACAACAGCACTGGGGATCTGTGCTTTCGCAGAGACGGAATATCTCACTGCGCTCAGTCTCGGCAAGCCTCTTTCTGAAAAGACGAACGGTGCGATCCATCTCCCCCGAGGAAGGGCCCAGCCCTGAAAGCTCTTGCTGCTCTTCACCGTCCCTTGTGGCCCTACCTACAGGCACAACAGCACTGGGGATCTGTGCTTTCCCAGAGACGGAACATCTCACGGGGCTCAGTCTCGGCAAGCCTCTTTCTGAAAAGGTGAACGGTCGGATCCTTCTCCCACGAGGAAGGGCCCAGCCCTGAAAGCTCTTGCTGCTCTTCACTGTCCCTTGGCACCCTACCTACAGGTACAACAGCACTGGGGATCTGTGCTTTCCCAGAGACGGAACATCTCACGGGGCTCAGTCTCGGCAAGCCTCTTTCTGAAAAGGCGAACGGTCGGATCCTTCTCCCACGACGAAGGGCCCAGCCCTGAAAGCTCTTGCTGCTCTTCACCGCCCCTTGGCACCCTACCTACAGGCACAACAGCACTGGTGATCTGTGCTTTCCCAGAGACGGAACATCTCACGGGGCTCAGTCTCGGCAGAGCCTCTTTCTGAAAAGGCGAACGGTCGGATACTTGTCCCACGAGGAAGGGCCCAGCCCTGAAAGCTCTTGCTGCTCTTCACCGTCCCTTGTGGCCCTACCTACAGGCACAACAGCACTGGGCATCCGTGCTTTCGCAGAGACGGAACATCTCGTGGCGCTACGCCTCGGCAGAGCCTCTTTTTTTTGGAAAAGGCGAACGGTCGGATACTTGTCCCCCGAGGAAGGGCCCAGCCCTGAAAGCTCTTGCTGCTCTTCACCGTCCCTTGGCACCCTACCTATAGGCACAACAACACTGGGGATCTGTGCTTTCCCAGAGACGGAACATCTCACGGGGCTCAGTCTCGGCAAGCCTCTTTCTGAAAAGGCGAACGGTCGGATACTTGTCCCACGAGGAAGGGCCCAGCCCTGAAAGCTCTTGCTGCTCTTCACCGCCCCTTGGCACTCTAAGTACAGGCACAACAGCACTGGGAATCTGTGCTTTCCCAGAGACGGAACATCTCACGGGGCTCAGTCTCGGCAAGCCTCTTTCTGAAAAGACGAACGGTCGGATCCTTCTCCCACGAGGAAGGGCCCAGCCCTGAAAGCTCTTGCTGCTCTTCACCGTCCCTTGTGGCCCTACCTACAGGCACAACAGCACTGGGGATCTGTGCTTTCCCAGAGACGGAACATCTCACGGGGCTCAGTCTCGGCAAGCCTCTTTCTGAAAAGGTGAACGGTCGGATCCTTCTCCCACGAGGAAGGGCCCAGCCCTGAAAGCTCTTGCTGCTCTTCACTGTCCCTTGGCACCCTACCTACAGGTACAACAGCACTGGGGATCTGTGCTTTCCCAGAGACGGAACATCTCATGGGGCTCAGTCTCGGCAAGCCTCTTTCTGAAAAAGGTGAACGGTCGGATCGTTCTCCCACGAGGAAGGGCCCAGCCCTGAAAGCTCTTGCTGCTCTTCACCGTCCCTTGTGGCCCTACCTACAGGTACAACAGCACTGGGGATCTGTGCTTTCCCAGAGACGGAACATCTCACGGGGCTCAGTCTCGGCAAGCCTCTTTCTGAAAAGGCGAACGGTCGGATCCTTCTCCCACGACGAAGGGCCTAGCCCTGAAAGCTCTTGCTGCTCTTCACCGCCCCTTGGCACCCTACCTACAGGCACAACAGCACTGGGGATCTGTGCTTTCCCAGAGACGGAACATCTCACAGGCCTCAGTCTCGGCAAGCCTCTTTCTGAAAAGGCGAACGGTCGGATCCTTCTCCCACGACGAAGGGCCCAGCCCTGAAAGCTCTTGCTGCTCTTCACCGTCCCTTGGCACCCTACCTACAGGCACAACAGCACTGGGGATCTGTGCTTTCCCAGAGACGGAACATCTCACGGGGCTCAGTCTCGGCAAGCCTCTTTCTGAAAAGGCGAACGGTCAGATACTTGTCCCACGAGGAAGGGCCCAGCCCTGAAAGCTCTTGCTGCTCTTCACCGCCCCTTGGCACCCTACCTACAGGCACAACAGCACTGGGCATCCGTGCTTTCGCAGAGACGGAACATCTTGTGGCGCTCACTCTCGGCAAGCCTCTTTTTTTTGGAAAAGGCGAACGGTCGGATCCTTCTCCCACGACGAAGGGCCCAGCCCTGAAAGCTCTTGCTGCTCTTCACCGTCCCTTGTGGCCCTACCTACAGGCACAACAGCACTGGGGATCTGTGCTTTCCCAGAGACGGAACATCTCACGGGGCTCAGTCTCGGCAAGCCTCTTTCTGAAAAGGTGAACGGTCGGATCCTTCTCCCACGAGGAAGGGCCCAGCCCTGAAAGCTCTTGCTGCTCTTCACTGTCCCTTGGCACCCTACCTACAGGTACAACAGCACTGGGGATCTGTGCTTTCCCAGAGACGGAACATCTCACGGGGCTCAGTCTCGGCAAGCCTCTTTCTGAAAAGGCGAACGGTCGGATCCTTCTCCCACGACGAAGGGCCCAGCCCTGAAAGCTCTTGCTGCTCTTCACCGCCCCTTGGCACCCTACCTACAGGCACAACAGCACTGGTGATCTGTGCTTTCCCAGAGACGGAACATCTCACGGGGCTCAGTCTCGGCAGAGCCTCTTTCTGAAAAGGCGAACGGTCGGATACTTGTCCCACGAGGAAGGGCCCAGCCCTGAAAGCTCTTGCTGCTCTTCACCGTCCCTTGTGGCCCTACCTACAGGCACAACAGCACTGGGCATCCGTGCTTTCGCAGAGACGGAACATCTCGTGGCGCTACGCCTCGGCAGAGCCTCTTTTTTTTGGAAAAGGCGAACGGTCGGATACTTGTCCCCCGAGGAAGGGCCCAGCCCTGAAAGCTCTTGCTGCTCTTCACCGTCCCTTGGCACCCTACCTATAGGCACAACAACACTGGGGATCTGTGCTTTCCCAGAGACGGAACATCTCACGGGGCTCAGTCTCGGCAAGCCTCTTTCTGAAAAGGCGAACGGTCGGATACTTGTCCCACGAGGAAGGGCCCAGCCCTGAAAGCTCTTGCTGCTCTTCACCGCCCCTTGGCACTCTAAGTACAGGCACAACAGCACTGGGAATCTGTGCTTTCCCAGAGACGGAACATCTCACGGGGCTCAGTCTCGGCAAGCCTCTTTCTGAAAAGACGAACGGTCGGATCCTTCTCCCACGAGGAAGGGCCCAGCCCTGAAAGCTCTTGCTGCTCTTCACCGTCCCTTGTGGCCCTACCTACAGGCACAACAGCACTGGGGATCTGTGCTTTCCCAGAGACGGAACATCTCACGGGGCTCAGTCTCGGCAAGCCTCTTTCTGAAAAGGTGAACGGTCGGATCCTTCTCCCACGAGGAAGGGCCCAGCCCTGAAAGCTCTTGCTGCTCTTCACTGTCCCTTGGCACCCTACCTACAGGTACAACAGCACTGGGGATCTGTGCTTTCCCAGAGACGGAACATCTCATGGGGCTCAGTCTCGGCAAGCCTCTTTCTGAAAAAGGTGAACGGTCGGATCGTTCTCCCACGAGGAAGGGCCCAGCCCTGAAAGCTCTTGCTGCTCTTCACCGTCCCTTGTGGCCCTACCTACAGGTACAACAGCACTGGGGATCTGTGCTTTCCCAGAGACGGAACATCTCACGGGGCTCAGTCTCGGCAAGCCTCTTTCTGAAAAGGCGAACGGTCGGATCCTTCTCCCACGACGAAGGGCCTAGCCCTGAAAGCTCTTGCTGCTCTTCACCGCCCCTTGGCACCCTACCTACAGGCACAACAGCACTGGGGATCTGTGCTTTCCCAGAGACGGAACATCTCACAGGCCTCAGTCTCGGCAAGCCTCTTTCTGAAAAGGCGAACGGTCGGATCCTTCTCCCACGACGAAGGGCCCAGCCCTGAAAGCTCTTGCTGCTCTTCACCGTCCCTTGGCACCCTACCTACAGGCACAACAGCACTGGGGATCTGTGCTTTCCCAGAGACGGAACATCTCACGGGGCTCAGTCTCGGCAAGCCTCTTTCTGAAAAGGCGAACGGTCAGATACTTGTCCCACGAGGAAGGGCCCAGCCCTGAAAGCTCTTGCTGCTCTTCACCGCCCCTTGGCACCCTACCTACAGGCACAACAGCACTGGGCATCCGTGCTTTCGCAGAGACGGAACATCTTGTGGCGCTCACTCTCGGCAAGCCTCTTTTTTTTGGAAAAGGCGAACGGTCGGATCCTTCTCCCACGACGAAGGGCCCAGCCCTGAAAGCTCTTGCTGCTCTTCACCGTCCCTTGTGGCCCTACCTACAGGCACAACAGCACTGGGGATCTGTGCTTTCCCAGAGACGGAACATCTCACGGGGCTCAGTCTCGGCAAGCCTCTTTCTGAAAAGGCGAACGGTCGGATACTTGTCCCACGAGGAAGGGCCCAGCCCTGAAAGCTCTTGCTGCTCTTCACTGTGCCTTGGCACCCTACCTACAGGCACAACAGCACTGGGGATCTGTGCTTTCCCAGAGACGGAACATCTCACGGCGCTCAGTCTCGGCAAGCCTCTTTCTGAAAAGGCGAACGGTCGGATCCTTCTCCCACGACGAAGGGCCCAGCCCTGAAAGCTCTTGCTGCTCTTCACCGCCCCTTGGCACCCTACCTACAGGCACAACAGCACTGGGGATCTGTGCTTTCCCAGAGATGGAACATCTCACGGGGCTCAGTCTCGGCAAGCCTCTTTCTGAAAAGGCGAACGGTCGGATCCTTGTCCCACGAGGAAGGGCCCAGCCCTGAAAGCTCTTGCTGCTCTTCACCGCCCCTTGGCACCCTACCTACAGGCACAACAGCACTGGGGATCTGTGCTTTCCCAGAGACGGAACATCTCACGGGGCTCAGTCTCGGCAGAGCCTCTTTCTGAAAAGGCGAACGGTCGGATACTTGTCCCACGAGGAAGGGCCCAGCCCTGAAAGCTCTTGCTGCTCTTCACCGTCCCTTGTGGCCCTACCTACAGGCACAACAGCACTGGGCATCCGTGCTTTCGCAGAGACGGAACATCTCGTGGCGCTACGCCTCGGCAAAGCCTCTTTTATTTGGAAAAGGCGAACGGTCGGATACTTGTCCCCCGAGGAAGGGCCCAGCCCTGAAAGCTCTTGCTGCTCTTCACCGTCCCTTGGCACCCTACCTATAGGCACAACAACACTGGGGATCTGTGCTTTCCCAGAGACGGAATATCTCACGGCGCTCAGTCTCGGCAAGCCTCTTTCTGAAAAGACGAACGGTGCGATCCATCTCCCCCGAGGAAGGGCCCAGCCCTGAAAGCTCTTGCTGCTCTTCACCGTCCCTTGTGGCCCTACCTACAGGCACAACAGCACTGGGGATCTGTGCTTTCCCAGAGACGGAACATCTCACGGGGCTCAGTCTCGGCAAGCCTCTTTCTGAAAAGGTGAACGGTCGGATCCTTCTCCCACGACGAAGGGCCCAGCCCTGAAAGCTCTTGCTGCTCTTCACTGTCCCTTGGCACCCTACCTACAGGTACAACAGCACTGGGGATCTGTGCTTTCCCAGAGACGGAACATCTCACGGGGCTCAGTCTCGGCAAGCCTCTTTCTGAAAAAGGTGAACGGTCGGATCCTTCTCCCACGAGGAAGGGCCCAGCCCTGAAAGCTCTTGCTGCTCTTCACCGCCCCTTGGCACCCTACCTACAGGCACAACAGCACTGGGGATCTGTGCTTTCCCAGAGACGGAACATCTCACGGGGCTCAGTCTCGGCAAGCCTCTTTCTGAAAAGGCGAACGGTAGGATACTTGTCCCCCGAGGAAGGGCCCAGCCCTGAAAGCTCTTGCTGCTCTTCACCGCCCCTTGGCACCCTACCTACAGGCACAACAGCACTGGGCATCTGTGCTTTCCCAGAGACGGAATATCTCACGGCGCTCAGTCTCGGCAAGCCTCTTTCTGAAAAGACGAACGGTGCGATCCATCTCCCCCGAGGAAGGGCCCAGCCCTGAAAGCTCTTGCTGCTCTTCACCGTCCCTTGTGGCCCTACCTACAGGCACAACAGCACTGGGGATCTGTGCTTTCCCAGAGACGGAACATCTCACGGGGCTCAGTCTCGGCAAGCCTCTTTCTGAAAAGGTGAACGGTCGGATGCTTCTCCCACGACGAAGGGCCCAGCCCTGAAAGCTCTTGCTGCTCTTCACTGTCCCTTGGCACCCTACCTACAGGTACAACAGCACTGGGGATCTGTGCTTTCCCAGAGACGGAACATCTCACGGGGCTCAGTCTCGGCAAGCCTCTTTCTGAAAAAGGTGAACGGTCGGATCCTTCTCCCACGAGGAAGGGCCTAGCCCTGAAAGCTCTTGCTGCTCTTCACCGTCCCTTGGCACTCTAAGTACAGGCACAACAGCACTGGGAATCTGTGCTTTCCCAGAGACGGAACATCTCACGGGGCTCAGTCTCGGCAAGCCTCTTTCTGAAAAGGCGAACGGTCGGATCCTTGTCCCACGAGGAAGGGCCCAGCCCTGAAAGCTCTTGCTGCTCTTCACCGCCCCTTGGCACCCTACCTACAGGCACAACAGCACTGGGGATCTGTGGTTTCCCAGAGACGGAATATCTCACGGCGCTCAGTCTCGGCAAGCCTCTTTCTGAAAAGACGAACGGTGCGATCCATCTGCCCCGAGGAAGGGCCCAGCCCTGAAAGCTCTTGCTGCTCTTCACCGTCCCTTGTGGCCCTACCTACAGGCACAACAGCACTGGGGATCTGTGCTTTCCCAGAGATGGAACATCTCACGGGGCTCAGTCTCGGCAAGCCTCTTTCTGAAAAGGTGAACGGTCGGATCCTTCTCCCACGAGGAAGGGCCCAGCCCTGAAAGCTCTTGCTGCTCTTCACCGTCCCTTGGCACCCTACCTACAGGCACAACAGCACTGGGGATCTGTGCTTTCCCAGAGACGGAACATCTCACAGGCCTCAGTCTCGGCAAGCCTCTTTCTGAAAAGGCGAACGGTCGGATCCTTCTCCCACGAGGAAGGGCCCAGCCCTGAAAGCTCTTGCTGCTCTTCACCGTCCCTTGGCACCCTACCTACAGGCACAACAGCACTGGGGATCTGTGCTTTCCCAGAGACGGAACATCTCACGGGGCTCAGTCTCGGCAAGCCTCTTTCTGAAAAGGCGAACGGTCGGATCCTTGTCCCACGAGGAAGGGCCCAGCCCTGAAAGCTCTTGCTGCTCTTCACCGCCCCTTGGCACCCTACCTACAGGCACAACAGCACTGGGCATCCGTGCTTTCGCAGAGACGGAACATCTCGTGGCGCTACGCCTCGGCAGAGCCTCTTTTTTTTGGAAAAGGCGAACGGTCGGATCCTTCTCCCACGACGAAGGGCCCAGCCCTGAAAGCTCTTGCTGCTCTTCACCGTCCCTTGGCACCCTACCTACAGGCACAACAGCACTGGGGATCTGTGCTTTCCCAGAGACGGAACATCTCACGGGGCTCAGTCTCGGCAAGCCTCTTTCTGAAAAGGTGAACGGTCGGATCCTTCTCCCACGAGGAAGGGCCCAGCCCTGAAAGCTCTTGCTGCTCTTCACTGTCCCTTGGCACCCTACCTACAGGTACAACAGCACTGGGGATCTGTGCTTTCCCAGAGACGGAACATCTCACGGGGCTCAGTCTCGGCAAGCCTCTTTCTGAAAAGGCGAACGGTCGGATACTTGTCCCACGAGGAAGGGCCCAGCCCTGAAAGCTCTTGCTGCTCTTCACCGTCCCTTGTGGCCCTACCTACAGGCACAACAGCACTGGGCATCCGTGCTTTCGCAGAGACGGAACATCTCGTGGCGCTACGCCTCGGCAGAGCCTCTTTTATTTGGAAAAGGCGAACGGTCGGATACTTGTCCCCCGAGGAAGGGCCCAGCCCTGAAAGCTCTTGCTGCTCTTCACCGTCCCTTGGCACCCTACCTATAGGCACAACAACACTGGGGATCTGTGCTTTCCCACAGACGGAATATCTCACGGCGCTCAGTCTCGGCAAGCCTCTTTCTGAAAAGGTGAACGGTCGGATCCTTCTCCCACGACGAAGGGCCCAGCCCTGAAAGCTCTTGCTGCTCTTCACTGTCCCTTGGCACCCTACCTACAGGTACAACAGCACTGGGGATCTGTGCTTTCCCAGAGACGGAACATCTCACGGGGCTCAGTCTCGGCAAGCCTCTTTCTGAAAAAGGTGAACGGTCGGATCCTTCTCCCACGAGGAAGGGCCCAGCCCTGAAAGCTCTTGCTGCTCTTCACCGCCCCTTGGCACCCTACCTACAGGCACAACAGCACTGGGGATCTGTGCTTTCCCAGAGACGGAACATCTCACGGGGCTCAGTCTCGGCAAGCCTCTTTCTGAAAAGGCGAACGGTAGGATACTTGTCCCCCGAGGAAGGGCCCAGCCCTGAAAGCTCTTGCTGCTCTTCACCGCCCCTTGGCACCCTACCTACAGGCACAACAGCACTGGGGATCTGTGCTTTCCCAGAGACGGAATATCTCACGGGGCTCAGTCTTGGCAAGCCTCTTTCTGAAAAGACGAACGGTGCGATCCATCTCCCCCGAGGAAGGGCCCAGCCCTGAAAGCTCTTGCTGCTCTTCACCGTCCCTTGTGGCCCTACCTACAGGCACAACAGCACTGGGGATCTGTGCTTTCCCAGAGACGGAACATCTCACGGGGCTCAGTCTCGGCAAGCCTCTTTCTGAAAAGGTGAACGGTCGGATGCTTCTCCCACGACGAAGGGCCCAGCCCTGAAAGCTCTTGCTGCTCTTCACTGTCCCTTGGCACCCTACCTACAGGCACAACAGCACTGGGGATCTGTGCTTTCCCAGAGACGGAACATCTCACGGGGCTCAGTCTCGGCAAGCCTCTTTCTGAAAAAGGTGAACGGTCGGATCCTTCTCCCACGAGGAAGGGCCTAGCCCTGAAAGCTCTTGCTGCTCTTCACCGTCCCTTGGCACTCTAAGTACAGGCACAACAGCACTGGGAATCTGTGCTTTCCCAGAGACGGAACATCTCACGGGGCTCAGTCTCGGCAAGCCTCTTTCTGAAAAGGCGAACGGTCGGATCCTTGTCCCACGAGGAAGGGCCCAGCCCTGAAAGCTCTTGCTGCTCTTCACCGCCCCTTGGCACCCTACCTACAGGCACAACAGCACTGGGGATCTGTGGTTTCCCAGAGACGGAATATCTCACGGCGCTCAGTCTCGGCAAGCCTCTTTCTGAAAAGACGAACGGTGCGATCCATCTGCCCCGAGGAAGGGCCCAGCCCTGAAAGCTCTTGCTGCTCTTCACCGTCCCTTGGCACCCTACCTACAGGCACAACAGCACTGGGGATCTGTGCTTTCCCAGAGACGGAACATCTCACGGGGCTCAGTCTCGGCAAGCCTCTTTCTGAAAAGGCGAACGGTCGGATACTTGTCCCACGAGGAAGGGCCCAGCCCTGAAAGCTCTTGCTGCTCTTCACCGCCCCTTGGCACCCTACCTACAGGCACAACAGCACTGGGGATCTGTGCTTTCGCAGAGACGGAATATCTCACTGCGCTCAGTCTCGGCAAGCCTCTTTCTGAAAAGACGAACGGTGCGATCCATCTCCCCCGAGGAAGGGCCCAGCCCTGAAAGCTCTTGCTGCTCTTCACCGTCCCTTGTGGCCCTACCTACAGGCACAACAGCACTGGGGATCTGTGCTTTCCCAGAGACGGAACATCTCACGGGGCTCAGTCTCGGCAAGCCTCTTTCTGAAAAGGTGAACGGTCGGATCCTTCTCCCACGAGGAAGGGCCCAGCCCTGAAAGCTCTTGCTGCTCTTCACTGTCCCTTGGCACCCTACCTACAGGTACAACAGCACTGGGGATCTGTGCTTTCCCAGAGACGGAACATCTCACGGGGCTCAGTCTCGGCAAGCCTCTTTCTGAAAAGGCGAACGGTCGGATCCTTCTCCCACGACGAAGGGCCCAGCCCTGAAAGCTCTTGCTGCTCTTCACCGCCCCTTGGCACCCTACCTACAGGCACAACAGCACTGGTGATCTGTGCTTTCCCAGAGACGGAACATCTCACGGGGCTCAGTCTCGGCAGAGCCTCTTTCTGAAAAGGCGAACGGTCGGATACTTGTCCCACGAGGAAGGGCCCAGCCCTGAAAGCTCTTGCTGCTCTTCACCGTCCCTTGTGGCCCTACCTACAGGCACAACAGCACTGGGCATCCGTGCTTTCGCAGAGACGGAACATCTCGTGGCGCTACGCCTCGGCAGAGCCTCTTTTTTTTGGAAAAGGCGAACGGTCGGATACTTGTCCCCCGAGGAAGGGCCCAGCCCTGAAAGCTCTTGCTGCTCTTCACCGTCCCCTGGCACCCTACCTATAGGCACAACAACACTGGGGATCTGTGCTTTCCCAGAGACGGAACATCTCACGGGGCTCAGTCTCGGCAAGCCTCTTTCTGAAAAGGCGAACGGTCGGATACTTGTCCCACGAGGAAGGGCCCAGCCCTGAAAGCTCTTGCTGCTCTTCACCGCCCCTTGGCACTCTAAGTACAGGCACAACAGCACTGGGAATCTGTGCTTTCCCAGAGACGGAACATCTCACGGGGCTCAGTCTCGGCAAGCCTCTTTCTGAAAAGACGAACGGTCGGATCCTTCTCCCACGAGGAAGGGCCCAGCCCTGAAAGCTCTTGCTGCTCTTCACCGTCCCTTGTGGCCCTACCTACAGGCACAACAGCACTGGGGATCTGTGCTTTCCCAGAGACGGAACATCTCACGGGGCTCAGTCTCGGCAAGCCTCTTTCTGAAAAGGTGAACGGTCGGATCCTTCTCCCACGAGGAAGGGCCCAGCCCTGAAAGCTCTTGCTGCTCTTCACTGTCCCTTGGCACCCTACCTACAGGTACAACAGCACTGGGGATCTGTGCTTTCCCAGAGACGGAACATCTCACGGGGCTCAGTCTCGGCAAGCCTCTTTCTGAAAAAGGTGAACGGTCGGATCGTTCTCCCACGAGGAAGGGCCCAGCCCTGAAAGCTCTTGCTGCTCTTCACCGTCCCTTGTGGCCCTACCTACAGGTACAACAGCACTGGGGATCTGTGCTTTCCCAGAGACGGAACATCTCACGGGGCTCAGTCTCGGCAAGCCTCTTTCTGAAAAGGCGAACGGTCGGATCCTTGTCCCACGAGGAAGGGCCCAGCCCTGAAAGCTCTTGCTGCTCTTCACCGTCCCTTGGCACCCTACCTACAGGCACAACAGCACTGGGGATCTGTGCTTTCCCAGAGACGGAACATCTCACGGGGCTCAGTCTCGGCAAGCCTCTTTCTGAAAAGGCGAACGGTCAGATACTTGTCCCACGAGGAAGGGCCCAGCCCTGAAAGCTCTTGCTGCTCTTCACCGCCCCTTGGCACCCTACCTACAGGCACAACAGCACTGGGCATCCGTGCTTTCGCAGAGACGGAACATCTTGTGGCGCTCACTCTCGGCAAGCCTCTTTTTTTTGGAAAAGGCGAACGGTCGGATCCTTCTCCCACGACGAAGGGCCCAGCCCTGAAAGCTCTTGCTGCTCTTCACCGTCCCTTGTGGCCCTACCTACAGGCACAACAGCACTGGGGATCTGTGCTTTCCCAGAGACGGAACATCTCACGGGGCTCAGTCTCGGCAAGCCTCTTTCTGAAAAGGCGAACGGTCGGATACTTGTCCCACGAGGAAGGGCCCAGCCCTGAAAGCTCTTGCTGCTCTTCACTGTGCCTTGGCACCCTACCTACAGGCACAACAGCACTGGGGATCTGTGCTTTCCCAGAGACGGAACATCTCACGGCGCTCAGTCTTGGCAAGCCTCTTTCTGAAAAGGCGAACGGTCGGATCCTTCTCCCACGACGAAGGGCCCAGCCCTGAAAGCTCTTGCTGCTCTTCACCGCCCCTTGGCACCCTACCTACAGGCACAACAGCACTGGGGATCTGTGCTTTCCCAGAGACGGAACATCTCACAGGCCTCAGTCTCGGCAAGCCTCTTTCTGAAAAGGCGAACGGTCGGATCCTTCTCCCACGACGAAGGGCCCAGCCCTGAAAGCTCTTGCTGCTCTTCACCGTCCCTTGGCACCCTACCTACAGGCACAACAGCACTGGGGATCTGTGCTTTCCCAGAGACGGAACATCTCACGGGGCTCAGTCTCGGCAAGCCTCTTTCTGAAAAGGCGAACGGTCAGATACTTGTCCCACGAGGAAGGGCCCAGCCCTGAAAGCTCTTGCTGCTCTTCACCGCCCCTTGGCACCCTACCTACAGGCACAACAGCACTGGGCATCCGTGCTTTCGCAGAGACGGAACATCTCGTGGCGCTACGCCTCGGCAGAGCCTCTTTTTTTTGGAAAAGGCGAACGGTCGGATCCTTCTCCCACGACGAAGGGCCCAGCCCTGAAAGCTCTTGCTGCTCTTCACCGTCCCTTGTGGCCCTACCTACAGGCACAACAGCACTGGGGATCTGTGCTTTCCCAGAGACGGAACATCTCACGGGCCTCAGTCTCGGCAAGCCTCTTTCTGAAGAGACGAACGGTGCGATCCATCTCCCCCGAGGAAGGGCCCAGCCCTGAAAGCTCTTGCTGCTCTTCACCGTCCCTTGTGGCCCTACCTACAGGCACAACAGCACTGGGGATCTGTGCTTTCCCAGAGACGGAACATCTCACGGGCCTCAGTCTCGGCAAGCCTCTTTCTGAAAAGGTGAACGGTCGGATCCTTCTCCCACGAGGAAGGGCCCAGTCCTGAAAGCTCTTGCTGCTCTTCACTGTCCCTTGGCACCCTACCTACAGGTACAACAGCACTGGGGATCTGTGCTTTCCCAGAGACGGAACATCTCACGGGGCTCAGTCTCGGCAAGCCTCTTTCTGAAAAGGCGAACGGTCGGATCCTTCTCCCACGACGAAGGGCCCAGCCCTGAAAGCTCTTGCTGCTCTTCACCGCCCCTTGGCACCCTACCTACAGGCACAACAGCACTGGGGATCTGTGCTTTCCCAGAGACGGAACATCTCACGGGGCTCAGTCTCGGCAGAGCCTCTTTCTGAAAAGGCGAACGGTCGGATACTTGTCCCACGAGGAAGGGCCCAGCCCTGAAAGCTCTTGCTGCTCTTCACCGTCCCTTGTGGCCCTACCTACAGGCACAACAGCACTGGGCATCCGTGCTTTCGCAGAGACGGAACATCTCGTGGCGCTACGCCTCGGCAGAGCCTCTTTTATTTGGAAAAGGCGAACGGTCGGATCCTTGTCCCACGAGGAAGGGCCCAGCCCTGAAAGCTCTTGCTGCTCTTCACCGCCCCTTGGCACCCTACCTACAGGCACAACAGCACTGGGGATCTGTGCTTTCCCACAGACGGAATATCTCACGGCGCTCAGTCTCGGCAAGCCTCTTTCTGAAAAGACGAACGGTGCGATCCATCTCCCCCGAGGAAGGGCCCAGCCCTGAAAGCTCTTGCTGCTCTTCACCGTCCCTTGTGGCCCTACCTACAGGCACAACAGCACTGGGCATCCGTGCTTTCGCAGAGACGGAACATCTCGTGGCGCTACGCCTCGGCAGAGCCTCTTTTATTTGGAAAAGGCGAACGGTCGGATACTTGTCCCCCGAGGAAGGGCCCAGCCCTGAAAGCTCTTGCTGCTCTTCACCGTCCCTTGGCACCCTACCTATAGGCACAACAACACTGGGGATCTGTGCTTTCCCAGAGACGGAACATCTCACGGGGCTCAGTCTCGGCAAGCCTCTTTCTGAAAAGGCGAACGGTCGGATACTTGTCCCACGAGGAAGGGCCCAGCCCTGAAAGCTCTTGCTGCTCTTCACCGCCCCTTGGCACTCTAAGTACAGGCACAACAGCACTGGGGATCTGTGCTTTCCCAGAGACGGAACATCTCACGGGCCTCAGTCTCGGCAAGCCTCTTTCTGAAAAGGCGAACGGTCGGATCCTTGTCCCACGACGAAGGGCCCAGCCCTGAAAGCTCTTGCTGCTCTTCACCGCCCCTTGGCACCCTACCTACAGGCACAACAGCACTGGGGATCTGTGGTTTCCCAGAGACGGAATATCTCACGGCGCTCAGTCTCGGCAAGCCTCTTTCTGAAAAGACGAACGGTGCGATCCATCTGCCCCGAGGAAGGGCCCAGCCCTGAAAGCTCTTGCTGCTCTTCACCGTCCCTTGTGGCCCTACCTACAGGCACAACAGCACTGGGGATCTGTGCTTTCCCAGAGACGGAACATCTCACGGGGCTCAGTCTCGGCAAGCCTCTTTCTGAAAAGGTGAACGGTCGGATCCTTCTCCCATGAGGAAGGGCCCAGCCCTGAAAGCTCTTGCTGCTCTTCACTGTCCCTTGGCACCCTACCTACAGGTACAACAGCACTGGGGATCTGTGCTTTCCCAGAGATGGAACATCTCACGGGGCTCAGTCTCGGCAAGCCTCTTTCTGAAAAGGCGAACGGTCGGATCCTTCTCCCACGACGAAGGGCCCAGCCCTGAAAGCTCTTGCTGCTCTTCACCGCCCCTTGGCACCCTACCTACAGGCACAACAGCACTGGTGATCTGTGCTTTCCCAGAGACGGAACATCTCACGGGGCTCAGTCTCGGCAGAGCCTCTTTCTGAAAAGGCGAACGGTCGGATACTTGTCCCACGAGGAAGGGCCCAGCCCTGAAAGCTCTTGCTGCTCTTCACCGTCCCTTGTGGCCCTACCTACAGGCACAACAGCACTGGGCATCCGTGCTTTCGCAGAGACGGAACATCTCGTGGCGCTACGCCTCGGCAGAGCCTCTTTTATTTGGAAAAGGCGAACGGTCGGATACTTGTCCCCCGAGGAAGGGCCCAGCCCTGAAAGCTCTTGCTGCTCTTCACCGTCCCTTGGCACCCTACCTATAGGCACAACAACACTGGGGATCTGTGCTTTCCCAGAGACGGAACATCTCACGGGGCTCAGTCTCGGCAAGCCTCTTTCTGAAAAGGCGAACGGTCGGATCCTTGTCCCACGAGGAAGGGCCCAGCCCTGAAAGCTCTTGCTGCTCTTCACCGTCCCTTGGCACCCTACCTACAGGCACAACAGCACTGGGGATCTGTGCTTTCCCAGAGATGGAACATCTCACGGGGCTCAGTCTCGGCAAGCCTCTTTCTGAAAAGGCGAACGGTCGGATCCTTGTCCCACGAGGAAGGGCCCAGCCCTGAAAGCTCTTGCTGCTCTTCACCGCCCCTTGGCACCCTACCTACAGGCACAACAGCACTGGGGATCTGTGCTTTCCCACAGACGGAATATCTCACGGCGCTCAGTCTCGGCAAGCCTCTTTCTGAAAAGACGAACGGTGCGATCCATCTCCCCCGAGGAAGGGCCCAGCCCTGAAAGCTCTTGCTGCTCTTCACCGTCCCTTGTGGCCCTACCTACAGGCACAACAGCACTGGGGATCTGTGCTTTCCCAGAGACGGAACATCTCACGGGGCTCAGTCTCGGCAAGCCTCTTTCTGAAAAGGTGAACGGTCGGATCCTTCTCCCACGACGAAGGGCCCAGCCCTGAAAGCTCTTGCTGCTCTTCACTGTCCCTTGGCACCCTACCTACAGGTACAACAGCACTGGGGATCTGTGCTTTCCCAGAGACGGAACATCTCACGGGGCTCAGTCTCGGCAAGCCTCTTTCTGAAAAAGGTGAACGGTCGGATCCTTCTCCCACGAGGAAGGGCCCAGCCCTGAAAGCTCTTGCTGCTCTTCACCGTCCCTTGGCACCCTACCTACAGGCACAACAGCACTGGGCATCCGTGCTTTCGCAGAGACGGAACATCTCGTGGCGCTACGCCTCGGCAGAGCCTCTTTTTTTTGGAAAAGGCGAACGGTCGGATACTTGTCCCCCGAGGAAGGGCCCAGCCCTGAAAGCACTTGCTGCTCTTCACCGCCCCTTGGCACTCTAAGTACAGGCACAACAGCACTGGGGATCTGTGCTTTCCCAGAGACGGAACATCTCACGGGCCTCAGTCTCGGCAAGCCTCTTTCTGAAAAGGCGAACGGTCAGATACTTGTCCCACGACGAAGGGCCCAGCCCTGAAAGCTCTTGCTGCTCTTCACCGCCCCTTGGCACCCTACCTACAGGCACAACAGCACTGGGCATCTGTGCTTTCCCAGAGACGGAATATCTCACGGCGCTCAGTCTCGGCAAGCCTCTTTCTGAAAAGACGAACGGTGCGATCCATCTGCCCCGAGGAAGGGCCCAGCCCTGAAAGCTCTTGCTGCTCTTCACCGTCCCTTGTGGCCCTACCTACAGGCACAACAGCACTGGGGATCTGTGCTTTCCCAGAGACGGAACATCTCACGGGGCTCAGTCTCGGCAAGCCTCTTTCTGAAAAGGTGAACGGTCGGATCCTTGTCCCACGAGGAAGGGCCCAGCCCTGAAAGCTCTTGCTGCTCTTCACTGTCCCTTGGCACCCTACCTACAGGTACAACAGCACTGGGGATCTGTGCTTTCCCAGAGACGGAACATCTCACGGGGCTCAGTCTCGGCAAGCCTCTTTCTGAAAAAGGTGAACGGTCGGATCGTTCTCCCACGACGAAGGGCCCAGCCCTGAAAGCTCTTGCTGCTCTTCACCGTCCCTTGGCACCCTACCTACAGGCACAACAGCACTGGGGATCTGTGCTTTCCCAGAGACGGAACATCTCACGGGGCTCAGTCTCGGCAAGCCTCTTTCTGAAAAGGCGAACGGTCGGATCCTTCTCCCACGACGAAGGGCCCAGCCCTGAAAGCTCTTGCTGCTCTTCACTGTCCCTTGGCACCCTACCTACAGGTACAACAGCACTGGGGATCTGTGCTTTCCCAGAGACGGAACATCTCACGGGGCTCAGTCTCGGCAAGCCTCTTTCTGAAAAAGGTGAACGGTCGGATCCTTCTCCCACGAGGAAGGGCCCAGCCCTGAAAGCTCTTGCTGCTCTTCACCGTCCCTTGGCACCCTACCTACAGGCACAACAGCACTGGGCATCCGTGCTTTCGCAGAGACGGAACATCTCGTGGCGCTACGCCTCGGCAGAGCCTCTTTTTTTTGGAAAAGGCGAACGGTCGGATACTTGTCCCCCGAGGAAGGGCCCAGCCCTGAAAGCACTTGCTGCTCTTCACCGCCCCTTGGCACTCTAAGTACAGGCACAACAGCACTGGGGATCTGTGCTTTCCCAGAGACGGAACATCTCACGGGCCTCAGTCTCGGCAAGCCTCTTTCTGAAAAGGCGAACGGTCGGATCCTTGTCCCACGACGAAGGGCCCAGCCCTGAAAGCTCTTGCTGCTCTTCACCGCCCCTTGGCACCCTACCTACAGGCACAACAGCACTGGGGATCTGTGGTTTCCCAGAGACGGAATATCTCACGGCGCTCAGTCTCGGCAAGCCTCTTTCTGAAAAGACGAACGGTGCGATCCATCTGCCCCGAGGAAGGGCCCAGCCCTGAAAGCTCTTGCTGCTCTTCACCGTCCCTTGTGGCCCTACCTACAGGCACAACAGCACTGGGGATCTGTGCTTTCCCAGAGACGGAACATCTCACGGGGCTCAGTCTCGGCAAGCCTCTTTCTGAAAAGGTGAACGGTCGGATCCTTGTCCCACGAGGAAGGGCCCAGCCCTGAAAGCTCTTCCTGCTCTTCACTGTCCCTTGGCACCCTACCTACAGGTACAACAGCACTGGGGATCTGTGCTTTCCCAGAGACGGAACATCTCACGGGGCTCAGTCTCGGCAAGCCTCTTTCTGAAAAAGGTGAACGGTCGGATCGTTCTCCCACGACGAAGGGCCCAGCCCTGAAAGCTCTTGCTGCTCTTCACCGTCCCTTGGCACCCTACCTACAGGCACAACAGCACTGGGGATCTGTGCTTTCCCAGAGACGGAACATCTCACGGGGCTCAGTCTCGGCAAGCCTCTTTCTGAAAAGGCGAACGGTCAGATACTTGTCCCACGAGGAAGGGCCCAGCCCTGAAAGCTCTTGCTGCTCTTCACCGCCCCTTGGCACCCTACCTACAGGCACAACAGCACTGGGCATCCGTGCTTTCGCAGAGACGGAACATCTCGTGGCACTACGCCTCGGCAGAGCCTCTTTTTTTTGGAAAAGGCGAACGGTCGGATCCTTCTCCCACGACGAAGGGCCCAGCCCTGAAAGCTCTTGCTGCTCTTCACCGTCCCTTGTGGCCCTACCTACAGGCACAACAGCACTGGGGATCTGTGCTTTCCCAGAGACGGAACATCTCACGGGGCTCAGTCTCGGCAAGCCTCTTTCTGAAAAGGCGAACGGTCGGATACTTGTCCCACGAGGAAGGGCCCAGCCCTGAAAGCTCTTGCTGCTCTTCACCGCCCCTTGGCACCCTACCTACAGGCACAACAGCACTGGGGATCTGTGCTTTCCCAGAGACGGAACATCTCACGGCGCTCAGTCTCGGCAAGCCTCTTTCTGAAGAGACGAACGGTGCGATCCATCTCCCCCGAGGAAGGGCCCAGCCCTGAAAGCTCTTGCTGCTCTTCACCGTCCCTTGTGGCCCTACCTGCAGGCACAACAGCACTGGTGATCTGTGCTTTCCCAGAGACGGAACATCTCACGGGCCTCAGTCTCGGCAAGCCTCTTTCTGAAAAGGTGAACGGTCGGATCCTTCTCCCACGAGGAAGGGCCCAGCCCTGAAAGCTCTTGCTGCTCTTCACTGTCGCTTGGCACCCTACCTACAGGTACAACAGCACTGGGGATCTGTGCTTTCCCAGAGACGGAACATCTCACGGGGCTCAGTCTCGGCAAGCCTCTTTCTGAAAAGGCGAACGGTCGGATCCTTCTCCCACGACGAAGGGCCCAGCCCTGAAAGCTCTTGCTGCTCTTCACCGCCCCTTGGCACCCTACCTACAGGCACAACAGCACTGGTGATCTGTGCTTTCCCAGAGACGGAACATCTCACGGGGCTCAGTCTCGGCAGAGCCTCTTTCTGAAAAGGCGAACGGTCGGATACTTGTCCCACGAGGAAGGGCCCAGGCCTGAAAGCTCTTGCTGCTCTTCACCGTCCCTTGTGGCCCTACCTACAGGCACAACAGCACTGGGCATCCGTGCTTTCGCAGAGACGGAACATCTCGTGGCGCTACGCCTCGGCAGAGCCTCTTTTATTTGCAAAAGGCGAACGGTCGGATACTTGTCCCCCGAGGAAGGGCCCAGCCCTGAAAGCTCTTGCTGCTCTTCACCGTCCCTTGGCACCCTACCTATAGGCACAACAACACTGGGGATCTGTGCTTTCCCAGAGACGGAACATCTCACGGGGCTCAGTCTCGGCAAGCCTCTTTCTGAAAAGGCGAACGGTCGGATCCTTCTCCCACGAGGAAGGGCCCAGCCCTGAAAGCTCTTGCTGCTCTTCACCGTCCCTTGGCACCCTACCTACAGGCACAACAGCAGTGGGGATCTGTGCTTTCCCAGAGACGGAACATCTGACGGGGCTCAGTCTCGGCAAGCCTCTTTCTGAAAAGGCGAACGGTCGGATACTTGTCCCACGACGAAGGGCCCAGCCCTGAAAGCTCTTGCTGCTCTTCACCGCCCCTTGGCACCCTACCTACAGGCACAACAGCACTGGGGATCTGTGCTTTCCCAGAGACGGAACATCTCACGGGGCTCAGTCTCGGCAAGCCTCTTTCTGAAAAGGCGAACGGTCGGATCCTTCTCCCACGAGGAAGGGCCCAGCCCTGAAAGCTCTTGCTGCTCTTCACCGTCCCTTGGCACCCTACCTACAGGCACAACAGCACTGGGGATCTGTGCTTTCCCAGAGACGGAACATCTCACGGGGCTCAGTCTCGGCAAGCCTCTTTCTGAAAAGGCGAACGGTCGGATCCTTGTCCCACGAGGAAGGGCCCAGCCCTGAAAGCTCTTGCTGCTCTTCACCGCCCCTTGGCACCCTACCTACAGGCACAACAGCACTGGGGATCTGTGCTTTCCCACAGACGGAATATCTCACGGCGCTCAGTCTCGGCAAGCCTCTTTCTGAAAAGACGAACGGTGCGATCCATCTCCCCCGAGGAAGGGCCCAGCCCTGAAAGCTCTTGCTGCTCTTCACCGTCCCTTGTGGCCCTACCTACAGGCACAACAGCACTGGGGATCTGTGCTTTCCCAGAGACGGAACATCTCACGGGGCTCAGTCTCGGCAAGCCTCTTTCTGAAAAGGCGAACGGTCGGATCCTTGTCCCACGAGGAAGGGCCCAGCCCTGAAAGCTCTTGCTGCTCTTCACCGCCCCTTGGCACCCTACCTACAGGCACAACAGCACTGGGGATCTGTGCTTTCCCAGAGACGGAACATCTCACGGCGCTCAGTCTCGGCAAGCCTCTTTCTGAAGAGACGAACGGTGCGATCCATCTCCCCCGAGGAAGGGCCCAGCCCTGAAAGCTCTTGCTGCTCTTCACCGTCCCTTGTGGCCCTACCTACAGGCACAACAGCACTGGGGATCTGTGCTTTCCCAGAGACGGAACATCTCACGGGCCTCAGTCTCGGCAAGCCTCTTTCTGAAAAGGTGAACGGTCGGATCCTTCTCCCACGAGGAAGGGCCCAGCCCTGAAAGCTCTTGCTGCTCTTCACCGCCCCTTGGCACCCTACCTACAGGTACAACAGCACTGGGGATCTGTGCTTTCCCAGAGATGGAACATCTCACGGGGCTCAGTCTCGGCAAGCCTCTTTCTGAAAAGGCGAACGGTCGGATCCTTCTCCCACGACGAAGGCCCAGCCCTGAAAGCTCTTGCTGCTCTTCACCGCCCCTTGGCACCCTACCTACAGGCACAACAGCACTGGTGATCTGTGCTTTCCCAGAGACGGAACATCTCACGGGGCTCAGTCTCGGCAGAGCCTCTTTCTGAAAAGGCGAACGGTCGGATACTTGTCCCACGAGGAAGGGCCCAGCCCTGAAAGCTCTTGCTGCTCTTCACCGTCCCTTGTGGCCCTACCTACAGGCACAACAGCACTGGGCATCCGTGCTTTCGCAGAGACGGAACATCTCGTGGCGCTACGCCTCGGCAGAGCCTCTTTTATTTGGAAAAGGCGAACGGTCGGATACTTGTCCCCCGAGGAAGGGCCCAGCCCTGAAAGCTCTTGCTGCTCTTCACCGTCCCTTGGCACCCTACCTATAGGCACAACAACACTGGGGATCTGTGCTTTCCCAGAGACGGAACATCTCACGGGGCTCAGTCTCGGCAAGCCTCTTTCTGAAAAGGCGAACGGTCGGATCCTTGTCCCACGAGGAAGGGCCCAGCCCTGAAAGCTCTTGCTGCTCTTCACCGTCCCTTGGCACCCTACCTACAGGCACAACAGCACTGGGGATCTGTGCTTTCCCAGAGACGGAACATCTCACGGGGCTCAGTCTCGGCAAGCCTCTTTCTGAAAAGGCGAACGGTCGGATCCTTGTCCCACGAGGAAGGGCCCAGCCCTGAAAGCTCTTGCTGCTCTTCACCGCCCCTTGGCACCCTACCTACAGGCACAACAGCACTGGGGATCTGTGCTTTCCCACAGACGGAATATCTCACGGCGCTCAGTCTCGGCAAGCCTCTTTCTGAAAAGACGAACGGTGCGATCCATCTCCCCCGAGGAAGGGCCCAGCCCTGAAAGCTCTTGCTGCTCTTCACCGTCCCTTGTGGCCCTACCTACAGGCACAACAGCACTGGGGATCTGTGCTTTCCCAGAGACGGAACATCTCACGGGGCTCAGTCTCGGCAAGCCTCTTTCTGAAAAGGCGAACGGTCGGATGCTTCTCCCACGACGAAGGGCCCAGCCCTGAAAGCTCTTGCTGCTCTTCACTGTCCCTTGGCACCCTACCTACAGGTACAACAGCACTGGGGATCTGTGCTTTCCCAGAGACGGAACATCTCACGGGGCTCAGTCTCGGCAAGCCTCTTTCTGAAAAAGGTGAACGGTCGGATCCTTCTCCCACGAGGAAGGGCCCAGCCCTGAAAGCTCTTGCTGCTCTTCACCGTCCCTTGGCACTCTAAGTACAGGCACAACAGCACTGGGAATCTGTGCTTTCCCAGAGACGGAACATCTCACGGGGCTCAGTCTCGGCAAGCCTCTTTCTGAAAAGGCGAACGGTCGGATCCTTGTCCCACGAGGAAGGGCCCAGCCCTGAAAGCTCTTGCTGCTCTTCACCGCCCCTTGGCACCCTACCTACAGGCACAACAGCACTGGGGATCTGTGCTTTCCCAGAGACGGAACATCTCACGGGGCTCAGTCTCGGCAAGCCTCTTTCTGAAAAGGTGAACGGTCGGATCCTTCTCCCACGACGAAGGGCCCAGCCCTGAAAGCTCTTGCTGCTCTTCACTGTCCCTTGGCACCCTACCTACAGGTACAACAGCACTGGGGATCTGTGCTTTCCCAGAGACGGAACATCTCACGGGGCTCAGTCTCGGCAAGCCTCTTTCTGAAAAAGGTGAACGGTCGGATCCTTCTCCCACGAGGAAGGGCCCAGCCCTGAAAGCTCTTGCTGCTCTTCACCGTCCCTTGGCACCCTACCTACAGGCACAACAGCACTGGGCATCCGTGCTTTCGCAGAGACGGAACATCTCGTGGCGCTACGCCTCGGCAGAGCCTCTTTTTTTTGGAAAAGGCGAACGGTCGGATCCTTCTCCCACGACGAAGGGCCCAGCCCTGAAAGCTCTTGCTGCTCTTCACCGTCCCTTGGCACTCTAAGTACAGGCACAACAGCACTGGGGATCTGTGCTTTCCCAGAGACGGAACATCTCACGGGCCTCAGTCTCGGCAAGCCTCTTTCTGAAAAGGCGAACGGTCGGATCCTTGTCCCACGACGAAGGGCCCAGCCCTGAAAGCTCTTGCTGCTCTTCACTGTCCCTTGGCACCCTACCTACAGGTACAACAGCACTGGGGATCTGTGGTTTCCCAGAGACGGAATATCTCACGGCGCTCAGTCTCGGCAAGCCTCTTTCTGAAAAGACGAACGGTGCGATCCATCTGCCCCGAGGAAGGGCCCAGCCCTGAAAGCTCTTGCTGCTCTTCACCGTCCCTTGTGGCCCTACCTACAGGCACAACAGCACTGGGGATCTGTGCTTTCCCAGAGACGGAACATCTCACGGGGCTCAGTCTCGGCAAGCCTCTTTCTGAAAAGGTGAACGGTCGGATCCTTCTCCCACGACGAAGGGCCCAGCCCTGAAAGCTCTTGCTGCTCTTCACTGTCCCTTGGCACCCTACCTACAGGTACAACAGCACTGGGGATCTGTGCTTTCCCAGAGACGGAACATCTCACGGCGCTCAGTCTCGGCAAGCCTCTTTCTGAAAAAGGTGAACGGTCGGATCGTTCTCCCACGACGAAGGGCCCAGCCCTGAAAGCTCTTGCTGCTCTTCACCGTCCCTTGGCACCCTACCTACAGGCACAACAGCACTGGGGATCTGTGCTTTCCCAGAGACGGAACATCTCACGGGGCTCAGTCTCGGCAAGCCTCTTTCTGAAAAGGCGAACGGTCAGATACTTGTCCCACGAGGAAGGGCCCAGCCCTGAAAGCTCTTGCTGCTCTTCACCGCCCCTTGGCACCCTACCTACAGGCACAACAGCACTGGGCATCCGTGCTTTCGCAGAGACGGAACATCTCGTGGCGCTACGCCTCGGCAGAGCCTCTTTTTTTTGGAAAAGGCGAACGGTCGGATCCTTCTCCCACGACGAAGGGCCCAGCCCTGAAAGCTCTTGCTGCTCTTCACCGTCCCTTGTGGCCCTACCTACAGGCACAACAGCACTGGGGATCTGTGCTTTCCCAGAGACGGAACATCTCACGGGGCTCAGTCTCGGCAAGCCTCTTTCTGAAAAGGAGAACGGTCGGATCCTTCTCCTACGACGAAGGGCCCAGCCCTGAAAGCTCTTGCTGCTCTTCACCGCCCCTTGGCACCCTACCTACAGGCACAACAGCACTGGGGATCTGTGCTTTCCCACAGACGGAATATCTCACGGCGCTCAGTCTCGGCAAGCCTCTTTCTGAAAAGACGAACGGTGCGATCCATCTCCCCCGAGGAAGGGCCCAGCCCTGAAAGCTCTTGCTGCTCTTCACCGTCCCTTGTGGCCCTACCTACAGGCACAACAGCACTGGGGATCTGTGCTTTCCCAGAGACGGAACATCTCACGGGGCTCAGTCTCGGCAAGCCTCTTTCTGAAAAGGCGAACGGTCGGATCCTTCTCCCACGACGAAGGGCCCAGCCCTGAAAGCTCTTGCTGCTCTTCACTGTCCCTTGGCACCCTACCTACAGGTACAACAGCACTGGGGATCTGTGCTTTCCCAGAGACGGAACATCTCACGGGGCTCAGTCTCGGCAAGCCTCTTTCTGAAAAAGGTGAACGGTCGGATCCTTCTCCCACGAGGAAGGGCCCAGCCCTGAAAGCTCTTGCTGCTCTTCACCGTCCCTTGGCACTCTAAGTACAGGCACAACAGCACTGGGAATCTGTGCTTTCCCAGAGACGGAACATCTCACGGGGCTCAGTCTCGGCAAGCCTCTTTCTGAAAAGGCGAATGGTCGGATTCTTGTCCCACGAGGAAGGGCCCAGCCCTGAAAGCTCTTGCTGCTCTTCACCGCCCCTTGGCACCCTACCTACAGGCACAACAGCACTGGGGATCTGTGCTTTCCCAGAGACGGAACATCTCACGGGGCTCAGTCTCGGCAAGCCTCTTTCTGAAAAGGTGAACGGTCGGATCCTTCTCCCACGACGAAGGGCCCAGCCCTGAAAGCTCTTGCTGCTCTTCACTGTCCCTTGGCACCCTACCTACAGGTACAACAGCACTGGGGATCTGTGCTTTCCCAGAGACGGAACATCTCACGGGGCTCAGTCTCGGCAAGCCTCTTTCTGAAAAAGGTGAACGGTCGGATCCTTCTCCCACGAGGAAGGGCCCAGCCCTGAAAGCTCTTGCTGCTCTTCACCGTCCCTTGGCACCCTACCTACAGGCACAACAGCACTGGGCATCCGTGCTTTCGCAGAGACGGAACATCTCGTGGCGCTACGCCTCGGCAGAGCCTCTTTTTTTTGGAAAAGGCGAACGGTCGGATACTTGTCCCCCGAGGAAGGGCCCAGCCCTGAAAGCTCTTGCTGCTCTTCACCGCCCCTTGGCACTCTAAGTACAGGCACAACAGCACTGGGGATCTGTGCTTTCCCAGAGACGGAACATCTCACGGGCCTCAGTCTCGGCAAGCCTCTTTCTGAAAAGGCGAACGGTCGGATCCTTGTCCCACGACGAAGGGCCCAGCCCTGAAAGCTCTTGCTGCTCTTCACCGCCCCTTGGCACCCTACCTACAGGCACAACAGCACTGGGGATCTGTGGTTTCCCAGAGACGGAATATCTCACGGCGCTCAGTCTCGGCAAGCCTCTTTCTGAAAAGACGAACGGTGCGATCCATCTGCCCCGAGGAAGGGCCCAGCCCTGAAAGCTCTTGCTGCTCTTCACCATCCCTTGTGGCCCTACCTACAGGCACAACAGCACTGGGGATCTGTGCTTTCCCAGAGACGGAACATCTCACGGGGCTCAGTCTCGGCAAGCCTCTTTCTGAAAAGGTGAACGGTCGGATCCTTCTCCCACGAGGAAGGGCCCAGCCCTGAAAGCTCTTGCTGCTCTTCACTGTCCCTTGGCACCCTACCTACAGGTACAACAGCACTGGGGATCTGTGCTTTCCCAGAGACGGAACATCTCACGGCGCTCAGTCTCGGCAAGCCTCTTTCTGAAAAAGGTGAACGGTCGGATCGTTCTCCCACGACGAAGGGCCCAGCCCTGAAAGCTCTTGCTGCTCTTCACCGTCCCTTGGCACCCTACCTACAGGCACAACAGCACTGGGGATCTGTGCTTTCCCAGAGACGGAACATCTCACGGGGCTCAGTCTCGGCAAGCCTCTTTCTGAAAAGGCGAACGGTCAGATACTTGTCCCACGAGGAAGGGCCCAGCCCTGAAAGCTCTTGCTGCTCTTCACCGCCCCTTGGCACCCTACCTACAGGCACAACAGCACTGGGCATCCGTGCTTTCGCAGAGACGGAACATCTCGTGGCGCTACGCCTCGGCAGAGCCTCTTTTTTTTGGAAAAGGCGAACGGTCGGATCCTTCTCCCACGACGAAGGGCCCAGCCCTGAAAGCTCTTGCTGCTCTTCACCGTCCCTTGTGGCCCTACCTACAGGCACAACAGCACTGGGGATCTGTGCTTTCCCAGAGACGGAACATCTCACGGGGCTCAGTCTCGGCAAGCCTCTTTCTGAAAAGGCGAACGGTCGGATACTTGTCCCACGAGGAAGGGCCCAGCCCTGAAAGCTCTTGCTGCTCTTCACCGCCCCTTGGCACCCTACCTACAGGCACAACAGCACTGGGGATCTGTGCTTTCCCAGAGATGGAACATCTCACGGCGCTCAGTCTCGGCAAGCCTCTTTCTGAAGAGACGAACGGTGCGATCCATCTCCCCCGAGGAAGGGCCCAGCCCTGAAAGCTCTTGCTGCTCTTCACCGTCCCTTGTGGCCCTACCTACAGGCACAACAGCACTGGGGATCTGTGCTTTCCCAGAGACGGAACATCTCACGGGCCTCAGTCTCGGCAAGCCTCTTTCTGAAAAGGTGAACGGTCGGATCCTTCTCCCACGAGGAAGGGCCCAGCCCTGAAAGCTCTTGCTGCTCTTCACTGTCCCTTGGCACCCTACCTACAGGTACAACAGCACTGGGGATCTGTGCTTTCCCAGAGACGGAACATCTCACGGGGCTCAGTCTCGGCAAGCCTCTTTCTGAAAAGGCGAACGGTCGGATCCTTCTCCCACGAGGAAGGGCCCAGCCCTGAAAGCTCTTGCTGCTCTTCACCGCCCCTTGGCACCCTACCTACAGGCACAACAGCACTGGGGATCTGTGCTTTCCCAGAGACGGAACATCTCACGGGGCTCAGTCTCGGCAAGCCTCTTTCTGAAAAGGCGAACGGTCGGATACTTGTCCCACGAGGAAGGGCCCAGCCCTGAAAGCTCTTGCTGCTCTTCACCGTCCCTTGTGGCCCTACCTACAGGCACAACAGCACTGGGCATCCGTGCTTTCGCAGAGACGGAACATCTCGTGGCGCTACGCCTCGGCAGAGCCTCTTTTATTTGGAAAAGGCGAACGGTCGGATACTTGTCCCCCGAGGAAGGGCCCAGCCCTGAAAGCTCTTGCTGCTCTTCACCGTCCCTTGGCACCCTACCTATAGGCACAACAACACTGGGGATCTGTGCTTTCCCAGAGACGGAACATCTCACGGGGCTCAGTCTCGGCAAGCCTCTTTCTGAAAAGGCGAACGGTCGGATCCTTGTCCCACGACGAAGGGCCCAGCCCTGAAAGCTCTTGCTGCTCTTCACCGTCCCTTGTGGCCCTACCTACAGGCACAACAGCACTGGGGATCTGTGCTTTCCCAGAGACGGAACATCTCACGGGGCTCAGTCTCGGCAAGCCTCTTTCTGAAAAGGCGAACGGTCGGATACTTGTCCCACGAGGAAGGGCCCAGCCCTGAAAGCTCTTGCTGCTCTTCACCGCCCCTTGGCACCCTACCTACAGGCACAACAGCACTGGGGATCTGTGCTTTCCCAGAGACGGAACATCTCACGGCGCTCAGTCTCGGCAAGCCTCTTTCTGAAGAGACGAACGGTGCGATCCATCTCCCCCGAGGAAGGGCCCAGCCCTGAAAGCTCTTGCTGCTCTTCACCGTCCCTTGTGGCCCTACCTACAGGCACAACAGCACTGGGGATCTGTGCTTTCCCAGAGACGGAACATCTCACGGGCCTCAGTCTCGGCAAGCCTCTTTCTGAAAAGGTGAACGGTCGGATCCTTCTCCCACGAGGAAGGGCCCAGCCCTGAAAGCTCTTGCTGCTCTTCACTGTCCCTTGGCACCCTACCTACAGGTACAACAGCACTGGGGATCTGTGCTTTCCCAGAGACGGAACATCTCACGGGGCTCAGTCTCGGCAAGCCTCTTTCTGAAAAGGCGAACGGTCGGATCCTTCTCCCACGACGAAGGGCCCAGCCCTGAAAGCTCTTGCTGCTCTTCACCGCCCCTTGGCACCCTACCTACAGGCACAACAGCACTGGTGATCTGTGCTTTCCCAGAGACGGAACATCTCACGGGGCTCAGTCTCGGCAAGCCTCTTTCTGAAAAGGCGAACGGTCGGATACTTGTCCCACGAGGAAGGGCCCAGCCCTGAAAGCTCTTGCTGCTCTTCACCGTCCCTTGTGGCCCTACCTACAGGCACAACAGCACTGGGCATCCGTGCTTTCGCAGAGACGGAACATCTCGTGGCGCTACGCCTCGGCAGAGCCTCTTTTATTTGGAAAAGGCGAACGGTCGGATACTTGTCCCCCGAGGAAGGGCCCAGCCCTGAAAGCTCTTGCTGCTCTTCACCGTCCCTTGGCACCCTACCTATAGGCACAACAACACTGGGGATCTGTGCTTTCCCAGAGACGGAACATCTCACGGGGCTCAGTCTCGGCAAGCCTCTTTCTGAAAAGGCGAACGGTCGGATCCTTGTCCCACGACGAAGGGCCCAGCCCTGAAAGCTCTTGCTGCTCTTCACCGTCCCTTGGCACCCTACCTACAGGCACAACAGCACTGGGGATCTGTGCTTTCCCAGAGACGGAACATCTCACGGGGCTCAGTCTCGGCAAGCCTCTTTCTGAAAAGGCGAACGGTCGGATCCTTGTCCCACGAGGAAAGGCCCAGCCCTGAAAGCTCTTGCTGCTCTTCACCGCCCCTTGGCACCCTACCTACAGGCACAACAGCACTGGGGATCTGTGCTTTCCCACAGACGGAATATCTCACGGCGCTCAGTCTCGGCAAGCCTCTTTCTGAAAAGACGAACGGTGCGATCCATCTCCCCCGAGGAAGGGCCCAGCCCTGAAAGCTCTTGCTGCTCTTCACCGTCCCTTGTGGCCCTACCTACAGGCACAACAGCACTGGGGATCTGTGCTTTCCCAGAGACGGAACATCTCACGGGGCTCAGTCTCGGCAAGCCTCTTTCTGAAAAGGCGAACGGTCGGATACTTGTCCCACGACGAAGGGCCCAGCCCTGAAAGCTCTTGCTGCTCTTCACTGTCCCTTGGCACCCTACCTACAGGTACAACAGCACTGGGGATCTGTGCTTTCCCAGAGACGGAACATCTCACGGGGCTCAGTCTCGGCAAGCCTCTTTCTGAAAAAGGTGAACGGTCGGATCCTTCTCCCACGAGGAAGGGCCCAGCCCTGAAAGCTCTTGCTGCTCTTCACCGTCCCTTGGCACTCTAAGTACAGGCACAACAGCACTGGGAATCTGTGCTTTCCCAGAGACGGAACATCACACGGGGCTCAGTCTCGGCAAGCCTCTTTCTGAAAAGGCGAACAGTCGGATCCTTGTCCCACGAGGAAGGGCCCAGCCCTGAAAGCTCTTGCTGCTCTTCACCGCCCCTTGGCACCCTACCTACAGGCACAACAGCACTGGGGATCTGTGCTTTCCCAGAGACGGAACATCTCACGGGGCTCAGTCTCGGCAAGCCTCTTTCTGAAAAGGTGAACGGTCGGATCCTTCTCCCACGACGAAGGGCCCAGCCCTGAAAGCTCTTGCTGCTCTTCACTGTCCCTTGGCACCCTACCTACAGGTACAACAGCACTGGGGATCTGTGCTTTCCCAGAGACGGAACATCTCACGGGGCTCAGTCTCGGCAAGCCTCTTTCTGAAAAAGGTGAACGGTCGGATACTTGTCCCCCGAGGAAGGGCCCAGCCCTGAAAGCTCTTGCTGCTCTTCACCGTCCCTTGGCACCCTACCTACAGGCACAACAGCACTGGGCATCCGTGCTTTCGCAGAGACGGAACATCTCGTGGCGGTACGCCTCGGCAGAGCCTCTTTTTTTTGGAAAAGGCGAACGGTCGGATACTTGTCCCCCGAGGAAGGGCCCAGCCCTGAAAGCTCTTGCTGCTCTTCACCGTCCCTTGGCACCCTACCTACAGGCACAACAGCACTGGGGATCTGTGCTTTCCCAGAGACGGAACATCTCACGGGGCTCAGTCTCGGCAAGCCTCTTTCTGAAAAGGCGAACGGTCGGATACTTGTCCCACGAGGAAGGGCCCAGCCCTGAAAGATCTTGCTGCTCTTCACCCCCCTTGGCACTCTAAGTACAGGAACAACAGCACTGGGGATCTGTGCTTTCCCAGAGACGGAACATCTCACGGCGCTCAGTCTCGGCAAGCCTCTTTCTGAAAAAGGTGAACGGTCGGATCGTTCTCCCACGACGAAGGGCCCAGCCCTGAAAGCTCTTGCTGCTCTTCACCGTCCCTTGGCACCCTACCTACAGGCACAACAGCACTGGGGATCTGTGCTTTCCCAGAGACGGAACATCTCACGGGGCTCAGTCTCGGCAAGCCTCTTTCTGAAAAGGCGAACGGTCAGATACTTGTCCCACGAGGAAGGGCCCAGCCCTGAAAGCTCTTGCTGCTCTTCACCGCCCCTTGGCACCCTACCTACAGGCACAACAGCACTGGGCATCCGTGCTTTCGCAGAGACGGAACATCTCGTGGCGCTACGCCTCGGCAGAGCCTCTTTTTTTTGGAAAAGGCGAACGGTCGGATCCTTCTCCCACGACGAAGGGCCCAGCCCTGAAAGCTCTTGCTGCTCTTCACCGTCCCTTGTGGCCCTACCTACAGGCACAACAGCACTGGGGATCTGTGCTTTCCCAGAGACGGAACATCTCACGGGGCTCAGTCTCGGCAAGCCTCTTTCTGAAAAGGCGAACGGTCGGATACTTGTCCCACGAGGAAGGGCCCAGCCCTGAAAGCTCTTGCTGCTCTTCACCGCCCCTTGGCACCCTACCTACAGGCACAACAGCACTGGGGATCTGTGCTTTCCCAGAGACGGAACATCTCACGGCGCTCAGTCTCGGCAAGCCTCTTTCTGAAGAGACGAACGGTGCGATCCATCTCCCCCGAGGAAGGGCCCAGCCCTGAAAGCTCTTGCTGCTCTTCACCGTCCCTTGTGGCCCTACCTACAGGCACAACAGCACTGGGGATCTGTGCTTTCCCAGAGACGGAACATCTCACGGGCCTCAGTCTCGGCAAGCCTCTTTCTGAAAAGGTGAACGGTCGGATCCTTCTCCCACGAGGAAGGGCCCAGCCCTGAAAGCTCTTGCTGCTCTTCACTGTCCCTTGGCACCCTACCTACAGGTACAACAGCACTGGGGATCTGTGCTTTCCCAGAGACGGAACATCTCACGGGGCTCAGTCTCGGCAAGCCTCTTTCTGAAAAGGCGAACGGTCGGATCCTTCTCCCACGACGAAGGGCCCAGCCCTGAAAGCTCTTGCTGCTCTTCACCGCCCCTTGGCACCCTACCTACAGGCACAACAGCACTGGTGATCTGTGCTTTCCCAGAGACGGAACATCTCACGGGGCTCAGTCTCGGCAAGCCTCTTTCTGAAAAGGCGAACGGTCGGATACTTGTCCCACGAGGAAGGGCCCAGCCCTGAAAGCTCTTGCTGCTCTTCACCGTCCCTTGTGGCCCTACCTACAGGCACAACAGCACTGGGCATCCGTGCTTTCGCAGAGACGGAACATCTCGTGGCGCTACGCCTCGGCAGAGCCTCTTTTATTTGGAAAAGGCGAACGGTCGGATACTTGTCCCCCGAGGAAGGGCCCAGCCCTGAAAGCTCTTGCTGCTCTTCACCGTCCCTTGGCACCCTACCTATAGGCACAACAACACTGGGGATCTGTGCTTTCCCAGAGACGGAACATCTCACGGGGCTCAGTCTCGGCAAGCCTCTTTCTGAAAAGGCGAACGGTCGGATCCTTGTCCCACGACGAAGGGCCCAGCCCTGAAAGCTCTTGCTGCTCTTCACCGTCCCTTGGCACCCTACCTACAGGCACAACAGCACTGGGGATCTGTGCTTTCCCAGAGACGGAACATCTCACGGGGCTCAGTCTCGGCAAGCCTCTTTCTGAAAAGGCGAACGGTCGGATCCTTGTCCCACGAGGAAAGGCCCAGCCCTGAAAGCTCTTGCTGCTCTTCACCGCCCCTTGGCACCCTACCTACAGGCACAACAGCACTGGGGATCTGTGCTTTCCCACAGACGGAACATCTCACGGGGCTCAGTCTCGGCAAGCCTCTTTCTGAAAAGACGAACGGTGCGATCCATCTCCCCCGAGGAAGGGCCCAGCCCTGAAAGCTCTTGCTGCTCTTCACCGTCCCTTGTGGCCCTACCTACAGGCACAACAGCACTGGGGATCTGTGCTTTCCCAGAGACGGAACATCTCACGGGGCTCAGTCTCGGCAAGCCTCTTTCTGAAAAGGCGAACGGTCGGATACTTGTCCCACGACGAAGGGCCCAGCCCTGAAAGCTCTTGCTGCTCTTCACCGTCCCTTGGCACCCTACCTACAGGTACAACAGCACTGGGGATCTGTGCTTTCCCAGAGACGGAACATCTCACGGGGCTCAGTCTCGGCAAGCCTCTTTCTGAAAAAGGTGAACGGTCGGATCCTTCTCCCACGAGGAAGGGCCCAGCCCTGAAAGCTCTTGCTGCTCTTCACCGTCCCTTGGCACTCTAAGTACAGGCACAACAGCACTGGGAATCTGTGCTTTCCCAGAGACGGAACATCTCACGGGGCTCAGTCTCGGCAAGCCTCTTTCTGAAAAGGCGAACAGTCGGATCCTTGTCCCACGAGGAAGGGCCCAGCCCTGAAAGCTCTTGCTGCTCTTCACCGCCCCTTGGCACCCTACCTACAGGCACAACAGCACTGGGGATCTGTGCTTTCCCAGAGACGGAACATCTCACGGGGCTCAGTCTCGGCAAGCCTCTTTCTGAAAAGGCGAACAGTCGGATCCTTGTCCCACGAGGAAGGGCCCAGCCCTGAAAGCTCTTGCTGCTCTTCACCGCCCCTTGGCACCCTACCTACAGGCACAACAGCACTGGGGATCTGTGCTTTCCCAGAGACGGAACATCTCACGGGCCTCAGTCTCGGCAAGCCTCTTTCTGAAAAGGTGAACGGTCGGATCCTTCTCCCACGAGGAAGGGCCCAGCCCTGAAAGCTCTTGCTGCTCTTCACTGTCCCTTGGCACCCTACCTACAGGTACAACAGCACTGGGGATCTGTGCTTTCCCAGAGACGGAACATCTCACGGGGCTCAGTCTCGGCAAGCCTCTTTCTGAAAAGGCGAACGGTCGGATCCTTCTCCCACGACGAAGGGCCCAGCCCTGAAAGCTCTTGCTGCTCTTCACCGCCCCTTGGCACCCTACCTACAGGCACAACAGCACTGGTGATCTGTGCTTTCCCAGAGACGGAACATCTCACGGGGCTCAGTCTCGGCAAGCCTCTTTCTGAAAAGGCGAACGGTCGGATACTTGTCCCACGAGGAAGGGCCCAGCCCTGAAAGCTCTTGCTGCTCTTCACCGTCCCTTGTGGCCCTACCTACAGGCACAACAGCACTGGGCATCCGTGCTTTCGCAGAGACGGAACATCTCGTGGCGCTACGCCTCGGCAGAGCCTCTTTTATTTGGAAAAGGCGAACGGTCGGATACTTGTCCCCCGAGGAAGGGCCCAGCCCTGAAAGCTCTTGCTGCTCTTCACCGTCCCTTGGCACCCTACCTATAGGCACAACAACACTGGGGATCTGTGCTTTCCCAGAGACGGAACATCTCACGGGGCTCAGTCTCGGCAAGCCTCTTTCTGAAAAGGCGAACGGTCGGATCCTTGTCCCACGACGAAGGGCCCAGCCCTGAAAGCTCTTGCTGCTCTTCACCGTCCCTTGGCACCCTACCTACAGGCACAACAGCACTGGGGATCTGTGCTTTCCCAGAGACGGAACATCTCACGGGGCTCAGTCTCGGCAAGCCTCTTTCTGAAAAGGCGAACGGTCGGATCCTTGTCCCACGAGGAAAGGCCCAGCCCTGAAAGCTCTTGCTGCTCTTCACCGCCCCTTGGCACCCTACCTACAGGCACAACAGCACTGGGGATCTGTGCTTTCCCACAGACGGAATATCTCACGGCGCTCAGTCTCGGCAAGCCTCTTTCTGAAAAGACGAACGGTGCGATCCATCTCCCCCGAGGAAGGGCCCAGCCCTGAAAGCTCTTGCTGCTCTTCACCGTCCCTTGTGGCCCTACCTACAGGCACAACAGCACTGGGGATCTGTGCTTTCCCAGAGACGGAACATCTCACGGGGCTCAGTCTCGGCAAGCCTCTTTCTGAAAAGGCGAACGGTCGGATACTTGTCCCACGACGAAGGGCCCAGCCCTGAAAGCTCTTGCTGCTCTTCACTGTCCCTTGGCACCCTACCTACAGGTACAACAGCACTGGGGATCTGTGCTTTCCCAGAGACGGAACATCTCACGGGGCTCAGTCTCGGCAAGCCTCTTTCTGAAAAAGGTGAACGGTCGGATCCTTCTCCCACGAGGAAGGGCCCAGCCCTGAAAGCTCTTGCTGCTCTTCACCGTCCCTTGGCACTCTAAGTACAGGCACAACAGCACTGGGAATCTGTGCTTTCCCAGAGACGGAACATCACACGGGGCTCAGTCTCGGCAAGCCTCTTTCTGAAAAGGCGAACAGTCGGATCCTTGTCCCACGAGGAAGGGCCCAGCCCTGAAAGCTCTTGCTGCTCTTCACCGCCCCTTGGCACCCTACCTACAGGCACAACAGCACTGGGGATCTGTGCTTTCCCAGAGACGGAACATCTCACGGGGCTCAGTCTCGGCAAGCCTCTTTCTGAAAAGGTGAACGGTCGGATCCTTCTCCCACGACGAAGGGCCCAGCCCTGAAAGCTCTTGCTGCTCTTCACTGTCCCTTGGCACCCTACCTACAGGTACAACAGCACTGGGGATCTGTGCTTTCCCAGAGACGGAACATCTCACGGGGCTCAGTCTCGGCAAGCCTCTTTCTGAAAAAGGTGAACGGTCGGATACTTGTCCCCCGAGGAAGGGCCCAGCCCTGAAAGCTCTTGCTGCTCTTCACCGTCCCTTGGCACCCTACCTACAGGCACAACAGCACTGGGCATCCGTGCTTTCGCAGAGACGGAACATCTCGTGGCGGTACGCCTCGGCAGAGCCTCTTTTTTTTGGAAAAGGCGAACGGTCGGATACTTGTCCCCCGAGGAAGGGCCCAGCCCTGAAAGCTCTTGCTGCTCTTCACCGTCCCTTGGCACCCTACCTACAGGCACAACAGCACTGGGGATCTGTGCTTTCCCAGAGACGGAACATCTCACGGGGCTCAGTCTCGGCAAGCCTCTTTCTGAAAAGGCGAACGGTCGGATACTTGTCCCACGAGGAAGGGCCCAGCCCTGAAAGATCTTGCTGCTCTTCACCCCCCTTGGCACTCTAAGTACAGGAACAACAGCACTGGGGATCTGTGCTTTCCCAGAGACGGAACATCTCACGGCGCTCAGTCTCGGCAAGCCTCTTTCTGAAAAAGGTGAACGGTCGGATCGTTCTCCCACGACGAAGGGCCCAGCCCTGAAAGCTCTTGCTGCTCTTCACCGTCCCTTGGCACCCTACCTACAGGCACAACAGCACTGGGGATCTGTGCTTTCCCAGAGACGGAACATCTCACGGGGCTCAGTCTCGGCAAGCCTCTTTCTGAAAAGGCGAACGGTCAGATACTTGTCCCACGAGGAAGGGCCCAGCCCTGAAAGCTCTTGCTGCTCTTCACCGCCCCTTGGCACCCTACCTACAGGCACAACAGCACTGGGCATCCGTGCTTTCGCAGAGACGGAACATCTCGTGGCGCTACGCCTCGGCAGAGCCTCTTTTTTTTGGAAAAGGCGAACGGTCGGATCCTTCTCCCACGACGAAGGGCCCAGCCCTGAAAGCTCTTGCTGCTCTTCACCGTCCCTTGTGGCCCTACCTACAGGCACAACAGCACTGGGGATCTGTGCTTTCCCAGAGACGGAACATCTCACGGGGCTCAGTCTCGGCAAGCCTCTTTCTGAAAAGGCGAACGGTCGGATACTTGTCCCACGAGGAAGGGCCCAGCCCTGAAAGCTCTTGCTGCTCTTCACCGCCCCTTGGCACCCTACCTACAGGCACAACAGCACTGGGGATCTGTGCTTTCCCAGAGACGGAACATCTCACGGCGCTCAGTCTCGGCAAGCCTCTTTCTGAAGAGACGAACGGTGCGATCCATCTCCCCCGAGGAAGGGCCCAGCCCTGAAAGCTCTTGCTGCTCTTCACCGTCCCTTGTGGCCCTACCTACAGGCACAACAGCACTGGGGATCTGTGCTTTCCCAGAGACGGAACATCTCACGGGCCTCAGTCTCGGCAAGCCTCTTTCTGAAAAGGTGAACGGTCGGATCCTTCTCCCACGAGGAAGGGCCCAGCCCTGAAAGCTCTTGCTGCTCTTCACTGTCCCTTGGCACCCTACCTACAGGTACAACAGCACTGGGGATCTGTGCTTTCCCAGAGACGGAACATCTCACGGGGCTCAGTCTCGGCAAGCCTCTTTCTGAAAAGGCGAACGGTCGGATCCTTCTCCCACGACGAAGGGCCCAGCCCTGAAAGCTCTTGCTGCTCTTCACCGCCCCTTGGCACCCTACCTACAGGCACAACAGCACTGGTGATCTGTGCTTTCCCAGAGACGGAACATCTCACGGGGCTCAGTCTCGGCAAGCCTCTTTCTGAAAAGGCGAACGGTCGGATACTTGTCCCACGAGGAAGGGCCCAGCCCTGAAAGCTCTTGCTGCTCTTCACCGTCCCTTGTGGCCCTACCTACAGGCACAACAGCACTGGGCATCCGTGCTTTCGCAGAGACGGAACATCTCGTGGCGCTACGCCTCGGCAGAGCCTCTTTTATTTGGAAAAGGCGAACGGTCGGATACTTGTCCCCCGAGGAAGGGCCCAGCCCTGAAAGCTCTTGCTGCTCTTCACCGTCCCTTGGCACCCTACCTATAGGCACAACAACACTGGGGATCTGTGCTTTCCCAGAGACGGAACATCTCACGGGGCTCAGTCTCGGCAAGCCTCTTTCTGAAAAGGCGAACGGTCGGATCCTTGTCCCACGACGAAGGGCCCAGCCCTGAAAGCTCTTGCTGCTCTTCACCGTCCCTTGGCACCCTACCTACAGGCACAACAGCACTGGGGATCTGTGCTTTCCCAGAGACGGAACATCTCACGGGGCTCAGTCTCGGCAAGCCTCTTTCTGAAAAGGCGAACGGTCGGATCCTTGTCCCACGAGGAAAGGCCCAGCCCTGAAAGCTCTTGCTGCTCTTCACCGCCCCTTGGCACCCTACCTACAGGCACAACAGCACTGGGGATCTGTGCTTTCCCACAGACGGAACATCTCACGGGGCTCAGTCTCGGCAAGCCTCTTTCTGAAAAGACGAACGGTGCGATCCATCTCCCCCGAGGAAGGGCCCAGCCCTGAAAGCTCTTGCTGCTCTTCACCGTCCCTTGTGGCCCTACCTACAGGCACAACAGCACTGGGGATCTGTGCTTTCCCAGAGACGGAACATCTCACGGGGCTCAGTCTCGGCAAGCCTCTTTCTGAAAAGGCGAACGGTCGGATACTTGTCCCACGACGAAGGGCCCAGCCCTGAAAGCTCTTGCTGCTCTTCACCGTCCCTTGGCACCCTACCTACAGGTACAACAGCACTGGGGATCTGTGCTTTCCCAGAGACGGAACATCTCACGGGGCTCAGTCTCGGCAAGCCTCTTTCTGAAAAAGGTGAACGGTCGGATCCTTCTCCCACGAGGAAGGGCCCAGCCCTGAAAGCTCTTGCTGCTCTTCACCGTCCCTTGGCACTCTAAGTACAGGCACAACAGCACTGGGAATCTGTGCTTTCCCAGAGACGGAACATCTCACGGGGCTCAGTCTCGGCAAGCCTCTTTCTGAAAAGGCGAACAGTCGGATCCTTGTCCCACGAGGAAGGGCCCAGCCCTGAAAGCTCTTGCTGCTCTTCACCGCCCCTTGGCACCCTACCTACAGGCACAACAGCACTGGGGATCTGTGCTTTCCCAGAGACGGAACATCTCACGGGGCTCAGTCTCGGCAAGCCTCTTTCTGAAAAGGTGAACGGTCGGATCCTTCTCCCACGACGAAGGGCCCAGCCCTGAAAGCTCTTGCTGCTCTTCACTGTCCCTTGGCACCCTACCTACAGGTACAACAGCACTGGGGATCTGTGCTTTCCCAGAGACGGAACATCTCACGGGGCTCAGTCTCGGCAAGCCTCTTTCTGAAAAAGGTGAACGGTCGGATACTTGTCCCCCGAGGAAGGGCCCAGCCCTGAAAGCTCTTGCTGCTCTTCACCGTCCCTTGGCACCCTACCTACAGGCACAACAGCACTGGGCATCCGTGCTTTCGCAGAGACGGAACATCTCGTGGCGGTACGCCTCGGCAGAGCCTCTTTTTTTTGGAAAAGGCGAACGGTCGGATACTTGTCCCCCGAGGAAGGGCCCAGCCCTGAAAGCTCTTGCTGCTCTTCACCGTCCCTTGGCACCCTACCTACAGGCACAACAGCACTGGGGATCTGTGCTTTCCCAGAGACGGAACATCTCACGGGGCTCAGTCTCGGCAAGCCTCTTTCTGAAAAGGCGAACGGTCGGATACTTGTCCCACGAGGAAGGGCCCAGCCCTGAAAGATCTTGCTGCTCTTCACCCCCCTTGGCACTCTAAGTACAGGAACAACAGCACTGGGGATCTGTGCTTTCCCAGAGACGGAACATCTCACGGGCCTCAGTCTCGGCAAGCCTCTTTCTGAAAAGGCGATCGGTCGGATCCTTGTCCCACGACGAAGGGCCCAGCCCTGAAAGCTCTTGCTGCTCTTCACCGCCCCTTGGCACCCTACCTACAGGCACAACAGCACTGGGGATCTGTGCTTTCCCAGAGACGGAATATCTCACGGCGCTCAGTCTCGGCAAGCCTCTTTCTGAAAAGACGAACGGTGCGATCCATCTGCCCCGAGGAAGGGCCCAGCCCTGAAAGCTCTTGCTGCTCTTCACCGCCCCTTGGCACCCTACCTACAGGCACAACAGCACTGGGGATCTGTGCTTTCCCAGAGACGGAACATCTCACGGGGCTCAGTCTCGGCAAGCCTCTTTCTGAAAAGGCGAACGGTCGGATCCTTGTCCCACGAGGAAGGGCCCAGCCCTGAAAGCTCTTGCTGCTCTTCACTGTCCCTTGGCACCCTACCTACAGGTACAACAGCACTGGGGATCTGTGCTTTCCCAGAGACGGAACATCTCACGGGGCTCAGTCTCGGCAAGCCTCTTTCTGAAAAAGGTGAACGGTCGGATCGTTCTCCCACGAGGAAGGGCCCAGCCCTGAAAGCTCTTGCTGCTCTTCACCGTCCCTTGGCACCCTACCTACAGGTACAACAGCACTGGGGATCTGTGCTTTCCCAGAGACGGAACATCTCACGGGGCTCAGTCTCGGCAAGCCTCTTTCTGAAAAGGCGAACGGTCGGATCCTTCTCCCACGACGAAGGGCCCAGCCCTGAAAGCTCTTGCTGCTCTTCACCGCCCCTTGGCACCCTACCTACAGGCACAACAGCACTGGGGATCTGTGCTTTCCCAGAGACGGAACATCTCACAGGCCTCAGTCTCGGTAAGCCTCTTTCTGAAAAGGCGAACGGTCGGATCCTTGTCCCACGACGAAGGGCCCAGCCCTGAAAGCTCTTGCTGCTCTTCACCGTCCCTTGGCACCCTACCTACAGGCACAACAGCACTGGGGATCTGTGCTTTCCCAGAGACGGAACATCTCACGGGGCTCAGTCTCGGCAAGCCTCTTTCTGAAAAGGCGAACGGTCAGATAGTTGTCCCACGAGGAAGGGCCCAGCCCTGAAAGCTCTTGCTGCTCTTCACCGCCCCTTGGCACCCTACCTACAGGCACAACAGCACTGGGCATCCGTGCTTTCGCAGAGACGGAACATCTCGTGGCGCTACGCCTCGGCAGAGCCTCTTTTTTTTGGAAAAGGCGAACGGTCGGATACTTGTCCCCCGAGGAAGGGCCCAGCCCTGAAAGCTCTTGCTGCTCTTCACCGCCCCTTGGCACCCTACCTACAGGCACAACAGCACTGGGGATCTGTGCTTTCCCAGAGACGGAACATCTCACGGGGCTCAGTCTCGGCAAGCCTCTTTCTGAAAAGGCGAACGGTCGGATACTTGTCCCACGAGGAAGGGCCCAGCCCTGAAAGCTCTTGCTGCTCTTCACCGCCCCTTGGCACCCTACCTACAGGCACAACAGCACTGGGGATCTGTGCTTTCCCAGAGACGGAACATCTCACGGCGCTCAGTCTCGGCAAGCCTCTTTCTGAAGAGACGAACGGTGCGATCCATCTCCCCCGAGGAAGGGCCCAGCCCTGAAAGCTCTTGCTGCTCTTCACCGTCCCTTGTGGCCCTACCTACAGGCACAACAGCACTGGGGATCTGTGCTTTCCCAGAGACGGAACATCTCACGGGCCTCAGTCTCGGCAAGCCTCTTTCTGAAAAGGTGAACGGTCGGATCCTTCTCCCACGAGGAAGGGCCCAGCCCTGAAAGCTCTTGCTGCTCTTCACTGTCCCTTGGCACCCTACCTACAGGTACAACAGCACTGGGGATCTGTGCTTTCCCAGAGACGGAACATCTCACGGGGCTCAGTCTCGGCAAGCCTCTTTCTGAAAAGGCGAACGGTCGGATCCTTCTCCCACGACGAAGGGCCCAGCCCTGAAAGCTCTTGCTGCTCTTCACCGCCCCTTGGCACCCTACCTACAGGCACAACAGCACTGGTGATCTGTGCTTTCCCAGAGACGGAACATCTCACGGGGCTCAGTCTCGGCAGAGCCTCTTTCTGAAAAGGCGAACGGTCGGATACTTGTCCCACGAGGAAGGGCCCAGCCCTGAAAGCTCTTGCTGCTCTTCACCGTCCCTTGTGGCCCTACCTACAGGCACAACAGCACTGGGCATCCGTGCTTTCGCAGAGACGGAACATCTCTCGGCGCTACGCCTCGGCAGAGCCTCTTTTTTTTGGAAAAGGCGAACGGTCGGATACTTGTCCCCCGAGGAAGGGCCCAGCCCTGAAAGCTCTTGCTGCTCTTCACCGTCCCTTGGCACCCTACCTATAGGCACAACAACACTGGGGATCTGTGCTTTCCCAGAGACGGAACATCTCACGGGGCTCAGTCTCGGCAAGCCTCTTTCTGAAAAGGCGAACGGTCGGATACTTGTCCCACGACGAAGGGCCCAGCCCTGAAAGCTCTTGCTGCTCTTCACCATCCCTTGGCACCCTACCTACAGGCACAACAGCACTGGGGATCTGTGCTTTCCCAGAGACGGAACATCTCACGGGGCTCAGTCTCGGCAAGCCTCTTTCTGAAAAGGCGAACGGTCGGATCCTTGTCCCACGACGAAGGGCCCAGCCCTGAAAGCTCTTGCTGCTCTTCACCGCCCTTGGCACCCTACCTACAGGCACAACAGCACTGGGGATCTGTGCTTTCCCACAGACGGAATATCTCACGGCGCTCAGTCTCGGCAAGCCTCTTTCTGAAAAGGCGAACGGTCGGATCCTTCTCCCACGAGGAAGGGCCCAGCCCTGAAAGCTCTTGCTGCTCTTCACCGTCCCTTGGCACCCTACCTACAGGCACAACAGCACTGGGCATCCGTGCTTTCGCAGAGACGGAACATCTCGTGGCGCTACGCCTCGGCAGAGCCTCTTTTTTTTGGAAAAGGCGAACGGTCGGATACTTGTCCCCCGAGGAAGGGCCCAGCCCTGAAAGCTCTTGCTGCTCTTCACCGTCCCTTGGCACCCTACCTACAGGCACAACAGCACTGGGGATCTGTGCTTTCCCAGAGACGGAACATCTCACGGGGCTCAGTCTCGGCAAGCCTCTTTCTGAAAAGGCGAACGGTCGGATCCTTCTCCCACGAGGAAGGGCCCAGCCCTGAAAGCTCTTGCTGCTCTTCACCGCCCCTTGGCACCCTACCTACAGGCACAACAGCACTGGGGATCTGTGCTTTCCCAGAGACGGAATATCTCACGGCGCTCAGTCTCGGCAAGCCTCTTTCTGAAAAGGCGAACGGTGCGATCCATCTCCCCGAGGAAGGGCCCAGCCCTGAAAGCTCTTGCTGCTCTTCACCGCCCCTTGGCACCCTACCTACAGGCACAACAGCACTGGGGATCTGTGCTTTCCCAGAGACGGAACATCTCACGGGGCTCAGTCTCGGCAAGCCTCTTTCTGAAAAGGCGAACGGTCGGATCCTTCTCCCACGAGGAAGGGCCCAGCCCTGAAAGCTCTTGCTGCTCTTCACCGCCCCTTGGCACCCTACCTACAGGCACAACAGCACTGGGGATCTGTGCTTTCCCAGAGACGGAACATCTCACGGGGCTCAGTCTCGGCAGACCCTCTTTCTGAAAAGGCGAACGGTCGGATCCTTCTCCCACGAGGAAGGGCCCAGCCCTGAAAACTCTTGCTGCTCTTCACTGTCCCTTGGCACCCTACCTACAGGTACAACAGCACTGGGGATCTGTGCTTTCCCAGAGACGGAACATCTCACGGGGCTCAGTCTCGGCAAGCCTCTTTCTGAAAAAGGTGAACGGTCGGATCCTTCTCCCACGAGGAAGGGCCCAGCCCTGAAAGCTCTTGCTGCTCTTCACCGCCCCTTGGCACCCTACCTACAGGCACAACAGCACTGGGGATCTGTGCTTTCCCAGAGACGGAACATCTCACAGGCCTCAGTCTCGGTAAGCCTCTTTCTGAAAAGGCGAACGGTCGGATCCTTCTCCCACGAGGAAGGGCCCAGCCCTGAAAGCTCTTGCTGCTCTTCACCGTCCCTTGGCACCCTACCTACAGGCACAACAGCACTGGGGATCTGTGCTTTCCCAGAGACGGAACATCTCACGGGGCTCAGTCTCGGCAAGCCTCTTTCTGAAAAGGCGAACGGTCAGATACTTGTCCCACGAGGAAGGGCCCAGCCCTGAAAGCTCTTGCTGCTCTTCACCGCCCCTTGGCACCCTACCTACAGGCACAACAGCACTGGGCATCCGTGCTTTCGCAGAGACGGAACATCTCGTGGCGCTACGCCTCGGCAGAGCCTCTTTTTTTTGGAAAAGGCGAACGGTCGGATCCTTCTCCCACGACGAAGGGCCCAGCCCTGAAAGCTCTTGCTGCTCTTCACCGCCCCTTGGCACCCTACCTACAGGCACAACAGCACTGGGGATCTGTGCTTTCCCAGAGACGGAACATCTCACGGGGCTCAGTCTCGGCAAGCCTCTTTCTGAAAAGGCGAACGGTCGGATACTTGTCCCACGAGGAAGGGCCCAGCCCTGAAAGCTCTTGCTGCTCTTCACCGCCCCTTGGCACCCTACCTACAGGCACAACAGCACTGGGGATCTGTGCTTTCCCAGAGACGGAACATCTCACGGCGCTCAGTCTCGGCAAGCCTCTTTCTGAAGAGACGAACGGTGCGATCCATCTCCCCCGAGGAAGGGCCCAGCCCTGAAAGCTCTTGCTGCTCTTCACCGTCCCTTGTGGCCCTACCTACAGGCACAACAGCACTGGGGATCTGTGCTTTCCCAGAGACGGAACATCTCACGGGCCTCAGTCTCGGCAAGCCTCTTTCTGAAAAGGTGAACGGTCGGATCCTTCTCCCACGACGAAGGGCCCAGCCCTGAAAGCTCTTGCTGCTCTTCACTGTCCCTTGGCACCCTACCTACAGGTACAACAGCACTGGGGATCTGTGCTTTCCCAGAGACGGAACATCTCACGGGGCTCAGTCTCGGCAAGCCTCTTTCTGAAAAGGCGAACGGTCGGATCCTTCTCCCACGACGAAGGGCCCAGCCCTGAAAGCTCTTGCTGCTCTTCACCGCCCCTTGGCACCCTACCTACAGGCACAACAGCACTGGTGATCTGTGCTTTCCCAGAGACGGAACATCTCACGGGGCTCAGTCTCGGCAGAGCCTCTTTCTGAAAAGGCGAACGGTCGGATACTTGTCCCACGAGGAAGGGCCCAGCCCTGAAAGCTCTTGCTGCTCTTCACCGTCCCTTGTGGCCCTACCTACAGGCACAGCAGCACTGGGCATCCGTGCTTTCGCAGAGACGTAACATCTCGTGGCGCTACGCCTCGGCAGAGCCTCTTTTATTTGGAAAAGGCGAACGGTCGGATACTTGTCCCCCGAGGAAGGGCCCAGCCCTGAAAGCTCTTGCTGCTCTTCACCGTCCCTTGGCACCCTACCTATAGGCACAACAACACTGGGGATCTGTGCTTTCCCAGAGACGGAACATCTCACGGGGCTCAGTCTCGGCAAGCCTCTTTCTGAAAAGGCGAACGGTCGGATCCTTCTCCCACGACGAAGGGCCCAGCCCTGAAAGCTCTTGCTGCTCTTCACCATCCCTTGGCACCCTACCTACAGGCACAACAGCACTGGGGATCTGTGCTTTCCCAGAGACGGAACATCTCACGGGGCTCAGTCTCGGCAAGCCTCTTTCTGAAAAGGCGAACGGTCGGATCCTTGTCCCACGAGGAAGGGCCCAGCCCTGAAAGCTCTTGCTGCTCTTCACCGCCCCTTGGCACCCTACCTACAGGCACAACAGCACTGGGGATCTGTGCTTTCCCACAGACGGAATATCTCACGGCGCTCAGTCTCGGCAAGCCTCTTTCTGAAAAGACGAACGGTGCGATCCATCTCCCCCGAGGAAGGGCCCAGCCCTGAAAGCTCTTGCTGCTCTTCACCGTCCCTTGTGGCCCTACCTACAGGCACAACAGCACTGGGGATCTGTGCTTTCCCAGAGACGGAACATCTCACGGGGCTCAGTCTCGGCAAGCCTCTTTCTGAAAAGGCGAACGGTCGGATGCTTCTCCCACGACGAAGGGCCCAGCCCTGAAAGCTCTTGCTGCTCTTCACTGTCCCTTGGCACCCTACCTACAGGTACAACAGCACTGGGGATCTGTGCTTTCCCAGAGACGGAACATCTCACGGGGCTCAGTCTCGGCAAGCCTCTTTCTGAAAAAGGTGAACGGTCGGATCCTTCTCCCACGAGGAAGGGCCCAGCCCTGAAAGCTCTTGCTGCTCTTCACCGTCCCTTGGCACTCTAAGTACAGGCACAACAGCACTGGGAATCTGTGCTTTCCCAGAGACGGAACATCTCACGGGGCTCAGTCTCGGCAAGCCTCTTTCTGAAAAGGCGAACGGTCGGATCCTTGTCCCACGAGGAAGGGCCCAGCCCTGAAAGCTCTTGCTGCTCTTCACCGCCCCTTGGCACCCTACCTACAGGCACAACAGCACTGGGGATCTGTGCTTTCCCAGAGACGGAACATCTCACGGGGCTCAGTCTCGGCAAGCCTCTTTCTGAAAAGGTGAACGGTCGGATCCTTCTCCCACGACGAAGGGCCCAGCCCTGAAAGCTCTTGCTGCTCTTCACTGTCCCTTGGCACCCTACCTACAGGTACAACAGCACTGGGGATCTGTGCTTTCCCAGAGACGGAACATCTCACGGGGCTCAGTCTCGGCAAGCCTCTTTCTGAAAAAGGTGAACGGTCGGATCCTTCTCCCACGAGGAAGGGCCCAGCCCTGAAAGCTCTTGCTGCTCTTCACCGTCCCTTGGCACCCTACCTACAGGCACAACAGCACTGGGCATCCGTGCTTTCGCAGAGACGGAACATCTCGTGGCGCTACGCCTCGGCAGAGCCTCTTTTATTTGGAAAAGGCGAACGGTCGGATACTTGTCCCCCGAGGAAGGGCCCAGCCCTGAAAGCTCTTGCTGCTCTTCACCGTCCCTTGGCACCCTACCTACAGGCACAACAGCACTGGGGATCTGTGCTTTCCCAGAGACGGAACATCTCACGGGGCTCAGTCTCGGCAAGCCTCTTTCTGAAAAGGCGAACGGTCGGATCCTTCTCCCACGAGGAAGGGCCCAGCCCTGAAAGCTCTTGCTGCTCTTCACCGCCCCTTGGCACCCTACCTACAGGCACAACAGCACTGGGGATCTGTGCTTTCCCAGAGACGGAATATCTCACGGCGCTCAGTCTCGGCAAGCCTCTTTCTGAAAAGAAGAACGGTGCGATCCATCTCCCCCGATGAAGGGCCCAGCCCTGAAAGCTCTTGCTGCTCTTCACCGCCCCTTGGCACCCTACCTACAGGCACAACAGCACTGGGGATCTGTGCTTTCCCAGAGACGGAACATCTCACGGGGCTCAGTCTCGGCAAGCCTCTTTCTGAAAAGGCGAACGGTCGGATCCTTCTCCCACGAGGAAGGGCCCAGCCCTGAAAGCTCTTGCTGCTCTTCACCGCCCCTTGGCACCCTACCTACAGGCACAACAGCACTGGGGATCTGTGCTTTCCCAGAGACGGAACATCTCACGGGGCTCAGTCTCGGCAGACCCTCTTTCTGAAAAGGCGAACGGTCGGATACTTGTCCCACGAGGAAGGGCCCAGCCCTGAAAGCTCTTGCTGCTCTTCACCGTGCCTTGTGGCCCTACCTACAGGCACAACAGCACTGGGCATCCGTGCTTTCGCAGAGACGGAACATCTCGTGGCGCTACGCCTCGGCAGAGCCTCTTTTTTTTGGAAAAGGCGAACGGTCGGATACTTGTCCCACGAGGAAGGGCCCAGCCCTGAAAGCTCTTGCTGCTCTTCACTGTCCCTTGGCACCCTACCTACAGGCACAACAGCACTGGGGATCTGTGCTTTCCCAGAGACGGAATATCTCACGGCGCTCAGTCTCGGCAAGCCTCTTTCTGAAAAGGCGAACGGTGCGATCCATCTCCCCCGAGGAAGGGCCCAGCCCTGAAAGCTCTTGCTGCTCTTCACCGTCCCTTGGCACCCTACCTACAGGTACAACAGCACTGGGGATCTGTGCTTTCCCAGAGACGGAACATCTCACGGGGCTCAGTCTCGGCAAGACTCTTTCTGAAAAGGCGAACGGTCGGATACTTGTCCCACGAGGAAGGGCCCAGCCCTGAAAGCTCTTGCTGCTCTTCACCGTCCCTTGTGGCCCTACCTACAGGCACAACAGCACTGGGCATCCGTGCTTTCGCAGAGACGGAACATCTCGTGGCGCTACGCCTCGGCAGAGCCTCTTTTTTTTGGAAAAGGCGAACGGTCGGATACTTGTCCCCCGAGGAAGGGCCCAGCCCTGAAAGCTCTTGCTGCTCTTCACCGTCCCTTGGCACCCTACCTACAGGCACAACAGCACTGGGGATCTGTGCTTTCCCAGAGACGGAACATCTCACGGGGCTCAGTCTCGGCAGAGCCTCTTTTTTTTGGAAAAGGCGAACGGTCGGATACTTGTCCCCCGAGGAAGGGCCCAGCCCTGAAAGCTCTTGCTGCTCTTCACCGTCCCTTGGCACCCTACCTACAGGCACAACAGCACTGGGCATCCGTGCTTCCGCAGAGACGGAACATCTCGTGGCGCTACGCCTCGGCAGAGCCTCTTTTTTTTGGAAAAGGCGAACGGTCGGATCCTTCTCCCACGACGAAGGGCCCAGCCCTGAAAGCTCTTGCTGCTCTTCACCGCCCCTTGGCACCCTACCTACAGGCACAACAGCACTGGGGATCTGTGCTTTCCCAGAGACGGAACATCTCACGGGGCTCAGTCTCGGCAAGCCTCTTTCTGAAAAGGCGAACGGTCGGATACTTGTCCCACGAGGAAGGGCCCAGCCCTGAAAGCTCTTGCTGCTCTTCACCGCCCCTTGGCACCCTACCTACAGGCACAACAGCACTGGGGATCTGTGCTTTCCCAGAGACGGAACATCTCACGGCGCTCAGTCTCGGCAAGCCTCTTTCTGAAGAGACGAACGGTGCGATCCATCTCCCCCGAGGAAGGGCCCAGCCCTGAAAGCTCTTGCTGCTCTTCACCGTCCCTTGTGGCCCTACCTACAGGCACAACAGCACTGGGGATCTGTGCTTTCCCAGAGACGGAACATCTCACGGGCCTCAGTCTCGGCAAGCCTCTTTCTGAAAAGGTGAACGGTCGGATCCTTCTCCCACGAGGAAGGGCCCAGCCCTGAAAGCTCTTGCTGCTCTTCACTGTCCCTTGGCACCCTACCTACAGGTACAACAGCACTGGGGATCTGTGCTTTCCCAGAGACGGAACATCTCACGGGGCTCAGTCTCGGCAAGCCTCTTTCTGAAAAGGCGAACGGTCGGATCCTTCTCCCACGACGAAGGGCCCAGCCCTGAAAGCTCTTGCTGCTCTTCACCGCCCCTTGGCACCCTACCTACAGGCACAACAGCACTGGTGATCTGTGCTTTCCCAGAGACGGAACATCTCACGGGGCTCAGTCTCGGCAGAGCCTCTTTCTGAAAAGGCGAACGGTCGGATACTTGTCCCACGAGGAAGGGCCCAGCCCTGAAAGCTCTTGCTGCTCTTCACCGTCCCTTGTGGCCCTACCTACAGGCACAACAGCACTGGGCATCCGTGCTTTCGCAGAGACGGAACATCTCGTGGCGCTACGCCTCGGCAGAGCCTCTTTTTTTTGGAAAAGGCGAACGGTCGGATCCTTGTCCCACGAGGAAGGGCCCAGCCCTGAAAGCTCTTGCTGCTCTTCACCGTCCCTTGGCACCCTACCTATAGGCACAACAACACTGGGGATCTGTGCTTTCCCAGAGACGGAACATCTCACGGGGCTCAGTCTCGGCAAGCCTCTTTCTGAAAAGGCGAACGGTCGGATCCTTCTCCCACGACGAAGGACCCAGCCCTGAAAGCTCTTGCTGCTCTTCACCATCCCTTGGCACCCTACCTACAGGCACAACAGCACTGGGGATCTGTGCTTTCCCAGAGACGGAACATCTCACGGGGCTCAGTCTCGGCAAGCCTCTTTCTGAAAAGGCGAACGGTCGGATCCTTCTCCCACGAGGAAGGGCCCAGCCCTGAAAGCTCTTGCTGCTCTTCACCGCCCCTTGGCACCCTACCTACAGGCACAACAGCACTGGGGATCTGTGCTTTCCCACAGACGGAATATCTCACGGCGCTCAGTCTCGGCAAGCCTCTTTCTGAAAAGACGAACGGTGCGATCCATCTCCCCCGAGGAAGGGCCCAGCCCTGAAAGCTCTTGCTGCTCTTCACCGTCCCTTGTGGCCCTACCTACAGGCACAACAGCACTGGGGATCTGTGCTTTCCCAGAGACGGAACATCTCACGGGGCTCAGTCTCGGCAAGCCTCTTTCTGAAAAGGCGAACGGTCGGATGCTTCTCCCACGACGAAGGGCCCAGCCCTGAAAGCTCTTGCTGCTCTTCACTGTCCCTTGGCACCCTACCTACAGGTACAACAGCACTGGGGATCTGTGCTTTCCCAGAGACGGAACATCTCACGGGGCTCAGTCTCGGCAAGCCTCTTTCTGAAAAAGGTGAACGGTCGGATCCTTCTCCCACGAGGAAGGGCCCAGCCCTGAAAGCTCTTGCTGCTCTTCACCGTCCCTTGGCACTCTAAGTACAGGCACAACAGCACTGGGAATCTGTGCTTTCCCAGAGACGGAACATCTCACGGGGCTCAGTCTCGGCAAGCCTCTTTCTGAAAAGGCGAACGGTCGGATCCTTGTCCCACGAGGAAGGGCCCAGCCCTGAAAGCTCTTGCTGCTCTTCACCGCCCCTTGGCACCCTACCTACAGGCACAACAGCACTGGGGATCTGTGCTTTCCCAGAGACGGAACATCTCACGGGGCTCAGTCTCGGCAAGCCTCTTTCTGAAAAGGTGAACGGTCGGATCCTTCTCCCACGACGAAGGGCCCAGCCCTGAAAGCTCTTGCTGCTCTTCACTGTCCCTTGGCACCCTACCTACAGGTACAACAGCACTGGGGATCTGTGCTTTCCCAGAGACGGAACATCTCACGGGGCTCAGTCTCGGCAAGCCTCTTTCTGAAAAGGCGAACGGTCGGATCCTTCTCCCACGAGGAAGGGCCCAGCCCTGAAAGCTCTTGCTGCTCTTCACCGTCCCTTGGCACCCTACCTACAGGCACAACAGCACTGGGCATCCGTGCTTTCGCAGAGACGGAACATCTCGTGGCGCTACGCCTCGGCAGAGCCTCTTTTTTTTGGAAAAGGCGAACGGTCGGATACTTGTCCCCCGAGGAAGGGCCCAGCCCTGAAAGCTCTTGCTGCTCTTCACCGTCCCTTGGCACCCTACCTACAGGCACAACAGCACTGGGGATCTGTGCTTTCCCAGAGACGGAACATCTCACGGGGCTCAGTCTCGGCAAGCCTCTTTCTGAAAAGGCGAACGGTCGGATCCTTCTCCCACGAGGAAGGGCCCAGCCCTGAAAGCTCTTGCTGCTCTTCACCGCCCCTTGGCACCCTACCTACAGGCACAACAGCACTGGGGATCTGTGCTTTCCCAGAGACGGAATATCTCACGGCGCTCAGTCTCGGCAAGCCTCTTTCTGAAAAGAAGAACGGTGCGATCCATCTCCCCCGAGGAAGGGCCCAGCCCTGAAAGCTCTTGCTGCTCTTCACCGCCCCTTGGCACCCTACCTACAGGCACAACAGCACTGGGGATCTGTGCTTTCCCAGAGACGGAACATCTCACGGGGCTCAGTCTCGGCAAGCCTCTTTCTGAAAAGGCGAACGGTCGGATCCTTCTCCCACGACGAAGGGCCCAGCCCTGAAAGCTCTTGCTGCTCTTCACCGCCCCTTGGCACCCTACCTACAGGCACAACAGCACTGGGGATCTGTGCTTTCCCAGAGACGGAACATCTCACGGGGCTCAGTCTCGGCAGACCCTCTTTCTGAAAAGGCGAACGGTCGGATCCTTCTCCCACGACGAAGGGCCCAGCCCTGAAAGCTCTTGCTGCTCTTCACTGTCCCTTGGCACCCTACCTACAGGTACAACAGCACTGGGGATCTGTGCTTTCCCAGAGACGGAACATCTCACGGGGCTCAGTCTCGGCAAGCCTCTTTCTGAAAAAGGTGAACGGTCGGATCCTTCTCCCACGAGGAAGGGCCCAGCCCTGAAAGCTCTTGCTGCTCTTCACCGTCCCTTGGCACCCTACCTACAGGCACAACAGCACTGGGCATCCGTGCTTTCGCAGAGACGGAACATCTCGTGGCGCTACGCCTCGGCAGAGCCTCTTTTTTTTGGAAAAGGCGAACGGTCGGATACTTGTCCCACGAGGAAGGGCCCAGCCCTGAAAGCTCTTGCTGCTCTTCACCGTCCCTTGGCACCCTACCTACAGGCACAACAGCACTGGGGATCTGTGCTTTCCCAGAGACGGAACATCTCACGGGGCTCAGTCTCGGCAAGCCTCTTTCTGAAAAGGCGAACGGTCGGATACTTGTCCCACGAGGAAGGGCCCAGCCCTGAAAGATCTTGCTGCTCTTCACCGCCCCTTGGCACTCTAAGTACAGGCACAACAGCACTGGGGATCTGTGCTTTCCCAGAGACGGAACATCTCACGGGCCTCAGTCTCGGCAAGCCTCTTTCTGAAAAGGCGAACGGTCGGATCCTTGTCCCACGACGAAGGGCCCAGCCCTGAAAGCTCTTGCTGCTCTTCACCGCCCCTTGGCACCCTACCTACAGGCACAACAGCACTGGGGATCTGTGGTTTCCCAGAGACGGAATATCTCACGGCGCTCAGTCTCGGCAAGCCTCTTTCTGAAAAGACGAACGGTGCGATCCATCTGCCCCGAGGAAGGGCCCAGCCCTGAAAGCTCTTGCTGCTCTTCACCGTCCCTTGTGGCCCTACCTACAGGCACAACAGCACTGGGGATCTGTGCTTTCCCAGAGACGGAACATCTCACGGGGCTCAGTCTCGGCAAGCCTCTTTCTGAAAAGGTGAACGGTCGGATCCTTCTCCCACGAGGAAGGGCCCAGCCCTGAAAGCTCTTGCTGCTCTTCACTGTCCCTTGGCACCCTACCTACAGGCACAACAGCACTGGGGATCTGTGCTTTCCCAGAGACGGAACATCTCACGGGGCTCAGTCTCGGCAAGCCTCTTTCTGAAAAAGGTGAACGGTCGGATCGTTCTCCCACGAGGAAGGGCCCAGCCCTGAAAGCTCTTGCTGCTCTTCACCGTCCCTTGGCACCCTACCTACAGGTACAACAGCACTGGGGATCTGTGCTTTCCCAGAGACGGAACATCTCACGGGGCTCAGTCTCGGCAAGCCTCTTTCTGAAAAGGCGAACGGTCGGATCCTTCTCCCACGACGAAGGGCCCAGCCCTGAAAGCTCTTGCTGCTCTTCACCGCCCCTTGGCACCCTACCTACAGGCACAACAGCACTGGGGATCTGTGCTTTCCCAGACACGGAACATCTCACAGGCCTCAGTCTCGGTAAGCCTCTTTCTGAAAAGGCGAACGGTCGGATCCTTCTCCCACGACGAAGGGCCCAGCCCTGAAAGCTCTTGCTGCTCTTCACCGTCCTTGGCACCCTACCTACAGGCACAACAGCACTGGGGATCTGTGCTTTCCCAGAGACGGAACATCTCACGGGGCTCAGTCTCGGCAAGCCTCTTTCTGAAAAGGCGAACGGTCAGATACTTGTCCCACGAGGAAGGGCCCAGCCCTGAAAGCTCTTGCTGCTCTTCACCGCCCCTTGGCACCCTACCTACAGGCACAACAGCACTGGGCATCCGTGCTTTCGCAGAGACGGAACATCTCGTGGCGCTACGCCTCGGCAGAGCCTCTTTTTTTTGGAAAAGGCGAACGGTCGGATCCTTGTCCCACGAGGAAGGGCCCAGCCCTGAAAGCTCTTGCTGCTCTTCACCGCCCCTTGGCACCCTACCTACAGGCACAACAGCACTGGGGATCTGTGCTTTCCCAGAGACGGAACATCTCACGGGGCTCAGTCTCGGCAAGCCTCTTTCTGAAAAGGCGAACGGTCGGATACTTGTCCCACGAGGAAGGGCCCAGCCCTGAAAGCTCTTGCTGCTCTTCACCGTCCCTTGTGGCCCTACCTACAGGCACAACAGCACTGGGGATCTGTGCTTTCCCAGAGACGGAACATCTCACGGGCCTCAGTCTCGGCAAGCCTCTTTCTGAAAAGGTGAACGGTCGGATCCTTCTCCCACGAGGAAGGGCCCAGCCCTGAAAGCTCTTGCTGCTCTTCACTGTCCCTTGGCACCCTACCTACAGGTACAACAGCACTGGGGATCTGTGCTTTCCCAGAGACGGAACATCTCACGGGGCTCAGTCTCGGCAAGCCTCTTTCTGAAAAGGCGAACGGTCGGATCCTTCTCCCACGACGAAGGGCCCAGCCCTGAAAGCTCTTGCTGCTCTTCACCGCCCCTTGGCACCCTACCTACAGGCACAACAGCACTGGGGATCTGTGCTTTCCCAGAGACGGAACATCTCACGGGGCTCAGTCTCGGCAGAGCCTCTTTCTGAAAAGGCGAACGGTCGGATACTTGTCCCACGAGGAAGGGCCCAGCCCTGAAAGCTCTTGCTGCTCTTCACCGTCCCTTGTGGCCCTACCTACAGGCACAACAGCACTGGGCATCCGTGCTTTCGCAGAGACGGAACATCTCGTGGCGCTACGCCTCGGCAGAGCCTCTTTTATTTGGAAAAGGCGAACGGTCGGATACTTGTCCCCCGAGGAAGGGCCCAGCCCTGAAAGCTCTTGCTGCTCTTCACCGTCCCTTGGCACCCTACCTATAGGCACAAAAACACTGGGGATCTGTGCTTTCCCAGAGACGGAACATCTCACGGGGCTCAGTCTCGGCAAGCCTCTTTCTGAAAAGGCGAACGGTCGGATCCTTCTCCCACGACGAAGGGCCCAGCCCTGAAAGCTCTTGCTGCTCTTCACCATCCCTTGGCACCCTACCTACAGGCACAACAGCACTGGGGATCTGTGCTTTCCCAGAGACGGAACATCTCACGGGGCTCAGTCTCGGCAAGCCTCTTTCTGAAAAGGCGAACGGTCGGATCCTTCTCCCACGAGGAAGGGCCCAGCCCTGAAAGCTCTTGCTGCTCTTCACCGCCCCTTGGCACCCTACCTACAGGCACAACAGCACTGGGGATCTGTGCTTTCCCACAGACGGAATATCTCACGGCGCTCAGTCTCGGCAAGCCTCTTTCTGAAAAGACGAACGGTGCGATCCATCTCCCCCGAGGAAGGGCCCAGCCCTGAAAGCTCTTGCTGCTCTTCACCGTCCCTTGTGGCCCTACCTACAGGCACAACAGCACTGGGGATCTGTGCTTTCCCAGAGACGGAACATCTCACGGGGCTCAGTCTCGGCAAGCCTCTTTCTGAAAAGGCGAACGGTCGGATGCTTCTCCCACGACGAAGGGCCCAGCCCTGAAAGCTCTTGCTGCTCTTCACTGTCCCTTGGCACCCTACCTACAGGTACAACAGCACTGGGGATCTGTGCTTTCCCAGAGACGGAACATCTCACGGGGCTCAGTCTCGGCAAGCCTCTTTCTGAAAAAGGTGAACGGTCGGATCCTTCTCCCACGAGGAAGGGCCCAGCCCTGAAAGCTCTTGCTGCTCTTCACCGTCCCTTGGCACTCTAAGTACAGGCACAACAGCACTGGGAATCTGTGCTTTCCCAGAGACGGAACATCTCACGGGGCTCAGTCTCGGCAAGCCTCTTTCTGAAAAGGCGAACGGTCGGATCCTTGTCCCACGAGGAAGGGCCCAGCCCTGAAAGCTCTTGCTGCTCTTCACCGCCCCTTGGCACCCTACCTACAGGCACAACAGCACTGGGGATCTGTGCTTTCCCAGAGACGGAACATCTCACGGGGCTCAGTCTCGGCAAGCCTCTTTCTGAAAAGGTGAACGGTCGGATCCTTCTCCCACGACGAAGGGCCCAGCCCTGAAAGCTCTTGCTGCTCTTCACTGTCCCTTGGCACCCTACCTACAGGTACAACAGCACTGGGGATCTGTGCTTTCCCAGAGACGGAACATCTCACGGGGCTCAGTCTCGGCAAGCCTCTTTCTGAAAAAGGTGAACGGTCGGATCCTTCTCCCACGAGGAAGGGCCCAGCCCTGAAAGCTCTTGCTGCTCTTCACCGTCCCTTGGCACCCTACCTACAGGCACAACAGCACTGGGCATCCGTGCTTTCGCAGAGACGGAACATCTCGTGGCGCTACGCCTCGGCAGAGCCTCTTTTTTTTGGAAAAGGCGAACGGTCGGATACTTGTCCCCCGAGGAAGGGCCCAGCCCTGAAAGCTCTTGCTGCTCTTCACCGTCCCTTGGCACCCTACCTACAGGCACAACAGCACTGGGGATCTGTGCTTTCCCAGAGACGGAACATCTCACAGGGCTCAGTCTCGGCAAGCCTCTTTCTGAAAAGGCGAACGGTCGGATCCTTCTCCCACGAGGAAGGGCCCAGCCCTGAAAGCTCTTGCTGCTCTTCACCGCCCCTTGGCACCCTACCTACAGGCACAACAGCACTGGGGATCTGTGCTTTCCCAGAGACGGAATATCTCACGGCGCTCAGTCTCGGCAAGCCTCTTTCTGAAAAGGTGAACGGTGCGATCCATCTCCCCCGAGGAAGGGCCCAGCCCTGAAAGCTCTTGCTGCTCTTCACCGCCCCTTGGCACCCTACCTACAGGCACAACAGCACTGGGGATCTGTGCTTTCCCAGAGACGGAACATCTCACGGGGCTCAGTCTCGGCAAGCCTCTTTCTGAAAAGGCGAACGGTCGGATCCTTCTCCCACGAGGAAGGGCCCAGCCCTGAAAGCTCTTGCTGCTCTTCACCGCCCCTTGGCACCCTACCTACAGGCACAACAGCACTGGGGATCTGTGCTTTCCCAGAGACGGAACATCTCACGGGGCTCAGTCTCGGCAGACCCTCTTTCTGAAAAGGCGAACGGTCGGATACTTGTCCCACGAGGAAGGGCCCAGCCCTGAAAGCTCTTGCTGCTCTTCACCGTGCCTTGTGGCCCTACCTACAGGCACAACAGCACTGGGGATCTGTGCTTTCCCAGAGACGGAACATCTCACGGGGCTCAGTTTCGGCAAGCCTCTTTCTGAAAAGGCGAACGGTCGGATCCTTCTCCCACGAGGAAGGGCCCAGCCCTGAAAGCTCTTGCTGCTCTTCACCGTCCCTTGTGGCCCTACCTACAGGTACAACAGCACTGGGGATCTGTGCTTTCCCAGAGACGGAACATCTCACGGGGCTCAGTCTCGGCAAGCCTCTTTCTGAAAAGGCGAACGGTCGGATCCTTCTCCCACGACGAAGGGCCCAGCCCTGAAAGCTCTTGCTGCTCTTCACCGCCCCTTGGCACCCTACCTACAGGCACAACAGCACTGGGGATCTGTGCTTTCCCAGAGACGGAACATCTCACGGGGCTCAGTCTCGGCAGAGCCTCTTTCTGAAAAGGCGAACGGTCAGATACTTGTCCCACGAGGAAGGGCCCAGCCCTGAAAGCTCTTGCTGCTCTTCACCGTCCCTTGTGGCCCTACCTACAGGCACAACAGCACTGGGCATCCGTGCTTTCGCAGAGACGGAACATCTCGTGGCGCTACGCCTCGGCAGAGCCTCTTTTTTTTGGAAAAGGCGAACGGTCGGATACTTGTCCCCCGAGGAAGGGCCCAGCCCTGAAAGCTCTTGCTGCTCTTCACCGTCCCTTGGCACCCTACCTACAGGCACAACAGCACTGGGGATCTGTGCTTTCCCAGAGACGGAACATCTCACGGGGCTCAGTCTCGGCAAGCCTCTTTCTGAAAAGGCGAACGTTCGGATACTTGTCCCACGAGGAAGGGCCCAGCCCTGAAAGCTCTTGCTGCTCTTCACCGTCCCTTGGCACCCTACCTACAGGCACAACAGCACTGGGGATCTGTGCTTTCCCAGAGACGGAACATCTCACGGGGCTCAGTCTCGGCAAGCCTCTTTCTGAAAAGGCGAACGGTCGGATACTTGTCCCACGAGGAAGGGCCCAGCCCTGAAAGCTCTTGCTGCTCTTCACCGTCCCTTGGCACCCTACCTACAGGCACAACAACACTGGGGATCTGTGCTTTCCCAGAGACGGAACATCTCACGGGGCTCAGTCTCGGCAAGCCTCTCTCTGAAAAGGCGAACGGTCGGATCCTTCTCCCACGAGGAAGGGCCCAGCCCTGAAAGCTCTTGCTGCTCTTCACCGTCCCTTGGCACCCTACCTACAGGCACAACAGCACTGGGGATCTGTGCTTTCCCAGAGACGGAACATCTCACGGCGCTCAGTCTCGGCAAGCCTCTTTCTGAAAAGGCGAACGGTCGGATCCTTGTCCCACGAGGAAGGGCCCAGCCCTGAAAGCTCTTGCTGCTCTTCACCGCCCCTTGGCACCCTACCTACAGGCACAACAGCACTGGGGATCTGTGCTTTCCCAGAGACGGAACATCTCACGGGGCTCAGTCTCGGCAAGCCTCTTTCTGAAAAGGCGAACGGTCGGATCCTTCTCCCACGAGGAAGGGCCCAGCCCTGAAAGCTCTTGCTGCTCTTCACCGCCCCTTGGCACCCTACCTACAGGCACAACAGCACTGGGGATCTGTGCTTTCCCAGAGACGGAATATCTCACGGCGCTCAGTCTCGGCAAGCCTCTTTCTGAAAAGACGAACGGTGCGATCCATCTCCCCCGAGGAAGGGCCCAGCCCTGAAATCTCTTGCTGCTCTTCACCGTCCCTTGTGGCCCTACCTACAGGCACAACAGCACTGGGGATCTGTGCTTTCCCAGAGACGGAACATCTCACGGGGCTCAGTCTCGGCAAGCCTCTTTCTGAAAAGGTGAACGGTCGGATCCTTCTCCCACGACGAAGGGCCCAGCCCTGAAAGCTCTTGCTGCTCTTCACTGTCCCTTGGCACCCTACCTACAGGTACAACAGCACTGGGGATCTGTGCTTTCCCAGAGACGGAACATCTCACGGGGCTCAGTCTCGGCAAGCCTCTTTCTGAAAAAGGTGAACGGTCGGATCCTTCTCCCACGAGGAAGGGCCCAGCCCTGAAAGCTCTTGCTGCTCTTCACCGTCCCTTGGCACCCTACCTACAGGCACAACAGCACTGGGCATCCGTGCTTTCGCAGAGACGGAACATCTCGTGGCGCTACACCTCGGCAGAGCCTCTTTTTTATGGAAAAGGCGAACGGTCGGATACTTGTCCCACGAGGAAGGGCCCAGCCCTGAAAGCTCTTGCTGCTCTTCACCGTCCCTTGGCACCCTACCTACAGGCACAACAGCAGTGGGGATCTGTGCTTTCCCAGAGACGGAACATCTCACGGGGCTCAGTCTCGGCAAGCCTCTTTCTGAAAAGGCGAACGGTCGGATACTTGTCCCACGAGGAAGGGCCCAGCCCTGAAAGCTCTTGCTGCTCGTCACCGCCCCTTGGCACCCTACCTACAGGCACAACAGCACTGGGGATCTGTGCTTTCCCAGAGACGGAACATCTCACGGGGCTCAGTCTCGGCAAGCCTCTTTCTGAAAAGGCGAACGGTCGGATACTTGTCCCACGAGGAAGGGCCCAGCCCTGAAAGCTCTTGCTGCTCTTCACCGCCCCTTGGCACCCTACCTACAGGCACAACAGCACTGGGGATCTGTGCTTTCCCACAGACGGAATATCTCACGGCGCTCAGTCTCGGCAAGCCTCTTTCTGAAAAGACGAACGGTGCGATCCATCTCCCCCGAGGAAGGTCCCAGCCCTGAAAGCTCTTGCTGCTCTTCACCGTCCCTTGGCACCCTACCTACAGGCACAACAGCACTGGGGATCTGTGCTTTCCCAGAGACGGAACATCTCACGGGGCTCAGTCTCGGCAAGCCTCTTTCTGAAAAGGCGAACGGTCGGATCCTTGTCCCACGAGGAAGGGCCCAGCCCTGAATGCTCTTGCTGCTCTTCACCGCCCCTTGGCACCCTACCTACAGGCACATCAGCACTGGGGATCTGTGCTTTCCCACAGACGGAATATCTCACGGCGCTCAGTCTCGGCAAGCCTCTTTCTGAAAAGACGAACGGTGCGATCCATCTCCCCCGAGGAAGGGCCCAGCCCTGAAAGCTCTTGCTGCTCTTCACCGTCCCTTGGCACCCTACCTACAGGCACAACAGCACTGGGGATCTGTGCTTTCCCAGAGACGGAACATCTCACGGGGCTCAGTCTCGGCAAGCCTCTTTCTGAAAAAGGTGAACGGTCGGATCGTTCTCCCACGAGGAAGGGCCCAGCCCTGAAAGCTCTTGCTGCTCTTCACCGTCCCTTGTGGCCCTACCTACAGGTACAACAGCACTGGGGATCTGTGCTTTCCCAGAGACGGAACATCTCACGGGGCTCAGTCTCGGCAAGCCTCTTTCTGAAAAGGCGAACGGTCGGATCCTTCTCCCACGACGAAGGGCCCAGCCCTGAAAGCTCTTGCTGCTCTTCACCGCCCCTTGGCACCCTACCTACAGGCACAACAGCACTGGGGATCTGTGCTTTCCCAGAGACGGAACATCTCACAGGCCTCAGTCTCGGCAAGCCTCTTTCTGAAAAGGCGAACGGTCGGATCCTTCTCCCACGACGAAGGGCCCAGCCCTGAAAGCTCTTGCTGCTCTTCACCGTCCCTTGGCACCCTACCTACAGGCACAACAGCACTGGGGATCTGTGCTTTCCCAGAGACGGAACATCTCACGGGGCTCAGTCTCGGCAAGCCTCTTTCTGAAAAGGCGAACGGTCAGATACTTGTCCCACGAGGAAGGGCCCAGCCCTGAAAGCTCTTGCTGCTCTTCACCGCCCCTTGGCACCCTACCTACAGGCACAACAGCACTGGGCATCCGTGCTTTCGCAGAGACGGAACATCTCGTGGCGCTACGCCTCGGCAGAGCCTCTTTTTTTTGGAAAAGGCGAACGGTCGGATCCTTCTCCCACGACGAAGGGCCCAGCCCTGAAAGCTCTTGCTGCTCTTCACCGTCCCTTGTGGCCCTACCTACAGGCACAACAGCACTGGGGATCTGTGCTTTCCCAGAGACGGAACATCTCACGGGGCTCAGTCTCGGCAAGCCTCTTTCTGAAAAGGCGAACGGTCGGATACTTGTCCCACGAGGAAGGGCCCAGCCCTGAAAGCTCTTGCTGCTCTTCACCGCCCCTTGGCACCCTACCTACAGGCACAACAGCACTGGGGATCTGTGCTTTCCCAGAGACGGAACATCTCACGGCGCTCAGTCTCGGCAAGCCTCTTTCTGAAGAGACGAACGGTGCGATCCATCTCCCCCGAGGAAGGGCCCAGCCCTGAAAGCTCTTGCTGCTCTTCACCGTCCCTTGTGGCCCTACCTACAGGCACAACAGCACTGGGGATCTGTGCTTTCCCAGAGACGGAACATCTCACGGGGCTCAGTCTCGGCAAGCCTCTTTCTGAAAAGGTGAACGGTCGGATCCTTCTCCCACGACGAAGGGCCCAGCCCTGAAAGCTCTTGCTGCTCTTCACTGTCCCTTGGCACCCTACCTACAGGTACAACAGCACTGGGGATCTGTGCTTTCCCAGAGACGGAACATCTCACGGGGCTCAGTCTCGGCAAGCCTCTTTCTGAAAAGGCGAACGGTCGGATCCTTCTCCCACGACGAAGGGCCCAGCCCTGAAAGCTCTTGCTGCTCTTCACCGCCCCTTGGCACCCTACCTACAGGCACAACAGCACTGGTGATCTGTGCTTTCCCAGAGACGGAACATCTCACGGGGCTCAGTCTCGGCAGAGCCTCTTTCTGAAAAGGCGAACGGTCGGATACTTGTCCCACGAGGAAGGGCCCAGCCCTGAAAGCTCTTGCTGCTCTTCACCGTCCCTTGTGGCCCTACCTACAGGCACAACAGCACTGGGCATCCGTGCTTTCGCAGAGACGGAACATCTCGTGGCGCTACGCCTCGGCAGAGCCTCTTTTATTTGGAAAAGGCGAACGGTCGGATACTTGTCCCCCGAGGAAGGGCCCAGCCCTGAAAGCTCTTGCTGCTCTTCACCGCCCCTTGGCACCCTACCTACAGGCACAACAGCACTGGGCATCCGTGCTTTCCCAGAGAAGGAACATCTCACGGGGCTCAGTTTCGGCAAGCCTCTTTCTGAAAAGGCGAACGGTCGGATCCTTGTCCCACGACGAAGGGCCCAGCCCTGAAAGCTCTTGCTGCTCTTCACCATCCCTTGGCACCCTACCTACAGGCACAACAGCACTGGGGATCTGTGCTTTCCCAGAGACGGAACATCTCACGGGGCTCAGTCTCGGCAAGCCTCTTTCTGAAAAGGCGAACGGTCGGATCCTTCTCCCACGAGGAAGGGCCCAGCCCTGAAAGCTCTTGCTGCTCTTCACCGCCCCTTGGCACCCTACCTACAGGCACAACAGCACTGGGGATCTGTGCTTTCCCACAGACGGAATATCTCACGGCGCTCAGTCTCGGCAAGCCTCTTTCTGAAAAGACGAACGGTGCGATCCATCTCCCCCGAGGAAGGGCCCAGCCCTGAAAGCTCTTGCTGCTCTTCACCGTCCCTTGTGGCCCTACCTACAGGCACAACAGCACTGGGGATCTGTGCTTTCCCAGAGACGGAACATCTCACGGGGCTCAGTCTCGGCAAGCCTCTTTCTGAAAAGGCGAACGGTCGGATGCTTCTCCCACGACGAAGGGCCCAGCCCTGAAAGCTCTTGCTGCTCTTCACTGTCCCTTGGCACCCTACCTACAGGTACAACAGCACTGGGGATCTGTGCTTTCCCAGAGACGGAACATCTCACGGGGCTCAGTCTCGGCAAGCCTCTTTCTGAAAAAGGTGAACGGTCGGATCCTTCTCCCACGAGGAAGGGCCCAGCCCTGAAAGCTCTTGCTGCTCTTCACCGTCCCTTGGCACTCTAAGTACAGGCACAACAGCACTGGGAATCTGTGCTTTCCCAGAGACGGAACATCTCACGGGGCTCAGTCTCGGCAAGCCTCTTTCTGAAAAGGCGAACGGTCGGATCCTTGTCCCACGAGGAAGGGCCCAGCCCTGAAAGCTCTTGCTGCTCTTCACCGCCCCTTGGCACCCTACCTACAGGCACAACAGCACTGGGGATCTGTGCTTTCCCAGAGACGGAACATCTCACGGGGCTCAGTCTCGGCAAGCCTCTTTCTGAAAAGGTGAACGGTCGGATCCTTCTCCCACGACGAAGGGCCCAGCCCTGAAAGCTCTTGCTGCTCTTCACTGTCCCTTGGCACCCTACCTACAGGTACAACAGCACTGGGGATCTGTGCTTTCCCAGAGACGGAACATCTCACGGGGCTCAGTCTCGGCAAGCCTCTTTCTGAAAAAGGCGAACGGTCGGATCCTTGTCCCACGAGGAAGGGCCCAGCCCTGAAAGCTCTTGCTGCTCTTCACCGTCCCTTGGCACCCTACCTACAGGCACAACAGCACTGGGCATCCGTGCTTTCGCAGAGACGGAACATCTCGTGGCGCTACGCCTCGGCAGAGCCTCTTTTTTTTGGAAAAGGCGAACGGTCGGATACTTGTCCCCCGAGGAAGGGCCCAGCCCTGAAAGCTCTTGCTGCTCTTCACCGTCCCTTGGCACCCTACCTACAGGCACAACAGCACTGGGGATCTGTGCTTTCCCAGAGACGGAACATCTCGTGGCGCTACGCCTCGGCAGAGCCTCTTTTTTTTGGAATAGGCGAACGGTCGGATACTTGTCCCCCGAGGAAGGGCCCAGCCCTGAAAGCTCTTGCTGCTCTTCACCGTCCCTTGGCACCCTACCTACAGGCACAACAGCACTGGGCATCCGTGCTTCCGCAGAGACGGAACATCTCGTGGCGCTACGCCTCGGCAGAGCCTCTTTTTTTTGGAAAAGGCGAACGGTCGGATCCTTCTCCCACGAGGAAGGGCCCAGCCCTGAAAGCTCTTGCTGCTCTTCACCGTCCCTTGTGGCCCTACCTACAGGCACAACAGCACTGGGGATCTGTGCTTTCCCAGAGACGGAACATCTCACGGGGCTCAGTTTCGGCAAGCCTCTTTCTGAAAAGGCGAACGGTCGGATCCTTCTCCCACGAGGAAGGGCCCAGCCCTGAAAGCTCTTGCTGCTCTTCACCGTCCCTTGTGGCCCTACCTACAGGTACAACAGCACTGGGGATCTGTGCTTTCCCAGAGACGGAACATCTCACGGGGCTCAGTCTCGGCAAGCCTCTTTCTGAAAAGGCGAACGGTCGGATCCTTCTCCCACGAGGAAGGGCCCAGCCCTGAAAGCACTTGCTGCTCTTCACCGTCCCTTGTGGCCCTACCTACAGGCACAACAGCACTGGGCATCCGTGCTTTCGCAGAGACGGAACATCTCGTGGCGCTACGCCTCGGCAGAGCCTTTTTTTTTTGGAAAAGGTGAACGGTCGGATACTTGTCCCCCGAGGAAGGGCCCTGCACTGAAAGCTCTTGCTGCTCTTCACCGTCCCTTGGCACCCTACCTACAGGCACAACAGCACTGGGGATCTGTGCTTTCCCAGAGACGGAACATCTCACGGGGCTCAGTCTCGGCAAGCCTCTTTCTGAAAAGGCGAACGGTCGGATACTTGTCCCATGAGGAAGGGCCCAGCCCTGAAAGCTCTTGCTGCTCTTCACCGTCCCTTGGCACCCTACCTACAGGCACAACAGCACTGGGGATCTGTGCTTTCCCAGAGACGGAACATCTCACGGGGCTCAGTCTCGGCAAGCCTCTTTCTGAAAAGACGAACGGTGCGATCCATCTCCCCCGAGGAAGGGCCCAGCCCTGAAAGCTCTTGCTGCTCTTCACCGTCCCTTGTGGCCCTACCTACAGGCACAACAGCACTGGGGATCTGTGCTTTCCCAGAGACGGAACATCTCGTGGCGCTACACCTCGGCAGAGCCTCTTTTTTTTGGAAAAGGCGAACGGTCGGATACTTGTCCCACGAGGAAGGGCCCAGCCCTGAAAGCTCTTGCTGCTCTTCACCGTCCCTTGGCACTCTAAGTACAGGCACAACAGCACTGGGGATCTGTGCTTTCCCAGAGACGGAACATCTCACGGGGCTCAGTCTCGGCAAGCCTCTTTCTGAAAAGGCGAACGGTCGGATACTTGTCCCACGAGGAAGGGCCCAGCCCTGAAAGCTCTTGCTGCTCGTCACCGCCCCTTGGCACCCTACCTACAGGCACAACAGCACTGGGGATCTGTGCTTTCCCAGAGACGGAACATCTCACGGGGCTCAGTCTCGGCAAGCCTCTTTCTGAAAAGGCGAACGGTCGGATACTTGTCCCACGAGGAAGGGCCCAGCCCTGAAAGCTCTTGCTGCTCTTCACCGCCCCTTGGCACCCTACCTACAGGCACAACAGCACTGGGGATCTGTGCTTTCCCACAGACGGAATATCTCACGGCGCTCAGTCTCGGCAAGCCTCTTTCTGAAAAGACGAACGGTGCGATCCATCTCCCCCGAGGAAGGGCCCAGCCCTGAAAGCTCTTGCTGCTCTTCACCGTCCCTTGGCACCCTACCTACAGGCACAACAGCACTGGGGATCTGTGCTTTCCCAGAGACGGAACATCTCACGGGGCTCAGTCTCGGCAAGCCTCTTTCTGAAAAGGCGAACGGTCGGATCCTTCTCCCACGACGAAGGGCCCAGCCCTGAAAGCTCTTGCTGCTCTTCACTGTCCCTTGGCACCCTACCTACAGGTACAACAGCACTGGGGATCTGTGCTTTCCCAGAGACGGAACATCTCACGGAGCTCAGTCTCGGCAAGCCTCTTTCTGAAAAAGGTGAACGGTCGGATCCTTCTCCCACGAGGAAGGGCCCAGCCCTGAAAGCTCTTGCTGCTCTTCACCGTCCCTTGGCACAATACCTACAGGCACAACAGCACTGGGCATCCGGGCTTTCGCAGAGACGGAACATCTCGTGGCGTTACACCTCGGCAGAGCCTCTTTTTTTTGGAAAAGGCGAACGGTCGGATACTTGTCCCACGAGGAAGGGCCCAGCCCTGAAAGCTCTTGCTGCTCTTCACCGTCCCTTGTGGCCCTACCTACAGGCACAACAGCACTGGGGATCTGTGCTTTCCCAGAGACGGAACATCTCACGGGGCTCAGTCTCGGCAAGCCTCTTTCTGAAAAGGTGAACGGTCGGATACTTGTCCCCCGAGGAAGGGCCCAGCCCTGAAAGCTCTTGCTGCTCTTCACCGCCCCTTGGCACCCTACCTACAGGCACAACAGCACTGGGGATCTGTGCTTTCCCAGAGACGGAATATCTCACGGCGCTCAGTCTCGGCAAGCCTCTTTCTGAAAAGACGAACGGTGCGATCCATCTCCCCCGAGGAAGGGCCCAGCCCTGAAAGCTCTTGCTGCTCTTCACCGTCCCTTGGCACCCTACCTACAGGCACAACAGCACCGGGGATCTGTGCTTTCCCAGAGACGGAACATCTCACGGGGCTCAGTCTCGGCAAGCCTCTTTCTGAAAAGGCGAACGGTCGGATCCTTCTCCCACGAGGAAGGGCCCAGCCCTGAAAGCTCTTGCTGCTCTTCACCGTCCCTTGGCACCCTACCTACAGGCACAACAGCACTGGGGATCTGTGCTTTCCCAGAGACGGAACATCTCACGGGGCTCAGTCTTGGCAAGCCTCTTTCTGAAAAGCCGAACGGTCGGATCCTTCTCCCACGACGAAGGGCCCAGCCCTGAAAGCTCTTGCTGCTCTTCACCGTCCCTTGGCACTCTAAGTACAGGCACAACAGCACTGGGAATCTGTGCTTTCCCAGAGACGGAACATCTCACGGGGCTCAGTCTCGGCAGAGCCTCTTTCTGAAAAGGCGAACGGTCGGTTACTTGTCCCACGAGGAAGGGCCCAGCCCTGAAAGCTCTTGCTGCTCTTCACTGTCCCTTGGCACCCTACCTACAGGCACAACAGCACTGGGCATCCGTGCTTTCGCAGAGACGGAACATCTCGTGGCGCTACGCCTCGGCAGAGCCTCTTTTTTTTGGAAAAGGTGAACGGTCGGATCCTTCTCCCACGACGAAGGGCCCAGCCCTGAAAGCTCTTGCTGCTCTTCACTGTCCCTTGGCACCCTACCTACAGGCACAACAGCACTGGGGATCTGTGCTTTCCCAGAGACGGAATATCTCACGGCGCTCAGTCTCGGCAAGCCTCTTTCTGAAAAGGCGAACGGTGCGATCCATCTCCCCCGAGGAAGGGCCCAGCCCTGAAAGCTCTTGCTGCTCTTCACCGTCCCTTGTGGCCCTACCTACAGGCACAACAGCACTGGGCATCCGTGCTTTCGCAGAGACGGAACATCTCGTGCCGCTACGCCTCGGCAGAGCTTCTTTTATTTGGAAAAGGCGAACGGTCGGATACTTGTCCCCCGAGGAAGGGCCCTGCCCTGAAAGCTCTTGCTGCTCTTCACCGTCCCTTGGCACCCTACCTACAGGCACAACAGCACTGGGGATCTGTGCTTTCCCAGAGATGGAACATCTCACGGGGCTCAGTCTCGGCATGCCTCTTTCTGAAAATGCGAACGGTCTTATACTTATCCCACGAGGAAGGGCCCAGCCCTGAAAGCTCTTGCTGCTCTTCACCGCCCCTTGGCACCCTACCTACAGGCACAACAGCACTGCGGATCTGTGCTTTCCCAGAGACGGAACATCTCACGGGGCTCAGTCTCGGCAAGCGTCTTTCTGAAAAGGCAAACGGTCGGATCCTTCTCCCACGAGGAAGGGCCCAGCCCTGAAAGCTCTTGCTGCTCTTCACCGCCCCTTGGCACCCTACCTACAGGCACAACAGCACTGGGGATCTGTGCTTTCCCAGAGACGGAATATCTCACGGCGCTCAGTCTCGGCAAGACTCTTTCTGAAAAGGCGAACGGTGCGATCCATCTCCCCAGAGGAAGGGCCCAGCCCTGAAAGCTCTTGCTGCTCTTCACCGTCCCTTGTGGCCCTACCTACAGGCACAACAGCACTGGGCATCCGTGCTTTTGCAGAGACGGAACATCTCGTGGCGCTACGCCTCGGCAGAGCCTCTTTTTTTTGGAAAAGGCGAACGGTCGGATCCTTCTCCCACGACGAAGGGCCCAGCCCTGAAAGCTCTTGCTGCTCTTCACCGTCCCTTGTGGCCCTACCTACAGGCACAACAGCACTGGGGATCTGTGCTTTCCCAGAGATGGAACATCTCACGGGGCTCAGTCTCGGCAAGCCTCTTTCTGAAAAGGTGAACGGTCGGATCCTTCTCCCACGAGGAAGGGCCCAGCCCTGAAAGCTCTTGCTGCTCTTCACCGTCCCTTGTGGCCCTACCTACAGGTACAACAGCACTGGGGATCTGTGCTTTCCCAGAGACGGAACATCTCGTGACGCTACGCCTCGGCAGAGCCTCTTTTTTTTGGAAAAGGCGAACGGTCGGATCCTTCTCCCACGACGAAGGGCCCAGCCCTGAAAGCTCTTGCTGCTCTTCACCGCCCCTTGGCACCCTACCTACAGGCACAACAGCACTGGGGATCTGTGCTTTCCCAGAGACGGAACATCTCACGGGGCTCAGTCTCGGCAAGCCTCTTTCTGAAAAGGTGAACGGTCGGATACTTGTCCCCCGAGGAAGGGCCCAGCCCTGAAAGCTCTTGCTGCTCTTCACCGCCCCTTGGCACCCTACCTACAGGCACAACAGCACTGGGGATCTGTGCTTTCCCAGAGACGGAATATCTCACGGCGCTCAGTCTCGGCAAGCCTCTTTCTGAAAAGACGAACGGTGCGATCCATCTCCCCCGAGGAAGGGCCCAGCCCTGAAAGCTCTTGCTGCTCTTCACCGTCCCTTGGCACCCTACCTACAGGCACAACAGCACTGGGGATCTGTGCTTTCCCAGAGACGGAACATCTCACGGGGCTCAGTCTCGGCAAGCCTCTTTCTGAAAAGGCGAACGGTCGGATCCTTCTCCCACGAGGAAGGGCCCAGCCCTGAAAGCTCTTGCTGCTCTTCACCGTCCCTTGGCACCCTACCTACAGGCACAACAGCACTGGGGATCTGTGCTTTCCCAGAGACGGAACATCTCACGGGGCTCAGTCTTGGCAAGCCTCTTTCTGAAAAGGCGAACGGTCGGATCCTTCTCCCATGACGAAGGGCCCAGCCCTGAAAGCTCTTGCTGCTCTTCACCGTCCCTTGGCACTCTAAGTACAGGCACAACAGCACTGGGAATCTGTGCTTTCCCAGAGACGGAACATCTCACGGGGCTCAGTCTCGGCAGAGCCTCTTTCTGAAAAGGCGAACGGTCGGTTACTTGTCCCACGAGGAAGGGCCCAGCCCTGAAAGCTCTTGCTGCTCTTCACTGTCCCTTGGCACCCTACCTACAGGCACAACAGCACTGGGCATCCGTGCTTTCGCAGAGACGGAACATCTCGTGGCGCTAGGCCTCGGCAGAGCCTCTTTTTTTTGGAAAAGGTGAACGGTCGGATCCTTCTCCCACGACGAAGGGCCCAGCCCTGAAAGCTCTTGCTGCTCTTCACTGTCCCTTGGCACCCTACCTACAGGCACAACAGCACTGGGGATCTGTGCTTTCCCAGAGACGGAATATCTCACGGCGCTCAGTCTCGGCAAGCCTCTTTCTGAAAAGGCGAACGGTCGGATCCTTCTCCCACGAGGAAGGGCCCAGCCCTGAAAGCTCTTGCTGCTCTTCACCGTCCCTTGTGGCCCTACCTACAGGCACAACAGCACTGGGCATCCGTGCTTTCGCAGAGACGGAACATCTCGTGCCGCTACGCCTCGGCAGAGCTTCTTTTATTTGGAAAAGGCGAACGGTCGGATACTTGTCCCCCGAGGAAGGGCCCTGCCCTGAAAGCTCTTGCTGCTCTTCACCGTCCCTTGGCACCCTACCTACAGGCACAACAGCACTGGGGATCTGTGCTTTCCCAGAGACGGAACATCTCACGGGGCTCAGTCTCGGCAAGCCTCTTTCTGAAAAGGCGAACGGTCGGATCCTTCTCCCACGAGGAAGGGCCCAGCCCTGAAAGCTCTTGCTGCTCTTCACCGCCCCTTGGCACCCTACCTACAGGCACAACAGCACTGGGGATCTGTGCTTTCCCAGAGACGGAATATCTCACGGCGCTCAGTCTCGGCAAGCCTCTTTCTGAAAAGGCGAACGGTGCGATCCATCTCCCCCGAGGAAGGGCCCAGCCCTGAAATCTCTTGCTGCTCTTCACCGTCCCTTGTGGCCCTACCTACAGGCACAACAGCACTGGGCATCCGTGCTTTCGCAGAGACGGAACATCTCGTGGCGCTACGCCTCGGCAGAGCCTCTTTTTTTTGGAAAAGGCGAACGGTCGGATCCTTCTCCCACGACGAAGGGCCCAGCCCTGAAAGCTCTTGCTGCTCTTCACCGTCCCTTGTGGCCCTACCTACAGGTACAACAGCACTGGGGATCTGTGCTTTCCCAGAGACGGAACATCTCACGGGGCTCAGTCTCGGCAAGACTCTTTCTGAAAAGGCGAACGGTCGGATACTTGTCCCACGAGGAAGGGCCCAGCCCTGAAAGCTCTTGCTGCTCTTCACCGTCCCTTGTGGCCCTACCTACAGGCACAACAGCACTGGGCATCCGTGCTTTCGCAGAGACGGAACATCTCGTGGCGCTACGCCTCGGCAGAGCCTCTTTTTTTTGGAAAAGGCGAACGGTCGGATACTTGTCCCCCGAGGAAGGGCCCAGCCCTGAAAGCTCTTGCTGCTCTTCACCGTCCCTTGGCACCCTACCTACAGGCACAACAGCACTGGGGATCTGTGCTTTCCCAGAGACGGAACATCTCGTGGCGCTACGCCTCGGCAGAGCCTCTTTTTTTTGGAATAGGCGAACGGTCGGATACTTGTCCCCCGAGGAAGGGCCCAGCCCTGAAAGCTCTTGCTGCTCTTCACCGTCCCTTGGCACCCTACCTACAGGCACAACAGCACTGGGCATCCGTGCTTCCGCAGAGACGGAACATCTCGTGGCGCTACGCCTCGGCAGAGCCTCTTTTTTTTGGAAAAGGCGAACGGTCGGATCCTTCTCCCACGAGGAAGGGCCCAGCCCTGAAAGCTCTTGCTGCTCTTCACCGTCCCTTGTGGCCCTACCTACAGGCACAACAGCACTGGGGATCTGTGCTTTCCCAGAGACGGAACATCTCACGGGGCTCAGTTTCGGCAAGCCTCTTTCTGAAAAGGCGAACGGTCGGATCCTTCTCCCACGAGGAAGGGCCCAGCCCTGAAAGCTCTTGCTGCTCTTCACCGTCCCTTGTGGCCCTACCTACAGGTACAACAGCACTGGGGATCTGTGCTTTCCCAGAGACGGAACATCTCACGGGGCTCAGTCTCGGCAAGCCTCTTTCTGAAAAGGCGAACGGTCGGATCCTTCTCCCACGAGGAAGGGCCCAGCCCTGAAAGCACTTGCTGCTCTTCACCGTCCCTTGTGGCCCTACCTACAGGCACAACAGCACTGGGCATCCGTGCTTTCGCAGAGACGGAACATCTCGTGGCGCTACGCCTCGGCAGAGCCTCTTTTTTTTGGAAAAGGTGAACGGTCGGATACTTGTCCCCCGAGGAAGGGCCCAGCACTGAAAGCTCTTGCTGCTCTTCACCGTCCCTTGGCACCCTACCTACAGGCACAACAGCACTGGGGATCTGTGCTTTCCCAGAGACGGAACATCTCACGGGGCTCAGTCTCGGCAAGCCTCTTTCTGAAAAGGCGAACGGTCGGATACTTGTCCCATGAGGAAGGGCCCAGCCCTGAAAGCTCTTGCTGCTCTTCACCGTCCCTTGGCACCCTACCTACAGGCACAACAGCACTGGGGATCTGTGCTTTCCCAGAGACGGAACATCTCACGGGGCTCAGTCTCGGCAAGCCTCTTTGTGAAAAGGCGAACGGTCGGATACTTGTCCCACGAGGAAGGGCCCAGCCCTGAAAGCTCTTGCTGCTCTTCACCGTCCCTTGGCACCCTACCTACAGGCACAACAACACTGGGGATCTGTGCTTTCCCAGAGACGGAACATCTCACGGGGCTCAGTCTCGGCAAGCTTCTCTCTGAAAAGGCGAACGGTCGGATCCTTCTCCCACGAGGAAGGGCCCAGCCCTGAAAGCTCTTGCTGCTCTTCACCGTCCCTTGGCACCCTACCTACAGGCACAACAGCACTGGGGATCTGTGCTTTCCCAGAGACGGAACATCTCACGGGGCTCAGTCTCGGCAAGCCTCTTTCTGAAAAGGCGAACGGTCGGATCCTTGTCCCACAAGGAAGGGCCCAGCCCTGAAAGCTCTTGCTGCTCTTCACCGCCCCTTGGCACCCTACCTACAGGCACAACAGCACTGGGGATCTGTGCTTTCCCAGAGACGGAACATCTCACGGGGCTCAGTCTCGGCAAGCCTCTTTCTGAAAAGGCGAACGGTCGGATCCTTCTCCCACGAGGAAGGGCCCAGCCCTGAAAGCTCTTGCTGCTCTTCACCGTCCCTTGTGGCCCTACCTACAGGCACAACAGCACTGGGGATCTGTGCTTTCCCAGAGACGGAATATCTCACGGCGCTCAGTCTCGGCAAGCCTCTTTCTGAAAAGACGAACGGTGCGATCCATCTCCCCCGAGGAAGGGCCCAGCCCTGAAAGCTCTTGCTGCTCTTCACCGTCCCTTGTGGCCCTACCTACAGGCACAACAGCACTGGGGATCTGTGCTTTCCCAGAGACGGAACATCTCACGGGGCTCAGTCTCGGCAAGCCTCTTTCTGAAAAGGTTAACGGTCGGATCCTTCTCCCACGACGAAGGGCCCAGCCCTGAAAGCTCTTGCTGCTCTTCACCGTCCCTTGGCACCCTACCTACAGGTACAACAGCACTGGGGATCTGTGCTTTCCCAGAGACGGAACATCTCGTGGCGCTACAACTCGGCAGAGCCTCTTTTTTTTGGAAAAGGCGAACGGTCGGATACTTGTCCCCCGAGGAGGGGCCCAGCCCTGAAAGCTCTTGCTGCTCTTCACCGTCCCTTGGCACCCTACCTACAGGCACAACAGCACTGGGGATCTGTGCTTTCCCAGAGACGGAACATCTCACGGGGCTCAGTCTCGGCAAGCCTCTTTCTGAAAAGGCGAACGGTCGGATACTTGTCCCACGAGGAAGGGCCCAGCCCTGAAAGCTCTTGCTGCTCGTCACCGCCCCTTGGCACCCTACCTACAGGCACAACAGCACTGGGGATCTGTGCTTTCCCAGAGACGGAACATCTCACGGGGCTCAGTCTCGGCAAGCCTCTTTCTGAAAAGGCGAACGGTCGGATACTTGTCCCACGAGGAAGGGCCCAGCCCTGAAAGCTCTTGCTGCTCTTCACCGCCCCTTGGCACCCTACCTACAGGCACAACAGCACTGGGGATCTGTGCTTTCCCAGAGACGGAATATCTCACGGCGCTCAGTCTCGGCAAGCCTCTTTCTGAAAAGACGAACGGTGCGATCCATCTCCCCCGAGGAAGGGCCCAGCCCTGAAAGCTCTTGCTGCTCTTCACCGTCCCTTGGCACCCTACCTACAGGCACAACAGCACTGGGGATCTGTGCTTTCCCAGAGACGGAACATCTCACGGGGCTCAGTCTCGGCAAGCCTCTTTCTGAAAAGGCGAACGGTCGGATCCTTCTCCCACGACGAAGGGCCCAGCCCTGAAAGCTCTTGCTGCTCTTCACTGTCCCTTGGCACCCTACCTACAGGTACAACAGCACTGGGGATCTGTGCTTTCCCAGAGACGGAACATCTCACGGAGCTCAGTCTCGGCAAGCCTCTTTCTGAAAAAGGTGAACGGTCGGATCCTTCTCCCACGAGGAAGGGCCCAGCCCTGAAAGCTCTTGCTGCTCTTCACCGTCCCTTGGCACAATACCTACAGGCACAACAGCACTGGGCATCCGGGCTTTCGCAGAGACGGAACATCTCGTGGCGCTACACCTCGGCAGAGCCTCTTTTTTTTGGAAAAGGCGAACGGTCGGATACTTGTCCCACGAGGAAGGGCCCAGCCCTGAAAGCTCTTGCTGCTCTTCACCGTCCCTTGGCACCCTACCTACAGGCACAACAGCACTGGGGATCTGTGCTTTCCCAGAGACGGAACATCTCACGGGGCTCAGTCTCGGCAAGCCTCTTTCTGAAAAGGTGAACGGTCGGATACTTGTCCCCCGAGGAAGGGCCCAGCCCTGAAAGCTCTTGCTGCTCTTCACCGCCCCTTGGCACCCTACCTACAGGCACAACAGCACTGGGGATCTGTGCTTTCCCAGAGACGGAATATCTCACGGCGCTCAGTCTCGGCAAGCCTCTTTCTGAAAAGACGAACGGTGCGATCCATCTCCCCCGAGGAAGGGCCCAGCCCTGAAAGCTCTTGCTGCTCTTCACCGTCCCTTGGCACCCTACCTACAGGCACAACAGCACTGGGGATCTGTGCTTTCCCAGAGACGGAACATCTCACGGGGCTCAGTCTCGGCAAGCCTCTTTCTGAAAAGGCGAACGGTCGGATCCTTCTCCCACGAGGAAGGGCCCAGCCCTGAAAGCTCTTGCTGCTCTTCACCGTCCCTTGGCACCCTACCTACAGGCACAACAGCACTGGGGATCTGTGCTTTCCCAGAGACGGAACATCTCACGGGGCTCAGTCTTGGCAAGCCTCTTTCTGAAAAGCCGAACGGTCGGATCCTTCTCCCACGACGAAGGGCCCAGCCCTGAAAGCTCTTGCTGCTCTTCACCGTCCCTTGGCACTCTAAGTACAGGCACAACAGCACTGGGAATCTGTGCTTTCCCAGAGACGGAACATCTCACGGGGCTCAGTCTCGGCAGAGCCTCTTTCTGAAAAGGCGAACGGTCGGTTACTTGTCCCACGAGGAAGGGCCCAGCCCTGAAAGCTCTTGCTGCTCTTCACTGTCCCTTGGCACCCTACCTACAGGCACAACAGCACTGGGCATCCGTGCTTTCGCAGAGACGGAACATCTCGTGGCGCTAGGCCTCGGCAGAGCCTCTTTTTTTTGGAAAAGGTGAACGGTCGGATCCTTCTCCCACGACGAAGGGCCCAGCCCTGAAAGCTCTTGCTGCTCTTCACTGTCCCTTGGCACCCTACCTACAGGCACAACAGCACTGGGGATCTGTGCTTTCCCAGAGACGGAATATCTCACGGCGCTCAGTCTCGGCAAGCCTCTTTCTGAAAAGGCGAACGGTCGGATCCTTCTCCCACGAGGAAGGGCCCAGCCCTGAAAGCTCTTGCTGCTCTTCACCGTCCCTTGTGGCCCTACCTACAGGCACAACAGCACTGGGCATCCGTGCTTTCGCAGAGACGGAACATCTCGTGCCGCTACGCCTCGGCAGAGCTTCTTTTATTTGGAAAAGGCGAACGGTCGGATACTTGTCCCCCGAGGAAGGGCCCTGCCCTGAAAGCTCTTGCTGCTCTTCACCGTCCCTTGGCACCCTACCTACAGGCACAACAGCACTGGGGATCTGTGCTTTCCCAGAGACGGAACATCTCACGGGGCTCAGTCTCGGCATGCCTCTTTCTGAAAATGCGAACGGTCTTATACTTATCCCACGAGGAAGGGCCCAGCCCTGAAAGCTCTTGCTGCTCTTCACCGCCCCTTGGCACCCTACCTACAGGCACAACAGCACTGCGGATCTGTGCTTTCCCAGAGACGGAACATCTCACGGGGCTCAGTCTCGGCAAGCCTCTTTCTGAAAAGGCGAACGGTCGGATCCTTCTCCCACGAGGAAGGGCCCAGCCCTGAAAGCTCTTGCTGCTCTTCACCGCCCCTTGGCACCCTACCTACAGGCACAACAGCACTGGGGATCTGTGCTTTCCCAGAGACGGAATATCTCACGGCGCTCAGTCTCGGCAAGACTCTTTCTGAAAAGGCGAACGGTGCGATCCATCTCCCCAGAGGAAGGGCCCAGCCCTGAAAGCTCTTGCTGCTCTTCACCGTCCCTTGTGGCCCTACCTACAGGCACAACAGCACTGGGCATCCGTGCTTTTGCAGAGACGGAACATCTCGTGGCGCTACGCCTCGGCAGAGCCTCTTTTTTTTGGAAAAGGCGAACGGTCGGATCCTTCTCCCACGACGAAGGGCCCAGCCCTGAAAGCTCTTGCTGCTCTTCACCGTCCCTTGTGGCCCTACCTACAGGCACAACAGCACTGGGGATCTGTGCTTTCCCAGAGATGGAACATCTCACGGGGCTCAGTCTCGGCAAGCCTCTTTCTGAAAAGGTGAACGGTCGGATCCTTCTCCGACGAGGAAGGGCCCAGCCCTGAAAGCTCTTGCTGCTCTTCACCGTCCCTTGTGGCCCTACCTACAGGTACAACAGCACTGGGGATCTGTGCTTTCCCAGAGACGGAACATCTCACGGGGCTCAGTCTCGGCAAGCCTCTTTCTGAAAAGGCGAACGGTCGGATCCTTGTCCCACGAGGAAGGGCCCAGCCCTGAAAGCTCTTGCTGCTCTTCACCGTCCCTTGGCACCCTACCTACAGGCACAACAGCACTGGGGATCTGTGCTTTCCCAGAGACGGAACATCTCACGGGGCTCAGTCTCGGCAAGCCTCTTTCTGAAAAGGCGAACGGTCGGATCCTTCTCCCACGAGGAAGGGCCCAGCCCTGAAAGCTCTTGCTGCTCTTCACCGCCCCTTGGCACCCTACCTACAGGCACAACAGCACTGGGGATCTGTGCTTTCCCAGAGACGGAACATCTCACGGGGCTCAGTCTCGGCAAGCCTCTTTCTGAAAAGGCGAACGGTCGGATCCTTCTCCCACGAGGAAGGGCCCAGCCCTGAAAGCTCTTGCTGCTCTTCACCGTCCCTTGTGGCCCTACCTACAGGCACAACAGCACTGGGCATCCGTGCTTTCGCAGAGACGGAACATCTCGTGACGCTACGCCTCGGCAGAGCCTCTTTTTTTTGGAAAAGGCGAACGGTCGGATCCTTCTCCCACGACGAAGGGCCCAGCCCTGAAAGCTCTTGCTGCTCTTCACTGTCCCTTGGCACCCTACCTACAGGCACAACAGCACTGGGGATCTGTGCTTTCCCAGAGACGGAATATCTCACGGCGCTCAGTCTCGGCAAGCCTCTTTCTGAAAAGGCGAACGGTGCGATCCATCTCCCCCGAGGAAGGGCCCAGCCCTGAAAGCTCTTGCTGCTCTTCACCGTCCCTTGTGGCCCTACCTACAGGCACAACAGCACTGGGCATCCGTGCTTCGCAGAGACGGAACATCTCGTGGCGCTACGCCTCGGCAGAGCCTCTTTATTTTGGAAAAGGCGAACGGTCGGATACTTGTCCCCCGAGGAGGGGCCCAGCCCTGAAAGCTCTTGCTGCTCTTCACCGTCCCTTGGCACCCTACCTACAGGCACAACAGCACTGGGGATCTGTGCTTTCCCAGAGACGGAACATCTCACGGGGCTCAGTCTCGGCAAGCCTCTTTCTGAAAAGGTGAACGGTCGGATACTTGTCCCCCGAGGAAGGGCCCAGCCCTGAAAGCTCTTGCTGCTCTTCACCGCCCCTTGGCACCCTACCTACAGGCACAACAGCACTGGGGATCTGTGCTTTCCCAGAGACGGAATATCTCACGGCGCTCAGTCTCGGCAAGCCTCTTTCTGAAAAGACGAACGGTGCGATCCATCTCCCCCGAGGAAGGGCCCAGCCCTGAAAGCTCTTGCTGCTCTTCACCGTCCCTTGGCACCCTACCTACAGGCACAACAGCACTGGGGATCTGTGCTTTCCCAGAGACGGAACATCTCACGGGGCTCAGTCTCGGCAAGCCTCTTTCTGAAAAGGCGAACGGTCGGATCCTTCTCCCACGAGGAAGGGCCCAGCCCTGAAAGCTCTTGCTGCTCTTCACCGTCCCTTGGCACCCTACCTACAGGCACAACAGCACTGGGGATCTGTGCTTTCCCAGAGACGGAACATCTCACGGGGCTCAGTCTTGGCAAGCCTCTTTCTGAAAAGGCGAACGGTCGGATCCTTCTCCCACGACGAAGGGCCCAGCCCTGAAAGCTCTTGCTGCTCTTCACCGTCCCTTGGCACTCTAAGTACAGGCACAACAGCACTGGGAATCTGTGCTTTCCCAGAGACGGAACATCTCACGGGGCTCAGTCTCGGCAGAGCCTCTTTCTGAAAAGGCGAACGGTCGGTTACTTGTCCCACGAGGAAGGGCCCAGCCCTGAAAGCTCTTGCTGCTCTTCACTGTCCCTTGGCACCCTACCTACAGGCACAACAGCACTGGGCATCCGTGCTTTCGCAGAGACGGAACATCTCGTGGCGCTAGGCCTCGGCAGAGCCTCTTTTTTTTGGAAAAGGTGAACGGTCGGATCCTTCTCCCACGACGAAGGGCCCAGCCCTGAAAGCTCTTGCTGCTCTTCACTGTCCCTTGGCACCCTACCTACAGGCACAACAGCACTGGGGATCTGTGCTTTCCCAGAGACGGAATATCTCACGGCGCTCAGTCTCGGCAAGCCTCTTTCTGAAAAGGCGAACGGTCGGATCCTTCTCCCACGAGGAAGGGCCCAGCCCTGAAAGCTCTTGCTGCTCTTCACCGTCCCTTGTGGCCCTACCTACAGGCACAACAGCACTGGGCATCCGTGCTTTCGCAGAGACGGAACATCTCGTGCCGCTACGCCTCGGCAGAGCTTCTTTTATTTGGAAAAGGCGAACGGTCGGATACTTGTCCCCCGAGGAAGGGCCCTGCCCTGAAAGCTCTTGCTGCTCTTCACCGTCCCTTGGCACCCTACCTACAGGCACAACAGCACTGGGGATCTGTGCTTTCCCAGAGACGGAACATCTCACGGGGCTCAGTCTCGGCATGCCTCTTTCTGAAAATGCGAACGGTCTTATACTTATCCCACGAGGAAGGGCCCAGCCCTGAAAGCTCTTGCTGCTCTTCACCGCCCCTTGGCACCCTACCTACAGGCACAACAGCACTGCGGATCTGTGCTTTCCCAGAGACGGAACATCTCACGGGGCTCAGTCTCGGCAAGCCTCTTTCTGAAAAGGCGAACGGTCGGATCCTTCTCCCACGAGGAAGGGCCCAGCCCTGAAAGCTCTTGCTGCTCTTCACCGCCCCTTGGCACCCTACCTACAGGCACAACAGCACTGGGGATCTGTGCTTTCCCAGAGACGGAATATCTCACGGCGCTCAGTCTCGGCAAGACTCTTTCTGAAAAGGCGAACGGTGCGATCCATCTCCCCCGAGGAAGGGCCCAGCCCTGAAAGCTCTTGCTGCTCTTCACCATCCCTTGTGGCCCTACCTACAGGCACAACAGCACTGGGCATCCGTGCTTTTGCAGATACGGAACATCTCGTGGCGCTACGCCTCGGCAGAGCCTCTTTTTTTTGGAAAAGGCGAACGGTCGGATCCTTCTCCCACGACGAAGGGCCCAGCCCTGAAAGCTCTTGCTGCTCTTCACCGTCCCTTGTGGCCCTACCTACAGGCACAACAGCACTGGGGATCTGTGCTTTCCCAGAGATGGAACATCTCACGAGGCTCAGTCTCGGCAAGCCTCTTTCTGAAAAGGTGAACGGTCGGATCCTTCTCCCACGAGGAAGGGCCCAGCCCTGAAAGCTCTTGCTGCTCTTCACCGTCCCTTGTGGCCCTACCTACAGGTACAACAGCACTGGGGATCTGTGCTTTCCCAGAGACGGAACATCTCACGGGGCTCAGTCTCGGCAAGCCTCTTTCTGAAAAGGCGAACGGTCGGATCCTTGTCCCACGAGGAAGGGCCCAGCCCTGAAAGCTCTTGCTGCTCTTCACCCTCCCTTGTGGCCCTACCTACAGGCACAACAGCACTGGGCATCCGTGCTTTCGCAGAGACGGAACATCTCGTGACGCTACGCCTCGGCAGAGCCTCTTTTTTTTGGAAAAGGCGAACGGTCGGATCCTTCTCCCACGACGAAGGGCCCAGCCCTGAAAGCTCTTGCTGCTCTTCACTGTCCCTTGGCACCCTACCTACAGGCACAACAGCACTGGGGATCTGTGCTTTCCCAGAGACGGAATATCTCACGGCGCTCAGTCTCGGCAAGCCTCTTTCTGAAAAGGCGAACGGTGCGATCCATCTCCCCCGAGGAAGGGCCCAGCCCTGAAAGCTCTTGCTGCTCTTCACCGTCCCTTGTGGCCCTACCTACAGGCACAACAGCACTGGGCATCCGTGCTTCGCAGAGACGGAACATCTCGTGGCGCTACGCCTCGGCAGAGCCTCTTTATTTTGGAAAAGGCGAACGGTCGGATACTTGTCCCCCGAGGAGGGGCCCAGCCCTGAAAGCTCTTGCTGCTCTTCACCGTCCCTTGGCACCCTACCTACAGGCACAACAGCACTGGGGATCTGTGCTTTCCCAGAGACGGAACATCTCACGGGGCTCAGTCTCGGCAAGCCTCTTTCTGAAAAGGTGAACGGTCGGATACTTGTCCCCCGAGGAAGGGCCCAGCCCTGAAAGCTCTTGCTGCTCTTCACCGCCCCTTGGCACCCTACCTACAGGCACAACAGCACTGGGGATCTGTGCTTTCCCAGAGACGGAATATCTCACGGCGCTCAGTCTCGGCAAGCCTCTTTCTGAAAAGACGAACGGTGCGATCCATCTCCCCCGAGGAAGGGCCCAGCCCTGAAAGCTCTTGCTGCTCTTCACCGTCCCTTGGCACCCTACCTACAGGCACAACAGCACTGGGGATCTGTGCTTTCCCAGAGACGGAACATCTCACGGGGCTCAGTCTCGGCAAGCCTCTTTCTGAAAAGGCGAACGGTCGGATCCTTCTCCCACGAGGAAGGGCCCAGCCCTGAAAGCTCTTGCTGCTCTTCACCGTCCCTTGGCACCCTACCTACAGGCACAACAGCACTGGGGATCTGTGCTTTCCCAGAGACGGAACATCTCACGGGGCTCAGTCTTGGCAAGCCTCTTTCTGAAAAGGCGAACGGTCGGATCCTTCTCCCACGACGAAGGGCCCAGCCCTGAAAGCTCTTGCTGCTCTTCACCGTCCCTTGGCACTCTAAGTACAGGCACAACAGCACTGGGAATCTGTGCTTTCCCAGAGACGGAACATCTCACGGGGCTCAGTCTCGGCAGAGCCTCTTTCTGAAAAGGCGAACGGTCGGTTACTTGTCCCACGAGGAAGGGCCCAGCCCTGAAAGCTCTTGCTGCTCTTCACTGTCCCTTGGCACCCTACCTACAGGCACAACAGCACTGGGCATCCGTGCTTTCGCAGAGACGGAACATCTCGTGGCGCTAGGCCTCGGCAGAGCCTCTTTTTTTTGGAAAAGGTGAACGGTCGGATCCTTCTCCCACGACGAAGGGCCCAGCCCTGAAAGCTCTTGCTGCTCTTCACTGTCCCTTGGCACCCTACCTACAGGCACAACAGCACTGGGGATCTGTGCTTTCCCAGAGACGGAATATCTCACGGCGCTCAGTCTCGGCAAGCCTCTTTCTGAAAAGGCGAACGGTCGGATCCTTCTCCCACGAGGAAGGGCCCAGCCCTGAAAGCTCTTGCTGCTCTTCACCGTCCCTTGTGGCCCTACCTACAGGCACAACAGCACTGGGCATCCGTGCTTTCGCAGAGACGGAACATCTCGTGCCGCTACGCCTCGGCAGAGCTTCTTTTATTTGGAAAAGGCGAACGGTCGGATACTTGTCCCCCGAGGAAGGGCCCTGCCCTGAAAGCTCTTGCTGCTCTTCACCGTCCCTTGGCACCCTACCTACAGGCACAACAGCACTGGGGATCTGTGCTTTCCCAGAGACGGAACATCTCACGGGGCTCAGTCTCGGCATGCCTCTTTCTGAAAATGCGAACGGTCTTATACTTATCCCACGAGGAAGGGCCCAGCCCTGAAAGCTCTTGCTGCTCTTCACCGCCCCTTGGCACCCTACCTACAGCCACAACAGCACTGCGGATCTGTGCTTTCCCAGAGACGGAACATCTCACGGGGCTCAGTCTCGGCAAGCCTCTTTCTGAAAAGGCGAACGGTCGGATCCTTCTCCCACGAGGAAGGGCCCAGCCCTGAAAGCTCTTGCTGCTCTTCACCGCCCCTTGGCACCCTACCTACAGGCACAACAGCACTGGGGATCTGTGCTTTCCCAGAGACGGAATATCTCACGGCGCTCAGTCTCGGCAAGACTCTTTCTGAAAAGGCGAACGGTGCGATCCATCTCCCCAGAGGAAGGGCCCAGCCCTGAAAGCTCTTGCTGCTCTTCACCGTCCCTTGTGGCCCTACCTACAGGCACAACAGCACTGGGCATCCGTGCTTTTGCAGAGACGGAACATCTCGTGGCGCTACGCCTCGGCAGAGCCTCTTTTTTTTGGAAAAGGCGAACGGTCGGATCCTTCTCCCACGACGAAGGGCCCAGCCCTGAAAGCTCTTGCTGCTCTTCACCGTCCCTTGGCACCCTGCCTACAGGCACAACAGCACTGGGGATCTGTGCTTTCCCAGAGACGGAACATCTCACGGGGCTCAGTCTCGGCAAGCCTCTTTCTGAAAAGGTGAACGGTCGGATACTTGTCCCCCGAGGAAGGGCCCAGCCCTGAAAGCTCTTGCTGCTCTTCACCGCCCCTTGGCACCCTACCTACAGGCACAACAGCACTGGGGATCTGTGCTTTCCCAGAGACGGAATATCTCACGGCGCTCAGTCTCGGCAAGCCTCTTTCTGAAAAGACGAACGGTGCGATCCATCTCCCCCGAGGAAGGGCCCAGCCCTGAAAGCTCTTGCTGCTCTTCACCGTCCCTTGGCACCCTACCTACAGGCACAACAGCACTGGGGATCTGTGCTTTCCCAGAGACGGAACATCTCACGGGGCTCAGTCTCGGCAAGCCTCTTTCTGAAAAGGCGAACGGTCGGATCCTTCTCCCACGAGGAAGGGCCCAGCCCTGAAAGCTCTTGCTGCTCTTCACCGTCCCTTGGCACCCTACCTACAGGCACAACAGCACTGGGGATCTGTGCTTTCCCAGAGACGGAACATCTCACGGGGCTCAGTCTTGGCAAGCCTCTTTCTGAAAAGGCGAACGGTCGGATCCTTCTCCCACGACGAAGGGCCCAGCCCTGAAAGCTCTTGCTGCTCTTCACCGTCCCTTGGCACTCTAAGTACAGGCACAACAGCACTGGGAATCTGTGCTTTCCCAGAGACGGAACATCTCACGGGGCTCAGTCTCGGCAGAGCCTCTTTCTGAAAAGGCGAACGGTCGGTTACTTGTCCCACGAGGAAGGGCCCAGCCCTGAAAGCTCTTGCTGCTCTTCACTGTCCCTTGGCACCCTACCTACAGGCACAACAGCACTGGGCATCCGTGCTTTCGCAGAGACGGAACATCTCGTGGCGCTAGGCCTCGGCAGAGCCTCTTTTTTTTGGAAAAGGTGAACGGTCGGATCCTTCTCCCACGACGAAGGGCCCAGCCCTGAAAGCTCTTGCTGCTCTTCACTGTCCCTTGGCACCCTACCTACAGGCACAACAGCACTGGGGATCTGTGCTTTCCCAGAGACGGAATATCTCACGGCGCTCAGTCTCGGCAAGCCTCTTTCTGAAAAGGCGAACGGTCGGATCCTTCTCCCACGAGGAAGGGCCCAGCCCTGAAAGCTCTTGCTGCTCTTCACCGTCCCTTGTGGCCCTACCTACAGGCACAACAGCACTGGGCATCCGTGCTTTCGCAGAGACGGAACATCTCGTGCCGCTACGCCTCGGCAGAGCTTCTTTTATTTGGAAAAGGCGAACGGTCGGATACTTGTCCCCCGAGGAAGGGCCCTGCCCTGAAAGCTCTTGCTGCTCTTCACCATCCCTTGGCACCCTACCTACAGGCACAACAGCACTGGGGATCTGTGCTTTCCCAGAGACGGAACATCTCACGGGGCTCAGTCTCGGCATGCCTCTTTCTGAAAATGCGAACGGTCTTATACTTATCCCACGAGGAAGGGCCCAGCCCTGAAAGCTCTTGCTGCTCTTCACCGCCCCTTGGCACCCTACCTACAGGCACAACAGCACTGCGGATCTGTGCTTTCCCAGAGACGGAACATCTCACGGGGCTCAGTCTCGGCAAGCCTCTTTCTGAAAAGGCGAACGGTCGGATCCTTCTCCCACGAGGAAGGGCCCAGCCCTGAAAGCTCTTGCTGCTCTTCACCACCCCTTGGCACCCTACCTACAGGCACAACAGCACTGGGGATCTGTGCTTTCCCAGAGACGGAATATCTCACGGCGCTCAGTCTCGGCAAGACTCTTTCTGAAAAGGCGAACGGTGCGATCCATCTCCCCAGAGGAAGGGCCCAGCCCTGAAAGCTCTTGCTGCTCTTCACCGTCCCTTGTGGCCCTACCTACAGGCACAACAGCACTGGGCATCCGTGCTTTTGCAGAGACGGAACATCTCGTGGCGCTACGCCTCGGCAGAGCCTCTTTTTTTTGGAAAAGGCGAACGGTCGGATCCTTCTCCCACGACGAAGGGCCCAGCCCTGAAAGCTCTTGCTGCTCTTCACCGTCCCTTGTGGCCCTACCTACAGGCACAACAGCACTGGGGATCTGTGCTTTCCCAGAGATGGAACATCTCACGGGGCTCAGTCTCGGCAAGCCTCTTTCTGAAAAGGTGAACGGTCGGATCCTTCTCCCACGACGAAGGGCCCAGCCCTGAAAGCTCTTGCTGCTCTTCACCGTCCCTTGTGGCCCTACCTACAGGTACAACAGCACTGGGGATCTGTGCTTTCCCAGAGACGGAACATCTCACGGGGCTCAGTCTCGGCAAGCCTCTTTCTGAAAAGGCGAACGGTCGGATCCTTGTCCCACGAGGAAGGGCCCAGCCCTGAAAGCTCTTGCTGCTCTTCACCGTCCCTTGGCACCCTACCTACAGGCACAACAGCACTGGGGATCTGTGCTTTCCCAGAGACGGAACATCTCACGGGGCTCAGTCTCGGCAAGCCTCTTTCTGAAAAGGCGAACGGTCGGATCCTTCTCCCACGAGGAAGGGCCCAGCCCTGAAAGCTCTTGCTGCTCTTCACCGCCCCTTGGCACCCTACCTACAGGCACAACAGCACTGGGGATCTGTGCTTTCCCAGAGACGGAACATCTCACGGGGCTCAGTCTCGGCAAGCCTCTTTCTGAAAAGGCGAACGGTCGGATCCTTGTCCCACGAGGAAGGGCCCAGCCCTGAAAGCTCTTGCTGCTCTTCACCGTCCCTTGTGGCCCTACCTACAGGCACAACAGCACTGGGCATCCGTGCTTTCGCAGAGACGGAACATCTCGTGACGCTACGCCTCGGCAGAGCCTCTTTTTTTTGGAAAAGGCGAACGGTCGGATCCTTCTCCCACGACGAAGGGCCCAGCCCTGAAAGCTCTTGCTGCTCTTCACTGTCCCTTGGCACCCTACCTACAGGCACAACAGCACTGGGGATCTGTGCTTTCCCAGAGACGGAATATCTCACGGCGCTCAGTCTCGGCAAGCCTCTTTCTGAAAAGGCGAACGGTGCGATCCATCTCCCCCGAGGAAGGGCCCAGCCCTGAAAGCTCTTGCTGCTCTTCACCGTCCCTTGTGGCCCTACCTACAGGCACAACAGCACTGGGCATCCGTGCTTTCGCAGAGACGGAACATCTCGTGGCGCTACGCCTCGGCAGAGCCTCTTTATTTTGGAAAAGGCGAACGGTCGGATACTTGTCCCCCGAGGAGGGGCCCAGCCCTGAAAGCTCTTGCTGCTCTTCACCGTCCCTTGGCACCCTACCTACAGGCACAACAGCACTGGGGATCTGTGCTTTCCCAGAGACGGAACATCTCACGGGGCTCAGTCTCGGCAAGCCTCTTTCTGAAAAGGTGAACGGTCGGATACTTGTCCCCCGAGGAAGGGCCCAGCCCTGAAAGCTCTTGCTGCTCTTCACCGCCCCTTGGCACCCTACCTACAGGCACAACAGCACTGGGGATCTGTGCTTTCCCAGAGACGGAATATCTCACGGCGCTCAGTCTCGGCAAGCCTCTTTCTGAAAAGACGAACGGTGCGATCCATCTCCCCCGAGGAAGGGCCCAGCCCTGAAAGCTCTTGCTGCTCTTCACCGCCCCTTGGCACCCTACCTACAGGCACAACAGCACTGGGGATCTGTGCTTTCCCAGAGACGGAACATCTCACGGGGCTCAGTCTCGGCAAGCCTCTTTCTGAAAAGGCGAACGGTCGGATCCTTCTCCCACGAGGAAGGGCCCAGCCCTGAAAGCTCTTGCTGCTCTTCACCGTCCCTTGTGGCCCTACCTACAGGCACAACAGCACTGGGCATCCGTGCTTTTGCAGAGACGGAACATCTCGTGGCGCTACGCCTCGGCAGAGCCTCTTTTTTTTGGAAAAGGCGAACGGTCGGATCCTTCTCCCACGACGAAGGGCCCAGCCCTGAAAGCTCTTGCTGCTCTTCACCGTCCCTTGTGGCCCTACCTACAGGCACAACAGCACTGGGGATCTGTGCTTTCCCAGAGATGGAACATCTCACGGGGCTCAGTCTCGGCAAGCCTCTTTCTGAAAAGGTGAACGGTCGGATCCTTCTCCCACGAGGAAGGGCCCAGCCCTGAAAGCTCTTGCTGCTCTTCACCGTCCCTTGTGGCCCTACCTACAGGTACAACAGCACTGGGGATCTGTGCTTTCCCAGAGACGGAACATCTCACGGGGCTCAGTCTCGGCAAGCCTCTTTGTGAAAAGGCGAACGGTCGGATCCTTCTCCCACGAGGAAGGGCCCAGCCCTGAAAGCTCTTGCTGCTCTTCACCGTCCCTTGGCACCCTACCTACAGGCACAACAGCACTGGGGATCTGTGCTTTCCCAGAGACGGAACATCTCACGGGGCTCAGTCTCGGCAAGCCTCTTTCTGAAAAGGCGAACGGTCGGATCCTTCTCCCACGAGGAAGGGCCCAGCCCTGAAAGCTCTTGCTGCTCTTCACCGCCCCTTGGCACCCTACCTACAGGCACAACAGCACTGGGGATCTGTGCTTTCCCAGAGACGGAACATCTCACGGGGCTCAGTCTCGGCAAGCCTCTTTCTGAAAAGGCGAACGGTCGGATCCTTGTCCCACGAGGAAGGGCCCAGCCCTGAAAGCTCTTGCTGCTCTTCACCGTCCCTTGGCACCCTACCTACAGGCACAACAGCACTGGGCATCCGTGCTTTCGCAGAGACGGAACATCTCGTGACGCTACGCCTCGGCAGAGCCTCTTTTTTTTGGAAAAGGCGAACGGTCGGATCCTTCTCCCACGACGAAGGGCCCAGCCCTGAAAGCTCTTGCTGCTCTTCACTGTCCCTTGGCACCCTACCTACAGGCACAACAGCACTGGGGATCTGTGCTTTCCCAGAGACGGAATATCTCACGGCGCTCAGTCTCGGCAAGCCTCTTTCTGAAAAGGCGAACGGTGCGATCCATCTCCCCCGAGGAAGGGCCCAGCCCTGAAAGCTCTTGCTGCTCTTCACCGTCCCTTGTGGCCCTACCTACAGGCACAACAGCACTGGGCATCCGTGCTTTCGCAGAGACGGAACATCTCGTGGCGCTACGCCTCGGCAGAGCCTCTTTATTTTGGAAAAGGCGAACGGTCGGATACTTGTCCCCCGAGGAGGGGCCCAGCCCTGAAAGCTCTTGCTGCTCTTCACCGTCCCTTGGCACCCTACCTACAGGCACAACAGCACTGGGGATCTGTGCTTTCCCAGAGACGGAACATCTCACGGGGCTCAGTCTCGGCAAGCCTCTTTCTGAAAAGGCGAACGGTCGGATCCTTCTCCCACGAGGAAGGGCCCAGCCCTGAAAGCTCTTGCTGCTCTTCACCGCCCCTTGGCACCCTACCTACAGGCACAACAGCACTGGGGATCTGTGCTTTCCCAGAGACGGAAAATCTCACGGGGCTCAGTCTCGGCAAGCCTCTTTCTGAAAAGGCGAACGGTCGGATACTTGTCCCCCGAGGAAGGGCCCAGCCCTGAAAGCTCTTGCTGCTCTTCACCGCCCCTTGGCACCCTACCTACAGGCACAACAGCACTGGGGATCTGTGCTTTCCCAGAGACGGAATATCTCACGGCGCTCAGTCTCGGCAAGCCTCTTTCTGAAAAGGCGAACGGTGCGATCCATCTCCCCCGAGGAAGGGCCCAGCCCTGAAAGCTCTTGCTGCTCTTCACCGTCCCTTGTGGCCCTACCTACAGGCACAACAGCACTGGGCATCCGTGCTTTCGCAGAGACGGAACATCTCGTGGCGCTACGCCTCGGCAGAGCCTCTTTTTTTTGGAAAAGGCGAACGGTCAGATCCTTGTCCCCCGAGGAAGGGCCCAGCCCTGAAAGCTCTTGCTGCTCTTCACCGCCCCTTGGCACCCTACCTACAGGCACAACAGCACTGGGGATCTGTGCTTTCCCAGAGACGGAATATCTCACGGGGCTCAGTCTCGGCAAGCCTCTTTCTGAAAAGACGAACGGTCGGATCCTTCTCCCACGAGGAAGGGCCCAGCCCTGAAGGCTCTTGCTGCTCTTCACTGTCCCTTGGCACCCTACCTACAGGCACAACAGCACTGGGGATCTGTGCTTTCCCAGAGACGGAACATCTCACGGGGCTCAGTCTCGGCAAGCCTCTTTCTGAAAAGGCGAACGGTCGGATACTTGTCCCACGAGGAAGGGCCCAGCCCTGAAAGCTCTTGCTGCTCTTCACCGTCCCTTGGCACCCTACCTACAGGCACAACAGCACTGGGCATCCGTGCTTTCGCAGAGACGGAACATCTCGTGGCGCTACGCCTCGGCAGAGCCTCTTTTTTTTGGAAAAGGCGAACGGTCGGATCCTTCTCCCACGAGGAAGGGCCCAGCCCTGAAAGCTCTTGCTGCTCTTCACTGTCCCTTGGCACCCTACCTACAGGCACAACAGCACTGGGGATCTGTGCTTTCCCAGAGACGGAACATCTCACGGGGCTCAGTCTCGGCAAGCCTCTTTCTGAAAAGGCGAACGGTCGGATACTTGTCCCCCGAGGAAGGGCCCAGCCCTGAAAGCTCTTGCTGCTCTTCACCGTCCCTTGGCACCCTACCTACAGGCACAACAGCACTGGGGATCTGTGCTTTCCCAGAGACGGAACATCTCACGGGGCTCAGTCTCGGCAAGCCTCTTTCTGAAAAGGCGAACGGTCGGATCCTTCTCCCACGAGGAAGGGCCCAGCCCTGAAAGCTCTTGCTGCTCTTCACCGTCCCTTGGCACCCTACCTACAGGCACAACAGCACTGGGGATCTGTGCTTTCCCAGAGACGGAACATCTCGTGGCGCTAAGCCTCGGCAGAGCCTCTTTTTTTTGGAAAAGGCGAACGGTCGGATACTTGTCCCACGCGGAAGGGCCCAGCCCTGAAAGCTCTTGCTGCTCTTCACTGTCCCTTGGCACCCTACCTACAGGCACAACAGCACTGGGGATCTGTGCTTTCCCAGAGACGGAACATCTCACGGGGCTCAGTCTCGGCAAGCCTCTTTCTGAAAAGGCGAACGGTCGGATCCTTGTCCCACGAGGAAGGGCCCAGCCCTGAAAGCTCTTGCTGCTCTTCACCGTCCCTTGGCACCCTACCTACAGGCACAACAGCACTGGGGATCTGTGCTTTCCCAGAGACGGAACATCTCACGGGGCTCAGTCTCGGCAAGCCTCTTTCTGAAAAGGCGAACGGTCGGATACTTATCCCACGAGGAAGGGCCCAGCCCTGAAAGCTCTTGCTGCTCTTCACCGCCCCTTGGCACCCTACCTACAGGCACAACAGCACTGGGGATCTGTGCTTTCCCAGAGACGGAACATCTCACGGGGCTCAGTCTCGGCAAGCCTCTTTCTGAAAAGGCGAACGGTCGGATCCTTCTCCCACGAGGAAGGGCCCAGCCCTGAAAGCTCTTGCTGCTCTTCACCGTCCCTTGTGGCCCTACCTACAGGCACAACAGCACTGGGCATCCGTGCTTTCGCAGAGACGGAACATCTCATGGCGCTACGCCTCGGCAGAGCCACTTTTTTTTGGAAAAGGCGAACGGTCGGATCCTTCTCCCACGACGAAGGGCCCAGCCCTGAAAGCTCTTGCTGCTCTTCACTGTCCCTTGGCACCCTACCTACAGGCACAACAGCACTGGGCATCTGTGCTTTCCCAGAGACGGAACATCTCACGGGGCTCAGTCTCGGCAAGCCTCTTTCTGAAAAGGCGAACGGTCGGATCCTTCTCCCACGAGGAAGGGCCCAGCCCTGAAAGCTCTTGCTGCTCTTCACCGTCCCTTGGCACCCTACCTACAGGCACAACAGCACTGGGGATCTGTGCTTTCCCAGAGACAGAACATCTCACGGGGCTCAGTCTCGGCAAGCCTCTTTCTGAAAAGGCGAACGGTCGGATCCTTCTCCCCCGAGGAAGGGCCCAGCCCTGAAAGCTCTTGCTGCTCTTCACCGCCCCTTGGCACCCTACCTACAGGCACAACAGCACTGGGGATCTGTGCTTTCCCAGAGACGGAATATCTCACGGGGCTCAGTCTCGGCAAGCCTCTTTCTGAAAAGGCGAACGGTCGGATACTTGTCCCACGAGGAAGGGCCCAGCCCTGAAAGCTCTTGCTGCTCTTCACCGTCCCTTGTGGCCCTACCTACAGGCACAACAGCAGTGGGGATCTGTGCTTTCCCAGAGACGGAACATCTCACGGGGCTCAGTCTCGGCAAGCCTCTTTCTGAAAAGGCGAACGGTCGGATCCTTCTCCCACGAGGAAGGGCCCAGCCCTGAAAGCTCTTGCTGCTCTTCACCGCCCCTTGGCACCCTACCTACAGGCACAACAGCACTGGGGATCTGTGCTTTCCCAGAGACGGAACATCTCGTGGCGCTAAGCCTCGGCAGAGCCTCTTTTTTTTGGAAAAGGCGAACGGTGCGATCCATCTCCCCCGAGGAAGGGCCCAGCCCTGAAAGCTCTTGCTGCTCTTCACCGTCCCTTGGCACCCTACCTACAGGCACAACAGCACTGGGGATCTGTGCTTTCCCAGAGACGGAACATCTCACGGGGCTCAGTCTCGGCAAGCCTCTTTCTGAAAAGGCGAACGGTCGGATCCTTGTCCCACGATGAAGGGCCCAGCCCTGAAAGCTCTTGCTGCTCTTCACCGCCCCTTGGCACCCTACCTACAGGCACAACAGCACTGGGGATCTGTGCTTTCCCAGAGACGGAACATCTCACGGGGCTCAGTCTCGGCAAGCCTCTTTCTGAAAAGGTGAACGGTCGGATCCTTCTCCCACGAGGAAGGGCCCAGCCCTGAAAGCTCTTGCTGCTCTTCACTGTCCCTTGGCACCCTACCTACAGGCACAACAGCACTGGGGATCTGTGCTTTCCCAGAGACGGAACATCTCACGGGGCTCAGTCTCGGCAAGCCTCTTTCTGAAAAGGCGAACGGTCGGATCCTTGTCCCACGATGAAGGGCCCAGCCCTGAAAGCTCTTGCTGCTCTTCACCGCCCCTTGGCACCCTACCTACAGGCACAACAGCACTGGGGATCTGTGCTTTCCCAGAGACGGAACATCTCACGGGGCTCAGTCTCGGCAAGCCTCTTTCTGAAAAGGCGAACGGTCGGATCCTTCTCCCCCGAGGAAGGGCCCAGCCCTGAAAGCTCTTGCTGCTCTTCACCGCCCCTTGGCACCCTACCTACAGGCACAACAGCACTGGGGATCTGTGCTTTCCCAGAGACGGAATATCTCACGGGGCTCAGTCTCGGCAAGCCTCTTTCTGAAAAGGCGAACGGTGCGATCCATCTCCCCCGAGGAAGGGCCCAGCCCTGAAAGCTCTTGCTGCTCTTCACCGTCCCTTGTGGCCCTACCTACAGGCACAACAGCAGTGGGGATCTGTGCTTTCCCAGAGACGGAACATCTCACGGGGCTCAGTCTCGGCAAGCCTCTTTCTGAAAAGGCGAACGGTCGGATCCTTCTCCCACGAGGAAGGGCCCAGCCCTGAAAGCTCTTGCTGCTCTTCACCGCCCCTTGGCACCCTACCTACAGGCACAACAGCACTGGGGATCTGTGCTTTCCCAGAGACGGAACATCTCGTGGCGCTAAGCCTCGGCAGAGCCTCTTTTTTTTGGAAAAGGCGAACGGTCGGATCCTTGTCCCACGAGGAAGGGCCCAGCCCTGAAAGCTCTTGCTGCTCTTCACCGTCCCTTGTGGCCCTACCTACAGGCACAACAGCACTGGGGATCTGTGCTTTCCCAGAGACGGAACATCTCACGGGGCTCAGTCTCGGCAAGCCTCTTTGTGAAAAGGCGAACGGTCGGATACTTGTCCCACGAGGAAGGGCCCAGCACTGAAAGCTCTTGCTGCTCTTCACTGTCCCTTGGCACCCTACCTACAGGCACAACAGCACTGGGGATCTGTGCTTTCCCAGAGACGGAACATCTCACGGGGCTCAGTCTCGGCAAGCCTCTTTGTGAAAAGGCGAACGGTCGGATCCTTCTCCCACGAGGAAGGGCCCAGCCCTGAAAGCTCTTGCTGCTCTTCACCGCCCCTTGGCACCCTACCTACAGGCACAACAGCACTGGGGATCTGTGCTTTCCCAGAGACGGAACATCTCACGGGCCTCAGTCTCGGCAAGCCTCTTTCTGAAAAGGAGAACGGTCGGATACTTGTCCCACGAGGAAGGGCCCAGCCCTGAAAGCTCTTGCTGCTCTTCACCGTCCCTTGGCACCCTACCTACAGGCACAACAGCACTGGGGATCTGTGCTTTCCCAGAGACGGAACATCTCACGGGGCTCAGTCTTGGCAAGCCTCTTTCTGAAAAGGCGAACGGTCGGATACTTGTCCCACGAGGAAGGGCCCAGCCCTGAAAGCTCTTGCTGCTCTTCACCGTCCCTTGGCACCCTACCTACAGGCACAACAGCACTGGGGATCTGTGCTTTCCCAGAGACGGAACATCTCACGGGGCTCAGTCTCGGCAAGCCTCTTTCTGAAAAGGCGAACGGTCGGATCCTTGTCCCACGATGAAGGGCCCAGCCCTGAAAGCTCTTGCTGCTCTTCACCGCCCCTTGGCACCCTACCTACAGGCACAACAGCACTGGGGATCTGTGCTTTCCCAGAGACGGAACATCTCACGGGGCTCAGTCTCGGCAAGCCTCTTTCTGAAAAGGCGAACGGTCGGATACTTGTCCCACGAGGAAGGGCCCAGCCCTGAAAGCTCTTGCTGCTCTTCACCGTCCCTTGGCACCCTACCTACAGGCACAACAGCACTGGGGATCTGTGCTTTCCCAGAGACGGAACATCTCACGGGGCTCAGTCTCGGCAAGCCTCTTTCTGAAAAGGCGAACGGTCGGATCCTTCTCCCACGAGGAAGGGCCCAGCCCTGAAAGCTCTTGCTGCTCTTCACCGTCCCTTGGCACCCTACCTACAGGCACAACAGCACTGGGGATCTGTGCTTTCCCAGAGACAGAACATCTCACGGGGCTCAGTCTCGGCAAGCCTCTTTCTGAAAAGGCGAACGGTCGGATCCTTCTCCCACGACGAAGGGCCCAGCCCTGAAAGCTCTTGCTGCTCTTCACCGCCCCTTGGCACCCTACCTACAGGCACAACAGCACTGGGGATCTGTGCTTTCCCAGAGACGGAATATCTCACGGCGCTCAGTCTCGGCAAGCCTCTTTCTGAAAAGGCGAACGGTGCAATCCATCTCCCCCGAGGAAGGGCCCAGCCCTGAAAGCTCTTGCTGCTCTTCACCGTCCCTTGTGGCCCTACCTACAGGCACAACAGCAGTGGGGATCTGTGCTTTCCCAGAGACGGAACATCTCACGGGGCTCAGTCTCGGCAAGCCTCTTTCTGAAAAGGCGAACGGTCGGATCCTTCTCCCACGAGGAAGGGCCCAGCCCTGAAAGCTCTTGCTGCTCTTCACCGCCCCTTGGCACCCTACCTACAGGCACAACAGCACTGGGGATCTGTGCTTTCCCAGAGACGGAACATCTCGTGGCGCTAAGCCTCGGCAGAGCCTCTTTTTTTTGGAAAAGGCGAACGGTCGGATCCTTGTCCCACGAGGAAGGGCCCAGCCCTGAAAGCTCTTGCTGCTCTTCACCGTCCCTTGTGGCCCTACCTACAGGCACAACAGCACTGGGGATCTGTGCTTTCCCAGAGACGGAACATCTCACGGGGCTCAGTCTCGGCAAGCCTCTTTCTGAAAAGGCGAACGGTCGGATACTTGTCCCACGAGGAAGGGCCCAGCACTGAAAGCTCTTGCTGCTCTTCACTGTCCCTTGGCACCCTACCTACAGGCACAACAGCACTGGTGATCTGTGCTTTCCCAGAGACGGAACATCTCACGGGGCTCAGTCTCGGCAAGCCTCTTTGTGAAAAGGCGAACGGTCGGATCCTTCTCCCACGAGGAAGGGCCCAGCCCTCAAAGCTCTTGCTGCTCTTCACCGCCCCTTGGCACCCTACCTACAGGCACAACAGCACTGGGGATCTGTGCTTTCCCAGAGACGGAACATCTCACGGGCCTCAGTCTCGGCAAGCCTCTTTCTGAAAAGGAGAACGGTCGGATACTTGTCCCACGAGGAAGGGCCCAGCCCTGAAAGCTCTTGCTGCTCTTCACCGTCCCTTGGCACCCTACCTACAGGCACAACAGCACTGGGGATCTGTGCTTTCCCAGAGACGGAACATCTCACGGGGCTCAGTCTTGGCAAGCCTCTTTCTGAAAAGGCGAACGGTCGGATCCTTCTCCCACGAGGAAGGGCCCAGCCCTGAAAGCTCTTGCTGCTCTTCACCGCCCCTTGGCACCCTACCTACAGGCACAACAGCACTGGGGATCTGTGCTTTCCCAGAGACGGAACATCTCACGGGGCTCAGTCTCGGCAAGCCTCTTTCTGAAAAGGCGAACGGTCGGATCCTTGTCCCACGATGAAGGGCCCAGCCCTGAAAGCTCTTGCTGCTCTTCACCGCCCCTTGGCACCCTACCTACAGGCACAACAGCACTGGGGATCTGTGCTTTCCCAGAGGCGGAACATCTCACGGGGCTCAGTCTCGGCAAGCCTCTTTCTGAAAAGGTGAACGGTCGGATCCTTCTCCCACGAGGAAGGGCCCAGCCCTGAAAGCTCTTGCTGCTCTTCACTGTCCCTTGGCACCCTACCTACAGGCACAACAGCACTGGGGATCTGTGCTTTCCCAGAGACGGAACATCTCACGGGGCTCAGTCTCGGCAAGCCTCTTTCTGAAAAGGCGAACGGTCGGATCCTTCTCCCACAAGGAAGGGCCCAGCCCTGAAAGCTCTTGCTGCTCTTCACCGTCCCTTGGCACCCTACCTACAGGCACAACAGCACTGGGGATCTGTGCTTTCCCAGTGACGGAACATCTCACGGGGCTCAGTCTCGGCAAGCCTCTTTCTGAAAAGGCGAACGGTCGGATACTTCTCCCACGAGGAAGGGCCCAGCCCTGAAAGCTCTTGCTGCTCTTCACCGTCCCTTGTGGCCCTACCTACAGGCACAACAGCACTGGGCATCCGTGCTTTCGCAGAGACGGAACATCTCGTGGCGCTACGCCTCGGCAGAGCCTCTTTTTTTTGGAAAAGGCGAACGGTCGGATCCTTCTCCCACGACGAAGGGCCCAGCCCTGAAAGCTCTTGCTGCTCTTCACTGTCCCTTGGCACCCTACCTACAGGCACAACAGCACTGGGGATCTGTGCTTTCCCAGAGACGGAATATCTTACGGCGCTCAGTCTCGGCAAGCCTCTTTCTGAAAAGGCGAACGGTGCGATCCATCTCCCCCGAGGAAGGGCCCAGCCCTGAAAGCTCTTGCTGCTCTTCACCGTCCCTTGTGGCCCTACCTACAGGCACAACAGCACTGGGCATCCGTGCTTTCGCAGAGACGGAACATCTCGTGGCGCTACGCTTCGGCAGAGCCTCTTTTTTTTGGAAAAGGCGAACGGTCGGATACTTGTCCCCCGAGGAAGGGCCCAGCCCTGAAAGCTCTTGCTGCTCTTCACCGTCCCTTGGCACCCTACCTACAGGCACAACAGCACTGGGGATCTGTGCTTTCCCAGAGACGGAACATCTCACGGGGCTCAGTCTCGGCAAGCCTCTTTCTGAAAAGGCGAACGGTCGGATACTTGTCCCACGAGGAAGGGCCCAGCCCTGAAAGCTCTTGCTGCTCTTCACCGCCCCTTGGCACCCTACCTACAGGCACAACAGCACTGGGGATCTGTGCTTTCCCAGAGACGGAATATCTCACGGCGCTCAGTCTCGGCAAGCCTCTTTCTGAAAAGACGAACGGTGCGATCCATCTCCCCCGAGGAAGGGCCCAGCCCTGAAATCTCTTGCTGCTCTTCACCGTCCCTTGTGGCCCTACCTACAGGCACAACAGCAGTGGGGATCTGTGCTTTCCCAGAGACGGAACATCTCACGGGGCTCAGTCTCGGCAAGCCTCTTTCTGAAAAGGCGAACGGTCGGATACTTGTCCCACGAGGAAGGGCCCAGCCCTGAAAGCTCTTGCTGCTCTTCACCGTCCCTTGGCACCCTACCTACAGTCACAACAGCACTGGGCATCCGTGCTTTCGCAGAGACGGAACATCTCGTGGCGCTACGCCTCGGCAGAGCCTCTTTTTTTTGGAAAAGGCGAACGGTCGGATCCTTGTCCCCCGAGGAAGGGCCCAGCCCTGAAAGCTCTTGCTGCTCTTCACTGTCCCTTGGCACCCTACCTACAGGCACAACAGCACTGGGGATCTGTGCTTTCTCAGAGACGGAACATCTCACGGGGCTCAGTCTCGGCAAGCCTCTTTCTGAAAAGGCGAACGGTCGGATCCTTCTCCCACGAGGAAGGGCCCAGCCCTGAAAGCTCTTGCTGCTCTTCACCGTCCCTTGGCACCCTACCTACAGGCACAACAGCAGTGGGGATCTGTGCTTTCCCAGAGACGGAACATCTGACGGGGCTCAGTCTCGGCAAGCCTCTTTCTGAAAAGGCGAACGGTCGGATACTTGTCCCACGACGAAGGGCCCAGCCCTGAAAGCTCTTGCTGCTCTTCACCGCCCCTTGGCACCCTACCTACAGGCACAACAGCACTGGGGATCTGTGCTTTCCCAGAGACGGAACATCTCACGGGGCTCAGTCTCGGCAAGCCTCTTTCTGAAAAGGCGAACGGTCGGATCCTTCTCCCACGAGGAAGGGCCCAGCCCTGAAAGCTCTTGCTGCTCTTCACCGTCCCTTGGCACCCTACCTACAGGCACAACAGCACTGGGGATCTGTGCTTTCCCAGAGACGGAACATCTCACGGGGCTCAGTCTCGGCAAGCCTCTTTCTGAAAAGGCGAATGGTCGGATACTTGTCCCACGACGAAGGGCCCAGCCCTGAAAGCTCTTGCTGCTCTTCACCGCCCCTTGGCACCCTACCTACAGGCACAACAGCACTGGGGATCTGTGCTTTCCCAGAGACGGAACATCTCGTGGCGCTCAGTCTCGGCAAGCCTCTTTCTGAAAAGACGAACGGTGCGATCCATCTCCCCCGAGGAAGGGCCCAGCCCTGAAAGCTCTTGCTGCTCTTCACCGTCCCTTGGCACCCTACCTACAGGCACAACAGCACTGGGGATCTGTGCTTTCCCAGAGACGGAATATCTCACGGGGCTCAGTCTCGGCAAGCCTCTTTCTGAAAAGACGAACGGTCGGATCCTTCTCCCACGAGGAAGGGCCCAGCCCTGAAAGCTCTTGCTGCTCTTCACTGTCCCTTGTGGCCCTACCTACAGGCACAACAGCACTGGGCATCCGTGCTTTCGCAGAGACGGAACATCTCGTGGCGCTACGCCTCGGCAGAGCCTCTTTTTTTTGGAAAAGGCGAACGGTCGGATCCTTGTCCCACGAGGAAGGGCCGAGCCCTGAAAGCTCTTGCTGCTCTTCACTGTCCCTTGGCACCCTACCTACAGGCACAACAGCACTGGGGATCTGTGCTTTCCCAGAGACGGAACATCTCGTGGCGCTAAGCCTCGGCAGAGCCTCTTTTTTTTGGAAAAGGCGAACGGTCGGATACTTGTCCCCCGAGGAAGGGCCCAGCCCTGAAAGCTCTTGCTGCTCTTCACTGTCCCTTGGCACCCTACCTACAGGCACAACAGCACTGGGGATCTGTGCTTTCCCAGAGACGGAACATCTCACGGGGCTCAGTCTCGGCAAGCCTCTTTCTGAAAAGGCGAACGGTCGGATACTTGTCCCACGAGGAAGGGCCCAGCCCTGAAAGCTCTTGCTGCTCTTCACCGTCCCTTGGCACCCTACCTACAGGCACAACAGCACTGGGGATCTGTGCTTTCCCAGAGACGGAACATCTCACGGGGCTCAGTCTCGGCAAGCCTCTTTCTGAAAAGGCGAACGGTCGGATCCTTGTCCCACGAGGAAGGGCCCAGCCCTGAAAGCTCTTGCTGCTCTTCACCGTCCCTTGGCACCCTACCTACAGGCACAACAGCACTGGGGATCTGTGCTTTCCCAAAGACGGAACATCTCACGGGGCTCAGTCTCGGCAAGCCTCTTTCTGAGAAGGCGAACGGTCGGATCCTTCTCCCACGAGGAAGGGCCCAGCCCTGAAAGCTCTTGCTGCTCTTCACCGCCCCTTGGCACCCTACCTACAGGCACAACAGCACTGGGGATCTGTGCTTTCCCAGAGACGGAATATCTCACGGCGCTCAGTCTCGGCAAGCCTCTTTCTGAAAAGGCGAACGGTCGGATCCTTCTCCCACGAGGAAGGGCCCAGCCCTGAAAGCTCTTGCTGCTCTTCACCGTCCCTTGGCACCCTACCTACAGGCACAACAGCACTGGGGATCTGTGCTTTCCCAGAGACGGAACATCTCACGGGGCTCAGTCTCGGCAAGCCTCTTTCTGAAAAGGTGAACGGTCGGATCCTTCTCCAACGACGAAGGGCCCAGCCCTGAAAGCTCTTGCTGCTCTTCACTGTCCCTTGGCACCCTACCTACAGGTACAACAGCACTGGGGATCTTTGCTTTCCCAGAGACGGAACATCTCACGGGGCTCAGTCTCGGCAAGCCTCTTTCTGAAAAGGCGAACGATCGGATCCTTCTCCCACGAGGAAGGGCCCAGCCCTGAAAGCTCTTGCTGCTCTTCACCGTCCCTTGTGGCCCTACCTACAGGCACAACAGCACTGGGCATCCGTGCTTTCGCAGAGACGGAACATCTCATGGCGCTACGACTCGGCAGAGCCTCTTTTTTTTGGAAAAGGCGAACGGTCGGATCCTTGTCCCACGAGGAAGGGCCCAGCCCTGAAAGCTCTTCCTGCTCTTCACTGTCCCTTGGCACCCTACCTACAGGCACAACAGCACTGGGGATCTGTGCTTTCTCAGAGACGGAACATCTCACGGGGCTCAGTCTCGGCAAGCCTCTTTCTGAAAAGGCGAACGGTCGGATACTTGTCCCACGACGAAGGGCCCAGCCCTGAAAGCTCTTGCTGCTCTTCACCGCCCCTTGGCACCCTACCTACAGGCACAACAGCACTGGGGATCTGTGCTTTCCCAGAGACGGAACATCTCACGGGGCTCAGACTCGGCAAGCCTCTTTCTGAAAAGGCGAACGGTCGGATCCTTCTCCCACGAGGAAGGGCCCAGCCCTGAAAGCTCTTGCTGCTCTTCACCGTCCCTTGGCACCCTACCTACAGGCACAACAGCACTGGGGATCTGTGCTTTCCCAGAGATGGAACATCTCACGGGGCTCAGTCTCGGCAAGCCTCTTTCTGAAAAGGCGAACGGTCGGATCCTTGTCCCACGAGGAAGGGCCCAGCCCTGAAAGCTCTTGCTGCTCTTCACCGTCCCTTGGCACCCTACCTACAGGCACAACAGCACTGGGGATCTGTGCTTTCCCAGAGACGGAATATCTCACGGCGCTCAGTCTCGGCAAGCCTCTTTCTGAAAAGACGAACGGTGCGATCCATCTCCCCCGAGGAAGGGCCCAGCCCTGAAAGCTCTTGCTGCTCTTCACCGTCCCTTGTGGCCCTACATACAGGCACAACAGCAGTGGGGATCTGTGCTTTCCCAGAGACGGAACATCTCACGGGGTTCAGTCTCGGCAAGCCTCTTTCTGAAAAGGTGAACGGTCGGATCCTTCTCCCACGAGGAAGGGCCCAGCCCTGAAAGCTCTTGCTGCTCTTCACCGTCCCTTGTGGCCCTACCTACAGGCACAACAGCACTGGGCATCCGTGCTTTCGCAGAGACGGAACATCTCGTGGCGCTACGCCTCGGCAGAGCCTCTTTTTTTTGGAAAAGGCGAACGGTCGGATCCTTCTCCCACGACGAAGGGCCCAGCCCTGAAAGCTCTTGCTGCTCTTCACTGTCCCTTGGCACCCTACCTACAGGCACAACAGCACTGGGGATCTGTGCTTTCCCAGAGACGGAATATCTTACGGCGCTCAGTCTCGGCAAGCCTCTTTCTGAAAAGGCGAACGGTGCGATCCATCTCCCCCGAGGAAGGGCCCAGCCCTGAAAGCTCTTGCTGCTCTTCACCGTCCCTTGTGGCCCTACCTACAGGCACAACAGCACTGGGCATCCGTGCTTTCGCAGAGACGGAACATCTCGTGGCGCTACGCTTCGGCAGAGCCTCTTTTTTTTGGAAAAGGCGAACGGTCGGATACTTGTCCCCCGAGGAAGGGCCCAGCCCTGAAAGCTCTTGCTGCTCTTCACCGTCCCTTGGCACCCTACCTACAGGCACAACAGCACTGGGGATCTGTGCTTTCCCAGAGACGGAACATCTCACGGGGCTCAGTCTCGGCAAGCCTCTTTCTGAAAAGGCGAACGGTGCGATCCTTCTCCCACGAGGAAGGGCCCAGCCCTGAAAGCTCTTGCTGCTCTTCACCGCCCCTTGGCACCCTACCTACAGGCACAACAGCACTGGGGATCTGTGCTTTCCCAGAGACGGAACATCTCACGGGGCTCAGTCTCGGCAAGCCTCTTTCTGAAAAGGCGAACGGTGCGATCCTTCTCCCACGAGGAAGGGCCCAGCCCTGAAAGCTCTTGCTGCTCTTCACCGCCCCTTGGCACCCTACCTACAGGCACAACAGCACTGGGGATCTGTGCTTTCCCAGAGACGGAATATCTCACGGCGCTCAGTCTCGGCAAGCCTCTTTCTGAAAAGACGAACGGTGCGATCCATCTCCCCCGAGGAAGGGCCCAGCCCTGAAAGCTCTTGCTGCTCTTCACCGTCCCTTGTGGCCCTACCTACAGGCACAACAGCACTGGGCAACCGTGCTTTCGCAGAGACGGAACATCTCGTGGCGCTACGCCTCGGCAGAGCCTCTTTTTTTTGGAAAAGGCGAACGGTCGGATCCTTCTCCCACGACGAAGGGCCCAGCCCTGAAAGCTCTTGCTGCTCTTCACCGTCCCTTGTGGCCCTACCTACAGGCACAACAGCAGTGGGGATCTGTGCTTTCCCAGAGACGGAACATCTCACGGGGCTCAGTCTCGGCAAGCCTCTTTCTGAAAAGGCGAACGGTCGGATACTTGTCCCCCGAGGAAGGGCCCAGCCCTGAAAGCTCTTGCTGCTCTTCACCGTCCCTTGGCACCCTACCTACAGGCACAACAGCACTGGGGATCTGTGCTTTCCCAGAGACGGAACATCTCACGGGGCTCAGTCTCGGCAAGCCTCTTTCTGAAAAGGCGAACGATCGGATCCTTCTCCCACGAGGAAGGGCCCAGCCCTGAAAGCTCTTGCTGCTCTTCACTGTCCCTTGGCACCCTACCTACAGGCACAACAGCACTGGGGATCTGTGCTTTCCCAGAGACGGAACATCTCACGGGGCTCAGTCTCGGCAAGCCTCTTTCTGAAAAGGCGAACGGTCGGATCCTTCTCCCACGAGGAAGGGCCCAGCCCTGAAAGCTCTTGCTGCTCTTCACCGTCCCTTGGCACCCTACCTACAGTCACAACAGCACTGGGCATCCGTGCTTTCGCAGAGACGGAACATCTCGTGGCGCTACGCCTCGGCAGAGCCTCTTTTTTTTGGAAAAGGCGAACGGTCGGATCCTTGTCCCCCGAGGAAGGGCCCAGCCCTGAAAGCTCTTGCTGCTCTTCACTGTCCCTTGGCACCCTACCTACAGGCACAACAGCACTGGGGATCTGTGCTTTCTCAGAAACGGAACATCTCACGGTGCTCAGTCTCGGCAAGCCTCTTTCTGAAAAGGCGAACGGTCGGATCCTTCTCCCACGAGGAAGGGCCCAGCCCTGAAAGCTCTTGCTGCTCTTCACCGTCCCTTGGCACCCTACCTACAGGCACAACAGCACTGGGGATCTGTGCTTTCCCAGAGACGGAACATCTGACGGGGCTCAGTCTCGGCAAGCCTCTTTCTGAAAAGGCGAACGGTCGGATCCTTCTCCCACGAGGAAGGGCCCAGCCCTGAAAGCTCTTGCTGCTCTTCACCGCCCCTTGGCACCCTACCTACAGGCACAACAGCACTGGGGATCTGTGCTTTCCCAGAGACGGAACATCTCACGGGGCTCAGTCTCGGCAAGCCTCTTTCTGAAAAGGCGAACGGTCGGATCCTTCTCCCACGAGGAAGGGCCCAGCCCTGAAAGCTCTTGCTGCTCTTCACCGCCCCTTGGCACCCTACCTACAGGCACAACAGCACTGGGGATCTGTGCTTTCCCAGAGACGGAACATCTCACGGGGCTCAGTCTCGGCAAGCCTCTTTCTGAAAAGGCGAATGGTCGGATACTTGTCCCACGACGAAGGGCCCAGCCCTGAAAGCTCTTGCTGCTCTTCACCGCCCCTTGGCACCCTACCTACAGGCACAACAGCACTGGGGATCTGTGCTTTCCCAGAGACGGAACATCTCACGGGGCTCAGTCTCGGCAAGCCTCTTTCTGAAAAGGCGAACGGTCGGATACTTGTCCCACGAGGAAGGGCCCAGCCCTGAAAGCTCTTGCTGCTCTTCACCGCCCCTTGGCACCCTACCTACAGGCACAACAGCACTGGGGATCTGTGCTTTCCCAGAGACGGAATATCTCACGGGGCTCAGTCTCGGCAAGCCTCTTTCTGAAAAGACGAACGGTCGGATCCTTCTCCCACGAGGAAGGGCCCAGCCCTGAAAGCTCTTGCTGCTCTTCACTGTCCCTTGTGGCCCTACCTACAGGCACAACAGCACTGGGCATCCGTGCTTTCGCAGAGACGGAACATCTCGTGGCGCTACGCCTCGGCAGAGCCTCTTTTTTTTGGAAAAGGCGAACGGTCGGATCCTTGTCCCACGAGGAAGGGCCCAGCCCTGAAAGCTCTTGCTGCTCTTCACTGTCCCTTGGCACCCTACCTACAGGCACAACAGCACTGGGGATCTGTGCTTTCCCAGAGACGGAACATCTCGTGGCGCTAAGCCTCGGCAGAGCCTCTTTTTTTTGGAAAAGGCGAACGGTCGGATACTTGTCCCCCGAGGAAGGGCCCAGCCCTGAAAGCTCTTGCTGCTCTTCACTGTCCCTTGGCACCCTACCTACAGGCACAACAGCACTGGGCATCTGTGCTTTCCCAGAGACGGAACATCTCACGGGGCTCAGTCTCGGCAAGCCTCTTTCTGAAAAGGCGAACGGTCGGATCCTTCTCCCACGAGGAAGGGCCCAGCCCTGAAAGCTCTTGCTGCTCTTCACCGCCCCTTGGCACCCTACCTACAGGCACAACAGCACTGGGCATCTGTGCTTTCCCAGAGACGGAACATCTCACGGGGCTCAGTCTCGGCAAGCCTCTTTCTGAAAAGGCGAACGGTCGGATCCTTCTCCCACGAGGAAGGGCCCAGCCCTGAAAGCTCTTGCTGCTCTTCACCGCCCCTTGGCACCCTACCTACAGGCACAACAGCACTGGGGATCTGTGCTTTCCCAGAGACGGAATATCTCACGGCGCTCAGTCTCGGCAAGCCTCTTTCTGAAAAGGCGAACGGTCGGATCCTTCTCCCACGAGGAAGGGCCCAGCCCTGAAAGCTCTTGCTGCTCTTCACCGTCCCTTGGCACCCTACCTACAGGCACAACAGCACTGGGGATCTGTGCTTTCCCAGAGACGGAACATCTCACGGGGCTCAGTCTCGGCAAGCCTCTTTCTGAAAAGGCGAACGGTCGGATCCTTCTCCCACGAGGAAGGGCCCAGCCCTGAAAGCTCTTGCTGCTCTTCACCGTCCCTTGGCACCCTACCTACAGGCACAACAGCACTGGGGATCTGTGCTTTCCCAGAGACGGAATATCTCACGGCGCTCAGTCTCGGCAAGCCTCTTTCTGAAAAGACGAACGGTGCGATCCATCTCCCCCGAGGAAGGGCCCAGCCCTGAAAGCTCTTGCTGCTCTTCACCGTCCCTTGTGGCCCTACATACAGGCACAACAGCAGTGGGGATCTGTGCTTTCCCAGAGACGGAACATCTCACGGGGCTCAGTCTCGGCAAGCCTCTTTCTGAAAAGGTGAACGGTCGGATCCTTCTCCCACGAGGAAGGGCCCAGCCCTGAAAGCTCTTGCTGCTCTTCACTGTCCCTTGGCACCCTACCTACAGGTACAACAGCACTGGGGATCTGTGCTTTCCCAGAGACGGAACATCTCACGGGGCTCAGTCTCGGCAAGCCTCTTTCTGAAAAGGCGAACGGTCGGATCCTTCTCCCACAAGGAAGGGCCCAGCCCTGAAAGCTCTTGCTGCTCTTCACCGTCCCTTGGCACCCTACCTACAGGCACAACAGCACTGGGGATCTGTGCTTTCCCAGTGACGGAACATCTCACGGGCCTCAGTCTCGGCAAGCCTCTTTCTGAAAAGGCGAACGGTCGGATACTTCTCCCACGAGGAAGGGCCCAGCCCTGAAAGCTCTTGCTGCTCTTCACCGTCCCTTGTGGCCCTACCTACAGGCACAACAGCACTGGGCATCCGTGCTTTCGCAGAGACGGAACATCTCGTGGCGCTACGCCTCGGCAGAGCCTCTTTTTTTTGGAAAAGGCGAACGGTCGGATCCTTCTCCCACGACGAAGGGCCCAGCCCTGAAAGCTCTTGCTGCTCTTCACTGTCCCTTGGCACCCTACCTACAGGCACAACAGCACTGGGGATCTGTGCTTTCCCAGAGACGGAATATCTTACGGCGCTCAGTCTCGGCAAGCCTCTTTCTGAAAAGGCGAACGGTGCGATCCATCTCCCCCGAGGAAGGGCCCAGCCCTGAAAGCTCTTGCTGCTCTTCACCGTCCCTTGTGGCCCTACCTACAGGCACAACAGCACTGGGCATCCGTGCTTTCGCAGAGACGGAACATCTCGTGGCGCTACGCTTCGGCAGAGCCTCTTTTTTTTGGAAAAGGCGAACGGTCGGATACTTGTCCCCCGAGGAAGGGCCCAGCCCTGAAAGCTCTTGCTGCTCTTCACCGTCCCTTGGCACCCTACCTACAGGCACAACAGCACTGGGGATCTGTGCTTTCCCAGAGACGGAACATCTCACGGGGCTCAGTCTCGGCAAGCCTCTTTCTGAAAAGGCGAACGGTGCGATCCTTCTCCCACGAGGAAGGGCCCAGCCCTGAAAGCTCTTGCTGCTCTTCACCGCCCCTTGGCACCCTACCTACAGGCACAACAGCACTGGGGATCTGTGCTTTCCCAGAGACGGAACATCTCACGGGGCTCAGTCTCGGCAAGCCTCTTTCTGAAAAGGCGAACGGTCGGATCCTTGTCCCACGAGGAAGGGCCCAGCCCTGAAAGCTCTTGCTGCTCTTCACCGCCCCTTGGCACCCTACCTACAGGCACAACAGCACTGGGGATCTGTGCTTTCCCAGAGACGGAATATCTCACGGCGCTCAGTCTCGGCAAGCCTCTTTCTGAAAAGACGAACGGTGCGATCCATCTCCCCCGAGGAAGGGCCCAGCCCTGAAAGCTCTTGCTGCTCTTCACCGTCCCTTGTGGCCCTACCTACAGGCACAACAGCACTGGGCAACCGTGCTTTCGCAGAGACGGAACATCTCGTGGCGCTACGCCTCGGCAGAGCCTCTTTTTTTTGGAAAAGGCGAACGGTCGGATCCTTCTCCCACGACGAAGGGCCCAGCCCTGAAAGCTCTTGCTGCTCTTCACCGTCCCTTGTGGCCCTACCTACAGGCACAACAGCACTGGGGATCTGTGCTTTCCCAGAGACGGAACATCTCACGGCGCTCAGTCTCGGCAAGCCTCTTTCTGAAAAGGCGAACGGTCGGATACTTGTCCCACGAGGAAGGGCCCAGCCCTGAAAGCTCTTGCTGCTCTTCACCGTCCCTTGGCACCCTACCTACAGGCACAACAGCACTGGGGATCTGTGCTTTCCCAGAGACGGAACATCTCACGGGGCTCAGTCTCGGCAAGCCTCTTTCTGAAAAGGCGAACGATCGGATCCTTCTCCCACGAGGAAGGGCCCAGCCCTGAAAGCTCTTGCTGCTCTTCACTGTCCCTTGGCACCCTACCTACAGGCACAACAGCACTGGGGATCTGTGCTTTCCCAGAGACGGAACATCTCACGGGGCTCAGTCTCGGCAAGCCTCTTTCTGAAAAGGCGAACGGTCGGATCCTTCTCCCACGAGGAAGGGCCCAGCCCTGAAAGCTCTTGCTGCTCTTCACCGTCCCTTGGCACCCTACATACAGTCACAACAGCACTGGGCATCCGTGCTTTCGCAGAGACGGAACATCTCGTGGCGCTACGCCTCGGCAGAGCCTCTTTTTTTTGGAAAAGGCGAACGGTCGGATCCTTGTCCCCCGAGGAAGGGCCCAGCCCTGAAAGCTCTTGCTGCTCTTCACTGTCCCTTGGCACCCTACCTACAGGCACAACAGCACTGGGGATCTGTGCTTTCTCAGAAACGGAACATCTCACGGTGCTCAGTCTCGGCAAGCCTCTTTCTGAAAAGGCGAACGGTCGGATCCTTCTCCCACGAGGAAGGGCCCAGCCCTGAAAGCTCTTGCTGCTCTTCACCGTCCCTTGGCACCCTACCTACAGGCACAACAGCACTGGGGATCTGTGCTTTCCCAGAGACGGAACATCTGACGGGGCTCAGTCTCGGCAAGCCTCTTTCTGAAAAGGCGAACGGTCGGATCCTTCTCCCACGAGGAAGGGCCCAGCCCTGAAAGCTCTTGCTGCTCTTCACCACCCCTTGGCACCCTACCTACAGGCACAACAGCACTGGGGATCTGTGCTTTCCCAGAGACGGAACATCTCACGGGGCTCAGTCTCGGCAAGCCTCTTTCTGAAAAGGCGAACGGTCGGATCCTTCTCCCACGAGGAAGGGCCCAGCCCTGAAAGCTCTTGCTGCTCTTCACCGCCCCTTGGCACCCTACCTACAGGCACAACAGCACTGGGGATCTGTGCTTTCCCAGAGACGGAACATCTCACGGGGCTCAGTCTCGGCAAGCCTCTTTCTGAAAAGGCGAATGGTCGGATACTTGTCCCACGACGAAGGGCCCAGCCCTGAAAGCTCTTGCTGCTCTTCACCGCCCCTTGGCACCCTACCTACAGGCACAACAGCACTGGGGATCTGTGCTTTCCCAGAGACGGAACATCTCACGGGGCTCAGTCTCGGCAAGCCTCTTTCTGAAAAGGCGAATGGTCGGATACTTGTCCCACGACGAAGGGCCCAGCCCTGAAAGCTCTTGCTGCTCTTCACCGCCCCTTGGCACCCTACCTACAGGCACAACAGCACTGGGGATCTGTGCTTTCCCAGAGACGGAATATCTCACGGGGCTCAGTCTCGGCAAGCCTCTTTCTGAAAAGACGAACGGTCGGATCCTTCTCCCACGAGGAAGGGCCCAGCCCTGAAAGCTCTTGCTGCTCTTCACTGTCCCTTGTGGCCCTACCTACAGGCACAACAGCACTGGGCATCCGTGCTTTCGCAGAGACGGAACATCTCGTGGCGCTACGCCTCGGCAGAGCCTCTTTTTTTTGGAAAAGGCGAACGGTCGGATCCTTGTCCCACGAGGAAGGGCCCAGCCCTGAAAGCTCTTGCTGCTCTTCACTGTCCCTTGGCACCCTACCTACAGGCACAACAGCACTGGGGATCTGTGCTTTCCCAGAGACGGAACATCTCGTGGCGCTAAGCCTCGGCAGAGCCTCTTTTTTTTGGAAAAGGCGAACGGTCGGATACTTGTCCCCCTGGAAGGGCCCAGCCCTGAAAGCTCTTGCTGCTCTTCACTGTCCCTTGGCACCCTACCTACAGGCACAACAGCACTGGGGATCTGTGCTTTCCCAGAGACGGAACATCTCACGGGGCTCAGTCTCGGCAAGCCTCTTTCTGAAAAGGCGAACGGTCGGATTCTTCTCCCACGAGGAAGGGCCCAGCCCTGAAAGCTCTTGCTGCTCTTCACCGCCCCTTGGCACCCTACCTACAGGCACAACAGCACTGGGCATCTGTGCTTTCCCAGAGACGGAACATCTCACGGGGCTCAGTCTCGGCAAGCCTCTTTCTGAAAAGGCGAACGGTCGGATCCTTCTCCCACGAGGAAGGGCCCAGCCCTGAAAGCTCTTGCTGCTCTTCACCGCCCCTTGGCACCCTACCTACAGGCACAACAGCACTGGGGATCTGTGCTTTCCCAGAGACGGAATATCTCACGGCGCTCAGTCTCGGCAAGCCTCTTTCTGAAAAGGCGAACGGTCGGATCCTTCTCCCACGAGGAAGGGCCCAGCCCTGAAAGCTCTTGCTGCTCTTCACCGTCCCTTGGCACCCTACCTACAGGCACAACAGCACTGGGGATCTGTGCTTTCCCAGAGACGGAACATCTCACGGGGCTCAGTCTCGGCAAGCCTCTTTCTGAAAAGGCGAATGGTCGGATACTTGTCCCACGACGAAGGGCCCAGCCCTGAAAGCTCTTGCTGCTCTTCACCGCCCCTTGGCACCCTACCTACAGGCACAACAGCACTGGGGATCTGTGCTTTCCCAGAGACGGAACATCTCACGGGGCTCAGTCTCGGCAAGCCTCTTTCTGAAAAGGCGAACGGTCGGATACTTGTCCCACGAGGAAGGGCCCAGCCCTGAAAGCTCTTGCTGCTCTTCACCGCCCCTTGGCACCCTACCTACAGGCACAACAGCACTGGGGATCTGTGCTTTCTCAGAAACGGAACATCTCACGGTGCTCAGTCTCGGCAAGCCTCTTTCTGAAAAGGCGAACGGTCGGATCCTTCTCCCACGAGGAAGGGCCCAGCCCTGAAAGCTCTTGCTGCTCTTCACCGTCCCTTGGCACCCTACCTACAGGCACAACAGCACTGGGGATCTGTGCTTTCCCAGAGACGGAACATCTGACGGGGCTCAGTCTCGGCAAGCCTCTTTCTGAAAAGGCGAACGGTCGGATCCTTCTCCCACGAGGAAGGGCCCAGCCCTGAAAGCTCTTGCTGCTCTTCACCGCCCCTTGGCACCCTACCTACAGGCACAACAGCAGTGGGGATCTGTGCTTTCCCAGAGACGGAACATCTCACGGGGCTCAGTCTCGGCAAGCCTCTTTCTGAAAAGGTGAACGGTCGGATCCTTCTCCCACGAGGAAGGGCCCAGCCCTGAAAGCTCTTGCTGCTCTTCACTGTCCCTTGGCACCCTACCTACAGGTACAACAGCACTGGGGATCTGTGCTTTCCCAGAGACGGAACATCTCACGGGGCTCAGTCTCGGCAAGCCTCTTTCTGAAAAGGCGAACGGTCGGATCCTTCTCCCACAAGGAAGGGCCCAGCCCTGAAAGCTCTTGCTGCTCTTCACCGTCCCTTGGCACCCTACCTACAGGCACAACAGCACTGGGGATCTGTGCTTTCCCAGTGACGGAACATCTCACGGGGCTCAGTCTCGGCAAGCCTCTTTCTGAAAAGGCGAACGGTCGGATACTTCTCCCACGAGGAAGGGCCCAGCCCTGAAAGCTCTTGCTGCTCTTCACCGTCCCTTGTGGCCCTACCTACAGGCACAACAGCACTGGGCATCCGTGCTTTCGCAGAGACGGAACATCTCGTGGCGCTACGCCTCGGCAGAGCCTCTTTTTTTTGGAAAAGGCGAACGGTCGGATCCTTCTCCCACGACGAAGGGCCCAGCCCTGAAAGCTCTTGCTGCTCTTCACTGTCCCTTGGCACCCTACCTACAGGCACAACAGCACTGGGGATCTGTGCTTTCCCAGAGACGGAATATCTTACGGCGCTCAGTCTCGGCAAGCCTCTTTCTGAAAAGGCGAACGGTGCGATCCATCTCCCCCGAGGAAGGGCCCAGCCCTGAAAGCTCTTGCTGCTCTTCACCGTCCCTTGTGGCCCTACCTACAGGCACAACAGCACTGGGCATCCGTGCTTTCGCAGAGACGGAACATCTCGTGGCGCTACGCTTCGGCAGAGCCTCTTTTTTTTGGAAAAGGCGAACGGTCGGATACTTGTCCCCCGAGGAAGGGCCCAGCCCTGAAAGCTCTTGCTGCTCTTCACCGTCCCTTGGCACCCTACCTACAGGCACAACAGCACTGGGGATCTGTGCTTTCCCAGAGACGGAACATCTCACGGGGCTCAGTCTCGGCAAGCCTCTTTCTGAAAAGGCGAACGGTGCGATCCTTCTCCCACGAGGAAGGGCCCAGCCCTGAAAGCTCTTGCTGCTCTTCACCGCCCCTTGGCACCCTACCTACAGGCACAACAGCACTGGGGATCTGTGCTTTCCCAGAGACGGAACATCTCACGGGGCTCAGTCTCGGCAAGCCTCTTTCTGAAAAGGCGAACGGTCGGATCCTTGTCCCACGAGGAAGGGCCCAGCCCTGAAAGCTCTTGCTGCTCTTCACCGCCCCTTGGCACCCTACCTACAGGCACAACAGCACTGGGGATCTGTGCTTTCCCAGAGACGGAACATCTCACGGGGCTCAGTCTCGGCAAGCCTCTTTCTGAAAAGGCGAACGGTCGGATCCTTCTCCCACGAGGAAGGGCCCAGCCCTGAAAGCTCTTGCTGCTCTTCACCGTCCCTTGGCACCCTACCTACAGTCACAACAGCACTGGGCATCCGTGCTTTCGCAGAGACGGAACATCTCGTGGCGCTACGCCTCGGCAGAGCCTCTTTTTTTTGGAAAAGGCGAACGGTCGGATCCTTGTCCCCCGAGGAAGGGCCCAGCCCTGAAAGCTCTTGCTGCTCTTCACTGTCCCTTGGCACCCTACCTACAGGCACAACAGCACTGGGGATCTGTGCTTTCTCAGAAACGGAACATCTCACGGTGCTCAGTCTCGGCAAGCCTCTTTCTGAAAAGGCGAACGGTCGGATCCTTCTCCCACGAGGAAGGGCCCAGCCCTGAAAGCTCTTGCTGCTCTTCACCGTCCCTTGGCACCCTACCTACAGGCACAACAGCACTGGGGATCTGTGCTTTCCCAGAGACGGAACATCTGACGGGGCTCAGTCTCGGCAAGCCTCTTTCTGAAAAGGCGAACGGTCGGATCCTTCTCCCACGAGGAAGGGCCCAGCCCTGAAAGCTCTTGCTGCTCTTCACCGCCCCTTGGCACCCTACCTACAGGCACAACAGCACTGGGGATCTGTGCTTTCCCAGAGACGGAACATCTCACGGGGCTCAGTCTCGGCAAGCCTCTTTCTGAAAAGGCGAACGGTCGGATCCTTCTCCCACGAGGAAGGGCCCAGCCCTGAAAGCTCTTGCTGCTCTTCACCGCCCCTTGGCACCCTACCTACAGGCACAACAGCACTGGGGATCTGTGCTTTCCCAGAGACGGAACATCTCACGGGGCTCAGTCTCGGCAAGCCTCTTTCTGAAAAGGCGAATGGTCGGATACTTGTCCCACGACGAAGGGCCCAGCCCTGAAAGCTCTTGCTGCTCTTCACCGCCCCTTGGCACCCTACCTACAGGCACAACAGCACTGGGGATCTGTGCTTTCCCAGAGACGGAACATCTCACGGGGCTCAGTCTCGGCAAGCCTCTTTCTGAAAAGGCGAACGGTCGGATACTTGTCCCACGAGGAAGGGCCCAGCCCTGAAAGCTCTTGCTGCTCTTCACCGCCCCTTGGCACCCTACCTACAGGCACAACAGCACTGGGGATCTGTGCTTTCCCAGAGACGGAATATCTCACGGGGCTCAGTCTCGGCAAGCCTCTTTCTGAAAAGACGAACGGTCGGATCCTTCTCCCACGAGGAAGGGCCCAGCCCTGAAAGCTCTTGCTGCTCTTCACTGTCCCTTGTGGCCCTACCTACAGGCACAACAGCACTGGGCATCCGTGCTTTCGCAGAGACGGAACATCTCGTGGCGCTACGCCTCGGCAGAGCCTCTTTTTTTTGGAAAAGGCGAACGGTCGGATCCTTGTCCCACGAGGAAGGGCCCAGCCCTGAAAGCTCTTGCTGCTCTTCACTGTCCCTTGGCACCCTACCTACAGGCACAACAGCACTGGGGATCTGTGCTTTCCCAGAGACGGAACATCTCGTGGCGCTAAGCCTCGGCAGAGCCTCTTTTTTTTGGAAAAGGCGAACGGTCGGATACTTGTCCCCCGAGGAAGGGCCCAGCCCTGAAAGCTCTTGCTGCTCTTCACTGTCCCTTGGCACCCTACCTACAGGCACAACAGCACTGGGGATCTGTGCTTTCCCAGAGACGGAACATCTCACGGGGCTCAGTCTCGGCAAGCCTCTTTCTGAAAAGGCGAACGGTCGGATTCTTCTCCCACGAGGAAGGGCCCAGCCCTGAAAGCTCTTGCTGCTCTTCACCGCCCCTTGGCACCCTACCTACAGGCACAACAGCACTGGGCATCTGTGCTTTCCCAGAGACGGAACATCTCACGGGGCTCAGTCTCGGCAAGCCTCTTTCTGAAAAGGCGAACGGTCGGATCCTTCTCCCACGAGGAAGGGCCCAGCCCTGAAAGCTCTTGCTGCTCTTCACCGCCCCTTGGCACCCTACCTACAGGCACAACAGCACTGGGGATCTGTGCTTTCCCAGAGACGGAATATCTCACGGCGCTCAGTCTCGGCAAGCCTCTTTCTGAAAAGGCGAACGGTCGGATCCTTCTCCCACGAGGAAGGGCCCAGCCCTGAAAGCTCTTGCTGCTCTTCACCGTCCCTTGGCACCCTACCTACAGGCACAACAGCACTGGGGATCTGTGCTTTCCCAGAGACGGAACATCTCACGGGGCTCAGTCTCGGCAAGCCTCTTTCTGAAAAGGTGAACGGTCGGATCCTTCTCCAACGACGAAGGGCCCAGCCCTGAAAGCTCTTGCTGCTCTTCACTGTCCCTTGGCACCCTACCTACAGGTACAACAGCACTGGGGATCTTTGCTTTCCCAGAGACGGAACATCTCACGGGGCTCAGTCTCGGCAAGCCTCTTTCTGAAAAGGCGAATGGTCGGATACTTGTCCCACGACGAAGGGCCCAGCCCTGAAAGCTCTTGCTGCTCTTCACCGCCCCTTGGCACCCTACCTACAGGCACAACAGCACTGGGGATCTGTGCTTTCCCAGAGACGGAACATCTCACGGGGCTCAGTCTCGGCAAGCCTCTTTCTGAAAAGGCGAACGGTCGGATACTTGTCCCACGAGGAAGGGCCCAGCCCTGAAAGCTCTTGCTGCTCTTCACCGCCCCTTGGCACCCTACCTACAGGCACAACAGCACTGGGGATCTGTGCTTTCTCAGAAACGGAACATCTCACGGTGCTCAGTCTCGGCAAGCCTCTTTCTGAAAAGGCGAACGGTCGGATCCTTCTCCCACGAGGAAGGGCCCAGCCCTGAAAGCTCTTGCTGCTCTTCACCGTCCCTTGGCACCCTACCTACAGGCACAACAGCACTGGGGATCTGTGCTTTCCCAGAGACGGAACATCTCACGGGGCTCAGTCTCGGCAAGCCTCTTTCTGAAAAGGCGAACGGTCGGATCCTTCTCCCACGAGGAAGGGCCCAGCCCTGAAAGCTCTTGCTGCTCTTCACCGCCCCTTGGCACCCTACCTACAGGCACAACAGCACTGGGGATCTGTGCTTTCCCAGAGACGGAACATCTCACGGGGCTCAGTCTCGGCAAGCCTCTTTCTGAAAAGGTGAACGGTCGGATCCTTCTCCCACGAGGAAGGGCCCAGCCCTGAAAGCTCTTGCTGCTCTTCACCGTCCCTTGGCACCCTACCTACAGGCACAACAGCACTGGGGATCTGTGCTTTCCCAGAGACGGAACATCTCACGGGGCTCAGTCTCGGCAAGCCTCTTTCTGAAAAGGCGAATGGTCGGATACTTGTCCCACGACGAAGGGCCCAGCCCTGAAAGCTCTTGCTGCTCTTCACCGCCCCTTGGCACCCTACCTACAGGCACAACAGCACTGGGGATCTGTGCTTTCCCAGAGACGGAACATCTCACGGGGCTCAGTCTCGGCAAGCCTCTTTCTGAAAAGGCGAACGGTCGGATACTTGTCCCACGAGGAAGGGCCCAGCCCTGAAAGCTCTTGCTGCTCTTCACCGCCCCTTGGCACCCTACCTACAGGCACAACAGCACTGGGGATCTGTGCTTTCCCAGAGACGGAATATCTCACGGGGCTCAGTCTCGGCAAGCCTCTTTCTGAAAAGACGAACGGTCGGATCCTTCTCCCACGAGGAAGGGCCCAGCCCTGAAAGCTCTTGCTGCTCTTCACTGTCCCTTGTGGCCCTACCTACAGGCACAACAGCACTGGGCATCCGTGCTTTCGCAGAGACGGAACATCTCGTGGCGCTACGCCTCGGCAGAGCCTCTTTTTTTTGGAAAAGGCGAACGGTCGGATCCTTGTCCCACGAGGAAGGGCCCAGCCCTGAAAGCTCTTGCTGCTCTTCACTGTCCCTTGGCACCCTACCTACAGGCACAACAGCACTGGGGATCTGTGCTTTCCCAGAGACGGAACATCTCGTGGCGCTAAGCCTCGGCAGAGCCTCTTTTTTTTGGAAAAGGCGAACGGTCGGATACTTGTCCCCCGAGGAAGGGCCCAGCCCTGAAAGCTCTTGCTGCTCTTCACTGTCCCTTGGCACCCTACCTACAGGCACAACAGCACTGGGGATCTGTGCTTTCCCAGAGACGGAACATCTCACGGGGCTCAGTCTCGGCAAGCCTCTTTCTGAAAAGGCGAACGGTCGGATTCTTCTCCCACGAGGAAGGGCCCAGCCCTGAAAGCTCTTGCTGCTCTTCACCGCCCCTTGGCACCCTACCTACAGGCACAACAGCACTGGGCATCTGTGCTTTCCCAGAGACGGAACATCTCACGGGGCTCAGTCTCGGCAAGCCTCTTTCTTGAAAAGGCGAACGGTCGGATCCTTCTCCCACGAGGAAGGGCCCAGCCCTGAAAGCTCTTGCTGCTCTTCACCGCCCCTTGGCACCCTACCTACAGGCACAACAGCACTGGGGATCTGTGCTTTCCCAGAGACGGAATATCTCACGGCGCTCAGTCTCGGCAAGCCTCTTTCTGAAAAGGCGAACGGTCGGATCCTTCTCCCACGAGGAAGGGCCCAGCCCTGAAAGCTCTTGCTGCTCTTCACCGTCCCTTGGCACCCTACCTACAGGCACAACAGCACTGGGGATCTGTGCTTTCCCAGAGACGGAACATCTCACGGGGCTCAGTCTCGGCAAGCCTCTTACTGAAAAGGTGAACGGTCGGATCCTTCTCCAACGACGAAGGGCCCAGCCCTGAAAGCTCTTGCTGCTCTTCACTGTCCCTTGGCACCCTACCTACAGGTACAACAGCACTGGGGATCTTTGCTTTCCCAGAGACGGAACATCTCACGGGGCTCAGTCTCGGCAAGCCTCTTTCTGAAAAGGCGAACGGTCGGATCCTTCTCCCACGAGGAAGGGCCCAGCCCTGAAAGCTCTTGCTGCTCTTCACCGTCCCTTGGCACCCTACCTACAGGCACAACAGCACTGGGGATCTGTGCTTTCCCAGAGACGGAACATCTCACGGGGCTCAGTCTCGGCAAGCCTCTTTCTGAAAATGCGAACGGTCGGATCCTTCTCCCACGACGAAGGGCCCAGCCCTGAAAGCTCTTGCTGCTCTTCACCGTCCCTTGGCACCCTACCTACAGGCACAACAGCACTGGGGATCTGTGCTTTCCCAGAGACGGAACATCTCACGGGGCTCAGTCTCGGCAAGCCTCTTTCTGAAAAGGCGAACGGTCGGATACTTGTCCCACGAGGAAGGGCCCAGCCCTGAAAGCTCTTGCTGCTCTTCACCGTGCCTTGTGGCCCTACCTACAGGCACAACAGCACTGGGCATCCGTGCTTTCGCAGAGACGGAACATCTCATGGCGCTACGACTCGGCAGAGCCTCTTTTTTTTGGAAAAGGCGAACGGTCGGATCCTTCTCCCACGACGAAGGGCCCAGCCCTGAAAGCTCTTCCTGCTCTTCACCGTCCCTTGGCACCCTACCTACAGGCACAACAGCACTGGGGATCTGTGCTTTCCCAGAGACGGAATATCTCACGGCGCTCAGTCTCGGCAAGCCTCTTTCTGAAAAGGCGAACGGTGCGATCCATCTCCCCCGAGGAAGGGCCCAGCCCTGAAAGCTCTTGCTGCTCTTCACCGTCCCTTGTGGCCCTACCTACAGGCACAACAGCACTGGGCATCCGTGCTTTCGCAGAGACGGAACATCTCGTGGCGCTACGCCTCGGCAGAGCCTCTTTTTTTTGGAAAAGGCGAACGGTCGGATACTTGACCAAGAGGAAGGGCCCAGCCCTGAAAGCTCTTGCTGCTCTTCACCGTCCCTTGGCACCCTACCTACAGGCACAACAGCACTGGGGATCTGTGCTTTCCCAGAGACGGAACATCTCACGGGGCTCAGTCTCGGCAATCCTCTTTCTGAAAAGGCGAAAGGTCGGATCCTTGTCCCACGAGGAAGGGCCCAGCCCTGAAAGCTCTTGCTGCTCTTCACCGCCCCTTGGCACCCTACCTACAGGCACAACAGCACTGGGGATCTGTGCTTTCCCAGAGACGGAACATCTCACGGGGCTCAGTCTCGGCAAGCCTCTTTCTGAAAAGGCGAACGGTCGGATCCTTCTCCCACGAGGAAGGGCCCAGCCCTGAAAGCTCTTGCTGCTCTTCACCGTCCCTTGTGGCCCTACCTACAGGCACAACAGCACTGGGCATCCGTGCTTTCGCAGAGACGGAACATCTCGTGGCGCTACGCCTCGGCAGAGCCTCTTTTTTTTGGAAAAGGCGAACGGTCGGATCCTTCTCCCACGACGAAGGGCCCAGCCCTGAAAGCTCTTGCTGCTCTTCACTGTCCCTTGGCACCCTACCTACAGGCACAACAGCACTGGGGATCTGTGCTTTCCCAGAGACGGAACATCTCACGGGGCTCAGTCTCGGCAAGCCTCTTTCTGAAAAGGCGAACGGTCGGATTCTTCTCCCACGAGGAAGGGCCCAGCCCTGAAAGCTCTTGCTGCTCTTCACCGCCCCTTGGCACCCTACCTACAGGCACAACAGCACTGGGCATCTGTGCTTTCCCAGAGACGGAACATCTCACGGGGCTCAGTCTCGGCAAGCCTCTTTCTGAAAAGGCGAACTGTCGGATCCTTCTCCCACGAGGAAGGGCCCAGCCCTGAAAGCTCTTGCTGCTCTTCACCGCCCCTTGGCACCCTACCTACAGGCACAACAGCACTGGGGATCTGTGCTTTCCCAGAGACGGAACATCTCACGGCGCTCAGTCTCGGCAAGCCTCTTTCTGAAAAGGTGAACGGTCGGATCCTTCTCCAACGACGAAGGGCCCAGCCCTGAAAGCTCTTGCTGCTCTTCACTGTCCCTTGGCACCCTACCTACAGGTACAACAGCACTGGGGATCTTTGCTTTCCCAGAGACGGAACATCTCACGGGGCTCAGTCTCGGCAAGCCTCTTTCTGAAAAGGCGAACGGTGCGATCCATCTCCCCCGAGGAAGGGCCCAGCCCTGAAAGCTCTTGCTGCTCTTCACCGCCCCTTGGCACCCTACCTACAGGCACAACAGCACTGGGGATCTGTGCTTTCCCAGAGACGGAACATCTCACGGGGCTCAGTCTCGGCAAGCCTCTTTCTGAAAAGGCGAACGGTCGGATACTTGTCCCACGAGGAAGGGCCCAGCCCTGAAAGCTCTTGCTGCTCTTCACCGCCCCTTGGCACCCTACCTACAGGCACAACAGCACTGGGGATCTGTGCTTTCTCAGAAACGGAACATCTCACGGTGCTCAGTCTCGGCAAGCCTCTTTCTGAAAAGGCGAACGGTCGGATCCTTCTCCCACGAGGAAGGGCCCAGCCCTGAAAGCTCTTGCTGCTCTTCACCGTCCCTTGGCACCCTACCTACAGGCACAACAGCACTGGGGATCTGTGCTTTCCCAGAGACGGAACATCTGACGGGGCTCAGTCTCGGCAAGCCTCTTTCTGAAAAGGCGAACGGTCGGATCCTTCTCCCACGAGGAAGGGCCCAGCCCTGAAAGCTCTTGCTGCTCTTCACCGCCCCTTGGCACCCTACCTACAGGCACAACAGCACTGGGGATCTGTGCTTTCCCAGAGACGGAACATCTCACGGGGCTCAGTCTCGGCAAGCCTCTTTCTGAAAAGGCGAACGGTCGGATCCTTCTCCCACGAGGAAGGGCCCAGCCCTGAAAGCTCTTGCTGCTCTTCACCGTCCCTTGGCACCCTACCTACAGGCACAACAGCACTGGGGATCTGTGCTTTCCCAGAGACGGAACATCTCACGGGGCTCAGTCTCGGCAAGCCTCTTTCTGAAAAGGCGAATGGTCGGATACTTGTCCCACGACGAAGGGCCCAGCCCTGAAAGCTCTTGCTGCTCTTCACCGCCCCTTGGCACCCTACCTACAGGCACAACAGCACTGGGGATCTGTGCTTTCCCAGAGACGGAACATCTCACGGGGCTCAGTCTCGGCAAGCCTCTTTCTGAAAAGGCGAACGGTCGGATACTTGTCCCACGAGGAAGGGCCCAGCCCTGAAAGCTCTTGCTGCTCTTCACCGCCCCTTGGCACCCTACCTACAGGCACAACGGCACTGGGGATCTGTGCTTTCCCAGAGACGGAATATCTCACGGGGCTCAGTCTCGGCAAGCCTCTTTCTGAAAAGACGAACGGTCGGATCCTTCTCCCACGAGGAAGGGCCCAGCCCTGAAAGCTCTTGCTACTCTTCACTGTCCCTTGTGGCCCTACCTACAGGCACAACAGCACTGGGCATCCGTGCTTTCGCAGAGACGGAACATCTCGTGGCGCTACGCCTCGGCAGAGCCTCTTTTTTTTGGAAAAGGCGAACGGTCGGATCCTTGTCCCACGAGGAAGGGCCCAGCCCTGAAAGCTCTTGCTGCTCTTCACTGTCCCTTGGCACCCTACCTACAGGCACAACAGCACTGGGGATCTGTGCTTTCCCAGAGACGGAACATCTCGTGGCGCTAAGCCTCGGCAGAGCCTCTTTTTTTTGGAAAAGGCGAACGGTCGGATACTTGTCCCCCGAGGAAGGGCCCAGCCCTGAAAGCTCTTGCTGCTCTTCACTGTCCCTTGGCACCCTACCTACAGGCACAACAGCACTGGGGATCTGTGCTTTCCCAGAGACGGAACATCTCACGGGGCTCAGTCTCGGCAAGCCTCTTTCTGAAAAGGCGAACGGTCGGATTCTTCTCCCACGAGGAAGGGCCCAGCCCTGAAAGCTCTTGCTGCTCTTCACCGCCCCTTGGCACCCTACCTACAGGCACAACAGCACTGGGCATCTGTGCTTTCCCAGAGACGGAACATCTCACGGGGCTCAGTCTCGGCAAGCCTCTTTCTGAAAAGGCGAACGGTCGGATCCTTCTCCCACGAGGAAGGGCCCAGCCCTGAAAGCTCTTGCTGCTCTTCACCGCCCCTTGGCACCCTACCTACAGGCACAACAGCACTGGGGATCTGTGCTTTCCCAGAGACGGAATATCTCACGGCGCTCAGTCTCGGCAAGCCTCTTTCTGAAAAGGCGAACGGTCGGATCCTTCTCCCACGAGGAAGGGCCCAGCCCTGAAAGCTCTTGCTGCTCTTCACCGTCCCTTGGCACCCTACCTACAGGCACAACAGCACTGGGGATCTGTGCTTTCCCAGGGACGGAACATCTCACGGGGCTCAGTCTCGGCAAGCCTCTTTCTGAAAAGGTGAACGGTCGGATCCTTCTCCAACGACGAAGGGCCCAGCCCTGAAAGCTCTTGCTGCTCTTCACTGTCCCTTGGCACCCTACCTACAGGTACAACAGCACTGGGGATCTTTGCTTTCCCAGAGACGGAACATCTCACGGGGCTCAGTCTCGGCAAGCCTCTTTGTGAAAAGGCGAACGGTCGGATCCTTCTCCCACGAGGAAGGGCCCAGCCCTGAAAGCTCTTGCTGCTCTTCACCGTCCCTTGGCACCCTACCTACAGGCACAACAGCACTGGGCATCCGTGCTTTCGCAGAGACGGAACATCTCATGGCGCTACGACTCGGCAGAGCCTCTTTTTTTTGGAAAAGGCGAACGGTCGGATCCTTGTCCCACGAGGAAGGGCCCAGCCCTGAAAGCTCTTCCTGCTCTTCACCGTCCCTTGGCACCCTACCTACAGGCACAACAGCACTGGGGATCTGTGCTTTCCCAGAGACGGAATATCTCACGGCGCTCAGTCTCGGCAAGCCTCTTTCTGAAAAGGCGAACGGTGCGATCCATCTCCCCCGAGGAAGGGCCCAGCCCTGAAAGCTCTTGCTGCTCTTCACCGTCCCTTGTGGCCCTACCTACAGGCACAACAGCACTGGGCATCCGTGCTTTCGCAGAGACGGAACATCTCGTGGCGCTACGCCTCGGCAGAGCCTCTTTTTTTTGGAAAAGGCGAACGGTCGGATACTTGACCAAGAGGAAGGGCCCAGCCCTGAAAGCTCTTGCTGCTCTTCACCGTCCCTTGGCACCCTACCTACAGGCACAACAGCACTGGGGATCTGTGCTTTCCCAGAGACGGAACATCTCACGGGGCTCAGTCTCGGCAATCCTCTTTCTGAAAAGGCGAAAGGTCGGATCCTTGTCCCACGAGGAAGGGCCCAGCCCTGAAAGCTCTTGCTGCTCTTCACCGCCCCTTGGCACCCTACCTACAGGCACAACAGCACTGGGGATCTGTGCTTTCCCAGAGACGGAACATCTCACGGGGCTCAGTCTCGGCAAGCCTCTTTCTGAAAAGGCGAACGGTCGGATCCTTCTCCCACGAGGAAGGGCCCAGCCCTGAAAGCTCTTGCTGCTCTTCACCGTCCCTTGTGGCCCTACCTACAGGCACAACAGCACTGGGCATCCGTGCTTTCGCAGAGACGGAACATCTCGTGGCGCTACGCCTCGGCAGAGCCTCTTTTTTTTGGAAAAGGCGAACGGTCGGATCCTTCTCCCACGACGAAGGGCCCAGCCCTGAAAGCTCTTGCTGCTCTTCACTGTCCCTTGGCACCCTACCTACAGGCACAACAGCACTGGGGATCTGTGCTTTCCCAGAGACGGAACATCTCACGGGGCTCAGTCTCGGCAAGCCTCTTTCTGAAAAGGCGAACGGTCGGATTCTTCTCCCACGAGGAAGGGCCCAGCCCTGAAAGCTCTTGCTGCTCTTCACCGCCCCTTGGCACCCTACCTACAGGCACAACAGCACTGGGCATCTGTGCTTTCCCAGAGACGGAACATCTCACGGGGCTCAGTCTCGGCAAGCCTCTTTCTGAAAAGGCGAACTGTCGGATCCTTCTCCCACGAGGAAGGGCCCAGCCCTGAAAGCTCTTGCTGCTCTTCACCGCCCCTTGGCACCCTACCTACAGGCACAACAGCACTGGGGATCTGTGCTTTCCCAGAGACGGAACATCTCACGGCGCTCAGTCTCGGCAAGCCTCTTTCTGAAAAGGTGAACGGTCGGATCCTTCTCCAACGACGAAGGGCCCAGCCCTGAAAGCTCTTGCTGCTCTTCACTGTCCCTTGGCACCCTACCTACAGGTACAACAGCACTGGGGATCTTTGCTTTCCCAGAGACGGAACATCTCACGGGGCTCAGTCTCGGCAAGCCTCTTTCTGAAAAGGCGAACGGTGCGATCCATCTCCCCCGAGGAAGGGCCCAGCCCTGAAAGCTCTTGCTGCTCTTCACCGCCCCTTGGCACCCTACCTACAGGCACAACAGCACTGGGGATCTGTGCTTTCCCAGAGACGGAACATCTCACGGGGCTCAGTCTCGGCAAGCCTCTTTCTGAAAAGGCGAACGGTCGGATACTTGTCCCACGAGGAAGGGCCCAGCCCTGAAAGCTCTTGCTGCTCTTCACCGCCCCTTGGCACCCTACCTACAGGCACAACAGCACTGGGGATCTGTGCTTTCTCAGAAACGGAACATCTCACGGTGCTCAGTCTCGGCAAGCCTCTTTCTGAAAAGGCGAACGGTCGGATCCTTCTCCCACGAGGAAGGGCCCAGCCCTGAAAGCTCTTGCTGCTCTTCACCGTCCCTTGGCACCCTACCTACAGGCACAACAGCACTGGGGATCTGTGCTTTCCCAGAGACGGAACATCTGACGGGGCTCAGTCTCGGCAAGCCTCTTTCTGAAAAGGCGAACGGTCGGATCCTTCTCCCACGAGGAAGGGCCCAGCCCTGAAAGCTCTTGCTGCTCTTCACCGCCCCTTGGCACCCTACCTACAGGCACAACAGCACTGGGGATCTGTGCTTTCCCAGAGACGGAACATCTCACGGGGCTCAGTCTCGGCAAGCCTCTTTCTGAAAAGGCGAACGGTCGGATCCTTCTCCCACGAGGAAGGGCCCAGCCCTGAAAGCTCTTGCTGCTCTTCACCGTCCCTTGGCACCCTACCTACAGGCACAACAGCACTGGGGATCTGTGCTTTCCCAGAGACGGAACATCTCACGGGGCTCAGTCTCGGCAAGCCTCTTTCTGAAAAGGCGAATGGTCGGATACTTGTCCCACGACGAAGGGCCCAGCCCTGAAAGCTCTTGCTGCTCTTCACCGCCCCTTGGCACCCTACCTACAGGCACAACAGCACTGGGGATCTGTGCTTTCCCAGAGACGGAACATCTCACGGGGCTCAGTCTCGGCAAGCCTCTTTCTGAAAAGGCGAACGGTCGGATACTTGTCCCACGAGGAAGGGCCCAGCCCTGAAAGCTCTTGCTGCTCTTCACCGCCCCTTGGCACCCTACCTACAGGCACAACGGCACTGGGGATCTGTGCTTTCCCAGAGACGGAATATCTCACGGGGCTCAGTCTCGGCAAGCCTCTTTCTGAAAAGACGAACGGTCGGATCCTTCTCCCACGAGGAAGGGCCCAGCCCTGAAAGCTCTTGCTACTCTTCACTGTCCCTTGTGGCCCTACCTACAGGCACAACAGCACTGGGCATCCGTGCTTTCGCAGAGACGGAACATCTCGTGGCGCTACGCCTCGGCAGAGCCTCTTTTTTTTGGAAAAGGCGAACGGTCGGATCCTTGTCCCACGAGGAAGGGCCCAGCCCTGAAAGCTCTTGCTGCTCTTCACTGTCCCTTGGCACCCTACCTACAGGCACAACAGCACTGGGGATCTGTGCTTTCCCAGAGACGGAACATCTCGTGGCGCTAAGCCTCGGCAGAGCCTCTTTTTTTTGGAAAAGGCGAACGGTCGGATACTTGTCCCCCGAGGAAGGGCCCAGCCCTGAAAGCTCTTGCTGCTCTTCACTGTCCCTTGGCACCCTACCTACAGGCACAACAGCACTGGGCATCTGTGCTTTCCCAGAGACGGAACATCTCACGGGGCTCAGTCTCGGCAAGCCTCTTTCTGAAAAGGCGAACGGTCGGATTCTTCTCCCACGAGGAAGGGCCCAGCCCTGAAAGCTCTTGCTGCTCTTCACCGCCCCTTGGCACCCTACCTACAGGCACAACAGCACTGGGCATCTGTGCTTTCCCAGAGACGGAACATCTCACGGGGCTCAGTCTCGGCAAGCCTCTTTCTGAAAAGGCGAACGGTCGGATCCTTCTCCCACGAGGAAGGGCCCAGCCCTGAAAGCTCTTGCTGCTCTTCACCGCCCCTTGGCACCCTACCTACAGGCACAACAGCACTGGGGATCTGTGCTTTCCCAGAGACGGAATATCTCACGGCGCTCAGTCTCGGCAAGCCTCTTTCTGAAAAGGCGAACGGTCGGATCCTTCTCCCACGAGGAAGGGCCCAGCCCTGAAAGCTCTTGCTGCTCTTCACCGTCCCTTGGCACCCTACCTACAGGCACAACAGCACTGGGGATCTGTGCTTTCCCAGGGACGGAACATCTCACGGGGCTCAGTCTCGGCAAGCCTCTTTCTGAAAAGGTGAACGGTCGGATCCTTCTCCAACGACGAAGGGCCCAGCCCTGAAAGCTCTTGCTGCTCTTCACTGTCCCTTGGCACCCTACCTACAGGTACAACAGCACTGGGGATCTTTGCTTTCCCAGAGACGGAACATCTCACGGGGCTCAGTCTCGGCAAGCCTCTTTCTGAAAAGGCGAACGGTCGGATACTTGTCCCACGAGGAAGGGTCCAGCCCTGAAAACTCTTGCTGCTCTTCACCGTCCCTTGGCACCCTACCTACAGGCACAACAGCACTGGGGATCTGTGCTTTCCCAGAGACGGAACATCTCACGGCGCTCAGTCTCGGCAAGCCTCTTTCTGAAAAGGCGAACGGTCGGATACTTGTCCCACGAGGAAGGGCCCAGCCCTGAAAGCTCTTGCTGCTCTTCACCGTCCCTTGTGGCCCTACCTACAGGCACAACAGCACTGGGCATCCGTGCTTTCCCAGAGACGGAACATCTCATGGCGCTACGACTCGGCAGAGCCTCTTTTTTTTGGAAAAGGCGAACGGTCGGATCCTTCTCCCCCGAGGAAGGGCCCAGCCCTGAAAGCTCTTGCTGCTCTTCACCGTCCCTTGGCACCCTACCTACAGGCACAACAGCACTGGGGATCTGTGCTTTCCCAGAGACGGAACATCTCACGGGGCTCAGTCTCGGCAAGCCTCTTTCTGAAAAGGCGAACGGTGCGATCCATCTCCCCCGAGGAAGGGCCCAGCCCTGAAAGCTCTTGCTGCTCTTCACCGTCCCTTGTGGCCCTACCTACAGGCACAACAGCAGTGGGGATCTGTGCTTTCCCAGAGACGGAATATCTCACGGCGCTCAGTCTCGGCAAGCCTCTTTCTGAAAAGGCGAACGGTCGGATCCTTCTCCCACGAGGAAGGGCCCAGCCCTGAAAGCTCTTGCTGCTCTTCACTGTCCCTTGACACCCTACCTACAGGTACAACAGCACTGGGGATCTGTGCTTTCCCAGAGACGGAACATCTCACGGGGCTCAGTCTCGGCAAGCCTCTTTCTGAAAAGGCGAACGGTCGGATCCTTCTCCCACGACGAAGGGCCCAGCCCTGAAAGCTCTTGCTGCTCTTCACCGTCCCTTGGCACCCTACCTACAGGCACAACAGCACTGGGGATCTGTGCTTTCCCAGAGACGGAACATCTCACGGGGCTCAGTCTCGGCAAGCCTCTTTCTGAAAAGGGGAACGGTCGGATCCTTCTCCCACGACGAAGGGCCCAGCCCTGAAAGCTCTTGCTGCTCTTCACCGTCCCTTGGCACCCTACCTACAGGCACAACAGCACTGGGGATCTGTGCTTTCCCAGAGACGGAACATCTCACGGGGATCAGTCTCGGCAAGCCTCTTTCTGAAAAGGCAAACGGTCGGATACTTGTCCCACGAGGAAGGGCCCAGCCCTGAAAGCTCTTGCTGGTCTTCACCGTCCCTTGTGGCCCTACCTACAGGCACAACAGCACTGGGCATCCGTGCTTTCGCAGAGACGGAACATCTCGTGCCGCTACGCCTCGGCAGAGCCTCTTTTTTTTGGAAAAGGCGAACGGTGGGATCCTTGTCCCACGAGGAAGGGCCCAGCCCTGAAAGCTCTTGCTGCTCTTCACCGTCCCTTGGCACCCTACCTACAGGCACAACAGCACTGGGGATCTGTGCTTTCCCAGAGACGGAACATCTCACGGGGCTCAGTCTCGGCAAGCCTCTTTCTGAAAAGGCGAACGGTCGGATACTTGTCCCACGAGGAAGGGCCCAGCCCTGAAAACTCTTGCTGCTCTTCACCGTCCCTTGGCACCCTACCTACAGGCACAACAGCACTGGGGATCTGTGCTTTCCCAGAGACGGAACATCTCACGGCGCTCAGTCTCGGCAAGCCTCTTTCTGAAAAGGCGAACGGTCGGATACTTCTCCCACGAGGAAGGGCCCAGCACTGAAAGCTCTTGCTGCTCTTCACTGTCCCTTGGCACCCTACCTACAGGTACAACAGCACTGGGGATCTGTGCTTTCCCAGAGACGGAACATCTCACGGGGCTCAGTCTCGGCAAGCCTCTTTGTGAAAAGGCGAACGGTCGGATCCTTCTCCCACGAGGAAGGGCCCAGCCCTGAAAGCTCTTGCTGCTCTTCACCGCCCCTTGGCACCCTACCTACAGGCACAACAGCACTGGGGATCTGTGCTTTCCCAGAGACGGAACATCTCACGGGACTCAGTCTCGGCAAGCCTCTTTCTGAAAAGGCGAACGGTCGGATCCTTCTCCCACGAGGAAGGGCCCAGCCCTGAAAGCTCTTGCTGCTCTTCACCGTCCCTTGGCACCCTACCTACAGGCACAACAGCACTGGGGATCTGTGCTTTCCCAGAGACGGAACATCTCACGGGGCTCAGTCTCGGCAAGCCTCTTTCTGAAAAGGCGAACGGTCGGATCCTTGTCCCACGAGGAAGGGCCCAGCCCTGAAAGCTCTTGCTGCTCTTCACCGCCCCTTGGCACCCTACCTACAGGCACAACAGCACTGGGGATCTGTGCTTTCCCAGAGACGGAATATCTCACGGCGCTCAGTCTCGGCAAGCCTCTTTCTGAAAAGGCGAACGGTGCGATCCATCTCCCCCGAGGAAGGGCCCAGCCCTGAAAGCTCTTGCTGCTCTTCACCGTCCCTTGTGGCCCTACCTACAGGCACAACAGCACTGGGCATCCGTGCTTTCGCAGAGACGGAACATCTCGTGGCGCTACGCCTCGGCAGAGCCTCTTTTTTTTGGAAAAGGCGAACGGTCGGATCCTTGTCCCACGAGGAAGGGCCCAGCCCTGAAAGCTCTTCCTGCTCTTCACTGTCCCTTGGCACCCTACCTACAGGCACAACAGCACTGGGGATCTGTGCTTTCCCAGAGACGGAACATCTCACGGGGCTCAGTCTCGGCAAGCCTCTTTGTGAAAAGGCGAACGGTCGGATCCTTCTCCCACGAGGAAGGGCCCAGCCCTGAAAGCTCTTGCTGCTCTTCACCGTCCCTTGGCACCCTACCTACAGGCACAACAGCACTGGGCATCCGTGCTTTCCCAGAGACGGAACATCTCACGGGGCTCAGTCTCGGCAAGCCTCTTTCTGAAAAGGCGAACGGTCGGATCCTTCTCCCACGAGGAAGGGCCCAGCCCTGAAAGCTCTTGCTGCTCTTCACCGCCCCTTGGCACCCTACCTACAGCCACAACAGCAGTGGGGATCTGTGCTTTCCCAGAGACGGAACATCTCACGGGGCTCAGTCTCGGCAAGCCTCTTTCTGAAAAGGCGAACGGTCGGATCCTTCTCCCACGAGGAAGGGCCCAGCCCTGAAAGCTCTTGCTGCTCTTCACCGCCCCTTGGCACCCTACCTACAGGCACAACAGCAGTGGGGATCTGTGCTTTCCCAGAGACGGAACATCTCACGGGGCTCAGTCTCGGCAAGCCTCTTTCTGAAAAGGCGAACGGTCGGATACTTGTCCCACGAGGAAGGGCCCAGCCCTGAAAGCTCTTGCTGCTCTTCACCGTCCCTTGTGGCCCTACCTACAGGCACAACAGCACTGGGCATCCGTGCTTTCGCAGAGACGGAACATCTCATGGCGCTACGACTCGGCAGAGCCTCTTTTTTTTGGAAAAGGCGAACGGTCGGATCCTTCTCCCACGACGAAGGGCCCAGCCCTGAAAGCTCTTCCTGCTCTTCACTGTCCCTTGGCACCCTACCTACAGGCACAACAGCACTGGGGATCTGTGCTTTCCCAGAGACGGAATATCTCACGGCGCTCAGTCTCGGCAAGCCTCTTTCTGAAAAGGCGAACGGTGCGATCCATCTCCCCCGAGGAAGGGCCCAGCCCTGAAAGCTCTTGCTGCTCTTCACAGTCCCTTGGCACCCTACCTACAGGCACAACAGCACTGGGCATCCGTGCTTTCGCAGAGACGGAACATCTCGTGGCGCTACGCCTCGGCAGAGCCTCTTTTTTTTGGAAAAGGCGAACGGTCGGATCCTTCTCCCACGAGGAAGGGCCCAGCCCTGAAAGCTCTTGCTGCTCTTCACCGTCCCTTGGCACCCTACCTACAGGCACAACAGCACTGGGGATCTGTGCTTTCCCAGAGACGGAACATCTCACGGGGCTCAGTCTCGGCAAGCCTCTTTCTGAAAAGGCGAACGGTCGGATCCTTCTCCCACGAGGAAGGGCCCAGCCCTGAAAGCTCTTGCTGCTCTTCACCGTCCCTTGGCACCCTACCTACAGGCACAACAGCACTGGGGATCTGTGCTTTCCCAGAGACGGAACATCTCACGGGGCTCAGTCTCGGCAAGCCTCTTTCTGAAAAGGCGAACGGTCGGATCCTTCTCCCACGAGGAAGGGCCCAGCCCTGAAAGCTCTTGCTGCTCTTCACCGTCCCTTGGCACCCTACCTACAGGCACAACAGCAGTGGGGATCTGTGCTTTCCCAGAGACGGAACATCTCACGGGGCTCAGTCTCGGCAAGCCTCTTTCTGAAAAGGCGAACGGTCGGATCCTTGTCCCACGAGGAAGGGCCCAGCCCTGAAAGCTCTTGCTGCTCTTCACCGTCCCTTGTGGCCCTACCTACAGGCACAACAGCAGTGGGGATCCGTGCTTTCCCAGAGACGGAACATCTCGTGGCGCTACGCCTCGCCAGAGCCTCTTTTATTTTAAAAAGGCGAACGGTCGGATACTTGACCACGAGGAAGGGCCCAGCCCTGAAAGCTCTTGCTGCTCTTCACCGTCCCTTGGCACCCTACCTACAGGCACAACAGCAGTGGGGATCTGTGCTTTCCCAGAGACGGAACATCTCACGGGGCTCAGTCTCGGCAAGCCTCTTTCTGAAAAGGCGAACGGTCGGATCCTTGTCCCACGAGGAAGGGCCCAGCCCTGAAAGCTCTTGCTGCTCTTCACCCTCCCTTGTGGCCCTACCTACAGGCACAACAGCACTGGGCATCCGTGCTTTCGCAGAGACGGAACATCTCATGGCGCTACGACTCGGCAGAGACTCTTTTTTTTGGAAAAGGCGAACGGTCGGATCCTTCTCCCACGACGAAGGGCCCAGCCCTGAAAGCTCTTCCTGCTCTTCACTGTCCCTTGGCACCCTACCTACAGGCACAACAGCACTGGGGATCTGTGCTTTCCCAGAGACGGAACATCTCACGGGGCTCAGTCTCGGCAAGCCTCTTTCTGAAAAGGCGAACGGTGCGATCCATCTCCCCCGAGGAAGGGCCCAGCCCTGAAAGCTCTTGCTGCTCTTCACCGTCCCTTGGCACCCTACCTACAGGCACAACAGCACTGGGGATCTGTGCTTTCCCAGAGACGGAACATCTCACGGGGCTCAGTCTCGGCAAGCCTCTTTCTGAAAAGGCGAACGGTCGGATCCTTCTCCCACGAGGAAGGGCCCAGCCCTGAAAGCTCTTGCTGCTCTTCACCGTCCCTTGGCACCCTACCTACAGGCACAACAGCACTGGGGATCTGTGCTTTCCCAGAGACGGAACATCTCACGGGGCTCAGTCTCGGCAAGCCTCTTTCTGAAAATGCGAACGGTCGGATCCTTCTCCCACGAGGAAGGGCCCAGCCCTGAAAGCTCTTGCTGCTCTTCACCATCCCTTGGCACCCTACCTACAGGCACAACAGCAGTGGGGATCTGTGCTTTCCCAGAGACGGAACATCTCACGGGGCTCAGTCTCGGCAAGCCTCTTTCTGAAAAGGCGAACGGTCGGATCCTTGTCCCACGAGGAAGGGCCCAGCCCTGAAAGCTCTTGCTGCTCTTCACCGTCCCTTGTGGCCCTACCTACAGGCACAACAGCACTGGGCATCCGTGCTTTCCCAGAGACGGAACATCTCATGGCGCTACGACTCGGCAGAGCCTCTTTTTTTTGGAAAAGGCGAACGGTCGGATCCTTCTCCCACGACGAAGGGCCCAGCCCTGAAAGCTCTTCCTGCTCTTCACCGCCCCTTGGCACCCTACCTACAGGCACAACAGCACTGGGCATCTGTGCTTTCCCAGAGACGGAATATCTCACGGCGCTCAGTCTCGGCAAGCCTCTTTCTGAAAAGGCGAACGGTGCGATCCATCTCCCCCGAGGAAGGGCCCAGCCCTGAAAGCTCTTGCTGCTCTTCACCGTCCCTTGTGGCCTTACCTACAGGCACAACAGCACTGGGCATCCGTGCTTTCGCAGAGACGGAACATCTCGTGGCGCTACGCCTCGGCAGAGCCTCTTTTTTTTGGAAAAGGCGAACGGTCGGATACTTGACCAAGAGGAAGGGCCCAGCCCTGAAAGCTCTTGCTGCTCTTCACCGTCCCTTGGCACCCTACCTACAGGCACAACAGCACTGGGGATCTGTGCTTTCCCAGAGACGGAACATCTCACGGGGCTCAGTCTCGGCAAGCCTCTTTCTGAAAAGGCGAACGGTCGGATACTTGTCCCACGAGGAAGGGCCCAGCCCTGAAAGCTCTTGCTGCTCTTCACCGCCCCTTGGCACCCTACCTACAGGCACAACAGCACTGGGGATCTGTGCTTTCCCAGAGACGGAACATCTCACGGGGCTCAGTCTCGGCAATCCTCTTTCTGAAAAGGCGAACGGTCGGATCCTTCTCCCACGAGGAAGGGCCCAGCCCTGAAAGCTCTTGCTGCTCTTCACCGTCCCTTGTGGCCCTACCTACAGGCACAACAGCACTGGGGATCTGTGCTTTCCCAGAGACGGAACATCTCACGGGGCTCAGTCTCGGCAAGCCTCTTTCTGAAAAGGCGAACGGTCGGATACTTGTCCCACGAGGAAGGGCCCAGCCCTGAAAGCTCTTGCTGCTCTTCACCGTCCCTTGTGGCCCTACCTACAGGCACAACAGCACTGGGCATCCGTGCTTTCGCAGAGACGGAACATCTCGTGGCGCTACGCCTCGGCAGAGCCTCTTTTTTTTGGAAAAGGCGAACGGTGGGATCCTTGTCCCACGAGGAAGGGCCCAGCCCTGAAAGCTCTTGCTGCTCTTCACTGTCCCTTGGCACCCTACCTACAGGCACAACAGCACTGGGGATCTGTGCTTTCCCAGAGACGGAATATCTCACGGCGCTCAGTCTCGGCAAGCCTCTTTCTGAAAAGGCGAACGGTGCGATCCATCTCCCCCGAGGAAGGGCCCAGCCCTGAAAGCTCTTGCTGCTCTTCACCGTCCCTTGTGGCCCTACCTACAGGCACAACAGCAGTGGGGATCTGTGCTTTCCCAGAGACGGAACATCTCACGGGGCTCAGTCTCGGCAAGCCTCTTTCTGAAAAGGCGAACGGTCGGATCCTTCTCCCACGACGAAGGGCCCAGCCCTGAAAGCTCTTGCTGCTCTTCACTGTCCCTTGGCACCCTACCTACAGGTACAACAGCACTGGGGATCTGTGCTTTCCCAGAGACGGAACATCTCACGGGGCTCAGTCTCGGCAAGCCTCTTTCTGAAAAGGCGAACGGTCGGATCCTTCTCCCACGACGAAGGGCCCAGCCCTGAAAGCTCTTGCTGCTCTTCACCGTCCCTTGGCACCCTACCTACAGGCACAACAGCACTGGGGATCTGTGCTTTCCCAGAGACGGAACATCTCACGGGGCTCAGTCTCGGCAAGCCTCTTTCTGAAAAGGCGAACGGTCGGATCCTTGTCCCACGAGGAAGGGCCCAGCCCTGAAAGCTCTTGCTGCTCTTCACCGCCCCTTGGCACCCTACCTACAGGCACAACAGCACTGGGGATCTGTGCTTTCCCAGAGACGGAACATCTCACGGGGCTCAGTCTCGGCAAGCCTCTTTCTGAAAAGGCGAACGGTCGGATACTTGTCCCACGAGGAAGGGCCCAGCCCTGAAAGCTCTTGCTGCTCTTCACCGCCCCTTGGCACCCTACCTACAGGCACAACAGCACTGGGCATCCGTGCTTTCGCAGAGACGGAACATCTCGTGGCGCTACGCCTCGGCAGAGCCTCTTTTTTTTGGAAAAGGCGAACGGTCGGATCCTTCTCCCACGACGAAGGGCCCAGCCCTGAAAGCTCTTGCTGCTCTTCACCGCCCCTTGGCACCCTACCTACAGGCACAACAGCAGTGGGGTTCTGTGCTTTCCCAGAGACGGAACATCTCACGGGGCTCAGTCTCGGCAAGCCTCTTTCTGAAAAGGCGAACGGTCGGATACTTGTCCCACGAGGAAGGGCCCAGCCCTGAAAGCTCTTGCTGCTCTTCACTGTCCCTTGGCACCCTACCTACAGGCACAACAGCACTGGGGATCTGTGCTTTCCCAGAGACGGAACATCTCACGGGGCTCAGTCTCGGCAAGCCTCTTTCTGAAAAGGCGAACGGTCGGATCCTTGTCCCCCGAGGAAGGGCCCAGCCCTGAAAGCTCTTGCTGCTCTTCACCGTCCCTTGGCACCCTACCTACAGGCACAACAGCACTGGGCATCCGTGCTTTCGCAGAGACGGAACATCTCGTGGCGCTACGCCTCGGCAGAGCCTCTTTTTTTTGGAAAAGGCGAACGGTCGGATCCTTGTCCCCCGAGGAAGGGCCCAGCCCTGAAAGCTCTTCCTGCTCTTCACTGTCCCTTGGCACCCTACCTACAGGCACAACAGCACTGGGGATCTGTGCTTTCCCAGAGACGGAACATCTCACGGGGCTCAGTCTCGGCAAGCCTCTTTCTGAAAAGGCGAACGGTCGGATCCTTGTCCCACGAGGAAGGGCCCAGCCCTGAAAGCTCTTGCTGCTCTTCACCGTCCCTTGGCACCCTACCTACAGGCACAACAGCACTGGGGATCTGTGCTTTCCCAGAGACGGAACATCTCACGGGGCTCAGTCTCGGCAAGCCTCTTTCTGAAAAGGCGAACGGTCGGATACTTGTCCCACGATGAAGGGCCCAGCCCTGAAAGCTCTTGCTGCTCTTCACCGCCCCTTGGCACCCTACCTACAGGCACAACAGCACTGGGGATCTGTGCTTTCCCAGAGACGGAACATCTCACGGGGCTCAGTCTCGGCAAGCCTCTTTCTGAAAAGGCGAACGGTCGGATCCTTCTCCCACGAGGAAGGGCCCAGCCCTGAAAGCTCTTGCTGCTCTTCACCGCCCCTTGGCACCCTACCTACAGGCACAACAGCACTGGGGATCTGTGCTTTCCCAGAGACGGAACATCTCACGGGGCTCAGTCTCGGCAAGCCTCTTTCTGAAAAGGCGAACGGTCGGATCCTTCTCCCACGAGGAAGGGCCCAGCCCTGAAAGCTCTTGCTGCTCTTCACCGTCCCTTGGCACCCTACCTACAGGCACAACAGCACTGGGGATCTGTGCTTTCCCAGAGACGGAATATCTCACGGGGCTCAGTCTCGGCAAGCCTCTTTCTGAAAAGGCGAACGGTCGGATCCTTCTCCCACGACGAAGGGCCCAGCCCTGAAAGCTCTTGCTGCTCTTCACTGTCCCTTGGCACCCTACCTACAGGCACAACAGCACTGGGGATCTGTGCTTTCCCAGAGACGGAAAATCTCACGGGGCTCAGTCTCGGCAAGCCTCTTTCTGAAAAGGCGAACGGTCGTATCCTTCTCCCATGAGGAAGGGCCCAGCCCTGAAAGCTCTTGCTGCTCTTCACCGTCCCTTGGCACCCTACCTACAGGCACAACAGCACTGGGGATCTGTGCTTTCCCAGAGACGGAACATCTCACGGGGCTCAGTCTCGGCAAGCCTCTTTCTGAAAAGGCGAACGGTCGGATCCTTCTCCCACGAGGAAGGGCCCAGCCCTGAAAGCTCTTGCTGCTCTTCACCGTCCCTTGGCACCCTACCTACAGGCACAACAGCACTGGGGATCTGTGCTTTCCCAGAGACGGAATATCTCACGGGGCTCAGTCTCGGCAAGCCTCTTTCTGAAAAGGCGAACGGTCGGATCCTTCTCCCACGACGAAGGGCCCAGCCCTGAAAGCTCTTGCTGCTCTTCACTGTCCCTTGGCACCCTACCTACAGGCACAACAGCACTGGGGATCTGTGCTTTCCCAGAGACGGAACATCTCACGGGGCTCAGTCTCGGCAAGCCTCTTTCTGAAAAGGCGAACGGTCGGATACTTGTCCCACGAGGAAGGGCCCAGCCCTGAAAGCTCTTGCTGCTCTTCACCGTCCCTTGTGGCCCTACCTACAGGCACAACAGCACTGGGCATCCGTGCTTTCGCAGAGACGGAACATCTCGTGGCGCTACGCCTCGGCAGAGCCTCTTTTTTTTGGAAAAGGCGAACGGTGGGATCCTTGTCCCACGAGGAAGGGCCCAGCCCTGAAAGCTCTTGCTGCTCTTCACTGTCCCTTGGCACCCTACCTACAGGCACAACAGCACTGGGGATCTGTGCTTTCCCAGAGACGGAACATCTCACGGGGCTCAGTCTCGGCAAGCCTCTTTCTGAAAAGGCGAACGGTCGGATACTTGTCCCCCGAGGAAGGGCCCAGCCCTGAAAGCTCTTGCTGCTCTTCACCGTCCCTTGGCACCCTACCTACAGGCACAACAGCACTGGGGATCTGTGCTTTCCCAGAGACGGAACATCTTACGGGGCTCAGTCTCGGCAAGCCTCTTTCTGAAAAGGCGAACGGTCGGATACTTGTCCCCCGAGGAAGGGCCCAGCCCTGAAAGCTCTTGCTGCTCTTCACCGCCCCTTGGCACCCTACCTACAGGCACAACAGCACTGGGGATCTGTGCTTTCCCAGAGACGGAACATCTCACGGGGCTCAGTCTCGGCAAGCCTCTTTCTGAAAAGGCGAACGGTCGGATCCTTGTCCCACGAGGAAGGGCCCAGCCCTGAAAGCTCTTGCTGCTCTTCACCGTCCCTTGGCACCCTACCTACAGGCACAACAGCACTGGGGATCTGTGCTTTCCCAGAGACGGAACATCTCGTGGCGCTAAGCCTCGGCAGAGCCTCTTTTTTTGGAAAAGGCGAACGGTCGGATACTTATCCCACGAGGAAGGGCCCAGCCCTGAAAGCTCTTGCTGCTCTTCACCACCCCTTGGCACCCTACCTACAGGCACAACAGCACTGGGGATCTGTGCTTTCCCAGAGACGGAATATCTCACGGCGCTCAGTCTCGGCAAGCCTCTTTCTGAAAAGGCGAACGGTCGGATCCTTGTCCCACGAGGAAGGGCCCAGCCCTGAAAGCTCTTGCTGCTCTTCACCGTCCCTTGGCACCCTACCTACAGGCACAACAGCACTGGGGATCTGTGCTTTCCCAGAGACGGAACATCTCACGGGGCTCAGTCTCGGCAAGCCTCTTTCTGAAAAGGCGAACGGTCGGATCCTTGTCCCCCGAGGAAGGGCCCAGCCCTGAAAGCTCTTGCTGCTCTTCACCGTCCCTTGGCACCCTACCTACAGGCACAACAGCACTGGGCATCCGTGCTTTCGCAGAGACGGAACATCTCGTGGCGCTACGCCTCGGCAGAGCCTCTTTTTTTTGGAAAAGGCGAACGGTCGGATCCTTGTCCCCCGAGGAAGGGCCCAGCCCTGAAAGCTCTTCCTGCTCTTCACTGTCCCTTGGCACCCTACCTACAGGCACAACAGCACTGGGGATCTGTGCTTTCCCAGAGACGGAACATCTCACGGGGCTCAGTCTCGGCAAGCCTCTTTCTGAAAAGGCGAACGGTCGGATCCTTGTCCCACGAGGAAGGGCCCAGCCCTGAAAGCTCTTGCTGCTCTTCACCGTCCCTTGGCACCCTACCTACAGGCACAACAGCACTGGGGATCTGTGCTTTCCCAGAGACGGAACATCTCACGGGGCTCAGTCTCGGCAAGCCTCTTTCTGAAAAGGCGAACGGTCGGATACTTGTCCCACGATGAAGGGCCCAGCCCTGAAAGCTCTTGCTGCTCTTCACCGCCCCTTGGCACCCTACCTACAGGCACAACAGCACTGGGGATCTGTTCTTTCCCAGAGACGGAACATCTCACGGGGCTCAGTCTCGGCAAGCCTCTTTCTGAAAAGGCGAACGGTCGGATCCTTGTCCCACGAGGAAGGGCCCAGCCCTGAAAGCTCTTGCTGCTCTTCACCGCCCCTTGGCACCCTACCTACAGGCACAACAGCACTGGGGATCTGTGCTTTCCCAGAGACGGAACATCTCACGGGGCTCAGTCTCGGCAAGCCTCTTTCTGAAAAGGCGAACGGTCGGATCCTTCTCCCACGAGGAAGGGCCCAGCCCTGAAAGCTCTTGCTGCTCTTCACCGTCCCTTGGCACCCTACCTACAGGCACAACAGCACTGGGGATCTGTGCTTTCCCAGAGACGGAATATCTCACGGGGCTCAGTCTCGGCAAGCCTCTTTCTGAAAAGGCGAACGGTCGGATCCTTCTCCCACGACGAAGGGCCCAGCCCTGAAAGCTCTTGCTGCTCTTCACTGTCCCTTGGCACCCTACCTACAGGCACAACAGCACTGGGGATCTGTGCTTTCCCAGAGACGGAACATCTCACGGGGCTCAGTCTCGGCAAGCCTCTTTCTGAAAAGGCGAACGGTCGGATCCTTCTCCCACGAGGAAGGGCCCAGCCCTGAAAGCTCTTGCTGCTCTTCACCGTCCCTTGTGGCCCTACCTACAGGCACAACAGCAGTGGACATCCGTGCTTTCGCAGAGACGGAACATCTCGTGGCGCTACGCCTCGGCAGAGCCTCTTTTTTTTGGAAAAGGCGAACGGTGGGATCCTTGTCCCACGAGGAAGGGCCCAGCCCTGAAAGCTCTTGCTGCTCTTCACTGTCCCTTGGCACCCTACCTACAGGCACAACAGCACTGGGGATCTGTGCTTTCCCAGAGACGGAACATCTCACGGGGCTCAGTCTCGGCAAGCCTCTTTCTGAAAAGGCGAACGGTCGGATACTTGTCCCCCGAGGAAGGGCCCAGCCCTGAAAGCTCTTGCTGCTCTTCACCGTCCCTTGGCACCCTACCTACAGGCACAACAGCACTGGGGATCTGTGCTTTCCCAGAGACGGAACATCTTACGGGGCTCAGTCTCGGCAAGCCTCTTTCTGAAAAGGCGAACGGTCGGATACTTGTCCCCCGAGGAAGGGCCCAGCCCTGAAAGCTCTTGCTGCTCTTCACCGCCCCTTGGCACCCTACCTACAGGCACAACAGAACTGGGGATCTGTGCTTTCCCAGAGACGGAACATCTCACGGGGCTCAGTCTCGGCAAGCCTCTTTCTGAAAAGGCGAACGGTCGGATCCTTGTCCCACGAGGAAGGGCCCAGCCCTGAAAGCTCTTGCTGCTCTTCACCGTCCCTTGGCACCCTACCTACAGGCACAACAGCACTGGGGATCTGTGCTTTCCCAGAGACGGAACATCTCGTGGCGCTAAGCCTCGGCAGAGCCTCTTTTTTTGGAAAAGGCGAACGGTCGGATACTTATCCCACGAGGAAGGGCCCAGCCCTGAAAGCTCTTGCTGCTCTTCACCACCCCTTGGCACCCTACCTACAGGCACAACAGCACTGGGGATCTGTGCTTTCCCAGAGACGGAATATCTCACGGCGCTCAGTCTCGGCAAGCCTCTTTCTGAAAAGGCGAACGGTCGGATCCTTGTCCCACGAGGAAGGGCCCAGCCCTGAAAGCTCTTGCTGCTCTTCACCGTCCCTTGGCACCCTACCTACAGGCACAACAGCACTGGGGATCTGTGCTTTCCCAGAGACGGAACATCTCACGGGGCTCAGTCTCGGCAAGCCTCTTTCTGAAAATGCGAACGGTCGGATCCTTCTCCCACGAGGAAGGGCCCAGCCCTGAAAGCTCTTGCTGCTCTTCACCGTCCCTTGGCACCCTACCTACAGGCACAACAGCAGTGGGGATCTGTGCTTTCCCAGAGACGGAACATCTCACGGGGTTCAGTCTCGGCAAGCCTCTTTCTGAAAAGGCGAACGGTCGGATACTTGTCCCACGAGGAAGGGCCCAGCCCTGAAAGCTCTTGCTGCTCTTCACCGTCCCTTGTGGCCCTACCTACAGGCACAACAGCACTGGGCATCCGTGCTTTCGCAGAGACGGAACATCTCGTGGCGCTACGCCTCGGCAGAGCCTCTTTTTTTTGGAAAAGGCGAACGGTCGGATACTTGACCCCGAGGAAGGGCCCAGCCCTGAAAGCTCTTGCTGCTCTTCACCGTCCCTTGGCACCCTACCTACAGGCACAACAGCACTGGGCATCCGTGCTTTCCCAGAGACGGAACATCTCACGGGGCTCAGTCTCGGCAAGCCTCTTTCTGAAAAGGCGAACGGTCGGATCCTTCTCCCACGAGGAAGGGCCCAGCCCTGAAAGCTCTTGCTGCTCTTCACCGCCCCTTGGCACCCTACCTACAGGCACAACAGCACTGGGGATCTGTGCTTTCCCAGAGACGGAACATCTCACGGGGCTCAGTCTCGGCAATCCTCTTTCTGAAAAGGCGAACGGTCGGATCCTTCTCCCACGAGGAAGGGCCCAGCCCTGAAAGCTCTTGCTGCTCTTCACCGCCCCTTGGCACCCTACCTACAGGCACAACAGCACTGGGGATCTGTGCTTTCCCAGAGACGGAACATCTCACGGGGCTCAGTCCCGGCAAGCCTCTTTCTGAAAAGGCGAACGGTCGGATACTTGTCCCACGAGGAAGGGCCCAGCCCTGAAAGCTCTTGCTGCTCTTCACCGTCCCTTGTGGCCCTACCTACAGGCACAACAGCACTGGGCATCCGTGCTTTCGCAGAGACGGAACATCTCGTGGCGCTACGCCTCGGCAGAGCCTCTTTTTTTTGGAAAAGGCGAACGGTCGGATCCTTCTCCCACGACGAAGGGCCCAGCCCTGAAAGCTCTTGCTGCTCTTCACTGTCCCTTGGCACCCTACCTACAGGCACAACAGCACTGGGGATCTGTGCTTTCCCAGAGACGGAACATCTCACGGGGCTCAGTCTCGGCAAGCCTCTTTCTGAAAAGGCGAACGGTCGGATCCTTCTCCCACGAGGAAGGGCCCAGCCCTGAAAGCTCTTGCTGCTCTTCACCGCCCCTTGGCACCCTACCTACAGGCACAACAGCACTGGGGATCTGTGCTTTCCCAGAGACGGAACATCTCACGGGGCTCAGTCTCGGCAAGCCTCTTTCTGAAAAGGCGAACTTTGCGATCCATCTCCCCGGAGGAAGGGCCCAGCCCTGAAAGCTCTTGCTGCTCTTCACCGCCCCTTGTGGCCCTACCTACAGGCACAACAGCAATGGGCATCCGTGCTTTCGCAGAGACGGAACATCTCGTGGCGCTACGCCTCGGCAGAGCCTCTTTTTTTTGGAAAAGGCGAACGGTGGGATCCTTGTCCCACGAGGAAGGGCCCAGCCCTGAAAGCTCTTGCTGCTCTTCACTGTCCCTTGGCACCCTACCTACAGGCACAACAGCACTGGGGATCTGTGCTTTCCCAGAGACGGAACATCTCACGGGGCTCAGTCTCGGCAAGCCTCTTTCTGAAAAGGCGAACGGTCGGATCCTTGTCCCACGAGGAAGGGCCCAGCCCTGAAAGCTCTTGCTGCTCTTCACCGTCCCTTGGCACCCTACCTACAGGCACAACAGCACTGGGGATCTGTGCTTTCCCAGAGACGGAACATCTCACGGGGCTCAGTCTCGGCAAGCCTCTTTCTGAAAAGGCGAACGGTCGGATACTTGTCCCACGAGGAAGGGCCCAGCCCTGAAAACTCTTGCTGCTCTTCACCGTCCCTTGGCACCCTACCTACAGGCACAACAGCACTGGGGATCTGTGCTTTCCCAGAGACGGAACATCTCACGGGGCTCAGTCTCGGCAAGCCTCTTTCTGAAAAGGCGAACGGTCGGATACTTGTCCCCCGAGGAAGGGCCCAGCCCTGAAAGCTCTTGCTGCTCTTCACCGTCCCTTGGCACCCTACCTACAGGCATAACAGCACTGGGGATCTGTGCTTTCCCAGAGACGGAACATCTCACGGGGCTCAGTCTCGGCAAGCCTCTTTCTGAAAAGGCGAACGGTCGGATACTTGTCCCACGAGGAAGGGCCCAGCCCTGAAAGCTCTTGCTGCTCTTCACCGCCCCTTGGCACCCTACCTACAGGCACAACAGCACTGGGGATCTGTGCTTTCCCAGAGACGGAATATCTCACGGCGCTCAGTCTCGGCAAGCCTCTTTGTGAAAAGACGAACGGTGCGATCCATCTCCCCCGAGGAAGGGCCCAGCCCTGAAAGCTCTTGCTGCTCTTCACCGTCCCTTGTGGCCCTACCTACAGGCACAACAGCAGTGGGGATCTGTGCTTTCCCAGAGACGGAACATCTCACGGGGCTCAGTCTCGGCAAGCCTCTTTCTGAAAAGGCGAACGGTCGGATCCTTCTCCCACGACGAAGGGCCCAGCCCTGAAAGCTCTTGCTGCTCTTCACTGTCCCTTGGCACCCTACCTACAGGTACAACAGCACTGGGGATCTGTGCTTTCCCAGAGACGGAACATCTCACGGGGCTCAGTCTCGGCAAGCCTCTTTCTGAAAAGGCGAACGGTCGGATCCTTCTCCCACGAGGAAGGGCCCAGCCCTGAAAGCTCTTGCTGCTCTTCACCGTCCCTTGGCACCCTACCTACAGGCACAACAGCACTGGGCATCCGTGCTTTCGCAGAGACGGAACATCTCGTGGCGCTACGCCTCGGCAGAGCCTCTTTTTTTTGGAAAAGGCGAACGGTCGGATCCTTGTCCCACGAGGAAGCACCCAGCCCTGAAAGCTCTTGCTGCTCTTCACTGTCCCTTGGCACCCTACCTACAGGCACAACAGCACTGGGGATCTGTGCTTTCCCAGAGATGGAACATCTCACGGCGCTCAGTCTCGGCAAGCCTCTTTCTGAAAAGGCGAACGGTCGGATCCTTCTCCCACGAGGAAGGGCCCAGCCCTGAAAGCTCTTGCTGCTCTTCACCGTCCCTTGGCACCCTACCTACAGGCACAACAGCACTGGGGATCTGTGCTTTCCCAGAGACGGAACATCTCACGGGGCTCAGTCTCGGCAAGCCTCTTTGTGAAAAGGCGAACGGTCGGATACTTGTCCCACGAGGAAGGGCCCAGCCCTGAAAGCTCTTGCTGCTCTTCACCGTCCCTTGTGGCCTTACCTACAGGCACAACAGCACTGGGCATCCGTGCTTTCGCAGAGACGGAACATCTCGTGGCGCTACGCCTCGGCAGAGCCTCTTTTTTTTGGAAAAGGCGAACGGTCGGATCCTTCTCCCACGAGGAAGGGCCCAGCCCTGAAAGCTCTTGCTGCTCTTCACCGTCCCTTGGCACCCTACCTACAGGCACAACAGCACTGGGGATCTGTGCTTTCCCAGAGACGGAACATCTCACGGGGCTCAGTCTCGGCAAGCCTCTTTCTGAAAAGGCGAACGGTCGGATACTTGTCCCACGAGGAAGGGCCCAGCCCTGAAAACTCTTGCTGCTCTTCACCGTCCCTTGGCACCCTACCTACAGGCACAACAGCACTGGGGATCTGTGCTTTCCCAGAGACGGAACATCTCACGGCGCTCAGTCTCGGCAAGCCTCTTTCTGAAAAGGCGAACGGTCGGATACTTGTCCCACGAGGAAGGGCCCAGCCCTGAAAGCTCTTGCTGCTCTTCACCGACCCTTGGCACCCTACCTACAGGCACAACAGCACTGGGGATCTGTGCTTTCCCAGACACGGAATATCTCACGGCGCTCAGTCTCGGCAAGCCTCTTTCTGAAAAGACGAACGGTGCGATCCATCTCCCCCGAGGAAGGGCCCAGCCCTGAAAGCTCTTGCTGCTCTTCACCGTCCCTTGTGGCCCTACCTACAGGCACAACAGCAGTGGGGATCTGTGCTTTCCCAGAGACGGAACATCTCACGGGGCTCAGTCTCGGCAAGCCTCTTTCTGAAAAGGCGAACGGTCGGATACTTGTCCCACGAGGAAGGGCCCAGCCCTGAAAGCTCTTGCTGCTCTTCACCGCCCCTTGGCACCCTACCTACAGGCACAACAGCACTGGGGATCTGTGCTTTCCCAGAGACGGAACATCTCACGGCGCTCAGTCTCGGCAAGCCTCTTTCTGAAAAGGCGAACAGTCGGATACTTGTCCCACGAGGAAGGGCCCAGCCCTGAAAGCTCTTGCTGCTCTTCACCGCCCCTTGGCACCCTACCTACAGGCACAACAGCACTGGGGATCTGTGCTTTCCCAGAGACGGAATATCTCACGGCGCTCAGTCTCGGCAAGCCTCTTTCTGAAAAGACGAACGGTGCGATCCATCTCCCCCGAGGAAGGGCCCAGCCCTGAAAGCTCTTGCTGCTCTTCACCGCCCCTTGTGGCCCTACCTACAGGCACAACAGCAGTGGGGATCTGTGCTTTCCCAGAGACGGAACATCTCACGGGGCTCAGTCTCGGCAAGCCTCTTTCTGAAAAGGCGAACGGTCGGATACTTGTCCCACGAGGAAGGGCCCAGCACTGAAAGCTCTTGCTGCTCTTCACTGTCCCTTGGCACCCTACCTACAGGTACAACAGCACTGGGGATCTGTGCTTTCCCAGAGACGGAACATCTCACGGGGCTCAGTCTCGGAAAGCCTCTTTGTGAAAAGGCGAACGGTCGGATCCTTCTCCCACGAGGAAGGGCCCAGCCCTGAAAGCTCTTGCTGCTCTTCACTGTCCCTTGGCACCCTACCTACAGGTACAACAGCACTGGGGATCTGTGCTTTCCCAGAGACGGAACATCTCACGGGGCTCAGTCTCGGCAAGCCTCTTTCTGAAAAGGCGAACGGTCGGATCCTTCTCCCACGAGGAAGGGCCCAGCCCTGAAAGCTCTTGCTGCTCTTCACCGTCCCTTGGCACCCTACCTACAGGCACAACAGCAGTGGGGATCTGTGCTTTCCCAGAGACGGAACATCTCACGGCGCTCAGTCTCGGCAAGCCTCTTTCTGAAAAGGCGAACGGTCGGATACTTGTCCCACGAGGAAGGGCCCAGCCCTGAAAGCTCTTGCTGCTCTTCACCGTCCCTTGGCACCCTACCTACAGGCACAACAGCACTGGGGATCTGTGCTTTCCCAGAGACGGAATATCTCACGGCGCTCAGTCTCGGCAAGCCTCTTTCTGAAAAGACGAACGGTGCGATCCATCTCCCCCGAGGAAGGGCCCAGCCCTGAAAGCTCTTGCTGCTCTTCACCGTCCCTTGTGGCCCTACCTACAGGCACAACAGCACTGGGGATCTGTGCTTTCCCAGAGACGGAACATCTCACGGGGCTCAGTCTCGGCAAGCCTCTTTGTGAAAAGGCGAACGGTCGGATCCTTCTCCCATGAGGAAGGGCCCAGCCCTGAAAGCTCTTGCTGCTCTTCACCGCCCCTTGGCACCCTACCTACAGGCACAACAGCACTGGGGATCTGTGCTTTCCCAGAGACGGAACATCTCACGGGGCTCAGTCTCGGCAAGCCTCTTTGTGAAAAGACGAACGGTGCGATCCATCTCCCCCGAGGAAGGGCCCAGCCCTGAAAGCTCTTGCTGCTCTTCACCGTCCCTTGTGGCCCTACCTACAGGCACAACAGCAGTGGGGATCTGTGCTTTCCCAGAGACGGAACATCTCACGGGGCTCAGTCTCGGCAAGCCTCTTTCTGAAAAGGCGAACGGTCGGATACTTGTCCCACGACGAAGGGCCCAGCCCTGAAAGCTCTTGCTGCTCTTCACCGTCCCTTGGCACCCTACCTACAGGCACAACAGCACTGGGGATCTGTGCTTTCCCAGAGACGGAACATCTCACGGGGCTCAGTCTCGGCAAGCCTCTTTCTGAAAAGGCGAACGGTCGGATCCTTCTCCCACGAGGAAGGGCCCAGCCCTGAAAGCTCTTGCTGCTCTTCACCGTCCCTTGGCACCCTACCTACAGGCACAGCAGCACTGGGCATCCGTGCTTTCCCAGAGACGGAACATCTCGTGGCGCTACGCCTCGGCAGAGCCTCTTTTTTTTGGAAAAGGCGAACGGTCGGATCCTTGTCCCACGAGGAAGGGCCCAGCCCTGAAAGCTCTTGCTGCTCTTCACTGTCCCTTGGCACCCTACCTACAGGCACAACAGCACTGGGGATCTGTGCTTTCCCAGAGACGGAACATCTCACGGCGCTCAGTCTCGGCAAGCCTCTTTCTGAAAAGGCGAACGGTCGGATCCTTCTCCCACGAGGAAGGGCCCAGCCCTGAAAGCTCTTGCTGCTCTTCACCGTCCCTTGGCACCCTACCTACAGGCACAACAGCACTGGGGATCTGTGCTTTCCCAGAGACGGAACATCTCACGGGGCTCAGTCTCGGCAAGCCTCTTTCTGAAAAGGCGAACGGTCGGATACTTGTCCCACGAGGAAGGGCCCAGCCCTGAAAGCTCTTGCTGCTCTTCACCGCCCCTTGGCACCCTACCTACAGGCACAACAGCACTGGGGATCTGTTCTTTCCCAGACACGGAATATCTCACGGCGCTCAGTCTCGGCAAGCCTCTTTGTGAAAAGACGAACGGTGCGAACCATCTCCCCCGAGGAAGGGCCCAGCCCTGAAAGCTCTTGCTGCTCTTCACCGTCCCTTGGCACCCTACCTACAGGCACAACAGCACTGGGGATCTGTGCTTTCCCAGAGACGGAACATCTCACGGGGCTCAGTCTCGGCAAGCCTCTTTCTGAAAAGGCGAACGGTCGGATCCTTGTCCCACGAGGAAGGGCCCAGCCCTGAAAGCTCTTGCTGCTCTTCACCGTCCCTTGGCACCCTACCTACAGGCACAACAGCACTGGGGATCTGTGCTTTCCCAGAGACGGAACATCTCACGGGGCTCAGTCTCGGCAAGCCTCTTTCTGAAAAGGCGAACGGTCGGATACTTGTCCCACGAGGAAGGGCCCAGCCCTGAAAGCTCTTGCTGCTCTTCACCGTCCCTTGGCACCCTACCTACAGGCACAACAGCACTGGGGATCTGTGCTTTCCCAGAGACGGAACATCTCACGGCGCTCAGTCTCGGCAAGCCTCTTTCTGAAAAGGCGAACGGTCGGATCCTTCTCCCACGAGGAAGGGCCCAGCCCTGAAAGCTCTTGCTGCTCTTCACTGTCCCTTGGCACCCTACCTACAGGCACAACAGCACTGGGGATCTGTGCTTTCCCAGAGACGGAACATCTCACGGGGCTCAGTCTCGGCAAGCCTCTTTCTGAAAAGGCGAACGGTCGGATACTTGTCCCACGAGGAAGGGCCCAGCCCTGAAAGCTCTTGCTGCTCTTCACCGCCCCTTGTGGCCCTACCTACAGGCACAACAGCAGTGGGGATCTGTGCTTTCCCAGAGACGGAACATCTCACGGGGCTCAGTCTCGGCAAGCCTCTTTCTGAAAAGGCGAACGGTCGGATACTTGTCCCACGAGGAAGGGCCCAGCACTGAAAGCTCTTGCTGCTCTTCACTGTCCCTTGGCACCCTACCTACAGGTACAACAGCACTGGGGATCTGTGCTTTCCCAGAGACGGAACATCTCACGGGGCTCAGTCTCGGCAAGCCTCTTTGTGAAAAGGCGAACGGTCGGATCCTTCTCCCACGAGGAAGGGCCCAGCCCTGAAAGCTCTTGCTGCTCTTCACTGTCCCTTGGCACCCTACCTACAGGTACAACAGCACTGGGGATCTGTGCTTTCCCAGAGACGGAACATCTCACGGGGCTCAGTCTCGGCAAGCCTCTTTCTGAAAAGGCGAACGGTCGGATACTTGTCCCACGAGGAAGGGCCCAGCCCTGAAAGCTCTTGCTGCTCTTCACCGCCCCTTGGCACCCTACCTACAGGCACAACAGCACTGGGGATCTGTGCTTTCCCAGAGACGGAACATCTCATGGCGCTCAGTCTCGGCAAGCCTCTTTCTGAAAAGGCGAACGGTCGGATCCTTCTCCCACGAGGAAGGGCCCAGCCCTGAAAGCTCTTGCTGCTCTTCACCGTCCCTTGGCACCCTACCTACAGGCACAACAGCAGTGGGGATCTGTGCTTTCCCAGAGACGGAACATCTCACGGCGCTCAGTCTCGGCAAGCCTCTTTCTGAAAAGGCGAACGGTCGGATACTTGTCCCACGAGGAAGGGCCCAGCCCTGAAAGCTCTTGCTGCTCTTCACCGCCCCTTGGCACCCTACCTACAGGCACAACAGCACTGGGGATCTGTGCTTTCCCAGAGACGGAATATCTCACGGCGCTCAGTCTCGGCAAGCCTCTTTCTGAAAAGGCGAACGGTCGGATACTTGTCCCACGAGGAAGGGCCCAGCACTGAAAGCTCTTGCTGCTCTTCACTGTCCCTTGGCACCCTACCTACAGGTACAACAGCACTGGGGATCTGTGCTTTCCCAGAGACGGAACATCTCAGGGGGCTCAGTCTCGGCAAGCCTCTTTGTGAAAAGGCGAACGGTCGGATCCTTCTCCCATGAGGAAGGGCCCAGCCCTGAAAGCTCTTGCTGCTCTTCACCGCCCCTTGGCACCCTACCTACAGGCACAACAGCACTGGGGATCTGTGCTTTCCCAGAGACGGAACATCTCACGGGGCTCAGTCTCGACAAGCCTCTTTTTGAAAAGGCGAACGGTCGGATCCTTGTCCCACGAGGAAGGGCCCAGCCCTGAAAGCTCTTGCTGCTCTTCACCGTCCCTTGGCACCCTACCTACAGGCACAACAGCACTGGGGATCTGTGCTTTCCCAGAGACGGAACATCTCACGGGGCTCAGTCTCGGCAAGCCTCTTTCTGAAAAGGCGAACGGTCGGATACTTGTCCCACGAGGAAGGGCCCAGCCCTGAAAGCTCTTGCTGCTCTTCACCGCCCCTTGGCACCCTACCTACAGGCACAACAGCACTGGGGATCTGTGCTTTCCCAGAGACGGAATATCTCACGGTGCTCAGTCTCGGCAAGCCTCTTTGTGAAAAGACGAACGGTGCGATCCATCTCCCCCGAGGAAGGGCCCAGCCCTGAAAGCTCTTGCTGCTCTTCACCGTCCCTTGTGGCCCTACCTACAGGCACAACAGCAGTGGGGATCTGTGCTTTCCCAGAGACGGAACATCTCACGGGGCTCAGTCTCGGCAAGCCTCTTTCTGAAAAGGCGAACGGTCGGATACTTGTCCCACGACGAAGGGCCCAGCCCTGAAAGCTCTTGCTGCTCTTCACCGCCCCTTGGCACCCTACCTACAGGCACAACAGCACTGGGGATCTGTGCTTTCCCAGAGACGGAACATCTCACGGGGCTCAGTCTCGGCAAGCCTCTTTCTGAAAAGGCGAACGGTCGGATCCTTCTCCCACGAGGAAGGGCCCAGCCCTGAAAGCTCTTGCTGCTCTTCACCGTCCCTTGGCACCCTACCTACAGGCACAGCAGCACTGGGCATCCGTGCTTTCCCAGAGACGGAACATCTCGTGGCGCTACGCCTCGGCAGAGCCTCTTTTTTTTGGAAAAGGCGAACGGTCGGATCCTTGTCCCACGAGGAAGGGCCCAGCCCTGAAAGCTCTTGCTGCTCTTCACTGTCCCTTGGCACCCTACCTACAGGCACAACAGCACTGGGGATCTGTGCTTTCCCAGAGACGGAACATCTCACGGGGCTCAGTCTCGGCAAGCCTCTTTCTGAAAAGGCGAACGGTCGGATCCTTCTCCCACGAGGAAGGGCCCAGCCCTGAAAGCTCTTGCTGCTCTTCACCGTCCCTTGGCACCCTACCTACAGGCACAACAGCACTGGGGATCTGTGCTTTCCCAGAGACGGAACATCTCACGGGGCTCAGTCTCGGCAAGCCTCTTTCTGAAAAGGCGAACGGTCGGATACTTGTCCCACGAGGAAGGGCCCAGCCCTGAAAGCTCTTGCTGCTCTTCACCACCCCTTGGCACCCTACCTACAGGCACAACAGCACTGGGGATCTGTTCTTTCCCAGACACGGAATATCTCACGGCGCTCAGTCTCGGCAAGCCTCTTTGTGAAAAGACGAACGGTGCGAACCATCTCCCCCGAGGAAGGGCCCAGCCCTGAAAGCTCTTGCTGCTCTTCACCGTCCCTTGGCACCCTACCTACAGGCACAACAGCACTGGGGATCTGTGCTTTCCCAGAGACGGAACATCTCACGGGGCTCAGTCTCGGCAAGCCTCTTTCTGAAAAGGCGAACGGTCGGATCCTTGTCCCACGAGGAAGGGCCCAGCCCTGAAAGCTCTTGCTGCTCTTCACCGTCCCTTGGCACCCTACCTACAGGCACAACAGCACTGGGGATCTGTGCTTTCCCAGAGACGGAACATCTCACGGGGCTCAGTCTCGGCAAGCCTCTTTCTGAAAAGGCGAACGGTCGGATACTTGTCCCACGAGGAAGGGCCCAGCCCTGAAAGCTCTTGCTGCTCTTCACCGTCCCTTGGCACCCTACCTACAGGCACAACAGCACTGGGGATCTGTGCTTTCCCAGAGACGGAACATCTCACGGCGCTCAGTCTCGGCAAGCCTCTTTCTGAAAAGGCGAACGGTCGGATCCTTCTCCCACGAGGAAGGGCCCAGCCCTGAAAGCTCTTGCTGCTCTTCACCGTCCCTTGGCACCCTACCTACAGGCACAACAGCACTGGGGATCTGTGCTTTCCCAGAGACGGAACATCTCACGGGGCTCAGTCTCGGCAAGCCTCTTTCTGAAAAGGCGAACGGTCGGATCCTTCTCCCACGAGGAAGGGCCCAGCCCTGAAAGCTCTTGCTGCTCTTCACCGTCCCTTGGCACCCTACCTACAGGCACAACAGCACTGGGGATCTGTGCTTTCCCAGAGACGGAACATCTCACGGGGCTCAGTCTCGGCAAGCCTCTTTCTGAAAAGGCGAACGGTCGGATACTTGTCCCACGAGGAAGGGCCCAGCCCTGAAAGCTCTTGCTGCTCTTCACCGCCCCTTGGCACCCTACCTACAGGCACAACAGCACTGGGGATCTGTTCTTTCCCAGACACGGAATATCTCACGGCGCTCAGTCTCGGCAAGCCTCTTTGTGAAAAGACGAACGGTGCGAACCATCTCCCCCGAGGAAGGGCCCAGCCCTGAAAGCTCTTGCTGCTCTTCACCGTCCCTTGGCACCCTACCTACAGGCACAACAGCACTGGGGATCTGTGCTTTCCCAGAGACGGAACATCTCACGGGGCTCAGTCTCGGCAAGCCTCTTTCTGAAAAGGCGAACGGTCGGATCCTTGTCCCACGAGGAAGGGCCCAGCCCTGAAAGCTCTTGCTGCTCTTCACCGTCCCTTGGCACCCTACCTACAGGCACAACAGCACTGGGGATCTGTGCTTTCCCAGAGACGGAACATCTCACGGGGCTCAGTCTCGGCAAGCCTCTTTCTGAAAAGGCGAACGGTCGGATACTTGTCCCACGAGGAAGGGCCCAGCCCTGAAAGCTCTTGCTGCTCTTCACCGTCCCTTGGCACCCTACCTACAGGCACAACAGCACTGGGGATCTGTGCTTTCCCAGAGACGGAACATCTCACGGCGCTCAGTCTCGGCAAGCCTCTTTCTGAAAAGGCGAACGGTCGGATCCTTCTCCCACGAGGAAGGGCCCAGCCCTGAAAGCTCTTGCTGCTCTTCACTGTCCCTTGGCACCCTACCTACAGGCACAACAGCACTGGGGATCTGTGCTTTCCCAGAGACGGAACATCTCACGGGGCTCAGTCTCGGCAAGCCTCTTTCTGAAAAGGCGAACGGTCGGATACTTGTCCCACGAGGAAGGGCCCAGCCCTGAAAGCTCTTGCTGCTCTTCACCGCCCCTTGGCACCCTACCTACAGGCACAACAGCACTGGGGATCTGTGCTTTCCCAGAGACGGAATATCTCACGGCGCTCAGTCTCGGCAAGCCTCTTTCTGAAAAGACGAACGGTGCGATCCATCTCCCCCGAGGAAGGGCCCAGCCCTGAAAGCTCTTGCTGCTCTTCACCGTCCCTTGTGGCCCTACCTACAGGCACAACAGCACTGGGGATCTGTGCTTTCCCAGAGACGGAACATCTCACGGGGCTCAGTCTCGGCAAGCCTCTTTCTGAAAAGGCGAACGGTCGGATACTTGTCCCACGAGGAAGGGCCCAGCACTGAAAGCTCTTGCTGCTCTTCACTGTCCCTTGGCACCCTACCTACAGGTACAACAGCACTGGGGATCTGTGCTTTCCCAGAGACGGAACATCTCACGGGGCTCAGTCTCGGCAAGCCTCTTTCTGAAAAGGCGAACGGTCGGATACTTGTCCCACGAGGAAGGGCCCAGCCCTGAAAGCTCTTGCTGCTCTTCACCGCCCCTTGGCACCCTACCTACAGGCACAACAGCACTGGGGATCTGTGCTTTCCCAGAGACGGAACATCTCACGGGCCTCAGTCTCGGCAAGCCTCTTTCTGAAAAGGAGAACGGTCGGATACTTGTCCCACGAGGAAGGGCCCAGCCCTGAAAGCTCTTGCTGCTCTTCACCGTCCCTTGGCACCCTACCTACAGGCACAACAGCACTGGGGATCTGTGCTTTCCCAGAGACGGAACATCTCACGGGGCTCAGTCTCGGCAAGCCTCTTTCTGAAAAGGCGAACGGTCGGATCCTTGTCCCACGAGGAAGGGCCCAGCCCTGAAAGCTCTTGCTGCTCTTCACCGCCCCTTGGCACCCTACCTACAGGCACAACAGCACTGGGGATCTGTGCTTTCCCAGAGACGGAATATCTCACGGCGCTCAGTCTCGGCAAGCCTCTTTCTGAAAAGAAGAACGGTGCGATCCATCTCCCCCGAGGAAGGGCCCAGCCCTGAAAGCTCTTGCTGCTCTTCACCGCCCCTTGGCACCCTACCTACAGGCACAACAGCACTGGGCATCCGTGCTTTCCCAGAGACGGAATATCTCACGGGGCTCAGTCTCGGCAAGCCTCTTTCTGAAAAGGCGAACGGTCGGATACTTGTCCCACGAGGAAGGGCCCAGCCCTGAAAGCTCTTGCTGCTCTTCACCGTCCCTTGGCACCCTACCTACAGGCACAACAGCACTGGGGATCTGTGCTTTCCCAGAGACGGAACATCTCACGGGGCTCAGTCTCGGCAAGCCTCTTTCTGAAAAGGCGAACGGTCGGATACTTGTCCCACGAGGAAGGGCCCAGCCCTGAAAGCTCTTGCTGCTCTTCACCGTCCCTTGGCACCCTACCTACAGGCACAACAGCACTGGGCATCCGTGCTTTCGCAGAGACGGAACATCTCGTGGCGCTACGCCTCGGCAGAGCATCTTTTTTTTGAAAAGGCGAACGGTCGGAACCTTGTCCCCCGAGGAAGGGCCCAGCCCTGAAAGCTCTTGCTGCTCTTCACTGTCCCTTGGCACCCTACCTACAGGCACAACAGCACTGGGGATCTGTGCTTTCCCAGAGACGGAACATCTCACGGCGCTCAGTCTCGGCAAGCCTCTTTGTGAAAAGACGAACGGTGCGATCCATCTCCCCCGAGGAAGGGCCCAGCCCTGAAAGCTCTTGCTGCTCTTCACCGTCCCTTGTGGCCCTACCTACAGGCACAACAGCAGTGGGGATCTGTGCTTTCCCAGAGACGGAACATCTCACGGGGCTCAGTCTCGGCAAGCCTCTTTCTGAAAAGGCGAACGGTCGGATCCTTCTCCTACGACGAAGGGCCCAGCCCTGAAAGCTCTTGCTGCTCTTCACCGCCCCTTGGCACCCTACCTACAGGCACAACAGCACTGGGGATCTGTGCTTTCCCAGAGACGGAATATCTCACGGGGCTCAGTCTCGGCAAGCCTCTTTCTGAAAAGGCGAACGGTCGGATACTTGTCCCACGAGGAAGGGCCCAGCCCTGAAAGCTCTTGCTGCTCTTCACCGTCCCTTGGCACCCTACCTACAGGCACAACAGCACTGGGGATCTGTGCTTTCCCAGAGACGGAACATCTCACGGGGCTCAGTCTCGGCAAGCCTCTTTCTGAAAAGGCGAACGGTCGGATACTTGTCCCATGAGGAAGGGCCCAGCCCTGAAAGCTCTTGCTGCTCTTCACCGTCCCTTGTGGCCCTACCTACAGGCACAACAGCACTGGGGATCTGTGCTTTCCCAGAGACGGAATATCTCACGGGGCTCAGTCTCGGCAAGCCTCTTTCTGAAAAGGCGAACGGTCGGATCCTTCTCCCACGAGGAAGGGCCCAGCCCTGAAAGCTCTTGCTGCTCTTCACCGTCCCTTGGCACCCTACCTACAGGCACAACAGCACTGGGGATCTGTGCTTTCCCAGAGACGGAACATCTCACGGGGCTCAGTCTCGGCAAGCCTCTTTCTGAAAAGGCGAACGGTCGGATACTTGTCCCACGAGGAAGGGCCCAGCCCTGAAAGCTCTTGCTGCTCTTCACCGCCCCTTGGCACCCTACCTACAGGCACAACAGCACTGGGGATCTGTTCTTTCCCAGACACGGAATATCTCACGGCGCTCAGTCTCGGCAAGCCTCTTTGTGAAAAGACGAACGGTGCGATCCATCTCCCCCGAGGAAGGGCCCAGCCCTGAAAGCTCTTGCTGCTCTTCACCGTCCCTTGGCACCCTACCTACAGGCACAACAGCACTGGGGATCTGTGCTTTCCCAGAGACGGAACATCTCACGGGGCTCAGTCTCGGCAAGCCTCTTTCTGAAAAGGCGAACGGTCGGATCCTTGTCCCACGAGGAAGGGCCCAGCCCTGAAAGCTCTTGCTGCTCTTCACCGTCCCTTGGCACCCTACCTACAGGCACAACAGCACTGGGGATCTGTGCTTTCCCAGAGACGGAACATCTCACGGGGCTCAGTCTCGGCAAGCCTCTTTCTGAAAAGGCGAACGGTCGGATACTTGTCCCACGAGGAAGGGCCCAGCCCTGAAAGCTCTTGCTGCTCTTCACCGTCCCTTGGCACCCTACCTACAGGCACAACAGCACTGGGGATCTGTGCTTTCCCAGAGACGGAACATCTCACGGCGCTCAGTCTCGGCAAGCCTCTTTCTGAAAAGGCGAACGGTCGGATCCTTCTCCCACGAGGAAGGGCCCAGCCCTGAAAGCTCTTGCTGCTCTTCACTGTCCCTTGGCACCCTACCTACAGGCACAACAGCACTGGGGATCTGTGCTTTCCCAGAGACGGAACATCTCACGGGGCTCAGTCTCGGCAAGCCTCTTTCTGAAAAGGCGAACGGTCAGATACTTGTCCCACGAGGAAGGGCCCAGCCCTGAAAGCTCTTGCTGCTCTTCACCGCCCCTTGGCACCCTACCTACAGGCACAACAGCACTGGGGATCTGTGCTTTCCCAGAGACGGAATATCTCACGGCGCTCAGTCTCGGCAAGCCTCTTTCTGAAAAGACGAACGGTGCGATCCATCTCCCCCGAGGAAGGGCCCAGCCCTGAAAGCTCTTGCTGCTCTTCACCGTCCCTTGTGGCCCTACCTACAGGCACAACAGCACTGGGGATCTGTGCTTTCCCAGAGACGGAACATCTCACGGGGCTCAGTCTCGGCAAGCCTCTTTCTGAAAAGGCGAACGGTCGGATACTTGTCCCACGAGGAAGGGCCCAGCCCTGAAAGCTCTTGCTGCTCTTCACCGCCCCTTGGCACCCTACCTACAGGCACAACAGCACTGGGGATCTGTGCTTTCCCAGAGACGGAATATCTCACGGCGCTCAGTCTCGGCAAGCCTCTTTCTGAAAAGAAGAACGGTGCGATCCATCTCCCCCGAGGAAGGGCCCAGCCCTGAAAGCTCTTGCTGCTCTTCACCGCCCCTTGGCACCCTACCTACAGGCACAACAGCACTGGGCATCCGTGCTTTCGCAGAGACGGAACATCTCGTGGCGCTACGCCTCGGCAGAGCCTCTTTTTTTTGGAAAAGGCGAACGGTCGGATCCTTCTCCCACGACGAAGGGCCCAGCCCTGAAAGCTCTTGCTGCTCTTCACCGCCCCTTGGCACCCTACCTACAGGCACAACAGCACTGGGGATCTGTGCTTTCCCAGAGACGGAACATCTCACGGGGCTCAGTCTCGGCAAGCCTCTTTCTGAAAAGGCGAACGGTCGGATACTTGTCCCACGAGGAAGGGCCCAGCCCTGAAAGCTCTTGCTGCTCTTCACCGTCCCTTGGCACCCTACCTACAGGCACAACAGCACTGGGGATCTGTGCTTTCCCAGAGACGGAACATCTCACGGGGCTCAGTCTCGGCAAGCCTCTTTCTGAAAAGGCGAACGGTCGGATACTTGTCCCACGAGGAAGGGCCCAGCCCTGAAAGCTCTTGCTGCTCTTCACCGTCCCTTGTGGCCCTACCTACAGGCACAACAGCACTGGGGATCTGTGCTTTCCCAGAGACGGAACATCTCACGGGGCTCAGTCTCGGCAAGCCTCTTTCTGAAAAGGCGAACGGTCGGATACTTGTCCCACGACGAAGGGCCCAGCCCTGAAAGCTCTTGCTGCTCTTCACCGCCCCTTGGCACCCTACCTACAGGCACAACAGCACTGGGGATCTGTTCTTTCCCAGACACGGAATATCTCACGGGGCTCAGTCTCGGCAAGCCTCTTTGTGAAAAGACGAACGGTGCGATCCATCTCCCCCGAGGAAGGGCCCAGCCCTGAAAGCTCTTGCTGCTCTTCACCGTCCCTTGTGGCCCTACCTACAGGCACAACAGCACTGGGGATCTGTGCTTTCCCAGAGACGGAACATCTCACGGGGCTCAGTCTCGGCAAGCCTCTTTCTGAAAAGGCGAACGGTCGGATCCTTCTCCTACGACGAAGGGCCCAGCCCTGAAAGCTCTTGCTGCTCTTCACCGCCCCTTGGCACCCTACCTACAGGCACAACAGCACTGGGGATCTGTGCTTTCCCAGAGACCGAATATCTCACGGGGCTCAGTCTCGGCAAGCCTCTTTCTGAAAAGGCGAACGGTCGGATACTTGTCCCACGAGGAAGGGCCCAGCCCTGAAAGCTCTTGCTGCTCTTCACCGTCCCTTGGCACCCTACCTACAGGCACAACAGCACTGGTGATCTGTGCTTTCCCAGAGACGGAACATCTCACGGGGCTCAGTCTCGGCAAGCCTCTTTCTGAAAAGGCGAACGGTCGGATACTTGTCCCATGAGGAAGGGCCCAGCCCTGAAAGCTCTTGCTGCTCTTCACCGTCCCTTGGCACCCTACCTACAGGCACAACAGCACTGGGGATCTGTGCTTTCCCAGAGACGGAATATCTCACGGGGCTCAGTCTCGGCAAGCCTCTTTCTGAAAAGGCGAACGGTCGGATCCTTCTCCCACGAGGAAGGGCCCAGCCCTGAAAGCTCTTGCTGCTCTTCACTGTCCCTTGGCACCCTACCTACAGGCACAACAGCACTGGGGATCTGTGCTTTCCCAGAGACGGAACATCTCACGGGCCTCAGTCTCGGCAAGCCTCTTTCTGAAAAGGCGAACGGTCGGATCCTTCTCCCACGACGAAGGGCCCAGCCCTGAAAGCTCTTGCTGCTCTTCACCGTCCCTTGTGGCCCTACCTACAGGCACAACAGCACTGGGCATCCGTGCTTTCGCAGAGACGGAACATCTCGTGGCGCTACGCCTCGGCAGAGCCTCTTTTTTTTGGAAAAGGCGAACGGTCGGATCCTTCTCCCACGAGGAAGGGCCCAGCCCTGAAAGCTCTTGCTGCTCTTCACCGTCCCTTGTGGCCCTACCTACAGGCACAACAGCACTGGGGATCTGTGCTTTCCCAGAGACGGAACATCTCACGGGGCTCAGTCTCGGCAAGCCTCTTTCTGAAAAGGCGAACGGTCGGATCCTTCTCCCACGACGAAGGGCCCAGCCCTGAAAGCTCTTGCTGCTCTTCACCGTCCCTTGGCACCCTACCTACAGGCACAACAGCACTGGGGATCTGTGCTTTCCCAGAGACGGAACATCTCACGGGGCTCAGTCTTGGCAAGCCTCTTTCTGAAAAGGCGAACGGTCGGATCCTTCTACCACGAGGAAGGGCCCAGCCCTGAAAGCTCTTGCTGCTCTTCACTGTCCCTTGGCACCCTACCTACAGGTACAACAGCACTGGGGATCTGTGCTTTCCCAGAGACGGAACATCTCGTGGCGCTACGCCTCGGCAGAGCCTCTTTTTTTTTGAAAAGGCGAACGGTCGGATCCTTCTCCCACGACGAAGGGCCAGCCCTGAAAGCTCTTGCTGCTCTTCACTGTCCCTTGGTACCCTACCTACAGGCACAACAGCACTGGGCATCCGTGCTTTCCCAGAGACGGAATATCTCACGGCGCTCAGTCTCGGCAAGCCTCTTTCTGAAAAGGCGAACGGTGCGATCCATCTCCCCCGAGGAAGGGCCCAGCCCTGAAAGCTCTTGCTGCTCTTCACCGCCCCTTGGCACCCTACCTACAGGCACAACAGCACTGGGGATCTGTGCTTTCCCAGAGACGGAACATCTCACGGGGCTCAGTCTCGGCAAGCCTCTTTCTGAAAAGGCGAACGGTCGGATCCTTCTCCTACGAGGAAGGGCCCAGCCCTGAAAGCTCTTGCTGCTCTTCACCGCCCCTTGGCACCCTACCTACAGGCACAACAGCAGTGGGGATCTGTGCTTTCCCAGAGACGGAACATCTCACGGGGCTCAGTCTCGGCAAGCCTCTTTCTGAAAAGGCGAACGGTCGGATCCTTGTCCCACGAGGAAGGGCCCAGCCCTGAAAGCTCTTGCTGCTCTTCACCGCCCCTTGGCACCCTACCTACAGGCACAACAGCAGTGGGGATCTGTGCTTTCCCAGAGACGGAACATCTCACGGGGCTCAGTCTCGGCAAGCCTCTTTCTGAAAAGAAGAACGGTGCGATTCATCTCCCCCGAGGAAGGGCCCAGCCCTGAAAGCTCTTGCTGCTCTTCACCGTCCCTTGTGGCCCTACCTACAGGCACAACAGCACTGGGCATCCGTGCTTTCGCAGAGACGGAACATCTCGTGGCGCTACGCCTCGGCAGAGCCTCTTTTTTTTGGAAAAGGCGAACGGTCGGATCCTTCTCCCACGACGAAGGGCCCAGCCCTGAAAGCTCTTGCTGCTCTTCACCGTCCCTTGGCACCCTACCTACAGGCACAACAGCACTGGGGATCTGTGCTTTCCCAGAGACGGAACATCTCACGGGGCTCAGTCTCGGCAAGCCTCTTTCTGAAAAGGCGAACGGTCGGATCCTTCTCCCACGAGGAAGGGCCCAGCCCTGAAAGCTCTTGCTGCTCTTCACCGTCCCTTGGCACCCTACCTACAGGCACAACAGCACTGGGGATCTGTGCTTTCCCAGAGACGGAACATCTCACGGGGCTCAGTCTCGGCAAGCCTCTTTCTGAAAAGGCGAACGGTCGGATACTTGTCCCACGAGGAAGGGCCCAGCCCTGAAAGCTCTTGCTGCTCTTCACCGTCCCTTGGCACCCTACCTACAGGCACAACAGCACTGGGCATCCGTGCTTTCGCAGAGACGGAACATCTCGTGGCGCTACGCCTCGGCAGAGCCTCTTTTTTTTGAAAAGGCGAACGATCGGAACCTTGTCCCCCGAGGAAGGGCCCAGCCCTGAAAGCTCTTGCTGCTCTTCACTGTCCCTTGGCACCCTACCTACAGGCACAACAGCACTGGGGATCTGTGCTTTCCCAGAGACGGAACATCTCACGGGGCTCAGTCTCGGCAAGCCTCTTTCTGAAAAGGCGAACGGTCGGATCCTTCTCCCACGAGGAAGGGCCCAGCCCTGAAAGCTCTTGCTGCTCTTCACCGTCCCTTGTGGCCCTACCTACAGGCACAACAGCACTGGGGATCTGTGCTTTCCCAGAGACGGAACATCTCACGGGGCTCAGTCTCGGCAAGCCTCTTTCTGAAAAGGCGAACGGTCGGATACTTGTCCCACGACGAAGGGCCCAGCCCTGAAAGCTCTTGCTGCTCTTCACCGCCCCTTGGCACCCTACCTACAGGCACAACAGCACTGGGGATCTGTTCTTTCCCAGACACGGAATATCTCACGGCGCTCAGTCTCGGCAAGCCTCTTTGTGAAAAGACGAACGGTGCGATCCATCTCCCCCGAGGAAGGGCCCAGCCCTGAAAGCTCTTGCTGCTCTTCACCGTCCCTTGGCACCCTACCTACAGGCACAACAGCACTGGGGATCTGTGCTTTCCCAGAGACGGAACATCTCACGGGGCTCAGTCTCGGCAAGCCTCTTTATGAAAAGGCGAACGGTCGGATACTTGTCCCACGAGGAAGGGCCCAGCCCTGAAAGCTCTTGCTGCTCTTCACCGCCCCTTGGCACCCTACCTACAGGCACAACAGCACTGGGGATCTGTGCTTTCCCAGAGACGGAATATCTCACGGGGCTCAGTCTCGGCAAGCCTCTTTGTGAAAAGGCGAACGGTCGGATACTTGTCCCACGAGGAAGGGCCCAGCCCTGAAAGCTCTTGCTGCTCTTCACCGTCCCTTGGCACCCTACCTACAGGCACAACAGCACTGGGGATCTGTGCTTTCCCAGAGACGGAACATCTCACGGGGCTCAGTCTCGGCAAGCCTCTTTCTGAAAAGGCGAACGGTCGGATACTTGTCCCACGAGGAAGGGCCCAGCCCTGAAAGCTCTTGCTGCTCTTCACCATCCCTTGGCACCCTACCTACAGGCACAACAGCACTGGGGATCTGTGCTTTCCCAGAGACGGAATATCTCACGGGGCTCAGTCTCGGCAAGCCTCTTTCTGAAAAGGCGAACGGTCGGATCCTTCTCCCACGAGGAAGGGCCCAGCCCTGAAAGCTCTTGCTGCTCTTCACTGTCCCTTGGCACCCTACCTACAGGCACAACAGCACTGGGGATCTGTGCTTTCCCAGAGACGGAACATCTCACGGGCCTCAGTCTCGGCAAGCCTCTTTCTGAAAAGGCGAACGGTCGGATCCTTCTCCCACGAGGAAGGGCCCAGCCCTGAAAGCTCTTGCTGCTCTTCACCGTCCCTTGTGGCCCTACCTACAGGCACAACAGCACTGGGCATCCGTGCTTTCGCAGAGACGGAACATCTCGTGGCGCTACGCCTCGGCAGAGCCTCTTTTTTTTGGAAAAGGCGAACGGTCGGATCCTTCTCCCACGAGGAAGGGCCCAGCCCTGAAAGCTCTTGCTGCTCTTCACCGTCCCTTGTGGCCCTACCTACAGGCACAACAGCACTGGGGATCTGTGCTTTCCCAGAGACGGAACATCTCACGGGGCTCAGTCTCGGCAAGCCTCTTTCTGAAAAGGCGAACGGTCGGATCCTTCTCCCACGACGAAGGGCCCAGCCCTGAAAGCTCTTGCTGCTCTTCACCGTCCCTTGGCACCCTACCTACAGGCACAACAGCACTGGGGATCTGTGCTTTCCCAGAGACGGAACATCTCACGGGGCTCAGTCTCGGCAAGCCTCTTTCTGAAAAGGCGAACGGTCGGATACTTGTCCCACGAGGAAGGGCCCAGCCCTGAAAGCTCTTGCTGCTCTTCACCGTCCCTTGGCACCCTACCTACAGGCACAACAGCACTGGGCATCCGTGCTTTCGCAGAGACGGAACATCTCGTGGCGCTACGCCTCGGCAGAGCCTCTTTTTTTTGAAAAGGCGAACGATCGGAACCTTGTCCCCCGAGGAAGGGCCCAGCCCTGAAAGCTCTTGCTGCTCTTCACTGTCCCTTGGCACCCTACCTACAGGCACAACAGCACTGGGGATCTGTGCTTTCCCAGAGACGGAACATCTCACGGCGCTCAGTCTCGGCAAGCCTCTTTCTGAAAAGGCGAACGGTCGGATCCTTCTCCCACGAGGAAGGGCCCAGCCCTGAAAGCTCTTGCTGCTCTTCACCGTCCCTTGTGGCCCTACCTACAGGCACAACAGCACTGGGGATCTGTGCTTTCCCAGAGACGGAACATCTCACGGGGCTCAGTCTCGGCAAGCCTCTTTCTGAAAAGGCGAACGGTCGGATACTTGTCCCACGACGAAGGGCCCAGCCCTGAAAGCTCTTGCTGCTCTTCACCGCCCCTTGGCACCCTACCTACAGGCACAACAGCACTGGGGATCTGTTCTTTCCCAGACACGGAATATCTCACGGCGCTCAGTCTCGGCAAGCCTCTTTGTGAAAAGACGAACGGTGCGATCCATCTCCCCCGAGGAAGGGCCCAGCCCTGAAAGCTCTTGCTGCTCTTCACCGTCCCTTGGCACCCTACCTACAGGCACAACAGCACTGGGGATCTGTGCTTTCCCAGAGACGGAACATCTCACGGGGCTCAGTCTCGGCAAGCCTCTTTCTGAAAAGGCGAACGGTCGGATACTTGTCCCACGAGGAAGGGCCCAGCCCTGAAAGCTCTTGCTGCTCTTCACCGCCCCTTGGCACCCTACCTACAGGCACAACAGCACTGGGGATCTGTGCTTTCCCAGAGACGGAATATCTCACGGGGCTCAGTCTCGGCAAGCCTCTTTCTGAAAAGGCGAACGGTCGGATACTTGTCCCACGAGGAAGGGCCCAGCCCTGAAAGCTCTTGCTGCTCTTCACCGTCCCTTGGCACCCTACCTACAGGCACAACAGCACTGGGGATCTGTGCTTTCCCAGAGACGGAACATCTCACGGGGCTCAGTCTCGGCAAGCCTCTTTCTGAAAAGGCGAACGGTCGGATACTTGTCCCACGAGGAAGGGCCCAGCCCTGAAAGCTCTTGCTGCTCTTCACCATCCCTTGGCACCCTACCTACAGGCACAACAGCACTGGGGATCTGTGCTTTCCCAGAGACGGAATATCTCACGGGGCTCAGTCTCGGCAAGCCTCTTTCTGAAAAGGCGAACGGTCGGATCCTTCTCCCACGAGGAAGGGCCCAGCCCTGAAAGCTCTTGCTGCTCTTCACTGTCCCTTGGCACCCTACCTACAGGCACAACAGCACTGGGGATCTGTGCTTTCCCAGAGACGGAACATCTCACGGGCCTCAGTCTCGGCAAGCCTCTTTCTGAAAAGGCGAACGGTCGGATCCTTCTCCCACGAGGAAGGGCCCAGCCCTGAAAGCTCTTGCTGCTCTTCACCGTCCCTTGTGGCCCTACCTACAGGCACAACAGCACTGGGCATCCGTGCTTTCGCAGAGACGGAACATCTCGTGGCGCTACGCCTCGGCAGAGCCTCTTTTTTTTGGAAAAGGCGAACGGTCGGATCCTTCTCCCACGAGGAAGGGCCCAGCCCTGAAAGCTCTTGCTGCTCTTCACCGTCCCTTGTGGCCCTACCTACAGGCACAACAGCACTGGGGATCTGTGCTTTCCCAGAGACGGAACATCTCACGGGGCTCAGTCTCGGCAAGCCTCTTTCTGAAAAGGCGAACGGTCGGATCCTTCTCCCACGACGAAGGGCCCAGCCCTGAAAGCTCTTGCTGCTCTTCACCGTCCCTTGGCACCCTACCTACAGGCACAACAGCACTGGGGATCTGTGCTTTCCCAGAGACGGAACATCTCACGGGGCTCAGTCTTGGCAAGCCTCTTTCTGAAAAGGCGAACGGTCGGATACTTGTCCCACGAGGAAGGGCCCAGCCCTGAAAGCTCTTGCTGCTCTTCACTGTCCCTTGGCACCCTACCTACAGGTACAACAGCACTGGGGATCTGTGCTTTCCCAGAGACGGAACATCTCGTGGCGCTACGCCTCGGCAGAGCCTCTTTTTTTTTGAAAAGGCGAACGGTCGGATCCTTCTCCCACGACGAAGGGCCAGCCCTGAAAGCTCTTGCTGCTCTTCACTGTCCCTTGGTACCCTACCTACAGGCACAACAGCACTGGGCATCCGTGCTTTCCCAGAGACGGAATATCTCACGGCGCTCAGTCTCGGCAAGCCTCTTTCTGAAAAGGCGAACGGTGCGATCCATCTCCCCCGAGGAAGGGCCCAGCCCTGAAAGCTCTTGCTGCTCTTCACTGCCCCTTGGCACCCTACCTACAGGCACAACAGCACTGGGGATCTGTGCTTTCCCAGAGACGGAACATCTCACGGGGCTCAGTCTCGGCAAGCCTCTTTCTGAAAAGGCGAACGGTCGGATCCTTCTCCTACGACGAAGGGCCCAGCCCTGAAAGCTCTTGCTGCTCTTCACCGCCCCTTGGCACCCTACCTACAGGCACAACAGCACTGGGGATCTGTGCTTTCCCAGAGACGGAACATCTCACGGGGCTCAGTCTCGGCAAGCCTCTTTCTGAAAAGGCGAACGGTCGGATCCTTCTCCCACGAGGAAGGGCCCAGCCCTGAAAGCTCTTGCTGCTCTTCACCGCCCCTTGGCACCCTACCTACAGGCACAACAGCAGTGGGGATCTGTGCTTTCCCAGAGACGGAACATCTCACGGGGCTCAGTCTCGGCAAGCCTCTTTCTGAAAAGGCGAACGGTCGGATACTTGTCCCACGAGGAAGGGCCCAGCCCTGAAAGCTCTTGCTGCTCTTCACCGTCCCTTGGCACCCTACCTACAGGCACAACAGCACTGGGGATCTGTGCTTTCCCAGAGACGGAACATCTCACGGGGCTCAGTCTCGGCAAGCCTCTTTCTGAAAAGGCGAACGGTCGGATACTTGTCCCACGACGAAGGGCCCAGCCCTGAAAGCTCTTGCTGCTCTTCACCGCCCCTTGCCACCCTACCTACAGGCACAACAGCACTGGGGATCTGTTCTTTCCCAGACACGGAATATCTCACGGCGCTCAGTCTCGGCAAGCCTCTTTGTGAAAAGACGAACGGTGCGATCCATCTCCCCCGAGGAAGGGCCCAGCCCTGAAAGCTCTTGCTGCTCTTCACCGTCCCTTGGCACCCTACCTACAGGCACAACAGCACTGGGGATCTGTGCTTTCCCAGAGACGGAACATCTCACGGGGCTCAGTCTCGGCAAGCCTCTTTCTGAAAAGGCGAACGGTCGGATCCTTCTCCCACGAGGAAGGGCCCAGCCCTGAAAGCTCTTGCTGCTCTTCACCGTCCCTTGGCACCCTACCTACAGGCACAACAGCACTGGGGATCTGTGCTTTCCCAGAGACGGAACATCTCACGGGGCTCAGTCTCGGCAAGCCTCTTTCTGAAAAGGCGAACGGTCGGATACTTGTCCCACGAGGAAGGGCCCAGCCCTGAAAGCTCTTGCTGCTCTTCACCGCCCCTTGGCACCCTACCTACAGGCACAACAGCACTGGGGATCTGTGCTTTCCCAGAGACGGAATATCTCACGGCGCTCAGTCTCGGCAAGCCTCTTTCTGAAAAGACGAACGGTCGGATCCTTCTCCCACGAGGAAGGGCCCAGCCCTGAAAGCTCTTGCTGCTCTTCACTGTCCCTTGGCACCCTACCTACAGGCACAACAGCACTGGGGATCTGTGCTTTCCCAGAGACGGAACATCTCACGGGCCTCAGTCTCGGCAAGCCTCTTTCTGAAAAGGCGAACGGTCGGATCCTTCTCCCACGAGGAAGGGCCCAGCCCTGAAAGCTCTTGCTGCTCTTCACCGTCCCTTGTGGCCCTACCTACAGGCACAACAGCAGTGGGGATCTGTGCTTTCCCAGAGACGGAACATCTCACGGGGCTCAGTCTCGGCAAGCCTCTTTCTGAAAAGGCGAACGGTCGGATACTTGTCCCACGACGAAGGGCCCAGCCCTGAAAGCTCTTGCTGCTCTTCACCGCCCCTTGGCACCCTACCTACAGGCACAACAGCACTGGGGATCTGTTCTTTCCCAGACACGGAATATCTCACGGCGCTCAGTCTCGGCAAGCCTCTTTGTGAAAAGACGAACGGTGCGATCCATCTCCCCCGAGGAAGGGCCCAGCCCTGAAAGCTCTTGCTGCTCTTCACCGTCCCTTGGCACCCTACCTACAGGCACAACAGCACTGGGGATCTGTGCTTTCCCAGAGACGGAACATCTCACGGGGCTCAGTCTCGGCAAGCCTCTTTCTGAAAAGGCGAACGGTCGGATACTTGTCCCACGAGGAAGGGCCCAGCCCTGAAAGCTCTTGCTGCTCTTCACCGCCCCTTGGCACCCTACCTACAGGCACAACAGCACTGGGGATCTGTGCTTTCCCAGAGACGGAATATCTCACGGGGCTCAGTCTCGGCAAGCCTCTTTCTGAAAAGGCGAACGGTCGGATACTTGTCCCACGAGGAAGGGCCCAGCCCTGAAAGCTCTTGCTGCTCTTCACCGTCCCTTGGCACCCTACCTACAGGCACAACAGCACTGGGGATCTGTGCTTTCCCAGAGACGGAACATCTCACGGGGCTCAGTCTCGGCAAGCCTCTTTCTGAAAAGGCGAACGGTCGGATACTTGTCCCACGAGGAAGGGCCCAGCCCTGAAAGCTCTTGCTGCTCTTCACCATCCCTTGGCACCCTACCTACAGGCACAACAGCACTGGGGATCTGTGCTTTCCCAGAGACGGAATATCTCACGGGGCTCAGTCTCGGCAAGCCTCTTTCTGAAAAGGTGAACGGTCGGATCCTTCTCCCACGAGGAAGGGCCCAGCCCTGAAAGCTCTTGCTGCTCTTCACTGTCCCTTGGCACCCTACCTACAGGCACAACAGCACTGGGGATCTGTGCTTTCCCAGAGACGGAACATCTCACGGGCCTCAGTCTCGGCAAGCCTCTTTCTGAAAAGGTGAACGGTCGGATCCTTCTCCCACGAGGAAGGGCCCAGCCCTGAAAGCTCTTGCTGCTCTTCACCGTCCCTTGTGGCCCTACCTACAGGCACAACAGCACTGGGCATCCGTGCTTTCGCAGAGACGGAACATCTCGTGGCGCTACGCCTCGGCAGAGCCTCTTTTTTTTGGAAAAGGCGAACGGTCGGATCCTTCTCCCACGAGGAAGGGCCCAGCCCTGAAAGCTCTTGCTGCTCTTCACCGTCCCTTGTGGCCCTACCTACAGGCACAACAGCACTGGGGATCTGTGCTTTCCCAGAGACGGAACATCTCACGGGGCTCAGTCTCGGCAAGCCTCTTTCTGAAAAGGCGAACGGTCGGATCCTTCTCCCACGACGAAGGGCCCAGCCCTGAAAGCTCTTGCTGCTCTTCACTGTCCCTTGGCACCCTACCTACAGGCACAACAGCACTGGGGATCTGTGCTTTCCCAGAGACGGAACATCTCACGGGGCTCAGTCTTGGCAAGCCTCTTTCTGAAAAGGCGAACGGTCGGATCCTTCTCCCACGAGGAAGGGCCCAGCCCTGAAAGCTCTTGCTGCTCTTCACTGTCCCTTGGCACCCTACCTACAGGTACAACAGCACTGGGGATCTGTGCTTTCCCAGAGACGGAACATCTCGTGGCGCTACGCCTCGGCAGAGCCTCTTTTTTTTTGAAAAGGCGAACGGTCGGATCCTTCTCCCACGACGAAGGGCCAGCCCTGAAAGCTCTTGCTGCTCTTCACTGTCCCTTGGTACCCTACCTACAGGCACAACAGCACTGGGCATCCGTGCTTTCCCAGAGACGGAATATCTCACGGCGCTCAGTCTCGGCAAGCCTCTTTCTGAAAAGGCGAACGGTGCGATCCATCTCCCCCGAGGAAGGGCCCAGCCCTGAAAGCTCTTGCTGCTCTTCACCGCCCCTTGGCACCCTACCTACAGGCACAACAGCACTGGGGATCTGTGCTTTCCCAGAGACGGAACATCTCACGGGGCTCAGTCTCGGCAAGCCTCTTTCTGAAAAGGCGAACGGTCGGATCCTTCTCCTACGACGAAGGGCCCAGCCCTGAAAGCTCTTGCTGCTCTTCACCGCCCCTTGGCACCCTACCTACAGGCACAACAGCACTGGGGATCTGTGCTTTCCCAGAGACGGAACATCTCACGGGGCTCAGTCTCGGCAAGCCTCTTTCTGAAAAGGCGAACGGTCGGATCCTTCTCCCACGAGGAAGGGCCCAGCCCTGAAAGCTCTTGCTGCTCTTCACCGCCCCTTGGCACCCTACCTACAGGCACAACAGCAGTGGGGATCTGTGCTTTCCCAGAGACGGAACATCTCACGGGGCTCAGTCTCGGCAAGCCTCTTTCTGAAAAGGCGAACGGTCGGATACTTGTCCCACGAGGAAGGGCCCAGCCCTGAAAGCTCTTGCTGCTCTTCACCGTCCCTTGGCACCCTACCTACAGGCACAACAGCACTGGGGATCTGTGCTTTCCCAGAGACGGAACATCTCACGGGGCTCAGTCTCGGCAAGCCTCTTTCTGAAAAGGCGAACGGTCGGATACTTGTCCCACGACGAAGGGCCCAGCCCTGAAAGCTCTTGCTGCTCTTCACCGCCCCTTGCCACCCTACCTACAGGCACAACAGCACTGGGGATCTGTTCTTTCCCAGACACGGAATATCTCACGGCGCTCAGTCTCGGCAAGCCTCTTTGTGAAAAGACGAACGGTGCGATCCATCTCCCCCGAGGAAGGGCCCAGCCCTGAAAGCTCTTGCTGCTCTTCACCGTCCCTTGGCACCCTACCTACAGGCACAACAGCACTGGGGATCTGTGCTTTCCCAGAGACGGAACATCTCACGGGGCTCAGTCTCGGCAAGCCTCTTTCTGAAAAGGCGAACGGTCGGATCCTTCTCCCACGAGGAAGGGCCCAGCCCTGAAAGCTCTTGCTGCTCTTCACTGTCCCTTGGTACCCTACCTACAGGCACAACAGCACTGGGCATCCGTGCTTTCCCAGAGACGGAATATCTCACGGCGCTCAGTCTCGGCAAGCCTCTTTCTGAAAAGGCGAACGGTGCGATCCATCTCCCCCGAGGAAGGGCCCAGCCCTGAAAGCTCTTGCTGCTCTTCACCGCCCCTTGGCACCCTACCTACAGGCACAACAGCACTGGGGATCTGTGCTTTCCCAGAGACGGAACATCTCACGGGGCTCAGTCTCGGCAAGCCTCTTTCTGAAAAGGCGAACGGTCGGATCCTTCTCCCACGAGGAAGGGCCCAGCCCTGAAAGCTCTTGCTGCTCTTCACCGCCCCTTGGCACCCTACCTACAGGCACAACAGCACTGGGGATCTGTGCTTTCCCAGAGACGGAACATCTCACGGGGCTCAGTCTCGGCAAGCCTCTTTCTGAAAAGGCGAACGGTCGGATCCTTCTCCCACGAGGAAGGGCCCAGCCCTGAAAGCTCTTGCTGCTCTTCACCGCCCCTTGGCACCCTACCTACAGGCACAACAGCACTGGGGATCTGTGCTTTCCCAGAGACGGAACATCTCACGGGGCTCAGTCTCGGCAAGCCTCTTTCTGAAAAGGCGAACGGTCGGATCCTTCTCCCACGAGGAAGGGCCCAGCCCTGAAAGCTCTTGCTGCTCTTCACCGCCCCTTGGCACCCTACCTACAGGCACAACAGCACTGGGGATCTGTGCTTTCCCAGAGACGGAATATCTCACGGGGCTCAGTCTCGGCAAGCCTCTTTCTGAAAAGGCGAACGGTCGGATACTTGTCCCACGAGGAAGGGCCCAGCCCTGAAAGCTCTTGCTGCTCTTCACCGCCCCTTGGCACCCTACCTACAGGCACAACAGCACTGGGGATCTGTGCTTTCCCAGAGACGGAACATCTCACGGGGCTCAGTCTCGGCAAGCCTCTTTCTGAAAAGGAGAACGGTCGGATCCTTCTCCCACGAGGAAGGGCCCAGCCCTGAAAGCTCTTGCTGCTCTTCACCGCCCCTTGGCACCCTACCTACAGGCACAACAGCACTGGGGATCTGTGCTTTCCCAGAGACGGAACATCTCACGGGGCTCAGTCTCGGCAAGCCTCTTTCTGAAAAGGCGAACGGTCGGATCCTTCTCCCACGAGGAAGGGCCCAGCCCTGAAAGCTCTTGCTGCTCTTCACCGCCCCTTGGCACCCTACCTACAGGCACAACAGCACTGGGGATCTGTGCTTTCCCAGAGACGGAATATCTCACGGGGCTCAGTCTCGGCAAGCCTCTTTCTGAAAAGGCGAACGGTCGGATACTTGTCCCACGAGGAAGGGCCCAGCCCTGAAAGCTCTTGCTGCTCTTCACCGTCCCTTGGCACCCTACCTACAGGCACAACAGCACTGGGGATCTGTGCTTTCCCAGAGACGGAACATCTCACGGGGCTCAGTCTCGGCAAGCCTCTTTCTGAAAAGGCGAACGGTCGGATACTTGTCCCACGAGGAAGGGCCCAGCCCTGAAAGCTCTTGCTGCTCTTCACCGTCCCTTGGCACCCTACCTACAGGCACAACAGCACTGGGGATCTGTGCTTTCCCATAGACGGAATATCTTACGGGGCTCAGTCTCGGCAAGCCTCTTTCTGAAAAGGCGAACGGTCGGATCCTTCTCCCACGAGGAAGGGCCCAGCCCTGAAAGCTCTTGCTGCTCTTCACTGTCCCTTGGCACCCTACCTACAGGCACAACAGCACTGGGGATCTGTGCTTTCCCAGAGACGGAACATCTCACGGGCCTCAGTCTCGGCAAGCCTCTTTCTGAAAAGGCGAACGGTCGGATCCTTCTCCCACGAGGAAGGGCCCAGCCCTGAAAGCTCTTGCTGCTCTTCACCGTCCCTTGTGGCCCTACCTACAGGCACAACAGCACTGGGCATCCGTGCTTTCGCAGAGACGGAACATCTCGTGGCGCTACGCCTCGGCAGAGCCTCTTTTTTTTGGAAAAGGCGAACGGTCGGATCCTTGTCCCACGAGGAAGGGCCCAGCCCTGAAAGCTCTTGCTGCTCTTCACCGTCCCTTGTGGCCCTACCTACAGGCACAACAGCACTGGGGATCTGTGCTTTCCCAGAGACGGAACATCTCACGGGGCTCAGTCTCGGCAAGCCTCTTTCTGAAAAGGCGAACGGTCGGATCCTTCTCCCACGACGAAGGGCCCAGCCCTGAAAGCTCTTGCTGCTCTTCACCGTCCCTTGTGGCCCTACCTACAGGCACAACAGCACTGGGGATCTGTGCTTTCCCAGAGACGGAACATCTCACGGGGCTCAGTCTTGGCAAGCCTCTTTCTGAAAAGGCGAACGGTCGGATCCTTCTACCACGAGGAAGGGCCCAGCCCTGAAAGCTCTTGCTGCTCTTCACTGTCCCTTGGCACCCTACCTACAGGTACAACAGCACTGGGGATCTGTGCTTTCCCAGAGACGGAACATCTCGTGGCGCTACGCCTCGGCAGAGCCTCTTTTTTTTTGAAAAGGCGAACGGTCGGATCCTTCTCCCACGACGAAGGGCCAGCCCTGAAAGCTCTTGCTGCTCTTCACTGTCCCTTGGTACCCTACCTACAGGCACAACAGCACTGGGCATCCGTGCTTTCCCAGAGACGGAATATCTCACGGCGCTCAGTCTCGGCAAGCCTCTTTCTGAAAAGGCGAACGGTGCGATCCATCTCCCCCGAGGAAGGGCCCAGCCCTGAAAGCTCTTGCTGCTCTTCACCGCCCCTTGGCACCCTACCTACAGGCACAACAGCACTGGGGATCTGTGCTTTCCCAGAGACGGAACATCTCACGGGGCTCAGTCTCGGCAAGCCTCTTTCTGAAAAGGCGAACGGTCGGATCCTTCTCCTACGACGAAGGGCCCAGCCCTGAAAGCTCTTGCTGCTCTTCACCGCCCCTTGGCACCCTACCTACAGGCACAACAGCACTGGGGATCTGTGCTTTCCCAGAGACGGAACATCTCACGGGGCTCAGTCTCGGCAAGCCTCTTTCTGAAAAGGCGAACGGTCGGATCCTTCTACCACGAGGAAGGGCCCAGCCCTGAAAGCTCTTGCTGCTCTTCACCGCCCCTTGGCACCCTACCTACAGGCACAACAGCAGTGGGGATCTGTGCTTTCCCAGAGACGGAACATCTCACGGGGCTCAGTCTCGGCAAGCCTCTTTCTGAAAAGGCGAACGGTCGGATACTTGTCCCACGAGGAAGGGCCCAGCCCTGAAAGCTCTTGCTGCTCTTCACCGTCCCTTGGCACCCTACCTACAGGCACAACAGCACTGGGGATCTGTGCTTTCCCAGAGACGGAACATCTCACGGGGCTCAGTCTCGGCAAGCCTCTTTCTGAAAAGGCGAACGGTCGGATACTTGTCCCACGACGAAGGGCCCAGCCCTGAAAGCTCTTGCTGCTCTTCACCGCCCCTTGGCACCCTACCTACAGGCACAACAGCACTGGGGATCTGTTCTTTCCCAGACACGGAATATCTCACGGCGCTCAGTCTCGGCAAGCCTCTTTGTGAAAAGACGAACGGTGCGATCCATCTCCCCCGAGGAAGGGCCCAGCCCTGAAAGCTCTTGCTGCTCTTCACCGTCCCTTGGCACCCTACCTACAGGCACAACAGCACTGGGGATCTGTGCTTTCCCAGAGACGGAACATCTCACGGGGCTCAGTCTCGGCAAGCCTCTTTCTGAAAAGACGAACGGTCGGATCCTTCTCCCACGAGGAAGGGCCCAGCCCTGAAAGCTCTTGCTGCTCTTCACCGTCCCTTGGCACCCTACCTACAGGCACAACAGCACTGGGGATCTGTGCTTTCCCAGAGACGGAACATCTCACGGGGCTCAGTCTCGGCAAGCCTCTTTCTGAAAAGGCGAACGGTCGGATCCTTGTCCCACGAGGAAGGGCCCAGCCCTGAAAGCTCTTGCTGCTCTTCACCGCCCCTTGGCACCCTACCTACAGGCACAACAGCACTGGGGATCTGTGCTTTCCCAGAGACGGAATATCTCACGGCGCTCAGTCTCGGCAAGCCTCTTTCTGAAAAGACGAACGGTCGGATCCTTCTCCCACGAGGAAGGGCCCAGCCCTGAAAGCTCTTGCTGCTCTTCACTGTCCCTTGGCACCCTACCTACAGGCACAACAGCACTGGGGATCTGTGCTTTCCCAGAGACGGAACATCTCACGGGCCTCAGTCTCGGCAAGCCTCTTTCTGAAAAGGCGAACGGTCGGATCCTTCTCCCACGAGGAAGGGCCCAGCCCTGAAAGCTCTTGCTGCTCTTCACCGTCCCTTGTGGCCCTACCTACAGGCACAACAGCACTGGGCATCCGTGCTTTCGCAGAGACGGAACATCTCGTGGCGCTACGCCTCGGCAGAGCCTCTTTTTTTTGGAAAAGGCGAACGGTCGGATCCTTCTCCCACGAGGAAGGGCCCAGCCCTGAAAGCTCTTGCTGCTCTTCACTGTCCCTTGGTACCCTACCTACAGGCACAACAGCACTGGGCATCCGTGCTTTCCCAGAGACGGAATATCTCACGGCGCTCAGTCTCGGCAAGCCTCTTTCTGAAAAGGCGAACGGTGCGATCCATCTCCCCCGAGGAAGGGCCCAGCCCTGAAAGCTCTTGCTGCTCTTCACCGCCCCTTGGCACCCTACCTACAGGCACAACAGCACTGGGGATCTGTGCTTTCCCAGAGACGGAACATCTCACGGGGCTCAGTCTCGGCAAGCCTCTTTCTGAAAAGGCGAACGGTCGGATCCTTCTCCCACGAGGAAGGGCCCAGCCCTGAAAGCTCTTGCTGCTCTTCACCGCCCCTTGGCACCCTACCTACAGGCACAACAGCACTGGGGATCTGTGCTTTCCCAGAGACGGAACATCTCACGGGGCTCAGTCTCGGCAAGCCTCTTTCTGAAAAGGCGAACGGTCGGATCCTTCTCCCACGAGGAAGGGCCCAGCCCTGAAAGCTCTTGCTGCTCTTCACCGTCCCTTGGCACCCTACCTACAGGCACAACAGCACTGGGGATCTGTGCTTTCCCAGAGACGGAACATCTCACGGGGCTCAGTCTCGGCAAGCCTCTTTCTGAAAAGGCGAACGGTCGGATCCTTCTCCCACGAGGAAGGGCCCAGCCCTGAAAGCTCTTGCTGCTCTTCACCGCCCCTTGGCACCCTACCTACAGGCACAACAGCACTGGGGATCTGTGCTTTCCCAGAGACGGAATATCTCACGGGGCTCAGTCTCGGCAAGCCTCTTTCTGAAAAGGCGAACGGTCGGATCCTTGTCCCACGAGGAAGGGCCCAGCCCTGAAAGCTCTTGCTGCTCTTCACCGCCCCTTGGCACCCTACCTACAGGCACAACAGCACTGGGGATCTGTGCTTTCCCAGAGACGGAACATCTCACGGGGCTCAGTCTCGGCAAGCCTCTTTCTGAAAAGGCGAACGGTCGGATCCTTCTCCCACGAGGAAGGGCCCAGCCCTGAAAGCTCTTGCTGCTCTTCACCGCCCCTTGGCACCCTACCTACAGGCACAACAGCACTGGGGATCTGTGCTTTCCCAGAGACGGAACATCTCACGGGGCTCAGTCTCGGCAAGCCTCTTTCTGAAAAGGCGAACGGTCGGATCCTTCTACCACGAGGAAGGGCCCAGCCCTGAAAGCTCTTGCTGCTCTTCACCGCCCCTTGGCACCCTACCTACAGGCACAACAGCACTGGGGATCTGTGCTTTCCCAGAGACGGAATATCTCACGGGGCTCAGTCTCGGCAAGCCTCTTTCTGAAAAGGCGAACGGTCGGATACTTGTCCCACGAGGAAGGGCCCAGCCCTGAAAGCTCTTGCTGCTCTTCACCGCCCCTTGGCACCCTACCTACAGGCACAACAGCACTGGGGATCTGTGCTTTCCCAGAGACGGAACATCTCACGGGGCTCAGTCTCGGCAAGCCTCTTTCTGAAAAGGCGAACGGTCGGATACTTGTCAGACGAGGAAGGGCCCAGCCCTGAAAGCTCTTGCTGCTCTTCACCGTCCCTTGGCACCCTACCTACAGGCACAACAGCACTGGGGATCTGTGCTTTCCCAGAGACGGAATATCTCACGGCGCTCAGTCTCGGCAAGCCTCTTTCTGAAAAGGCGAACGGTCGGATCCTTCTCCCACGAGGAAGGGCCCAGCCCTGAAAGCTCTTGCTGCTCTTCAGCGTCCCTTGGCACCCTACCTACAGGCACAACAGCACTGGGGATCTGTGCTTTCCCAGAGACGGAACATCTCACGGGGCTCAGTCTCGGCAAGCCTCTTTCTGAAAAGGCGAACGGTCGGATCCTTCTCCCCCGAGGAAGGGCCCAGCCCTGAAAGCTCTTGCTGCTCTTCACCGTCCCTTGTGGCCCTACCTACAGGCACAACAGCACTGGGCATCCGTGCTTTCGCAGAGACGGAACATCTCGTGGCGCTACGCCTCGGCAGAGCCTCTTTTTTTTGGAAAAGGCGAACGGTCGGATCCTTCTCCCACGAGGAAGGGCCCAGCCCTGAAAGCTCTTGCTGCTCTTCACTGTCCCTTGTGGCCCTACCTACAGGCACAACAGCACTGGGGATCTGTGCTTTCCCAGAGACGGAACATCTCACGGGGCTCAGTCTCGGCAAGCCTCTTTCTGAAAAGGCGAACGGTCGGATCCTTCTCCCACGACGAAGGGCCCAGCCCTGAAAGCTCTTGCTGCTCTTCACCGCCCCTTGGCACCCTACCTACAGGCACAACAGCACTGGGCATCTGTGCTTTCCCAGAGACGGAACATCTCACGGGGCTCAGTCTCGGCAAGCCTCTTTCTGAAAAGGCGAACGGTCGGATCCTTCTCCCACGAGGAAGGGCCCAGCCCTGAAAGCTCTTGCTGCTCTTCACCGTCCCTTGTGGCCCTACCTACAGGCACAACAGCACTGGGGATCTGTGCTTTCCCAGAGACGGAACATCTCACGGGCCTCAGTCTCGGCAAGCCTCTTTCTGAAAAGGCGAACGGTCGGATATTTGTCCCACGAGGAAGGGCCCAGCCCTGAAAGCTCTTGCTGCTCTTCACCGTCCCTTGGCACCCTACATACAGGCACAACAGCACTGGGGATCTGTGCTTTCCCAGAGACGGAACATCTCACGGGGCTCAGTCTCGGCAAGCCTCTTTCTGAAAAGGCGAACGGTCGGATCCTTGTCCCCCGAGGAAGGGCCCAGCCCTGAAAGCTCTTGCTGCTCTTCACCGTCCCTTGGCACCCTACCTACAGGCACAACAGCACTGGGGATCTGTGCTTTCCCAGAGACGGAATATCTCACGGCGCTCAGTCTCGGCAAGCCTCTTTCTGAAAAGGTGAACGGTCGGATCCTTCTCCCACGACGAAGGGCCCAGCCCTGAAAGCTCTTGCTGCTCTTCACCGCCCCTTGGCACCCTACCTACAGGCACAACAGCACTGGGCATCTGTGCTTTCCCAGAGACGGAATATCTCACGGCGCTCAGTCTCGGCAAGCCTCTTTCTGAAAAGGCGAACGGTCGGATCCTTCTCCCCCGAGGAAGGGCCCAGCCCTGAAAGCTCTTGCTGCTCTTCACCGTCCCTTGTGGCCCTACCTACAGGCACAACAGCAATGGGCATCCGTGTTTTCGCAGAGACGGAACATCTCGTGGCGCTACGCCTCGGCAGAGCCTCTTTTTTTTGGAAAAGGCGAACGGTCGGATCCTTGTCCCACGAGGAAGGGCCCAGCCCTGAAAGCTCTTGCTGCTCTTCACCGTCCCTTGGCACCCTACCTACAGGCACAACAGCACTGGGGATCTGTGCTTTCCCAGAGACGGAACATGTCACGGGGCTCAGTCTCGGCAAGCCTCTTTCTGAAAAGGCGAACGGTCGGATCCTTCTCCCACGACGAAGGGCCCAGCCCTGAAAGCTCTTGCTGCTCTTCACCGTCCCTTGGCACCCTACCTACAGGCACAACAGCACTGGGGATCTGTGCTTTCCCAGAGACGGAACATCTCACGGGGCTCAGTCTCGGCAAGCCTCTTTCTGAAAAGGTGAACGGTCGGATCCTTCTCCCACGAGGAAGGGCCCAGCCCTGAAAGCTCTTGCTGCTCTTCACCGCCCCTTGGCACCCTACCTACAGGCACAACAGCACTGGGGATCTGTGCTTTCCCAGAGACGGAACATCTCACGGGGCTCAGTCTCGGCAAGCCTCTTTCTGAAAAGGCGAACGGTCGGATCCTTCTCCCACGAGGAAGGGCCCAGCCCTGAAAGCTCTTGCTGCTCTTCACCGTCCCTTGGCACCCTACCTACAGGCACAACAGCACTGGGGATCTGTGCTTTCCCAGAGACGGAACATCTCACGACGCTCAGTCTCGGCAAGCCTCTTTCTGAAAAGGCGAACGGTCGGATCCTTCTCCCCCGAGGAAGGGCCCAGCCCTGAAAGCTCTTGCTGCTCTTCACCGCCCCTTGGCACCCTACCTACAGGCACAACAGCACTGGGGATCTGTGCTTTCCCAGAGACGGAACATCTCACGGGGCTCAGTCTCGGCAAGCCTCTTTCTGAAAAGGCGAACGGTCGGATCCTTCTCCCACGAGGAAGGGCCCAGCCCTGAAAGCTCTTGCTGCTCTTCACCGTCCCTTGGCACCCTACCTACAGGCACAACAGCACTGGGGATCTGTGCTTTCCCAGAGACGGAACATCTCACGGCGCTCAGTCTCGGCAAGCCTCTTTCTGAAAAGGCGAACGGTCGGATCCTTCTCCCCCGAGGAAGGGCCCAGCCCTGAAAGCTCTTGCTGCTCTTCACCGTCCCTTGGCACCCTACCTACAGGCACAACAGCACTGGGGATCTGTGCTTTCCCAGAGACGGAACATCTCACGGCGCTCAGTCTCGGCAAGCCTCTTTCTGAAAAGGCGAACGGTCGGATCCTTCTCCCACGAGGAAGGGCCCAGCCCTGAAAGCTCTTGCTGCACTTCACCGTCCCTTGTGGCCCTACCTACAGGCACAACAGCACTGGGCATCCGTGCTTTCGCAGAGACGGAACATCTCGTGGCGCTACGCCTCGGCAGAGCCTCTTTTTTTTGGAAAAGGCGAACGGTCGGATCCTTCTCCCACGAGGAAGGGCCCAGCCCTGAAAGCTCTTGCTGCTCTTCACCGTCCCTTGTGGCCCTACCTACAGGCACAACAGCACTGGGCATCCGTGCTTTCGCAGAGACGGAACATCTCGTGGCGCTACGCCTCGGCAGAGCCTCTTTTTTTTGGAAAAGGCGAACGGTCGGATCCTTCTCCCACGAGGAAGGGCCCAGCCCTGAAAGCTCTTGCTGCTCTTCACCGTCCCTTGGCACCCTACCTACAGGCACAACAGCACTGGGGATCTGTGCTTTCCCAGAGACGGAACATCTCACGGGCCTCAGTCTCGGCAAGCCTCTTTCTGAAAAGGCGAACGGTCGGATATTTGTCCCACGAGGAAGGGCCCAGCCCTGAAAGCTCTTGCTGCTCTTCACCGTCCCTTGGCACCCTACCTACAGGCACAACAGCACTGGGGATCTGTGCTTTCCCAGAGACGGAACATCTCACGGGGCTCAGTCTCGGCAAGCCTCTTTCTGAAAAGGCGAACGGTCGGATACTTGTCCCACGAGGAAGGGCCCAGCCCTGAAAGCTCTTGCTGCTCTTCACCGCCCCTTGGCACCCTACCTACAGGCACAACAGCACTGGGGATCTGTGCTTTCCCAGAGACGGAACATCTCATGGGGCTCAGTCTCGGCAAGCCTCTTTCTGAAAAGGCGAACGGTCGGATCCTTGTCCCCCGAGGAAGGGCCCAGCCCTGAAAGCTCTTGCTGCTCTTCACCGTCCCTTGGCACCCTACCTACAGGCACAACAGCACTGGGGATCTGTGCTTTCCCAGAGACGGAATATCTCACGGCGCTCAGTCTCGGCAAGCCTCTTTCTGAAAAGGTGAACGGTCGGATCCTTCTCCCACGACGAAGGGCCCAGCCCTGAAAGCTCTTGCTGCTCTTCACCGCCCCTTGGCACCCTACCTACAGGCACAACAGCACTGGGCATCTGTGCTTTCCCAGAGACGGAATATCTCACGGGCCTCAGTCTCGGCAAGCCTCTTTCTGAAAAGGCGAACGGTCGGATCCTTCTCCCACGAGGAAGGGCCCAGCCCTGAAAGCTCTTGCTGCTCTTCACCGCCCCTTGGCACCCTACCTACAGGCACAACAGCACTGGGGATCTGTGCTTTCCCAGAGACGGAACATCTCACGGGGCTCAGTCTCGGCAAGCCTCTTTCTGAAAAGGCGAACGGTCGGATCCTTCTCCCACGAGGAAGGGCCCAGCCCTGAAAGCTCTTGCTGCTCTTCAGCGTCCCTTGGCACCCTACCTACAGGCACAACAGCACTGGGCATCCGTGCTTTCGCAGAGACGGAACATCTCGTGGCGCTACGCCTCGGCAGAGCCTCTTTTTTTTGGAAAAGGCGAACGGTCGGATCCTTCTCCCACGAGGAAGGGCCCAGCCCTGAAAGCTCTTGCTGCTCTTCACTGTCCCTTGGCACCCTACCTACAGGCACAACAGCACTGGGGATCTGTGCTTTCCCAGAGACGGAACATCTCACGGCGCTCAGTCTCGGCAAGCCTCTTTCTGAAAAGGCGAACGGTCGGATACTTGTCCCACGAGGAAGGGCCCAGCCCTGAAAGCTCTTGCTGCTCTTCACCGTCCCTTGGCACCCTACCTACAGGCACAACAGCACTGGGGATCTGTGCTTTCCCAGAGACGGAATATCTCACGGCGCTCAGTCTCGGCAAGCCTCTTTCTGAAAAGGCGAATGGTCGGATACTTGTCCCACGAGGAAGGGCCCAGCCCTGAAAGCTCTTGCTGCTCTTCAGCGTCCCTTGGCACCCTACCTACAGGCACAACAGCACTGGGGATCTGTGCTTTCCCAGAGACGGAACATCTCACGGGGCTCAGTCTCGGCAAGCCTCTTTCTGAAAAGGCGAACGGTCGGATCCTTCTCCCACGAGGAAGGGCCCAGCCCTGAAAGCTCTTGCTGCTCTTCACCGTCCCTTGTGGCCCTACCTACAGGCACAACAGCACTGGGCATCCGTGCTTTCGCAGAGACGGAACATCTCGTGGCGCTACGCCTCGGCAGAGCCTCTTTTTTTTGGAAAAGGCGAACGGTCGGATCCTTCTCCCACGAGGAAGGGCCCAGCCCTGAAAGCTCTTGCTGCTCTTCACTGTCCCTTGGCACCCTACCTACAGGCACAACAGCACTGGGGATCTGTGCTTTCCCAGAGACGGAACATCTCACGGGCCTCAGTCTCGGCAAGCCTCTTTCTGAAAAGGCGAACGGTCGGATCCTTCTCCCACGAGGAAGGGCCCAGCCCTGAAAGCTCTTGCTGCTCTTCACCGTCCCTTGGCACCCTACCTACAGGCACAACAGCACTGGGGATCTGTGCTTTCCCAGAGACGGAACATCTCACGGGGCTCAGTCTCGGCAAGCCTCTTTCTGAAAAGGCGAACGGTCGGATACTTGTCCCACGAGGAAGGGCCCAGCCCTGAAAGCTCTTGCTGCTCTTCACCGTCCCCTGGCACCCTACCTACAGGCACAACAGCACTGGGGATCTGTGCTTTCCCAGAGACGGAACATCTCACGGGGCTCAGTCTCGGCAAGCCTCTTTCTGAAAAGGTGAACGGTCGGATCCTTCTCCCACGACGAAGGGCCCAGCCCTGAAAGCTCTTGCTGCTCTTCACCGCCCCTTGGCACCCTACCTACAGGCACAACAGCACTGGGGATCTGTGCTTTCCCAGAGACGGAACATCTCACGGGGCTCAGTCTCGGCAAGCCTCTTTCTGAAAAGGCGAACGGTCGGATCCTTCTCCCACGAGGAAGGGCCCAGCCCTGAAAGCTCTTGCTGCTCTTCACCGTCCCTTGTGGCCCTACCTACAGGCACAACAGCACTGGGGATCTGTGCTTTCCCAGAGACGGAACATCTCACGGGCCTCAGTCTCGGCAAGCCTCTTTCTGAAAAGGCGAACGGTCGGATCCTTGTCCCCCGAGGAAGGGCCCAGCCCTGAAAGCTCTTGCTGCTCTTCACCGTCCCTTGGCACCCTACCTACAGGCACAACAGCACTGGGGATCTGTGCTTTCCCAGAGACGGAATATCTCACGGCGCTCAGTCTCGGCAAGCCTCTTTCTGAAAAAGTGAACGGTCGGATCCTTCTCCCACGAGGAAGGGCCCAGCCCTGAAAGCTCTTGCTGCTCTTCACCGCCCCTTGGCACCCTACCTACAGGCACAACAGCACTGGGGATCTGTGCTTTCCCAGAGACGGAATATCTCACGGGGCTCAGTCTCGGCAAGCCTCTTTCTGAAAAGGCGAACGGTCGGATCCTTCTCCCCCGAGGAAGGGCCCAGCCCTGAAAGCTCTTGCTGCTCTTCACCGTCCCTTGTGGCCCTACCTACAGGCACAACAGCAATGGGCATCCGTGTTTTCGCAGAGACGGAACATCTCGTGGCGCTACGCCTCGGCAGAGCCTCTTTTTTTTGGAAAAGGCGAACGGTCGGATCCTTCTCCCACGAGGAAGGGCCCAGCCCTGAAAGCTCTTGCTGCTCTTCACCGTCCCTTGGCACCCTACCTACAGGCACAACAGCACTGGGGATCTGTGCTTTCCCAGAGACGGAACATCTCACGGGGCTCAGTCTCGGCAAGCCTCTTTCTGAAAAGGCGAACGGTCGGATCCTTGTCCCACGAGGAAGGGCCCAGCCCTGAAAGCTCTTGCTGCTCTTCACCGCCCCTTGGCACCCTACCTACAGGCACAACAGCACTGGGGATCTGTGCTTTCCCAGAGACGGAATATCTCACGGCGCTCAGTCTCGGCAAGCCTCTTTCTGAAAAGACGAACGGTCGGATCCTTCTCCCACGAGGAAGGGCCCAGCCCTGAAAGCTCTTGCTGCTCTTCACTGTCCCTTGGCACCCTACCTACAGGCACAACAGCACTGGGGATCTGTGCTTTCCCAGAGACGGAACATCTCACGGGCCTCAGTCTCGGCAAGCCTCTTTCTGAAAAGGCGAACGGTCGGATCCTTCTCCCACGAGGAAGGGCCCAGCCCTGAAAGCTCTTGCTGCTCTTCACCGTCCCTTGTGGCCCTACCTACAGGCACAACAGCACTGGGCATCCGTGCTTTCGCAGAGACGGAACATCTCGTGGCGCTACGCCTCGGCAGAGCCTCTTTTTTTTGGAAAAGGCGAACGGTCGGATCCTTGTCCCACGAGGAAGGGCCCAGCCCTGAAAGCTCTTGCTGCTCTTCACTGTCCCTTGGTACCCTACCTACAGGCACAACAGCACTGGGCATCCGTGCTTTCCCAGAGACGGAATATCTCACGGCGCTCAGTCTCGGCAAGCCTCTTTCTGAAAAGGCGAACGGTGCGATCCATCTCCCCCGAGGAAGGGCCCAGCCCTGAAAGCTCTTGCTGCTCTTCACCGCCCCTTGGCACCCTACCTACAGGCACAACAGCACTGGGGATCTGTGCTTTCCCAGAGACGGAACATCTCACGGGGCTCAGTCTCGGCAAGCCTCTTTCTGAAAAGGCGAACGGTCGGATCCTTCTCCCACGAGGAAGGGCCCAGCCCTGAAAGCTCTTGCTGCTCTTCACCGTCCCTTGGCACCCTACCTACAGGCACAACAGCACTGGGGATCTGTGCTTTCCCAGAGACGGAACATCTCACGGTGCTCAGTCTCGGCAAGCCTCTTTCTGAAAAGGCGAACGGTCGGATCCTTCTCCCACGAGGAAGGGCCCAGCCCTGAAAGCTCTTGCTGCTCTTCACCGCCCCTTGGCACCCTACCTACAGGCACAACAGCACTGGGGATCTGTGCTTTCCCAGAGACGGAATATCTCACGGGGCTCAGTCTCGGCAAGCCTCTTTCTGAAAAGGCGAACGGTCGGATACTTGTCCCACGAGGAAGGGCCCAGCCCTGAAAGCTCTTGCTGCTCTTCACCGCCCCTTGGCACCCTACCTACAGGCACAACAGCACTGGGGATCTGTGCTTTCCCAGAGACGGAACATCTCACGGGGCTCAGTCTCGGCAAGCCTCTTTCTGAAAAGGAGAACGGTCGGATCCTTCTCCCACGAGGAAGGGCCCAGCCCTGAAAGCTCTTGCTGCTCTTCACCGCCCCTTGGCACCCTACCTACAGGCACAACAGCACTGGGGATCTGTGCTTTCCCAGAGACGGAACATCTCACGGGGCTCAGTCTCGGCAAGCCTCTTTCTGAAAAGGCGAACGGTCGGATCCTTCTACCACGAGGAAGGGCCCAGCCCTGAAAGCTCTTGCTGCTCTTCACCGCCCCTTGGCACCCTACCTACAGGCACAACAGCACTGGGGATCTGTGCTTTCCCAGAGACGGAATATCTCACGGCGCTCAGTCTCGGCAAGCCTCTTTCTGAAAAGGCGAACGGTCGGATACTTGTCCCACGAGGAAGGGCCCAGCCCTGAAAGCTCTTGCTGCTCTTCACCGTCCCTTGGCACCCTACCTACAGGCACAACAGCACTGGGGATCTGTGCTTTCCCAGAGACGGAACATCTCACGGGGCTCAGTCTCGGCAAGCCTCTTTCTGAAAAGGCGAACGGTCGGATACTTGTCAGACGAGGAAGGGCCCAGCCCTGAAAGCTCTTGCTGCTCTTCACCGTCCCTTGGCACCCTACCTACAGGCACAACAGCACTGGGGATCTGTGCTTTCCCAGAGACGGAATATCTCACGGCGCTCAGTCTCGGCAAGCCTCTTTCTGAAAAGGCGAACGGTCGGATCCTTCTCCCACGAGGAAGGGCCCAGCCCTGAAAGCTCTTGCTGCTCTTCACCGCCCCTTGGCACCCTACCTACAGGCACAACAGCACTGGGGATCTGTGCTTTCCCAGAGACGGAACATCTCACGGGGCTCAGTCTCGGCAAGCCTCTTTCTGAAAAGGCGAACGGTCGGATCCTTCTCCCCCGAGGAAGGGCCCAGCCCTGAAAGCTCTTGCTGCTCTTCACCGTCCCTTGTGGCCCTACCTACAGGCACAACAGCACTGGGCATCCGTGCTTTCGCAGAGACGGAACATCTCGTGGCGCTACGCCTCGGCAGAGCCTCTTTTTTTTGGAAAAGGCGAACGGTCGGATCCTTCTCCCACGAGGAAGGGCCCAGCCCTGAAAGCTCTTGCTGCTCTTCACTGTCCCTTGTGGCCCTACCTACAGGCACAACAGCACTGGGGATCTGTGCTTTCCCAGAGACGGAACATCTCACGGGGCTCAGTCTCGGCAAGCCTCTTTCTGAAAAGGCGAACGGTCGGATACTTGTCCCACGACGAAGGGCCCAGCCCTGAAAGCTCTTGCTGCTCTTCACCGCCCCTTGGCACCCTACCTACAGGCACAACAGCACTGGGGATCTGTGCTTTCCCAGAGACGGAACATCTCACGGGGCTCAGTCTCGGCAAGCCTCTTTCTGAAAAGGCGAACGGTCGGATCCTTCTCCCACGAGGAAGGGCCCAGCCCTGAAAGCTCTTGCTGCTCTTCACCGTCCCTTGTGGCCCTACCTACAGGCACAACAGCACTGGGGATCTGTGCTTTCCCAGAGACGGAACATCTCACGGGCCTCAGTCTCGGCAAGCCTCTTTCTGAAAAGGCGAACGGTCGGATATTTGTCCCACGAGGAAGGGCCCAGCCCTGAAAGCTCTTGCTGCTCTTCACCGTCCCTTGGCACCCTACATACAGGCACAACAGCACTGGGGATCTGTGCTTTCCCAGAGACGGAACATCTCACGGGGCTCAGTCTCGGCAAGCCTCTTTCTGAAAAGGCGAACGGTCGGATCCTTGTCCCCCGAGGAAGGGCCCAGCCCTGAAAGCTCTTGCTGCTCTTCACCGCCCCTTGGCACCCTACCTACAGGCACAACAGCACTGGGGATCTGTGCTTTCCCAGAGACGGAACATCTCACGGGGCTCAGTCTCGGCAAGCCTCTTTCTGAAAAGGCGAACGGTCGGATCCTTCTCCCACGACGAAGGGCCCAGCCCTGAAAGCTCTTGCTGCTCTTCACCGTCCCTTGGCACCCTACCTACAGGCACAACAGCACTGGGGATCTGTGCTTTCCCAGAGACGGAACATCTCACGGGGCTCAGTCTCGGCAAGCCTCTTTCTGAAAAGGCGAACGGTCGGATCCTTCTCCCACGACGAAGGGCCCAGCCCTGAAAGCTCTTGCTGCTCTTCACCGCCCCTTGGCACCCTACCTACAGGCACAACAGCACTGGGGATCTGTGCTTTCCCAGAGACGGAACATCTCACGGGGCTCAGTCTCGGCAAGCCTCTTTCTGAAAAGGCGAACGGTCGTATCCTTGTCCCACGAGGAAGGGCCCAGCCCTGAAAGCTCTTGCTGCTCTTCACCGTCCCTTGGCACCCTACCTACAGGCACAACAGCACTGGGGATCTGTGCTTTCCCAGAGACGGAACATCTCACGACGCTCAGTCTCGGCAAGCCTCTTTCTGAAAAGGCGAACGGTCGGATCCTTCTCCCACGACGAAGGGCCCAGCCCTGAAAGCTCTTGCTGCTCTTCACCGCCCCTTGGCACCCTACCTACAGGCACAACAGCACTGGGGATCTGTGCTTTCCCAGAGACGGAACATCTCACGGGGCTCAGTCTCGGCAAGCCTCTTTCTGAAAAGGCGAACGGTCGGATCCTTCTCCCACGAGGAAGGGCCCAGCCCTGAAAGCTCTTGCTGCTCTTCACCGTCCCTTGGCACCCTACCTACAGGCACAACAGCACTGGGGATCTGTGCTTTCCCAGAGACGGAACATCTCACGGCGCTCAGTCTCGGCAAGCCTCTTTCTGAAAAGGCGAACGGTCGGATCCTTCTCCCACGAGGAAGGGCCCAGCCCTGAAAGCTCTTGCTGCTCTTCACCGTCCCTTGGCACCCTACCTACAGGCACAACAGCACTGGGGATCTGTGCTTTCCCAGAGACGGAACATCTCACGGCGCTCAGTCTCGGCAAGCCTCTTTCTGAAAAGGCGAACGGTCGGATCCTTCTCCCACGAGGAAGGGCCCAGCCCTGAAAGCTCTTGCTGCTCTTCACCGTCCCTTGTGGCCCTACCTACAGGCACAACAGCACTGGGCATCCGTGCTTTCGCAGAGACGGAACATCTCGTGGCGCTACGCCTCGGCAGAGCCTCTTTTTTTTGGAAAAGGCGAACGGTCGGATCCTTCTCCCACGAGGAAGGGCCCAGCCCTGAAAGCTCTTGCTGCTCTTCACCGTCCCTTGTGGCCCTACCTACAGGCACAACAGCACTGGGCATCCGTGCTTTCGCAGAGTCGGAACATCTCGTGGCGCTACGCCTCGGCAGAGCCTCTTTTTTTTGGAAAAGGCGAACGGTCGGATCCTTGTCCCACGAGGAAGGGCCCAGCCCTGAAAGCTCTTGCTGCTCTTCACCGTCCCTTGGCACCCTACCTACAGGCACAACAGCACTGGGGATCTGTGCTTTCCCAGAGACGGAACATCTCACGGGCCTCAGTCTCGGCAAGCCTCTTTCTGAAAAGGCGAACGGTCGGATATTTGTCCCACGAGGAAGGGCCCAGACCTGAAAGCTCTTGCTGCTCTTCACCGTCCCTTGGCACCCTACCTACAGGCACAACAGCACTGGGGATCTGTGCTTTCCCAGAGACGGAACATCTCACGGGGCTCAGTCTCGGCAAGCCTCTTTCTGAAAAGGCGAACGGTCGGATCCTTCTCCCACGAGGAAGGGCCCAGCCCTGAAAGCTCTTGCTGCTCTTCACCGCCCCTTGGCACCCTACCTACAGGCACAACAGCACTGGGGATCTGTGCTTTCCCAGAGACGGAACATCTCATGGGGCTCAGTCTCGGCAAGCCTCTTTCTGAAAAGGCGAACGGTCGGATCCTTGTCCCCCGAGGTAGGGCCCAGCCCTGAAAGCTCTTGCTGCTCTTCACCGCCCCTTGGCACCCTACCTACAGGCACAACAGCACTGGGCATCTGTGCTTTCCCAGAGACGGAATATCTCACGGGCCTCAGTCTCGGCAAGCCTCTTTCTGAAAAGGCGAACGGTCGGATCCTGCTCCCACGAGGAAGGGCCCAGCCCTGAAAGCTCTTGCTGCTCTTCACCGCCCCTTGGCACCCTACCTACAGGCACAACAGCACTGGGGATCTGTGCTTTCCCAGAGACGGAACATCTCACGGGGCTCAGTCTCGGCAAGCCTCTTTCTGAAAAGGCGAACGGTCGGATCCTTCTCCCACGAGGAAGGGCCCAGCCCTGAAAGCTCTTGCTGCTCTTCACAGTCCCTTGGCACCCTACCTACAGGCACAACAGCACTGGGCATCCGTGCTTTCGCAGAGACGGAACATCTCGTGGCGCTACGCCTCGGCAGAGCCTCTTTTTTTTGGAAAAGGCGAACGGTCGGATCCTTCTCCCACGAGGAAGGGCCCAGCCCTGAAAGCTCTTGCTGCTCTTCACTGTCCCTTGGCACCCTACCTACAGGCACAACAGCACTGGGGATCTGTGCTTTCCCAGAGACGGAACATCTCACGGCGCTCAGTCTCGGCAAGCCTCTTTCTGAAAAGGCGAACGGTCGGATACTTGTCCCACGAGGAAGGGCCCAGCCCTGAAAGCTCTTGCTGCTCTTCACCGCCCCTTGGCACCCTACCTACAGGCACAACAGCACTGGGGATCTGTGCTTTCCCAGAGACGGAACATCTCACGGCGCTCAGTCTCGGCAAGCCTCTTTCTGAAAAGGCGAATGGTCGGATACTTGTCCCACGAGGAAGGGCCCAGCCCTGAAAGCTCTTCCTGCTCTTCACCGTCCCTTGGCACCCTACCTACAGGCACAACAGCACTGGGGATCTGTGCTTTCCCAGAGACGGAACATCTCACGGGGCTCAGTCTCGGCAAGCCTCTTTCTGAAAAGGTGAACGGTCGGATCCTTGTCCCACGAGGAAGGGCCCAGCCCTGAAAGCTCTTGCTGCTCTTCACCGCCCCTTGGCACCCTACCTACAGGCACAACAGCAGTGGGGATCTGTGCTTTCCCAGAGACGGAACATCTCACGGGGCTCAGTCTCGGCAAGCCTCTTTCTGAATAGGCGAACGGTCGGATCCTTGTCCCACGAGGAAGGGCCCAGCCCTGAAAGCTCTTGCTGCTCTTCACCGTCCCTTGGCACCCTACCTACAGGCACAACAGCACTGGGGATCTGTGCTTTCCCAGAGACGGAACATCTCACGGGGCTCAGTCTCGGCAAGCCTCTTTCTGAAAAGGCGAACGGTCGGATATTTGTCCCACAAGGAAGGGCCCAGCCCTGAAAGCTCTTGCTGCTCTTCACCGTCCCTTGGCACCCTACCTACAGGCACAACAGCACTGGGGATCTGTGCTTTCCCAGAGACGGAACATCTCACGGGGCTCAGTCTCGGCAAACCTCTTTCTGAAAAGGCGAACGGTCGGATACTTGTCCCACGAGGAAGGGCCCAGCCCTGAAAGCTCTTGCTGCTCTTCACCGCCCCTTGGCACCCTACCTACAGGCACAACAGCACTGGGGATCTGTGCTTTCCCAGAGACGGAACATCTCACGGGGCTCAGTCTCGGCAAGCCTCTTTCTGAAAAGGCGAACGGTCGGATCCTTGTCCCCCGAGGAAGGGCCCAGCCCTGAAAGCTCTTGCTGCTCTTCACCGTCCCTTGGCACCCTACCTACAGGCACAACAGCACTGGGGATCTGTGCTTTCCCAGAGACGGAATATCTCACGGCGCTCAGTCTCGGCAAGCCTCTTTCTGAAAAGGCGAACGGTCGGATCCTTCTCCCACGAGGAAGGGCCCAGCCCTGAAAGCTCTTGCTGCTCTTCAGCGTCCCTTGGCACCCTACCTACAGGCACAACAGCACTGGGGATCTGTGCTTTCCCAGAGACGGAACATCTCACGGGGCTCAGTCTCGGCAAGCCTCTTTCTGAAAAGGCGAACGGTCGGATCCTTCTCCCACGAGGAAGGGCCCAGCCCTGAAAGCTCTTGCTGCTCTTCACCGTCCCTTGTGGCCCTACCTACAGGCACAACAGCACTGGGCATCCGTGCTTTCGCAGAGACGGAACATCTCGTGGCGCTACGCCTCGGCAGAGCCTCTTTTTTTTGGAAAAGGCGAACGGTCGGATCCTTCTCCCACGAGGAAGGGCCCAGCCCTGAAAGCTCTTGCTGCTCTTCACTGTCCCTTGGCACCCTACCTACAGGCACAACAGCACTGGGGATCTGTGCTTTCCCAGAGACGGAACATCTCACGGGCCTCAGTCTCGGCAAGCCTCTTTCTGAAAAGGCGAACGGTCGGATCCTTCTCCCACGAGGAAGGGCCCAGCCCTGAAAGCTCTTGCTGCTCTTCACCGTCCCTTGGCACCCTACCTACAGGCACAACAGCACTGGGGATCTGTGCTTTCCCAGAGACGGAACATCTCACGGGGCTCAGTCTCGGCAAGCCTCTTTCTGAAAAGGCGAACGGTCGGATACTTGTCCCACGAGGAAGGGCCCAGCCCTGAAAGCTCTTGCTGCTCTTCACCGTCCCCTGGCACCCTACCTACAGGCACAACAGCACTGGGGATCTGTGCTTTCCCAGAGACGGAACATCTCACGGGGCTCAGTCTCGGCAAGCCTCTTTCTGAAAAGGTGAACGGTCGGATCCTTCTCCCACGAGGAAGGGCCCAGCCCTGAAAGCTCTTGCTGCTCTTCACCGCCCCTTGGCACCCTACCTACAGGCACAACAGCACTGGGGATCTGTGCTTTCCCAGAGACGGAACATCTCACGGGGCTCAGTCTCGGCAAGCCTCTTTCTGAAAAGACGAACGGTCGGATCCTTCTCCCACGAGGAAGGGCCCAGCCCTGAAAGCTCTTGCTGCTCTTCAGCGCCCCTTGGCACCCTACCTACAGGCACAACAGCACTGGGGATCTGTGCTTTCCCAGAGACGGAACATCTCACGGGCCTCAGTCTCGGCAAGCCTCTTTCTGAAAAGGCGAACGGTCGGATCCTTGTCCCCCGAGGAAGGGCCCAGCCCTGAAAGCTCTTGCTGCTCTTCACCGTCCCTTGGCACCCTACCTACAGGCACAACAGCACTGGGGATCTGTGCTTTCCCAGAGACGGAATATCTCACGGCGCTCAGTCTCGGCAAGCCTCTTTCTGAAAAGGCGAACGGTCGGATCCTTCTCCCACGAGGAAGGGCCCAGCCCTGAAAGCTCTTGCTGCTCTTCACCGTCCCTTGTGGCCCTACCTACAGGCACAACAGCAATGGGCATCCGTGTTTTCGCAGAGACGGAACATCTCGTGGCGCTACGCCTCGGCAGAGCCTCTTTTTTTTGGAAAAGGCGAACGGTCGGATCCTTCTCCCACGAGGAAGGGCCCAGCCCTGAAAGCTCTTGCTGCTCTTCACCGTCCCTTGGCACCCTACCTACAGGCACAACAGCACTGGGGATCTGTGCTTTCCCAGAGACGGAACATCTCACGGGGCTCAGTCTCGGCAAGCCTCTTTCTGAAAAGGCGAACGGTCGGATCCTTCTCCCACGACGAAGGGCCCAGCCCTGAAAGCTCTTGCTGCTCTTCACCGTCCCTTGGCACCCTACCTACAGGCACAACAGCACTGGGGATCTGTGCTTTCCCAGAGACGGAACATCTCACGGGGCTCAGTCTCGGCAAGCCTCTTTCTGAAAAGGCGAACGGTCGGATCCTTCTCCCACGAGGAAGGGCCCAGCCCTGAAAGCTCTTGCTGCTCTTCACCGTCCCTTGGCACCCTACCTACAGGCACAACAGCACTGGGGATCTGTGCTTTCCCAGAGACGGAACATCTCACGGCGCTCAGTCTCGGCAAGCCTCTTTCTGAAAAGGCGAACGGTCGGATCCTTCTCCCACGAGGAAGGGCCCAGCCCTGAAAGCTCTTGCTGCTCTTCACCGCCCCTTGGCACCCTACCTACAGGCACAACAGCACTGGGGATCTGTGCTTTCCCAGAGACGGAACATCTCACGGGGCTCAGTCTCGGCAAGCCTCTTTCTGAAAAGGCGAACGGTCGGATCCTTCTCCCACGAGGAAGGGCCCAGCCCTGAAAGCTCTTGCTGCTCTTCACCGCCCCTTGGCACCCTACCTACAGGCACAACAGCACTGGGGATCTGTGCTTTCCCAGAGACGGAACATCTCACGGGGCTCAGTCTCGGCAAGCCTCTTTCTGAAAAGGCGAACGGTCGGATCCTTCTCCCACGAGGAAGGGCCCAGCCCTGAAAGCTCTTGCTGCTCTTCACCGTCCCTTGGCACCCTACCTACAGGTACAACAGCACTGGGGATCTGTGCTTTCCCAGAGACGGAACATCTCACGGGGCTCAGTCTCGGCAAGCTCTTTCTGAAAAGGCGAACGGTCGGATCCTTCTCCCACGAGGAAGGGCCCAGCCCTGAAAGCTCTTGCTGCTCTTCACCGTCCCTTGGCACCCTACCTACAGGCACAACAGCACTGGGGATCTGTGCTTTCCCAGAGACGGAACATCTCACGGGGCTCAGTCTCGGCAAGCCTCTTTCTGAAAAGGCGAACGGTCGGATACTTGTCCCACGATGAAGGGCCCAGCCCTGAAAGCTCTTGCTGCTCTTCACCGCCCCTTGGCACCCTACCTACAGGCACAACAGCACTGGGGATCTGTGCTTTCCCAGAGACGGAACATCTCACGGGGCTCAGTCTCGGCAAGCCTCTTTCTGAAAAGGCGAACGGTCGGATCCTTCTCCCACGAGGAAGGGCCCAGCCCTGAAAGCTCTTGCTGCTCTTCAGCGTCCCTTGGCACCCTACCTACAGGCACAACAGCACTGGGCATCCGTGCTTTCGCAGAGACGGAACATCTCGTGGCGCTACGCCTCGGCAGAGCCTCTTTTTTTTGGAAAAGGCGAACGGTCGGATCCTTCTCCCACGAGGAAGGGCCCAGCCCTGAAAGCTCTTGCTGCTCTTTACTGTCCCTTGGCACCCTACCTACAGGCACAACAGCACTGGGGATCTGTGCTTTCCCAGAGACGGAACATCTCACGGGCCTCAGTCTCGGCAAGCCTATTTCTGAAAAGGCGAACGGTCGGATACTTGTCCCACGAGGAAGGGCCCAGCCCTGAAAGCTCTTGCTGCTCTTCACCGCCCCTTGGCACCCTACCTACAGGCACAACAGCACTGGGGATCTGTGCTTTCCCAGAGACGGAACATCTCACGGCGCTCAGTCTCGGCAAGCCTCTTTCTGAAAAGGCGAACGGTCGGATACTTGTCCCACGAGGAAGGGCCCAGCCCTGAAAGCTCTTGCTGCTCTTCACCGTCCCTTGGCACCCTACCTACAGGCACAACAGCACTGGGGATCTGTGCTTTCCCAGAGACGGAACATCTCACGGGGCTCAGTCTCGGCAAGCCTCTTTCTGAAAAGGTGAACGGTCGGATCCTTCTCCCACGACGAAGGGCCCAGCCCTGAAAGCTCTTGCTGCTCTTCACCGCCCCTTGGCACCCTACCTACAGGCACAACAGCACTGGGGATCTGTGCTTTCCCAGAGACGGAATATCTCACGGGGCTCAGTCTCGGCAAGCCTCTTTCTGAAAAGGCGAACGGTCGGATCCTTCTCCCACGAGGAAGGCCCCAGCCCTGAAAGCTCTTGCTGCTCTTCACCGCCCCTTGGCACCCTACCTACAGGCACAACAGCACTGGGGATCTGTGCTTTCCCAGAGACGGAACATCTCACGGGGCTCAGTCTCGGCAAGCCTCTTTCTGAAAAGGCGAACGGTCGGATCCTTCTCCCACGAGGAAGGGCCCAGCCCTGAAAGCTCTTGCTGCTCTTCAGCGTCCCTTGGCACCCTACCTACAGGCACAACAGCACTGGGCATCCGTGCTTTCGCAGAGACGGAACATCTCGTGGCGCTACGCCTCGGCAGAGCCTCTTTTTTTTGGAAAAGGCGAACGGTCGGATCCTTCTCCCACGAGGAAGGGCCCAGCCCTGAAAGCTCTTGCTGCTCTTTACTGTCCCTTGGCACCCTACCTACAGGCACAACAGCACTGGGGATCTGTGCTTTCCCAGAGACGGAACATCTCACGGGCCTCAGTCTCGGCAAGCCTCTTTCTGAAAAGGCGAACGGTCGGATACTTGTCCCACGAGGAAGGGCCCAGCCCTGAAAGCTCTTGCTGCTCTTCACCGCCCCTTGGCACCCTACCTACAGGCACAACAGCACTGGGGATCTGTGCTTTCCCAGAGACGGAACATCTCACGGCGCTCAGTCTCGGCAAGCCTCTTTCTGAAAAGGCGAACGGTCGGATACTTGTCCCACGAGGAAGGGCCCAGCCCTGAAAGCTCTTGCTGCTCTTCACCGTCCCTTGGCACCCTACCTACAGGCACAACAGCACTGGGGATCTGTGCTTTCCCAGAGACGGAACATCTCACGGGGCTCAGTCTCGGCAAGCCTCTTTCTGAAAAGGTGAACGGTCGGATCCTTCTCCCACGACGAAGGGCCCAGCCCTGAAAGCTCTTGCTGCTCTTCACCGCCCCTTGGCACCCTACCTACAGGCACAACAGCAGTGGGGATCTGTGCTTTCCCAGAGACGGAACATCTCACGGGGCTCAGTCTCGGCAAGCCTCTTTCTGAATAGGCGAACGGTCGGATCCTTGTCCCACGAGGAAGGGCCCAGCCCTGAAAGCTCTTGCTGCTCTTCACCGCCCCTTGGCACCCTACCTACAGGCACAACAGCACTGGGGATCTGTGCTTTCCCAGAGACGGAACATCTCACGGGCATCAGTCTCGGCAAGCCTCTTTCTGAAAAGGCGAACGGTCGGATATTTGTCCCACGAGGAAGGGCCCAGCCCTGAAAGCTCTTGCTGCTCTTCACCGTCCCTTGGCACCCTACCTACAGGCACAACAGCACTGGGGATCTGTGCTTTCCCAGAGACGGAACATCTCACGGGCCTCAGTCTCGGCAAGCCTCTTTCTGAAAAGGCGAACGGTCGGATACTTGTCCCACGAGGAAGGGCCCAGCCCTGAAAGCTCTTGCTGCTCTTCACCGCCCCTTGGCACCCTACCTACAGGCACAACAGCACTGGGGATCTGTGCTTTCCCAGAGACGGAACATCTCACGGGGCTCAGTCTCGGCAAGCCTCTTTCTGAAAAGGCGAACGGTCGGATCCTTCTCCCACGAGGAAGGGCCCAGCCCTGAAAGCTCTTGCTGCTCTTCACCGTCCCTTGGCACCCTACCTACAGGCACAACAGCACTGGGGATCTGTGCTTTCCCAGAGACGGAATATCTCACGGCGCTCAGTCTCGGCAAGCCTCTTTCTGAAAAGGCGAACGGTCGGATCCTTCTCCCACGAGGAAGGGCCCAGCCCTGAAAGCTCTTGCTGCTCTTCACCGTCCCTTGTGGCCCTACCTACAGGCACAACAGCACTGGGGATCTGTGCTTTCCCAGAGACGGAACATCTCACGGGCCTCAGTCTCGGCAAGCCTCTTTCTGAAAAGGTGAACGGTCGGATCCTTCTCCCACGACGAAGGGCCCAGCCCTGAAAGCTCTTGCTGCTCTTCACCGCCCCTTGGCACCCTACCTACAGGCACAACAGCACTGGGGATCTGTGCTTTCCCAGAGACGGAACATCTCACGGGGCTCAGTCTCGGCAAGCCTCTTTCTGAAAAGGCGAACGGTCGGATCCTTCTCCCACGAGGAAGGGCCCAGCCCTGAAAGCTCTTGCTGCTCTTCACCGTCCCTTGTGGCCCTACCTACAGGCACAACAGCACTGGGGATCTGTGCTTTCCCAGAGACGGAACATCTCACGGGGCTCAGTCTCGGCAAGCCTCTTTCTGAAAAGGCGAACGGTCGGATACTTGTCCCACGAGGAAGGGCCCAGCCCTGAAAGCTCTTGCTGCTCTTCACCGCCCCTTGGCACCCTACCTACAGGCACAACAGCACTGGGGATCTGTGCTTTCCCAGAGACGGAATATCTCACGGCGCTCAGTCTCGGCAAGCCTCTTTCTGAAAAAGTGAACGGTCGGATCCTTCTCCCACGAGGAAGGGCCCAGCCCTGAAAGCTCTTGCTGCTCTTCACCGCCCCTTGGCACCCTACCTACAGGCACAACAGCACTGGGGATCTGTGCTTTCCCAGAGACGGAATATCTCACGGGGCTCAGTCTCGGCAAGCCTCTTTCTGAAAAGGCGAACGGTCGGATCCTTCTCCCCCGAGGAAGGGCCCAGCCCTGAAAGCTCTTGCTGCTCTTCACCGTCCCTTGTGGCCCTACCTACAGGCACAACAGCACTGGGCATCCGTGCTTTCGCAGAGACGGAACATCTCGTGGCGCTACGCCTCGGCAGAGCCTCTTTTTTTGGGAAAAGGCGAACGGTCGGATCCTTCTCCCACGAGGAAGGGCCCAGCCCTGAAAGCTCTTGCTGCTCTTCACTGTCCCTTGGCACCCTACCTACAGGCACAACAGCACTGGGGATCTGTGCTTTCCCAGAGACGGAACATCTCACGGGCCTCAGTCTCGGCAAGCTTCTTTCTGAAAAGGCGAACGGTCGGATACTTGTCCCACGAGGAAGGGCCCAGCCCTGAAAGCTCTTGCTGCTCTTCACCGTCCCTTGGCACTCTAAGTACAGGCACAACAGCACTGGGGATCTGTGCTTTCCCAGAGACGGAACATCTCACGGGGCTCAGTCTCGGCAAGCCTCTTTCTGAAAAGGCGAACGGTCGGATACTTGTCCCACGAGGAAGGGCCCAGCCCTGAAAGCTCTTGCTGCTCTTCACCGTCCCTTGGCACCCTACCTACAGGCACAACAGCACTGGGGATCTGTGCTTTCCCAGAGACGGAACATCTCACGGGGCTCAGTCTCGGCAAGCCTCTTTCTGAAAAGGTGAACGGTCGGATCCTTCTCCCACGAGGAAGGGCCCAGCCCTGAAAGCTCTTGCTGCTCTTCACCGCCCCTTGGCACCCTACCTACAGGCACAACAGCACTGGGGATCTGTGCTTTCCCAGAGACGGAACATCTCACGGGGCTCAGTCTCGGCAAGCCTCTTTCTGAAAAGGCGAACGGTCGGATCCTTGTCCCACGAGGAAGGGCCCAGCCCTGAAAGCTCTTGCTGCTCTTCACCGCCCCTTGGCACCCTACCTACAGGCACAACAGCACTGGGGATCTGTGCTTTCCCAGAGACGGAACATCTCACGGCGCTCAGTCTCGGCAAGCCTCTTTCTGAAAAGGCGAACGGTCGGATATTTGTCCCACGAGGAAGGGCCCAGCCCTGAAAGCTCTTGCTGCTCTTCACCGTCCCTTGGCACCCTACCTACAGGCACAACAGCACTGGGGATCTGTGCTTTCCCAGAGACGGAACATCTCACGGGGCTCAGTCTCGGCAAGCCTCTTTCTGAAAAGGCGAACGGTCGGATACTTGTCCCACGAGGAAGGGCCCAGCCCTGAAAGCTCTTGCTGCTCTTCACCGCCCCTTGGCACCCTACCTACAGGCACAACAGCACTGGGGATCTGTGCTTTCCCAGAGACGGAACATCTCACGGGGCTCAGTCTCGGCAAGCCTCTTTCTGAAAAGGCGAACGTTCGGATCCTTGTCCCCCGAGGAAGGGCCCAGCCCTGAAAGCTCTTGCTGCTCTTCACCGTCCCTTGGCACCCTACCTACAGGCACAACAGCACTGGGGATCTGTGCTTTCCCAGAGACGGAATATCTCACGGCGCTCAGTCTCGGCAAGCCTCTTTCTGAAAAGGTGAACGGTCTGATCCTTCTCCCACGACGAAGGGCCCAGCCCTGAAAGCTCTTGCTGCTCTTCACCGCCCCTTGGCACCCTACCTACAGGCACAACAGCACTGGGGATCTGTGCTTTCCCAGAGACGGAATATCTCACGGCGCTCAGTCTCGGCAAGCCTCTTTCTGAAAAGGCGAACGGTCGGATCCTTCTCCCACGAGGAAGGGCCCAGCCCTGAAAGCTCTTGCTGCTCTTCAGCGTCCCTTGGCACCCTACCTACAGGCACAACAGCACTGGGGATCTGTGCTTTCCCAGAGACGGAACATCTCACGGGGCTCAGTCTCGGCAAGCCTCTTTCTGAAAAGGCGAACGGTCGGATCCTTCTCCCACGAGGAAGGGCCCAGCCCTGAAAGCTCTTGCTGCTCTTCACTGTCCCTTGGCACCCTACCTACAGGTACAACAGCACTGGGGATCTGTGCTTTCCCAGAGACGGAACATCTCACGGCGCTCAGTCTCGGCAAGCCTCTTTCTGAAAAGGCGAACGGTCGGATCCTTGTCCCACGAGGAAGGGCCCAGCCCTGAAAGCTCTTGCTGCTCTTCACTGTCCCTTGGCACCCTACCTACAGGCACAACAGCACTGGGGATCTGTGCTTTCCCAGAGACGGAACATCTCACGGCGCTCAGTCTCGGCAAGCCTCTTTCTGAAAAGGCGAACGGTCGGATACTTGTCCAACGAGGAAGGGCCCAGCCCTGAAAGCTCTTGCTGCTCTTCACCGTCCCTTGGCACCCTACCTACAGGCACAACAGCACTGGGGATCTGTGCTTTCCCAGAGACGGAACATCTCACGGGGCTCAGTCTCGGCAAGCCTCTTTCTGAAAAGGCGAACGGTCGGATACTTGTCCCACGAGGAAGGGCCCAGCCCTGAAAGCTCTTGCTGCTCTTCACCGCCCCTTGGCACCCTACCTACAGGCACAACAGCACTGGGGATCTGTGCTTTCCCAGAGACGGAATATCTCACAGGGCTCAGTCTCGGCAAGCCTCTTTCTGAAAAGGCGAACGGTCGGATCCTTCTCCCACGAGGAAGGGCCCAGCCCTGAAAGCTCTTGCTGCTCTTCACCGTCCCTTGTGGCCCTACCTACAGGCACAACAGCAGTGGGGATCTGTGCTTTCCCAGAGACGGAACATCTCACGGGGCTCAGTCTCGGCAAGCCTCTTTCTGAAAAGGCGAACGGTCGGATACTTGTCCCACGAGGAAGGGCCCAGCACTGAAAGCTCTTGCTGCTCTTCACTGTCCCTTGGCACCCTACCTACAGGTACAACAGCACTGGGGATCTGTGCTTTCCCAGAGACGGAACATCTCACGGCGCTCAGTCTCGGCAAGCCTCTTTGTGAAAAGGCGAACGGTCGGATCCTTCTCCCACGAGGAAGGGCCCAGCCCTGAAAGCTCTTGCTGCTCTTCACCGTCCCTTGGCACCCTACCTACAGGCACAACAGCACTGGGGATCTGTGCTTTCCCAGAGACGGAACATCTCACGGGGCTCAGTCTCGGCAAGCCTCTTTCTGAAAAGGCGAACGGTCGGATACTTGTCAGACGAGGAAGGGCCCAGCCCTGAAAGCTCTTGCTGCTCTTCACCGTCCCTTGGCACCCTACCTACAGGCACAACAGCACTGGGGATCTGTGCTTTTCCAGAGACGGAATATCTCACGGCGCTCAGTCTCGGCAAGCCTCTTTCTGAAAAGGCGAACGGTCGGATCCTTCTCCCACGAGGAAGGGCCCAGCCCTGAAAGCTCTTGCTGCTCTTCAGCGTCCCTTTGCACCCTACCTACAGGCACAACAGCACTGGGGATCTGTGCTTTCCCAGAGACGGAACATCTCACGGGGCTCAGTCTCGGCAAGCCTCTTTCTGAAAAGGCGAACGGTCGGATCCTTCTCCCACGAGGAAGGGCCCAGCCCTGAAAGCTCTTGCTGCTCTTCACCGTCCCTTGTGGCCCTACCTACAGGCACAACAGCACTGGGCATCCGTGCTTTCGCAGAGACGGAACATCTCGTGGCGCTACACCTCGGCAGAGCCTATTTTTTTTGGAAAAGGCGAACGGTCGGATCCTTGTCCCACGAGGAAGGGCCCAGCCCTGAAAGCTCTTGCTGCTCTTCACTGTCCCTTGGCACCCTACCTACAGGCACAACAGCACTGGGGATCTGTGCTTTCCCAGAGACGGAACATCTCACTGGCCTCAGTCTCGGCAAGCCTCTTTCTGAAAAGGCGAACGGTCGTATCCTTCTCCCACGAGGAAGGGCCCAGCCCTGAAAGCTCTTGCTGCTCTTCACCGCCCCTTGGCACCCTACCTACAGGCACAACAGCACTGGGGATCTGTGCTTTCCCAGAGACGGAACATCTCACGGGGCTCAGTCTCGGCAAGCCTCTTTCTGAAAAGGCGAACGGTCGGATACTTGTCCCACGAGGAAGGGCCCAGCCCTGAAAGCTCTTGCTGCTCTTCACCGTCCCCTGGCACCCTACCTACAGGCACAACAGCACTGGGGATCTGTGCTTTCCCAGAGACGGAACATCTCACGGGGCTCAGTCTCGGCAAGCCTCTTTCTGAAAAGGCGAACGGTCGGATCCTTCTCCCACGAGGAAGGGCCCAGCCCTGATAGCTCTTGCTGCTCTTCACCGTCCCTTGGCACCCTACCTACAGGCACAACAGCACTGGGGATCTGTGCTTTCCCAGAGACGGAACATCTCACGGGGCTCAGTCTCGGCAAGCCTCTTTCTGAAAAGGCGAACGGTCGGATCCTTCTCCCACGACGAAGGGCCCAGCCCTGAAAGCTCTTGCTGCTCTTCACCGCCCCTTGGCACCCTACCTACAGGCACAACAGCACTGGGGATCTGTGCTTTCCCAGAGACGGAACATCTCACGGGGCTCAGTCTCGGCAAGCCTCTTTCTGAAAAGGCGAACGGTCGGATCCTTCTCCCACGAGGAAGGGCCCAGCCCTGAAAGCTCTTGCTGCTCTTCACCGTCCCTTGGCACCCTACCTACAGGCACAACAGCACTGGGGATCTGTGCTTTCCCAGAGACGGAATATCTCACGGGGCTCAGTCTCGGCAAGCCTCTTTCTGAAAAGGCGAACGGTCGGATACTTGTCCCACGAGGAAGGGCCCAGCCCTGAAAGCTCTTGCTGCTCTTCACCGCCCCTTGGCACCCTACCTACAGGCACAACAGCACTGGGGATCTGTGCTTTCCCAGAGACGGAACATCTCACGGGGCTCAGTCTCGGCAAGCCTCTTTCTGAAAAGGCGAACGGTCGGATCCTTCTCCCACGAGGAAGGGCCCAGCCCTGAAAGCTCTTGCTGCTCTTCACCGTCCCTTGGCACCCTACCTACAGGCACAACAGCACTGGGGATCTGTGCTTTCCCAGAGACGGAACATCTCACGGCGCTCAGTCTCGGCAAGCCTCTTTCTGAAAAGGCGAACGGTCGGATCCTTGTCCCATGAGGAAGGGCCCAGCCCTGAAAGCTCTTGCTGCTCTTCACCGCCCCTTGGCACCCTACCTACAGGCACAACAGCACTGGGGATCTGTGCTTTCCCAGAGACGGAATATCTCACGGGTCTCAGTCTCGGCAAGCCTCTTTCTGAAAAGGCGAACGGTCGGATACTTGTCCCACGAGGAAGGGCCCAGCCCTGAAAGCTCTTGCTGCTCTTCACCGTCCCTTGGCACCCTACCTACAGGCACAACAGCACTGGGGATCTGTGCTTTCCCAGAGACGGAACATCTCACGGGGCTCAGTCTCAGCAAGCCTCTTTCTGAAAAGGCGAACGGTCGGATACTTGTCAGACGAGGAAGGGCCCAGCCCTGAAAGCTCTTGCTGCTCTTCACCGTCCCTTGGCACCCTACCTACAGGCACAACAGCACTGGGGATCTGTGCTTTCCCAGAGACGGAACATCTCACGGGCCTCAGTCTCGGCAAGCCTCTTTCTGAAAAGGCGAACGGTCGGATCCTTCTCCCACGAGGAAGGGCCCAGCCCTGAAAGCTCTTGCTGCTCTTCACCGTCCCTTGTGGCCCTACCTACAGGCACAACAGCACTGGGCATCCGTGCTTTCGCAGAGACGGAACATCTCGTGGCGCTACGCCTCGGCAGAGCCTCTTTTTTTTGGAAAAGGCGAACGGTCGGATCCTTGTCCCACGAGGAAGGGCCCAGCCCTGAAAGCTCTTGCTGCTCTTCACTGTCCCTTGGCACCCTACCTACAGGCACAACAGCACTGGGGATCTGTGCTTTCCCAGAGACGGAACATCTCACGGGGCTCAGTCTCGGCAAGCCTCTTTCTGAAAAGGCGAACGGTCGGATACTTCTCCCACGAGGAAGGGCCCAGCACTGAAAGCTCTTGCTGCTCTTCACTGTCCCTTGGCACCCTACCTACAGGTACAACAGCACTGGGGATCTGTGCTTTCCCAGAGACGGAACATCTCACGGGGCTCAGTCTCGGCAAGCCTCTTTCTGAAAAGGCGAACGGTCGGATACTTGTCCCACGAGGAAGGGCCCAGCCCTGAAAGCTCTTGCTGCTCTTCACCGCCCCTTGGCACCCTACCTACAGGCACAACAGCAGTGGGGATCTGTGCTTTCCCAGAGACGGAACATCTCACGGGGCTCAGTCTCGGCAAGCCTCTTTCTGAAAAGGCGAACGGTCGGATACTTGTCCCACGAGGAAGGGCCCAGCCCTGAAAGCTCTTGCTGCTCTTCACCGTCCCTTGGCACCCTACCTACAGGCACAACAGCACTGGGGATCTGTGCTTTCCCAGAGACGGAACATCTCACGGGGCTCAGTCTCGGCAAGCCTCTTTCTGAAAAGGTGAACGGTCGGATCCTTCTCCCACGACGAAGGGCCCAGCCCTGAAAGCTCTTGCTGCTCTTCACCGCCCCTTGGCACCCTACCTACAGGCACAACAGCACTGGGGATCTGTGCTTTCCCAGAGACGGAACATCTCACGGGGCTCAGTCTCGGCAAGCCTCTTTCTGAAAAGGCGAACGGTCGGATCGTTCTCCCACGAGGAAGGGCCCAGCCCTGAAAGCTCTTGCTGCTCTTCACCGTCCCTTGGCACCCTACCTACAGGCACAACAGCACTGGGGATCTGTGCTTTCCCAGAGACGGAACATCTCACGGGCCTCAGTCTCGGCAAGCCTCTTTCTGAAAAGGCGAACGGTCGGATATTTGTCCCACAAGGAAGGGCCCAGCCCTGAAAGCTCTTGCTGCTCTTCACCGTCCCTTGGCACCCTACCTACAGGCACAACAGCACTGGGGATCTGTGCTTTCCCAGAGACGGAACATCTCACGGGGCTCAGTCTCGGCAAGCCTCTTTCTGAAAAGGCGAACGGTCGGATACTTGTCCCACGAGGAAGGGCCCAGCACTGAAAGCTCTTGCTGCTCTTCACCGCCCCTTGGCACCCTACCTACAGGCACAACAGCACTGGGGATCTGTGCTTTCCCAGAGACGGAACATCTCACGGGGCTCAGTCTCGGCAAGCCTCTTTCTGAAAAGGCGAACGTTCGGATCCTTGTCCCCCGAGGAAGGGCCCAGCCCTGAAAGCTCTTGCTGCTCTTCACCGTCCCTTGGCACCCTACCTACAGGCACAACAGCACTGGGGATCTGTGCTTTCCCAGAGACGGAATATCTCACGGCGCTCAGTCTCGGCAAGCCTCTTTCTGAAAAGGCGAACGGTCGGATCCTTCTCCCACGACGAAGGGCCCAGCCCTGAAAGCTCTTGCTGCTCTTCACCGCCCCTTGGCACCCTACCTACAGGCACAACAGCACTGGGCATCTGTGCTTTCCCAGAGACGGAATATCTCACGGGGCTCAGTCTCGGCAAGCCTCTTTCTGAAAAGGCGAACGGTCGGATCCTTCTCCCCCGAGGAAGGGCCCAGCCCTGAAAGCTCTTGCTGCTCTTCACCGTCCCTTGTGGCCCTACCTACAGGCACAACAGCAATGGGCATCCGTGCTTTCGCAGAGACGGAACATCTCGTGGCGCTACGCCTCGGCAGAGCCTCTTTTTTTTGGAAAAGGCGAACGGTCGGATCCTTGTCCCACGAGGAAGGGCCCAGCCCTGAAAGCTCTTGCTGCTCTTCAGCGTCCCTTGGCACCCTACCTACAGGCACAACAGCACTGGGGATCTGTGCTTTCCCAGAGACGGAACATCTCACGGGGCTCAGTCTCGGCAAGCCTCTTTCTGAAAAGGCGAACGGTCGGATCCTTCTCCCACGAGGAAGGGCCCAGCCCTGAAAGCTCTTGCTGCTCTTCACCGTCCCTTGGCACCCTACCTACAGGTACAACAGCACTGGGGATCTGTGCTTTCCCAGAGACGGAACATCTCACGGGGCTCAGTCTCGGCAAGCCTCTTTCTGAAAAGGCGAACGGTCGGATCCTTCTCCCACGAGGAAGGGCCCAGCCCTGAAAGCTCTTGCTGCTCTTCACCGCCCCTTGGCACCCTACCTACAGGCACAACAGCACTGGGGATCTGTGCTTTCCCAGAGACGGAACATCTCACGGGGCTCAGTCTCGGCAAGCCTCTTTCTGAAAAGGCGAACGGTCGGATACTTGTCCCACGAGGAAGGGCCCAGCCCTGAAAGCTCTTGCTGCTCTTCACCGCCCCTTGGCACCCTACCTACAGGCACAACAGCACTGGGGATCTGTGCTTTCCCAGAGACGGAACATCTCACGGGCCTCAGTCTCGGCAAGCCTCTTTCTGAAAAGGCGAACAGTCGGATACTTGTCCCCCGAGGAAGGGCCCAGCCCTGAAAGCTCTTGCTGCTCTTCACCGTCCCTTGTGGCCCTACCTACAGGCACAACAGCACTGGGCATCCGTGCTTTCGCAGAGACGGAACATCTCGTGGCGCTACGCCTCGGCAGAGCCTCTTTTTTTGGGAAAAGGCGAACGGTCGGATCCTTCTCCCACGAGGAAGGGCCCAGCCCTGAAAGCTCTTGCTGCTCTTCACCGTCCCTTGGCACCCTACCTACAGGCACAACAGCACTGGGGATCTGTGCTTTCCCAGAGACGGAACATCTCACGGGCCTCAGTCTCGGCAAGCCTCTTTCTGAAAAGGCGAACGGTCGGATATTTGTCCCACGAGGAAGGGCCCAGCCCTGAAAGCTCTTGCTGCTCTTCACCGTCCCTTGGCACCCTACCTACAGGCACAACAGCAGTGGGGATCTGTGCTTTCCCAGAGACGGAATATCTCACGGCGCTCAGTCTCGGCAAGCCTCTTTCTGAAAAGGCGAACGGTCGGATCCTTCTCCCACGAGGAAGGGCCCAGCCCTGAAAGCTCTTGCTGCTCTTCACCGCCCCTTGGCACCCTACCTACAGGCACAACAGCACTGGGCATCTGTGCTTTCCCAGAGACGGAATATCTCACGGGGCTCAGTCTCGGCAAGCCTCTTTGTGAAAAGGCGAACGGTCGGATCCTTCTCCCCCGAGGAAGGGCCCAGCCCTGAAAGCTCTTGCTGCTCTTCACCGTCCCTTGTGGCCCTACCTACAGGCACAACAGCAATGGGCATCCGTGCTTTCGCAGAGACGGAACATCTCGTGGCGCTACGCCTCGGCAGAGCCTCTTTTTTTTGGAAAAGGCGAACGGTCGGATCCTTGTCCCACGAGGAAGGGCCCAGCCCTGAAAGCTCTTGCTGCTCTTCAGCGTCCCTTGGCACCCTACCTACAGGCACAACAGCACTGGGGATCTGTGCTTTCCCAGAGACGGAACATCTCACGGGGCTCAGTCTCGGCAAGCCTCTTTCTGAAAAGGCGAACGGTCGGATCCTTCTCCCACGAGGAAGGGCCCAGCCCTGAAAGCTCTTGCTGCTCTTCACCGTCCCTTGGCACCCTACCTACAGGTACAACAGCACTGGGGATCTGTGCTTTCCCAGAGACGGAACATCTCACGGGGCTCAGTCTCGGCAAGCCTCTTTCTGAAAAGGCGAACGGTCGGATCCTTCTCCCACGAGGAAGGGCCCAGCCCTGAAAGCTCTTGCTGCTCTTCACCGCCCCTTGGCACCCTACCTACAGGCACAACAGCACTGGGGATCTGTGCTTTCCCAGAGACGGAACATCTCACGGGGCTCAGTCTCGGCAAGCCTCTTTCTGAAAAGGCGAACGGTCGGATACTTGTCCCACGAGGAAGGGCCCAGCCCTGAAAGCTCTTGCTGCTCTTCACCGCCCCTTGGCACCCTACCTACAGGCACAACAGCACTGGGGATCTGTGCTTTCCCAGAGACGGAACATCTCACGGGCCTCAGTCTCGGCAAGCCTCTTTCTGAAAAGGCGAACAGTCGGATACTTGTCCCCCGAGGAAGGGCCCAGCCCTGAAAGCTCTTGCTGCTCTTCACCGTCCCTTGTGGCCCTACCTACAGGCACAACAGCACTGGGCATCCGTGCTTTCGCAGAGACGGAACATCTCGTGGCGCTACGCCTCGGCAGAGCCTCTTTTTTTGGGAAAAGGCGAACGGTCGGATCCTTCTCCCACGAGGAAGGGCCCAGCCCTGAAAGCTCTTGCTGCTCTTCACCGTCCCTTGGCACCCTACCTACAGGCACAACAGCACTGGGGATCTGTGCTTTCCCAGAGACGGAACATCTCACGGGCCTCAGTCTCGGCAAGCCTCTTTCTGAAAAGGCGAACGGTCGGATATTTGTCCCACGAGGAAGGGCCCAGCCCTGAAAGCTCTTGCTGCTCTTCACCGCCCCTTGGCACCCTACCTACAGGCACAACAGCACTGGGGATCTGTGCTTTCCCAGAGACGGAACATCTCACGGGGCTCAGTCTCGGCAAGCCTCTTTGTGAAAAGGCGAACGGTCGGATCCTTGTCCCCCGAGGAAGGGCCCAGCCCTGAAAGCTCTTGCTGCTCTTCACCGCCCCTTGGCACCCTACCTACAGGCACAACAGCACTGGGGATCTGTGCTTTCCCAGAGACGGAACATCTCACGGGCCTCAGTCTCGGCAAGCCTCTTTCTGAAAAGGCGAACGGTGCGATCCATCTCCCCCGAGGAAGGGCCCAGCCCTGAAAGCTCTTGCTGCTCTTCACCGTCCCTTGTGGCCCTACCTACAGGCACAACAGCACTGGGCATCCGTGCTTTCGCAGAGACGGAACATCTCGTGGCGCTACGCCTCGGCAGAGCCTCTTTTATTTTAAAAAGGCGAACGGTCGGATACTTGACCCCGAGGAAGTGCCCAGCCCTGAAAGCTCTTGCTGCTCTTCACCGTCCCTTGGCACCCTACCTACAGGCACAACAGCACTGGGGATCTGTGCTTTCCCAGAGACGGAACATCTCACGGGGCTCAGTCTCGGCAAGCCTCTTTCTGAAAAGGCGAACGGTCGGATCCTTCTCCCACGAGGAAGGGCCCAGCCCTGAAAGCTCTTGCTGCTCTTCACCGTCCCTTGGCACCCTACCTACAGGCACAACAGCAGTGGGGATCTGTGCTTTCCCAGAGACGGAACATCTCACGGGGCTCAGTCTCGGCAAGCCTCTTTCTGAAAAGGCGAACGGTCGGATACTTGTCCCACGAGGAAGGGCCCAGCCCTGAAAGCTCTTGCTGCTCTTCACCGTCCCTTGGCACCCTACCTACAGGCACAACAGCACTGGGCATCCGTGCTTTCGCAGAGACGGAACATCTTGTGGCGCTACGCCTCGGCAGAGCCTCTTTTTTTTGGAAAAGGCGAACGGTCGGATCCTTCTCCCACGACGAAGGGCCCAGCCCTGAAAGCTCTTCCTGCTCTTCACTGTCCCTTGGCACCCTACCTACAGGCACAACAGCACTGGGGATCTGTGCTTTCCCAGAGACGGAATATCTCACAGCGCTCAGTCTCGGCAAGCCTCTTTCTGAAAAGGCGAACGGTGTGATCCATCTCCCCCGAGGAAGGGCCCAGCCCTGAAAGCTCTTGCTGCTCTTCACCGTCCCTTGTGGCCCTACCTACAGGCACAACAGCACTGGGCATCCGTGCTTTCGCAGAGACAGAACATATCGTGGCGCTCCGCCTCGGCAGAGCCTCTTTCTGAAAAGGCGAACGGTCGGATCCTTCTCCCACGAGGAAGGGCCCAGCCCTGAAAGCTCTTGCTGCTCTTCACCGTCCCTTGTGGCCCTACCTACAGGCACAACAGCACTGGGGATCTGTGCTTTCCCAGAGACGGAACATCTCACGGGGCTCAGTCTCGGCAAGCCTCTTTCTGAAAAGGCGAACGGCCAGATCCTTCTCCCACGAGGAAGGGCCCAGCCCTGAAAGCTCTTGCTGCTCTTCACTGTCCCTTGGCACCCTACCTGTAGGCACAACAGCACTGGGGATCTGTGTTTTCCCAGGGACGGAATATCTCACGGGGCTCAGTCTCGGCAAGCCTCTTTCTGAAAAGGCGAACGGTCGGATCCTTCTCCCACGAGGAAGGGCCCAGCCCTGAAAGCTCTTGCTGCTCTTCACCGCCCCTTGGCACCCTACCTACAGGCACAACAGCACTGGGGATCTGTGCTTTCCCAGAGACGGAACATCTCACGGGGCTCAGTCTCGGCAAGCCTCTTTCTGAAAAGGCGAACGGTCGGATCCTTGTCCCACGAGGAAGGGCCCAGCCCTGAAAGCTCTTGCTGCTCTTCACCGTCCCTTGTGGCCCTACCTACAGGCACAACAGCACTGGGCATCCGTGCTTTCGCAGAGACGGAACATCTTGTGGCGCTACGCCTCGGCAGAGCCTCTTTTTTTTGGAAAAGGCGAACGGTCGGATCCTTCTCCCACGACGAAGGGCCCAGCCCTGAAAGCTCTTCCTGCTCTTCACTGTCCCTTGGCACCCTACCTACAGGCACAACAGCACTGGGGATCTGTGCTTTCCCAGAGACGGAATATCTCACAGCGCTCAGTCTCGGCAAGCCTCTTTCTGAAAAGGCGAACGGTGTGATCCATCTCCCCCGAGGAAGGGCCCAGCCCTGAAAGCTCTTGCTGCTCTTCACCGTCCCTTGTGGCCCTACCTACAGGCACAACAGCACTGGGCATCCGTGCTTTCGCAGAGACAGAACATATCGTGGCGCTCCGCCTCGGCAGAGCCTCTTTCTGAAAGGCGAACGGTCGGATCCTTCTCCCACGAGGAAGGGCCCAGCCCTGAAAGCTCTTGCTGCTCTTCACCGCCCCTTGGCACCCTACCTACAGGCACAACAGCACTGGGGATCTGTGCTTTCCCAGAGACGGAACATCTCACGGGGCTCAGTCTCGGCAAGCCTCTTTCTGAAAAGGCGAACGGTCGGATCCTTCTCCCACGAGGAAGGGCCCAGCCCTGAAAGCTCTTGCTGCTCTTCACCGTCCCTTGTGGCCCTACCTACAGGCACAACAGCACTGGGCATCCGTGCTTTCGTAGAGACGGAACATCTCGTGGCGCTACGCCTCGGCAGAGCCTCTTTTTTTTGGAAAAGGCGAACGGTCGGATCCTTGTCCCACGAGGAAGGGCCCAGCCCTGAAAGCTCTTGCTGCTCTTCACCGTCCCTTGGCACCCTACCTACAGGCACAACAGCACTGGGGATCTGTGCTTTCCCAGAGACGGAACATCTCACGGGGCTCAGTCTCGGCAAGCCTCTTTCTGAAAAGGCGAACGTTGCGATCCATCTCCCCCGAGGAAGGGCCCAGCCCTGAAAGCTCTTGCTGCTCTTCACCGTCCCTTGTGGCCCTACCTACAGGCACAACAGCACTGGGCATCCGTGCTTTCGCAGAGACGGAACATCTCGTGGCGCTACGCCTCGGCAGAGCCTCTTTTTTTTGGAAAAGGCGAACGGTCGGATCCTTGTCCCACGAGGAAGGGCCCAGCCCTGAAAGCTCTTGCTGCTCTTCACCGTCCCTTGGCACCCTACCTACAGGCACAACAGCACTGGGGATCTGTGCTTTCCCAGAGACGGAACATCTCACGGGGCTCAGTCTCGGCAAGCCTCTTTCTGAAAAGGCGAACGGTCGGATCCTTCTCCCACGAGGAAGGGCCCAGCCCTGAAAGCTCTTGCTGCTCTTCACCGTCCCTTGGCACCCTACCTACAGGCACAACAGCAGTGGGGATCTGTGCTTTCCCAGAGACGGAACATCTCACGGGGCTCAGTCTCGGCAAGCCTCTTTCTGAAAAGGCGAACGGTCGGATACTTGTCCCACGAGGAAGGGCCCAGCCCTGAAAGCTCTTGCTGCTCTTCACCGTCCCTTGGCACCCTACCTACAGGCACAACAGCACTGGGCATCCGTGCTTTCGCAGAGACGGAACATCTTGTGGCGCTACGCCTCGGCAGAGCCTCTTTTTTTTGGAAAAGGCGAACGGTCGGATCCTTCTCCCACGACGAAGGGCCCAGCCCTGAAAGCTCTTCCTGCTCTTCACTGTCCCTTGGCACCCTACCTACAGGCACAACAGCACTGGGGATCTGTGCTTTCCCAGAGACGGAATATCTCACAGCGCTCAGTCTCGGCAAGCCTCTTTCTGAAAAGGCGAACGGTGTGATCCATCTCCCCCGAGGAAGGGCCCAGCCCTGAAAGCTCTTGCTGCTCTTCACCGTCCCTTGTGGCCCTACCTACAGGCACAACAGCACTGGGCATCCGTGCTTTCGCAGAGACAGAACATATCGTGGCGCTCCGCCTCGGCAGAGCCTCTTTCTGAAAAGGCGAACGGTCGGATCCTTCTCCCACGAGGAAGGGCCCAGCCCTGAAAGCTCTTGCTGCTCTTCACCGTCCCTTGTGGCCCTACCTACAGGCACAACAGCACTGGGGATCTGTGCTTTCCCAGAGACGGAATATCTCACAGCGCTCAGTCTCGGCAAGCCTCTTTCTGAAAAGGCGAACGGCCAGATCCTTCTCCCACGAGGAAGGGCCCAGCCCTGAAAGCTCTTGCTGCTCTTCACTGTCCCTTGGCACCCTACCTGTAGGCACAACAGCACTGGGGATCTGTGTTTTCCCAGGGACGGAATATCTCACGGGGCTCAGTCTCGGCAAGCCTCTTTCTGAAAAGGCGAACGGTCGGATCCTTCTCCCACGAGGAAGGGCCCAGCCCTGAAAGCTCTTGCTGCTCTTCACCGCCCCTTGGCACCCTACCTACAGGCACAACAGCACTGGGGATCTGTGCTTTCCCAGAGACGGAACATCTCACGGGGCTCAGTCTCGGCAAGCCTCTTTCTGAAAAGGCGAACGGTCGGATCCTTCTCCCACGAGGAAGGGCCCAGCCCTGAAAGCTCTTGCTGCTCTTCACCGTCCCTTGTGGCCCTACCTACAGGCACAACAGCACTGGGCATCCGTGCTTTCGCAGAGACGGAACATCTTGTGGCGCTACGCCTCGGCAGAGCCTCTTTTTTTTGGAAAAGGCGAACGGTCGGATCCTTCTCCCACGACGAAGGGCCCAGCCCTGAAAGCTCTTGCTGCTCTTCACTGTCCCTTGGCACCCTACCTACAGGCACAACAGCACTGGGGATCTGTGCTTTCCCAGAGACGGAATATCTCACAGCGCTCAGTCTCGGCAAGCCTCTTTCTGAAAAGGCGAACGGTGTGATCCATCTCCCCCGAGGAAGGGCCCAGCCCTGAAAGCTCTTGCTGCTCTTCACCGTCCCTTGTGGCCCTACCTACAGGCACAACAGCACTGGGCATCCGTGCTTTCGCAGAGACAGAACATATCGTGGCGCTCCGCCTCGGCAGAGCCTCTTTCTGAAAGGCGAACGGTCGGATCCTTCTCCCACGAGGAAGGGCCCAGCCCTGAAAGCTCTTGCTGCTCTTCACCGCCCCTTGGCACCCTACCTACAGGCACAACAGCACTGGGGATCTGTGCTTTCCCAGAGACGGAACATCTCACGGGGCTCAGTCTCGGCAAGCCTCTTTCTGAAAAGGCGAACGGTCGGATCCTTCTCCCACGAGGAAGGGCCCAGCCCTGAAAGCTCTTGCTGCTCTTCACCGTCCCTTGTGGCCCTACCTACAGGCACAACAGCACTGGGCATCCGTGCTTTCGCAGAGACGGAACATCTCGTGGCGCTACGCCTCGGCAGAGCCTCTTTTTTTTGGAAAAGGCGAACGGTCGGATCCTTGTCCCACGAGGAAGGGCCCAGCCCTGAAAGCTCTTGCTGCTCTTCACCGTCCCTTGGCACCCTACCTACAGGCACAACAGCACTGGGGATCTGTGCTTTCCCAGAGACGGAACATCTCACGGGGCTCAGTCTCGGCAAGCCTCTTTCTGAAAAGGCGAACGTTGCGATCCATCTCCCCCGAGGAAGGGCCCAGCCCTGAAAGCTCTTGCTGCTCTTCACCGTCCCTTGTGGCCCTACCTACAGGCACAACAGCACTGGGCATCCGTGCTTTCGCAGAGACGGAACATCTCGTGGCGCTACGCCTCGGCAGAGCCTCTTTTTTTTGGAAAAGGCGAACGGTCGGATCCTTGTCCCACGAGGAAGGGCCCAGCCCTGAAAGCTCTTGCTGCTCTTCACCGTCCCTTGGCACCCTACCTACAGGCACAACAGCACTGGGGATCTGTGCTTTCCCAGAGACGGAACATCTCACGGGGCTCAGTCTCGGCAAGCCTCTTTCTGAAAAGGCGAACGGTCGGATCCTTCTCCCACGAGGAAGGGCCCAGCCCTGAAAGCTCTTGCTGCTCTTCACCGTCCCTTGGCACCCTACCTACAGGCACAACAGCAGTGGGGATCTGTGCTTTCCCAGAGACGGAACATCTCACGGGGCTCAGTCTCGGCAAGCCTCTTTCTGAAAAGGCGAACGGTCGGATACTTGTCCCACGAGGAAGGGCCCAGCCCTGAAAGCTCTTGCTGCTCTTCACCGTCCCTTGGCACCCTACCTACAGGCACAACAGCACTGGGCATCCGTGCTTTCGCAGAGACGGAACATCTTGTGGCGCTACGCCTCGGCAGAGCCTCTTTTTTTTGGAAAAGGCGAACGGTCGGATCCTTCTCCCACGACGAAGGGCCCAGCCCTGAAAGCTCTTCCTGCTCTTCACTGTCCCTTGGCACCCTACCTACAGGCACAACAGCACTGGGGATCTGTGCTTTCCCAGAGACGGAATATCTCACAGCGCTCAGTCTCGGCAAGCCTCTTTCTGAAAAGGCGAACGGTGTGATCCATCTCCCCCGAGGAAGGGCCCAGCCCTGAAAGCTCTTGCTGCTCTTCACCGTCCCTTGTGGCCCTACCTACAGGCACAACAGCACTGGGCATCCGTGCTTTCGCAGAGACAGAACATATCGTGGCGCTCCGCCTCGGCAGAGCCTCTTTCTGAAAAGGCGAACGGTCGGATCCTTCTCCCACGAGGAAGGGCCCAGCCCTGAAAGCTCTTGCTGCTCTTCACCGTCCCTTGTGGCCCTACCTACAGGCACAACAGCACTGGGGATCTGTGCTTTCCCAGAGACGGAACATCTCACGGGGCTCAGTCTCGGCAAGCCTCTTTCTGAAAAGGCGAACGGCCAGATCCTTCTCCCACGAGGAAGGGCCCAGCCCTGAAAGCTCTTGCTGCTCTTCACTGTCCCTTGGCACCCTACCTGTAGGCACAACAGCACTGGGGATCTGTGTTTTCCCAGGGACGGAATATCTCACGGGGCTCAGTCTCGGCAAGCCTCTTTCTGAAAAGGCGAACGGTCGGATCCTTCTCCCACGAGGAAGGGCCCAGCCCTGAAAGCTCTTGCTGCTCTTCACCGCCCCTTGGCACCCTACCTACAGGCACAACAGCACTGGGGATCTGTGCTTTCCCAGAGACGGAACATCTCACGGGGCTCAGTCTCGGCAAGCCTCTTTCTGAAAAGGCGAACGGTCGGATCCTTCTCCCACGAGGAAGGGCCCAGCCCTGAAAGCTCTTGCTGCTCTTCACCGTCCCTTGTGGCCCTACCTACAGGCACAACAGCACTGGGCATCCGTGCTTTCGCAGAGACGGAACATCTTGTGGCGCTACGCCTCGGCAGAGCCTCTTTTTTTTGGAAAAGGCGAACGGTCGGATCCTTCTCCCACGACGAAGGGCCCAGCCCTGAAAGCTCTTCCTGCTCTTCACTGTCCCTTGGCACCCTACCTACAGGCACAACAGCACTGGGGATCTGTGCTTTCCCAGAGACGGAATATCTCACAGCGCTCAGTCTCGGCAAGCCTCTTTCTGAAAAGGCGAACGGTGTGATCCATCTCCCCCGAGGAAGGGCCCAGCCCTGAAAGCTCTTGCTGCTCTTCACCGTCCCTTGTGGCCCTACCTACAGGCACAACAGCACTGGGCATCCGTGCTTTCGCAGAGACAGAACATATCGTGGCGCTCCGCCTCGGCAGAGCCTCTTTCTGAAAGGCGAACGGTCGGATCCTTCTCCCACGAGGAAGGGCCCAGCCCTGAAAGCTCTTGCTGCTCTTCACCGCCCCTTGGCACCCTACCTACAGGCACAACAGCACTGGGGATCTGTGCTTTCCCAGAGACGGAACATCTCACGGGGCTCAGTCTCGGCAAGCCTCTTTCTGAAAAGGCGAACGGTCGGATCCTTCTCCCACGAGGAAGGGCCCAGCCCTGAAAGCTCTTGCTGCTCTTCACCGTCCCTTGTGGCCCTACCTACAGGCACAACAGCACTGGGCATCCGTGCTTTCGCAGAGACGGAACATCTCGTGGCGCTACGCCTCGGCAGAGCCTCTTTTTTTTGGAAAAGGCGAACGGTCGGATCCTTGTCCCACGAGGAAGGGCCCAGCCCTGAAAGCTCTTGCTGCTCTTCACCGTCCCTTGGCACCCTACCTACAGGCACAACAGCACTGGGGATCTGTGCTTTCCCAGAGACGGAACATCTCACGGGGCTCAGTCTCGGCAAGCCTCTTTCTGAAAAGGCGAACGTTGCGATCCATCTCCCCCGAGGAAGGGCCCAGCCCTGAAAGCTCTTGCTGCTCTTCACCGTCCCTTGTGGCCCTACCTACAGGCACAACAGCACTGGGCATCCGTGCTTTCGCAGAGACGGAACATCTCGTGGCGCTACGCCTCGGCAGAGCCTCTTTTTTTTGGAAAAGGCGAACGGTCGGATCCTTGTCCCACGAGGAAGGGCCCAGCCCTGAAAGCTCTTGCTGCTCTTCACCGTCCCTTGGCACCCTACCTACAGGCACAACAGCACTGGGGATCTGTGCTTTCCCAGAGACGGAACATCTCACGGGGCTCAGTCTCGGCAAGCCTCTTTCTGAAAAGGCGAACGGTCGGATCCTTCTCCCACGAGGAAGGGCCCAGCCCTGAAAGCTCTTGCTGCTCTTCACCGTCCCTTGGCACCCTACCTACAGGCACAACAGCAGTGGGGATCTGTGCTTTCCCAGAGACGGAACATCTCACGGGGCTCAGTCTCGGCAAGCCTCTTTCTGAAAAGGCGAACGGTCGGATACTTGTCCCACGAGGAAGGGCCCAGCCCTGAAAGCTCTTGCTGCTCTTCACCGTCCCTTGGCACCCTACCTACAGGCACAACAGCACTGGGCATCCGTGCTTTCGCAGAGACGGAACATCTTGTGGCGCTACGCCTCGGCAGAGCCTCTTTTTTTTGGAAAAGGCGAACGGTCGGATCCTTCTCCCACGACGAAGGGCCCAGCCCTGAAAGCTCTTCCTGCTCTTCACTGTCCCTTGGCACCCTACCTACAGGCACAACAGCACTGGGGATCTGTGCTTTCCCAGAGACGGAATATCTCACAGCGCTCAGTCTCGGCAAGCCTCTTTCTGAAAAGGCGAACGGTGTGATCCATCTCCCCCGAGGAAGGGCCCAGCCCTGAAAGCTCTTGCTGCTCTTCACCGTCCCTTGTGGCCCTACCTACAGGCACAACAGCACTGGGCATCCGTGCTTTCGCAGAGACAGAACATATCGTGGCGCTCCGCCTCGGCAGAGCCTCTTTCTGAAAAGGCGAACGGTCGGATCCTTCTCCCACGAGGAAGGGCCCAGCCCTGAAAGCTCTTGCTGCTCTTCACCGTCCCTTGTGGCCCTACCTACAGGCACAACAGCACTGGGGATCTGTGCTTTCCCAGAGACGGAACATCTCACGGGGCTCAGTCTCGGCAAGCCTCTTTCTGAAAAGGCGAACGGCCAGATCCTTCTCCCACGAGGAAGGGCCCAGCCCTGAAAGCTCTTGCTGCTCTTCACTGTCCCTTGGCACCCTACCTGTAGGCACAACAGCACTGGGGATCTGTGTTTTCCCAGGGACGGAATATCTCACGGGGCTCAGTCTCGGCAAGCCTCTTTCTGAAAAGGCGAACGGTCGGATCCTTCTCCCACGAGGAAGGGCCCAGCCCTGAAAGCTCTTGCTGCTCTTCACTGTCCCTTGGCACCCTACCTACAGGCACAACAGCACTGGGGATCTGTGCTTTCCCAGAGACGGAACATCTCACGGGGCTCAGTCTCGGCAAGCCTCTTTCTGAAAAGGCGAACGGTCGGATCCTTCTCCCACGAGGAAGGGCCCAGCCCTGAAAGCTCTTGCTGCTCTTCACCGTCCCTTGTGGCCCTACCTACAGGCACAACAGCACTGGGCATCCGTGCTTTCGCAGAGACGGAACATCTTGTGGCGCTACGCCTCGGCAGAGCCTCTTTTTTTTGGAAAAGGCGAACGGTCGGATCCTTCTCCCACGACGAAGGGCCCAGCCCTGAAAGCTCTTCCTGCTCTTCACTGTCCCTTGGCACCCTACCTACAGGCACAACAGCACTGGGGATCTGTGCTTTCCCAGAGACGGAATATCTCACAGCGCTCAGTCTCGGCAAGCCTCTTTCTGAAAAGGCGAACGGTGTGATCCATCTCCCCCGAGGAAGGGCCCAGCCCTGAAAGCTCTTGCTGCTCTTCACCGTCCCTTGTGGCCCTACCTACAGGCACAACAGCACTGGGCATCCGTGCTTTCGCAGAGACAGAACATATCGTGGCGCTCCGCCTCGGCAGAGCCTCTTTCTGAAAGGCGAACGGTCGGATCCTTCTCCCACGAGGAAGGGCCCAGCCCTGAAAGCTCTTGCTGCTCTTCACCGCCCCTTGGCACCCTACCTACAGGCACAACAGCACTGGGGATCTGTGCTTTCCCAGAGACGGAACATCTCACGGGGCTCAGTCTCGGCAAGCCTCTTTCTGAAAAGGCGAACGGTCGGATCCTTCTCCCACGAGGAAGGGCCCAGCCCTGAAAGCTCTTGCTGCTCTTCACCGTCCCTTGTGGCCCTACCTACAGGCACAACAGCACTGGGCATCCGTGCTTTCGCAGAGACGGAACATCTCGTGGCGCTACGCCTCGGCAGAGCCTCTTTTTTTTGGAAAAGGCGAACGGTCGGATCCTTGTCCCACGATGAAGGGCCCAGCCCTGAAAGCTCTTGCTGCTCTTCACCGTCCCTTGGCACCCTACCTACAGGCACAACAGCACTGGGGATCTGTGCTTTCCCAGAGACGGAACATCTCACGGGGCTCAGTCTCGGCAAGCCTCTTTCTGAAAAGGCGAACGTTGCGATCCATCTCCCCCGAGGAAGGGCCCAGCCCTGAAAGCTCTTGCTGCTCTTCACCGTCCCTTGTGGCCCTACCTACAGGCACAACAGCACTGGGCATCCGTGCTTTCGCAGAGACGGAACATCTCGTGGCGCTACGCCTCGGCAGAGCCTCTTTTTTTTGGAAAAGGCGAACGGTCGGATCCTTGTCCCACGAGGAAGGGCCCAGCCCTGAAAGCTCTTGCTGCTCTTCACTGTCCCTTGGCACCCTACCTACAGGCACAACAGCACTGGGGATCTGTGCTTTCCCAGAGACGGAACATCTCACGGGGCTCAGTCTCGGCAAGCCTCTTTCTGAAAAGGCGAACGGTCGGATCCTTGTCCAACGAGGAAGGGCCCAGCCCTGAAAGCTCTTGCTGCTCTTCACCGCCCCTTGGCACCCTACCTACAGGCACAACAGCACTGGGGATCTGTGCTTTCCCAGAGACGGAACATCTCACGGGGCTCAGTCTCGGCAAGCCTCTTTCTGAAAAGGCGAACGGTCGGATCCTTCTCCCACGAGGAAGGGCCCAGCCCTGAAAGCTCTTGCTGCTCTTCACCGCCCCTTGGCACCCTACCTACAGGCACAACAGCACTGGGGATCTGTGCTTTCCCAGAGACGGAACATCTCACGGGCCTCAGTCTCGGCAAGCCTCTTTCTGAAAAGGCGAACAGTCGGATCCTTCTCCCCCGAGGAAGGGCCCAGCCCTGAAAGCTCTTGCTGCTCTTCACCGTCCCTTGTGGCCCTACCTACAGGCACAACAGCACTGGGCATCCGTGCTTTCGCAGAGACGGAACATCTCGTGGCGCTACGCCTCGGCAGAGCCTCTTTTTTTTGGAAAAGGCGAACGGTCGGATCCTTGTCCCACGAGGAAGGGCCCAGCCCTGAAAGCTCTTGCTGCTCTTCACCGTCCCTTGGCACCCTACCTACAGGCACAACAGCACTGGGGATCTGTGCTTTCCCAGAGACGGAACATCTCACGGGGCTCAGTCTCGGCAAGCCTCTTTCTGAAAAGGCGAACGGTCGGATCCTTCTCCCACGAGGAAGGGCCCAGCCCTGAAAGCTCTTGCTGCTCTTCACCGTCCCTTGGCACCCTACCTACAGGTACAACAGCACTGGGGATCTGTGATTTCCCAGAGACGGAACATCTCACGGCGCTCAGTCTCGGCAAGCCTCTTTCTGAAAAGGCGAACGGTCGGATCCTTCTCCCACGAGGAAGGGCCCAGCCCTGAAAGCTCTTGCTGCTCTTCACCGCCCCTTGGCACCCTACCTACAGGCACAACAGCACTGGGGATCTGTGCTTTCCCAGAGACGGAACATCTCACGGGGCTCAGTCTCGGCAAGCCTCTTTCTGAAAAGGCGAACGGTCGGATCCTGCTCCCACGAGGAAGGGCCCAGCCCTGAAAGCTCTTGCTGCTCTTCACCGCCCCTTGGCACCCTACCTACAGGCACAACAGCACTGGGGATCTGTGCTTTCCCAGAGACGGAACATCTCACTGGGCTCAGTCTCGGCAAGCCTCTTTCTGAAAAGGCGAACGTTGCGATCCATCTCCCCCGAGGAAGGGCCCAGCCCTGAAAGCTCTTGCTGCTCTTCACCGTCCCTTGTGGCCCTACCTACAGGCACAACAGCACTGGGCATCCGTGCTTTCGCAGAGACGGAACATCTCGTGGCGCTACGCCTCGGCAGAGCCTCTTTTTTTTGGAAAAGGCGAACGGTCGGATCCTTGTCCCACGAGGAAGGGCCCAGCCCTGAAAGCTCTTGCTGCTCTTCACTGTCCCTTGGCACCCTACCTACAGGCACAACAGCACTGGGGATCTGTGCTTTCCCAGAGACGGAACATCTCACGGGGCTCAGTCTCGGCAAGCCTCTTTCTGAAAAGGCGAACGGTCGGATACTTGTCCAACGAGGAAGGGCCCAGCCCTGAAAGCTCTTGCTGCTCTTCACCGCCCCTTGGCACCCTACCTACAGGCACAACAGCACTGGGGATCTGTGCTTTCCCAGAGACGGAACATCTCACGGGGCTCAGTCTCGGCAAGCCTCTTTCTGAAAAGGCGAACGGTCGGATCCTTCTCCCACGAGGAAGGGCCCAGCCCTGAAAGCTCTTGCTGCTCTTCACCGCCCCTTGGCACCCTACCTACAGGCACAACAGCACTGGGGATCTGTGCTTTCCCAGAGACGGAACATCTCACGGGGCTCAGTCTCGGCAAGCCTCTTTCTGAAAAGGCGAACGGTCGGATCCTTCTCCCACGAGGAAGGGCCCAGCCCTGAAAGCTCTTGCTGCTCTTCACCGCCCCTTGGCACCCTACCTACAGGCACAACAGCACTGGGGATCTGTGCTTTCCCAGAGACGGAACATCTCACGGGCCTCAGTCTCGGCAAGCCTCTTTCTGAAAAGGCGAACAGTCGGATACTTGTCCCCCGAGGAAGGGCCCAGCCCTGAAAGCTCTTGCTGCTCTTCACCGTCCCTTGTGGCCCTACCTACAGGCACAACAGCACTGGGCATCCGTGCTTTCCCAGAGACGGAACATCTCGTGGCGCTACGCCTCGGCAGAGCCTCTTTTTTTGGGAAAAGGCGAACGGTCGGATCCTTCTCCCACGAGGAAGGGCCCAGCCCTGAAAGCTCTTGCTGCTCTTCACCGCCCCTTGGCACCCTACCTACAGGCACAACAGCACTGGGGATCTGTGCTTTCCCAGAGACGGAACATCTCACGGGGCTCAGTCTCGGCAAGCCTCTTTCTGAAAAGGCGAACGGTCGGATCCTTCTCCCACGAGGAAGGGCCCAGCCCTGAAAGCTCTTGCTGCTCTTCACCGTCCCTTGTGGCCCTACCTACAGGCACAACAGCACTGGGCATCCGTGCTTTCGCAGAGACGGAACATCTCGTGGCGCTACGCCTCGGCAGAGCCTCTTTTTTTTGGAAAAGGCGAACGGTCGGATCCTTGTCCCACGAGGAAGGGCCCAGCCCTGAAAGCTCTTGCTGCTCTTCACCGTCCCTTGGCACCCTACCTACAGGCACAACAGCACTGGGGATCTGTGCTTTCCCAGAGACGGAACATGTCACGGGGCTCAGTCTCGGCAAGCCTCTTTCTGAAAAGGCGAACGGTCGGATCCTTCTCCCACGAGGAAGGGCCCAGCCCTGAAAGCTCTTGCTGCTCTTCACCGTCCCTTGGAACCCTACCTACAGGCACAACAGCACTGGGGATCTGTGCTTTCCCAGAGACGGAACATCTCACAGGGCTCAGTCTCGGCAAGCCTCTTTCTGAAAAGGCGAACGGTCGGATCCTTCTCCCACGAGGAAGGGCCCAGCCCTGAAAGCTCTTGCTGCTCTTCACCGTCCCTTGGCACCCTACCTACAGGCACAACAGCACTGGGGATCTGTGCTTTCCCAGAGATGGAACATCTCACGGGGCTCAGTCTCGGCAAGCCTCTTTCTGAAAAGGCGAACGGTCGTATCCTTCTCCCATGAGGAAGGGCCCAGCCCTGAAAGCTCTTGCTGCTCTTCACCGCCCCTTGGCACCAAACCTACAGGCACAACAGCACTGGGGATCTGTGCTTTCCCAGAGACGGAACATCTCACGGGGCTCAGTCTCGGCAAGCCTCTTTCTGAAAAGGCGAACGGTCGGATACTTGTCCAACGAGGAAGGGCCCAGCCCTGAAAGCTCTTGCTGCTCTTCACCGCCCCTTGGCACCCTACCTACAGGCACAACAGCACTGGGGATCTGTGCTTTCCCAGAGACGGAACATCTCACGGGGCTCAGTCTCGGCAAGCCTCTTTCTGAAAAGGCGAACGGTCGGATCCTTCTCCCACGAGGAAGGGCCCAGCCCTGAAAGCTCTTGCTGCTCTTCACCGCCCCTTGGCACCCTACCTACAGGCACAACAGCACTGGGGATCTGTGCTTTCCCAGAGACGGAACATCTCACGGGGCTCAGTCTCGGCAAGCCTCTTTCTGAAAAGGCGAACGGTCGGATCCTTGTCCCCCGAGGAAGGGCCCAGCCCTGAAAGCTCTTGCTGCTCTTCACCGTCCCTTGTGGCCCTACCTACAGGCACAACAGCACTGGGCATCCGTGCTTTCGCAGAGACGGAACATCTCGTGGCGCTACGCCTCGGCAGAGCCTCTTTTTTTGGGAAAAGGCGAACGGTCGGATCCTTCTCCCACGAGGAAGGGCCCAGCCCTGAAAGCTCTTGCTGCTCTTCACCGCCCCTTGGCACCCTACCTACAGGCACAACAGCACTGGGGATCTGTGCTTTCCCAGAGACGGAACATCTCACGGGGCTCAGTCTCGGCAAGCCTCTTTCTGAAAAGGCGAACGGTCGGATCCTTCTCCCACGAGGAAGGGCCCAGCCCTGAAAGCTCTTGCTGCTCTTCACCGTCCCTTGTGGCCCTACCTACAGGCACAACAGCACTGGGCATCCGTGCTTTCGCAGAGACGGAACATCTCGTGGCGCTACGCCTCGGCAGAGCCTCTTTTTTTTGGAAAAGGCGAACGGTCGGATCCTTGTCCCACGAGGAAGGGCCCAGCCCTGAAAGCTCTTGCTGCTCTTCACCGTCCCTTGGCACCCTACCTACAGGCACAACAGCACTGGGGATCTGTGCTTTCCCAGAGACGGAACATCTCACGGGGCTCAGTCTCGGCAAGCCTCTTTCTGAAAAGGCGAACGGTCGGATACTTGTCCCCCGAGGAAGGGCCCAGCCCTGAAAGCTCTTGCTGCTCTTCACCGTCCCTTGGAACCCTACCTACAGGCACAACAGCACTGGGGATCTGTGCTTTCCCAGAGACGGAACATCTCACAGGGCTCAGTCTCGGCAAGCCTCTTTCTGAAAAGGCGAACGGTCGGATCCTTCTCCCACGAGGAAGGGCCCAGCCCTGAAAGCTCTTGCTGCTCTTCACCGTCCCTTGGCACCCTACCTACAGGCACAACAGCACTGGGGATCTGTGCTTTCCCAGAGACGGAACATCTCACGGGGCTCAGTCTCGGCAAGCCTCTTTCTGAAAAGGCGAACGGTCGGATCCTTCTCCCACGAGGAAGGGCCCAGCCCTGAAAGCTCTTGCTGCTCTTCACCGTCCCTTGGCACCCTACCTACAGGCACAACAGCAGTGGGGATCTGTGCTTTCCCAGAGACGGAACATCTCACGGGGCTCAGTCTCGGCAAGCCTCTTTCTGAAAAGGCGAACGGTCGGATACTTGTCCCACGAGGAAGGGCCCAGCCCTGAAAGCTCTTGCTGCTCTTCACCGTCCCTTGTGGCCCTACCTACAGGCACAACAGCACTGGGCATCCGTGCTTTCGCAGAGACGGAACATCTTGTGGCGCTACGCCTCGGCAGAGCCTCTTTTTTTTGGAAAAGGCGAACGGTCGGATCCTTCTCCCACGAGGAAGGGCCCAGCCCTGAAAGCTCTTGCTGCTCTTCACTGTCCCTTGGCACCCTACCTACAGGCACAACAGCACTGGGGATCTGTGCTTTCCCAGAGACGGAATATCTCACGGCGCTCAGTCTCGGCAAGCCTCTTTCTGAAAAGGCGAACGGTGCGATCCATCTCCCCCGAGGAAGGGCCCAGCCCTGAAAGCTCTTGCTGCTCTTCACCGTCCCTTGGCACCCTACCTACAGGCACAACAGCACTGGGCATCCGTGCTTTCGCAGAGACAGAACATATCGTGGCGCTCCGCCTCGGCAGAGCCTCTTTCTGAAAAGGCGAACGGTCGGATATTTGTCCCACGAGGAAGGGCCCAGCCCTGAAAGCTCTTGCTGCTCTTCACCGTCCCTTGGCACCCTACCTACAGGCACAACAGCACTGGGGATCTGTGCTTTCCCAGAGACGGAACATCTCACGGGGCTCAGTCTCGGCAAGCCTCTTTCTGAAAAGGCGAACGGCCAGATCCTTCTCCCACGAGGAAGGGCCCAGCCCTGAAAGCTCTTGCTGCTCTTCACTGTCCCTTGGCACCCTACCTACAGGCACAACAGCACTGGGGATCTGTGTTTTCCCAGGGACGGAATATCTCACGGGGCTCAGTCTCGGCAAGCCTCTTTCTGAAAAGGCGAACGGTCGGATCCTTCTCCCACGAGGAAGGGCCCAGCCCTGAAAGCTCTTGCTGCTCTTCACTGCCCCTTGGCACCCTACCTACAGGCACAACAGCACTGGGGATCTGTGCTTTCCCAGAGACGGAACATCTCACGGGGCTCAGTCTCGGCAAGCCTCTTTCTGAAAAGGCGAACGGTCGGATCCTTCTCCCACGAGGAAGGGCCCAGCCCTGAAAGCTCTTGCTGCTCTTCAAAGTCCCTTGGCACCCTACCTACAGGCACAACAGCACTGGGGATCTGTGCTTTCCCAGAGACGGAACATCTCGTGGCGCTACGCCTCGGCAGAGCCTCTTTTTTTTGGAAAAGGCGAACGGTCGGATCCTTGTCCCACGAGGAAGGGCCCAGCCCTGAAAGCTCTTGCTGCTCTTCACCGTCCCTTGGCACCCTACCTACAGGCACAACAGCACTGGGGATCTGTGCTTTCCCAGAGACGGAACATCTCACGGGGCTCAGTCTCGGCAAGCCTCTTTCTGAAAAGGTGAACGGTCGGATCCTTCTCCCACGACGAAGGGCCCAGCCCTGAAAGCTCTTGCTGCTCTTCACCGTCCCTTGGCACCCTACCTACAGGCACAACAGCACTGGGGATCTGTGCTTTCCCAGAGACGGAACATCTCACGGGGCTCAGTCTCGGCAAGCCTCTTTCTGAAAAGGCGAACGGTCGGATACTTGTCCCCCGAGGAAGGGCCCAGCCCTGAAAGCTCTTGCTGCTCTTCACCGTCCCTTGGCACCCTACCTACAGGCACAACAGCACTGGGGATCTGTGCTTTCCCAGAGACGGAACATCTCACGGGCCTCAGTCTCGGCAAGCCTCTTTCTGAAAAGGCGAACGGTCCGATATTTGTCCCACGAGGAAGGGCCCAGCCCTGAAAGCTCTTGCTGCTCGTCACCGTCCCTTGGCACCCTACCTACAGGCACAACAGCACTGGGGATCTGTGCTTTCCCAGAGACGGAACATCTCACGGGGCTCAGTCTCGGCAAGCCTCTTTCTGAAAAGGTGAACGGTCGGATACTTGTCCCCCGAGGAAGGGCCCAGCCCTGAAAGCTCTTGCTGCTCTTCACCGCCCCTTGGCACCCTACCTACAGGCACAACAGCACTGGGCATCTGTGCTTTCCCAGAGACGGAATATCTCACGGCGCTCAGTCTCGGCAAGCCTCTTTCTGAAAAGGCGAACGGTCGGATCCTTCTCCCCCGAGGAAGGGCCCAGCCCTGAAAGCTCTTGCTGCTCTTCACCGTCCCTTGTGGCCCTACCTACAGGCACAACAGCAATGGGCATCCGTGCTTTCGCAGAGACGGAACATCTCGTGGCGCTACGCCTCGGCAGAGCCTCTTTTTTTTGGAAAAGGCGAACGGTCGGATCCTTCTCCCACGACGAAGGGCCCAGCCCTGAAAGCTCTTGCTGCTCTTCAGCGTCCCTTGGCACCCTACCTACAGGCAAAACAGCACTGGGGATCTGTGCTTTCCCAGAGACGGAACATCTCACGGGGCTCAGTCTCGGCAAGCCTCTTTCTGAAAAGGCGAACGGTCGGATCCTTCTCCCACGAGGAAGGGCCCAGCCCTGAAAGCTCTTGCTGCTCTTCACCGTCCCTTGGCACCCTACCTACAGGTACAACAGCACTGGGGATCTGTGCTTTCCCAGAGACGGAACATCTCACGGCGCTCAGTCTCGGCAAGCCTCTTTCTGAAAAGGCGAACGGTCGGATCCTTCTCCCACGAGGAAGGGCCCAGCTCTGAAAGCTCTTGCTGCTCTTCACCGTCCCTTGGCACCCTACCTACAGGCACAACAGCACTGGGGATCTGTGCTTTCCCAGAGACGGAACATCTCACGGGGCTCAGTCTCGGCAAGCCTCTTTCTGAAAAGGCGAACGGTCGGATACTTGTCCCCCGAGGAAGGGCCCAGCCCTGAAAGCTCTTGCTGCTCTTCACCGCCCCTTGGCACCCTACCTACAGGCACAACAGCACTGGGCATCCGTGCTTTCGCAGAGACGGAACATCTCGTGGCGCTACGCCTCGGCAGAGCCTCTTTTTTTTGGAAAAGGCGAACGGTCGGATCCTTGTCCCACGAGGAAGGGCCCAGCCCTGAAAGCTCTTGCTGCTCTTCACTGTCCCTTGGCACCCTACCTACAGGCACAACAGCACTGGGGATCTGTGCTTTCCCAGAGACGGAATATCTCACGGGGCTCAGTTTCGGCAAGCCTCTTTCTGAAAAGGCGAACGGTCGGATCCTTCTCCCACGAGGAAGGGCCCAGCCCTGAAAGCTCTTGCTGCTCTTCACCGCCCCTTGGCACCCTACCTACAGGCACAACAGCACTGGGGATCTGTGCTTTCCCAGAGACGGAACATCTCACGGCGCTCAGTCTCGGCAAGCCTCTTTCTGAAAAGGCGAACGGTCGGATCCTTCTCCCACGAGGAAGGGCCCAGCCCTGAAAGCTCTTGCTGCTCTTCACCGTCCCTTGTGGCCCTACCTACAGGCACAACAGCACTGGGCATCCGTGCTTTCGCAGAGACGGAACATCTCGTGGCGCTACGCCTCGGCAGAGCCTCTTTTTTTTGGAAAAGGCGAACGGTCGGATCCTTGTCCCACGAGGAAGGGCCCAGCCCTGAAAGCTCTTGCTGCTCTTCACCGTCCCTTGGCACCCTACCTACAGGCACAACAGCACTGGGGATCTGTGCTTTCCCAGAGACGGAACATCTCACGGGGCTCAGTCTCGGCAAGCCTCTTTCTGAAAAGGTGAACGGTCGGATCCATCTCCCACGACGAAGGGCCCAGCCCTGAAAGCTCTTGCTGCTCTTCACCGTCCCTTGGCACCCTACCTACAGGCACAACAGCACTGGGGATCTGTGCTTTCCCAGAGACGGAACATCTCACGGGGCTCAGTCTCGGCAAGCCTCTTTCTGAAAAGGCGAACGGTCGGATACTTGTCCCCCGAGGAAGGGCCCAGCCCTGAAAGCTCTTGCTGCTCTTCACCGTCCCTTGGCACCCTACCTACAGGCACAACAGCACTGGGGATCTGTGCTTTCCCAGAGACGGAACATCTCACGGGCCTCAGTCTCGGCAAGCCTCTTTCTGAAAAGGCGAACGGTCCGATATTTGTCCCACGAGGAAGGGCCCAGCCCTGAAAGCTCTTGCTGCTCTTCACCGTCCCTTGGCACCCTACCTACAGGCACAACAGCACTGGGGATCTGTGCTTTCCCAGAGACGGAACATCTCACGGGGCTCAGTCTCGGCAAGCCTCTTTCTGAAAAGGTGAACGGTCGGATACTTGTCCCCCGAGGAAGGGCCCAGCCCTGAAAGCTCTTGCTGCTCTTCACCGCCCCTTGGCACCCTACCTACAGGCACAACAGCACTGGGGATCTGTGCTTTCCCAGAGACGGAACATCTCACGGGGCTCAGTCTCGGCAAGCCTCTTTCTGAAAAGGTGAACGGTCGGATCCTTCTCCCACGACGAAGGGCCCAGCCCTGAAAGCTCTTGCTGCTCTTCACCGCCCCTTGGCACCCTACCTACAGGCACAACAGCACTGGGCATCTGTGCTTTCCCAGAGACGGAATATCTCACGGCGCTCAGTCTCGGCAAGCCTCTTTCTGAAAAGGCGAACGGTCGGATCCTTCTCCCCCGAGGAAGGGCCCAGCCCTGAAAGCTCTTGCTGCTCTTCACCGTCCCTTGTGGCCCTACCTACAGGCACAACAGCAATGGGCATCCGTGCTTTCGCAGAGACGGAACATCTCATGGCGCTACGCCTCGGCAGAGCCTCTTTTTTTTGGAAAAGGCGAACGGTCGGATCCTTCTCCCACGACGAAGGGCCCAGCCCTGAAAGCTCTTGCTGCTCTTCAGCGTCCCTTGGCACCCTACCTACAGGCAAAACAGCACTGGGGATCTGTGCTTTCCCAGAGACGGAACATCTCACGGGGCTCAGTCTCGGCAAGCCTCTTTCTGAAAAGGCGAACGGTCGGATCCTTCTCCCACGAGGAAGGGCCCAGCCCTGAAAGCTCTTGCTGCTCTTCACCGTCCCTTGGCACCCTACCTACAGGTACAACAGCACTGGGGATCTGTGCTTTCCCAGAGACGGAACATCTCACGGCGCTCAGTCTCGGCAAGCCTCTTTCTGAAAAGGCGAACGGTCGGATCCTTCTCCCACGAGGAAGGGCCCAGCCCTGAAAGCTCTTGCTGCTCTTCACCGTCCCTTGGCACCCTACCTACAGGCACAACAGCACTGGGGATCTGTGCTTTCCCAGAGACGGAACATCTCACGGGGCTCAGTCTCGGCAAGCCTCTTTCTGAAAAGGCGAACGGTCGGATCCTTCTCCCACGAGGAAGGGCCCAGCCCTGAAAGCTCTTGCTGCTCTTCACCGCCCCTTGGCACCCTACCTACAGGCACAACAGCACTGGGGATCTGTGCTTTCCCAGAGACGGAACATCTCACGGGGCTCAGTCTCGGCAAGCCTCTTTCTGAAAAGGCGAACGGTCGGATACTTGTCCCCCGAGGAAGGGCCCAGCCCTGAAAGCTCTTGCTGCTCTTCACCGCCCCTTGGCACCCTACCTACAGGCACAACAGCACTGGGCATCCGTGCTTTCGCAGAGACGGAACATCTCGTGGCGCTACGCCTCGGCAGAGCCTCTTTTTTTTGGAAAAGGCGAACGGTCGGATCCTTGTCCCACGAGGAAGGGCCCAGCCCTGAAAGCTCTTGCTGCTCTTCACTGTCCCTTGGCACCCTACCTACAGGCACAACAGCACTGGGGATCTGTGCTTTCCCAGAGACGGAACATCTCACGGGGCTCAGTCTCGGCAAGCCTCTTTCTGAAAAGGCGAACGGTCGGATACTTGTCCAACGAGGAAGGGCCCAGCCCTGAAAGCTCTTGCTGCTCTTCACCGCCCCTTGGCACCCTACCTACAGGCACAACAGCACTGGGGATCTGTGCTTTCCCAGAGACGGAACATCTCACGGGGCTCAGTCTCGGCAAGCCTCTTTCTGAAAAGGCGAACGGTCGGATCCTTCTCCCACGAGGAAGGGCCCAGCCCTGAAAGCTCTTGCTGCTCTTCACCGCCCCTTGGCACCCTACCTACAGGCACAACAGCACTGGGGATCTGTGCTTTCCCAGAGACGGAACATCTCACGGGCCTCAGTCTCGGCAAGCCTCTTTCTGAAAAGGCGAACAGTCGGATACTTGTCCCCCGAGGAAGGGCCCAGCCCTGAAAGCTCTTGCTGCTCTTCACCGTCCCTTGGCACCCTACCTACAGGCACAACAGCACTGGGGATCTGTGCTTTCCCAGAGACGGAACATCTCACGGGGCTCAGTCTCGGCAAGCCTCTTTCTGAAAAGGCGAACGGTCGGATACTTGTCCCCCGAGGAAGGGCCCAGCCCTGAAAGCTCTTGCTGCTCTTCACCGTCCCTTGGCACCCTACCTACAGGCACAACAGCACTGGGGATCTGTGCTTTCCCAGAGACGGAACATCTCACAGGGCTCAGTCTCGGCAAGCCTCTTTCTGAAAAGGCGAACGGTCGTATCCTTCTCCCACGAGGAAGGGCCCAGCCCTGAAAGCTCTTGCTGCTCTTCACCGTCCCTTGGCACCCTACCTACAGGCACAACAGCACTGGGGATCTGTGCTTTCGCAGAGATGGAACATCTCACGGGGCTCAGTCTCGGCAAGCCTCTTTCTGAAAAGGCGAACGGTCGTATCCTTCTCCCATGAGGAAGGGCCCAGCCCTGAAAGCTCTTGCTGCTCTTCACCGCCCCTTGGCACCAAACCTACAGGCACAACAGCACTGGGGATCTGTGCTTTCCCAGAGACGGAACATCTCACGGGGCTCAGTCTCGGCAAGCCTCTTTCTGAAAAGGCGAACGGTCGGATACTTGTCCCACGAGGAAGGGCCCAGCCCTGAAAGCTCTTGCTGCTCTTCACTGTACCTTGGCACCCTACCTACAGGCACAACAGCACTGGGGATCTGTGCTTTCCCAGAGACGGAACATCTCACGGGGCTCAGTCTCGGCAAGCCTCTTTCTGAAAAGGCGAACGGTCGGATCCTTCTCCCACGAGGAAGGGCCCAGCCCTGAAAGCTCTTGCTGCTCGTCACCGCCCCTTGGCACCCTACCTACAGGCACAACAGCACTGGGGATCTGTGCTTTCCCAGAGACGGAACATCTCACGGGGCTCAGTCTCGGCAAGCCTCTTTCTGAAAAGGCGAACGGTCGGATACTTGTCCCACGAGGAAGGGCCCAGCCCTGAAAGCTCTTGCTGCTCTTCACCGTCCCTTGGCACCCTACCTACAGGCACAACAGCACTGGGGATCTGTGCTTTCCCAGAGACGGAACATCTCACGGGGCTCAGTCTCGGCAAGCCTCTTTCTGAAAAGGCGAACGGTCGGATACTTGTCCCACGAGGAAGGGCCCAGCCCTGAAAGCTCTTGCTGCTCTTCACTGTCCCTTGGCACCCTACCTACAGGCACAACAGCACTGGGGATCTGTGCTTTCCCAGAGACGGAACATCTCACGGGGCTCAGTCTCGGCAAGCCTCTTTCTGAAAAGGCGAACGGTCGGATCCTTCTCCCACGAGGAAGGGCCCAGCCCTGAAAGCTCTTGCTGCTCTTCACCGCCCCTTGGCACCCTACCTACAGGCACAACAGCACTGGGGATCTGTGCTTTCCCAGAGACGGAACATCTCACGGGGCTCAGTCTCGGCAAGCCTCTTTCTGAAAAGGCGAACGGTCGGATACTTGTCCCACGAGGAAGGGCCCAGCCCTGAAAGCTCTTGCTGCTCTTCACCGTCCCTTGGCACCCTACCTACAGGCACAACAGCACTGGGGATCTGTGCTTTCCCAGAGACGGAACATCTCACGGGGCTCAGTCTCGGCAAGCCTCTTTCTGAAAAGGCGAACGGTCGGATCCTTCTCCCACGAGGAAGGGCCCAGCCCTGAAAGCTCTTGCTGCTCTTCACCGCCCCTTGGCACCCTACCTACAGGCACAACAGCACTGGGGATCTGTGCTTTCCCAGAGACGGAACATCTCACGGGGCTCAGTCTCGGCAAGCCTCTTTCTGAAAAGGCGAACGGTCGGATACTTGTCCCCCGAGGAAGGGCCCAGCCCTGAAAGCTCTTGCTGCTCTTCACCGCCCCTTGGCACCCTACCTACAGGCACAACAGCACTGGGCATCCGTGCTTTCGCAGAGACGGAACATCTCGTGGCGCTACGCCTCGGCAGAGCCTCTTTTTTTTGGAAAAGGCGAACGGTCGGATCCTTGTCCCACGAGGAAGGGCCCAGCCCTGAAAGCTCTTGCTGCTCTTCACTGTCCCTTGGCACCCTACCTACAGGCACAACAGCACTGGGGATCTGTGCTTTCCCAGAGACGGAACATCTCACGGGGCTCAGTCTCGGCAAGCCTCTTTCTGAAAAGGCGAACGGTCGGATACTTGTCCAACGAGGAAGGGCCCAGCCCTGAAAGCTCTTGCTGCTCTTCACCGTCCCTTGGCACCCTACCTACAGGCACAACAGCACTGGGGATCTGTGCTTTCCCAGAGACGGAACATCTCACGGGGCTCAGTCTCGGCAAGCCTCTTTCTGAAAAGGCGAACGGTCGGATACTTGTCCCCCGAGGAAGGGCCCAGCCCTGAAAGCTCTTGCTGCTCTTCACCGTCCCTTGGCACCCTACCTACAGGCACAACAGCACTGGGGATCTGTGCTTTCCCAGAGACGGAACATCTCACAGGGCTCAGTCTCGGCAAGCCTCTTTCTGAAAAGGCGAACGGTCGTATCCTTCTCCCACGAGGAAGGGCCCAGCCCTGAAAGCTCTTGCTGCTCTTCACCGTCCCTTGGCACCCTACCTACAGGCACAACAGCACTGGGGATCTGTGCTTTCGCAGAGATGGAACATCTAAAGGGGCTCAGTCTCGGCAAGCCTCTTTCTGAAAAGGCGAACGGTCGTATCCTTCTCCCATGAGGAAGGGCCCAGCCCTGAAAGCTCTTGCTGCTCTTCACCGCCCCTTGGCACCAAACCTACAGGCACAACAGCACTGGGGATCTGTGCTTTCCCAGAGACGGAACATCTCACGGGGCTCAGTCTCGGCAAGCCTCTTTCTGAAAAGGCGAACGGTCGGATACTTGTCCCACGAGGAAGGGCCCAGCCCTGAAAGCTCTTGCTGCTCTTCACTGTACCTTGGCACCCTACCTACAGGCACAACAGCACTGGGGATCTGTGCTTTCCCAGAGACGGAACATCTCACGGGGCTCAGTCTCGGCAAGCCTCTTTCTGAAAAGGCGAACGGTCGGATCCTTCTCCCACGAGGAAGGGCCCAGCCCTGAAAGCTCTTGCTGCTCGTCACCGCCCCTTGGCACCCTACCTACAGGCACAACAGCACTGGGGATCTGTGCTTTCCCAGAGACGGAACATCTCACGGGGCTCAGTCTCGGCAAGCCTCTTTCTGAAAAGGCGAACGGTCGGATACTTGTCCCCCGAGGAAGGGCCCAGCCCTGAAAGCTCTTGCTGCTCTTCACCGTCCCTTGTGGCCCTACCTACAGGCACAACAGCAATGGGCATCCGTGCTTTCGCAGAGACGGAACATCTCACGGGGCTCAGTCTCGGCAAGCCTCTTTCTGAAAAGGCGAACGGTCGGATCCTTCTCCCACGAGGAAGGGCCCAGCCCTGAAAGCTCTTGCTGCTCGTCACCGCCCCTTGGCACCCTACCTACAGGCACAACAGCACTGGGGATCTGTGCTTTCCCAGAGACGGAACATCTCACGGGGCTCAGTCTCGGCAAGCCTCTTTCTGAAAAGGCGAACGGTCGGATACTTGTCCCCCGAGGAAGGGCCCAGCCCTGAAAGCTCTTGCTGCTCTTCACCGTCCCTTGTGGCCCTACCTACAGGCACAACAGCAATGGGCATCCGTGCTTTCGCAGAGACGGAACATCTCGTGGCGCTACGCCTCGGCAGAGCCTCTTTTTTTTGGAAAAGGCGAACGGTCGGATCCTTCTCCCACGACGAAGGGCCCAGCCCTGAAAGCTCTTGCTGCTCTTCAGCGTCCCTTGGCACCCTACCTACAGGCAAAACAGCACTGGGGATCTGTGCTTTCCCAGAGACGGAACATCTCACGGGGCTCAGTCTCGGCAAGCCTCTTTCTGAAAAGGCGAACGGTCGGATACTTGTCCCACGAGGAAGGGCCCAGCCCTGAAAGCTCTTGCTGCTCTTCACCGTCCCTTGGCACCCTACCTACAGGCACAACAGCACTGGGGATCTGTGCTTTCCCAGAGACGGAACATCTCACGGGGCTCAGTCTCGGCAAGCCTCTTTCTGAAAAGGCGAACGGTCGGATCCTTCTCCCACGAGGAAGGGCCCAGCCCTGAAAGCTCTTGCTGCTCTTCACCGCCCCTTGGCACCCTACCTACAGGCACAACAGCACTGGGGATCTGTGCTTTCCCAGAGACGGAACATCTCACGGGGCTCAGTCTCGGCAAGCCTCTTTCTGAAAAGGCGAACGGTCGGATACTTGTCCCACGAGGAAGGGCCCAGCCCTGAAAGCTCTTGCTGCTCTTCACCGTCCCTTGGCACCCTACCTACAGGCACAACAGCACTGGGGATCTGTGCTTTCCCAGAGACGGAACATCTCACGGGGCTCAGTCTCGGCAAGCCTCTTTCTGAAAAGGCGAACGGTCGGATCCTTCTCCCACGAGGAAGGGCCCAGCCCTGAAAGCTCTTGCTGCTCTTCACCGCCCCTTGGCACCCTACCTACAGGCACAACAGCACTGGGGATCTGTGCTTTCCCAGAGACGGAACATCTCACGGGGCTCAGTCTCGGCAAGCCTCTTTCTGAAAAGGCGAACGGTCGGATACTTGTCCCCCGAGGAAGGGCCCAGCCCTGAAAGCTCTTGCTGCTCTTCACCGCCCCTTGGCACCCTACCTACAGGCACAACAGCACTGGGCATCCGTGCTTTCGCAGAGACGGAACATCTCGTGGCGCTACGCCTCGGCAGAGCCTCTTTTTTTTGGAAAAGGCGAACGGTCGGATCCTTGTCCCACGAGGAAGGGCCCAGCCCTGAAAGCTCTTGCTGCTCTTCACTGTCCCTTGGCACCCTACCTACAGGCACAACAGCACTGGGGATCTGTGCTTTCCCAGAGACGGAACATCTCACGGGGCTCAGTCTCGGCAAGCCTCTTTCTGAAAAGGCGAACGGTCGGATACTTGTCCAACGAGGAAGGGCCCAGCCCTGAAAGCTCTTGCTGCTCTTCACCGCCCCTTGGCACCCTACCTACAGGCACAACAGCACTGGGGATCTGTGCTTTCCCAGAGACGGAACATCTCACGGGGCTCAGTCTCGGCAAGCCTCTTTCTGAAAAGGCGAACGGTCGGATCCTTCTCCCACGAGGAAGGGCCCAGCCCTGAAAGCTCTTGCTGCTCTTCACCGCCCCTTGGCACCCTACCTACAGGCACAACAGCACTGGGGATCTGTGCTTTCCCAGAGACGGAACATCTCACGGGCCTCAGTCTCGGCAAGCCTCTTTCTGAAAAGGCGAACAGTCGGATACTTGTCCCCCGAGGAAGGGCCCAGCCCTGAAAGCTCTTGCTGCTCTTCACCGTCCCTTGGCACCCTACCTACAGGCACAACAGCACTGGGGATCTGTGCTTTCCCAGAGACGGAACATCTCACGGGGCTCAGTCTCGGCAAGCCTCTTTCTGAAAAGGCGAACGGTCGGATACTTGTCCCCCGAGGAAGGGCCCAGCCCTGAAAGCTCTTGCTGCTCTTCACCGTCCCTTGGCACCCTACCTACAGGCACAACAGCACTGGGGATCTGTGCTTTCCCAGAGACGGAACATCTCACAGGGCTCAGTCTCGGCAAGCCTCTTTCTGAAAAGGCGAACGGTCGTATCCTTCTCCCACGAGGAAGGGCCCAGCCCTGAAAGCTCTTGCTGCTCTTCACCGTCCCTTGGCACCCTACCTACAGGCACAACAGCACTGGGGATCTGTGCTTTCGCAGAGATGGAACATCTCACGGGGCTCAGTCTCGGCAAGCCTCTTTCTGAAAAGGCGAACGGTCGTATCCTTCTCCCATGAGGAAGGGCCCAGCCCTGAAAGCTCTTGCTGCTCTTCACCGCCCCTTGGCACCAAACCTACAGGCACAACAGCACTGGGGATCTGTGCTTTCCCAGAGACGGAACATCTCACGGGGCTCAGTCTCGGCAAGCCTCTTTCTGAAAAGGCGAACGGTCGGATACTTGTCCCACGAGGAAGGGCCCAGCCCTGAAAGCTCTTGCTGCTCTTCACTGTACCTTGGCACCCTACCTACAGGCACAACAGCACTGGGGATCTGTGCTTTCCCAGAGACGGAACATCTCACGGGGCTCAGTCTCGGCAAGCCTCTTTCTGAAAAGGCGAACGGTCGGATCCTTCTCCCACGAGGAAGGGCCCAGCCCTGAAAGCTCTTGCTGCTCGTCACCGCCCCTTGGCACCCTACCTACAGGCACAACAGCACTGGGGATCTGTGCTTTCCCAGAGACGGAACATCTCACGGGGCTCAGTCTCGGCAAGCCTCTTTCTGAAAAGGCGAACGGTCGGATACTTGTCCCCCGAGGAAGGGCCCAGCCCTGAAAGCTCTTGCTGCTCTTCACCGTCCCTTGTGGCCCTACCTACAGGCACAACAGCAATGGGCATCCGTGCTTTCGCAGAGACGGAACATCTCACGGGGCTCAGTCTCGGCAAGCCTCTTTCTGAAAAGGCGAACGGTCGGATCCTTCTCCCACGAGGAAGGGCCCAGCCCTGAAAGCTCTTGCTGCTCGTCACCGCCCCTTGGCACCCTACCTACAGGCACAACAGCACTGGGGATCTGTGCTTTCCCAGAGACGGAACATCTCACGGGGCTCAGTCTCGGCAAGCCTCTTTCTGAAAAGGCGAACGGTCGGATACTTGTCCCCCGAGGAAGGGCCCAGCCCTGAAAGCTCTTGCTGCTCTTCACCGCCCCTTGGCACCCTACCTACAGGCACAACAGCACTGGGGATCTGTGCTTTCCCAGAGACGGAACATCTCACGGGGCTCAGTCTCGGCAAGCCTCTTTCTGAAAAGGCGAACGGTCGGATACTTGTCCCACGAGGAAGGGCCCAGCCCTGAAAGCTCTTGCTGCTCTTCACCGTCCCTTGGCACCCTACCTACAGGCACAACAGCACTGGGGATCTGTGCTTTCCCAGAGACGGAACATCTCACGGGGCTCAGTCTCGGCAAGCCTCTTTCTGAAAAGGCGAACGGTCGGATACTTGTCCCATGAGGAAGGGCCCAGCCCTGAAAGCTCTTGCTGCTCTTCACCATCCCTTGGCACCCTACCTACAGGCACAACAGCACTGGGGATCTGTGCTTTCCCAGAGACGGAATATCTCACGGCGCTCAGTCTCGGCAAGCCTCTTTCTGAAAAGGCGAACGGTCGGATCCTTCTCCCACGAGGAAGGGCCCAGCCCTGAAAGCTCTTGCTGCTCTTCACCGCCCCTTGGCACCCTACCTACAGGCACAACAGCACTGGGGATCTGTGCTTTCCCAGAGACGGAATATCTCACGGCGCTCAGTCTCGGCAAGCCTCTTTCTGAAAAGGCGAACGGTGCGATCCATCTCCCCCGAGGAAGGGCCCAGCCCTGAAAGCTCTTGCTGCTCTTCACCGTCCCTTGTGGCCCTACCTACAGGCACAACAGCACTGGGCATCCATGCTTTCGCAGAGACGGAACATCTCGTGGCGCTACGCCTCGGCAGAGCCTCTTTTTTTTGGAAAAGGCGAACGGTCGGATCCTTGTCCCAAGAGGAAGGGCCCAGCCCTGAAAGCTCTTGCTGCTCTTCACTGTCCCTTGGCACCCTACCTACAGGCACAACAGCACTGGGCATCTGTGCTTTCCCAGAGACGGAACATCTCACGGGGCTCAGTCTCGGCAAGCCTCTTTCTGAAAAGGTGAACTGTCGGATCCTTCTCCCACGACGAAGGGCCCAGCCCTGAAAGCTCTTGCTGCTCTTCACCGCCCCTTGGCACCCTACCTACAGGCACAACAGCACTGGGGATCTGTGCTTTCCCAGAGACGGAACATCTCACGGGGCTCAGTCTCGGCAAGCCTCTTTCTGAAAAGGCGAACGGTCGGATCCTTCTCCCACGAGGAAGGGCCCAGCCCTGAAAGCTCTTGCTGCTCTTCACCGTCCCTTGGCACCCTACCTACAGGCACAACAGCACTGGGGATCTGTGCTTTCCCAGAGACGGAACATCTCACGGGGCTCAGTCTCGGCAAGCCTCTTTCTGAAAAGGCGAACAGTCGGATACTTGTCCCCCGAGGAAGGGCCCAGCCCTGAAAGCTCTTGCTGCTCTTCACCGTCCCTTGGCACCCTACCTACAGGCACAACAGCACTGGGGATCTGTGCTTTCCCAGAGACGGAACATCTCACGGGGCTCAGTCTCGGCAAGCCTCTTTCTGAAAAGGCGAACGGTCGGATACTTGTCCCCCGAGGAAGGGCCCAGCCCTGAAAGCTCTTGCTGCTCTTCACCGTCCCTTGGCACCCTACCTACAGGCACAACAGCACTGGGGATCTGTGCTTTCCCAGAGACGGAACATCTCACAGGGCTCAGTCTCGGCAAGCCTCTTTCTGAAAAGGCGAACGGTCGTATCCTTCTCCCACGAGGAAGGGCCCAGCCCTGAAAGCTCTTGCTGCTCTTCACCGTCCCTTGGCACCCTACCTACAGGCACAACAGCACTGGGGATCTGTGCTTTCGCAGAGATGGAACATCTCACGGGGCTCAGTCTCGGCAAGCCTCTTTCTGAAAAGGCGAACGGTCGTATCCTTCTCCCATGAGGAAGGGCCCAGCCCTGAAAGCTCTTGCTGCTCTTCACCGCCCCTTGGCACCAAACCTACAGGCACAACAGCACTGGGGATCTGTGCTTTCCCAGAGACGGAACATCTCACGGGGCTCAGTCTCGGCAAGCCTCTTTCTGAAAAGGCGAACGGTCGGATACTTGTCCCACGAGGAAGGGCCCAGCCCTGAAAGCTCTTGCTGCTCTTCACTGTACCTTGGCACCCTACCTACAGGCACAACAGCACTGGGGATCTGTGCTTTCCCAGAGACGGAACATCTCACGGGGCTCAGTCTCGGCAAGCCTCTTTCTGAAAAGGCGAACGGTCGGATCCTTCTCCCACGAGGAAGGGCCCAGCCCTGAAAGCTCTTGCTGCTCGTCACCGCCCCTTGGCACCCTACCTACAGGCACAACAGCACTGGGGATCTGTGCTTTCCCAGAGACGGAACATCTCACGGGGCTCAGTCTCGGCAAGCCTCTTTCTGAAAAGGCGAACGGTCGGATACTTGTCCCACGAGGAAGGGCCCAGCCCTGAAAGCTCTTGCTGCTCTTCACCGTCCCTTGGCACCCTACCTACAGGCACAACAGCACTGGGGATCTGTGCTTTCCCAGAGACGGAACATCTCACGGGGCTCAGTCTCGGCAAGCCTCTTTCTGAAAAGGCGAACGGTCGGATACTTGTCCCACGAGGAAGGGCCCAGCCCTGAAAGCTCTTGCTGCTCTTCACTGTCCCTTGGCACCCTACCTACAGGCACAACAGCACTGGGGATCTGTGCTTTCCCAGAGACGGAACATCTCACGGGGCTCAGTCTCGGCAAGCCTCTTTCTGAAAAGGCGAACGGTCGGATCCTTCTCCCACGAGGAAGGGCCCAGCCCTGAAAGCTCTTGCTGCTCTTCACCGCCCCTTGGCACCCTACCTACAGGCACAACAGCACTGGGGATCTGTGCTTTCCCAGAGACGGAACATCTCACGGGGCTCAGTCTCGGCAAGCCTCTTTCTGAAAAGGCGAACGGTCGGATACTTGTCCCACGAGGAAGGGCCCAGCCCTGAAAGCTCTTGCTGCTCTTCACCGTCCCTTGGCACCCTACCTACAGGCACAACAGCACTGGGGATCTGTGCTTTCCCAGAGACGGAACATCTCACGGGGCTCAGTCTCGGCAAGCCTCTTTCTGAAAAGGCGAACGGTCGGATACTTGTCCCATGAGGAAGGGCCCAGCCCTGAAAGCTCTTGCTGCTCTTCACCATCCCTTGGCACCCTACCTACAGGCACAACAGCACTGGGGATCTGTGCTTTCGCAGAGATGGAACATCTCACGGGGCTCAGTCTCGGCAAGCCTCTTTCTGAAAAGGCGAACGGTCGTATCCTTCTCCCATGAGGAAGGGCCCAGCCCTGAAAGCTCTTGCTGCTCTTCACCGCCCCTTGGCACCAAACCTACAGGCACAACAGCACTGGGGATCTGTGCTTTCCCAGAGACGGAACATCTCACGGGGCTCAGTCTCGGCAAGCCTCTTTCTGAAAAGGCGAACGGTCGGATACTTGTCCCACGAGGAAGGGCCCAGCCCTGAAAGCTCTTGCTGCTCTTCACTGTACCTTGGCACCCTACCTACAGGCACAACAGCACTGGGGATCTGTGCTTTCCCAGAGACGGAACATCTCACGGGGCTCAGTCTCGGCAAGCCTCTTTCTGAAAAGGCGAACGGTCGGATCCTTCTCCCACGAGGAAGGGCCCAGCCCTGAAAGCTCTTGCTGCTCGTCACCGCCCCTTGGCACCCTACCTACAGGCACAACAGCACTGGGGATCTGTGCTTTCCCAGAGACGGAACATCTCACGGGGCTCAGTCTCGGCAAGCCTCTTTCTGAAAAGGCGAACGGTCGGATACTTGTCCCACGAGGAAGGGCCCAGCCCTGAAAGCTCTTGCTGCTCTTCACCGTCCCTTGGCACCCTACCTACAGGCACAACAGCACTGGGGATCTGTGCTTTCCCAGAGACGGAACATCTCACGGGGCTCAGTCTCGGCAAGCCTCTTTCTGAAAAGGCGAACGGTCGGATACTTGTCCCACGAGGAAGGGCCCAGCCCTGAAAGCTCTTGCTGCTCTTCACTGTCCCTTGGCACCCTACCTACAGGCACAACAGCACTGGGGATCTGTGCTTTCCCAGAGACGGAACATCTCACGGGGCTCAGTCTCGGCAAGCCTCTTTCTGAAAAGGCGAACGGTCGGATCCTTCTCCCACGAGGAAGGGCCCAGCCCTGAAAGCTCTTGCTGCTCTTCACCGCCCCTTGGCACCCTACCTACAGGCACAACAGCACTGGGGATCTGTGCTTTCCCAGAGACGGAACATCTCACGGGGCTCAGTCTCGGCAAGCCTCTTTCTGAAAAGGCGAACGGTCGGATACTTGTCCCACGAGGAAGGGCCCAGCCCTGAAAGCTCTTGCTGCTCTTCACCGTCCCTTGGCACCCTACCTACAGGCACAACAGCACTGGGGATCTGTGCTTTCCCAGAGACGGAACATCTCACGGGGCTCAGTCTCGGCAAGCCTCTTTCTGAAAAGGCGAACGGTCGGATACTTGTCCCATGAGGAAGGGCCCAGCCCTGAAAGCTCTTGCTGCTCTTCACCATCCCTTGGCACCCTACCTACAGGCACAACAGCACTGGGGATCTGTGCTTTCCCAGAGACGGAATATCTCACGGCGCTCAGTCTCGGCAAGCCTCTTTCTGAAAAGGCGAACGGTCGGATCCTTCTCCCACGAGGAAGGGCCCAGCCCTGAAAGCTCTTGCTGCTCTTCACCGCCCCTTGGCACCCTACCTACAGGCACAACAGCACTGGGGATCTGTGCTTTCCCAGAGACGGAATATCTCACGGCGCTCAGTCTCGGCAAGCCTCTTTCTGAAAAGGCGAACGGTGCGATCCATCTCCCCCGAGGAAGGGCCCAGCCCTGAAAGCTCTTGCTGCTCTTCACCGTCCCTTGTGGCCCTACCTACAGGCACAACAGCACTGGGCATCCGTGCTTTCGCAGAGACGGAACATCTCGTGGCGCTACGCCTCGGCAGAGCCTCTTTTTTTTGGAAAAGGCGAACGGTCGGATCCTTGTCCCACGAGGAAGGGCCCAGCCCTGAAAGCTCTTGCTGCTCTTCACCGTCCCTTGGCACCCTACCTACAGGCACAACAGCACTGGGGATCTGTGCTTTCCCAGAGACGGAACATCTCACGGGGCTCAGTCTCGGCAAGCCTCTTTCTGAAAAGGTGAACTGTCGGATCCTTCTCCCACGACGAAGGGCCCAGCCCTGAAAGCTCTTGCTGCTCTTCACCGCCCCTTGGCACCCTACCTACAGGCACAACAGCACTGGGGATCTGTGCTTTCCCAGAGACGGAACATCTCACGGGGCTCAGTCTCGGCAAGCCTCTTTCTGAAAAGGCGAACGGTCGGATCCTTCTCCCACGAGGAAGGGCCCAGCCCTGAAAGCTCTTGCTGCTCTTCACCGTCCCTTGGCACCCTACCTACAGGCACAACAGCACTGGGGATCTGTGCTTTCCCAGAGACGGAACATCTCACGGGGCTCAGTCTCGGCAAGCCTCTTTCTGAAAAGGCGAACGGTCGTATCCTTCTCCCATGAGGAAGGGCCCAGCCCTGAAAGCTCTTGCTGCTCTTCACCGTCCCTTGGCACCCTACCTACAGGCACAACAGCACTGGGGATCTGTGCTTTCCCAGAGACGGAACATCTCACGGGGCTCAGTCTCGGCAAGCCTCTTTCTGAAAAGGCGAACGGTCGGATACTTGTCCCACGAGGAAGGGCCCAGCCCTGAAAGCTCTTGCTGCTCTTCACTGTCCCTTGGCACCCTACCTACAGGCACAACAGCACTGGGGATCTGTGCTTTCCCAGAGACGGAACATCTCACGGGGCTCAGTCTCGGCAAGCCTCTTTCTGAAAAGGCGAACGGTCGGATCCTTGTCCCCCGAGGAAGCGCCCAGCCCTGAAAGCTCTTGCTGCTCTTCACCGCCCCTTGGCACCCTACCTACAGGCACAACAGCACTGGGGATCTGTGCTTTCCCAGAGACTGAACATCTCACGGGGCTCAGTCTCGGCAAGCCTCTTTCTGAAAAGGCGAACGGTCGGATACTTGTCCCACGAGGAAGGGCCCAGCCCTGAAAGCTCTTGCTGCTCTTCACCGTCCCTTGGCACCCTACCTACAGGCACAACAGCACTGGGGATCTGTGCTTTCCCAGAGACGGAACATCTCACGGGGCTCAGTCTCGGCAAGCCTCTTTCTGAAAAGGCGAACGGTCGGATACTTGTCCCACGAGGAAGGGCCCAGCCCTGAAAGCTCTTGCTGCTCTTCACTGTCCCTTGGCACCCTACCTACAGGCACAACAGCACTGGGGATCTGTGCTTTCCCAGAGACGGAACATCTCACGGGGCTCAGTCTCGGCAAGCCTCTTTCTGAAAAGGCGAACGGTCGGATCCTTCTCCCACGAGGAAGGGCCCAGCCCTGAAAGCTCTTGCTGCTCTTCACCGCCCCTTGGCACCCTACCTACAGGCACAACAGCACTGGGGATCTGTGCTTTCCCAGAGACGGAACATCTCACGGGGCTCAGTCTCGGCAAGCCTCTTTCTGAAAAGGCGAACGGTCGGATCCTTCTCCCACGAGGAAGGGCCCAGCCCTGAAAGCTCTTGCTGCTCTTCACCGTCCCTTGTGGCCCTACCTACAGGCACAACAGCACTGGGCATCCGTGCTTTCGCAGAGACGGAACATCTCATGGCGCTACGCCTCGGCAGAGCCTCTTTCTGAAAAGGCGAACGGTCGGATCCTTGTCCCACGAGGAAGGGCCCAGCCCTGAAAGCTCTTGCTGCTCTTCACCGTCCCTTGGCACCCTACCTACAGGCACAACAGCACTGGGGATCTGTGCTTTCCCAGAGACGGAACATCTCACGGGGCTCAGTCTCGGCAAGCCTCTTTCTGAAAAGGCGAACGGTGCGATCCATCTCCCACGAGGAAGGGCCCAGCCCTGAAAGCTCTTGCTGCTCTTCACCGTCCCTTGTTTCCCTACCTACAGGCACAACAGCACTGGGCATCCGTGCTTTCGCAGAGACGGAACATCTCGTGGCGCTACGCCTCGGCAGAGCCTCTTTTTTTTGGAAAAGGCGAACGGTCGGATCCTTGTCCCACGAGGAAGGGCCCAGCCCTGAAAGCTCTTGCTGCTCTTCACCGCCCCTTGGCACCCTACCTACAGCCACAACAGCAGTGGGGATCTGTGCTTTCCCAGAGACGGAACATCTCACGGGGCTCAGTCTCGGCAAGCCTCTTTCTGAAAAGGCGAACGGTCGGATCCTTCTCCCACGACGAAGGGCCCAGCCCTGAAAGCTCTTGCTGCTCTTCACCGCCCCTTAGCACCCTACCTACAGGCACAACAGCACTGGGGATCTGTGCTTTCCCAGAGACGGAACATCTCACGGGGCTCAGTCTCGGCAAGCCTCTTTCTGAAAAGGCGAACGGTCGGATACTTGTCCCACGAGGAAGGGCCCAGCCCTGAAAGCTCTTGCTGCTCTTCACCGTCCCTTGGCACCCTACCTACAGGCACAACAGCAGTGGGGATCTGTGCTTTCCCAGAGACGGAACATCTCACGGGGCTCAGTCTCGGCAAGCCTCTTTCTGAAAAGGCGAACGGTCGGATACTTGTCCCACGAGGAAGGGCCCAGCCCTGAAAGCTCTTGCTGCTCTTCACCGTCCCTTGTGGCCCTACCTACAGGCACAACAGCACTGGGCATCCGTGCTTTCGCAGAGACGGAACATCTCGTGGCGCTACGCCTCGGCAGAGCCTCTTTCTGAAAAGGCGAACGGTCGTATCCTTCTCCCACGAGGAAGGGCCCAGCCCTGAAAGCTCTTGCGGCTCTTCACCGTCCCTTGTGGCCCTACCTACAGGCACAACAGCACTGGGGATCTGTGCTTTCCCAGAGACGGAACATCTCACGGGGCTCAGTCTCGGCAAGCCTCTTTCTGAAAAGGCGAACGGTCGTATCCTTCTCCCACGAGGAAGGGCCCAGCCCTGAAAGCTCTTGCTGCTCTTCACCGTCCCTTGGCACCCTACCTACAGGCACAACAGCACTGGGGATCTGTGCTTTCGCAGAGACGGAATATCTCACGGCGCTCAGTCTCGGCAAGCCTCTTTCTGAAAAGGCGAACGGTCGGATCCTTGTCCCACGAGGAAGGGCCCAGCCCTGAAAGCTCTTGCTGCTCTTCACCGTCCCTTGGCACCCTACCTACAGGCACAACAGCACTGGGGATCTGTGCTTTCCCAGAGACGGAACATCTCACGGGGCTCAGTCTCGGCAAGCCTCTTTCTGAAAAGGCGAACGGTGCGATCCATCTCCCACGAGGAAGGGCCCAGCCCTGAAAGCTCTTGCTGCTCTTCACTGTCCCTTGTTTCCCTACCTACAGGCACAACAGCACTGGGCATCCGTGCTTTCGCAGAGACGGAACATCTCGTGGCGCTACGCCTCGGCAGAGCCTCTTTTTTTTGGAAAAGGCGAACGGTCGGATCCTTCTCCCACGAGGAAGGGCCCAGCCCTGAAAGCTCTTGCTGCTCTTCACTGTCCCTTGGCACCCTACCTACAGGCACAACAGCACTGGGGATCTGTGCTTTCCCAGAGACGGAACATCTCACGGGGCTCAGTCTCGGCAAGCCTCTTTCTGAAAAGGTGAACGGTCGGATCCTTCTCCCACGACGAAGGGCCCAGCCCTGAAAGCTCTTGCTGCTCTTCACCGCCCCTTAGCACCCTACCTACAGGCACAACAGCACTGGGGATCTGTGCTTTCCCAGAGACGGAACATCTCACGGGGCTCAGTCTCGGCAAGCCTCTTTCTGAAAAGGCGAACGGTCGGATACTTGTCCCCCGAGGAAGGGCCCAGCCCTGAAAGCTCTTGCTGCTCTTCACCGCCCCTTGGCACCCTACCTACAGGCACAACAGCACTGGGCATCTGTGCTTTCCCAGAGACGGAACATCTCACGGGGCTCAGTCTCGGCAAGCCTCTTTCTGAAAAGGCGAACGGTCGTATCCTTCTCCCACGAGGAAGGGCCCAGCCCTGAAAGCTCTTGCTGCTCTTCACCGTCCCTTGTGGCCCTACCTACAGGCACAACAGCACTGGGCATCCGTGCTTTCGCAGAGACGGAACATCTCGTGGCGCTACGCCTCGGCAGAGCCTCTTTTTTTTGGAAAAGGCGAACGGTCGGATCCTTGTCCCACGAGGAAGGGCCCAGCCCTGAAAGCTCTTGCTGCTCTTCACCGCCCCTTGGCACCCTACCTACAAGCACAACAGCACTGGGGATCTGTGCTTTCCCAGAGACGGAACATCTCACGGGGCTCAGTCTCGGCAAGCCTCTTTCTGAAAAGGCGAACGGTCGGATACTTGTCCCACGAGGAAGGGCCCAGCCCTGAAAGCTCTTGCTGCTCTTCACCGTCCCTTGGCACCCTACCTACAGGCACAACAGCACTGGGCATCTGTGCTTTCCCAGAGACGGAACATCTCACGGGGCTCAGTCTCGGCAAGCCTCTTTCTGAAAAGGCGAACGGTCTGACCCTTCTCCCACGAGGAAGGGCCCAGCCCTGAAAGCTCTTGCTGCTCTTCACCGTCCCTTGGCACCCTACCTACAGGCACAACAGCACTGGGGATCTGTGCTTTCGCAGAGACGGAATATCTCACAGCGCTCAGTCTCGGCAAGCCTCTTTCTGAAAAGGCGAACGGTCGGATCCTTGTCCCACGAGGAAGGGCCCAGCCCTGAAAGCTCTTGCTGCTCTTCACCGTCCCTTGGCACCCTACCTACAGGCACAACAGCACTGGGGATCTGTGCTTTCCCAGAGACGGAACATCTCACGGGGCTCAGTCTCGGCAAGCCTCTTTCTGAAAAGGCGAACGGTGCGATCCATCTCCCATGAGGAAGGGCCCAGCCCTGAAAGCTCTTGCTGCTCTTCACCGTCCCTTGTTTCCCTACCTACAGGCACAACAGCACTGGGCATCCGTGCTTTCGCAGAGACGGAACATCTCGTGGCGCTACGCCTCGGCAGAGCCTCTTTTTTTTGGAAAAGGCGAACGGTCGGATCCTTGTCCCACGAGGAAGGGCCCAGCCCTGAAAGCTCTTGCTGCTCTTCACTGTCCCTTGGCACCCTACCTACAGGCACAACAGCACTGGGGATCTGTGCTTTCCCAGAGACGGAACATCTCACGGGGCTCAGTCTCGGCAAGCCTCTTTCTGAAAAGGTGAACGGTCGGATCCTTCTCCCACGACGAAGGGCCCAGCCCTGAAAGCTCTTGCTGCTCTTCACCGCCCCTTAGCACCCTACCTACAGGCACAACAGCACTGGGGATCTGTGCTTTCCCAGAGACGGAACATCTCACGGGGCTCAGTCTCGGCAAGCCTCTTTCTGAAAAGGCGAACGGTCGGATACTTGTCCCCCGAGGAAGGGCCCAGCCCTGAAAGCTCTTGCTGCTCTTCACCGTCCCTTGGCACCCTACCTACAGGCACAACAGCACTGGGCATCTGTGCTTTCCCAGAGACGGAACATCTCACGGGGCTCAGTCTAGGCAAGCCTGTTTCTGAAAAGGCGAACGGTCGTATCCTTCTCCCACGAGGAAGGGCCCAGCCCTGAAAGCTCTTGCTGCTCTTCACCGTCCCTTGTGGCCCTACCTACAGGCACAACAGCACTGGGGATCTGTGCTTTCCCAGAGACGGAACATCTCACGGGGCTCAGTCTCGGCAAGCCTCTTTCTGAAAAGGCGAACGGTCGTATCCTTCTCCCACGAGGAAGGGCCCAGCCCTGAAAGCTCTTGCTGCTCTTCACCGTCCCTTGGCACCCTACCTACAGGCACAACAGCACTGGGGATCTGTGCTTTCGCAGAGACGGAATATCTCACGGCGCTCAGTCTCGGCAAGCCTCTTTCTGAAAAGACGAACGGTCGGATCCTTCTCCCACGACGAAGGGCCCAGCCCTGAAAGCTCTTGCTGCTCTTCACCGTCCCTTGGCACCCTACCTACAGGCAAAACAGCACTGGGGATCTGTGCTTTCCCAGAGACTGAACATCTCACGGGGCTCAGTCTCGGCAAGCCTCTTTCTGAAAAGGCGAACGGTCGGATACTTGTCCCCCAAGGAAGGGCCCAGCCCTGAAAGCTCTTGCTGCTCTTCACCGTCCCTTGGCACCCTACCTACAGGCACAACAGCACTGGGGATCTGTGCTTTCCCAGAGACGGAACATCTCACGGGGCTCAGTCTCGGCAAGCCTCTTTCTGAAAAGGCGAACGGTCGTATCCTTCTCCCACGAGGAAGGGCCCAGCCCTGAAAGCTCTTGCGGCTCTTCACCGTCCCTTGTGGCCCTACCTACAGGCACAACAGCACTGGGGATCTGTGCTTTCCCAGAGACGGAACATCTCACGGGGCTCAGTCTCGGCAAGCCTCTTTCTGAAAAGGCGAACGGTCGGATCCTTGTCCCACGAGGAAGGGCCCAGCCCTGAAAGCTCTTGCTGCTCTTCACCGTCCCTTGGCACCCTACCTACAGGCACAACAGCACTGGGGATCTGTGCTTTCCCAGAGACGGAACATCTCACGGGGCTCAGTCTCGGCAAGCCTCTTTCTGAAAAGGTGAACGGTCGGATCCTTCTCCCACGAGGAAGGGCCCAGCCCTGAAAGCTCTTGCTGCTCTTCACCGCCCCTTAGCACCCTACCTACAGGCACAACAGCACTGGGGATCTGTGCTTTCCCAGAGACGGAACATCTCACGGGGCTCAGTCTCGGCAAGCCTCTTTCTGAAAAGGCGAACGGTCGGATACTTGTCCCCCGAGGAAGGGCCCAGCCCTGAAAGCTCTTGCTGCTCTTCACCGTCCCTTGGCACCCTACCTACAGGCACAACAGCACTGGGCATCTGTGCTTTCCCAGAGACGGAACATCTCACGGGGCTCAGTCTCGGCAAGCCTCTTTCTGAAAAGGCGAACGGTCGTATCCTTCTCCCCCGAGGAAGGGCCCAGCCCTGAAAGCTCTTGCTGCTCTTCACCGTCCCTTGTTTCCCTACCTACAGGCACAACAGCACTGGGCATCCGTGCTTTCGCAGAGACGGAACATCTCGTGGCGCTACGCCTCGGCAGAGCCTCTTTTTTTTGGAAAAGGCGAACGGTCGGATCCTTCTCCCACGAGGAAGGGCCCAGCCCTGAAAGCTCTTGCTGCTCTTCACTGTCCCTTGGCACCCTACCTACAGGCACAACAGCACTGGGGATCTGTGCTTTCCCAGAGACGGAACATCTCACAGGGCTCAGTCTCGGCAAGCCTCTTTCTGAAAAGGCGAACGGTCGGATACTTGTCCCACGAGGAAGGGCCCAGCCCTGAAAGCTCTTGCTGCTCCTCACCGTCCCTTGGCACCCTACCTACAGGCACAACAGCACTGGGGATCTGTGCTTTCCCAGAGACGGAACATCTCACGGGGCTCAGTCTCGGCAAGCCTCTTTGTGAAAAGGCGAACGGTCGGATACTTGTCCCACGAGGAAGGGCCCAGCCCTGAAAGCTCTTGCTGCTCTTCACCGTCCCTTGGCACCCTACCTACAGGCACAACAGCACTGGGGATCTGTGCTTTCCCAGAGACGGAACATCTCACGGGGCTCAGTCTCGGCAAGCCTCTTTCTGAAAAGGCGAACGGTCGGATACTTGTCCCACGAGGAAGGGCCCAGCCCTGAAAGCTCTTGCTGCTCTTCACCGTCCCTTGTGGCCCTACCTACAGGCACAACAGCACTGGGCATCCGTGCTTTCGCAGAGACGGAACATCTCGTGGCGCTACGCCTCGGCAGAGCCTCTTTTTTTTGGAAAAGGCGAACGGTCGGATCCTTCTCCCACGACGAAGGGCCCAGCCCTGAAAGCTCTTGCTGCTCTTCACTGTCCCTTGGCACCCTACCTACAGGCACAACAGCACTGGGGATCTGTGCTTTCCCAGAGACGGAACATCTCACGGGGCTCAGTCTCGGCAAGCCTCTTTCTGAAAAGGTGAACGGTCGCATCCTTCTCCCACGACGAAGGGCCCAGCCCTGAAAGCTCTTGCTGCTCTTCACCGCCCCTTAGCACCCTACCTACAGGCACAACAGCACTGGGGATCTGTGCTTTCCCAGAGACGGAACATCTCACGGGGCTCAGTCTCGGCAAGCCTCTTTCTGAAAAGGCGAACGGTAGGATACTTGTCCCCTGAGGAAGGGCCCAGCCCTGAAAGCTCTTGCTGCTCTTCACCGTCCCTTGGCACCCTACCTACAGGCACAACAGCACTGGGCATCTGTGCTTTCCCAGAGACGGAACATCTCACGGGGCTCAGTCTCGGCAAGCCTCTTTCTGAAAAGGCGAACGGTCGTATCCTTCTCCCACGAGGAAGGGCCCAGCCCTGAAAGCTCTTGCTGCTCTTCACCGTTCCTTGTGGCCCTACCTACAGGCACAACAGCACTGGGGATCTGTGCTTTCCCAGAGACGGAACATCTCACGGGGCTCAGTCTCGGCAAGCCTCTTTCTGAAAAGGCGAACGGTCGTATCCTTCTCCCACGAGGAAGGGCCCAGCCCTGAAAGCTCTTGCTGCTCTTCACCGTCCCTTGGCACCCTACCTACAGGCACAACAGCACTGGGGATCTGTGCTTTCGCAGAGATGGAATATCTCACGGCGCTCAGTCTCGGCAAGCCTCTTTCTGAAAAGACGAACGGTCGGATCCTTCTCCCACGACGAAGGGCCCAGCCCTGAAAGCTCTTGCTGCTCTTCACCGTCCCTTGGCACCCTACCTACAGGCACAACAGCAGTGGGGATCTGTGCTTTCCCAGAGACTGAACATCTCACAGGGCTCAGTCTCGGCAAGCCTCTTTCTGAAAAGGCGAACGGTCGGATCCTTGTCCCACGAGGAAGGGCCCAGCCCTGAAAGCTCTTGCTGCTCTTCACCGTCCCTTGGCACCCTACCTACAGGCACAACAGCACTGGGGATCTGTGCTTTCCCAGAGACGGAACATCTCACGGGGCTCAGTCTCGGCAAGCCTCTTTTTGAAAAGACGAACGGTGCGATCCATCTCCCCCGAGGAAGGGCCCAGCCCTGAAAGCTCTTGCTGCTCTTCACCGCCCCTTGGCACCCTACCTACAGGCACAACAGCACTGGGGATCTGTGCTTTCCCAGAGACGGAACATCTCACGGGGCTCAGTCTCGGCAAGCCTCTTTCTGAAAAGGCGAACGGTCGGATCCTTCTCCCACGAGGAAGGGCCCAGCCCTGAAAGCTCTTGCTGCTCTTCACCGTCCCTTGTTTCCCTACCTACAGGCACAACAGCACTGGGCATCCGTGCTTTCGCAGAGACGGAACATCTCGTGGCGCTACGCCTCGGCAGAGCCTCTTTTTTTTGGAAAAGGCGAACGGTCGGATCCTTGTCCCACGAGGAAGGGCCCAGCCCTGAAAGCTCTTGCTGCTCTTCACTGTCCCTTGGCACCCTACCTACAGGCACAACAGCACTGGGGATCTGTGCTTTCCCAGAGACGGAACATCTCACGGGGCTCAGTCTCGGCAAGCCTCTTTCTGAAAAGGCGAACGGTCGGATACTTGTCCCACGAGGAAGGGCCCAGCCCTGAAAGCTCTTGCTGCTCCTCACCGTCCCTTGGCACCCTACCTACAGGCACAACAGCACTGGGGATCTGTGCTTTCCCAGAGACGGAACATCTCACGGGGCTCAGTCTCGGCAAGCCTCTTTGTGAAAAGGCGAACGGTCGGATACTTGTCCCACGAGGAAGGGCCCAGCCCTGAAAGCTCTTGCTGCTCTTCACCGCCCCTTGGCACCCTACCTACAGGCACAACAGCACTGGGGATCTGTGCTTTCCCAGAGACGGAATATCTCACGGCGCTCAGTCTCGGCAAGCCTCTTTCTGAAAAGGCGAACGGTCGGATACTTGTCCCACGAGGAAGGGCCCAGCCCTGAAAGCTCTTGCTGCTCTTCACCGCCCCTTGGCACCCTACCTACAGGCACAACAGCACTGGGGATCTGTGCTTTCCCAGAGACGGAACATCTCACGGGGCTCAGTCTCGGCAAGCCTCTTTCTGAAAAGGCGAACGGTCGGATCCTTCTCCCCCGAGGAAGGGCCCAGCCCTGAAAGCTCTTGCTGCTCTTCACCGTCCCTTGGGTCCTACCTACAGGCACAACAGCAGTGGGGATCTGTGCTTTCCCAGAGACGGAACATCTCACGGGGCTCAGTCTCGGCAAGCCTCTTTCTGAAAAGGTGAACGGTCGGATACTTGTCCCACGACGAAGGGCCCAGCCCTGAAAGCTCTTGCTGCTCTTCACTGTCCCTTGGCACCCTACCTACAGGCACAACAGCACTGGGGATCTGTGCTTTCCCAGAGACGGAACATCTCACGGGGCTCAGTCTCGGCAAGCCTCTTTCTGAAAAGGCGAACGGTCGGATCCTTCTCCCACGAGGAAGGGCCCAGCCCTGAAAGCTCTTGCTGCTCTTCACCGTCCCTTAGCACCCTACCTACAGGCACAACAGCACTGGGGATCTGTGCTTTCCCAGAGACGGAACATCTCACGGGGCTCAGTCTCGGCAAGCCTCTTTCTGAAAAGGCGAACAGTCGGATACTTGTCCCACGAGGAAGGGCCCAGCCCTGAAAGCTCTTGCTGCTCTTCACCGTCCCTTGTGGCCCTACCTACAGGCACAACAGCACTGGGCATCCGTGCTTTCGCAGAGACGGAACATCTCGTGGCGCTACGCCTCGGCAGAGCCTCTTTTTTTTGGAAAAGGCGAACGGTCGGATCCTTCTCCCACGAGGAAGGGCCCAGCCCTGAAAGCTCTTGCTGCTCTTCACCGCCCCTTGGCACCCTACCTACAGGCACAACAGCACTGGGGATCTGTGCTTTCCCAGAGACGGAACATCTCACGGGGCTCAGTCTCGGCAAGCCTCTTTCTGAAAAGGCGAACGGTCGGACACTTGTCCCACGAGGAAGGGCCCAGCCCTGAAAGCTCTTGCTGCTCTTCACCGTCCCTTGGCACCCTACCTACAGGCACAACAGCACTGGGGATCTGTGCTTTCCCAGAGACGGAACATCTCACGGGGCTCAGTCTCGGCAAGCCTCTTTGTGAAAAGGCGAACGGTCGGATCCTTGTCCCACGAGGAAGGGCCCAGCCCTGAAAGCTCTTGCTGCTCTTCACCGTCCCTTGTGGCCCTACCTACAGGCACAACAGCACTGGGGATCTGTGCTTTCCCAGAGACGGAACATCTCACGGGGCTCAGTCTCGGCAAGCCTCTTTGTGAAAAGGCGAACTGTCGGATCCTTGTCCCCCGAGGAAGGGCCCAGCCCTGAAAGCTCTTGCTGCTCTTCACCGTCCCTTGGCACCCTACCTACAGGCACAACAGCACTGGGGATCTGTGCTTTCCCAGAGACGGAACATCTCACGGGGCTCAGTCTCGGCAAGCCTCTTTTTGAAAAGACGAACGGTGCGATCCATCTCCCCCGAGGAAGGGCCCAGCCCTGAAAGCTCTTGCTGCTCTTCACCGCCCCTTGGCACACTACCTACAGGCACAACAGCACTGGGGATCTGTGCTTTCCCAGAGACGGAACATCTCACGGGGCTCAGTCTCGGCAAGCCTCTTTCTGAAAAGGCGAACGGTCGGATACTTGTCCCACGAGGAAGGGCCCAGCCCTGAAAGCTCTTGCTGCTCTTCACCGTCCCTTGGCACCCTACCTACAGGCACAACAGCACTGGGCATCCGTGCTTTCGCAGAGACGGAACATCTCGTGGCGCTACGCCTCGGCAGAGCCTCTTTTTTTTGGAAAAGGCGAACGGTCGGATCCTTGTCCCACGAGGAAGGGCCCAGCCCTGAAAGCTCTTGCTGCTCTTCACTGTCCCTGGGCACCCTACCTACAGGCACAACAGCACTGGGGATCTGTGCTTTCCCAGAGACGGAACATCTCACGGGGCTCAGTCTCGGCAAGCCTCTTTCTGAAAAGGCGAACGGTCGGATACTTGTCCCACGAGGAAGGGCCCAGCCCTGAAAGCTCTTGCTGCTCCTCACCGTCCCTTGGCACCCTACCTACAGGCACAACAGCACTGGGGATCTGTGCTTTCCCAGAGACGGAACATCTCACGGGGCTCAGTCTCGGCAAGCCTCTTTGTGAAAAGGCGAACGGTCGGATACTTGTCCCACGAGGAAGGGCCCAGCCCTGAAAGCTCTTGCTGCTCTTCACCGCCCCTTGGCACCCTACCTACAGGCACAACAGCACTGGGGATCTGTGCTTTCCCAGAGACGGAACATCTCACGGGGCTCAGTCTCGGCAAGCCTCTTTCTGAAAAGGCGAACGGTCGGATACTTGTCCCACGAGGAAGGGCCCAGCCCTGAAAGCTCTTGCTGCTCTTCACCGCCCCTTGGCACCCTACCTACAGGCACAACAGCACTGGGGATCTGTGCTTTCCCAGAGACGGAACATCTCACGGGGCTCAGTCTCGGCAAGCCTCTTTCTGAAAAGGCGAACGGTCGGATCCTTCTCCCCCGAGGAAGGGCCCAGCCCTGAAAGCTCTTGCTGCTCTTCACCGTCCCTTGGGTCCTACCTACAGGCACAACAGCAGTGGGGATCTGTGCTTTCCCAGAGACGGAACATCTCACGGGGCTCAGTCTCGGCAAGCCTCTTTCTGAAAAGGTGAACGGTCGGATACTTGTCCCACGACGAAGGGCCCAGCCCTGAAAGCTCTTGCTGCTCTTCACTGTCCCTTGGCACCCTACCTACAGGCACAACAGCACTGGGGATCTGTGCTTTCCCAGAGACGGAACATCTCACGGGGCTCAGTCTCGGCAAGCCTCTTTCTGAAAAGGCGAACGGTACGATCCATCTCCCCCGAGGAAGGGCCCAGCCCTGAAAGCTCTTGCTGCTCTTCACCGTCCCTTGGCACCCTACCTACAGGCACAACAGCACTGGGGATCTGTGCTTTCCCAGAGACGGAACATCTCACGGGGCTCAGTCTCGGCAAGCCTCTTTCTGAAAAGGCGAACAGTCGGATACTTGTCCCACGAGGAAGGGCCCAGCCCTGAAAGCTCTTGCTGCTCTTCACCGTCCCTTGTGGCCCTACCTACAGGCACAACAGCACTGGGCATCCGTGCTTTCGCAGAGACGGAACATCTCGTGGCGCTACGCCTCGGCAGAGCCTCTTTTTTTTGGAAAAGGCGAACGGTCGGATCCTTCTCCCACGAGGAAGGGCCCAGCCCTGAAAGCTCTTGCTGCTCTTCACCGCCCCTTGGCACCCTACCTACAGGCACAACAGCACTGGGGATCTGTGCTTTCCCAGAGACGGAACATCTCACGGGGCTCAGTCTCGGCAAGCCTCTTTCTGAAAAGGCGAACGGTCGGATACTTGTCCCACGAGGAAGGGCCCAGCCCTGAAAGCTCTTGCTGCTCTTCACCGTCCCTTGGCACCCTACCTACAGGCACAACAGCACTGGGGATCTGTGCTTTCCCAGAGACGGAACATCTCACGGGGCTCAGTCTCGGCAAGCCTCTTTGTGAAAAGGCGAACGGTCGGATACTTGTCCCACGAGGAAGGGCCCAGCCCTGAAAGCTCTTGCTGCTCTTCACCGTCCCTTGTGGCCCTACCTACAGGCACAACAGCACTGGGGATCTGTGCTTTCCCAGAGACGGAACATCTCACGGGGCTCAGTCTCGGCAAGCCTCTTTCTGAAAAGGCGAACGGTCGGATACTTGTCCCACGAGGAAGGGCCCAGCCCTGAAAGCTCTTGCTGCTCTTCACCGTCCCTTGGCACCCTACCTACAGGCACAACAGCACTGGGGATCTGTGCTTTCCCAGAGACGGAACATCTCACGGGGCTCAGTCTCGGCAAGCCTCTTTCTGAAAAGGCGAACGGTCGGATCCTTCTCCCACGAGGAAGGGCCCAGCCCTGAAAGCTCTTGCTGCTCTTCACCGCCCCTTGGCACCCTGCCTACAGGCACAACAGCACTGGGGATCTGTGCTTTCCCACAGACGGAATATCTCACGGCGCTCAGTCTCGGCAAGCCTCTTTCTGAAAAGACGAACGGTGCGATCCATCTCCCCCGAGGAAGGGCGCAGCCCTGAAAGCTCTTGCTGCTCTTCACCGTCCCTTGGGTCCTACCTACAGGCACAACAGCAGTGGGGATCTGTGCTTTCCCAGAGACGGAACATCTCACGGGGCTCAGTCTCGGCAAGCCTCTTTCTGAAAAGGTGAACGGTCGGATCCTTCTCCCACGACGAAGGGCCCAGCCCTGAAAGCTCTTGCTGCTCTTCACCGCCCCTTGGCACCCTACCTACAGGCACAACAGCACTGGGGATCTGTGCTTTCCCAGAGACGGAACATCTCACGGGGCTCAGTCTCGGCAAGCCTCTTTCTGAAAAGGCGAACGGTCGGATCCTTCTCCCACGAGGAAGGGCCCAGCCCTGAAAGCTCTTGCTGCTCTTCACCGTCCCTTGGCACCCTACCTACAGGCACAACAGCACTGGGCATCCGTGCTTTCGCAGACACGGAACATCTCGTGGCGCTACGCCTCGGCAGAGCCTCTTTTTTTTGGAAAAGGCGAACGGTCGGATCCTTCTCCCACGACGAAGGGACCAGCCCTGAAAGCTCTTGCTGCTCTTCACCGCCCCTTGGCACCCTACCTACAGGCACAACAGCACTGGGGATCTGTGCTTTCCCAGAGACGGAACATCTCACGGGGCTCAGTCTCGGCAAGCCTCTTTCTGAAAAGGCGAACGGTCGGATACTTGTCCCACGAGGAAGGGCCCAGCCCTGAAAGCTCTTGCTGCTCTTCACCGTCCCTTGGCACCCTACCTACAGGCACAACAGCACTGGGGATCTGTGCTTTCCCAGAGACGGAACATCTCACGGGGCTCAGTCTCGGCAAGCCTCTTTCTGAAAAGGCGAACGGTCGGATCCTTGTCCCACGAGGAAGGGCCCAGCCCTGAAAGCTCTTACTGCTCTTCACCGCCCCTTGGCACCCTACCTACAGGCACAACAGCACTGGGGATCTGTGCTTTCCCAGAGACGGAACATCTCACGGGTCTCAGTCTCGGCAAGCCTCTTTCTGAAAAGGCGAACGGTCGGATACTTGTCCCCCGAGGAAGGGCCCAGCCCTGAAAGCTCTTGCTGCTCTTCACCGTCCCTTGGCACCCTACCTACAGGCACAACAGCACTGGGGATCTGTGCTTTCCCAGAGACGGAACATCTCACGGGGCTCAGTCTCGGCAAGCCTCTTTCTGAAAAGGCGAACGGTCGTATCCTTCTCCCACGAGGAAGGGCCCAGCCCTGAAAGCTCTTGCTGCTCTTCACCGTCCCTTGGCACCCTACCTACAGGCACAACAGCACTGGGGATCTGTGCTTTCCCAGAGACGGAACATCTCACGGGGCTCAGTCTCGGCAAGCCTCTTTCTGAAAAGGCGAACGGTCGGATCCTTCTCCCACGAGGAAGGGCCCAGCCCTGAAAGCTCTTGCTGCTCTTCACCGCCCCTTGGCACCCTACCTACAGGCACAACAGCACTGGGGATCTGTGCTTTCCCAGAGACGGAACATCTCACGGGGCTCAGTCTCGGCAAGCCTCTTTCTGAAAAGGCGAACGGTCGGATCGTTCTCCCACGAGGAAGGGCCCAGCCCTGAAAGCTCTTGCTGCTCTTCACCGTCCCTTGTGGCCCTACCTACAGGCACAACAGCACTGGGCATCCGTGCTTTCGCAGAGACGGAACATCTCGTGGCGCTACGCCTCGGCAGAGCCTCTTTTTTTTGGAAAAGGCGAACGGTCGGATCCTTCTCCCACGACGAAGGGCCCAGCCCTGAAAGCTCTTGCTGCTCTTCACCGTCCCTTGTGGCCCTACCTACAGGCACAACAGCACTGGGGATCTGTGCTTTCCCAGAGACGGAACATCTCACGGGGCTCAGTCTCGGCAAGCCTCTTTCTGAAAAGGCGAACGGTCGGATCCTTCTCCCACGAGGAAGGGCCCAGCCCTGAAAGCTCTTGCTGCTCTTCACCGCCCCTTGGCACCCTACCTACAGGCACAACAGCACTGGGGATCTGTGCTTTCCCAGAGACGGAACATCTCACGGGGCTCAGTCTCGGCAAGCCTCTTTCTGAAAAGGTGAACGGTCAGATAGTTGTCCCACGACGAAGGGCCCAGCCCTGAAAGCTCTTGCTGCTCTTCACTGTCCCTTGGCACCCTACCTACAGGCACAACAGCACTGGGGATCTGTGCTTTCCCAGAGACGGAACATCTCACGGGGCTCAGTCTCGGCAAGCCTCTTTCTGAAAAGGCGAACGGTCGGATCCTTCTCCCACGAGGAAGGGCCCAGCCCTGAAAGCTCTTGCTGCTCTTCACCGTCCCTTGGCACCCTACCTACAGGCACAACAGCACTGGGGATCTGTGCTTTCCCAGAGACGGAACATCTCACGGGGCTCAGTCTCGGCAAGCCTCTTTCTGAAAAGGCGAACAGTCGGATACTTGTCCCACGAGGAAGGGCCCAGCCCTGAAAGCTCTTGCTGCTCTTCACCGTCCCTTGTGGCCCTACCTACAGGCACAACAGCACTGGGCATCCGTGCTTTCGCAGAGACGGAACATCTCGTGGCGCTACGCCTCGGCAGAGCCTCTTTTTTTTGGAAAAGGCGAACGGTCGGATCCTTCTCCCCCGAGGAAGGGCCCAGCCCTGAAAGCTCTTGCTGCTCTTCACCGCCCCTTGGCACCCTACCTACAGGCACAACAGCACTGGGGATCTGTGCTTTCCCAGAGACGGAACATCTCACGGGGCTCAGTCTCGGCAAGCCTCTTTCTGAAAAGGCGAACGGTCGGATACTTGTCCCACGAGGAAGGGCCCAGCCCTGAAAGCTCTTGCTGCTCTTCACCGTCCCTTGGCACCCTACCTACAGGCACAACAGCACTGGGGATCTGTGCTTTCCCAGAGACGGAACATCTCACGGGGCTCAGTCTCGGCAAGCCTCTTTGTGAAAAGGCGAACGGTCGGATACTTGTCCCACGAGGAAGGGCCCAGCCCTGAAAGCTCTTGCTGCTCTTCACCGTCCCTTGTGGCCCTACCTACAGGCACAACAGCACTGGGGATCTGTGCTTTCCCAGAGACGGAACATCTCACGGGGCTCAGTCTCGGCAAGCCTCTTTGTGAAAAGGCGAACGGTCGGATCCTTGTCCCCCGAGGAAGGGCCCAGCCCTGAAAGCTCTTGCTGCTCTTCACCGTCCCTTGGCACCCTACCTACAGGCACAACAGCACTGGGGATCTGTGCTTTCCCAGAGACGGAACATCTCACGGGGCTCAGTCTCGGCAAGCCTCTTTCTGAAAAGGCGAACGGTCGGATCCTTCTCCCACGAGGAAGGGCCCAGCCCTGAAAGCTCTTGCTGCTCTTCACCGCCCCTTGGCACCCTACCTACAGGCACAACAGCACTGGGGATCTGTGCTTTCCCAGAGACGGAATATCTCACGGCGCTCAGTCTCGGCAAGCCTCTTTCTGAAAAGACGAACGGTGCGATCCATCTCCCCCGAGGAAGGGCGCAGCCCTGAAAGCTCTTGCTGCTCTTCACCGTCCCTTGGGTCCTACCTACAGGCACAACAGCAGTGGGGATCTGTGCTTTCCCAGAGACGGAACATCTCACGGGGCTCAGTCTCGGCAAGCCTCTTTCTGAAAAGGTGAACGGTCGGATCCTTCTCCCACGACGAAGGGCCCAGCCCTGAAAGCTCTTGCTGCTCTTCACCGCCCCTTGGCACCCTACCTACAGGCACAACAGCACTGGGGATCTGTGCTTTCCCAGAGACGGAACATCTCACGGGGCTCAGTCTCGGCAAGCCTCTTTCTGAAAAGGCGAACGGTCGGATCCTTCTCCCACGAGGAAGGGCCCAGCCCTGAAAGCTCTTGCTGCTCTTCACCGTCCCTTGGCACCCTACCTACAGGCACAACAGCACTGGGCATCCGTGCTTTCGCAGAGACGGAACATCTCGTGGCGCTACGCCTCGGCAGAGCCTCTTTTTTTTGGAAAAGGCGAACGGTCGGATCCTTCTCCCACGACGAAGGGACCAGCCCTGAAAGCTCTTGCTGCTCTTCACCGCCCCTTGGCACCCTACCTACAGGCACAACAGCACTGGGGATCTGTGCTTTCCCAGAGACGGAACATCTCACGGGGCTCAGTCTCGGCAAGCCTCTTTCTGAAAAGGCGAACGGTCGGATACTTGTCCCACGAGGAAGGGCCCAGCCCTGAAAGCTCTTGCTGCTCTTCACCGTCCCTTGGCACCCTACCTACAGGCACAACAGCACTGGGGATCTGTGCTTTCCCAGAGACGGAACATCTCACGGGGCTCAGTCTCGGCAAGCCTCTTTCTGAAAAGGCGAACGGTCGGATCCTTCTCCCACGAGGAAGGGCCCAGCCCTGAAAGCTCTTACTGCTCTTCACCGCCCCTTGGCACCCTACCTACAGGCACAACAGCACTGGGGATCTGTGCTTTCCCAGAGACGGAACATCTCACGGGTCTCAGTCTCGGCAAGCCTCTTTCTGAAAAGGCGAACGGTCGGATACTTGTCCCCCGAGGAAGGGCCCAGCCCTGAAAGCTCTTGCTGCTCTTCACCGTCCCTTGGCACCCTACCTACAGGCACAACAGCACTGGGGATCTGTGCTTTCCCAGAGACGGAACATCTCACGGGGCTCAGTCTCGGCAAGCCTCTTTCTGAAAAGGCGAACGGTCGGATCCTTCTCCCACGAGGAAGGGCCCAGCCCTGAAAGCTCTTGCTGCTCTTCACCGCCCCTTGGCACCCTACCTACAGGCACAACAGCACTGGGGATCTGTGCTTTCCCAGAGACGGAACATCTCACGGGGCTCAGTCTCGGCAAGCCTCTTTCTGAAAAGGCGAACGGTCGGATCCTTGTCCCACGAGGAAGGGCCCAGCCCTGAAAGCTCTTGCTGCTCTTCACCGTCCCTTGTGGCCCTACCTACAGGCACAACAGCACTGGGCATCCGTGCTTTCGCAGAGACGGAACATCTCGTGGCGCTACGCCTCGGCAGAGCCTCTTTTTTTTGGAAAAGGCGAACGGTCGGATCCTTCTCCCACGACGAAGGGCCCAGCCCTGAAAGCTCTTGCTGCTCTTCACCGTCCCTTGTGGCCCTACCTACAGGCACAACAGCACTGGGGATCTGTGCTTTCCCAGAGACGGAACATCTCACGGGGCTCAGTCTCGGCAAGCCTCTTTCTGAAAAGGCGAACGGTCGGATCCTTCTCCCACGAGGAAGGGCCCAGCCCTGAAAGCTCTTGCTGCTCTTCACCGCCCCTTGGCACCCTACCTACAGGCACAACAGCACTGGGGATCTGTGCTTTCCCAGAGACGGAATATCTCACGGCGCTCAGTCTCGGCAAGCCTCTTTCTGAAAAGACGAACGGTGCGATCCATCTCCCCCGAGGAAGGGCCCAGCCCTGAAAGCTCTTGCTGCTCTTCACCGTCCCTTGGCACCCTACCTACAGGCACAACAGCACTGGGGATCTGTGCTTTCCCAGAGACGGAATATCTCACGGCGCTCAGTCTCGGCAAGCCTCTTTCTGAAAAGGCGAACGGTCGGATCCTTCTCCCACGAGGAAGGGCCCAGCCCTGAAAGCTCTTGCTGCTCTTCACCGCCCCTTGGCACCCTACCTACAGGCACAACAGCACTGGGGATCTGTGCTTTCCCAGAGACGGAACATCTCACGGGGCTCAGTCTCGGCAAGCCTCTTTCTGAAAAGGCGAACGGTGCGATCCATCTCCCCCGAGGAAGGGCCCAGCCCTGAAAGCTCTTGCTGCTCTTCACCGTCCCTTGGCACCCTACCTACAGGCACAACAGCACTGGGGATCTGTGCTTTCCCAGAGACGGAACATCTCACGGGGCTCAGTCTCGGCAAGACTCTTTCTGAAAAGGCGAACGGTCAGATCCTTCTCCCCCGAGGAAGGGCCCAGCCCTGAAAGCTCTTGCTGCTCTTCACCGCCCCTTGGCACCCTACCTACAGGCACAACAGCACTGGGGATCTGTGCTTTCCCAGAGACGGAACATCTCACGGGGCTCAGTCTCGGCAAGCCTCTTTCTGAAAAGGCGAACGGTCGGATACTTGTCCCACGAGGAAGGGCCCAGCCCTGAAAGCTCTTGCTGCTCTTCACCGTCCCTTGTGGCCCTACCTACAGGCACAACAGCACTGGGCATCCGTGCTTTCGCAGAGACGGAACATCTCGTGGCGTTACGCCTCGGCAGAGCCTCTTTTTTTTGGAAAAGGCGAACGGTCGGATCCTTGTCCCACGAGGAAGGGCCCAGCCCTGAAAGCTCTTGCTGCTCTTCACTGTCCCTTGGCACCCTACCTACAGGCACAACAGCACTGGGGATCTGTGCTTTCCCAGAGACGGAACATCTCACGGGGCTCAGTCTCGGCAAGCCTCTTTCTGAAAAGGTGAACGGTCGGATCCTTCTCCCACGAGGAAGGGCCCAGCCCTGAAACCTCTTGCTGCTCTTCACCGCCCCTTGGCACCCTACCTACAGGCACAACAGCACTGGGGATCTGTGCTTTCCCAGAGACGGAACATCTCACGGGGCTCAGTCTCGGCAAGCCTCTTTCTGAAAAGGCGAACGGTCGGATCCTTCTCCCACGAGGAAGGGCCCAGCCCTGAAAGCTCTTGCTGCTCTTCACCGTCCCTTGGCACCCTACCTACAGGCACAACAGCACTGGGGATCTGTGCTTTCGCAGAGACGGAATATCTCACGGCGCTTAATCTCGGCAAGCCTCTTTCTGAAAAGGCGAACGGTCGGATACTTGTCCCACGAGGAAGGGCCCAGCCCTGAAAGCTCTTGCTGCTCTTCACCGTCCCTTGGCACCCTACCTACAGGCACAACAGCACTGGGGATCTGTGCTTTCCCAGAGACGGAACATCTCACGGGGCTCAGTCTCGGCAAGCCTCTTTCTGAAAAGGCGAACTGTCGGATACTTGTCCCACGAGGAAGGGCCCAGCCCTGAAAGCTCTTGCTGCTCTTCACCGTCCCTTGGCACCCTACCTACAGGCACAACAGCACTGGGGATCTGTGCTTTCCCAGAGACGGAACATCTCACGGGGCTCAGTCTCGGCAAGCCTCTTTCTGAAAAGACGAACGGTGCGATCCATCTCCCCAGAGGAAGGGCCCAGCCCTGAAAGCTCTTGCTGCTCTTCACCGCCCCTTGGCACCCTACCTACAGGCACAACAGCACTGGGGATCTGTGCTTTCCCAGAGACGGAATATCTCACGGCGCTCAGTCTCGGCAAGCCTCTTTCTGAAAAGGCGAACGGTCGGATCCTTCTCCCACGAGGAAGGGCCCAGCCCTGAAAGCTCTTGCTGCTCTTCACCGCCCCTTGGCACCCTACCTACAGGCACAACAGCACTGGGGATCTGTGCTTTCCCAGAGACGGAATATCTCACGGCGCTCAGTCTCGGCAAGCCTCTTTCTGAAAAGGCGAACGGTGCGATCCATCTCCCCCGAGGAAGGGCCCAGCCCTGAAAGCTCTTGCTGCTCTTCACCGTCCCTTGGCACCCTACCTACAGGCACAACAGCACTGGGGATCTGTGCTTTCCCAGAGACGGAACATCTCACGGGGCTCAGTCTCGGCAAGCCTCTTTCTGAAAAGGTGAACGGTCGGATCCTTCTCCCACGAGGAAGGGCCCAGCCCTGAAACCTCTTGCTGCTCTTCACCGCCCCTTGGCACCCTACCTACAGGCACAACAGCACTGGGGATCTGTGCTTTCCCAGAGACGGAACATCTCACGGGGCTCAGTCTCGGCAAGCCTCTTTCTGAAAAGGCGAACGGTCGGATCCTTCTCCCACGAGGAAGGGCCCAGCCCTGAAAGCTCTTGCTGCTCTTCACCGTCCCTTGGCACCCTACCTACAGGCACAACAGCACTGGGGATCTGTGCTTTCGCAGAGACGGAATATCTCACGGCGCTTAATCTCGGCAAGCCTCTTTCTGAAAAGACGAACGGTCGGATACTTGTCCCACGAGGAAGGGCCCAGCCCTGAAAGCTCTTGCTGCTCTTCACCGTCCCTTGGCACCCTACCTACAGGCACAACAGCACTGGGGATCTGTGCTTTCCCAGAGACGGAACATCTCACGGCGCTCAGTCTCGGCAAGCCTCTTTCTGAAAAGACGAACGGTGCGATCCATCTCCCCCGAGGAAGGGCCCAGCCCTGAAAGCTCTTGCTGCTCTTCACCGCCCCTTGGCACCCTACCTACAGGCACAACAGCACTGGGGATCTGTGCTTTCCCAGAGACGGAATATCTCACGGCGCTCAGTCTCGGCAAGCCTCTTTCTGAAAAGGCGAACGGTCGGATCCTTCTCCCACGAGGAAGGGCCCAGCCCTGAAAGCTCTTGCTGCTCTTCACCGCCCCTTGGCACCCTACCTACAGGCACAACAGCACTGGGGATCTGTGCTTTCCCAGAGACGGAATATCTCACGGCGCTCAGTCTCGGCAAGCCTCTTTCTGAAAAGGCGAACGGTGCGATCCATCTCCCCCGAGGAAGGGCCCAGCCCTGAAAGCTCTTGCTGCTCTTCACCGTCCCTTGGCACCCTACCTACAGGCACAACAGCACTGGGGATCTGTGCTTTCCCAGAGACGGAACATCTCACGGGGCTCAGTCTCGGCAAGCCTCTTTCTGAAAAGGCGAACGGTCGGATACTTGTCCCACGAGGAAGGGCCCAGCCCTGAAAGCTCTTGCTGCTCTTCACCGCCCCTTGGCACCCTACCTACAGGCACAACAGCACTGGGGATCTGTGCTTTCCCAGAGACGGAACATCTCACGGGGCTCAGTCTCGGCAAGCCTCTTTCTGAAAAGGCGAACGGTCTGACCCTTCTCCCACGAGGAAGGGCCCAGCCCTGAAAGCTCTTGCTGCTCTTCACCGTCCCTTGTGGCCCTACCTACAGGCACAACAGCACTGGGCATCCGTGCTTTCGCAGAGACGGAACATCTCGTGGCGCTACGCCTCGGCAGAGCCTCTTTTTTTTGGAAAAGGCGAACGGTCGGATCCTTGTCCCACGAGGAAGGGCCCAGCCCTGAAAGCTCTTGCTGCTCTTCACCGTCCCTTGGCACCCTACCTACAGGCACAACAGCACTGGGGATCTGTGCTTTCCCAGAGATGGAATATCTCATGGCGCTCAGTCTCGGCAAGCCTCTTTCTGAAAAGACGAACGGTGCGATCCATCTCCCCCGAGGAAGGGCCCAGCCCTGAAAGCTCTTGCTGCTCTTCACCGTCCCTTGTGGCCCTACCTACAGGCACAACAGCACTGGGGATCTGTGCTTTCCCAGAGACGGAACATCTCACGGGCCTCAGTCTCGGCAAGCCTCTTTCTGAAAAGGCGAACGGTCGGATACTTGTCCCACGAGGAAGGGCCCAGCCCTGAAAGCTCTTGCTGCTCTTCACCGCCCCTTGGCACCCTACCTACAGGCACAACAGCACTGGGGATCTGTGCTTTCCCAGAGACGGAACATCTCACGGGGCTCAGTCTCGGCAAGCCTCTTTCTGAAAAGAAGAACGGTCGGATCCTTCTCCCACGAGGAAGGGCCCAGCCCTGAAAGCTCTTGCTGCTCTTCACCGCCCCTTGGCACCCTACCTACAGGCACAACAGCACTGGGGATCTGTGCTTTCCCAGAGACGGAACATCTCACGGGGCTCAGTCTCGGCAAGCCTCTTTCTGAAAAGACGAACGGTGCGATCCATCTCCCCCGAGGAAGGGCCCAGCCCTGAAAGCTCTTGCTGCTCTTCACCGCCCCTTGGCACCTTACCTACAGGCACAACAGCACTGGGGATCTGTGCTTTCCCAGAGACGGAACATCTCACGGGGCTCAGTCTCGGCAAGCCTCTTTTTGAAAAGACGAACGGTGCGATCCATCTCCCCCGAGGAAGGGCCCAGCCCTGAAAGCTCTTGCTGCTCTTCACCGTCCCTTGGCACCCTACCTACAGGCACAACAGCAGTGGGGATCTGTGCTTTCCCAGAGACGGAACATCTCACGGGCCTCAGTCTCGGCAAGCCTCTTTCTGAAAAGGCGAACGGTCGGATCCTTGTCCCACAAGGAAGGGCCCAGCCCTGAAAGCTCTTGCTGCTCTTCACCGTCCCTTGTGGCCCTACCTACAGGCACAACAGCACTGGGGATCTGTGCTTTCCCAGAGACGGAACATCTCACGGGGCTCAGTCTCGGCAAGCCTCTTTCTGAAAAGGCGAACGGTCGGATCCTTCTCCCACGAGGAAGGGCCCAGCCCTGAAAGCTCTTGCTGCTCTTCACCGCCCCTTGGCACCCTACCTACAGGCACAACAGCACTGGGGATCTGTGCTTTCCCAGAGACGGAATATCTCACGGCGCTCAGTCTCGGCAAGCCTCTTTCTGAAAAGACGAACGGTGCGATCCATCTCCCCCGAGGAAGGGCCCAGCCCTGAAAGCTCTTGCTGCTCTTCACCGTCCCTTGGCACCCTACCTACAGGCACAACAGCACTGGGGATCTGTGCTTTCCCAGAGACGGAATATCTCACGGCGCTCAGTCTCGGCAAGCCTCTTTCTGAAAAGGCGAACGGTCGGATCCTTCTCCCACGAGGAAGGGCCCAGCCCTGAAAGCTCTTGCTGCTCTTCACCGCCCCTTGGCACCCTACCTACAGGCACAACAGCACTGGGGATCTGTGCTTTCCCAGAGACGGAATATCTCACGGCGCTCAGTCTCGGCAAGCCTCTTTCTGAAAAGGCGAACGGTGCGATCCATCTCCCCCGAGGAAGGGCCCAGCCCTGAAAGCTCTTGCTGCTCTTCACCGTCCCTTGGCACCCTACCTACAGGCACAACAGCACTGGGGATCTGTGCTTTCCCAGAGACGGAACATCTCACGGGGCTCAGTCTCGGCAAGCCTCTTTCTGAAAAGGCGAACGGTCGGATCCTTCTCCCACGAGGAAGGGCCCAGCCCTGAAAGCTCTTGCTGCTCTTCACCGCCCCTTGGCACCCTACCTACAGGCACAACAGCACTGGGGATCTGTGCTTTCCCAGAGACGGAACATCTCACGGGGCTCAGTCTCGGCAAGCCTCTTTCTGAAAAGGCGAACGGTCGGATACTTGTCCCACGAGGAAGGGCCCAGCCCTGAAAGCTCTTGCTGCTCTTCACCGTCCCTTGTGGCCCTACCTACAGGCACAACAGAACTGGGCATCCGTGCTTTCGCAGAGACGGAACATCTCGTGGCGTTACGCCTCGGCAGAGCCTCTTTTTTTTGGAAAAGGCGAACGGTCGGATCCTTGTCCCACGAGGAAGGGCCCAGCCCTGAAAGCTCTTGCTGCTCTTCACTGTCCCTTGGCACCCTACCTACAGGCACAACAGCACTGGGGATCTGTGCTTTCCCAGAGACGGAACATCTCACGGGGCTGAGTCTCGGCAAGCCTCTTTCTGAAAAGGTGAACGGTCGGATCCTTCTCCCACGGGGAAGGGCCCAGCCCTGAAAGCTCTTGCTGCTCTTCACCGCCCCTTGGCACCCTACCTACAGGCACAACAGCACTGGGGATCTGTGCTTTCCCAGAGACGGAACATCTCACGGGGCTCAGTCTCGGCAAGCCTCTTTCTGAAAAGGCGAACGGTCGGATACTTGTCCCCCGAGGAAGGGCCCAGCCCTGAAAGCTCTTGCTGCTCTTCACCGTCCCTTGGCACCCTACCTACAGGCACAACAGCACTGGGGATCTGTGCTTTCCCAGAGACGGAACATCTCACGGGGCTCAGTCTCGGCAAGCCTCTTTCTGAAAAGGCGAACGGTCGGATCCTTCTCCCACGAGGAAGGGCCCAGCCCTGAAAGCTCTTGCTGCTCTTCACCGTCCCTTGGCACCCTACCTACAGGCACAACAGCACTGGGGATCTGTGCTTTCCCAGAGACGGAACATCTCACGGGGCTCAGTCTCGGCAAGCCTCTTTCTGAAAAGGCGAACGGTCGGATCCTTCTCCCACGAGGAAGGGCCCAGCCCTGAAAGCTCTTGCTGCTCTTCACCGTCCCTTGGCACCCTACCTACAGGCACAACAGCACTGGGGATCCGTGCTTTCGCAGAGACGGAATATCTCACGGCGCTCAGTCTCGGCAAGCCTCTTTCTGAAAAGACGAACGGTCGGATACTTGTCCCACGAGGAAGGGCCCAGCCCTGAAAGCTCTTGCTGCTCTTCACCGTCCCTTGTGGCCCTACCTACAGGCACAACAGCACTGGGGATCTGTGCTTTCCCAGAGACGGAACATCTCACGGGGCTCAGTCTCGGCAAGCCTCTTTCTGAAAAGACGAACGGTGCGATCCATCTCCCCCGAGGAAGGGCCCAGCCCTGAAAGCTCTTGCTGCTCTTCACCGCCCCTTGGCACCTTACCTACAGGCACAACAGCACTGGGGATCTGTGCTTTCCCAGAGACGGAACATCTCACGGGGCTCAGTCTCGGCAAGCCTCTTTCTGAAAAGGCGAACGGTCGGATCCTTGTCCCACGAGGAAGGGCCCAGCCCTGAAAGCTCTTGCTGCTCTTCACCGTCCCTTGGCACCCTACCTACAGGCACAACAGCACTGGGGATCTGTGCTTTCCCAGAGACGGAACATCTCACGGGGCTCAGTCTCGGCAAGCCTCTTTCTGAAAAGGCGAACGGTCGGATCCTTCTCCCCCGAGGAAGGGCCCAGCCCTGAAAGCTCTTGCTGCTCTTCACCGCCCCTTGGCACCCTACCTACAGGCACAACAGCACTGGGGATCTGTGCTTTCCCAGAGACGGAACATCTCACGGGGCTCAGTCTCGGCAAGCCTCTTTCTGAAAAGACGAACGGTGCGATCCATCTCCCCCGAGGAAGGGCCCAGCCCTGAAAGCTCTTGCTGCTCTTCACCGCCCCTTGGCACCCTACCTACAGGCACAACAGCACTGGGGATCTGTGCTTTCCCAGAGACGGAATATCTCACGGCGCTCAGTCTCGGCAAGCCTCTTTCTGAAAAGGCGAACGGTGCGATCCATCTCCCCCGAGGAAGGGCCCAGCCCTGAAAGCTCTTGCTGCTCTTCACCGTCCCTTGGCACCCTACCTACAGGCACAACAGCAGTGGGGATCTGTGCTTTCCCAGAGACGGAACATCTCACGGGGCTCAGTCTCGGCAAGCCTCTTTCTGAAAAGGCGAACGGTCGGATCCTTCTCCCACGAGGAAGGGCCCAGCCCTGAAAGCTCTTGCTGCTCTTCACCGTCCCTTGGCACCCTACCTACAGGCACAACAGCACTGGGGATCTGTGCTTTCCCAGAGACGGAACATCTCACGGGGCTCAGTCTCGGCAAGCCTCTTTCTGAAAAGGCGAACGGTGCGATCCATCTCCCCCGAGGAAGGGCCCAGCCCTGAAAGCTCTTGCTGCTCTTCACTGTCCCTTGGCACCCTACCTACAGGCACAACAGCACTGGGGATCTGTGCTTTCCCAGAGACGGAACATCTCACGGGGCTCAGTCTCGGCAAGCCTCTTTCTGAAAAGGCGAACGGTCGGATCCTTCTCCCACGAGGAAGGGCCCAGCCCTGAAAGCTCTTGCTGCTCTTCACCGCCCCTTGGCACCCTACCTACAGGCACAACAGCACTGGGGATCTGTGCTTTCCCAGAGACGGAACATCTCACGGGGCTCAGTCTCGGCAAGCCTCTTTCTGAAAAGAAGAACGGTCGGATCCTTCTCCCACGAGGAAGGGCCCAGCCCTGAAAGCTCTTGCTGCTCTTCACCGTCCCTTGTGGCCCTACCTACAGGCACAACAGCACTGGGGATCTGTGCTTTCCCAGAGACGGAACATCTCACGGGGCTCAGTCTCGGCAAGCCTCTTTCTGAAAAGACGAACGGTGCGATCCATCTCCCCCGAGGAAGGGCCCAGCCCTGAAAGCTCTTGCTGCTCTTCACCGCCCCTTGGCACCCTACCTACAGGCACAACAGCACTGGGGATCTGTGCTTTCCCAGAGACGGAATATCTCACGGCGCTCAGTCTCGGCAAGCCTCTTTCTGAAAAGGCGAACGGTCGGATCCTTCTCCCACGAGGAAGGGCCCAGCCCTGAAAGCTCTTGCTGCTCTTCACCGCCCCTTGGCACCCTACCTACAGGCACAACAGCACTGGGGATCTGTGCTTTCCCAGAGACGGAACATAACACGGGGCTCAGTCTCGGCAAGCCTCTTTCTGAAAAGGCGAACGGTCGGATCCTTCTCCCACGAGGAAGGGCCCAGCCCTGAAAGCTCTTGCTGCTCTTCACCGCCCCTTGGCACCCTACCTACAGGCACAACAGCACTGGGGATCTGTGCTTTCCCAGAGACGGAATATCTCACGGCGCTCAGTCTCGGCAAGCCTCTTTCTGAAAAGGCGAACGGTGCGATCTATCTCCCCCGAGGAAGGGCCCAGCCCTGAAAGCTCTTGCTGCTCTTCACCGCCCCTTGGCACCCTACCTACAGGCACAACAGCACTGGGGATCTGTGCTTTCCCAGAGACGGAACATCTCACGGGGCTCAGTCTCGGCAAGCCTCTTTCTGAAAAGGCGAACAGTCGGATCCTTCTCCCCCGAGGAAGGGCCCAGCCCTGAAAGCTCTTGCTGCTCTTCACCGCCCCTTGGCACCCTACCTACAGGCACAACAGCACTGGGGATCTGTGCTTTCCCAGAGACGGAACATCTCACGGGGCTCAGTCTCGGCAAGCCTCTTTCTGAAAAGGCGAACGGTCGGATACTTGTCCCACGAGGAAGGGCCCAGCCCTGAAAGCTCTTGCTGCTCTTCACCGTCCCTTGTGGCCCTACCTACAGGCACAACAGCACTGGGCATCCGTGCTTTCGCAGAGACGGAACATCTTGTGGCGTTACGCCTCGGCAGAGCCTCTTTTTTTTGGAAAAGGCGAACGGTCGGATCCTTCTCCCACGAGGAAGGGCCCAGCCCTGAAAGCTCTTGCTGCTCTTCACTGTCCCTTGGCACCCTACCTACAGGCACAACAGCACTGGGGATCTGTGCTTTCCCAGAGACGGAACATCTCACGGGGCTCAGTCTCGGCAAGCCTCTTTCTGAAAAGGTGAACGGTCGGATCCTTCTCCCACGAGGAAGGGCCCAGCCCTGAAAGCTCTTGCTGCTCTTCACCGCCCCTTGGCACCCTACCTACAGGCACAACAGCACTGGGGATCTGTGCTTTCCCAGAGACGGAACATCTCACGGGGCTCAGTCTCGGCAAGCCTCTTTCTGAAAAGGCGAACGGTCGGATACTTGTCCCCCGAGGAAGGGCCCAGCCCTGAAAGCTCTTGCTGCTCTTCACCGTCCCTTGGCACCCTACCTACAGGCACAACAGCACTGGGGATCTGTGCTTTCCCAGAGACGGAACATCTCACGGGGCTACGCCTCGGCAAGCCTCTTTCTGAAAAGGCGAACGGTCGGATCCTTCTCCCACGAGGAAGGGCCCAGCCCTGAAAGCTCTTGCTGCTCTTCACCGTCCCTTGGCACCCTACCTACAGGCACAACAGCACTGGGGATCTGTGCTTTCCCAGAGACGGAACATCTCACGGCGCTCAGTCTCGGCAAGCCTCTTTCTGAAAAGACGAACGGTGCGATCCATCTCCCCCGAGGAAGGGCCCAGCCCTGAAAGCTCTTGCTGCTCTTCACCACCCCTTCGCACCCTACCTACAGGCACAACAGCACTGGGGATCTGTGCTTTCCCAGAGACGGAATATCTCACGGCGCTCAGTCTCGGCAAACCTCTTTCTGAAAAGGCGAACGGTCGGATCCTTCTCCCACGAGGAAGGGCCCAGCCCTGAAAGCTCTTGCTGCTCTTCACCGTCCCTTGGCACCCTACCTACAGGCACAACAGCACTGGGGATCTGTGCTTTCCCAGAGACGGAATATCTCACGGCGCTCAGTCTCGGCAAGTCTCTTTCTGAAAAGGCGAACGGTGCGATCCATCTCCCCCGAGGAAGGGCCCAGCCCTGAAAGCTCTTGCTGCTCTTCACCGTCCCTTGGCACCCTACCTACAGGCACAACAGCACTGGGGATCTGTGCTTTCCCAGAGACGGAACATCTCACGGGGCTCAGTCTCGGCAAGCCTCTTTCTGAAAAGGCGAACGGTCGGATCCATCTCCCCCGAGGAAGGGCCCAGCCCTGAAAGCTCTTGCTGCTCTTCACCGCCCCTTGGCACCCTACCTACAGGCACAACAGCACTGGGCATCCGTGCTTTCCCAGAGACGGAACATCTCACGGGGCTCAGTCTCGGCAAGCCTCTTTCTGAAAAGGCGAACGGTCGGATACTTGTCCCACGAGGAAGGGCCCAGCCCTGAAAGCTCTTGCTGCTCTTCACCGTCCCTTGTGGCCCTACCTACAGGCACAACAGCACTGGGCATCCGTGCTTTCGCAGAGACGGAACATCTCGTGGCGCTACGCCTCGGCAGAGCCTCTTTTTTTTGGAAAAGGCGAACGGTCGGATCCTTCTCCCACGAGGAAGGGCCCAGCCCTGAAAGCTCTTGCTGCTCTTCACTGTCCCTTGGCACCCTACCTACAGGCACAACAGCACTGGGGATCTGTGCTTTCCCACAGACGGAACATCTCACGGGGCTGAGTCTCGGCAAGCCTCTTTCTGAAAAGGCGAACGGTCGGATCCTTCTCCCACGAGGAAGGGCCCAGCCCTGAAAGCTCTTGCTGCTCTTCACCGCCCCTTGGCACCCTACCTACAGGCACAACAGCACTGGGGATCTGTGCTTTCCCAGAGACGGAACATCTCACGGGGCTCAGTCTCGGCAAGCCTCTTTCTGAAAAGGCGAACGGTCGGATACTTGTCCCCCGAGGAAGGGCCCAGCCCTGAAAGCTCTTGCTGCTCTTCACCGTCCCTTGGCACCCTACCTACAGGCACAACAGCACTGGGGATCTGTGCTTTCCCAGAGACGGAACATCTCACGGGGCTCAGTCTCGGCAAGCCTCTTTCTGAAAAGGCGAACGGTCGGATACTTGTCCCACGAGGAAGGGCCCAGCCCTGAAAGCTCTTGCTGCTCTTCACCGTCCCTTGGCACCCTACCTACAGGCACAACAGCACTGGGGATCTGTGCTTTCCCAGAGACGGAACATCTCACGGGGCTCAGTCTCGGCAAGCCTCTTTCTGAAAAGACGAACGGTGCGATCCATCTCCCCCGAGGAAGGGCCCAGCCCTGAAAGCTCTTGCTGCTCTTCACCGCCCCTTGGCACCCTACCTACAGGCACAACAGCACTGGGGATCTGTGCTTTCCCAGAGACGGAATATCTCACGGGGCTCAGTCTCGGCAAGCCTCTTTCTGAAAAGACGAACGGTGCGATCCATCTCCCCCGAGGAAGGGCCCAGCCCTGAAAGCTCTTGCTGCTCTTCACCGCCCCTTGGCACCCTACCTACAGGCACAACAGCACTGGGGATCTGTGCTTTCCCAGAGACGGAACATCTCACGGCGCTCAGTCTCGGCAAGCCTCTTTCTGAAAAGGCGAACGGTCGGATCCTTGTCCCACGAGGAAGGGCCCAGCCCTGAAAGCTCTTGCTGCTCTTCACCGTCCCTTGGCACCCTACCTACAGGCACAACAGCACTGGGGATCTGTGCTTTCCCAGAGACGGAACATCTCACGGGGCTCAGTCTCGGCAAGCCTCTTTCTGAAAAGGCGAACGGTCGGATCCTTGTCCCACGAGGAAGGGCCCAGCCCTGAAAGCTCTTGCTGCTCTTCACCGCCCCTTGGCACCCTACCTACAGGCACAACAGCACTGGGGATCTGTGCTTTCCCAGAGACGGAACATCTCACGGGGCTCAGTCTCGGCAAGCCTCTTTCTGAAAAGGCGAACGGTCGGATCCTTCTCCCCCGAGGAAGGGCCCAGCCCTGAAAGCTCTTGCTGCTCTTCACCGCCCCTTGGCACCCTACCTACAGGCACAACAGCACTGGGCATCCGTGCTTTCCCAGAGACGGAACATCTCACGGGGCTCAGTCTCGGCAAGCCTCTTTCTGAAAAGGCGAACGGTCGGATACTTGTCCCACGAGGAAGGGCCCAGCCCTGAAAGCTCTTGCTGCTCTTCACCGTCCCTTGTGGCCCTACCTACAGGCACAACAGCACTGGGCATCCGTGCTTTCGCAGAGACGGAACATCTCGTGGCGCTACGCCTCGGCAGAGCCTCTTTTTTTTGGAAAAGGCGAACGGTCGGATCCTTCTCCCACGAGGAAGGGCCCAGCCCTGAAAGCTCTTGCTGCTCTTCACTGTCCCTTGGCACCCTACCTACAGGCACAACAGCACTGGGGATCTGTGCTTTCCCACAGACGGAACATCTCACGGGGCTGAGTCTCGGCAAGCCTCTTTCTGAAAAGGCGAACGGTCGGATCCTTCTCCCACGAGGAAGGGCCCAGCCCTGAAAGCTCTTGCTGCTCTTCACCGCCCCTTGGCACCCTACCTACAGGCACAACAGCACTGGGGATCTGTGCTTTCCCAGAGACGGAACATCTCACGGGGCTCAGTCTCGGCAAGCCTCTTTCTGAAAAGGCGAACGGTCGGATCCTTCTCCCACGAGGAAGGGCCCAGCCCTGAAAGCTCTTGCTGCTCTTCACCGTCCCTTGGCACCCTACCTACAGGCACAACAGCACTGGGGATCTGTGCTTTCCCAGAGACGGAACATCTCACGGGGCTCAGTCTCGGCAAGCCTCTTTCTGAAAAGGCGAACGGTCGGATACTTGTCCCACGAGGAAGGGCCCAGCCCTGAAAGCTCTTGCTGCTCTTCACCGTCCCTTGGCACCCTACCTACAGGCACAACAGCACTGGGGATCTGTGCTTTCCCAGAGACGGAACATCTCACGGGGCTCAGTCTCGGCAAGCCTCTTTCTGAAAAGACGAACGGTGCGATCCATCTCCCCAGAGGAAGGGCCCAGCCCTGAAAGCTCTTGCTGCTCTTCACCGCCCCTTGGCACCCTACCTACAGGCACAACAGCACTGGGGATCTGTGCTTTCCCAGAGACGGAATATCTCACGGGGCTCAGTCTCGGCAAGCCTCTTTCTGAAAAGACGAACGGTGCGATCCATCTCCCCCGAGGAAGGGCCCAGCCCTGAAAGCTCTTGCTGCTCTTCACCGCCCCTTGGCACCCTACCTACAGGCACAACAGCACTGGGGATCTGTGCTTTCCCAGAAACGGAATATCTCACGGCGCTCAGTCTTAGCAAGCCTCTTTCTGAAAAGGCGAACGGTCGGATCCTTCTCCCACGAGGAAGGGCCCAGCCCTGAAAGCTCTTGCTGCTCTTCACCGCCCCTTGGCACCCTACCTACAGGCACAACAGCACTGGGGATCTGTGCTTTCCCAGAGACGGAACATCTCACGGCGCTCAGTCTCGGCAAGCCTCTTTCTGAAAAGGCGAACGGTCGGATCCTTGTCCCACGAGGAAGGGCCCAGCCCTGAAAGCTCTTGCTGCTCTTCACCGTCCCTTGGCACCCTACCTACAGGCACAACAGCACTGGGGATCTGTGCTTTCCCAGAGACGGAACATCTCACGGGGCTCAGTCTCGGCAAGCCTCTTTCTGAAAAGGCGAACGGTCGGATACTTGTCCCCCGAGGAAGGGCCCAGCCCTGAAAGCTCTTGCTGCTCTTCACCGTCCCTTGTGGCCCTACCTACAGGCACAACAGCACTGGGCATCCGTGCTTTCGCAGAGACGGAACATCTCGTGGCGTTACGCCTCAGCAGAGCCTCTTTTTTTTGGAAAAGGCGAACGGTCGGATCCTTCTCCCACGAGGAAGGGCCCAGCCCTGAAAGCTCTTGCTGCTCTTCACTGTCCCTTGGCACCCTACCTACAGGCACAACAGCACTGGGGATCTGTGCTTTCCCAGAGACGGAACATCTCACGGGGCTCAGTCTCGGCAAGCCTCTTTCTGAAAAGGCGAACGGTCGGATACTTGTCCCACGAGGAAGGGCCCAGCCCTGAAAGCTCTTGCTGCTCTTCACCGCCCCTTGGCACCCTACCTACAGGCACAACAGCACTGGGGATCTGTGCTTTCCCAGAGACGGAATATCTCACGGCGCTCAGTCTCGGCAAGCCTCTTTCTGAAAAGGCGAACGGTGCGATCCATCTCCCCCGAGGAAGGGCCCAGCCCTGAAAGCTCTTGCTGCTCTTCACCGTCCCTTGGCACCCTACCTACAGGCACAACAGCACTGGGGATCTGTGCTTTCCCAGAGACGGAACATCTCACGGGCCTCAGTCTCGGCAAGCCTCTTTCTGAAAAGGCGAACGGTCGGATACTTGTCCCACGAGGAAGGGCCCAGCCCTGAAAGCTCTTGCTGCTCTTCACCGTCCCTTGGCACCCTACCTACAGGCACAACAGCACTGGGGATCTGTGCTTTCCCAGAGACGGAATATCTCACGGGGCTCAGTCTCGGCAAGCCTCTTTCTGAAAAGACGAACGGTCGGATCCATCTCCCCCGAGGAAGGGCCCAGCCCTGAAAGCTCTTGCTGCTCTTCACCGTCCCTTGTGGCCCTACCTACAGGCACAACAGCAGTGGGGATCTGTGCTTTCCCAGAGACGGAACATCTCACGGGGCTCAGTCTCGGCAAGCCTCTTTCTGAAAAGGTGAACGGTCGGATCCTTCTCCCACGAGGAAGGGCCAGGCCCTGAAAGCTCTTGCTGCTCTTCACCGCCCCTTGGCACCCTACGTACAGGCACAACAGCACTGGGGATCTGTGCTTTCCCAGAGACGGAACATCTCACGGGGCTCAGTCTCGGCAAGCCTCTTTCTGAAAAGACGAACGGTGCGATCCATCTCCCCCGAGGAAGGGCCCAGCCCTGAAAGCTCTTGCTGCTCTTCACCGTCCCTTGGCACCCTACCTACAGGCACAACAGCACTGGGGATCTGTGCTTTCCCAGAGACGGAACATCTCACGGGGCTCAGTCTTGGCAAGCCTCTTTCTGAAAAGGCGAACGGTCGGATCCTTCTCCCACGAGGAAGGGCCCAGCCCTGAAAGCTCTTGCTGCTCTTCACCGTCCCTTGTGGCCCTACCTACAGGCACAACAGCACTGGGCATCCGTGCTTTCGCAGAGACGGAACATCTCGTGGCGCTACGCCTCGGCAGAGCCTCTTTTTTTTGGAAAAGGCGAACGGTCGGATCCTTCTCCCACGAGGAAGGGCCCAGCCCTGAAAGCTCTTGCTGCTCTTCACCGTCCCTTGGCACCCTACCTACAGGCACAACAGCACTGGGGATCTGTGCTTTCCCAGAGACGGAACATCTCACGGGGCTCAGTCTCGGCAAGCCTCTTTCTGAAAAGACGAACGGTGCGATCCATCTCCCCCGAGGAAGGGCCCAGCCCTGAAAGCTCTTGCTGCTCTTCACCACCCCTTGGCACTCTAAGTACAGGCACAACAGCACTGGGGATCTGTGCTTTCCCAGAGACGAAATATCTCACGGCGCTCAGTCTCGGCAAGCCTCTTTCTGAAAAGACGAACGGTGCGATCCATCTCCCCCGAGGAAGGGCCCAGCCCTGAAAGCTCTTGCTGCTCTTCACCGTCCCTTGGCACCCTACCTACAGGCACAACAGCACTGGGGATCTGTGCTTTCCCAGAGACGGAACATCTCACGGGGCTCAGTCTCGGCAAGCCTCTTTCTGAAAAGGCGAACGGTCGGATCCTTGTCCCACGAGGAAGGGCCCAGCCCTGAAAGCTCTTGCTGCTCTTCACCGCCCCTTGGCACCCTACCTACAGGCACAACAGCACTGGGGATCTGTGCTTTCCCAGAGACGGAACATCTCACGGGGCTCAGTCTCGGCAAGCCTCTTTCTGAAAAGACGAACGGTGCGATCCATCTCCCCCGAGGAAGGGCCCAGCCCTGAAAGCTCTTGCTGCTCTTCACCGCCCCTTGGCACCCTACCTACAGGCACAACAGCACTGGGGATCTGTGCTTTCCCAGAAACGGAATATCTCACGGCGCTCAGTCTTAGCAAGCCTCTTTCTGAAAAGGCGAACGGTCGGATCCTTCTCCCACGAGGAAGGGCCCAGCCCTGAAAGCTCTTGCTGCTCTTCACCGCCCCTTGGCACCCTACCTACAGGCACAACAGCACTGGGGATCTGTGCTTTCCCAGAGACGGAATATCTCACGGCGCTCAGTCTCGGCAAGCCTCTTTCTGAAAAGGCGAACGGTGCGATCCATCTCCCCCGAGGAAGGGCCCAGCCCTGAAAGCTCTTGCTGCTCTTCACCGTCCCTTGGCACCCTACCTACAGGCACAACAGCACTGGGGATCTGTGCTTTCCCAGAGACGGAATATCTCACGGCGCTCAGTCTCGGCAAGCCTCTTTCTGAAAAGACGAACGGTGCGATCCATCTCCCCCGAGGAAGGGCCCAGCCCTGAAAGCTCTTGCTGCTCTTCACCGTCCCTTGGCACCCTACCTACAGGCACAACAGCACTGGGGATCTGTGCTTTCCCAGAGACGGAACATCTCACGGGGCTCAGTCTTGGCAAGCCTCTTTCTGAAAAGGCGAACGGTCGGATCCTTGTCCCACGAGGAAGGGCCCAGCCCTGAAAGCTCTTGCTGCTCTTCACCGTCCCTTGTGGCCCTACCTACAGGCACAACAGCACTGGGCATCCGTGCTTTCGCAGAGACGGAACATCTCGTGGCGCTACGCCTCGGCAGAGCCTCTTTTTTTTGGAAAAGGCGAACGGTCGGATCCTTGTCCCACGAGGAAGGGCCCAGCCCTGAAAGCTCTTGCTGCTCTTCACCGTCCCTTGGCACCTTACCTACAGGCACAACAGCACTGGGGATCTGTGCTTTCCCAGAGACGGAATATCTCACGGGGCTCAGTCTCGGCAAGCCTCTTTCTGAAAAGACGAACGGTGCGATCCATCTCCCCGAGGAAGGGCCCAGCCCTGAAAGCTCTTGCTGCTCTTCACCGCCCCTTGGCACTCTAAGTACAGGCACAACAGCACTGGGGATCTGTGCTTTCCCAGAGACGAAATATCTCACGGCGCTCAGTCTCGGCAAGCCTCTTTCTGAAAAGACGAACGGTGCGATCCATCTCCCACGAGGAAGGGCCCAGCCCTGAAAGCTCTTGCTGCTCTTCACCGCCCCTTGGCACCCTACCTACAGGCACAACAGCACTGGGGATCTGTGCTTTCGCAGAGACGGAACATCTCACGGCGCTCAGTCTCGGCAAGCCTCTTTCTGAAAAGGCGAACGGTCGGATCCTTGTCCCACGAGGAAGGGCCCAGCCCTGAAAGCTCTTGCTGCTCTTCACCGTCCCTTGGCACCCTACCTACAGGCACAACAGCACTGGGGATCTGTGCTTTCCCAGAGACGGAACATCTCACGGGGCTCAGTCTCGGCAAGCCTCTTTCTGAAAAGGCGAACGGTCGGATACTTGTCCCCCGAGGAAGGGCCCAGCCCTGAAAGCTCTTGCTGCTCTTCACCGTCCCTTGTGGCCCTACCTACAGGCACAACAGCACTGGGCATCCGTGCTTTCGCAGAGACGGAACATCTCGTGGCGTTACGCCTCAGCAGAGCCTCTTTTTTTTGGAAAAGGCGAACGGTCGGATCCTTCTCCCACGAGGAAGGGCCCAGCCCTGAAAGCTCTTGCTGCTCTTCACCGTCCCTTGGCACCCTACCTACAGGCACAACAGCACTGGGGATCTGTGCTTTCCCAGAGACGGAATATCTCACGGGGCTCAGTCTCGGCAAGCCTCTTTCTGAAAAGACGAACGGTCGGATCCATCTCCCCCGAGGAAGGGCCCAGCCCTGAAAGCTCTTGCTGCTCTTCACCGTCCCTTGTGGCCCTACCTACAGGCACAACAGCAGTGGGGATCTGTGCTTTCCCAGAGACGGAACATCTCAAGGGCCTCAGTCTCGGCAAGCCTCTTTCTGAAAAGGTGAACGGTCGGATCCTTCTCCCACGAGGAAGGGCCAGGCCCTGAAAGCTCTTGCTGCTCTTCACCGCCCCTTGGCACCCTACGTACAGGCACAACAGCACTGGGGATCTGTGCTTTCCCAGAGACGGAACATCTCACGGGGCTCAGTCTCGGCAAGCCTCTTTCTGAAAAGACGAACGGTGCGATCCATCTCCCCCGAGGAAGGGCCCAGCCCTGAAAGCTCTTGCTGCTCTTCACCGTCCCTTGGCACCCTACCTACAGGCACAACAGCACTGGGGATCTGTGCTTTCCCAGAGACGGAACATCTCACGGGGCTCAGTCTTGGCAAGCCTCTTTCTGAAAAGGCGAACGGTCGGATCCTTCTCCCACGAGGAAGGGCCCAGCCCTGAAAGCTCTTGCTGCTCTTCACCGTCCCTTGTGGCCCTACCTACAGGCACAACAGCACTGGGCATCCGTGCTTTCGCAGAGACGGAACATCTCGTGGCGCTACGCCTCGGCAGAGCCTCTTTTTTTTGGAAAAGGCGAACGGTCGGATCCTTCTCCCACGAGGAAGGGCCCAGCCCTGAAAGCTCTTGCTGCTCTTCACCGTCCCTTGGCACCCTACCTACAGGCACAACAGCACTGGGGATCTGTGCTTTCCCAGAGACGGAACATCTCACGGGGCTCAGTCTCGGCAAGCCTCTTTCTGAAAAGACGAACGGTGCGATCCATCTCCCCCGAGGAAGGGCCCAGCCCTGAAAGCTCTTGCTGCTCTTCACCACCCCTTGGCACTCTAAGTACAGGCACAACAGCACTGGGGATCTGTGCTTTCCCAGAGACGAAATATCTCACGGCGCTCAGTCTCGGCAAGCCTCTTTCTGAAAAGACGAACGGTGCGATCCATCTCCCCCGAGGAAGGGCCCAGCCCTGAAAGCTCTTGCTGCTCTTCACCGTCCCTTGGCACCCTACCTACAGGCACAACAGCACTGGGGATCTGTGCTTTCCCAGAGACGGAACATCTCACGGGGCTCAGTCTTGGCAAGCCTCTTTCTGAAAAGGCGAACGGTCGGATCCTTGTCCCACGAGGAAGGGCCCAGCCCTGAAAGCTCTTGCTGCTCTTCACCGCCCCTTGGCACCCTACCTACAGGCACAACAGCACTGGGGATCTGTGCTTTCCCAGAGACGGAACATCTCACGGCGCTCAGTCTCGGCAAGCCTCTTTCTGAAAAGGCGAACGGTCGGATCCTTCTCCCACGAGGAAGGGCCCAGCCCTGAAAGCTCTTGCTGCTCTTCACCGTCCCTTGGCACCCTACCTACAGGCACAACAGCACTGGGGATCTGTGCTTTCCCAGAGACGGAACATCTCACGGGGCTCAGTCTCGGCAAGCCTCTTTCTGAAAAGGTGAACGGTCGGATCCTTCTCCCCCGAGGAAGGGCCCAGCCCTGAAAGCTCTTGCTGCTCTTCACCGCCCCTTGGCACCCTACCTACAGGCACAACAGCACTGGGGATCTGTGCTTTCCCAGAGACGGAACATCTCACGGGGCTCAGTCTCGGCAAGCCTCTTTCTGAAAAGGCGAACGGTCGGATCCTTGTCCCACGAGGAAGGGCCCAGCCCTGAAAGCTCTTGCTGCTCTTCACCGTCCCTTGGCACCCTACCTACAGGCACAACAGCACTGGGGATCTGTGCTTTCCCAGAGACGGAACATCTCACGGGGCTCAGTCTCGGCAAGCCTCTTTCTGAAAAGGCGAACGGTCGGATACTTGTCCCACGAGGAAGGGCCCAGCCCTGAAAGCTCTTGCTGCTCTTCACCGCCCCTTGGCACCCTACCTACAGGCACAACAGCACTGGGGATCTGTGCTTTCCCAGAGACGGAACATCTCACGGGGCTCAGTCTCGGCAAGCCTCATTCTGAAAAGGCGAACGGTCGGATACTTGTCCCACGAGGAAGGGCCCAGCCCTGAAAGCTCTTGCTGCTCTTCACCGTCCCTTGGCACCCTACCTACAGGCACAACAGCACTGGGGATCTGTGCTTTCCCAGAGACGGAACATCTCACGGGGCTCAGTCTCGGCAAGCCTCTTTCTGAAAAGGCGAATGGTCGGATACTTGTCCCACGACGAAGGGCCCAGCCCTGAAAGCTCTTGCTGCTCTTCACCGTCCCTTGGCACCCTACCTACAGGCACAACAGCACTGGGGATCTGTGCTTTCCCAGAGACGGAACATCTCACGGGCCTCAGTCTCTGCAAGCCTCTTTCTGAAAAGGCGAACGGTCGGATCCTTGTCCCACGAGGAAGGGCCCAGCCCTGAAAGCTCTTGCTGCTCTTCACCGTCCCTTGTGGCCCTACCTACAGGCACAACAGCACTGGGCATCCGTGCTTTCCCAGAGACGGAACATCTCGTGGCGCTACGCCTCGGCAGAGCCTCTTTTTTTTGGAAAAGGCGAACGGTCGGATCCTTCTCCCACGAGGAAGGGCCCAGCCCTGAAAGCTCTTGCTGCTCTTCACCGTCCCTTGGCACCCTACCTACAGGCACAACAGCACTGGGGATCTGTGCTTTCCCAGAGACGGAACATCTCACGGGGCTCAGTCTCGGCAAGCCTCTTTGTGAAAAGGCGAACGGTCGGATACTTGTCCCACGAGGAAGGGCCCAGCCCTGAAAGCTCTTGCTGCTCTTCACCGCCCCTTGGCACCCTACCTACAGGCACAACAGCACTGGGGATCTGTGCTTTCCCAGAGACGGAACATCTCACGGGGCTCAGTCTCGGCAAGCCTCTTTCTGAAAAGGCGAACGGTCGGATCCTTCTCCCACGAGGAAGGGCCCAGCCCTGAAAGCTCTTGCTGCTCTTCACCGCCCCTTGGCACCCTACCTACAGGCACAACAGCACTGGGGATCTGTGCTTTCCCAGAGACGGAACATCTCACGGGGCTCAGTCTCGGCAAGCCTCTTTCTGAAAAGGAGAACGGTCGGATACTTGTCCCACGAGGAAGGGCCCAGCCCTGAAAGCTCTTGCTGCTCTTCACCGCCCCTTGGCACCCTACCTACAGGCACAACAGCAGTGGGGATCTGTGCTTTCCCAGAGACGGAACATCTCACGGGGCTCAGTCTCGGCAAGCCTCTTTCTGAAAAGACGAACGGTCGGATCCTTCTCCCACGAGGAAGGGCCCAGCCCTGAAAGCTCTTGCTGCTCTTCACCGCCCCTTGGCACCCTACCTACAGGCACAACAGCACTGGGGATCTGTGCTTTCCCAGAGACGGAACATCTCACGGGGCTCAGTCTCGGCAAGCCTCTTTCTGAAAAGGCGAACGGTCGGATCCTTCTCCCACGAGGAAGGGCCCAGCCCTGAAAGCTCTTGCTGCTCTTCACCGTCCCTTGGCACCCTACCTACAGGCACAACAGCACTGGGGATCTGTGCTTTCCCAGAGACGGAACATCTCACGGGGCTCAGTCTCGGCAAGCCTCTTTCTGAAAAGGCGAACGGTCGGATACTTGTCCCCCGAGGAAGGGCCCAGCCCTGAAAGCTCTTGCTGCTCTTCACCGTCCCTTGTGGCCCTACCTACAGGCACAACAGCACTGGGCATCCGTGCTTTCGCAGAGACGGAACATCTCGTGGCACTACGCCTCGGCAGAGCCTCTTTTTTTTGGAAAAGGCGAACGGTCGGATCCTTCTCCCACGAGGAAGGGCCCAGCCCTGAAAGCTCTTGCTGCTCTTCACTGTCCCTTGGCACCCTACCTACAGGCACAACAGCACTGGGGATCTGTGCTTTCCCAGAGACGGAACATCTCACGGGGCTCAGTCTCGGCAAGCCTCTTTCTGAAAAGGTGAACGGTCGGATCCTTCTCCCACGACGAAGGGCCCAGCCCTGAAAGCTCTTACTGCTCTTCACCGCCCCTTGGCACCCTACCTACAGGCACAACAGCACTGGGGATCTGTGCTTTCCCAGAGACGGAACATCTCACGGGGCTCAGTCTCGGCAAGCCTCTTTCTGAAAAGGCGAACGGTCGGATCCTTCTCCCCCAAGGAAGGGCCCAGCCCTGAAAGCTCTTGCTGCTCTTCACCGTCCCTTGGCACCCTACCTACAGGCACAACAGCACTGGGGATCTGTGCTTTCCCAGAGACGGAACATCTCACGGGGCTCAGTCTCGGCAAGCCTCTTTCTGAAAAGGCGAACGGTCGGATCCTTGTCCCACGAGGAAGGGCCCAGCCCTGAAAGCTCTTGCTGCTCTTCACCGCCCCTTGGCACCCTACCTACAGGCACAACAGCACTGGGGATCTGTGCTTTCCCAGAGACGGAACATCTCACGGGGCTCAGTCTCGTCAAGCCTCATTCTGAAAAGGCGAACGGTCAGATACTTGTCCCACGAGGAAGGGCCCAGCCCTGAAAGCTCTTGCTGCTCTTCACCGTCCCTTGGCACCCTACCTACAGGCACAACAGCACTGGGGATCTGTGCTTTCCCAGAGACGGAACATCTCACGGGGCTCAGTCTCGGCAAGCCTCTTTCTGAAAAGGCGAACGGTCGGATCCTTGTCCCACGACGAAGGGCCCAGCCCTGAAAGCTCTTGCTGCTCTTCACCGTCCCTTGGCACCCTACCTACAGGCACAACAGCACTGGGGATCTGTGCTTTCCCAGAGACGGAACATCTCACGGGGCTCAGTCTCGGCAAGCCTCTTTCTGAAAAGGCGAACGGTCGGATACTTGTCCCCCGAGGAAGGGCCCAGCCCTGAAAGCTCTTGCTGCTCTTCACCGTCCCTTGTGGCCCTACCTACAGGCACAACAGCACTGGGCATCCGTGCTTTCGCAGAGACGGAACATCTCGTGGCACTACGCCTCGGCAGAGCCTCTTTTTTTTGGAAAAGGCGAACGGTCGGATCCTTCTCCCACGAGGAAGGGCCCAGCCCTGAAAGCTCTTGCTGCTCTTCACTGTCCCTTGGCACCCTACCTACAGGCACAACAGCACTGGGGATCTGTGCTTTCCCAGAGACGGAACATCTCACGGGGCTCAGTCTCGGCAAGCCTCTTTCTGAAAAGGTGAACGGTCGGATCCTTCTCCCACGACGAAGGGCCCAGCCCTGAAAGCTCTTACTGCTCTTCACCGCCCCTTGGCACCCTACCTACAGGCACAACAGCACTGGGGATCTGTGCTTTCCCAGAGACGGAACATCTCACGGGGCTCAGTCTCGGCAAGCCTCTTTCTGAAAAGGCGAACGGTCGGATCCTTCTCCCCCAAGGAAGGGCCCAGCCCTGAAAGCTCTTGCTGCTCTTCACCGTCCCTTGGCACCCTACCTACAGGCACAACAGCACTGGGGATCTGTGCTTTCCCAGAGACGGAACATCTCACGGGGCTCAGTCTCGGCAAGCCTCTTTCTGAAAAGGCGAACGGTCGGATCCTTGTCCCACGAGGAAGGGCCCAGCCCTGAAAGCTCTTGCTGCTCTTCACCGCCCCTTGGCACCCTACCTACAGGCACAACAGCACTGGGGATCTGTGCTTTCCCAGAGACGGAACATCTCACGGGGCTCAGTCTCGTCAAGCCTCATTCTGAAAAGGCGAACGGTCAGATACTTGTCCCACGAGGAAGGGCCCAGCCCTGAAAGCTCTTGCTGCTCTTCACCGTCCCTTGGCACCCTACCTACAGGCACAACAGCACTGGGGATCTGTGCTTTCCCAGAGACGGAACATCTCACGGGGCTCAGTCTCGGCAAGCCTCTTTCTGAAAAGGCGAACGGTCGGATCCTTGTCCCACGACGAAGGGCCCAGCCCTGAAAGCTCTTGCTGCTCTTCACCGTCCCTTGGCACCCTACCTACAGGCACAACAGCACTGGGGATCTGTGCTTTCCCAGAGACGGAACATCTCACGGCGCTCAGTCTCGGCAAGCCTCTTTCTGAAAAGGCGAACGGTCGGATCCTTGACCCACGAGGAAGGGCCCACCCCTGAAAGCTCTTGCTGCTCTTCACCGTCCCTTGTTGCCCTACCTACAGGCACAACAGCACTGGGCATCCGTGCTTTCGCAGAGACGGAACATCTCGTGGCGCTACGCCTCGGCAGAGCCTCTTTTTTTTGGAAAAGGCGAACGGTCGGATCCTTCTCCCACGAGGAAGGGCCCAGCCCTGAAAGCTCTTGCTGCTCTTCACCGTCCCTTGGCACCCTACCTACAGGCACAACAGCACTGGGGATCTGTGCTTTCCCAGAGACGGAACATCTCACGGGGCTCAGTCTCGGCAAGCCTCTTTCTGAAAAGGCGAACGGTCGGATACTTGTCCCACGAGGAAGGGCCCAGCCCTGAAAGCTCTTGCTGCTCTTCACCGTCCCTTGTGGCCCTACCTACAGGCACAACAGCACTGGGCATCCGTGCTTTCGCAGAGACGGAACATCTCTCGTGGCGCTACGCCTCGGCAGAGTCTCTTTTTTTTGGAAAAGGCGAACGGTCGGATCGTTCTCCCACGAGGAAGGGCCCAGCCCTGAAAGCTCTTGCTGCTCTTCACTGTCCCTTGGCACCCTACCTACAGGCACAACAGCACTGGGGATCTGTGCTTTCCCAGAGACGGAACATCTCACGGGGCTCAGTCTCGGCAAGCCTCTTTCTGAAAAGACGAACGGTGCGATCCATCTCCCCCGAGGAAGGGCCCAGCCCTGAAAGCTCTTGCTGCTCTTCACCGCCCCTTGGCACTCTAAGTACAGGCACAACAGCACTGGGGATCTGTCCTTTCCCAGAGACGAAATATCTCACGGCGCTCAGTCTCGGCAAGCCTCTTTCTGAAAAGGCGAACGGTGCGATCCATCTCCCCCGAGGAAGGGCCCAGCCCTGAAAGCTCTTGCTGCTCTTCACCGTCCCTTGGCACCCTACCTACAGGCACAACAGCACTGGGGATCTGTGCTTTCCCAGAGACGGAACATCTCACGGGGCTCAGTCTTGGCAAGCCTCTTTCTGAAAAGGCGAACGGTCGGATACTTGTCCCACGAGGAAGGGCCCAGCCCTGAAAGCTCTTGCTGCTCTTCACCGCCCCTTGGCACCCTACCTACAGGCACAACAGCACTGGGGATCTGTGCTTTCCCAGAGACGGAACATCTCACGGCGCTCAGTCTCGGCAAGCCTCTTTCTGAAAAGGCGAACGGTCGGATCCTTTTCCCACGAGGAAGGGCCCACCCCTGAAAGCTCTTGCTGCTCTTCACCACCCCTTGTGGCCCTACCTACAGGCACAACAGCACTGGGCATCCGTGCTTTCGCAGAGACGGAACATCTCTCGTGGCGCTACGCCTCGGCAGAGTCTCTTTTTTTTGGAAAAGGCGAACGGTCGGATCGTTTCCCACGAGGAAGGGCCCAGCCCTGAAAGCTCTTGCTGCTCTTCACTGTCCCTTGGCACCCTACCTACAGGCACAACAGCACTGGGGATCTGTGCTTTCCCAGAGACGGAACATCTCACGGGGCTCAGTCTCGGCAAGCCTCTTTCTGAAAAGACGAACGGTGCGATCCATCTCCCCCGAGGAAGGGCCCAGCCCTGAAAGCTCTTGCTGCTCTTCACCGCCCCTTGGCACTCTAAGTACAGGCACAACAGCACTGGGGATCTGTCCTTTCCCAGAGACGAAATATCTCACGGCGCTCAGTCTCGGCAAGCCTCTTTCTGAAAAGACGAACGGTGCGATCCATCTCCCCCGAGGAAGGGCCCAGCCCTGAAAGCTCTTGCTGCTCTTCACCGTCCCTTGGCACCCTACCTACAGGCACAACAGCACTGGGCATCTGTGCTTTCCCAGAAACGGAACATCTCACGGCGCTCAGTCTTGGCAAGCCTCTTTCTGAAAAGGCGAACGGTCGGATCCTTGTCCCACGAGGAAGGGCCCAGCCCTGAAAGCTCTTGCTGCTCTTCACCGCCCCTTGGCACCCTACCTACAGGCACAACAGCACTGGGGATCTGTGCTTTCCCAGAGACGGAACATCTCACGGGGCTCAGTCTCGGCAAGCCTCTTTCTGAAAAGGCGAACGGTCGGATCCTTCTCCCACGAGGAAGGGCCCAGCCCTGAAAGCTCTTGCTGCTCTTCACCGCCCCTTGGCACTCTACCTACAGGCACAACAGCACTGGGGATCTGTGCTTTCCCAGAGACGGAACATCTCACGGGGCTCAGTCTCGGCAAGCCTCTTTCTGAAAAGGCGAAAGGTCGGATCCTTCTCCCACGACGAAGGGCCCAGCCCTGAAAGCTCTTGCTGCTCTTCACCGCCCCTTGGCACCCTACCTACAGGCACAACAGCACTGGGGATCTGTGTTTTCCCAGAGACGGAACATCTCACGGGGCTCAGTCTCGGCAAGCCTCTTTCTGAAAAGGCGAACGGTCGGAACCTTCTCCCACGAGGAAGGGCCCAGCCCTGAAAGCTCTTGCTGCTCTTCACCGCCCCTTGGCACCCTACCTACAGGCACAACAGCACTGGGGATCTGTGCTTTCCCAGAGACGGAACATCTCACGGGGCTCAGTCTCGGCAAGCCTCTTTCTGAAAAGGCGAACGGTCGGATACTTGTCCCACGAGGAAGGGCCCAGCCCTGAAAGCTCTTGCTGCTCTTCACCGTCCCTTGTGGCACTACCTACAGGCACAACAGCACTGGGCATCCGTGCTTTCGCAGAGACGGAACATCTCGTGGCGCTACGCCTCGGCAGAGCCTCTTTTTTTTGGAAAAGGCGAACGGTCGGATCCTTCTCCCACGAGGAAGGGCCCAGCCCTGAAAGCTCTTGCTGCTCTTCACTGTCCCTTGGCACCCTACCTACAGGCACAACAGCACTGGGGATCTGTGCTTTCCCAGAGACGGAACATCTCACGGCGCTCAGTCTCGGCAAGCCTCTTTCTGAAAAGGTGAACGGTCGGATCCTTCTCCCACGACGAAGGGCCCAGCCCTGAAAGCTCTTGCTGCTCTTCACTGTCCCTTGGCACCCTACCTACAGGCACAACAGCACTGGGGATCTGTGCTTTCCCAGAGACGGAACATCTCACGGGGCTCAGTCTCGGCAAGCCTCTTTCTGAAAAGGTGAACGGTCGGATCCTTCTCCCACGACGAAGGGCCCAGCCCTGAAAGCTCTTGCTGCTCTTCACCGTCCCTTGGCACCCTACCTACAGGCACAACAGCACTGGGGATCTGTGCTTTCCCAGAGACGGAACATCTCACGGGGCTCAGTCTCGGCAAGCCTCTTTCTGAAAAGGCGAACGGTCGGATACTTGTCCCACGAGGAAGGGCCCAGCCCTGAAAGCTCTTGCTGCTCTTCACCGCCCCTTGGCACCCTACCTACAGGCACAACAGCACTGGGGATCTGTGCTTTCCCAGAGACGGAACATCTCACGGGGCTCAGTCTCGGCAAGCCTCTTTCTGAAAAGGCGAACGGTCGGATACTTGTCCCACGAGGAAGGGCCCAGCCCTGAAAGCTCTTGCTGCTCTTCACCGTCCCTTGGCACCCTACCTACAGGCACAACAGCACTGGGGATCTGTGCTTTCCCAGAGACGGAACATCTCACGGGGCTCAGTCTTGGCAAGCCTCTTTCTGAAAAGGCGAACGGTCGGATACTTCTCCCACGAGGAAGGGCCCAGCCCTGAAAGCTCTTGCTGCTCTTCACCTTCCCTTGGAACCCTACCTACAGGCACAACAGCACTGGGGATCTGTGCTTTCCCAGAGACGGAACATCTCACGGCGCTCAGTCTCGGCAAGCCTCTTTCTGAAAAGGCGAACGGTGCGAAGCCTCTTTCTGAAAAGGCGAACGGTGCGATCCATCTCCCCCGAGGAATGGCCCAGCCCTGAAAGCTCTTGCTGCTCTTCACCGTCCCTTGTGGCCCTACCTACAGGCACAACAGCACTGGGCATCCGTGCTTTCGCAGAGACGGAACATCTCGTGGCGCTACGCCTCGGCAGAGCCTCTTTTTTTTGGAAAAGGCGAACGGTCGGATCCTTCTCCCACGAGGAAGGGCCCAGCCCTGAAAGCTCTTGCTGCTCTTCACTGTCCCTTGGCACCCTACCTACAGGCACAACAGCACTGGGGATCTGTGCTTTCCCAGAGACGGAACATCTCACGGGGCTCAGTCTCGGCAAGCCTCTTTCTGAAAAGGCGAACGGTCGGATCCTTCTCCCACGAGGAAGGGCCCAGCCCTGAAAGCTCTTGCTGCTCTTCACCGCCCCTTGGCACCCTACCTACAGGCACAACAGCACTGGGGATCTGTGCTTTCCCAGAGACGGAACATCTCACGGGGCTCAGTCTCGGCAAGCCTCTTTCTGAAAAGGCGAACGGTCGGATCCTTGTCCCACGAGGAAGGGCCCAGCCCTGAAAGCTCTTGCTGCTCTTCACCGTCCCTTGGCACCCTACCTACAGGCACAACAGCACTGGGGATCTGTGCTTTCCCAGAGACGGAACATCTCACGGGGCTCAGTCTCGGCAAGCCTCTTTCTGAAAAGGCGAACGGTCGGATCCTTGTCCCACGAGGAAGGGCCCAGCCCTGAAAGCTCTTGCTGCTCTTCACCGCCCCTTGGCACCCTACCTACAGGCACAACAGCACTGGGGATCTGTGCTTTCCCAGAGACGGAACATCTCACGGGGCTCAGTCTCGGCAAGCCTCTTTCTGAAAAGGCGAACGGTCGGATACTTGTCCCACGAGGAAGGGCCCAGCCCTGAAAGCTCTTGCTGCTCTTCACCGTCCCTTGGCACCCTACCTACAGGCACAACAGCACTGGGGATCTGTGCTTTCCCAGAGACGGAACATCTCACGGCGCTCAGTCTCGGCAAGCCTCTTTCTGAAAAGGCGAACGGTGCGAAGCCTCTTTCTGAAAAGGCGAACGGTGCGATCCATCTCCCCCGAGGAATGGCCCAGCCCTGAAAGCTCTTGCTGCTCTTCACCGTCCCTTGTGGCCCTACCTACAGGCACAACAGCACTGGGCATCCGTGCTTTCGCAGAGACGGAACATCTCGTGGCGCTACGCCTCGGCAGAGCCTCTTTTTTTTGGAAAAGGCGAACGGTCGGATCCTTCTCCCACGAGGAAGGGCCCAGCCCTGAAAGCTCTTGCTGCTCTTCACTGTCCCTTGGCACCCTACCTACAGGCACAACAGCACTGGGGATCTGTGCTTTCCCAGAGACGGAACATCTCACGGGGCTCAGTCTCGGCAAGCCTCTTTCTGAAAAGGCGAACGGTCGGATCCTTCTCCCACGAGGAAGGGCCCAGCCCTGAAAGCTCTTGCTGCTCTTCACCGCCCCTTGGCACCCTACCTACAGGCACAACAGCACTGGGGATCTGTGCTTTCCCAGAGACGGAACATCTCACGGGGCTCAGTCTCGGCAAGCCTCTTTCTGAAAAGGCGAACGGTCGGATCCTTCTCCCCCGAGGAAGGGCCCAGCCCTGAAAGCTCTTGCTGCTCTTCACCGTCCCTTGGCACCCTACCTACAGGCACAACAGCACTGGGGATCTGTGCTTTCCCAGAGACGGAACATCTCACGGGGCTCAGTCTCAGCAAGCCTCTTTCTGAAAAGGCGAACGGTCGGATCCTTGTCCCACGAGGAAGGGCCCAGCCCTGAAAGCTCTTGCTGCTCTTCACCGCCCCTTGGCACCCTACCTACAGGCACAACAGCACTGGGGATCTGTGCTTTCCCAGAGACGGAACATCTCACGGCGCTCAGTCTCGGCAAGCCTCTTTCTGAAAAGGCGAACGGTCGGATACTTGTCCCACGAGGAAGGGCCCAGCCCTGAAAGCTCTTGCTGCTCTTCACCGTCCCTTGTGGCCCTACCTACAGGCACAACAGCACTGGGCATCCGTGCTTTCGCAGAGACGGAACATCTCGTGGCGCTACGCCTCGGCAGAGCCTCTTTTTTTTGGAAAAGGCGAACGGTCGGATCCTTCTCCCACGAGGAAGGGCCCAGCCCTGAAAGCTCTTGCTGCTCTTCACTGTCCCTTGGCACCCTACCTACAGGCACAACAGCACTGGGGATCTGTGCTTTCCCAGAGACGGAACATCTCACGGCGCTCAGTCTCGGCAAGCCTCTTTCTGAAAAGGTGAACGGTCGGATCCTTCTCCCACGACGAAGGGCCCAGCCCTGAAAGCTCTTGCTGCTCTTCACTGTCCCTTGGCACCCTACCTACAGGCACAACAGCACTGGGGATCTGTGCTTTCCCAGAGACGGAACATCTCACGGGGCTCAGTCTCGGCAAGCCTCTTTCTGAAAAGGCGAACGGTCGGATCCTTGTCCCACGACGAAGGGCCCAGCCCTGAAAGCTCTTGCTGCTCTTCACCGCCCCTTGGCACCCTACCTACAGGCACAACAGCACTGGGGATCTGTGCTTTCCCAGAGACGGAACATCTCACGGGGCTCAGTCTCGGCAAGCCTCTTTCTGAAAAGGCGAACGGTCGGATCCTTGTCCCACGACGAAGGGCCCAGCCCTGAAAGCTCTTGCTGCTCTTCACCGTCCCTTGGCACCCTACCTACAGGCACAACAGCACTGGGGATCTGTGCTTTCCCAGAGAAGGAACATCTCACGGCGCTCAGTCTCGGCAAGCCTCTTTCTGAAAAGGCGAACGGTGCGATCCATCTCCCCCGAGGAAGGGCCCAGCCCTGAAAGCTCTTGCTGCTCTTCACCGTCCCTTGTGGCCCTACCTACAGGCACAACAGCACTGGGCATCCGTGCTTTCGCAGAGACGGAACATCTCGTGGCGCTACGCCTCGGCAGAGCCTCTTTTTTTGGAAAAGGCGAACGGTCGGATCCTTCTCCCACGAGGAAGGGCCCAGCCCTGAAAGCTCTTGCTGCTCTTCACTGTCCCTTGGCACCCTACCTACAGGCACAACAGCACTGGGGATCTGTGCTTTCCCAGAGACGGAACATCTCACGGGGCTCAGTCTCGGCAAGCCTCTTTCTGAAAAGGCGAACGGTCGGATCCTTCTCCCACGAGGAAGGGCCCAGCCCTGAAAGCTCTTGCTGCTCTTCACCGCCCCTTGGCACCCTACCTACAGGCACAACAGCACTGGGGATCTGTGCTTTCCCAGAGACGGAACATCTCACGGGGCTCAGTCTCGGCAAGCCTCTTTCTGAAAAGGCGAACGGTCGGATCCTTCTCCCCCGAGGAAGGGCCCAGCCCTGAAAGCTCTTGCTGCTCTTCACCGTCCCTTGGCACCCTACCTACAGGCACAACAGCACTGGGGATCTGTGCTTTCCCAGAGACGGAACATCTCACGGGGCTCAGTCTCAGCAAGCCTCTTTCTGAAAAGGCGAACGGTCGGATCCTTGTCCCACGAGGAAGGGCCCAGCCCTGAAAGCTCTTGCTGCTCTTCACCGCCCCTTGGCACCCTACCTACAGGCACAACAGCACTGGGGATCTGTGCTTTCCCAGAGACGGAACATCTCACGGGGCTCAGTCTCGGCAAGCCTCTTTCTGAAAAGGCGAACGGTCGGATACTTGTCCCACGAGGAAGGGCCCAGCCCTGAAAGCTCTTGCTGCTCTTCACCGTCCCTTGTGGCCCTACCTACAGGCACAACAGCACTGGGCATCCGTGCTTTCGCAGAGACGGAACATCTCGTGGCGCTACGCCTCGGCAGAGCCTCTTTTTTTTGGAAAAGGCGAACGGTCGGATCCTTCTCCCACGAGGAAGGGCCCAGCCCTGAAAGCTCTTGCTGCTCTTCACTGTCCCTTGGCACCCTACCTACAGGCACAACAGCACTGGGGATCTGTGCTTTCCCAGAGACGGAACATCTCACGGGGCTCAGTCTCGGCAAGCCTCTTTCTGAAAAGGTGAACGGTCGGATCCTTCTCCCACGACGAAGGGCCCAGCCCTGAAAGCTCTTGCTGCTCTTCACCGTCCCTTGGCACCCTACCTACAGGCACAACAGCACTGGGGATCTGTGCTTTCCCAGAGACGGAACATCTCACGGGGCTCAGTCTCGGCAAGCCTCTTTCTGAAAAGGCGAACGGTCGGATCCTTGTCCCACGACGAAGGGCCCAGCCCTGAAAGCTCTTGCTGCTCTTCACCGCCCCTTGGCACCCTACCTACAGGCACAACAGCACTGGGGATCTGTGCTTTCCCAGAGACGGAACATCTCACGGGGCTCAGTCTCGGCAAGCCTCTTTCTGAAAAGGCGAACGGTCGGATCCTTGTCCCACGAGGAAGGGCCCAGCCCTGAAAGCTCTTGCTGCTCTTCACCGTCCCTTGTGGCCCTACCTACAGGCACAACAGCACTGGGCATCCGTGCTTTCGCAGAGACGGAACATCTCGTGGCGCTACGCCTCGGCAGAGCCTCTTTTTTTTGGAAAAGACGAACGGTCGGATACTTGTCCCACGAGGAAGGGCCCAGCCCTGAAAGCTCTTGCTGCTCTTCACCGCCCCTTGGCACCCTACCTACAGGCACAACAGCACTGGGGATCTGTGCTTTCCCAGAGACGGAACATCTCACGGGGCTCAGTCTCGGCAAGCCTCTTTCTGAAAAGGCGAACGGTCGGATCCTTGTCCCACGAGGAAGGGCCCAGCCCTGAAAGCTCTTGCTGCTCTTCACCGTCCCTTGGCACCCTACCTACAGGCACAACAGCACTGGGGATCTGTGCTTTCCCAGAGACGGAACATCTCACGGGGCTCAGTCTCGGCAAGTTTCTTTCTGAAAAGGCGAACGGTCGGATACTTGTCCCACGAGGAAGGGCCCAGCCCTGAAAGCTCTTGCTGCTCTTCACCGCCCCTTGGCACCCTACCTACAGGCACAACAGCACTGGGGATCTGTGCTTTCCCAGAGACGGAACATCTCACGGGGCTCAGTCTCGGCAAGCCTCTTTCTGAAAAGGCGAACGGTCGGATACTTGTCCCACGAGGAAGGGCCCAGCCCTGAAAGCTCTTGCTGCTCTTCACCGTCCCTTGGCACCCTACCTACAGGCACAACAGCACTGGGGATCTGTGCTTTCCCAGAGACGGAACATCTCACGGGGCTCAGTCTCGGCAAGCCTCTTTCTGAAAAGGCGAACGGTCGGATCCTTCTCCCCCGAGGAAGGGCCCAGCCCTGAAAGCTCTTGCTGCTCTTCACCGTCCCTTGGCACCCTACCTACAGGCACAACAGCACTGGGGATCTGTGCTTTCCCACAGACGGAACATCTCACGGGGCTCAGTCTCAGCAAGCCTCTTTCTGAAAAGGCGAACGGTCGGATCCTTGTCCCACGAGGAAGGGCCCAGCCCTGAAAGCTCTTGCTGCTCTTCACCGCCCCTTGGCACCCTACCTACAGGCACAACAGCACTGGGGATCTGTGCTTTCCCAGAGACGGAACATCTCACGGGGCTCAGTCTCGGCAAGCCTCTTTCTGAAAAGGCGAACGGTCGGATACTTGTCCCCCGAGGAAGGGCCCAGCCCTGAAAGCTCTTGCTGCTCTTCACCGTCCCTTGTGGCCCTACCTACAGGCACAACAGCACTGGGCATCCGTGCTTTCGCAGAGACGGAACATCTCGTGGCGCTACGCCTCGGCAGAGCCTCTTTTTTTTGGAAAAGGCGAACGGTCGGATCCTTCTCCCACGAGGAAGGGCCCAGCCCTGAAAGCTCTTGCTGCTCTTCACTGTCCCTTGGCACCCTACCTACAGGCACAACAGCACTGGGGATCTGTGCTTTCCCAGAGACGGAACATCTCACGGCGCTCAGTCTCGGCAAGCCTCTTTCTGAAAAGGTGAACGGTCGGATCCTTCTCCCACGACGAAGGGCCCAGCCCTGAAAGCTCTTGCTGCTCTTCACCGCCCCTTGGCACCCTACCTACAGGCACAACAGCACTGGGGATCTGTGCTTTCCCAGAGACGGAACATCTCACGGGGCTCAGTCTCGGCAAGCCTCTTTCTGAAAAGGTGAACGGTCGGATCCTTCTCCCACGACGAAGGGCCCAGCCCTGAAAGCTCTTGCTGCTCTTCACCGTCCCTTGGCACCCTACCTACAGGCACAACAGCACTGGGGATCTGTGCTTTCCCAGAGACGGAACATCTCACGGGGCTCAGTCTCGGCAAGCCTCTTTCTGAAAAGGCGAACGGTCGGATCCTTGTCCCACGACGAAGGGCCCAGCCCTGAAAGCTCTTGCTGCTCTTCACCGCCCCTTGGCACCCTACCTACAGGCACAACAGCACTGGGGATCTGTGCTTTCCCAGAGACGGAACATCTCACGGGGCTCAGTCTCGGCAAGCCTCTTTCTGAAAAGGCGAACGGTCGGATCCTTGTCCCACGACGAAGGGCCCAGCCCTGAAAGCTCTTGCTGCTCTTCACCGTCCCTTGGCACCCTACCTACAGGCACAACAGCACTGGGGATCTGTGCTTTCCCAGAGAAGGAACATCTCACGGCGCTCAGTCTCGGCAAGCCTCTTTCTGAAAAGGCGAACGGTGCGATCCATCTCCCCCGAGGAAGGGCCCAGCCCTGAAAGCTCTTGCTGCTCTTCACCGTCCCTTGTGGCCCTACCTACAGGCACAACAGCACTGGGCATCCGTGCTTTCGCAGAGACGGAACATCTCGTGGCGCTACGCCTCGGCAGAGCCTCTTTTTTTTGGAAAAGACGAACGGTCGGATACTTGTCCCACGAGGAAGGGCCCAGCCCTGAAAGCTCTTGCTGCTCTTCACCGCCCCTTGGCACCCTACCTACAGGCACAACAGCACTGGGGATCTGTGCTTTCCCAGAGACGGAACATCTCACGGGGCTCAGTCTCGGCAAGCCTCTTTCTGAAAAGGCGAACGGTCGGATCCTTCTCCCACGAGGAAGGGCCCAGCCCTGAAAGCTCTTGCTGCTCTTCACCGCCCCTTGGCACCCTACCTACAGGCACAACAGCACTGGGGATCTGTGCTTTCCCAGAGACGGAATATCTCACGGGGCTCAGTCTCGGCAAGCCTCTTTCTGAAAAGGCGAACGGTCGGATACTTGTCCCACGAGGAAGGGCCCAGCCCTGAAAGCTCTTGCTGCTCTTCACCGTCCCTTGGCACCCTACCTACAGGCACAACAGCACTGGGGATCTGTGCTTTCCCAGAGACGGAACATCTCACGGGGCTCAGTCTCGGCAAGCCTCTTTCTGAAAAGGCGAACGGTCGGATACTTCTCCCACGAGGAAGGGCCCAGCCCTGAAAGCTCTTGCTGCTCTTCACCTTCCCTTGGAACCCTACCTACAGGCACAACAGCACTGGGGATCTGTGCTTTCCCAGAGACGGAACATCTCACGGCGCTCAGTCTCGGCAAGCCTCTTTCTGAAAAGGCGAACGGTGCGAAGCCTCTTTCTGAAAAGGCGAACGGTGCGATCCATCTCCCCCGAGGAATGGCCCAGCCCTGAAAGCTCTTGCTGCTCTTCACCGTCCCTTGTGGCCCTACCTACAGGCACAACAGCACTGGGCATCCGTGCTTTCGCAGAGACGGAACATCTCGTGGCGCTACGCCTCGGCAGAGCCTCTTTTTTTTGGAAAAGGCGAACGGTCGGATCCTTCTCCTACGAGGAAGGGCCCAGCCCTGAAATCTCTTGCTGCTCTTCACTGTCCCTTGGCACCCTACCTACAGGCACAACAGCACTGGGGATCTGTGCTTTCCCAGAGACGGAACATCTCACGGGGCTCAGTCTCGGCAAGCCTCTTTCTGAAAAGGCGAACGGTCGGATCCTTCTCCCACGAGGAAGGGCCCAGCCCTGAAAGCTCTTGCTGCTCTTCACCGCCCCTTGGCACCCTACCTACAGGCACAACAGCACTGGGGATCTGTGCTTTCCCAGAGACGGAACATCTCACGGGGCTCAGTCTCGGCAAGCCTCTTTCTGAAAAGGCGAACGGTCGGATCCTTCTCCCCCGAGGAAGGGCCCAGCCCTGAAAGCTCTTGCTGCTCTTCACCGTCCCTTGGCACCCTACCTACAGGCACAACAGCACTGGGGATCTGTGCTTTCCCAGAGACGGAACATCTCACGGGGCTCAGTCTCAGCAAGCCTCTTTCTGAAAAGGCGAACGGTCGGATCCTTGTCCCACGAGGAAGGGCCCAGCCCTGAAAGCTCTTGCTGCTCTTCACCGCCCCTTGGCACCCTACCTACAGGCACAACAGCACTGGGGATCTGTGCTTTCCCAGAGACGGAACATCTCACGGGGCTCAGTCTCGCCAAGACTCTTTCTGAAAGGCGAACGGTCGGATACTTGTCCCACGAGGAAGGGCCCAGCCCTGAAAGCTCTTGCTGCTCTTCACCGTCCCTTGGCACCCTACCTACAGGCACAACAGCACTGGGGATCTGTGCTTTCCCAGAGACGGAACATCTCACGGGGCTCAGTCTCGGCAAGCCTCTTTCTGAAAAGGCGAACGGTGCGATCCATCTCCCCCGAGGAAGGGCCCAGCCCTGAAAGCTCTTGCTGCTCTTCACCGTCCCTTGTGGCCCTACCTACAGGCACAACAGCACTGGGCATCCGTGCTTTCGCAGAGACGGAACATGTCGTGGCGCTACGCCTCGGCAGAGCCTCTTTTTTTTGGAAAAGGCGAACGGTTGGATCCTTCTCCCACGAGGAAGGGCCCAGCCCTGAAAGCTCTTGCTGCTCTTCACTGTCCCTTGGCACCCTACCTACAGGCACAACAGCACTGGGGATCTGTGCTTTCCCAGAGACGGAACATCTCACGGGGCTCAGTCTCGGCAAGCCTCTTTCTGAAAGGCGAATGGTCGGATCCTTTACCCACGAGGAAGGGCCCAGCCCTGAAAGCTCTTGCTGCTCTTCACCGCCCCTTGGCACCCTACCTACAGGCACAACAGCACTGGGGATCTGTGCTTTCCCAGAGACGGAACATCTCACGGGGCTCAGTCTCGGCAAGCCTCTTTCTGAAAAGGCGAACGGTCGGATCCTTGTCCCACGAGGAAGGGCCCAGCCCTGAAAGCTCTTGCTGCTCTTCACCGCCCCTTGGCACCCTACCTACAGGCACAACAGCACTGGGGATCTGTGCTTTCCCAGAGACGGAATACCTCACGGCGCTCAGTCTCGGCAAGCCTCTTTCTGAAAAGGCGAACGGTCGGATACTTGTCCCACGAGGAAGGGCCCAGCCCTGAAAGCTCTTGCTGCTCTTCACCGTCCCTTGTGGCCCTACCTACAGGCACAACAGCACTGGGCATCCGTGCTTTCCCAGAGACGGAACATCTCGTGGCGCTACGCCTCGGCAGAGCCTCTTTTTTTTGGAAAAGGCGAACGGTCGGATCCTTCTCCCACGAGGAAGGGCCCAGCCCTGAAAGCTCTTGCTGCTCTTCACCGTCCCTTGGCACCCTACCTACAGGCACAACAGCACTGGGGATCTGTGCTTTCCCAGAGACGGAACATCTCACGGGGCTCAGTCTCGGCAAGCCTCTTTGTGAAAAGGCGAACGGTCGGATACTTGTCCCACGAGGAAGGGCCCAGCCCTGAAAGCTCTTGCTGCTCTTCACCGTCCCTTGGCACCCTACCTACAGGCACAACAGCACTGGGGATCTGTGCTTTCCCAGAGACGAAATATCTCACGGCGCTCAGTCTCGGCAAGCCTCTTTCTGAAAAGACGAATGGTGCGATCCATCTCCCCCGAGGAAGGGCCCAGCCCTGAAAGCTCTTGCTGCTCTTCACCGTCCCTTGGCACCCTACCTACACGCACAACAGCACTGGGGATCTATGCTTTCCCAGAGACGGAACATCTCACGGGGCTCAGTCTTGGCAAGCCTCTTTCTGAAAAGGCGAACGGTCGGATACTTGTCCCACGAGGAAGGGCCCAGCCCTGAAAGCTCTTGCTGCTCTTCACCGCCCCTTGGCACCCTACCTACAGGCACAACAGCAGTGGGGATCTGTGCTTTCCCAGAGACGGAACATCTCACGGGGCTCAGTCTCGGCAAGCCTCTTTCTGAAAAGGCGAACGGTCGGATCCTTCTCCCACGAGGAAGGGCCCAGCCCTGAAAGCTCTTGCTGCTCTTCACCGCCCCTTGGCACCCTACCTACAGGCACAACAGCACTGGGCATCTGTGCTTTCCCAGAGACGGAACATCTCACGGGGCTCAGTCTCGGCAAGCCTCTTTCTGAAAAGGCGAACGGTCGGATCCTTCTCCCCCGAGGAAGGGCCCAGCCCTGAAAGCTCTTGCTGCTCTTCACCGTCCCTTGGCACCCTACCTACAGGCACAACAGCACTGGGGATCTGTGCTTTCCCAGAGACAGAACATCTCACGGGGCTCAGTCTCGGCAAGCCTCTTTCTGAAAGGCGAACGGTCGGATCCTTTACCCACGAGGAAGGGCCCAGCCCTGAAAGCTCTTGCTGCTCTTCACCGTCCCTTGGCACCCTACCTACAGGCACAACAGCACTGGGGATCTGTGCTTTCCCAGAGACGGAACATCTCACGGGGCTCAGTCTCGCCAAGACTCTTTCTGAAAGGCGAACGGTCGGATACTTGTCCCACGAGGAAGGGCCCAGCCCTGAAAGCTCTTGCTGCTCTTCACCGTCCCTTGGCACCCTACCTACAGGCACAACAGCACTGGGGATCTGTGCTTTCCCAGAGACGGAACATCTCACGGGGCTCAGTCTCGGCAAGCCTCTTTCTGAAAAGGCGAACGGTGCGATCCATCTCCCCCGAGGAAGGGCCCAGCCCTGAAAGCTCTTGCTGCTCTTCACCGTCCCTTGTGGCCCTACCTACAGGCACAACAGCACTGGGCATCCGTGCTTTCGCAGAGACGGAACATGTCGTGGCGCTACGCCTCGGCAGAGCCTCTTTTTTTTGGAAAAGGCGAACGGTTGGATCCTTCTCCCACGAGGAAGGGCCCAGCCCTGAAAGCTCTTGCTGCTCTTCACTGTCCCTTGGCACCCTACCTACAGGCACAACAGCACTGGGGATCTGTGCTTTCCCAGAGACGGAACATCTCACGGGGCTCAGTCTCGGCAAGCCTCTTTCTGAAAGGCGAATGGTCGGATCCTTTACCCACGAGGAAGGGCCCAGCCCTGAAAGCTCTTGCTGCTCTTCACCGCCCCTTGGCACCCTACCTACAGGCACAACAGCACTGGGGATCTGTGCTTTCCCAGAGACGGAACATCTCACGGGGCTCAGTCTCGGCAAGCCTCTTTCTGAAAAGGCGAACGGTCGGATCCTTGTCCCACGAGGAAGGGCCCAGCCCTGAAAGCTCTTGCTGCTCTTCACCGCCCCTTGGCACCCTACCTACAGGCACAACAGCACTGGGGATCTGTGCTTTCCCAGAGACGGAATACCTCACGGCGCTCAGTCTCGGCAAGCCTCTTTCTGAAAAGGCGAACGGTCGGATACTTGTCCCACGAGGAAGGGCCCAGCCCTGAAAGCTCTTGCTGCTCTTCACCGTCCCTTGTGGCCCTACCTACAGGCACAACAGCACTGGGCATCCGTGCTTTCCCAGAGACGGAACATCTCGTGGCGCTACGCCTCGGCAGAGCCTCTTTTTTTTGGAAAAGGCGAACGGTCGGATCCTTCTCCCACGAGGAAGGGCCCAGCCCTGAAAGCTCTTGCTGCTCTTCACCGTCCCTTGGCACCCTACCTACAGGCACAACAGCACTGGGGATCTGTGCTTTCCCAGAGACGGAACATCTCACGGGGCTCAGTCTCGGCAAGCCTCTTTGTGAAAAGGCGAACGGTCGGATACTTGTCCCACGAGGAAGGGCCCAGCCCTGAAAGCTCTTGCTGCTCTTCACCGTCCCTTGGCACCCTACCTACAGGCACAACAGCACTGGGGATCTGTGCTTTCCCAGAGACGAAATATCTCACGGCGCTCAGTCTCGGCAAGCCTCTTTCTGAAAAGACGAATGGTGCGATCCATCTCCCCCGAGGAAGGGCCCAGCCCTGAAAGCTCTTGCTGCTCTTCACCGTCCCTTGGCACCCTACCTACACGCACAACAGCACTGGGGATCTATGCTTTCACAGAGACGGAACATCTCACGGGGCTCAGTCTTGGCAATCCTCTTTCTGAAAAGGCGAACGGTCGGATACTTGTCCCACGAGGAAGGGCCCAGCCCTGAAAGCTCTTGCTGCTCTTCACCGCCCCTTGGCACCCTACCTACAGGCACAACAGCAGTGGGGATCTGTGCTTTCCCAGAGACGGAACATCTCACGGGGCTCAGTCTCGGCAAGCCTCTTTCTGAAAAGGCGAACGGTCGGATCCTTCTCCCACGAGGAAGGGCCCAGCCCTGAAAGCTCTTGCTGCTCTTCACCGCCCCTTGGCACCCTACCTACAGGCACAACAGCACTGGGCATCTGTGCTTTCCCAGAGACGGAACATCTCACGGGGCTCAGTCTCGGCAAGCCTCTTTCTGAAAAGGCGAACGGTCGGATCCTTGTCCCACGAGGAAGGGCCCAGCCCTGAAAGCTCTTGCTGCTCTTCACCGCCCCTTGGCACCCTACCTACAGGCACAACAGCACTGGGGATCTGTGCTTTCCCAGAGACGGAACATCTCATGGGGCTCAGTCTCGGCAAGCCTCTTTCTGAAAAGGCGAACGGTCGGATCCTTGTCCCACGAGGAAGGGCCCAGCCCTGAAAGCTCTTGCTGCTCTTCACCGTCCCTTGTGGCCCTACCTACAGGCACAACAGCACTGGGCATCCGTGCTTTCGCAGAGACGGAACATCTCGTGGCGCTACGCCTCGGCAGAGCCTCTTTTTTTTGGAAAAGGCGAACGGTCGGATCCTTCTCCCACGACGAAGGGCCCAGCCCTGAAAGCTCTTGCTGCTCTTCACCGTCCCTTGGCACCCTACCTACAGGCACAACAGCACTGGGGATCTGTGCTTTCCCAGAGACAGAACATCTCACGGGGCTCAGTCTCGGCAAGCCTCTTTCTGAAAGGCGAACGGTCGGATCCTTTACCCACGAGGAAGGGCCCAGCCCTGAAAGCTCTTGCTGCTCTTCACCGTCCCTTGGCACCCTACCTACAGGCACAACAGCACTGGGGATCTGTGCTTTCCCAGAGACGGAACATCTCACGGGGCTCAGTCTCGGCAAGCCTCTTTCTGAAAAGACGAATGGTGCGATCCATCTCACCTGAGGAAGGGCCCAGCCCTGAAAGCTCTTGCTGCTCTTCACCGTCCCTTGGCACCCTACCTACAGGCACAACAGCACTGGGGATCTGTGCTTTCCCAGAGACGGAATATCTCACGGGGCTCAGTCTCGGCAAGCCTCTTTCTGAAAAGACGAACGGTGCGATCCATCTCCCCGAGGAAGGGCCCAGCTCTGAAAACTCTTGCTGCTCTTCACCGTCCCTTGTGGCCCTACCTACAGGCACAACAGCACTGGGGATCTGTGCTTTCCCAGAGACGGAACATCTCACGGGGCTCAGTCTCGGCAAGCCTCTTTCTGAAAGGCGAATGGTCGGATCCTTTACCCACGAGGAAGGGCCCAGCCCTGAAAGCTCTTGCTGCTCTTCACCGCCCCTTGGCACCCTACCTACAGGCACAACAGCACTGGGGATCTGTGCTTTCCCAGAGACGGAACATCTCACGGGGCTCAGTCTCGGCAAGCCTCTTTCTGAAAAGGCGAACGGTCGGATCCTTGTCCCACGAGGAAGGGCCCAGCCCTGAAAGCTCTTGCTGCTCTTCACCGCCCCTTGGCACCCTACCTACAGGCACAACAGCACTTGGGATCTGTGCTTTCCCAGAGACGGAATACCTCACGGCGCTCAGTCTCGGCAAGCCTCTTTCTTAAAAGGCGAACGGTGCGATCCATCTCCCCCGAGGAAGGGCCCAGCCCTGAAAGCTCTTGCTGCTCTTCACCGTCCCTTGGCACCCTACCTACAGGCACAACAGCACTGGGGATCTGTGCTTTCCCAGAGACGGAACATCTCACGGCGCTCAGTCTCGGCAAGCCTCTTTCTGAAAAGGCGAACGGTCGGATACTTGTCCCACGAGGAAGGGCCCAGCCCTGAAAGCTCTTGCTGCTCTTCACCGTCCCTTGTGGCCCTACCTACAGGCACAACAGCACTGGGCATCCGTGCTTTCGCAGAGACGGAACATCTCGTGGCGCTACGCCTCGGCAGAGCCTCTTTTTTTTGGAAAAGGCGAACAGTCGGATCCTTCTCCCACGAGGAAGGGCCCAGCCCTGAAAGCTCTTGCTGCTCTTCACCGTCCCTTGGCACCCTACCTACAGGCACAACAGCACTGGGGATCTGTGCTTTCCCAGAGACGGAACATCTCACGGGGCTCAGTCTCGGCAAGCCTCTTTCTGAAAAGGAGAACGGTCGGATACTTGTCCCACGAGGAAGGGCCCAGCCCTGAAAGCTCTTGCTGCTCTTCACCGCCCCTTGGCACCCTACCTACAGGCACAACAGCAGTGGGGATCTGTGCTTTCCCAGAGACGGAACATCTCACGGGGCTCAGTCTCGGCAAGCCTCTTTCTGAAAAGGCGAACGGTCGGATCCTTGTCCCACGAGGAAGGGCCCAGCCCTGAAAGCTCTTGCTGCTCTTCACCGTCCCTTGGCACCCTACCTACAGGCACAACAGCACTGGGGATCTGTGCTTTCCCAGAGACGGAACATCTCACGGGGCTCAGTCTCGGCAAGCCTCTTTCTGAAAAGGCGAACGGTCGGATCCTTGTCCCACGAGGAAGGGCCCAGCCCTGAAAGCTCTTGCTGCTCTTCACCGCCCCTTGGCACCCTACCTACAGGCACAACAGCACTGGGGATCTGTGCTTTCCCAGAGACGGAACATCTCATGGGGCTCAGTCTCGGCAAGCCTCTTTCTGAAAAGGCGAACGGTCGGATCCTTGTCCCACGAGGAAGGGCCCAGCCCTGAAAGCTCTTGCTGCTCTTCACCGTCCCTTGTGGCCCTACCTACAGGCACAACAGCACTGGGCATCCGTGCTTTCGCAGAGACGGAACATCTCGTGGCGCTACGCCTCGGCAGAGCCTCTTTTTTTTGGAAAAGGCGAACGGTCGGATCCTTCTCCCACGAGGAAGGGCCCAGCCCTGAAAGCTCTTGCTGCTCTTCACCGTCCCTTGGCACCCTACCTACAGGCACAACAGCACTGGGGATCTGTGCTTTCCCAGAGACAGAACATCTCACGGGGCTCAGTCTCGGCAAGCCTCTTTCTGAAAAGGCGAACGGTCGGATCCTTTACCCACGAGGAAGGGCCCAGCCCTGAAAGCTCTTGCTGCTCTTCACCGTCCCTTGGCACCCTACCTACAGGCACAACAGCACTGGGGATCTGTGCTTTCCCAGAGACGAAATATCTCACGGCGCTCAGTCTCGGCAAGCCTCTTTCTGAAAAGACGAATGGTGCGATCCATCTCCCCCGAGGAAGGGCCCAGCCCTGAAAGCTCTTGCTGCTCTTCACCGTCCCTTGGCACCCTACCTACAGGCACAACAGCACTGGGGATCTGTGCTTTCCCAGAGACGGAACATCTCACGGGGCTCAGTCTTGGCAAGCCTCTTTCTGAAAAGGCGAACGGTCGGATACTTGTCCCACGAGGAAGGGCCCAGCCCTGAAAGCTCTTGCTGCTCTTCACCGTCCCTTGGCACCCTACCTACAGGCACAACAGCACTGGGGATCTGTGCTTTCCCAGAGACGGAACATCTCACGGGGGCTCAGTCTCGGCAAGCCTCTTTCTGAAAAGGCGAACGGTCGGATCCTTCTCCCACGAGGAAGGGCCAAGCCCTGAAAGCTCTTGCTGCTCTTCACCGTCCCTTGGCACCCTACCTACAGGCACAACAGCACTGGGGATCTGTGCTTTCCCAGAGACGGAACATCTCACGGGGCTCAGTCTCGGCAAGCCTCTTTCTGAAAAGGCGAACGGTCGGATACTTGTCCCACGAGGAAGGGCCCAGCCCTGAAAGCTCTTGCTGCTCTTCACCACCCCTTGGCACCCTACCTACAGGCACAACAGCACTGGGGATCTGTGCTTTCCCAGAGACGGAATATCTCACGGGGCTCAGTGTCGGCAAGCCTCTTTCTGAAAAGGCGAACGGTCGGACCCTTCTCCCACGAGGAAGGGCCCAGCCCTGAAAGCTCTTGCTGCTCTTCACCGTCCCTTGGCACCCTACCTACAGGCACAACAGCACTGGGGATCTGTGCTTTCCCAGAGACGGAACATCTCATGGGGCTCAGTCTCGGCAAGCCTCTTTCTGAAAAGGCGAACGGTCGGATCCTTGTCCCACGAGGAAGGGCCCAGCCCTGAAAGCTCTTGCTGCTCTTCACCGTCCCTTGTGGCCCTACCTACAGGCACAACAGCACTGGGCATCCGTGCTTTCGCAGAGACGGAACATCTCGTGGCGCTACGCCTCGGCAGAGCCTCTTTTTTTTGGAAAAGGAGAACGGTCGGATCCTTCTCCCACGACGAAGGGCCCAGCCCTGAAAGCTCTTGCTGCTCTTCACCGTCCCTTGGCACCCTACCTACAGGCACAACAGCACTGGGGATCTGTGCTTTCCCAGAGACGGAACATCTCACGGGGCTCAGTCTCGGCAAGCCTCTTTCTGAAAGGCGAACGGTCGGATCCTTTACCCACGAGGAAGGGCCCAGCCCTGAAAGCTCTTGCTGCTCTTCACCGCCCCTTGGCACCCTACCTACAGGCACAACAGCACTGGGGATCTGTGCTTTCCCAGAGACGGAACATCTCACGGGGCTCAGTCTCGGCAAGCCTCTTTCTGAAAAGGCGAACGGTCGGATCCTTCTCCCACGAGGAAGGGCCCAGCCCTGAAAGCTCTTGCTGCTCTTCACCGTCCCTTGGCACCCTACCTACAGGCACAACAGCACTGGGGATCTGTGCTTTCCCAGAGACGGAACATCTCACGGGGCTCAGTCTCGGCAAGCCTCTTTCTGAAAAGGCGAACGGTCGGATCCTTGTCCCACGAGGAAGGGCCCAGCCCTGAAAGCTCTTGCTGCTCTTCACCGTCCCTTGGCACCCTACCTACAGGCACAACAGCACTGGGGATCTGTGCTTTCCCAGAGACAGAACATCTCACGGGGCTCAGTCTCGGCAAGCCTCTTTCTGAAAGGCGAACGGTCGGATCCTTTACCCACGAGGAAGGGCCCAGCCCTGAAAGCTCTTGCTGCTCTTCACCGTCCCTTGTGGCCCTACCTACAGGCACAACAGCACTGGGGATCTGTGCTTTCCCAGAGACGAAATATCTCACGGCGCTCAGTCTCGGCAAGCCTCTTTCTGAAAAGACGAATGGTGCGATCCATCTCCCCCGAGGAAGGGCCCAGCCCTGAAAGCTCTTGCTGCTCTTCACCGTCCCTTGGCACCCTACCTACAGGCACAACAGCACTGGGGATCTGTGCTTTCCCAGAGACGGAACATCTCACGGGGCTCAGTCTTGGCAAGCCTCTTTCTGAAAAGGCGAACGGTCGGATCCTTGTCCCCCGAGGAAGGGCCCAGCCCTGAAAGCTCTTGCTGCTCTTCACCGCCCCTTGGCACCCTACCTACAGGCACAACAGCAGTGGGGATCTGTGCTTTCCCAGAGACGGAACATCTCACGGGGGCTCAGTCTCGGCAAGCCTCTTTCTGAAAGGCGAACGGTCGGATCCTTTACCCACGAGGAAGGGCCCAGCCCTGAAAGCTCTTGCTGCTCTTCACCGTCCCTTGGCACCCTACCTACAGGCACAACAGCACTGGGGATCTGTGCTTTCCCAGAGACGGAACATCTCACGGGGCTCAGTCTCGGCAAGCCTCTTTCTGAAAAGGCGAACGGTCGGATACTTGTCCCACGAGGAAGGGCCCAGCCCTGAAAGCTCTTGCTGCTCTTCACCGCCCCTTGGCACCCTACCTACAGGCACAACAGCACTGGGGATCTGTGCTTTCCCAGAGACGGAATATCTCACGGCGCTCAGTCTCGGCAAGCCTCTTTCTGAAAAGGCGAACGGTCGGACCCTTCTCCCACGAGGAAGGGCCCAGCCCTGAAAGCTCTTGCTGCTCTTCACCGTCCCTTGGCACCCTACCTACAGGCACAACAGCACTGGGGATCTGTGCTTTCCCAGAGACGGAACATCTCATGGGGCTCAGTCTCGGCAAGCCTCTTTCTGAAAAGGCGAACGGTCGGATCCTTGTCCCACGAGGAAGGGCCCAGCCCTGAAAGCTCTTGCTGCTCTTCACCGTCCCTTGTGGCCCTACCTACAGGCACAACAGCACTGGGCATCCGTGCTTTCGCAGAGACGGAACATCTCGTGGCGCTACGCCTCGGCAGAGCCTCTTTTTTTGGAAAAGGCGAACGGTCGGATCCTTCTCCCACGACGAAGGGCCCAGCCCTGAAAGCTCTTGCTGCTCTTCACCGTCCCTTGGCACCCTACCTACAGGCACAACAGCACTGGGGATCTGTGCTTTCCCAGAGACAGAACATCTCACGGGGCTCAGTCTCGGCAAGCCTCTTTCTGAAAGGCGAACGGTCGGATCCTTCTCCCACGAGGAAGGGCCCAGCCCTGAAAGCTCTTGCTGCTCTTCACCGCCCCTTGGCACCCTACCTACAGGCACAACAGCACTGGGGATCTGTGCTTTCCCAGAGACGGAACATCTCACGGGGCTCAGTCTCGGCAAGCCTCTTTCTGAAAAGGCGAACGGTCGGATACTTGTCCCACGAGGAAGGGCCCAGCCCTGAAAGCTCTTGCTGCTCTTCACCGTCCCTTGGCACCCTACCTACAGGCACAACAGCACTGGGGATCTGTGCTTTCCCAGAGACGGAACATCTCACGGGGCTCAGTCTCGGCAAGCCTCTTTCTGAAAAGGCGAACGGTCGGATCCTTGTCCCACGAGGAAGGGCCCAGCCCTGAAAGCTCTTGCTGCTCTTCACCGTCCCTTGGCACCCTACCTACAGGCACAACAGCACTGGGGATCTGTGCTTTCCCAGAGACGGAACATCTCACGGGGCTCAGTCGCGGCAAGCCTCTTTCTGAAAGGCGAACGGTCGGATCCTTTACCCACGAGGAAGGGCCCAGCCCTGAAAGCTCTTGCTGCTCTTCACCGTCCCTTGGCACCCTACCTACAGGCACAACAGCACTGGGGATCTGTGCTTTCCCAGAGACGAAATATCTCACGGCGCTCAGTCTCGGCAAGCCTCTTTCTGAAAAGACGAATGGTGCGATCCATCTCCCCCGAGGAAGGGCCCAGCCCTGAAAGCTCTTGCTGCTCTTCACCGTCCCTTGGCACCCTACCTACAGGCACAACAGCACTGGGGATCTGTGCTTTCCCAGAGACGGAACATCTCACGGGGCTCAGTCTTGGCAAGCCTCTTTCTGAAAAGGCGAACGGTCGGATCCTTGTCCCACGAGGAAGGGCCCAGCCCTGAAAGCTCTTGCTGCTCTTCACCGCCCCTTGGCACCCTACCTACAGGCACAACAGCACTGGGGATCTGTGCTTTCCCAGAGACGGAACATCTCATGGGGCTCAGTCTCGGCAAGCCTCTTTCTGAAAAGGCGAACGGTCGGATCCTTGTCCCACGAGGAAGGGCCCAGCCCTGAAAGCTCTTGCTGCTCTTCACCGTCCCTTGTGGCCCTACCTACAGGCACAACAGCACTGGGCATCCGTGCTTTCGCAGAGACGGAACATCTCGTGGCGCTACGCCTCGGCAGAGCCTCTTTTTTTTGGAAAACGCGAACGGTCGGATCCTTCTCCCACGACGAAGGGCCAAGCCCTGAAAGCTCTTGCTGCTCTTCACCGTCCCTTGGCACCCTACCTACAGGCACAACAGCACTGGGGATCTGTGCTTTCCCAGAGACAGAACATCTCACGGGGCTGAGTCTCGGCAAGCCTCTTTCTGAAAAGGTGAACGGTCGGATCCTTCTCCCACGAGGAAGGGCCCAGCCCTGAAAGCTCTTGCTGCTCTTCACCGCCCCTTGGCACCCTACCTACAGGCACAACAGCACTGGGGATCTGTGCTTTCCCAGAGACGGAACATCTCACGGGGCTCAGTCTCGGCAAGCCTCTTTCTGAAAAGGCGAACGGTCGGATACTTGTCCCACGAGGAAGGGCCCAGCCCTGAAAGCTCTTGCTGCTCTTCACCGTCCCTTGGCACCCTACCTACAGGCACAACAGCACTGGGGATCTGTGCTTTCCCAGAGACGGAACATCTCACGGCGCTCAGTCTCGGCAAGCCTCTTTCTGAAAAGGCGAACGGTCGGATCCTTCTCCCACGACGAAGGGCCCAGCCCTGAAAGCTCTTGCTGCTCTTCACCGCCCCTTGGCACCCTACCTACAGGCACAACAGCACTGGGGATCTGTGCTTTCCCAGAGACGGAACATCTCATGGGGCTCAGTCTCGGCAAGCCTCTTTCTGAAAAGGCGAACGGTCGGATCCTTGTCCCACGAGGAAGGGCCCAGCCCTGAAAGCTATTGCTGCTCTTCACCGTCCCTTGTGGCCCTACCTACAGGCACAACAGCACTGGGCATCCGTGCTTTCGCAGAGACGGAACATCTCGTGGCGCTACGCCTCGGCAGAGCCTCTTTTTTTTGGAAAACGCGAACGGTCGGATCCTTCTCCCACGACGAAGGGCCCAGCCCTGAAAGCTCTTGCTGCTCTTCACCGTCCCTTGGCACCCTACCTACAGGCACAACAGCACTGGGGATCTGTGCTTTCCCAGAGACAGAACATCTCACGGGGCTCAGTCTCGGCAAGCCTCTTTCTGAAAAGGCGAACGGTCGGATCCTTTACCCACGAGGAAGGGCCCAGCCCTGAAAGCTCTTGCTGCTCTTCACCGTCCCTTGTGGCCCTACCTACAGGCACAACAGCACTGGGGATCTGTGCTTTCCCAGAGACGAAATATCTCACGGCGCTCAGTCTCGGCAAGCCTCTTTCTGAAAAGACGAATGGTGCGATCCATCTCCCCCGAGGAAGGGCCCAGCCCTGAAAGCTCTTGCTGCTCTTCACCGTCCCTTGGCACCCTACCTACAGGCACAACAGCACTGGGGATCTGTGCTTTCCCAGAGACGGAACATCTCACGGGGCTCAGTCTTGGCAAGCCTCTTTCTGAAAAGGCGAACGGTCGGATACTTGTCCCACGAGGAAGGGCCCAGCCCTGAAAGCTCTTGCTGCTCTTCACCGCCCCTTGGCACCCTACCTACAGGCACAACAGCAGTGGGGATCTGTGCTTTCCCAGAGACGGAACATCTCACGGGGGCTCAGTCTCGGCAAGCCTCTTTCTGAAAAGGCGAACGGTCGGATCCTTCTCCCACGACGAAGGGCCCAGCCCTGAAAGCTCTTGCTGCTCTTCACCGCCCCTTGGCACCCTACCTACAGGCACAACAGCACTGGGGATCTGTGCTTTCCCAGAGACGGAACATCTCATGGGGCTCAGTCTCGGCAAGCCTCTTTCTGAAAAGGCGAACGGTCGGATCCTTGTCCCACGAGGAAGGGCCCAGCCCTGAAAGCTATTGCTGCTCTTCACCGTCCCTTGTGGCCCTACCTACAGGCACAACAGCACTGGGCATCCGTGCTTTCGCAGAGACGGAACATCTCGTGGCGCTACGCCTCGGCAGAGCCTCTTTTTTTTGGAAAACGCGAACGGTCGGATCCTTCTCCCACGAGGAAGGGCCCAGCCCTGAAAGCTCTTGCTGCTCTTCACCGTCCCTTGGCACCCTACCTACAGGCACAACAGCACTGGGGATCTGTGCTTTCCCAGAGACAGAACATCTCACGGGGCTCAGTCTCGGCAAGCCTCTTTCTGAAAAGGCGAACGGTCGGATCCTTTACCCACGAGGAAGGGCCCAGCCCTGAAAGCTCTTGCTGCTCTTCACCGTCCCTTGTGGCCCTACCTACAGGCACAACAGCACTGGGGATCTGTGCTTTCCCAGAGACGAAATATCTCACGGCGCTCAGTCTCGGCAAGCCTCTTTCTGAAAAGACGAATGGTGCGATCCATCTCCCCCGAGGAAGGGCCCAGCCCTGAAAGCTCTTGCTGCTCTTCACCGTCCCTTGGCACCCTACCTACAGGCACAACAGCACTGGGGATCTGTGCTTTCCCAGAGACGGAACATCTCACGGGGCTCAGTCTTGGCAAGCCTCTTTCTGAAAAGGCGAACGGTCGGATACTTGTCCCACGAGGAAGGGCCCAGCCCTGAAAGCTCTTGCTGCTCTTCACCGCCCCTTGGCACCCTACCTACAGGCACAACAGCAGTGGGGATCTGTGCTTTCCCAGAGACGGAACATCTCACGGGGGCTCAGTCTCGGCAAGCCTCTTTCTGAAAAGGCGAACGGTCGGATCCTTCTCCCACGACGAAGGGCCCAGCCCTGAAAGCTCTTGCTGCTCTTCACCGTCCCTTGGCACCCTACCTACAGGCACAACAGCACTGGGGATCTGTGCTTTCCCAGAGACGGAACATCTCATGGGGCTCAGTCTCGGCAAGCCTCTTTCTGAAAAGGCGAACGGTCGGATCCTTGTCCCACGAGGAAGGGCCCAGCCCTGAAAGCTCTTGCTGCTCTTCACCGTCCCTTGTGGCCCTACCTACAGGCACAACAGCACTGGGCATCCGTGCTTTCGCAGAGACGGAACATCTCGTGGCGCTACGCCTCGGCAGAGCCTCTTTTTTTTGGAAAAGGCGAACGGTCGGATCCTTCTCCCACGACGAAGGGCCCAGCCCTGAAAGCTCTTGCTGCTCTTCACCGTCCCTTGGCACCCTACCTACAGGCACAACAGCACTGGGGATCTGTGCTTTCCCAGAGACAGAACATCTCACGGGGCTCAGTCTCGGCAAGCCTCTTTCTGAAAGGCGAACGGTCGGATCCTTTACCCACGAGGAAGGGCCCAGCCCTGAAAGCTCTTGCTGCTCTTCACCGCCCCTTGGCACCCTACCTACAGGCACAACAGCACTGGGGATCTGTGCTTTCCCAGAGACGGAACATCTCACGGGGCTCAGTCTCGGCAAGCCTCTTTCTGAAAAGGCGAACGGTCGGATCCTTGTCCCACGAGGAAGGGCCCAGCCCTGAAAGCTCTTGCTGCTCTTCACCGTCCCTTGGCACCCTACCTACAGGCACAACAGCACTGGGGATCTGTGCTTTCCCAGAGACAGAACATCTCACGGGGCTCAGTCTCGGCAAGCCTCTTTCTGAAAGGCGAACGGTCGGATCCTTTACCCACGAGGAAGGGCCCAGCCCTGAAAGCTCTTGCTGCTCTTCACCGTCCCTTGGCACCCTACCTACAGGCACAACAGCACTGGGGATCTGTGCTTTCCCAGAGACGAAATATCTCACGGCGCTCAGTCTCGGCAAGCCTCTTTCTGAAAAGACGAATGGTGCGATCCATCTCCCCCGAGGAAGGGCCCAGCCCTGAAAGCTCTTGCTGCTCTTCACCGTCCCTTGGCACCCTACCTACAGGCACAACAGCACTGGGGATCTGTGCTTTCCCAGAGACGAAATATCTCACGGCGCTCAGTCTCGGCAAGCCTCTTTCTGAAAAGACGAATGGTGCGATCCATCTCCCCCGAGGAAGGGCCCAGCCCTGAAAGCTCTTGCTGCTCTTCACCGTCCCTTGGCACCCTACCTACAGGCACAACAGCACTGGGGATCTGTGCTTTCCCAGAGACGGAACATCTCACGGGGCTCAGTCTTGGCAAGCCTCTTTCTGAAAAGGCGAACGGTCGGATACTTGTCCCACGAGGAAGGGCCCAGCCCTGAAAGCTCTTGCTGCTCTTCACCGCCCCTTGGCACCCTACCTACAGGCACAACAGCAGTGGGGATCTGTGCTTTCCCAGAGACGGAACATCTCACGGGGGCTCAGTCTCGGCAAGCCTCTTTCTGAAAAGGCGAACGGTCGGATCCTTCTCCCACGACGAAGGGCCCAGCCCTGAAAGCTCTTGCTGCTCTTCACCGTCCCTTGGCACCCTACCTACAGGCACAACAGCACTGGGGATCTGTGCTTTCCCAGAGACGGAACATCTCATGGGGCTCAGTCTCGGCAAGCCTCTTTCTGAAAAGGCGAACGGTCGGATCCTTGTCCCACGAGGAAGGGCCCAGCCCTGAAAGCTCTTGCTGCTCTTCACCGTCCCTTGTGGCCCTACCTACAGGCACAACAGCACTGGGCATCCGTGCTTTCGCAGAGACGGAACATCTCGTGGCGCTACGCCTCGGCAGAGCCTCTTTTTTTTGGAAAAGGCGAACGGTCGGATCCTTTACCCACGAGGAAGGGCCCAGCCCTGAAAGCTCTTGCTGCTCTTCACCGTCCCTTGGCACCCTACCTACAGGCACAACAGCACTGGGGATCTGTGCTTTCCCAGAGACAGAACATCTCACGGGGCTCAGTCTCGGCAAGCCTCTTTCTGAAAAGGCGAACGGTCGGATCCTTTACCCACGAGGAAGGGCCCAGCCCTGAAAGCTCTTGCTGCTCTTCACCGTCCCTTGTGGCCCTACCTACAGGCACAACAGCACTGGGGATCTGTGCTTTCCCAGAGACGAAATATCTCACGGGGCTCAGTCTCGGCAAGCCTCTTTCTGAAAAGACGAATGGTGCGATCCATCTCCCCCGAGGAAGGGCCCAGCCCTGAAAGCTCTTGCTGCTCTTCACCGTCCCTTGGCACCCTACCTACAGGCACAACAGCACTGGGGATCTGTGCTTTCCCAGAGACGGAACATCTCACGGGGCTCAGTCTTGGCAAGCCTCTTTCTGAAAAGGCGAACGGTCGGATACTTGTCCCACGAGGAAGGGCCCAGCCCTGAAAGCTCTTGCTGCTCTTCACCGCCCCTTGGCACCCTACCTACAGGCACAACAGCAGTGGGGATCTGTGCTTTCCCAGAGACGGAACATCTCACGGGGGCTCAGTCTCGGCAAGCCTCTTTCTGAAAAGGCGAATGGTCGGATCCTTCTCCCACGACGAAGGGCCCAGCCCTGAAAGCTCTTGCTGCTCTTCACCGTCCCTTGGCACCCTACCTACAGGCACAACAGCACTGGGGATCTGTGCTTTCCCAGAGACGGAACATCTCATGGGGCTCAGTCTCGGCAAGCCTCTTTCTGAAAAGGCGAACGGTCGGATCCTTGTCCCACGAGGAAGGGCCCAGCCCTGAAAGCTCTTGCTGCTCTTCACCGTCCCTTGTGGCCCTACCTACAGGCACAACAGCACTGGGCATCCGTGCTTTCGCAGAGACGGAACATCTCGTGGCGCTACGCCTCGGCAGAGCCTCTTTTTTTTGGAAAAGGCGAACGGTCGGATCCTTCTCCCACGACGAAGGGCCCAGCCCTGAAAGCTCTTGCTGCTCTTCACCGTCCCTTGGCACCCTACCTACAGGCACAACAGCACTGGGGATCTGTGCTTTCCCAGAGACGGAACATCTCACGGGGCTCAGTCTCGGCAAGCCTCTTTCTGAAAGGCGAACGGTCGGATCCTTTACCCACGAGGAAGGGCCCAGCCCTGAAAGCTCTTGCTGCTCTTCACCGCCCCTTGGCACCCTACCTACAGGCACAACAGCACTGGGGATCTGTGCTTTCCCAGAGACGGAACATCTCACGGGGCTCAGTCTCGGCAAGCCTCTTTCTGAAAAGGCGAACGGTCGGATCCTTGTCCCACGAGGAAGGGCCCAGCCCTGAAAGCTCTTGCTGCTCTTCACCGTCCCTTGGCACCCTACCTACAGGCACAACAGCACTGGGGATCTGTGCTTTCCCAGAGACAGAACATCTCACGGGGCTCAGTCTCGGCAAGCCTCTTTCTGAAAGGCGAACGGTCGGATCCTTTACCCACGAGGAAGGGCCCAGCCCTGAAAGCTCTTGCTGCTCTTCACCGTCCCTTGGCACCCTACCTACAGGCACAACAGCACTGGGGATCTGTGCTTTCCCAGAGACGAAATATCTCACGGCGCTCAGTCTCGGCAAGCCTCTTTCTGAAAAGACGAATGGTGCGATCCATCTCCCCCGAGGAAGGGCCCAGCCCTGAAAGCTCTTGCTGCTCTTCACCGTCCCTTGGCACCCTACCTACAGGCACAACAGCACTGGGGATCTGTGCTTTCCCAGAGACGAAATATCTCACGGCGCTCAGTCTCGGCAAGCCTCTTTCTGAAAAGACGAATGGTGCGATCCATCTCCCCCGAGGAAGGGCCCAGCCCTGAAAGCTCTTGCTGCTCTTCACCGTCCCTTGGCACCCTACCTACAGGCACAACAGCACTGGGGATCTGTGCTTTCCCAGAGACGGAACATCTCACGGGGCTCAGTCTTGGCAAGCCTCTTTCTGAAAAGGCGAACGGTCGGATACTTGTCCCACGAGGAAGGGCCCAGCCCTGAAAGCTCTTGCTGCTCTTCACCGCCCCTTGGCACCCTACCTACAGGCACAACAGCAGTGGGGATCTGTGCTTTCCCAGAGACGGAACATCTCACGGGGGCTCAGTCTCGGCAAGCCTCTTTCTGAAAAGGCGAACGGTCGGATCCTTCTCCCACGACGAAGGGCCCAGCCCTGAAAGCTCTTGCTGCTCTTCACCGTCCCTTGGCACCCTACCTACAGGCACAACAGCACTGGGGATCTGTGCTTTCCCAGAGACGGAACATCTCATGGGGCTCAGTCTCGGCAAGCCTCTTTCTGAAAAGGCGAACGGTCGGATCCTTGTCCCACGAGGAAGGGCCCAGCCCTGAAAGCTCTTGCTGCTCTTCACCGTCCCTTGTGGCCCTACCTACAGGCACAACAGCACTGGGCATCCGTGCTTTCGCAGAGACGGAACATCTCGTGGCGCTACGCCTCGGCAGAGCCTCTTTTTTTTGAAAAAGGCGAACGGTCGGATCCTTCTCCCACGAGGAAGGGCCCAGCCCTGAAAGCTCTTGCTGCTCTTCACCGTCCCTTGGCACCCTACCTACAGGCACAACAGCACTGGGGATCTGTGCTTTCCCAGAGACAGAACATCTCACGGGGCTCAGTCTCGGCAAGCCTCTTTCTGAAAGGCGAACGGTCGGATCCTTGTCCCACGAGGAAGGGCCCAGCCCTGAAAGCTCTTGCTGCTCTTCACCGTCCCTTGGCACCCTACCTACAGGCACAACAGCACTGGGGATCTGTGCTTTCCCAGAGACAGAACATCTCACGAGGCTCAGTCTCGGCAAGCCTCTTTCTGAAAGGCGAACGGTCGGATCCTTCTCCCACGAGGAAGGGCCCAGCCCTGAAAGCTCTTGCTGCTCTTCACCGTCCCTTGGCACCCTACCTACAGGCACAACAGCACTGGGGATCTGTGCTTTCCCAGAGACGAAATATCTCACGGCGCTCAGTCTCGGCAAGCCTCTTTCTGAAAAGACGAATGGTGCGATCCTTCTCCCACGAGGAAGGGCCCAGCCCTGAAAGCTCTTGCTGCTCTTCACCGTCCCTTGGCACCCTACCTACAGGCACAACAGCACTGGGGATCTGTGCTTTCCCAGAGACGGAACATCTCACGGGGCTCAGTCTCGGCAAGCCTCTTTCTGAAAAGGCGAACGGTCGGATCCTTGTCCCACGAGGAAGGGCCCAGCCCTGAAAGCTCTTGCTGCTCTTCACCGTCCCTTGGCACCCTACCTACAGGCACAACAGCACTGGGGATCTGTGCTTTCCCAGAGACGGAACATCTCACGGGGCTCAGTCTCGGCAAGCCTCTTTCTGAAAAGGCGAACGGTCGGATCCTTGTCCCACGAGGAAGGGCCCAGCCCTGAAAGCTCTTGCTGCTCTTCACCGTCCCTTGGCACCCTACCTACAGGCACAACAGCACTGGGGATCTGTGCTTTCCCAGAGACGGAACATCTCACGGGGCTCAGTCTCGGCAAGCCTCTTTCTGAAAAGGCGAACGGTCGGATCCTTGTCCCACGAGGAAGGGCCCAGCCCTGAAAGCTATTGCTGCTCTTCACCGTCCCTTGTGGCCCTAACTACAGGCACAACAGCACTGGGCATCCGTGCTTTCGCAGAGACGGAACATCTCGTGGCGCTACGCCTCGGCAGAGCCTCTTTTTTTTGGAAAACGCGAACGGTCGGATCCTTCTCCCACGACGAAGGGCCCAGCCCTGAAAGCTCTTGCTGCTCTTCACCGTCCCTTGGCACCCTACCTACAGGCACAACAGCACTGGGGATCTGTGCTTTCCCAGAGACAGAACATCTCACGGGGCTCAGTCTCGGCAAGCCTCTTTCTGAAAGGCGAACGGTCGGATCCTTTACCCACGAGGAAGGGCCCAGCCCTGAAAGCTCTTGCTGCTCTTCACCGTCCCTTGGCACCCTACCTACAGGCACAACAGCACTGGGGATCTGTGCTTTCCCAGAGACGAAATATCTCACGGCGCTCAGTCTCGGCAAGCCTCTTTCTGAAAAGACGAATGGTGCGATCCATCTCCCCCGAGGAAGGGCCCAGCCCTGAAAGCTCTTGCTGCTCTTCACCGTCCCTTGGCACCCTACCTACAGGCACAACAGCACTGGGGATCTGTGCTTTCCCAGAGACGGAACATCTCACGGGGCTCAGTCTTGGCAAGCCTCTTTCTGAAAAGGCGAACGGTCGGATACTTGTCCCACGAGGAAGGGCCCAGCCCTGAAAGCTCTTGCTGCTCTTCACCGTCCCTTGGCACCCTACCTACAGGCACAACAGCACTGGGGATCTGTGCTTTCCCAGAGACGGAACATCTCACGGGGGCTCAGTCTCGGCAAGCCTCTTTCTGAAAAGGCGAACGGTCGGATCCTTCTCCCACGAGGAAGGGCCAAGCCCTGAAAGCTCTTGCTGCTCTTCACCGTCCCTTGGCACCCTACCTACAGGCACAACAGCACTGGGGATCTGTGCTTTCCCAGAGACGGAACATCTCACGGGGCTCAGTCTCGGCAAGCCTCTTTCTGAAAAGGCGAACGGTCGGATCCTTGTCCCACGAGGAAGGGCCCAGCCCTGAAAGCTCTTGCTGCTCTTCACCGCCCCTTGTGGCCCTACCTACAGGCACAACAGCACTGGGGATCTGTGCTTTCCCAGAGACGGAATATCTCACGGGGCTCAGTGTCGGCAAGCCTCTTTCTGAAAAGGCGAACGGTCGGACCCTTCTCCCACGAGGAAGGGCCCAGCCCTGAAAGCTCTTGCTGCTCTTCACCGTCCCTTGGCACCCTACCTACAGGCACAACAGCACTGGGGATCTGTGCTTTCCCAGAGACGGAACATCTCATGGGGCTCAGTCTCGGCAAGCCTCTTTCTGAAAAGGCGAACGGTCGGATCCTTGTCCCACGAGGAAGGGCCCAGCCCTGAAAGCTCTTGCTGCTCTTCACCGTCCCTTGTGGCCCTACCTACAGGCACAACAGCACTGGGCATCCGTGCTTTCGCAGAGACGGAACATCTCGTGGCGCTACGCCTCGGCAGAGCCTCTTTTTTTTGGAAAAGGCGAACGGTCGGATCCTTCTCCCACGACGAAGGGCCCAGCCCTGAAAGCTCTTGCTGCTCTTCACCGTCCCTTGGCACCCTACCTACAGGCACAACAGCACTGGGGATCTGTGCTTTCCCAGAGACAGAACATCTCACGGGGCTCAGTCTCGGCAAGCCTCTTTCTGAAAGGCGAACGGTCGGATCCTTTACACACGAGGAAGGGCCCAGCCCTGAAAGCTCTTGCTGCTCTTCACCGTCCCTTGGCACCCTACCTACAGGCACAACAGCACTGGGGATCTGTGCTTTCCCAGAGACGGAACATCTCACGGGGCTCAGTCTCGGCAAGCCTCTTTCTGAAAAGGCGAACGGTCGGATCCTTGTCCCACGAGGAAGGGCCCAGCCCTGAAAGCTCTTGCTGCTCTTCACCGTCCCTTGTGGCCCTACCTACAGGCACAACAGCACTGGGCATCCGTGCTTTCGCAGAGACGGAACATCTCGTGGCGCTACGCCTCGGCAGAGCCTCTTTTTTTTGGAAAACGCGAACGGTCGGATCCTTCTCCCACGAGGAAGGGCCCAGCCCTGAAAGCTCTTGCTGCTCTTCACCGTCCCTTGGCACCCTACCTACAGGCACAACAGCACTGGGGATCTGTGCTTTCCCAGAGACAGAACATCTCACGGGGCTCAGTCTCGGCAAGCCTCTTTCTGAAAAGGCGAACGGTCGGATCCTTTACCCACGAGGAAGGGCCCAGCCCTGAAAGCTCTTGCTGCTCTTCACCGTCCCTTGTGGCCCTACCTACAGGCACAACAGCACTGGGGATCTGTGCTTTCCCAGAGACGAAATATCTCACGGCGCTCAGTCTCGGCAAGCCTCTTTCTGAAAAGACGAATGGTGCGATCCATCTCCCCCGAGGAAGGGCCCAGCCCTGAAAGCTCTTGCTGCTCTTCACCGTCCCTTGGCACCCTACCTACAGGCACAACAGCACTGGGGATCTGTGCTTTCCCAGAGACGGAACATCTCACGGGGCTCAGTCTTGGCAAGCCTCTTTCTGAAAAGGCGAACGGTCGGATACTTGTCCCACGAGGAAGGGCCCAGCCCTGAAAGCTCTTGCTGCTCTTCACCGCCCCTTGGCACCCTACCTACAGGCACAACAGCAGTGGGGATCTGTGCTTTCCCAGAGACGGAACATCTCACGGGGGCTCAGTCTCGGCAAGCCTCTTTCTGAAAAGGCGAACGGTCGGATCCTTCTCCCACGACGAAGGGCCCAGCCCTGAAAGCTCTTGCTGCTCTTCACCGTCCCTTGGCACCCTACCTACAGGCACAACAGCACTGGGGATCTGTGCTTTCCCAGAGACGGAACATCTCATGGGGCTCAGTCTCGGCAAGCCTCTTTCTGAAAAGGCGAACGGTCGGATCCTTGTCCCACGAGGAAGGGCCCAGCCCTGAAAGCTCTTGCTGCTCTTCACCGTCCCTTGTGGCCCTACCTACAGGCACAACAGCACTGGGCATCCGTGCTTTCGCAGAGACGGAACATCTCGTGGCGCTACGCCTCGGCAGAGCCTCTTTTTTTTGGAAAAGGCGAACGGTCGGATCCTTCTCCCACGACGAAGGGCCCAGCCCTGAAAGCTCTTGCTGCTCTTCACCGTCCCTTGGCACCCTACCTACAGGCACAACAGCACTGGGGATCTGTGCTTTCCCAGAGACAGAACATCTCACGGGGCTCAGTCTCGGCAAGCCTCTTTCTGAAAGGCGAACGGTCGGATCCTTTACCCACGAGGAAGGGCCCAGCCCTGAAAGCTCTTGCTGCTCTTCACCGCCCCTTGGCACCCTACCTACAGGCACAACAGCACTGGGGATCTGTGCTTTCCCAGAGACGGAACATCTCACGGGGCTCAGTCTCGGCAAGCCTCTTTCTGAAAAGGCGAACGGTCGGATCCTTGTCCCACGAGGAAGGGCCCAGCCCTGAAAGCTCTTGCTGCTCTTCACCGTCCCTTGGCACCCTACCTACAGGCACAACAGCACTGGGGATCTGTGCTTTCCCAGAGACAGAACATCTCACGGGGCTCAGTCTCGGCAAGCCTCTTTCTGAAAGGCGAACGGTCGGATCCTTTACCCACGAGGAAGGGCCCAGCCCTGAAAGCTCTTGCTGCTCTTCACCGTCCCTTGGCACCCTACCTACAGGCACAACAGCACTGGGGATCTGTGCTTTCCCAGAGACGAAATATCTCACGGCGCTCAGTCTCGGCAAGCCTCTTTCTGAAAAGACGAATGGTGCGATCCATCTCCCCCGAGGAAGGGCCCAGCCCTGAAAGCTCTTGCTGCTCTTCACCGTCCCTTGGCACCCTACCTACAGGCACAACAGCACTGGGGATCTGTGCTTTCCCAGAGACGAAATATCTCACGGCGCTCAGTCTCGGCAAGCCTCTTTCTGAAAAGACGAATGGTGCGATCCATCTCCCCCGAGGAAGGGCCCAGCCCTGAAAGCTCTTGCTGCTCTTCACCGTCCCTTGGCACCCTACCTACAGGCACAACAGCACTGGGGATCTGTGCTTTCCCAGAGACGGAACATCTCACGGGGCTCAGTCTTGGCAAGCCTCTTTCTGAAAAGGCGAACGGTCGGATACTTGTCCCACGAGGAAGGGCCCAGCCCTGAAAGCTCTTGCTGCTCTTCACCGCCCCTTGGCACCCTACCTACAGGCACAACAGCAGTGGGGATCTGTGCTTTCCCAGAGACGGAACATCTCACGGGGGCTCAGTCTCGGCAAGCCTCTTTCTGAAAAGGCGAACGGTCGGATCCTTCTCCCACGACGAAGGGCCCAGCCCTGAAAGCTCTTGCTGCTCTTCACCGTCCCTTGGCACCCTACCTACAGGCACAACAGCACTGGGGATCTGTGCTTTCCCAGAGACGGAACATCTCATGGGGCTCAGTCTCGGCAAGCCTCTTTCTGAAAAGGCGAACGGTCGGATCCTTGTCCCACGAGGAAGGGCCCAGCCCTGAAAGCTCTTGCTGCTCTTCACCGTCCCTTGTGGCCCTACCTACAGGCACAACAGCACTGGGCATCCGTGCTTTCGCAGAGACGGAACATCTCGTGGCGCTACGCCTCGGCAGAGCCTCTTTTTTTTGGAAAAGGCGAACGGTCGGATCCTTTACCCACGAGGAAGGGCCCAGCCCTGAAAGCTCTTGCTGCTCTTCACCGTCCCTTGGCACCCTACCTACAGGCACAACAGCACTGGGGATCTGTGCTTTCCCAGAGACAGAACATCTCACGGGGCTCAGTCTCGGCAAGCCTCTTTCTGAAAAGGCGAACGGTCGGATCCTTTACCCACGAGGAAGGGCCCAGCCCTGAAAGCTCTTGCTGCTCTTCACCGTCCCTTGTGGCCCTACCTACAGGCACAACAGCACTGGGGATCTGTGCTTTCCCAGAGACGGAACATCTCATGGGGCTCAGTCTCGGCAAGCCTCTTTCTGAAAAGGCGAACGGTCGGATCCTTGTCCCACGAGGAAGGGCCCAGCCCTGAAAGCTCTTGCTGCTCTTCACCGTCCCTTGTGGCCCTACCTACAGGCACAACAGCACTGGGCATCCGTGCTTTCGCAGAGACGGAACATCTCGTGGCGCTACGCCTCGGCAGAGCCTCTTTTTTTTGGAAAAGGCGAACGGTCGGATCCTTCTCCCACGACGAAGGGCCCAGCCCTGAAAGCTCTTGCTGCTCTTCACCGTCCCTTGGCACCCTACCTACAGGCACAACAGCACTGGGGATCTGTGCTTTCCCAGAGACGGAACATCTCACGGGGCTCAGTCTCGGCAAGCCTCTTTCTGAAAGGCGAACGGTCGGATCCTTTACCCACGAGGAAGGGCCCAGCCCTGAAAGCTCTTGCTGCTCTTCACCGTCCCTTGGCACCCTACCTACAGGCACAACAGCACTGGGGATCTGTGCTTTCCCAGAGACGGAACATCTCACGGGGCTCAGTCTCGGCAAGCCTCTTTCTGAAAAGGCGAACGGTCGGATCCTTGTCCCACGAGGAAGGGCCCAGCCCTGAAAGCTCTTGCTGCTCTTCACCGTCCCTTGGCACCCTACCTACAGGCACAACAGCACTGGGGATCTGTGCTTTCCCAGAGACAGAACATCTCACGGGGCTCAGTCTCGGCAAGCCTCTTTCTGAAAGGCGAACGGTCGGATCCTTTACCCACGAGGAAGGGCCCAGCCCTGAAAGCTCTTGCTGCTCTTCACCGTCCCTTGGCACCCTACCTACAGGCACAACAGCACTGGGGATCTGTGCTTTCCCAGAGACGAAATATCTCACGGCGCTCAGTCTCGGCAAGCCTCTTTCTGAAAAGACGAATGGTGCGATCCATCTCCCCCGAGGAAGGGCCCAGCCCTGAAAGCTCTTGCTGCTCTTCACCGTCCCTTGGCACCCTACCTACAGGCACAACAGCACTGGGGATCTGTGCTTTCCCAGAGACGAAATATCTCACGGCGCTCAGTCTCGGCAAGCCTCTTTCTGAAAAGACGAATGGTGCGATCCATCTCCCCCGAGGAAGGGCCCAGCCCTGAAAGCTCTTGCTGCTCTTCACCGTCCCTTGGCACCCTACCTACAGGCACAACAGCACTGGGGATCTGTGCTTTCCCAGAGACGGAACATCTCACGGGGCTCAGTCTTGGCAAGCCTCTTTCTGAAAAGGCGAACGGTCGGATACTTGTCCCACGAGGAAGGGCCCAGCCCTGAAAGCTCTTGCTGCTCTTCACCGCCCCTTGGCACCCTACCTACAGGCACAACAGCACTGGGGATCTGTGCTTTCCCAGAGACGAAATATCTCACGGCGCTCAGTCTCGGCAAGCCTCTTTCTGAAAAGACGAATGGTGCGATCCTTCTCCCACGAGGAAGGGCCCAGCCCTGAAAGCTCTTGCTGCTCTTCACCGTCCCTTGGCACCCTACCTACAGGCACAACAGCACTGGGGATCTGTGCTTTCCCAGAGACGGAACATCTCACGGGGCTCAGTCTCGGCAAGCCTCTTTCTGAAAAGGCGAACGGTCGGATCCTTGTCCCACGAGGAAGGGCCCAGCCCTGAAAGCTCTTGCTGCTCTTCACCGTCCCTTGGCACCCTACCTACAGGCACAACAGCACTGGGGATCTGTGCTTTCCCAGAGACGGAACATCTCACGGGGCTCAGTCTCGGCAAGCCTCTTTCTGAAAAGGCGAACGGTCGGATCCTTGTCCCACGAGGAAGGGCCCAGCCCTGAAAGCTCTTGCTGCTCTTCACCGTCCCTTGGCACCCTACCTACAGGCACAACAGCACTGGGGATCTGTGCTTTCCCAGAGACGGAACATCTCACGGGGCTCAGTCTCGGCAAGCCTCTTTCTGAAAAGGCGAACGGTCGGATCCTTGTCCCACGAGGAAGGGCCCAGCCCTGAAAGCTATTGCTGCTCTTCACCGTCCCTTGTGGCCCTACCTACAGGCACAACAGCACTGGGCATCCGTGCTTTCGCAGAGACGGAACATCTCGTGGCGCTACGCCTCGGCAGAGCCTCTTTTTTTTGGAAAACGCGAACGGTCGGATCCTTCTCCCACGACGAAGGGCCCAGCCCTGAAAGCTCTTGCTGCTCTTCACCGTCCCTTGGCACCCTACCTACAGGCACAACAGCACTGGGGATCTGTGCTTTCCCAGAGACAGAACATCTCACGGGGCTCAGTCTCGGCAAGCCTCTTTCTGAAAGGCGAACGGTCGGATCCTTTACCCACGAGGAAGGGCCCAGCCCTGAAAGCTCTTGCTGCTCTTCACCGTCCCTTGGCACCCTACCTACAGGCACAACAGCACTGGGGATCTGTGCTTTCCCAGAGACGAAATATCTCACGGCGCTCAGTCTCGGCAAGCCTCTTTCTGAAAAGACGAATGGTGCGATCCATCTCCCCCGAGGAAGGGCCCAGCCCTGAAAGCTCTTGCTGCTCTTCACCGTCCCTTGGCACCCTACCTACAGGCACAACAGCACTGGGGATCTGTGCTTTCCCAGAGACGGAACATCTCACGGGGCTCAGTCTTGGCAAGCCTCTTTCTGAAAAGGCGAACGGTCGGATACTTGTCCCACGAGGAAGGGCCCAGCCCTGAAAGCTCTTGCTGCTCTTCACCGTCCCTTGGCACCCTACCTACAGGCACAACAGCACTGGGGATCTGTGCTTTCCCAGAGACGGAACATCTCACGGGGGCTCAGTCTCGGCAAGCCTCTTTCTGAAAAGGCGAACGGTCGGATCCTTCTCCCACGAGGAAGGGCCAAGCCCTGAAAGCTCTTGCTGCTCTTCACCGTCCCTTGGCACCCTACCTACAGGCACAACAGCACTGGGGATCTGTGCTTTCCCAGAGACGGAACATCTCACGGGGCTCAGTCTCGGCAAGCCTCTTTCTGAAAAGGCGAACGGTCGGATCCTTGTCCCACGAGGAAGGGCCCAGCCCTGAAAGCTCTTGCTGCTCTTCACCGCCCCTTGTGGCCCTACCTACAGGCACAACAGCACTGGGGATCTGTGCTTTCCCAGAGACGGAATATCTCACGGGGCTCAGTGTCGGCAAGCCTCTTTCTGAAAAGGCGAACGGTCGGACCCTTCTCCCACGAGGAAGGGCCCAGCCCTGAAAGCTCTTGCTGCTCTTCACCGTCCCTTGGCACCCTACCTACAGGCACAACAGCACTGGGGATCTGTGCTTTCCCAGAGACGGAACATCTCATGGGGCTCAGTCTCGGCAAGCCTCTTTCTGAAAAGGCGAACGGTCGGATCCTTGTCCCACGAGGAAGGGCCCAGCCCTGAAAGCTCTTGCTGCTCTTCACCGTCCCTTGTGGCCCTACCTACAGGCACAACAGCACTGGGCATCCGTGCTTTCGCAGAGACGGAACATCTCGTGGCGCTACGCCTCGGCAGAGCCTCTTTTTTTTGGAAAAGGCGAACGGTCGGATCCTTCTCCCACGACGAAGGGCCCAGCCCTGAAAGCTCTTGCTGCTCTTCACCGTCCCTTGGCACCCTACCTACAGGCACAACAGCACTGGGGATCTGTGCTTTCCCAGAGACAGAACATCTCACGGGGCTCAGTCTCGGCAAGCCTCTTTCTGAAAGGCGAACGGTCGGATCCTTTACACACGAGGAAGGGCCCAGCCCTGAAAGCTCTTGCTGCTCTTCACCGTCCCTTGGCACCCTACCTACAGGCACAACAGCACTGGGGATCTGTGCTTTCCCAGAGACGGAACATCTCACGGGGCTCAGTCTCGGCAAGCCTCTTTCTGAAAAGGCGAACGGTCGGATCCTTGTCCCACGAGGAAGGGCCCAGCCCTGAAAGCTCTTGCTGCTCTTCACCGTCCCTTGTGGCCCTACCTACAGGCACAACAGCACTGGGCATCCGTGCTTTCGCAGAGACGGAACATCTCGTGGCGCTACGCCTCGGCAGAGCCTCTTTTTTTTGGAAAACGCGAACGGTCGGATCCTTCTCCCACGAGGAAGGGCCCAGCCCTGAAAGCTCTTGCTGCTCTTCACCGTCCCTTGGCACCCTACCTACAGGCACAACAGCACTGGGGATCTGTGCTTTCCCAGAGACAGAACATCTCACGGGGCTCAGTCTCGGCAAGCCTCTTTCTGAAAAGGCGAACGGTCGGATCCTTTACCCACGAGGAAGGGCCCAGCCCTGAAAGCTCTTGCTGCTCTTCACCGTCCCTTGGCACCCTACCTACAGGCACAACAGCACTGGGGATCTGTGCTTTCCCAGAGACGAAATATCTCACGGCGCTCAGTCTCGGCAAGCCTCTTTCTGAAAAGACGAATGGTGCGATCCATCTCCCCCGAGGAAGGGCCCAGCCCTGAAAGCTCTTGCTGCTCTTCACCGTCCCTTGGCACCCTACCTACAGGCACAACAGCACTGGGGATCTGTGCTTTCCCAGAGACGAAATATCTCACGGCGCTCAGTCTCGGCAAGCCTCTTTCTGAAAAGACGAATGGTGCGATCCATCTCCCCCGAGGAAGGGCCCAGCCCTGAAAGCTCTTGCTGCTCTTCACCGTCCCTTGGCACCCTACCTACAGGCACAACAGCACTGGGGATCTGTGCTTTCCCAGAGACGGAACATCTCACGGGGCTCAGTCTTGGCAAGCCTCTTTCTGAAAAGGCGAACGGTCGGATACTTGTCCCACGAGGAAGGGCCCAGCCCTGAAAGCTCTTGCTGCTCTTCACCGCCCCTTGGCACCCTACCTACAGGCACAACAGCAGTGGGGATCTGTGCTTTCCCAGAGACGGAACATCTCACGGGGGCTCAGTCTCGGCAAGCCTCTTTCTGAAAAGGCGAACGGTCGGATCCTTCTCCCACGACGAAGGGCCCAGCCCTGAAAGCTCTTGCTGCTCTTCACCGTCCCTTGGCACCCTACCTACAGGCACAACAGCACTGGGGATCTGTGCTTTCCCAGAGACGGAACATCTCATGGGGCTCAGTCTCGGCAAGCCTCTTTCTGAAAAGGCGAACGGTCGGATCCTTGTCCCACGAGGAAGGGCCCAGCCCTGAAAGCTCTTGCTGCTCTTCACCGTCCCTTGTGGCCCTACCTACAGGCACAACAGCACTGGGCATCCGTGCTTTCGCAGAGACGGAACATCTCGTGGCGCTACGCCTCGGCAGAGCCTCTTTTTTTTGGAAAAGGCGAACGGTCGGATCCTTTACCCACGAGGAAGGGCCCAGCCCTGAAAGCTCTTGCTGCTCTTCACCGTCCCTTGGCACCCTACCTACAGGCACAACAGCACTGGGGATCTGTGCTTTCCCAGAGACAGAACATCTCACGGGGCTCAGTCTCGGCAAGCCTCTTTCTGAAAAGGCGAACGGTCGGATCCTTTACCCACGAGGAAGGGCCCAGCCCTGAAAGCTCTTGCTGCTCTTCACCGTCCCTTGTGGCCCTACCTACAGGCACAACAGCACTGGGGATCTGTGCTTTCCCAGAGACGAAATATCTCACGGCGCTCAGTCTCGGCAAGCCTCTTTCTGAAAAGACGAATGGTGCGATCCATCTCCCCCGAGGAAGGGCCCAGCCCTGAAAGCTCTTGCTGCTCTTCACCGTCCCTTGGCACCCTACCTACAGGCACAACAGCACTGGGGATCTGTGCTTTCCCAGAGACGGAACATCTCACGGGGCTCAGTCTTGGCAAGCCTCTTTCTGAAAAGGCGAACGGTCGGATACTTGTCCCACGAGGAAGGGCCCAGCCCTGAAAGCTCTTGCTGCTCTTCACCGCCCCTTGGCACCCTACCTACAGGCACAACAGCAGTGGGGATCTGTGCTTTCCCAGAGACGGAACATCTCACGGGGGCTCAGTCTCGGCAAGCCTCTTTCTGAAAAGGCGAATGGTCGGATCCTTCTCCCACGACGAAGGGCCCAGCCCTGAAAGCTCTTGCTGCTCTTCACCGTCCCTTGGCACCCTACCTACAGGCACAACAGCACTGGGGATCTGTGCTTTCCCAGAGACGGAACATCTCATGGGGCTCAGTCTCGGCAAGCCTCTTTCTGAAAAGGCGAACGGTCGGATCCTTGTCCCACGAGGAAGGGCCCAGCCCTGAAAGCTCTTGCTGCTCTTCACCGTCCCTTGTGGCCCTACCTACAGGCACAACAGCACTGGGCATCCGTGCTTTCGCAGAGACGGAACATCTCGTGGCGCTACGCCTCGGCAGAGCCTCTTTTTTTTGGAAAAGGCGAACGGTCGGATCCTTCTCCCACGACGAAGGGCCCAGCCCTGAAAGCTCTTGCTGCTCTTCACCGTCCCTTGGCACCCTACCTACAGGCACAACAGCACTGGGGATCTGTGCTTTCCCAGAGACGGAACATCTCACGGGGCTCAGTCTCGGCAAGCCTCTTTCTGAAAGGCGAACGGTCGGATCCTTTACCCACGAGGAAGGGCCCAGCCCTGAAAGCTCTTGCTGCTCTTCACCGCCCCTTGGCACCCTACCTACAGGCACAACAGCACTGGGGATCTGTGCTTTCCCAGAGACGGAACATCTCACGGGGCTCAGTCTCGGCAAGCCTCTTTCTGAAAAGGCGAACGGTCGGATCCTTGTCCCACGAGGAAGGGCCCAGCCCTGAAAGCTCTTGCTGCTCTTCACCGTCCCTTGGCACCCTACCTACAGGCACAACAGCACTGGGGATCTGTGCTTTCCCAGAGACAGAACATCTCACGGGGCTCAGTCTCGGCAAGCCTCTTTCTGAAAGGCGAACGGTCGGATCCTTTACCCACGAGGAAGGGCCCAGCCCTGAAAGCTCTTGCTGCTCTTCACCGTCCCTTGGCACCCTACCTACAGGCACAACAGCACTGGGGATCTGTGCTTTCCCAGAGACGAAATATCTCACGGCGCTCAGTCTCGGCAAGCCTCTTTCTGAAAAGACGAATGGTGCGATCCATCTCCCCCGAGGAAGGGCCCAGCCCTGAAAGCTCTTGCTGCTCTTCACCGTCCCTTGGCACCCTACCTACAGGCACAACAGCACTGGGGATCTGTGCTTTCCCAGAGACGAAATATCTCACGGCGCTCAGTCTCGGCAAGCCTCTTTCTGAAAAGACGAATGGTGCGATCCATCTCCCCCGAGGAAGGGCCCAGCCCTGAAAGCTCTTGCTGCTCTTCACCGTCCCTTGGCACCCTACCTACAGGCACAACAGCACTGGGGATCTGTGCTTTCCCAGAGACGGAACATCTCACGGGGCTCAGTCTTGGCAAGCCTCTTTCTGAAAAGGCGAACGGTCGGATACTTGTCCCACGAGGAAGGGCCCAGCCCTGAAAGCTCTTGCTGCTCTTCACCGCCCCTTGGCACCCTACCTACAGGCACAACAGCACTGGGGATCTGTGCTTTCCCAGAGACGAAATATCTCACGGCGCTCAGTCTCGGCAAGCCTCTTTCTGAAAAGACGAATGGTGCGATCCTTCTCCCACGAGGAAGGGCCCAGCCCTGAAAGCTCTTGCTGCTCTTCACCGTCCCTTGGCACCCTACCTACAGGCACAACAGCACTGGGGATCTGTGCTTTCCCAGAGACGGAACATCTCACGGGGCTCAGTCTCGGCAAGCCTCTTTCTGAAAAGGCGAACGGTCGGATCCTTGTCCCACGAGGAAGGGCCCAGCCCTGAAAGCTCTTGCTGCTCTTCACCGTCCCTTGGCACCCTACCTACAGGCACAACAGCACTGGGGATCTGTGCTTTCCCAGAGACGGAACATCTCACGGGGCTCAGTCTCGGCAAGCCTCTTTCTGAAAAGGCGAACGGTCGGATCCTTGTCCCACGAGGAAGGGCCCAGCCCTGAAAGCTCTTGCTGCTCTTCACCGTCCCTTGGCACCCTACCTACAGGCACAACAGCACTGGGGATCTGTGCTTTCCCAGAGACGGAACATCTCACGGGGCTCAGTCTCGGCAAGCCTCTTTCTGAAAAGGCGAACGGTCGGATCCTTGTCCCACGAGGAAGGGCCCAGCCCTGAAAGCTATTGCTGCTCTTCACCGTCCCTTGTGGCCCTACCTACAGGCACAACAGCACTGGGCATCCGTGCTTTCGCAGAGACGGAACATCTCGTGGCGCTACGCCTCGGCAGAGCCTCTTTTTTTTGGAAAACGCGAACGGTCGGATCCTTCTCCCACGACGAAGGGCCCAGCCCTGAAAGCTCTTGCTGCTCTTCACCGTCCCTTGGCACCCTACCTACAGGCACAACAGCACTGGGGATCTGTGCTTTCCCAGAGACAGAACATCTCACGGGGCTCAGTCTCGGCAAGCCTCTTTCTGAAAGGCGAACGGTCGGATCCTTTACCCACGAGGAAGGGCCCAGCCCTGAAAGCTCTTGCTGCTCTTCACCGTCCCTTGGCACCCTACCTACAGGCACAACAGCACTGGGGATCTGTGCTTTCCCAGAGACGAAATATCTCACGGCGCTCAGTCTCGGCAAGCCTCTTTCTGAAAAGACGAATGGTGCGATCCATCTCCCCCGAGGAAGGGCCCAGCCCTGAAAGCTCTTGCTGCTCTTCACCGTCCCTTGGCACCCTACCTACAGGCACAACAGCACTGGGGATCTGTGCTTTCCCAGAGACGGAACATCTCACGGGGCTCAGTCTTGGCAAGCCTCTTTCTGAAAAGGCGAACGGTCGGATACTTGTCCCACGAGGAAGGGCCCAGCCCTGAAAGCTCTTGCTGCTCTTCACCGTCCCTTGGCACCCTACCTACAGGCACAACAGCACTGGGGATCTGTGCTTTCCCAGAGACGGAACATCTCACGGGGGCTCAGTCTCGGCAAGCCTCTTTCTGAAAAGGCGAACGGTCGGATCCTTCTCCCACGAGGAAGGGCCAAGCCCTGAAAGCTCTTGCTGCTCTTCACCGTCCCTTGGCACCCTACCTACAGGCACAACAGCACTGGGGATCTGTGCTTTCCCAGAGACGGAACATCTCACGGGGCTCAGTCTCGGCAAGCCTCTTTCTGAAAAGGCGAACGGTCGGATCCTTGTCCCACGAGGAAGGGCCCAGCCCTGAAAGCTCTTGCTGCTCTTCACCGCCCCTTGTGGCCCTACCTACAGGCACAACAGCACTGGGGATCTGTGCTTTCCCAGAGACGGAATATCTCACGGGGCTCAGTGTCGGCAAGCCTCTTTCTGAAAAGGCGAACGGTCGGACCCTTCTCCCACGAGGAAGGGCCCAGCCCTGAAAGCTCTTGCTGCTCTTCACCGTCCCTTGGCACCCTACCTACAGGCACAACAGCACTGGGGATCTGTGCTTTCCCAGAGACGGAACATCTCATGGGGCTCAGTCTCGGCAAGCCTCTTTCTGAAAAGGCGAACGGTCGGATCCTTGTCCCACGAGGAAGGGCCCAGCCCTGAAAGCTCTTGCTGCTCTTCACCGTCCCTTGTGGCCCTACCTACAGGCACAACAGCACTGGGCATCCGTGCTTTCGCAGAGACGGAACATCTCGTGGCGCTACGCCTCGGCAGAGCCTCTTTTTTTTGGAAAAGGCGAACGGTCGGATCCTTCTCCCACGACGAAGGGCCCAGCCCTGAAAGCTCTTGCTGCTCTTCACCGTCCCTTGGCACCCTACCTACAGGCACAACAGCACTGGGGATCTGTGCTTTCCCAGAGACAGAACATCTCACGGGGCTCAGTCTCGGCAAGCCTCTTTCTGAAAGGCGAACGGTCGGATCCTTTACACACGAGGAAGGGCCCAGCCCTGAAAGCTCTTGCTGCTCTTCACCGTCCCTTGGCACCCTACCTACAGGCACAACAGCACTGGGGATCTGTGCTTTCCCAGAGACGGAACATCTCACGGGGCTCAGTCTCGGCAAGCCTCTTTCTGAAAAGGCGAACGGTCGGATCCTTGTCCCACGAGGAAGGGCCCAGCCCTGAAAGCTCTTGCTGCTCTTCACCGTCCCTTGTGGCCCTACCTACAGGCACAACAGCACTGGGCATCCGTGCTTTCGCAGAGACGGAACATCTCGTGGCGCTACGCCTCGGCAGAGCCTCTTTTTTTTGGAAAACGCGAACGGTCGGATCCTTCTCCCACGAGGAAGGGCCCAGCCCTGAAAGCTCTTGCTGCTCTTCACCGTCCCTTGGCACCCTACCTACAGGCACAACAGCACTGGGGATCTGTGCTTTCCCAGAGACAGAACATCTCACGGGGCTCAGTCTCGGCAAGCCTCTTTCTGAAAAGGCGAACGGTCGGATCCTTTACCCACGAGGAAGGGCCCAGCCCTGAAAGCTCTTGCTGCTCTTCACCGTCCCTTGTGGCCCTACCTACAGGCACAACAGCACTGGGGATCTGTGCTTTCCCAGAGACGAAATATCTCACGGCGCTCAGTCTCGGCAAGCCTCTTTCTGAAAAGACGAATGGTGCGATCCATCTCCCCCGAGGAAGGGCCCAGCCCTGAAAGCTCTTGCTGCTCTTCACCGTCCCTTGGCACCCTACCTACAGGCACAACAGCACTGGGGATCTGTGCTTTCCCAGAGACGGAACATCTCACGGGGCTCAGTCTTGGCAAGCCTCTTTCTGAAAAGGCGAACGGTCGGATACTTGTCCCACGAGGAAGGGCCCAGCCCTGAAAGCTCTTGCTGCTCTTCACCGCCCCTTGGCACCCTACCTACAGGCACAACAGCAGTGGGGATCTGTGCTTTCCCAGAGACGGAACATCTCACGGGGGCTCAGTCTCGGCAAGCCTCTTTCTGAAAAGGCGAACGGTCGGATCCTTGTCCCACGAGGAAGGGCCCAGCCCTGAAAGCTCTTGCTGCTCTTCACCGTCCCTTGGCACCCTACCTACAGGCACAACAGCACTGGGGATCTGTGCTTTCCCAGAGACGGAACATCTCATGGGGCTCAGTCTCGGCAAGCCTCTTTCTGAAAAGGCGAACGGTCGGATCCTTGTCCCACGAGGAAGGGCCCAGCCCTGAAAGCTCTTGCTGCTCTTCACCGTCCCTTGTGGCCCTACCTACAGGCACAACAGCACTGGGCATCCGTGCTTTCGCAGAGACGGAACATCTCGTGGCGCTACGCCTCGGCAGAGCCTCTTTTTTTTGGAAAAGGCGAACGGTCGGATCCTTCTCCCACGACGAAGGGCCCAGCCCTGAAAGCTCTTGCTGCTCTTCACCGTCCCTTGGCACCCTACCTACAGGCACAACAGCACTGGGGATCTGTGCTTTCCCAGAGACAGAACATCTCACGGGGCTCAGTCTCGGCAAGCCTCTTTCTGAAAGGCGAACGGTCGGATCCTTTACCCACGAGGAAGGGCCCAGCCCTGAAAGCTCTTGCTGCTCTTCACCGCCCCTTGGCACCCTACCTACAGGCACAACAGCACTGGGGATCTGTGCTTTCCCAGAGACGGAACATCTCACGGGGCTCAGTCTCGGCAAGCCTCTTTCTGAAAAGGCGAACGGTCGGATCCTTGTCCCACGAGGAAGGGCCCAGCCCTGAAAGCTCTTGCTGCTCTTCACCGTCCCTTGGCACCCTACCTACAGGCACAACAGCACTGGGGATCTGTGCTTTCCCAGAGACAGAACATCTCACGGGGCTCAGTCTCGGCAAGCCTCTTTCTGAAAGGCGAACGGTCGGATCCTTTACCCACGAGGAAGGGCCCAGCCCTGAAAGCTCTTGCTGCTCTTCACCGTCCCTTGGCACCCTACCTACAGGCACAACAGCACTGGGGATCTGTGCTTTCCCAGAGACGAAATATCTCACGGCGCTCAGTCTCGGCAAGCCTCTTTCTGAAAAGACGAATGGTGCGATCCATCTCCCCCGAGGAAGGGCCCAGCCCTGAAAGCTCTTGCTGCTCTTCACCGTCCCTTGGCACCCTACCTACAGGCACAACAGCACTGGGGATCTGTGCTTTCCCAGAGACGAAATATCTCACGGCGCTCAGTCTCGGCAAGCCTCTTTCTGAAAAGACGAATGGTGCGATCCATCTCCCCCGAGGAAGGGCCCAGCCCTGAAAGCTCTTGCTGCTCTTCACCGTCCCTTGGCACCCTACCTACAGGCACAACAGCACTGGGGATCTGTGCTTTCCCAGAGACGGAACATCTCACGGGGCTCAGTCTTGGCAAGCCTCTTTCTGAAAAGGCGAACGGTCGGATACTTGTCCCACGAGGAAGGGCCCAGCCCTGAAAGCTCTTGCTGCTCTTCACCGCCCCTTGGCACCCTACCTACAGGCACAACAGCAGTGGGGATCTGTGCTTTCCCAGAGACGGAACATCTCACGGGGGCTCAGTCTCGGCAAGCCTCTTTCTGAAAAGGCGAACGGTCGGATCCTTCTCCCACGACGAAGGGCCCAGCCCTGAAAGCTCTTGCTGCTCTTCACCGTCCCTTGGCACCCTACCTACAGGCACAACAGCACTGGGGATCTGTGCTTTCCCAGAGACGGAACATCTCATGGGGCTCAGTCTCGGCAAGCCTCTTTCTGAAAAGGCGAACGGTCGGATCCTTGTCCCACGAGGAAGGGCCCAGCCCTGAAAGCTCTTGCTGCTCTTCACCGTCCCTTGTGGCCCTACCTACAGGCACAACAGCACTGGGCATCCGTGCTTTCGCAGAGACGGAACATCTCGTGGCGCTACGCCTCGGCAGAGCCTCTTTTTTTTGGAAAAGGCGAACGGTCGGATCCTTTACCCACGAGGAAGGGCCCAGCCCTGAAAGCTCTTGCTGCTCTTCACCGTCCCTTGGCACCCTACCTACAGGCACAACAGCACTGGGGATCTGTGCTTTCCCAGAGACAGAACATCTCACGGGGCTCAGTCTCGGCAAGCCTCTTTCTGAAAAGGCGAACGGTCGGATCCTTTACCCACGAGGAAGGGCCCAGCCCTGAAAGCTCTTGCTGCTCTTCACCGTCCCTTGTGGCCCTACCTACAGGCACAACAGCACTGGGGATCTGTGCTTTCCCAGAGACGAAATATCTCACGGCGCTCAGTCTCGGCAAGCCTCTTTCTGAAAAGACGAATGGTGCGATCCATCTCCCCCGAGGAAGGGCCCAGCCCTGAAAGCTCTTGCTGCTCTTCACCGTCCCTTGGCACCCTACCTACAGGCACAACAGCACTGGGGATCTGTGCTTTCCCAGAGACGGAACATCTCACGGGGCTCAGTCTTGGCAAGCCTCTTTCTGAAAAGGCGAACGGTCGGATACTTGTCCCACGAGGAAGGGCCCAGCCCTGAAAGCTCTTGCTGCTCTTCACCGCCCCTTGGCACCCTACCTACAGGCACAACAGCAGTGGGGATCTGTGCTTTCCCAGAGACGGAACATCTCACGGGGGCTCAGTCTCGGCAAGCCTCTTTCTGAAAAGGCGAATGGTCGGATCCTTCTCCCACGACGAAGGGCCCAGCCCTGAAAGCTCTTGCTGCTCTTCACCGTCCCTTGGCACCCTACCTACAGGCACAACAGCACTGGGGATCTGTGCTTTCCCAGAGACGGAACATCTCATGGGGCTCAGTCTCGGCAAGCCTCTTTCTGAAAAGGCGAACGGTCGGATCCTTGTCCCACGAGGAAGGGCCCAGCCCTGAAAGCTCTTGCTGCTCTTCACCGTCCCTTGTGGCCCTACCTACAGGCACAACAGCACTGGGCATCCGTGCTTTCGCAGAGACGGAACATCTCGTGGCGCTACGCCTCGGCAGAGCCTCTTTTTTTTGGAAAAGGCGAACGGTCGGATCCTTCTCCCACGACGAAGGGCCCAGCCCTGAAAGCTCTTGCTGCTCTTCACCGTCCCTTGGCACCCTACCTACAGGCACAACAGCACTGGGGATCTGTGCTTTCCCAGAGACGGAACATCTCACGGGGCTCAGTCTCGGCAAGCCTCTTTCTGAAAGGCGAACGGTCGGATCCTTTACCCACGAGGAAGGGCCCAGCCCTGAAAGCTCTTGCTGCTCTTCACCGCCCCTTGGCACCCTACCTACAGGCACAACAGCACTGGGGATCTGTGCTTTCCCAGAGACGGAACATCTCACGGGGCTCAGTCTCGGCAAGCCTCTTTCTGAAAAGGCGAACGGTCGGATCCTTGTCCCACGAGGAAGGGCCCAGCCCTGAAAGCTCTTGCTGCTCTTCACCGTCCCTTGGCACCCTACCTACAGGCACAACAGCACTGGGGATCTGTGCTTTCCCAGAGACAGAACATCTCACGGGGCTCAGTCTCGGCAAGCCTCTTTCTGAAAGGCGAACGGTCGGATCCTTTACCCACGAGGAAGGGCCCAGCCCTGAAAGCTCTTGCTGCTCTTCACCGTCCCTTGGCACCCTACCTACAGGCACAACAGCACTGGGGATCTGTGCTTTCCCAGAGACGAAATATCTCACGGCGCTCAGTCTCGGCAAGCCTCTTTCTGAAAAGACGAATGGTGCGATCCATCTCCCCCGAGGAAGGGCCCAGCCCTGAAAGCTCTTGCTGCTCTTCACCGTCCCTTGGCACCCTACCTACAGGCACAACAGCACTGGGGATCTGTGCTTTCCCAGAGACGAAATATCTCACGGCGCTCAGTCTCGGCAAGCCTCTTTCTGAAAAGACGAATGGTGCGATCCATCTCCCCCGAGGAAGGGCCCAGCCCTGAAAGCTCTTGCTGCTCTTCACCGTCCCTTGGCACCCTACCTACAGGCACAACAGCACTGGGGATCTGTGCTTTCCCAGAGACGGAACATCTCACGGGGCTCAGTCTTGGCAAGCCTCTTTCTGAAAAGGCGAACGGTCGGATACTTGTCCCACGAGGAAGGGCCCAGCCCTGAAAGCTCTTGCTGCTCTTCACCGCCCCTTGGCACCCTACCTACAGGCACAACAGCAGTGGGGATCTGTGCTTTCCCAGAGACGGAACATCTCACGGGGGCTCAGTCTCGGCAAGCCTCTTTCTGAAAAGGCGAACGGTCGGATCCTTCTCCCACGACGAAGGGCCCAGCCCTGAAAGCTCTTGCTGCTCTTCACCGTCCCTTGGCACCCTACCTACAGGCACAACAGCACTGGGGATCTGTGCTTTCCCAGAGACGGAACATCTCATGGGGCTCAGTCTCGGCAAGCCTCTTTCTGAAAAGGCGAACGGTCGGATCCTTGTCCCACGAGGAAGGGCCCAGCCCTGAAAGCTCTTGCTGCTCTTCACCGTCCCTTGTGGCCCTACCTACAGGCACAACAGCACTGGGCATCCGTGCTTTCGCAGAGACGGAACATCTCGTGGCGCTACGCCTCGGCAGAGCCTCTTTTTTTTGAAAAAGGCGAACGGTCGGATCCTTCTCCCACGAGGAAGGGCCCAGCCCTGAAAGCTCTTGCTGCTCTTCACCGTCCCTTGGCACCCTACCTACAGGCACAACAGCACTGGGGATCTGTGCTTTCCCAGAGACAGAACATCTCACGGGGCTCAGTCTCGGCAAGCCTCTTTCTGAAAGGCGAACGGTCGGATCCTTGTCCCACGAGGAAGGGCCCAGCCCTGAAAGCTCTTGCTGCTCTTCACCGTCCCTTGGCACCCTACCTACAGGCACAACAGCACTGGGGATCTGTGCTTTCCCAGAGACAGAACATCTCACGAGGCTCAGTCTCGGCAAGCCTCTTTCTGAAAGGCGAACGGTCGGATCCTTCTCCCACGAGGAAGGGCCCAGCCCTGAAAGCTCTTGCTGCTCTTCACCGTCCCTTGGCACCCTACCTACAGGCACAACAGCACTGGGGATCTGTGCTTTCCCAGAGACGAAATATCTCACGGCGCTCAGTCTCGGCAAGCCTCTTTCTGAAAAGACGAATGGTGCGATCCTTCTCCCACGAGGAAGGGCCCAGCCCTGAAAGCTCTTGCTGCTCTTCACCGTCCCTTGGCACCCTACCTACAGGCACAACAGCACTGGGGATCTGTGCTTTCCCAGAGACGGAACATCTCACGGGGCTCAGTCTCGGCAAGCCTCTTTCTGAAAAGGCGAACGGTCGGATCCTTGTCCCACGAGGAAGGGCCCAGCCCTGAAAGCTCTTGCTGCTCTTCACCGTCCCTTGGCACCCTACCTACAGGCACAACAGCACTGGGGATCTGTGCTTTCCCAGAGACGGAACATCTCACGGGGCTCAGTCTCGGCAAGCCTCTTTCTGAAAAGGCGAACGGTCGGATCCTTGTCCCACGAGGAAGGGCCCAGCCCTGAAAGCTCTTGCTGCTCTTCACCGTCCCTTGGCACCCTACCTACAGGCACAACAGCACTGGGGATCTGTGCTTTCCCAGAGACGGAACATCTCACGGGGCTCAGTCTCGGCAAGCCTCTTTCTGAAAAGGCGAACGGTCGGATCCTTGTCCCACGAGGAAGGGCCCAGCCCTGAAAGCTATTGCTGCTCTTCACCGTCCCTTGTGGCCCTACCTACAGGCACAACAGCACTGGGCATCCGTGCTTTCGCAGAGACGGAACATCTCGTGGCGCTACGCCTCGGCAGAGCCTCTTTTTTTTGGAAAACGCGAACGGTCGGATCCTTCTCCCACGACGAAGGGCCCAGCCCTGAAAGCTCTTGCTGCTCTTCACCGTCCCTTGGCACCCTACCTACAGGCACAACAGCACTGGGGATCTGTGCTTTCCCAGAGACAGAACATCTCACGGGGCTCAGTCTCGGCAAGCCTCTTTCTGAAAGGCGAACGGTCGGATCCTTTACCCACGAGGAAGGGCCCAGCCCTGAAAGCTCTTGCTGCTCTTCACCGTCCCTTGGCACCCTACCTACAGGCACAACAGCACTGGGGATCTGTGCTTTCCCAGAGACGAAATATCTCACGGCGCTCAGTCTCGGCAAGCCTCTTTCTGAAAAGACGAATGGTGCGATCCATCTCCCCCGAGGAAGGGCCCAGCCCTGAAAGCTCTTGCTGCTCTTCACCGTCCCTTGGCACCCTACCTACAGGCACAACAGCACTGGGGATCTGTGCTTTCCCAGAGACGGAACATCTCACGGGGCTCAGTCTTGGCAAGCCTCTTTCTGAAAAGGCGAACGGTCGGATACTTGTCCCACGAGGAAGGGCCCAGCCCTGAAAGCTCTTGCTGCTCTTCACCGTCCCTTGGCACCCTACCTACAGGCACAACAGCACTGGGGATCTGTGCTTTCCCAGAGACGGAACATCTCACGGGGGCTCAGTCTCGGCAAGCCTCTTTCTGAAAAGGCGAACGGTCGGATCCTTCTCCCACGAGGAAGGGCCAAGCCCTGAAAGCTCTTGCTGCTCTTCACCGTCCCTTGGCACCCTACCTACAGGCACAACAGCACTGGGGATCTGTGCTTTCCCAGAGACGGAACATCTCACGGGGCTCAGTCTCGGCAAGCCTCTTTCTGAAAAGGCGAACGGTCGGATCCTTGTCCCACGAGGAAGGGCCCAGCCCTGAAAGCTCTTGCTGCTCTTCACCGCCCCTTGTGGCCCTACCTACAGGCACAACAGCACTGGGGATCTGTGCTTTCCCAGAGACGGAATATCTCACGGGGCTCAGTGTCGGCAAGCCTCTTTCTGAAAAGGCGAACGGTCGGACCCTTCTCCCACGAGGAAGGGCCCAGCCCTGAAAGCTCTTGCTGCTCTTCACCGTCCCTTGGCACCCTACCTACAGGCACAACAGCACTGGGGATCTGTGCTTTCCCAGAGACGGAACATCTCATGGGGCTCAGTCTCGGCAAGCCTCTTTCTGAAAAGGCGAACGGTCGGATCCTTGTCCCACGAGGAAGGGCCCAGCCCTGAAAGCTCTTGCTGCTCTTCACCGTCCCTTGTGGCCCTACCTACAGGCACAACAGCACTGGGCATCCGTGCTTTCGCAGAGACGGAACATCTCGTGGCGCTACGCCTCGGCAGAGCCTCTTTTTTTTGGAAAAGGCGAACGGTCGGATCCTTCTCCCACGACGAAGGGCCCAGCCCTGAAAGCTCTTGCTGCTCTTCACCGTCCCTTGGCACCCTACCTACAGGCACAACAGCACTGGGGATCTGTGCTTTCCCAGAGACAGAACATCTCACGGGGCTCAGTCTCGGCAAGCCTCTTTCTGAAAGGCGAACGGTCGGATCCTTTACACACGAGGAAGGGCCCAGCCCTGAAAGCTCTTGCTGCTCTTCACCGTCCCTTGGCACCCTACCTACAGGCACAACAGCACTGGGGATCTGTGCTTTCCCAGAGACGGAACATCTCACGGGGCTCAGTCTCGGCAAGCCTCTTTCTGAAAAGGCGAACGGTCGGATCCTTGTCCCACGAGGAAGGGCCCAGCCCTGAAAGCTCTTGCTGCTCTTCACCGTCCCTTGGCACCCTACCTACAGGCACAACAGCACTGGGGATCTGTGCTTTCCCAGAGACGGAACATCTCACGGGGCTCAGTCTCGGCAAGCCTCTTTCTGAAAAGGCGAACGGTCGGATCCTTGTCCCACGAGGAAGGGCCCAGCCCTGAAAGCTCTTGCTGCTCTTCACCGTCCCTTGGCACCCTACCTACAGGCACAACAGCACTGGGGATCTGTGCTTTCCCAGAGACAGAACATCTCACGGGGCTCAGTCTCGGCAAGCCTCTTTCTGAAAGGCGAACGGTCGGATCCTTTACCCACGAGGAAGGGCCCAGCCCTGAAAGCTCTTGCTGCTCTTCACCGTCCCTTGGCACCCTACCTACAGGCACAACAGCACTGGGGATCTGTGCTTTCCCAGAGACGAAATATCTCACGGCGCTCAGTCTCGGCAAGCCTCTTTCTGAAAAGACGAATGGTGCGATCCATCTCCCCAGAGGAAGGGCCCAGCCCTGAAAGCTCTTGCTGCTCTTCACCGTCCCTTGGCACCCTACCTACAGGCACAACAGCACTGGGGATCTGTGCTTTCCCAGAGACAGAACATCTCACGGGGCTGAGTCTCGGCAAGCCTCTTTCTGAAAAGGTGAACGGTCGGATCCTTCTCCCACGAGGAAGGGCCCAGCCCTGAAAGCTCTTGCTGCTCTTCACCGCCCCTTGGCACCCTACCTACAGGCACAACAGCACTGGGGATCTGTGCTTTCCCAGAGACGGAACATCTCACGGGGCTCAGTCTCGGCAAGCCTCTTTCTGAAAAGGCGAACGGTCGGATACTTGTCCCACGAGGAAGGGCCCAGCCCTGAAAGCTCTTGCTGCTCTTCACCGTCCCTTGGCACCCTACCTACAGGCACAACAGCACTGGGGATCTGTGCTTTCCCAGAGACGGAACATCTCACGGGGCTCAGTCTCGGCAAGCCTCTTTCTGAAAAGGCGAACGGTCGGATCCTTGTCCCACGAGGAAGGGCCCAGCCCTGAAAGCTCTTGCTGCTCTTCACCGCCCCTTGGCACCCTACCTACAGGCACAACAGCACTGGGGATCTGTGCTTTCCCAGAGACGGAACATCTCACGGCGCTCAGTCTCGGCAAGCCTCTTTCTGAAAAGGCGAACGGTCGGATCCTTCTCCCCCGAGGAAGGGCTCAGCCCTGAAAGCTCTTGCTGCTCTTCACCGTCCCTTGGCACCCTACCTACAGGCACAACAGCACTGGGGATCTGTGCTTTCCCAGAGACGGAACATCTCACGGGGCTCAGTCTCGGCAAGCCTCTTTCTGAAAAGGCGAACGGTCGGATCCTTCTCCCACGAGGAAGGGCCCAGCCCTGAAAGCTCTTGCTGCTCTTCACCGCCCCTTGGCACCCTACCTACAGGCACAACAGCACTGGGGATCTGTGCTTTCCCAGAGACGGAACATCTCACGGCGCTCAGTCTCGGCAAGCCTCTTTCTGAAAAGGCGAACGGTCGGATACTTGTCCCACGAGGAAGGACCCAGCCCTGAAAGCTCTTGCTGCTCTTCACCGTCCCTTGTGGCCCTACCTACAGGCACAACAGCACTGGGCATCCGTGCTTTCCCAGAGACGGAACATCTCGTGGCGATACGCCTCGGCAGAGCCTCTTTTTTTTGGAAAAGGCGAACGGTCGGATACTTGACCCCGAGGAAGGGCCCAGCCCTGAAAGCTCTTGCTGCTCTTCACCGAACCTTGTGGCCCTACCTACAGGCACAACAGCACTGGGCATCCGTGCTTTCGCAGAGACGGAATATCTCGTGGCGCTACGCCTCGGCAGAGCCTCTTTTTTTTGGAAAAGGCGAACGCTCGGATCCTTCTCCCACGACGAAGGGCCCAGCCCTGAAAGCTCTTCCTGCTCTTCACTGTCCCTTGGCACCCTACCTACAGGCACAACAGCACTGGGGATCTGTGCTTTCCCAGAGACGGAATATCTCACGGCGCTCAGTCTCGGCAAGCCTCTTTCTGAAAAGGCGAACGGTCGGATACTTGTCCCACGAGGAAGGACCCAGCCCTGAAAGCTCTTGCTGCTCTTCACCGTCCCTTGTGGCCCTACCTACAGGCACAACAGCACTGGGCATCCGTGCTTTCGCAGAGACGGAACATCTCGTGGCGCTACGCCTCAGCAGAGCCTCTTTTTTTTGGAAAAGGCGAACGGTCGGATACTTGACCCCGAGGAAGGGCCCAGCCCTGAAAGCTCTTGCTGCTCTTCACTGTCCCTTGGCACCCTACCTACAGGCACAACAGCACTGGGCATCTGTGCTTTCGCAGAGACGGAATATCTCACGGGGCTCAGTCTCGGCAAGCCTCTTTCTGAAAATGCGAACGGTCGGATACTTGTCCCCCGAGGAAGGGCCCAGCCCTGAAAGCTCTTGCTGCTCTTCACCATCCCTTGTGGCCCTACCTACAGGCACAACAGCACTGGGCATCCGTGCTTTCGCAGAGACGGAACATCTCGTGGCGCTACGCCTCGGCAGAGCCTCTTTTTTTTCGAAAAGGCAAACGGTCGGATCCTTGTCCCACGAGGAAGGGCCCAGCCCTGAAAGCTCTTGCTGCTCTTCACCGTCCCTTGGCACCCTACCTACAGGCACAACAGCACTGGGGATCTGTGCTTTCCCAGAGACGGAACATCTCACGGGGCTCAGTCTCGGCAAGCCTCTTTCTGAAAAGGCGAACGGTCGGATCCTTGTCCCACGAGGAAGGGCCCAGCCCTGAAAGCTCTTGCTGCTCTTCACCGTCCCTTGGCACCCTACCTACAGGCACAACAGCACTGGGGATCTGTGCTTTCCCAGAGACGGAACATCTCATGGGGCTCAGTCTCGGCAAGCCTCTTTCTGAAAAGGCGAACGGTCGGATCCTTGTCCCACGAGGAAGGGCCCAGCCCTGAAAGCTCTTGCTGCTCTTCACCGTCCCTTGTGGCCCTACCTACAGGCACAACAGCACTGGGCATCCGTGCTTTCGCAGAGACGGAACATCTCGTGGCGCTACGCCTCGGCAGAGCCTCTTTTTTTTGGAAAAGGCGAACGGTCGGATCCTTCTCCCACGACGAAGGGCCCAGCCCTGAAAGCTCTTGCTGCTCTTCACCGTCCCTTGGCACCCTACCTACAGGCACAACAGCACTGGGGATCTGTGCTTTCCCAGAGACAGAACATCTCACGGGGCTCAGTCTCGGCAAGCCTCTTTCTGAAAGGCGAACGGTCGGATCCTTTACACACGAGGAAGGGCCCAGCCCTGAAAGCTCTTGCTGCTCTTCACCGTCCCTTGGCACCCTACCTACAGGCACAACAGCACTGGGGATCTGTGCTTTCCCAGAGACGGAACATCTCACGGGGCTCAGTCTCGGCAAGCCTCTTTCTGAAAAGGCGAACGGTCGGATCCTTGTCCCACGAGGAAGGGCCCAGCCCTGAAAGCTCTTGCTGCTCTTCACCGTCCCTTGGCACCCTACCTACAGGCACAACAGCACTGGGGATCTGTGCTTTCCCAGAGACGGAACATCTCACGGGGCTCAGTCTCGGCAAGCCTCTTTCTGAAAAGGCGAACGGTCGGATCCTTGTCCCACGAGGAAGGGCCCAGCCCTGAAAGCTCTTGCTGCTCTTCACCGTCCCTTGGCACCCTACCTACAGGCACAACAGCACTGGGGATCTGTGCTTTCCCAGAGACAGAACATCTCACGGGGCTCAGTCTCGGCAAGCCTCTTTCTGAAAGGCGAACGGTCGGATCCTTTACCCACGAGGAAGGGCCCAGCCCTGAAAGCTCTTGCTGCTCTTCACCGTCCCTTGGCACCCTACCTACAGGCACAACAGCACTGGGGATCTGTGCTTTCCCAGAGACGAAATATCTCACGGCGCTCAGTCTCGGCAAGCCTCTTTCTGAAAAGACGAATGGTGCGATCCATCTCCCCAGAGGAAGGGCCCAGCCCTGAAAGCTCTTGCTGCTCTTCACCGTCCCTTGGCACCCTACCTACAGGCACAACAGCACTGGGGATCTGTGCTTTCCCAGAGACAGAACATCTCACGGGGCTGAGTCTCGGCAAGCCTCTTTCTGAAAAGGTGAACGGTCGGATCCTTCTCCCACGAGGAAGGGCCCAGCCCTGAAAGCTCTTGCTGCTCTTCACCGCCCCTTGGCACCCTACCTACAGGCACAACAGCACTGGGGATCTGTGCTTTCCCAGAGACGGAACATCTCACGGGGCTCAGTCTCGGCAAGCCTCTTTCTGAAAAGGCGAACGGTCGGATACTTGTCCCACGAGGAAGGGCCCAGCCCTGAAAGCTCTTGCTGCTCTTCACCGTCCCTTGGCACCCTACCTACAGGCACAACAGCACTGGGGATCTGTGCTTTCCCAGAGACGGAACATCTCACGGGGCTCAGTCTCGGCAAGCCTCTTTCTGAAAAGGCGAACGGTCGGATCCTTGTCCCACGAGGAAGGGCCCAGCCCTGAAAGCTCTTGCTGCTCTTCACCGCCCCTTGGCACCCTACCTACAGGCACAACAGCACTGGGGATCTGTGCTTTCCCAGAGACGGAACATCTCACGGCGCTCAGTCTCGGCAAGCCTCTTTCTGAAAAGGCGAACGGTCGGATCCTTCTCCCCCGAGGAAGGGCTCAGCCCTGAAAGCTCTTGCTGCTCTTCACCGTCCCTTGGCACCCTACCTACAGGCACAACAGCACTGGGGATCTGTGCTTTCCCAGAGACGGAACATCTCACGGGGCTCAGTCTCGGCAAGCCTCTTTCTGAAAAGGCGAACGGTCGGATCCTTCTCCCACGAGGAAGGGCCCAGCCCTGAAAGCTCTTGCTGCTCTTCACCGCCCCTTGGCACCCTACCTACAGGCACAACAGCACTGGGGATCTGTGCTTTCCCAGAGACGGAACATCTCACGGCGCTCAGTCTCGGCAAGCCTCTTTCTGAAAAGGCGAACGGTCGGATACTTGTCCCACGAGGAAGGACCCAGCCCTGAAAGCTCTTGCTGCTCTTCACCGTCCCTTGTGGCCCTACCTACAGGCACAACAGCACTGGGCATCCGTGCTTTCCCAGAGACGGAACATCTCGTGGCGATACGCCTCGGCAGAGCCTCTTTTTTTTGGAAAAGGCGAACGGTCGGATACTTGACCCCGAGGAAGGGCCCAGCCCTGAAAGCTCTTGCTGCTCTTCACCGAACCTTGTGGCCCTACCTACAGGCACAACAGCACTGGGCATCCGTGCTTTCGCAGAGACGGAATATCTCGTGGCGCTACGCCTCGGCAGAGCCTCTTTTTTTTGGAAAAGGCGAACGCTCGGATCCTTCTCCCACGACGAAGGGCCCAGCCCTGAAAGCTCTTCCTGCTCTTCACTGTCCCTTGGCACCCTACCTACAGGCACAACAGCACTGGGGATCTGTGCTTTCCCAGAGACGGAATATCTCACGGCGCTCAGTCTCGGCAAGCCTCTTTCTGAAAAGGCGAACGGTCGGATACTTGTCCCACGAGGAAGGACCCAGCCCTGAAAGCTCTTGCTGCTCTTCACCGTCCCTTGTGGCCCTACCTACAGGCACAACAGCACTGGGCATCCGTGCTTTCGCAGAGACGGAACATCTCGTGGCGCTACGCCTCAGCAGAGCCTCTTTTTTTTGGAAAAGGCGAACGGTCGGATACTTGACCCCGAGGAAGGGCCCAGCCCTGAAAGCTCTTGCTGCTCTTCACTGTCCCTTGGCACCCTACCTACAGGCACAACAGCACTGGGCATCTGTGCTTTCCCAGAGACGGAATATCTCACGGGGCTCAGTCTCGGCAAGCCTCTTTCTGAAAATGCGAACGGTCGGATACTTGTCCCCCGAGGAAGGGCCCAGCCCTGAAAGCTCTTGCTGCTCTTCACCATCCCTTGTGGCCCTACCTACAGGCACAACAGCACTGGGCATCCGTGCTTTCGCAGAGACGGAACATCTCGTGGCGCTACGCCTCGGCAGAGCCTCTTTTTTTTCGAAAAGGCAAACGGTCGGATCCTTGTCCCACGAGGAAGGGCCCAGCCCTGAAAGCTCTTGCTGCTCTTCACCGTCCCTTGGCACCCTACCTACAGGCACAACAGCACTGGGGATCTGTGCTTTCCCAGAGACGGAACATCTCACGGGGCTCAGTCTCGGCAAGCCTCTTTCTGAAAAGGCGAACGGTCGGATCCTTGTCCCACGAGGAAGGGCCCAGCCCTGAAAGCTCTTGCTGCTCTTCACCGTCCCTTGGCACCCTACCTACAGGCACAACAGCACTGGGGATCTGTGCTTTCCCAGAGACGGAACATCTCACGGGGCTCAGTCTCGGCAAGCCTCTTTCTGAAAAGGCGAACGGTCGGATACTTGTCCCACGAGGAAGGGCCCAGCCCTGAAAGCTCTTGCTGCTCGTCACCGCCCCTTGGCACCCTACCTACAGGCACAACAGCAGTGGGGATCTGTGCTTTCCCAGAGACGGAACATCTCACGGGGCTCAGTCTCGGCAAGCCTCTTTCTGAAAAGGCGAACGGTCGGATCCTTCTCCCACGAGGAAGGGCCCAGCCCTGAAAGCTCTTGCTGCTCTTCACCGTCCCTTGTGGCCCTACCTACAGGCACAACAGCACTGGGGATCTGTGCTTTCCCAGAGACGGAATATCTCACGGCGCTCAGTCTCGGCAAGCCTCTTTCTGAAAAGGCGAACGGTACGATCCATCTCCCCCGAGGAAGGGCCCAGCCCTGAAAGCTCTTGCTGCTCTTCACCGTCCCTTGGCACCCTACCTACAGGCACAACAGCACTGGGGATCTGTGCTTTCCCAGAGACGGAACATCTCACGGGCCTCAGTCTCGGCAAGCCTCTTTCTGAAAAGGCGATCGGTCGGATCCTTGTCCCACGAGGAAGGGCCCAGCCCTGAAAGCTCTTGCTGCTCTTCACCGTCCCTTGTGGCCCTACCTACAGGCACAACAGCACTGGGCATCCGTGCTTTCGCAGAGACGGAACATCTCGTGGCGCTACGCCTCGGCAGAGCCTCTTTTTTTTGGAAAACGCGAACGGTCGGATTCTTGTCCCACGACGAAGGGCCCAGCCCTGAAAGCTCTTGCTGCTCTTCACTGTCCCTTGGCACCCTACCTACAGGCACAACAGCACTGGGGATCTGTGCTTTCCCAGAGACGGAATATCTCACGGCGCTCAGTCTCGGCAAGCCTCTTTCTGAAAAGGCGAACGGTCGGATACTTGTCCCACGAGGAAGGGCCCAGCCCTGAAAGCTCTTGCTGCTCTTCACCGCCCCTTGGCACCCTACCTACAGGCACAACAGCACTGGGCATCCGTGCTTTCGCAGAGACGGAACATCTCGTGGCGCTACGCCTCGGCAGAGCCTCTTTTTTTTGGAAAAGTCGAACGGTCGGATCCTTGTCCCAAGAGGAAGGGCCCAGCCCTGAAAGCTCTTGCTGCTCTTCACTGTCCCTTGGCACCCTACCTACAGGCACAACAGCACTGGGGATCTGTGCTTTCCCAGAGACGGAACATCTCACGGGGCTCAGTCTCGGCAAGCCTCTTTCTGAAAAGGCGAACGGTCGGATACTTGTCCCACGAGGAAGGGCCCAGCCCTGAAAGCTCTTGCTGCTCTTCACCGTCCCTTGGCACCCTACCTACAGGCACAACAGCACTGGGGATCTGTGCTTTCCCAGAGACGGAACATCTCACGGGGCTCAGTCTCGGCAAGCCTCTTTCTGAAAAGGCGAACGGTCGGAACCTTTTCCCACGAGGAAGGGCCCAGCCCTGAAAGCTCTTGCTGCTCTTCACCGTCCCTTGTGGCCCTACCTACAGGCACAACAGCACTGGGGATCTGTGCTTTCCCAGAGACGGAACATCTCACGGGGCTCAGTCTCGGCAAGCCTCTTTCTGAAAAGGCGAACGGTCGGATACTTGTCCCACGAGGAAGGGCCCAGCCCTGAAAGCTCTTGCTGCTCGTCACCGCCCCTTGGCACCCTACCTACAGGCACAACAGCACTGGGGATCTGTGCTTTCCCAGAGACGGAACATCTCACGGGGCTCAGTCTCGGCAAGCCTCTTTCTGAAAAGGCGAACGGTCGGATCCTTCTCCCACGAGGAAGGGCCCAGCCCTGAAAGCTCTTGCTGCTCTTCACCGTCCCTTGGCACCCTACCTACAGGCACAACAGCACTGGGGATCTGTGCTTTCCCAGAGACGGAATATCTCACGGCGCTCAGTCTCGGCAAGCCTCTTTCTGAAAAGGCGAACGGTACGATCCATCTCCCACGACGAAGGGCCCAGCCCTGAAAGCTCTTGCTGCTCTTCACCGTCCCTTGGCACCCTACCTACAGGCACAACAGCACTGGGGATCTGTGCTTTCCCAGAGACGGAACATCTCACGGGGCTCAGTCTCGGCAAGCCTCTTTCTGAAAAGGCGAACGGTCGGATCCTTGTCAGACGAGGAAGGGCCCAGCCCTGAAAGCTCTTGCTGCTCTTCACCGTCCCTTGGCACCCTACCTACAGGCACAACAGCACTGGGCATCCGTGCTTTCGCAGAGACGGAACATCTCGTGGCGCTACACCTCGGCAGAGCCTCTTTTTTTTGGAAAAGGCGAACGGTCGGATCCTTCTCCCACGACGAAGGGCCCAGCCCTGAAAGCTCTTCCTGCTCTTCACTGTCCCTTGGCACCCTACCTACAGGCACAACAGCACTGGGGATCTGTGCTTTCCCAGAGACGGAACATCTCGTGGCGCTACGCCTCGGCAGAGCCTCTTTCTGAAAAGGCGAACGGTCGGATACTTGTCCCACGAGGAAGGGCCCAGCCCTGAAAGCTCTTGCTGCTCTTCACCGTCCCTTGGCACCCTACCTACAGGCACAACAGCACTGGGGATCTGTGCTTTCCCAGAGACGGAACATCTCACGGGGCTCAGTCTCGGCAAGCCTCTTTCTGAAAAGGCGAACGGTCGGATCCTTGTCCCACGAGGAAGGGCCCAGCCCTGAAAGCTCTTGCTGCTCTTCACCGTCCCTTGGCACCCTACCTACAGGCACAACAGCACTGGGGATCTGTGCTTTCCCAGAGACGGAACATCTCACGGGGCTCAGTCTCGGCAAGCCTCTTTCTGAAAAGGCGAACGGTCGGATACTTGTCCCACGAGGAAGGGCCCAGCCCTGAAAGCTCTTGCTGCTCGTCACCGCCCCTTGGCACCCTACCTACAGGCACAACAGCACTGGGGATCTGTGCTTTCCCAGAGACGGAACATCTCACGGGGCTCAGTCTCGGCAAGCCTCTTTCTGAAAAGGCGAACGGTCGGATCCTTCTCCCACGAGGAAGGGCCCAGCCCTGAAAGCTCTTGCTGCTCTTCACCGTCCCTTGGCACCCTACCTACAGGCACAACAGCACTGGGGATCTGTGCTTTCCCAGAGACGGAATATCTCACGGCGCTCAGTCTCGGCAAGCCTCTTTCTGAAAAGGCGAACGGTGCGATCCATCTCCCCCGAGGAAGGGCCCAGCCCTGAAAGCTCTTGCTGCTCTTCACCGTCCCTTGGCACCCTACCTACAGGCACAACAGCACTGGGGATCTGTGCTTTCCCAGAGACGGAACATCTCACGGGCCTCAGTCTCGGCAAGCCTCTTTCTGAAAAGGCGAACGGTCGGATCCTTGTCCCACGAGGAAGGGCCCAGCCCTGAAAGCTCTTGCTGCTCTTCACCGTCCCTTGTGGCCCTACCTACAGGCACAACAGCACTGGGCATCCGTGCTTTCGCAAGACGGAACATCTCGTGGCGCTACGCCTCGGCAGAGCCTCTTTTTTTTGGAAAACGCGAACGGTCGGATCCTTGTCCCACGACGAAGGGCCCAGCCCTGAAAGCTCTTGCTGCTCTTCACTGTCCCTTGGCACCCTACCTACAGGCACAACAGCACTGGGGATCTGTGCTTTCCCAGAGACGGAACATCTCACGGGCCTCAGTCTCGGCAAGCCTCTTTCTGAAAAGGCGAACGGTCGGATCCTTGTCCCACGAGGAAGGGCCCAGCCCTGAAAGCTCTTGCTGCTCTTCACCGTCCCTTGTGGCCCTACCTACAGGCACAACAGCACTGGGCATCCGTGCTTTCGCAGAGACGGAACATCTCGTGGCGCTACGTCTCGGCAGAGCCTCTTTTTTTTGGAAAAGGCGAACGGTCGGATCCTTGTCCCAAGAGGAAGGGCCCAGCCCTGAAAGCTCTTGCTGCTCTTCACTGTCCCTTGGCACCCTACCTACAGGCACAACAGCAAGGGGCATCTGTGCTTTCCCAGAGACGGAACATCTCACGGGGCTCAGTCTCGGCAAGCCTCTTTCTGAAAAGGCGAACGGTCGGATCCTTCTCCCACGAGGAAGGGCCCAGCCCTGAAAGCTCTTGCTGCTCTTCACCGCCCCTTGGCACCCTACCTACAGGCACAACAGCACTGGGGATCTGTGCTTTCCCAGAGACGGAACATCTCACGGGGCTCAGTCTCGGCAAGCCTCTTTCTGAAAAGGCGAACGGTCGGATCCTTCTCCCACGAGGAAGGGCCCAGCCCTGAAAGCTCTTGCTGCTCTTCACCGTCCCTTGGCACCCTACCTACAGGCACAACAGCACTGGGGATCTGTGCTTTCCCAGAGACGGAATATCTCACGGGGCTCAGTCTCGGCAAGCATCTTTCTGAAAAGACGAACGGTGCGATCCATCTCCCCCGAGGAAGGGCCCAGCCCTGAAAGCTCTTGCTGCTCTTCACCGTCCCTTGGCACCCTACCTACAGGCACAACAGCACTGGGGATCTGTGCTTTCCCAGAGACGGAACATCTCACGGGGCTCAGTCTCGGCAAGCCTCTTTCTGAAAAGGCGAACGGTCGGATACTTGTCCCACGAGGAAGGGCCCAGCCCTGAAAGCTCTTGCTGCTCTTCACCGTCCCTTGTGGCCCTACCTACAGGCACAACAGCACTGGGCATCCGTGCTTTCGCAGAGACGGAACATCTCGTGGCGCTACACCTCGGCAGAGCCTCTTTTTTTTGGAAAAGGCGAACGGTCGGATCCTTCTCCCACGACGAAGGGCCCAGCCCTGAAAGCTCTTCCTGCTCTTCACTGTCCCTTGGCACCCTACCTACAGGCACAACAGCACTGGGGATCTGTGCTTTCCCAGAGACGGAACATCTCACGGGGCTCAGTCTCGGCAAGCCTCTTTCTGAAAAGGCGAACGGTCGGATACTTGTCCCACGAGGAAGGGCCCAGCCCTGAAAGCTCTTGCTGCTCTTCACCGTCCCTTGGCACCCTACCTACAGGCACAACAGCACTGGGGATCTGTGCTTTCCCAGAGACGGAACATCTCACGGGGCTCAGTCTCGGCAAGCCTCTTTCTGAAAAGGCGAACGGTCGGATACTTGTCCCACGAGGAAGGGCCCAGCCCTGAAAGCTCTTGCTGCTCGTCACCGCCCCTTGGCACCCTACCTACAGGCACAACAGCACTGGGGATCTGTGCTTTCCCAGAGACGGAACATCTCACGGGGCTCAGTCTCGGCAAGCCTCTTTCTGAAAAGGCGAACGGTCGGATCCTTCTCCCACGAGGAAGGGCCCAGCCCTGAAAGCTCTTGCTGCTCTTCACCGTCCCTTGGCACTCTACCTACAGGCACAACAGCACTGGGGATCTGTGCTTTCCCAGACACGGAATATCTCACGGCGCTCAGTCTCGGCAAGCCTCTTTCTGAAAAGGAGAACGGTACGATCCATCTCCCCCGAGGAAGGGCCCAGCCCTGAAAGCTCTTGCTGCTCTTCACCGTCCCTTGGCACCCTACCTACAGGCACAACAGCACTGGGGATCTGTGCTTTCCCAGAGACGGAACATCTCACGGGGCTCAGTCTCGGCAAGCCTCTTTCTGAAAAGGCGAACGGTCGGATACTTGTCCCACGAGGAAGGGCCCAGCCCTGAAAGCTCTTGCTGCTCTTCACCGTCCCTTGTGGCCCTACCTACAGGCACAACAGCACTGGGCATCCGTGCTTTCGCAGAGACGGAACATCTCGTGGCGCTACGCCTCGGCAGAGCCTCTTTTTTTTGGAAAACGCGAACGGTCGGATCCTTCTCCCACGACGAAGGGCCCAGCCCTGAAAGCTCTTGCTGCTCTTCACCGTCCCTTGGCACCCTACCTACAGGCACAACAGCACTGGGGATCTGTGCTTTCCCAGAGACGGAATATCTCACGGCGCTCAGTCTCGGCAAGCCTCTTTCTGAAAAGGCGAACGGTCGGATCCTTGTCCCACGAGGAAGGGCCCAGCCCTGAAAGCTCTTGCTGCTCTTCACCGTCCCTTGTGGCCCTACCTACAGGCACAACAGCACTGGGCATCCGTGCTTTCGCAGAGACGGAACATCTCGTGGCGCTACGCCTCGGCAGAGCCTCTTTTTTTTGGAAAAGGCGAACGGTCGGATACTTTATCCCGAGGAAGGGCCCAGCCCTGAAAGCTCTTGCTGCTCTTCACCGTCCCTTGGCACCCTACCTACAGGCACAACAGCACTGGGGATCTGTGCTTTCCCAGAGACGGAACATCTCACGGGGCTCAGTCTCGGCAAGCCTCTTTCTGAAAATGCGAACGGTCGGATACTTGTCCCACGAGGAAGGGCCCAGCCCTGAAAGCTCTTGCTGCTCTTCACCGTCCCTTGTGGCCCTACCTACAGGCACAACAGCACTGGGCATCCGTGCTTTCGCAGAGACGGAACATCTCGTGGCGCTACGCCTCGGCAGAGCCTCTTTTTTTGGAAAAGGCGAACGGTCGGATCCTTCTCCCACGAGGAAGGGCCCAGCCCTGAAAGCTCTTGCTGCTCTTCACCGTCCCTTGGCACCCTACCTACAGGCACAACAGCACTGGGGATCTGTGCTTTCCCAGAGACGGAACATCTCACGGGGCTCAGTCTCGGCAAGCCTCTTTCTGAAAAGGCGAACGGTCGGATCCTTGTCCCACGAGGAAGGGCCCAGCCCTGAAAGCTCTTGCTGCTCTTCACCGCCCCTTGGCACCCTACCTACAGGCACAACAGCACTGGGGATCTGTGCTTTCGCAGAGACGGAACACCTCACGGGGCTCAGTCTCGGCAAGCCTCTTTCTGAAAAGGCGAATGGTCGGATACTTGTCCCACGAGGAAGGGCCCAGCCCTGAAAGCTCTTGCTGCTCTTCACTGTCCCTTGGCACCCTACCTACAGGCACAACAGCACTGGGGATCTGTGCTTTCCCAGAGACGGAACATCTCACGGGGCTCAGTCTCCGCAAGCCTCTTTCTGAAAAGGCGAACGGTCGGATCCTTCTCCCACGAGGAAGGGCCCAGCCCTGAAAGCTCTTGCTGCTCTTCACCGTCCCTTGGCACCCTACCTACAGGCACAACAGCACTGGGGATCCGTGCTTTCCCAGAGACGGAACATCTCACGGGGCTCAGTCTCGGCAAGCCTCTTTCTGAAAAGGCGAACGGTCGGATCCTTCTCCCACGAGGAAGGGCCCAGCCCTGAAAGCTCTTGCTGCTCTTCACCATCCCTTGGCACCCTACCTACAGGCACAACAGCACTGGGGATCTGTGCTTTCCCAGAGACGGAACATCTCACGGGGCTCAGTCTCGGCAAGCCTCTTTCTGAAAAGGCGAACGGTCGGATCCTTGTCCCACGAGGAAGGGCCCAGCCCTGAAAGCTCTTGCTGCTCTTCACCGTCCCTTGTGGCCCTACCTACAGGCACAACAGCACTGGGCATCCGTGCTTTCGCAGAGACGGAACATCTCGTGGCGCTACGCCTCGGCAGAGCCTCTTTTTTTTGGAAAACGCGAACGGTCGGATCCTTCTCCCACGACGAAGGGCCCAGCCCTGAAAGCTCTTGCTGCTCTTCACTGTCCCTTGGCACCCTACCTACAGGCACAACAGCACTGGGGATCTGTGCTTTCCCAGAGACGGAATATCTCACGGCGCTAAGTCTCGGCAAGCCTCTTTCTGAAAAGGCGAACGGTCGGATCCTTGTCCCACGAGGAAGGGCCCAGCCCTGAAAGCTCTTGCTGCTCTTCACCGTCCCTTGTGGCCCTACCTACAGGCACAACAGCACTGGGCATCCGTGCTTTCGCAGAGACGGAACATCTCGTGGCGCTACGCCTCGGCAGAGCCTCTTTTTTTTGGAAAAGGCGAACGGTCGGATACTTGATCCCGAGGAAGGGCCCAGCCCTGAAAGCTCTTGCTGCTCTTCACCGTCCCTTGGCACCCTACCTACAGGCACAACAGCACTGGGGATCTGTGCTTTCCCAGAGACGGAACATCTCACGGGGCTCAGTCTCGGCAAGCCTCTTTCTGAAAATGCGAACGGTCGGATACTTGTCCCACGAGGAAGGGCCCAGCCCTGAAAGCTCTTGCTGCTCTTCACCGTCCCTTGTAGCCCTACCTACAGGCACAACAGCACTGGGCATCCGTGCTTTCGCAGAGACGGAACATCTCGTGGCGCTACGCCTCGGCAGAGCCTCTTTTTTTTGGAAAAGGCGAACGGTCGGATCCTTCTCCCACGAGGAAGGGCCCAGCCCTGAAAGCTCTTGCTGCTCTTCACTGTCCCTTGGCACCCTACCTACAGGCACAACAGCACTGGGCATCTGTGCTTTCCCAGAGACGGAACATCTCACGGGGCTCAGTCTCGGCAAGCCTCTTTCTGAAAAGGCGAACGGTCGGATCCTTCTCCTACGAGGAAGGGCCCAGCCCTGAAAGCTCTTGCTGCTCTTCACCGTCCCTTGGCACCCTACCTACAGGCACAACAGCACTGGGGATCTGTGCTTTCCCAGAGACGGAACATCTCACGGGGCTCAGTCTCGGCAAGCCTCTTTCTGAAAAGGCGAACGGTCGGATCCTTCTCCCACGAGGAAGGGCCCAGCCCTGAAAGCTCTTGCTGCTCTTCACCGCCCCTTGGCACCCTACCTACAGGCACAACAGCACTGGGGATCTGTGCTTTCCCAGAGACGGAACATCTCACGGGGCTCAGTCTCGGCAAGCCTCTTTCTGAAAAGGCGAACGGTCGGATCCTTGTCCCACGAGGAAGGGCCCAGCCCTGAAAGCTCTTGCTGCTCTTCACTGTCCCTTGGCACCCTACCTACAGGCACAACAGCACTGGGGATCTGTGCTTTCCCAGAGACGGAACATCTCACGGGGCTCAGTCTCCGCAAGCCTCTTTCTGAAAAGGCGAACGGTCGGATCCTTCTCCCACGAGGAAGGGCCCAGCCCTGAAAGCTCTTGCTGCTCTTCACCGTCCCTTGGCACCCTACCTACAGGCACAACAGCACTGGGGATCCGTGCTTTCCCAGAGACGGAACATCTCACGGGGCTCAGTCTCGGCAAGCCTCTTTCTGAAAAGGCGAACGGTCGGATCCTTGTCCCACGAGGAAGGGCCCAGCCCTGAAAGCTCTTGCTGCTCTTCACTGTCCCTTGGCACCCTACCTACAGGCACAACAGCACTGGGCATCCGTGCTTTCGCAGAGACGGAACATCTCGTGGCGCTACGCCTCGGCAGAGCCTCTTTTTTTTGGAAAAGGCGAACGGTCGGATACTTGATCCCGAGGAAGGGCCCAGCCCTGAAAGCTCTTGCTGCTCTTCACCGTCCCTTGGCACCCTACCTACAGGCACAACAGCACTGGGGATCTGTGCTTTCCCAGAGACGGAACATCTCACGGGGCTCAGTCTCGGCAAGCCTCTTTCTGAAAATGCGAACGGTCGGATACTTGTCCCACGAGGAAGGGCCCAGCCCTGAAAGCTCTTGCTGCTCTTCACCGTCCCTTGTGGCCCTACCTACAGGCACAACAGCACTGGGCATCCGTGCTTTCGCAGAGACGGAACATCTCGTGGCGCTACGCCTCGGCAGAGCCTCTTTTTTTTGGAAAAGGCGAACGGTCGGATCCTTGTCCCAAGAGGAAGGGCCCAGCCCTGAAAGCTCTTGCTGCTCTTCACTGTCCCTTGGCACCCTACCTACAGGCACAACAGCACTGGGCATCTGTGCTTTCTCAGAGACGGAACATCTCACGGGGCTCAGTCTCGGCAAGCCTCTTTCTGAAAAGGCGAACGGTCGGATCCTTCTCCCACGAGGAAGGGCCCAGCCCTGAAAGCTCTTGCTGCTCTTCACCGCCCCTTGGCACCCTACCTACAGGCACAACAGCACTGGGGATCTGTGCTTTCCCAGAGACGGAACATCTCACGGGGCTCAGTCTCGGCAAGCCTCTTTCTGAAAAGGCGAACGGTCGGATCCTTCTCCCACGAGGAAGGGCCCAGCCCTGAAAGCTCTTGCTGCTCTTCACCGTCCCTTGGCACCCTACCTACAGGCACAACAGCACTGGGGATCTGTGCTTTCCCAGAGACGGAACATCTCACGGGGCTCAGTCTCGGCAAGCCTCTTTCTGAAAAGGCGAACGGACGGATACTTGTCCCACGAGGAAGGGCCCAGCCCTGAAAGCTCTTGCTGCTCTTCACCGTCCCTTGTGGCCCTACCTACAGGCACAACAGCACTGGGCATCCGTGCTTTCGCAGAGACGGAACATCTCGTGGCGCTACACCTCGGCAGAGCCTCTTTTTTTTGGAAAAGGCGAACGGTCGGATCCTTCTCCCACGACGAAGGGCCCAGCCCTGAAAGCTCTTCCTGCTCTTCACTGTCCCTTGGCACCCTACCTACAGGCACAACAGCACTGGGGATCTGTGCTTTCCCAGAGACGGAACATCTCGTGGCGCTACGCCTCGGCAGAGCCTCTTTCTGAAAAGGCGAACGGTCGGATACTTGTCCCACGAGGAAGGGCCCAGCCCTGAAAGCTCTTGCTGCTCTTCACCGTCCCTTGGCACCCTACCTACAGGCACAACAGCACTGGGGATCTGTGCTTTCCCAGAGACGGAACATCTCACGGGGCTCAGTCTCGGCAAGCCTCTTTCTGAAAAGGCGAACGGTCGGATCCTTGTCCCACGAGGAAGGGCGAACCCTGAAAGCTCTTGCTGCTCTTCACCGTCCCTTGGCACCCTACCTACAGGCACAACAGCACTGGGGATCTGTGCTTTCCCAGAGACGGAACATCTCACGGGGCTCAGTCTCGGCAAGCCTCTTTCTGAAAAGGCGAACGGTCGGATACTTGTCCCACGAGGAAGGGCCCAGCCCTGAAAGCTCTTGCTGCTCGTCACCGCCCCTTGGCACCCTACCTACAGGCACAACAGCACTGGGGATCTGTGCTTTCCCAGAGACGGAACATCTCACGGGGCTCAGTCTCGGCAAGCCTCTTTCTGAAAAGGCGAACGGTCGGATCCTTCTCCCACGAGGAAGGGCCCAGCCCTGAAAGCTCTTGCTGCTCTTCACCGTCCCTTGGCACCCTACCTACAGGCACAACAGCACTGGGGATCTGTGCTTTCCCAGAGACGGAATATCTCACGGCGCTCAGTCTCGGCAAGCCTCTTTCTGAAAAGGCGAACGGTACGATCCATCTCCCCCGAGGAAGGGCCCAGCCCTGAAAGCTCTTGCTGCTCTTCACCGTCCCTTGGCACCCTACCTACAGGCACAACAGCACTGGGGATCTGTGCTTTCCCAGAGACGGAACATCTCACAGGGCTCAGTCTCGGCAAGCCTCTTTCTGAAAAGGCGAACGGTCGGATCCTTGTCCCACGAGGAAGGGCCCAGCCCTGAAAGCTCTTGCTGCTCTTCACCGTCCCTTGTGGCCCTACCTACAGGCACAACAGCACTGGGCATCCGTGCTTTCGCAGAGACGGAACATCTCGTGGCGCTACGCCTCGGCAGAGCCTCTTTTTTTTGGAAAACGCGAACGGTCGGATCCTTCTCCCACGACGAAGGGCCCAGCCCTGAAAGCTCTTGCTGCTCTTCACTGTCCCTTGGCACCCTACCTACAGGCACAACAGCACTGGGGATCTGTGCTTTCCCAGAGACGGAATATCTCACGGCGCTCAGTCTCGGCAAGCCTCTTTCTGAAAAGGCGAACGGTCGGATACTTGTCCCACGAGGAAGGGCCCAGCCCTGAAAGCTCTTGCTGCTCTTCACCGTCCCTTGTGGCCCTACCTACAGGCACAACAGCACTGGGCATCCGTGCTTTCGCAGAGACGGAACATCTCGTGGCGCTACGCCTCGGCAGAGCCTCTTTTTTTTGGAAAAGGCGAACGGTCGGATACTTGATCCCGAGGAAGGGCCCAGCCCTGAAAGCTCTTGCTGCTCTTCACCGTCCCTTGGCACCCTACCTACAGGCACAACAGCACTGGGGATCTGTGCTTTCCCAGAGACGGAACATCTCACGGGGCTCAGTCTCGGCAAGCCTCTTTCTGAAAATGCGAACGGTCGGATACTTGTCCCACGAGGAAGGGCCCAGCCCTGAAAGCTCTTGCTGCTCTTCACCGTCCCTTGTGGCCCTACCTACAGGCACAACAGCACTGGGGATCCGTGCTTTCCCAGAGACGGAACATCTCACGGGGCTCAGTCTCGGCAAGCCTCTTTCTGAAAAGGCGAACGGTCGGATCCTTCTCCCACGAGGAAGGGCCCAGCCCTGAAAGCTCTTGCTGCTCTTCACTGTCCCTTGGCACCCTACCTACAGGCACAACAGCACTGGGGATCTGTGCTTTCCCAGAGACGGAACATCTCACGGGGCTCAGTCTCGGCAAGCCTCTTTCTGAAAAGGCGAACGGTCGGATCCTTGTCCCACGAGGAAGGGCCCAGCCCTGAAAGCTCTTGCTGCTCTTCACCGTCCCTTGTGGCCCTACCTACAGGCACAACAGCACTGGGCATCCGTGCTTTCGCAGAGACGGAACATCTCGTGGCGCTACGCCTCGGCAGAGCCTCTTTTTTTTGGAAAACGCGAACGGTCGGATCCTTCTCCCACGAGGAAGGGCCCAGCCCTGAAAGCTCTTGCTGCTCTTCACTGTCCCTTGGCACCCTACCTACAGGCACAACAGCACTGGGGATCTGTGCTTTCCCAGAGACGGAATATCTCACGGCGCTCAGTCTCGGCAAGCCTCTTTCTGAAAATGCGAACGGTCGGATACTTGTCCCACGAGGAAGGGCCCAGCCCTGAAAGCTCTTGCTGCTCTTCACCGTCCCTTGTGGCCCTACCTACAGGCACAACAGCACTGGGCATCCGTGCTTTCGCAGAGACGGAACATCTCGTGGCGCTACGCCTCGGCAGAGCCTCTTTTTTTTGGAAAAGGCGAACGGTCGGATCCTTGTCCCAAGAGGATGGGCCCAGCCCTGAAAGCTCTTGCTGCTCTTCACTGTCCCTTGGCACCCTACCTACAGGCACAACAGCACTGGGCATCTGTGCTTTCCCAGAGACGGAACATCTCACGGGGCTCAGTCTCGGCAAGCCTCTTTCTGAAAAGGCGAACGGTCGGATCCTTCTCCCACGAGGAAGGGCCCAGCCCTGAAAGCTCTTGCTGCTCTTCACTGTCCCTTGGCACCCTACCTACAGGCACAACAGCACTGGGCATCTGTGCTTTCCCAGAGACGGAACATCTCACGGGGCTCAGTCTCGGCAAGCCTCTTTCTGAAAAGGCGAACGGTCGGATCCTTGTCCCACGAGGAAGGGCCCAGCCCTGAAAGCTCTTGCTGCTCTTCACCGTCCCTTGGCACCCTACCTACAGGCACAACAGCACTGGGGATCTGTGCTTTCCCAGAGACGGAACATCTCACGGGGCTCAGTCTCGGCAAGCCTCTTTCTGAAAAGGCGAACGGTCGGATCCTTGTCCCACGAGGAAGGGCCCAGCCCTGAAAGCTCTTGCTGCTCTTCACCGTCCCTTGGCACCCTACCTACAGGCACAACAGCACTGGGGATCTGTGCTTTCCCAGAGACGGAACATCTCACGGGGCTCAGTCTCGGCAAGCCTCTTTCTGAAAAGGCGAACGGTCGGATACTTGTCCCACGAGGAAGGGCCCAGCCCTGAAAGCTCTTGCTGCTCTTCACCGTCCCTTGTGGCCCTACCTACAGGCACAACAGCACTGGGCATCCGTGCTTTCGCAGAGACGGAACATCTCGTGGCGCTACACCTCAGCAGAGCCTCTTTTTTTTGGAAAAGGCGAACGGTCGGATCCTTCTCCCACGACGAAGGGCCCAGCCCTGAAAGCTCTTCCTGCTCTTCACTGTCCCTTGGCACCCTACCTACAGGCACAACAGCACTGGGGATCTGTGCTTTCCCAGAGACGGAACATCTCGTGGCGCTACGCCTCGGCAGAGCCTCTTTCTGAAAAGGCGAACGGTCGGATCCTTGTCCCACGAGGAAGGGCCCAGCCCTGAAAGCTCTTGCTGCTCTTCACCGTCCCTTGGCACCCTACCTACAGGCACAACAGCACTGGGGATCTGTGCTTTCCCAGAGACGGAACATCTCACGGGGCTCAGTCTCGGCAAGCCTCTTTCTGAAAAGGCGAACGGTCGGATCCTTGTCCCACGAGGAAGGGCGAACCCTGAAAGCTCTTGCTGCTCTTCACCGTCCCTTGGCACCCTACCTACAGGCACAACAGCACTGGGGATCTGTGCTTTCCCAGAGACGGAACATCTCACGGGGCTCAGTCTCGGCAAGCCTCTTTCTGAAAAGGCGAACGGTCGGATCCTTCTCCCACGAGGAAGGGCCCAGCCCTGAAAGCTCTTGCTGCTCGTCACCGCCCCTTGGCACCCTACCTACAGGCACAACAGCACTGGGGATCTGTGCTTTCCCAGAGACGGAACATCTCACGGGGCTCAGTCTCGGCAAGCCTCTTTCTGAAAAGGCGAACGGTCGGATCCTTCTCCCACGAGGAAGGGCCCAGCCCTGAAAGCTCTTGCTGCTCTTCACCGTCCCTTGGCACCCTACCTACAGGCACAACAGCACTGGGGATCTGTGCTTTCCCAGAGACGGAATATCTCACGGCGCTCAGTCTCGGCAAGCCTCTTTCTGAAAAGGCGAACGGTACGATCCATCTCCCCCGAGGAAGGGCCCAGCCCTGAAAGCTCTTGCTGCTCTTCACCGTCCCTTGGCACCCTACCTACAGGCACAACAGCACTGGGGATCTGTGCTTTCCCAGAGACGGAACATCTCACAGGGCTCAGTCTCGGCAAGCCTCTTTCTGAAAAGGCGAACGGTCGGATCCTTGTCCCACGAGGAAGGGCCCAGCCCTGAAAGCTCTTGCTGCTCTTCACCGTCCCTTGTGGCCCTACCTACAGGCACAACAGCACTGGGCATCCGTGCTTTCGCAGAGACGGAACATCTCGTGGCGCTACGCCTCGGCAGAGCCTCTTTTTTTTGGAAAACGCGAACGGTCGGATCCTTCTCCCACGACGAAGGGCCCAGCCCTGAAAGCTCTTGCTGCTCTTCACTGTCCCTTGGCACCCTACCTACAGGCACAACAGCACTGGGGATCTGTGCTTTCCCAGAGACGGAATATCTCACGGCGCTCAGTCTCGGCAAGCCTCTTTCTGAAAAGGCGAACGGTCGGATACTTGTCCCACGAGGAAGGGCCCAGCCCTGAAAGCTCTTGCTGCTCTTCACCGTCCCTTGTGGCCCTACCTACAGGCACAACAGCACTGGGCATCCGTGCTTTCGCAGAGACGGAACATCTCGTGGCGCTACGCCTCGGCAGAGCCTCTTTTTTTTGGAAAAGGCGAACGGTCGGATACTTGATCCCGAGGAAGGGCCCAGCCCTGAAAGCTCTTGCTGCTCTTCACCGTCCCTTGGCACCCTACCTACAGGCACAACAGCACTGGGGATCTGTGCTTTCCCAGAGACGGAACATCTCACGGGGCTCAGTCTCGGCAAGCCTCTTTCTGAAAATGCGAACGGTCGGATACTTGTCCCACGAGGAAGGGCCCAGCCCTGAAAGCTCTTGCTGCTCTTCACCGTCCCTTGTGGCCCTACCTACAGGCACAACAGCACTGGGGATCCGTGCTTTCCCAGAGACGGAACATCTCACGGGGCTCAGTCTCGGCAAGCCTCTTTCTGAAAAGGCGAACGGTCGGATCCTTCTCCCACGAGGAAGGGCCCAGCCCTGAAAGCTCTTGCTGCTCTTCACTGTCCCTTGGCACCCTACCTACAGGCACAACAGCACTGGGGATCTGTGCTTTCCCAGAGACGGAACATCTCACGGGGCTCAGTCTCGGCAAGCCTCTTTCTGAAAAGGCGAACGGTCGGATCCTTGTCCCACGAGGAAGGGCCCAGCCCTGAAAGCTCTTGCTGCTCTTCACCGTCCCTTGTGGCCCTACCTACAGGCACAACAGCACTGGGCATCCGTGCTTTCGCAGAGACGGAACATCTCGTGGCGCTACGCCTCGGCAGAGCCTCTTTTTTTTGGAAAACGCGAACGGTCGGATCCTTCTCCCACGACGAAGGGCCCAGCCCTGAAAGCTCTTGCTGCTCTTCACTGTCCCTTGGCACCCTACCTACAGGCACAACAGCACTGGGGATCTGTGCTTTCCCAGAGACGGAATATCTCACGGCGCTCAGTCTCGGCAAGCCTCTTTCTGAAAATGCGAACGGTCGGATACTTGTCCCACGAGGAAGGGCCCAGCCCTGAAAGCTCTTGCTGCTCTTCACCGTCCCTTGTGGCCCTACCTACAGGCACAACAGCACTGGGCATCCGTGCTTTCGCAGAGACGGAACATCTCGTGGCGCTACGCCTCGGCAGAGCCTCTTTTTTTTGGAAAAGGCGAACGGTCGGATCCTTGTCCCAAGAGGATGGGCCCAGCCCTGAAAGCTCTTGCTGCTCTTCACTGTCCCTTGGCACCCTACCTACAGGCACAACAGCACTGGGCATCTGTGCTTTCCCAGAGACGGAACATCTCACGGGGCTCAGTCTCGGCAAGCCTCTTTCTGAAAAGGCGAACGGTCGGATCCTTCTCCCACGAGGAAGGGCCCAGCCCTGAAAGCTCTTGCTGCTCTTCACCGCCCCTTGGCACCCTACCTACAGGCACAACAGCACTGGGGATCTGTGCTTTCCCAGAGACGGAACATCTCACGGGGCTCAGTCTCGGCAAGCCTCTTTCTGAAAAGGCGAACGGTCGGATCCTTGTCCCACGAGGAAGGGCCCAGCCCTGAAAGCTCTTGCTGCTCTTCACCGTCCCTTGGCACCCTACCTACAGGCACAACAGCACTGGGGATCTGTGCTTTCCCAGAGACGGAACATCTCACGGGGCTCAGTCTCGGCAAGCCTCTTTCTGAAAAGGCGAACGGTCGGATCCTTGTCCCACGAGGAAGGGCCCAGCCCTGAAAGCTCTTGCTGCTCTTCACCGTCCCTTGTGGCCCTACCTACAGGCACAACAGCACTGGGCATCCGTGCTTTCGCAGAGACGGAACATCTCGTGGCGCTACGCCTCGGCAGAGCCTCTTTTTTTTGGAAAACGCGAACGGTCGGATCCTTCTCCCACGAGGAAGGGCCCAGCCCTGAAAGCTCTTGCTGCTCTTCACTGTCCCTTGGCACCCTACCTACAGGCACAACAGCACTGGGGATCTGTGCTTTCCCAGAGACGGAATATCTCACGGCGCTCAGTCTCGGCAAGCCTCTTTCTGAAAAGGCGAACGGTCGGATCCTTGTCCCACGAGGAAGGGCCCAGCCCTGAAAGCTCTTGCTGCTCTTCACCGTCCCTTGTGGCCCTACCTACAGGCACAACAGCACTGGGCATCCGTGCTTTCGCAGAGACGGAACATCTCGTGGCGCTACGCCTCGGCAGAGCCTCTTTTTTTTGGAAAAGGCGAACGGTCGGATACTTGATCCCGAGGAAGGGCCCAGCCCTGAAAGCTCTTGCTGCTCTTCACCGTCCCTTGGCACCCTACCTACAGGCACAACAGCACTGGGGATCTGTGCTTTCCCAGAGACGGAACATCTCACGGGGCTCAGTCTCGGCAAGCCTCTTTCTGAAAATGCGAACGGTCGGATACTTGTCCCACGAGGAAGGGCCCAGCCCTGAAAGCTCTTGCTGCTCTTCACCGTCCCTTGTGGCCCTACCTACAGGCACAACAGCACTGGGGATCCGTGCTTTCCCAGAGACGGAACATCTCACGGGGCTCAGTCTCGGCAAGCCTCTTTCTGAAAAGGCGAACGGTCGGATCCTTCTCCCACGAGGAAGGGCCCAGCCCTGAAAGCTCTTGCTGCTCTTCACTGTCCCTTGGCACCCTACCTACAGGCACAACAGCACTGGGGATCTGTGCTTTCCCAGAGACGGAACATCTCACGGGGCTCAGTCTCGGCAAGCCTCTTTCTGAAAAGGCGAACGGTCGGATCCTTGTCCCACGAGGAAGGGCCCAGCCCTGAAAGCTCTTGCTGCTCTTCACCGTCCCTTGTGGCCCTACCTACAGGCACAACAGCACTGGGCATCCGTGCTTTCGCAGAGACGGAACATCTCGTGGCGCTACGCCTCGGCAGAGCCTCTTTTTTTTGGAAAAGGCGAACGGTCGGATCCTTCTCCCACGACGAAGGGCCCAGCCCTGAAAGCTCTTGCTGCTCTTCACCATCCCTTGGCACCCTACCTACAGGCACAACAGCACTGGGGATCTGTGCTTTCCCAGAGACGGAACATCTCACGGGGCTCAGTCTCGGCAAGCCTCTTTCTGAAAAGGCGAACGGTCGGATCCTTGTCCCACGAGGAAGGGCCCAGCCCTGAAAGCTCTTGCTGCTCTTCACCGTCCCTTGTGGCCCTACCTACAGGCACAACAGCACTGGGCATCCGTGCTTTCGCAGAGACGGAACATCTCGTGGCGCTACGCCTCGGCAGAGCCTCTTTTTTTTGGAAAACGCGAACGGTCGGATCCTTCTCCCACGACGAAGGGCCCAGCCCTGAAAGCTCTTGCTGCTCTTCACTGTCCCTTGGCACCCTACCTACAGGCACAACAGCACTGGGGATCTGTGCTTTCCCAGAGACGGAATATCTCACGGCGCTAAGTCTCGGCAAGCCTCTTTCTGAAAAGGCGAACGGTCGGATCCTTGTCCCACGAGGAAGGGCCCAGCCCTGAAAGCTCTTGCTGCTCTTCACCGTCCCTTGTGGCCCTACCTACAGGCACAACAGCACTGGGCATCCGTGCTTTCGCAGAGACGGAACATCTCGTGGCGCTACGCCTCGGCAGAGCCTCTTTTTTTTGGAAAAGGCGAACGGTCGGATACTTGATCCCGAGGAAGGGCCCAGCCCTGAAAGCTCTTGCTGCTCTTCACCGTCCCTTGGCACCCTACCTACAGGCACAACAGCACTGGGGATCTGTGCTTTCCCAGAGACGGAACATCTCACGGGGCTCAGTCTCGGCAAGCCTCTTTCTGAAAATGCGAACGGTCGGATACTTGTCCCACGAGGAAGGGCCCAGCCCTGAAAGCTCTTGCTGCTCTTCACCGTCCCTTGTGGCCCTACCTACAGGCACAACAGCACTGGGCATCCGTGCTTTCGCAGAGACGGAACATCTCGTGGCGCTACGCCTCGGCAGAGCCTCTTTTTTTTGGAAAAGGCGAACGGTCGGATCCTTGTCCCAAGAGGATGGGCCCAGCCCTGAAAGCTCTTGCTGCTCTTCACTGTCCCTTGGCACCCTACCTACAGGCACAACAGCACTGGGCATCTGTGCTTTCCCAGAGACGGAACATCTCACGGGGCTCAGTCTCGGCAAGCCTCTTTCTGAAAAGGCGAACGGTCGGATCCTTCTCCCACGAGGAAGGGCCCAGCCCTGAAAGCTCTTGCTGCTCTTCACCGCCCCTTGGCACCCTACCTACAGGCACAACAGCACTGGGGATCTGTGCTTTCCCAGAGACGGAACATCTCACGGGGCTCAGTCTCGGCAAGCCTCTTTCTGAAAAGGCGAACGGTCGGATCCTTGTCCCACGAGGAAGGGCCCAGCCCTGAAAGCTCTTGCTGCTCTTCACCGTCCCTTGGCACCCTACCTACAGGCACAACAGCACTGGGGATCTGTGCTTTCCCAGAGACGGAACATCTCACGGGGCTCAGTCTCGGCAAGCCTCTTTCTGAAAAGGCGAACGGTCGGATACTTGTCCCACGAGGAAGGGCCCAGCCCTGAAAGCTCTTGCTGCTCGTCACCGTCCCTTGGCACCCTACCTACAGGCACAACAGCACTGGGGATCTGTGCTTTCCCAGAGACGGAACATCTCACGGGGCTCAGTCTCGGCAAGCCTCTTTCTGAAAAGGCGAACGGTCGGATCCTTCTCCCACGAGGAAGGGCCCAGCCCTGAAAGCTCTTGCTGCTCTTCACCGTCCCTTGGCACCCTACCTACAGGCACAACAGCACTGGGGATCTGTGCTTTCCCAGAGACGGAACATCTCACGGCGCTCAATCTCGGCAAGCCTCTTTCTGAAAAGGCGAACGGTACGATCCATCTCCCCCGAGGAAGGGCCCAGCCCTGAAAGCTCTTGCTGCTCTTCACCGTCCCTTGGCACCCTACCTACAGGCACAACAGCACTGGGGATCTGTGCTTTCCCAGAGACGGAACATCTCACGGGCCTCAGTCTCGGCAAGCCTCTTTCTGAAAAGGCGAACGGTCGGATCCTTGTCCCACGAGGAAGGGCCCAGCCCTGAAAGCTCTTGCTGCTCTTCACCGTCCCTTGTGGCCCTACCTACAGGCACAACAGCACTGGGCATCCGTGCTTTCGCAGAGACGGAACATCTCGTGGCGCTACGCCTCGGCAGAGCCTCTTTTTTTTGGAAAAGGCGAACGGTCGGATACTTGATCCCGAGGAAGGGCCCAGCCCTGAAAGCTCTTGCTGCTCTTCACCGTCCCTTGGCACCCTACCTACAGGCACAACAGCACTGGGGATCTGTGCTTTCCCAGAGACGGAACATCTCACGGGGCTCAGTCTCGGCAAGCCTCTTTCTGAAAATGCGAACGGTCGGATACTTGTCCCACGAGGAAGGGCCCAGCCCTGAAAGCTCTTGCTGCTCTTCACCGTCCCTTGTGGCCCTACCTACAGGCACAACAGCACTGGGGATCCGTGCTTTCCCAGAGACGGAACATCTCACGGGGCTCAGTCTCGGCAAGCCTCTTTCTGAAAAGGCGAACGGTCGGATCCTTCTCCCACGAGGAAGGGCCCAGCCCTGAAAGCTCTTGCTGCTCTTCACTGTCCCTTGGCACCCTACCTACAGGCACAACAGCACTGGGGATCTGTGCTTTCCCAGAGACGGAACATCTCACGGGGCTCAGTCTCGGCAAGCCTCTTTCTGAAAAGGCGAACGGTCGGATCCTTGTCCCACGAGGAAGGGCCCAGCCCTGAAAGCTCTTGCTGCTCTTCACCGTCCCTTGTGGCCCTACCTACAGGCACAACAGCACTGGGCATCCGTGCTTTCGCAGAGACGGAACATCTCGTGGCGCTACGCCTCGGCAGAGCCTCTTTTTTTTGGAAAAGGCGAACGGTCGGATCCTTCTCCCACGACGAAGGGCCCAGCCCTGAAAGCTCTTGCTGCTCTTCACTGTCCCTTGGCACCCTACCTACAGGCACAACAGCACTGGGGATCTGTGCTTTCCCAGAGACGGAACATCTCACGGGGCTCAGTCTCGGCAAGCCTCTTTCTGAAAAGGCGAACGGTCGGATCCTTGTCCCACGAGGAAGGGCCCAGCCCTGAAAGCTCTTGCTGCTCTTCACCGTCCCTTGTGGCCCTACCTACAGGCACAACAGCACTGGGCATCCGTGCTTTCGCAGAGACGGAACATCTCGTGGCGCTACGCCTCGGCAGAGCCTCTTTTTTTTGGAAAAGGCGAACGGTCGGATCCTTCTCCCACGACGAAGGGCCCAGCCCTGAAAGATCTTGCTGCTCTTCACTGTCCCTTGGCACCCTACCTACAGGCACAACAGCACTGGGGATCTGTGCTTTCCCAGAGACGGAATATCTCACGGCGCTCAGTCTCGGCAAGCCTCTTTCTGAAAAGGCGAACGGTCGGATCCTTGTCCCACGAGGAAGGGCCCAGCCCTGAAAGCTCTTGCTGCTCTTCACCGTCCCTTGTGGCCCTACCTACAGGCACAACAGCACTGGGCATCCGTGCTTTCGCAGAGACGGAACATCTCGTGGCGCTACGCCTCGGCAGAGCCTCTTTTTTTTGGAAAAGGCGAACGGTCGGATACTTGATCCCGAGGAAGGGCCCAGCCCTGAAAGCTCTTGCTGCTCTTCACCGTCCCTTGGCACCCTACCTACAGGCACAACAGCACTGGGGATCTGTGCTTTCCCAGAGACGGAACATCTCACGGGGCTCAGTCTCGGCAAGCCTCTTTCTGAAAATGCGAACGGTCGGATACTTGTCCCACGAGGAAGGGCCCAGCCCTGAAAGCTCTTGCTGCTCTTCACCGTCCCTTGTGGCCCTACCTACAGGCACAACAGCACTGGGCATCCGTGCTTTCGCAGAGACGGAACATCTCGTGGCGCTACGCCTCGGCAGAGCCTCTTTTTTTTGGAAAAGGCGAACGGTCGGATCCTTCTCCCACGAGGAAGGGCCCAGCCCTGAAAGCTCTTGCTGCTCTTCACCGTCCCTTGGCACCCTACCTACAGGCACAACAGCACTGGGGATCTGTGCTTTCCCAGAGACGGAACATCTCACGGGGCTCAGTCTCGGCAAGCCTCTTTCTGAAAAGGCGAACGGTCGGATCCTTGTCCCACGAGGAAGGGCCCAGCCCTGAAAGCTCTTGCTGCTCTTCACCGCCCCTTGGCACCCTACCTACAGGCACAACAGCACTGGGGATCTGTGCTTTCGCAGAGACGGAACATCTCACGGGGCTCAGTCTCGGCAAGCCTCTTTCTGAAAAGGCGAATGGTCGGATACTTGTCCCACGAGGAAGGGCCGAGCCCTGAAAGCTCTTGCTGCTCTTCACTGTCCCTTGGCACCCTACCTACAGGCACAACAGCACTGGGGATCTGTGCTTTCCCAGAGACGGAACATCTCACGGGGCTCAGTCTCGGCAAGCCTCTTTCTGAAAAGGCGAACGGTCGGATCCTTGTCCCACGAGGAAGGGCCCAGCCCTGAAAGCTCTTGCTGCTCTTCACCGTCCCTTGGCACCCTACCTACAGGCACAACAGCACTGGGGATCCGTGCTTTCCCAGAGACGGAACATCTCACGGGGCTCAGTCTCGGCAAGCCTCTTTCTGAAAAGGCGAACGGTCGGATCCTTCTCCCACGAGGAAGGGCCCAGCCCTGAAAGCTCTTGCTGCTCTTCACCATCCCTTGGCACCCTACCTACAGGCACAACAGCACTGGGGATCTGTGCTTTCCCAGAGACGGAACATCTCACGGGGCTCAGTCTCGGCAAGCCTCTTTCTGAAAAGGCGAACGGTCGGATCCTTGTCCCACGAGGAAGGGCCCAGCCCTGAAAGCTCTTGCTGCTCTTCACCGTCCCTTGTGGCCCTACCTACAGGCACAACAGCACTGGGCATCCGTGCTTTCGCAGAGACGGAACATCTCGTGGCGCTACGCCTCGGCAGAGCCTCTTTTTTTTGGAAAACGCGAACGGTCGGATCCTTCTCCCACGACGAAGGGCCCAGCCCTGAAAGCTCTTGCTGCTCTTCACTGTCCCTTGGCACCCTACCTACAGGCACAACAGCACTGGGGATCTGTGCTTTCCCAGAGACGGAATATCTCACGGCGCTAAGTCTCGGCAAGCCTCTTTCTGAAAAGGCGAACGGTCGGATCCTTGTCCCACGAGGAAGGGCCCAGCCCTGAAAGCTCTTGCTGCTCTTCACCGTCCCTTGTGGCTCTACCTACAGGCACAACAGCACTGGGCATCCGTGCTTTCGCAGAGACGGAACATCTCGTGGCGCTACGCCTCGGCAGAGCCTCTTTTTTTTGGAAAAGGCGAACGGTCGGATACTTGATCCCGAGGAAGGGCCCAGCCCTGAAAGCTCTTGCTGCTCTTCACCGTCCCTTGGCACCCTACCTACAGGCACAACAGCACTGGGGATCTGTGCTTTCCCAGAGACGGAACATCTCACGGGGCTCAGTCTCGGCAAGCCTCTTTCTGAAAATGCGAACGGTCGGATACTTGTCCCACGAGGAAGGGCCCAGCCCTGAAAGCTCTTGCTGCTCTTCACCGTCCCTTGTAGCCCTACCTACAGGCACAACAGCACTGGGCATCCGTGCTTTCGCAGAGACGGAACATCTCGTGGCGCTACGCCTCGGCAGAGCCTCTTTTTTTTGGAAAAGGCGAACGGTCGGATCCTTCTCCCACGAGGAAGGGCCCAGCCCTGAAAGCTCTTGCTGCTCTTCACTGTCCCTTGGCACCCTACCTACAGGCACAACAGCACTGGGCATCTGTGCTTTCCCAGAGACGGAACATCTCACGGGGCTCAGTCTCGGCAAGCCTCTTTCTGAAAAGGCGAACGGTCGGATCCTTCTCCTACGAGGAAGGGCCCAGCCCTGAAAGCTCTTGCTGCTCTTCACCATCCCTTGGCACCCTACCTACAGGCACAACAGCACTGGGGATCTGTGCTTTCCCAGAGACGGAACATCTCACGGGGCTCAGTCTCCGCAAGCCTCTTTCTGAAAAGGCGAACGGTCGGATCCTTCTCCCACGAGGAAGGGCCCAGCCCTGAAAGCTCTTGCTGCTCTTCACCGCCCCTTGGCACCCTACCTACAGGCACAACAGCACTGGGGATCTGTGCTTTCCCAGAGACGGAACATCTCACGGGGCTCAGTCTCGGCAAGCCTCTTTCTGAAAAGGCGAACGGTCGGATCCTTGTCCCACGAGGAAGGGCCCAGCCCTGAAAGCTCTTGCTGCTCTTCACTGTCCCTTGGCACCCTACCTACAGGCACAACAGCACTGGGGATCTGTGCTTTCCCAGAGACGGAACATCTCACGGGGCTCAGTCTCCGCAAGCCTCTTTCTGAAAAGGCGAACGGTCGGATCCTTCTCCCACGAGGAAGGGCCCAGCCCTGAAAGCTCTTGCTGCTCTTCACCGTCCCTTGGCACCCTACCTACAGGCACAACAGCACTGGGGATCCGTGCTTTCCCAGAGATGGAACATCTCACGGGGCTCAGTCTCGGCAAGCCTCTTTCTGAAAAGGCGAACGGTCGGATCCTTGTCCCACGAGGAAGGGCCCAGCCCTGAAAGCTCTTGCTGCTCTTCACTGTCCCTTGGCACCCTACCTACAGGCACAACAGCACTGGGGATCTGTGCTTTCCCAGAGACGGAACATCTCACGGGGCTCAGTCTCGGCAAGCCTCTTTGTGAAAAGGCGAACGGTCGGATCCTTGTCCCACGAGGAAGGGCCCAGCCCTGAAAGCTCTTGCTGCTCTTCACCGTCCCTTGTGGCCCTACCTACAGGCACAACAGCACTGGGCATCCGTGCTTTCGCAGAGACGGAACATCTCGTGGCGCTACGCCTCGGCAGAGCCTCTTTTTTTTGGAAAACGCGAACGGTCGGATCCTTCTCCCACGACGAAGGGCCCAGCCCTGAAAGCTCTTGCTGCTCTTCACTGTCCCTTGGCACCCTACCTACAGGCACAACAGCACTGGGGATCTGTGCTTTCCCAGAGACGGAATATCTCACGGCGCTCAGTCTCGGCAAGCCTCTTTCTGAAAAGGCGAACGGTCGGATCCTTGTCCCACGAGGAAGGGCCCAGCCCTGAAAGCTCTTGCTGCTCTTCACCGTCCCTTGTGGCCCTACCTACAGGCACAACAGCACTGGGCATCCGTGCTTTCGCAGAGACGGAACATCTCGTGGCGCTACGCCTCGGCAGAGCCTCTTTTTTTTGGAAAAGGCGAACGGTCGGATACTTTATCCCGAGGAAGGGCCCAGCCCTGAAAGCTCTTGCTGCTCTTCACCGTCCCTTGGCACCCTACCTACAGGCACAACAGCACTGGGGATCTGTGCTTTCCCAGAGACGGAACATCTCACGGGGCTCAGTCTCGGCAAGCCTCTTTCTGAAAATGCGAACGGTCGGATACTTGTCCCACGAGGAAGGGCCCAGCCCTGAAAGCTCTTGCTGCTCTTCACCGTCCCTTGTGGCCCTACCTACAGGCACAACAGCACTGGGCATCCGTGCTTTCGCAGAGACGGAACATCTCGTGGCGCTACGCCTCGGCAGAGCCTCTTTTTTTGGAAAAGGCGAACGGTCGGATCCTTGTCCCAAGAGGAAGGGCCCAGCCCTGAAAGCTCTTGCTGCTCTTCACTGTCCCTTGGCACCCTACCTACAGGCACAACAGCACTGGGCATCTGTGCTTTCTCAGAGACGGAACATCTCACGGGGCTCAGTCTCGGCAAGCCTCTTTCTGAAAAGGCGAACGGTCGGATCCTTCTCCCACGAGGAAGGGCCCAGCCCTGAAAGCTCTTGCTGCTCTTCACCGCCCCTTGGCACCCTACCTACAGGCACAACAGCACTGGGGATCTGTGCTTTCCCAGAGACGGAACATCTCACGGGGCTCAGTCTCGGCAAGCCTCTTTCTGAAAAGGCGAACGGTCGGATCCTTCTCCCACGAGGAAGGGCCCAGCCCTGAAAGCTCTTGCTGCTCTTCACCGTCCCTTGGCACCCTACCTACAGGCACAACAGCACTGGGGATCTGTGCTTTCCCAGAGACGGAACATCTCGTGGCGCTCAGTCTCGGCAAGCCTCTTTCTGAAAAGGCGAACGGTCGGATACTTGTCCCACGAGGAAGGGCCCAGCCCTGAAAGCTCTTGCTGCTCTTCACCGTCCCTTGTGGCCCTACCTACAGGCACAACAGCACTGGGCATCCGTGCTTTCGCAGAGACGGAACATCTCGTGGCGCTACGCCTCGGCAGAGCCTCTTTTTTTTGGAAAAGGCGAACGGTCGGATACTTGATCCCGAGGAAGGGCCCAGCCCTGAAAGCTCTTGCTGCTCTTCACCGTCCCTTGGCACCCTACCTACAGGCACAACAGCACTGGGGATCTGTGCTTTCCCAGAGACGGAACATCTCACGGGGCTCAGTCTCGGCAAGCCTCTTTCTGAAAATGCGAACGGTCGGATACTTGTCCCACGAGGAAGGGCCCAGCCCTGAAAGCTCTTGCTGCTCTTCACCGTCCCTTGTGGCCCTACCTACAGGCACAACAGCACTGGGGATCCGTGCTTTCCCAGAGACGGAACATCTCACGGGGCTCAGTCTCGGCAAGCCTCTTTCTGAAAAGGCGAACGGTCGGATCCTTCTCCCACGAGGAAGGGCCCAGCCCTGAAAGCTCTTGCTGCTCTTCACTGTCCCTTGGCACCCTACCTACAGGCACAACAGCACTGGGGATCTGTGCTTTCCCAGAGACGGAACATCTCACGGGGCTCAGTCTCGGCAAGCCTCTTTCTGAAAAGGCGAACGGTCGGATCCTTGTCCCACGAGGAAGGGCCCAGCCCTGAAAGCTCTTGCTGCTCTTCACCGTCCCTTGTGGCCCTACCTACAGGCACAACAGCACTGGGCATCCGTGCTTTCGCAGAGACGGAACATCTCGTGGCGCTACGCCTCGGCAGAGCCTCTTTTTTTTGGAAAACGCGAACGGTCGGATCCTTCTCCCACGACGAAGGGCCCAGCCCTGAAAGCTCTTGCTGCTCTTCACTGTCCCTTGGCACCCTACCTACAGGCACAACAGCACTGGGGATCTGTGCTTTCCCAGAGACGGAATATCTCACGGCGCTCAGTCTCGGCAAGCCTCTTTCTGAAAAGGCGAACGGTCGGATACTTGTCCCACGAGGAAGGGCCCAGCCCTGAAAGCTCTTGCTGCTCTTTACCGTCCCTTGTGGCCCTACCTACAGGCACAACAGCACTGGGCATCCGTGCTTTCGCAGAGACGGAACATCTCGTGGCGCTACGCCTCGGCAGAGCCTCTTTTTTTTGGAAAAGGCGAACGGTCGGATACTTGATCCCGAGGAAGGGCCCAGCCCTGAAAGCTCTTGCTGCTCTTCACCGTCCCTTGGCACCCTACCTACAGGCACAACAGCACTGGGGATCTGTGCTTTCCCAGAGACGGAACATCTCACGGGGCTCAGTCTCGGCAAGCCTCTTTCTGAAAATGCGAACGGTCGGATACTTGTCCCACGAGGAAGGGCCCAGCCCTGAAAGCTCTTGCTGCTCTTCACCGTCCCTTGTGGCCCTACCTACAGGCACAACAGCACTGGGCATCCGTGCTTTCGCAGAGACGGAACATCTCGTGGCGCTACGCCTCGGCAGAGCCTCTTTTTTTTGGAAAAGGCGAACGGTCGGATCCTTGTCCCAAGAGGATGGGCCCAGCCCTGAAAGCTCTTGCTGCTCTTCACTGTCCCTTGGCACCCTACCTACAGGCACAACAGCACTGGGCATCTGTGCTTTCCCAGAGACGGAACATCTCACGGGGCTCAGTCTCGGCAAGCCTCTTTCTGAAAAGGCGAACGGTCGGATCCTTCTCCCACGAGGAAGGGCCCAGCCCTGAAAGCTCTTGCTGCTCTTCACCGCCCCTTGGCACCCTACCTACAGGCACAACAGCACTGGGGATCTGTGCTTTCCCAGAGACGGAACATCTCACGGGGCTCAGTCTCGGCAAGCCTCTTTCTGAAAAGGCGAACGGTCGGATCCTTGTCCCACGAGGAAGGGCCCAGCCCTGAAAGCTCTTGCTGCTCTTCACCGTCCCTTGGCACCCTACCTACAGGCACAACAGCACTGGGGATCCGTGCTTTCCCAGAGACGGAACATCTCACGGGGCTCAGTCTCGGCAAGCCTCTTTCTGAAAAGGCGAACGGTCGGATCCTTCTCCCACGAGGAAGGGCCCAGCCCTGAAAGCTCTTGCTGCTCTTCACTGTCCCTTGGCACCCTACCTACAGGCACAACAGCACTGGGGATCTGTGCTTTCCCAGAGACGGAACATCTCACGGGGCTCAGTCTCGGCAAGCCTCTTTCTGAAAAGGCGAACGGTCGGATCCTTGTCCCACGAGGAAGGGCCCAGCCCTGAAAGCTCTTGCTGCTCTTCACCGTCCCTTGTGGCCCTACCTACAGGCACAACAGCACTGGGCATCCGTGCTTTCGCAGAGACGGAACATCTCGTGGCGCTACGCCTCGGCAGAGCCTCTTTTTTTTGGAAAAGGCGAACGGTCGGATCCTTCTCCCACGACGAAGGGCCCAGCCCTGAAAGCTCTTGCTGCTCTTCACCATCCCTTGGCACCCTACCTACAGGCACAACAGCACTGGGGATCTGTGCTTTCCCAGAGACGGAACATCTCACGGGGCTCAGTCTCGGCAAGCCTCTTTCTGAAAAGGCGAACGGTCGGATCCTTGTCCCACGAGGAAGGGCCCAGCCCTGAAAGCTCTTGCTGCTCTTCACCGTCCCTTGTGGCCCTACCTACAGGCACAACAGCACTGGGCATCCGTGCTTTCGCAGAGACGGAACATCTCGTGGCGCTACGCCTCGGCAGAGCCTCTTTTTTTTGGAAAACGCGAACGGTCGGATCCTTCTCCCACGACGAAGGGCCCAGCCCTGAAAGCTCTTGCTGCTCTTCACTGTCCCTTGGCACCCTACCTACAGGCACAACAGCACTGGGGATCTGTGCTTTCCCAGAGACGGAATATCTCACGGCGCTAAGTCTCGGCAAGCCTCTTTCTGAAAAGGCGAACGGTCGGATCCTTGTCCCACGAGGAAGGGCCCAGCCCTGAAAGCTCTTGCTGCTCTTCACCGTCCCTTGTGGCCCTACCTACAGGCACAACAGCACTGGGCATCCGTGCTTTCGCAGAGACGGAACATCTCGTGGCGCTACGCCTCGGCAGAGCCTCTTTTTTTTGGAAAAGGCGAACGGTCGGATACTTGATCCCGAGGAAGGGCCCAGCCCTGAAAGCTCTTGCTGCTCTTCACCGTCCCTTGGCACCCTACCTACAGGCACAACAGCACTGGGGATCTGTGCTTTCCCAGAGACGGAACATCTCACGGGGCTCAGTCTCGGCAAGCCTCTTTCTGAAAATGCGAACGGTCGGATACTTGTCCCACGAGGAAGGGCCCAGCCCTGAAAGCTCTTGCTGCTCTTCACCGTCCCTTGTGGCCCTACCTACAGGCACAACAGCACTGGGCATCCGTGCTTTCGCAGAGACGGAACATCTCGTGGCGCTACGCCTCGGCAGAGCCTCTTTTTTTTGGAAAAGGCGAACGGTCGGATCCTTGTCCCAAGAGGATGGGCCCAGCCCTGAAAGCTCTTGCTGCTCTTCACTGTCCCTTGGCACCCTACCTACAGGCACAACAGCACTGGGCATCTGTGCTTTCCCAGAGACGGAACATCTCACGGGGCTCAGTCTCGGCAAGCCTCTTTCTGAAAAGGCGAACGGTCGGATCCTTCTCCCACGAGGAAGGGCCCAGCCCTGAAAGCTCTTGCTGCTCTTCACCGCCCCTTGGCACCCTACCTACAGGCACAACAGCACTGGGGATCTGTGCTTTCCCAGAGACGGAACATCTCACGGGGCTCAGTCTCGGCAAGCCTCTTTCTGAAAAGGCGAACGGTCGGATCCTTGTCCCACGAGGAAGGGCCCAGCCCTGAAAGCTCTTGCTGCTCTTCACCGTCCCTTGGCACCCTACCTACAGGCACAACAGCACTGGGGATCTGTGCTTTCCCAGAGACGGAACATCTCACGGGGCTCAGTCTCGGCAAGCCTCTTTCTGAAAAGGCGAACGGTCGGATACTTGTCCCACGAGGAAGGGCCCAGCCCTGAAAGCTCTTGCTGCTCGTCACCGTCCCTTGGCACCCTACCTACAGGCACAACAGCACTGGGGATCTGTGCTTTCCCAGAGACGGAACATCTCACGGGGCTCAGTCTCGGCAAGCCTCTTTCTGAAAAGGCGAACGGTCGGATCCTTCTCCCACGAGGAAGGGCCCAGCCCTGAAAGCTCTTGCTGCTCTTCACCGTCCCTTGGCACCCTACCTACAGGCACAACAGCACTGGGGATCTGTGCTTTCCCAGAGACGGAACATCTCACGGCGCTCAGTCTCGGCAAGCCTCTTTCTGAAAAGGCGAACGGTACGATCCATCTCCCCCGAGGAAGGGCCCAGCCCTGAAAGCTCTTGCTGCTCTTCACCGTCCCTTGGCACCCTACCTACAGGCACAACAGCACTGGGGATCTGTGCTTTCCCAGAGACGGAACATCTCACGGGCCTCAGTCTCGGCAAGCCTCTTTCTGAAAAGGCGAACGGTCGGATCCTTGTCCCACGAGGAAGGGCCCAGCCCTGAAAGCTCTTGCTGCTCTTCACCGTCCCTTGTGGCCCTACCTACAGGCACAACAGCACTGGGCATCCGTGCTTTCGCAGAGACGGAACATCTCGTGGCGCTACGCCTCGGCAGAGCCTCTTTTTTTTGGAAAACGCGAACGGTCGGATCCTTCTCCCACGAGGAAGGGCCCAGCCCTGAAAGCTCTTGCTGCTCTTCACTGTCCCTTGGCACCCTACCTACAGGCACAACAGCACTGGGGATCTGTGCTTTCCCAGAGACGGAATATCTCACGGCGCTCAGTCTCGGCAAGCCTCTTTCTGAAAAGGCGAACGGTCGGATACTTGTCCCACGAGGAAGGGCCCAGCCCTGAAAGCTCTTGCTGCTCTTCACCGTCCCTTGTGGCCCTACCTACAGGCACAACAGCACTGGGCATCCGTGCTTTCGCAGAGACGGAACATCTCGTGGCGCTACGCCTCGGCAGAGCCTCTTTTTTTTGGAAAAGGCGAACGGTCGGATACTTGATCCCGAGGAAGGGCCCAGCCCTGAAAGCTCTTGCTGCTCTTCACCGTCCCTTGGCACCCTACCTACAGGCACAACAGCACTGGGGATCTGTGCTTTCCCAGAGACGGAACATCTCACGGCGCTCAGTCTCGGCAAGCCTCTTTCTGAAAAGGCGAACGGTACGATCCATCTCCCCCGAGGAAGGGCCCAGCCCTGAAAGCTCTTGCTGCTCTTCACCGTCCCTTGGCACCCTACCTACAGGCACAACAGCACTGGGGATCTGTGCTTTCCCAGAGACGGAACATCTCACGGGCCTCAGTCTCGGCAAGCCTCTTTCTGAAAAGGCGAACGGTCGGATCCTTGTCCCACGAGGAAGGGCCCAGCCCTGAAAGCTCTTGCTGCTCTTCACCGTCCCTTGTGGCCCTACCTACAGGCACAACAGCACTGGGCATCCGTGCTTTCGCAGAGACGGAACATCTCGTGGCGCTACGCCTCGGCAGAGCCTCTTTTTTTTGGAAAACGCGAACGGTCGGATCCTTCTCCCACGAGGAAGGGCCCAGCCCTGAAAGCTCTTGCTGCTCTTCACTGTCCCTTGGCACCCTACCTACAGGCACAACAGCACTGGGGATCTGTGCTTTCCCAGAGACGGAATATCTCACGGCGCTCAGTCTCGGCAAGCCTCTTTCTGAAAAGGCGAACGGTCGGATACTTGTCCCACGAGGAAGGGCCCAGCCCTGAAAGCTCTTGCTGCTCTTCACCGTCCCTTGTGGCCCTACCTACAGGCACAACAGCACTGGGCATCCGTGCTTTCGCAGAGACGGAACATCTCGTGGCGCTACGCCTCGGCAGAGCCTCTTTTTTTTGGAAAAGGCGAACGGTCGGATACTTGATCCCGAGGAAGGGCCCAGCCCTGAAAGCTCTTGCTGCTCTTCACCGTCCCTTGGCACCCTACCTACAGGCACAACAGCACTGGGGATCTGTGCTTTCCCAGAGACGGAACATCTCACGGGGCTCAGTCTCGGCAAGCCTCTTTCTGAAAATGCGAACGGTCGGATACTTGTCCCACGAGGAAGGGCCCAGCCCTGAAAGCTCTTGCTGCTCTTCACCGTCCCTTGTGGCCCTACCTACAGGCACAACAGCACTGGGGATCCGTGCTTTCCCAGAGACGGAACATCTCACGGGGCTCAGTCTCGGCAAGCCTCTTTCTGAAAAGGCGAACGGTCGGATCCTTCTCCCACGAGGAAGGGCCCAGCCCTGAAAGCTCTTGCTGCTCTTCACTGTCCCTTGGCACCCTACCTACAGGCACAACAGCACTGGGGATCTGTGCTTTCCCAGAGACGGAACATCTCACGGGGCTCAGTCTCGGCAAGCCTCTTTCTGAAAAGGCGAACGGTCGGATCCTTGTCCCACGAGGAAGGGCCCAGCCCTGAAAGCTCTTGCTGCTCTTCACCGTCCCTTGTGGCCCTACCTACAGGCACAACAGCACTGGGCATCCGTGCTTTCGCAGAGACGGAACATCTCGTGGCGCTACGCCTCGGCAGAGCCTCTTTTTTTTGGAAAAGGCGAACGGTCGGATCCTTCTCCCACGACGAAGGGCCCAGCCCTGAAAGCTCTTGCTGCTCTTCACTGTCCCTTGGCACCCTACCTACAGGCACAACAGCACTGGGGATCTGTGCTTTCCCAGAGACGGAACATCTCACGGGGCTCAGTCTCGGCAAGCCTCTTTCTGAAAAGGCGAACGGTCGGATCCTTGTCCCACGAGGAAGGGCCCAGCCCTGAAAGCTCTTGCTGCTCTTCACCGTCCCTTGTGGCCCTACCTACAGGCACAACAGCACTGGGCATCCGTGCTTTCGCAGAGACGGAACATCTCGTGGCGCTACGCCTCGGCAGAGCCTCTTTTTTTTGGAAAACGCGAACGGTCGGATCCTTCTCCCACGACGAAGGGCCCAGCCCTGAAAGATCTTGCTGCTCTTCACTGTCCCTTGGCACCCTACCTACAGGCACAACAGCACTGGGGATCTGTGCTTTCCCAGAGATGGAATATCTCACGGCGCTCAGTCTCGGCAAGCCTCTTTCTGAAAAGGCGAACGGTCGGATCCTTGTCCCACGAGGAAGGGCCCAGCCCTGAAAGCTCTTGCTGCTCTTCACCGTCCCTTGTGGCCCTACCTACAGGCACAACAGCACTGGGCATCCGTGCTTTCGCAGAGACGGAACATCTCGTGGCGCTACGCCTCGGCAGAGCCTCTTTTTTTTGGAAAAGGCGAACGGTCGGATACTTGATCCCGAGGAAGGGCCCAGCCCTGAAAGCTCTTGCTGCTCTTCACCGTCCCTTGGCACCCTACCTACAGGCACAACAGCACTGGGGATCTGTGCTTTCCCAGAGACGGAACATCTCACGGGGCTCAGTCTCGGCAAGCCTCTTTCTGAAAATGCGAACGGTCGGATACTTGTCCCACGAGGAAGGGCCCAGCCCTGAAAGCTCTTGCTGCTCTTCACCGTCCCTTGTGGCCCTACCTACAGGCACAACAGCACTGGGCATCCGTGCTTTCGCAGAGACGGAACATCTCGTGGCGCTACGCCTCGGCAGAGCCTCTTTTTTTTGGAAAAGGCGAACGGTCGGATCCTTCTCCCACGAGGAAGGGCCCAGCCCTGAAAGCTCTTGCTGCTCTTCACCGTCCCTTGGCACCCTACCTACAGGCACAACAGCACTGGGGATCTGTGCTTTCCCAGAGACGGAACATCTCACGGGGCTCAGTCTCGGCAAGCCTCTTTCTGAAAAGGCGAACGGTCGGATCCTTGTCCCACGAGGAAGGGCCCAGCCCTGAAAGCTCTTGCTGCTCTTCACCGCCCCTTGGCACCCTACCTACAGGCACAACAGCACTGGGGATCTGTGCTTTCGCAGAGACGGAACATCTCACGGGGCTCAGTCTCGGCAAGCCTCTTTCTGAAAAGGCGAATGGTCGGATACTTGTCCCACGAGGAAGGGCCGAGCCCTGAAAGCTCTTGCTGCTCTTCACTGTCCCTTGGCACCCTACCTACAGGCACAACAGCACTGGGGATCTGTGCTTTCCCAGAGACGGAACATCTCACGGGGCTCAGTCTCGGCAAGCCTCTTTCTGAAAAGGCGAACGGTCGGATCCTTGTCCCACGAGGAAGGGCCCAGCCCTGAAAGCTCTTGCTGCTCTTCACCGTCCCTTGGCACCCTACCTACAGGCACAACAGCACTGGGGATCCGTGCTTTCCCAGAGACGGAACATCTCACGGGGCTCAGTCTCGGCAAGCCTCTTTCTGAAAAGGCGAACGGTCGGATCCTTCTCCCACGAGGAAGGGCCCAGCCCTGAAAGCTCTTGCTGCTCTTCACCATCCCTTGGCACCCTACCTACAGGCACAACAGCACTGGGGATCTGTGCTTTCCCAGAGACGGAACATCTCACGGGGCTCAGTCTCGGCAAGCCTCTTTCTGAAAAGGCGAACGGTCGGATCCTTGTCCCACGAGGAAGGGCCCAGCCCTGAAAGCTCTTGCTGCTCTTCACCGTCCCTTGTGGCCCTACCTACAGGCACAACAGCACTGGGCATCCGTGCTTTCGCAGAGACGGAACATCTCGTGGCGCTACGCCTCGGCAGAGCCTCTTTTTTTTGGAAAACGCGAACGGTCGGATACTTCTCCCACGACGAAGGGCCCAGCCCTGAAAGCTCTTGCTGCTCTTCACTGTCCCTTGGCACCCTACCTACAGGCACAACAGCACTGGGGATCTGTGCTTTCCCAGAGACGGAATATCTCACGGCGCTAAGTCTCGGCAAGCCTCTTTCTGAAAAGGCGAACGGTCGGATCCTTGTCCCACGAGGAAGGGCCCAGCCCTGAAAGCTCTTGCTGCTCTTCACCGTCCCTTGTGGCTCTACCTACAGGCACAACAGCACTGGGCATCCGTGCTTTCGCAGAGACGGAACATCTCGTGGCGCTACGCCTCGGCAGAGCCTCTTTTTTTTGGAAAAGGCGAACGGTCGGATACTTGATCCCGAGGAAGGGCCCAGCCCTGAAAGCTCTTGCTGCTCTTCACCGTCCCTTGGCACCCTACCTACAGGCACAACAGCACTGGGGATCTGTGCTTTCCCAGAGACGGAACATCTCACGGGGCTCAGTCTCGGCAAGCCTCTTTCTGAAAATGCGAACGGTCGGATACTTGTCCCACGAGGAAGGGCCCAGCCCTAAAAGCTCTTGCTGCTCTTCACCGTCCCTTGTAGCCCTACCTACAGGCACAACAGCACTGGGCATCCGTGCTTTCGCAGAGACGGAACATCTCGTGGCGCTACGCCTCGGCAGAGCCTCTTTTTTTTGGAAAAGGCGAACGGTCGGATCCTTCTCCCACGAGGAAGGGCCCAGCCCTGAAAGCTCTTGCTGCTCTTCACTGTCCCTTGGCACCCTACCTACAGGCACAACAGCACTGGGCATCTGTGCTTTCCCAGAGACGGAACATCTCACGGGGCTCAGTCTCGGCAAGCCTCTTTCTGAAAAGGCGAACGGTCGGATCCTTCTCCTACAAGGAAGGGCCCAGCCCTGAAAGCTCTTGCTGCTCTTCACCATCCCTTGGCACCCTACCTACAGGCACAACAGCACTGGGGATCTGTGCTTTCCCAGAGACGGAACATCTCACGGGGCTCAGTCTCGGCAAGCCTCTTTCTGAAAAGGCGAACGGTCGGATCCTTCTCCCACGAGGAAGGGCCCAGCCCTGAAAGCTCTTGCTGCTCTTCACCGCCCCTTGGCACCCTACCTACAGGCACAACAGCACTGGGGATCTGTGCTTTCCCAGAGACGGAACATCTCACGGGGCTCAGTCTCGGCAAGCCTCTTTCTGAAAAGGCGAACGGTCGGATCCTTGTCCCACGAGGAAGGGCCCAGCCCTGAAAGCTCTTGCTGCTCTTCACTGTCCCTTGGCACCCTACCTACAGGCACAACAGCACTGGGGATCTGTGCTTTCCCAGAGACGGAACATCTCACGGGGCTCAGTCTCCGCAAGCCTCTTTCTGAAAAGGCGAACGGTCGGATCCTTCTCCCACGAGGAAGGGCCCAGCCCTGAAAGCTCTTGCTGCTCTTCACCGTCCCTTGGCACCCTACCTACAGGCACAACAGCACTGGGGATCCGTGCTTTCCCAGAGATGGAACATCTCACGGGGCTCAGTCTCGGCAAGCCTCTTTCTGAAAAGGCGAACGGTCGGATCCTTGTCCCACGAGGAAGGGCCCAGCCCTGAAAGCTCTTGCTGCTCTTCACTGTCCCTTGGCACCCTACCTACAGGCACAACAGCACTGGGGATCTGTGCTTTCCCAGAGACGGAATATCTCACGGCGCTCAGTCTCGGCAAGCCTCTTTCTGAAAAGGCGAACGGTCGGATCCTTGTCCCACGAGGAAGGGCCCAGCCCTGAAAGCTCTTGCTGCTCTTCACCGTCCCTTGTGGCCCTACCTACAGGCACAACAGCACTGGGCATCCGTGCTTTCGCAGAGACGGAACATCTCGTGGCGCTACGCCTCGGCAGAGCCTCTTTTTTTTGGAAAAGGCGAACGGTCGGATACTTTATCCCGAGGAAGGGCCCAGCCCTGAAAGCTCTTGCTGCTCTTCACCGTCCCTTGGCACCCTACCTACAGGCACAACAGCACTGGGGATCTGTGCTTTCCCAGAGACGGAACATCTCACGGGGCTCAGTCTCGGCAAGCCTCTTTCTGAAAATGCGAACGGTCGGATACTTGTCCCACGAGGAAGGGCCCAGCCCTGAAAGCTCTTGCTGCTCTTCACCGTCCCTTGTGGCCCTACCTACAGGCACAACAGCACTGGGCATCCGTGCTTTCGCAGAGACGGAACATCTCGTGGCGCTACGCCTCGGCAGAGCCTCTTTTTTTGGAAAAGGCGAACGGTCGGATCCTTGTCCCAAGAGGAAGGGCCCAGCCCTGAAAGCTCTTGCTGCTCTTCACTGTCCCTTGGCACCCTACCTACAGGCACAACAGCACTGGGCATCTGTGCTTTCTCAGAGACGGAACATCTCACGGGGCTCAGTCTCGGCAAGCCTCTTTCTGAAAAGGCAAACGGTCGGATCCTTCTCCCACGAGGAAGGGCCCAGCCCTGAAAGCTCTTGCTGCTCTTCACCGCCCCTTGGCACCCTACCTACAGGCACAACAGCACTGGGGATCTGTGCTTTCCCAGAGACGGAACATCTCACGGGGCTCAGTCTCGGCAAGCCTCTTTCTGAAAAGGCGAACGGTCGGATCCTTCTCCCACGAGGAAGGGCCCAGCCCTGAAAGCTCTTGCTGCTCTTCACCGTCCCTTGGCACCCTACCTACAGGCACAACAGCACTGGGGATCTGTGCTTTCCCAGAGACGGAACATCTCGTGGCGCTCAGTCTCGGCAAGCCTCTTTCTGAAAAGGCGAACGGTCGGATACTTGTCCCACGAGGAAGGGCCCAGCCCTGAAAGCTCTTGCTGCTCTTCACCGTCCCTTGTGGCCCTACCTACAGGCACAACAGCACTGGGCATCCGTGCTTTCGCAGAGACGGAACATCTCGTGGCGCTACGCCTCGGCAGAGCCTCTTTTTTTTGGAAAAGGCGAACGGTCGGATACTTGATCCCGAGGAAGGGCCCAGCCCTGAAAGGTCTTGCTGCTCTTCACCGTCCCTTGGCACCCTACCTACAGGCACAACAGCACTGGGGATCTGTGCTTTCCCAGAGACGGAACATCTCACGGGGCTCAGTCTCGGCAAGCCTCTTTCTGAAAATGCGAACGGTCGGATACTTGTCCCACGAGGAAGGGCCCAGCCCTGAAAGCTCTTGCTGCTCTTCACCGTCCCTTGTGGCCCTACCTACAGGCACAACAGCACTGGGGATCCGTGCTTTCCCAGAGACGGAACATCTCACGGGGCTCAGTCTCGGCAAGCCTCTTTCTGAAAAGGCGAACGGTCGGATCCTTCTCCCACGAGGAAGGGCCCAGCCCTGAAAGCTCTTGCTGCTCTTCACTGTCCCTTGGCACCCTACCTACAGGCACAACAGCACTGGGGATCTGTGCTTTCCCAGAGACGGAACATCTCACGGGGCTCAGTCTCGGCAAGCCTCTTTCTGAAAAGGCGAACGGTCGGATCCTTGTCCCACGAGGAAGGGCCCAGCCCTGAAAGCTCTTGCTGCTCTTCACCGTCCCTTGTGGCCCTACCTACAGGCACAACAGCACTGGGCATCCGTGCTTTCGCAGAGACGGAACATCTCGTGGCGCTACGCCTCGGCAGAGCCTCTTTTTTTTGGAAAACGCGAACGGTCGGATCCTTCTCCCACGACGAAGGGCCCAGCCCTGAAAGCTCTTGCTGCTCTTCACTGTCCCTTGGCACCCTACCTACAGGCACAACAGCACTGGGGATCTGTGCTTTCCCAGAGACGGAATATCTCACGGCGCTCAGTCTCGGCAAGCCTCTTTCTGAAAAGGCGAACGGTCGGATACTTGTCCCACGAGGAAGGGCCCAGCCCTGAAAGCTCTTGCTGCTCTTCACCGTCCCTTGTGGCCCTACCTACAGGCACAACAGCACTGGGCATCCGTGCTTTCGCAGAGACGGAACATCTCGTGGCGCTACGCCTCGGCAGAGCCTCTTTTTTTTGGAAAAGGCGAACGGTCGGATACTTGATCCCGAGGAAGGGCCCAGCCCTGAAAGCTCTTGCTGCTCTTCACCGTCCCTTGGCACCCTACCTACAGGCACAACAGCACTGGGGATCTGTGCTTTCCCAGAGACGGAACATCTCACGGGGCTCAGTCTCGGCAAGCCTCTTTCTGAAAATGCGAACGGTCGGATCCTTGTCCCACGAGGAAGGGCCCAGCCCTGAAAGCTCTTGCTGCTCTTCACCGTCCCTTGTGGCCCTACCTACAGGCACAACAGCACTGGGCATCCGTGCTTTCGCAGAGACGGAACATCTCGTGGCGCTACGCCTCGGCAGAGCCTCTTTTTTTTGGAAAAGGCGAACGGTCGGATCCTTGTCCCAAGAGGATGGGCCCAGCCCTGAAAGCTCTTGCTGCTCTTCACTGTCCCTTGGCACCCTACCTACAGGCACAACAGCACTGGGCATCTGTGCTTTCCCAGAGACGGAACATCTCACGGGGCTCAGTCTCGGCAAGCCTCTTTCTGAAAAGGCGAACGGTCGGATCCTTCTCCCACGAGGAAGGGCCCAGCCCTGAAAGCTCTTGCTGCTCTTCACCGCCCCTTGGCACCCTACCTACAGGCACAACAGCACTGGGGATCTGTGCTTTCCCAGAGACGGAACATCTCACGGGGCTCAGTCTCGGCAAGCCTCTTTCTGAAAAGGCGAACGGTCGGATCCTTGTCCCACGAGGAAGGGCCCAGCCCTGAAAGCTCTTGCTGCTCTTCACCGTCCCTTGGCACCCTACCTACAGGCACAACAGCACTGGGGATCTGTGCTTTCCCAGAGACGGAACATCTCACGGGGCTCAGTCTCGGCAAGCCTCTTTCTGAAAAGGCGAACGGTCGGATACTTGTCCCACGAGGAAGGGCCCAGCCCTGAAAGCTCTTGCTGCTCGTCACCGCCCCTTGGCACCCTACCTACAGGCACAACAGCACTGGGGATCTGTGCTTTCCCAGAGACGGAACATCTCACGGGGCTCAGTCTCGGCAAGCCTCTTTCTGAAAAGGCGAACGGTCGGATCCTTCTCCCACGAGGAAGGGCCCAGCCCTGAAAGCTCTTGCTGCTCTTCACCGTCCCTTGGCACCCTACCTACAGGCACAACAGCACTGGGGATCTGTGCTTTCCCAGAGACGGAACATCTCACGGGGCTCAGTCTCGGCAAGCCTCTTTCTGAAAAGGCGAACGGTACGATCCATCTCCCCCGAGGAAGGGCCCAGCCCTGAAAGCTCTTGCTGCTCTTCACCGTCCCTTGGCACCCTACCTACAGGCACAACAGCACTGGGGATCTGTGCTTTCCCAGAGACGGAACATCTCACGGGCCTCAGTCTCGGCAAGCCTCTTTCTGAAAAGGCGAACGGTCGGATCCTTGTCCCACGAGGAAGGGCCCAGCCCTGAAAGCTCTTGCTGCTCTTCACCGTCCCTTGTGGCCCTACCTACAGGCACAACAGCACTGGGCATCCGTGCTTTCGCAGAGACGGAACATCTCGTGGCGCTACGCCTCGGCAGAGCCTCTTTTTTTTGGAAAACGCGAACGGTCGGATCCTTCTCCCACGAGGAAGGGCCCAGCCCTGAAAGCTCTTGCTGCTCTTCACTGTCCCTTGGCACCCTACCTACAGGCACAACAGCACTGGGGATCTGTGCTTTCCCAGAGACGGAATATCTCACGGCGCTCAGTCTCGGCAAGCCTCTTTCTGAAAAGGCGAACGGTCGGATCCTTGTCCCACGAGGAAGGGCCCAGCCCTGAAAGCTCTTGCTGCTCTTCACCGTCCCTTGTGGCCCTACCTACAGGCACAACAGCACTGGGCATCCGTGCTTTCGCAGAGACGGAACATCTCGTGGCGCTACGCCTCGGCAGAGCCTCTTTTTTTTGGAAAAGGCGAACGGTCGGATACTTGATCCCGAGGAAGGGCCCAGCCCTGAAAGCTCTTGCTGCTCTTCACCGTCCCTTGGCACCCTACCTACAGGCACAACAGCACTGGGGATCTGTGCTTTCCCAGAGACGGAACATCTCACGGGGCTCAGTCTCGGCAAGCCTCTTTCTGAAAATGCGAACGGTCGGATACTTGTCCCACGAGGAAGGGCCCAGCCCTGAAAGCTCTTGCTGCTCTTCACCGTCCCTTGTGGCCGTACCTACAGGCACAACAGCACTGGGGATCCGTGCTTTCCCAGAGACGGAACATCTCACGGGGCTCAGTCTCGGCAAGCCTCTTTCTGAAAAGGCGAACGGTCGGATCCTTCTCCCACGAGGAAGGGCCCAGCCCTGAAAGCTCTTGCTGCTCTTCACTGTCCCTTGGCACCCTACCTACAGGCACAACAGCACTGGGGATCTGTGCTTTCCCAGAGACGGAACATCTCACGGGGCTCAGTCTCGGCAAGCCTCTTTCTGAAAAGGCGAACGGTCGGATCCTTGTCCCACGAGGAAGGGCCCAGCCCTGAAAGCTCTTGCTGCTCTTCACCGTCCCTTGTGGCCCTACCTACAGGCACAACAGCACTGGGCATCCGTGCTTTCGCAGAGACGGAACATCTCGTGGCGCTACGCCTCGGCAGAGCCTCTTTTTTTTGGAAAAGGCGAACGGTCGGATCCTTCTCCCACGACGAAGGGCCCAGCCCTGAAAGCTCTTGCTGCTCTTCACTGTCCCTTGGCACCCTACCTACAGGCACAACAGCACTGGGGATCTGTGCTTTCCCAGAGACGGAACATCTCACGGGCCTCAGTCTCGGCAAGCCTCTTTCTGAAAAGGCGAACGGTCGGATCCTTGTCCCACGAGGAAGGGCCCAGCCCTGAAAGCTCTTGCTGCTCTTCACCGTCCCTTGTGGCCCTACCTACAGGCACAACAGCACTGGGCATCCGTGCTTTCGCAGAGACGGAACATCTCGTGGCGCTACGCCTCGGCAGAGCCTCTTTTTTTTGGAAAACGCGAACGGTCGGATCATTCTCCCACGACGAAGGGCCCAGCCCTGAAAGCTCTTGCTGCTCTTCACTGTCCCTTGGCACCCTACCTACAGGCACAACAGCACTGGGGATCTGTGCTTTCCCAGAGACGGAATATCTCACGGCGCTCAGTCTCGGCAAGCCTCTTTCTGAAAAGGCGAACGGTCGGATACTTGTCCCACGAGGAAGGGCCCAGCCCTGAAAGCTCTTGCTGCTCTTCACCGTCCCTTGTGGCCCTACCTACAGGCACAACAGCACTGGGCATCCGTGCTTTCGCAGAGACGGAACATCTCGTGGCGCTACGCCTCGGCAGAGCCTCTTTTTTTTGGAAAAGTCGAACGGTCGGATACTTGATCCCGAGGAAGGGCCCAGCCCTGAAAGCTCTTGCTGCTCTTCACCGCCCCTTGGCACCCTACCTACAGGCACAACAGCACTGGGGATCTGTGCTTTCCCAGAGACGGAACATCTCACGGGGCTCAGTCTCGGCAAGCCTCTTTCTGAAAAGGCGAACGGTCGGATACTTGTCCCACGAGGAAGGGCCCAGCCCTGAAAGCTCTTGCTGCTCTTCACCGTCCCTTGTGGCCCTACCTACAGGCACAACAGCACTGGGCATCCGTGCTTTCGCAGAGACGGAACATCTCGTGGCGCTACACCTCGGCAGAGCCTCTTTTTTTTGGAAAAGGCGAACGGTCGGATCCTTCTCCCACGACGAAGGGCCCAGCCCTGAAAGCTCTTCCTGCTCTTCACTGTCCCTTGGCACCCTACCTACAGGCACAACAGCACTGGGGATCTGTGCTTTCCCAGAGACGGAACATCTCGTGGCGCTACGCCTCGGCAGAGCCTCTTTCTGAAAAGGCGAACGGTCGGATACTTGTCCCACGAGGAAGGGCCCAGCCCTGAAAGCTCTTGCTGCTCTTCACCGTCCCTTGGCACCCTACCTACAGGCACAACAGCACTGGGGATCTGTGCTTTCCCAGAGACGGAACATCTCACGGGGCTCAGTCTCGGCAAGCCTCTTTCTGAAAAGGCGAACGGTCGGATCCTTGTCCCACGAGGAAGGGCCCAGCCCTGAAAGCTCTTGCTGCTCTTCACCGTCCCTTGTGGCCCTACCTACAGGCACAACAGCACTGGGGATCTGTGCTTTCCCAGAGACGGAACATCTCACGGGGCTCAGTCTCGGCAAGCCTCTTTCTGAAAAGGCGAACGGTCGGATACTTGTCCCACGAGGAAGGGCCCAGCCCTGAAAGCTCTTGCTGCTCGTCACCGCCCCTTGGCACCCTACCTACAGGCACAACAGCACTGGGGATCTGTGCTTTCCCAGAGACGGAACATCTCACGGGGCTCAGTCTCGGCAAGCCTCTTTCTGAAAAGGCGAACGGTCGGATCCTTGTCCCACGAGGAAGGGCCCAGCCCTGAAAGCTCTTGCTGCTCTTCACCGTCCCTTGGCACCCTACCTACAGGCACAACAGCACTGGGGATCTGTGCTTTCCCAGAGACGGAATATCTCACGGCGCTCAGTCTCGGCAAGCCTCTTTCTGAAAAGGCAAACGGTACGATCCATCTCCCCCGAGGAAGGGCCCAGCCCTGAAAGCTCTTGCTGCTCTTCACCGTCCCTTGGCACCCTACCTACAGGCACAACAGCACTGGGGATCTGTGCTTTCCCAGAGACGGAACATCTCACGGGCCTCAGTCTCGGCAAGCCTCTTTCTGAAAAGGCGAACGGTCGGATAATTGTCCCACGAGGAAGGGCCCAGCCCTGAAAGCTCTTGCTGCTCTTCACCGTCCCTTGTGGCCCTACCTACAGGCACAACAGCACTGGGCATCCGTGCTTTCGCAGAGACGGAACATCTCGTGGCGCTACGCCTCGGCAGAGCCTCTTTTTTTTGGAAAACGCGAACGGTCGGATCCTTCTCCCACGAGGAAGGGCCCAGCCCTGAAAGCTCTTGCTGCTCTTCACCGTCCCTTGGCACCCTACCTACAGGCACAACAGCACTGGGGATCTGTGCTTTCCCAGAGACGGAACATCTCACGGGGCTCAGTCTCGGCAAGCCTCTTTCTGAAAAGGCGAACGGTCGGATCCTTCTCCCACGAGGAAGGGCCCAGCCCTGAAAGCTCTTGCTGCTCTTCACCGCCCCTTGGCACCCTACCTACAGGCACAACAGCACTGGGGATCTGTGCTTTCCCAGAGACGGAACATCTCACGGGGCTCAGTCTCGGCAAGCCTCTTTCTGAAAAGGCGAACGGTCGGATCCTTCTCCCACGAGGAAGGGCCCAGCCCTGAAAGCTCTTGCTGCTCTTCACCGTCCCTTGGCACCCTACCTACAGGCACAACAGCACTGGGGATCTGTGCTTTCCCAGAGACGGAACATCTCACGGGGCTCAGTCTCGGCAAGCCTCTTTCTGAAAAGGCGAACGGTCGGATACTTGTCCCACGAGGAAGGGCCCAGCCCTGAAAGCTCTTGCTGCTCTTCACCGTCCCTTGTGGCCCTACCTACAGGCACAACAGCACTGGGCATCCGTGCTTTCGCAGAGACGGAACATCTCGTGGCGCTACACCTCGGCAGAGCCTCTTTTTTTTGGAAAAAGCGAACGGTCGGATCCTTGTCCCAAGAGGATGGGCCCAGCCCTGAAAGCTCTTGCTGCTCTTCACTGTCCCTTGGCACCCTACCTACAGGCACAACAGCAGTGGGGATCTGTGCTTTCCCAGAGACGGAACATCTCGTGGCGCTACGCCTCGGCAGAGCCTCTTTCTGAAAAGGCGAACGGTCGGATACTTGTCCCACGAGGAAGGGCCCAGCCCTGAAAGCTCTTGCTGCTCTTCACCGTCCCTTGTGGCCCTACCTACAGGCACAACAGCACTGGGGATCTGTGCTTTCCCAGAGACGGAACATCTCACGGGGCTCAGTCTCGGCAAGCCTCTTTCTGAAAAGGCGAACGGTCGGATCCTTCTCCCACGAGGAAGGGCCCAGCCCTGAAAGCTCTTGCTGCTCTTCACCGTCCCTTGGCACCCTACCTACAGGCACAACAGCACTGGGGATCTGTGCTTTCCCAGAGACGGAACATCTCACGGGGCTCAGTCTCGGCAAGCCTCTTTCTGAAAAGGCGAACGGTCGGATACTTGTCCCACGAGGAAGGGCCCAGCCCTGAAAGCTCTTGCTGCTCGTCACCGCCCCTTGGCACCCTACCTACAGGCACAACAGCACTGGGGATCTGTGCTTTCCCAGAGACGGAACATCTCACGGGGCTCAGTCTCGGCAAGCCTCTTTCTGAAAAGGCGAACGGTCGGATCCTTCTCCCACGAGGAAGGGCCCAGCCCTGAAAGCTCTTGCTGCTCTTCACCGTCCCTTGGCACCCTACCTACAGGCACAACAGCACTGGGGATCTGTGCTTTCCCAGAGACGGAATATCTCACGGCGCTCAGTCTCGGCAAGCCTCTTTCTGAAAAGGCGAACGGTACGATCCATCTCCCCCGAGGAAGGGCCCAGCCCTGAAAGCTCTTGCTGCTCTTCACCGTCCCTTGGCACCCTACCTACAGGCACAACAGCACTGGGGATCTGTGCTTTCCCAGAGACGGAACATCTCACGGGCCTCAGTCTCGGCAAGCCTCTTTCTGAAAAGGCGAACGGTCGGATCCTTGTCCCACGAGGAAGGGCCCAGCCCTGAAAGCTCTTGCTGCTCTTCACCGTCCCTTGTGGCCCTACCTACAGGCACAACAGCACTGGGCATCCGTGCTTTCGCAGAGACGGAACATCTCGTGGCGCTACGCCTCGGCAGAGCCTCTTTTTTTTGGAAAAGGCGAACGGTCGGATACTTGATCCCGAGGAAGGGCCCAGCCCTGAAAGCTCTTGCTGCTCTTCACTGTCCCTTGGCACCCTACCTACAGGCACAACAGCACTGGGGATCCGTGCTTTCCCAGAGACGGAACATCTCACGGGGCTCAGTCTCGGCAAGCCTCTTTCTGAAAAGGCGAACGGTCGGATCCTTCTCCCACGAGGAAGGGCCCAGCCCTGAAAGCTCTTGCTGCTCTTCACTGTCCCTTGGCACCCTACCTACAGGCACAACAGCACTGGGGATCTGTGCTTTCCCAGAGACGGAACATCTCACGGGCCTCAGTCTCGGCAAGCCTCTTTCTGAAAAGGCGAACGGTCGGATCCTTGTCCCACGAGGAAGGGCCCAGCCCTGAAAGCTCTTGCTGCTCTTCACCGTCCCTTGTGGCCCTACCTACAGGCACAACAGCACTGGGCATCCGTGCTTTCGCAGAGACGGAACATCTCGTGGTGCTACGCCTCGGCAGAGCCTCTTTTTTTTGGAAAACGCGAACGGTCGGATCCTTCTCCCACGACGAAGGGCCCAGCCCTGAAAGCTCTTGCTGCTCTTCACTGTCCCTTGGCACCCTACCTACAGGCACAACAGCACTGGGGATCTGTGCTTTCCCAGAGACGGAATATCTCACGGCGCTCAGTCTCGGCAAGCCTCTTTCTGAAAAGGCGAACGGTCGGATCCTTGTCCCACGAGGAAGGGCCCAGCCCTGAAAGCTCTTGCTGCTCTTCACCGTCCCTTGTGGCCCTACCTACAGGCACAACAGCACTGGGCATCCGTGCTTTCGCAGAGACGGAACATCTCGTGGCGCTACGCCTCGGCAGAGCCTCTTTTTTTTGGAAAAGGCGAACGGTCGGATACTTGATCCCGAGGAAGGGCCCAGCCCTGAAAGCTCTTGCTGCTCTTCACCGTCCCTTGGCACCCTACCTACAGGCACAACAGCACTGGGGATCTGTGCTTTCCCAGAGACGGAACATCTCACGGGGCTCAGTCTCGGCAAGCCTCTTTCTGAAAATGCGAACGGTCGGATACTTGTCCCACGAGGAAGGGCCCAGCCCTGAAAGCTCTTGCTGCTCTTCACCGTCCCTTGTGGCCCTACCTACAGGCACAACAGCACTGGGCATCCGTGCTTTCGCAGAGACGGAACATCTCGTGGCGCTACGCCTCGGCAGAGCCTCTTTTTTTTGGAAAAGGCAAACGGTCGGATCCTTGTCCCAAGAGGATGGGCCCAGCCCTGAAAGCTCTTGCTGCTCTTCACTGTCCCTTGGCACCCTACCTACAGGCACAACAGCACTGGGCATCTGTGCTTTCCCAGAGACGGAACATCTCACGGGGCTCAGTCTCGGCAAGCCTCTTTCTGAAAAGGCGAACGGTCGGATCCTTCTCCCACGAGGAAGGGCCCAGCCCTGAAAGCTCTTGCTGCTCTTCACCGCCCCTTGGCACCCTACCTACAGGCACAACAGCACTGGGGATCTGTGCTTTCCCAGAGACGGAACATCTCACGGGCCTCAGTCTCGGCAAGCCTCTTTCTGAAAAGGCGAACGGTCGGATCCTTCTCCCACGAGGAAGGGCCCAGCCCTGAAAGCTCTTGCTGCTCTTCACCGTCCCTTGGCACCCTACCTACAGGCACAACAGCACTGGGGATCTGTGCTTTCCCAGAGACGGAACATCTCACGGGGCTCAGTCTCGGCAAGCCTCTTTCTGAAAAGGCGAACGGTCGGATACTTGTCCCACGAGGAAGGGCCCAGCCCTGAAAGCTCTTGCTGCTCTTCACCGTCCCTTGTAGCCCTACCTACAGGCACAACAGCACTGGGCATCCGTGCTTTCGCAGAGACGGAACATCTCGTGGCGCTACAGCTCGGCAGAGCCTCTTTTTTTTGGAAAAGGCGAACGGTCGGATCCTTCTCCCACGACGAAGGGCCCAGCCCTGAAAGCTCTTCCTGCTCTTCACTGTCCCTTGGCACCCTACCTACAGGCACAACAGCATTGGGGATCTGTGCTTTCCCAGAGACGGAACATCTCGTGGCGCTACGCCTCGGCAGAGCCTCTTTCTGAAAAGGCGAACGGTCGGATACTTGTCCCACGAGGAAGGGCCCAGCCCTGAAAGCTCTTGCTGCTCTTCACCGTCCCTTGGCACCCTACCTACAGGCACAACAGCACTGGGGATCTGTGCTTTCCCAGAGACGGAACATCTCACGGGGCTCAGTCTCGGCAAGCCTCTTTCTGAAAAGGCGAACGGTCGGATCCTTCTCCCACGACGAAGGGCCCAGCCCTGAAAGCTCTTGCTGCTCTTCACCGTCCCTTGGCACCCTACCTACAGGCACAACAGCACTGGGGATCTGTGCTTTCCCAGAGACGGAACATCTCACGGGGCTCAGTCTCGGCAAGCCTCTTTCTGAAAAGGCGAACGGTCGGATACTTGTCCCACGAGGAAGGGCCCAGCCCTGAAAGCTCTTGCTGCTCGTCACCGCCCCTTGGCACCCTACCTACAGGCACAACAGCACTGGGGATCTGTGCTTTCCCAGAGACGGAACATCTCACGGGGCTCAGTCTCGGCAAGCCTCTTTCTGAAAAGGCGAACGGTCGGATCCTTGTCCCACGAGGAAGGGCCCAGCCCTGAAAGCTCTTGCTGCTCTTCACCGTCCCTTGTGGCCCTACCTACAGGCACAACAGCACTGGGCATCCGTGCTTTCGCAGAGACGGAACATCTCGTGGCGCTACGCCTCGGCAGAGCCTCTTTTTTTTGGAAAAGGCGAACGGTCGGATACTTGATCCCGAGGAAGGGCCCAGCCCTGAAAGCTCTTGCTGCTCTTCACCGTCCCTTGGCACCCTACCTACAGGCACAACAGCACTGGGGATCTGTGCTTTCCCAGAGACGGAACATCTCACGGGGCTCAGTCTCGGCAAGCCTCTTTCTGAAAAGGCGAACGGTCGGATCCTTGTCCCACGAGGAAGGGCCCAGCCCTGAAAGCTCTTGCTGCTCTTCACCGTCCCTTGTGGCCCTACCTACAGGCACAACAGCACTGGGCATCCGTGCTTTCGCAGAGACGGAACATCTCGTGGCGCTACGCCTCGGCAGAGCCTCTTTTTTTTGGAAAAGGCGAACGGTCGGATCCTTCTCCCACGAGGAAGGGCCCAGCCCTGAAAGCTCTTGCTGCTCTTCACTGTCCCTTGGCACCCTACCTACAGGCACAACAGCACTGGGGATCTGTGCTTTCCCAGAGACGGAACATCTCACGGGGCTCAGTCTCGGCAAGCCTCTTTCTGAAAAGGCGAACGGTCGGATACTTGTCCCACGAGGAAGGGCCCAGCCCTGAAAGCTCTTGCTGCTCTTCACCGCCCCTTGGCACCCTACCTACAGGCACAACAGCACTGGGCATCCGTGCTTTCGCAGAGACGGAACATCTCGTGGCGCTACGCCTCGGCAGAGCCTCTTTTTTTTGGAAAACGCGAACGGTCGGATCCTTCTCCCACGACGAAGGGCCCAGCCCTGAAAGCTCTTGCTGCTCTTCACTGTCCCTTGGCACCCTACCTACAGGCACAACAGCACTGGGGATCTGTGCTTTCCCAGAGACGGAATATCTCACGGCGCTCAGTCTCGGCAAGCCTCTTTCTGAAAAGGCGAACGGTCGGATCCTTGTCCCACGAGGAAGGGCCCAGCCCTGAAAGCTCTTGCTGCTCTTCACCGTCCCTTGTGGCCCTACCTACAGGCACAACAGCACTGGGCATCCGTGCTTTCGCAGAGACGGAACATCTCGTGGCGCTACGCCTCGGCAGAGCCTCTTTTTTTTGGAAAAGGCGAACGGTCGGATACTTGATCCCGAGGAAGGGCCCAGCCCTGAAAGCTCTTGCTGCTCTTCACCGTCCCTTGGCACCCTACCTACAGGCACAACAGCACTGGGGATCTGTGCTTTCCCAGAGACGGAACATCTCACGGGGCTCAGTCTCGGCAAGCCTCTTTCTGAAAATGCGAACGGTCGGATACTTGTCCCACGAGGAAGGGCCCAGCCCTGAAAGCTCTTGCTGCTCTTCACCGTCCCTTGTGGCCCTACCTACAGGCACAACAGCACTGGGCATCCGTGCTTTCGCAGAGACGGAACATCTCGTGGCGCTACGCCTCGGCAGAGCCTCTTTTTTTTGGAAAAGGCGAACGGTCGGATCCTTGTCCCAAGAGGAAGGGCCCAGCCCTGAAAGCTCTTGCTGCTCTTCACTGTCCCTTGGCACCCTACCTACAGGCACAACAGCACTGGGCATCTGTGCTTTCCCAGAGACGGAACATCTCACGGGCCTCAGTCTCGGCAAGCCTCTTTCTGAAAAGGCGAACGGTCGGATCCTTCTCCCACGAGGAAGGGCCCAGCCCTGAAAGCTCTTGCTGCTCTTCACCGCCCCTTGGCACCCTACCTACAGGCACAACAGCACTGGGCATCTGTGCTTTCCCAGAGACGGAACATCTCACGGGGCTCAGTCTCGGCAAGCCTCTTTCTGAAAAGGCGAACGGTCGGATCCTTCTCCCACGAGGAAGGGCCCAGCCCTGAAAGCTCTTGCTGCTCTTCACCGTCCCTTGGCACCCTACCTACAGGCACAACAGCACTGGGGATCTGTGCTTTCCCAGAGACGGAACATCTCACGGGGCTCAGTCTCGGCAAGCCTCTTTCTGAAAAGGCGAACGGTCGGATCCTTGTCCCACGAGGAAGGGCCCAGCCCTGAAAGCTCTTGCTGCTCTTCACCGTCCCTTGGCACCCTACCTACAGGCACAACAGCACTGGGCATCCGTGCTTTCGCAGAGACGGAACATCTCGTGGCGCTACACCTCGGCAGAGCCTCTTTTTTTTGGAAAAGGCGAACGGTCGGATCCTTCTCCCACGACGAAGGGCCCAGCCCTGAAAGCTCTTCCTGCTCTTCACTGTCCCTTGGCACCCTACCTACAGGCACAACAGCACTGGGGATCTGTGCTTTCCCAGAGACGGAACATCTCGTGGCGCTACGCCTCGGCAGAGCCTCTTTCTGAAAAGGCGAACGGTCGGATACTTGTCCCACGAGGAAGGGCCCAGCCCTGAAAGCTCTTGCTGCTCTTCACCGTCCCTTGGCACCCTACCTACAGGCACAACAGCACTGGGGATCTGTGCTTTCCCAGAGACGGAACATCTCACGGGGCTCAGTCTCGGCAAGCCTCTTTCTGAAAAGGCGAACGGTCGGATCCTTGTCCCACGAGGAAGGGCCCAGCCCTGAAAGCTCTTGCTGCTCTTCACCGTCCCTTGGCACCCTACCTACAGGCACAACAGCACTGGGGATCTGTGCTTTCCCAGAGACGGAACATCTCACGGGGCTCAGTCTCGGCAAGCCTCTTTCTGAAAAGGCGAACGGTCGGATACTTGTCCCACGAGGAAGGGCCCAGCCCTGAAAGCTCTTGCTGCTCTTCACCGTCCCTTGGCACTCTAAGTACAGGCACAACAGCACTGGGGATCTGTGCTTTCCCAGAGACGGAACATCTCACGGGGCTCAGTCTCGGCAAGCCTCTTTCTGAAAAGGCGAACGGTCGGATCCTTGTCCCACGAGGAAGGGCCCAGCCCTGAAAGCTCTTGCTGCTCTTCACCGTCCCTTGGCACCCTACCTACAGGCACAACAGCACTGGGGATCTGTGCTTTCCCAGAGACGGAATATCTCACGGCGCTCAGTCTCGGCAAGCCTCTTTCTGAAAAGGCGAACGGTACGATCCATCTCCCCCGAGGAAGGGCCCAGCCCTGAAAGCTCTTGCTGCTCTTCACCGTCCCTTGGCACCCTACCTACAGGCACAACAGCACTGGGGATCTGTGCTTTCCCAGAGACGGAACATCTCACGGGGCTCAGTCTCGGCAAGCCTCTTTCTGAAAAGGCGAACGGTCGGATCCTTGTCCCACGAGGAAGGGCCCAGCCCTGAAAGCTCTTGCTGCTCTTCACCGTCCCTTGTGGCCCTACCTACAGGCACAACAGCACTGGGCATCCGTGCTTTCGCAGAGACGGAACATCTCGTGGCGCTACGCCTCGGCAGAGCCTCTTTTTTTTGGAAAAGGCGAACGGTCGGATACTTGATCCCGAGGAAGGGCCCAGCCCTGAAAGCTCTTGCTGCTCTTCACCGTCCCTTGGCACCCTACCTACAGGCACAACAGCACTGGGGATCTGTGCTTTCCCAGAGACGGAACATCTCACGGGGCTCAGTCTCGGCAAGCCTCTTTCTGAAAAGGCGAACGGTCGGATCCTTGTCCCACGAGGAAGGGCCCAGCCCTGAAAGCTCTTGCTGCTCTTCACCGTCCCTTGTGGCCCTACCTACAGGCACAACAGCACTGGGCATCCGTGCTTTCGCAGAGACGGAACATCTCGTGGCGCTACGCCTCGGCAGAGCCTCTTTTTTTTGGAAAAGGCGAACGGTCGGATCCTTCTCCCACGAGGAAGGGCCCAGCCCTGAAAGCTCTTGCTGCTCTTCACTGTCCCTTGGCACCCTACCTACAGGCACAACAGCACTGGGCATCTGTGCTTTCCCAGAGACGGAACATCTCACGGGGCTCAGTCTCGGCAAGCCTCTTTCTGAAAAGGCGAACGGTCGGATCCTTCTCCCACGAGGAAGGGCCCAGCCCTGAAAGCTCTTGCTGCTCTTCACCGTCCCTTGGCACCCTACCTACAGGCACAACAGCACTGGGGATCTGTGCTTTCCCAGAGACGGAACATCTCACGGGGCTCAGTCTCGGCAAGCCTCTTTCTGAAAAGGCGAACGGTCGGATCCTTCTCCCCCGAGGAAGGGCCCAGCCCTGAAAGCTCTTGCTGCTCTTCACCGCCCCTTGGCACCCTACCTACAGGCACAACAGCACTGGGGATCTGTGCTTTCCCAGAGACGGAACATCTCACGGGGCTCAGTCTCGGCAAGCCTCTTTGTGAAAAGGCGAACGGTCGGATACTTGTCCCACGAGGAAGGGCCCAGCCCTGAAAGCTCTTGCTGCTCTTCACTGTCCCTTGGCACCCTACCTACAGGCACAACAGCACTGGGGATCTGTGCTTTCCCAGAGACGGAACATCTCACGGGGCTCAGTCTCCGCAAGCCTCTTTCTGAAAAGGCGAACGGTCGGATCCTTCTCCCACGAGGAAGGGCCCAGCCCTGAAAGCTCTTGCTGCTCTTCACCGTCCCTTGGCACCCTACCTACAGGCACAACAGCACTGGGGATCCGTGCTTTCCCAGAGACGGAACATCTCACGGGGCTCAGTCTCGGCAAGCCTCTTTCTGAAAAGGCGAACGGTCGGATCCTTCTCCCACGAGGAAGGGCCCAGCCCTGAAAGCTCTTGCTGCTCTTCACCGTCCCTTGGCACTCTAAGTACAGGCACAACAGCACTGGGGATCTGTGCTTTCCCAGAGACGGAACATCTCACGGGCCTCAGTCTCGGCAAGCCTCTTTCTGAAAAGGCGAACGGTCGGATCCTTCTCCCACGAGGAAGGGCCCAGCCCTGAAAGCTCTTGCTGCTCTTCACCGTCCCTTGTGGCCCTACCTACAGGCACAACAGCACTGGGCATCCGTGCTTTCGCAGAGACGGAACATCTCGTGGCGCTACGCCTCGGCAGAGCCTCTTTTTTTTGGAAAAGGCGAACGGTCGGATCCTTATCCCCCGAGGAAGGGCCCAGCCCTGAAAGCTCTTGCTGCTCTTCACCGCCCCTTGGCACCCTACCTACAGGCACAACAGCACTGGGGATCTGTGCTTTCCCAGAGACGGAACATCTCACGGGGCTCAGTCTCGGCAAGCCTCTTTCTGAAAAGGCGAACGGTCGGATCCTTCTCCCACGAGGAAGGGCCCAGCCCTGAAAGCTCTTGCTGCTCTTCACCGCCCCTTGGCACCCTACCTACAGGCACAACAGCACTGGGGATCTGTGCTTTCCCAGAGACGGAATATCTCACGGCGCTCAGTCTCGGCAAGCCTCTTTCTGAAAAGGCGAACGGTCGGATACTTGTCCCACGAGGAAGGGCCCAGCCCTGAAAGCTCTTGCTGCTCTTCACCGCCCCTTGGCACCCTACCTACAGGCACAACAGCACTGGGGATCTGTGCTTTCCCAGAGACGGAATATCTCACGGGGCTCAGTCTCGGCAAGCCTCTTTCTGAAAAGGCGAACGGTGCGATCCATCTCCCCCGAGGAAGGGCCCAGCCCTGAAAGCTCTTGCTGCTCTTCACCGTCCCTTGGCACCCTACCTACAGGCACAACAGCACTGGGGATCTGTGCTTTCCCAGAGACGGAACATCTCACGGGGCTCAGTCTCGGCAAGCCTCTTTCTGAAAAGGCGAACGGTCGTATACTTGTCCCACGAGGAAGGGCCCAGCCCTGAAAGCTCTTGCTGCTCTTCACCGTCCCTTGGCACTCTAAGTACAGGCACAACAGCACTGGGGATCTGTGCTTTCCCAGAGACGGAACATCTCACGGGCCTCAGTCTCGGCAAGCCTCTTTCTGAAAAGGCGAACGGTCGGATCCTTGTCCCACGAGGAAGGGCCCAGCCCTGAAAGCTCTTGCTGCTCTTCACCGCCCCTTGGCACCCTACCTACAGGCACAACAGCACTGGGGATCTGTGCTTTCCCAGAGACGGAACATCTCACGGGGCTCAGTCTCGGCAAGCCTCTTTCTGAAAAGGCGAACGGTCGTATACTTGTCCCACGAGGAAGGGCCCAGCCCTGAAAGCTCTTGCTGCTCTTCACCGTGCCTTGGCACTCTAAGTACAGGCACAACAGCACTGGGGATCTGTGCTTTCCCAGAGACGGAACATCTCACGGGGCTCAGTCTCGGCAAGCCTCTTTCTGAAAAGGCGAACGGTCGGATCCTTGTCCCACGAGGAAGGGCCCAGCCCTGAAAGCTCTTGCTGCTCTTCACCGCCCCTTGGCACCCTACCTACAGGCACAACAGCACTGGGGATCTGTGCTTTCCCAGAGACGGAATATCTCACGGCGCTCAGTCTCGGCAAGCCTCTTTCTTAAAAGACGAACAGTGCGATCCATCTCCCCCGAGGAAGGGCCCAGCCCTGAAAGCTCTTGCTGCTCTTCACCGCCCCTTGGCACCCTACCTACAGGCACAACAGCACTGGGGATCTGTGCTTTCCCAGAGACGGAACATCTCACGGGGCTCAGTCTCGGCAAGCCTCTTTCTGAAAAGGCGAACGGTCGGATCCTTGTCCCACGAGGAAGGGCCCAGCCCTGAAAGCTCTTGCTGCTCTTCACCGTCCCTTGTGGCCCTACCTACAGGCACAACAGCACTGGGCATCCGTGCTTTCGCAGAGACGGAACATCTCGTGGCGCTACGCCTCGGCAGAGCCTCTTTTTTTTGGAAAAGGCGAACGGTCGGATCCTTCTCCCACGACGAAGGGCCCAGCCCTGAAAGCTCTTGCTGCTCTTCACTGTCCCTTGGCACCCTACCTACAGGCACAACAGCACTGGGGATCTGTGCTTTCCCAGAGACGGAATATCTCACGGCGCTCAGTCTCGGCAAGCCTCTTTCTGAAAAGGCGAACGGTCGGATACTTGTCCCACGAGGAAGGGCCCAGCCCTGAAAGCTCTTGCTGCTCTTCACCGTCCCTTGTGGCCCTACCTACAGGCACAACAGCACTGGGCATCCGTGCTTTCGCAGAGACGGAACATCTCGTGGCGCTACGCCTCGGCAGAGCCTCTTTTTTTTGGAAAAGGCGAACGGTCGGATCCTTGTCCCAAGAGGAAGGGCCCAGCCCTGAAAGCTCTTGCTGCTCTTCACTGTCCCTTGGCACCCTACCTACAGGCACAACAGCACTGGGCATCTGTGCTTTCCCAGAGACGGAACATCTCACGGGGCTCAGTCTCGGCAAGCCTCTTTCTGAAAAGGCGAACGGTCGGATCCTTCTCCCACGAGGAAGGGCCCAGCCCTGAAAGCTCTTGCTGCTCTTCACCGCCCCTTGGCACCCTACCTACAGGCACAACAGCACTGGGGATCTGTGCTTTCCCAGAGACGGAACATCTCACGGGGCTCAGTCTCGGCAAGCCTCTTTCTGAAAAGGCGAACGGTCGGATCCTTCTCCCACGAGGAAGGGCCCAGCCCTGAAAGCTCTTGCTGCTCTTCACCGTCCCTTGGCACCCTACCTACAGGCACAACAGCACTGGGGATCTGTGCTTTCCCAGAGACGGAACATCTCACGGGGCTCAGTCTCGGCAAGCCTCTTTCTGAAAAGGCGAACGGTCGGATCCTTGTCCCACGAGGAAGGGCCCAGCCCTGAAAGCTCTTGCTGCTCTTCACCGTCCCTTGTGGCCCTACCTACAGGCACAACAGCACTGGGCATCCGTGCTTTCGCAGAGACGGAACATCTCGTGGCGCTACACCTCGGCAGAGCCTCTTTTTTTTGGAAAAGGCGAACGGTCGGATCCTTCTCCCACGACGAAGGGCCCAGCCCTGAAAGCTCTTCCTGCTCTTCACTGTCCCTTGGCACCCTACCTACAGGCACAACAGCACTGGGGATCTGTGCTTTCCCAGAGACGGAACATCTCGTGGCGCTACGCCTCGGCAGAGCCTCTTTCTGAAAAGGCGAACGGTCGGATACTTGTCCCACGAGGAAGGGCCCAGCCCTGAAAGCTCTTGCTGCTCTTCACCGTCCCTTGGCACCCTACCTACAGGCACAACAGCACTGGGGATCTGTGCTTTCCCAGAGACGGAACATCTCACGGGGCTCAGTCTCGGCAAGCCTCTTTCTGAAAAGGCGAACGGTCGGATCCTTGTCCCACGAGGAAGGGCCCAGCCCTGAAAGCTCTTGCTGCTCTTCACCGTCCCTTGGCGCCCTACCTACAGGCACAACAGCACTGGGGATCTGTGCTTTCCCAGAGACGGAACATCTCACGGGGCTCAGTCTCGGCAAGCCTCTTTCTGAAAAGGCGAACGGTCGGATACTTGTCCCACGAGGAAGGGCCCAGCCCTGAAAGCTCTTGCTGCTCGTCACCGCCCCTTGGCACCCTACCTACAGGCACAACAGCACTGGGGATCTGTGCTTTCCCAGAGACGGAACATCTCACGGGGCTCAGTCTCGGCAAGCCTCTTTCTGAAAAGGCGAACGGTCGGATCCTTCTCCCACGAGGAAGGGCCCAGCCCTGAAAGCTCTTGCTGCTCTTCACCGTCCCTTGGCACCCTACCTACAGGCACAACAGCACTGGGGATCTGTGCTTTCCCAGAGACGGAATATCTCACGGCGCTCAGTCTCGGCAAGCCTCTTTCTGAAAAGGCGAACGGTACGATCCATCTCCCCCGAGGAAGGGCCCAGCCCTGAAAGCTCTTGCTGCTCTTCACCGTCCCTTGGCACCCTACCTACAGGCACAACAGCACTGGGGATCTGTGCTTTCCCAGAGACGGAACATCTCACGGGCCTCAGTCTCGGCAAGCCTCTTTCTGAAAAGGCGAACGGTCGGATCCTTGTCCCACGAGGAAGGGCCCAGCCCTGAAAGCTCTTGCTGCTCTTCACCGTCCCTTGTGGCCCTACCTACAGGCACAACAGCACTGGGCATCCGTGCTTTCGCAGAGACGGAACATCTCGTGGCGCTACGCCTCGGCAGAGCCTCTTTTTTTTGGAAAAGGCGAACGGTCGGATACTTGATCCCGAGGAAGGGCCCAGCCCTGAAAGCTCTTGCTGCTCTTCACCGTCCCTTGGCACCCTACCTACAGGCACAACAGCACTGGGGATCTGTGCTTTCCCAGAGACGGAACATCTCACGGGGCTCAGTCTCGGCAAGCCTCTTTCTGAAAATGCGAACGGTCGGATACTTGTCCCACGAGGAAGGGCCCAGCCCTGAAAGCTCTTGCTGCTCTTCACCGTCCCTTGTGGCCCTACCTACAGGCACAACAGCACTGGGCATCCGTGCTTTCGCAGAGACGGAACATCTCGTGGCGCTACGCCTCGGCAGAGCCTCTTTTTTTTGGAAAAGGCGAACGGTCGGATCCTTCTCCCACGAGGAAGGGCCCAGCCCTGAAAGCTCTTGCTGCTCTTCACTGTCCCTTGGCACCCTACCTACAGGCACAACAGCACTGGGCATCTGTGCTTTCCCAGAGACGGAACATCTCACGGGCCTCAGTCTCGGCAAGCCTCTTTCTGAAAAGGCGAACGGTCGGATCCTTCTCCCACGAGGAAGGGCCCAGCCCTGAAAGCTCTTGCTGCTCTTCACCGCCCCTTGGCACCCTACCTACAGGCACAACAGCACTGGGCATCTGTGCTTTCCCAGAGACGGAACATCTCACGGGGCTCAGTCTCGGCAAGCCTCTTTCTGAAAAGGCGAACGGTTGGATCCTTCTCCCACGAGGAAGGGCCCAGCCCTGAAAGCTCTTGCTGCTCTTCACCGTCCCTTGGCACCCTACCTACAGGCACAACAGCACTGGGGATCTGTGCTTTCCCAGAGACGGAACATCTCACGGGGCTCAGTCTCGGCAAGCCTCTTTCTGAAAAGGCGAACGGTCGGATCCTTGTCCCACGAGGAAGGGCCCAGCCCTGAAAGCTCTTGCTGCTCTTCACCGTCCCTTGGCACCCTACCTACAGGCACAACAGCACTGGGCATCCGTGCTTTCGCAGAGACGGAACATCTCGTGGCGCTACGCCTCGGCAGAGCCTCTTTTTTTTGGAAAAGGCGAACGGTCGGATCCTTCTCCCACGACGAAGGGCCCAGCCCTGAAAGCTCTTCCTGCTCTTCACTGTCCCTTGGCACCCTACCTACAGGCACAACAGCACTGGGGATCTGTGCTTTCCCAGAGACGGAACATCTCGTGGCGCTACGCCTCGGCAGAGCCTCTTTCTGAAAAGGCGAACGGTCGGATACTTGTCCCACGAGGAAGGGCCCAGCCCTGAAAGCTCTTGCTGCTCTTCACCGTCCCTTGGCACCCTACCTACAGGCACAACAGCACTGGGGATCTGTGCTTTCCCAGACACGGAACATCTCACGGGGCTCAGTCTCGGCAAGCCTCTTTCTGAAAAGGCGAACGGTCGGATCCTTGTCCCACGAGGAAGGGCCCAGCCCTGAAAGCTCTTGCTGCTCTTCACCGTCCCTTGGCACCCTACCTACAGGCACAACAGCACTGGGGATCTGTGCTTTCCCAGAGACGGAACATCTCACGGGGCTCAGTCTCGGCAAGCCTCTTTCTGAAAAGGCGAACGGTCGGATCCTTGTCCCACGAGGAAGGGCCCAGCCCTGAAAGCTCTTGCTGCTCTTCACCGTCCCTTGGCACTCTAAGTACAGGCACAACAGCACTGGGGATCTGTGCTTTCCCAGAGACGGAACATCTCACGGGGCTCAGTCTCGGCAAGCCTCTTTCTGAAAAGGCGAACGGTCGGATCCTTCTCCCACGAGGAAGGGCCCAGCCCTGAAAGCTCTTGCTGCTCTTCACCGTCCCTTGGCACCCTACCTACAGGCACAACAGCACTGGGGATCTGTGCTTTCCCAGAGACGGAATATCTCACGGCGCTCAGTCTCGGCAAGCCTCTTTCTGAAAAGGCGAACGGTACGATCCATCTCCCCCGAGGAAGGGCCCAGCCCTGAAAGCTCTTGCTGCTCTTCACCGTCCCTTGGCACCCTACCTACAGGCACAACAGCACTGGGGATCTGTGCTTTCCCAGAGACGGAACATCTCACGGGGCTCAGTCTCGGCAAGCCTCTTTCTGAAAAGGCGAACGGTCGGATACTTGTCCCACGAGGAAGGGCCCAGCCCTGAAAGCTCTTGCTGCTCTTCACCGTCCCTTGTGGCCCTACCTACAGGCACAACAGCACTGGGCATCCGTGCTTTCGCAGAGACGGAACATCTCGTGGCGCTACGCCTCGGCAGAGCCTCTTTTTTTTGGAAAAGGCGAACGGTCGGATACTTGATCCCGAGGAAGGGCCCAGCCCTGAAAGCTCTTGCTGCTCTTCACCGTCCCTTGGCACCCTACCTACAGGCACAACAGCACTGGGGATCTGTGCTTTCCCAGAGACGGAACATCTCACGGGGCTCAGTCTCGGCAAGCCTCTTTCTGAAAAGGCGAACGGTCGGATCCTTGTCCCACGAGGAAGGGCCCAGCCCTGAAAGCTCTTGCTGCTCTTCACCGTCCCTTGTGGCCCTACCTACAGGCACAACAGCACTGGGCATCCGTGCTTTCGCAGAGACGGAACATCTCGTGGCGCTACGCCTCGGCAGAGCCTCTTTTTTTTGGAAAAGGCGAACGGTCGGATCCTTCTCCCACGAGGAAGGGCCCAGCCCTGAAAGCTCTTGCTGCTCTTCACTGTCCCTTGGCACCCTACCTACAGGCACAACAGCACTGGGCATCTGTGCTTTCCCAGAGACGGAACATCTCACGGGGCTCAGTCTCGGCAAGCCTCTTTCTGAAAAGGCGAACGGTCGGATCCTTCTCCCCCGAGGAAGGGCCCAGCCCTGAAAGCTCTTGCTGCTCTTCACCGCCCCTTGGCACCCTACCTACAGGCACAACAGCACTGGGGATCTGTGCTTTCCCAGAGACGGAACATCTCACGGGGCTCAGTCTCGGCAAGCCTCTTTGTGAAAAGGCGAACGGTCGGATACTTGTCCCACGAGGAAGGGCCCAGCCCTGAAAGCTCTTGCTGCTCTTCACTGTCCCTTGGCACCCTACCTACAGGCACAACAGCACTGGGGATCTGTGCTTTCCCAGAGACGGAACATCTCACGGGGCTCAGTCTCCGCAAGCCTCTTTCTGAAAAGGCGAACGGTCGGATCCTTCTCCCACGAGGAAGGGCCCAGCCCTGAAAGCTCTTGCTGCTCTTCACCGTCCCTTGGCACCCTACCTACAGGCACAACAGCACTGGGGATCCGTGCTTTCCCAGAGACGGAACATCTCACGGGCCTCAGTCTCGGCAAGCCTCTTTCTGAAAAGGCGAACGGTCGGATCCTTCTCCCACGAGGAAGGGCCCAGCCCTGAAAGCTCTTGCTGCTCTTCACCGTCCCTTGGCACTCTAAGTACAGGCACAACAGCACTGGGGATCTGTGCTTTCCCAGAGACGGAACATCTCACGGGCCTCAGTCTCGCCAAGCCTCTTTCTGAAAAGGCGAACGGTCGGATCCTTCTCCCACGAGGAAGGGCCCAGCCCTGAAAGCTCTTGCTGCTCTTCACCGTCCCTTGTGGCCCTACCTACAGGCACAACAGCACTGGGCATCCGTGCTTTCGCAGAGACGGAACATCTCGTGGCGCTACGCCTCGGCAGAGCCTCTTTTTTTTGGAAAAGGCGAACGGTCGGATCCTTGTCCCAAGAGGAAGGGCCCAGCCCTGAAAGCTCTTGCTGCTCTTCACTGTCCCTTGGCACCCTACCTACAGGCACAACAGCACTGGGCATCTGTGCTTTCCCAGAGACGGAACATCTCACGGGGCTCAGTCTCGGCAAGCCTCTTTCTGAAAAGGCGAACGGTCGGATCCTTCTCCCACGAGGAAGGGCCCAGCCCTGAAAGCTATTGCTGCTCTTCACCGCCCCTTGGCACCCTACCTACAGGCACAACAGCACTGGGGATCTGTGCTTTCCCAGAGACGGAACATCTCACGGGGCTCAGTCTCGGCAAGCCTCTTTCTGAAAAGGCGAACGGTCGGATCCTTGTCCCACGAGGAAGGGCCCAGCCCTGAAAGCTCTTGCTGCTCTTCACCGTCCCTTGTGGCCCTACCTACAGGCACAACAGCACTGGGCATCCGTGCTTTCGCAGAGACGGAACATCTCGTGGCGCTACACCTCGGCAGAGCCTCTTTTTTTTGGAAAAGGCGAACGGTCGGATCCTTCTCCCACGACGAAGGGCCCAGCCCTGAAAGCTCTTCCTGCTCTTCACTGTCCCTTGGCACCCTACCTACAGGCACAACAGCACTGGGGATCTGTGCTTTCCCAGAGACGGAACATCTCGTGGCGCTACGCCTCGGCAGAGCCTCTTTCTGAAAAGGCGAACGGTCGGATACTTGTCCCACGAGGAAGGGCCCAGCCCTGAAAGCTCTTGCTGCTCTTCACCGTCCCTTGGCACCCTACCTACAGGCACAACAGCACTGGGGATCTGTGCTTTCCCAGAGACGGAACATCTCACGGGGCTCAGTCTCGGCAAGCCTCTTTCTGAAAAGGCGAACGGTCGGATCCTTGTCCCACGAGGAAGGGCCCAGCCCTGAAAGCTCTTGCTGCTCTTCACCGTCCCTTGGCGCCCTACCTACAGGCACAACAGCACTGGGGATCTGTGCTTTCCCAGAGACGGAACATCTCACGGGGCTCAGTCTCGGCAAGCCTCTTTCTGAAAAGGCGAACGGTCGGATCCTTGTCCCACGAGGAAGGGCCCAGCCCTGAAAGCTCTTGCTGCTCGTCACCGCCCCTTGGCACCCTACCTACAGGCACAACAGCACTGGGGATCTGTGCTTTCCCAGAGACGGAACATCTCACGGGGCTCAGTCTCGGCAAGCCTCTTTCTGAAAAGGCGAACGGTCGGATCCTTCTCCCACGAGGAAGGGCCCAGCCCTGAAAGCTCTTGCTGCTCTTCACCGTCCCTTGGCACCCTACCTACAGGCACAACAGCACTGGGGATCTGTGCTTTCCCAGAGACGGAATATCTCACGGCGCTCAGTCTCGGCAAGCCTCTTTCTGAAAAGGCGAACGGTACGATCCATCTCCCCCGAGGAAGGGCCCAGCCCTGAAAGCTCTTGCTGCTCTTCACCGTCCCTTGGCACCCTACCTACAGGCACAACAGCACTGGGGATCTGTGCTTTCCCAGAGACGGAACATCTCACGGGCCTCAGTCTCGGCAAGCCTCTTTCTGAAAAGGCGAACGGTCGGATCCTTGTCCCACGAGGAAGGGCCCAGCCCTGAAAGCTCTTGCTGCTCTTCACCGTCCCTTGTGGCCCTACCTACAGGCACAACAGCACTGGGCATCCGTGCTTTCGCAGAGACGGAACATCTCGTGGCGCTACGCCTCGGCAGAGCCTCTTTTTTTTGGAAAAGGCGAACGGTCGGATACTTGATCCCGAGGAAGGGCCCAGCCCTGAAAGCTCTTGCTGCTCTTCACCGTCCCTTGGCACCCTACCTACAGGCACAACAGCACTGGGGATCTGTGCTTTCCCAGAGACGGAACATCTCACGGGGCTCAGTCTCGGCAAGCCTCTTTCTGAAAATGCGAACGGTCGGATACTTGTCCCACGAGGAAGGGCCCAGCCCTGAAAGCTCTTGCTGCTCTTCACCGTCCCTTGTGGCCCTACCTACAGGCACAACAGCACTGGGCATCCGTGCTTTCGCAGAGACGGAACATCTCGTGGCGCTACGCCTCGGCAGAGCCTCTTTTTTTTGGAAAAGGCGAACGGTCGGATCCTTCTCCCACGAGGAAGGGCCCAGCCCTGAAAGCTCTTGCTGCTCTTCACTGTCCCTTGGCACCCTACCTACAGGCACAACAGCACTGGGCATCTGTGCTTTCCCAGAGACGGAACATCTCACGGGCCTCAGTCTCGGCAAGCCTCTTTCTGAAAAGGCGAACGGTCGGATCCTTCTCCCCCGAGGAAGGGCCCAGCCCTGAAAGCTCTTGCTGCTGTTCACCGCCCCTTGGCACCCTACCTACAGGCACAACAGCACTGGGCATCTGTGCTTTCCCAGAGACGGAACATCTCACGGGGCTCAGTCTCGGCAAGCCTCTTTCTGAAAAGGCGAACGGTCGGATCCTTCTCCCACGAGGAAGGGCCCAGCCCTGAAAGCTCTTGCTGCTCTTCACCGTCCCTTGGCACCCTACCTACAGGCACAACAGCACTGGGGATCTGTGCTTTCCCAGAGACGGAACATCTCACGGGGCTCAGTCTCGGCAAGCCTCTTTCTGAAAAGGCGAACGGTCGGATCCTTGTCCCACGAGGAAGGGCCCAGCCCTGAAAGCTCTTGCTGCTCTTCACCGTCCCTTGGCACCCTACCTACAGGCACAACAGCACTGGGCATCCGTGCTTTCGCAGAGACGGAACATCTCGTGGCGCTACACCTCGGCAGAGCCTCTTTTTTTTGGAAAAGGCGAACGGTCGGATCCTTCTCCCACGACGAAGGGCCCAGCCCTGAAAGCTCTTCCTGCTCTTCACTGTCCCTTGGCACCCTACCTACAGGCACAACAGCACTGGGGATCTGTGCTTTCCCAGAGACGGAACATCTCGTGGCGCTACGCCTCGGCAGAGCCTCTTTCTGAAAAGGCGAACGGTCGGATACTTGTCCCACGAGGAAGGGCCCAGCCCTGAAAGCTCTTGCTGCTCTTCACCGTCCCTTGGCACCCTACCTACAGGCACAACAGCACTGGGGATCTGTGCTTTCCCAGAGACGGAACATCTCACGGGGCTCAGTCTCGGCAAGCCTCTTTCTGAAAAGGCGAACGGTCGGATCCTTGTCCCACGAGGAAGGGCCCAGCCCTGAAAGCTCTTGCTGCTCTTCACCGTCCCTTGGCACCCTACCTACAGGCACAACAGCACTGGGGATCTGTGCTTTCCCAGAGACGGAACATCTCACGGGGCTCAGTCTCGGCAAGCCTCTTTCTGAAAAGGCGAACGGTCGGATACTTGTCCCACGAGGAAGGGCCCAGCCCTGAAAGCTCTTGCTGCTCTTCACCGTCCCTTGGCACTCTAAGTACAGGCACAACAGCACTGGGGATCTGTGCTTTCCCAGAGACGGAACATCTCACGGGGCTCAGTCTCGGCAAGCCTCTTTCTGAAAAGGCGAACGGTCGGATCCTTCTCCCACGAGGAAGGGCCCAGCCCTGAAAGCTCTTGCTGCTCTTCACCGTCCCTTGGCACCCTACCTACAGGCACAACAGCACTGGGGATCTGTGCTTTCCCAGAGACGGAATATCTCACGGCGCTCAGTCTCGGCAAGCCTCTTTCTGAAAAGGCGAACGGTACGATCCATCTCCCCCGAGGAAGGGCCCACCCCTGAAAGCTCTTGCTGCTCTTCACCGTCCCTTGGCACCCTACCTACAGGCACAACAGCACTGGGGATCTGTGCTTTCCCAGAGACGGAACATCTCACGGGGCTCAGTCTCGGCAAGCCTCTTTCTGAAAAGGCGAACGGTCGGATCCTTGTCCCACGAGGAAGGGCCCAGCCCTGAAAGCTCTTGCTGCTCTTCACCGTCCCTTGTGGCCCTACCTACAGGCACAACAGCACTGGGCATCCGTGCTTTCGCAGAGACGGAACATCTCGTGGCGCTACGCCTCGGCAGAGCCTCTTTTTTTTGGAAAAGGCGAACGGTCGGATACTTGATCCCGAGGAAGGGCCCAGCCCTGAAAGCTCTTGCTGCTCTTCACCGTCCCTTGGCACCCTACCTACAGGCACAACAGCACTGGGGATCTGTGCTTTCCCAGAGACGGAACATCTCACGGGGCTCAGTCTCGGCAAGCCTCTTTCTGAAAAGGCGAACGGTCGGATCCTTGTCCCACGAGGAAGGGCCCAGCCCTGAAAGCTCTTGCTGCTCTTCACCGTCCCTTGTGGCCCTACCTACAGGCACAACAGCACTGGGCATCCGTGCTTTCGCAGAGACGGAACATCTCGTGGCGCTACGCCTCGGCAGAGCCTCTTTTTTTTGGAAAAGGCGAACGGTCGGATCCTTCTCCCACGAGGAAGGGCCCAGCCCTGAAAGCTCTTGCTGCTCTTCACTGTCCCTTGGCACCCTACCTACAGGCACAACAGCACTGGGCATCTGTGCTTTCCCAGAGACGGAACATCTCACGGGGCTCAGTCTCGGCAAGCCTCTTTCTGAAAAGGCGAACGGTCGGATCCTTCTCCCACGAGGAAGGGCCCAGCCCTGAAAGCTCTTGCTGCTCTTCACCGTCCCTTGGCACCCTACCTACAGGCACAACAGCACTGGGGATCTGTGCTTTCCCAGAGACGGAACATCTCACGGGGCTCAGTCTCGGCAAGCCTCTTTCTGAAAAGGCGAACGGTCGGATCCTTCTCCCCCGAGGAAGGGCCCAGCCCTGAAAGCTCTTGCTGCTCTTCACCGTCCCTTGGCACCCTACCTACAGGCACAACAGCACTGGGGATCTGTGCTTTCCCAGAGACGGAACATCTCACGGGGCTCAGTCTCGGCAAGCCTCTTTGTGAAAAGGCGAACGGTCGGATACTTGTCCCACGAGGAAGGGCCCAGCCCTGAAAGCTCTTGCTGCTCTTCACTGTCCCTTGGCACCCTACCTACAGGCACAACAGCACTGGGGATCTGTGCTTTCCCAGAGACGGAACATCTCACGGGGCTCAGTCTCCGCAAGCCTCTTTCTGAAAAGGCGAACGGTCGGATCCTTCTCCCACGAGGAAGGGCCCAGCCCTGAAAGCTCTTGCTGCTCTTCACCGTCCCTTGGCACCCTACCTACAGGCACAACAGCACTGGGGATCCGTGCTTTCCCAGAGACGGAACATCTCACGGGGCTCAGTCTCGGCAAGCCTCTTTCTGAAAAGGCGAACGGTCGGATCCTTCTCCCACGAGGAAGGGCCCAGCCCTGAAAGCTCTTGCTGCTCTTCACCGTCCCTTGGCACTCTAAGTACAGGCACAACAGCACTGGGGATCTGTGCTTTCCCAGAGACGGAACATCTCACGGGGCTCAGTCTCAGCAAGCCTCTTTCTGAAAAGGCGAACGGTCGGATCCTTGTCCCACGAGGAAGGGCCCAGCCCTGAAAGCTCTTGCTGCTCGTCACCGCCCCTTGGCACCCTACCTACAGGCACAACAGCACTGGGGATCTGTGCTTTCCCAGAGACGGAACATCTCACGGGGCTCAGTCTCGGCAAGCCTCTTTCTGAAAAGGCGAACGGTCGGATCCTTCTCCCACGAGGAAGGGCCCAGCCCTGAAAGCTCTTGCTGCTCTTCACCGTCCCTTGGCACCCTACCTACAGGCACAACAGCACTGGGGATCTGTGCTTTCCCAGAGACGGAATATCTCACGGCGCTCAGTCTCGGCAAGCCTCTTTCTGAAAAGGCGAACGGTACCATCCATCTCCCCCGAGGAAGGGCCCAGCCCTGAAAGCTCTTGCTGCTCTTCACCGTCCCTTGGCACCCTACCTACAGGCACAACAGCACTGGGGATCTGTGCTTTCCCAGAGACGGAACATCTCACGGGCCTCAGTCTCGGCAAGCCTCTTTCTGAAAAGGCGAACGGTCGGATCCTTGTCCCACGAGGAAGGGCCCAGCCCTGAAAGCTCTTGCTGCTCTTCACCGTCCCTTGTGGCCCTACCTACAGGCACAACAGCACTGGGCATCCGTGCTTTCGCAGAGACGGAACATCTCGTGGCGCTACGCCTCGGCAGAGCCTCTTTTTTTTGGAAAAGGCGAACGGTCGGATCCTTCTCCCACGAGGAAGGGCCCAGCCCTGAAAGCTCTTGCTGCTCTTCACTGTCCCTTGGCACCCTACCTACAGGCACAACAGCACTGGGCATCTGTGCTTTCCCAGAGACGGAACATCTCACGGGCCTCAGTCTCGGCAAGCCTCTTTCTGAAAAGGCGAACGGTCGGATCCTTCTCCCACGAGGAAGGGCCCAGCCCTGAAAGCTCTTGCTGCTCTTCACCACCCCTTGGCACCCTACCTACAGGCACAACAGCACTGGGCATCTGTGCTTTCCCAGAGACGGAACATCTCACGGGGCTCAGTCTCGGCAAGCCTCTTTCTGAAAAGGCGAACGGTCGGATCCTTCTCCCACGAGGAAGGGCCCAGCCCTGAAAGCTCTTGCTGCTCTTCACCGTCCCTTGGCACCCTACCTACAGGCACAACAGCACTGGGGATCTGTGCTTTCCCAGAGACGGAACATCTCACGGGGCTCAGTCTCGGCAAGCCTCTTTCTGAAAAGGCGAACGGTCGGATCCTTGTCCCACGAGGAAGGGCCCAGCCCTGAAAGCTCTTGCTGCTCTTCACCGTCCCTTGGCACCCTACCTACAGGCACAACAGCACTGGGCATCCGTGCTTTCGCAGAGACGGAACATCTCGTGGCGCTACACCTCGGCAGAGCCTCTTTTTTTTGGAAAAGGCGAACGGTCGGATCCTTCTCCCACGACGAAGGGCCCAGCCCTGAAAGCTCTTGCTGCTCTTCACTGTCCCTTGGCACCCTACCTACAGGCACAACAGCACTGGGCATCTGTGCTTTCCCAGAGACGGAACATCTCACGGGGCTCAGTCTCGGCAAGCCTCTTTCTGAAAAGGCGAACGGTCGGATCCTTCTCCCACGAGGAAGGGCCCAGCCCTGAAAGCTCTTGCTGCTCTTCACCGTCCCTTGGCACCCTACCTACAGGCACAACAGCACTGGGGATCTGTGCTTTCCCAGAGACGGAACATCTCACGGGGCTCAGTCTCGGCAAGCCTCTTTCTGAAAAGGCGAACGGTCGGATCCTTCTCCCCCGAGGAAGGGCCCAGCCCTGAAAGCTCTTGCTGCTCTTCACCGTCCCTTGGCACCCTACCTACAGGCACAACAGCACTGGGGATCTGTGCTTTCCCAGAGACGGAACATCTCACGGGGCTCAGTCTCGGCAAGCCTCTTTGTGAAAAGGCGAACGGTCGGATACTTGTCCCACGAGGAAGGGCCCAGCCCTGAAAGCTCTTGCTGCTCTTCACTGTCCCTTGGCACCCTACCTACAGGCACAACAGCACTGGGGATCTGTGCTTTCCCAGAGACGGAACATCTCACGGGGCTCAGTCTCCGCAAGCCTCTTTCTGAAAAGGCGAACGGTCGGATCCTTCTCCCACGAGGAAGGGCCCAGCCCTGAAAGCTCTTGCTGCTCTTCACCGTCCCTTGGCACCCTACCTACAGGCACAACAGCACTGGGGATCCGTGCTTTCCCAGAGACGGAACATCTCACGGGGCTCAGTCTCGGCAAGCCTCTTTCTGAAAAGGCGAACGGTCGGATCCTTCTCCCACGAGGAAGGGCCCAGCCCTGAAAGCTCTTGCTGCTCTTCACCGTCCCTTGGCACTCTAAGTACAGGCACAACAGCACTGGGGATCTGTGCTTTCCCAGAGACGGAACATCTCACGGGGCTCAGTCTCGGCAAGCCTCTTTCTGAAAAGGCGAACGGTCGGATCCTTGTCCCACGAGGAAGGGCCCAGCCCTGAAAGCTCTTGCTGCTCGTCACCGCCCCTTGGCACCCTACCTACAGGCACAACAGCACTGGGGATCTGTGCTTTCCCAGAGACGGAACATCTCACGGGGCTCAGTCTCGGCAAGCCTCTTTCTGAAAAGGCGAACGGTCGGATCCTTCTCCCACGAGGAAGGGCCCAGCCCTGAAAGCTCTTGCTGCTCTTCACCGTCCCTTGGCACCCTACCTACAGGCACAACAGCACTGGGGATCTGTGCTTTCCCAGAGACGGAATATCTCACGGCGCTCAGTCTCGGCAAGCCTCTTTCTGAAAAGGCGAACGGTACCATCCATCTCCCCCGAGGAAGGGCCCAGCCCTGAAAGCTCTTGCTGCTCTTCACCGTCCCTTGGCACCCTACCTACAGGCACAACAGCACTGGGGATCTGTGCTTTCCCAGAGACGGAACATCTCACGGGCCTCAGTCTCGGCAAGCCTCTTTCTGAAAAGGCGAACGGTCGGATCCTTGTCCCACGAGGAAGGGCCCAGCCCTGAAAGCTCTTGCTGCTCTTCACCGTCCCTTGTGGCCCTACCTACAGGCACAACAGCACTGGGCATCCGTGCTTTCGCAGAGACGGAACATCTCGTGGCGCTACGCCTCGGCAGAGCCTCTTTTTTTTGGAAAAGGCGAACGGTCGGATCCTTCTCCCACGAGGAAGGGCCCAGCCCTGAAAGCTCTTGCTGCTCTTCACTGTCCCTTGGCACCCTACCTACAGGCACAACAGCACTGGGCATCTGTGCTTTCCCAGAGACGGAACATCTCACGGGCCTCAGTCTCGGCAAGCCTCTTTCTGAAAAGGCGAACGGTCGGATCCTTCTCCCACGAGGAAGGGCCCAGCCCTGAAAGCTCTTGCTGCTCTTCACCACCCCTTGGCACCCTACCTACAGGCACAACAGCACTGGGCATCTGTGCTTTCCCAGAGACGGAACATCTCACGGGGCTCAGTCTCGGCAAGCCTCTTTCTGAAAAGGCGAACGGTCGGATCCTTCTCCCACGAGGAAGGGCCCAGCCCTGAAAGCTCTTGCTGCTCTTCACCGTCCCTTGGCACCCTACCTACAGGCACAACAGCACTGGGGATCTGTGCTTTCCCAGAGACGGAACATCTCACGGGGCTCAGTCTCGGCAAGCCTCTTTCTGAAAAGGCGAACGGTCGGATCCTTGTCCCACGAGGAAGGGCCCAGCCCTGAAAGCTCTTGCTGCTCTTCACCGTCCCTTGGCACCCTACCTACAGGCACAACAGCACTGGGCATCCGTGCTTTCGCAGAGACGGAACATCTCGTGGCGCTACACCTCGGCAGAGCCTCTTTTTTTTGGAAAAGGCGAACGGTCGGATCCTTCTCCCACGACGAAGGGCCCAGCCCTGAAAGCTCTTCCTGCTCTTCACTGTCCCTTGGCACCCTACCTACAGGCACAACAGCACTGGGGATCTGTGCTTTCCCAGAGACGGAACATCTCGTGGCGCTACGCCTCGGCAGAGCCTCTTTCTGAAAAGGCGAACGGTCGGATACTTGTCCCACGAGGAAGGGCCCAGCCCTGAAAGCTCTTGCTGCTCTTCACCGTCCCTTGGCACCCTACCTACAGGCACAACAGCACTGGGGATCTGTGCTTTCCCAGAGACGGAACATCTCACGGGGCTCAGTCTCGGCAAGCCTCTTTCTGAAAAGGCGAACGGTCGGATCCTTGTCCCACGAGGAAGGGCCCAGCCCTGAAAGCTCTTGCTGCTCTTCACCGTCCCTTGGCACCCTACCTACAGGCACAACAGCACTGGGGATCTGTGCTTTCCCAGAGACGGAACATCTCACGGGCCTCAGTCTCGGCAAGCCTCTTTCTGAAAAGGCGAACGGTCGGATACTTGTCCCCCGAGGAAGGGCCCAGCCCTGAAAGCTCTTGCTGCTCTTCACCGTCCCTTGGCACTCTAAGTACAGGCACAACAGCACTGGGGATCTGTGCTTTCCCAGAGACGGAACATCTCACGGGGCTCAGTCTCGGCAAGCCTCTTTCTGAAAAGGCGAACGGTCGGATCCTTCTCCCACGAGGAAGGGCCCAGCCCTGAAAGCTCTTGCTGCTCTTCACCGTCCCTTGGCACCCTACCTACAGGCACAACAGCACTGGGGATCTGTGCTTTCCCAGAGACGGAATATCTCACGGCGCTCAGTCTCGGCAAGCCTCTTTCTGAAAAGGCGAACGGTACGATCCATCTCCCCCGAGGAAGGGCCCACCCCTGAAAGCTCTTGCTGCTCTTCACCGTCCCTTGGCACCCTACCTACAGGCACAACAGCACTGGGGATCTGTGCTTTCCCAGAGACGGAACATCTCACGGGGCTCAGTCTCGGCAAGCCTCTTTCTGAAAAGGCGAACGGTCGGATCCTTGTCCCACGAGGAAGGGCCCAGCCCTGAAAGCTCTTGCTGCTCTTCACCGTCCCTTGTGGCCCTACCTACAGGCACAACAGCACTGGGCATCCGTGCTTTCGCAGAGACGGAACATCTCGTGGCGCTACGCCTCGGCAGAGCCTCTTTTTTTTGGAAAAGGCGAACGGTCGGATACTTGATCCCGAGGAAGGGCCCAGCCCTGAAAGCTCTTGCTGCTCTTCACCGTCCCTTGGCACCCTACCTACAGGCACAACAGCACTGGGGATCTGTGCTTTCCCAGAGACGGAACATCTCACGGGGCTCAGTCTCGGCAAGCCTCTTTCTGAAAAGGCGAACGGTCGGATCCTTGTCCCACGAGGAAGGGCCCAGCCCTGAAAGCTCTTGCTGCTCTTCACCGTCCCTTGTGGCCCTACCTACAGGCACAACAGCACTGGGCATCCGTGCTTTCGCAGAGACGGAACATCTCGTGGCGCTACGCCTCGGCAGAGCCTCTTTTTTTTGGAAAAGGCGAACGGTCGGATCCTTCTCCCACGAGGAAGGGCCCAGCCCTGAAAGCTCTTGCTGCTCTTCACTGTCCCTTGGCACCCTACCTACAGGCACAACAGCACTGGGCATCTGTGCTTTCCCAGAGACGGAACATCTCACGGGGCTCAGTCTCGGCAAGCCTCTTTCTGAAAAGGCGAACGGTCGGATCCTTCTCCCACGAGGAAGGGCCCAGCCCTGAAAGCTCTTGCTGCTCTTCACCGTCCCTTGGCACCCTACCTACAGGCACAACAGCACTGGGGATCTGTGCTTTCCCAGAGACGGAACATCTCACGGGGCTCAGTCTCGGCAAGCCTCTTTCTGAAAAGGCGAACGGTCGGATCCTTCTCCCCCGAGGAAGGGCCCAGCCCTGAAAGCTCTTGCTGCTCTTCACCGCCCCTTGGCACCCTACCTACAGGCACAACAGCACTGGGGATCTGTGCTTTCCCAGAGACGGAACATCTCACGGGGCTCAGTCTCGGCAAGCCTCTTTGTGAAAAGGCGAACGGTCGGATACTTGTCCCACGAGGAAGGGCCCAGCCCTGAAAGCTCTTGCTGCTCTTCACTGTCCCTTGGCACCCTACCTACAGGCACAACAGCACTGGGGATCTGTGCTTTCCCAGAGACGGAACATCTCACGGGGCTCAGTCTCCGCAAGCCTCTTTCTGAAAAGGCGAACGGTCGGATCCTTCTCCCACGAGGAAGGGCCCAGCCCTGAAAGCTCTTGCTGCTCTTCACCGTCCCTTGGCACCCTACCTACAGGCACAACAGCACTGGGGATCTGTGCTTTCCCAGAGACGGAACATCTCACGGGGCTCAGTCTCGCCAAGCCTCTTTCTGAAAAGGCGAACGGTCGGATCCTTCTCCCACGAGGAAGGGCCCAGCCCTGAAAGCTCTTGCTGCTCTTCACCGTCCCTTGGCACTCTAAGTACAGGCACAACAGCACTGGGGATCTGTGCTTTCCCAGAGACGGAACATCTCACGGGCCTCAGTCTCGGCAAGCCTCTTTCTGAAAAGGCGAACGGTCGGATCCTTCTCCCACGAGGAAGGGCCCAGCCCTGAAAGCTCTTGCTGCTCTTCACCGTCCCTTGTGGCCCTACCTACAGGCACAACAGCACTGGGGATCTGTGCTTTCCCAGAGACGGAACATCTCGTGGCGCTACGCCTCGGCAGAGCCTCTTTTTTTTGGAAAAGGCGAACGGTCGGATCCTTCTCCCCCGAGGAAGGGCCCAGCCCTGAAAGCTCTTGCTGCTCTTCACCGCCCCTTGGCACCCTACCTACAGGCACAACAGCACTGGGGATCTGTGCTTTCCCAGAGACGGAACATCTCACGGGGCTCAGTCTCGGCAAGCCTCTTTCTGAAAAGGCGAACGGTCGGATCCTTCTCCCACGAGGAAGGGCCCAGCCCTGAAAGCTCTTGCTGCTCTTCACCGCCCCTTGGCACCCTACCTACAGGCACAACAGCACTGGGGATCTGTGCTTTCCCAGAGACGGAATATCTCACGGCGCTCAGTCTCGGCAAGCCTCTTTCTGAAAAGGCGAACGGTCGGATACTTGTCCCACGAGGAAGGGCCCAGCCCTGAAAGCTCTTGCTGCTCTTCACCGCCCCTTGGCACCCTACGTACAGGCACAACAGCACTGGGGATCTGTGCTTTCCCAGAGACGGAATATCTCACGGGGCTCAGTCTCGGCAAGCCTCTTTCTGAAAAGGCGAACGGTGCGATCCATCTCCCCCGAGGAAGGGCCCAGCCCTGAAAGCTCTTGCTGCTCTTCACCGTCCCTTGGCACCCTACCTACAGGCACAACAGCACTGGGGATCTGTGCTTTCCCAGAGACGGAACATCTCACGGGGCTCAGTCTCGGCAAGCCTCTTTCTGAAAAGGCGAACGGTCGTATACTTGTCCCACGAGGAAGGGCCCAGCCCTGAAAGCTCTTGCTGCTCTTCACCGTCCCTTGGCACTCTAAGTACAGGCACAACAGCACTGGGCATCTGTGCTTTCCCAGAGACGGAACATCTCACGGGCCTCAGTCTCGGCAAGCCTCTTTCTGAAAAGGCGAACGGTCGGATCCTTGTCCCACGAGGAAGGGCCCAGCCCTGAAAGCTCTTGCTGCTCTTCACCGCCCCTTGGCACCCTACCTACAGGCACAACAGCACTGGGCATCTGTGCTTTCCCAGAGACGGAACATCTCACGGGGCTCAGTCTCGGCAAGCCTCTTTCTGAAAGGCGAACGGTCGGATCCTTTACCCACGAGGAAGGGCCCAGCCCTGAAAGCTCTTGCTGCTCTTCACCGCCCCTTGGCACCCTACCTACAGGCACAACAGCACTGGGGATCTGTGCTTTCCCAGAGACGGAACATCTCACGGGGCTCAGTCTCGGCAAGCCTCTTTCTGAAAAGGCGAACGGTCGGATCCTTGTCCCACGAGGAAGGGCCCAGCCCTGAAAGCTCTTGCTGCTCTTCACCGCCCCTTGGCACCCTACCTACAGGCACAACAGCACTGGGGATCTGTGCTTTCCCAGAGACGGAATATCTCACGGCGCTCAGTCTCGGCAAGCCTCTTTCTTAAAAGACGAACAGTGCGATCCATCTCCCCCGAGGAAGGGCCCAGCCCTGAAAGCTCTTGCTGCTCTTCACCGCCCCTTGGCACCCTACCTACAGGCACAACAGCACTGGGGATCTGTGCTTTCCCAGAGACGGAACATCTCACGGGGCTCAGTCTCGGCAAGCCTCTTTCTGAAAAGGCGAACGGTCGGATCCTTGTCCCACGAGGAAGGGCCCAGCCCTGAAAGCTCTTGCTGCTCTTCACCGTCCCTTGTGGCCCTACCTACAGGCACAACAGCACTGGGCATCCGTGCTTTCGCAGAGACGGAACATCTCGTGGCGCTACGCCTCGGCAGAGCCTCTTTTTTTTGGAAAAGGCGAACGGTCGGATCCTTCTCCCACGACGAAGGGCCCAGCCCTGAAAGCTCTTGCTGCTCTTCACTGTCCCTTGGCACCCTACCTACAGGCACAACAGCACTGGGGATCTGTGCTTTCCCAGAGACGGAATATCTCACGGCGCTCAGTCTCGGCAAGCCTCTTTCTGAAAAGGCGAACGGTCGGATCCTTGTCCCACGAGGAAGGGCCCAGCCCTGAAAGCTCTTGCTGCTCTTCACCGTCCCTTGTGGCCCTACCTACAGGCACAACAGCACTGGGCATCCGTGCTTTCGCAGAGACGGAACATCTCGTGGCGCTACGCCTCGGCAGAGCCTCTTTTTTTTGGAAAAGGCGAACGGTCGGATACTTGATCCCGAGGAAGGGCCCAGCCCTGAAAGCTCTTGCTGCTCTTCACCGTCCCTTGGCACCCTACCTACAGGCACAACAGCACTGGGGATCTGTGCTTTCCCAGAGACGGAACATCTCACGGGGCTCAGTCTCGGCAAGCCTCTTTCTGAAAATGCGAACGGTCGGATACTTGTCCCACGAGGAAGGGCCCAGCCCTGAAAGCTCTTGCTGCTCTTCACCGTCCCTTGTGGCCCTACCTACAGGCACAACAGCACTGGGCATCCGTGCTTTCGCAGAGACGGAACATCTCGTGGCGCTACGCCTCGGCAGAGCCTCTTTTTTTTGGAAAAGGCGAACGGTCGGATCCTTGTCCCAAGAGGAAGGGCCCAGCCCTGAAAGCTCTTGCTGCTCTTCACTGTCCCTTGGCACCCTACCTACAGGCACAACAGCACTGGGCATCTGTGCTTTCCCAGAGACGGAACATCTCACGGGGCTCAGTCTCGGCAGAGCCTCTTTCTGAAAAGGCGAACGGTCGGATCCTTCTCCCACGAGGAAGGGCCCAGCCCTGAAAGCTCTTGCTGCTCTTCACCGCCCCTTGGCACCCTACCTACAGGCACAACAGCACTGGGGATCTGTGCTTTCCCAGAGACGGAACATCTCACGGGGCTCAGTCTCGGCAAGCCTCTTTCTGAAAAGGCGAACGGTCGGATCCTTCTCCCACGAGGAAGGGCCCAGCCCTGAAAGCTCTTGCTGCTCTTCACCGTCCCTTGGCACCCTACCTACAGGCACAACAGCACTGGGGATCTGTGCTTTCCCAGAGACGGAACATCTCACGGGGCTCAGTCTCGGCAAGCCTCTTTCTGAAAAGGCGAACGGTCGGATCCTTGTCCCACGAGGAAGGGCCCAGCCCTGAAAGCTCTTGCTGCTCTTCACCGTCCCTTGTGGCCCTACCTACAGGCACAACAGCACTGGGCATCCGTGCTTTCGCAGAGACGGAACATCTCGTGGCGCTACACCTCGGCAGAGCCTCTTTTTTTTGGAAAAGGCGAACGGTCGGATCCTTCTCCCACGAGGAAGGGCCCAGCCCTGAAAGCTCTTCCTGCTCTTCACTGTCCCTTGGCACCCTACCTACAGGCACAACAGCACTGGGGATCTGTGCTTTCCCAGAGACGGAACATCTCGTGGCGCTACGCCTCGGCAGAGCCTCTTTCTGAAAAGGCGAACGGTCGGATACTTGTCCCACGAGGAAGGGCCCAGCCCTGAAAGCTCTTGCTGCTCTTCACCGTCCCTTGGCACCCTACCTACAGGCACAACAGCACTGGGGATCTGTGCTTTCCCAGAGACGGAACATCTCACGGGGCTCAGTCTCGGCAAGCCTCTTTCTGAAAAGGCGAACGGTCGGATCCTTGTCCCACGAGGAAGGGCCCAGCCCTGAAAGCTCTTGCTGCTCTTCACCGTCCCTTGGCGCCCTACCTACAGGCACAACAGCACTGGGGATCTGTGCTTTCCCAGAGACGGAACATCTCACGGGGCTCAGTCTCGGCAAGCCTCTTTCTGAAAAGGCGAACGGTCGGATACTTGTCCCACGAGGAAGGGCCCAGCCCTGAAAGCTCTTGCTGCTCGTCACCGCCCCTTGGCACCCTACCTACAGGCACAACAGCACTGGGGATCTGTGCTTTCCCAGAGACGGAACATCTCACGGGGCTCAGTCTCGGCAAGCCTCTTTCTGAAAAGGCGAACGGTCGGATCCTTCTCCCACGAGGAAGGGCCCAGCCCTGAAAGCTCTTGCTGCTCTTCACCGTCCCTTGGCACCCTACCTACAGGCACAACAGCACTGGGGATCTGTGCTTTCCCAGAGACGGAATATCTCACGGCGCTCAGTCTCGGCAAGCCTCTTTCTGAAAAGGCGAACGGTACGATCCATCTCCCCCGAGGAAGGGCCCAGCCCTGAAAGCTCTTGCTGCTCTTCACCGTCCCTTGGCACCCTACCTACAGGCACAACAGCACTGGGGATCTGTGCTTTCCCAGAGACGGAACATCTCACGGGCCTCAGTCTCGGCAAGCCTCTTTCTGAAAAGGCGAACGGTCGGATCCTTGTCCCACGAGGAAGGGCCCAGCCCTGAAAGCTCTTGCTGCTCTTCACCGTCCCTTGTGGCCCTACCTACAGGCACAACAGCACTGGGCATCCGTGCTTTCGCAGAGACGGAACATCTCGTGGCGCTACGCCTCGGCAGAGCCTCTTTTTTTTGGAAAAGGCGAACGGTCGGATACTTGATCCCGAGGAAGGGCCCAGCCCTGAAAGCTCTTGCTGCTCTTCACCGTCCCTTGGCACCCTACCTACAGGCACAACAGCACTGGGGATCTGTGCTTTCCCAGAGACGGAACATCTCACGGGGCTCAGTCTCGGCAAGCCTCTTTCTGAAAATGCGAACGGTCGGATACTTGTCCCACGAGGAAGGGCCCAGCCCTGAAAGCTCTTGCTGCTCTTCACCGTCCCTTGTGGCCCTACCTACAGGCACAACAGCACTGGGCATCCGTGCTTTCGCAGAGACGGAACATCTCGTGGCGCTACGCCTCGGCAGAGCCTCTTTTTTTTGGAAAAGGCGAACGGTCGGATCCTTCTCCCACGAGGAAGGGCCCAGCCCTGAAAGCTCTTGCTGCTCTTCACTGTCCCTTGGCACCCTACCTACAGGCACAACAGCACTGGGCATCTGTGCTTTCCCAGAGACGGAACATCTCACGGGGCTCAGTCTCGGCAAGCCTCTTTCTTAAAAGGCGAACGGTCGGATCCTTCTCCCACGAGGAAGGGCCCAGCCCTGAAAGCTCTTGCTGCTCTTCACCGCCCCTTGGCACCCTACCTACAGGCACAACAGCACTGGGGATCTGTGCTTTCCCAGAGACGGAACATCTCACGGGGCTCAGTCTCGGCAAGCCTCTTTGTGAAAAGGCGAACGGTCGGATACTTGTCCCACGAGGAAGGGCCCAGCCCTGAAAGCTCTTGCTGCTCTTCACTGTCCCTTGGCACCCTACCTACAGGCACAACAGCACTGGGGATCTGTGCTTTCCCAGAGACGGAACATCTCACGGGGCTCAGTCTCCGCAAGCCTCTTTCTGAAAAGGCGAACGGTCGGATCCTTCTCCCACGAGGAAGGGCCCAGCCCTGAAAGCTCTTGCTGCTCTTCACCGTCCCTTGGCACCCTACCTACAGGCACAACAGCACTGGGGATCCGTGCTTTCCCAGAGACGGAACATCTCACGGGGCTCAGTCTCGGCAAGCCTCTTTCTGAAAAGGCGAACGGTCGGATCCTTCTCCCACGAGGAAGGGCCCAGCCCTGAAAGCTCTTGCTGCTCTTCACCGTCCCTTGGCACCCTACCTACAGGCACAACAGCACTGGGGATCTGTGCTTTCCCAGAGACGGAACATCTCACGGGCCTCAGTCTCGGCAAGCCTCTTTCTGAAAAGGCGAACGGTCGGATCCTTGTCCCACGAGGAAGGGCCCAGCCCTGAAAGCTCTTGCTGCTCTTCACCGTCCCTTGTGGCCCTACCTACAGGCACAACAGCACTGGGCATCCGTGCTTTCGCAGAGACGGAACATCTCGTGGCGCTACGCCTCGGCAGAGCCTCTTTTTTTTGGAAAAGGCGAACGGTCGGATCCTTCTCCCCCGAGGAAGGGCCCAGCCCTGAAAGCTCTTGCTGCTCTTCACCGCCCCTTGGCACCCTACCTACAGGCACAACAGCACTGGGGATCTGTGCTTTCCCAGAGACGGAACATCTCACGGGGCTCAGTCTCGGCAAGCCTCTTTCTGAAAATGCGAACGGTCGGATCCTTATCCCACAAGGAAGGGCCCAGCCCTGAAAGCTCTTGCTGCTCTTCACCGCCCCTTGGCACCCTACCTACAGGCACAACAGCACTGGGGATCTGTGCTTTCCCAGAGACGGAATATCTCACGGCGCTCAGTCTCGGCAAGCCTCTTTCTGAAAAGGCGAACGGTCGGATACTTGTCCCACGAGGAAGGGCCCAGCCCTGAAAGCTCTTGCTGCTCTTCACCGCCCCTTGGCACCCTACGTACAGGCACAACAGCACTGGGGATCTGTGCTTTCCCAGAGACGGAATATCTCACGGGGCTCAGTCTCGGCAAGCCTCTTTCTGAAAAGGCGAACGGTGCGATCCATCTCCCCCGAGGAAGGGCCCAGCCCTGAAAGCTCTTGCTGCTCTTCACCGTCCCTTGGCACCCTACCTACAGGCACAACAGCACTGGGGATCTGTGCTTTCCCAGAGACGGAACATCTCACGGGGCTCAGTCTCGGCAAGCCTCTTTCTGAAAAGGCGAACGGTCGGATACTTGTCCCACGAGGAAGGGCCCAGCCCTGAAAGCTCTTGCTGATCTTCACCGTCCCTTGGCACTCTAAGTACAGGCACAACAGCACTGGGGATCTGTGCTTTCCCAGAGACGGAACATCTCACGGGGCTCAGTCTCGGCAAGCCTCTTTCTGAAAGGCGAACGGTCGGATCCTTTACCCACGAGGAAGGGCCCAGCCCTGAAAGCTCTTGCTGCTCTTCACCGCCCCTTGGCACCCTACCTACAGGCACAACAGCACTGGGGATCTGTGCTTTCCCAGAGACGGAACATCTCACGGGGCTCAGTCTCGGCAAGCCTCTTTCTGAAAAGGCGAACGGTCGGATCCTTGTCCCACGAGGAAGGGCCCAGCCCTGAAAGCTCTTGCTGCTCTTCACCGTCCCTTGTGGCCCTACCTACAGGCACAACAGCACTGGGGATCTGTGCTTTCCCAGAGACGGAATATCTCACGGCGCTCAGTCTCGGCAAGCCTCTTTCTTAAAAGACGAACAGTGCGATCCATCTCCCCCGAGGAAGGGCCCAGCCCTGAAAGCTCTTGCTGCTCTTCACCGCCCCTTGGCACCCTACCTACAGGCACAACAGCACTGGGGATCTGTGCTTTCCCAGAGACGGAACATCTCACGGGGCTCAGTCTCGGCAAGCCTCTTTCTGAAAAGGCGAACGGTCGGATCCTTGTCCCACGAGGAAGGGCCCAGCCCTGAAAGCTCTTGCTGCTCTTCACCGTCCCTTGTGGCCCTACCTACAGGCACAACAGCACTGGGCATCCGTGCTTTCGCAGAGACGGAACATCTCGTGGCGCTACGCCTCGGCAGAGCCTCTTTTTTTTTGGAAAAGGCGAACGGTCGGATCCTTCTCCCACGACGAAGGGCCCAGCCCTGAAAGCTCTTCCTGCTCTTCACTGTCCCTTGGCACCCTACCTACAGGCACAACAGCACTGGGGATCTGTGCTTTCCCAGAGACGGAATATCTCACGGGGCTCGGTCTCGGCAAGCCTCTTTCTGAAAAGGCGAACGGTCGGATACTTTTCCCACGAGGAAGGGCCCAGCCCTGAAAGCTCTTGCTGCTCTTCACCGTCCCTTGGCACCCTACCTACAGGCACAACAGCACTGGGCATCCGTGCTTTCGCAGAGACGGAACATCTCGTGGCGCTACGCCTCAGCAAAGCCTCTTTTTTTTGGAAAAAGCGAACGGTCGGATACTTGACCCCGAGGAAGGGCCCAGCCCTGAAAGCTCTTGCTGCTCTTCACCGTCCCTTGGCACCCTACCTACAGGCACAACAGCACTGGGGATCTGTGCTTTCCCAGAGACGGAACATCTCACGGGGCTCAGTCTCGGCAAGCCTCTTTCTGAAAATGCGAACGGTCAGATACTTGTCCCCCGAGGAAGGGCCCAGCCCTGAAAGCTCTTGCTGCTCTTCACCGTCCCTTGTGGCCCTACCTACAGGCACAACAGCACTGGGCATCCGTGCTTTCGCAGAGACGGAACATCTCGTGGCGCTACGCCTCGGCAGAGCCTCTTTTTTTTGGAAAAGGCGAACGGTCGGATCCTTCTCCCACGACGAAGGGCCCAGCCCTGAAAGCTCTTGCTGCTCTTCACCGCCCCTTGGCACCCTACCTACAGGCACAACAGCACTGGGCATCTGTGCTTTCCCAGAGACGGAACATCTCACGGGGCTCAGTCTCGGCAAGCCTCTTTCTGAAAAGGCGAACGGTCGGATCCTTCTCCCACGAGGAAGGGCCCAGCCCTGAAAGCTCTTGCTGCTCTTCACCGTCCCTTGGCACCCTACCTACAGGCACAACAGCACTGGGGATCTGTGCTTTCCCAGAGACGGAACATCTCACGGGGCTCAGTCTCGGCAAGCCTCTTTCTGAAAAGGCGAACGGTCGGATCCTTGTCCCACGAGGAAGGGCCCAGCCCTGAAAGCTCTTGCTGCTCTTCACCGTCCCTTGGCACCCTACCTACAGGCACAACAGCACTGGGCATCCGTGCTTTCGCAGAGACGGAACATCTCGTGGCGCTACACCTCGGCAGAGCCTCTTTTTTTTGGAAAAGGCGAACGGTCGGATCCTTCTCCCACGACGAAGGGCCCAGCCCTGAAAGCTCTTGCTGCTCTTCACTGTCCCTTGGCACCCTACCTACAGGCACAACAGCACTGGGGATCTGTGCTTTCCCAGAGACGGAACATCTCGTGGCGCTACGCCTCGGCAGAGCCTCTTTCTGAAAAGGCGAACGGTCGGATACTTGTCCCACGAGGAAGGGCCCAGCCCTGAAAGCTCTTGCTGCTCTTCACCGTCCCTTGGCACCCTACCTACAGGCACAACAGCACTGGGGATCTGTGCTTTCCCAGAGACGGAACATCTCACGGGGCTCAGTCTCGGCAAGCCTCTTTCTGAAAAGGCGAACGGTCGGATCCTTCTCCCACGAGGAAGGGCCCAGCCCTGAAAGCTCTTGCTGCTCTTCACCGTCCCTTGGCACCCTACCTACAGGCACAACAGCACTGGGGATCTGTGCTTTCCCAGAGACGGAACATCTCACGGGGCTCAGTCTCGGCAAGCCTCTTTCTGAAAAGGCGAACGGTCGGATCCTTGTCCCACGAGGAAGGGCCCAGCCCTGAAAGCTCTTGCTGCTCGTCACCGCCCCTTGGCACCCTACCTACAGGCACAACAGCACTGGGGATCTGTGCTTTCCCAGAGACGGAACATCTCACGGGGCTCAGTCTCGGCAAGCCTCTTTCTGAAAAGGCGAACGGTCGGATCCTTCTCCCACGAGGAAGGGCCCAGCCCTGAAAGCTCTTGCTGCTGTTCACCGCCCCTTGGCACCCTACCTACAGGCACAACAGCACTGGGGATCTGTGCTTTCCCAGAGACGGAATATCTCACGGCGCTCAGTCTCGGCAAGCCTCTTTCTGAAAAGGCGAACGGTACGATCCATCTCCCCCGAGGAAGGGCCCAGCCCTGAAAGCTCTTGCTGCTCTTCACCGTCCCTTGGCACCCTACCTACAGGCACAACAGCACTGGGGATCTGTGCTTTCCCAGAGACGGAACATCTCACGGGCCTCAGTCTCGGCAAGCCTCTTTCTGAAAAGGCGAACGGTCGGATCCTTGTCCCACGAGGAAGGGCCCAGCCCTGAAAGCTCTTGCTGCTCTTCACCGTCCCTTGTGGCCCTACCTACAGGCACAACAGCACTGGGCATCCGTGCTTTCGCAGAGACGGAACATCTCGTGGCGCTACGCCTCGGCAGAGCCTCTTTTTTTTGGAAAAGGCGAACGGTCGGATACTTGATCCCGAGGAAGGGCCCAGCCCTGAAAGCTCTTGCTGCTCTTCACCGTCCCTTGGCACCCTACCTACAGGCACAACAGCACTGGGGATCTGTGCTTTCCCAGAGACGGAACATCTCACGGGGCTCAGTCTCGGCAAGCCTCTTTCTGAAAATGCGAACGGTCGGATCCTTGTCCCACGAGGAAGGGCCCAGCCCTGAAAGCTCTTGCTGCTCTTCACCGTCCCTTGTGGCCCTACCTACAGGTACAACAGCACTGGGCATCCGTGCTTTCGCAGAGACGGAACATCTCGTGGCGCTACGCCTCGGCAGAGCCTCTTTTTTTTGGAAAAGGCGAACGGTCGGATCCTTCTCCCACGAGGAAGGGCCCAGCCCTGAAAGCTCTTGCTGCTCTTCACTGTCCCTTGGCACCCTACCTACAGGCACAACAGCACTGGGCATCTGTGCTTTCCCAGAGACGGAACATCTCACGGGGCTCAGTCTCGGCAAGCCTCTTTCTGAAAAGGCGAACGGTCGGATCCTTCTCCCATGAGGAAGGGCCCAGCCCTGAAAGCTCTTGCTGCTCTTCACCGTCCCTTGGCACCCTACCTACAGGCACAACAGCACTGGGGATCTGTGCTTTCCCAGAGACGGAACATCTCACGGGGCTCAGTCTCGGCAAGCCTCTTTCTGAAAAGACGAACGGTCGGATCCTTCTCCCCCGAGGAAGGGCCCAGCCCTGAAAGCTCTTGCTGCTCTTCACCGCCCCTTGGCACCCTACCTACAGGCACAACAGCACTGGGGATCTGTGCTTTCCCAGAGACGGAACATCTCACGGGGCTCAGTCTCGGCAAGCCTCTTTCTGAAAAGGCGAACGGTCGGATACTTGTCCCACGAGGAAGGGCCCAGCCCTGAAAGCTCTTGCTGCTCTTCACTGTCCCTTGGCACCCTACCTACAGGCACAACAGCACTGGGGATCTGTGCTTTCCCAGAGACGGAACATCTCACGGGGCTCAGTCTCGGCAAGCCTCTTTCTGAAAAGGCGAACGGTCGGATCCTTCTCCCACGAGGAAGGGCCCAGCCCTGAAAGCTCTTGCTGCTCTTCACCATCCCTTGGCACCCTACCTACAGGCACAACAGCACTGGGGATCCGTGCTTTCCCAGAGACGGAACATCTCACGGGGCTCAGTCTCGGCAAACCTCTTTCTGAAAAGGCGAACGGTCGGATCCTTCTCCCACGAGGAAGGGCCCAGCCCTGAAAGCTCTTGCTGCTCTTCACCGTCCCTTGGCACTCTAAGTACAGGCACAACAGCACTGGGGATCTGTGCTTTCCCAGAGACGGAACATCTCACGGGCCTCAGTCTCGGCAAGCCTCTTTCTGAAAAGGCGAACGGTCGGATCCTTCTCCCACGAGGAAGGGCCCAGCCCTGAAAGCTCTTGCTGCTCTTCACCGTCCCTTGTGGCCCTACCTACAGGCACAACAGCACTGGGCATCCGTGCTTTCGCAGAGACGGAACATCTCGTGGCGCTACGCCTCGGCAGAGCCTCTTTTTTTTGGAAAAGGCGAACGGTCGGATCCTTCTCCCCCGAGGAAGGGCCCAGCCCTGAAAGCTCTTGCTGCTCTTCACCGCCCCTTGGCACCCTACCTACAGGCACAACAGCACTGGGGATCTGTGCTTTCCCAGAGACGGAACATCTCACGGGGCTCAGTCTCGGCAAGCCTCTTTCTGAAAAGGCGAACGGTCGGATCCTTCTCCCACGAGGAAGGGCCCAGCCCTGAAAGCTCTTGCTGCTCTTCACCGCCCCTTGGCACCCTACCTACAGGCACAACAGCACTGGGGATCTGTGCTTTCCCAGAGACGGAATATCTCACGGCGCTCAGTCTCGGCAAGCCTCTTTCTGAAAAGGCGAACGGTCGGATACTTGTCCCACGAGGAAGGGCCCAGCCCTGAAAGCTCTTGCTGCTCTTCACCGCCCCTTGGCACCCTACGTACAGGCACAACAGCACTGGGGATCTGTGCTTTCCCAGAGACGGAATATCTCACGGGGCTCAGTCTCGGCAAGCCTCTTTCTGAAAAGGCGAACGGTGCGATCCATCTCCCCCGAGGAAGGGCCCAGCCCTGAAAGCTCTTGCTGCTCTTCACCGCCCCTTGGCACCCTACCTACAGGCACAACAGCACTGGGGATCTGTGCTTTCCCAGAGACGGAACATCTCACGGGGCTCAGTCTCGGCAAGCCTCTTTCTGAAAAGGCGAACGGTCGTATACTTGTCCCACGAGGAAGGGCCCAGCCCTGAAAGCTCTTGCTGCTCTTCACCGTGCCTTGGCACTCTAAGTACAGGCACAACAGCACTGGGGATCTGTGCTTTCCCAGAGACGGAACATCTCACGGGCCTCAGTCTCGGCAAGCCTCTTTCTGAAAAGGCGAACGGTCGGATCCTTGTCCCACGAGGAAGGGCCCAGCCCTGAAAGCTCTTGCTGCTCTTCACCGCCCCTTGGCACCCTACCTACAGGCACAACAGCACTGGGCATCTGTGCTTTCCCAGAGACGGAACATCTCACGGGGCTCAGTCTCGGCAAGCCTCTTTCTGAAAGGCGAACGGTCGGATCCTTTACCCCCGAGGAAGGGCCCAGCCCTGAAAGCTCTTGCTGCTCTTCACCGCCCCTTGGCACCCTACCTACAGGCACAACAGCACTGGGGATCTGTGCTTTCCCAGAGACGGAACATCTCACGGGGCTCAGTCTCGGCAAGCCTCTTTCTGAAAAGGCGAACGGTCGGATCCTTGTCCCACGAGGAAGGGCCCAGCCCTGAAAGCTCTTGCTGCTCTTCACCGCCCCTTGGCACCCTACCTACAGGCACAACAGCACTGGGGATCTGTGCTTTCCCAGAGACGGAATATCTCACGGCGCTCAGTCTCGGCAAGCCTCTTTCTTAAAAGACGAACAGTGCGATCCATCTCCCCCGAGGAAGGGCCCAGCCCTGAAAGCTCTTGCTGCTCTTCACCGCCCCTTGGCACCCTACCTACAGGCACAACAGCACTGGGGATCTGTGCTTTCCCAGAGACGGAACATCTCACGGGCCTCAGTCTCGGCAAGCCTCTTTCTGAAAAGGCGAACGGTCGGATCCTTGTCCCACGAGGAAGGGCCCAGCCCTGAAAGCTCTTGCTGCTCTTCACCGTCCCTTGTGGCCCTACCTACAGGCACAACAGCACTGGGCATCCGTGCTTTCGCAGAGACGGAACATCTCGTGGCGCTACGCCTCGGCAGAGCCTCTTTTTTTTGGAAAAGGCGAACGGTCGGATCCTTCTCCCACGACGAAGGGCCCAGCCCTGAAAGCTCTTGCTGCTCTTCACTGTCCCTTGGCACCCTACCTACAGGCACAACAGCACTGGGGATCTGTGCTTTCCCAGAGACGGAATATCTCACGGCGCTCAGTCTCGGCAAGCCTCTTTCTGAAAAGGCGAACGGTCGGATCCTTGTCCCACGAGGAAGGGCCCAGCCCTGAAAGCTCTTGCTGCTCTTCACCGTCCCTTGTGGCCCTACCTACAGGCACAACAGCACTGGGCATCCGTGCTTTCGCAGAGACGGAACATCTCGTGGCGCTACGCCTCGGCAGAGCCTCTTTTTTTTGGAAAAGGCGAACGGTCGGATACTTGATCCCGAGGAAGGGCCCAGCCCTGAAAGCTCTTGCTGCTCTTCACCGTCCCTTGGCACCCTACCTACAGGCACAACAGCACTGGGGATCTGTGCTTTCCCAGAGACGGAACATCTCACGGGGCTCAGTCTCGGCAAGCCTCTTTCTGAAAATGCGAACGGTCGGATACTTGTCCCACGAGGAAGGGCCCAGCCCTGAAAGCTCTTGCTGCTCTTCACCGTCCCTTGTGGCCCTACCTACAGGCACAACAGCACTGGGCATCCGTGCTTTCGCAGAGACGGAACATCTCGTGGCGCTACGCCTCGGCAGAGCCTCTTTTTTTTGGAAAAGGCGAACGGTCGGATCCTTGTCCCAAGAGGAAGGGCCCAGCCCTGAAAGCTCTTGCTGCTCTTCACTGTCCCTTGGCACCCTACCTACAGGCACAACAGCACTGGGCATCTGTGCTTTCCCAGAGACGGAACATCTCACGGGGCTCAGTCTCGGCAAGCCTCTTTCTGAAAAGGCGAACGGTCGGATCCTTCTCCCACGAGGAAGGGCCCAGCCCTGAAAGCTCTTGCTGCTCTTCACCGCCCCTTGGCACCCTACCTACAGGCACAACAGCACTGGGGATCTGTGCTTTCCCAGAGACGGAACATCTCACGGGGCTCAGTCTCGGCAAGCCTCTTTCTGAAAAGGCGAACGGTCGGATCCTTCTCCCACGAGGAAGGGCCCAGCCCTGAAAGCTCTTGCTGCTCTTCACCGCCCCTTGGCACCCTACCTACAGGCACAACAGCACTGGGGATCTGTGCTTTCCCAGAGACGGAACATCTCACGGCGCTCAGTCTCGGCAAGCCTCTTTCTGAAAAGGCGAACAGTCGGATCCTTCTCCCACGAGGAAGGGCCCAGCCCTGAAAGCTCTTGCTGCTCTTCACCGTCCCTTGTGGCCCTACCTACAGGCACAACAGCACTGGGCATCCGTGCTTTCGCAGAGACGGAACATCTAGTGGCGCTACACCTCGGCAGAGCCTCTTTTTTTTGGAAAAGGCGAACGGTCGGATCCTTCTCCCACGACGAAGGGCCCAGCCCTGAAAGCTCTTCCTGCTCTTCACTGTCCCTTGGCACCCTACCTACAGGCACAACAGCACTGGGGATCTGTGCTTTCCCAGAGACGGAACATCTCGTGGCGCTACGCCTCGGCAGAGCCTCTTTCTGAAAAGGCGAACGGTCGGATACTTGTCCCACGAGGAAGGGCCCAGCCCTGAAAGCTCTTGCTGCTCTTCACCGTCCCTTGGCACCCTACCTACAGGCACAACAGCACTGGGGATCTGTGCTTTCCCAGAGACGGAACATCTCACGGGGCTCAGTCTCGGCAAGCCTCTTTCTGAAAAGGCGAACGGTCGGATCCTTGTCCCACGAGGAAGGGCCCAGCCCTGAAAGCTCTTGCTGCTCTTCACCGTCCCTTGGCACCCTACCTACAGGCACAACAGCACTGGGGATCTGTGCTTTCCCAGAGACGGAACATCTCACGGGGCTCAGTCTCGGCAAGCCTCTTTCTGAAAAGGCGAACGGTCGGATCCTTCTCCCACGAGGAAGGGCCCAGCCCTGAAAGCTCTTGCTGCTCTTCACCGTCCCTTGGCACCCTACCTACAGGCACAACAGCACTGGGGATCTGTGCTTTCCCAGAGACGGAATATCTCACGGCGCTCAGTCTCGGCAAGCCTCTTTCTGAAAAGGCGAACGGTACGATCCATCTCCCCCGAGGAAGGGCCCAGCCCTGAAAGCTCTTGCTGCTCTTCACCGTCCCTTGGCACCCTACCTACAGGCACAACAGCACTGGGGATCTGTGCTTTCCCAGAGACGGAACATCTCACGGGCCTCAGTCTCGGCAAGCCTCTTTCTGAAAAGGCGAACGGTCGGATCCTTGTCCCACGAGGAAGGGCCCAGCCCTGAAAGCTCTTGCTGCTCTTCACCGTCCCTTGTGGCCCTACCTACAGGCACAACAGCACTGGGCATCCGTGCTTTCGCAGAGACGGAACATCTCGTGGCGCTACGCCTCGGCAGAGCCTCTTTTTTTTGGAAAAGGCGAACGGTCGGATCCTTCTCCCCCGAGGAAGGGCCCAGCCCTGAAAGCTCTTGCTGCTCTTCACCGCCCCTTGGCACCCTACCTACAGGCACAACAGCACTGGGCATCTGTGCTTTCCCAGAGACGGAACATCTCACGGGGCTCAGTCTCGGCAAGCCTCTTTCTGAAAAGGCGAACGGTCGGATCCTTCTCCCACGAGGAAGGGCCCAGCCCTGAAAGCTCTTGCTGCTCTTCACCGCCCCTTGGCACCCTACCTACAGGCACAACAGCACTGGGGATCTGTGCTTTCCCAGAGACGGAATATCTCACGGCGCTCAGTCTCGGCAAGCCTCTTTCTGAAAAGGCGAACGGTCGGACACTTGTCCCACGAGGAAGGGCCCAGCCCTGAAAGCTCTTGCTGCTCTTCACCGCCCCTTGGCACCCTACGTACAGGCACAACAGCACTGGGGATCTGTGCTTTCCCAGAGACGGAATATCTCACGGGGCTCAGTCTCGGCAAGCCTCTTTCTGAAAAGGCGAACGGTGCGATCCATCTCCCCCGAGGAAGGGCCCAGCCCTGAAAGCTCTTGCTGCTCTTCACCGTCCCTTGGCACCCTACCTACAGGCAAAACAGCACTGGGGATCTGTGCTTTCCCAGAGACGGAACATCTCACGGGGCTCAGTCTCGGCAAGCCTCTTTCTGAAAAGGCGAACGGTCAGATACTTGTCCCACGAGGAAGGGCCCAGCCCTGAAAGCTCTTGCTGCTCTTCACCGTCCCTTGGCACTCTAAGTACAGGCACAACAGCACTGGGGATCTGTGCTTTCCCAGAGACGGAACATCTCACGGGCCTCAGTCTCGGCAAGCCTCTTTCTGAAAAGGCGAACGGTCGGATCCTTGTCCCACGAGGAAGGGCCCAGCCCTGAAAGCTCTTGCTGCTCTTCACCGTCCCTTGGCACCCTACCTACAGGCACAACAGCACTGGGGATCTGTGCTTTCCCAGAGACGGAACATCTCACGGGGCTCAGTCTCAGCAAGCCTCTTTCTGAAAAGGCGAACGGTCGGATACTTGTCCCACGAGGAAGGGCCCAGCCCTGAAAGCTCTTGCTGCTCTTCACCGTCCCTTGGCACCCTACCTACAGGCACAACAGCACTGGGGATCTGTGCTTTCCCAGAGACGGAATATCTCACGGCGCTCAGTCTCGGCAAGCCTCTTTCTGAAAAGACGAACGGTGCGATCCATCTCCCTCGAGGAAGGGCCCAGCCCTGAAAGCTCTTGCTGCTCTTCACCGTCCCTTGTGGCCCTACCTACAGGCACAACAGCACTGGGGATCTGTGCTTTCGCAGAGACGGAACATCTCACGGGGCTCAGTCTCGGCAAGCCTCTTTCTGAAAAGGCGAACGGTCGGATACTTGTCCCCCGAGGATGGGCCCAGCCCTGAAAGCTCTTGCTGCTCTTCACCGTCCCTTGTGGCCCTACCTACAGGCACAACAGAACTGGGCATCCGTGCTGTCGCAGAGACTGAACATCTCGTGCGCTACGCCTCGGCAGAGCCTCTTTTTTTTGGAAAAGGCGAACGGTCGGATCCTTCTCCCACGAGGAAGGGCCCAGCCCTGAAAGCTCTTGCTGCTCTTCACCGTCCCTTGGCACCCTACCTACAGGCACAACAGCACTGGGCATCTGTGCTTTCCCAGAGACGGAACATCTCACGGGGCTCAGTCTCGGAAAGCCTCTTTCTGAAAAGGCGAACGGTCGGATCCTTCTCCCACGAGGAAGGGCCCAGCCCTGAAAGCTCTTGCTGCTCTTCACCGTCCCTTGGCACCCTACCTACAGGCACAACAGCACTGGGGATCTGTGCTTTCCCAGAGACGGAACATCTCACGGGGCTCAGTCTCAGCAAGCCTCTTTCTGAAAAGGCGAACGGTCGGATACTTGTCCCACGAGGAAGGGCCCAGCCCTGAAAGCTCTTGCTGCTTTCACCGTCCCTTGGCACCCTACCTACAGGCACAACAGCACTGGGGATCTGTGCTTTCCCAGAGACGGAACATCTCACGGGGCTCAGTCTCGGCAAGCCTCTTTCTGAAAAGGCGAACGGTCGGATACTTGTCCCACGAGGAAGGGCCCAGCCCTGAAAGCTCTTGCTGCTCTTCACCGTCCCTTGTGGCCCTACCTACAGGCACAACAGAACTGGGCATCCGTGCTGTCGCAGAGACAGAACATCTCGTGCGCTACGCCTCGGCAGAGCCTCTTTTTTTTGGAAAAGGCGAACGGTCGGATCCTTCTCCCACGAGGAAGGGCCCAGCCCTGAAAGCTCTTGCTGCTCTTCACTGTCCCTTGGCACCCTACCTACAGGCACAACAGCACTGGGGATCTGTGCTTTCCCAGAGACGGAACATCTCACGGGGCTCAGTCTCGGCAAGCCTCTTTCTGAAAAGGCGAACGGTCGGATCCTTCTCCCCCGAGGAAGGGCCCAGCCCTGAAAGCTCTTGCTGCTCTTCACCGCCCCTTGGCACCCTACCTACAGGCACAACAGCACTGGGCATCCGTGCTTTCGCAGAGACGGAACATCTCGTGGCGCTACGCCTCGGCAGAGCCTCTTTTTTTTGGAAAAGGCGAACGGTCGGATCCTTCTCCCACGAGGAAGGGCCCAGCCCTGAAAGCTCTTGCTGCTCTTCACCGCCCCTTGGCACCCTACCTACAGGCACAACAGCACTGGGGATCTGTGCTTTCCCAGAGACGGAATATCTCACGGCGCTCAGTCTCGGCAAGCCTCTTTCTGAAAAGGCGAACGGTGCGATCCATCTCCCCCGAGGAAGGGCCCAGCCCTGAAAGCTCTTGCTGCTCTTCACCGTCCCTTGGCACCCTACCTACAGGCACAACAGCACTGGGGATCTGTGCTTTCCCAGAGACGGAATATCTCACGGGGCTCAGTCTCGGCAAGCCTCTTTCTGAAAAGACGAACGGTGCGATCCATCTCCCCCGAGGAAGGGCCCAGCCCTGAAAGCTCTTCCTGCTCTTCACTGTCCCTTGGCACCCTACCTACAGGCACAACAGCACTGGGGATCTGTGCTTTCCCAGAGACGGAACATCTCGTGGCGCTACGCCTCGGCAGAGCCTCTTTTTCCTGGAAAAGGCGAACGGTCGGATCCTTCTCCCCCGAGGAAGGGCCCAGCCCTGAAAGCTCTTGCTGCTCTTCACCGCCCCTTGGCACCCTACCTACAGGCACAACAGCACTGGGCATCTGTGCTTTCCCAGAGACGGAACATCTCACGGGGCTCAGTCTCGGCAAGCCTCTTTCTGAAAAGGCGAACGGTCGGATACTTGTCCCACGAGGAAGGGCCCAGCCCTGAAAGCTCTTGCTGCTCTTCACCGCCCCTTGGCACCCTACCTACAGGCACAACAGCACTGGGGATCTGTGCTTTCCCAGAGACGGAACATCTCACGGGGCTCAGTCTCGGCAAGCCTCTTTCTGAAAAGGCGAACGGTCGGATCCTTCTCCCCCGAGGAAGGGCCCAGCCCTGAAAGCTCTTGCTGCTCTTCACCGTCCCTTGGCACCCTACATACAGGCACAACAGCACTGGGGATCTGTGCTTTCCCAGAGACGGAATATCTCACGGCGCTCAGTCTCGGCAAGCCTCTTTCTGAAAAGACGAACGGTGCGATCCATCTCCCCCGAGGAAGGGCCCAGCCCTGAAAGCTCTTGCTGCTCTTCACCGTCCCTTGGCACCCTACCTACAGGCACAACAGCACTGGGGATCTGTGCTTTCCCAGAGACGGAACATCTCACGGGGCTCAGTCTTGGCAAGCCTCTTTTTGAAAAGGCGAACGGTCGGATCCTTCTCCCACGAGGAAGGGCCCACCCCTGAAAGCTCTTGCTGCTCTTCACCGCCCCTTGGCACCCTACCTACAGGCACAACAGCACTGGGGATCTGTGCTTTCCCAGAGACGGAACATCTCACGGGGCTCAGTCTCGGCAAGCCTCTTTGTGAAAAGGCGAACGGTCAGATAATTGTCCCCCGAGGAAGGGCCCAGCCCTGAAAGCTCTTGCTGATCTTCACCGTCCCTTGGCACCCTACCTACAGGCACAACAGCACTGGGGATCTGTGCTTTCCCAGAGACGGAACATCTCACGGGGCTCAGTCTCGGCAAGCCTCTTTCTGAAAAGGCGAACGGTCGGATACTTGTCCCACGAGGAAGGGCCCAGCCCTGAAAGCTCTTGCTGCTGTTCACCGTCCCTTGGCACCCTACCTACAGGCACAACAGCACTGGGGATCTGTGCTTTCCCAGAGACGGAATATCTCACGGCGCTCAGTCTCGGCAAGCCTCTTTCTGAAAAGGCGAACGGTGCGATCCATCTCCCCCGAGGAAGGGCCCAGCCCTGAAAGCTCTTGCTGCTTTTCACCGTCCCTTGTGGCCCTACATACAGGCACAACAGCACTGGGGATCTGTGCTTTCCCAGAGACGGAATATCTCACGGCGCTCAGTCTCGGCAAGCCTCTTTCTGAAAAGACGAACGGTGCGATCCATCTCCCCCGAGGAACGGCCCAGCCCTGAAAGCTCTTGCTGCTCTTCACCGCCCCTTGGCACCCTACCTACAGGCACAACAGCACTGGGGATCTGTGCTTTCCCAGAGACGGAACATCTCGTGGCGCTACGCCTCGGCAGAGCCTCTTTTTCCTGGAAAAGGCGAACGGTCGGATCCTTCTCCCCCGAGGAAGGGCCCAGCCCTGAAAGCTCTTGCTGCTCTTCACCGCCCCTTGGCACCCTACCTACAGGCACAACAGCACTGGGGATCTGTGCTTTCCCAGAGACGGAATATCTCACGGGGCTCAGTCTCAGCAAGCCTCTTTCTGAAAAGGCGAACGGTCGGATACTTGTCCCACGAGGAAGGGCCCAGCCCTGAAAGCTCTTGCTGCTCTTCACCGTCCCTTGTGGCCCTACCTACAGGCACAACAGCACTGGGCATCCGTGCTGTCGCAGAGACGGAACATCTCGTGGCGCTACGCCTCGGCAGAGCCTCTTTTTTTTGGAAAAGGCGAACGGTCGGATCCTTCTCCCACGACGAAGGGCCCAGCCCTGAAAGCTCTTCCTGCTCTTCACCGTCCCTTGGCACCCTACCTACAGGCACAACAGCACTGGGGATCTGTGCTTTCCCAGAGACGGAACATCTCACGGGGCTCAGTCTCGGCAAGCCTCTTTCTGAAAAGGCGAACGGTCGGATCCTTGTCCCACGAGGAAGGGCCCAGCCCTGAAAGCTCTTGCTGCTCTTCACCGTCCCTTGGCACCCTACCTACAGGCACAACAGCACTGGGGATCTGTGCTTTCCCAGAGACGGAACATCTCACGGGGCTCAGTCTCAGCAAGCCTCTTTCTGAAAAGGCGAACGGTCGGATACTTGTCCCACGAGGAAGGGCCCAGCCCTGAAAGCTCTTGCTGCTTTCACCGTCCCTTGGCACCCTACCTACAGGCACAACAGCACTGGGGATCTGTGCTTTCCCAGAGACGGAACATCTCACGGGGCTCAGTCTCGGCAAGCCTCTTTCTGAAAAGGCGAACGGTCAGATACTTGTCCCACGAGGAAGGGCCCAGCCCTGAAAGCTCTTGCTGCTCTTCACCGCCCCTTGGCACCCTACCTACAGGCACAACAGCACTGGGGATCTGTGCTTTCCCAGAGACGGAACATCTCACGGGGCTCAGTCTCGGCAAGCCTCTTTCTGAAAAGGCGAACGGTCGGATCCTTCTCCCACGAGGAAGGGCCCAGCCCTGAAAGCTCTTGCTGCTCTTCACTGTCCCTTGTGGCCCTACCTACAGGCACAACAGCACTGGGCATCCGTGCTTTCGCAGAGACGGAACATCTCGTGGCGCTACGCCTCGGCAGAGCCTCTTTTTTTTGGAAAAGGCGAACGGTCGGATCCTTCTCCCCCGAGGAAGGGCCCAGCCCTGAAAGCTCTTGCTGCTCTTCACCGCCCCTTGGCACCCTACCTACAGGCACAACAGCACTGGGGATCTGTGCTTTCCCAGAGACGGAACATCTCACGGGGCTCAGTCTCGGCAAGCCTCTTTCTGAAAAGGCGAACGGTCGGATCCTTCTCCCACGAGGAAGGGCCCAGCCCTGAAAGCTCTTGCTGCTCTTCACCGCCCCTTGGCACCCTACCTACAGGCACAACAGCACTGGGGATCTGTGCTTTCCCAGAGACGGAATATCTCACGGCGCTCAGTCTCGGCAAGCCTCTTTCTGAAAAGGCGAACGGTCGGATACTTGTCCCACGAGGAAGGGCCCAGCCCTGAAAGCTCTTGCTGCTCTTCACCGCCCCTTGGCACCCTACGTACAGGCACAACAGCACTGGGGATCTGTGCTTTCCCAGAGACGGAATATCTCACGGGGCTCAGTCTCGGCAAGCCTCTTTCTGAAAAGGCGAACGGTGCGATCCATCTCCTCCGAGGAAGGGCCCAGCCCTGAAAGCTCTTGCTGCTCTTCACCGTCCCTTGGCACCCTACCTACAGGCACAACAGCACTGGGGATCTGTGCTTTCCCAGAGACGGAACATCTCACGGGGCTCAGTCTCGGCAAGCCTCTTTGTGAAAAGGCGAACGGTCAGATAATTGTCCCACGAGGAAGGGCCCAGCCCTGAAAGCTCTTGCTGCTCTTCACCGTCCCTTGGCACTCTAAGTACAGGCACAACAGCACTGGGGATCTGTGCTTTCCCAGAGACGGAACATCTCACGGGCCTCAGTCTCGGCAAGCCTCTTTCTGAAAAGGCGAACGGTCGGATCCTTGTCCCACGAGGAAGGGCCCAGCCCTGAAAGCTCTTGCTGCTCTTCACCGTCCCTTGTGGCCCTACCTACAGGCACAACAGCACTGGGCATCCGTGCTTTCGCAGAGACGGAATATCTCGTGGCGCTACGCCTCGGCAGAGCCTCTTTTTTTTGGAAAAGGCGAACGGTCGGATCCTTCTCCCCCGAGGAAGGGCCCAGCCCTGAAAGCTCTTGCTGCTCTTCACCGCCCCTTGGCACCCTACCTACAGGCACAACAGCACTGGGCATCTGTGCTTTCCCAGAGACGGAACATCTCACGGGGCTCAGTCTCGGCAAGCCTCTTTCTGAAAGGCGAACGGTCGGATCCTTTACCCACGAGGAAGGGCCCAGCCCTGAAAGCTCTTGCTGCTCTTCACCGCCCCTTGGCACCCTACCTACAGGCACAACAGCACTGGGGATCTGTGCTTTCCCAGAGACGGAACATCTCACGGGGCTCAGTCTCGGCAAGCCTCTTTCTGAAAAGGCGAACGGTCGGATCCTTGTCCCACGAGGAAGGGCCCAGCCCTGAAAGCTCTTGCTGCTCTTCACCGCCCCTTGGCACCCTACCTACAGGCACAACAGCACTGGGGATCTGTGCTTTCCCAGAGACGGAATATCTCACGGCGCTCAGTCTCGGCAAGCCTCTTTCTTAAAAGACGAACAGTGCGATCCATCTCCCCCGAGGAAGGGCCCAGCCCTGAAAGCTCTTGCTGCTCTTCACCGCCCCTTGGCACCCTACCTACAGGCACAACAGCACTGGGGATCTGTGCTTTCCCAGAGACGGAACATCTCACGGGCCTCAGTCTCGGCAAGCCTCTTTCTGAAAAGGCGAACGGTCGGATCCTTGTCCCACGAGGAAGGGCCCAGCCCTGAAAGCTCTTGCTGCTCTTCACCGTCCCTTGTGGCCCTACCTACAGGCACAACAGCACTGGGCATCCGTGCTTTCGCAGAGACGGAACATCTCGTGGCGCTACGCCTCGGCAGAGCCTCTTTTTTTTGGAAAAGGCGAACGGTCGGATCCTTCTCCCACGAGGAAGGGCCCAGCCCTGAAAGCTCTTCCTGCTCTTCACTGTCCCTTGGCACCCTACCTACAGGCACAACAGCACTGGGGATCTGTGCTTTCCCAGAGACGGAATATCTCACGGGGCTCAGTCTCGGCAAGCCTCTTTCTGAAAAGGCGAACGGTCGGATACTTGTCCCACGAGGAAGGGCCCAGCCCTGAAAGCTCTTGCTGCTCTTCACCGTCCCTTGGCACCCTACCTACAGGCACAACAGCACTGGGCATCCGTGCTTTCGCAGAGACGGAACATCTCGTGGCGCTACGCCTCAGCAAAGCCTCTTTTTTTTGGAAAAAGCGAACGGTCGGATACTTGACCCCGAGGAAGGGCCCAGCCCTGAAAGCTCTTGCTGCTCTTCACCGTCCCTTGGCACCCTACCTACAGGCACAACAGCACTGGGGATCTGTGCTTTCCCAGAGACGGAACATCTCACGGGGCTCAGTCTCGGCAAGCCTCTTTCTGAAAATGCGAACGGTCAGATACTTGTCCCACGAGGAAGGGCCCAGCCCTGAAAGCTCTTGCTGCTCTTCACCGTCCCTTGTGGCCCTACCTACAGGCACAACAGCACTGGGCATCCGTGCTTTCGCAGAGACGGAACATCTCGTGGCGCTACGCCTCGGCAGAGCCTCTTTTTTTTGGAAAAGGCGAACGGTCGGATCCTTCTCCAACGACGAAGGGCCCAGCCCTGAAAGCTCTTGCTGCTCTTCACTGTCCCTTGGCACCCTACCTACAGGCACAACAGCACTGGGCATCTGTGCTTTCCCAGAGACGGAACATCTCACGGGGCTCAGTCTCGGCAAGCCTCTTTCTGAAAAGGCGAACGGTCGGATCCTTGTCCCACGAGGAAGGGCCCAGCCCTGAAAGCTCTTGCTGCTCTTCACCGCCCCTTGGCACCCTACCTACAGGCACAACAGCACTGGGGATCTGTGCTTTCCCAGAGACGGAACATCTCACGGGGCTCAGTCTCGGCAAGACTCTTTCTGAAAAGGCGAACGTTGCGATCCATCTCCCCCGAGGAAGGGCCCAGCCCTGAAAGCTCTTGCTGCTCTTCACCGTCCCTTGTGGCCCTACCTACAGGCACAACAGCACTGGGCATCCGTGCTGTCGCAGAGACGGAACATCTCGTGGCGCTACGCCTCGGCAGAGCCTCTTTTTTTTGGAAAAGGCGAACGGTCGGATCCTTCTCCCACGAGGAAGGGCCCAGCCCTGAAAGCTCTTGCTGCTCTTCACTGTCCCTTGGCACCCTACCTACAGGCACAACAGCACTGGGCATCTGTGCTTTCCCAGAGACGGAACATCTCACGGGGCTCAGTCTCGGCAAGCCTCTTTCTGAAAAGGCGAACGGTCGGATCCTTGTCCCACGAGGAAGGGCCCAGCCCTGAAAGCTCTTGCTGCTCTTCACCGTCCCTTGGCACTCTACCTACAGGCACAACAGCACTGGGGATCTGTGCTTTCCCAGAGACGGAACATCTCACGGGGCTCAGTCTCAGCAAGCCTCTTTCTGAAAAGGCGAACGGTCGGATACTTGTCCCACGAGGAAGGGCCCAGCCCTGAAAGCTCTTGCTGCTTTCACCGTCCCTTGGCACCCTACCTACAGGCACAACAGCACTGGGGATCTGTGCTTTCCCAGAGACGGAACATCTCACGGGGCTCAGTCTCGGCAAGCCTCTTTCTGAAAAGGCGAACGGTCGGATACTTGTCCCACGAGGAAGGGCCCAGCCCTGAAAGCTCTTGCTGCTCTTCACCGCCCCTTGGCACCCTACCTACAGGCACAACAGCACTGGGGATCTGTGCTTTCCCAGAGACGGAATATCTCACGGCGCTCAGTCTCGGCAAGCCTCTTTCTGAAAAGACGAACGGTGCGATCCATCTCCCCCGAGGAAGGGCCCAGCCCTGAAAGCTCTTGCTGCTCTTCACCGTCCCTTGTGGCCCTACCTACAGGCACAACAGCAGTGGGGATCTGTGCTTTCCCAGAGACGGAACATCTCACGGGGCTCAGTCTCGGCAAGCCTCTTTCTGAAAAGGCGAACGGTCGGATACTTGTCCCCCGAGGAAGGGCCCAGCCCTGAAAGCTCTTGCTGCTTTTCACCGTCCCTTGTGGCCCTACCTACAGGCACAACAGAACTGGGCATCCGTGCTGTCGCAGAGACGGAACATCTCGTGCGCTAACCCTCGGCAGAGCCTCTTTTTTTTGGAAAAGGCGAACGGTCGGATCCTTCTCCCACGAGGAAGGGCCCAGCCCTGAAAGCTCTTCCTGCTCTTCACTGTCCCTTGGCACCCTACCTACAGGCACAACAGCACTGGGCATCTGTGCTTTCCCAGAGACGGAACATCTCACGGGGCTCAGTCTCGGCAAGCCTCTTTCTGAAAAGGCGAACGGTCGGATCCTTCTCCCACGAGGAAGGGCCCAGCCCTGAAAGCTCTTGCTGCTCTTCACCGTCCCTTGGCACCCTACCTACAGGCACAACAGCACTGGGGATCTGTGCTTTCCCAGAGACGGAACATCTCACGGGGCTCAGTCTCAGCAAGCCTCTTTCTGAAAAGGCGAATGGTCGGATACTTGTCCCACGAGGAAGGGCCCAGCCCTGAAAGCTCTTGCTGCTTTCACCGTCCCTTGGCACCCTACCTACAGGCACAACAGCACTGGGGATCTGTGCTTTCCCAGAGACGGAACATCTCACGGGGCTCAGTCTCGGCAAGCCTCTTTCTGAAAAGGCGAACGGTCGGATACTTGTCCCACGAGGAAGGGCCCAGCCCTGAAAGCTCTTGCTGCTCTTCACCGCCCCTTGGCACCCTACCTACAGGCACAACAGCACTGGGGATCTGTGCTTTCCCAGAGACGGAATATCTCACGGCGCTCAGTCTCGGCAAGCCTCTTTCTGAAAAGACGAACGGTGCGATCCATCTCCCCCGAGGAAGGGCCCAGCCCTGAAAGCTCTTGCTGCTCTTCACCGTCCCTTGGCACCCTACCTACAGGCACAACAGCACTGGGCATCAGTGCTTTCGCAGAGACGGAACATCTCGTGGCGCTACGCCTCGGCAGAGCCTCTTTTTTTTGGAAAAGGCGAACGGTCGGATCCTTCTCCCACGAGGAATGGCCCAGCCCTGAAAGCTCTTGCTGCTCTTCACTGTCCCTTGGCACCCTACCTACAGGCACAACAGCACTGGGGATCTGTGCTTTCCCAGAGACGGAACATCTCACGGGGCTCAGTCTCGGCAAGCCTCTTTCTGAAAAGGCAAACGGTCGGATCCTTCTCCCCCGAGGAAGGGCCCAGCCCTGAAAGCTCTTGCTGCTCTTCACCGCCCCTTGGCACCCTACCTACAGGCACAACAGCACTGGGCATCAGTGCTTTCGCAGAGACGGAACATCTCGTGGCGCTACGCCTCGGCAGAGCCTCTTTTTTTTGGAAAAGGCGAACGGTCGGACCCTTCTCCCACGAGGAAGGGCCCAGCCCTGAAAGCTCTTGCTGCTCTTCACCGCCCCTTGGCACCCTACCTACAGGCACAACAGCACTGGGGATCTGTGCTTTCCCAGAGACGGAACATCTCACGGGGCTCAGTCTCCGCAAGCCTCTTTCTGAAAAGGCGAACGGTCGGATACTTGTCCCACGAGGAAGGGCCCAGCCCTGAAAGCTCTTGCTGCTCTTCACCGCCCCTTGGCACCCTACCTACAGGCACAACAGCACTGGGGATCTGTGCTTTCCCAGAGACGGAATATCTCACGGCGCTCAGTCTCGGCAAGCCTCTTTCTGAAAAGGCGAACGGTCGGATACTTGTCCCACGAGGAAGGGCCCAGCCCTGAAAGCTCTTGCTGCTCTTCACCGCCCCTTGGCACCCTACGTACAGGCACAACAGCACTGGGGATCTGTGCTTTCCCAGAGACGGAATATCTCACGGGGCTCAGTCTCGGCAAGCCTCTTTCTGAAAAGGCGAACGGTGCGATCCATCTCCCCCGAGGAAGGGCCCAGCCCTGAAAGCTCTTCCTGCTCTTCACTGTCCCTTGGCACCCTACCTACAGGCACAACAGCACTGGGGATCTGTGCTTTCCCAGAGACGGAACATCTCGTTGCGCTACGCCTCGGCAGAGCCTCTTTTTTTTGGAAAAGGCGAACGGTCGGATCCTTCTCCCCCGAGGAAGGGCCCAGCCCTGAAAGCTCTTGCTGCTCTTCACCGTCCCTTGGCACCCTACCTACAGGCACAACAGCACTGGGGATCTGTGCTTTCCCAGAGACGGAACATCTCACGGGGCTCAGTCTCGGCAAGCCTCTTTCTGAAAAGGCGAACGGTCGGATACTTGTCCCCCGAGGAAGGGCCCAGCCCTGAAAGCTCTTGCTGCTCTTCACCGCCCCTTGGCACCCTACCTACAGGCACAACAGCACTGGGGATCTGTGCTTTCCCAGAGACGGAACATCTCACGGGGCTCAGTCTCGGCAAGCCTCTTTGTGAAAAGGCGAACGGTCGGATCCTTCTCCCCCGAGGAAGGGCCCAGCCCTGAAAGCTCTTGCTGCTGTTCACCGCCCCTTGGCACCCTACCTACAGGCACAACAGCACTGGGGATCTGTGCTTTCCCAGAGACGGAATATCTCACGGCGCTCAGTCTCGGCAAGCCTCTTTCTGAAAAGACGAACGGTGCGATCCATCTCCCCCGAGGAAGGGCCCAGCCCTGAAAGCTCTTGCTGCTCTTCACCGTCCCTTGGCACCCTACCTACAGGCACAACAGCACTGGGGATCTGTGCTTTCCCAGAGACGGAACATCTCACGGGGCTCAGTCTTGGCAAGCCTGTTTTTGAAAAGGCGAACGGTCGGATCCTTCTCCCACGAGGAAGGGCCCACCCCTGAAAGCTCTTGCTGCTCTTCACCGCCCCTTGGCACCCTACCTACAGGCACAACAGCACTGGGGATCTGTGCTTTCCCAGAGACGGAACATCTCACGGGGCTCAGTCTCGGCAAGCCTCTTTGTGAAAAGGCGAACGGTCAGATAATTGTCCCACGAGGAAGGGCCCAGCCCTGAAAGCTCTTGCTGATCTTCACCGCCCCTTGGCACCCTACCTACAGGCACAACAGCACTGGGGATCTGTGCTTTCCCAGAGACGGAACATCTCACGGCGCTCAGTCTCGGCAAGCCTCTTTCTGAAAAGGCGAACGGTGCGATCCATCTCCTCCGAGGAAGGGCCCAGCCCTGAAAGCTCTTGCTGCTCTTCACCGTCCCTTGGCACCCTACCTACAGGCACAACAGCACTGGGGATCTGTGCTTTCCCAGAGACGGAATATCTCACGGCGCTCAGTCTCGGCAAGCCTCTTTCTGAAAAGACGAACGGTGCGATCCATCTCCCCCGAGGAAGGGCCCAGCCCTGAAATCTCTTGCTGCTCTTCACCGCCCCTTGGCACCCTACCTACAGGCACAACAGCACTGGGGATCTGTGCTTTCCCAGAGACGGAACATCTCGTGGCGCTACGCCTCGGCAGAGCCTCTTTTTCCTGGAAAAGGCGAACGGTCGGATCCTTCTCCCCCGAGGAAGGGCCCAGCCCTGAAAGCTCTTCCTGCTCTTCACCGCCCCTTGGCACCCTACCTACAGGCACAACAGCACTGGGCATCTGTGCTTTCCCAGAGACGGAACATCTCACGGGGCTCAGTCTCGGCAAGCCTCTTTCTGAAAAGGCGAACGGTCGGATCCTTGTCCCACGAGGAAGGGCCCAGCCCTGAAAGCTCTTGCTGCTCTTCACCGTCCCTTGGCACCCTACCTACAGGCACAACAGCAGTGGGGATCTGTGCTTTCCCAGAGACGGAACATCTCACGGGGCTCAGTCTCGGCAAGCCTCTTTCTGAAAAGGCGAACGGTCGGATACTTGTCCCCCGAGGAAGGGCCCAGCCCTGAAAGCTCTTGCTGCTCTTCACCGTCCCTTGTGGCCCTACCTACAGGCACAACAGAACTGGGCATCCGTGCTGTCGCAGAGACAGAACATCTCGTGCGCTACGCCTCGGCAGAGCCTCTTTTTTTTGGAAAAGGCGAACGGTCGGATCCTTCTCCCACGAGGAATGCCCCAGCCCTGAAAGCTCTTGCTGCTCTTCACTGTCCCTTGGCACCCTACCTACAGGCACAACAGCACTGGGGATCTGTGCTTTCCCAGAGACGGAACATCTCACGGGGCTCAGTCTCGGCAAGCCTCTTTCTGAAAAGGCGAACGGTCGGATACTTGTCCCCCGAGGAAGGGCCCAGCCCTGAAAGCTCTTGCTGCTCTTCACCGTCCCTTGTGGCCCTACCTACAGGCACAACAGCACTGGGCATCCGTGCTTTCGCAGAGACGGAACATCTCGTGGCGCTACGCCTCGGCAGAGCCTCTTTTTTTTGGAAAAGGCGAACGGTCGGATCCTTCTCCCCCGAGGAAGGGCCCAGCCCTGAAAGCTCTTGCTGCTCTTCACCGCCCCTTGGCACCCTACCTACAGGCACAACAGCACTGGGGATCTGTGCTTTCCCAGAGACGGAACATCTCACGGGGCTCAGTCTCGGCAAGCCTCTTTCTGAAAAGGCAAACGGTCGGATCCTTCTCCCACGAGGAAGGGCCCAGCCCTGAAAGCTCTTGCTGCTCTTCACCGTCCCTTGGCACCCTACCTACAGGCACAACAGCACTGGGGATCTGTGCTTTCCCAGAGACGGAATATCTCACGGCGCTCAGTCTCGGCAAGCCTCTTTCTGAAAAGGCGAACGGTGCGATCCATCTCCCCCGAGGAAGGGCCCAGCCCTGAAAGCTCTTGCTGCTCTTCACCGTCCCTTGGCACCCTACCTACAGGCACAACAGCACTGGGGATCTGTGCTTTCCCAGAGACGGAATATCTCACGGCACTCAGTCTCGGCAAGCCTCTTTCTGAAAAGGCGAACGGTCGGATACTTGTCCCACGAGGAAGGGCCCAGCCCTGAAAGCTCTTGCTGCTCTTCACCGTCCCTTGTGGCCCTACCTACAGGCACATCAGCAGTGGGGATCTGTGCTTTCCCAGAGACGGAACATCTCACGGGGCTCAGTCTCAGCAAGCCTCTTTCTGAAAAGGCGAACGGTCGGATACTTGTCCCACGAGGAAGGGCCCAGCCCTGAAAGCTCTTGCTGCTTTCACCGTCCCTTGGCACCCTACCTACAGGCACAACAGCACTGGGGATCTGTGCTTTCCCAGAGACGGAACATCTCACGGGGCTCAGTCTCGGCAAGCCTCTTTCTGAAAAGGCGAACGGTCGGATACTTGTCCCACGAGGAAGGGCCCAGCCCTGAAAGCTCTTGCTGCTCTTCACCGCCCCTTGGCACCCTACCTACAGGCACAACAGCACTGGGGATCTGTGCTTTCCCAGAGACGGAATATCTCACGGCGCTCAGTCTCGGCAAGCCTCTTTCTGAAAAGACGAACGGTGCGATCCATCTCCCCCGAGGAAGGGCCCAGCCCTGAAAGCTCTTGCTGCTCTTCACCGTCCCTTGTGGCCCTACCTACAGGCACAACAGCAGTGGGGATCTGTGCTTTCCCAGAGACGGAACATCTCACGGGGCTCAGTCTCGGCAAGCCTCTTTCTGAAAAGGCGAACGGTCGGATACTTGTCCCCCGAGGAAGGGCCCAGCCCTGAAAGCTCTTGCTGCTCTTCACCGTCCCTTGTGGCCCTACCTACAGGCACAACAGAACTGGGCATCCGTGCTGTCGCAGAGACAGAACATCTCGTGCGCTACGCCTCGGCAGAGCCTCTTTTTTTTGGAAAAGGCGAACGGTCGGATCCTTCTCCCACGAGGAAGGGCCCAGCCCTGAAAGCTCTTGCTGCTCTTCACTGTCCCTTGGCACCCTACCTACAGGCACAACAGCACTGGGGATCTGTGCTTTCCCAGAGACGGAACATCTCACGGGGCTCAGTCTCGGCAAGCCTCTTTCTGAAAAGGCGAACGGTCGGATCCTTCTCCCACGAGGAAGGGCCCAGCCCTGAAAGCTCTTGCTGCTCTTCACCGTCCCTTGTGGCCCTACCTACAGGCACAACAGCACTGGGCATCCGTGCTTTCGCAGAGACGGAATATCTCGTGGCGCTACGCCTCGGCAGAGCCTCTTTTTTTTGGAAAAGGCGAACGGTCGGATCCTTCTCCCACGAGGAAGGGCCCAGCCCTGAAAGCTCTTGCTGCTCTTCACCGCCCCTTGGCACCCTACCTACAGGCACAACAGCACTGGGCATCTGTGCTTTCCCAGAGACGGAACATCTCACGGGGCTCAGTCTCGGCAAGCCTCTTTCTGAAAAGGCGAACGGTCGGATCCTTGTCCCACGAGGAAGGGCCCAGCCCTGAAAGCTCTTGCTGCTCTTCACCGTCCCTTGTGGCCCTACCTACAGGCACAACAGCACTGGGGATCTGTGCTTTCCCAGAGACGGAATATCTCACGGCGCTCAGTCTCGGCAAGCCTCTTTCTTAAAAGACGAACAGTGCGATCCATCTCCCCCGAGGAAGGGCCCAGCCCTGAAAGCTCTTGCTGCTCTTCACCGCCCCTTGGCACCCTACCTACAGGCACAACAGCACTGGGGATCTGTGCTTTCCCAGAGACGGAACATCTCACGGGCCTCAGTCTCGGCAAGCCTCTTTCTGAAAAGGCGAACGGTCGGATCCTTGTCCCACGAGGAAGGGCCCAGCCCTGAAAGCTCTTGCTGCTCTTCACCGTCCCTTGTGGCCCTACCTACAGGCACAACAGCACTGGGCATCCGTGCTTTCGCAGAGACGGAACATCTCGTGGCGCTACGCCTCGGCAGAGCCTCTTTTTTTTGGAAAAGGCGAACGGTCGGATCCTTCTCCCACGAGGAAGGGCCCAGCCCTGAAAGCTCTTGCTGCTCTTCACTGTCCCTTGGCACCCTACCTACAGGCACAACAGCACTGGGGATCTGTGCTTTCCCAGAGACGGAATATCTCACGGGGCTCAGTCTCGGCAAGCCTCTTTCTGAAAAGGCGAACGGTCGGATACTTGTCCCACGAGGAAGGGCCCAGCCCTGAAAGCTCTTGCTGCTCTTCACCGTCCCTTGGCACCCTACCTACAGGCACAACAGCACTGGGCATCCGTGCTTTCGCAGAGACGGAACATCTCGTGGCGCTACGCCTCAGCAAAGCCTCTTTTTTTTGGAAAAAGCGAACGGTCGGATACTTGACCCCGAGGAAGGGCCCAGCCCTGAAAGCTCTTGCTGCTCTTCACCGTCCCTTGGCACCCTACCTACAGGCACAACAGCACTGGGGATCTGTGCTTTCCCAGAGACGGAACATCTCACGGGGCTCAGTCTCGGCAAGCCTCTTTCTGAAAATGCGAACGGTCAGATACTTGTCCCACGAGGAAGGGCCCAGCCCTGAAAGCTCTTGCTGCTCTTCACCGTCCCTTGGCACCCTACCTACAGGCACAACAGCACTGGGCATCCGTGCTTTCGCAGAGACGGAACATCTCGTGGCGCTACGCCTCGGCAGAGCCTCTTTTTCTTGGAAAAGGCGAACGGTCGGATCCTTCTCCAACGACGAAGGGCCCAGCCCTGAAAGCTCTTGCTGCTCTTCACTGTCCCTTGGCACCCTACCTACAGGCACAACAGCACTGGGCATCTGTGCTTTCCCAGAGACGGAACATCTCACGGGGCTCAGTCTCGGCAAGCCTCTTTCTGAAAAGGCGAACGGTCGGATCCTTGTCCCACGAGGAAGGGCCCAGCCCTGAAAGCTCTTGCTGCTCTTCACCGCCCCTTGGCACCCTACCTACAGGCACAACAGCACTGGGGATCTGTGCTTTCCCAGAGACGGAACATCTCACGGGGCTCAGTCTCGGCAAGACTCTTTCTGAAAAGGCGAACGTTGCGATCCATCTCCCCCGAGGAAGGGCCCAGCCCTGAAAGCTCTTGCTGCTCTTCACCGTCCCTTGTGGCCCTACCTACAGGCACAACAGCACTGGGCATCCGTGCTGTCGCAGAGACGGAACATCTCGTGGCGCTACGCCTCGGCAGAGCCTCTTTTTTTTGGAAAAGGCGAACGGTCGGATCCTTCTCCCACGAGGAAGGGCCCAGCCCTGAAAGCTCTTGCTGCTCTTCACTGTCCCTTGGCACCCTACCTACAGGCACAACAGCAGTGGGGATCTGTGCTTTCCCAGAGACGGAACATCTCACGGGGCTCAGTCTCGGCAAGCCTCTTTCTGAAAAGGCGAACGGTCGGATCCTTGTCCCACGAGGAAGGGCCCAGCCCTGAAAGCTCTTGCTGCTCTTCACTGTCCCTTGGCACCCTACCTACAGGCACAACAGCACTGGGGATCTGTGCTTTCCCAGAGACGGAACATCTCACGGGGCTCAGTCTCAGCAAGCCTCTTTCTGAAAAGGCGAACGGTCGGATACTTGTCCCACGAGGAAGGGCCCAGCCCTGAAAGCTCTTGCTGCTTTCACCGTCCCTTGGCACCCTACCTACAGGCACAACAGCACTGGGGATCTGTGCTTTCCCAGAGACGGAACATCTCACGGGGCTCAGTCTCGGCAAGCCTCTTTCTGAAAAGGCGAACGGTCGGATACTTGTCCCACGAGGAAGGGCCCAGCCCTGAAAGCTCTTGCTGCTCTTCACCGCCCCTTGGCACCCTACCTACAGGCACAACAGCACTGGGGATCTGTGCTTTCCCAGAGACGGAATATCTCACGGCGCTCAGTCTCGGCAAGCCTCTTTCTGAAAAGACGAACGGTGCGATCCATCTCCCCCGAGGAAGGGCCCAGCCCTGAAAGCTCTTGCTGCTCTTCACCGTCCCTTGTGGCCCTACCTACAGGCACAACAGCAGTGGGGATCTGTGCTTTCCCAGAGACGGAACATCTCACGGGGCTCAGTCTCGGCAAGCCTCTTTCTGAAAAGGCGAACGGTCGTATACTTGTCCCACGAGGAAGGGCCCAGCCCTGAAAGCTCTTGCTGCTCTTCACCGTCCCTTGGCACTCTAAGTACAGGCACAACAGCACTGGGGATCTGTGCTTTCCCAGAGACGGAACATCTCACGGGCCTCAGTCTCGGCAAGCCTCTTTCTGAAAAGGCGAACGGTCGGATCCTTGTCCCACGAGGAAGGGCCCAGCCCTGAAAGCTCTTGCTGCTCTTCACCGTCCCTTGGCACCCTACCTACAGGCACAACAGCACTGGGCATCCGTGCTTTCGCAGAGACGGAATATCTCGTGGCGCTACGCCTCGGCAGAGCCTCTTTTTTTTGGAAAAGGCGAACGGTCGGATCCTTCTCCCACGAGGAAGGGCCCAGCCCTGAAAGCTCTTGCTGCTCTTCACCGCCCCTTGGCACCCTACCTACAGGCACAACAGCACTGGGCATCTGTGCTTTCCCAGAGACGGAACATCTCACGGGGCTCAGTCTCGGCAAGCCTCTTTCTGAAAGGCGAACGGTCGGATCCTTTACCCACGAGGAAGGGCCCAGCCCTGAAAGCTCTTGCTGCTCTTCACCGTCCCTTGGCACCCTACCTACAGGCACAACAGCACTGGGGATCTGTGCTTTCCCAGAGACGGAACATCTCACGGGGCTCAGTCTCGGCAAGCCTCTTTCTGAAAAGGCGAACGGTCGGATCCTTGTCCCACGAGGAAGGGCCCAGCCCTGAAAGCTCTTGCTGCTCTTCACCGCCCCTTGGCACCCTACCTACAGGCACAACAGCACTGGGGATCTGTGCTTTCCCAGAGACGGAACATCTCACGGGGCTCAGTCTCGGCAAGCCTCTTTGTGAAAAGGCGAACGGTCGGATCCTTCTCCCCCGAGGAAGGGCCCAGCCCTGAAAGCTCTTGCTGCTCTTCACCGCCCCTTGGCACCCTACCTACAGGCACAACAGCACTGGGGATCTGTGCTTTCCCAGAGACGGAACATCTCACGGGCCTCAGTCTCGGCAAGCCTCTTTCTGAAAAGGCGAACGGTCGGATCCTTCTCCCACGAGGAAGGGCCCAGCCCTGAAAGCTCTTGCTGCTCTTCACCGTCCCTTGTGGCCCTACCTACAGGCACAACAGCACTGGGCATCCGTGCTTTCGCAGAGACGGAACATCTCGTGGCGCTACGCCTCGGCAGAGCCTCTTTTTTTTGGAAAAGGCGAACGGTCGGATCCTTCTCCCACGAGGAAGGGCCCAGCCCTGAAAGCTCTTCCTGCTCTTCACTGTCCCTTGGCACCCTACCTACAGGCACAACAGCACTGGGGATCTGTGCTTTCCCAGAGACGGAATATCTCACGGGGCTCAGTCTCGGCAAGCCTCTTTCTGAAAAGGCGAACGGTCGGATACTTGTCCCACGAGGAAGGGCCCAGCCCTGAAAGCTCTTGCTGCTCTTCACCGTCCCTTGGCACCCTACCTACAGGCACAACAGCACTGGGCATCCGTGCTTTCGCAGAGACGGAACATCTCGTGGCGCTACGCCTCAGCAAAGCCTCTTTTTTTTGGAAAAAGCGAACGGTCGGATACTTGACCCCGAGGAAGGGCCCAGCCCTGAAAGCTCTTGCTGCTCTTCACCGTCCCTTGGCACCCTACCTACAGGCACAACAGCACTGGGGATCTGTGCTTTCCCAGAGACGGAACATCTCACGGGGCTCAGTCTCGGCAAGCCTCTTTCTGAAAATGCGAACGGTCAGATACTTGTCCCACGAGGAAGGGCCCAGCCCTGAAAGCTCTTGCTGCTCTTCACCGTCCCTTGTGGCCCTACCTACAGGCACAACAGCACTGGGCATCCGTGCTTTCGCAGAGACGGAACATCTCGTGGCGCTACGCCTCGGCAGAGCCTCTTTTTTTTGGAAAAGGCGAACGGTCGGATCCTTCTCCAACGACGAAGGGCCCAGCCCTGAAAGCTCTTGCTGCTCTTCACTGTCCCTTGGCACCCTACCTACAGGCACAACAGCACTGGGCATCTGTGCTTTCCCAGAGACGGAACATCTCACGGGGCTCAGTCTCGGCAAGCCTCTTTCTGAAAAGGCGAACGGTCGGATCCTTGTCCCACGAGGAAGGGCCCAGCCCTGAAAGCTCTTGCTGCTCTTCACCGCCCCTTGGCACCCTACCTACAGGCACAACAGCACTGGGGATCTGTGCTTTCCCAGAGACGGAACATCTCACGGGGCTCAGTCTCGGCAAGACTCTTTCTGAAAAGGCGAACGTTGCGATCCATCTCCCCCGAGGAAGGGCCCAGCCCTGAAAGCTCTTGCTGCTCTTCACCGTCCCTTGTGGCCCTACCTACAGGCACAACAGCACTGGGCATCCGTGCTGTCGCAGAGACGGAACATCTCGTGGCGCTACGCCTCGGCAGAGCCTCTTTTTTTTGGAAAAGGCGAACGGTCGGATCCTTCTCCCACGAGGAAGGGCCCAGCCCTGAAAGCTCTTGCTGCTCTTCACTGTCCCTTGGCACCCTACCTACAGGCACAACAGCACTGGGCATCTGTGCTTTCCCAGAGACGGAACATCTCACGGGGCTCAGTCTCGGCAAGCCTCTTTCTGAAAAGGCGAACGGTCGGATCCTTGTCCAACGAGGAAGGGCCCAGCCCTGAAAGCTCTTGCTGCTCTTCACCGTCCCTTGGCACCCTACCTACAGGCACAACAGCACTGGGGATCTGTGCTTTCCCAGAGACGGAACATCTCACGGGGCTCAGTCTCAGCAAGCCTCTTTCTGAAAAGGCGAACGGTCGGATACTTGTCCCACGAGGAAGGGCCCAGCCCTGAAAGCTCTTGCTGCTTTCACCGTCCCTTGGCACCCTACCTACAGGCACAACAGCACTGGGGATCTGTGCTTTCCCAGAGACGGAACATCTCACGGGGCTCAGTCTCGGCAAGCCTCTTTCTGAAAAGGCGAACGGTCGGATACTTCTCCCACGAGGAAGGGCCCAGCCCTGAAAGCTCTTGCTGCTCTTCACCGTCCCTTGTGGCCCTACCTACAGGCACAACAGCACTGGGGATCTGTGCTTTCCCAGAGACGGAACATCTCACGGGGCTCAGTCTCGGCAAGCCTCTTTCTGAAAAGGCGAACGGTCGGATACTTGTCCCCCGAGGAAGGGCCCAGCCCTGAAAGCTCTTGCTGCTCTTCACCGTACCTTGTGGCCCTACCTACAGGCACAACAGAACTGGGCATCCGTGCTGTCGCAGAGACGGAACATCTCGTGCGCTACGCCTCGGCAGAGCCTCTTTTTTTTGGAAAAGGCGAACGGTCGGATCCTTCTCCCACGAGGAAGGGCCCAGCCCTGAAAGCTCTTGCTGCTCTTCACTGTCCCTTGGCACCCTACCTACAGGCACAACAGCACTGGGCATCTGTGCTTTCCCAGAGACGGAACATCTCACGGGGCTCAGTCTCGGCAAGCCTCTTTCTGAAAAGGCGAACGGTCGGATCCTTCTCCCACGAGGAAGGGCCCAGCCCTGAAAGCTCTTGCTGCTCTTCACCGTCCCTTGGCACCCTACCTACAGGCACAACAGCACTGGGGATCTGTGCTTTCCCAGAGACGGAACATCTCACGGGGCTCAGTCTCAGCAAGCCTCTTTCTGAAAAGGCGAACGGTCGGATACTTGTCCCACGAGGAAGGGCCCAGCCCTGAAAGCTCTTGCTGCTTTCACCGTCCCTTGGCACCCTACCTACAGGCACAACAGCACTGGGGATCTGTGCTTTCCCAGAGACGGAACATCTCACGGGGCTCAGTCTCGGCAAGCCTCTTTCTGAAAAGGCGAACGGTCGGATACTTGTCCCACGAGGAAGGGCCCAGCCCTGAAAGCTCTTGCTGCTCTTCACCGCCCCTTGGCACCCTACCTACAGGCACAACAGCACTGGGGATCTGTGCTTTCCCAGAGACGGAATATCTCACGGCGCTCAGTCTCGGCAAGCCTCTTTCTGAAAAGACGAACGGTGCGATCCATCTCCCCCGAGGAAGGGCCCAGCCCTGAAAGCTCTTGCTGCTCTTCACCGTCCCTTGTGGCCCTACCTACAGGCACAACAGCAGTGGGGATCTGTGCTTTCCCAGAGACGGAACATCTCACGGGGCTCAGTCTCGGCAAGCCTCTTTCTGAAAAGGCGAACGGTCGGATACTTGTCCCCCGAGGAAGGGCCCAGCCCTGAAAGCTCTTGCTGCTCTTCACCGTCCCTTGTGGCCCTAACTACAGGCACAACAGAACTGGGCATCCGTGCTGTCGCAGAGACAGAACATCTCGTGCGCTACGCCTCGGCAGAGCCTCTTTTTTTTGGAAAAGGCGAACGGTCGGATCCTTCTCCCACGAGGAAGGGCCCAGCCCTGAAAGCTCTTGCTGCTCTTCACTGTCCCTTGGCACCCTACCTACAGGCACAACAGCACTGGGGATCTGTGCTTTCCCAGAGACGGAACATCTCACGGGGCTCAGTCTCGGCAAGCCTCTTTCTGAAAAGGCGAATGGTCGGATCCTTCTCCCCCGAGGAAGGGCCCAGCCCTGAAAGCTCTTGCTGCTCTTCACCGCCCCTTGGCACCCTACCTACAGGCACAACAGCACTGGGCATCCGTGCTTTCGCAGAGACGGAACATCTCGTGGCGCTACGCCTCGGCAGAGCCTCTTTTTTTTGGAAAAGGCGAACGGTCGGATCCTTCTCCCACGAGGAAGGGCCCAGCCCTGAAAGCTCTTGCTGCTCTTCACCGCCCCTTGGCACCCTACCTACAGGCACAACAGCACTGGGGATCTGTGCTTTCCCAGAGACGGAACATCTCACGGGGCTCAGTCTCGGCAAGCCTCTTTCTGAAAAGGCGAACGGTCGGATACTTGTCCCACGAGGAAGGGCCCAGCCCTGAAAGCTCTTGCTGCTCTTCACCGCCCCTTGGCACCCTACGTACAGGCACAACAGCACTGGGGATCTGTGCTTTCCCAGAGACGGAATATCTCACGGGGCTCAGTCTCGGCAAGCCTCTTTCTGAAAAGGCGAACGGTGCGATCCATCTCCCCCGAGGAAGGGCCCAGCCCTGAAAGCTCTTGCTGCTCTTCACCGTCCCTTGGCACCCTACCTACAGGCACAACAGCACTGGGGATCTGTGCTTTCCCAGAGACGGAATATCTCACGGCGCTCAGTCTCGGCAAGCCTCTTTCTGAAAAGGCGAACGGTCGGATACTTGTCCCACGAGGAAGGGCCCAGCCCTGAAAGCTCTTGCTGCTCTTCACCGCCCCTTGGCACCCTACGTACAGGCACAACAGCACTGGGGATCTGTGCTTTCCCAGAGACGGAATATCTCACGGGGCTCAGTCTCGGCAAGCCTCTTTCTGAAAAGGCGAACGGTGCGATCCATCTCCCCCGAGGAAGGGCCCAGCCCTGAAAGCTCTTGCTGCTCTTCACTGTCCCTTGGCACCCTACCTACAGGCACAACAGCACTGGGGATCTGTGCTTTCCCAGAGACGGAATATCTCACGGCGCTCAGTCTCGGCAAGCCTCTTTCTGAAAAGACGAACGGTGCGATCCATCTCCAACGAGGAAGGGCCCAGCCCTGAAAGCTCTTCCTGCTCTTCACTGTCCCTTGGCACCCTACCTACAGGCACAACAGCACTGGGGATCTGTGCTTTCCCAGAGACGGAATATCTCACGGCGCTCAGTCTCGGCAAGCCTCTTTCTGAAAAGGCGAACGGTCGGATACTTGTCCCCCGAGGAAGGGCCCAGCCCTGAAAGCTCTTGCTGCTCTTCACCGCCCCTTGGCACCCTACGTACAGGCACAACAGCACTGGGGATCTGTGCTTTCCCAGAGACGGAATATCTCACGGGGCTCAGTCTCGGCAAGCCTCTTTCTGAAAAGGCGAACGGTGCGATACATCTCCAACGAGGAAGGGCCCAGCCCTGAAAGCTCTTCCTGCTCTTCACTGTCCCTTGGCACCCTACCTACAGGCACAACAGCACTGGGGATCTGTGCTTTCCCAGAGACGGAACATCTCGTTGCGCTACGCCTCGGCAGAGCCTCTTTTTCCTGGAAAAGGCGAACGGTCGGATCCTTCTCCCCCGAGGAAGGGCCCAGCCCTGAAAGCTCTTGCTGCTCTTCACCGCCCCTTGGCACCCTACCTACAGGCACAACAGCACTGGGGATCTGTGCTTTCCCAGAGACGGAACATCTCACGGGGCTCAGTCTCGGCAAGCCTCTTTCTGAAAAGGCGAACGGTCGGATACTTCTCCCACGAGGAAGGGCCCAGCCCTGAAAGCTCTTGCTGCTCTTCACCGCCCCTTGGCACCCTACCTACAGGCACAACAGCAGTGGGGATCTGTGCTTTCCCAGAGACGGAACATCTCACGGGGCTCAGTCTCGGCAAGCCTCTTTGTGAAAAGGCGAACGGTCGGATCCTTCTCCCCCGAGGAAGGGCCCAGCCCTGAAAGCTCTTGCTGCTGTTCACCGCCCCTTGGCACCCTACCTACAGGCACAACAGCACTGGGGATCTGTGCTTTCCCAGAGACGGAATATCTCACGGCGCTCAGTCTCGGCAAGCCTCTTTCTGAAAAGACGAACGGTGCGATCCATCTCCCCCGAGGAAGGGCCCAGCCCTGAAAGCTCTTGCTGCTCTTCACCGTCCCTTGGCACCCTACCTACAGGCACAACAGCACTGGGGATCTGTGCTTTCCCAGAGACGGAACATCTCACGGGGCTCAGTCTCGGCAAGCCTCTTTTTGAAAAGGCGAACGGTCGGATCCTTCTCCCACGAGGAAGGGCCCACCCCTGAAAGCTCTTGCTGCTCTTCACCGCCCCTTGGCACCCTACCTACAGGCACAACAGCACTGGGGATCTGTGCTTTCCCAGAGACGGAACATCTCACGGGGCTCAGTCTCGGCAAGCCTCTTTGTGAAAAGGCGAACGGTCAGATAATTGTCCCCCGAGGAAGGGCCCAGCCCTGAAAGCTCTTGCTGATCTTCACCGCCCCTTGGCACCCTACCTACAGGCACAACAGCACTGGGGATCTGTGCTTTCCCAGAGACGGAACATCTCACGGGGCTCAGTCTCGGCAAGCCTCTTTCTGAAAAGGCGAACGGTCGGATACTTGTCCCACGAGGAAGGGCCCAGCCCTGAAAGCTCTTGCTGCTGTTCACCGTCCCTTGGCACCCTACCTACAGGCACAACAGCACTGGGGATCTGTGCTTTCCCAGAGACGGAATATCTCACGGCGCTCAGTCTCGGCAAGCCTCTTTCTGAAAAGGCGAACGGTGCGATCCATCTCCCCCGAGGAAGGGCCCAGCCCTGAAAGCTCTTGCTGCTCTTCACCGTCCCTTGGCACCCTACCTACAGGCACAACAGCACTGGGGATCTGTGCTTTCCCAGAGACGGAATATCTCACGGCGCTCACTCTCGGCAAGCCTCTTTCTGAAAAGACGAACGGTGCGATCCATCTCCCCCGAGGAAGGGCCCAGCCCTGAAAGCTCTTGCTGCTCTTCACCGCCCCTTGGCACCCTACCTACAGGCACAACAGCACTGGGGATCTGTGCTTTCCCAGAGACGGAACATCTCACGGCGCTCAGTCTCGGCAAGCCTCTTTTTCCTGGAAAAGGCGAACGGTGCGATCCATCTCCCCCGAGGAAGGGCCCAGCCCTGAAAGCTCTTGCTGCTCTTCACCGCCCCTTGGCACCCTACCTACAGGCACAACAGCACTGGGGATCTGTGCTTTCCCAGAGACGGAATATCTCACGGCACTCAGTCTCGGCAAGCCTCTTTCTGAAAAGGCGAACGGTCGGATACTTGTCCCCCGAGGAAGGGCCCAGCCCTGAAAGCTCTTGCTGCTCTTCACCGTCCCTTGTGGCCCTACCTACAGGCACATCAGCAGTGGGGATCTGTGCTTTCCCAGAGACGGAACATCTCACGGGGCTCAGTCTCAGCAAGCCTCTTTCTGAAAAGGCGAACGGTCGGATACTTGTCCCACGAGGAAGGGCCCAGCCCTGAAAGCTCTTGCTGCTCTTCACCGTCCCTTGTGGCCCTACCTACAGGCACAACAGCACTGGGCATCCGTGCTGTCGCAGAGACGGAACATCTCGTGGCGCTACGCCTCGGCAGAGCCTCTTTTTTTTGGAAAAGGCGAACGGTCGGATCCTTCTCCCCCGAGGAAGGGCCCAGCCCTGAAAGCTCTTGCTGCTCTTCACCGTCCCTTGGCACCCTACCTACAGGCACAACAGCAGTGGGGATCTGTGCTTTCCCAGAGACGGAACATCTCACGGGGCTCAGTCTCAGCAAGCCTCTTTCTGAAAAGGCGAACGGTCGGATACTTGTCCCACGAGGAAGGGCCCAGCCCTGAAAGCTCTTGCTGCTTTCACCGTCCCTTGGCACCCTACCTACAGGCACAACAGCACTGGGGATCTGTGCTTTCCCAGAGACGGAACATCTCACGGGGCTCAGTCTCGGCAAGCCTCTTTCTGAAAAGGCGAACGGTCGGATCCTTGTCCCACGAGGAAGGGCCCAGCCCTGAAAGCTCTTGCTGCTCTTCACCGCCCCTTGGCACCCTACCTACAGGCACAACAGCACTGGGGATCTGTGCTTTCCCAGAGACGGAATATCTCACGGCGCTCAGTCTCGGCAAGCCTCTTTCTGAAAAGACGAACGGTGCGATCCATCTCCCCCGAGGAAGGGCCCAGCCCTGAAAGCTCTTGCTGCTCTTCACCGTCCCTTGTGGCCCTACCTACAGGCACAACAGCAGTGGGGATCTGTGCTTTCCCAGAGACGGAACATCTCACGGGGCTCAGTCTCGGCAAGCCTCTTTCTGAAAAGGCGAACGGTCGGATACTTGTCCCCCGAGGAAGGGCCCAGCCCTGAAAGCTCTTGCTGCTCTTCACCGTCCCTTGTGGCCCTACCTACAGGCACAACAGAACTGGGCATCCGTGCTGTCGCAGAGACAGAACATCTCGTGCGCTACGCCTCGGCAGAGCCTCTTTTTTTTGGAAAAGGCGAACGGTCGGATCCTTCTCCCACGAGGAAGGGCCCAGCCCTGAAAGCTCTTGCTGCTCTTCACTGTCCCTTGGCACCCTACCTACAGGCACAACAGCACTGGGCATCTGTGCTTTCCCAGAGACGGAACATCTCACGGGGCTCAGTCTCGGCAAGCCTCTTTCTGAAAAGGCGAACGGTCGGATCCTTGTCCAACGAGGAAGGGCCCAGCCCTGAAAGCTCTTGCTGCTCTTCACCACCCCTTGGCACCCTACCTACAGGCACAACAGCACTGGGCATCCGTGCTTTCCCAGAGACGGAATATCTCACGGCGCTCAGTCTCGGCAGAGCCTCTTTTTTTTTGGAAAAGGCGAACGGTCGGATCCTTCTCCCACGAGGAAGGGCCCAGCCCTGAAAGCTCTTGCTGCTCTTCACCGCCCCTTGGCACCCTACCTACAGGCACAACAGCACTGGGGATCTGTGCTTTCCCAGAGACGGAACATCTCACGGGGCTCAGTCTTGGCAAGCCTCTTTCTGAAAAGGCGAACGGTCGGATCCTTGTCCCACGAGGAAGGGCCCAGCCCTGAAAGCTCTTGCTGCTCTTCACCGCCCCTTGGCACCCTACCTACAGGCACAACAGCACTGGGGATCTGTGCTTTCCCAGAGACGGAATATCTCACGGCGCTCAGTCTCGGCAAGCCTCTTTCTGAAAAGGCGAACGGTCGGATACTTGTCCCACGAGGAAGGGCCCAGCCCTGAAAGCTCTTGCTGCTCTTCACCGCCCCTTGGCACCCTACCTACAGGCACAACAGCACTGGGGATCTGTGCTTTCCCAGAGACGGAATATCTCACGGCGCTCAGTCTCGGCAAGCCTCTTTCTGAAAAGGCGAACGGTGCGATCCATCTCCCCCGAGGAAGGGCCCAGCCCTGAAAGCTCTTGCTGCTCTTCACCGTCCCTTGGCACCCTACCTACAGGCACAACAGCACTGGGGATCTGTGCTTTCCCAGAGACGGAATATCTCACGGGGCTCAGTCTCGGCAAGCCTCTTTCTGAAAAGACGAACGGTGCGATCCATCTCCAACGAGGAAGGGCCCAGCCCTGAAAGCTCTTCCTGCTCTTCACTGTCCCTTGGCACCCTACCTACAGGCACAACAGCACTGGGGATCTGTGCTTTCCCAGAGACGGAACATCTCGTGGCGCTACGCCTCGGCAGAGCCTCTTTTTCCTGGAAAAGGCGAACGGTCAGATCCTTCTCCCCCGAGGAAGGGCCCAGCCCTGAAAGCTCTTGCTGCTCTTCACCGCCCCTTGGCACCCTACCTACAGGCACAACAGCACTGGGGATCTGTGCTTTCCCAGAGACGGAACATCTCACGGGGCTCAGTCTCGGCAAGCCTCTTTCTGAAAAGGCGAACGGTCGGATACTTGTCCCACGAGGAAGGGCCCAGCCCTGAAAGCTCTTGCTGCTCTTCACCGCCCCTTGGCACCCTACCTACAGGCACAACAGCAGTGGGGATCTGTGCTTTCCCAGAGACGGAACATCTCACGGGGCTCAGTCTCGGCAAGCCTCTTTGTGAAAAGGCGAACGGTCGGATCCTTCTCCCCCGAGGAAGGGCCCAGCCCTGAAAGCTCTTGCTGCTGTTCACCGCCCCTTGGCACCCTACCTACAGGCACAACAGCACTGGGGATCTGTGCTTTCCCAGAGACGGAATATCTCACGGCGCTCAGTCTCGGCAAGCCTCTTTCTGAAAAGACGAACGGTGCGATCCATCTCCCCCGAGGAAGGGCCCAGCCCTGAAAGCTCTTGCTGCTCTTCACCGTCCCTTGGCACCCTACCTACAGGCACAACAGCACTGGGGATCTGTGCTTTCCCAGAGACGGAACATCTCACGGGGCTCAGTCTTGGCAAGCCTCTTTTTGAAAAGGCGAACGGTCGGATCCTTCTCCCACGAGGAAGGGCCCACCCCTGAAAGCTCTTGCTGCTCTTCACCGCCCCTTGGCACCCTACCTACAGGCACAACAGCAGTGGGGATCTGTGCTTTCCCAGAGACGGAACATCTCACGGGGCTCAGTCTCGGCAAGCCTCTTTGTGAAAAGGCGAACGGTCAGATAATTTTCCCACGAGGAAGGGCCCAGCCCTGAAAGCTCTTGCTGCTCTTCACCGCCCCTTGGCACCCTACCTACAGGCACAACAGCACTGGGGATCTGTGCTTTCCCAGAGACGGAACATCTCACGGGGCTCAGTCTCGGCAAGCCTCTTTCTGAAAAGGCGAACGGTCGGATACTTGTCCCACGAGGAAGGGCCCAGCCCTGAAAGCTCTTGCTGCTCTTCACCGTCCCTTGTGGCCCTACCTACAGGCACATCAGCAGTGGGGATCTGTGCTTTCCCAGAGACGGAACATCTCACGGGGCTCAGTCTCGGCAAGCCTCTTTCTGAAAAGGCGAACGGTCGGATCCTTCTCCCCCGAGGAAGGGCCCAGCCCTGAAAGCTCTTGCTGCTCTTCACCGTCCCTTGGCACCCTACCTACAGGCACAACAGCACTGGGGATCTGTGCTTTCCCAGAGACGGAACATCTCACGGGGCTCAGTGTCGGCATGCCTCTTTCTGAAAAGGCGAACGGTCGGATACTTGTCCCCCGAGGAAGGGCCCAGCACTGAAAGCTCTTGCTGCTCTTCACCGCCCCTTGGCACCCTACCTACAGGCACAACAGCACTGGGGATCTGTGCTTTCCCAGAGACGGAACATCTCACGGGGCTCAGTCTCGGCAAGCCTCTTTCTGAAAAGGCGAACGGTCGGATCCTTCTCCCCCGAGGAAGGGCCCAGCCCTGAAAGCTCTTGCTGCTGTTCACCGCCCCTTGGCACCCTACCTACAGGCACAACAGCACTGGGGATCTGTGCTTTCCCAGAGACGGAATATCTCACGGGGCTCAGTCTCGGCAAGCCTCTTTCTGAAAAGACGAACGGTGCGATCCATCTCCCCCGAGGAAGGGCCCAGCCCTGAAAGCTCTTGCTGCTCTTCACCGTCCCTTGGCACCCTACCTACAGGCACAACAGCACTGGGGATCTGTGCTTTCCCAGAGACGGAACATCTCACGGGGCTCAGTCTTGGCAAGCCTCTTTTTGAAAAGGCGAACGGTCGGATCCTTCTCCCACGAGGAAGGGCCCACCCCTGAAAGCTCTTGCTGCTCTTCACCGCCCCTTGGCACCCTACCTACAGGCACAACAGCACTGGGGATCTGTGCTTTCCCAGAGACGGAACATCTCACGGGGCTCAGTCTCGGCAAGCCTCTTTGTGAAAAGGCGAACGGTCGGATCCTTCTCCCCCGAGGAAGGGCCCAGCCCTGAAAGCTCTTGCTGCTCTTCACCGCCCCTTGGCACCCTACCTACAGGCACAACAGCACTGGGGATCTGTGCTTTCCCAGAGACGGAACATCTCACGGGGCTCAGTCTCGGCAAGCCTCTTTCTGAAAAGGCGAACGGTCGGATACTTCTCCCACGAGGAAGGGCCCAGCCCTGAAAGCTCTTGCTGCTCTTCACCGCCCCTTGGCACCCTACCTACAGGCACAACAGCACTGGGGATCTGTGCTTTCCCAGAGACGGAATATCTCACGGCGCTCAGTCTCGGCAAGCCTCTTTCTGAAAAGGCGAACAGTGCGATCCATCTCCCCCGAGGAAGGGCCCAGCCCTGAAAGCTCTTGCTGCTCTTCACCGTCCCTTGTGGCCCTACCTACAGGCACAACAGCACTGGGGATCTGTGCTTTCCCAGAGACGGAACATCTCACGGGGCTCAGTCTCGGCAAGCCTCTTTCTGAAAAGGCGAACTGTCGGATCCTTCTCCCACGAGGAAGGGCCCAGCCCTGAAAGCTCTTGCTGCTCTTCACCGTCCCTTGGCGCCCTACCTACAGGCACAACAGCACTGGGGATCTGTGCTTTCCCAGAGACGGAATATCTCACGGCGCTCAGTCTCGGCAAGCCTCTTTCTGAAAAGGCGAACGGTCGGATCCATCTCCCCCGAGGAAGGGCCCAGCCCTGAAAGCTCTTGCTGCTCTTCACCGCCCCTTGGCACCCTACCTACAGGCACAACAGCACTGGGGATCTGTGCTTTCCCAGAGACGGAACATCTCACGGGGCTCAGTCTCGGCAAGCCTCTTTCTGAAAAGGCGAACGGTCGGATCCTGCTTCCACGAGGAAGGGCCCAGCCCTGAAAGCTCTTGATGCTGATCACCGCCCCTTGGCACCCTACCTACAGGCACAACAGCACTGGGGATCTGTGCTTTCCCAGAGACGGAATATCTCACGGCGCTCAGTCTCGGCAAGCCTCTTTCTGAAAAGACGAACGGTGCGATCCATCTCCCCCGAGGAAGGGCCCAGCCCTGAAAGCTCTTGCTGCTCTTCACCGTCCCTTGGCACCCTACCTACAGGCACAACAGCACTGGGGATCTGTGCTTTCCCAGAGACGGAACATCTCACGGGGCTCAGTCTCGGCAAGCCTCTTTCTGAAAAGGCGAACGGTCGGATAATTGTCCCCCGAAGAAGGGCCCAGCCCTGAAAGCTCTTGCTGCTCTTCACCGCCCCTTGGCACCCTACCTACAGGCACAACAGCACTGGGGATCTGTGCTTTCCCAGAGACGGAACATCTCACGGGGCTCAGTCTCGGCAAGCCTCTTTGTGAAAAGTCGAACGGTCGGATACTTGTCCCACGAGCAAGGGCCCAGCCCTGAAAGCTCTTGCTGCTCTTCACCGCCCCTTGGCACCCTACCTACAGGCACAACAGCACTGGGGATCTGTGCTTTCCCAGAGACGGAACATCTCACGGGGCTCAGTCTCGGCAAGCCTCTTTCTGAAAAGGCGAACGGTCGGATACTTGTCCCACGAGGAAGGGCCCAGCCCAAGAGGAAGGGCCCAGCCCTGAAAGCTCTTGCTGCTCTTCACCGCCCCTTGGCACCCTACCTACAGGCACAACAGCACTGGGGATCTGTGCTTTCCCAGAGACGGAACATCTCACGGGGCTCAGTCTCGGCAAGCCTCTTTCTGAAAAGGCGAACGGTCGGATCCTTCTCCCACGAGGAAGGGCCCAGCCCTGAAAGCTCTTGCTGCTCTTCACCGCCCCTTGGCACCCTACCTACAGGCACAACAGCACTGGGGATCTGTGCTTTCCCAGAGACGGAACATCTCACGGGGCTCAGTCTCGGCAAGCCTCTTTCTGAAAAGGCGAACGGTCGGATCCTTCTCCCCCGAGGAAGGGCCCAGCCCTGAAAGCTCTTGCTGCTCTTCACCGTCCCTTGGCACCCTACCTACAGGCACAACAGCACTGGGGATCTGTGCTTTCCCAGAGACGGAACATCTCACGGCGCTCAGTCTCGGCAAGCCTCTTTCTGAAAAGGCGAACGGTCGGATCCATCTCCCCCGAGGAAGGGCCCAGCCCTGAAAGCTCTTGCTGCTCTTCACCGTCCCTTGGCACCCTACCTACAGGCACAACAGCACTGGGGATCTATGCTTTCGCAGAGACGGAACATCTCGTGGTGCTACGCCTCGGCAGAGCCTCTTTTTTTTGGAAAAGGCGAACGGTCGGATCCTTCTCCCACGAGGAAGGGCCCAGCCCTGAAAGCACTTGCTGCTCTTCACCGTCCCTTGGCACCCTACCTACAGGCACAACAGCACTGGGGATCTGTGCTTTCCCAGAGACGGAACATCTCACGGGGCTCAGTCTCGGCAAGCCTCTTTCTGAAAAGGCGAACGGTCGGATCCTTCTCCCACGAGGAAGGGCCCAGCCCTGAAAGCTCTTGCTGCTCTTCACTGTCCCTTGGCACCCTACCTACAGGCACAACAGCACTGGGGATCTGTGCTTTCCCAGAGACGGAACATCTCACGGGGCTCAGTCTCGGCAAGCCTCTTTCTGAAAAGGCGAACGGTGCGATCCTTCTCCCACGACGAAGGGCCCAGCCCTGAAAGCTCTTGCTGCTCTTCACCGCCCCTTGGCACCCTACCTACAGGCACAACAGCACTGGGGATCTGTGCTTTCCCAGAGACGGAACATCTCACGGGGCTCAGTCTCGGCAAGCCTCTTTCTGTAAATGCGAACGGTCGGATCCTTCTCCCCCGAGGAAGGGCCCAGCCCTGAAAGCTCTTGCTGCTCTTCACCGTCCCTTGGCACCCTACCTACAGGCACAACAGCACTGGGGATCTGTGCTTTCCCAGAGACGGAACATCTCACGGGGCTCAGTCTCGGCAAGCCTCTTTCTGAAAAGGCGAACGGTCGGATCCTGCTCCCACGAGGAAGGGCCCAGCCCTGAAAGCTCTTGCTGCTCTTCACCGTCCCTTGGCACCCTACCTACAGGCACAACAGCACTGGGGATCTGTGCTTTCCCAGAGACGGAATATCTCACGGCGCTCAGTCTCGGCAAGCCTCTTTCTGAAAAGACGAACGGTGCGATCCATCTCCCCCGAGGAAGGGCCCAGCCCTGAAAACTCTTGCTGCTCTTCACCGTCCCTTGGCACCCTACCTACAGGCACAACAGCACTGGGGATCTGTGCTTTCCCAGAGACGGAACATCTCACGGGGCTCAGTCTCGGCAAGCCTCTTTCTGAAAAGGCGAACGGTCGGATCCTTCTCCCACGAGGAAGGGCCCACCCCTGAAAGCTCTTGCTGCTCTTCACCGCCCCTTGGCACCCTACCTACAGGCACAACAGCACTGGGGATCTGTGCTTTCCCAGAGACGGAACATCTCACGGGGCTCAGTCTCGGCAAGCCTCTTTCTGAAAAGGCGAACGGTCGGATCCTTGTCCCACGAGGAAGGGCCCAGCCCTGAAAGCTCTTGCTGCTCTTCACCGTCCCTTGGCACCCTACCTACAGGCACAACAGCACTGGGGATCTGTGCTTTCCCAGAGACGGAATATCTCACGGCGCTCAGTCTCGGCAAGCCTCTTTCTGAAAAGACGAACGGTGCGATCCATCTCCCCCGAGGAAGGGCCCAGCCCTGAAAGCTCTTGCTGCTCTTCACCGTCCCTTGGCACCCTACCTACAGGCACAACAGCACTGGGGATCTGTGCTTTCCCAGAGACGGAACATCTCACGGGGCTCAGTCTCGGCAAGCCTCTTTCTGAAAAGGCGAACGGTCGGATCCTTCTCCCACGAGGAAGGGCCCACCCCTGAAAGCTCTTGCTGCTCTTCACCGTCCCTTGGCACCCTACCTACAGGCACAACAGCACTGGGGATCTGTGCTTTCCCAGAGACGGAACATCTCACGGGGCTCAGTCTCGGCAAGCCTCTTTCTGAAAAGGCGAACGGTCGGATACTTGTCCCACGAGGAAGGGCCCAGCCCTGAAAGCTCTTGCTGCTCTTCACTGTCCCTTGGCACCCTACCTACAGGCACAACAGCACTGGGGATCTGTGCTTTCCCAGAGACGGAACATCTCACGGGGCTCAGTCTCGGCAAGCCTCTTTCTGAAAAGGTGAACGGTCGGATCCTTCTCCCACGAGGAAGGGCCCAGCCCTGAAAGCTCTTGCTGCTCTTCACCGTCCCTTGGCACCCTACCTACAGGCACAACAGCACTGGGGATCTGTGCTTTCCCAGAGACGGAACATCTCACGGGGCTCAGTCTCGGCAAGCCTCTTTCTGAAAAGGCGAACGGTCGGATCCTGCTCCCACGAGGAAGGGCCCAGCCCTGAAAGCTCTTGCTGCTCTTCACCGCCCCTTGGCACCCTACCTACAGGCACAACAGCACTGGGGATCTGTGCTTTCCCAGAGACGGAACATCTCACGGCGCTCAGTCTCGGCAAGCCTCTTTCTGAAAATGCGAACGGTCGGATCCTTCTCCCCCGAGGAAGGGCCCAGCCCTGAAAGCTCTTGCTGCTCTTCACCGCCCCTTGGCACCCTACCTACAGGCACAACAGCACTGGGGATCTGTGCTTTCCCAGAGACGGAACATCTCACAGGGCTCAGTCTCGGCAAGCCTCTTTCTGAAAAGGCGAACGGTCGGATCCTGCTCCCAGGAGGAAGGGCCCAGCCCTGAAAGCTCTTGCTGCTGTTCACCGCCCCTTGGCACCCTACCTACAGGCACAACAGCACTGGGGATCTGTGCTTTCCCAGAGACGGAATATCTCACGGCGCTCAGTCTCGGCAAGCCTCTTTCTGAAAAGGCGAACGGTGCTATCCATCTCCCCCGAGGAAGGGCCCAGCCCTGAAAGCTCTTGCTGCTCTTCACCATCCCTTGGCACCCTACCTACAGGCACAACAGCACTGGGGATCTGTGCTTTCCCAGAGACGGAACATCTCACGGGGCTCAGTCTCGGCAAGCCTCTTTGTGAAAAGGCGAACGGTCGGATACTTGTCCCACGAGGAAGGGCCCAGCCCTGAAAGCTCTTGCTGCTCTTCACTGTCCCTTGGCACCCTACCTACAGGCACAACAGCACTGGGGATCTGTGCTTTCCCAGAGACGGAACATCTCACGGGGCTCAGTCTCGGCAAGCCTCTTTCTGAAAAGGCGAACGGTCGGATACTTGTCCCACGAGGAAGGGCCCAGCCCTGAAAGCTCTTGCTGCTCTTCACCGTCCCTTGGCACCCTACCTACAGGCACAACAGCACTGGGGATCTGTGCTTTCCCAGAGACGGAATATCTCACGGCGCTCAGTCTCGGCAAGCCTCTTTCTGAAAAGGCGAACGGTGCGATCCATCTCCCCCGAGGAAGGGCCCAGCCCTGAAAGCTCTTGCTGCTCTTCACCGCCCCTTGGCACCCTACCTACAGGCACAACAGCACTGGGGATCTGTGCTTTCCCAGAGACGGAACATCTCACGGGGCTCAGTCTCGGCAAGCCTCTTTCTGAAAAGGCGAACGGTCGGATCCTTCTCCCCCGAGGAAGGGCCCAGCCCTGAAAGCTCTTGCTGCTCTTCACCGCCCCTTGGCACCCTACCTACAGGCACAACAGCACTGGGGATCTGTGCTTTCCCAGAGACGGAACATCTCACGGCGCTCAGTCTCGGCAAGTCTCTTTCTGAAAAGGCGAACGGTCGGATCCTTCTCCCCCGAGGAAGGGCCCAGCCCTGAAAGCTCTTGCTGCTCTTCACCGCCCCTTGGCACCCTACCTACAGGCACAACAGCACTGGGGATCTGTGCTTTCCCAGAGACGGAATATCTCACGGCGCTCAGTCTCGGCAAGCCTCTTTCTGAAAAGGCGAACGGTCGGATCCTTCTCCCACGAGGAAGGGCCCAGCCCTGAAAGCTCTTGCTGCTCTTCACCGTCCCTTGTGGCCCTACCTACAGGCACAACAGCACTGGGGATCTGTGCTTTCCCAGAGACGGAACATCTCACGGGGCTCAGTCTCGGCAAGCCTCTTTCTGAAAAGGCGAACGGTCGGATCCATCTCCCCCGAGGAAGGGCCCAGCCCTGAAAGCTCTTGCTGCTCTTCACCGCCCCTTGGCACCCTACCTACAGGCACAACAGCACTGGGGATCTATGCTTTCGCAGAGACGGAACATCTCGTGGTGCTACGCCTCGGCAGAGCCTCTTTTTTTTGGAAAAGGCGAACGGTCGGATCCTTCTCCCACGAGGAAGGGCCCAGCCCTGAAAGCTCTTGCTGCTGTTCACCGCCCCTTGGCACCCTACCTACAGGCACAACAGCACTGGGGATCTGTGCTTTCCCAGAGACGGAATATCTCACGGGGCTCAGTCTCGGCAAGCCTCTTTCTGAAAAGACGAACGGTGCGATCCATCTCCCCCGAGGAAGGGCCCAGCCCTGAAAGCTCTTGCTGCTCTTCACCGCCCCTTGGCACCCTACCTACAGGCACAACAGCACTGGGGATCTGTGCTTTCCCAGAGACGGAACATCTCACGGGGCTCAGTCTCGGCAAGCCTCTTTCTGAAAAGGCGAACGGTCGGATCCTTCTCCCACGAGGAAGGGCCCAGCCCTGAAAGCTCTTGCTGCTCTTCACCGCCCCTTGGCACCCTACCTACAGGCACAACAGCACTGGGGATCTGTGCTTTCCCAGAGACGGAACATCTCACGGGGCTCAGTCTCGGCAAGCCTCTTTCTGAAAAGGCGAACGGTCGGATCCTTCTCCCACGAGGAAGGGCCCAGCCCTGAAAGCTCTTGCTGCTCTTCACTGTCCCTTGGCACCCTACCTACAGGCACAACAGCACTGGGGATCTGTGCTTTCCCAGAGACGGAACATCTCACGGGGCTCAGTCTCGGCAAGCCTCTTTCTGAAAAGGCGAACGGTCGGATACTTGTCCCACGAGGAAGGGCCCAGCCCTGAAAGCTCTTGCTGCTCTTCACCGCCCCTTGGCACCCTACCTACAGGCACAACAGCACTGGGGATCTGTGCTTTCCCAGAGACGGAACATCTCACGGCGCTCAGTCTCGGCAAGCCTCTTTCTGAAAAGGCGAACGGTCGGATCCTTCTCCCCCGAGGAAGGGCCCAGCCCTGAAAGCTCTTGCTGCTCTTCACCGTCCCTTGGCACCCTACCTACAGGCACAACAGCAGTGGGGATCTGTGCTTTCCCAGAGACGGAACATGTCACGGGGCTCAGTCTCGGCAAGCCTCTTTCTGAAAAGGCGAACGGTCGGATCCTTCTCCCACGACGAAGGGCCCAGCCCTGAAAGCTCTTGCTGCTCTTCACCGCCCCTTGGCACCCTACCTACAGGCACAACAGCACTGGGGATCTGTGCTTTCCCAGAGACGGAACATCTCACGGGGCTCAGTCTCGGCAAGCCTCTTTCTGAAAAGGCGAACGGTCGGATACTTGTCCCATGAGGAAGGGCCCAGCCCTGAAAGCTCTTGCTGCTCTTCACCGTCCCTTGGCACCCTACCTACAGGCACAACAGCACTGGGGATCTGTGCTTTCCCAGAGACGGAACATCTCACGGGGCTCAGTCTCGGCAAGCCTTTTTATGAAAAGGCGAACGGTCGGATACTTGTCCCACGAGGAAGGGCCCATCCCTGAAAGCTCTTGCTGCTCTTCACCGCCCCTTGGCACCCTACCTACAGGCACAACAGCACTGGGGATCTGTGCTTTCCCAGAGACGGAACATCTCACGGGGCTCAGTCTCGGCAAGCCTCTTTCTGAAAAGGCGAACGGTCGGATCCTTCTCCCACGAGGAAGGGCCCAGCCCTGAAAGCTCTTGCTGCTCTTCACCGCCCCTTGGCACCCTACCTACAGGCACAACAGCACTGGGGATCTGTGCTTTCCCAGAGACGGAATATCTCACGGCGCTCAGTCTCGGCAAGCCTCTTTCTGAAAAGGCGAACGGTGCGATCCATCTCCCCCGAGGAAGGGCCCAGCCCTGAAAGCTCTTGCTGCTCTTCACCGTCCCTTGGCACCCTACCTACAGGCACAACAGCACTGGGGATCTGTGCTTTCCCAGAGACGGAACATCTCACGGGGCTCAGTCTCGGCAAGCCTCTTTCTGAAAAGGCGAACGGTCGGATCCTTCTCCCACGAGGAAGGGCCCAGCCCTGAAAGCTCTTGCTGCTCTTCACCGTCCCTTGGCACCCTACCTACAGGCACAACAGCACTGGGGATCTATGCTTTCGCAGAGACGGAACATCTCGTGGTGCTACGCCTCGGCAGAGCCTCTTTTTTTTGGAAAAGGCGAACGGTCGGATCCTTCTCCCACGAGGAAGGGCCCAGCCCTGAAAGCTCTTGCTGCTCTTCACCGCCCCTTGGCACCCTACCTACAGGCACAACAGCACTGGGGATCTGTGCTTTCCCAGAGACGGAATATCTCACGGGGCTCAGTCTCGGCAAGCCTCTTTCTGAAAAGACGAACGGTGCGATCCATCTCCCACGAGGAAGGGCCCAGCCCTGAAAGCTCTTGCTGCTCTTCACCGCCCCTTGGCACCCTACCTACAGGCACAACAGCACTGGGGATCTGTGCTTTCCCAGAGACGGAACATCTCACGGGGCTCAGTCTCGGCAAGCCTCTTTCTGAAAAGGCGAACGGTCGGATCCTTCTCCCACGAGGAAGGGCCCAGCCCTGAAAGCTCTTGCTGCTCTTCACTGTCCCTTGGCACCCTACCTACAGGCACAACAGCAGTGGGGATCTGTGCTTTCCCAGAGACGGAACATCTCACGGGGCTCAGTCTCGGCAAGCCTCTTTCTGAAAAGGCGAACGGTCGGATCCTTTTCCCACGAGGAAGGGCCCAGCCCTGAAAGCTCTTGCTGCTCTTCACCGTCCCTTGTGGCCCTACCTACAGGCACAACAGCACTGGGGATCTGTGCTTTCCCAGAGACGGAACATCTCACGGGGCTCAGTCTCGGCAAGCCTCTTTCTGAAAAGGCGAACGGTAGGATCCTTCTCCCACGAGGAAGGGCCCACCCCTGAAAGCTCTTGCTGCTCTTCACCGTCCCTTGGCACCCTACCTACAGGCACAACAGCACTGGGGATCTGTGCTTTCCCAGAGACGGAACATCTCACGGGGCTCAGTCTCGGCAAGCCTCTTTCTGAAAAGGCGAACGGTCGGATCCTTCTCCCACGAGGAAGGGCCCAGTCCTGAAAGCTCTTGCTGCTCTTCACCGTCCCTTGGCACCCTACCTACAGGCACATCAGCACTGGGGATCTGTGCTTTCCCAGAGACGGAATATCTCACGGCGCTCAGTCTCGGCAAGCCTCTTTCTGAAAAGACAAACGGTGCGATCCATCTCCCCCGAGGAAGGGCCAAGCCCTGAAAGCTCTTGCTGCTCTTCACCGTCCCTTGTGGCCCTACCTACAGGCACAACAGCACTGGGGATCTGTGCTTTCCCAGAGACGGAACATCTCACGGGGCTCAGTCTCGGCAAGCCTCTTTCTGAAAAGGCGAACGGTCGGATACTTGTCCCACGAGGAAGGGCCCAGCCCTGAAAGCTCTTGCTGCTCTTCACCGCCCCTTGGCACCCTACCTACAGGCACAACAGCACTGGGGATCTGTGCTTTCCCAGAGACGGAATATCTCACGGCGCTCAGTCTCGGCAAGCCTCTTTCTGAAAAGGCGAACGGTGCGATCCATCTCCCCCGAGGAAGGGCCCAGCCCTGAAAGCTCGTGCTGCTCTTCACCGTCCCTTGGCACCCTACCTACAGGCACAACAGCAGTGGGGATCTGTGCTTTCCCAGAGACGGAACATCTCACGGGGCTCAGTCTCGGCAAGCCTCTTTCTGAAAAGGCGAACGGTCGGATCCTTCTCCCACGAGGAAGGGCCCAGCCCTGAAAGCTCTTGCTGCTCTTCACCGTCCCTTGGCACCCTACCTACAGGCACAACAGCACTGGGGATCTATGCTTTCGCAGAGACGGAACATCTCGTGGTGCTACGCCTCGGCAGAGCCTCTTTTTTTTGGAAAAGGCGAACGGTCGGATCCTTCTCCCCCGAGGAAGGGCCCAGCCCTGAAAGCTCTTGCTGCTGTTCACCGCCCCTTGGCACCCTACCTACAGGCACAACAGCACTGGGGATCTGTGCTTTCCCAGAGACTGAACATCTCACGGGGCTCAGTCTCGGCAAGCCTCTTTCTGAAAAGGCGAACGGTCGGATCCTTCTCCCACGAGGAAGGGCCCAGCCCTGAAAGCTCTTGCTGCTCTTCACCGTCCCTTGGCACCCTACCTACAGGCACAACAGCACTGGGGATCTGTGCTTTCCCAGAGACGGAACATCTCACGGCGCTCAGTCTCGGCAAGCCTCTTTCTGAAAAGACGAACGGTGCGATCCATCTCCCCCGAGGAAGGGCCCAGCCCTGAAAGCTCTTGCTGCTCTTCACCGCCCCTTGGCACCCTACCTACAGGCACAACAGCACTGGGGATCTGTGCTTTCCCAGAGACGGAACATCTCACGGGGCTCAGTCTCGGCAAGCCTCTTTCTGAAAAGGCGAACAGTCGGATCCTTCTCCCACGAGGAAGGGCCCAGCCCTGAAAGCTCTTGCTGCTCTTCACCGTCCCTTGGCACCCTACCTACAGGCACAACAGCACTGGGGATCTGTGCTTTCCCAGAGACGGAACATCTCACGGGGCTCAGTCTAGGCAAGCCTCTTTCTGAAAAGGCGAACGGTCGGATCCTTCTCCCACGAGGAAGGGCCCAGCCCTGAAAGCTCTTGCTGCTCTTCACCGTCCCTTGGCACCCTACCTACAGGCACAACAGCACTGGGGATCTGTGCTTTCCCAGAGACGGAACATCTCACGGGGCTCAGTCTCGGCAAGCCTCTTTCTGAAAAGACGAACGGTGCGATCCATCTCCCCCGAGGAAGGGCCCAGCCCTGAAAGCTCTTGCTGCTCTTCACTGTCCCTTGGCACCCTACCTACAGGCACAACAGCAGTGGGGATCTGTGCTTTCCCAGAGACGGAACATCTCACGGGGCTCAGTCTCGGCAAGCCTCTTTCTGAAAAGGCGAACGGTCGGATCCTTTTCCCACGAGGAAGGGCCCAGCCCTGAAAGCTCTTGCTGCTCTTCACCGTCCTTTGTGGCCCTACCTACAGGCACAACAGCACTGGGGATCTGTGCTTTCCCAGAGACGGAACATCTCACGGGGCTCAGTCTCGGCAAGCCTCTTTCTGAAAAGGCGAACGGTCGGATCCTTCTCCCACGAGGAAGGGCCCAGCCCTGAAAGCTCTTGCTGCTCTTCACCGTCCCTTGGCACCCTACCTACAGGCACAACAGCACTGGGGATCTGTGCTTTCCCAGAGACGGAACATCTCACGGGGCTCAGTCTCGGCAAGCCTCTTTCTGAAAAGGCGAACGGTCGGATCCTTCTCCCACGAGGAAGGGCCCAGCCCTGAAAGCTCTTGCTGCTCTTCACCGTCCCTTGGCACCCTACCTACAGGCACATCAGCACTGGGGATCTGTGCTTTCCCAGAGACGGAATATCTCACGGCGCTCAGTCTCGGCAAGCCTCTTTCTGAAAAGGCGAACGGTGCGATCCATCTCCCCCGAGGAAGGGCCCAGCCCTGAAAGCTCGTGCTGCTCTTCACCGTCCCTTGGCACCCTACCTACAGGCACAACAGCAGTGGGGATCTGTGCTTTCCCAGAGACGGAACATCTCACGGGGCTCAGTCTCGGCAAGCCTCTTTCTGAAAAGGCGAACGGTCGGATCCTTCTCCCACGAGGAAGGGCCCAGCCCTGAAAGCTCTTGCTGCTCTTCACCGTCCCTTGGCACCCTACCTACAGGCACAACAGCACTGGGGATCTATGCTTTCGCAGAGACGGAACATCTCGTGGTGCTACGCCTCGGCAGAGCCTCTTTTTTTTGGAAAAGGCGAACGGTCGGATCCTTCTGCCCCGAGGAAGGGCCCAGCCCTGAAAGCTCTTGCTGCTGTTCACCGCCCCTTGGCACCCTACCTACAGGCACAACAGCACTGGGGATCTGTGCTTTCCCAGAGACGGAATATCTCACGGCGCTCAGTCTCGGCAAGCCTCTTTCTGAAAAGGCGAACGGTGCGATCCATCTCCCCCGAGGAAGGGCCCAGCCCTGAAAGCTCGTGCTGCTCTTCACCGTCCCTTGGCACCCTACCTACAGGCACAACAGCAGTGGGGATCTGTGCTTTCCCAGAGACGGAACATCTCACGGGGCTCAGTCTCGGCAAGCCTCTTTCTGAAAAGGCGAACGGTCGGATCCTTCTCCCACGAGGAAGGGCCCAGCCCTGAAAGCTCTTGCTGCTCTTCACCGTCCCTTGGCACCCTACCTACAGGCACAACAGCACTGGGGATCTATGCTTTCGCAGAGACGGAACATCTCGTGGTGCTACGCCTCGGCAGAGCCTCTTTTTTTTGGAAAAGGCGAACGGTCGGATCCTTCTCCCCCGAGGAAGGGCCCAGCCCTGAAAGCTCTTGCTGCTGTTCACCGCCCCTTGGCACCCTACCTACAGGCACAACAGCACTGGGGATCTGTGCTTTCCCAGAGACGGAATATCTCACGGGGCTCAGTCTAGGCAAGCCTCTTTCTGAAAAGGCGAACGGTCGGATCCTTGTCCCACGAGGAAGGGCCCAGCCCTGAAAGCTCTTGCTGCTCTTCACCGTCCCTTGGCACCCTACCTACAGGCACAACAGCACTGGGGATCTGTGCTTTCCCAGAGACGGAACATCTCACGGCGCTCAGTCTTGGCAAGCCTCTTTCTGAAAAGACGAACGGTGCGATCCATCTCCCCCGAGGAAGGGCCCAGCCCTGAAAGCTCTTGCTGCTCTTCACCGCCCCTTGGCACCCTACCTACAGGCACAACAGCACTGGGGATCTGTGCTTTCCCAGAGACGGAACATCTCACGGGGCTCAGTCTCGGCAAGCCTCTTTCTGAAAAGGCGAACGGTCGGATACTTGTCCCACGAGGAAGGGCCCAGCCCTGAAAGCTCTTGCTGCTCTTCACCGTCCCTTGTGGCCCTACCTACAGGCACAACAGCAGTGGGGATCTGTGCTTTCCCAGAGACGGAACATCTCACGGGGCTCAGTCTCGGCAAGCCTCTTTCTGAAAAGACGAACGGTCGGATCCTTCTCCCCCGAGGAAGGGCCCAGCCCTGAAAGCTCTTGCTGCTCTTCACCGTCCCTTGGCACCCTACCTACAGGCACAACAGCACTGGGGATCTGTGCTTTCCCAGAGACGGAACATCTCACGGGGCTCAGTCTCGGCAAGCCTCTTTCTGAAATGGCGAACGGTCGGATCCTTCTCCCCCGAGGAAGGGCCCAGCCCTGAAAGCTCTTGCTGCTCTTCACCGTCCCTTGGCACCCTACCTACAGGCACAACAGCACTGGGGATCTATGCTTTCGCAGAGACGGAACATCTCGTGGTGCTACGCCTCGCAGAGCCTCTTTTTTTTGGAAAAGGCGAACGGTCGGATCCTTCTCCCCCGAGGAAGGGCCCAGCCCTGAAAGCTCTTGCTGCTGTTCACCGCCCCTTGGCACCCTACCTACAGGCACAACAGCACTGGGGATCTGTGCTTTCCCAGAGACGGAACATCTCACGGGGCTCAGTCTCGGCAAGCCTCTTTCTGAAAAGGCGAACGGTCGGATCCTTCTCCCACGAGGAAGGGCCCAGCCCTGAAAGCTCTTGCTGCTCTTCACCGTCCCTTGGCACCCTACCTACAGGCACATCAGCACTGGGGATCTGTGCTTTCCCAGAGACGGAATATCTAACGGCGCTCAGTCTCGGCAAGCCTCTTTCTGAAAAGACGAACGGTGCGATCCATCTCCCCCGAGGAAGGGCCCAGCCCTGAAAGCTCTTGCTGCTCTTCACCGCCCCTTGGCACCCTACCTACAGGCACAACAGCACTGGGGATCTGTGCTTTCCCAGAGACGGAACATCTCACGGCGCTCAGTCTCGGCAAGCCTCTTTCTGAAAAGGCGAACGGTGCGATCCATCTCCCCCGAGGAAGGGCCCAGCCCTGAAAGCTCTTGCTGCTCTTCACCGTCCCTTGTGGCCCTACCTACAGGCACAACAGCACTGGGGATCTGTGCTTTCCCAGAGACGGAACATCTCACGGGGCTCAGTCTCGGCAAGCCTCTTTCTGAAAAGGCGAACGGTAGGATCCTTCTCCCACGAGGAAGGGCCCAGCCCTGAAAGCTCTTGCTGCTCTTCACCGTCCCTTGGCACCCTACCTACAGGCACAACAGCACTGGGGATCTGTGCTTTCCCAGAGACGGAACATCTCATGGGGCTCAGTCTCGGCAAGCCTCTTTCTGAAAAGGCGAACGGTCGGATACTTGTCCCACGAGGAAGGGCCCAGCCCTGTAAGCTCTTGCTGCTGTTCACCGCCCCTTGGCACCCTACCTACAGGCACAACAGCAGTGGGGATCTGTGCTTTCCCAGAGACGGAATATCTCACGGCGCTCAGTCTCGGCAAGCCTCTTTCTGAAAAGACGAACGGTGCGATCCATCTCCCCCGAGGAAGGGCCCAGCCCTGAAAGCTCTTGCTGCTCTTCACTGTCCCTTGGCACCCTACCTACAGGCACAACAGCAGTGGGGATCTGTGCTTTCCCAGAGACGGAACATCTCACGGGGCTCAGTCTCGGCAAGCCTCTTTCTGAAAAGGCGAACGGTCGGATCCTTTTCCCACGAGGAAGGGCCCAGCCCTGAAAGCTCTTGCTGCTCTTCACCGTCCTTTGTGGCCCTACCTACAGGCACAACAGCACTGGGGATCTGTGCTTTCCCAGAGACGGAACATCTCACGGGGCTCAGTCTCGGCAAGCCTCTTTCTGAAAAGGCGAACGGTCGGATCCTTCTCCCACGAGGAAGGGCCCAGCCCTGAAAGCTCTTGCTGCTCTTCACCGTCCCTTGGCACCCTACCTACAGGCACAACAGCACTGGGGATCTGTGCTTTCCCAGAGACGGAACATCTCACGGGGCTCAGTCTCGGCAAGCCTCTTTCTGAAAAGGCGAACGGTCGGATCCTTCTCCCACGAGGAAGGGCCCAGCCCTGAAAGCTCTTGCTGCTCTTCACCGTCCCTTGGCACCCTACCTACAGGCACATCAGCACTGGGGATCTGTGCTTTCCCAGAGACGGAATATCTCACGGCGCTCAGTCTCGGCAAGCCTCTTTCTGAAAAGGCGAACGGTGCGATCCATCTCCCCCGAGGAAGGGCCCAGCCCTGAAAGCTCGTGCTGCTCTTCACCGTCCCTTGGCACCCTACCTACAGGCACAACAGCACTGGGGATCTGTGCTTTCCCAGAGACGGAACATCTCACGGGGCTCAGTCTCGGCAAGCCTCTTTCTGAAAAGGCGAACGGTCGGATCCTTCTCCCACGAGGAAGGGCCCAGCCCTGAAAGCTCTTGCTGCTCTTCACCGTCCCTTGGCACCCTACCTACAGGCACAACAGCACTGGGGATCTATGCTTTCGCAGAGACGGAACATCTCGTGGTGCTACGCCTCGGCAGAGCCTCTTTTTTTTGGAAAAGGCGAACGGTCGGATCCTTCTCCCCCGAGGAAGGGCCCAGCCCTGAAAGCTCTTGCTGCTGTTCACCGCCCCTTGGCACCCTACCTACAGGCACAACAGCACTGGGGATCTGTGCTTTCCCAGAGACGGAATATCTCACGGCGCTCAGTCTCGGCAAGCCTCTTTCTGAAAAGGCGAACGGTGCGATCCATCTCCCCCGAGGAAGGGCCCAGCCCTGAAAGCTCGTGCTGCTCTTCACCGTCCCTTGGCACCCTACCTACAGGCACAACAGCAGTGGGGATCTGTGCTTTCCCAGAGACGGAACATCTCACGGGGCTCAGTCTCGGCAAGCCTCTTTCTGAAAAGGCGAACGGTCGGATCCTTCTCCCACGAGGAAGGGCCCAGCCCTGAAAGCTCTTGCTGCTCTTCACCGTCCCTTGGCACCCTACCTACAGGCACAACAGCACTGGGGATCTATGCTTTCGCAGAGACGGAACATCTCGTGGTGCTACGCCTCGGCAGAGCCTCTTTTTTTTGGAAAAGGCGAACGGTCGGATCCTTCTCCCCCGAGGAAGGGCCCAGCCCTGAAAGCTCTTGCTGCTGTTCACCGCCCCTTGGCACCCTACCTACAGGCACAACAGCACTGGGGATCTGTGCTTTCCCAGAGACGGAATATCTCACGGGGCTCAGTCTAGGCAAGCATCTTTCTGAAAAGGTGAACGGTCGGATCCTTCTCCCACGAGGAAGGGCCCAGCCCTGAAAGCTCTTGCTGCTCTTCACCGTCCCTTGGCACCCTACCTACAGGCACAACAGCACTGGGGATCTGTGCTTTCCCAGAGACGGAACATCTCACGGGGCTCAGTCTCGGCAAGCCTCTTTCTGAAAAGACGAACGGTGCGATCCATCTCCCCCGAGGAAGGGCCCAGCCCTGAAAGCTCTTGCTGCTCTTCACCGCCCCTTGGCACCCTACCTACAGGCACAACAGCACTGGGGATCTGTGCTTTCCCAGAGACGGAACATCTCACGGGGCTCAGTCTCGGCAAGCCTCTTTCTGAAAAGGCGAACGGTCGGATACTTGTCCCACGAGGAAGGGCCCAGCCCTGAAAGCTCTTGCTGCTCTTCACCGTCCCTTGTGGCCCTACCTACAGGCACAACAGCACTGGGGATCTGTGCTTTCCCAGAGACGGAACATCTCACGGGGCTCAGTCTCGGCAAGCCTCTTTCTGAAAAGACGAACGGTCGGATCCTTCTCCCCCGAGGAAGGGCCCAGCCCTGAAAGCTCTTGCTGCTCTTCACCGTCCCTTGGCACCCTACCTACAGGCACAACAGCACTGGGGATCTGTGCTTTCCCAGAGACGGAACATCTCACGGGGCTCAGTCTCGGCAAGCCTCTTTCTGAAATGGCGAACGGTCGGATCCTTCTCCCCCGAGGAAGGGCCCAGCCCTGAAAGCTCTTGCTGCTCTTCACCGTCCCTTGGCACCCTACCTACAGGCACAACAGCACTGGGGATCTATGCTTTCGCAGAGACGGAACATCTCGTGGTGCTACGCCTCGCAGAGCCTCTTTTTTTTGGAAAAGGCGAACGGTCGGATCCTTCTCCCCCGAGGAAGGGCCCAGCCCTGAAAGCTCTTGCTGCTGTTCACCGCCCCTTGGCACCCTACCTACAGGCACAACAGCACTGGGGATCTGTGCTTTCCCAGAGACGGAACATCTCACGGGGCTCAGTCTCGGCAAGCCTCTTTCTGAAAAGGCGAACGGTCGGATCCTTCTCCCACGAGGAAGGGCCCAGCCCTGAAAGCTCTTGCTGCTCTTCACCGTCCCTTGGCACCCTACCTACAGGCACATCAGCACTGGGGATCTGTGCTTTCCCAGAGACGGAATATCTAACGGCGCTCAGTCTCGGCAAGCCTCTTTCTGAAAAGACGAACGGTGCGATCCATCTCCCCCGAGGAAGGGCCCAGCCCTGAAAGCTCTTGCTGCTCTTCACCGCCCCTTGGCACCCTACCTACAGGCACAACAGCACTGGGGATCTGTGCTTTCCCAGAGACGGAACATCTCACGGGGCTCAGTCTCGGCAAGCCTCTTTCTGAAAAGGCGAACGGTCGGATACTTGTCCCACGAGGAAGGGCCCAGCCCTGAAAGCTCTTGCTGCTCTTCACCGTCCCTTGGCACCCTACCTACAGGCACAACAGCACTGGGGATCTGTGCTTTCCCAGAGACGGAACATCTCACGGGGCTCAGTCTAGGCAAGCCTCTTTCTGAAAAGGCGAACGGTCGGATACTTGTCCCACGAGGAAGGGCCCAGCCCTGAAAGCTCTTGCTGCTCTTCACCGTCCCTTGGCACCCTACCTACAGGCACAACAGCACTGGGGATCTGTGCTTTCCCAGAGACGGAACATCTCACGGGGCTCAGTCTCGGCAAGCCTCTTTCTGAAAAGGCGAACGGTCGGATCCTTCTCCCACGAGGAAGGGCCCAGCCCTGAAAGCTCTTGCTGCTCTTCACCGTCCCTTGGCACCCTACCTACAGGCACAACAGCACTGGGGATCTATGCTTTCGCAGAGACGGAACATCTCGTGGTGCTACGCCTCGGCAGAGCCTCTTTTTTTTGGAAAAGGCGAACGGTCGGATCCTTCTCCCACGAGGAAGGGCCCAGCCCTGAAAGCTCTTGCTGCTCTTCACCGTCCCTTGGCACCCTACCTACAGGCACAACAGCACTGGGGATCTGTGCTTTACCAGAGACGGAATATCTCACGGCGCTCAGTCTCGGCAAGCCTCTTTCTGAAAAGGCGAACGGTGCGATCCATCTCCCCCGAGGAAGGGCCCAGCCCTGAAAGCTCTTGCTGCTCTTCACCGTCCCTTGTGGCCCTACCTACAGGCACAACAGCACTGGGGATCTGTGCTTTCCCAGAGACGGAACATCTCACGGGGCTCAGTCTCGGCAAGCCTCTTTCTGAAAAGGCGAACGGTCGGATCCTTCTCCCACGACGAAGGGCCCAGCCCTGAAAGCTCTTGCTGCTCTTCACCGTCCCTTGGCACCCTACCTACAGGCACAACAGCACTGGGGATCTGTGCTTTCCCAGAGACGGAACATCTCACGGGGCTCAGTCTCGGCAAGCCTCTTTCTGAAAAGGCGAACGGTCGGATACTTGTCCCACGAGGAAGGGCCCAGCCCTGTAAGCTCTTGCTGCTGTTCACCGCCCCTTGGCACCCTACCTACAGGCACAACAGCACTGGGGATCTGTGCTTTCCCAGAGACGGAACATCTCACGGGGCTCAGTCTCGGCAAGCCTCTTTCTGAAAAGGTGAACGGTCGGATACTTGTCCCACGAGGAAGGGCCCAGCCCTGAAAGCTCTTGCTGCTCTTCACCGTCCCTTGGCACCCTACCTACAGGCACAACAGCACTGGGGATCTGTGCTTTCCCAGAGACGGAACATCTCACGGGGCTCAGTCTCGGCAAGCCTCTTTCTGAAAAGGCGAACGGTCGGATACTTGTCCCACGAGGAAGGGCCCAGCCCTGAAAGCTCTTGCTGCTCTTCACCGCCCCTTGGCACCCTACCTACAGGCACAACAGCACTGGGGATCTGTGCTTTCCCAGAGACGGAACATCTCACGGCGCTCAGTCTCGGCAAGCCTCTTTCTGAAAAGGCGAACGGTCGGATACTTGTCCCATGAGGAAGGGCCCAGCCCTGAAAGCTCTTGCTGCTCTTCACCGTCCCTTGGCACCCTACCTACAGGCACAACAGCACTGGGGATCTGTGCTTTCCCAGAGACGGAACATCTCACGGGGCTCAGTCTCGGCAAGCCTTTTTATGAAAAGGCGAACGGTCGGATACTTGTCCCACGAGGAAGGGCCCATCCCTGAAAGCTCTTGCTGCTCTTCACCGCCCCTTGGCACCCTACCTACAGGCACAACAGCACTGGGGATCTGTGCTTTCCCAGAGACGGAACATCTCACGGGGCTCAGTCTCGGCAAGCCTCTTTCTGAAAAGGCGAACGGTCGGATCCTTCTCCCACGAGGAAGGGCCCAGCCCTGAAAGCTCTTGCTGCTCTTCACCGCCCCTTGGCACCCTACCTACAGGCACAACAGCACTGGGGATCTGTGCTTTCCCAGAGACGGAATATCTCACGGCGCTCAGTCTCGGCAAGCCTCTTTCTGAAAAGGCGAACGGTGCGATCCATCTCCCCCGAGGAAGGGCCCAGCCCTGAAAGCTCTTGCTGCTCTTCACCGTCCCTTGGCACCCTACCTACAGGCACAACAGCACTGGGGATCTGTGCTTTCCCAGAGACGGAACATCTCACGGGGCTCAGTCTCGGCAAGCCTCTTTCTGAAAAGGCGAACGGTCGGATCCTTCTCCCACGAGGAAGGGCCCAGCCCTGAAAGCTCTTGCTGCTCTTCACCGTCCCTTGGCACCCTACCTACAGGCACAACAGCACTGGGGATCTATGCTTTCGCAGAGACGGAACATCTCGTGGTGCTACGCCTCGGCAGAGCCTCTTTTTTTTGGAAAAGGCGAACGGTCGGATCCTTCTCCCCCGAGGAAGGGCCCAGCCCTGAAAGCTCTTGCTGCTGTTCACCGCCCCTTGGCACCCTACCTACAGGCACAACAGCAGTGGGGATCTGTGCTTTCCCAGAGACGGAACATCTCACGGGGCTCAGTCTCGGCAAGCCTCTTTCTGAAAAGGCGAACGGTCGGATCCTTGTCCCACGAGGAAGGGCCCAGCCCTGAAAGCTCTTGCTGCTCTTCACCGTCCCTTGGCACCCTACCTACAGGCACAACAGCACTGGGGATCTATGTTTTCGCAGAGACGGAACATCTCGTGGTGCTACGCCTCGGCAGAGCCTCTTTTTTTTGGAAAAGGCGAACGGTCGGATCCTTCTCCCACGAGGAAGGGCCCAGCCCTGAAAGCTCTTGCTGCTCTTCACCGTCCCTTGGCACCCTACCTACAGGCACAACAGCACTGGGGATCTGTGCTTTCCCAGAGACGGAATATCTCACGGCGCTCAGTCTCGGCAAGCCTCTTTCTGAAAAGGCGAACGGTGCGATCCATCTCCCCCGAGGAAGGGCCCAGCCCTGAAAGCTCTTGCTGCTCTTCACCGTCCCTTGTGGCCCTACCTACAGGCACAACAGCACTGGGGATCTGTGCTTTCCCAGAGACGGAACATCTCACGGGGCTCAGTCTCGGCAAGCCTCTTTCTGAAAAGGCGAACGGTAGGATCCTTCTCCCACGAGGAAGGGCCCAGCCCTGAAAGCTCTTGCTGCTCTTCACCGTCCCTTGGCACCCTACCTACAGGCACAACAGCACTGGGGATCTGTGCTTTCCCAGAGACGGAACATCTCACGGGGCTCAGTCTCGGCAAGCCTCTTTCTGAAAAGGCGAACGGTCGGATACTTGTCCCACGAGGAAGGGCCCAGCCCTGTAAGCTCTTGCTGCTGTTCACCGCCCCTTGGCACCCTACCTACAGGCACAACAGCAGTGGGGATCTGTGCTTTCCCAGAGACGGAATATCTCACGGCGCTCAGTCTCGGCAAGCCTCTTTCTGAAAAGACGAACGGTGCGATCCATCTCCCCCGAGGAAGGGCCCAGCCCTGAAAGCTCTTGCTGCTCTTCACTGTCCCTTGGCACCCTACCTACAGGCACAACAGCAGTGGGGATCTGTGCTTTCCCAGAGACGGAACATCTCACGGGGCTCAGTCTCGGCAAGCCTCTTTCTGAAAAGGCGAACGGTCGGATCCTTTTCCCACGAGGAAGGGCCCAGCCCTGAAAGCTCTTGCTGCTCTTCACCGTCCTTTGTGGCCCTACCTACAGGCACAACAGCACTGGGGATCTGTGCTTTCCCAGAGACGGAACATCTCACGGGGCTCAGTCTCGGCAAGCCTCTTTCTGAAAAGGCGAACGGTCGGATCCTTCTCCCACGAGGAAGGGCCCAGCCCTGAAAGCTCTTGCTGCTCTTCACCGTCCCTTGGCACCCTACCTACAGGCACAACAGCACTGGGGATCTGTGCTTTCCCAGAGACGGAACATCTCACGGGGCTCAGTCTCGGCAAGCCTCTTTCTGAAAAGGCGAACGGTCGGATCCTTCTCCCACGAGGAAGGGCCCAGCCCTGAAAGCTCTTGCTGCTCTTCACCGTCCCTTGGCACCCTACCTACAGGCACATCAGCACTGGGGATCTGTGCTTTCCCAGAGACGGAATATCTCACGGCGCTCAGTCTCGGCAAGCCTCTTTCTGAAAAGGCGAACGGTGCGATCCATCTCCCCCGAGGAAGGGCCCAGCCCTGAAAGCTCGTGCTGCTCTTCACCGTCCCTTGGCACCCTACCTACAGGCACAACAGCAGTGGGGATCTGTGCTTTCCCAGAGACGGAACATCTCACGGGGCTCAGTCTCGGCAAGCCTCTTTCTGAAAAGGCGAACGGTCGGATCCTTCTCCCACGAGGAAGGGCCCAGCCCTGAAAGCTCTTGCTGCTCTTCACCGTCCCTTGGCACCCTACCTACAGGCACAACAGCACTGGGGATCTATGCTTTCGCAGAGACGGAACATCTCGTGGTGCTACGCCTCGGCAGAGCCTCTTTTTTTTGGAAAAGGCGAACGGTCGGATCCTTCTCCCCCGAGGAAGGGCCCAGCCCTGAAAGCTCTTGCTGCTGTTCACCGCCCCTTGGCACCCTACCTACAGGCACAACAGCACTGGGGATCTGTGCTTTCCCAGAGACGGAATATCTCACGGCGCTCAGTCTCGGCAAGCCTCTTTCTGAAAAGGCGAACGGTGCGATCCATCTCCCCCGAGGAAGGGCCCAGCCCTGAAAGCTCGTGCTGCTCTTCACCGTCCCTTGGCACCCTACCTACAGGCACAACAGCAGTGGGGATCTGTGCTTTCCCAGAGACGGAACATCTCACGGGGCTCAGTCTCGGCAAGCCTCTTTCTGAAAAGGCGAACGGTCGGATCCTTCTCCCACGAGGAAGGGCCCAGCCCTGAAAGCTCTTGCTGCTCTTCACCGTCCCTTGGCACCCTACCTACAGGCACAACAGCACTGGGGATCTATGCTTTCGCAGAGACGAAACATCTCGTGGTGCTACGCCTCGGCAGAGCCTCTTTTTTTTGGAAAAGGCGAACGGTCGGATCCTTCTCCCCCGAGGAAGGGCCCAGCCCTGAAAGCTCTTGCTGCTGTTCACCGCCCCTTGGCACCCTACCTACAGGCACAACAGCACTGGGGATCTGTGCTTTCCCAGAGACGGAATATCTCACGGGGCTCAGTCTAGGCAAGCATCTTTCTGAAAAGGTGAACGGTCGGATCCTTCTCCCACGAGGAAGGGCCCAGCCCTGAAAGCTCTTGCTGCTCTTCACCGTCCCTTGGCACCCTACCTACAGGCACAACAGCACTGGGGATCTGTGCTTTCCCAGAGACGGAACATCTCACGGGGCTCAGTCTCGGCAAGCCTCTTTCTGAAAAGACGAACGGTGCGATCCATCTCCCCCGAGGAAGGGCCCAGCCCTGAAAGCTCTTGCTGCTCTTCACCGCCCCTTGGCACCCTACCTACAGGCACAACAGCACTGGGGATCTGTGCTTTCCCAGAGACGGAACATCTCACGGGGCTCAGTCTCGGCAAGCCTCTTTCTGAAAAGGCGAACGGTCGGATACTTGTCCCACGAGGAAGGGCCCAGCCCTGAAAGCTCTTGCTGCTCTTCACCGTCCCTTGTGGCCCTACCTACAGGCACAACAGCACTGGGGATCTGTGCTTTCCCAGAGACGGAACATCTCACGGGGCTCAGTCTCGGCAAGCCTCTTTCTGAAAAGACGAACGGTCGGATCCTTCTCCCCCGAGGAAGGGCCCAGCCCTGAAAGCTCTTGCTGCTCTTCACCGTCCCTTGGCACCCTACCTACAGGCACAACAGCACTGGGGATCTGTGCTTTCCCAGAGACGGAACATCTCACGGGGCTCAGTCTCGGCAAGCCTCTTTCTGAAATGGCGAACGGTCGGATCCTTCTCCCCCGAGGAAGGGCCCAGCCCTGAAAGCTCTTGCTGCTCTTCACCGTCCCTTGGCACCCTACCTACAGGCACAACAGCACTGGGGATCTATGCTTTCGCAGAGACGGAACATCTCGTGGTGCTACGCCTCGCAGAGCCTCTTTTTTTTGGAAAAGGCGAACGGTCGGATCCTTCTCCCCCGAGGAAGGGCCCAGCCCTGAAAGCTCTTGCTGCTGTTCACCGCCCCTTGGCACCCTACCTACAGGCACAACAGCACTGGGGATCTGTGCTTTCCCAGAGACGGAACATCTCACGGGGCTCAGTCTCGGCAAGCCTCTTTCTGAAAAGGCGAACGGTCGGATCCTTCTCCCACGAGGAAGGGCCCAGCCCTGAAAGCTCTTGCTGCTCTTCACCGTCCCTTGGCACCCTACCTACAGGCACATCAGCACTGGGGATCTGTGCTTTCCCAGAGACGGAATATCTAACGGCGCTCAGTCTCGGCAAGCCTCTTTCTGAAAAGACGAACGGTGCGATCCATCTCCCCCGAGGAAGGGCCCAGCCCTGAAAGCTCTTGCTGCTCTTCACCGCCCCTTGGCACCCTACCTACAGGCACAACAGCACTGGGGATCTGTGCTTTCCCAGAGACGGAACATCTCACGGGGCTCAGTCTCGGCAAGCCTCTTTCTGAAAAGGCGAACGGTCGGATACTTGTCCCACGAGGAAGGGCCCAGCCCTGAAAGCTCTTGCTGCTCTTCACCGTCCCTTGGCACCCTACCTACAGGCACAACAGCACTGGGGATCTGTGCTTTCCCAGAGACGGAACATCTCACGGGGCTCAGTCTAGGCAAGCCTCTTTCTGAAAAGGCGAACGGTCGGATACTTGTCCCACGAGGAAGGGCCCAGCCCTGAAAGCTCTTGCTGCTCTTCACCGTCCCTTGGCACCCTACCTACAGGCACAACAGCACTGGGGATCTGTGCTTTCCCAGAGACGGAACATCTCACGGGGCTCAGTCTCGGCAAGCCTCTTTCTGAAAAGGCGAACGGTCGGATCCTTGTCCCACGAGGAAGGGCCCAGCCCTGAAAGCTCTTGCTGCTCTTCACCGTCCCTTGGCACCCTACCTACAGGCACAACAGCACTGGGGATCTATGCTTTCGCAGAGACGGAACATCTCGTGGTGCTACGCCTCGGCAGAGCCTCTTTTTTTTGGAAAAGGCGAACGGTCGGATCCTTCTCCCACGAGGAAGGGCCCAGCCCTGAAAGCTCTTGCTGCTCTTCACCGTCCCTTGGCACCCTACCTACAGGCACAACAGCACTGGGGATCTGTGCTTTACCAGAGACGGAATATCTCACGGCGCTCAGTCTCGGCAAGCCTCTTTCTGAAAAGGCGAACGGTGCGATCCATCTAACCCGAGGAAGGGCCCAGCCCTGAAAGCTCTTGCTGCTCTTCACCGTCCCTTGTGGCCCTACCTACAGGCACAACAGCACTGGGGATCTGTGCTTTCCCAGAGACGGAACATCTCACGGGGCTCAGTCTCGGCAAGCCTCTTTCTGAAAAGGCGAACGGTAGGATCCTTCTCCCACGAGGAAGGGCCCACCCCTGAAAGCTCTTGCTGCTCTTCACCGTCCCTTGGCACCCTACCTACAGGCACAACAGCACTGGGGATCTGTGCTTTCCCAGAGACGGAACATCTCACGGGGCTCAGTCTCGGCAAGCCTCTTTCTGAAAAGGCGAACGGTCGGATACTTGTCCCACGAGGAAGGGCCCAGCCCTGTAAGCTCTTGCTGCTGTTCACCGCCCCTTGGCACCCTACCTACAGGCACAACAGCACTGGGGATCTGTGCTTTCCCAGAGACGGAACATCTCACGGGGCTCAGTCTCGGCAAGCCTCTTTCTGAAAAGGCGAACGGTCGGATACTTGTCCCACGAGGAAGGGCCCAGCCCTGAAAGCTCTTGCTGCTCTTCACCGTCCCTTGGCACCCTACCTACAGGCACAACAGCACTGGGGATCTGTGCTTTCCCAGAGACGGAACATCTCACGGGGCTCAGTCTCGGCAAGCCTCTTTCTGAAAAGGCGAACGGTCGGATACTTGTCCCACGAGGAAGGGCCCAGCCCTGAAAGCTCTTGCTGCTCTTCACCGCCCCTTGGCACCCTACCTACAGGCACAACAGCACTGGGGATCTGTGCTTTCCCAGAGACGGAACATCTCACGGCGCTCAGTCTCGGCAAGCCTCTTTCTGAAAAGGCGAACGGTCGGATACTTGTCCCATGAGGAAGGGCCCAGCCCTGAAAGCTCTTGCTGCTCTTCACCGTCCCTTGGCACCCTACCTACAGGCACAACAGCACTGGGGATCTGTGCTTTCCCAGAGACGGAACATCTCACGGGGCTCAGTCTCGGCAAGCCTTTTTATGAAAAGGCGAACGGTCGGATACTTGTCCCACGAGGAAGGGCCCATCCCTGAAAGCTCTTGCTGCTCTTCACCGCCCCTTGGCACCCTACCTACAGGCACAACAGCACTGGGGATCTGTGCTTTCCCAGAGACGGAACATCTCACGGGGCTCAGTCTCGGCAAGCCTCTTTCTGAAAAGGCGAACGGTCGGATCCTTCTCCCACGAGGAAGGGCCCAGCCCTGAAAGCTCTTGCTGCTCTTCACCGCCCCTTGGCACCCTACCTACAGGCACAACAGCACTGGGGATCTGTGCTTTCCCAGAGACGGAATATCTCACGGCGCTCAGTCTCGGCAAGCCTCTTTCTGAAAAGGCGAACGGTGCGATCCATCTCCCCCGAGGAAGGGCCCAGCCCTGAAAGCTCTTGCTGCTCTTCACCGTCCCTTGGCACCCTACCTACAGGCACAACAGCACTGGGGATCTGTGCTTTCCCAGAGACGGAACATCTCACGGGGCTCAGTCTCGGCAAGCCTCTTTCTGAAAAGGCGAACGGTCGGATACTTGTCCCACGAGGAAGGGCCCAGCCCTGAAAGCTCTTGCTGCTCTTCACCGTCCCTTGGCACCCTACCTACAGGCACAACAGCACTGGGGATCTGTGCTTTCCCAGAGACGGAACATCTCACGGGGCTCAGTCTCGGCAAGCCTCTTTCTGAAAAGGCGAACGGTCGGATACTTGTCCCACGAGGAAGGGCCCAGCCCTGAAAGCTCTTGCTGCTCTTCACCGCCCCTTGGCACCCTACCTACAGGCACAACAGCACTGGGGATCTGTGCTTTCCCAGAGACGGAACATCTCACGGCGCTCAGTCTCGGCAAGCCTCTTTCTGAAAAGGCGAACGGTCGGATACTTGTCCCATGAGGAAGGGCCCAGCCCTGAAAGCTCTTGCTGCTCTTCACCGTCCCTTGGCACCCTACCTACAGGCACAACAGCACTGGGGATCTGTGCTTTCCCAGAGACGGAACATCTCACGGGGCTCAGTCTCGGCAAGCCTTTTTATGAAAAGGCGAACGGTCGGATACTTGTCCCACGAGGAAGGGCCCATCCCTGAAAGCTCTTGCTGCTCTTCACCGCCCCTTGGCACCCTACCTACAGGCACAACAGCACTGGGGATCTGTGCTTTCCCAGAGACGGAACATCTCACGGGGCTCAGTCTCGGCAAGCCTCTTTCTGAAAAGGCGAACGGTCGGATCCTTCTCCCACGAGGAAGGGCCCAGCCCTGAAAGCTCTTGCTGCTCTTCACCGCCCCTTGGCACCCTACCTACAGGCACAACAGCACTGGGGATCTGTGCTTTCCCAGAGACGGAATATCTCACGGCGCTCAGTCTCGGCAAGCCTCTTTCTGAAAAGGCGAACGGTGCGATCCATCTCCCCCGAGGAAGGGCCCAGCCCTGAAAGCTCTTGCTGCTCTTCACCGTCCCTTGGCACCCTACCTACAGGCACAACAGCACTGGGGATCTGTGCTTTCCCAGAGACGGAACATCTCACGGGGCTCAGTCTCGGCAAGCCTCTTTCTGAAAAGGCGAACGGTCGGATCCTTCTCCCACGAGGAAGGGCCCAGCCCTGAAAGCTCTTGCTGCTCTTCACCGTCCCTTGGCACCCTACCTACAGGCACAACAGCACTGGGGATCTATGCTTTCGCAGAGACGGAACATCTCGTGGTGCTACGCCTCGGCAGAGCCTCTTTTTTTTGGAAAAGGCGAACGGTCGGATCCTTCTCCCACGAGGAAGGGCCCAGCCCTGAAAGCTCGTGCTGCTCTTCACCGTCCCTTGGCACCCTACCTACAGGCACAACAGCAGTGGGGATCTGTGCTTTCCCAGAGACGGAACATCTCACGGGGCTCAGTCTCGGCAAGCCTCTTTCTGAAAAGGCGAACGGTCGGATCCTTGTCCCACGAGGAAGGGCCCAGCCCTGAAAGCTCTTGCTGCTCTTCACCGTCCCTTGGCACCCTACCTACAGGCACAACAGCACTGGGGATCTATGTTTTCGCAGAGACGGAACATCTCGTGGTGCTACGCCTCGGCAGAGCCTCTTTTTTTTGGAAAAGGCGAACGGTCGGATCCTTCTCCCACGAGGAAGGGCCCAGCCCTGAAAGCTCTTGCTGCTCTTCACCGTCCCTTGGCACCCTACCTACAGGCACAACAGCACTGGGGATCTGTGCTTTCCCAGAGACGGAATATCTCACGGCGCTCAGTCTCGGCAAGCCTCTTTCTGAAAAGGCGAACGGTGCGATCCATCTCCCCCGAGGAAGGGCCCAGCCCTGAAAGCTCTTGCTGCTCTTCACCGTCCCTTGTGGCCCTACCTACAGGCACAACAGCACTGGGGATCTGTGCTTTCCCAGAGACGGAACATCTCACGGGGCTCAGTCTCGGCAAGCCTCTTTCTGAAAAGGCGAACGGTAGGATCCTTCTCCCACGAGGAAGGGCCCAGCCCTGAAAGCTCTTGCTGCTCTTCACCGTCCCTTGGCACCCTACCTACAGGCACAACAGCACTGGGGATCTGTGCTTTCCCAGAGACGGAACATCTCACGGGGCTCAGTCTCGGCAAGCCTCTTTCTGAAAAGGCGAACGGTCGGATACTTGTCCCACGAGGAAGGGCCCAGCCCTGTAAGCTCTTGCTGCTGTTCACCGCCCCTTGGCACCCTACCTACAGGCACAACAGCAGTGGGGATCTGTGCTTTCCCAGAGACGGAATATCTCACGGTGCTCAGTCTCGGCAAGCCTCTTTCTGAAAAGACGAACGGTGCGATCCATCTCCCCCGAGGAAGGGCCCAGCCCTGAAAGCTCTTGCTGCTCTTCACTGTCCCTTGGCACCCTACCTACAGGCACAACAGCAGTGGGGATCTGTGCTTTCCCAGAGACGGAACATCTCACGGGGCTCAGTCTCGGCAAGCCTCTTTCTGAAAAGGCGAACGGTCGGATCCTTTTCCCACGAGGAAGGGCCCAGCCCTGAAAGCTCTTGCTGCTCTTCACCGTCCTTTGTGGCCCTACCTACAGGCACAACAGCACTGGGGATCTGTGCTTTCCCAGAGACGGAACATCTCACGGGGCTCAGTCTCGGCAAGCCTCTTTCTGAAAAGGCGAACGGTCGGATCCTTCTCCCACGAGGAAGGGCCCAGCCCTGAAAGCTCTTGCTGCTCTTCACCGTCCCTTGGCACCCTACCTACAGGCACAACAGCACTGGGGATCTGTGCTTTCCCAGAGACGGAACATCTCACGGGGCTCAGTCTCGGCAAGCCTCTTTCTGAAAAGGCGAACGGTCGGATCCTTCTCCCACGAGGAAGGGCCCAGCCCTGAAAGCTCTTGCTGCTCTTCACCGTCCCTTGGCACCCTACCTACAGGCACATCAGCACTGGGGATCTGTGCTTTCCCAGAGACGGAATATCTCACGGCGCTCAGTCTCGGCAAGCCTCTTTCTGAAAAGGCGAACGGTGCGATCCATCTCCCCCGAGGAAGGGCCCAGCCCTGAAAGCTCGTGCTGCTCTTCACCGTCCCTTGGCACCCTACCTACAGGCACAACAGCAGTGGGGATCTGTGCTTTCCCAGAGACGGAACATCTCACGGGGCTCAGTCTCGGCAAGCCTCTTTCTGAAAAGGCGAACGGTCGGATCCTTCTCCCACGAGGAAGGGCCCAGCCCTGAAAGCTCTTGCTGCTCTTCACCGTCCCTTGGCACCCTACCTACAGGCACAACAGCACTGGGGATCTATGCTTTCGCAGAGACGGAACATCTCGTGGTGCTACGCCTCGGCAGAGCCTCTTTTTTTTGGAAAAGGCGAACGGTCGGATCCTTCTCCCCCGAGGAAGGGCCCAGCCCTGAAAGCTCTTGCTGCTGTTCACCGCCCCTTGGCACCCTACCTACAGGCACAACAGCACTGGGGATCTGTGCTTTCCCAGAGACGGAATATCTCACGGCGCTCAGTCTCGGCAAGCCTCTTTCTGAAAAGGCGAACGGTGCGATCCATCTCCCCCGAGGAAGGGCCCAGCCCTGAAAGCTCGTGCTGCTCTTCACCGTCCCTTGGCACCCTACCTACAGGCACAACAGCAGTGGGGATCTGTGCTTTCCCAGAGACGGAACATCTCACGGGGCTCAGTCTCGGCAAGCCTCTTTCTGAAAAGGCGAACGGTCGGATCCTTCTCCCACGAGGAAGGGCCCAGCCCTGAAAGCTCTTGCTGCTCTTCACCGTCCCTTGGCACCCTACCTACAGGCACAACAGCACTGGGGATCTATGCTTTCGCAGAGACGGAACATCTCGTGGTGCTACGCCTCGGCAGAGCCTCTTTTTTTTGGAAAAGGCGAACGGTCGGATCCTTCTCCCCCGAGGAAGGGCCCAGCCCTGAAAGCTCTTGCTGCTGTTCACCGCCCCTTGGCACCCTACCTACAGGCACAACAGCACTGGGGATCTGTGCTTTCCCAGAGACGGAATATCTCACGGGGCTCAGTCTAGGCAAGCATCTTTCTGAAAAGGTGAACGGTCGGATCCTTCTCCCACGAGGAAGGGCCCAGCCCTGAAAGCTCTTGCTGCTCTTCACCGTCCCTTGGCACCCTACCTACAGGCACAACAGCACTGGGGATCTGTGCTTTCCCAGAGACGGAACATCTCACGGGGCTCAGTCTCGGCAAGCCTCTTTCTGAAAAGACGAACGGTGCGATCCATCTCCCCCGAGGAAGGGCCCAGCCCTGAAAGCTCTTGCTGCTCTTCACCGCCCCTTGGCACCCTACCTACAGGCACAACAGCACTGGGGATCTGTGCTTTCCCAGAGACGGAACATCTCACGGGGCTCAGTCTCGGCAAGCCTCTTTCTGAAAAGGCGAACGGTCGGATCCTTCTCCCACGAGGAAGGGCCCAGCCCTGAAAGCTCTTGCTGCTCTTCACCGTCCCTTGTGGCCCTACCTACAGGCACAACAGCACTGGGGATCTGTGCTTTCCCAGAGACGGAACATCTCACGGGGCTCAGTCTCGGCAAGCCTCTTTCTGAAAAGACGAACGGTCGGATCCTTCTCCCCCGAGGAAGGGCCCAGCCCTGAAAGCTCTTGCTGCTCTTCACCGTCCCTTGGCACCCTACCTACAGGCACAACAGCACTGGGGATCTGTGCTTTCCCAGAGACGGAACATCTCACGGGGCTCAGTCTCGGCAAGCCTCTTTCTGAAATGGCGAACGGTCGGATCCTTCTCCCCCGAGGAAGGGCCCAGCCCTGAAAGCTCTTGCTGCTCTTCACCGTCCCTTGGCACCCTACCTACAGGCACAACAGCACTGGGGATCTATGCTTTCGCAGAGACGGAACATCTCGTGGTGCTACGCCTCGCAGAGCCTCTTTTTTTTGGAAAAGGCGAACGGTCGGATCCTTCTCCCCCGAGGAAGGGCCCAGCCCTGAAAGCTCTTGCTGCTGTTCACCGCCCCTTGGCACCCTACCTACAGGCACAACAGCACTGGGGATCTGTGCTTTCCCAGAGACGGAACATCTCACGGGGCTCAGTCTCGGCAAGCCTCTTTCTGAAAAGGCGAACGGTCGGATCCTTCTCCCACGAGGAAGGGCCCAGCCCTGAAAGCTCTTGCTGCTCTTCACCGTCCCTTGGCACCCTACCTACAGGCACATCAGCACTGGGGATCTGTGCTTTCCCAGAGACGGAATATCTAACGGCGCTCAGTCTCGGCAAGCCTCTTTCTGAAAAGACGAACGGTGCGATCCATCTCCCCCGAGGAAGGGCCCAGCCCTGAAAGCTCTTGCTGCTCTTCACCGCCCCTTGGCACCCTACCTACAGGCACAACAGCACTGGGGATCTGTGCTTTCCCAGAGACGGAACATCTCACGGGGCTCAGTCTCGGCAAGCCTCTTTCTGAAAAGGCGAACGGTCGGATACTTGTCCCACGAGGAAGGGCCCAGCCCTGAAAGCTCTTGCTGCTCTTCACCGTCCCTTGGCACCCTACCTACAGGCACAACAGCACTGGGGATCTGTGCTTTCCCAGAGACGGAACATCTCACGGGGCTCAGTCTCGGCAAGCCTCTTTCTGAAAAGGCGAACGGTCGGATACTTGTCCCACGAGGAAGGGCCCAGCCCTGAAAGCTCTTGCTGCTCTTCACCGTCCCTTGGCACCCTACCTACAGGCACAACAGCACTGGGGATCTGTGCTTTCCCAGAGACGGAACATCTCACGGGGCTCAGTCTCGGCAAGCCTCTTTCTGAAAAGGCGAACGGTCGGATCCTTGTCCCACGAGGAAGGGCCCAGCCCTGAAAGCTCTTGCTGCTCTTCACCGTCCCTTGGCACCCTACCTACAGGCACAACAGCACTGGGGATCTATGCTTTCGCAGAGACGGAACATCTCGTGGTGCTACGCCTCGGCAGAGCCTCTTTTTTTTGGAAAAGGCGAACGGTCGGATCCTTCTCCCACGAGGAAGGGCCCAGCCCTGAAAGCTCTTGCTGCTCTTCACCGTCCCTTGGCACCCTACCTACAGGCACAACAGCACTGGGGATCTGTGCTTTACCAGAGACGGAATATCTCACGGCGCTCAGTCTCGGCAAGCCTCTTTCTGAAAAGACGAACGGTGCGATCCATCTCCCCCGAGGAAGGGCCCAGCCCTGAAAGCTCTTGCTGCTCTTCACCGTCCCTTGTGGCCCTACCTACAGGCACAACAGCACTGGGGATCTGTGCTTTCCCAGAGACGGAACATCTCACGGGGCTCAGTCTCGGCAAGCCTCTTTCTGAAAAGGCGAACGGTCGGATCCTTCTCCCACGAGGAAGGGCCCACCCCTGAAAGCTCTTGCTGCTCTTCACCGTCCCTTGGCACCCTACCTACAGGCACAACAGCACTGGGGATCTGTGCTTTCCCAGAGACGGAACATCTCACGGGGCTCAGTCTCGGCAAGCCTCTTTCTGAAAAGGCGAACGGTCGGATACTTGTCCCACGAGGAAGGGCCCAGCCCTGAAAGCTCTTGCTGCTCTTCACCGTCCCTTGGCACCCTACCTACAGGCACAACAGCACTGGGGATCTGTGCTTTCCCAGAGACGGAACATCTCACGGGGCTCAGTCTCGGCAAGCCTCTTTCTGAAAAGGCGAATGGTCGGATACTTGTCCCACGAGGAAGGGCCCAGCCCTGAAAGCTCTTGCTGCTCTTCACCGCCCCTTGGCACCCTACCTACAGGCACAACAGCACTGGGGATCTGTGCTTTCCCAGAGACGGAACATCTCACGGCGCTCAGTCTCGGCAAGCCTCTTTCTGAAAAGGCGAACGGTCGGATACTTGTCCCATGAGGAAGGGCCCAGCCCTGAAAGCTCTTGCTGCTCTTCACCGTCCCTTGGCACCCTACCTACAGGCACAACAGCACTGGGGATCTGTGCTTTCCCAGAGACGGAACATCTCACGGGGCTCAGTCTCGGCAAGCCTTTTTATGAAAAGGCGAACGGTCGGATACTTGTCCCACGAGGAAGGGCCCATCCCTGAAAGCTCTTGCTGCTCTTCACCGCCCCTTGGCACCCTACCTACAGGCACAACAGCACTGGGGATCTGTGCTTTCCCAGAGACGGAACATCTCACGGGGCTCAGTCTCGGCAAGCCTCTTTCTGAAAAGGCGAACGGTCGGATCCTTCTCCCACGAGGAAGGGCCCAGCCCTGAAAGCTCTTGCTGCTCTTCACCGTCCCTTGGCACCCTACCTACAGGCACAACAGCACTGGGGATCTATGCTTTCGCAGAGACGGAACATCTCGTGGTGCTACGCCTCGGCAGAGCCTCTTTTTTTTGGAAAAGGCGAACGGTCGGATCCTTCTCCCACGAGGAAGGGCCCAGCCCTGAAAGCTCGTGCTGCTCTTCACCGTCCCTTGGCACCCTACCTACAGGCACAACAGCACTGGGGATCTGTGCTTTCCCAGAGACGGAACATCTCACGGGGCTCAGTCTCGGCAAGCCTCTTTCTGAAAAGGCGAACGGTCGGATCCTTCTCCCACGAGGAAGGGCCCAGCCCTGAAAGCTCTTGCTGCTCTTCACCGTCCCTTGGCACCCTACCTACAGGCACAACAGCACTGGGGATCTATGCTTTCGCAGAGACGGAACATCTCGTGGTGCTACGCCTCGGCAGAGCCTCTTTTTTTTGGAAAAGGCGAACGGTCGGATCCTTCTCCCCCGAGGAAGGGCCCAGCCCTGAAAGCTCTTGCTGCTGTTCACCGCCCCTTGGCACCCTACCTACAGGCACAACAGCACTGGGGATCTGTGCTTTCCCAGAGACTGAACATCTCACGGGGCTCAGTCTCGGCAAGCCTCTTTCTGAAAAGGTGAACGGTCGGATCCTTCTCCCACGAGGAAGGGCCCAGCCCTGAAAGCTCTTGCTGCTCTTCACCGTCCCTTGGCACCCTACCTACAGGCACAACAGCACTGGGGATCTGTGCTTTCCCAGAGACGGAACATCTCACGGCGCTCAGTCTCGGCAAGCCTCTTTCTGAAAAGACGAACGGTGCGATCCATCTCCCCCGAGGAAGGGCCCAGCCCTGAAAGCTCTTGCTGCTCTTCACCGCCCCTTGGCACCCTACCTACAGGCACAACAGCACTGGGGATCTGTGCTTTCCCAGAGACGGAACATCTCACGGGGCTCAGTCTCGGCAAGCCTCTTTCTGAAAAGGCGAACGGTCGGATACTTGTCCCACGAGGAAGGGCCCAGCCCTGAAAGCTCTTGCTGCTCTTCACCGTCCCTTGTGGCCCTACCTACAGGCACAACAGCACTGGGGATCTGTGCTTTCCCAGAGACGGAACATCTCACGGGGCTCAGTCTCGGCAAGCCTCTTTCTGAAAAGGCGAACGGTCGGATACTTGTCACACGAGGAAGGGCCCACCCCTGAAAGCTCTTGCTGCTCTTCACCGTCCCTTGGCACCCTACCTACAGGCACAACAGCACTGGGGATCTGTGCTTTCCCAGAGACGGAACATCTCACGGGGCTCAGTCTCGGCAAGCCTCTTTCTGAAAAGGCGAACGGTCGGATCCTTCTCCCCCGAGGAAGGGCCCAGCCCTGAAAGCTCTTGCTGCTCTTCACCGTCCCTTGGCACCCTACCTACAGGCACAACAGCACTGGGGATCTATGCTTTCGCAGAGACGGAACATCTCGTGGTGTTACGCCTCGGCAGAGCCTCTTTTTTTTGGAAAAGGCGAACGGTCGGATCCTTCTCCCCCGAGGAAGGGCCCAGCCCTGAAAGCTCTTGCTGCTGTTCACCGTCCCTTGGCACCCTACCTACAGGCACAACAGCACTGGGGATCTGTGCTTTCCCAGAGACGGAACATCTCACGGGGCTCAGTCTCGGCAAGCCTCTTTCTGAAAAGGCGAACGGTCGGATCCTTCTCCCACGAGGAAGGGCCCACCCCTGAAAGCTCTTGCTGCTCTTCACCGCCCCTTGGCACCCTACCTACAGGCACAACAGCACTGGGGATCTGTGCTTTCCCAGAGACGGAATATCTCACGGCGCTCAGTCTCGGCAAGCCTCTTTCTGATAAGGCGAACGGTACGATACATCTCCCCCGAGGAAGGCCCAGCCCTGAAAGCTCTTGCTGCTCTTCACCGCCCCTTGGCACCCTACCTACAGGCACAACAGCACTGGGGATCTGTGCTTTCCCAGAGACGGAACATCTCACGGGGCTCAGTCTCGGCAAGCCTCTTTCTGAAAAGGCGAACGGTCGGATCCTTCTCCCACGAGGAAGGGCCCAGCCCTGAAAGCTCTTGCTGCTCTTCACCGCCCCTTGGCACCCTACCTACAGGCACAACAGCACTGGGGATCTGTGCTTTCCCAGAGACGGAATATCTCACGGCGCTCAGTCTCGGCAAGCCTCTTTCTGAAAAGGCGAACGGTGCGATCCATCTCCCCCGAGGAAGGGCCCAGCCCTGAAAGCTCTTGCTGCTCTTCACCGTCCCTTGGCACCCTACCTACAGGCACAACAGCACTGGGGATCTGTGCTTTCCCAGAGACGGAACATCTCACGGGGCTCAGTCTCGGCAAGCCTCTTTCTGAAAAGGCGAACGGTCGGATCCTTCTCCCACGAGGAAGGGCCCAGCCCTGAAAGCTCTTGCTGCTCTTCACCGTCCCTTGGCACCCTACCTACAGGCACAACAGCACTGGGGATCTATGCTTTCGCAGAGACGGAACATCTCGTGGTGCTACGCCTCGGCAGAGCCTCTTTTTTTTGGAAAAGGCGAACGGTCGGATCCTTCTCCCCCGAGGAAGGGCCCAGCCCTGAAAGCTCTTGCTGCTGTTCACCGCCCCTTGGCACCCTACCTACAGGCACAACAGCAGTGGGGATCTGTGCTTTCCCAGAGACGGAATATCTCACGGCGCTCAGTCTCGGCAAGCCTCTTTCTGAAAAGACGAACGGTGCGATCCATCTCCCCCGAGGAAGGGCCCAGCCCTGAAAGCTCTTGCTGCTCTTCACTGTCCCTTGGCACCCTACCTACAGGCACAACAGCACTGGGGATCTGTGCTTTCCCAGAGACGGAACATCTCACGGGGCTCAGTCTCGGCAAGCCTCTTTCTGAAAAGGCGAACGGTCGGATCCTTTTCCCACGAGGAAGGGCCCAGCCCTGAAAGCTCTTGCTGCTCTTCACCGTCCCTTGTGGCCCTACCTACAGGCACAACAGCACTGGGGATCTGTGCTTTCCCAGAGACGGAACATCTCACGGGGCTCAGTCTCGGCAAGCCTCTTTCTGAAAAGACGAACGGTCGGATCCTTCTCCCCCGAGGAAGGGCCCAGCCCTGAAAGCTCTTGCTGCTCTTCACCGTCCCTTGGCACCCTACCTACAGGCACAACAGCACTGGGGATCTGTGCTTTCCCAGAGACGGAACATCTCACGGGGCTCAGTCTCGGCAAGCCTCTTTCTGAAAAGAAGAACGGTGCGATCCATCTCCCCCGAGGAAGGGCCAAGCCCTGAAAGCTCTTGCTGCTCTTAACCGCCCCTTGGCACCCTACCTACAGGCACAACAGCACTGGGGATCTGTGCTTTCCCAGAGACGGAACATCTCACGGGGCTCAGTCTCGGCAAGCCTCTTTCTGAAAAGGCGAACGGTCGGATACTTGTCCCACGAGGAAGGGCCCAGCCCTGAAAGCTCTTGCTGCTGTTCACCGCCCCTTGGCACCCTACCTACAGGCACAACAGCACTGGGGATCTGTGCTTTCCCAGAGACGGAATATCTCACGGCGCTCAGTCTCGGCAAGCCTCTTTCTGAAAAGGCGAACGGTGCGATCCATCTCCCCCGAGGAAGGGCCCAGCCCTGAAAGCTCGTACTGCTCTTCACCGTCCCTTGGCACCCTACCTACAGGCACAACAGCAGTGGGGATCTGTGCTTTCCCAGAGACGGAACATCTCACGGGGCTCAGTCTCGGCAAGCCTCTTTCTGAAAAGGCGAACGGTCGGATCCTTCTCCCACGAGGAAGGGCCCAGCCCTGAAAGCTCTTGCTGCTCTTCACCGTCCCTTGGCACCCTACCTACAGGCACAACAGCACTGGGGATCTATGCTTTCGCAGAGACGGAACATCTCGTGGTGCTACGCCTCGGCAGAGCCTCTTTTTTTTGGAAAAGGCGAACGGTCGGATCCTTCTCCCCCGAGGAAGGGCCCAGCCCTGAAAGCTCTTGCTGCTGTTCACCGCCCCTTGGCACCCTACCTACAGGCACAACAGCACTGGGGATCTGTGCTTTCCCAGAGACGGAATATCTCACGGGGCTCAGTCTAGGCAAGCATCTTTCTGAAAAGGTGAACGGTTGGATCCTTCTCCCACGAGGAAGGGCCCAGCCCTGAAAGCTCTTGCTGCTCTTCACCGTCCCTTGTGGCCCTACCTACAGGCACAACAGCACTGGGGATCTGTGCTTTCCCAGAGACGGAACATCTCACGGCGCTTAGTCTCGGCAAGCCTCTTTCTGAAAAGACGAACGGTGCGATCCATCTCCCCCGAGGAAGGGCCCAGCCCTGAAAGCTCTTGCTGCTCTTCACCGCCCCTTGGCACCCTACCTACAGGCACAACAGCACTGGGGATCTGTGCTTTCCCAGAGACGGAACATCTCACGGGGCTCAGTCTCGGCAAGCCTCTTTCTGAAAAGGCGAACGGTCGGATACTTGTCCCCCGAGGAAGGGCCCAGCCCTGAAAGCTCTTGCTGCTCTTCACCGTCCCTTGTGGCCCTACCTACAGGCACAACAGCACTGGGGATCTGTGCTTTCCCAGAGACGGAACATCTCACGGGGCTCAGTCTCGGCAAGCCTCTTTCTGAAAAGGCGAACGGTCGGATCCTTCTCCCCCGAGGAAGGGCCCACCCCTGAAAGCTCTTGCTGCTCTTCACCGTCCCTTGGCACCCTACCTACAGGCACAACAGCACTGGGGATCTGTGCTTTCCCAGAGACGGAATATCTCACGGCGCTCAGTCTCGGCAAGCCTCTTTCTGAAATGGCGAACGGTCGGATCCTTCTCCCCCGAGGAAGGGCCCAGCCCTGAAAGCTCTTGCTGCTCTTCACCGTCCCTTGGCACCCTACCTACAGGCACAACAGCACTGGGGATCTATGCTTTCGCAGAGACGGAACATCTCGTGGTGCTACGCCTCGGCAGAGCCTCTTTTTTTTGGAAAAGGCGAACGGTCGGATCCTTCTCCCCCGAGGAAGGGCCCAGCCCTGAAAGCTCTTGCTGCTCTTCACCGCCCCTTGGCACCCTACCTACAGGCACAACAGCACTGGGGATCTGTGCTTTCCCAGAGACGGAACATCTCACGGGGCTCAGTCTCGGCAAGCCTCTTTCTGAAAAGGCGAACGGTCGGATCCTTCTCCCACGAGGAAGGGCCCAGCCCTGAAAGCTCTTGCTGCTCTTCACCGTCCCTTGGCACCCTACCTACAGGCACATCAGCACTGGGGATCTGTGCTTTCCCAGAGACGGAATATCTAACGGCGCTCAGTCTCGGCAAGCCTCTTTCTGAAAAGGCGAACGGTCGGATCCTTCTCCCACGAGGAAGGGCCCAGCCCTGAAAGCTCTTGCTGCTCTTCACCGCCCCTTGGCACCCTACCTACAGGCACAACAGCACTGGGGATCTGTGCTTTCCCAGAGACGGAACATCTCACGGGGCTCAGTCTCGGCAAGCCTCTTTCTGAAAAGGCGAACGGTCGGATCCTTTTCCCACGAGGAAGGGCCCAGCCCTGAAAGCTCTTGCTGCTCTTCACCGTCCCTTGGCACCCTACCTACAGGCACAACAGCACTGGGGATCTGTGCTTTCCCAGAGACGGAACATCTCACGGGGCTCAGTCTAGGCAAGCCTCTTTCTGAAAAGGCGAACGGTCGGATCCTTCTCCCACGAGGAAGGTCCCAGCCCTGAAAGCTCTTGCTGCTCTTCACCGTCCCTTGGCACCCTACCTACAGGCACAACAGCACTGGGGATCTGTGCTTTCCCAGAGACGGAACATCTCGTGGTGCTACGCCTCGGCAGAGCCTCTTTTTTTTGGAAAAGGCGAACGGTCGGATCCTTCTCCCACGAGGAAGGGCCCAGCCCTGAAAGCTCTTGCTGCTCTTCACCGTCCCTTGGCACCCTACCTACAGGCACAACAGCACTGGGGATCTGTGCTTTCCCAGAGACGGAATATCTCACGGCGCTCAGTCTCGGCAAGCCTCTTTCTGAAAAGGCGAACGGTGCGATCCATCTCCCCCGAGGAAGGGCCCAGCCCTGAAAGCTCTTGCTGCTCTTCACCGTCCCTTGTGGCTCTACCTACAGGCACAACAGCACTGGGGATCTGTGCTTTCCCAGAGACGGAACATCTCACGGGGCTCAGTCTCGGCAAGCCTCTTTCTGAAAAGGCGAACGGTAGGATCCTTCTCCCACGAGGAAGGGCCCACCCCTGAAAGCTCTTGCTGCTCTTCACCATCCCTTGGCACCCTACCTACAGGCACAACAGCACTGGGGATCTGTGCTTTCCCAGAGACGGAACATCTCACGGGGCTCAGTCTCGGCAAGCCTCTTTCTGAAAAGGCGAACGGTCGGATACTTGTCCCACGAGGAAGGGCCCACCCCTGAAAGCTCTTGCTGCTCTTCACCGTCCCTTGGCACCCTACCTACAGGCACAACAGCACTGGGGATCTGTGCTTTCCCAGAGACGGAACATCTCACGGCGCTCAGTCTCGGCAAGCCTCTTTCTGAAAAGGCGAACGGTCGGATCCTTCTCCCCCGAGGAAGGGCCCAGCCCTGAAAGCTCTTGCTGCTCTTCACCGTCCCTTGGCACCCTACCTACAGGCACAACAGCACTGGGGATCTATGCTTTCGCAGAGACGGAACATCTCGTGGTGCTACGCCTCGGCAGAGCCTCTTTTTTTTGGAAAAGGCGAACGGTCGGATCCTTCTCCCCCGAGGAAGGGCCCAGCCCTGAAAGCTCTTGCTGCTGTTCACCGTCCCTTGGCACCCTACCTACAGGCACAACAGCACTGGGGATCTGTGCTTTCCCAGAGACGGAACATCTCACGGGGCTCAGTCTCGGCAAGCCTGTTTCTGAAAAGGCGAACGGTCGGATCCTTCTCCCACGAGGAAGGGCCCAGCCCTGAAAGCTCTTGCTGCTCTTCACCGTCCCTTGGCACCCTACCTACAGGCACATCAGCACTGGGGATCTGTGCTTTCCCAGAGACGGAATATCTAACGGCGCTCAGTCTCGGCAAGCCTCTTTCTGAAAAGACGAACGGTGCGATCCATCTCCCCCGAGGAAGGGCCCAGCCCTGAAAGCTCTTGCTGCTCTTCACCGCCCCTTGGCACCCTACCTACAGGCACAACAGCACTGGGGATCTGTGCTTTCCCAGAGACGGAACATCTCACGGGGCTCAGTCTCGGCAAGCCTCTTTCTGAAAAGGCGAACGGTCGGATACTTGTCCCACGAGGAAGGGCCCAGCCCTGAAAGCTCTTGCTGCTCTTCACCGTCCCTTGGCACCCTACCTACAGGCACAACAGCACTGGGGATCTGTGCTTTCCCAGAGATGGAACATCTCACGGGGCTCAGTCTAGGCAAGCCTCTTTCTGAAAAGGCGAACGGTCGGATACTTGTCCCACGAGGAAGGGCCCAGCCCTGAAAGCTCTTGCTGCTCTTCACCGTCCCTTGGCACCCTACCTACAGGCACAACAGCACTGGGGATCTGTGCTTTCCCAGAGACGGAACATCTCACGGGGCTCAGTCTCGGCAAGCCTCTTTCTGAAAAGGCGAACGGTCGGATCCTTGTCCCACGAGGAAGGGCCCAGCCCTGAAAGCTCTTGCTGCTCTTCACCGTCCCTTGGCACCCTACCTACAGGCACAACAGCACTGGGGATCTATGCTTTCGCAGAGACGGAACATCTCGTGGTGCTACGCCTCGGCAGAGCCTCTTTTTTTTGGAAAAGGCGAACGGTGCGATCCATCTCCCCCGAGGAAGGCCCAGCCCTGAAAGCTCTTGCTGCTCTTCACCGCCCCTTGGCACCCTACCTACAGGCACAACAGCACTGGGGATCTGTGCTTTCCCAGAGACGGAACATCTCACGGGGCTCAGTCTCGGCAAGCCTCTTTCTGAAAAGGCGAACGGTCGGATCCTTGTCCCACGAGGAAGGGCCCAGCCCTGAAAGCTCTTGCTGCTCTTCACCGCCCCTTGGCACCCTACCTACAGGCACAACAGCACTGGGGATCTGTGCTTTCCCAGAGACGGAATATCTCACGGCGCTCAGTCTCGGCAAGCCTCTTTCTGAAAAGGCGAACGGTGCGATCCATCTCCCCCGAGGAAGGGCCCAGCCCTGAAAGCTCTTGCTGCTCTTCACCGTCCCTTGGCACCCTACCTACAGGCACAACAGCACTGGGGATCTGTGCTTTCCCAGAGACGGAACATCTCACGGGGCTCAGTCTCGGCAAGCCTCTTTCTGAAAAGGCGAACGGTCGGATCCTTCTCCCACGAGGAAGGGCCCAGCCCTGAAAGCTCTTGCTGCTCTTCACCGTCCCTTGGCACCCTACCTACAGGCACAACAGCACTGGGGATCTATGCTTTCGCAGAGACGGAACATCTCGTGGTGCTACGCCTCGGCAGAGCCTCTTTTTTTTGGAAAAGGCGAACGGTCGGATCCTTCTCCCACGAGGAAGGGCCCAGCCCTGAAAGCTCTTGCTGCTCTTCACCGCCCCTTGGCACCCTACCTACAGGCACAACAGCAGTGGGGATCTGTGCTTTCCCAGAGACGGAATATCTCACGGCGCTCAGTCTCGGCAAGCCTCTTTCTGAAAAGACGAACGGTGCGATCCATCTCCCCCGAGGAAGGGCCCAGCCCTGAAAGCTCTTGCTGCTCTTCACTGTCCCTTGGCACCCTACCTACAGGCACAACAGCAGTGGGGATCTGTGCTTTCCCAGAGACGGAACATCTCACGGGGCTCAGTCTCGGCAAGCCTCTTTCTGAAAAGGCGAACGGTCGGATCCTTTTCCCACGAGGAAGGGCCCAGCCCTGAAAGCTCTTGCTGCTCTTCACCGTCCCTTGTGGCCCTACCTACAGGCACAACAGCACTGGGGATCTGTGCTTTCCCAGAGACGGAACATCTCACGGGGCTCAGTCTCGGCAAGCCTCTTTCTGAAAAGGCGAACGGTCGGATCCTTCTCCCACGAGGAAGGGCCCAGCCCTGAAAGCTCTTGCTGCTCTTCACCGTCCCTTGGCACCCTACCTACAGGCACAACAGCAGTGGGGATCTGTGCTTTCCCAGAGACGGAACATCTCACGGGGCTCAGTCTCGGCAAGCCTCTTTCTGAAAAGGCGAACGGTCGGATCCTTCTCCCACGAGGAAGGGCCCAGCCCTGAAAGCTCTTGCTGCTCTTCACCGTCCCTTGGCACCCTACCTACAGGCACATCAGCACTGGGGATCTGTGCTTTCCCAGAGACGGAATATCTCACGGGGCTCAGTCTCGGCAAGCCTCTTTCTGAAAAGGCGAACGGTCGGATACTTGTCCCACGAGGAAGGGCCCAGCCCTGAAAGCTCTTGCTGCTCTTCACCGTCCCTTGGCACCCTACCTACAGGCACAACAGCACTGGGGATCTGTGCTTTCCCAGAGATGGAACATCTCACGGGGCTCAGTCTAGGCAAGCCTCTTTCTGAAAAGGCGAACGGTCGGATACTTGTCCCACGAGGAAGGGCCCAGCCCTGAAAGCTCTTGCTGCTCTTCACCGTCCCTTGGCACCCTACCTACAGGCACAACAGCACTGGGGATCTGTGCTTTCCCAGAGACGGAACATCTCACGGGGCTCAGTCTCGGCAAGCCTCTTTCTGAAAAGGCGAACGGTCGGATCCTTGTCCCACGAGGAAGGGCCCAGCCCTGAAAGCTCTTGCTGCTCTTCACCGTCCCTTGGCACCCTACCTACAGGCACAACAGCACTGGGGATCTATGCTTTCGCAGAGACGGAACATCTCGTGGTGCTACGCCTCGGCAGAGCCTCTTTTTTTTGGAAAAGGCGAACGGTGCGATCCATCTCCCCCGAGGAAGGCCCAGCCCTGAAAGCTCTTGCTGCTCTTCACCGCCCCTTGGCACCCTACCTACAGGCACAACAGCACTGGGGATCTGTGCTTTCCCAGAGACGGAACATCTCACGGGGCTCAGTCTCGGCAAGCCTCTTTCTGAAAAGGCGAACGGTCGGATCCTTGTCCCACGAGGAAGGGCCCAGCCCTGAAAGCTCTTGCTGCTCTTCACCGCCCCTTGGCACCCTACCTACAGGCACAACAGCACTGGGGATCTGTGCTTTCCCAGAGACGGAATATCTCACGGCGCTCAGTCTCGGCAAGCCTCTTTCTGAAAAGGCGAACGGTGCGATCCATCTCCCCCGAGGAAGGGCCCAGCCCTGAAAGCTCTTGCTGCTCTTCACCGTCCCTTGGCACCCTACCTACAGGCACAACAGCACTGGGGATCTGTGCTTTCCCAGAGACGGAACATCTCACGGGGCTCAGTCTCGGCAAGCCTCTTTCTGAAAAGGCGAACGGTCGGATCCTTCTCCCACGAGGAAGGGCCCAGCCCTGAAAGCTCTTGCTGCTCTTCACCGTCCCTTGGCACCCTACCTACAGGCACAACAGCACTGGGGATCTATGCTTTCGCAGAGACGGAACATCTCGTGGTGCTACGCCTCGGCAAGCCTCTTTTTTTTGGAAAAGGCGAACGGTCGGATCCTTCTCCCACGAGGAAGGGCCCAGCCCTGAAAGCTCTTGCTGCTCTTCACCGCCCCTTGGCACCCTACCTACAGGCACAACAGCAGTGGGGATCTGTGCTTTCCCAGAGACGGAATATCTCACGGCGCTCAGTCTCGGCAAGCCTCTTTCTGAAAAGACGAACGGTGCGATCCATCTCCCCCGAGGAAGGGCCCAGCCCTGAAAGCTCTTGCTGCTCTTCACTGTCCCTTGGCACCCTACCTACAGGCACAACAGCAGTGGGGATCTGTGCTTTCCCAGAGACGGAACATCTCACGGGGCTCAGTCTCGGCAAGCCTCTTTCTGAAAAGGCGAACGGTCGGATCCTTTTCCCACGAGGAAGGGCCCAGCCCTGAAAGCTCTTGCTGCTCTTCACCGTCCCTTGTGGCCCTACCTACAGGCACAACAGCACTGGGGATCTGTGCTTTCCCAGAGACGGAACATCTCACGGGGCTCAGTCTCGGCAAGCCTCTTTCTGAAAAGGCGAACGGTCGGATCCTTCTCCCACGAGGAAGGGCCCAGCCCTGAAAGCTCTTGCTGCTCTTCACCGTCCCTTGGCACCCTACCTACAGGCACAACAGCACTGGGGATCTGTGCTTTCCCAGAGACGGAACATCTCACGGGGCTCAGTCTCGGCAAGCCTCTTTCTGAAAAGGCGAACGGTCGGATCCTTCTCCCACGAGGAAGGGCCCAGCCCTGAAAGCTCTTGCTGCTCTTCACCGTCCCTTGGCACCCTACCTACAGGCACATCAGCACTGGGGATCTGTGCTTTCCCAGAGACGGAATATCTCACGGCGCTCAGTCTCGGCAAGCCTCTTTCTGAAAAGGCGAACAGTGCGATCCATCTCCCCCGAGGAAGGGCCCAGCCCTGAAAGCTCGTGCTGCTCTTCACCGTCCCTTGGCACCCTACCTACAGGCACAACAGCACTGGGGATCTGTGCTTTCCCAGAGACGGAACATCTCACGGGGCTCAGTCTCGGCAAGCCTCTTTCTGAAAAGGCGAACGGTCGGATCCTTCTCCCACGAGGAAGGGCCCAGCCCTGAAAGCTCTTGCTGCTCTTCACCGTCCCTTGGCACCCTACCTACAGGCACAACAGCACTGGGGATCTATGCTTTCGCAGAGACGGAACATCTCGTGGTGCTACGCCTCGGCAGAGCCTCTTTTTTTTGGAAAAGGCGAACGGTCGGATCCTACTCCCCCGAGGAAGGGCCCAGCCCTGAAAGCTCTTGCTGCTGTTCACCGCCCCTTGGCACCCTACCTACAGGCACAACAGCACTGGGGATCTGTGCTTTCCCAGAGACGGAATATCTCACGGGGCTCAGTCTAGGCAAGCATCTTTCTGAAAAGGTGAACGGTCGGATCCTTCTCCCACGAGGAAGGGCCCAGCCCTGAAAGCTCTTGCTGCTCTTCACCGCCCCTTGGCACCCTACCTACAGGCACAACAGCACTGGGGATCTGTGCTTTCCCAGAGACGGAACATCTCACGGGGCTCAGTCTCGGCAAGCCTCTTTCTGAAAAGGCGAACGGTCGGATACTTGTCCCCCGAGGAAGGGCCCAGCCCTGAAAGCTCTTGCTGCTCTTCACCGTCCCTTGTGGCCCTACCTACAGGCACAACAGCACTGGGGATCTGTGCTTTCCCAGAGACGGAACATCTCACGGGGCTCAGTCTCGGCAAGCCTCTTTCTGAAAAGGCGAACGGTCGGATCCTTCTCCCCCGAGGAAGGGCCCACCCCTGAAAGCTCTTGCTGCTCTTCACCGTCCCTTGGCACCCTACCTACAGGCACAACAGCACTGGGGATCTGTGCTTTCCCAGAGACGGAACATCTCACGGGGCTCAGTCTCGGCAAGCCTCTTTCTGAAATGGCGAACGGTCGGATCCTTCTCCCCCGAGGAAGGGCCCAGCCCTGAAAGCTCTTGCTGCTCTTCACCGTCCCTTGGCACCCTACCTACAGGCACAACAGCACTGGGGATCTATGCTTTCGCAGAGACGGAACATCTCGTGGTGCTACGCCTCGGCAGAGCCTCTTTTTTTTGGAAAAGGCGAACGGTCGGATCCTTCTCCCCCGAGGAAGGGCCCAGCCCTGAAAGCTCTTGCTGCTGTTCACCGCCCCTTGGCACCCTACCTACAGGCACAACAGCACTGGGGATCTGTGCTTTCCCAGAGACGGAACATCTCACGGGGCTCAGTTTCGGCATGTCTCTTTCTGAAAAGGCGAACGGACGGATACTTCTCCCACGAGGAAGGGCCCAGCCCTGAAAGCTCTTGCTGCTCTTCACCGTCCCTTGGCACCCTACCTACAGGCACATCAGCACTGGGGATCTGTGCTTTCCCAGAGACGGAATATCTAACGGCGCTCAGTCTCGGCAAGCCTCTTTCTGAAAAGACGAACGGTGCGATCCATCTCCCCCGAGGAAGGGCCCAGCCCTGAAAGCTCTTGCTGCTCTTCACCGCCCCTTGGCACCCTACCTACAGGCACAACAGCACTGGGGATCTATGCTTTCGCAGAGACGGAACATCTCGTGGTGCTACGCCTCGGCAGAGCCTCTTTTTTTTGGAAAAGGCGAACGGTCGGATCCTTCTCCCACGAGGAAGGGCCCAGCCCTGAAAGCTCTTGCTGCTCTTCACCGTCCCTTGGCACCCTACCTACAGGCACAACAGCACTGGGGATCTGTGCTTTCCCAGAGACGGAATATCTCACGGCGCTCAGTCTCGGCAAGCCTCTTTCTGAAAAGGCGAACGGTGCGATCCATCTCCCCCGAGGAAGGGCCCAGCCCTGAAAGCTCTTGCTGCTCTTCACCGTCCCTTGGCACCCTACCTACAGGCACAACAGCACTGGGGATCTGTGCTTTCCCAGAGACGGAACATCTCACGGGGCTCAGTCTCGGCAAGCCTCTTTCTGAAAAGGCGAACGGTCGGATCCTTCTCCCCCGAGGAGGGGCCCACCCCTGAAAGCTCTTGCTGCTCTTCACCGTCCCTTGGCACCCTACCTACAGGCACAACAGCACTGGGGATCTGTGCTTTCCCAGAGACGGAACATCTCACGGGGCTCAGTCTCGGCAAGCCTCTTTCTGAAAAGGCGAACGGTCGGATCCTTCTCCCCCGAGGAAGGGCCCAGCCCTGAAAGCTCTTGCTGCTCTTCACCGTCCCTTGGCACCCTACCTACAGGCACAACAGCACTGGGGATCTGTGCTTTCCCAGAGACGGAACATCTCACGGGGCTCAGTATCGGCAAGCCTCTTTCTGAAAAGGCGAACGGTCGGATCCTTTTCCCACGAGGAAGGGCCCAGCCCTGAAAGCTCTTGCTGCTCTTCACCGCCCCTTGGCACCCTACCTACAGGCACAACAGCACTGGGGATCTGTGCTTTCCCAGAGACGGAACATCTCACGGGGCTCAGTCTCGGCAAGCCTCTTTCTGAAAAGGCGAACGGTCGGATACTTGTCCCACGAGGAAGGGCCCAGCCCTGAAAGCTCTTGCTGCTCTTCACCGTCCCTTGGCACCCTACCTACAGGCACAACAGCACTGGGGATCTGTGCTTTCCCAGAGATGGAACATCTCACGGGGCTCAGTCTCGGCAAGCCTCTTTCTGAAAAGGCGAACGGTCGGATACTTGTCCCACGAGGAAGGGCCCAGCCCTGAAAGCTCTTGCTGCTGTTCACCGTCCCTTGGCACCCTACCTACAGGCACAACAGCACTGGGGATCTGTGCTTTCCCAGAGACGGAATATCTCACGGCGCTCAGTCTCGGCAAGCCTCTTTCTGAAAAGGCGAACGGTCGGATCCTTCTCCCCCGAGGAAGGGCCCAGCCCTGAAAGCTCTTGCTGCTCTTCACCGTCCCTTGGCACCCTACCTACAGGCACAACAGCACTGGGGATCTGTGCTTTCCCAGAGACGGAATATCTCATGGCGCTCAGTCTCGGCAAGCCTCTTTCTGAAAAGAAGAACGGTGCGATCCATCTCCCCCGAGGAAGGGCCCAGCCCTGAAAGCTCTTGCTGCTCTTCACCGCCCCTTGGCACCCTACCTACAGGCACAACAGCACTGGGGATCTGTGCTTTCCCAGAGACGGAACATCTCACGGGGCTCACTCTCGGCAAGCCTCTTTCTGAAAAGGCGAACGGTCGGATACTTGTCCCACGAGGAAGGGCCCAGCCCTGAAAGCTCTTGCTGCTCTTCACCGTCCCTTGGCACCCTACCTACAGGCACAACAGCACTGGGGATCTGTGCTTTCCCAGAGATGGAACATCTCACGGGGCTCAGTCTCGGCAAGCCTCTTTCTGAAAAGGCGAACGGTAGGATCCTTCTCCCCCGAGGAAGGGCCCAGCCCTGAAAGCTCTTGCTGCTCTTCACCGTCCCTTGGCACCCTACCTACAGGCACAACAGCACTGGGGATCTGTGCTTTCCCAGAGACGGAATATCTCACGGCGCTCAGTCTCGGCAAGCCTCTTTCTGAAAAGGCGAACGGTGCGATCCATCTCCCCCGAGGAAGGGCCCAGCCCTGAAAGCTCTTGCTGCTCTTCACCGTCCCTTGGCGCCCTACCTACAGGCACAACAGCACTGGGGATCTGTGCTTTCCCAGAGACGGAACATCTCACGGGGCTCAGTCTCGGCAAGCCTCTTTCTGAAAAGGCGAACGGTCGGATCCTTCTCCCACGAGGAAGGGCCCAGCCCTGAAAGCTCTTGCTGCTCTTCACCGCCCCTTGGCACCCTACCTACAGGCACAACAGCACTGGGGATCTGTGCTTTCCCAGAGACGGAACATCTCACGGGGCTCAGTCTCGGCAAGCCTCTTTCTGAAAAGGCGAACGGTCGGATCCTTCTCCCACGAGGAAGGGCCCAGCCCTGAAAGCTCTTGCTGCTCTTCACCGTCCCTTGGCACCCTACCTACAGGCACAACAGCAGTGGGGATCTGTGCTTTCCCAGAGACGGAACATCTCACGGGGCTCAGTCTCGGCAAGCCTCTTTCTGAAAAGGCGAACGGTCGGATCCTTCTCCCACGAGGAAGGGCCCAGCCCTGAAAGCTCTTGCTGCTCTTCACCGCCCCTTGGCACCCTACCTACAGGCACAACAGCACTGGGGATCTGTGCTTTCCCAGAGACGGAACATCTCACGGGGCTCAGTCTCGGCAAGCCTCTTTCTGAAAAGGCGAACGGTCGGATCCTTCTCCCACGAGGAAGGGCCCAGCCCTGAAAGCTCTTGCTGCTGTTCACCGTCCCTTGGCACCCTACCTACAGGCACAACAGCACTGGGGATCTGTGCTTTCCCAGAGACGGAACATCTCACGGGGCTCAGTCTCGGCAAGCCTCTTTCTGAAAAGGCGAACGGTCGGATCCTTGTCCCACGAGGAAGGGCCCAGCCCTGAAAGCTCTTGCTGCTGTTCACCGTCCCTTGGCACCCTACCTACAGGCACAACAGCACTGGGGATCTGTGCTTTCCCAGAGACGGAATATCTCACGGCGCTCAGTCTCGGCAAGCCTCTTTCTGAAAAGGCGAACGGTGCGATCCATCTCCCCCGAGGAAGGGCCCAGCCCTGAAAGCTCTTGCTGCTCTTCACCGTCCCTTGGCGCCCTACCTACAGGCACAACAGCACTGGGGATCTGTGCTTTCCCAGAGACGGAACATCTCACGGGGCTCAGTCTCGGCAAGCCTGTTTCTGAAAAGGCGAACGGTCGGATCCTTCTCCCACGAGGAAGGGCCCAGCCCTGAAAGCTCTTGCTGCTCTTCACCGCCCCTTGGCACCCTACCTACAGGCACAACAGCACTGGGGATCTGTGCTTTCCCAGAGACGGAACATCTCACGGGGCTCAGTCTCGGCAAGCCTCTTTCTGAAAAGGCGAACGGTCGGATCCTTCTCCCACGAGGAAGGGCCCAGCCCTGAAAGCTCTTGCTGCTCTTCACCGCCCCTTGGCACCCTACCTACAGGCACAACAGCAGTGGGGATCTGTGCTTTCCCAGAGACGGAACATCTCACGGGGCTCAGTCTCGGCAAGCCTCTTTCTGAAAAGGCGAACGGTCGGATACTTGTCCCACGAGGAAGGGCCCAGCCCTGAAAGCTCTTGCTGCTCTTCACCGTCCCTTGGCACCCTACCTACAGGCACAACAGCACTGGGGATCTGTGCTTTCCCAGAGACGGAACATCTCACGGGGCTCAGTCTCGGCAAGCCTCTTTCTGAAAAGGCGAACGGTCGGATACTTGTCCCACGAGGAAGGGCCCAGCCCTGAAAGCTCTTGCTGCTCTTCACCGTCCCTTGGCACCCTACCTACAGGCACAACAGCACTGGGGATCTGTGCTTTCCCAGAGACGGAACATCTCACGGGGCTCAGTCTCGGCAAGCCTCTTTCTGAAAAGGCGAACGGTCGGATCCTTGTCCCACGAGGAAGGGCCCAGCCCTGAAAGCTCTTGCTGCTCTTCACCGTCCCTTGGCGCCCTACCTACAGGCACAACAGCACTGGGGATCTGTGCTTTCCCAGAGACGGAACATCTCACGGGGCTCAGTCTCGGCAAGCCTGTTTCTGAAAAGGCGAACGGTCGGATCCTTCTCCCACGAGGAAGGGCCCAGCCCTGAAAGCTCTTGCTGCTCTTCACCGCCCCTTGGCACCCTACCTACAGGCACAACAGCACTGGGGATCTGTGCTTTCCCAGAGACGGAACATCTCACGGGGCTCAGTCTCGGCAAGCCTCTTTCTGAAAAGGCGAACGGTCGGATCCTTCTCCCACGAGGAAGGGCCCAGCCCTGAAAGCTCTTGCTGCTCTTCACCGCCCCTTGGCACCCTACCTACAGGCACAACAGCAGTGGGGATCTGTGCTTTCCCAGAGACGGAACATCTCACGGGGCTCAGTCTCGGCAAGCCTCTTTCTGAAAAGGCGAACGGTCGGATACTTGTCCCACGAGGAAGGGCCCAGCCCTGAAAGCTCTTGCTGCTCTTCACCGTCCCTTGGCACCCTACCTACAGGCACAACAGCACTGGGGATCTGTGCTTTCCCAGAGACGGAACATCTCACGGGGCTCAGTCTCGGCAAGCCTCTTTCTGAAAAGGCGAACGGTCGGATACTTGTCCCACGAGGAAGGGCCCAGCCCTGAAAGCTCTTGCTGCTCTTCACCGTCCCTTGGCACCCTACCTACAGGCACAACAGCAGTGGGGATCTGTGCTTTCCCAGAGACGGAACATCTCACGGGGCTCAGTCTCGGCAAGCCTCTTTCTGAAAAGGCGAACGGTCGGATCCTTGTCCCACGAGGAAGGGCCCAGCCCTGAAAGCTCTTGCTGCTCTTCACCGTCCCTTGGCACCCTACCTACAGGCACAACAGCACTGGGGATCTATGCTTTCGCAGAGACGGAACATCTCGTGGTGCTACGCCTCGGCAGAGCCTCTTTTTTTTGGAAAAGGCGAACGGTCGGATCCTTCTCCCACGAGGAAGGGCCCAGCCCTGAAAGCTCTTGCTGCTCTTCACCGTCCCTTGGCACCCTACCTACAGGCACAACAGCACTGGGGATCTGTGCTTTCCCAGAGACGGAATATCTCACGGCGCTCAGTCTCGGCAAGCCTCTTTCTGAAAAGGCGAACGGTGCGATCCATCTCCCCCGAGGAAGGGCCCAGCCCTGAAAGCTCTTGCTGCTCTTCACCGTCCCTTGGCACCCTACCTACAGGCACAACAGCACTGGGGATCTGTGCTTTCCCAGAGACGGAACATCTCACGGGGCTCAGTCTCGGCAAGCCTCTTTCTGAAAAGGCGAACGGTCGGATCCTTCTCCCCCGAGGAAGGGCCCACCCCTGAAAGCTCTTGCTGCTCTTCACCGTCCCTTGGCACCCTACCTACAGGCACAACAGCACTGGGGATCTGTGCTTTCCCAGAGATGGAACATCTCACGGGGCTCAGTCTCGGCAAGCCTCTTTCTGAAAAGGCGAACGGTCGGATCCTTCTCCCCCGAGGAAGGGCCCAGCCCTGAAAGCTCTTGCTGCTCTTCACCATCCCTTGGCACCCTACCTACAGGCACAACAGCACTGGGGATCTGTGCTTTCCCAGAGACGGAACATCTCACGGGGCTCAGTCTCGGCAAGCCTCTTTCTGAAAAGGCGAACGGTTGGATAATTGTCCCCCGAGGAAGGGCCCAGCCCTGAAAGCTCTTGCTGCTCTTCACCGTCCCTTGGCACCCTACCTACAGGCACAACAGCACTGGGGATCTGTGCTTTCCCAGAGACGGAACATCTCACGGGGCTCAGTCTCGGCAAGCCTCTTTCTGAAAAGGCGAACGGTCGGATACTTGTCCCACGAGGAAGGGCCCAGCCCTGAAAGCTCTTGCTGCTCTTCACCGTCCCTTGGCACCCTACCTACAGGCACAACAGCACTGGGGATCTGTGCTTTCCCAGAGATGGAACATCTCACGGGGCTCAGTCTCGGCAAGCCTCTTTCTGAAAAGGCGAACGGTCGGATACTTGTCCCACGAGGAAGGGCCCAGCCCTGAAAGCTCTTGCTGCTCTTCACCGTCCCTTGGCACCCTACCTACAGGCACAACAGCACTGGGGATCTGTGCTTTACCAGAGACGGAATATCTCACGGGGCTCAGTCTCGGCAAGCCTCTTTCTGAAAAGGCGAACGGTGCGATCCATCTCCCCCGAGGAAGGGCCCAGCCCTGAAAGCTCTTGCTGCTCTTCACCGTCCCTTGGCACCCTACCTACAGGCACAACAGCACTGGGGATCTGTGCTTTCCCAGAGACGGAACATCTCACGGGGCTCAGTCTCGGCAAGCCTCTTTCTGAAAAGGCGAACGGTCGGATCCTTCTCCCCCGAGGAAGGGCCCACCCCTGAAAGCTCTTGCTGCTCTTCACCGTCCCTTGGCACCCTACCTACAGGCACAACAGCACTGGGGATCTGTGCTTTCCCAGAGACGGAACATCTCACGGGGCTCAGTCTCGGCAAGCCTCTTTCTGAAAAGGCGAACGGTCGGATCCTTCTCCCCCGAGGAAGGGCCCAGCCCTGAAAGGTCTTGCTGCTCTTCACCGTCCCTTGGCACCCTACCTACAGTCACAACAGCACTGGGGATCTGTGCTTTCCCAGAGACGGAATATCTCACGGCGCTCAGTCTCGGCAAGCCTCTTTCTGAAAAGACGAACGGTGCGATCCATCTCCCCCGAGGAAGGGCCCAGCCCTGAAAGCTCTTGCTGACCTTCACCGTCCCTTGGCACCCTACCTACAGGCACAACAGCACTGGGGATCTGTGCTTTCCCAGAGACGGAACATCTCACGGGGCTCAGTCTCGGCAAGCCTCTTTCTGAAAAGGCGAACGGTCGGATACTTGTCCCACGAGGAAGGGCCCAGCCCTGAAAGCTCTTGCTGCTCTTCACCGTCCCTTGGCACCCTACCTACAGGCACAACAGCACTGGGGATCTGTGCTTTCCCAGAGATGGAACATCTCACGGGGCTCAGTCTCGGCAAGCCTCTTTCTGAAAAGGCGAACGGTCGGATATTTGTCCCACGAGGAAGGGCCCAGCCCTGAAAGCTCTTGCTGCTGTTCACCGTCCCTTGGCACCCTACCTACAGGCACAACAGCACTGGGGATCTGTGCTTTCCCAGAGACGGAATATCTCACGGCGCTCAGTCTCGGCAAGCCTCTTTCTGAAAAGGCGAACGGTGCGATCCATCTCCCCCGAGGAAGGGCCCAGCCCTGAAAGCTCTTGCTGCTCTTCACCGTCCCTTGGCGCCCTACCTACAGGCACAACAGCACTGGGGATCTGTGCTTTCCCAGAGACGGAACATCTCACGGGGCTCAGTCTCGGCAAGCCTGTTTCTGAAAAGGCGAACGGTCGGATCCTTCTCCCACGAGGAAGGGCCCAGCCCTGAAAGCTCTTGCTGCTCTTCACCGCCCCTTGGCACCCTACCTACAGGCACAACAGCACTGGGGATCTGTGCTTTCCCAGAGACGGAACATCTCACGGGGCTCAGTCTCGGCAAGCCTCTTTCTGAAAAGGCGAACGGTCGGATCCTTCTCCCACGAGGAAGGGCCCAGCCCTGAAAGCTCTTGCTGCTCTTCACCGTCCCTTGGCACCCTACCTACAGGCACAACAGCAGTGGGGATCTGTGCTTTCCCAGAGACGGAACATCTCACGGGGCTCAGTCTCGGCAAGCCTCTTTCTGAAAAGGCGAACGGTCGGATCCTTCTCCCCCGAGGAAGGGCCCAGCCCTGAAAGCTCTTGCTGCTCTTCACCATCCCTTGGCACCCTACCTACAGGCACAACAGCACTGGGGATCTGTGCTTTCCCAGAGACGGAACATCTCACGGGGCTCAGTATCGGCAAGCCTCTTTCTGAAAAGGCGAACGGTTGGATAATTGTCCCACGAGGAAGGGCCCAGCCCTGAAAGCTCTTGCTGCTCTTCACCGTCCCTTGGCACCCTACCTACAGGCACAACAGCACTGGGGATCTGTGCTTTCCCAGAGACGGAACATCTCACGGGGCTCAGTCTCGGCAAGCCTCTTTCTGAAAAGGCGAACGGTCGGATCCTTCTCCCCCGAGGAAGGGCCCACCCCTGAAAGCTCTTGCTGCTCTTCACCGTCCCTTGGCACCCTACCTACAGGCACAACAGCACTGGGGATCTGTGCTTTCCCAGAGACGGAACATCTCACGGGGCTCAGTCTCGGCAAGCCTCTTTCTGAAAAGGCGAACGGTCGGATCCTTCTCCCCCGAGGAAGGGCCCAGCCCTGAAAGGTCTTGCTGCTCTTCACCGTCCCTTGGCACCCTACCTACAGTCACAACAGCACTGGGGATCTGTGCTTTCCCAGAGACGGAATATCTCACGGCGCTCAGTCTCGGCAAGCCTCTTTCTGAAAAGACGAACGGTGCGATCCATCTCCCCCGAGGAAGGGCCCAGCCCTGAAAGCTCTTGCTGACCTTCACCGTCCCTTGGCACCCTACCTACAGGCACAACAGCACTGGGGATCTGTGCTTTCCCAGAGACGGAACATCTCACGGGGCTCAGTCTCGGCAAGCCTCTTTCTGAAAAGGCGAACGGTCGGATACTTGTCCCACGAGGAAGGGCCCAGCCCTGAAAGCTCTTGCTGCTCTTCACCGTCCCTTGGCACCCTACCTACAGGCACAACAGCACTGGGGATCTGTGCTTTCCCAGAGATGGAACATCTCACGGGGCTCAGTCTCGGCAAGCCTCTTTCTGAAAAGGCGAACGGTCGGATATTTGTCCCACGAGGAAGGGCCCAGCCCTGAAAGCTCTTGCTGCTCTTCACCGCCCCTTGGCACCCTACCTACAGGCACAACAGCACTGGGGATCTGTGCTTTCCCAGAGACGGAATATCTCACGGCGCTCAGTCTCGGCAAGCCTCTTTCTGAAAAGGCGAACGGTGCGATCCATCTCCCCCGAGGAAGGGCCCAGCCCTGAAAGCTCTTGCTGCTCTTCACCGTCCCTTGGCGCCCTACCTACAGGCACAACAGCACTGGGGATCTGTGCTTTCCCAGAGACGGAACATCTCACGGGGCTCAGTCTCGGCAAGCCTGTTTCTGAAAAGGCGAACGGTCGGATCCTTCTCCCACGAGGAAGGGCCCAGCCCTGAAAGCTCTTGCTGCTCTTCACCGCCCCTTGGCACCCTACCTACAGGCACAACAGCACTGGGGATCTGTGCTTTCCCAGAGACGGAACATCTCACGGGGCTCAGTCTCGGCAAGCCTCTTTCTGAAAAGGCGAACGGTCGGATCCTTCTCCCACGAGGAAGGGCCCAGCCCTGAAAGCTCTTGCTGCTGTTCACCGTCCCTTGGCACCCTACCTACAGGCACAACAGCACTGGGGATCTGTGCTTTCCCAGAGACGGAACATCTCACGGGGCTCAGTCTCGGCAAGCCTCTTTCTGAAAAGGCGAACGGTCGGATCCTTGTCCCACGAGGAAGGGCCCAGCCCTGAAAGCTCTTGCTGCTCTTCACCGTCCCTTGGCACCCTACCTACAGGCACAACAGCACTGGGGATCTGTGCTTTCCCAGAGACGGAATATCTCACGGCGCTCAGTCTCGGCAAGCCTCTTTCTGAAAAGGCGAACGGTGCGATCCATCTCCCCCGAGGAAGGGCCCAGCCCTGAAAGCTCTTGCTGCTCTTCACCGTCCCTTGGCGCCCTACCTACAGGCACAACAGCACTGGGGATCTGTGCTTTCCCAGAGACGGAACATCTCACGGGGCTCAGTCTCGGCAAGCCTGTTTCTGAAAAGGCGAACGGTCGGATCCTTCTCCCACGAGGAAGGGCCCAGCCCTGAAAGCTCTTGCTGCTCTTCACCGCCCCTTGGCACCCTACCTACAGGCACAACAGCACTGGGGATCTGTGCTTTCCCAGAGACGGAACATCTCACGGGGCTCAGTCTCGGCAAGCCTGTTTCTGAAAAGGCGAACGGTCGGATCCTTCTCCCACGAGGAAGGGCCCAGCCCTGAAAGCTCTTGCTGCTCTTCACCGCCCCTTGGCACCCTACCTACAGGCACAACAGCAGTGGGGATCTGTGCTTTCCCAGAGACGGAACATCTCACGGGGCTCAGTCTCGGCAAGCCTCTTTCTGAAAAGGCGAACGGTCGGATACTTGTCCCACGAGGAAGGGCCCAGCCCTGAAAGCTCTTGCTGCTCTTCACCGTCCCTTGGCACCCTACCTACAGGCACAACAGCACTGGGGATCTGTGCTTTCCCAGAGACGGAACATCTCACGGGGCTCAGTCTCGGCAAGCCTCTTTCTGAAAAGGCGAACGGTCGGATACTTGTCCCACGAGGAAGGGCCCAGCCCTGAAAGCTCTTGCTGCTCTTCACCGTCCCTTGGCACCCTACCTACAGGCACAACAGCACTGGGGATCTGTGCTTTCCCAGAGACGGAACATCTCACGGGGCTCAGTCTCGGCAAGCCTCTTTCTGAAAAGGCGAACGGTCGGATCCTTGTCCCACGAGGAAGGGCCCAGCCCTGAAAGCTCTTGCTGCTCTTCACCGTCCCTTGGCGCCCTACCTACAGGCACAACAGCACTGGGGATCTGTGCTTTCCCAGAGACGGAACATCTCACGGGGCTCAGTCTCGGCAAGCCTGTTTCTGAAAAGGCGAACGGTCGGATCCTTCTCCCACGAGGAAGGGCCCAGCCCTGAAAGCTCTTGCTGCTCTTCACCGCCCCTTGGCACCCTACCTACAGGCACAACAGCACTGGGGATCTGTGCTTTCCCAGAGACGGAACATCTCACGGGGCTCAGTCTCGGCAAGCCTCTTTCTGAAAAGGCGAACGGTCGGATCCTTCTCCCACGAGGAAGGGCCCAGCCCTGAAAGCTCTTGCTGCTCTTCACCGCCCCTTGGCACCCTACCTACAGGCACAACAGCAGTGGGGATCTGTGCTTTCCCAGAGACGGAACATCTCACGGGGCTCAGTCTCGGCAAGCCTCTTTCTGAAAAGGCGAACGGTCGGATACTTGTCCCACGAGGAAGGGCCCAGCCCTGAAAGCTCTTGCTGCTGTTCACCGTCCCTTTGCACCCTACCTACAGGCACAACAGCACTGGGGATCTGTGCTTTCCCAGAGACGGAACATCTCACGGGGCTCAGTCTCGGCAAGCCTCTTTCTGAAAAGGCGAACGGTCGGATACTTGTCCCACGAGGAAGGGCCCAGCCCTGAAAGCTCTTGCTGCTCTTCACCGTCCCTTGGCACCCTACCTACAGGCACAACAGCACTGGGGATCTGTGCTTTCCCAGAGACGGAACATCTCACGGGGCTCAGTCTCGGCAAGCCTCTTTCTGAAAAGGCGAACGGTCGGATCCTTGTCCCACGAGGAAGGGCCCAGCCCTGAAAGCTCTTGCTGCTCTTCACCGTCCCTTGGCACCCTACCTACAGGCACAACAGCACTGGGGATCTATGCTTTCGCAGAGACGGAACATCTCGTGGTGCTACGCCTCGGCAGAGCCTCTTTTTTTTGGAAAAGGCGAACGGTCGGATCCTTCTCCCACGAGGAAGGGCCCAGCCCTGAAAGCTCTTGCTGCTCTTCACCGTCCCTTGGCACCCTACCTACAGGCACAACAGCACTGGGGATCTGTGCTTTCCCAGAGACGGAATATCTCACGGCGCTCAGTCTCGGCAAGCCTCTTTCTGAAAAGGCGAACGGTGCGATCCATCTCCCCCGAGGAAGGGCCCAGCCCTGAAAGCTCTTGCTGCTCTTCACCGTCCCTTGGCACCCTACCTACAGGCACAACAGCACTGGGGATCTGTGCTTTCCCAGAGACGGAACATCTCACGGGGCTCAGTCTCGGCAAGCCTCTTTCTGAAAAGGCGAACGGTCGGATCCTTCTCCCCCGAGGAAGGGCCCACCCCTGAAAGCTCTTGCTGCTCTTCACCGTCCCTTGGCACCCTACCTACAGGCACAACAGCACTGGGGATCTGTGCTTTCCCAGAGATGGAACATCTCACGGGGCTCAGTCTCGGCAAGCCTCTTTCTGAAAAGGCGAACGGTCGGATCCTTCTCCCCCGAGGAAGGGCCCAGCCCTGAAAGCTCTTGCTGCTCTTCACCATCCCTTGGCACCCTACCTACAGGCACAACAGCACTGGGGATCTGTGCTTTCCCAGAGACGGAACATCTCACGGGGCTCAGTCTCGGCAAGCCTCTTTCTGAAAAGGCGAACGGTTGGATAATTGTCCCACGAGGAAGGGCCCAGCCCTGAAAGCTCTTGCTGCTCTTCACCGTCCCTTGGCACCCTACCTACAGGCACAACAGCACTGGGGATCTGTGCTTTCCCAGAGACGGAACATCTCACGGGGCTCAGTCTCGGCAAGCCTCTTTCTGAAAAGGCGAACGGTCGGATACTTGTCCCACGAGGAAGGGCCCACCCCTGAAAGCTCTTGCTGCTCTTCACCGTCCCTTGGCACCCTACCTACAGGCACAACAGCACTGGGGATCTGTGCTTTCCCAGAGATGGAACATCTCACGGGGCTCAGTCTCGGCAAGCCTCTTTCTGAAAAGGCGAACGGTCGGATACTTGTCCCACGAGGAAGGGCCCAGCCCTGAAAGCTCTTGCTGCTCTTCACCGTCCCTTGGCACCCTACCTACAGGCACAACAGCACTGGGGATCTGTGCTTTACCAGAGACGGAATATCTCACGGCGCTCAGTCTCGGCAAGCCTCTTTCTGAAAAGGCGAACGGTGCGATCCATCTCCCCCGAGGAAGGGCCCAGCCCTGAAAGCTCTTGCTGCTCTTCACCGTCCCTTGGCACCCTACCTACAGGCACAACAGCACTGGGGATCTGTGCTTTCCCAGAGACGGAACATCTCACGGGGCTCAGTCTCGGCAAGCCTCTTTCTGAAAAGGCGAACGGTCGGATCCTTCTCCCCCGAGGAAGGGCCCACCCCTGAAAGCTCTTGCTGCTCTTCACCGTCCCTTGGCACCCTACCTACAGGCACAACAGCACTGGGGATCTGTGCTTTCCCAGAGACGGAACATCTCACGGGGCTCAGTCTCGGCAAGCCTCTTTCTGAAAAGGCGAACGGTCGGATCCTTCTCCCCCGAGGAAGGGCCCAGCCCTGAAAGCTCTTGCTGCTGTTCACCGCCCCTTGGCACCCTACCTACAGTCACAACAGCACTGGGGATCTGTGCTTTCCCAGAGACGGAATATCTCACGGCGCTCAGTCTCGGCAAGCCTCTTTCTGAAAAGACGAACGGTGCGATCCATCTCCCCCGAGGAAGGGCCCAGCCCTGAAAGCTCTTGCTGACCTTCACCGTCCCTTGGCACCCTACCTACAGGCACAACAGCACTGGGGATCTGTGCTTTCCCAGAGACGGAACATCTCACGGGGCTCAGTCTCGGCAAGCCTCTTTCTGAAAAGGCGAACGGTCGGATACTTGTCCCACGAGGAAGGGCCCAGCCCTGAAAGCTCTTGCTGCTCTTCACCGTCCCTTGGCACCCTACCTACAGGCACAACAGCACTGGGGATCTGTGCTTTCCCAGAGATGGAACATCTCACGGGGCTCAGTCTCGGCAAGCCTCTTTCTGAAAAGGCGAACGGTCGGATATTTGTCCCACGAGGAAGGGCCCAGCCCTGAAAGCTCTTGCTGCTGTTCACCGTCCCTTGGCACCCTACCTACAGGCACAACAGCACTGGGGATCTGTGCTTTCCCAGAGACGGAATATCTCACGGCGCTCAGTCTCGGCAAGCCTCTTTCTGAAAAGGCGAACGGTGCGATCCATCTCCCCCGAGGAAGGGCCCAGCCCTGAAAGCTCTTGCTGCTCTTCACCGTCCCTTGGCGCCCTACCTACAGGCACAACAGCACTGGGGATCTGTGCTTTCCCAGAGACGGAACATCTCACGGGGCTCAGTCTCGGCAAGCCTGTTTCTGAAAAGGCGAACGGTCGGATCCTTCTCCCACGAGGAAGGGCCCAGCCCTGAAAGCTCTTGCTGCTCTTCACCGCCCCTTGGCACCCTACCTACAGGCACAACAGCACTGGGGATCTGTGCTTTCCCAGAGACGGAACATCTCACGGGGCTCAGTCTCGGCAAGCCTCTTTCTGAAAAGGCGAACGGTCGGATCCTTCTCCCACGAGGAAGGGCCCAGCCCTGAAAGCTCTTGCTGCTCTTCACCGTCCCTTGGCACCCTACCTACAGGCACAACAGCAGTGGGGATCTGTGCTTTCCCAGAGACGGAACATCTCACGGGGCTCAGTCTCGGCAAGCCTCTTTCTGAAAAGGCGAACGGTCGGATCCTTCTCCCCCGAGGAAGGGCCCAGCCCTGAAAGCTCTTGCTGCTCTTCACCATCCCTTGGCACCCTACCTACAGGCACAACAGCACTGGGGATCTGTGCTTTCCCAGAGACGGAACATCTCACGGGGCTCAGTATCGGCAAGCCTCTTTCTGAAAAGGCGAACGGTTGGATAATTGTCCCACGAGGAAGGGCCCAGCCCTGAAAGCTCTTGCTGCTCTTCACCGTCCCTTGGCACCCTACCTACAGGCACAACAGCACTGGGGATCTGTGCTTTCCCAGAGACGGAACATCTCACGGGGCTCAGTCTCGGCAAGCCTCTTTCTGAAAAGGCGAACGGTCGGATCCTTCTCCCCCGAGGAAGGGCCCACCCCTGAAAGCTCTTGCTGCTCTTCACCGTCCCTTGGCACCCTACCTACAGGCACAACAGCACTGGGGATCTGTGCTTTCCCAGAGACGGAACATCTCACGGGGCTCAGTCTCGGCAAGCCTCTTTCTGAAAAGGCGAACGGTCGGATCCTTCTCCCCCGAGGAAGGGCCCAGCCCTGAAAGCTCTTGCTGCTCTTCACCGTCCCTTGGCACCCTACCTACAGTCACAACAGCACTGGGGATCTGTGCTTTCCCAGAGACGGAATATCTCACGGCGCTCAGTCTCGGCAAGCCTCTTTCTGAAAAGACGAACGGTGCGATCCATCTCCCCCGAGGAAGGGCCCAGCCCTGAAAGCTCTTGCTGACCTTCACCGTCCCTTGGCACCCTACCTACAGGCACAACAGCACTGGGGATCTGTGCTTTCCCAGAGACGGAACATCTCACGGGGCTCAGTCTCGGCAAGCCTCTTTCTGAAAAGGCGAACGGTCGGATACTTGTCCCACGAGGAAGGGCCCAGCCCTGAAAGCTCTTGCTGCTCTTCACCGTCCCTTGGCACCCTACCTACAGGCACAACAGCACTGGGGATCTGTGCTTTCCCAGAGATGGAACATCTCACGGGGCTCAGTCTCGGCAAGCCTCTTTCTGAAAAGGCGAACGGTCGGATATTTGTCCCACGAGGAAGGGCCCAGCCCTGAAAGCTCTTGCTGCTGTTCACCGTCCCTTGGCACCCTACCTACAGGCACAACAGCACTGGGGATCTGTGCTTTCCCAGAGACGGAATATCTCACGGCGCTCAGTCTCGGCAAGCCTCTTTCTGAAAAGGCGAACGGTGCGATCCATCTCCCCCGAGGAAGGGCCCAGCCCTGAAAGCTCTTGCTGCTCTTCACCGTCCCTTGGCGCCCTACCTACAGGCACAACAGCACTGGGGATCTGTGCTTTCCCAGAGACGGAACATCTCACGGGGCTCAGTCTCGGCAAGCCTGTTTCTGAAAAGGCGAACGGTCGGATCCTTCTCCCACGAGGAAGGGCCCAGCCCTGAAAGCTCTTGCTGCTCTTCACCGCCCCTTGGCACCCTACCTACAGGCACAACAGCACTGGGGATCTGTGCTTTCCCAGAGACGGAACATCTCACGGGGCTCAGTCTCGGCAAGCCTCTTTCTGAAAAGGCGAACGGTCGGATCCTTCTCCCACGAGGAAGGGCCCAGCCCTGAAAGCTCTTGCTGCTCTTCACCGTCCCTTGGCACCCTACCTACAGGCACAACAGCAGTGGGGATCTGTGCTTTCCCAGAGACGGAACATCTCACGGGGCTCAGTCTCGGCAAGCCTCTTTCTGAAAAGGCGAACGGTCGGATCCTTCTCCCCCGAGGAAGGGCCCAGCCCTGAAAGCTCTTGCTGCTCTTCACCATCCCTTGGCACCCTACCTACAGGCACAACAGCACTGGGGATCTGTGCTTTCCCAGAGACGGAACATCTCACGGGGCTCAGTATCGGCAAGCCTCTTTCTGAAAAGGCGAACGGTTGGATAATTGTCCCACGAGGAAGGGCCCAGCCCTGAAAGCTCTTGCTGCTCTTCACCGCCCCTTGGCACCCTACCTACAGGCACAACAGCACTGGGGATCTGTGCTTTCCCAGAGACGGAACATCTCACGGGGCTCAGTCTCGGCAAGCCTCTTTCTGAAAAGGCGAACGGTCGGATACTTGTCCCACGAGGAAGGGCCCAGCCCTGAAAGCTCTTGCTGCTCTTCACCGTCCCTTGGCACCCTACCTACAGGCACAACAGCACTGGGGATCTGTGCTTTCCCAGAGATGGAACATCTCACGGGGCTCAGTCTCGGCAAGCCTCTTTCTGAAAAGGCGAACGGTCGGATACTTGTCCCACGAGGAAGGGCCCAGCCCTGAAAGCTCTTGCTGCTCTTCACCGTCCCTTGGCACCCTACCTACAGGCACAACAGCACTGGGGATCTGTGCTTTCCCAGAGACGGAATATCTCACGGCGCTCAGTCTCGGCAAGCCTCTTTCTGAAAAGGCGAACGGTGCGATCCATCTCCCCCGAGGAAGGGCCCAGCCCTGAAAGCTCTTGCTGCTCTTCACCGTCCCTTGGCACCCTACCTACAGGCACAACAGCACTGGGGATCTGTGCTTTCCCAGAGACGGAACATCTCACGGGGCTCAGTCTCGGCAAGCCTCTTTCTGAAAAGGCGAACGGTCGGATCCTTCTCCCCCGAGGAAGGGCCCACCCCTGAAAGCTCTTGCTGCTCTTCACCGTCCCTTGGCACCCTACCTACAGGCACAACAGCACTGGGGATCTGTGCTTTCCCAGAGACGGAACATCTCACGGGGCTCAGTCTCGGCAAGCCTCTTTCTGAAAAGGCGAACGGTCGGATCCTTCTCCCCCGAGGAAGGGCCCAGCCCTGAAAGCTCTTGCTGCTCTTCACCGTCCCTTGGCACCCTACCTACAGTCACAACAGCACTGGGGATCTGTGCTTTCCCAGAGACGGAATATCTCACGGCGCTCAGTCTCGGCAAGCCTCTTTCTGAAAAGACGAACGGTGCGATCCATCTCCCCCAAGGAAGGGCCCAGCCCTGAAAGCTCTTGCTGCTCTTCACCGTCCCTTGGCACCCTACCTACAGGCACAACAGCAGTGGGGATCTGTGCTTTCCCAGAGACGGAACATCTCACGGGGCTCAGTCTCGGCAAGCCTCTTTCTGAAAAGGCGAACGGTCGGATACTTGTCCCACGAGGAAGGGCCCAGCCCTGAAAGCTCTTGCTGCTCTTCACCGTCCCTTGGCACCCTACCTACAGGCACAACAGCAGTGGGGATCTGTGCTTTCCCAGAGACGGAACATCTCACGGGGCTCAGTCTCGGCAAGCCTCTTTCTGAAAAGGCGAACGGTCGGATACTTGTCCCACGAGGAAGGGCCCAGCCCTGAAAGCTCTTGCTGCTGTTCACCGTCCCTTGGCACCCTACCTACAGGCACAACAGCACTGGGGATCTGTGCTTTCCCAGAGATGGAACATCTCACGGGGCTCAGTCTCGGCAAGCCTCTTTCTGAAAAGGCGAACGGTCGGATACTTGTCCCACGAGGAAGGGCCCAGCCCTGAAAGCTCTTGCTGCTGTTCACCGTCCCTTGGCACCCTACCTACAGGCACAACAGCACTGGGGATCTGTGCTTTCCCAGAGACGGAATATCTCACGGCGCTCAGTCTCGGCAAGCCTCTTTCTGAAAAGGCGAACGGTGCGATCCATCTCCCCCGAGGAAGGGCCCAGCCCTGAAAGCTCTTGCTGCTCTTCACCGTCCCTTGGCGCCCTACCTACAGGCACAACAGCACTGGGGATCTGTGCTTTCCCAGAGACGGAACATCTCACGGGGCTCAGTCTCGGCAAGCCTCTTTCTGAAAAGGCGAACGGTCGGATACTTGTCCCACGAGGAAGGGCCCAGCCCTGAAAGCTCTTGCTGCTCTTCACCGTCCCTTGGCACCCTACCTACAGGCACAACAGCACTGGGGATCTGTGCTTTCCCAGAGATGGAACATCTCACGGGGCTCAGTCTCGGCAAGCCTCTTTCTGAAAAGGCGAACGGTCGGATACTTGTCCCACGAGGAAGGGCCCAGCCCTGAAAGCTCTTGCTGCTCTTCACCGTCCCTTGGCACCCTACCTACAGGCACAACAGCACTGGGGATCTGTGCTTTCCCAGAGACGGAATATCTCACGGCGCTCAGTCTCGGCAAGCCTCTTTCTGAAAAGGCGAACGGTGCGATCCATCTCCCCCGAGGAAGGGCCCAGCCCTGAAAGCTCTTGCTGCTCTTCACCGTCCCTTGGCACCCTACCTACAGGCACAACAGCACTGGGGATCTGTGCTTTCCCAGAGACGGAACATCTCACGGGGCTCAGTCTCGGCAAGCCTCTTTCTGAAAAGGCGAACGGTCGGATCCTTCTCCCCCGAGGAAGGGCCCACCCCTGAAAGCTCTTGCTGCTCTTCACCGCCCCTTGGCACCCTACCTACAGGCACAACAGCACTGGGGATCTGTGCTTTCCCAGAGACGGAACATCTCACGGGGCTCAGTCTCGGCAAGCCTCTTTCTGAAAAGGCGAACGGTCGGATCCTTCTCCCCCGAGGAAGGGCCCAGCCCTGAAAGCTCTTGCTGCTCTTCACCGTCCCTTGGCACCCTACCTACAGTCACAACAGCACTGGGGATCTGTGCTTTCCCAGAGACGGAATATCTCACGGCGCTCAGTCTCGGCAAGCCTCTTTCTGAAAAGACGAACGGTGCGATCCATCTCCCCCAAGGAAGGGCCCAGCCCTGAAAGCTCTTGCTGCTCTTCACCGTCCCTTGGCACCCTACCTACAGGCACAACAGCAGTGGGGATCTGTGCTTTCCCAGAGACGGAACATCTCACGGGGCTCAGTCTCGGCAAGCCTCTTTCTGAAAAGGCGAACGGTCGGATACTTGTCCCACGAGGAAGGGCCCAGCCCTGAAAGCTCTTGCTGCTCTTCACCGTCCCTTGGCACCCTACCTACAGGCACAACAGCACTGGGGATCTGTGCTTTCCCAGAGATGGAACATCTCACGGGGCTCAGTCTCGGCAAGCCTCTTTCTGAAAAGGCGAACGGTCGGATACTTGTCCCACGAGGAAGGGCCCAGCCCTGAAAGCTCTTGCTGCTCTTCACCGTCCCTTGGCACCCTACCTACAGGCACAACAGCAGTGGGGATCTGTGCTTTCCCAGAGACGGAACATCTCACGGGGCTCAGTCTCGGCAAGCCTCTTTCTGAAAAGGCGAACGGTCGGATACTTGTCCCACGAGGAAGGGCCCAGCCCTGAAAGCTCTTGCTGCTCTTCACCGTCCCTTGGCACCCTACCTACAGGCACAACAGCAGTGGGGATCTGTGCTTTCCCAGAGACGGAACATCTCACGGGGCTCAGTCTCGGCAAGCCTCTTTCTGAAAAGGCGAACGGTCGGATACTTGTCCCACGATGAAGGGCCCAGCCCTGAAAGCTCTTGCTGCTGTTCACCGTCCCTTTGCACCCTACCTACAGGCACAACAGCACTGGGGATCTGTGCTTTCCCAGAGACGGAATATCTCACGGCGCTCAGTCTCGGCAAGCCTCTTTCTGAAAAGACGAACGGTCGGATCCTTCTCCCCCGAGGAAGGGCCCACCCCTGAAAGCTCTTGCTGCTCTTCACCGTCCCTTGGCACCCTACCTACAGGCACAACAGCACTGGGGATCTGTGCTTTCCCAGAGACGGAACATCTCACGGGGCTCAGTATCGGCAAGCCTCTTTCTGAAAAGGCGAACGGTTGGATAATTGTCCCACGAGGAAGGGCCCAGCCCTGAAAGCTCTTGCTGCTCTTCACCGCCCCTTGGCACCCTACCTACAGGCACAACAGCACTGGGGATCTGTGCTTTCCCAGAGACGGAACATCTCACGGGGCTCAGTCTCGGCAAGCCTCTTTCTGAAAAGGCGAACGGTCGGATACTTGTCCCACGAGGAAGGGCCCAGCCCTGAAAGCTCTTGCTGCTCTTCACCGTCCCTTGGCACCCTACCTACAGGCACAACAGCACTGGGGATCTGTGCTTTCCCAGAGATGGAACATCTCACGGGGCTCAGTCTCGGCAAGCCTCTTTCTGAAAAGGCGAACGGTCGGATACTTGTCCCACGAGGAAGGGCCCAGCCCTGAAAGCTCTTGCTGCTCTTCACCGTCCCTTGGCACCCTACCTACAGGCACAACAGCACTGGGGATCTGTGCTTTCCCAGAGACGGAATATCTCACGGCGCTCAGTCTCGGCAAGCCTCTTTCTGAAAAGGCGAACGGTGCGATCCATCTCCCCCGAGGAAGGGCCCAGCCCTGAAAGCTCTTGCTGCTCTTCACCGTCCCTTGGCACCCTACCTACAGGCACAACAGCACTGGGGATCTGTGCTTTCCCAGAGACGGAACATCTCACGGGGCTCAGTCTCGGCAAGCCTCTTTCTGAAAAGGCGAACGGTCGGATCCTTCTCCCCCGAGGAAGGGCCCACCCCTGAAAGCTCTTGCTGCTCTTCACCGTCCCTTGGCACCCTACCTACAGGCACAACAGCACTGGGGATCTGTGCTTTCCCAGAGACGGAACATCTCACGGGGCTCAGTATCGGCAAGCCTCTTTCTGAAAAGGCGAACGGTTGGATAATTGTCCCACGAGGAAGGGCCCAGCCCTGAAAGCTCTTGCTGCTCTTCACCGTCCCTTGGCACCCTACCTACAGGCACAACAGCACTGGGGATCTGTGCTTTCCCAGAGACGGAACATCTCACGGGGCTCAGTCTCGGCAAGCCTCTTTCTGAAAAGGCGAACGGTCGGATACTTGTCCCACGAGGAAGGGCCCAGCCCTGAAAGCTCTTGCTGCTCTTCACCGTCCCTTGGCACCCTACCTACAGGCACAACAGCACTGGGGATCTGTGCTTTCCCAGAGATGGAACATCTCACGGGGCTCAGTCTCGGCAAGCCTCTTTCTGAAAAGGCGAACGGTCGGATACTTGTCCCACGAGGAAGGGCCCAGCCCTGAAAGCTCTTGCTGCTCTTCACCGTCCCTTGGCACCCTACCTACAGGCACAACAGCACTGGGGATCTGTGCTTTCCCAGAGACGGAATATCTCACGGCGCTCAGTCTCGGCAAGCCTCTTTCTGAAAAGGCGAACGGTGCGATCCATCTCCCCCGAGGAAGGGCCCAGCCCTGAAAGCTCTTGCTGCTCTTCACCGTCCCTTGGCACCCTACCTACAGGCACAACAGCACTGGGGATCTGTGCTTTCCCAGAGACGGAACATCTCACGGGGCTCAGTCTCGGCAAGCCTCTTTCTGAAAAGGCGAACGGTCGGATCCTTCTCCCCCGAGGAAGGGCCCACCCCTGAAAGCTCTTGCTGCTCTTCACCGTCCCTTGGCACCCTACCTACAGGCACAACAGCACTGGGGATCTGTGCTTTCCCAGAGACGGAACATCTCACGGGGCTCAGTCTCGGCAAGCCTCTTTCTGAAAAGGCGAACGGTCGGATCCTTCTCCCCCGAGGAAGGGCCCAGCCCTGAAAGCTCTTGCTGCTCTTCACCGTCCCTTGGCACCCTACCTACAGTCACAACAGCACTGGGGATCTGTGCTTTCCCAGAGACGGAATATCTCACGGCGCTCAGTCTCGGCAAGCCTCTTTCTGAAAAGACGAACGGTGCGATCCATCTCCCCCAAGGAAGGGCCCAGCCCTGAAAGCTCTTGCTGCTCTTCACCGTCCCTTGGCACCCTACCTACAGGCACAACAGCAGTGGGGATCTGTGCTTTCCCAGAGACGGAACATCTCACGGGGCTCAGTCTCGGCAAGCCTCTTTCTGAAAAGGCGAACGGTCGGATACTTGTCCCACGAGGAAGGGCCCAGCCCTGAAAGCTCTTGCTGCTCTTCACCGTCCCTTGGCACCCTACCTACAGGCACAACAGCACTGGGGATCTGTGCTTTCCCAGAGATGGAACATCTCACGGGGCTCAGTCTCGGCAAGCCTCTTTCTGAAAAGGCGAACGGTCGGATACTTGTCCCACGAGGAAGGGCCCAGCCCTGAAAGCTCTTGCTGCTCTTCACCGTCCCTTGGCACCCTACCTACAGGCACATCAGCACTGGGGATCTGTGCTTTCCCAGAGACGGAATATCTAACGGCGCTCAGTCTCGGCAAGCCTCTTTCTGAAAAGACGAACGGTGCGATCCATCTCCCACGAGGAAGGGCCCAGCCCTGAAAGCTCTTGCTGCTCTTCACCGCCCCTTGGCACCCTACCTACAGGCACAACAGCAGTGGGGATCTGTGCTTTCCCAGAGACGGAACATCTCACGGGGCTCAGTCTCGGCAAGCCTCTTTCTGAAAAGGCGAACGGTCGGATCCTTCTCCCACGAGGAAGGGCCCAGCCCTGAAAGCTCTTGCTGCTCTTCACCGCCCCTTTGCACCCTACCTACAGGCACAACAGCACTGGGGATCTGTGCTTTCCCAGAGACGGAATATCTCACGGCGCTCAGTCTCGGCAAGCCTCTTTCTGAAAAGACGAACGGTCGGATCCTTCTCCCCCGAGGAAGGGCCCACCCCTGAAAGCTCTTGCTGCTCTTCACCGTCCCTTGGCACCCTACCTACAGGCACAACAGCACTGGGGATCTGTGCTTTCCCAGAGACGGAACATCTCACGGGGCTCAGTATCGGCAAGCCTCTTTCTGAAAAGGCGAACGGTTGGATAATTGTCCCACGAGGAAGGGCCCAGCCCTGAAAGCTCTTGCTGCTCTTCACCGCCCCTTGGCACCCTACCTACAGGCACAACAGCACTGGGGATCTGTGCTTTCCCAGAGACGGAACATCTCACGGGGCTCAGTCTCGGCAAGCCTCTTTCTGAAAAGGCGAACGGTCGGATACTTGTCCCACGAGGAAGGGCCCAGCCCTGAAAGCTCTTGCTGCTGTTCACCGTCCCTTGGCACCCTACCTACAGGCACAACAGCACTGGGGATCTGTGCTTTCCCAGAGATGGAACATCTCACGGGGCTCAGTCTCGGCAAGCCTCTTTCTGAAAAGGCGAACGGTCGGATACTTGTCCCCCGAGGAAGGGCCCAGCCCTGAAAGCTCTTGCTGCTCTTCACCGTCCCTTGGCACCCTACCTACAGGCACAACAGCACTGGGGATCTGTGCTTTCCCAGAGACGGAATATCTCACGGCGCTCAGTCTCGGCAAGCCTCTTTCTGAAAAGGCGAACGGTGCGATCCATCTCCCCCGAGGAAGGGCCCAGCCCTGAAAGCTCTTGCTGCTCTTCACCGTCCCTTGGCACCCTACCTACAGGCACAACAGCACTGGGGATCTGTGCTTTCCCAGAGACGGAACATCTCACGGGGCTCAGTCTCGGCAAGCCTCTTTCTGAAAAGGCGAACGGTCGGATCCTTCTCCCACGAGGAAGGGCCCACCCCTGAAAGCTCTTGCTGCTCTTCACCGTCCCTTGGCACCCTACCTACAGGCACAACAGCACTGGGGATCTGTGCTTTCCCAGAGATGGAACATCTCACGGGGCTCAGTCTCGGCAAGCCTCTTTCTGAAAAGGCGAACGGTCGGATACTTGTCCCACGAGGAAGGGCCCAGCCCTGAAAGCTCTTGCTGCTCTTCACCGTCCCTTGGCACCCTACCTACAGGCACAACAGCACTGGGGATCTGTGCTTTCCCAGAGATGGAACATCTCACGGGGCTCAGTCTCGGCAAGCCTCTTTCTGAAAAGGCGAACGGTCGGATACTTGTCCCACGAGGAAGGGCCCAGCCCTGAAAGCTCTTGCTGCTCTTCACCGTCCCTTGGCACCCTACCTACAGGCACATCAGCACTGGGGATCTGTGCTTTCCCAGAGACGGAATATCTAACGGCGCTCAGTCTCGGCAAGCCTCTTTCTGAAAAGACGAACGGTGCGATCCATCTCCCACGAGGAAGGGCCCAGCCCTGAAAGCTCTTGCTGCTGTTCACCGCCCCTTGGCACCCTACCTACAGGCACAACAGCAGTGGGGATCTGTGCTTTCCCAGAGACAGAATAAATAACGGCGCTCAGTCTCGGCAAGCCTCTTTCTGAAAAGACGAACGGTGCGATCCATCTCCCCCGAGGAAGGGCCAAGCCCTGAAAGCTCTTGCTGCTCTTCACCGCCCCTTGGCACCCTACCTACAGGCACAACAGCACTGGGGATCTGTGCTTTCCCAGAGACGGAATATCTCACGGCGCTCAGTCTCGGCAAGCCTCTTTCTGAAAAGACGAACGGTGCGATCCATCTCCCCCGAGGAAGGGCCCAGCCCTGAAAGCTCTTGCTGCTCTTCACCGTCCCTTGTGGCCCTACCTACAGGCACAACAGCACTGGGGATCTGTGCTTTCCCAGAGACGGAACATCTCACGGGGCTCAGTCTCGGCAAGCCTCTTTCTGAAAAGGCGAACGGTCGGATCCTTCTCCCCCGAGGAAGGGCCCAGCCCTGAAAGCTCTTGCTGCTCTTCACCGCCCCTTGGCACCCTACCTACAGGCACAACAGCACTGGGGATCTGTGCTTTCCCAGAGACGGAACATCTCACGGCGCTCAGTCTCGGCAAGCCTCTTTCTGAAAAGGCGAACGGTCGGATCCTTCTCCCACGAGGAAGGGCCCAGCCCTGAAAGCTCTTGCTGCTCTTCACCGTCCCTTGGCACCCTACCTACAGGCACAACAGCAGTGGGTATCTGTGCTTTCCCAGAGACGGAACATCTCACGGGGCTCAGTCTCGGCAAGCCTCTTTCTGAAAAGGCGAACGGTCGGATCCTTTTCCCACGAGGAAGGGCCCAGCCCTGAAAGCTCTTGCTGCTCTTCACCGTCCCTTGGCACCCTACCTACAGGCACAACAGCAGTGGGGATCTGTGCTTTCCCAGAGACGGAACATCTCACGGGGCTCAGTCTCGGCAAGCCTCTTTCTGAAAAGGCGAACGGTCGGATACTTGTCCCACGAGGAAGGGCCCAGCCCTGAAAGCTCTTGCTGCTCTTCACCGTCCCTTGGCACCCTACCTACAGGCACAACAGCACTGGGGATCTGTGCTTTCCCAGAGATGGAACATCTCACGGGGCTCAGTCTCGGCAAGCCTCTTTCTGAAAAGGCGAACGGTCGGATACTTGTCCCACGAGGAAGGGCCCAGCCCTGAAAGCTCTTGCTGCTGTTCACCGTCCCTTGGCACCCTACCTACAGGCACAACAGCACTGGGGATCTGTGCTTTCCCAGAGACGGAATATCTCACGGCGCTCAGTCTCGGCAAGCCTCTTTCTGAAAAGGCGAACGGTGCGATCCATCTCCCCCGAGGAAGGGCCCAGCCCTGAAAGCTCTTGCTGCTCTTCACCGTCCCTTGGCGCCCTACCTACAGGCACAACAGCACTGGGGATCTGTGCTTTCCCAGAGACGGAACATCTCACGGGGCTCAGTCTCGGCAAGCCTGTTTCTGAAAAGGCGAACGGTCGGATCCTTCTCCCACGAGGAAGGGCCCAGCCCTGAAAGCTCTTGCTGCTCTTCACCGTCCCTTGGCACCCTACCTACAGGCACATCAGCACTGGGGATCTGTGCTTTCCCAGAGACGGAATATCTAACGGCGCTCAGTCTCGGCAAGCCTCTTTCTGAAAAGACGAACGGTGCGATCCATCTCCCACGAGGAAGGGCCCAGCCCTGAAAGCTCTTGCTGCTCTTCACCGCCCCTTGGCACCCTACCTACAGGCACAACAGCACTGGGGATCTGTGCTTTCCCAGAGACGGAACATCTCACGGGGCTCAGTCTCGGCAAGCCTCTTTCTGAAAAGGCGAACGGTCGGATCCTTCTCCCACGAGGAAGGGCCCAGCCCTGAAAGCTCTTGCTGCTCTTCACCGTCCCTTGGCACCCTACCTACAGGCACAACAGCAGTGGGGATCTGTGCTTTCCCAGAGACGGAACATCTCACGGGGCTCAGTCTCGGCAAGCCTCTTTCTGAAAAGGCGAACGGTCGGATACTTGTCCCACGAGGAAGGGCCCAGCCCTGAAAGCTCTTGCTGCTCTTCACCGTCCCTTGGCACCCTACCTACAGGCACAACAGCACTGGGGATCTGTGCTTTCCCAGAGATGGAACATCTCACGGGGCTCAGTCTCGGCAAGCCTCTTTCTGAAAAGGCGAACGGTCGGATACTTGTCCCACGAGGAAGGGCCCAGCCCTGAAAGCTCTTGCTGCTCTTCACCGTCCCTTGGCACCCTACCTACAGGCACAACAGCACTGGGGATCTGTGCTTTCCCAGAGACGGAATATCTCACGGCGCTCAGTCTCGGCAAGCCTCTTTCTGAAAAGGCGAACGGTCGGATACTTGTCCCACGAGGAAGGGCCCAGCCCTGAAAGCTCTTGCTGCTCTTCACCGTCCCTTGGCACCCTACCTACAGGCACAACAGCACTGGGGATCTATGCTTTCGCAGAGACGGAACATCTTGTGGTGCTACGCCTCGGCAGAGCCTCTTTTTTTTGGAAAAGGCGAACGGTCGGATCCTTCTCCCCCGAGGAAGGGCCCAGCCCTGAAAGCTCTTGCTGCTCTTCACCGCCCCTTGGCACCCTACCTACAGGCACAACAGCACTGGGGATCTGTGCTTTCCCAGAGACGGAACATCTCACGGGGCTCAGTCTCGGCAAGCCTCTTTCTGAAAAGGTGAACGGTCGGATCCTTCTCCCACGAGGAAGGGCCCAGCCCTGAAAGCTCTTGCTGCTCTTCACCGTCCCTTGGCACCCTACCTACAGGCACAACAGCACTGGGGATCTGTGCTTTCCCAGAGACGGAACATCTCACGGGGCTCAGTCTCGGCAAGCCTCTTTCTGAAAAGGCGAACGGTCGGATCCTTCTCCCACGAGGAAGGGCCCAGCCCTGAAAGCTCTTGCTGCTCTTCACCGTCCCTTGGCACCCTACCTACAGGCACAACAGCACTGGGCATCCGTGCTTTCGCAGAGACGGAACATCTCGTGGTGCTACGCCTCGGCAGAGCCTCTTTTTTTTGGAAAAGGCGAACGGTCGGATCCTTCTCCCCCGAGGAAGGGCCCAGCCCTGAAAGCTCTTGCTGCTGTTCACCGCCCCTTGGCACCCTACCTACAGGCACAACAGCACTGGGGATCTGTGCTTTCCCAGAGACGGAACATCTCACGGGGCTCAGTCTCGGCAAGCCTCTTTCTGAAAAGGCGAACGGTCGGATCCTTCTCCCACGAGGAAGGGCCCAGCCCTGAAAGCTCTTGCTGCTCTTCACCGCCCCTTGGCACCCTACCTACAGGCACAACAGCACTGGGGATCTGTGCTTTCCCAGAGACGGAATATCTCACGGCGCTCAGTCTCGGCAAGCCTCTTTCTGAAAAGGCGAACGGTGCGATCCATCTCCCCCGAGGAAGGGCCCAGCCCTGAAAGCTCTTGCTGCTCTTCACCGTCCCTTGGCACCCTACCTACAGGCACAACAGCAATGGGGATCTATGCTTTCGCAGAGACGGAACATCTCGTGGTGCTACGCCTCGGCAGAGCCTCTTTTTTTTGGAAAAGGCGAACGGTCGGATCTTTCTCCCACGAGGAAGGGCCCAGCCCTGAAAGCTCTTGCTGCTCTTCACCGCCCCTTGGCACCCTACCTACAGGCACAACAGCACTGGGGATCTGTGCTTTCCCAGAGACGGAATATCTCACGGCGCTCAGTCTCGGCAAGCCTCTTTCTGAAAAGACGAACGGTGCGATCCATCTCCCCCGAGGAAGGGCCAAGCCCTGAAAGCTCTTGCTGCTCTTCACCGCCCCTTGGCACCCTACCTACAGGCACAACAGCACTGGGGATCTGTGCTTTCCCAGAGACGGAACATCTCACGGGGCTCAGTCTCGGCAAGCCTCTTTCTGAAAAGGCGAACGGTCGGATCCTTCTCCCACGAGGAAGGGCCCAGCCCTGAAAGCTCTTGCTGCTCTTCACCGTCCCTTGTGGCCCTACCTACAGGCACATCAGCACTGGGGATCTGTGCTTTCCCAGAGACAGAATAAATAACGGCGCTCAGTCTCGGCAAGCCTCTTTCTGAAAAGACGAACGGTGCGATCCATCTCCCCCGAGGAAGGGCCAAGCCCTGAAAGCTCTTGCTGCTCTTCACCGCCCCTTGGCACCCTACCTACAGGCACAACAGCACTGGGGATCTGTGCTTTCCCAGAGACGGAACATCTCACGGGGCTCAGTCTCGGCAAGCCTCTTTCTGAAAAGGCGAACGGTCGGATCCTTCTCCCACGAGGAAGGGCCCAGCCCTGAAAGCTCTTGCTGCTCTTCACCGTCCCTTGTGGCCCTACCTACAGGCACATCAGCACTGGGGATCTGTGCTTTCCCAGAGACGGAATATCTAACGGCGCTCAGTCTCGGCAAGCCTCTTTCTGAAAAGACGAACGGTGCGATCCATCTCCCCCGAGGAAGGGCCCAGCCCTGAAAGCTCTTGCTGCTCTTCACCGCCCCTTGGCACCCTACCTACAGGCACAACAGCACTGGGGATCTGTGCTTTCCCAGAGACGGAACATCTCACGGGGCTCAGTCTCGGCAAGCCTCTTTCTGAAAAGGCGAACGGTCGGATACTTGTCCCACGAGGAAGGGCCCAGCCCTGAAAGCTCTTGCTGCTCTTCACCGTCCCTTGTGGCCCTACCTACAGGCACAACAGCACTGGGGATCTGTGCTTTCCCAGAGACGGAACATCTCACGGGGCTCAGTCTAGGCAAGCCTCTTTCTGAAAAGGCGAACGGTCGGATACTTGTCCCACGAGGAAGGGCCCAGCCCTGAAAGCTCTTGCTGCTGTTCACCGCCCCTTGGCACCCTACCTACAGGCACAACAGCACTGGGGATCTGTGCTTTCCCAGAGACGGAACATCTCACGGGGCTCAGTCTCGGCAAGCCTCTTTCTGAAAAGGCGAACGGTCGGATCCTTGTCCCACGAGGAAGGGCCCAGCCCTGAAAGCTCTTGCTGCTCTTCACCGCCCCTTGGCACCCTACCTACAGGCACAACAGCACTGGGGATCTGTGCTTTCCCAGAGACGGAATATCTCACGGCGCTCAGTCTCGGCAAGCCTCTTTCTGAAAAGGCGAACGGTGGGATCCATCTCCCCCGAGGAAGGGCCCAGCCCTGAAAGCTCTTGCTGCTCTTCACCGCCCCTTGGCACCCTACCTACAGGCACAACAGCACTGGGGATCTGTGCTTTCCCAGAGACGGAACATCTCACGGGGCTCAGTCTCGGCAAGCCTCTTTCTGAAAAGGCGAACGGTCGGATCCTTCTCCCACGAGGAAGGGCCCAGCCCTGAAAGCTCTTGCTGCTCTTCACCGCCCCTTGGCACCCTACCTACAGGCACAACAGCACTGGGGATCTGTGCTTTCCCAGAGACGGAATATCTCACGGCGCTCAGTCTCGGCAAGCCTCTTTCTGAAAAGGCGAACGGTGCGATCCATCTCCCCCGAGGAAGGGCCCAGCCCTGAAAGCTCTTGCTGCTCTTCACCGTCCCTTGGCACCCTACCTACAGGCACAACAGCACTGGGGATCTATGCTTTCGCAGAGACGGAACATCTCGTGGTGCTACGCCTCGGCAGAGCCTCTTTTTTTTGGAAAAGGCGAACGGTCGGATCTTTCTCCCACGAGGAAGGGCCCAGCCCTGAAAGCTCTTGCTGCTCTTCACCGCCCCTTGGCACCCTACCTACAGGCACAACAGCACTGGGGATCTGTGCTTTCCCAGAGACGGAATATCTCACGGCGCTCAGTCTCGGCAAGCCTCTTTCTGAAAAGACGAACGGTGCGATCCATCTCCCCCGAGGAAGGGCCAAGCCCTGAAAGCTCTTGCTGCTCTTCACCGCCCCTTGGCACCCTACCTACAGGCACAACAGCACTGGGGATCTGTGCTTTCCCAGAGACGGAACATCTCACGGGGCTCAGTCTCGGCAAGCCTCTTTCTGAAAAGGCGAACGGTCGGATCCTTTTCCCACGAGGAAGGGCCCAGCCCTGAAAGCTCTTGCTGCTCTTCACCGTCCCTTGTGGCCCTACCTACAGGCACAACAGCACTGGGGATCTGTGCTTTCCCAGAGACGGAACATCTCACGGGGCTCAGTCTCGGCAAGCCTCTTTCTGAAAAGGCGAACGGTCGGATCCTTCTCCCACGAGGAAGGGCCCAGCCCTGAAAGCTCTTGCTGCTCTTCACCGTCCCTTGGCACCCTACCTACAGGCACATCAGCACTGGGGATCTGTGCTTTCCCAGAGACGGAATATCTCACGGCGCTCAGTCTCGGCAAGCCTCTTTCTGAAAAGACGAACGGTGCGATCCATCTTCCCCGAGGAAGGGCCAAGCCCTGAAAGCTCTTGCTGCTCTTAACCGCCCCTTGGCACCCTACCTACAGGCACAACAGCACTGGGGATCTGTGCTTTCCCAGAGACGGAACATCTCACGGGGCTCAGTCTCGGCAAGCCTCTTTCTGAAAAGGCGAACGGTCGGATAATTGTCCCACGAGGAAAGGCCCAGCCCTGAAAGCTCTTGCTGCTGTTCACCGCCCCTTGGCACCCTACCTACAGGCACAACAGCACTGGGGATCTGTGCTTTCCCAGAGACGGAATATCTCACGGCGCTCAGTCTCGGCAAGCCTCTTTCTGAAAAGGCGAACGGTGCGATCCATCTCCCCCGAGGAAGGGCCCAGCCCTGAAAGCTCGTGCTGCTCTTCACCGTCCCTTGGCACCCTACCTACAGGCACAACAGCAGTGGGGATCTGTGCTTTCCCAGAGACGGAACATCTCACGGGGCTCAGTCTCGGCAAGCCTCTTTCTGAAAAGGCGAACGGTCGGATCCTTCTCCCACGAGGAAGGGCCCAGCCCTGAAAGCTCTTGCTGCTCTTCACCGTCCCTTGGCACCCTACCTACAGGCACAACAGCACTGGGGATCTATGCTTTCGCAGAGACGGAACATCTCGTGGTGCTACGCCTCGGCAGAGCCTCTTTTTTTTGGAAAAGGCGAACGGTCGGATCCTTCTCCCCCGAGGAAGGGCCCAGCCCTGAAAGCTCTTGCTGCTGTTCACCGCCCCTTGGCACCCTACCTACAGGCACAACAGCACTGGGGATCTGTGCTTTCCCAGAGACGGAACATCTCACGGGGCTCAGTCTCGGCAAGCCTCTTTCTGAAAAGGCGAACGGTCGGATCCTTGTCCCACGAGGAAGGGCCCAGCCCTGAAAGCTCTTGCTGCTCTTCACCGCCCCTTGGCACCCTACCTACAGGCACAACAGCACTGGGGATCTGTGCTTTCCCAGAGACGGAATATCTCACGGCGCTCAGTCTCGGCAAGCCTCTTTCTGAAAAGGCGAACGGTGGGATCCATCTCCCCCGAGGAAGGGCCCAGCCCTGAAAGCTCTTGCTGCTCTTCACCGCCCCTTGGCACCCTACCTACAGGCACAACAGCACTGGGGATCTGTGCTTTCCCAGAGACGGAACATCTCACGGGGCTCAGTCTCGGCAAGCCTCTTTCTGAAAAGGCGAACGGTCGGATCCTTCTCCCACGAGGAAGGGCCCAGCCCTGAAAGCTCTTGCTGCTCTTCACCGCCCCTTGGCACCCTACCTACAGGCACAACAGCAGTGGGGATCTGTGCTTTCCCAGAGACGGAATATCTCACGGCGCTCAGTCTCGGCAAGCCTCTTTCTGAAAAGGCGAACGGTGCGATCCATCTCCCCCGAGGAAGGGCCCAGCCCTGAAAGCTCTTGCTGCTCTTCACCGTCCCTTGGCACCCTACCTACAGGCACAACAGCACTGGGGATCTATGCTTTCGCAGAGACGGAACATCTCGTGGTGCTACGCCTCGGCAGAGCCTCTTTTTTTTGGAAAAGGCGAACGGTCGGATCTTTCTCCCACGAGGAAGGGCCCAGCCCTGAAAGCTCTTGCTGCTCTTCACCGCCCCTTGGCACCCTACCTACAGGCACAACAGCACTGGGGATCTGTGCTTTCCCAGAGACGGAATATCTCACGGCGCTCAGTCTCGGCAAGCCTCTTTCTGAAAAGACGAACGGTGCGATCCATCTCCCCCGAGGAAGGGCCAAGCCCTGAAAGCTCTTGCTGCTCTTCACCGCCCCTTGGCACCCTACCTACAGGCACAACAGCACTGGGGATCTGTGCTTTCCCAGAGACGGAACATCTCACGGGGCTCAGTCTCGGCAAGCCTCTTTCTGAAAAGGCGAACGGTCGGATCCTTTTCCCACGAGGAAGGGCCCAGCCCTGAAAGCTCTTGCTGCTCTTCACCGTCCCTTGTGGCCCTACCTACAGGCACAACAGCAGTGGGTATCTGTGCTTTCCCAGAGACGGAACATCTCACGGGGCTCAGTCTCGGCAAGCCTCTTTCTGAAAAGGCGAACGGTCGGATCCTTCTCCCACGAGGAAGGGCCCAGCCCTGAAAGCTCTTGCTGCTCTTCACCGTCCCTTGGCACCCTACCTACAGGCACATCAGCACTGGGGATCTGTGCTTTCCCAGAGACGGAATATCTCACGGCGCTCAGTCTCGGCAAGCCTCTTTCTGAAAAGACGAACGGTGCGATCCATCTTCCCCGAGGAAGGGCCAAGCCCTGAAAGCTCTTGCTGCTCTTAACCGCCCCTTGGCACCCTACCTACAGGCACAACAGCACTGGGGATCTGTGCTTTCCCAGAGACGGAACATCTCACGGGGCTCAGTCTCGGCAAGCCTCTTTCTGAAAAGGCGAACGGTCGGATAATTGTCCCACGAGGAAAGGCCCAGCCCTGAAAGCTCTTGCTGCTGTTCACCGCCCCTTGGCACCCTACCTACAGGCACAACAGCACTGGGGATCTGTGCTTTCCCAGAGACGGAATATCTCACGGCGCTCAGTCTCGGCAAGCCTCTTTCTGAAAAGGCGAACGGTGCGATCCATCTCCCCCGAGGAAGGGCCCAGCCCTGAAAGCTCGTGCTGCTCTTCACCGTCCCTTGGCACCCTACCTACAGGCACAACAGCAGTGGGGATCTGTGCTTTCCCAGAGACGGAACATCTCACGGGGCTCAGTCTCGGCAAGCCTCTTTCTGAAAAGGCGAACGGTCGGATCCTTCTCCCACGAGGAAGGGCCCAGCCCTGAAAGCTCTTGCTGCTCTTCACCGTCCCTTGGCACCCTACCTACAGGCACAACAGCACTGGGGATCTATGCTTTCGCAGAGACGGAACATCTCGTGGTGCTACGCCTCGGCAGAGCCTCTTTTTTTTGGAAAAGGCGAACGGTCGGATCCTTCTCCCCCGAGGAAGGGCCCAGCCCTGAAAGCTCTTGCTGCTCTTCACCGCCCCTTGGCACCCTACCTACAGGCACAACAGCACTGGGGATCTGTGCTTTCCCAGAGACGGAACATCTCACGGCGCTCAGTCTCGGCAAGCCTCTTTCTGAAAAGACGAACGGTGCGATCCATCTCCCCCGAGGAAGGGCCCAGCCCTGAAAGCTCTTGCTGCTCTTCACCGCCCCTTGGCACCCTACCTACAGGCACAACAGCACTGGGGATCTGTGCTTTCCCAGAGACGGAACATCTCACGGGGCTCAGTCTCGGCAAGCCTCTTTCTGAAAAGGCGAACGGTCGGATACTTGTCCCACGAGGAAGGGCCCAGCCCTGAAAGCTCTTGCTGCTCTTCACCGTCCCTTGGCACCCTACCTACAGGCACAACAGCACTGGGGATCTGTGCTTTCCCAGAGACGGAACATCTCACGGGGCTCAGTCTCGGCAAGCCTCTTTCTGAAAAGGCGAACGGTCGGATCATTCTATCCCGAGGAAGGGCCCAGCCCTGAAAGCTCTTGCTGCTCTTCACCGTCCCTTGGCACCCTACCTACAGGCACAACAGCACTGGGGATCTGTGCTTTCCCAGAGACGGAACATCTCACGGGGCTCAGTCTCGGCAAGCCTCTTTCTGAAAAGGCGAACGGTCGGATCCTTCTCCCCCGAGGAAGGGCCCAGCCCTGAAAGCTCTTGCTGCTCTTCACCGTCCCTTGGCACCCTACCTACAGGCACAACAGCACTGGGGATCTATGCTTTCGCAGAGACGGAACATCTCGTGGTGCTACGCCTCGGCAGAGCCTCTTTTTTTTGGAAAAGGCGAACGGTCGGATCCTTCTCCCCCGAGGAAGGGCCCAGCCCTGAAAGCTCTTGCTGCTGTTCACCGCCCCTTGGCACCCTACCTACAGGCACAACAGCAGTGGGGATCTGTGCTTTCCCAGAGACGGAACATCTCACGGGGCTCAGTCTCGGCAAGCCTCTTTCTGAAAAGACGAACGGTGCGATCCATCTCCCCCGAGGAAGGGCCAAGCCCTGAAAGCTCGTGCTGCTCTTCACCGTCCCTTGGCACCCTACCTACAGGCACAACAGCAGTGGGGATCTGTGCTTTCCCAGAGACGGAACATCTCACGGGGCTCAGTCTCGGCAAGCCTCTTTCTGAAAAGGCGAACGGTCGGATCCTTCTCCCACGAGGAAGGGCCCAGCCCTGAAAGCTCTTGCTGCTCTTCACCGTCCCTTGGCACCCTACCTACAGGCACAACAGCACTGGGGATCTATGCTTTCGCAGAGACGGAACATCTCGTGGTGCTACGCCTCGGCAGAGCCTCTTTTTTTTGGAAAAGGCGAACGGTAGGATCCTTCTCCCCCGAGGAAGGGCCCAGCCCTGAAAGCTCTTGCTGCTCTTCACCGCCCCTTGGCACCCTACCTACAGGCACAACAGCACTGGGGATCTGTGCTTTCCCAGAGACGGAACATCTCACGGGGCTCAGTCTCGGCAAGCCTCTTTCTGAAAAGGCGAACGGTCGGATCCTTCTATCCCGAGGAAGGGCCCAGCCCTGAAAGCTCTTGCTGCTCTTCACCGTCCCTTGGCACCCTACCTACAGGCACAACAGCACTGGGGATCTGTGCTTTCCCAGAGACGGAACATCTCACGGGGCTCAGTCTCGGCAAGCCTCTTTCTGAAAAGGCGAACGGTCGGATCCTTCTCCCCCGAGGAAGGGCCCACCCCTGAAAGCTCTTGCTGCTCTTCACCGTCCCTTGGCACCCTACCTACAGGCACAACAGCACTGGGGATCTATGCTTTCGCAGAGACGGAACATCTCGTGGTGCTACGCCTCGGCAGAGCCTCTTTTTTTTGGAAAAGGCGAACGGTCGGATCCTTCTCCCCCGAGGAAGGGCCCAGCCCTGAAAGCTCTTGCTGCTCTTCACCGCCCCTTGGCACCCTACCTACAGGCACAACAGCAGTGGGGATCTGTGCTTTCCCAGAGACGGAACATCTCACGGGGCTCAGTCTCGGCAAGCCTCTTTCTGAAAAGGCGAACGGTCGGATCCTTCTCCCTCGAGGAAGGGCCCAGCCCTGAAAGCTCTTGCTGCTCTTCACCATCCCTTGGCACCCTACCTACAGGCACATCAGCACTGGGGATCTGTGCTTTCCCAGAGACGGAATATCTAACGGCGCTCAGTCTCGGCAAGCCTCTTTCTGAAAAGACGAACGGTGCGATCCATCTCCCCCGAGGAAGGGCCCAGCCCTGAAAGCTCTTGCTGCTCTTCACCGCCCCTTGGCACCCTACCTACAGGCACAACAGCACTGGGGATCTGTGCTTTCCCAGAGACGGAACATCTCACGGGGCTCAGTCTCGGCAAGCCTCTTTCTGAAAAGGCGAACGGTCGGATACTTGTCCCACGAGGAAGGGCCCAGCCCTGAAAGCTCTTGCTGCTCTTCACCGTCCCTTGGCACCCTACCTACAGGCACAACAGCAGTGGGGATCTGTGCTTTCCCAGAGACGGAACATCTCACGGGGCTCAGTCTAGGCAAGCCTCTTTCTGAAAAGGCGAACGGTCGGATACTTGTCCCACGAGGAAGGGCCCAGCCCTGAAAGCTCTTGCTGCTCTTCACCGTCCCTTGGCACCCTACCTACAGGCACAACAGCACTGGGGATCTGTGCTTTCCCAGAGACGGAACATCTCACGGGGCTCAGTCTCGGCAAGCCTCTTTCTGAAAAGGCGAACGGTCGGATCCTTGTCCCACGAGGAAGGGCCCAGCCCTGAAAGCTCTTGCTGCTCTTCACCGTCCCTTGGCACCCTACCTACAGGCACAACAGCACTGGGGATCTATGCTTTCGCAGAGACGGAACATCTCGTGGTGCTACGCCTCGGCAGAGCCTCTTTTTTTTGGAAAAGGCGAACGGTCGGATCCTTCTCCCACGAGGAAGGGCCCAGCCCTGAAAGCTCTTGCTGCTCTTCACCGCCCCTTGGCACCCTACCTACAGGCACAACAGCACTGGGGATCTGTGCTTTCCCAGAGACGGAATATCTCACGGCGCTCAGTCTCGGCAAGCCTCTTTCTGAAAAGGCGAACGGTGCGATCCATCTCCCCCGAGGAAGGGCCCAGCCCTGAAAGCTCTTGCTGCTCTTCACCGTCCCTTGTGGCCCTACCTACAGGCACAACAGCACTGGGGATCTGTGCTTTCCCAGAGACGGAACATCTCACGGGGCTCAGTCTCGGCAAGCCTCTTTCTGAAAAGGCGAACGGTCGGATCCTTCTCCCCCGAGGAAGGGCCCAGCCCTGAAAGCTCTTGCTGCTCTTCACCGTCCCTTGGCACCCTACCTACAGGCACAACAGCACTGGGGATCTGTGCTTTCCCAGAGACGGAACATCTCACGGGGCTCAGTCTCGGCAAGCCTCTTTCTGAAAAGGCGAACGGTCGGATACTTGTCCCACGAGGAAGGGCCCAGCCCTGAAAGCTCTTGCTGCTCTTCACCGTCCCTTGGCACCCTACCTACAGGCACAACAGCACTGGGGATCTGTGCTTTCCCAGAGATGGAACATCTCACGGGGCTCAGTCTCGGCAAGCCTCTTTCTGAAAAGGCGAACGGTCGGATACTTGTCCCACGAGGAAGGGCCCAGCCCTGAAAGCTCTTGCTGCTGTTCACCGCCCCTTGGCACCCTACCTACAGGCACAACAGCACTGGGGATCTGTGCTTTCCCAGAGACGGAATATCTCACGGCGCTCAGTCTCGGCAAGCCTCTTTCTGAAAAGACGAACGGTGCGATCCATCTCCCCCGAGGAAGGGCCAAGCCCTGAAAGCTCTTGCTGCTCTTCACCGCCCCTTGGCACCCTACCTACAGGCACAACAGCAGTGGGGATCTGTGCTTTCCCAGAGACGGAACATCTCACGGGGCTCAGTCTCGGCAAGCCTCTTTCTGAAAAGGCGAACGGTCGGATCCTTTTCCCACGAGGAAGGGCCCAGCCCTGAAAGCTCTTGCTGCTCTTCACCGTCCCTTGTGGCCCTACCTACAGGCACAACAGCAGTGGGTATCTGTGCTTTCCCAGAGACGGAACATCTCACGGGGCTCAGTCTCGGCAAGCCTCTTTCTGAAAAGGCGAACGGTCGGATCCTTCTCCCACGAGGAAGGGCCCAGCCCTGAAAGCTCTTGCTGCTCTTCACCGTCCCTTGGCACCCTACCTACAGGCACATCAGCACTGGGGATCTGTGCTTTCCCAGAGACGGAATATCTCACGGCGCTCAGTCTCGGCAAGCCTCTTTCTGAAAAGACGAACGGTGCGATCCATCTTCCCCGAGGAAGGGCCAAGCCCTGAAAGCTCTTGCTGCTCTTAACCGCACCTTGGCACCCTACCTACAGGCACAACAGCACTGGGGATCTGTGCTTTCCCAGAGACGGAACATCTCACGGGGCTCAGTCTCGGCAAGCCTCTTTCTGAAAAGGCGAACGGTCGGATAATTGTCCCACGAGGAAAGGCCCAGCCCTGAAAGCTCTTGCTGCTGTTCACCGCCCCTTGGCACCCTACCTACAGGCACAACAGCACTGGGGATCTGTGCTTTCCCAGAGACGGAATATCTCACGGCGCTCAGTCTCGGCAAGCCTCTTTCTGAAAAGGCGAACGGTGCGATCCATCTCCCCCGAGGAAGGGCCCAGCCCTGAAAGCTCGTGCTGCTCTTCACCGTCCCTTGGCACCCTACCTACAGGCACAACAGCAGTGGGGATCTGTGCTTTCCCAGAGACGGAACATCTCACGGGGCTCAGTCTCGGCAAGCCTCTTTCTGAAAAGGCGAACGGTCGGATCCTTCTCCCACGAGGAAGGGCCCAGCCCTGAAAGCTCTTGCTGCTCTTCACCGTCCCTTGGCACCCTACCTACAGGCACAACAGCACTGGGGATCTATGCTTTCGCAGAGACGGAACATCTCGTGGTGCTACGCCTCGGCAGAGCCTCTTTTTTTTGGAAAAGGCGAACGGTCGGATCCTTCTCCCCCGAGGAAGGGCCCAGCCCTGAAAGCTCTTGCTGCTCTTCACCGCCCCTTGGCACCCTACCTACAGGCACAACAGCACTGGGGATCTGTGCTTTCCCAGAGACGGAACATCTCACGGCGCTCAGTCTCGGCAAGCCTCTTTCTGAAAAGACGAACGGTGCGATCCATCTCCCCCGAGGAAGGGCCCAGCCCTGAAAGCTCTTGCTGCTCTTCACCGCCCCTTGGCACCCTACCTACAGGCACAACAGCACTGGGGATCTGTGCTTTCCCAGAGACGGAACATCTCACGGGGCTCAGTCTCGGCAAGCCTCTTTCTGAAAAGGCGAACGGTCGGATACTTGTCCCACGAGGAAGGGCCCAGCCCTGAAAGCTCTTGCTGCTCTTCACCGTCCCTTGGCACCCTACCTACAGGCACAACAGCACTGGGGATCTGTGCTTTCCCAGAGACGGAACATCTCACGGGGCTCAGTCTCGGCAAGCCTCTTTCTGAAAAGGCGAACGGTCGGATCATTCTATCCCGAGGAAGGGCCCAGCCCTGAAAGCTCTTGCTGCTCTTCACCGTCCCTTGGCACCCTACCTACAGGCACAACAGCACTGGGGATCTGTGCTTTCCCAGAGACGGAACATCTCACGGGGCTCAGTCTCGGCAAGCCTCTTTCTGAAAAGGCGAACGGTCGGATCCTTCTCCCACGAGGAAGGGCCCAGCCCTGAAAGCTCTTGCTGCTCTTCACCGTCCCTTGGCACCCTACCTACAGGCACAACAGCACTGGGGATCTATGCTTTCGCAGAGACGGAACATCTCGTGGTGCTACGCCTCGGCAGAGCCTCTTTTTTTTGGAAAAGGCGAACGGTCGGATCCTTCTCCCCCGAGGAAGGGCCCAGCCCTGAAAGCTCTTGCTGCTGTTCACCGCCCCTTGGCACCCTACCTACAGGCACAACAGCAGTGGGGATCTGTGCTTTCCCAGAGACGGAACATCTCACGGGGCTCAGTCTCGGCAAGCCTCTTTCTGAAAAGGCGAACGGTCGGATCCTTCTCCCTCGAGGAAGGGCCCAGCCCTGAAAGCTCTTGCTGCTCTTCACCGCCCCTTGGCACCCTACCTACAGGCACAACAGCACTGGGGATCTGTGCTTTCCCAGAGACGGAATATCTCACGGCGCTCAGTCTCGGCAAGCCTCTTTCTGAAAAGGCGAACGGTGCGATCCATCTCCCCCGAGGAAGGGCCCAGCCCTGAAAGCTCTTGCTGCTCTTCACCGTCCCTTGGCACCCTACCTACAGGCACAACAGCACTGGGGATCTATGCTTTCGCAGAGACGGAACATCTCGTGGTGCTACGCCTCGGCAGAGCCTCTTTTTTTTGGAAAAGGCGAACGGTCGGATCTTTCTCCCACGAGGAAGGGCCCAGCCCTGAAAGCTCTTGCTGCTCTTCACCGCCCCTTGGCACCCTACCTACAGGCACAACAGCACTGGGGATCTGTGCTTTCCCAGAGACGGAATATCTCACGGCGCTCAGTCTCGGCAAGCCTCTTTCTGAAAAGACGAACGGTGCGATCCATCTCCCCCGAGGAAGGGCCAAGCCCTGAAAGCTCTTGCTGCTCTTCACCGCCCCTTGGCACCCTACCTACAGGCACAACAGCACTGGGGATCTGTGCTTTCCCAGAGACGGAACATCTCACGGGGCTCAGTCTCGGCAAGCCTCTTTCTGAAAAGGCGAACGGTCGGATCCTTTTCCCACGAGGAAGGGCCCAGCCCTGAAAGCTCTTGCTGCTCTTCACCGTCCCTTGTGGCCCTACCTACAGGCACAACAGCACTGGGGATCTGTGCTTTCCCAGAGACGGAACATCTCACGGGGCTCAGTCTCGGCAAGCCTCTTTCTGAAAAGGCGAACGGTCGGATACTTGTCCCACGAGGAAGGGCCCAGCCCTGAAAGCTCTTGCTGCTGTTCACCGCCCCTTGGCACCCTACCTACAGGCACATCAGCACTGGGGATCTGTGCTTTCCCAGAGACGGAATATCTCACGGCGCTCAGTCTCGGCAAGCCTCTTTCTGAAAAGACGAACGGTGCGATCCATCTCCCCCGAGGAAGGGCCAAGCCCTGAAAGCTCGTGCTGCTCTTCACCGTCCCTTGGCACCCTACCTACAGGCACAACAGCAGTGGGGATCTGTGCTTTCCCAGAGACGGAACATCTCACGGGGCTCAGTCTCGGCAAGCCTCTTTCTGAAAAGGCGAACGGTCGGATCCTTCTCCCACGAGGAAGGGCCCAGCCCTGAAAGCTCTTGCTGCTCTTCACCGTCCCTTGGCACCCTACCTACAGGCACAACAGCACTGGGGATCTATGCTTTCGCAGAGACGGAACATCTCGTGGTGCTACGCCTCGGCAGAGCCTCTTTTTTTTGGAAAAGGCGAACGGTAGGATCCTTCTCCCCCGAGGAAGGGCCCAGCCCTGAAAGCTCTTGCTGCTCTTCACCGCCCCTTGGCACCCTACCTACAGGCACAACAGCACTGGGGATCTGTGCTTTCCCAGAGACGGAACATCTCACGGGGCTCAGTCTCGGCAAGCCTCTTTCTGAAAAGGCGAACGGTCGGATCCTTCTATCCCGAGGAAGGGCCCAGCCCTGAAAGCTCTTGCTGCTCTTCACCGTCCCTTGGCACCCTACCTACAGGCACAACAGCACTGGGGATCTGTGCTTTCCCAGAGACGGAACATCTCACGGGGCTCAGTCTCGGCAAGCCTCTTTCTGAAAAGGCGAACGGTCGGATCCTTCTCCCCCGAGGAAGGGCCCAGCCCTGAAAGCTCTTGCTGCTCTTCACCGTCCCTTGGCACCCTACCTACAGGCACAACAGCACTGGGGATCTATGCTTTCGCAGAGACGGAACATCTCGTGGTGCTACGCCTCGGCAGAGCCTCTTTTTTTTGGAAAAGGCGAACGGTCGGATCCTTCTCCCCCGAGGAAGGGCCCAGCCCTGAAAGCTCTTGCTGCTGTTCACCGCCCCTTGGCACCCTACCTACAGGCACAACAGCAGTGGGGATCTGTGCTTTCCCAGAGACGGAACATCTCACGGGGCTCAGTCTCGGCAAGCCTCTTTCTGAAAAGGCGAACGGTCGGATCCTTCTCCCTCGAGGAAGGGCCCAGCCCTGAAAGCTCTTGCTGCTCTTCACCATCCCTTGGCACCCTACCTACAGGCACATCAGCACTGGGGATCTGTGCTTTCCCAGAGACGGAATATCTAACGGCGCTCAGTCTCGGCAAGCCTCTTTCTGAAAAGACGAACGGTGCGATCCATCTCCCCCGAGGAAGGGCCCAGCCCTGAAAGCTCTTGCTGCTCTTCACCGCCCCTTGGCACCCTACCTACAGGCACAACAGCACTGGGGATCTGTGCTTTCCCAGAGACGGAACATCTCACGGGGCTCAGTCTCGGCAAGCCTCTTTCTGAAAAGGCGAACGGTCGGATACTTGTCCCACGAGGAAGGGCCCAGCCCTGAAAGCTCTTGCTGCTCTTCACCGTCCCTTGGCACCCTACCTACAGGCACAACAGCAGTGGGGATCTGTGCTTTCCCAGAGACGGAACATCTCACGGGGCTCAGTCTAGGCAAGCCTCTTTCTGAAAAGGCGAACGGTCGGATACTTGTCCCACGAGGAAGGGCCCAGCCCTGAAAGCTCTTGCTGCTCTTCACCGTCCCTTGGCACCCTACCTACAGGCACAACAGCACTGGGGATCTGTGCTTTCCCAGAGACGGAACATCTCACGGGGCTCAGTCTCGGCAAGCCTCTTTCTGAAAAGGCGAACGGTCGGATCCTTGTCCCACGAGGAAGGGCCCAGCCCTGAAAGCTCTTGCTGCTCTTCACCGTCCCTTGGCACCCTACCTACAGGCACAACAGCACTGGGGATCTATGCTTTCGCAGAGACGGAACATCTCGTGGTGCTACGCCTCGGCAGAGCCTCTTTTTTTTGGAAAAGGCGAACGGTCGGATCCTTCTCCCACGAGGAAGGGCCCAGCCCTGAAAGCTCTTGCTGCTCTTCACCGCCCCTTGGCACCCTACCTACAGGCACAACAGCACTGGGGATCTGTGCTTTCCCAGAGACGGAATATCTCACGGCGCTCAGTCTCGGCAAGCCTCTTTCTGAAAAGGCGAACGGTGCGATCCATCTCCCCCGAGGAAGGGCCCAGCCCTGAAAGCTCTTGCTGCTCTTCACCGTCCCTTGTGGCCCTACCTACAGGCACAACAGCACTGGGGATCTGTGCTTTCCCAGAGACGGAACATCTCACGGGGCTCAGTCTCGGCAAGCCTCTTTCTGAAAAGGCGAACGGTCGGATCCTTCTCCCCCGAGGAAGGGCCCAGCCCTGAAAGCTCTTGCTGCTCTTCACCGTCCCTTGGCACCCTACCTACAGGCACAACAGCAGTGGGGATCTGTGCTTTCCCAGAGACGGAACATCTCACGGGGCTCAGTCTCGGCAAGCCTCTTTCTGAAAAGGCGAACGGTCGGATACTTGTCCCACGAGGAAGGGCCCAGCCCTGAAAGCTCTTGCTGCTCTTCACCGTCCCTTGGCACCCTACCTACAGGCACAACAGCACTGGGGATCTGTGCTTTCCCAGAGATGGAACATCTCACGGGGCTCAGTCTCGGCAAGCCTCTTTCTGAAAAGGCGAACGGTCGGATACTTGTCCCACGAGGAAGGGCCCAGCCCTGAAAGCTCTTGCTGCTGTTCACCGCCCCTTGGCACCCTACCTACAGGCACAACAGCACTGGGGATCTGTGCTTTCCCAGAGACGGAATATCTCACGGCGCTCAGTCTCGGCAAGCCTCTTTCTGAAAAGGCGAACGGTGCGATCCATCTCCCCCGAGGAAGGGCCCAGCCCTGAAAGCTCTTGCTGCTCTTCACCGTCCCTTGGCGCCCTACCTACAGGCACAACAGCACTGGGGATCTGTGCTTTCCCAGAGACGGAACATCTCACGGGGCTCAGTCTCGGCAAGCCTGTTTCTGAAAAGGCGAACGGTCGGATCCTGCTCCCACGAGGAAGGGCCCAGCCCTGAAAGCTCTTGCTGCTCTTCACCGCCCCTTGGCACCCTACCTACAGGCACAACAGCAGTGGGGATCTGTGCTTTCCCAGAGACGGAACATCTCACGGGGCTCAGTCTCGGCAAGCCTCTTTCTGAAAAGGCGAACGGTCGTATCCTTCTCCCCCGAGGAAGGGCCCAGCCCTGAAAGCTCTTGCTGCTCTTCACCGTCCCTTGGCACCCTACCTACAGGCACAACAGCAGTGGGGATCTGTGCTTTCCCAGAGATGGAACATCTCACGGGGCTCAGTCTCGGCAAGCCTCTTTCTGAAAAGGCGAACGGTCGGATCCTTTTCCCACGAGGAAGGGCCCAGCCCTGAAAGCTCTTGCTGCTCTTCACCGTCCCTTGGCACCCTACCTACAGGCACAACAGCACTGGGGATCTATGCTTTCGCAGAGACGGAACATCTCGTGGTGCTACGCCTCGGCAGAGCCTCTTTTTTTTGGAAAAGGCGAACGGTCGGATCCTTCTCCCACGAGGAAGGGCCCAGCCCTGAAAGCTCTTGCTGCTCTTCACCGCCCCTTGGCACCCTACCTACAGGCACAACAGCACTGGGGATCTGTGCTTTCCCAGAGACGGAATATCTCACGGCGCTCAGTCTCGGCAAGCCTCTTTCTGAAAAGACGAACGGTGCGATCCATCTCCCCCGAGGAAGGGCCCAGCCCTGAAAGCTCTTGCTGACCTTCACCGTCCCTTGGCACCCTACCTACAGGCACAACAGCACTGGGGATCTGTGCTTTCCCAGAGACGGAACATCTCACGGGGCTCAGTCTCGGCAAGCCTCTTTGTGAAAAGGCGAACGGTCGGATACTTGTCCCACGAGGAAGGGCCCAGCCCTGAAAGCTCTTGCTGCTCTTCACCGTCCCTTGGCACCCTACCTACAGGCACAACAGCACTGGGGATCTGTGCTTTCCCAGAGACGGAATATCTCACGGCGCTCAGTCTCGGCAAGCCTCTTTCTGAAAAGGCGAACGGTCGGATCCTTCTCCCACGAGGAAGGGCCCAGCCCTGAAAGCTCTTGCTGCTCTTCACCGCCCCTTGGCACCCTACCTACAGGCACAACAGCAGTGGGGATCTGTGCTTTCCCAGAGACGGAACATCTCACGGGGCTCAGTCTCGGCAAGCCTCTTTCTGAAAAGGCGAACGGTCGGATCCTTCTCCCACGAGGAAGGGCCCAGCCCTGAAAGCTCTTGCTGCTCTTCACCGTCCCTTGGCACCCTACCTACAGGCACAACAGCAGTGGGGATCTGTGCTTTCCCAGAGACGGAACATCTCACGGGGCTCAGTCTCGGCAAGCCTCTTTCTGAAAAGGCGAACGGTCGGATCCTTTTCCCACGAGGAAGGGCCCAGCCCTGAAAGCTCTTGCTGCTCTTCACCGTCCCTTGTGGCCCTACCAACAGGCACAACAGCACTGGGGATCTGTGCTTTCCCAGAGACGGAACATCTCACGGGGCTCAGTCTCGGCAAGCCTCTTTCTGAAAAGGCGAACGGTCGGATCCTTCTCCCCCGAGGAAGGGCCCAGCCCTGAAAGCTCTTGCTGCTCTTCACCGTCCCTTGGCACCCTACCTACAGGCACAACAGCACTGGGGATCTGTGCTTTCCCAGAGACGGAATATCTCACGGGGCTCAGTCTCGGCAAGCCTCTTTCTGAAAAGGCGAACGGTCGGATCCTTCTCCCCCGAGGAAGGGCCCAGCCCTGAAAGCTCTTGCTGCTCTTCACCGTCCCTTGGCACCCTACCTACAGGCACATCAGCACTGGGGATCTGTGTTTTCCCAGAGACGGAATATCTCACGGCGCTCAGTCTCGGCAAGCCTCTTTCTGAAAAGATGAACGGTGCGATCCATCTCCCCCGAGGAAGGGCCAAGCCCTGAAAGCTCTTGCTGCTCTTCACCGCCACTTAGCACCCTACCTACAGGCACAACAGCACTGGGGATCTGTGCTTTCCCAGAGACGGAATATCTCACGGGGCTCAGTCTCGGCAAGCCTCTTTCTGAAAAGGCGAACGGTGCGATCCATCTCCCCCGAGGAAGGGCCCAGCCCTGAAAGCTCTTGCTGCTCTTCACCGTCCCTTGGCACCCTACCTACAGGCACAACAGCAGTGGGGATCTGTGCTTTCCCAGAGACGGAACATCTCACGGGGCTCAGTCTCGGCAAGCCTCTTTCTGAAAAGGCGAACGGTCGGATCCTTCTCCCCCGAGGAAGGGCCCAGCCCTGAAAGCTCTTGCTGCTCTTCACCGTCCCTTGGCACCCTACCTACAGGCACAACAGCACTGGGGATCTATGCTTTCGCAGAGACGGAACATCTCGTGGTGCTACGCCTCGGCAGAGCCTCTTTTTTTTGGAAAAGGCGAACGGTCGGATCCTTCTCCCCCGAGGAAGGGCCCAGCCCTGAAAGCTCTTGCTGCTGTTCACCGCCCCTTGGCACCCTACCTACAGGCACAACAGCAGTGGGGATCTGTGCTTTCCCAGAGACGGAACATCTCACGGGGCTCAGTCTCGGCAAGCCTCTTTCTGAAAAGGCGAACGGTCGGATCCTTCTCCCACGAGGAAGGGCCCAGCCCTGAAAGCTCTTGCTGCTCTTCACCATCCCTTGGCACCCTACCTACAGGCACATCAGCACTGGGGATCTGTGCTTTCCCAGAGACGGAATATCTAACGGCGCTCAGTCTCGGCAAGCCTCTTTCTGAAAAGACGAACGGTGCGATCCATCTCCCCCGAGGAAGGGCCCAGCCCTGAAAGCTCTTGCTGCTCTTCACCGCCCCTTGGCACCCTACCTACAGGCACAACAGCACTGGGGATCTGTGCTTTCCCAGAGACGGAACATCTCACGGGGCTCAGTCTCGGCAAGCCTCTTTCTGAAAAGGCGAACGGTCGGATACTTGTCCCACGAGGAAGGGCCCAGCCCTGAAAGCTCTTGCTGCTCTTCACCGTCCCTTGGCACCCTACCTACAGGCACAACAGCACTGGGGATCTGTGCTTTCCCAGAGACGGAATATCTCACGGCGCTCAGTCTCGGCAAGCCTCTTTCTGAAAAGGCGAACGGTGCGATCCATCTCCCCCGAGGAAGGGCCCAGCCCTGAAAGCTCTTGCTGCTCTTCACCGTCCCTTGGCGCCCTACCTACAGGCACAACAGCACTGGGGATCTGTGCTTTCCCAGAGACGGAACATCTCACGGGGCTCAGTCTCGGCAAGCCTCTTTCTGAAAAGGCGAACGGTCGGATCCTTCTCCCACGAGGAAGGGCCCAGCCCTGAAAGCTCTTGCTGCTCTTCACCGCCCCTTGGCACCCTACCTACAGGCACAACAGCACTGGGGATCTGTGCTTTCCCAGAGACGGAACATCTCACGGCGCTCAGTCTCGGCAAGCCTCTTTCTGAAAAGGCGAACGGTCGGATCCTTCTCCCACGAGGAAGGGCCCACCCCTGAAAGCTCTTGCTGCTCTTCACCGTCCCTTGGCACCCTACCTACAGGCACAACAGCAGTGGGGATCTGTGCTTTCCCAGAGACGGAACATCTCACGGGGCTCAGTCTCGGCAAGCCTCTTTCTGAAAAGGCGAACGGTCGGATCCTTTTCCCACGAGTAAGGGCCCAGCCCTGAAAGCTCTTGCTGCTCTTCACCGTCCCTTGGCACCCTACCTACAGGCACAACAGCACTGGGGATCTGTGCTTTCCCAGAGACGGAACATCTCACGGGGCTCAGTCTCGGCAAGCCTCTTTCTGAAAAGGCGAACGGTCGGATACTTGTCCCACGAGGAAGGGCCCAGCCCTGAAAGCTCTTGCTGCTGTTCACCGCCCCTTGGCACCCTACCTACAGGCACAACAGCACTGGGGATCTGTGCTTTCCCAGAGACGGAACATCTCACGGGGCTCAGTCTCGGCAAGCCTCTTTCTGAAAAGGCGAACGGTCGGATACTTGTCCCACGAGGAAGGGCCCAGCCCTGAAAGCTCTTGCTGCTCTTCACCGCCCCTTGGCACCCTACCTACAGGCACAACAGCAGTGGGGATCTGTGCTTTCCCAGAGACGGAACATCTCACGGGGCTCAGTCTCGGCAAGCCTCTTTCTGAAAAGGCGAACGGTCGGATCCTTCTCCCCCGAGGAAGGGCCCAGCCCTGAAAGCTCTTGCTGCTCTTCACCGTCCCTTGGCACCCTACCTACAGGCACAACAGCACTGGGGATCTGTGCTTTCCCAGTGACGGAATATCTCACGGCGCTCAGTCTCGGCAAGCCTCTTTCTGAAAAGATGAACGGTGCGATCCATCTCCCCCGAGGAAGGGCCCAGCCCTGAAAGCTCGTGCTGCTCTTCACCGCCACTTAGCACCCTACCTACAGGCACAACAGCACTGGGGATCTGTGCTTTCCCAGAGACGGAATATCTCACGGCGCTCAGTCTCTGCAAGCCTCTTTCTGAAAAGGCGAACGGTGCGATCCATCTCCCCCGAGGAAGGGCCCAGCCCTGAAAGCTCTTGCTGCTCTTCACCGTCCCTTGGCACCCTACCTACAGGCACAACAGCAGTGGGGATCTGTGCTTTCCCAGAGACGGAACATCTCACGGCGCTCAGTCTCGGCAAGCCTCTTTCTGAAAAGGCGAACGGTCGGATCCTTCTCCCACGAGGAAGGGCCCAGCCCTGAAAGCTCTTGCTGCTCTTCACCGTCCCTTGGCACCCTACCTACAGGCACAACAGCACTGGGGATCTATGCTTTCGCAGAGACGGAACATCTCGTGGTGCTACGCCTCGGCAGAGCCTCTTTTTTTTGGAAAAGGCGAACGGTCGGATCCTTCTCCCCCGAGGAAGGGCCCAGCCCTGAAAGCTCTTGCTGCTCTTCACCGTCCCTTGTGGCCCTACCTACAGGCACAACAGCACTGGGGATCTGTGCTTTCCCAGAGACGGAACATCTCACGGGGCTCAGTCTCGGCAAGCCTCTTTCTGAAAAGGCGAACGGTCGGATCCTTCTCCCACGAGGAAGGGCCCAGCCCTGAAAGCTCTTGCTGCTCTTCACCATCCCTTGGCACCCTACCTACAGGCACATCAGCACTGGGGATCTGTGCTTTCCCAGAGACGGAATATCTAACGGCGCTCAGTCTCGGCAAGCCTCTTTCTGAAAAGGCGAACGGTGCGATCCATCTCCCCCGAGGAAGGGCCCAGCCCTGAAAGCTCTTGCTGCTCTTCACCGCCCCTTGGCACCCTACCTACAGGCACAACAGCACTGGGGATCTGTGCTTTCCCAGAGACGGAACATCTCACGGGGCTCAGTCTCGGCAAGCCTCTTTCTGAAAAGGCGAACGGTCGGATACTTGTCCCACGAGGAAGGGCCCAGCCCTGAAAGCTCTTGCTGCTCTTCACCGTCCCTTGGCACCCTACCTACAGGCACAACAGCACTGGGGATCTGTGCTTTCCCAGAGACGGAATATCTCACGGGGCTCAGTCTCGGCAAGCCTCTTTCTGAAAAGGCGAACGGTGCGATCCATCTCCCCCGAGGAAGGGCCCAGCCCTGAAAGCTCTTGCTGCTCTTCACCGTCCCTTGGCGCCCTACCTACAGGCACAACAGCACTGGGGATCTGTGCTTTCCCAGAGACGGAACATCTCACGGCGCTCAGTCTCGGCAAGCCTCTTTCTGAAAAGGCGAACGGTCGGATCCTTCTCCCACGAGGAAGGGCCCAGCCCTGAAAGCTCTTGCTGCTCTTCACCGCCCCTTGGCACCCTACCTACAGGCACAACAGCACTGGGGATCTGTGCTTTCCCAGAGACGGAACATCTCACGGCGCTCAGTCTCGGCAAGCCTCTTTCTGAAAAGGCGAACGGTCGGATCCTTCTCCCACGAGGAAGGGCCCAGCCCTGAAAGCTCTTGCTGCTCTTCACCGTCCCTTGGCACCCTACCTACAGGCACAACAGCACTGGGGATCTGTGCTTTCCCAGAGACGGAACATCTCACGGGGCTCAGTCTCGGCAAGCCTCTTTCTGAAAAGGCGAACGGTCGGATACTTGTCCCACGAGGAAGGGCCCAGCCCTGAAAGCTCTTGCTGCTGTTCACCGCCCCTTGGCACCCTACCTACAGGCACAACAGCACTGGGGATCTGTGCTTTCCCAGAGACGGAACATCTCACGGGGCTCAGTCTCGGCAAGCCTCTTTCTGAAAAGGCGAACGGTCGGATACTTGTCCCACGAGGAAGGGCCCAGCCCTGAAAGCTCTTGCTGCTCTTCACCGCCCCTTGGCACCCTACCTACAGGCACAACAGCAGTGGGGATCTGTGCTTTCCCAGAGACGGAACATCTCACGGGGCTCAGTCTCGGCAAGCCTCTTTCTGAAAAGGCGAACGGTCGGATCCTTCTCCCACGAGGAAGGGCCCAGCCCTGAAAGCTCTTGCTGCTCTTCACCGTCCCTTGGCACCCTACCTACAGGCACATCAGCACTGGGGATCTGTGCTTTCCCAGTGACGGAATATCTCACGGCGCTCAGTCTCGGCAAGCCTCTTTCTGAAAAGGCGAACGGTGCGATCCATCTCCCCCGAGGAAGGGCCCAGCCCTGAAAGCTCTTGCTGCTCTTCACCGCCACTTAGCACCCTACCTACAGGCACAACAGCACTGGGGATCTGTGCTTTCCCAGAGACGGAATATCTCACGGCGCTCAGTCTCGGCAAGCCTCTTTCTGAAAAGGCGAACGGTGCGATCCATCTCCCCCGAGGAAGGGCCCAGCCCTGAAAGCTCTTGCTGCTCTTCACCGTCCCTTGGCACCCTACCTACAGGCACAACAGCAGTGGGGATCTGTGCTTTCCCAGAGACGGAACATCTCACGGGGCTCAGTCTCGGCAAGCCTCTTTCTGAAAAGGCGAACGGTCGGATCCTTCTCCCACGAGGAAGGGCCCAGCCCTGAAAGCTCTTGCTGCTCTTCACCGTCCCTTGGCACCCTACCTACAGGCACAACAGCAGTGGGGATCTATGCTTTCACATAGACGGAACATCTCGTGGTGCTACGCCTCGGCAGAGCCTCTTTTTTTTGGAAAAGGCGAACGGTCGGATCCTTCTCCCACGAGGAAGGGCCCAGCCCTGAAAGCTCTTGCTGCTCTTCACCGTCCCTTGGCACCCTACCTACAGGCACAACAGCACTGGGGATCTGTGCTTTCCCAGAGACGGAACATCTCACGGGGCTCAGTCTCGGCAAGCCTCTTTCTGAAAAGGCGAACGGTCGGATCCTTCTCCCACGACGAAGGGCCCAGCCCTGAAAGCTCTTGCTGCTCTTCACCGTCCCTTGGCACCCTACCTACAGGCACATCAGCACTGGGGATCTGTGCTTTCCCAGAGACGGAATATCTCACGGCGCTCAGTCTCGGCAAGCCTCTTTCTGAAAAGATGAACGGTGCGATCCATCTCCCCCGAGGAAGGGCCAAGCCCTGAAAGCTCTTGCTGCTCTTCACCGCCACTTAGCACCCTACCTACAGGCACAACAGCACTGGGGATCTGTGCTTTCCCAGAGACGGAATATCTCACGGGGCTCAGTCTCGGCAAGCCTCTTTCTGAAAAGGCGAACGGTGCGATCCATCTCCCCCGAGGAAGGGCCCAGCCCTGAAAGCTCTTGCTGCTCTTCACCGTCCCTTGGCACCCTACCTACAGGCACAACAGCACTGGGGATCTGTGCTTTCCCAGAGACGGAACATCTCACGGGGCTCAGTCTCGGCAAGCCTCTTTCTGAAAAGGCGAACGGTCGGATCCTTCTCCCACGAGGAAGGGCCCAGCCCTGAAAGCTCTTGCTGCTCTTCACCGTCCCTTGGCACCCTACCTACAGGCACAACAGCACTGGGGATCTATGCTTTCGCAGAGACGGAACATCTCGTGGTGCTACGCCTCGGCAGAGCCTCTTTTTTTTGGAAAAGGCGAACGGTCGGATCCTTCTCCCCCGAGGAAGGGCCCAGCCCTGAAAGCTCTTGCTGCTGTTCACCGCCCCTTGGCACCCTACCTACAGGCACAACAGCACTGGGGATCTGTGCTTTCCCAGAGACGGAACATCTCACGGGGCTCAGTCTCGGCAAGCCTCTTTCTGAAAAGGCGAACGGTCGGATCCTTCTCCCACGAGGAAGGGCCCAGCCCTGAAAGCTCTTGCTGCTCTTCACCGTCCCTTGGCACCCTACCTACAGGCACAACAGCAGTGGGGATCTGTGCTTTCCCAGAGACGGAATATCTAACGGCGCTCAGTCTCGGCAAGCCTCTTTCTGAAAAGACGAACGGTGCGATCCATCTCCCCCGAGGAAGGGCCCAGCCCTGAAAGCTCTTGCTGCTCTTCACCGTCCCTTGGCACCCTACCTACAGGCACAACAGCACTGGGGATCTGTGCTTTCCCAGAGACGGAACATCTCACGGGGCTCAGTCTCGGCAAGCCTTTTTCTGAAAAGGCGAACGGTCGGATACTTGTCCCACGAGGAAGGGCCCAGCCCTGAAAGCTCTTGCTGCTGTTCACCGTCCCTTGGCACCCTACCTACAGGCACATCAGCACTGGGGATCTGTACTTTCCCAGAGACGGAATATCTCACGGCGCTCAGTCTCGGCAAGCCTCTTTCTGAAAAGACGAACGGTGCGATCCATCTCCCCCGAGGAAGGGCCCAGCCCTGAAAGCTCTTGCTGCTCTTCACCGTCCCTTGTGGCCCTACTTACAGGCACAACAGCACTGGGGATCTGTGCTTTCCCAGAGACGGAACATCTCACGGGGCTCAGTCTCGGCAAGCCTCTTTCTGAAAAGGCGAACGGTCGGATCCTTCTCCCACGAGGAAGGGCCCAGCCCTGAAAGCTCTTGCTGCTCTTCACCGCCCCTTGGCACCCTACCTACAGGCACAACAGCACTGGGGATCTGTGCTTTCCCAGAGACGGAACATCTCACGGGGCTCAGTCTCGGCAAGCCTCTTTCTGAAAAGGCGAACGGTCGGATACTTGTCCCACGAGGAAGGGCCCAGCCCTGAAAGCTCTTGCTGCTCTTCACCGTCCCTTGGCACCCTACCTACAGGCACAACAGCAGTGGGGATCTGTGCTTTCCCAGAGACGGAACATCTCACGGGGCTCAGTCTCGGCAAGCCTCTTTCTGAAAAGGCGAACGGTCGGATTCTTTTCCCACGAGGAAGGGCCCAGCCCTGAAAGCTCTTGCTGCTCTTCACCGCCCCTTGGCACCCTACCTACAGGCACAACAGCACTGGGGATCTGTGCTTTCCCAGAGACGGAACATCTCACGGGGCTCAGTCTCGGCAAGCCTCTTTCTGAAAAGGCGAACGGTCGGATACTTGTCCCACGAGGAAGGGCCCAGCCCTGAAAGCTCTTGCTGCTCTTCACCGTCCCTTGGCACCCTACCTACAGGCACAACAGCACTGGGGATCTGTGCTTTCCCAGAGACGGAACATCTCACGGGGCTCAGTCTCGGCAAGCCTCTTTCTGAAAAGGCGAACGGTCGGATCCTTCTCCCACGAGGAAGGGCCCAGCCCTGAAAGCTCTTGCTGCTCTTCACCGTCCCTTGGCACCCTACCTACAGGCACAACAGCACTGGGGATCTGTGCTTTCCCAGAGACGGAACATCTCACGGGGCTCAGTCTCGGCAAGCCTCTTTCTGAAAAGGCGAACGGTCGGATACTTGTCCCACGAGGAAGGGCCCAGCCCTGAAAGCTCTTGCTGCTGTTCACCGCCCCTTGGCACCCTACCTACAGGCACAACAGCACTGGGGATCTGTGCTTTCCCAGAGACGGAACATCTCACGGGGCTCAGTCTCGGCAAGCCTGTTTCTGAAAAGGCGAACGGTCGGATCCTTCTCCCACGAGGAAGGGCCCAGCCCTGAAAGCTCTTGCTGCTCTTCACCGCCCCTTGGCACCCTACCTACAGGCACAACAGCAGTGGGGATCTATGCTTTCGCAGAGACGGAACATCTCGTGGTGCTACGCCTCGGCAGAGCCTCTTTTTTTTGGAAAAGGCGAACGGTCGGATCCTTCTCCCCCGAGGAAGGGCCCAGCCCTGAAAGCTCTTGCTGCTGTTCACCGCCCCTTGGCACCCTACCTACAGGCACAACAGCACTGGGGATCTGTGCTTTCCCAGAGACGGAACATCTCACGGGGCTCAGTCTCGGCAAGCCTCTTTCTGAAAAGGCGAACGGTCGGATCCTTCTCCCCCGAGGAAGGGCCCAGCCCTGAAAGCTCTTGCTGCTCTTCACCATCCCTTGGCACCCTACCTACAGGCACATCAGCACTGGGGATCTGTGCTTTCCCAGAGACGGAATATCTAACGGCGCTCAGTCTCGGCAAGCCTCTTTCTGAAAAGACGAACGGTGCGATCCATCTCCCCCGAGGAAGGGCCCAGCCCTGAAAGCTCTTGCTGCTGTTCACCGCCCCTTGGCACCCTACCTACAGGCACAACAGCACTGGGGATCTGTGCTTTCCCAGAGACGGAACATCTCACGGGGCTCAGTCTCGGCAAGCCTCTTTCTGAAAAGGCGAACGGTCGGATACTTGTCCCACGAGGAAGGGCCCAGCCCTGAAAGCTCTTGCTGCTCTTCACCGTCCCTTGGCACCCTACCTACAGGCACAACAGCACTGGGGATCTGTGCTTTCCCAGAGACGGAATATCTCACGGCGCTCAGTCTCGGCAAGCCTCTTTCTGAAAAGGCGAACGGTGCGATCCATCTCCCCCGAGGAAGGGCCCAGCCCTGAAAGCTCTTGCTGCTCTTCACCGTCCCTTGTGGCCCTACCTACAGGCACAACAGCACTGGGGATCTGTGCTTTCCCAGAGACGGAACATCTCACGGGGCTCAGTCTCGGCAAGCCTCTTTCTGAAAAGGCGAACGGTCGGATCCTTCTCCCACGAGGAAGGGCCCAGCCCTGAAAGCTCTTGCTGCTCTTCACCGTCCCTTGGCACCCTACCTACAGGCACAACAGCACTGGGGATCTGTGCTTTCCCAGAGACGGAACATCTCACGGGGCTCAGTCTCGGCAAGCCTCTTTCTGAAAAGGCGAACGGTCGGATCCTTCTCCCCCGAGGAAGGGCCCAGCCCTGAAAGCTCTTGCTGCTCTTCACCGTCCCTTGGCACCCTACCTACAGGCACAACAGCAGTGGGGATCTGTGCTTTCCCAGAGACGGAACATCTCACGGGGCTCAGTCTCGGCAAGCCTCTTTCTGAAAAGGCGAACGGTCGGATCCTTCTCCCACGACGAAGGGCCCAGCCCTGAAAGCTCTTGCTGCTCTTCACCGCCCCTTGGCACCCTACCTACAGGCACAACAGCACTGGGGATCTGTGCTTTCCCAGAGACGGAACATCTCACGGGGCTCAGTCTCGGCAAGCCTCTTTCTGGAAAAGGCGAACGGTCGGATCCTTCTCCCACGAGGAAGGGCCCAGCCCTGAAAGCTCTTGCTGCTGTTCACCGCCCCTTGGCACCCTACCTACAGGCACAACAGCACTGGGGATCTGTGCTTTCCCAGAGACGGAACATCTCACGGGGCTCAGTCTCGGCAAGCCTCTTTCTGAAAAGGCGAACGGTCGGATACTTGTCCCACGAGGAAGGGCCCAGCCCTGAAAGCTCTTGCTGCTCTTCACCGTCCCTTGGCACCCTACCTACAGGCACAACAGCACTGGGGATCTGTGCTTTCCCAGAGACGGAACATCTCACGGGGCTCAGTCTCGGCAAGCCTCTTTATGAAAAGGCGAACGGTCGGATACTTGTCCCACGAGGAAGGGCCCAGCCCTGAAAGCTCTTGCTGCTCTTCACCGCCCCTTGGCACCCTACCTACAGGCACAACAGCACTGGGGATCTGTGCTTTCCCAGAGACGGAATATCTCACGGCGCTCAGTCTCGGCAAGCCTCTTTCTGAAAAGGCGAACGGTGCGATCCATCTCCCCCGAGGAAGGGCCCAGCCCTGAAAGCTCTTGCTGCTCTTCACCGTCCCTTGGCACCCTACCTACAGGCACAACAGCAGTGGGGATCTGTGCTTTCCCAGAGACGGAACATCTCACGGGGCTCAGTCTCGGCAAGCCTCTTTCTGAAAAGGCGAACGGTCGGATCCTTCTCCCACGAGGAAGGGCCCAGCCCTGAAAGCTCTTGCTGCTCTTCACCGTCCCTTGGCACCCTACCTACAGGCACAAAAGCAGTGGGGATCTATGCTTTCGCAGAGACGGAACATCTCGTGGTGCTACGCCTCGGCAGAGCCTCTTTTTTTTGGAAAAGGCGAACGGTCGGATGCTTCTCCCACGAGGAAGGGCCCAGCCCTGAAAGCTCTTGCTGCTCTTCACCGTCCCTTGGCACCCTACCTACAGGCACAACAGCACTGGGGATCTGTGCTTTCCCAGAGACGGAACATCTCACGGGGCTCAGTCTCGGCAAGCCTCTTTCTGAAAAGGCGAACGGTCGGATACTTGTCCCACGAGGAAGGGCCCAGCCCAAGAGGAAGGGCCCAGCCCTGAAAGCTCTTGCTGCTCTTCACCGCCCCTTGGCACCCTACCTACAGGCACAACAGCACTGGGGATCTGTGCTTTCCCAGAGACGGAACATCTCACGGCGCTCAGTCTCGGCAAGCCTCTTTCTGAAAAGGCGAACGGTCGGATCCTTCTCCCACGAGGAAGGGCCCAGCCCTGAAAGCTCTTGCTGCTCTTCACCGTCCCTTGGCACCCTACCTACAGGCACAACAGCACTGGGGATCTATGCTTTCCCAGAGACGGAACATCTCGTGGTGCTACGCCTCGGCAGAGCCTCTTTTTTTTGGAAAAGGCGAACGGTCGGATCCTTCTCCCACGAGGAAGGGCCCAGCCCTGAAAGCTCTTGCTGCTCTTCACCGTCCCTTGGCGCCCTACCTACAGGCACAACAGCACTGGGGATCTGTGCTTTCCCAGAGACGGAACATCTCACGGGGCTCAGTCTCGGCAAGCCTCTTTCTGAAAAGGCGAACGGTCGGATCCTTCTACCACGAGGAAGGGCCCAGCCCTGAAAGCTCTTGCTGCTCTTCACCGTCCCTTGGCACCCTACCTATAGGCACAAAAGCAGTGGGGATCTATGCTTTCGCAGAGACGGAACATCTCGTGGTGCTACGCCTCGGCAGAGCCTCTTTTTTTTGGAAAAGGCGAACGGTCGGATCCTTCTCCCACGAGGAAGGGCCCAGCCCTGAAAGCTCTTGCTGCTCTTCACCGTCCCTTGGCACCCTACCTACAGGCACAACAGCACTGGGGATCTGTGCTTTCCCAGAGACGGAACATCTCACGGGGCTCAGTCTCGGCAAGCCTCTTTCTGAAAAGGCGAACGGTCGGATACTTGTCCCACGAGGAAGGGCCCAGCCCAAGAGGAAGGGCCCAGCCCTGAAAGCTCTTGCTGCTCTTCACCGCCCCTTGGCACCCTACCTACAGGCACAACAGCACTGGGGATCTGTGCTTTCCCAGAGACGGAACATCTCACGGGGCTCAGTCTCGGCAACCCTCTTTCTGAAAAGGCGAACGGTCGGATCCTTTTCCCACGAGGAAGGGCCCAGCCCTGAAAGCTCTTGCTGCTCTTCACCGTCCCTTGGCACCCTACCTACAGGCACAACAGCAGTGGGGATCTGTGCTTTCCCAGAGACGGAACATCTCACGGGGCTCAGTCTCGGCAAGCCTCTTTCTGAAAAGGCGAACGGTCGGATCCTTTTCCCACGAGGAAGGGCCCAGCCCTGAAAGCTCTTGCTGCTCTTCACTGTCCCTTGGCACCCTACCTACAGGCACAACAGCACTGGGGATCTGTGCTTTCCCAGAGACGGAACATCTCACGGGGCTCAGTCTCGGCAAGCCTCTTTCTGAAAAGGCGAACGGTCGGATACTTGTCCCACGAGGAAGGGCCCAGCCCAAGAGGAAGGGCCCAGCCCTGAAAGCTCTTGCTGCTCTTCACCGCCCCTTGGCACCCTACCTACAGGCACAACAGCACTGGGGATCTGTGCTTTCCCAGAGACGGAACATCTCACGGGGCTCAGTCTCGGCAACCCTCTTTCTGAAAAGGCGAACGGTCGGATCCTTTTCCCACGAGGAAGGGCCCAGCCCTGAAAGCTCTTGCTGCTCTTCACCGTCCCTTGGCACCCTACCTACAGGCACAACAGCAGTGGGGATCTGTGCTTTCCCAGAGACGGAACATCTCACGGGGCTCAGTCTCGGCAAGCCTCTTTCTGAAAAGGCGAACGGTCGGATCCTTCTCCCCCGAGGAAGGGCCCAGCCCTGAAAGCTCTTGCTGCTCTTCACCGTCCCTTGGCACCCTACCTACAGGCACAACAGCAGTGGGGATCTGTGCTTTCCCAGAGACGGAACATCTCACGGGGCTCAGTCTCGGCAAGCCTCTTTCTGAAAAGGCGAACGGTCGGATCCTTCTCCCACGACGAAGGGCCCAGCCCTGAAAGCTCTTGCTGCTCTTCACCGCCCCTTGGCACCCTACCTACAGGCACAACAGCACTGGGGATCTGTGCTTTCCCAGAGACGGAACATCTCACGGGGCTCAGTCTCGGCAAGCCTCTTTCTGGAAAAGGCGAACGGTCGGATCCTTCTCCCACGAGGAAGGGCCCAGCCCTGAAAGCTCTTGCTGCTGTTCACCGCCCCTTGGCACCCTACCTACAGGCACAACAGCACTGGGGATCTGTGCTTTCCCAGAGACGGAACATCTCACGGGGCTCAGTCTCGGCAAGCCTCTTTCTGAAAAGGCGAACGGTCGGATACTTGTCCCACGAGGAAGGGCCCAGCCCTGAAAGCTCTTGCTGCTCTTCACCGTCCCTTGGCACCCTACCTACAGGCACAACAGCACTGGGGATCTGTGCTTTCCCAGAGACGGAACATCTCACGGGGCTCAGTCTCGGCAAGCCTCTTTATGAAAAGGCGAACGGTCGGATACTTGTCCCACGAGGAAGGGCCCAGCCCTGAAAGCTCTTGCTGCTCTTCACCGCCCCTTGGCACCCTACCTACAGGCACAACAGCACTGGGGATCTGTGCTTTCCCAGAGACGGAATATCTCACGGCGCTCAGTCTCGGCAAGCCTCTTTCTGAAAAGGCGAACGGTGCGATCCATCTCCCCCGAGGAAGGGCCCAGCCCTGAAAGCTCTTGCTGCTCTTCACCGTCCCTTGGCACCCTACCTACAGGCACAACAGCAGTGGGGATCTGTGCTTTCCCAGAGACGGAACATCTCACGGGGCTCAGTCTCGGCAAGCCTCTTTCTGAAAAGGCGAACGGTCGGATCCTTCTCCCACGAGGAAGGGCCCAGCCCTGAAAGCTCTTGCTGCTCTTCACCGTCCCTTGGCACCCTACCTACAGGCACAAAAGCAGTGGGGATCTATGCTTTCGCAGAGACGGAACATCTCGTGGTGCTACGCCTCGGCAGAGCCTCTTTTTTTTGGAAAAGGCGAACGGTCGGATCCTTCTCCCACGAGGAAGGGCCCAGCCCTGAAAGCTCTTGCTGCTCTTCACCGTCCCTTGGCACCCTACCTACAGGCACAACAGCACTGGGGATCTGTGCTTTCCCAGAGACGGAACATCTCACGGGGCTCAGTCTCGGCAAGCCTCTTTCTGAAAAGGCGAACGGTCGGATACTTGTCCCACGAGGAAGGGCCCAGCCCAAGAGGAAGGGCCCAGCCCTGAAAGCTCTTGCTGCTCTTCACCGCCCCTTGGCACCCTACCTACAGGCACAACAGCACTGGGGATCTGTGCTTTCCCAGAGACGGAACATCTCACGGCGCTCAGTCTCGGCAAGCCTCTTTCTGAAAAGGCGAACGGTCGGATCCTTCTCCCACGAGGAAGGGCCCAGCCCTGAAAGCTCTTGCTGCTCTTCACCGTCCCTTGGCGCCCTACCTACAGGCACAACAGCACTGGGGATCTGTGCTTTCCCAGAGACGGAACATCTCACGGGGCTCAGTCTCGGCAAGCCTCTTTCTGAAAAGGCGAACGGTCGGATCCTTCTACCACGAGGAAGGGCCCAGCCCTGAAAGCTCTTGCTGCTCTTCACCGTCCCTTGGCACCCTACCTATAGGCACAAAAGCAGTGGGGATCTATGCTTTCGCAGAGACGGAACATCTCGTGGTGCTACGCCTCGGCAGAGCCTCTTTTTTTTGGAAAAGGCGAACGGTCGGATCCTTCTCCCACGAGGAAGGGCCCAGCCCTGAAAGCTCTTGCTGCTCTTCACCGTCCCTTGGCACCCTACCTACAGGCACAACAGCACTGGGGATCTGTGCTTTCCCAGAGACGGAACATCTCACGGGGCTCAGTCTCGGCAAGCCTCTTTCTGAAAAGGCGAACGGTCGGATACTTGTCCCACGAGGAAGGGCCCAGCCCAAGAGGAAGGGCCCAGCCCTGAAAGCTCTTGCTGCTCTTCACCGCCCCTTGGCACCCTACCTACAGGCACAACAGCACTGGGGATCTGTGCTTTCCCAGAGACGGAACATCTCACGGGGCTCAGTCTCGGCAACCCTCTTTCTGAAAAGGCGAACGGTCGGATCCTTTTCCCACGAGGAAGGGCCCAGCCCTGAAAGCTCTTGCTGCTCTTCACCGTCCCTTGGCACCCTACCTACAGGCACAACAGCAGTGGGGATCTGTGCTTTCCCAGAGACGGAACATCTCACGGGGCTCAGTCTCGGCAAGCCTCTTTCTGAAAAGGCGAACGGTCGGATCCTTTTCCCACGAGGAAGGGCCCAGCCCTGAAAGCTCTTGCTGCTCTTCACTGTCCCTTGGCACCCTACCTACAGGCACAACAGCACTGGGGATCTGTGCTTTCCCAGAGACGGAACATCTCACGGGGCTCAGTCTCAGCAAGCCTCTTTCTGAAAAGGTGAACGGTCGGATCCTTCTCCCACGACGAAGGGCCCAGCCCTGAAAGCTCTTGCTGCTCTTCACCGCCCCTTGGCACCCTACCTACAGGCACAACAGCACTGGGGATCTGTGCTTTCCCAGAGACGGAACATCTCACGGCGCTAAGTCTCGGCAAGTCTCTTTCTGAAAAGGCGAACGGTCGGATCCTTCTCCCACGAGGAAGGGCCCAGCCCTGAAAGCTCTTGCTGCTCTTCACCGCCCCTTGGCACCCTACCTACAGGCACAACAGCACTGGGGATCTGTGCTTTCCCAGAGACGGAACATCTCACGGGGCTCAGTCTCGGCAAGCCTCTTTCTGAAAAGGCGAACGGTCGGATACTTGTCCCACGAGGAAGGGCCCAGCCCTGAAAGCTCTTGCTGCTCTTCACCGCCCCTTGGCACCCTACCTACAGGCACAACAGCACTGGGGATCTGTGCTTTCCCAGAGACGGAACATCTCACGGGGCTCAGTCTCGGCAAGCCTGTTTCTGAAAAGGCGAACGGTCGGATCCTTCTCCCACGAGGAAGGGCCCAGCCCTGAAAGCTCTTGCTGCTCTTCACCGTCCCTTGGCACCCTACCTACAGGCACAACAGCACTGGGGATCTGTGCTTTCCCAGAGACGGAACATCTCACGGGGCTCAGTCTCGGCAAGCCTCTTTCTGAAAAGGCGAACGGTCGGATCCTTCTCCCACGAGGAAGGGCCCAGCCCTGAAAGCTCTTGCTGCTCTTCACCGCCCCTTGGCACCCTACCTACAGGCACAACAGCACTGGGGATCTGTGCTTTCCCAGAGACGGAACATCTCACGGCGCTCAGTCTCGGCAAGCCTCTTTCTGAAAAGGCGAACGGTCGGATCCTTCTCCCACGAGGAAGGGCCCAGCCCTGAAAGCTCTTGCTGCTCTTCACCGTCCCTTGGCACCCTACCTACAGGCACAACAGCACTGGGGATCTATGCTTTCCCAGAGACGGAACATCTCGTGGTGCTACGCCTCGGCAGAGCCTCTTTTTTTTGGAAAAGGCGAACGGTCGGATCCTTCTCCCACGAGGAAGGGCCCAGCCCTGAAAGCTCTTGCTGCTCTTCACCGTCCCTTGGCGCCCTACCTACAGGCACAACAGCACTGGGGATCTGTGCTTTCCCAGAGACGGAACATCTCACGGGGCTCAGTCTCGGCAAGCCTCTTTCTGAAAAGGCGAACGGTCGGATCCTTCTACCACGAGGAAGGGCCCAGCCCTGAAAGCTCTTGCTGCTCTTCACCGTCCCTTGGCACCCTACCTATAGGCACAAAAGCAGTGGGGATCTATGCTTTCGCAGAGACGGAACATCTCGTGGTGCTACGCCTCGGCAGAGCCTCTTTTTTTTGGAAAAGGCGAACGGTCGGATCCTTCTCCCACGAGGAAGGGCCCAGCCCTGAAAGCTCTTGCTGCTCTTCACCGTCCCTTGGCACCCTACCTACAGGCACAACAGCACTGGGGATCTGTGCTTTCCCAGAGACGGAACATCTCACGGGGCTCAGTCTCGGCAAGCCTCTTTCTGAAAAGGCGAACGGTCGGATACTTGTCCCACGAGGAAGGGCCCAGCCCAAGAGGAAGGGCCCAGCCCTGAAAGCTCTTGCTGCTCTTCACCGCCCCTTGGCACCCTACCTACAGGCACAACAGCACTGGGGATCTGTGCTTTCCCAGAGACGGAACATCTCACGGGGCTCAGTCTCGGCAACCCTCTTTCTGAAAAGGCGAACGGTCGGATCCTTTTCCCACGAGGAAGGGCCCAGCCCTGAAAGCTCTTGCTGCTCTTCACCGTCCCTTGGCACCCTACCTACAGGCACAACAGCAGTGGGGATCTGTGCTTTCCCAGAGACGGAACATCTCACGGGGCTCAGTCTCGGCAAGCCTCTTTCTGAAAAGGCGAACGGTCGGATCCTTTTCCCACGAGGAAGGGCCCAGCCCTGAAAGCTCTTGCTGCTCTTCACTGTCCCTTGGCACCCTACCTACAGGCACAACAGCACTGGGGATCTGTGCTTTCCCAGAGACGGAACATCTCACGGGGCTCAGTCTCGGCAAGCCTCTTTCTGAAAAGGCGAACGGTCGGATACTTGTCCCACGAGGAAGGGCCCAGCCCAAGAGGAAGGGCCCAGCCCTGAAAGCTCTTGCTGCTCTTCACCGCCCCTTGGCACCCTACCTACAGGCACAACAGCACTGGGGATCTGTGCTTTCCCAGAGACGGAACATCTCACGGGGCTCAGTCTCGGCAACCCTCTTTCTGAAAAGGCGAACGGTCGGATCCTTTTCCCACGAGGAAGGGCCCAGCCCTGAAAGCTCTTGCTGCTCTTCACCGTCCCTTGGCACCCTACCTACAGGCACAACAGCAGTGGGGATCTGTGCTTTCCCAGAGACGGAACATCTCACGGGGCTCAGTCTCGGCAAGCCTCTTTCTGAAAAGGCGAACGGTCGGATCCTTCTCCCCCGAGGAAGGGCCCAGCCCTGAAAGCTCTTGCTGCTCTTCACCGTCCCTTGGCACCCTACCTACAGGCACAACAGCAGTGGGGATCTGTGCTTTCCCAGAGACGGAACATCTCACGGGGCTCAGTCTCGGCAAGCCTCTTTCTGAAAAGGCGAACGGTCGGATCCTTCTCCCACGACGAAGGGCCCAGCCCTGAAAGCTCTTGCTGCTCTTCACCGCCCCTTGGCACCCTACCTACAGGCACAACAGCACTGGGGATCTGTGCTTTCCCAGAGACGGAACATCTCACGGGGCTCAGTCTCGGCAAGCCTCTTTCTGGAAAAGGCGAACGGTCGGATCCTTCTCCCACGAGGAAGGGCCCAGCCCTGAAAGCTCTTGCTGCTGTTCACCGCCCCTTGGCACCCTACCTACAGGCACAACAGCACTGGGGATCTGTGCTTTCCCAGAGACGGAACATCTCACGGGGCTCAGTCTCGGCAAGCCTCTTTCTGAAAAGGCGAACGGTCGGATACTTGTCCCACGAGGAAGGGCCCAGCCCTGAAAGCTCTTGCTGCTCTTCACCGTCCCTTGGCACCCTACCTACAGGCACAACAGCACTGGGGATCTGTGCTTTCCCAGAGACGGAACATCTCACGGGGCTCAGTCTCGGCAAGCCTCTTTATGAAAAGGCGAACGGTCGGATACTTGTCCCACGAGGAAGGGCCCAGCCCTGAAAGCTCTTGCTGCTCTTCACCGCCCCTTGGCACCCTACCTACAGGCACAACAGCACTGGGGATCTGTGCTTTCCCAGAGACGGAATATCTCACGGCGCTCAGTCTCGGCAAGCCTCTTTCTGAAAAGGCGAACGGTGCGATCCATCTCCCCCGAGGAAGGGCCCAGCCCTGAAAGCTCTTGCTGCTCTTCACCGTCCCTTGGCACCCTACCTACAGGCACAACAGCAGTGGGGATCTGTGCTTTCCCAGAGACGGAACATCTCACGGGGCTCAGTCTCGGCAAGCCTCTTTCTGAAAAGGCGAACGGTCGGATCCTTCTCCCACGAGGAAGGGCCCAGCCCTGAAAGCTCTTGCTGCTCTTCACCGTCCCTTGGCACCCTACCTACAGGCACAAAAGCAGTGGGGATCTATGCTTTCGCAGAGACGGAACATCTCGTGGTGCTACGCCTCGGCAGAGCCTCTTTTTTTTGGAAAAGGCGAACGGTCGGATCCTTCTCCCACGAGGAAGGGCCCAGCCCTGAAAGCTCTTGCTGCTCTTCACCGTCCCTTGGCACCCTACCTACAGGCACAACAGCACTGGGGATCTGTGCTTTCCCAGAGACGGAACATCTCACGGGGCTCAGTCTCGGCAAGCCTCTTTCTGAAAAGGCGAACGGTCGGATACTTGTCCCACGAGGAAGGGCCCAGCCCAAGAGGAAGGGCCCAGCCCTGAAAGCTCTTGCTGCTCTTCACCGCCCCTTGGCACCCTACCTACAGGCACAACAGCACTGGGGATCTGTGCTTTCCCAGAGACGGAACATCTCACGGCGCTCAGTCTCGGCAAGCCTCTTTCTGAAAAGGCGAACGGTCGGATCCTTCTCCCACGAGGAAGGGCCCAGCCCTGAAAGCTCTTGCTGCTCTTCACCGTCCCTTGGCGCCCTACCTACAGGCACAACAGCACTGGGGATCTGTGCTTTCCCAGAGACGGAACATCTCACGGGGCTCAGTCTCGGCAAGCCTCTTTCTGAAAAGGCGAACGGTCGGATCCTTCTACCACGAGGAAGGGCCCAGCCCTGAAAGCTCTTGCTGCTCTTCACCGTCCCTTGGCACCCTACCTATAGGCACAAAAGCAGTGGGGATCTATGCTTTCGCAGAGACGGAACATCTCGTGGTGCTACGCCTCGGCAGAGCCTCTTTTTTTTGGAAAAGGCGAACGGTCGGATCCTTCTCCCACGAGGAAGGGCCCAGCCCTGAAAGCTCTTGCTGCTCTTCACCGTCCCTTGGCACCCTACCTACAGGCACAACAGCACTGGGGATCTGTGCTTTCCCAGAGACGGAACATCTCACGGGGCTCAGTCTCGGCAAGCCTCTTTCTGAAAAGGCGAACGGTCGGATACTTGTCCCACGAGGAAGGGCCCAGCCCAAGAGGAAGGGCCCAGCCCTGAAAGCTCTTGCTGCTCTTCACCGCCCCTTGGCACCCTACCTACAGGCACAACAGCACTGGGGATCTGTGCTTTCCCAGAGACGGAACATCTCACGGGGCTCAGTCTCGGCAACCCTCTTTCTGAAAAGGCGAACGGTCGGATCCTTTTCCCACGAGGAAGGGCCCAGCCCTGAAAGCTCTTGCTGCTCTTCACCGTCCCTTGGCACCCTACCTACAGGCACAACAGCAGTGGGGATCTGTGCTTTCCCAGAGACGGAACATCTCACGGGGCTCAGTCTCGGCAAGCCTCTTTCTGAAAAGGCGAACGGTCGGATCCTTTTCCCACGAGGAAGGGCCCAGCCCTGAAAGCTCTTGCTGCTCTTCACTGTCCCTTGGCACCCTACCTACAGGCACAACAGCACTGGGGATCTGTGCTTTCCCAGAGACGGAACATCTCACGGGGCTCAGTCTCAGCAAGCCTCTTTCTGAAAAGGTGAACGGTCGGATCCTTCTCCCACGACGAAGGGCCCAGCCCTGAAAGCTCTTGCTGCTCTTCACCGCCCCTTGGCACCCTACCTACAGGCACAACAGCACTGGGGATCTGTGCTTTCCCAGAGACGGAACATCTCACGGCGCTAAGTCTCGGCAAGTCTCTTTCTGAAAAGGCGAACGGTCGGATCCTTCTCCCACGAGGAAGGGCCCAGCCCTGAAAGCTCTTGCTGCTCTTCACCGCCCCTTGGCACCCTACCTACAGGCACAACAGCACTGGGGATCTGTGCTTTCCCAGAGACGGAACATCTCACGGGGCTCAGTCTCGGCAAGCCTCTTTCTGAAAAGGCGAACGGTCGGATACTTGTCCCACGAGGAAGGGCCCAGCCCTGAAAGCTCTTGCTGCTCTTCACCGCCCCTTGGCACCCTACCTACAGGCACAACAGCACTGGGGATCTGTGCTTTCCCAGAGACGGAACATCTCACGGGGCTCAGTCTCGGCAAGCCTGTTTCTGAAAAGGCGAACGGTCGGATCCTTCTCCCACGAGGAAGGGCCCAGCCCTGAAAGCTCTTGCTGCTCTTCACCGTCCCTTGGCACCCTACCTACAGGCACAACAGCACTGGGGATCTGTGCTTTCCCAGAGACGGAACATCTCACGGGGCTCAGTCTCGGCAAGCCTCTTTCTGAAAAGGCGAACGGTCGGATCCTTCTCCCACGAGGAAGGGCCCAGCCCTGAAAGCTCTTGCTGCTCTTCACCGTCCCTTGGCACCCTACCTACAGGCACAACAGCACTGGGGATCTGTGCTTTCCCAGAGACGGAACATCTCACGGGGCTCAGTCTCGGCAAGCCTCTTTCTGAAAAGGCGAACGGTCGGATCCTTCTCCCACGAGGAAGGGCCCAGCCCTGAAAGCTCTTGCTGCTCTTCACCGTCCCTTGGCACCCTACCTACAGGCACAACAGCACTGGGGATCTATGCTTTCGCAGAGACGGAACATCTCGTGGTGCTACGCCTCGGCAGAGCCTCTTTTTTTTGGAAAAGGCGAACGGTCGGATCCTTCTCCCACGAGGAAGGGCCCAGCCCTGAAAGCTCTTGCTGCTCTTCACCGTCCCTTGGCACCCTACCTACAGGCACAACAGCACTGGGGATCTGTGCTTTCCCAGAGACGGAACATCTCACGGGGCTCAGTCTCGGCAAGCCTCTTTCTGAAAAGGCGAACGGTCGGATACTTGTCCCCCGAGGAAGGGCCCAGCCCTGAAAGCTCTTGCTGCTCTTCACCGTCCCTTGGCACCCTACCTACAGGCACAACAGCACTGGGGATCTGTGCTTTCCCAGAGACGGAACATCTCACGGGGCTCAGTCTCGGCAAGCCTCTTTCTGAAAAGGCGAACGGTCGGATACTTGTCCCACGAGGAAGGGCCCATCCCTGAAAGCTCTTGCTGCTCTTCACCGCCCCTTGGCACCCTACCTACAGGCACAACAGCACTGGGGATCTGTGCTTTCCCAGAGACGGAACATCTCACGGGGCTCAGTCTCGGCAAGCCTCTTTCTGAAAAGGCGAACGGTCGGATACTTGTCCCACGAGGAAGGGCCCAGCCCTGAAAGCTCTTGCTGCTGTTCACCGCCCCTTGGCACCCTACCTACAGGCACAACAGCACTGGGGATCTGTGCTTTCCCAGAGACGGAACATCTCACGGGGCTCAGTCTCGGCAAGCCTCTTTCTGAAAAGGCGAACGGTCGGATCCTTCTCCCACGAGGAAGGGCCCAGCCCTGAAAGCTCTTGCTGCTCTTCACCGTCCCTTGGCACCCTACCTACAGGCACAACAGCACTGGGGATCTATGCTTTCGCAGAGACGGAACATCTCGTGGTGCTACGCCTCGGCAGAGCCTCTTTTTTTTGGAAAAGGCGAACGGTCGGATCCTTCTCCCACGAGGAAGGGCCCAGCCCTGAAAGCTCTTGCTGCTCTTCACCGTCCCTTGGCACCCTACCTACAGGCACAACAGCACTGGGGATCTGTGCTTTCCCAGAGACGGAACATCTCACGGGGCTCAGTCTCGGCAAGCCTCTTTCTGAAAAGACGAACGGTCGGATACTTGTCCCACGAGGAAGGGCCCAGCCCAAGAGGAAGGGCCCAGCCCTGAAAGCTCTTGCTGCTCTTCACCGCCCCTTGGCACCCTACCTACAGGCACAACAGCACTGGGGATCTGTGCTTTCCCAGAGACGGAACATCTCACGGGGCTCAGTCTCGGCAAGCCTCTTTCTGAAAAGGCGAACTGTCGGATCCTTCTCCCCCGAGGAAGGGCCCAGCCCTGAAAGCTCTTGCTGCTGTTCATCGCCCCTTGGCACCCTACCTACAGGCACAACAGCACTGGGGATCTGTGCTTTCCCAAGACGGAATATCTCACGGCGCTCAGTCTCGGCAAGCCTCTTTCTGAAAAGGCGAACGGTGCGATCCATCTCCCCCGAGGAAGGGCCCAGCCCTGAAAGCTCTTGCTGCTGTTCACCGTCCCTTGGCGCCCTACCTACAGGCACAACAGCAGTGGGGATCTGTGCTTTCCCAGAGACGGAACATCTCACGGGGCTCAGTCTCGGCAAGCCTCTTTCTGAAAAGGCGAACGGTCGGATCCTTCTCCCACGAGGAAGGGCCCAGCCCTGAAAGCTCTTGCTGCTCTTCACCGTCCCTTGGCACCCTACCTACAGGCACAACAGCACTGGGGATCTATGCTTTCGCAGAGACGGAACATCTCGTGGTGCTACGCCTCGGCAGAGCCTCTTTTTTTTGGAAAAGGCGAACGGTCGGATCCTTCTCCCACGAGGAAGGGCCCAGCCCTGAAAGCTCTTGCTGCTCTTCACCGTCCCTTGGCACCCTACCTACAGGCACAACAGCACTGGGGATCTGTGCTTTCCCAGAGACGGAACATCTCACGGGGCTCAGTCTCGGCAAGCCTCTTTCTGAAAAGGCGAACGGTCGGATCCTTCTCCCACGAGGAAGGGCCCAGCCCTGAAAGCTCTTGCTGCTGTTCACCGCCCCTTGGCACCCTACCTACAGGCACAACAGCACTGGGGATCTGTGCTTTCCCAAGACGGAATATCTCACGGCGCTCAGTCTCGGCAAGCCTCTTTCTGAAAAGGCGAACGGTGCGATCCATCTCCCCCGAGGAAGGGCCCAGCCCTGAAAGCTCTTGCTGCTCTTCACCGTCCCTTGGCGCCCTACCTACAGGCACAACAGCAGTGGGGATCTGTGCTTTCCCAGAGACGGAACATCTCACGGGGCTCAGTCTCGGCAAGCCTCTTTCTGAAAAGGCGAACGGTCGGATCCTTCTCCCACGAGGAAGGGCCCAGCCCTGAAAGCTCTTGCTGCTCTTCACTGCCCCTTGGCACCCTACCTACAGGCACATCAGCACTGGGGATCTGTGCTTTCCCAGAGACGGAATATCTCACGGCGCTCAGTCTCGGCAAGCCTCTTTCTGAAAAGATGAACGGTGCGATCCATCTCCCCCGAGGAACGGCCAAGCCCTGAAAGCTCTTGCTGCTCTTCACAGCCACTTAGCACCCTACCTACAGGCACAACAGCACTGGGGATCTGTGCTTTCCCAGAGACGGAATATCTCACGGCGCTCAGTCTCGGCAAGCCTCTTTCTGAAAAGACGAACGGTGCGATCCATCTCCCCCGAGGAAGGGCCCAGCCCTGAAAGCTCTTGCTGCTCTTCACCGTCCCTTGGCACCCTACCTACAGGCACAACAGCACTGGGGATCTGTGCTTTCCCAGAGACGGAACATCTCACGGGGCTCAGTCTCGGCAAGCCTCTTTCTGAAAAGGCGAACGGTCGGATCCTTCTCCCACGAGGAAGGGCCCAGCCCTGAAAGCTCTTGCTGCTCTTCACCGTCCCTTGGCACCCTACCTACAGGCACAACAGCACTGGGGATCTATGCTTTCGCAGAGACGGAACATCTCGTGGTGCTACGCCTCGGCAGAGCCTCTTTTTTTTGGAAAAGGCGAACGGTCGGATCCTTCTCCCCCGAGGAAGGGCCCAGCCCTGAAAGCTCTTGCTGCTGTTCACCGCCCCTTGGCACCCTACCTACAGGCACAACAGCACTGGGGATCTGTGCTTTCCCAGAGACGGAACATCTCACGGGGCTCAGTCTCGGCAAGCCTCTTTCTGAAAAGGCGAACGGTCGGATCCTTCTCCCACGAGGAAGGGCCCAGCCCTGAAAGCTCTTGCTGCTCTTCACCATCCCTTGGCACCCTACCTACAGGCACATCAGCACTGGGGATCTGTGCTTTCCCAGAGACGGAACATCTAACGGCGCTCAGTCTCGGCAAGCCTCTTTCTGAAAAGGCGAACGGTGCGATCCATCTCCCCCGAGGAAGGGCCCAGCCCTGAAAGCTCTTGCTGCTCTTCACCGCCCCTTGGCACCCTACCTACAGGCACAACAGCACTGGGGATCTGTGCTTTCCCAGAGACGGAACATCTCACGGGGCTCAGTCTCGGCAAGCCTCTTTCTGAAAAGGCGAACGGTCGGATACTTGTCCCACGAGGAAGGGCCCAGCCCTGAAAGCTCTTGCTGCTGTTCACCGTCCCTTGGCACCCTACCTACAGGCACAACAGCACTGGGGATCTGTGCTTTCCCAGAGACGGAATATCTCACGGCGCTCAGTCTCGGCAAGCCTCTTTCTGAAAAGGCGAACGGTGCGATACATCTCCCCCGAGGAAGGGCCCAGCCCTGAAAGCTCTTGCTGCTCTTCACCGTCCTTTGTGGCCCTACCTACAGGCACAACAGCACTGGGGATCTGTGCTTTCCCAGAGACGGAACATCTCACGGGGCTCAGTCTCGGCAAGCCTCTTTCTGAAAAGGCGAACGGTCGGATCCTTCTCCCACGAGGAAGGGCCCAGCCCTGAAAGCTCTTGCTGCTCTTCACCGCCCCTTGGCACCCTACCTACAGGCACAACAGCACTGGGGATCTGTGCTTTCCCAGAGACGGAACATCTCACGGCGCTCAGTCTCGGCAAGCCTCTTTCTGAAAAGGCGAACGGTCGGATCCTTCTCCCACGAGGAAGGGCCCAGCCCTGAAAGCTCTTGCTGCTCTTCACCGTCCCTTGGCACCCTACCTACAGGCACAACAGCAGTGGGGATCTGTGCTTTCCCAGAGACGGAACATCTCACGGGGCTCAGTCTCGGCAAGCCTCTTTCTGAAAAGGCGAACGGTCGGATCCTTTTCCCACGAGGAAGGGCCCAGCCCTGAAAGCTCTTGCTGCTCTTCACCGCCCCTTGGCACCCTACCTACAGGCACAACAGCACTGGGGATCTGTGCTTTCCCAGAGACGGAACATCTCACGGGGCTCAGTCTCGGCAAGCCTCTTTCTGAAAAGGCGAACGGTCGGATACTTGTCCCACGAGGAAGGGCCCAGCCCTGAAAGCTCTTGCTGCTCTTCACCGTCCCTTGGCACCCTACCTACAGGCACAACAGCACTGGGGATCTGTGCTTTCCCAGAGACGGAACATCTCACGGGGCTCAGTCTCGGCAAGCCTCTTTCTGAAAAGGCGAACGGTCGGATACTTGTCCCACGAGGAAGGGCCCAGCCCTGAAAGCTCTTGCTGCTGTTCACCGCCCCTTGGCACCCTACCTACAGGCACAACAGCACTGGGGATCTGTGCTTTCCCAGAGACGGAATATCTCACGGGGCTCAGTCTCGGCAAGCCTCTATCTGAAAAGGCGAACGGTCGGATACTTGTCCCACGAGGAAGGGCCCAGCCCTGAAAGCTCTTGCTGCTGTTCACCGCCCCTTGGCACCCTACCTACAGGCACAACAGCACTGGGGATCTGTGCTTTCCCAGAGACGGAATATCTCACGGCGCTCAGTCTCGGCAAGCCTCTTTCTGAAAAGGCGAACGGTGCGATCCATCTCCCCCGAGGAAGGGCCCAGCCCTGAAAGCTCTTGCTGCTCTTCACCGTCCCTTGGCACCCTACCTACAGGCACAACAGCAGTGGGGATCTGTGCTTTCCCAGAGACGGAACATCTCACGGGGCTCAGTCTCGGCAAGCCTCTTTCTGAAAAGGCGAACGGTCGGATCCTTCTCCCACGAGGAAGGGCCCAGCCCTGAAAGCTCTTGCTGCTCTTCACCGTCCCTTGGCACCCTACCTACAGGCACAAAAGCAGTGGGGATCTATGCTTTCGCAGAGACGGAACATCTCGTGGTGCTACGCCTCAGCAGAGCCTCTTTTTTTTGGAAAAGGCGAACGGTCGGATCCTTCTCCCACGAGGAAGGGCCCAGCCCTGAAAGCTCTTGCTGCTCTTCACCGTCCCTTGGCACCCTACCTACAGGCACAACAGCACTGGGGATCTGTGCTTTCCCAGAGACGGAACATCTCACGGGGCTCAGTCTCGGCAAGCCTCTTTCTGAAAAGACGAACGGTCGGATACTTGTCCCACGAGGAAGGGCCCAGCCCAAGAGGAAGGGCCCAGCCCTGAAAGCTCTTGCTGCTCTTCACCGCCCCTTGGCACCCTACCTACAGGCACAACAGCACTGGGGATCTGTGCTTTCCCAGAGACGGAACATCTCACGGGGCTCAGTCTCGGCAAGCCTCTTTCTGAAAAGGCGAACGGTCGGATCCTTCTCCCACGAGGAAGGGCCCAGCCCTGAAAGCTCTTGCTGCTCTTCACCGTCCCTTGGCACCCTACCTACAGGCACAACAGCACTGGGGATCTATGCTTTCCCAGAGACGGAACATCTCGTGGTGCTACGCCTCGGCAGAGCCTCTTTTTTTTGGAAAAGGCGAACGGTCGGATCCTTCTCCCACGAGGAAGGGCCCAGCCCTGAAAGCTCTTGCTGCTCTTCACCGCCCCTTGGCACCCTACCTACAGGCACAACAGCACTGGGGATCTGTGCTTTCCCAGAGACGGAACATCTCACGGGGCTCAGTCTCGGCAAGCCTCTTTCTGAAAAGGCGAACGGTCGGATCCTTCTCCCCCGAGGAAGGGCCCAGCCCTGAAAGCTCTTGCTGCTCTTCACCGCCCCTTGGCACCCCACCTACAGGCATAACAGCACTGGGGATCTGTGCTTTCCCAGAGACGGAACATCTCACGGGGCTCAGTCTCGGCAAGCCTCTTTCTGAAAAGGCGAACGGTCGGATACTTGTCCCACGAGGAAGGGCCCAGCCCTGAAAGCTCTTGCTGCTGTTCACCGCCCCTTGGCACCCTACCTACAGGCACAACAGCACTGGGGATCTGTGCTTTCCCAGAGACGGAACATCTCACGGGGCTCAGTCTCGGCAAGCCTCTTTGTGAAAAGGCGAACGGTCGGATACTTGTCCCCCGAGGAAGGGCCCAGCCCTGAAAGCTCTTGCTGCTCTTCACCGTCCCTTGGCACCCTACCTACAGGCACAACAGCACTGGGGATCTGTGCTTTCGCAGAGACGGAACATCTCACGGGGCTCAGTCTCGGCAAGCCTCTTTATGAAAAGGCGAACGGTCGGATCCTTCTCCCACGAGGAAGGGCCCAGCCCTGAAAGCTCTTGCTGCTCTTCACCGCCCCTTGGCACCCTACCTACAGGCACAACAGCACTGGGGATCTGTGCTTTCCCAGAGACGGAACATCTCACGGGGCTCAGTCTCAGCAAGCCTCTTTCTGAAAAGGCGAACGGTCGGATACTTGTCCCACGAGGAAGGGCCCAGCCCTGAAAGCTCTTGCTGCTGTTCACCGCCCCTTGGCACCCTACCTACAGGCACAACAGCACTGGGGATCTGTGCTTTCCCAGAGACGGAATATCTCACGGCGCTCAGTCTCGGCAAGCCTCTTTCTGAAAAGGCGAACGGTGCGATCCATCTCCCCCGAGGAAGGGCCCAGCCCTGAAAGCTCTTGCTGCTCTTCACCGTCCCTTGGCACCCTACCTACAGGCACAACAGCAGTGGGGATCTGTGCTTTCCCAGAGACGGAATATCTCACGGGGCTCAGTCTCGGCAAGCCTCTTTCTGAAAAGGCGAACGGTCGGATCCTTCTCCCACGAGGAAGGGCCCAGCCCTGAAAGCTCTTGCTGCTCTTCACCGTCCCTTGGCACCCTACCTACAGGCACAACAGCACTGGGGATCTGTGCTTTTGCAGAGACGGAACATCTCGTGGTGCTACGCCTCGGCAGAGCCTCTTTATTTTGGAAAAGGCGAACGGTCGGATCCTTCTCCCACGAGGAAGGGCCCAGCCCTGAAAGCTCTTGCTGCTCTTCACCGTCCCTTGGCACCCTACCTACAGGCACAACAGCAGTGGGGATCTGTGCTTTCCCAGAGACGGAACATCTCACGGGGCTCAGTCTCGGCAAGCCTCTTTCTGAAAAGGCGAACGGTCGGATCCTTCTCCCACGAGGAAGGGTCCAGCCCTGAAAGCTCTTGCTGCTCTTCACCGCCCCTTGGCACCCTACCTACAGGCACAACAGCACTGGGGATCTGTGCTTTCCCAGAGACGGAACATCTCACGGGGCTCAGTCTCGGCAAGCCTCTTTCTGAAAAGGCGAACGGTGCGATCCATCTCCCCCGAGGAAGGGCCCAGCCCTGAAAGCTCTTGCTGCTCTTCACCGTCCCTTGGCGCCCTACCTACAGGCACAACAGCAGTGGGGATCTGTGCTTTCCCAGAGACGGAACATCTCACGGGGCTCAGTCTCGGCAAGCCTCTTTCTGAAAAGGCGAACGGTCGGATCCTTCTCCCACGAGGAAGGGCCCAGCCCTGAAAGCTCTTGCTGCTCTTCACCGCCCCTTGGCACCCTACCTACAGGCACAACAGCACTGGGGATCTGTGCTTTCCCAGAGACGGAACATCTCACGGGGCTCAGTCTCGGCAAGCCTCTTTCTGAAAAGGCGAATGGTCGGATACTTGTCCCACGAGGAAGGGCCCAGCCCTGAAAGCTCTTGCTGCTCTTCACCGCCCCTTGGCACCCTACCTACAGGCACAACAGCACTGGGGATCTGTGCTTTCCCAGAGACGGAACATCTCACGGGGCTCAGTCTCGGCAAGCCTCTTTGTGAAAAGGCGAACGGTCGGATACTTGTCCCCCGAGGAAGGGCCCAGCCCTGAAAGCTCTTGCTGCTCTTCACCGTCCCTTGGCACCCTACCTACAGGCACAACAGCACTGGGGATCTGTGCTTTCCCAGAGACGGAACATCTCACGGGGCTCAGTCTCGGCAAGCCTCTTTCTGAAAAGGCGAACGGTCGGATCCTTCTCCCACGAGGAAGGGCCCAGCCCTGAAAGCTCTTGCTGCTCTTCACCGCCCCTTGGCACCCTACCTACAGGCACAACAGCACTGGGGATCTGTGCTTTCCCAGAGACGGAATATCTCACGGGGCTCAGTCTCGGCAAGCCTCTTTCTGAAAAGGCGAACGGTCGGATCCTTCTACCACGAGGAAGGGCCCAGCCCTGAAAGCTCTTGCTGCTCTTCACCGTCCCTTGGCACCCTACCTACAGGCACAACAGCAGTGGGGATCTGTGCTTTCCCAGAGACGGAATATCTCACGGGGCTCAGTCTCGGCAAGCCTCTTTCTGAAAAGGCGAACGGTCGGATCCTTCTCCCACGAGGAAGGGCCCAGCCCTGAAAGCTCTTGCTGCTCTTCACCGTCCCTTGGCACCCTACCTACAGGCACAACAGCACTGGGGATCTGTGCTTTCCCAGAGACGGAACATCTCACGGGGCTCAGTCTCGGCAAGCCTCTTTCTGAAAAGGCGAACTGTGGATCCTTCTCCCACGAGGAAGGGCCCAGCCCAAGAGGAAGGGCCCAGCCCTGAAAGCTCGTGCTGCTCTTCACCGCCCCTTGGCACCCTACCTACAGGCACAACAGCACTGGGGATCTGTGCTTTCCCAGAGACGGAACATCTCACGGGGCTCAGTCTCGGCAAGCCTCTTTCTGAAAAGGCGAACGGTCGGATCCTTCTCCCCCGAGGAAGGGCCCAGCCCTGAAAGCTCTTGCTGCTGTTCACCGCCCCTTGGCACCCTACCTACAGGCACAACAGCACTGGGGATCTGTGCTTTCCCAGAGACGGAATATCTCACGGCGCTCAGTCTCGGCAAGCCTCTTTCTGAAAAGGCGAACGGTGCGATCCATCTCCCCCGAGGAAGGGCCCAGCCCTGAAAGCTCTTGCTGCTCTTCACCGTCCCTTGGCGCCCTACCTACAGGCACAACAGCAGTGGGGATCTGTGCTTTCCCAGAGACGGAACATCTCACGGGGCTCAGTCTCGGCAAGCCTCTTTCTGAAAAGGCGAACGGTCGGATCCTTCTCCCACGAGGAAGGGCCCAGCCCTGAAAGCTCTTGCTGCTGTTCACCGCCCCTTGGCACCCTACCTACAGGCACAACAGCACTGGGGATCTGTGCTTTCCCAGAGACGGAACATCTCACGGGGCTCAGTCTCGGCAAGCCTCTTTCTGAAAAGGCGAACGGTCGGATCCTTCTCCCACGAGGAAGGGCCCAGCCCTGAAAGCTCTTGCTGCTCTTCACCGTCCCTTGGCACCCTACCTACAGGCACAACAGCACTGGGGATCTGTGCTTTCCCAGAGACGGAACATCTCACGGGGCTCAGTCTCGGCAAGCCTCTTTCTGAAAAGGCGAACGGTCGGATCCTTTTCCCACGAGGAAGGGCCCAGCCCTGAAAGCTCTTGCTGCTCTTCACTGTCCCTTGGCACCTTACCTACAGGCACAACAGCACTGGGGATCTGTGCTTTCCCAGAGACGGAACATCTCACGGGGCTCAGTCTCGGCAAGCCTCTTTCTGAAAAGGTGAACGGTCGGATCCTTCTCCCACGACGAAGGGCCCAGCCCTGAAAGCTCTTGCTGCTCTTCACCGCCCCTTGGCACCCTACCTACAGGCACAACAGCACTGGGGATCTGTGCTTTCCCAGAGACGGAACATCTCACGGCGCTAAGTCTCGGCAAGTCTCTTTCTGAAAAGGCGAACGGTCGGATCCTTCTCCCCCGAGGAAGGGCCCAGCCCTGAAAGCTCTTGCTGCTCTTCACCACCCCTTGGCACCCTACCTACAGGCACAACAGCACTGGGGATCTGTGCTTTCCCAGAGACGGAACATCTCACGGGGCTCAGTCTCGGCAAGCCTCTTTCTGAAAAGGCGAACGGTCGGATACTTGTCCCACGAGGAAGGGCCCAGCCCTGAAAGCTCTTGCTGCTCTTCACCGTCCCTTGTGGCCCTACCTACAGGCACAACAGCACTGGGGATCTGTGCTTTCCCAGAGACGGAACATCTCACGGGGCTCAGTCTCGGCAAGCCTCTTTCTGAAAAGGCGAACGGTCGGATACTTGTCCCACGAGGAAGGGCCCAGCCCTGAAAGCTCTTGCTGCTGTTCACCGCCCCTTGGCACCCTACCTACAGGCACAACAGCACTGGGGATCTGTGCTTTCCCAGAGACGGAATATCTCACGGCGCTCAGTCTCGGCAAGCCTCTTTCTGAAAAGGCGAACGGTGCGATCCATCTCCCCCGAGGAAGGGCCCAGCCCTGAAAGCTCTTGCTGCTCTTCACCGTCCCTTGGCACCCTACCTACAGGCACAACAGCACTGGGGATCTGTGCTTTCCCAGAGACGGAACATCTCGTGGTGCTACGCCTCGGCAGAGCCTCTTTTTTTTGGAAAAGGCGAACGGTCGGATCCTTCTCCCCCGAGGAAGGGCCCAGCCCTGAAAGCTCTTGCTGCTCTTCACCGCCCCTTGGCACCCTACCTACAGGCACAACAGCACTGGGGATCTGTGCTTTCCCAGAGACGGAACATCTCACGGGGCTCAGTCTCGGCAAGCCTCTTTCTGAAAAGGCGAACGGTCGGATACTTGTCCCACGAGGAAGGGCCCAGCCCTGAAAGCTCTTGCTGCTGTTCACCGCCCCTTGGCACCCTACCTACAGGCACAACAGCACTGGGGATCTGTGCTTTCCCAGAGACGGAATATCTCACGGCGCTCAGTCTCGGCAAGCCTCTTTCTGAAAAGGCGAACGGTGCGATCCATCTCCCCCGAGGAAGGGCCCAGCCCTGAAAGCTCTTGCTGCTCTTCACCGTCCCTTGGCACCCTACCTACAGGCACAACAGCACTGGGGATCTGTGCTTTCCCAGAGACGGAACATCTCGTGGTGCTACGCCTCGGCAGAGCCTCTTTTTTTTGGAAAAGGCGAACGGTCGGATCCTTCTCCCCCGAGGAAGGGCCCAGCCCTGAAAGCTCTTGCTGCTCTTCACCGCCCCTTGGCACCCTACCTACAGGCACAACAGCACTGGGGATCTGTGCTTTCCCAGAGACGGAACATCTCACGGGGCTCAGTCTCGGCAAGCCTCTTTCTGAAAAGGCGAACGGTCGGATACTTGTCCCACGAGGAAGGGCCCAGCCCTGAAAGCTCTTGCTGCTGTTCACCGCCCCTTGGCACCCTACCTACAGGCACAACAGCACTGGGGATCTGTGCTTTCCCAGAGACAGAACATCTCACGGCGCTCAGTCTCGGCAAGCCTCTTTCTGAAAAGGTGAACGGTCGGATCCTTCTCCCACGACGAAGGGCCCAGCCCTGAAAGCTCTTGCTGCTCTTCACCGCCCCTTGGCACCCTACCTACAGGCACAACAGCACTGGGGATCTGTGCTTTCCCAGAGACGGAACATCTCACGGCGCTAAGTCTCGGCAAGTCTCTTTCTGAAAAGGCGAACGGTCGGATCCTTCTCCCCCGAGGAAGGGCCCAGCCCTGAAAGCTCTTGCTGCTCTTCACCACCCCTTGGCACCCTACCTACAGGCACAACAGCACTGGGGATCTGTGCTTTCCCAGAGACGGAACATCTCACGGGGCTCAGTCTCGGCAAGCCTCTTTCTGAAAAGGCGAACGGTCGGATACTTGTCCCACGAGGAAGGGCCCAGCCCTGAAAGCTCTTGCTGCTCTTCACCGTCCCTTGTGGCCCTACCTACAGGCACAACAGCACTGGGGATCTGTGCTTTCCCAGAGACGGAACATCTCACGGGGCTCAGTCTCGGCAAGCCTCTTTCTGAAAAGGCGAACGGTCGGATACTTGTCCCACGAGGAAGGGCCCAGCCCTGAAAGCTCTTGCTGCTGTTCACCGCCCCTTGGCACCCTACCTACAGGCACAACAGCACTGGGGATCTGTGCTTTCCCAGAGACGGAATATCTCACGGCGCTCAGTATCGGCAAGCCTCTTTCTGAAAAGGCGAACGGTGCGATCCATCTCCCCCGAGGAAGGGCCCAGCCCTGAAAGCTCTTGCTGCTCTTCACCGTCCCTTGGCACCCTACCTACAGGCACAACAGCACTGGGGATCTGTGCTTTCCCAGAGACGGAACATCTCGTGGTGCTACGCCTCGGCAGAGCCTCTTTTTTTTGGAAAAGGCGAACGGTCGGATCCTTCTCCCCCGAGGAAGGGCCCAGCCCTGAAAGCTCTTGCTGCTCTTCACCGCCCCTTGGCACCCTACCTACAGGCACAACAGCACTGGGGATCTGTGCTTTCCCAGAGACGGAACATCTCACGGGGCTCAGTCTCGGCAAGCCTCTTTCTGAAAAGGCGAACGGTCGGATACTTGTCCCACGAGGAAGGGCCCAGCCCTGAAAGCTCTTGCTGCTGTTCACCGCCCCTTGGCACCCTACCTACAGGCACAACAGCACTGGGGATCTGTGCTTTCCCAGAGACAGAACATCTCACGGCGCTCAGTCTCGGCAAGCCTCTTTCTGAAAAGGCGAACGGTGCGATCCATCTCCCCCGAGGAAGGGCCCAGCCCTGAAAGCTCTTGCTGCTCTTCACCGTCCCTTGGCACCCTACCTACAGGCACAACAGCAGTGGGGATCTGTGCTTTCCCAGAGACGGAACATCTCACGGGGCTCAGTCTCGGCAAGCCTCTTTCTGAAAAGGCGAACGGTCGGATCCTTCTCCCACGAGGAAGGGCCCAGCCCTGAAAGCTCTTGCTGCTCTTCACCGCCCCTTGGCACCCTACCTACAGGCACAACAGCACTGGGGATCTGTGCTTTCCCAGAGACGGAACATCTCACGGCGCTCAGTCTCGGCAAGCCTCTTTCTGAAAAGGCGAACGGTGCGATCCATCTCCCCCGAGGAAGGGCCCAGCCCTGAAAGCTCTTGCTGCTCTTCACCGTCCCTTGGCGCCCTACCTACAGGCACAACAGCAGTGGGGATCTGTGCTTTCCCAGAGACGGAACATCTCACGGGGCTCAGTCTCGGCAAACCTCTTTCTGAAAAGGCGAACGGTCGGATCCTTTTCCCACGAGGAAGGGCCCAGCCCTGAAAGCTCTTGCTGCTCTTCACCGTCCCTTGGCACCCTACCTACAGGCACAACAGCACTGGGGATCTGTGCTTTCCCAGAGACGGAACATCTCACGGGGCTCAGTCTCGGCAAGCCTCTTTCTGAAAAGGCGAACGGTCGGATCCTTTTCCCACGAGGAAGGGCCCAGCCCTGAAAGCTCTTGCTGCTCTTCACCGCCCCTTGGCACCCTACCTACAGGCACAACAGCACTGGGGATCTGTGCTTTCCCAGAGACGGAACATCTCACGGCGCTAAGTCTCGGCAAGTCTCTTTCTGAAAAGGCGAACGGTCGGATCCTTCTCCCCCGAGGAAGGGCCCAGCCCTGAAAGCTCTTGCTGCTCTTCACCGTCCCTTGTGGCCCTACCTACAGGCACAACAGCACTGGGGATCTGTGCTTTCCCAGAGACGGAACATCTCACGGGGCTCAGTCTCGGCAAGCCTCTTTGTGAAAAGGCGAACGGTCGGATCCTTCTCCCACGAGAAAGGGCCCAGCCCTGAAAGCTCTTGCTGCTCTTCACCGTCCCTTGTGGCCCTACCTACAGGCACAACAGCACTGGGGATCTGTGCTTTCCTAGAGACGGAACATCTCACGGGGCTCAGTCTCGGCAAGCCTCTTTCTGAAATGGCGAACGGTCGGATACTTGTCCCACGAGGAAGGGCCCAGCCCTGAAAGCTCTTGCTGCTCTTCACCGCCCTTTGGCACCCTACCTACAGGCACAACAGCACTGGGGATCTGTGCTTTCCCAGAGACGGAACATCTCACGGGGCTCAGTCTCGGCAAGCCTCTTTCTGAAAAGGCGAACGGTCGGATCCTTCTCCCACGAGGAAGGGCCCAGCCCTGAAAGCTCTTGCTGCTCTTCACCGTCCCTTGTGGCCCTACCTACAGGCACAACAGCACTGGGGATCTGTGCTTTCCCAGAGACGGAACATCTCACGGGGCTCAGTCTCGGCAAGCCTCTTTCTGAAAAGGCGAACGGTCGGATCCTTCTCCCACGAGGAAGGGCCCAGCCCTGAAAGCTCTTGCTGCTCTTCACCGTCCCTTGGCACCCTACCTACAGGCACAACAGCACTGGGGATCTGTGCTTTCCCAGAGATGGAATATCTCACGGCGCTAAGTCTCGGCAAGCCTCTTTCTGAAAAGGCGAACGGTGCGATCCATCTCCCCCGAGGAAGGGCCCAGCCCTGAAAGCTCTTGCTGCTCTTCACCGTCCCTTGGCACCCTACCTACAGGCACAACAGCACTGGGGATCTGTGCTTTCCCAGAGACGGAACATCTCGTGGTGCTACGCCTCGGCAGAGCCTCTTTTTTTTGGAAAATGCGAACGGTCGGATCCTTCTCCCACGAGGAAGGGCCCAGACCTGAAAGCTCTTGCTGCTCTTCACCGCCCCTTGGCACCCTACCTACAGGCACAACAGCACTGGGGATCTGTGCTTTCCCAGAGACGGAACATCTCACGGGGCTCAGTCTCGGCAAGCCTCTTTCTGAAAAGGCGAACGGTCGGATCCTTCTCCCACGAGGAAGGGCCCAGCCCTGAAAGCTCTTGCTGCTCTTCACCGCCCCTTGGCACCCTACCTACAGGCACAACAGCACTGGGGATCTGTGCTTTCCCAGAGACGGAATATCTCACGGCGCTCAGTCTCGGCAAGCCTCTTTCTGAAAAGGCGAACGGTCGGATCCTTCTCCCCCGAGGAAGGGCCCAGCCCTGAAAGCTCTTGCTGCTCTTCACCGTCCCTTGTGGCCCTACCTACAGGCACAACAGCACTGGGGATCTGTGCTTTCCCAGAGACGGAACATCTCACGGGGCTCAGTCTCGGCAAGCCTCTTTCTGAAAAGGCGAACGGTCGGATCCTTCTCCCACGAGGAAGGGCCCAGCCCTGAAAGCTCTTGCTGCTCTTCACCGTCCCTTGGCACCCTACCTACAGGCACAACAGCAGTGGGGATCTGTGCTTTCCCAGAGACGGAACATCTCACGGGGCTCAGTCTCGGCAAGCCTCTTTCTGAAAAGGCGAACGGTCGGATACTTGTCCCACGAGGAAGGGCCCAGCCCTGAAAGCTCTTGCTGCTCTTCACCGTCCCTTGTGGCCCTACCTACAGGCACAACAGCACTGGGGATCTGTGCTTTCCCAGAGACGGAACATCTCACGGGGCTCAGTCTCGGCAAGCCTCTTTCTGAAAAGGCGAACGGTCGGATACTTGTCCCACGAGGAAGGGCCCAGCCCTGAAAGCTCTTGCTGCTCTTCACCGTCCCTTGGCACCCTACCTACAGGCACAACAGCACTGGGGATCTGTGCTTTCCCAGAGACGGAACATCTCACGGGGCTCAGTCTCGGCAAGCCTCTTTCTGAAAAGGCGAACGGTCGGATCCTTCTCCCACGAGGAAGGGCCCAGCCCTGAAAGCTCTTGCTGCTCTTCACCGTCCCTTGGCACCCTACCTACAGGCACAACAGCACTGGGGATCTGTGCTTTCCCAGAGACGGAACATCTCACGGGGCTCAGTCTCGGCAAGCCTCTTTCTGAAAAGGCGAACGGTCGGATCCTTCTCCCACGAGGAAGGGCCCAGCCCTGAAAGCTCTTGCTGCTCTTCACCGTCCCTTGGCACCCTACCTACAGGCACAACAGCACTGGGGATCTATGCTTTCGCAGAGACGGAACATCTCGTGGTGCTACGCCTCGGCAGAGCCTCTTTTTTTTGGAAAAGGCGAACGGTCGGATCCTTCTCCCCCGAGGAAGGGCCCAGCCCTGAAAGCTCTTGCTGCTCTTCACCGTCCCTTGGCACCCTACCTACAGGCACAACAGCACTGGGGATCTGTGCTTTCCCAGAGACGGAATATCTCACGGCGCTCAGTCTCGGCAAGCCTCTTTCTGAAAAGGCGAACGGTGCGATACATCTCCCCCGAGGAAGGGCCCAGCCCTGAAAGCTCTTGCTGCTCTTCACCGTCCCTTGGCACCCTACCTACAGGCACAACAGCACTGGGGATCTGTGCTTTCCCAGAGACGGAACATCTCACGGGGCTCAGTCTCGGCAAGCCTCTTTCTGAAAAGGCGAACGGTCGGATACTTGTCCCACGAGGAAGGGCCCATCCCTGAAAGCTCTTGCTGCTCTTCACCGCCCCTTGGCACCCTACCTACAGGCACAACAGCACTGGGGATCTGTGCTTTCCCAGAGACGGAACATCTCACGGGGCTCAGTCTCGGCAAGCCTCTTTATGAAAAGGCGAACGGTCGGATACTTGTCCCACGAGGAAGGGCCCAGCCCTGAAAGCTCTTGTTGCTCTTCACCGTCCCTTGGCACCCTACCTACAGGCACAACAGCAGTGGGGATCTGTGCTTTCCCAGAGACGGAACATCTCACGGGGCTCAGTCTCGGCAAGCCTCTTTCTGAAAAGGCGAACGGTCGGATCCTTCTCCCACGAGGAAGGGCCCAGCCCTGAAAGCTCTTGCTGCTCTTCACCGTCCCTTGGCACCCTACCTACAGGCACAACAGCACTGGGGATCTGTGCTTTCCCAGAGACGGAACATCTCACGGGGCTCAGTCTCGGCAAGCCTCTTTCTGAAAAGGCGAACGGTCGGATCCTTCTCCCACGAGGAAGGGCCCAGCCCTGAAAGCTCTTGCTGCTCTTCACCGTCCCTTGGCACCCTACCTACAGGCACAACAGCACTGGGGATCTGTGCTTTCCCAGAGACGGAACATCTCACGGGCCTCAGTCTCGGCAAGCCTCTTTCTGAAAAGGCGAACGGTCGGATCCTTCTCCCACGAGGAAGGGCCCAGCCCTGAAAGCTCTTGCTGCTCTTCACCGTCCCTTGGCACCCTACCTACAGGCACAACAGCACTGGGGATCTATGCTTTCGCAGAGACGGAACATCTCGGGGTGCTACGCCTCGGCAGAGCCTCTTTTTTTTGGAAAAGGCGAACGGTCGGATCCTTCTCCCACGAGGAAGGGCCCAGCCCTGAAAGCTCTTGCTGCTCTTCACCGTCCCTTGGCACCCTACCTACAGGCACAACAGCACTGGGGATCTGTGCTTTCCCAGAGACGGAATATCTCACGGTGCTCAGTCTCGGCAAGCCTCTTTCTGAAAAGGCGAACGGTGCGATCCATCTCCCCCGAGGAAGGGCCCAGCCCTGAAAGCTCTTGCTGCTCTTCACCGTCCCTTGGCACCCTACCTACAGGCACAACAGCACTGGGGATCTGTGCTTTCCCAGAGACGGAACATCTCACGGGGCTCAGTCTCGGCAAGCCTCTTTCTGAAAAGGCGAACGGTCGGATACTTGTCCCACGAGGAAGGGCCCAGCCCTGAAAGCTCTTGCTGCTCTTCACCGCCCCTTGGCACCCTACCTACAGGCACAACAGCACTGGGGATCTGTGCTTTCCCAGAGACGGAACATCTCACGGCGCTCAGTCTCGGCAAGCCTCTTTCTGAAAAGGCGAACGGTCGGATCCTTCTCCCACGAGGAAGGGCCCAGCCCTGAAAGCTCTTGCTGCTCTTCACCGTCCCTTGGCACCCTACCTACAGGCACATCAGCACTGGGGATCTGTGCTTTCCCAGAGACGGAATATCTCACGGCGCTCAGTCTCGGCAAGCCTCTTTCTGAAAAACGAACGGTCGGATACTTGTCCCACGAGGAAGGGCCCAGCCCTGAAAGCTCTTGCTGCTGTTCACCGCCCCTTGGCACCCTACCTACAGGCACAACAGCACTGGGGATCTGTGCTTTCCCAGAGACGGAATATCTCACGGCGCTCAGTCTCGGCAAGCCTCTTTCTGAAAAGGCGAACGGTGCGATCCATCTCCCCCGAGGAAGCGCCCAGCCCTGAAAGCTCTTGCTGCTCTTCACCGTCCCTTGGCACCCTACCTACAGGCACAACAGCACTGGGGATCTGTGCTTTCCCAGAGACGGAATATCTCACGGCGCTCAGTCTCGGCAAGCCTCTTTCTGAAAAGGCGAACGGTCGGATCCTTCTCCCCCGAGGAAGGGCCCAGCCCTGAAAGCTCTTGCTGCTCTTCACCGTCCCTTGTGGCCCTACCTACAGGCACAACAGCACTGGGGATCTGTGCTTTCCCAGAGACGGAACATCTCACGGGGCTCAGTCTCGGCAAGCCTCTTTCTGAAAAGGCGAACGGTCGGATCCATCTCCCCCGAGGAAGGGCCCAGCCCTGAAAGCTCTTGCTGCTGTTCACCGCCCCTTGGCACCCTACCTACAGGCACAACAGCACTGGGGATCTGTGCTTTCCCAGAGACGGAATATCTCACGGCGCTCAGTCTCGGCAAGCCTCTTTCTGAAAAGACGAACGGTGCGATCCATCTCCCCCGAGGAAGGGCCCAGCCCTGAAAGCTCTTGCTGCTCTTCACCGTCCCTTGGCACCCTACCTACAGGCACAACAGCACTGGGGATCTGTGCTTTCCCAGAGACGGAACATCTCGTGGTGCTACGCCTCGGCAGAGCCTCTTTTTTTTGGAAAAGGCGAACGGTCGGATCCTTCTCCCCCGAGGAAGGGCCCAGCCCTGAAAGCTCTTGCTGCTCTTCACCGCCCCTTGGCACCCTACCTACAGGCACAACAGCACTGGGGATCTGTGCTTTCCCAGAGACGGAACATCTCACGGGGCTCAGTCTCGGCAAGCCTCTTTCTGAAAAGGCGAACGGTCGGATACTTGTCCCACGAGGAAGGGCCCAGCCCTGAAAGCTCTTGCTGCTGTTCACCGCCCCTTGGCACCCTACCTACAGGCACAACAGCACTGGGGATCTGTGCTTTCCCAGAGACAGAACATCTCACGGCGCTCAGTCTCGGCAAGCCTCTTTCTGAAAAGGCGAACGGTGCGATCCATCTCCCCCGAGGAAGGGCCCAGCCCTGAAAGCTCTTGCTGCTCTTCACCGTCCCTTGGCACCCTACCTACAGGCACAACAGCAGTGGGGATCTGTGCTTTCCCAGAGACGGAACATCTCACGGGGCTCAGTCTCGGCAAGCCTCTTTCTGAAAAGGCGAACGGTCGGATCCTTCTCCCACGAGGAAGGGCCCAGCCCTGAAAGCTCTTGCTGCTCTTCACCGCCCCTTGGCACCCTACCTACAGGCACAACAGCACTGGGGATCTGTGCTTTCCCAGAGACGGAACATCTCACGGCGCTCAGTCTCGGCAAGCCTCTTTCTGAAAAGGCGAACGGTGCGATCCATCTCCCCCGAGGAAGGGCCCAGCCCTGAAAGCTCTTGCTGCTCTTCACCGTCCCTTGGCGCCCTACCTACAGGCACAACAGCAGTGGGGATCTGTGCTTTCCCAGAGACGGAACATCTCACGGGGCTCAGTCTCGGCAAGCCTCTTTCTGAAAAGGCGAACGGTCGGATCCTTTTCCCACGAGGAAGGGCCCAGCCCTGAAAGCTCTTGCTGCTCTTCACCGTCCCTTGGCACCCTACCTACAGGCACAACAGCACTGGGGATCTGTGCTTTCCCAGAGACGGAACATCTCACGGGGCTCAGTCTCGGCAAGCCTCTTTCTGAAAAGGCGAACGGTCGGATCCTTTTCCCACGAGGAAGGGCCCAGCCCTGAAAGCTCTTGCTGCTCTTCACCGCCCCTTGGCACCCTACCTACAGGCACAACAGCACTGGGGATCTGTGCTTTCCCAGAGACGGAACATCTCACGGCGCTAAGTCTCGGCAAGTCTCTTTCTGAAAAGGCGAACGGTCGGATCCTTCTCCCCCGAGGAAGGGCCCAGCCCTGAAAGCTCTTGCTGCTCTTCACCGTCCCTTGTGGCCCTACCTACAGGCACAACAGCACTGGGGATCTGTGCTTTCCCAGAGACGGAACATCTCACGGGGCTCAGTCTCGGCAAGCCTCTTTGTGAAAAGGCGAACGGTCGGATACTTGTCCCACGAGAAAGGGCCCAGCCCTGAAAGCTCTTGCTGCTCTTCACCGTCCCTTGTGGCCCTACCTACAGGCACAACAGCACTGGGGATCTGTGCTTTCCTAGAGACGGAACATCTCACGGGGCTCAGTCTCGGCAAGCCTCTTTCTGAAAAGGCGAACGGTCGGATACTTGTCCCACGAGGAAGGGCCCAGCCCTGAAAGCTCTTGCTGCTCTTCACCGCCCTTTGGCACCCTACCTACAGGCACAACAGCACTGGGGATCTGTGCTTTCCCAGAGACGGAACATCTCACGGGGCTCAGTCTCGGCAAGCCTCTTTCTGAAAAGGCGAACGGTCGGATCCTTCTCCCACGAGGAAGGGCCCAGCCCTGAAAGCTCTTGCTGCTCTTCACCGTCCCTTGTGGCCCTACCTACAGGCACAACAGCACTGGGGATCTGTGCTTTCCCAGAGACGGAACATCTCACGGGGCTCAGTCTCGGCAAGCCTCTTTCTGAAAAGGCAAACGGTCGGATACTTGTCCCACGAGGAAGGGCCCAGCCCTGAAAACTCTTGCTGCTCTTCACCGTCCCTTGTGGCCCTACCTACAGGCACAACAGCACTGGGGATCTGTGCTTTCCCAGAGACGGAACATCTCACGGGGCTCAGTCTCGGCAAGCCTCTTTCTGAAAAGGCGAACGGTCGGATCCTTCTCCCACGAGGAAGGGCCCAGCCCTGAAAGCTCTTGCTGCTCTTCACCGTCCCTTGGCACCCTACCTACAGGCACAACAGCACTGGGGATCTGTGCTTTCCCAGAGATGGAATATCTCACGGCGCTAAGTCTCGGCAAGCCTCTTTCTGAAAAGGCGAACGGTGCGATCCATCTCCCCCGAGGAAGGGCCCAGCCCTGAAAGCTCTTGCTGCTCTTCACCGTCCCTTGGCACCCTACCTACAGGCACAACAGCACTGGGGATCTGTGCTTTCCCAGAGACGGAACATCTCGTGGTGCTACGCCTCGGCAGAGCCTCTTTTTTTTGGAAAATGCGAACGGTGCGATCCTTCTCCCACGAGGAAGGGCCCAGCCCTGAAAGCTCTTGCTGCTCTTCACCGCCCCTTGGCACCCTACCTACAGGCACAACAGCACTGGGGATCTGTGCTTTCCCAGAGACGGAACATCTCACGGGGCTCAGTCTCGGCAAGCCTCTTTCTGAAAAGGCGAACGGTCGGATCCTTCTCCCACGAGGAAGGGCCCAGCCCTGAAAGCTCTTGCTGCTCTTCACCGCCCCTTGGCACCCTACCTACAGGCACAACAGCACTGGGGATCTGTGCTTTCCCAGAGACGGAATATCTCACGGCGCTCAGTCTCGGCAAGCCTCTTTCTGAAAAGGCGAACGGTCGGATCCTTCTCCCCCGAGGAAGGGCCCAGCCCTGAAAGCTCTTGCTGCTCTTCACCGTCCCTTGTGGCCCTACCTACAGGCACAACAGCACTGGGGATCTGTGCTTTCCCAGAGACGGAACATCTCACGGGGCTCAGTCTCGGCAAGCCTCTTTCTGAAAAGGCGAACGGTCGGATCCTTCTCCCACGAGGAAGGGCCCAGCCCTGAAAGCTCTTGCTGCTCTTCACCGTCCCTTGTGGCCCTACCTACAGGCACAACAGCACTGGGGATCTGTGCTTTCCCAGAGACGGAACATCTCACGGGGCTCAGTCTCGGCAAGCCTCTTTCTGAAAAGGCGAACGGTCGGATACTTGTCCCACGAGGAAGGGCCCAGCCCTGAAAGCTCTTGCTGCTCTTCACCGTCCCTTGTGGCCCTACCTACAGGCACAACAGCACTGGGGATCTGTGCTTTCCCAGAGACGGAACATCTCACGGGGCTCAGTCTCGGCAAGCCTCTTTCTGAAAAGGCGAACGGTCGGATACTTGTCCCACGAGGAAGGGCCCAGCCCTGAAAGCTCTTGCTGCTCTTCACCGTCCCTTGGCACCCTACCTACAGGCACAACAGCACTGGGGATCTGTGCTTTCCCAGAGACGGAACATCTCACGGGGCTCAGTCTCGGCAAGCCTCTTTCTGAAAAGGCGAACGGTCGGATCCTTCTCCCACGAGGAAGGGCCCAGCCCTGAAAGCTCTTGCTGCTCTTCACCGTCCCTTGGCACCCTACCTACAGGCACAACAGCACTGGGGATCTGTGCTTTCCCAGAGACGGAACATCTCACGGGGCTCAGTCTCGGCAAGCCTCTTTCTGAAAAGGCGAACGGTCGGATCCTTCTCCCACGAGGAAGGGCCCAGCCCTGAAAGCTCTTGCTGCTCTTCACCGTCCCTTGGCACCCTACCTACAGGCACAACAGCACTGGGGATCTATGCTTTCGCAGAGACGGAACATCTCGTGGTGCTACGCCTCGGCAGAGCCTCTTTTTTTTGGAAAAGGCGAACGGTCGGATCCTTCTCCCCCGAGGAAGGGCCCAGCCCTGAAAGCTCTTGCTGCTCTTCACCGTCCCTTGGCACCCTACCTACAGGCACAACAGCACTGGGGATCTGTGCTTTCCCAGAGACGGAATATCTCACGGCGCTCAGTCTCGGCAAGCCTCTTTCTGAAAAGGCGAACGGTGCGATACATCTCCCCCGAGGAAGGGCCCAGCCCTGAAAGCTCTTGCTGCTCTTCACCGTCCCTTGGCACCCTACCTACAGGCACAACAGCACTGGGGATCTGTGCTTTCCCAGAGACGGAACATCTCACGGGGCTCAGTCTCGGCAAGCCTCTTTCTGAAAAGGCGAACGGTCGGATACTTGTCCCACGAGGAAGGGCCCATCCCTGAAAGCTCTTGCTGCTCTTCACCGCCCCTTGGCACCCTACCTACAGGCACAACAGCACTGGGGATCTGTGCTTTCCCAGAGACGGAACATCTCACGGGGCTCAGTCTCGGCAAGCCTCTTTATGAAAAGGCGAACGGTCGGATACTTGTCCCACGAGGAAGGGCCCAGCCCTGAAAGCTCTTGTTGCTCTTCACCGTCCCTTGGCACCCTACCTACAGGCACAACAGCAGTGGGGATCTGTGCTTTCCCAGAGACGGAACATCTCACGGGGCTCAGTCTCGGCAAGCCTCTTTCTGAAAAGGCGAACGGTCGGATCCTTCTCCCACGAGGAAGGGCCCAGCCCTGAAAGCTCTTGCTGCTCTTCACCGTCCCTTGGCACCCTACCTACAGGCACAACAGCACTGGGGATCTGTGCTTTCCCAGAGACGGAACATCTCACGGGGCTCAGTCTCGGCAAGCCTCTTTCTGAAAAGGCGAACGGTCGGATCCTTCTCCCACGAGGAAGGGCCCAGCCCTGAAAGCTCTTGCTGCTCTTCACCGTCCCTTGGCACCCTACCTACAGGCACAACAGCACTGGGGATCTGTGCTTTCCCAGAGACGGAACATCTCACGGGCCTCAGTCTCGGCAAGCCTCTTTCTGAAAAGGCGAACGGTCGGATCCTTCTCCCACGAGGAAGGGCCCAGCCCTGAAAGCTCTTGCTGCTCTTCACCGTCCCTTGGCACCCTACCTACAGGCACAACAGCACTGGGGATCTATGCTTTCGCAGAGACGGAACATCTCGGGGTGCTACGCCTCGGCAGAGCCTCTTTTTTTTGGAAAAGGCGAACGGTCGGACCCTTCTCCCACGAGGAAGGGCCCAGCCCTGAAAGCTCTTGCTGCTCTTCACCGTCCCTTGGCACCCTACCTACAGGCACAACAGCACTGGGGATCTGTGCTTTCCCAGAGACGGAATATCTCACGGCGCTCAGTCTCGGCAAGCCTCTTTCTGAAAAGGCGAACGGTGCGATCCATCTCCCCCGAGGAAGGGCCCAGCCCTGAAAGCTCTTGCTGCTCTTCACCGTCCCTTGGCACCCTACCTACAGGCACAACAGCACTGGGGATCTGTGCTTTCCCAGAGACGGAACATCTCACGGGGCTCAGTCTCGGCAAGCCTCTTTCTGAAAAGGCGAACGGTCGGATACTTGTCCCACGAGGAAGGGCCCAGCCCTGAAAGCTCTTGCTGCTCTTCACCGCCCCTTGGCACCCTACCTACAGGCACAACAGCACTGGGGATCTGTGCTTTCCCAGAGACGGAACATCTCACGGGGCTCAGTCTCGGCAAGCCTCTTTCTGAAAAGGCGAACGGTCGGATCCTTCTCCCACGAGGAAGGGCCCAGCCCTGAAAGCTCTTGCTGCTCTTCACCGTCCCTTGGCACCCTACCTACAGGCACATCAGCACTGGGGATCTGTGCTTTCCCAGAGACGGAATATCTCACGGCGCTCAGTCTCGGCAAGCCTCTTTCTGAAAAACGAACGGTCGGATACTTGTCCCACGAGGAAGGGCCCAGCCCTGAAAGCTCTTGCTGCTGTTCACCGCCCCTTGGCACCCTACCTACAGGCACAACAGCACTGGGGATCTGTGCTTTCCCAGAGACGGAATATCTCACGGCGCTCAGTCTCGGCAAGCCTCTTTCTGAAAAGGCGAACGGTGCGATCCATCTCCCCCGAGGAAGCGCCCAGCCCTGAAAGCTCTTGCTGCTCTTCACCGTCCCTTGGCACCCTACCTACAGGCACAACAGCACTGGGGATCTGTGCTTTCCCAGAGACGGAATATCTCACGGCGCTCAGTCTCGGCAAGCCTCTTTCTGAAAAGGCGAACGGTCGGATCCTTCTCCCCCGAGGAAGGGCCCAGCCCTGAAAGCTCTTGCTGCTCTTCACCGTCCCTTGTGGCCCTACCTACAGGCACAACAGCACTGGGGATCTGTGCTTTCCCAGAGACGGAACATCTCACGGGGCTCAGTCTCGGCAAGCCTCTTTCTGAAAAGGCGAACGGTCGGATCCATCTCCCCCGAGGAAGGGCCCAGCCCTGAAAGCTCTTGCTGCTGTTCACCGCCCCTTGGCACCCTACCTACAGGCACAACAGCACTGGGGATCTGTGCTTTCCCAGAGACGGAATATCTCACGGCGCTCAGTCTCGGCAAGCCTCTTTCTGAAAAGACGAACGGTGCGATCCATCTCCCCCGAGGAAGGGCCCAGCCCTGAAAGCTCTTGCTGCTCTTCACCGTCCCTTGGCACCCTACCTACAGGCACAACAGCACTGGGGATCTGTGCTTTCCCAGAGACGGAACATCTCACGGGGCTCAGTCTCGGCAAGCCTCTTTCTGAAAAGGCGAACGGTCGGATAATTGTCCCACGAGGAAGGGCCCAGCCCTGAAAGCTCTTGCTGCTCTTCACCGTCCCTTGGCACCCTACCTACAGGCACAACAGCACTGGGGATCTGTGCTTTCCCAGAGACGGAACATCTCACGGGGCTCAGTCTCGGCAAGCCTCTTTATGAAAAGGCGAACGGTCGGATACTTGTCCCACGAGGAAGGGCCCAGCCCTGAAAGCTCTTGTTGCTCTTCACCGTCCCTTGGCACCCTACCTACAGGCACAACAGCACTGGGGATCTGTGCTTTCCCAGAGACGGAACATCTCACGGGGCTCAGTCTCGGCAAGCCTCTTTCTGAAAAGGCGAACGGTCGGATCCTTCTCCCACGAGGAAGGGCCCAGCCCTGAAAGCTCTTGCTGCTCTTCACCGTCCCTTGGCACCCTACCTACAGGCACAACAGCACTGGGGATCTGTGCTTTCCCAGAGACGGAACATCTCACGGGGCTCAGTCTCGGCAAGCCTCTTTCTGAAAAGGCGAACGGTCGGATACTTGTCCCACGAGGAAGGGCCCAGCCCTGAAAGCTCTTGCTGCTGTTCACCGCCCCTTGGCACCCTACCTACAGGCACAACAGCACTGGGGATCTGTGCTTTCCCAGAGACGGAATATCTCACGGCGCTCAGTCTCGGCAAGCCTCTTTCTGAAAAGGCGAACGGTGCGATCCATCTCCCCCGAGGAAGGGCCCAGCCCTGAAAGCTCTTGCTGCTCTTCACCGTCCCTTGGCACCCTACCTACAGGCACAACAGCACTGGGGATCTGTGCTTTCCCAGAGACGGAACATCTCACGGGCCTCAGTCTCGGCAAGCCTCTTTCTGAAAAGGCGAACGGTCGGATCCTTCTCCCACGAGGAAGGGCCCAGCCCTGAAAGCTCTTGCTGCTCTTCACCGTCCCTTGGCACCCTACCTACAGGCACAACAGCACTGGGGATCTATGCTTTCGCAGAGACGGAACATCTCGTGGTGCTACGCCTCGGCAGAGCCTCTTTTTTTTGGAAAAGGCGAACGGTCGGATCCTTCTCCCACGAGGAAGGGCCCAGCCCTGAAAGCTCTTGCTGCTCTTCACCGCCCCTTGGCACCCTACCTACAGGCACAACAGCACTGGGGATCTGTGCTTTCCCAGAGACGGAATATCTCACGGGGCTCAGTCTCGGCAAGCCTCTTTCTGAAAAGGCGAACGGTGCGATCCATCTCCCCCGAGGAAGGGCCCAGCCCTGAAAGCTCTTGCTGCTCTTCACCGTCCCTTGTGGCCCTACCTACAGGCACAACAGCACTGGGGATCTGTGCTTTCCCAGAGACGGAACATCTCACGGGGCTCAGTCTCGGCAAGCCTCTTTCTGAAAAGGCGAACGGTCGGATACTTGTCCCACGAGGAAGGGCCCAGCCCTGAAAGCTCTTGCTGCTCTTCACCGCCCCTTGGCACCCTACCTACAGGCACAACAGCACTGGGGATCTGTGCTTTCCCAGAGACGGAACATCTCACGGGGCTCAGTCTCGGCAAGCCTCTTTCTGAAAAGGCGAACGGTCGGATCCTTCTCCCACGAGGAAGGGCCCAGCCCTGAAAGCTCTTGCTGCTCTTCACCGTCCCTTGTGGCCCTACCTACAGGCACAACAGCACTGGGGATCTGTGCTTTCCCAGAGACGGAACATCTCACGGGGCTCAGTCTCGGCAAGCCTCTTTCTGAAAAGGCGAACGGTCGGATCCTTCTCCCACGAGGAAGGGCCCAGCCCTGAAAGCTCTTGCTGCTCTTCACCGCCCCTTGGCACCCTACCTACAGGCACAACAGCACTGGGGATCTGTGCTTTCCCAGAGACGGAACATCTCACGGGGCTCAGTCTCGGCAAGCCTCTTTCTGAAAAGGCGAACGGTCGGATCCTTCTCCCACGAGGAAGGGCCCAGCCCTGAAAGCTCTTGCTGCTCTTCACCGTCCCTTGGCACCCTACCTACAGGCACAACAGCACTGGGGATCTGTGCTTTCCCAGAGACGGAATATCTCACGGCGCTCAGTCTCGGCAAGCCTCTTTCTGAAAAGACGAACGGTGCGATCCATCTCCCCCGAGGAAGGGCCCAGCCCTGAAAGCTCTTGCTGCTCTTCACCGCCCCTTGGCACCCTACCTACAGGCACAACAGCACTGGGGATCTGTGCTTTCCCAGAGACGGAATATCTCACGGCGCTCAGTCTCGGCAAGCCTCTTTCTGAAAAGGCGAACGGTCGGATCCTTCTCCCACGAGGAAGGGCCCAGCCCTGAAAGCTCTTGCTGCTCTTCACCGTCCCTTGGCACCCTACCTACAGGCACAACAGCACTGGGGATCTGTGCTTTCCCAGAGACGGAATATCTCACGGCGCTCAGTCTCGGCAAGCCTCTTTCTGAAAAGGCGAACGGTGCGATCCATCTCCCCCGAGGAAGGGCCCAGCCCTGAAAGCTCTTGCTGCTCTTCACCGTCCCTTGTGGCCCTACCTACAGGCACAACAGCACTGGGGATCTGTGCTTTCCCAGAGACGGAACATCTCACGGGGCTCAGTCTCGGCAAGCCTCTTTCTGAAAAGGCGAACGGTCGGATCCTTCTCCCACGAGGAAGGGCCCAGCCCTGAAAGCTCTTGCTGCTCTTCACCGCCCCTTGGCACCCTACCTACAGGCACAACAGCACTGGGGATCTGTGCTTTCCCAGAGACGGAACATCTCACGGGGCTCAGTCTCGGCAAGCCTCTTTCTGAAAAGGCGAACGGTCGGATCCTTCTCCCACGAGGAAGGGCCCAGCCCTGAAAGCTCTTGCTGCTCTTCACCGTCCCTTGGCACCCTACCTACAGGCACAACAGCACTGGGGATCTGTGCTTTCCCAGAGACGGAATATCTCACGGCGCTCAGTCTCGGCAAGCCTCTTTCTGAAAAGACGAACGGTGCGATCCATCTCCCCCGAGGAAGGGCCCAGCCCTGAAAGCTCTTGCTGCTCTTCACCGCCCCTTGGCACCCTACCTACAGGCACAACAGCACTGGGGATCTGTGCTTTCCCAGAGACAGAACATCTCACGGGGCTCAGTCTCGGCAAGCCTCTTTCTGAAAAGGCGAACGGTCGGATACTTGTCCCACGAGGAAGGGCCCAGCCCTGAAAGCTCTTGCTGCTGTTCACCGCCCCTTGGCACCCTACCTACAGGCACAACAGCACTGGGGATCTGTGCTTTCCCAGAGACGGAATATCTCACGGCGCTCAGTCTCGGCAAGCCTCTTTCTGAAAAGGCGAACGGTGCGATCCATCTCCCCCGAGGAAGCGCCCAGCCCTGAAAGCTCTTGCTGCTCTTCACCGCCCCTTGGCACCCTACCTACAGGCACAACAGCACTGGGGATCTGTGCTTTCCCAGAGACGGAACATCTCACGGGGCTCAGTCTCGGCAAGCCTCTTTCTGAAAAGGCGAACGGTCGGATCCTGCTCCCACGAGGAAGGGCCCAGCCCTGAAAGCTCTTGCTGCTCTTCACCGCCCCTTGGCACCCTACCTACAGGCACAACAGCACTGGGGATCTGTGCTTTCCCAGAGACGGAATATCTCACGGCGCTCAGTCTCGGCAAGCCTCTTTCTGAAAAGACGAACGGTGCGATCCATCTCCCCCGAGGAAGGGCCCAGCCCTGAAAGCTCTTGCTGCTCTTCACCGTCCCTTGGCACCCTACCTACAGGCACAACAGCACTGGGGATCTGTGCTTTCCCAGAGACGGAACATCTCACGGGGCTCAGTCTCGGCAAGCCTCTTTCTGAAAAGGCGAACGGTCGGATAATTGTCCCACGAGGAAGGGCCCAGCCCTGAAAGCTCTTGCTGCTCTTCACCGTCCCTTGGCACCCTACCTACAGGCACAACAGCACTGGGGATCTGTGCTTTCCCAGAGACGGAACATCTCACGGGGCTCAGTCTCGGCAAGCCTCTTTCAGAAAAGGCGAACGGTCGGATACTTGTCCCACGAGGAAGGGCCCAGCCCAAGAGGAAGGGCCCAGCCCTGAAAGCTCTTGCTGCTCTTCACCGCCCCTTGGCACCCTACCTACAGGCACAACAGCACTGGGGATCTGTGCTTTCCCAGAGACGGAACATCTCACGGGGCTCAGTCTCGGCAAGCCTCTTTCTGAAAAGGCGAACGGTCGGATACTTGTCCCACGAGGAAGGGCCCAGCCCTGAAAGCTCTTGCTGCTCTTCACCGTCCCTTGGCACCCTACCTACAGGCACAACAGCACTGGGGATCTGTGCTTTCCCAGAGACGGAATATCTCACGGCGCTCAGTCTCGGCAAGCCTCTTTCTGAAAAGGCGAACGGTGCGATCCATCTCCCCCGAGGAAGGGCCCAGCCCTGAAAGCTCTTGCTGCTCTTCACCGTCCCTTGGCGCCCTACCTACAGGCACAACAGCACTGGGGATCTGTGCTTTCCCAGAGACGGAACATCTCACGGGGCTCAGTCTCGGCAAGCCTCTTTCTGAAAAGGCGAACGGTCGGATCCTTCTCCCACGAGGAAGGGCCCAGCCCTGAAAGCTCTTGCTGCTCTTCACCGCCCCTTGGCACCCTACCTACAGGCACAACAGCACTGGGGATCTGTGCTTTCCCAGAGACGGAACATCTCACGGGGCTCAGTCTCGGCAAGCCTCTTTCTGAAAAGGCGAACGGTCGGATCCTTCTCCCACGAGGAAGGGCCCAGCCCTGAAAGCTCTTGCTGCTCTTCACCGTCCCTTGGCACCCTACCTACAGGCACAACAGCAGTGGGGATCTGTGCTTTCCCAGAGACGGAACATCTCACGGGGCTCAGTCTCGGCAAGCCTGTTTCTGAAAAGGCGAACGGTCGGATACTTGTCCCACGAGGAAGGGCCCAGCCCTGAAAGCTCTTGCTGCTCTTCACCGTCCCTTGGCACCCTACCTACAGGCACAACAGCACTGGGGATCTGTGCTTTCCCAGAGACGGAACATCTCGTGGTGCTACGCCTCGGCCGAGCCTCTTTTTTGGGAAAAGGCGAATGGTCGGATCCTTCTCCCCCGAGGAAGGGCCCAGCCCTGAAAGCTCTTGCTGCTCTTCACCGCCCCTTGGCACCCTACCTACAGGCACAACAGCACTGGGGATCTGTGCTTTCCCAGAGACGGAACATCTCACGGGGCTCAGTCTCGGCAAGCCTCTTTCTGAAAAGGCGAACGGTCGGATACTTGTCCCACGAGGAAGGGCCCAGCCCTGAAAGCTCTTGCTGCTCTTCACCGCCCCTTGGCACCCTACCTACAGGCACAACAGCACTGGGGATCTGTGCTTTCCCAGAGACGGAATATCTCACGGCGCTCAGTCTCGGCAAGCCTCTTTCTGAAAAGGCGAACGGTCGGATACTTGTCCCACGAGGAAGGGCCCAGCCCTGAAAGCTCTTGCTGCTCTTCACCGTCCCTTGGCACCCTACCTACAGGCACAACAGCACTGGGGATCTGTGCTTTCCCAGAGACGGAACATCTCACGGGGCTCAGTCTCGGCAAGCCTCTTTCTGAAAAGGCGAACGGTCGGATCCTTCTCCCACGAGGAAGGGCCCAGCCCTGAAAGCTCTTGCTGCTCTTCACCGCCCCTTGGCACCCTACCTACAGGCACAACAGCACTGGGGATCTGTGCTTTCCCAGAGACGGAACATCTCACGGGGCTCAGTCTCGGCAAGCCTCTTTCTGAAAAGGCGAACGGTCGGATCCTTCTCCCACGAGGAAGGGCCCAGCCCTGAAAGCTCTTGCTGCTCTTCACCGTCCCTTGGCAACCTACCTACAGGCACAACAGCACTGGGGATCTATGCTTTCGCAGAGACGGAACATCTCGTGGTGCTACGCCTCGGCAGAGCCTCTTTTTTTTGGAAAAGGCGAACGGTCGGATCCTTCTCCCACGAGGAAGGGCCCAGCCCTGAAAGCTCTTGCTGCTCTTCACCGTCCCTTGTGGCCCTACCTACAGGCACAACAGCACTGGGGATCTGTGCTTTCCCAGAGACGGAATATCTCACGGCGCTCAGTCTCGGCAAGCCTCTTTCTGAAAAGGCGAACGGTGCGATCCATCTCCCCCGAGGAAGGGCCCAGCCCTGAAAGCTCTTGCTGCTCTTCACCGTCCCTTGGCACCCTACCTACAGGCACAACAGCAGTGGGGATCTGTGCTTTCCCAGAGACGGAACATCTCACGGGGCTCAGTCTCGGCAAGCCTCTTTCTGAAAAGGCGAACGGTCGGATCCTTCTCCCACGAGGAAGGGCCCAGCCCTGAAAGCTCTTGCTGCTCTTCACCGCCCCTTGGCACCCTACCTACAGGCACAACAGCACTGGGGATCTGTGCTTTCCCAGAGACGGAACATCTCACGGGGCTCAGTCTCGGCAAGCCTCTTTCTGAAAAGGCGAACGGTCGGATCCTTCTCCCACGAGGAAGGGCCCAGCCCTGAAAGCTCTTGCTGCTCTTCACCGCCCCTTGGCACCCTACCTACAGGCACAACAGCACTGGGGATCTGTGCTTTCCCAGAGACGGAACATCTCACGGGGCTCAGTCTCGGCAAGCCTCTTTCTGAAAAGGCGAACGGTCGGATACTTGTCCCACGAGGAAGGGCCCAGCCCTGAAAGCTCTTGCTGCTGTTCACCGCCCCTTGGCACCCTACCTACAGGCACAACAGCACTGGGGATCTGTGCTTTCCCAGAGACGGAATATCTCACGGCGCTCAGTCTCGGCAAGCCTCTTTCTGAAAAGGCGAACGGTGCGATCCATCTCCCCCGAGGAAGCGCCCAGCCCTGAAAGCTCTTGCTGCTCTTCACCGCCCCTTGGCACCCTACCTACAGGCACAACAGCACTGGGGATCTGTGCTTTCCCAGAGACGGAACATCTCACGGGGCTCAGTCTCGGCAAGCCTCTTTCTGAAAAGGCGAACGGTCGGATCCTGCTCCCACGAGGAAGGGCCCAGCCCTGAAAGCTCTTGCTGCTCTTCACCGCCCCTTGGCACCCTACCTACAGGCACAACAGCACTGGGGATCTGTGCTTTCCCAGAGACGGAATATCTCACGGCGCTCAGTCTCGGCAAGCCTCTTTCTGAAAAGACGAACGGTGCGATCCATCTCCCCCGAGGAAGGGCCCAGCCCTGAAAGCTCTTGCTGCTCTTCACCGTCCCTTGGCACCCTACCTACAGGCACAACAGCACTGGGGATCTGTGCTTTCCCAGAGACGGAACATCTCACGGGGCTCAGTCTCGGCAAGCCTCTTTCTGAAAAGGCGAACGGTCGGATAATTGTCCCACGAGGAAGGGCCCAGCCCTGAAAGCTCTTGCTGCTCTTCACCGTCCCTTGGCACCCTACCTACAGGCACAACAGCACTGGGGATCTGTGCTTTCCCAGAGACGGAACATCTCACGGGGCTCAGTCTCGGCAAGCCTCTTTCAGAAAAGGCGAACGGTCGGATACTTGTCCCACGAGGAAGGGCCCAGCCCAAGAGGAAGGGCCCAGCCCTGAAAGCTCTTGCTGCTCTTCACCGCCCCTTGGCACCCTACCTACAGGCACAACAGCACTGGGGATCTGTGCTTTCCCAGAGACGGAACATCTCACGGGGCTCAGTCTCGGCAAGCCTCTTTCTGAAAAGGCGAACGGTCGGATACTTGTCCCACGAGGAAGGGCCCAGCCCTGAAAGCTCTTGCTGCTCTTCACCGTCCCTTGGCACCCTACCTACAGGCACAACAGCACTGGGGATCTGTGCTTTCCCAGAGACGGAATATCTCACGGCGCTCAGTCTCGGCAAGCCTCTTTCTGAAAAGGCGAACGGTGCGATCCATCTCCCCCGAGGAAGGGCCCAGCCCTGAAAGCTCTTGCTGCTCTTCACCGTCCCTTGGCGCCCTACCTACAGGCACAACAGCACTGGGGATCTGTGCTTTCCCAGAGACGGAACATCTCACGGGGCTCAGTCTCGGCAAGCCTCTTTCTGAAAAGGCGAACGGTCGGATCCTTCTCCCCCGAGGAAGGGCCCAGCCCTGAAAGCTCTTGCTGCTCTTCACCGCCCCTTGGCACCCTACCTACAGGCACAACAGCACTGGGGATCTGTGCTTTCCCAGAGACGGAACATCTCACGGGGCTCAGTCTCGGCAAGCCTCTTTCTGAAAAGGCGAACGGTCGGATCCTTCTCCCACGAGGAAGGGCCCAGCCCTGAAAGCTCTTGCTGCTCTTCACCGTCCCTTGGCACCCTACCTACAGGCACAACAGCAGTGGGGATCTGTGCTTTCCCAGAGACGGAACATCTCACGGGGCTCAGTCTCGGCAAGCCTGTTTCTGAAAAGGCGAACGGTCGGATACTTGTCCCACGAGGAAGGGCCCAGCCCTGAAAGCTCTTGCTGCTCTTCACCGTCCCTTGTGGCCCTACCTACAGGCACAACAGCACTGGGGATCTGTGCTTTCCCAGAGACGGAACATCTCACGGGGCTCAGTCTTGGCAAGCCTCTTTCTGAAAAGGCGAACGGTCGGATACTTGTCCCACGAGGAAGGGCCCAGCCCTGAAAGCTCTTGCTGCTCTTCACCGCCCCTTGGCACCCTACCTACAGGCACAACAGCACTGGGGATCTGTGCTTTCCCAGAGACGGAATATCTCACGGCGCTCAGTCTCGGCAAGCCTCTTTCTGAAAAGGCGAACGGTCGGATCCTTCTCCCACGAGGAAGGGCCCAGCCCTGAAAGCTCTTGCTGCTCTTCACCGTCCCTTGGCACCCTACCTACAGGCACAACAGCACTGGGGATCTGTGCTTTCCCAGAGACGGAACATCTCGTGGTGCTACGCCTCGGCAGAGCCTCTTTTTTGGGAAAAGGCGAACGGTCGGATCCTTCTCCCCCGAGGAAGGGCCCAGCCCTGAAAGCTCTTGCTGCTCTTCACCGCCCCTTGGCACCCTACCTACAGGCACAACAGCACTGGGGATCTGTGCTTTCCCAGAGACGGAACATCTCACGGGGCTCAGTCTCGGCAAGCCTCTTTCTGAAAAGGCGAACGGTCGGATACTTGTCCCACGAGGAAGGGCCCAGCCCTGAAAGCTCTTGCTGCTCTTCACCGCCCCTTGGCACCCTACCTACAGGCACAACAGCACTGGGGATCTGTGCTTTCCCAGAGACGGAATATCTCACGGCGCTCAGTCTCGGCAAGCCTCTTTCTGAAAAGGCGAACGGTCGGATACTTGTCCCACGAGGAAGGGCCCAGCCCTGAAAGCTCTTGCTGCTCTTCACCGTCCCTTGGCACCCTACCTACAGGCACAACAGCACTGGGGATCTGTGCTTTCCCAGAGACGGAACATCTCACGGGGCTCAGTCTCGGCAAGCCTCTTTCTGAAAAGGCGAACGGTCGGATCCTTCTCCCACGAGGAAGGGCCCAGCCCTGAAAGCTCTTGCTGCTCTTCACCGCCCCTTGGCACCCTACCTACAGGCACAACAGCACTGGGGATCTGTGCTTTCCCAGAGACGGAACATCTCACGGGGCTCAGTCTCGGCAAGCCTCTTTCTGAAAAGGCGAACGGTCGGATCCTTCTCCCATGAGGAAGGGCCCAGCCCTGAAAGCTCTTGCTGCTCTTCACCGTCCCTTGGCAACCTACCTACAGGCACAACAGCACTGGGGATCTATGCTTTCGCAGAGACGGAACATCTCGTGGTGCTACGCCTCGGCAGAGCCTCTTTTTTTTGGAAAAGGCGAACGGTCGGATCCTTCTCCCACGAGGAAGGGCCCAGCCCTGAAAGCTCTTGCTGCTCTTCACCGTCCCTTGTGGCCCTACCTACAGGCACAACAGCACTGGGGATCTGTGCTTTCCCAGAGACGGAATATCTCACGGCGCTCAGTCTCGGCAAGCCTCTTTCTGAAAAGGCGAACGGTGCGATCCATCTCCCCCGAGGAAGGGCCCAGCCCTGAAAGCTCTTGCTGCTCTTCACCGTCCCTTGGCACCCTACCTACAGGCACAACAGCAGTGGGGATCTGTGCTTTCCCAGAGACGGAACATCTCACGGGGCTCAGTCTCGGCAAGCCTCTTTCTGAAAAGGCGAACGGTCGGATCCTTCTCCCACGAGGAAGGGCCCAGCCCTGAAAGCTCTTGCTGCTCTTCACCGCCCCTTGGCACCCTACCTACAGGCACAACAGCACTGGGGATCTGTGCTTTCCCAGAGACGGAACATCTCACGGGGCTCAGTCTCGGCAAGCCTCTTTCTGAAAAGGCGAACGGTCGGATCCTTCTCCCACGAGGAAGGGCCCAGCCCTGAAAGCTCTTGCTGCTCTTCACCGCCCCTTGGCACCCTACCTACAGGCACAACAGCACTGGGGATCTGTGCTTTCCCAGAGACGGAACATCTCACGGGGCTCAGTCTCGGCAAGCCTCTTTCTGAAAAGGCGAACGGTCGGATACTTGTCCCACGAGGAAGGGCCCAGCCCTGAAAGCTCTTGCTGCTCTTCACCGCCCCTTGGCACCCTACCTACAGGCACAACAGCACTGGGGATCTGTGCTTTCCCAGAGACGGAATATCTCACGGCGCTCAGTCTCGGCAAGCCTCTTTCTGAAAAGGCGAACGGTGCGATCCATCTCCCCCGAGGAAGGGCCCAGCCCTGAAAGCTCGTGCTGCTCTTCACCGTCCCTTGGCACCCTACCTACAGGCACAACAGCAGTGGGGATCTGTGCTTTCCCAGAGACGGAACATCTCACGGCGCTCAGTCTCGGCAAGCCTCTTTCTGAAAAGGCGAACGGTCGGATCCTTCTCCCACGAGGAAGGGCCCAGCCCTGAAAGCTCTTGCTGCTCTTCACCGCCCCTTGGCACCCTACCTACAGGCACAACAGCACTGGGGATCTGTGCTTTCCCAGAGACGGAATATCTCACGGCGCTCAGTCTCGGCAAGCCTCTTTCTGAAAAGGCGAACGGTGCGATCCATCTCCCCCGAGGAAGGGCCCAGCCCTGAAAGCTCTTGCTGCTCTTCACCGTCCCTTGGCGCCCTACCTACAGGCACAACAGCAGTGGGGATCTGTGCTTTCCCAGAGACGGAACATCTCACGGCGCTCAGTCTCGGCAAGCCTCTTTCTGAAAAGGCGAACGGTCGGATCCTTCTCCCCCGAGGAAGGGCCCAGCCCTGAAAGCTCTTGCTGCTCTTCACCGCCCCTTGGCACCCTACCTACAGGCACAACAGCACTGGGGATCTGTGCTTTCCCAGAGACGGAACATCTCACGGGGCTCAGTCTCGGCAAGCCTCTTTCTGAAAAGGCGAACGGTCGGATCCTTGTCCCACGAGGAAGGGCCCAGCCCTGAAAGCTCTTGCTGCTCTTCACCGTCCCTTGGCACCCTACCTACAGGCACAACAGCACTGGGGATCTGTGCTTTCCCAGAGACGGAACATCTCACAGGGCTCAGTCTCGGAAAGCCTCTTTCTGAAAAGGCGAACGGTCGGATACTTGTCCCACGAGGAAGGGCCCAGCCCTGAAAGCTCTTGCTGCTCTTCACCGCCCCTTGGCACCCTACCTACAGGCACAACAGCACTGGGGATCTGTGCTTTCCCAGAGACGGAACATCTCACGGGGCTCAGTCTCGGCAAGCCTCTTTCTGAAAAGGCGAACGGTCGGATCCTTCTCCCACGAGGAAGGGCCCAGCCCTGAAAGCTCTTGCTGCTCTTCACCGTCCCTTGTGGCCCTACCTACAGGCACAACAGCACTGGGGATCTGTGCTTTCCCAGAGACGGAACATCTCACGGGGCTCAGTCTCGGCAAGCCTCTTTCTGAAAAGGCGAACGGTCGGATACTTGTCCCACAAGGAAGGGCCCAGCCCTGAAAGCTCTTGCTGCTCTTCACCGCCCCTTGGCACCCTACCTACAGGCACAACAGCACTGGGGATCTGTGCTTTCCCAGAGACGGAATATCTCACGGCGCTCAGTCTCGGCAAGCCTCTTTCTGAAAAGGCGAACGGTGCGATCCATCTCCCCCGAGGAAGGGCCCAGCCCTGAAAGCTCTTGCTGCTCTTCACCGTCCCTTGGCACCCTACCTACAGGCACAACAGCAGTGGGGATCTGTGCTTTCCCAGAGACGGAACATCTCACGGGGCTCAGTCTCGGCAAGCCTCTTTCTGAAAAGGCGAACGGTCGGATACTTGTCCCACGAGGAAGGGCCCAGCCCTGAAAGCTCTTGCTGCTCTTCACCGTCCCTTGTGGCCCTACCTACAGGCACAACAGCACTGGGGATCTGTGCTTTCCCAGAGACGGAACATCTCACGGGGCTCAGTCTCGGCAAGCCTCTTTCTGAAAAGGCGAACGGTCGGATACTTGTCCCACGAGGAAGGGCCCAGCCCTGAAAGCTCTTGCTGCTCTTCACCGCCCCTTGGCACCCTACCTACAGGCACAACAGCACTGGGGATCTGTGCTTTCCCAGAGACGGAATATCTCACGGCGCTCAGTCTCGGCAAGCCTCTTTCTGAAAAGGCGAACGGTGCGATCCATCTCCCCCGAGGAAGGGCCCAGCCCTGAAAGCTCTTGCTGCTCTTCACCGCCCCTTGGCACCCTACCTACAGGCACAACAGCACTGGGGATCTGTGCTTTCCCAGAGACGGAATATCTCACGGCGCTCAGTCTCGGCAAGCCTCTTTCTGAAAAGGCGAACGGTGCGATCCATCTCCCCCGAGGAAGGGCCCAGCCCTGAAAGCTCTTGCTGCTCTTCACCGTCCCTTGGCACCCTACCTACAGGCACAACAGCACTGGGGATCTGTGCTTTCCCAGAGACGGAACATCTCACGGGGCTCAGTCTCGGCAAGCCTCTTTCTGAAAAGGCGAACGGTCGGATCCTTCTCCCACGAGGAAGGGCCCAGCCCTGAAAGCTCTTGCTGCTGTTCACCGCCCCTTGGCACCCTACCTACAGGCACAACAGCACTGGGGATCTGTGCTTTCCCAGAGACGGAACATCTCACGGGGCTCAGTCTCGGCAAGCCTCTTTCTGAAAAGGCGAACGGTCGGATACTTGTCCCACGAGGAAGGGCCCAGCCCTGAAAGCTCTTGCTGCTGTTCACCGCCCCTTGGCACCCTACCTACAGGCACAACAGCACTGGGGATCTGTGCTTTCCCAGAGACGGAACATCTCACGGCGCTCAGTCTCGGCAAGCCTCTTTCTGAAAAGGCGAACGGTGCGATCCATCTCCCCCGAGGAAGGGCCCAGCCCTGAAAGCTCTTGCTGCTCTTCACCGTCCCTTGGCACCCTACCTACAGGCACAACAGCACTGGGGATCTGTGCTTTCCCAGAGACGGAACATCTCACGGGGCTCAGTCTCGGCAAGCCTCTTTCTGAAAAGGCGAACGGTCGGATCCTTCTCCCACGAGGAAGGGCCCAGCCCTGAAAGCTCTTGCTGCTCTTCACCGTCCCTTGGCACCCTACCTACAGGCACAACAGCACTGGGGATCTATGCTTTCGCAGAGACGGAACATCTCGTGGTGCTACGCCTCGGCAGAGCCTCTTTTTTTTGGAAAAGGCGAACGGTCGGATCCTTCTCCCCCGAGGAAGGGCCCAGCCCTGAAAGCTCTTGCTGCTCTTCACCGCCCCTTGGCACCCTACCTACAGGCACAACAGCACTGGGGATCTGTGCTTTCCCAGAGACGGAATATCTCACGGCGCTCAGTCTCGGCAAGCCTCTTTCTGAAAAGGCGAACGGTGCGATCCATCTCCCCCGAGGAAGGGCCCAGCCCTGAAAGCTCTTGCTGCTCTTCACCGTCCCTTGTGGCCCTACCTACAGGCACAACAGCACTGGGGATCTGTGCTTTCCCAGAGACGGAACATCTCACGGGGCTCAGTCTCGGCAAGCCTCTTTCTGAAAAGGCGAACGGTCGGATCCTTCTCCCACGAGGAAGGGCCCAGCCCTGAAAGCTCTTGCTGCTGTTCACCGCCCCTTGGCACCCTACCTACAGGCACAACAGCACTGGGGATCTGTGCTTTCCCAGAGACGGAACATCTCACGGGGCTCAGTCTCGGCAAGCCTCTTTCTGAAAAGGCGAACGGTCGGATACTTGTCCCACGAGGAAGGGCCCAGCCCTGAAAGCTCTTGCTGCTGTTCACCGCCCCTTGGCACCCTACCTACAGGCACAACAGCACTGGGGATCTGTGCTTTCCCAGAGACGGAACATCTCACGGCGCTCAGTCTCGGCAAGCCTCTTTCTGAAAAGGCGAACGGTGCGATCCATCTCCCCCGAGGAAGGGCCCAGCCCTGAAAGCTCTTGCTGCTCTTCACCGTCCCTTGGCACCCTACCTACAGGCACAACAGCACTGGGGATCTGTGCTTTCCCAGAGACGGAACATCTCACGGGGCTCAGTCTCGGCAAGCCTCTTTCTGAAAAGGCGAACGGTCGGATCCTTCTCCCACGAGGAAGGGCCCAGCCCTGAAAGCTCTTGCTGCTCTTCACCGTCCCTTGGCACCCTACCTACAGGCACAACAGCACTGGGGATCTGTGCTTTCCCAGAGACGGAACATCTCACGGGGCTCAGTCTCGGCAAGCCTCTTTCTGAAAAGGCGAACGGTCGGATCCTTCTCCCACGAGGAAGGGCCCAGCCCTGAAAGCTCTTGCTGCTCTTCACCGTCCCATGGCACCCTACCTACAGGCACAACAGCACTGGGGATCTATGCTTTCGCAGAGACGGAACATCTCGTGGTGCTACGCCTCGGCAGAGCCTCTTTTTTTTGGAAAAGGCGAACGGTCGGATCCTTCTCCCACGAGGAAGGGCCCAGCCCTGAAAGCTCTTGCTGCTCTTCACCGTCCCTTGGCACCCTACCTACAGGCACAACAGCACTGGGGATCTGTGCTTTCCCAGAGACGGAATATCTCACGGCGCTCAGTCTCGGCAAGCCTCTTTCTGAAAAGACGAACGGTGCGATCCATCTCCCCCGAGGAAGGGCCCAGCCCCGAAAGCTCTTGCTGCTCTTCACCGTCCCTTGGCACCCTACCTACAGGCACAACAGCACTGGGGATCTGTGCTTTCCCAGAGACGGAACATCTCACGGGGCTCAGTCTCGGCAAGCCTCTTTCTGAAAAGGCGAACGGTCGGATCCTTCTCCCCCGAGGAAGGGCCCAGCCCTGAAAGCTCTTGCTGCTCTTCACCGTCCCTTGTGGCCCTACCTACAGGCACAACAGCACTGGGGATCTGTGCTTTCCCAGAGATGGAACATCTCACGGGGCTCAGTCTCGGCAAGCCTCTTTCTGAAAAGGCGAACGGTCGGATACTTGTCCCACGAGGAAGGGCCCAGCCCTGAAAGCTCTTGCTGCTCTTCACCGCCCCTTGGCACCCTACCTACAGGCACAACAGCACTGGGGATCTGTGCTTTCCCAGAGACGGAATATCTCACGGCGCTCAGTCTCGGCAAGCCTCTTTCTGAAAAGGCGAACGGTGCGATCCATCTCCCCCGAGGAAGGGCCCAGCCCTGAAAGCTCTTGCTGCTCTTCACCGTCCCTTGGCACCCTACCTACAGGCACAACAGCAGTGGGGATCTGTGCTTTCCCAGAGACGGAACATCTCACGGGGCTCAGTCTCGGCAAGCCTCTTTCTGAAAAGGCGAACGGTCGGATACTTGTCCCACGAGGAAGGGCCCAGCCCTGAAAGCTCTTGCTGCTCTTCACCGTCCCTTGTGGCCCTACCTACAGGCACAACAGCACTGGGGATCTGTGCTTTCCCAGAGACGGAACATCTCACGGGGCTCAGTCTCGGCAAGCCTCTTTCTGAAAAGGCGAACGGTCGGATACTTGTCCCACGAGGAAGGGCCCAGCCCTGAAAGCTCTTGCTGCTCTTCACCGCCCCTTGGCACCCTACCTACAGGCACAACAGCACTGGGGATCTGTGCTTTCCCAGAGACGGAATATCTCACGGCGCTCAGTCTCGGCAAGCCTCTTTCTGAAAAGGCGAACGATGCGATCCATCTCCCCCGAGGAAGGGCCCAGCCCTGAAAGCTCTTGCTGCTCTTCACCGTCCCTTGGCACCCTACCTACAGGCACAACAGCACTGGGGATCTGTGCTTTCCCAGAGACGGAATATCTCACGGCGCTCAGTCTCGGCAAGCCTCTTTCTGAAAAGGCGAACGGTGCGATCCATCTCCCCCGAGGAAGGGCCCAGCCCTGAAAGCTCTTGCTGCTCTTCACCGTCCCTTGGCACCCTACCTACAGGCACAACAGCAGTGGGGATCTGTGCTTTCCCAGAGACGGAACATCTCACGGGGCTCAGTCTCGGCAAGCCTCTTTCTGAAAAGGCGAACGGTCGGATCCTTCTCCCACGAGGAAGGGCCCAGCCCTGAAAGCTCTTGCTGCTGTTCACCGCCCCTTGGCACCCTACCTACAGGCACAACAGCACTGGGGATCTGTGCTTTCCCAGAGACGGAACATCTCACGGGGCTCAGTCTCGGCAAGCCTCTTTCTGAAAAGGCGAACGGTCGGATACTTGTCCCACGAGGAAGGGCCCAGCCCTGAAAGCTCTTGCTGCTCTTCACCGTCCCTTGGCACCCTACCTACAGGCACAACAGCACTGGGGATCTGTGCTTTCCCAGAGACGGAACATCTCACGGCGCTCAGTCTCGGCAAGCCTCTTTCTGAAAAGACGAACGGTGCGATCCATCTCCCCCGAGGAAGGGCCCAGCCCTGAAAGCTCTTGCTGCTCTTCACCGTCCCTTGGCACCCTACCTACAGGCACAACAGCACTGGGGATCTGTGCTTTCCCAGAGACGGAACATCTCACGGGGCTCAGTCTCGGCAAGCCTCTTTCTGAAAAGGCGAACGGTCGGATCCTTCTCCCACGAGGAAGGGCCCAGCCCTGAAAGCTCTTGCTGCTCTTCACCGTCCCTTGGCACCCTACCTACAGGCACAACAGCACTGGGGATCTATGCTTTCGCAGAGACGGAACATCTCGTGGTGCTACGCCTCGGCAGAGCCTCTTTTTTTTGGAAAAGGCGAACGGTCGGATCCTTCTCCCACGAGGAAGGGCCCAGCCCTGAAAGCTCTTGCTGCTCTTCACCGCCCCTTGGCACCCTACCTACAGGCACAACAGCACTGGGGATCTGTGCTTTCCCAGAGACGGAATATCTCACGGCGCTCAGTCTCAGCAAGCCTCTTTCTGAAAAGGCGAACGGTGCGATCCGTCTCCCCCGAGGAAGGGCCCAGCCCTGAAAGCTCTTGCTGCTCTTCACCGTCCCTTGTGGCCCTACCTACAGGCACAACAGCACTGGGGATCTGTGCTTTCCCAGAGACGGAACATCTCACGGGGCTCAGTCTCGGCAAGCCTCTTTCTGAAAAGGCGAACGGTCGGATCCTTCTCCCACGAGGAAGGGCCCAGCCCTGAAAGCTCTTGCTGCTCTTCACCGTCCCTTGGCACCCTACCTACAGGCACAACAGCACTGGGGATCTGTGCTTTCCCAGAGACGGAACATCTCACGGGGCTCAGTCTCGGCAAGCCTCTTTCTGAAAAGGCGAACGGTCGGATCCTTCTCCCACGAGGAAGGGCCCAGCCCTGAAAGCTCTTGCTGCTCTTCACCGTCCCTTGGCACCCTACCTACAGGCACAACAGCACTGGGGATCTATGCTTTCGCAGAGACGGAACATCTCGTGGTGCTACGCCTCGGCAGAGCCTCTTTTTTTTGGAAAAGGCGAACGGTCGGATCCTTCTCCCACGAGGAAGGGCCCAGCCCTGAAAGCTCTTGCTGCTCTTCACCGTCCCTTGGCACCCTACCTACAGGCACAACAGCACTGGGGATCTGTGCTTTCCCAGAGACGGAATATCTCACGGCGCTCAGTCTCGGCAAGCCTCTTTCTGAAAAGACGAACGGTGCGATCCATCTCCCCCGAGGAAGGGCCCAGCCCCGAAAGCTCTTGCTGCTCTTCACCGTCCCTTGGCACCCTACCTACAGGCACAACAGCACTGGGGATCTGTGCTTTCCCAGAGACGGAACATCTCACGGGGCTCAGTCTCGGCAAGCCTCTTTCTGAAAAGGCGAACGGTCGGATCCTTCTCCCACGAGGAAGGGCCCAGCCCTGAAAGCTCTTGCTGCTCTTCACCGCCCCTTGGCACCCTACCTACAGGCACAACAGCACTGGGGATCTGTGCTTTCCCAGAGACGGAACATCTCACGGGGCTCAGTCTCGGCAAGCCTCTTTCTGAAAAGGCGAACGGTCGGATACTTGTCCCACGAGGAAGGGCCCAGCCCTGAAAGCTCTTGCTGCTCTTCACCGCCCCTTGGCACCCTACCTACAGGCACAACAGCACTGGGGATCTATGCTTTCGCAGAGACGGAACATCTCGTGGTGCTACGCCTCGGCAGAGCCTCTTTTTTTTGGAAAAGGCGAACGGTCGGATCCTTCTCCCACGAGGAAGGGCCCAGCCCTGAAAGCTCTTGATGCTCTTCACCGCCCCTTGGCACCCTACCTACAGGCACAACAGCACTGGGGATCTGTGCTTTCCCAGAGACGGAATATCTCACGGCGCTCAGTCTCGGCAAGCCTCTTTCTGAAAAGGCGAACGGTGCGATCCATCTCCCCCGAGGAAGGGCCCAGCCCTGAAAGCTCTTGCTGCTCTTCACCGTCCCTTGGCACCCTACCTACAGGCACAACAGCACTGGGGATCTGTGCTTTCCCAGAGACGGAACATCTCACGGGGCTCAGTCTCGGCAAGCCTCTTTCTGAAAAGGCGAACGGTCGGATACTTGTCCCACGAGGAAGGGCCCAGCCCTGAAAGCTCTTGCTGCTCTTCACCGTCCCTTGTGGCCCTACCTACAGGCACAACAGCACTGGGGATCTGTGCTTTCCCAGAGACGGAACATCTCACGGGGCTCAGTCTCGGCAAGCCTCTTTCTGAAAAGGCGAACGGTGCGATCCTTCTCCCACGAGGAAGGGCCCAGCCCTGAAAGCTCTTGCTGCTCTTCACCGTCCCTTGGCACCCTACCTACAGGCACAACAGCAGTGGGGATCTGTGCTTTCCCAGAGACGGAACATCTCACGGGGCTCAGTCTCGGCAAGCCTCTTTCTGAAAAGGCGAACGGTCGGATCCTTCTCCCACGAGGAAGGGCCCAGCCCTGAAAGCTCTTGCTGCTCTTCACCGTCCCTTGGCACCCTACCTACAGGCACATCAGCACTGGGGATCTGTGCTTTCCCAGAGACGGAATATCTCACGGCGCTCAGTCTCGGCAAGCCTCTTTCTGAAAAGGCGAACGGTCGGATACTTGTCCCACGAGGAAGGGCCCAGCCCTGAAAGCTCTTGCTGCTCTTCACCGTCCCTTGGCACCCTACCTACAGGCACAACAGCACTGGGGATCTGTGCTTTCCCAGAGACGGAACATCTCACGGGGCTCAGTCTCGGCAAGCCTCTTTCTGAAAAGGCGAACGGTCGGATCCTTCTCCCACGAGGAAGGGCCCAGCCCTGAAAGCTCTTGCTGCTGTTCACCGCCCCTTGGCACCCTACCTACAGGCACAACAGCACTGGGGATCTGTGCTTTCCCAGAGACGGAATATCTCACGGGGCTCAGTCTCGGCAAGCCTCTTTCTGAAAAGGCGAACGGTCGGATCCTTCTCCCACGAGGAAGGGCCCAGCCCTGAAAGCTCTTGCTGCTCTTCACCGTCCCTTGGCGCCCTACCTACAGGCACAACAGCACTGGGGATCTGTGCTTTCCCAGAGACGGAACATCTCACGGGGCTCAGTCTCGGCAAGCCTCTTTCTGAAAAGGCGAACGGTCGGATCCTTCTCCCCCGAGGAAGGGCCCAGCCCTGAAAGCTCTTGCTGCTCTTCACCGTCCCTTGGCACCCTACCTACAGGCACAACAGCACTGGGGATCTGTGCTTTCCCAGAGACGGAATATCTCACGGCGCTCAGTCTCGGCAAGCCTCTTTCTGAAAAGGCGAACGGTGCGATCCATCTCCCCCGAGGAAGGGCCCAGCCCTGAAAGCTCTTGCTGCTCTTCACCGTCCCTTGTGGCCCTACCTACAGGCACAACAGCACTGGGGATCTGTGCTTTCCCAGAGACGGAACATCTCACGGGGCTCAGTCTCGGCAAGCCTCTTTCTGAAAAGGCGAACGGTCGGATACTTGTCCCACGAGGAAGGGCCCAGCCCTGAAAGCTCTTGCTGCTCTTCACCGTCCCTTGGCACCCTACCTACAGGCACAACAGCACTGGGGATCTATGCTTTCGCAGAGACGGAACATCTCGTGGTGCTACGCCTCGGCAGAGCCTCTTTTTTTTGGAAAAGGCGAACGGTCGGATCCTTCTCCCACGAGGAAGGGCCCAGCCCTGAAAGCTCTTGCTGCTCTTCACCGCCCCTTGGCACCCTACCTACAGGCACAACAGCACTGGGGATCTGTGCTTTCCCAGAGACGGAATATCTCACGGCGCTCAGTCTCGGCAAGCCTCTTTCTGAAAAGGCAAACGGTGCGATCCATCTCCCCCGAGGAAGGGCCCAGCCCTGAAAGCTCTTGCTGCTCTTCACCGTCCCTTGTGGCCCTACCTACAGGCACAACAGCAGTGGGGATCTGTGCTTTCCCAGAGACGGAACATCTCACGGGGCTCAGTCTCGGCAAGCCTCTTTCTGAAAAGGCGAACGGTCGGATCCTTCTCCCCCGAGGAAGGGCCCAGCCCTGAAAGCTCTTGCTGCTCTTCACCGCCCCTTGGCACCCTACCTACAGGCACAACAGCACTGGGGATCTGTGCTTTCCCAGAGACGGAACATCTCACGGGGCTCAGTCTCGGCAAGCCTCTTTCTGAAAAGGCGAACGGTCGGATCCTTCTCCCACGAGGAAGGGCCCAGCCCTGAAAGCTCTTGCTGCTCTTCACCGTCCCTTGGCACCCTACCTACAGGCACAACAGCACTGGGGATCTATGCTTTCGCAGAGACGGAACATCTCGTGGTGCTACGCCTCGGCAGAGCCTCTTTTTTTTGGAAAAGGCGAACGGTCGGATCCTTCTCCCACGAGGAAGGGCCCAGCCCTGAAAGCTCTTGCTGCTCTTCACCGTCCCTTGGCACCCTACCTACAGGCACAACAGCACTGGGGATCTGTGCTTTCCCAGAGACGGAATATCTCACGGCGCTCAGTCTCGGCAAGCCTCTTTCTGAAAAGACGAACGGTGCGATCCATCTCCCCCGAGGAAGGGCCCAGCCCCGAAAGCTCTTGCTGCTCTTCACCGTCCCTTGGCACCCTACCTACAGGCACAACAGCACTGGGGATCTGTGCTTTCCCAGAGACGGAACATCTCACGGGGCTCAGTCTCGGCAAGCCTCTTTCTGAAAAGGCGAACGGTCGGATCCTTCTCCCACGAGGAAGGGCCCAGCCCTGAAAGCTCTTGCTGCTCTTCACCGTCCCTTGGCACCCTACCTACAGGCACAACAACACTGGGGATCTGTGCTTTCCCAGAGACGGAACATCTCACGGGGCTCAGTCTCGGCAAGCCTCTTTCTGAAAAGGCGAACGGTCGGATCCTTCTCCCACGAGGAAGGGCCCAGCCCTGAAAGCTCTTGCTGCTCTTCACCGTCCCTTGGCACCCTACCTACAGGCACAACAGCACTGGGGATCTATGCTTTCGCAGAGACGGAACATCTCGTGGTGCTACGCCTCGGCAGAGCCTCTTTTTTTTGGAAAAGGCGAACGGTCGAATCCTTCTCCCACGAGGAAGGGCCCAGCCCTGAAAGCTCTTGCTGCTCTTCACCGCCCCTTGGCACCCTACCTACAGGCACAACAGCACTGGGGATCTGTGCTTTCCCAGAGACGGAATATCTCACGGCGCTCAGTCTCGGCAAGCCTCTTTCTGAAAAGGCGAACGGTCGGATCCTTCTCCCCCGAGGAAGGGCCCAGCCCTGAAAGCTCTTGCTGCTCTTCACCGCCCCTTGGCACCCTACCTACAGGCACAACAGCACTGGGGATCTGTGCTTTCCCAGAGACGGAACATCTCACGGGGCTCAGTCTCGGCAAGCCTCTTTCTGAAAAGACGAACGGTGCGATCCATCTCCCCCGAGGAAGGGCCCAGCCCTGAAAGCTCTTGCTGCTCTTCACCGTCCCTTGGCACCCTACCTACAGGCACAACAGCACTGGGGATCTGTGCTTTCCCAGAGACGGAATATCTCACGGGGCTCAGTCTCGGCAAGCCTCTTTCTGAAAAGGCGAACGGTGCGATCCATCTCCCCCGAGGAAGGGCCCAGCCCTGAAAGCTCTTGCTGCTCTTCACCGTCCCTTGGCGCCCTACCTACAGGCACAACAGCACTGGGGATCTGTGCTTTCCCAGAGATGGAACATCTCACGGGGCTCAGTCTCGGCAAGCCTCTTTCTGAAAAGGCGAACGGTCGGATCCTTCTCCCACGAGGAAGGGCCCAGCCCTGAAAGCTCTTGCTGCTCTTCACCGCCCCTTGGCACCCTACCTACAGGCACAACAGCACTGGGGATCTGTGCTTTCCCAGAGACGGAACATCTCACGGGGCTCAGTCTCGGCAAGCCTCTTTCTGAAAAGGCGAACGGTCGGATCCTTCTCCCACGAGGAAGGGCCCAGCCCTGAAAGCTCTTGCTGCTCTTCACCGTCCCTTGGCACCCTACCTACAGGCACAACAGCACTGGGGATCTATGCTTTCGCAGAGACGGAACATCTCGTGGTGCTACGCCTCGGCAGAGCCTCTTTTTTTTGGAAAAGGCGAACGGTCGGATCCTTCTCCCACGAGGAAGGGCCCAGCCCTGAAAGCTCTTGCTGCTCTTCACCGCCCCTTGGCACCCTACCTACAGGCACAACAGCACTGGGGATCTGTGCTTTCCCAGAGACGGAATATCTCACGGCGCTCAGTCTCGGCAAGCCTCTTTCTGAAAAGGCAAACGGTGCGATCCATCTCCCCCGAGGAAGGGCCCAGCCCTGAAAGCTCTTGCTGCTCTTCACAGTCCCTTGTGGCCCTACCTACAGGCACAACAGCACTGGGGATCTGTGCTTTCCCAGAGACGGAACATCTCACGGGGCTCAGTCTCGGCAAGCCTCTTTCTGAAAAGGCGAACGGTCGGATCCTTCTCCCACGAGGAAGGGCCCAGCCCTGAAAGCTCTTGCTGCTCTTCACCGTCCCTTGGCACCCTACCTACAGGCACAACAGCACTGGGGATCTGTGCTTTCCCAGAGACGGAACATCTCACGGGGCTCAGTCTCGGCAAGCCTCTTTCTGAAAAGGCGAACGGTCGGATCCTTCTCCCACGAGGAAGGGCCCAGCCCTGAAAGCTCTTGCTGCTCTTCACCGTCCCTTGGCACCCTACCTACAGGCACAACAGCAATGGGGATCTATGCTTTCGCAGAGACGGAACATCTCGTGGTGCTACGCCTCGGCAGAGCCTCTTTTTTTTGGAAAAGGCGAACGGTCGGATCCTTCTCCCACGAGGAAGGGCCCAGCCCTGAAAGCTCTTGCTGCTCTTCACCGTCCCTTGGCACCCTACCTACAGGCACAACAGCACTGGGGATCTGTGCTTTCCCAGAGACGGAATATCTCACGGCGCTCAGTCTCGGCAAGCCTCTTTCTGAAAAGACGAACGGTGCGATCCATCTCCCCCGAGGAAGGGCCCAGCCCCGAAAGCTCTTGCTGCTCTTCACCGTCCCTTGGCACCCTACCTACAGGCACAACAGCACTGGGGATCTGTGCTTTCCCAGAGACGGAACATCTCACGGGGCTCAGTCTCGGCAAGCCTCTTTATGAAAAGGCGAACGGTCGGATCCTTCTCCCACGAGGAAGGGCCCAGCCCTGAAAGCTCTTGCTGCTCTTCACCGTCCCTTGGCACCCTACCTACAGGCACAACAACACTGGGGATCTGTGCTTTCCCAGAGACGGAACATCTCACGGGGCTCAGTCTCGGCAAGCCTCTTTCTGAAAAGGCGAACGGTCGGATCCTTCTCCCACGAGGAAGGGCCCAGCCCTGAAAGCTCTTGCTGCTCTTCACCGTCCCTTGGCACCCTACCTACAGGCACAACAGCACTGGGGATCTATGCTTTCGCAGAGACGGAACATCTCGTGGTGCTACGCCTCGGCAGAGCCTCTTTTTTTTGGAAAAGGCGAACGGTCGGATCCTTCTCCCACGAGGAAGGGCCCAGCCCTGAAAGCTCTTGCTGCTCTTCACCGCCCCTTGGCACCCTACCTACAGGCACAACAGCACTGGGGATCTGTGCTTTCCCAGAGACGGAATATCTCACGGCGCTCAGTCTCGGCAAGCCTCTTTCTGAAAAGGCGAACGGTGCGATCCATCTCCCCCGAGGAAGGGCCCAGCCCTGAAAGCTCTTGCTGCTCTTCACCGTCCCTTGGCACCCTACCTACAGGCACAACAGCACTGGGGATCTGTGCTTTCCCAGAGACGGAACATCTCACGGGGCTCAGTCTCGGCAAGCCTCTTTCTGAAAAGGCGAACGGTGCGATCCTTCTCCCACGAGGAAGGGCCCAGCCCTGAAAGCTCTTGCTGCTCTTCACCGTCCCTTGGCACCCTACCTACAGGCACAACAGCAGTGGGGATCTGTGCTTTCCCAGAGACGGAACATCTCACGGGGCTCAGTCTCGGCAAGCCTCTTTCTGAAAAGGCGAACGGTCGGATCCTTCTCCCACGAGGAAGGGCCCAGCCCTGAAAGCTCTTGCTGCTCTTCACCGTCCCTTGGCACCCTACCTACAGGCACATCAGCACTGGGGATCTGTGCTTTCCCAGAGACGGAATATCTCACGGCGCTCAGTCTCGGCAAGCCTCTTTCTGAAAAGACGAACGGTGCGATCCATCTCCCCCGAGGAAGGGCCCAGCCCTGAAAGCTCTTGCTGCTCTTCACCGCCCCTTGGCACCCTACCTACAGGCACAACAGCACTGGGGATCTGTGCTTTCCCAGAGACGGAACATCTCACGGGGCTCAGTCTCGGCAAGCCTCTTTCTGAAAAGGCGAACGGTCGGATCCTTAACCCACGAGGAAGGGCCCAGCCCTGAAAGCTCTTGCTGCTGTTCACCGCCCCTTGGCACCCTACCTACAGGCACAACAGCACTGGGGATCTGTGCTTTCCCAGATACGGAATATCTCACGGCGCTCAGTCTCGGCAAGCCTCTTTCTGAAAAGGCGAACGGTGCGATCCATCTCCCCCGAGGAAGGGCCCAGCCCTGAAAGCTCTTGCTGCTCTTCACCATCCCTTGGCACCCTACCTACAGGCACAACAGCACTGGGGATCTGTGCTTTCCCAGAGACGGAATATCTCACGGCGCTCAGTCTCGGCAAGCCTCTTTCTGAAAAGGCGAACGGTCGGATCCTTCTCCCACGAGGAAGGGCCCAGCCCTGAAAGCTCTTGCTGCTCTTCACCGTCCCTTGTGGCCCTACCTACAGGCACAACAGCAGTGGGGATCTGTGCTTTCCCAGAGACGGAACATCTCACGGGGCTCAGTCTCGGCAAGCCTCTTTCTGAAAAGGCGAACGGTCGGATCCTTCTCCCACGAGGAAGGGCCCAGCCCTGAAAGCTCTTGCTGCTCTTCACCGTCCCTTGGCACCCTACCTACAGGCACAACAGCACTGGGGATCTGTGCTTTCCCAGAGACGGAACATCTCACGGGGCTCAGTCTCGGCAAGCCTCTTTCTGAAAAGGCGAACGGTCGGATCCTTCTCCCACGAGGAAGGGCCCAGCCCTGAAAGCTCTTGCTGCTCTTCACCGTCCCTTGGCACCCTACCTACAGGCACAACAGCACTGGGGATCTATGCTTTCGCAGAGACGGAACATCTCGTGGTGCTACGCCTCGGCAGAGCCTCTTTTTTTTGGAAAAGGCGAACGGTCGGATCCTTCTCCCACGAGGAAGGGCCCAGCCCTGAAAGCTCTTGCTGCTCTTCACCGTCCCTTGGCACCCTACCTACAGGCACAACAGCACTGGGGATCTGTGCTTTCCCAGAGACGGAATATCTCACGGCGCTCAGTCTCGGCAAGCCTCTTTCTGAAAAGACGAACGGTGCGATCCATCTCCCCCGAGGAAGGGCCCAGCCCCGAAAGCTCTTGCTGCTCTTCACCGTCCCTTGGCACCCTACCTACAGGCACAACAGCACTGGGGATCTGTGCTTTCCCAGAGACGGAACATCTCACGGCGCTCAGTCTCGGCAAGCCTCTTTCTGAAAAGGCGAACGGTCGGATCCTTCTCCCACGAGGAAGGGCCCAGCCCTGAAAACTCTTGCTGCTCTTCACCGTCCCTTGGCACCCTACCTACAGGCACAACAACACTGGGGATCTGTGCTTTCCCAGAGACGGAACATCTCACGGGGCTCAGTCTCGGCAAGCCTCTTTCTGAAAAGGCGAACGGTCGGATCCTTCTCCCACGAGGAAGGGCCCAGCCCTGAAAGCTCTTGCTGCTCTTCACCGTCCCTTGGCACCCTACCTACAGGCACAACAGCACTGGGGATCTATGCTTTCGCAGAGACGGAACATCTCGTGGTGCTACGCCTCGGCAGAGCCTCTTTTTTTTGGAAAAGGCGAACGGTCGGATCCTTCTCCCACGAGGAAGGGCCCAGCCCTGAAAGCTCTTGCTGCTCTTCACCGCCCCTTGGCACCCTACCTACAGGCACAACAGCACTGGGGATCTGTGCTTTCCCAGAGACGGAATATCTCACGGCGCTCAGTCTCGGCAAGCCTCTTTCTGAAAAGGCGAACGGTCGGATCCTTCTCCCCCGAGGAAGGGCCCAGCCCTGAAAGCTCTTGCTGCTCTTCACCGCCCCTTGGCACCCTACCTACAGGCACAACAGCACTGGGGATCTGTGCTTTCCCAGAGACGGAACATCTCACGGGGCTCAGTCTCGGCAAGCCTCTTTCTGAAAAGACGAACGGTGCGATCCATCTCCCCCGAGGAAGGGCCCAGCCCTGAAAGCTCTTGCTGCTCTTCACCGTCCCTTGGCACCCTACCTACAGGCACAACAGCACTGGGGATCTGTGCTTTCCCAGAGACGGAATATCTCACGGGGCTCAGTCTCGGCAAGCCTCTTTCTGAAAAGGCGAACGGTGCGATCCATCTCCCCCGAGGAAGGGCCCAGCCCTGAAAGCTCTTGCTGCTCTTCACCGTCCCTTGGCGCCCTACCTACAGGCACAACAGCACTGGGGATCTGTGCTTTCCCAGAGATGGAACATCTCACGGGGCTCAGTCTCGGCAAGCCTCTTTCTGAAAAGGCGAACGGTCGGATCCTTCTCCCACGAGGAAGGGCCCAGCCCTGAAAGCTCTTGCTGCTCTTCACCACCCCTTGGCACCCTACCTACAGGCACAACAGCACTGGGGATCTGTGCTTTCCCAGAGACGGAACATCTCACGGGGCTCAGTCTCGGCAAGCCTCTTTCTGAAAAGGCGAACGGTCGGATCCTTCTCCCACGAGGAAGGGCCCAGCCCTGAAAGCTCTTGCTGCTCTTCACCGTCCCTTGGCACCCTACCTACAGGCACAACAGCACTGGGGATCTATGCTTTCGCAGAGACGGAACATCTCGTGGTGCTACGCCTCGGCAGAGCCTCTTTTTTTTGGAAAAGGCGAACGGTCGGATCCTTCTCCCACGAGGAAGGGCCCAGCCCTGAAAGCTCTTGCTGCTCTTCACCGCCCCTTGGCACCCTACCTACAGGCACAACAGCACTGGGGATCTGTGCTTTCCCAGAGACGGAATATCTCACGGCGCTCAGTCTCGGCAAGCCTCTTTCTGAAAAGGCAAACGGTGCGATCCATCTCCCCCGAGGAAGGGCCCAGCCCTGAAAGCTCTTGCTGCTCTTCACCGTCCCTTGTGGCCCTACCTACAGGCACAACAGCAGTGGGGATCTGTGCTTTCCCAGAGACGGAACATCTCACGGGGCTCAGTCTCGGCAAGCCTCTTTCTGAAAAGGCGAACGGTCGGATCCTTCTCCCCCGAGGAAGGGCCCAGCCCTGAAAGCTCTTGCTGCTCTTCACCGTCCCTTGGCACCCTACCTACAGGCACAACAGCACTGGGGATCTGTGCTTTCCCAGAGACGGAACATCTCACGGGGCTCAGTCTCGGCAAGCCTCTTTCTGAAAAGGCGAACGGTCGGATCCTTCTCCCACGAGGAAGGGCCCAGCCCTGAAAGCTCTTGCTGCTCTTCACCGTCCCTTGGCACCCTACCTACAGGCACAACAGCACTGGGGATCTATGCTTTCGCAGAGACGGAACATCTCGTGGTGCTACGCCTCGGCAGAGCCTCTTTTTTTTGGAAAAGGCGAACGGTCGGATCCTTCTCCCACGAGGAAGGGCCCAGCCCTGAAAGCTCTTGCTGCTCTTCACCGTCCCTTGGCACCCTACCTACAGGCACAACAGCACTGGGGATCTGTGCTTTCCCAGAGACGGAATATCTCACGGCGCTCAGTCTCGGCAAGCCTCTTTCTGAAAAGACGAACGGTACGATCCTTCTCCCCCGAGGAAGGGCCCAGCCCCGAAAGCTCTTGCTGCTCTTCACCGTCCCTTGGCACCCTACCTACAGGCACAACAGCACTGGGGATCTGTGCTTTCCCAGAGACGGAACATCTCACGGGGCTCAGTCTCGGCAAGCCTCTTTATGAAAAGGCGAACGGTCGGATCCTTCTCCCACGAGGAAGGGCCCAGCCCTGAAAGCTCTTGCTGCTCTTCACCGTCCCTTGGCACCCTACCTACAGGCACAACAACACTGGGGATCTGTGCTTTCCCAGAGACGGAACATCTCACGGGGCTCAGTCTCGGCAAGCCTCTTTCTGAAAAGGCGAACGGTCGGATCCTTCTCCCACGAGGAAGGGCCCAGCCCTGAAAGCTCTTGCTGCTCTTCACCGTCCCTTGGCACCCTACCTACAGGCACAACAGCACTGGGGATCTATGCTTTCGCAGAGACGGAACATCTCGTGGTGCTACGCCTCGGCAGAGCCTCTTTTTTTTGGAAAAGGCGAACGGTCGGATCCTTCTCCCACGAGGAAGGGCCCAGCCCTGAAAGCTCTTGCTGCTGTTCACCGCCCCTTGGCACCCTACCTACAGGCACAACAGCACTGGGGATCTGTGCTTTCCCAGAGACGGAATATCTCACGGCGCTCAGTCTCGGCAAGCCTCTTTCTGAAAAGGCGAACGGTGCGATCCATCTCCCCCGAGGAAGGGCCCAGCCCTGAAAGCTCTTGCTGCTCTTCACCGTCCCTTGGCACCCTACCTACAGGCACAACAGCACTGGGGATCTGTGCTTTCCCAGAGACGGAACATCTCACGGGGCTCAGTCTCGGCAAGCCTCTTTCTGAAAAGGCGAACGGTGCGATCCTTCTCCCACGAGGAAGGGCCCAGCCCTGAAAGCTCTTGCTGCTCTTCACCGTCCCTTGGCACCCTACCTACAGGCACAACAGCAGTGGGGATCTGTGCTTTCCCAGAGACGGAACATCTCACGGGGCTCAGTCTCGGCAAGCCTCTTTCTGAAAAGGCGAACGGTCGGATCCTTCTCCCACGAGGAAGGGCCCAGCCCTGAAAGCTCTTGCTGCTCTTCACCGTCCCTTGGCACCCTACCTACAGGCACATCAGCACTGGGGATCTGTGCTTTCCCAGAGACGGAATATCTCACGGCGCTCAGTCTCGGCAAGCCTCTTTCTGAAAAGGCGAACGGTGCGATCCATCTCCCCCGAGGAAGGGCCCAGCCCTGAAAGCTCTTGCTGCTCTTCACCGCCCCTTGGCACCCTACCTACAGGCACAACAGCACTGGGGATCTGTGCTTTCCCAGAGACGGAACATCTCACGGGGCTCAGTCTCGGCAAGCCTCTTTCTGAAAAGGCGAACGGTCGGATCCTTAACCCACGAGGAAGGGCCCAGCCCTGAAAGCTCTTGCTGCTGTTCACCGCCCCTTGGCACCCTACCTACAGGCACAACAGCACTGGGGATCTGTGCTTTCCCAGATACGGAATATCTCACGGCGCTCAGTCTCGGCAAGCCTCTTTCTGAAAAGGCGAACGGTGCGATCCATCTCCCCCGAGGAAGGGCCCAGCCCTGAAAGCTCTTGCTGCTCTTCACCGTCCCTTGGCACCCTACCTACAGGCACAACAGCACTGGGGATCTGTGCTTTCCCAGAGACGGAATATCTCACGGCGCTCAGTCTCGGCAAGCCTCTTTCTGAAAAGGCGAACGGTCGGATCCTTCTCCCCCGAGGAAGGGCCCAGCCCTGAAAGCTCTTGCTGCTCTTCACCGCCCCTTGGCACCCTACCTACAGGCACAACAGCACTGGGGATCTGTGCTTTCCCAGAGACGGAACATCTCACGGGGCTCAGTCTCGGCAAGCCTCTTTCTGAAAAGGCGAACGGTCGGATAATTGTCCCACGAGGAAGGGCCCAGCCCTGAAAGCTCTTGCTGCTCTTCACCGCCCCTTGGCACCCTACCTACAGGCACAACAGCACTGGGGATCTGTGCTTTCCCAGAGACGGAACATCTCACGGGCCTCAGTCTCGGCAAGCCTCTTTCTGAAAAGGCGAACGGTCGGATCCTTCTCCCACGAGGAAGGGCCCAGCCCTGAAAGCTCTTGCTGCTCTTCACCGTCCCTTGGCACCCTACCTACAGGCACAACAGCACTGGGGATCTATGCTTTCGCAGAGACGGAACATCTCGTGGTGCTACGCCTCGGCAGAGCCTCTTTTTTTTGGAAAAGGCGAACGGTCGGATCCTTCTCCCACGAGGAAGGGCCCAGCCCTGAAAGCTCTTGCTGCTCTTCACCGTCCCTTGGCACCCTACCTACAGGCACAACAGCACTGGGGATCTGTGCTTTCCCAGAGACGGAATATCTCACGGCGCTCAGTCTCGGCAAGCCTCTTTCTGAAAAGACGAACGGTGCGATCCATCTCCCCCGAGGAAGGGCCCAGCCCCGAAAGCTCTTGCTGCTCTTCACCGTCCCTTGGCACCCTACCTACAGGCACAACAGCACTGGGGATCTGTGCTTTCCCAGAGACGGAACATCTCACGGCGCTCAGTCTCGGCAAGCCTCTTTCTGAAAAGGCGAACGGTCGGATCCTTCTCCCACGAGGAAGGGCCCAGCCCTGAAAGCTCTTGCTGCTCTTCACCGTCCCTTGGCACCCTACCTACAGGCACAACAGCACTGGGGATCTGTGCTTTCCCAGAGACGGAACATCTCACGGGGCTCAGTCTCGGCAAGCCTCTTTCTGAAAAGGCGAACGGTCGGATCCTTCTCCCACGAGGAAGGGCCCAGCCCTGAAAGCTCTTGCTGCTCTTCACCGTCCCTTGGCACCCTACCTACAGGCACAACAGCACTGGGGATCTATGCTTTCGCAGAGACGGAACATCTCATGGTGCTACGCCTCGGCAGAGCCTCTTTTTTTTGGAAAAGGCGAACGGTCGGATCCTTCTCCCACGAGGAAGGGCCCAGCCCTGAAAGCTCTTGCTGCTCTTCACCGCCCCTTGGCACCCTACCTACAGGCACAACAGCACTGGGGATCTGTGCTTTCCCAGAGACGGAATATCTCACGGCGCTCAGTCTCGGCAAGCCTCTTTCTGAAAAGGCGAACGGTCGGATCCTTCTCCCCCGAGGAAGGGCCCAGCCCTGAAAGCTCTTGCTGCTCTTCACCGCCCCTTGGCACCCTACCTACAGGCACAACAGCACTGGGGATCTGTGCTTTCCCAGAGACGGAACATCTCACGGGGCTCAGTCTCGGCAAGCCTCTTTCTGAAAAGACGAACGGTGCGATCCATCTCCCCCGAGGAAGGGCCCAGCCCTGAAAGCTCTTGCTGCTCTTCACCGTCCCTTGGCACCCTACCTACAGGCACAACAGCACTGGGGATCTGTGCTTTCCCAGAGACGGAATATCTCACGGGGCTCAGTCTCGGCAAGCCTCTTTCTGAAAAGGCGAACGGTGCGATCCATCTCCCCCGAGGAAGGGCCCAGCCCTGAAAGCTCTTGCTGCTCTTCACCGTCCCTTGGCGCCCTACCTACAGGCACAACAGCACTGGGGATCTGTGCTTTCCCAGAGATGGAACATCTCACGGGGCTCAGTCTCGGCAAGCCTCTTTCTGAAAAGGCGAACGGTCGGATCCTTCTCCCACGAGGAAGGGCCCAGCCCTGAAAGCTCTTGCTGCTCTTCACCGCCCCTTGGCACCCTACCTACAGGCACAACAGCACTGGGGATCTGTGCTTTCCCAGAGACGGAATATCTCACGGCGCTCAGTCTCGGCAAGCCTCTTTCTGAAAAGGCAAACGGTGCGATCCATCTCCCCCGAGGAAGGGCCCAGCCCTGAAAGCTCTTGCTGCTCTTCACCGTCCCTTGTGGCCCTACCTACAGGCACAACAGCAGTGGGGATCTGTGCTTTCCCAGAGACGGAACATCTCACGGGGCTCAGTCTCGGCAAGCCTCTTTCTGAAAAGGCGAACGGTCGGATCCTTCTCCCACGAGGAAGGGCCCAGCCCTGAAAGCTCTTGCTGCTCTTCACCGTCCCTTGGCACCCTACCTACAGGCACAACAGCACTGGGGATCTGTGCTTTCCCAGAGACGGAACATCTCACGGGGCTCAGTCTCGGCAAGCCTCTTTCTGAAAAGGCGAACGGTCGGATCCTTCTCCCACGAGGAAGGGCCCAGCCCTGAAAGCTCTTGCTGCTCTTCACCGTCCCTTGGCACCCTACCTACAGGCACAACAGCACTGGGGATCTATGCTTTCGCAGAGACGGAACATCTCGTGGTGCTACGCCTCGGCAGAGCCTCTTTTTTTTGGAAAAGGCGAACGGTCGGATCCTTCTCCCACGAGGAAGGGCCCAGCCCTGAAAGCTCTTGCTGCTCTTCACCGCCCCTTGGCACCCTACCTACAGGCACAACAGCACTGGGGATCTGTGCTTTCCCAGAGACGGAATATCTCACGGCGCTCAGTCTCGGCAAGCCTCTTTCTGAAAAGACGAACGGTGCGATCCTTCTCCCCCGAGGAAGGGCCCAGCCCCGAAAGCTCTTGCTGCTCTTCACCGTCCCTTGGCACCCTACCTACAGGCACAACAGCACTGGGGATCTGTGCTTTCCCAGAGACGGAACATCTCACGGGGCTCAGTCTCGGCAAGCCTCTTTATGAAAAGGCGAACGGTCGGATCCTTCTCCCACGAGGAAGGGCCCAGCCCTGAAAGCTCTTGCTGCTCTTCACCGTCCCTTGGCACCCTACCTACAGGCACAACAACACTGGGGATCTGTGCTTTCCCAGAGACGGAACATCTCACGGGGCTCAGTCTCGGCAAGCCTCTTTCTGAAAAGGCGAACGGTCGGATCCTTCTCCCACGAGGAAGGGCCCAGCCCTGAAAGCTCTTGCTGCTCTTCACCGTCCCTTGGCACCCTACCTACAGGCACAACAGCACTGGGGATCTATGCTTTCGCAGAGACGGAACATCTCGTGGTGCTACGCCTCGGCAGAGCCTCTTTTTTTTGGAAAAGGCGAACGGTCGGATCCTTCTCCCACGAGGAAGGGCCCAGCCCTGAAAGCTCTTGCTGCTCTTCACCGCCCCTTGGCACCCTACCTACAGGCACAACAGCACTGGGGATCTGTGCTTTCCCAGAGACGGAACATCTCACGGGGCTCAGTCTCGGCAAGCCTCTTTCTGAAAAGGCGAACGGTCGGATCCTTAACCCACGAGGAAGGGCCCAGCCCTGAAAGCTCTTGCTGCTGTTCACCGCCCCTTGGCACCCTACCTACAGGCACAACAGCACTGGGGATCTGTGCTTTCCCAGAGACGGAATATCTCACGGCGCTCAGTCTCGGCAAGCCTCTTTCTGAAAAGGCGAACGGTGCGATCCATCTCCCCCGAGGAAGGGCCCAGCCCTGAAAGCTCTTGCTGCTCTTCACCGTCCCTTGGCACCCTACCTACAGGCACAACAGCACTGGGGATCTGTGCTTTCCCAGAGACGGAATATCTCACGGCGCTCAGTCTCGGCAAGCCTCTTTCTGAAAAGGCGAACGGTCGGATCCTTCTCCCCCGAGGAAGGGCCCAGCCCTGAAAGCTCTTGCTGCTCTTCACCGCCCCTTGGCACCCTACCTACAGGCACAACAGCACTGGGGATCTGTGCTTTCCCAGAGACGGAACATCTCACGGGGCTCAGTCTCGGCAAGCCTCTTTCTGAAAAGGCGAACGGTCGGATAATTGTCCCACGAGGAAGGGCCCAGCCCTGAAAGCTCTTGCTGCTCTTCACCGCCCCTTGGCACCCTACCTACAGGCACAACAGCACTGGGGATCTGTGCTTTCCCAGAGACGGAACATCTCACGGGGCTCAGTCTCGGCATGCCTCATTCTGAAAATGCGAACGGTCGGATAATTGTCCCACGAGGAAGGGCCCAGCCCTGAAAGATCTTGCTGCTCTTCACCGCCCCTTGGCACCCTACCTACAGGCACAACAGCACTGGGGATCTGTGCTTTCCCAGAGACGGAACATCTCACGGGGCTCAGTCTCGGCAAGCCTCTTTCTGAAAAGGCGAACGGTCGGATACTTGTCCCACGAGGAAGGGACCAGCCCAAGAGGAAGGGCCCAGCCCTGAAAGCTCTTGCTGCTCTTCACCGCCCCTTGGCACCCTACCTACAGGCACAACAGCACTGGGGATCTGTGCTTTCCCAGAGACGGAACATCTCACGGGGCTCAGTCTCGGCAAGCCTCTTTATGAAAAGGCGAACGGTCGGATACTTGTCCCACGAGGCAGGGCCCAGCCCTGAAAGCTCTTGCTGCTCTTCACCGCCCCTTGGCACCCTACCTACAGGCACAACAGCACTGGGGATCTGTGCTTTCCCAGAGACGGAATATCTCACGGCGCTCAGTCTCGGCAAGCCTCTTTCTGAAAAGGCGAACGGTGCGATCCATCTCCCCCGAGGAAGGGCCCAGCCCTGAAAGCTCTTGCTGCTCTTCACCGTCCCTTGGCGCCCTACCTACAGGCACAACAGCACTGGGGATCTGTGCTTTCCCAGAGACGGAACATCTCACGGGGCTCAGTCTCGGCAAGCCTCTTTCTGAAAAGGCGAACGGTCGGATCCTTCTCCCACGAGGAAGGGCCCAGCCCTGAAAGCTCTTGCTGCTCTTCACCGCCCCTTGGCACCCTACCTACAGGCACAACAGCACTGGGGATCTGTGCTTTCCCAGAGACGGAACATCTCGTGGTGCTACGCCTCGGCAAGCCTCTTTTTTTTGGAAAAGGCGAACGGTCGGATCCTTCTCCCACGAGGAAGGGCCCAGCCCTGAAAGCTCTTGCTGCTCTTCACCGCCCCTTGGCACCCTACCTACAGGCACAACAGCACTGGGGATCTGTGCTTTCCCAGAGACGGAACATCTCACGGGGCTCAGTCTCGGCAAGCCTCTTTCTGAAAAGGCGAACGGTCGGATACTTGTCCCACGAGGAAGGGCCCAGCCCTGAAAGCTCTTGCTGCTCTTCACCGCCCCTTGGCACCCTACCTACAGGCACAACAGCACTGGGGATCTGTGCTTTCCCAGAGACGGAACATCTCACGGCGCTCAGTGTCGGCAAGCCTCTTTCTGAAAAGGCGAACGGTGCGATCCATCTCCCCCGAGGAAGGGCCCAGCCCTGAAAGCTCTTGCTACTCTTCACCGTCCCTTGGCACCCTACCTACAGGCACAACAGCACTGGGGATCTGTGCTTTCCCAGAGACGGAACATCTCACGGGGCTCAGTCTCGGCAAGCCTCTTTCTGAAAAGGCGAACGGTCGGATCCTTCTCCCACGAGGAAGGGCCCAGCCCTGAAAGCTCTTGCTGCTCTTCACCGTCCCTTGGCACCCTACCTACAGGCACAACAGCACTGGGGATCTATGCTTTCGCAGAGACGGAACATCTCGTGGTGCTACGCCTCGGCAGAGCCTCTTTTTTTTGGAAAAGGCGAACGGTCGGATCCTTCTCCCACGAGGAAGGGCCCAGCCCTGAAAGCTCTTGCTGCTCTTCACCGCCCCTTGGCACCCTACCTACAGGCACAACAGCACTGGGGATCTGTGCTTTCCCAGAGACGGAATATCTCACGGCGCTCAGTCTCGGCAAGCCTCTTTCTGAAAAGGCGAACGGTGCGATCCATCTCCCCCGAGGAAGGGCCCAGCCCTGAAAGCTCTTGCTGCTCTTCACCGCCCCTTGGCACCCTACCTACAGGCACAACAGCACTGGGGATCTGTGCTTTCCCAGAGACGGAACATCTCACGGGGCTCAGTCTCGGCAAGCCTCTTTCTGAAAAGGCGAACGGTCGGATACTTGTCCCACGAGGAAGGGCCCAGCCCTGAAAGCTCTTGCTGCTCTTCACCGCCCCTTGGCACCCTACCTACAGGCACAACAGCACTGGGGATCTGTGCTTTCCCAGAGACGGAACATCTCACGGCGCTCAGTCTCGGCAAGCCTCTTTCTGAAAAGGCGAACGGTGCGATCCATCTCCCCCGAGGAAGGGCCCAGCCCTGAAAGCTCTTGCTGCTCTTCACCGTCCCTTGGCACCCTACCTACAGGCACAACAGCACTGGGGATCTGTGCTTTCCCAGAGACGGAACATCTCGTGGTGCTACGCCTCGGCAGAGCCTCTTTTTTTTGGAAAAGGCGAACGGTCGGATACTTGTCCCACGAGGAAGGGCCCAGCCCTGAAAGCTCTTGCTGCTGTTCACCGCCCCTTGGCACCCTACCTACAGGCACAACAGCACTGGGGATCTGTGCTTTCCCAGAGACGGAACATCTCACGGCGCTCAGTCTCGGCAAGCCTCTTTCTGAAAAGGCTAACGGTGCGATCCATCTCCCCCGAGGAAGGGCCCAGCCCTGAAAGCTCTTGCTACTCTTCACCGTCCCTTGGCACCCTACCTACAGGCACAACAGCACTGGGGATCTGTGCTTTCCCAGAGACGGAATATCTCACGGCGCTCAGTCTCGGCAAGCCTCTTTCTGAAAAGGCGAACGGTGCGATCCATCTCCCCCGAGGAAGGGCCCAGCCCTGAAAGCTCTTGCTGCTCTTCACCGTCCCTTGTGGCCCTAACTACAGGCACAACAGCACTGGGGATCTGTGCTTTCCCAGAGACGGAACATCTCACGGGGCTCAGTCTCGGCAAGCCTCTTTCTGAAAAGGCGAACGGTCGGATCCTTCTCCCACGAGGAAGGGCCCAGCCCTGAAAGCTCTTGCTGCTCTTCACCGTCCCTTGGCACCCTACCTACAGGCACAACAGCACTGGGGATCTGTGCTTTCCCAGAGACGGAACATCTCACGGGGCTCAGTCTCGGCAAGCCTCTTTCTGAAAAGGCGAACGGTCGGATCCTTCTCCCACGAGGAAGGGCCCAGCCCTGAAAGCTCTTGCTGCTCTTCACCGTCCCTTGGCACCCTACCTACAGGCACAACAGCACTGGGGATCTGTGCTTTCCCAGAGACGGAATATCTCACGGCGCTCAGTCTCGGCAAGCCTCTTTCTGAAAAGACGAACGGTGCGATCCATCTCCCCCGAGGAAGGGCCCAGCCCCGAAAGCTCTTGCTGCTCTTCACCGTCCCTTGGCACCCTACCTACAGGCACAACAGCACTGGGGATCTGTGCTTTCCCAGAGACGGAACATCTCACGGGGCTCAGTCTCGGCAAGCCTCTTTCTGAAAAGGCGAACGGTCGGATCCTTCTCCCCCGAGGAAGGGCCCAGCCCTGAAAGCTCTTGCTGCTCTTCACCGTCCCTTGGCACCCTACCTACAGGCACAACAGCACTGGGGATCTGTGCTTTCCCAGAGACGGAACATCTCATGGGGCTCAGTCTCGGCAAGCCTCTTTCTGAAAAGGCGAACGGTCGGATCCTTCTCCCACGAGGAAGGGCCCAGCCCTGAAAGCTCTTGCTGCTCTTCACCGTCCCTTGGCACCCTACCTACAGGCACAACAGCACTGGGGATCTATGCTTTCGCAGAGACGGAACATCTCGTGGTGCTACGCCTCGGCAGAGCCTCTTTTTTTTGGAAAAGGCGAACGGTCGGATCCTTCTCCCACGAGGAAGGGCCCAGCCCTGAAAGCTCTTGCTGCTCTTCACCGTCCCTTGGCACCCTACCTACAGGCACAACAGCACTGGGGATCTGTGCTTTCCCAGAGACGGAATATCTCACGGCGCTCAGTCTCGGCAAGCCTCTTTCTGAAAAGGCGAACGGTCGGATCCTTGTCCCACGAGGAAGGGCCCAGCCCTGAAAGCTCTTGCTGCTCTTCACCGTCCCTTGTGGCCCTACCTACAGGCACAACAGCACTGGGGATCTGTGCTTTCCCAGAGACGGAACATCTCACGGGGCTCAGTCTCGGCAAGACTCTTTCTGAAAAGGCGAACGGTCGGATCCTTCTCCCACGAGGAAGGGCCCAGCCCTGAAAGCTCTTGCTGCTCTTCACCGTCCCTTGGCACCCTACCTACAGGCACATCAGCACTGGGGATCTGTGCTTTCCCAGAGACGGAATATCTCACGGCGCTCAGTCTCGGCAAGCCTCTTTCTGAAAAGACGAACGGTGCGATCCATCTCCCCCGAGGAAGGGCCCAGCCCTGAAAGCTCTTGCTGCTCTTCACCGCCCCTTGGCACCCTACCTACAGGCACAACAGCACTGGGGATCTGTGCTTTCCCAGAGACGGAACATCTCACGGGGCTCAGTCTCGGCAAGCCTCTTTCTGAAAAGGCGAACGGTCGGATACTTGTCCCACGAGGAAGGGCCCAGCCCTGAAAGCTCTTGCTGCTGTTCACCGCCCCTTGGCACCCTACCTACAGGCACAACAGCACTGGGGATCTGTGCTTTCCCAGAGACGGAATATCTCACGGCGCTCAGTCTCGGCAAGCCTCTTTCTGAAAAGGCGAACGGTGCGATCCATCTCCCCCGAGGAAGGGCCCAGCCCTGAAAGCTCTTGCTGCTCTTCACCGTCCCTTGGCACCCTACCTACAGGCACAACAGCACTGGGGATCTGTGCTTTCCCAGAGACGGAATATCTCACGGCGCTCAGTCTCGGCAAGCCTCTTTCTGAAAAGGCGAACGGTCGGATCCTTCTCCCACGAGGAAGGGCCCAGCCCTGAAAGCTCTTGCTGCTCTTCACCGCCCCTTGGCACCCTACCTACAGGCACAACAGCACTGGGGATCTGTGCTTTCCCAGAGACGGAACATCTCACGGGGCTAGTCTCGGCAAGCCTCTTTCTGAAAAGGCGAACGGTGCGATCCATCTCCCCCGAGGAAGGGCAAAGCCCTGAAAGCACTTGCTGCTCTTCACCGTCCCTTGGCGCCCTACCTACAGGCACAACAGCACTGGGGATCTGTGCTTTCCCAGAGACGGAACATCTCACGGGGCTCAGTCTCGGCAAGCCTCTTTCTGAAAAGGCGAACGGTCGGATAATTGTCCCACGAGGAAGGGCCCAGCCCTGAAAGCTCTTGCTGCTCTTCACCGCCCCTTGGCGCCCTACCTACAGGCACAACAGCACTGGGGATCTGTGCTTTCCCAGAGACGGAACATCTCACGGGGCTCAGTCTCGGCAAGCCTCTTTCTGAAAAGGCGAACGGTCGGATACTTGTCCCACGAGGAAGGGCCCAGCCCAAGAGGAAGGGCCCAGCCCTGAAAGCTCTTGCTGCTCTTCACCGCCCCTTGGCACCCTACCTACAGGCACAACAGCACTGGGGATCTGTGCTTTCCCAGAGACGGAACATCTCACGGGGCTCAGTCTCGGCAAGCCTCTTTCTGAAAAGGCGAACGGTCGGATACTTGTCCCACGAGGAAGGGCCCAGCCCTGAAAGCTCTTGCTGCTCTTCACCGTCCCTTGGCACCCTACCTACAGGCACAACAGCACTGGGGATCTGTGCTTTCCCAGAGACGGAATATCTCACGGCGCTCAGTCTCGGCAAGCCTCTTTCTGAAAAGGCGAACGGTGCGATCCATCTCCCCCGAGGAAGGGCCCAGCCCTGAAAGCTCTTGCTGCTCTTCACCGTCCCTTGGCGCCCTACCTACAGGCACAACAGCACTGGGGATCTGTGCTTTCCCAGAGACAGAACATCTCACGGGGCTCAGTCTCGGCAAGCCTCTTTCTGAAAAGGCGAACGGTCGGATCCTTCTCCCACGAGGAAGGGCCCAGCCCTGAAAGCTCTTGCTGCTCTTCACCGCCCCTTGGCACCCTACCTACAGGCACAACAGCACTGGGGATCTGTGCTTTCCCAGAGACGGAACATCTCACGGGGCTCAGTCTCGGCAAGCCTCTTTCTGAAAAGGCGAACGGTCGGATCCTTCTCCCACGAGGAAGGGCCCAGCCCTGAAAGCTCTTGCTGCTCTTCACCGTCCCTTGGCACCCTACCTACAGGCACAACAGCACTGGGGATCTGTGCTTTCCCAGAGACGGAACATCTCACGGGGCTCAGTCTCGGCAAGCCTCTTTCTGAAAAGGCGAACGGTCGGATCCTTTTCCCACGAGGAAGGGCCCAGCCCTGAAAGCTCTTGCTGCTCTTCACCGTCCCTTGGCACCCTACCTACAGGCACAACAGCACTGGGGATCTGTGCTTTCCCAGAGACGGAACATCTCACGGGGCTCAGTCTCGGCAAGCCTCTTTCTGAAAAGGCGAACGGTCGGATCCTTCTCCCACGAGGAAGGGCCCAGCCCTGAAAGCTCTTGCTGCTCTTCACCGTCCCTTGGCACCCTACCTACAGGCACAACAGCACTGGGGATCTGTGCTTTCCCAGAGACCGAACATCTCACGGGGCTCAGTCTCGGCAAGCCTCTTTCTGAAAAGGCGAACGGTCGGATCCTTCTCCCCCGAGGAAGGGCCCAGCCCTGAAAGCTCTTGCTGCTCTTCACCGTCCCTTGGCACCCTACCTACAGGCACAACAGCACTGGGGATCTGTGCTTTCCCAGAGACGGAACATCTCACGGGGCTCAGTCTCGGCAAGCCTCTTTCTGAAAAGGCGAACGGTTGGATCCTTCTCCCACGAGGAAGGGCCCAGCCCTGAAAGCTCTTGCTGCTCTTCACCGTCCCTTGTGGCCCTACCTACAGGCACAACAGCACTGGGGATCTGTGCTTTCCCAGAGACGGAACATCTCACGGGGCTCAGTCTCGGCAAGCCTCTTTCTGAAAAGGCGAACGGTCGGATCCTTCTCCCCCGAGGAAGGGCCCAGCCCTGAAAGCTCTTGCTGCTCTTCACCGTCCCTTGGCACCCTACCTACAGGCACATCAGCACTGGGGATCTGTGCTTTCCCAGAGACGGAATATCTCACGGCGCTCAGTCTCGGCAAGCCTCTTTCTGAAAAGACGAACGGTGCGATCCATCTCCCCCGAGGAAGGGCCCAGCCCTGAAAGCTCTTGCTGCTCTTCACCGCCCCTTGGCACCCTACCTACAGGCACAACAGCACTGGGGATCTGTGCTTTCCCAGAGACGGAACATCTCACGGGGCTCAGTCTCGGCAAGCCTCTTTCTGAAAAGGCGAACGGTCGGATAATTGTCCCACGAGGAAGGGCCCAGCCCTGAAAGCTCTTGCTGCTCTTCACCGCCCCTTGGCACCCTACCTACAGGCACAACAGCACTGGGGATCTGTGCTTTCCCAGAGACGGAATATCTCACGGCGCTCAGTCTCGGCAAGCCTCTTTCTGAAAAGGCGACCGGTGCGATCCATCTTCCCGAGGAAGGGCCCAGCCCTGAAAGCTCTTGCTGCTCTTCACCGTCCCTTGGCACCCTACCTACAGGCACAACAGCACTGGGGATCTGTGCTTTCCCAGAGACGGAATATCTCACGGGGCTCAGTCTCGGCAAGCCTCTTTCTGAAAAGGCGAACGGTCGGATCCTTCTCCCACGAAGAAGGGCCCAGCCCTGAAAGCTCTTGCTGCTCTTCACCGTCCCTTGTGGCCCTACCTACAGGCACAACAGCACTGGGGATCTGTGCTTTCCCAGAGACGGAACATCTCACGGGGCTCAGTCTCGGCAAGCCTCTTTCTGAAAAGGCGAACGGTTGGATCCTTCTCCCACGAGGAAGGGCCCAGCCCTGAAAGCTCTTGCTGCTCTTCACCGTCCCTTGTGGCCCTACCTACAGGCACAACAGCACTGGGGATCTGTGCTTTCCCAGAGACGGAACATCTCACGGGGCTCAGTCTCGGCAAGCCTCTTTCTGAAAAGGCGAACGGTCGGATCCTTCTCCCCCGAGGAAGGGCCCAGCCCTGAAAGCTCTTGCTGCTCTTCACCGTCCCTTGGCACCCTACCTACAGGCACATCAGCACTGGGGATCTGTGCTTTCCCAGAGACGGAATATCTCACGGCGCTCAGTCTCGGCAAGCCTCTTTCTGAAAAGACGAACGGTGCGATCCATCTCCCCCGGGGAAGGGCCCAGCCCTGAAAGCTCTTGCTGCTCTTCACCGCCCCTTGGCACCCTACCTACAGGCACAACAGCACTGGGGATCTGTGCTTTCCCAGAGACGGAACATCTCACGGGGCTCAGTCTCGGCAAGCCTCTTTCTGAAAAGGCGAACGGTCGGATAATTGTCCCACGAGGAAGGGCCCAGCCCTGAAAGCTCTTGCTGCTCTTCACCGCCCCTTGGCACCCTACCTACAGGCACAACAGCACTGGGGATCTGTGCTTTCCCAGAGACGGAATATCTCACGGCGCTCAGTCTCGGCAAGCCTCTTTCTGAAAAGGCGACCGGTGCGATCCATCTTCCCGAGGAAGGGCCCAGCCCTGAAAGCTCTTGCTGCTCTTCACCGTCCCTTGGCACCCTACCTACAGGCACAACAGCACTGGGGATCTGTGCTTTCCCAGAGACGGAACATCTCACGGGGCTCAGTCTCGGCAAGCCTCTTTCTGAAAAGGCGAACGGTCGGATCCTTTTCCCACGAGGAAGGGCCCAGCCCTGAAAGCTCTTGCTGCTCTTCACCGCCCCTTGGCACCCTACCTACAGGCACAACAGCACTGGGGATCTGTGCTTTCCCAGAGACGGAACATCTCACGGGGCTCAGTCTCGGCAAGCCTCTTTCTGAAAAGGCGAACGGTCGGATCCTGCTCCCACGAGGAAGGGCCCAGCCCTGAAAGCTCTTGCTGCTCTTCACCGCCCCTTGGCACCCTACCTACAGGCACAACAGCACTGGGGATCTGTGCTTTCCCAGAGACGGAATATCTCACGGCGCTCAGTCTCGGCAAGCCTCTTTCTGAAAAGACGAACGGTGCGATCCATCTCCCCCGAGGAAGGGCCCAGCCCTGAAAGCTCTTGCTGCTCTTCACCGCCCCTTGGCACCCTACCTACAGGCACAACAGCACTGGGGATCTGTGCTTTCCCAGAGACGGAACATCTCACGGGGCTCAGTCTCGGCAAGCCTCTTTCTGAAAAGGCGAACGGTCGGATAATTGTCCCACGAGGAAGGGCCCAGCCCTGAAAGCTCTTGCTGCTCTTCACCGCCCCTTGGCGCCCTACCTACAGGCACAACAGCACTGGGGATCTGTGCTTTCCCAGAGACGGAACATCTCACGGGGCTCAGTCTCGGCAAGCCTCTTTCTGAAAAGGCGAACGGTCGGATACTTGTCCCAGGAGGTAGGGCCCAGCCCAAGAGGAAGGGCCCAGCCCTGAAAGCTCTTGCTGCTCTTCACCGCCCCTTGGCACCCTACCTACAGGCACAACAGCACTGGGGATCTGTGCTTTCCCAGAGACGGAACATCTCACGGGGCTCAGTCTCGGCAAGCCTCTTTCTGAAAAGGCGAACGGTCGGATACTTGTCCCACGAGGAAGGGCCCAGCCCTGAAAGCTCTTGCTGCTCTTCACCGTCCCTTGGCACCCTACCTACAGGCACAACAGCACTGGGGATCTGTGCTTTCCCAGAGACGGAATATCTCACGGCGCTCAGTCTCGGCAAGCCTCTTTCTGAAAAGGCGAACGGTGCGATCCATCTCCCCCGAGGAAGGGCCCAGCCCTGAAAGCTCTTGCTGCTCTTCACCGTCCCTTGGCGCCCTACCTACAGGCACAACAGCACTGGGGATCTGTGCTTTCCCAGAGACGGAACATCTCACGGGGCTCAGTCTCGGCAAGCCTCTTTCTGAAAAGGCGAACGGTCGGATCCTTCTCCCACGAGGAAGGGCCCAGCCCTGAAAGCTCTTGCTGCTCTTCACCGCCCCTTGGCACCCTACCTACAGGCACAACAGCACTGGGGATCTGTGCTTTCCCAGAGACGGAACATCTCACGGGGCTCAGTCTCGGCAAGCCTCTTTCTGAAAAGGCGAATGGTCGGATCCTTCTCCCACGAGGAAGGGCCCAGCCCTGAAAGCTCTTGCTGCTCTTCACCGTCCCTTGGCACCCTACCTACAGGCACAACAGCACTGGGGATCTGTGCTTTCCCAGAGACGGAACATCTCACGGGGCTCAGTCTCGGCAAGCCTCTTTCTGAAAAGGCGAACGGTCGGATACTTGTCCCACGAGGAAGGGCCCAGCCCTGAAAGCTCTTGCTGCTCTTCACCACCCCTTGGCGCCCTATCTACAGGCACAACAGCACTGGGGATCTGTGCTTTCCCAGAGACGGAACATCTCACGGGGCTCAGTCTCGGCAAGCCTCTTTCTGAAAAGGCGAACGGTCGGATACTTGTCCCACGAGGAAGGGCCCAGCCCAAGAGGAAGGGCCCAGCCCTGAAAGCTCTTGCTGCTCTTCACCGCCCCTTGGCACCCTACCTACAGGCACAACAGCACTGGGGATCTGTGCTTTCCCAGAGACGAAACATCTCACGGGGCTCAGTCTCGGCAAGCCTCTTTCTGAAAAGGCGAACGGTCGGATACTTGTCCCACGAGGAAGGGCCCAGCCCTGAAAGCTCTTGCTGCTGTTCACCGTCCCTTGGCACCCTACCTACAGGCACAACAGCACTGGGGATCTGTGCTTTCCCAGAGACGGAACATCTCACGGGGCTCAGTCTCGGCAAGCCTCTTTCTGAAAAGGCGAACGGTTGGATCCTTCTCCCACGAGGAAGGGCCCAGCCCTGAAAGCTCTTGCTGCTCTTCACCGTCCCTTGTGGCCCTACCTACAGGCACAACAGCACTGGGGATCTGTGCTTTCCCAGAGACGGAACATCTCACGGGGCTCAGTCTCGGCAAGCCTCTTTCTGAAAAGGCGAACGGTCGGATCCTTCTCCCCCGAGGAAGGGCCCAGCCCTGAAAGCTCTTGCTGCTCTTCACCGTCCCTTGGCACCCTACCTACAGGCACATCAGCACTGGGGATCTGTGCTTTCCCAGAGACGGAATATCTCACGGCGCTCAGTCTCGGCAAGCCTCTTTCTGAAAAGACGAACGGTGCGATCCATCTCCCCCGAGGAAGGGCCCAGCCCTGAAAGCTCTTGCTGCTCTTCACCGCCCCTTGGCACCCTACCTACAGGCACAACAGCAGTGGGGATCTGTGCTTTCCCAGAGACGGAACATCTCACGGGGCTCAGTCTCGGCAAGCCTCTTTCTGAAAAGGCGAACGGTCGGATCCTTCTCCCACGAGGAAGGGCCCAGCCCTGAAAGCTCTTGCTGCTCTTCACCGCCCCTTGGCACCCTACCTACAGGCACAACAGCACTGGGGATCTGTGCTTTCCCAGAGACGGAATATCTCACGGCGCTCAGTCTCGGCAAGCCTCTTTCTGAAAAGGCGACCGGTGCGATCCATCTTCCCGAGGAAGGGCCCAGCCCTGAAAGCTCTTGCTGCTCTTCACCGTCCCTTGGCACCCTACCTACAGGCACAACAGCACTGGGGATCTGTGCTTTCCCAGAGACGGAACATCTCACGGGGCTCAGTCTCGGCAAGCCTCTTTCTGAAAAGGCGAACGGTCGGATCCTTTTCCCACGAGGAAGGGCCCAGCCCTGAAAGCTCTTGCTGCTCTTCACCGCCCCTTGGCACCCTACCTACAGGCACAACAGCACTGGGGATCTGTGCTTTCCCAGAGACGGAACATCTCACGGGGCTCAGTCTCGGCAAGCCTCTTTCTGAAAAGGCGAACGGTCGGATCCTGCTCCCACGAGGAAGGGCCCAGCCCTGAAAGCTCTTGCTGCTGTTCACCGCCCCTTGGCACCCTACCTACAGGCACAACAGCACTGGGGATCTGTGCTTTCCCAGAGACGGAATATCTCACGGCGCTCAGTCTCGGCAAGCCTCTTTCTGAAAAGACGAACGGTGCGATCCATCTCCCCCGAGGAAGGGCCCAGCCCTGAAAGCTCTTGCTGCTCTTCACCGCCCCTTGGCACCCTACCTACAGGCACAACAGCACTGGGGATCTGTGCTTTCCCAGAGACGGAACATCTCACGGGGCTCAGTCTCGGCAAGCCTCTTTCTGAAAAGGCGAACGGTCGGATAATTGTCCCACGAGGAAGGGCCCAGCCCTGAAAGCTCTTGCTGCTCTTCACCGCCCCTTGGCGCCCTACCTACAGGCACAACAGCACTGGGGATCTGTGCTTTCCCAGAGACGGAACATCTCACGGGGCTCAGTCTCGGCAAGCCTCTTTCTGAAAAGGCGAACGGTCGGATACTTGTCCCACGAGGAAGGGCCCAGCCCTGAAAGCTCTTGCTGCTCTTCACCGTCCCTTGGCACCCTACCTACAGGCACAACAGCACTGGGGATCTGTGCTTTCCCAGAGACGGAATATCTCACGGCGCTCAGTCTCGGCAAGCCTCTTTCTGAAAAGGCGAACGGTGCGATCCATCTCCCCCGAGGAAGGGCCCAGCCCTGAAAGCTCTTGCTGCTCTTCACCGTCCCTTGGCGCCCTACCTACAGGCACAACAGCACTGGGGATCTGTGCTTTCCCAGAGACGGAACATCTCACGGGGCTCAGTCTCGGCAAGCCTCTTTCTGAAAAGGCGAACGGTCGGATCCTTCTCCCACGAGGAAGGGCCCAGCCCTGAAAGCTCTTGCTGCTCTTCACCGCCCCTTGGCACCCTACCTACAGGCACAACAGCACTGGGGATCTGTGCTTTCCCAGAGACGGAACATCTCACGGGGCTCAGTCTCGGCAAGCCTCTTTCTGAAAAGGCGAACGGTCGGATCCTTCTCCCACGAGGAAGGGCCCAGCCCTGAAAGCTCTTGCTGCTCTTCACCGTCCCTTGGCACCCTACCTACAGGCACAACAGCACTGGGGATCTGTGCTTTCCCAGAGACGGAACATCTCACGGGGCTCAGTCTCGGCAAGCCTCTTTCTGAAAAGGCGAACGGTCGGATCCTGCTCCCACGAGGAAGGGCCCAGCCCTGAAAGCTCTTGCTGCTCTTCACCGTCCCTTGTGGCCCTACCTACAAGCACAACAGCACTGGGGATCTGTGCTTTCCCAGAGACGGAATATCTCACGGGGCTCAGTCTCGGCAAGCCTCTTTCTGAAAAGGCGAACGGTCGGATCCTTTTCCCACGAGGAAGGGCCCAGCCCTGAAAGCTCTTGCTGCTCTTCACCGTCCCTTGTGGCCCTACCTACAGGCACAACAGCACTGGGGATCTGTGCTTTCCCAGAGACGGAACATCTCACGGGGCTCAGTCTCGGCAAGCCTCTTTCTGAAAAGGCGAACGGTTGGATCCTTCTCCCACGAGGAAGGGCCCAGCCCTGAAAGCTCTTGCTGCTCTTCACCGCCCCTTGGCACCCTACCTACAGGCACAACAGCACTGGGGATCTGTGCTTTCCCAGAGACGGAACATCTCACGGGGCTCAGTCTCGGCAAGCCTCTTTCTGAAAAGGCGAACGGTCGGATCCTTCTCCCCCGAGGAAGGGCCCAGCCCTGAAAGCTCTTGCTGCTCTTCACCGTCCCTTGGCACCCTACCTACAGGCACATCAGCACTGGGGATCTGTGCTTTCCCAGAGACGGAATATCTCACGGCGCTCAGTCTCGGCAAGCCTCTTTCTGAAAAGACGAACGGTGCGATCCATCTCCCCCGAGGAAGGGCCCAGCCCTGAAAGCTCTTGCTGCTCTTCACCGCCCCTTGGCACCCTACCTACAGGCACAACAGCACTGGGGATCTGTGCTTTCCCAGAGACGGAACATCTCACGGGGCTCAGTCTCGGCAAGCCTCTTTCTGAAAAGGCGAACGGTCGGATAATTGTCCCACGAGGAAGGGCCCAGCCCTGAAAGCTCTTGCTGCTCTTCACCGCCCCTTGGCACCCTACCTACAGGCACAACAGCACTGGGGATCTGTGCTTTCCCAGAGACGGAATATCTCACGGCGCTCAGTCTCGGCAAGCCTCTTTCTGAAAAGGCGACCGGTGCGATCCATCTTCCCGAGGAAGGGCCCAGCCCTGAAAGCTCTTGCTGCTCTTCACCGTCCCTTGGCACCCTACCTACAGGCACAACAGCACTGGGGATCTGTGCTTTCCCAGAGACGGAATATCTCACGGGGCTCAGTCTCGGCAAGCCTCTTTCTGAAAAGGCGAACGGTCGGATCCTTTTCCCACGAGGAAGGGCCCAGCCCTGAAAGCTCTTGCTGCTCTTCACCGTCCCTTGGCACCCTACCTACAGGCACAACAGCACTGGGGATCTGTGCTTTCCCAGAGACGGAACATCTCACGGGGCTCAGTCTCGGCAAGCCTCTTTCTGAAAAGGCGAACGGTCGGATCCTGCTCCCACGAGGAAGGGCCCAGCCCTGAAAGCTCTTCCTGCTGTTCACCGCCCCTTGGCACCCTACCTACAGGCACAACAGCACTGGGGATCTGTGCTTTCCCAGAGACGGAATATCTCACGGCGCTCAGTCTCGGCAAGCCTCTTTCTGAAAAGACGAACGGTGCGATCCATCTCCCCCGAGGAAGGGCCCAGCCCTGAAAGCTCTTGCTGCTCTTCACCGTCCCTTGGCACCCTACCTACAGGCACAACAGCACTGGGGATCTGTGCTTTCCCAGAGACGGAACATCTCACGGGGCTCAGTCTCGGCAAGCCTCTTTCTGAAAAGGCGAACGGTCGGATAATTGTCCCACGAGGAAGGGCCCAGCCCTGAAAGCTCTTGCTGCTCTACACCGCCCCTTGGCGCCCTACCTACAGGCACAACAGCACTGGGGATCTGTGCTTTCCCAGAGACGGAACATCTCACGGGGCTCAGTCTCGGCAAGCCTCTTTCTGAAAAGGCGAACGGTCGGATACTTGTCCCAGGTGGAAGGGCCCAGCCCAAGAGGAAGGGCCCAGCCCTGAAAGCTCTTGCTGCTCTTCACCGCCCCTTGGCACCCTACCTACAGGCACAACAGCACTGGGGATCTGTGCTTTCCCAGAGACGGAACATCTCACGGGGCTCAGTCTTGGCAAGCCTCTTTCTGAAAAGGCGAACGGTCGGATACTTGTCCCACGAGGAAGGGCCCAGCCCTGAAAGCTCTTGCTGCTCTTCACCGTCCCTTGGCACCCTACCTACAGGCACAACAGCACTGGGGATCTGTGCTTTCCCAGAGACGGAATATCTCACGGCGCTCAGTCTCGGCAAGCCTCTTTCTGAAAAGGCGAACGGTTGGATCCTTCTCCCCCGAGGAAGGGCCCAGCCCTGAAAGCTCTTGCTGCTCTTCACCGTCCCTTGGCGCCCTACCTACAGGCACAACAGCACTGGGGATCTGTGCTTTCCCAGAGACGGAACATCTCACGGGGCTCAGTCTCGGCAAGCCTCTTTCTGAAAAGGCGAACGGTCGGATCCTTCTCCCACGAGGAAGGGCCCAGCCCTGAAAGCTCTTGCTGCTCTTCACCGTCCCTTGGCACCCTACCTACAGGCACAACAGCACTGGGGATCTGTGCTTTCCCAGAGACGGAACATCTCACGGGGCTCAGTCTCGGCAAGCCTCTTTCTGAAAAGGCGAACGGTCGGATCCTTCTCCCACGAGGAAGGGCCCAGCCCTGAAAGCTCTTGCTGCTCTTCACCGTCCCTTGGCACCCTACCTACAGGCACAACAGCACTGGGGATCTGTGCTTTCCCAGAGACGGAACATCTCACGGGGCTCAGTCTCGGCAAGCCTCTTTCTGAAAAGGCGAACGGTCGGATAATTGTCCCACGAGGAAGGGCCCAGCCCTGAAAGCTCTTGCTGCTCTTCACCGCCCCTTGGCGCCCTATCTACAGGCACAACAGCACTGGGGATCTGTGCTTTCCCAGAGACGGAACATCTCACGGGGCTCAGTCTCGGCAAGCCTCTTTCTGAAAAGGCGAACGGTCGGATACTTGTCCCACGAGGAAGGGCCCACCCCAAGAGGAAGGGCCCAGCCCTGAAAGCTCTTGCTGCTCTTCACCGCCCCTTGGCACCCTACCTACAGGCACAACAGCACTGGGGATCTGTGCTTTCCCAGAGACGGAACATCTCACGGGGCTCAGTCTCGGCAAGCCTCTTTCTGAAAAGGCGAACGGTCGGATACTTGTCCCATGAGGAAGGGCCCAGCCCTGAAAGCTCTTGCTGCTGTTCACCGTCCCTTGGCACCCTACCTACAGGCACAACAGCACTGGGGATCTGTGCTTTCCCAGAGACGGAATATCTCACGGCGCTCAGTCTCGGCAAGCCTCTTTCTGAAAAGGCGAACGGTGCGATCCATCTCCCCCGAGGAAGGGCCCAGCCCTGAAAGCTCTTGCTGCTCTTCACCGTCCCTTGGCGCCCTACCTACAGGCACAACAGCACTGGGGATTTGTGCTTTCCCAGAGACGGAACATCTCACGGGGCTCAGTCTCGGCAAGCCTCTTTCTGAAAAGGCGAACGGTCGGATCCTTCTCCCACGAGGAAGGGCCCAGCCCTGAAAGCTCTTGCTGCTCTTCACCGTCCCTTGGCACCCTACCTACAGGCACAACAGCACTGGGGATCTGTGCTTTCCCAGAGACGGAACATCTCACGGGGCTCAGTCTCGGCAAGCCTCTTTCTGAAAAGGCGAACGGTGCGATCCATCTCCCCCGAGGAAGGGCCCAGCCCTGAAAGCTCTTGCTGCTCTTCACCGTCCCTTGTGGCCCTACCTACAAGCACAACAGCACTGGGGATCTGTGCTTTCCCAGAGACGGAATATCTCACGGGGCTCAGTCTCGGCAAGCCTCTTTCTGAAAAGACGAACGGTGCGATCCATCTCCCCCGAGGAAGGGCCCAGCCCTGAAAGCTCTTGCTGCTCTTCACCGTCCCTTGGCACCCTACCTACAGGCACAACAGCACTGGGGATCTGTGCTTTCCCAGAGACGGAACATCTCACGGGGCTCAGTCTCGGCAAGCCTCTTTCTGAAAAGGCGAACGGTCGGATAATTGTCCCACGAGGAAGGGCCCAGCCCTGAAAGCTCTTGCTGCTCTTCACCGCCCCTTGGCGCCCTATCTACAGGCACAACAGCACTGGGGATCTGTGCTTTCCCAGAGACGGAACATCTCACGGGGCTCAGTCTCGGCAAGCCTCTTTCTGAAAAGGCGAACGGTCGGATCCTTCTCCCACGAGGAAGGGCCCAGCCCTGAAAGCTCTTGCTGCTCTTCACCGTCCCTTGGCACCCTACCTACAGGCACAACAGCACTGGGGATCTGTGCTTTCCCAGAGACGGAACATCTCACGGGGCTCAGTCTCGGCAAGCCTCTTTCTGAAAAGGCGAACGGTCGGATAATTGTCCCACGAGGAAGGGCCCAGCCCTGAAAGCTCTTGCTGCTCTTCACCGCCCCTTGGCGCCCTATCTACAGGCACAACAGCACTGGGGATCTGTGCTTTCCCAGAGACGGAACATCTCACGGGGCTCAGTCTCGGCAAGCCTCTTTCTGAAAAGGCGAACGGTCGGATACTTGTCCCACGAGGAAGGGCCCAGCCCAAGAGGAAGGGCCCAGCCCTGAAAGCTCTTGCTGCTCTTCACCGCCCCTTGGCACCCTACCTACAGGCACAACAGCACTGGGGATCTGTGCTTTCCCAGAGACGGAACATCTCACGGGGCTCAGTCTCGGCAAGCCTCTTTCTGAAAAGGCGAACGGTCGGATACTTGTCCCACGAGGAAGGGCCCAGCCCTGAAAGCTCTTGCTGCTGTTCACCGTCCCTTGGCACCCTACCTACAGGCACAACAGCACTGGGGATCTGTGCTTTCCCAGAGACGGAATATCTCACGGCGCTCAGTCTCGGCAAGCCTCTTTCTGAAAAGGCGAACGGTGCGATCCATCTCCCCCGAGGAAGGGCCCAGCCCTGAAAGCTCTTGCTGCTCTTCACCGTCCCTTGGCGCCCTACCTACAGGCACAACAGCACTGGGGATCTGTGCTTTCCCAGAGACGGAACATCTCACGGGGCTCAGTCTCGGCAAGCCTCTTTCTGAAAAGGCGAACGGTCGGATCCTTCTCCCACGAGGAAGGGCCCAGCCCTGAAAGCTCTTGCTGCTCTTCACCGCCCCTTGGCACCCTACCTACAGGCACAACAGCACTGGGGATCTGTGCTTTCCCAGAGACGGAACATCTCACGGGGCTCAGTCTCGGCAAGCCTCTTTCTGAAAAGGCGAACGGTCGGATCCTTCTCCCACGAGGAAGGGCCCAGCCCTGAAAGCTCTTGCTGCTCTTCACCGCCCCTTGGCACCCTACCTACAGGCACAACAGCACTGGGGATCTGTGCTTTCCCAGAGACGGAACATCTCACGGGGCTCAGTCTCGGCAAGCCTCTTTCTGAAAAGGCGAACGGTCGGATCCTTCTCCCACGAGGAAGGGCCCAGCCCTGAAAGCTCTTGCTGCTCTTCACCGTCCCTTGTGGCCCTACCTACAAGCACAACAGCACTGGGGATCTGTGCTTTCCCAGAGACGGAATATCTCACGGGGCTCAGTCTCGGCAAGCCTCTTTCTGAAAAGACGAACGGTGCGATCCATCTCCCCCGAGGAAGGGCCCAGCCCTGAAAGCTCTTGCTGCTCTTCACCGTCCCTTGGCACCCTACCTACAGGCACAACAGCACTGGGGATCTGTGCTTTCCCAGAGACGGAACATCTCACGGGGCTCAGTCTCGGCAAGCCTCTTTCTGAAAAGGCGAACGGTCGGATAATTGTCCCACGAGGAAGGGCCCAGCCCTGAAAGCTCTTGCTGCTCTTCACCGCCCCTTGGCGCCCTATCTACAGGCACAACAGCACTGGGGATCTGTGCTTTCCCAGAGACGGAACATCTCACGGGGCTCAGTCTCGGCAAGCCTCTTTCTGAAAAGGCGAACGGTCGGATTCTTGTCCCACGAGGAAGGGCCCAGCCCAAGAGCAAGGGCCCAGCCCTGAAAGCTCTTGCTGCTCTTCACCGCCCCTTGGCACCCTACCTACAGGCACAACAGCACTGGGGATCTGTGCTTTCCCAGAGACGGAACATCTCACGGGGCTCAGTCTCGGCAAGCCTCTTTCTGAAAAGGCGAACGGTCGGATACTTGTCCCACGAGGAAGGGCCCAGCCCTGAAAGCTCTTGCTGCTGTTCACCGTCCCTTGGCACCCTACCTACAGGCACAACAGCACTGGGGATCTGTGCTTTCCCAGAGACGGAATATCTCACGGCGCTCAGTCTCGGCAAGCCTCTTTCTGAAAAGGCGAACGGTGCGATCCATCTCCCCCGAGGAAGGGCCCAGCCCTGAAAGCTCTTGCTGCTCTTCACCGTCCCTTGGCGCCCTACCTACAGGCACAACAGCACTGGGGATCTGTGCTTTCCCAGAGACGGAACATCTCACGGGGCTCAGTCTCGGCAAGCCTCTTTCTGAAAAGGCGAACGGTCGGATCCTTCTCCCACGAGGAAGGGCCCAGCCCTGAAAGCTCTTGCTGCTCTTCACCGCCCCTTGGCACCCTACCTACAGGCACAACAGCACTGGGGATCTGTGCTTTCCCAGAGACGGAACATCTCACGGGGCTCAGTCTCGGCAAGCCTCTTTCTGAAAAGGCGAACGGTCGGATCCTTCTCCCACGAGGAAGGGCCCAGCCCTGAAAGCTCTTGCTGCTCTTCACCGCCCCTTGGCACCCTACCTACAGGCACAACAGCACTGGGGATCTGTGCTTTCCCAGAGACGGAACATCTCACGGGGCTCAGTCTCGGCAAGCCTCTTTCTGAAAAGGCGAACGGTCGGATCCTGCTCCCACGAGGAAGGGCCCAGCCCTGAAAGCTCTTGCTGCTCTTCACCGTCCCTTGTGGCCCTACCTACAAGCACAACAGCACTGGGGATCTGTGCTTTCCCAGAGACGGAATATCTCACGGGGCTCAGTCTCGGCAAGCCTCTTTCTGAAAAGACGAACGGTGCGATCCATCTCCCCCGAGGAAGGGCCCAGCCCTGAAAGCTCTTGCTGCTCTTCACCGTCCCTTGGCACCCTACCTACAGGCACAACAGCACTGGGGATCTGTGCTTTCCCAGAGACGGAACATCTCACGGGGCTCAGTCTCGGCAAGCCTCTTTCTGAAAAGGCGAACGGTCGGATAATTGTCCCACGAGGAAGGGCCCAGCCCTGAAAGCTCTTGCTGCTCTTCACCGCCCCTTGGCACCCTACCTACAGGCACAACAGCACTGCGGATCTGTGCTTTCCCAGAGACGGAACATCTCACGGGGCTCAGTCTCGGCAAGCCTCTTTCTGAAAAGGCGAACGGTCGGATACTTGTCCCACGAGGAAGGGCCCAGCCCAAGAGGAAGGGCCCAGCCCTGAAAGCTCTTGCTGCTGTTCACCGTCCCTTGGCACCCTACCTACAGGCACAACAGCACTGGGGATCTGTGCTTTCCCAGAGACGGAATATCTCACGGCGCTCAGTCTCGGCAAGCCTCTTTCTGAAAAGGCGAACGGTGCGATCCATCTCCCCCGAGGAAGGGCCCAGCCCTGAAAGCTCTTGCTGCTCTTCACCGTCCCTTGGCGCCCTACCTACAGGCACAACAGCACTGGGGATCTGTGCTTTCCCAGAGACGGAACATCTCACGGGGCTCAGTCTCGGCAAGCCTCTTTCTGAAAAGGCGAACGGTCGGATCCTTCTCCCACGAGGAAGGGCCCAGCCCTGAAAGCTCTTGCTGCTCTTCACCGCCCCTTGGCACCCTACCTACAGGCACAACAGCACTGGGGATCTGTGCTTTCCCAGAGACGGAACATCTCACGGGGCTCAGTCTCGGCAAGCCTCTTTCTGAAAAGGCGAACGGTCGGATCCTTCTCCCACGAGGAAGGGCCCAGCCCTGAAAGCTCTTGCTGCTCTTCACCGCCCCTTGGCACCCTACCTACAGGCACAACAGCACTGGGGATCTGTGCTTTCCCAGAGACGGAACATCTCACGGGGCTCAGTCTCGGCAAGCCTCTTTCTGAAAAGGCGAACGGTCGGATCCTGCTCCCACGAGGAAGGGCCCAGCCCTGAAAGCTCTTGCTGCTCTTCACCGTCCCTTGTGGCCCTACCTACAAGCACAACAGCACTGGGGATCTGTGCTTTCCCAGAGACGGAATATCTCACGGGGCTCAGTCTCGGCAAGCCTCTTTCTGAAAAGACGAACGGTGCGATCCATCTCCCCCGAGGAAGGGCCCAGCCCTGAAAGCTCTTGCTGCTCTTCACCGTCCCTTGGCACCCTACCTACAGGCACAACAGCACTGGGGATCTGTGCTTTCCCAGAGACGGAACATCTCACGGGGCTCAGTCTCGGCAAGCCTCTTTCTGAAAAGGCGAACGGTCGGATAATTGTCCCACGAGGAAGGGCCCAGCCCTGAAAGCTCTTGCTGCTCTTCACCGCCCCTTGGCACCCTACCTACAGGCACAACAGCACTGCGGATCTGTGCTTTCCCAGAGACGGAACATCTCACGGGGCTCAGTCTCGGCAAGCCTCTTTCTGAAAAGGCGAACGGTCGGATACTTGTCCCACGAGGAAGGGCCCAGCCCAAGAGGAAGGGCCCAGCCCTGAAAGCTCTTGCTGCTGTTCACCGTCCCTTGGCACCCTACCTACAGGCACAACAGCACTGGGGATCTGTGCTTTCCCAGAGACGGAATATCTCACGGCGCTCAGTCTCGGCAAGCCTCTTTCTGAAAAGGCGAACGGTGCGATCCATCTCCCCCGAGGAAGGGCCCAGCCCTGAAAGCTCTTGCTGCTCTTCACCGTCCCTTGGCGCCCTACCTACAGGCACAACAGCACTGGGGATCTGTGCTTTCCCAGAGACGGAACATCTCACGGGGCTCAGTCTCGGCAAGCCTCTTTCTGAAAAGGCGAACGGTCGGATCCTTCTCCCACGAGGAAGGGCCCAGCCCTGAAAGCTCTTGCTGCTCTTCACCGCCCCTTGGCACCCTACCTACAGGCACAACAGCACTGGGGATCTGTGCTTTCCCAGAGACGGAACATCTCACGGGGCTCAGTCTCGGCAAGCCTCTTTCTGAAAAGGCGAACGGTCGGATCCTTCTCCCACGAGGAAGGGCCCAGCCCTGAAAGCTCTTGCTGCTCTTCACCGTCCCTTGGCACCCTACCTACAGGCACAACAGCACTGGGGATCTGTGCTTTCCCAGAGACGGAACATCTCACGGGGCTCAGTCTCGGCAAGCCTCTTTCTGAAAAGGCGAACGGTCGGATCCTGCTCCCACGAGGAAGGGCCCAGCCCTGAAAGCTCTTGCTGCTCTTCACCGTCCCTTGTGGCCCTACCTACAAGCACAACAGCACTGGGGATCTGTGCTTTCCCAGAGACGGAATATCTCACGGGGCTCAGTCTCGGCAAGCCTCTTTCTGAAAAGACGAACGGTGCGATCCATCTCCCCCGAGGAAGGGCCCAGCCCTGAAAGCTCTTGCTGCTCTTCACCGTCCCTTGGCACCCTACCTACAGGCACAACAGCACTGGGGATCTGTGCTTTCCCAGAGACGGAACATCTCACGGGGCTCAGTCTCGGCAAGCCTCTTTCTGAAAAGGCGAACGGTCGGATAATTGTCCCACGAGGAAGGGCCCAGCCCTGAAAGCTCTTGCTGCTCTTCACCGCCCCTTGGCACCCTACCTACAGGCACAACAGCACTGGGGATCTGTGCTTTCCCAGAGACGGAACATCTCACGGGGCTCAGTCTCGGCAAGCCTCTTTCTGAAAAGGCGAACGGTCGGATACTTGTCCCAGGAGGAAGGGCCCAGCCCAAGAGGAAGGGCCCAGCCCTGAAAGCTCTTGCTGCTCTTCACCGCCCCTTGGCACCCTACCTACAGGCACAACAGCACTGGGGATCTGTGCTTTCCCAGAGACGGAACATCTCACGGCGCTCAGTCTCGGCAAGCCTCTTTCTGAAAAGGCGAACGGTCGGATACTTGTCCCACGAGGAAGGGCCCAGCCCTGAAAGCTCTTGCTGCTGTTCACCGTCCCTTGGCACCCTACCTACAGGCACAACAGCACTGGGGATCTGTGCTTTCCCAGAGACGGAATATCTCACGGCGCTCAGTCTCGGCAAGCCTCTTTCTGAAAAGGCGAACGGTGCGATCCATCTCCCCCGAGGAAGGGCCCAGCCCTGAAAGCTCTTGCTGCTCTTCACCGTCCCTTGGCGCCCTACCTACAGGCACAACAGCACTGGGGATCTGTGCTTTCCCAGAGACGGAACATCTCACGGGGCTCAGTCTCGGCAAGCCTCTTTCTGAAAAGGCGAACGGTCGGATCCTTCTCCCACGAGGAAGGGCCCAGCCCTGAAAGCTCTTGCTGCTCTTCACCGCCCCTTGGCACCCTACCTACAGGCACAACAGCACTGGGGATCTGTGCTTTCCCAGAGACGGAACATCTCACGGGGCTCAGTCTCGGCAAGCCTCTTTCTGAAAAGGCGAACGGTCGGATCCTTCTCCCACGAGGAAGGGCCCAGCCCTGAAAGCTCTTGCTGCTCTTCACCGTCCCTTGGCACCCTACCTACAGGCACAACAGCAGTGGGGATCTGTGCTTTCCCAGAGACGGAACATCTCACGGGGCTCAGTCTCGGCAAGCCTCTTTCTGAAAAGGCGAACGGTCGGATCCTTCTCCCACGAGGAAGGGCCCAGCCCTGAAAGCTCTTGCTGCTCTTCACCGTCCCTTGGCACCCTACCTACAGGCACAACAGCAGTGGGGATCTGTGCTTTCCCAGAGACGGAACATCTCACGGGGCTCAGTCTCGGCAAGCCTCTTTCTGAAAAGGCGAACGGTCGGATCCTTCTCCCACGAGGAAGGGCCCAGCCCTGAAAGCTCTTGCTGCTCTTCACCGTCCCTTGTGGCCCTACCTACAGGCACAACAGCACTGGGGATCTGTGCTTTCCCAGAGACGGAACATCTCACGGGGCTCAGTCTCGGCAAGCCTCTTTCTGAAAAGGCGAACGGTCGGATCCTTCTCCCACGAGGAAGGGCCCAGCCCTGAAAGCTCTTGCTGCTCTTCACCGCCCCTTGGCACCCTACCTACAGGCACAACAGCACTGGGGATCTGTGCTTTCCCAGAGACGGAACATCTCACGGGGCTCAGTCTCGGCAAGCCTCTTTCTGAAAAGGCGAACGGTCGGATCCTTCTCCCACGAGGAAGGGCCCAGCCCTGAAAGCTCTTGCTGCTGTTCACCGTCCCTTGGCACCCTACCTACAGGCACAACAGCACTGGGGATCTGTGCTTTCCCAGAGACGGAACATCTCACGGGGCTCAGTCTCGGCAAGCCTCTTTCTGAAAAGGCGAACGGTCGGATCCTTCTCCCACGAGGAAGGGCCCAGCCCTGAAAGCTCTTGCTGCTCTTCACCGCCCCTTGGCGCCCTATCTACAGGCACAACAGCACTGGGGATCTGTGCTTTCCCAGAGACGGAACATCTCACGGGGCTCAGTCTCGGCAAGCCTCTTTCTGAAAAGGCGAACGGTCGGATACTTGTCCCACGAGGAAGGGCCCAGCCCAAGAGGAAGGGCCCAGCCCTGAAAGCTCTTGCTGCTCTTCACCGCCCCTTGGCACCCTACCTACAGGCACAACAGCACTGGGGATCTGTGCTTTCCCAGAGACGGAACATCTCACGGGGCTCAGTCTCGGCAAGCCTCTTTCTGAAAAGGCGAACGGTCGGATACTTGTCCCACGAGGAAGGGCCCAGCCCTGAAAGCTCTTGCTGCTGTTCACCGTCCCTTGGCACCCTACCTACAGGCACAACAGCACTGGGGATCTGTGCTTTCCCAGAGACGGAATATCTCACGGCGCTCAGTCTCGGCAAGCCTCTTTCTGAAAAGGCGAACGGTGCGATCCATCTCCCCCGAGGAAGGGCCCAGCCCTGAAAGCTCTTGCTGCTCTTCACCGTCCCTTGGCGCCCTACCTACAGGCACAACAGCACTGGGGATCTGTGCTTTCCCAGAGACGGAACATCTCACGGGGCTCAGTCTCGGCAAGCCTCTTTCTGAAAAGGCGAACGGTCGGATCCTTCTCCCACGAGGAAGGGCCCAGCCCTGAAAGCTCTTGCTGCTCTTCACCGCCCCTTGGCACCCTACCTACAGGCACAACAGCACTGGGGATCTGTGCTTTCCCAGAGACGGAACATCTCACGGGGCTCAGTCTCGGCAAGCCTCTTTCTGAAAAGGCGAACGGTCGGATCCTTCTCCCACGAGGAAGGGCCCAGCCCTGAAAGCTCTTGCTGCTCTTCACCGTCCCTTGGCACCCTACCTACAGGCACAACAGCACTGGGGATCTGTGCTTTCCCAGAGACGGAACATCTCACGGGGCTCAGTCTCGGCAAGCCTCTTTCTGAAAAGGCGAACGGTCGGATCCTGCTCCCACGAGGAAGGGCCCAGCCCTGAAAGCTCTTGCTGCTCTTCACCGTCCCTTGTGGCCCTACCTACAAGCACAACAGCACTGGGGATCTGTGCTTTCCCAGAGACGGAATATCTCACGGGGCTCAGTCTCGGCAAGCCTCTTTCTGAAAAGACGAACGGTGCGATCCATCTCCCCCGAGGAAGGGCCCAGCCCTGAAAGCTCTTGCTGCTCTTCACCGTCCCTTGGCACCCTACCTACAGGCACAACAGCACTGGGGATCTGTGCTTTCCCAGAGACGGAACATCTCACGGGGCTCAGTCTCGGCAAGCCTCTTTCTGAAAAGGCGAACGGTCGGATAATTGTCCCACGAGGAAGGGCCCAGCCCTGAAAGCTCTTGCTGCTCTTCACCGCCCCTTGGCACCCTACCTACAGGCACAACAGCACTGGGGATCTGTGCTTTCCCAGAGACGGAACATCTCACGGGGCTCAGTCTCGGCAAGCCTCTTTCTGAAAAGGCGAACGGTCGGATACTTGTCCCAGGAGGAAGGGCCCAGCCCAAGAGGAAGGGCCCAGCCCTGAAAGCTCTTGCTGCTCTTCACCGCCCCTTGGCACCCTACCTACAGGCACAACAGCACTGGGGATCTGTGCTTTCCCAGAGACGGAACATCTCACGGGGCTCAGTCTCGGCAAGCCTCTTTCTGAAAAGGCGAACGGTCGGATAATTGTCACACGAGGAAGGGCCCAGCCCTGAAAGCTCTTGCTGCTGTTCACCGTCCCTTGGCACCCTACCTACAGGCACAACAGCACTGGGGATCTGTGCTTTCCCAGAGACGGAATATCTCACGGCGCTCAGTCTCGGCAAGCCTCTTTCTGAAAAGGCGAACGGTGCGATCCATCTCCCCCGAGGAAGGGCCCAGCCCTGAAAGCTCTTGCTGCTCTTCACCGTCCCTTGGCGCCCTACCTACAGGCACAACAGCACTGGGGATCTGTGCTTTCCCAGAGACGGAACATCTCACGGGGCTCAGTCTCGGCAAGCCTCTTTCTGAAAAGGCGAACGGTCGGATCCTTCTCCCACGAGGAAGGGCCCAGCCCTGAAAGCTCTTGCTGCTCTTCACCGCCCCTTGGCACCCTACCTACAGGCACAACAGCACTGGGGATCTGTGCTTTCCCAGAGACGGAACATCTCACGGGGCTCAGTCTCGGCAAGCCTCTTTCTGAAAAGGCGAACGGTCGGATCCTTCTCCCACGAGGAAGGGCCCAGCCCTGAAAGCTCTTGCTGCTCTTCACCGTCCCTTGGCACCCTACCTACAGGCACAACAGCAGTGGGGATCTGTGCTTTCCCAGAGACGGAACATCTCACGGGGCTCAGTCTCGGCAAGCCTCTTTCTGAAAAGGCGAACGGTCGGATCCTTTTCCCACGAGGAAGGGCCCAGCCCTGAAAGCTCTTGCTGCTCTTCACCGTCCCTTGGCACCCTACCTACAGGCACAACAGCAGTGGGGATCTGTGCTTTCCCAGAGACGGAACATCTCACGGGGCTCAGTCTCGGCAAGCCTCTTTCTGAAAAGGCGAACGGTCGGATCCTTTTCCCACGAGGAAGGGCCCAGCCCTGAAAGCTCTTGCTGCTCTTCACCGTCCCTTGTGGCCCTACCTACAGGCACAACAGCACTGGGGATCTGTGCTTTCCCAGAGACGGAACATCTCACGGGGCTCAGTCTCGGCAAGCCTCTTTCTGAAAAGGCGAACGGTCGGATCCTTCTCCCCCGAGGAAGGGCCCAGCCCTGAAAGCTCGTGCTGCTCTTCACCGCCCCTTGGCACCCTACCTACAGGCACAACAGCACTGGGGATCTGTGCTTTCCCAGAGACGGAACATCTCACGGGGCTCAGTCTCGGCAAGCCTCTTTCTGAAAAGGCGAACGGTCGGATACTTGTCCCACGAGGAAGGGCCCAGCCCTGAAAGCTCTTGCTGCTGTTCACCGTCCCTTGGCACCCTACCTACAGGCACAACAGCACTGGGGATCTGTGCTTTCCCAGAGACGGAATATCTCACGGCGCTCAGTCTCGGCAAGCCTCTTTCTGAAAAGGCGAACGGTGCGATCCATCTCCCCCGAGGAAGGGCCCAGCCCTGAAAGCTCTTGCTGCTCTTCACCGTCCCTTGGCGCCCTACCTACAGGCACAACAGCACTGGGGATCTGTGCTTTCCCAGAGACGGAACATCTCACGGGGCTCAGTCTCGGCAAGCCTCTTTCTGAAAAGGCGAACGGTCGGATCCTTCTCCCACGAGGAAGGGCCCAGCCCTGAAAGCTCTTGCTGCTCTTCACCGCCCCTTGGCACCCTACCTACAGGCACAACAGCACTGGGGATCTGTGCTTTCCCAGACACGGAACATCTCACGGGGCTCAGTCTCGGCAAGCCTCTTTCTGAAAAGGCGAACGGTCGGATCCTTCTCCCACGAGGAAGGGCCCAGCCCTGAAAGCTCTTGCTGCTCTTCACCGTCCCTTGGCACCCTACCTACAGGCACAACAGCACTGGGGATCTGTGCTTTCCCAGAGACGGAACATCTCACGGGGCTCAGTCTCGGCAAGCCTCTTTCTGAAAAGGCGAACGGTCGGATCCTGCTCCCACGAGGAAGGGCCCAGCCCTGAAAGCTCTTGCTGCTCTTCACCGTCCCTTGTGGCCCTACCTACAAGCACAACAGCACTGGGGATCTGTGCTTTCCCAGAGACGGAATATCTCACGGGGCTCAGTCTCGGCAAGCCTCTTTCTGAAAAGACGAACGGTGCGATCCATCTCCCCCGAGGAAGGGCCCAGCCCTGAAAGCTCTTGCTGCTCTTCACCGTCCCTTGGCACCCTACCTACAGGCACAACAGCACTGGGGATCTGTGCTTTCCCAGAGACGGAACATCTCACGGGGCTCAGTCTCGGCAAGCCTCTTTCTGAAAAGGCGAACGGTCGGATAATTGTCCCACGAGGAAGGGCCCAGCCCTGAAAGCTCTTGCTGCTCTTCACCGCCCCTTGGCACCCTACCTACAGGCACAACAGCACTGGGGATCTGTGCTTTCCCAGAGACGGAACATCTCACGGGGCTCAGTCTCGGCAAGCCTCTTTCTGAAAAGGCGAACGGTCGGATACTTGTCCCAGGAGGAAGGGCCCAGCCCAAGAGGAAGGGCCCAGCCCTGAAAGCTCTTGCTGCTCTTCACCGCCCCTTGGCACCCTACCTACAGGCACAACAGCACTGGGGATCTGTGCTTTCCCAGAGACGGAACATCTCACGGGGCTCAGTCTCGGCAAGCCTCTTTCTGAAAAGGCGAACGGTCGGATACTTGTCCCACGAGGAAGGGCCCAGCCCTGAAAGCTCTTGCTGCTCTTCACCGTCCCTTGGCACCCTACCTACAGGCACAACAGCACTGGGGATCTGTGCTTTCCCAGAGACGGAATATCTCACGGCGCTCAGTCTCGGCAAGCCTCTTTCTGAAAAGGCGAACGGTCGGATCCTTCTCCCACGAGGAAGGGCCCAGCCCTGAAAGCTCTTGCTGCTCTTCACCGTCCCTTGGCACCCTACCTACAGGCACAACAGCACTGGGGATCTGTGCTTTCCCAGAGACGGAACATCTCACGGGGCTCAGTCTCGGCAAGCCTCTTTCTGAAAAGGCGAACGGTCGGATCCTTTTCCCACGAGGAAGGGCCCAGCCCTGAAAGCTCTTGCTGCTCTTCACCGTCCCTTGGCACCCTACCTACAGGCACAACAGCAGTGGGGATCTGTGCTTTCCCAGAGACGGAACATCTCACGGGGCTCAGTCTCGGCAAGCCTCTTTCTGAAAAGGCGAACGGTCGGATCCTTTTCCCACGAGGAAGGGCCCAGCCCTGAAAGCTCTTGCTGCTCTTCACCGTCCCTTGTGGCCCTACCTACAGGCACAACAGCACTGGGGATCTGTGCTTTCCCAGAGACGGAACATCTCACGGGGCTCAGTCTCGGCAAGCCTCTTTCTGAAAAGGCGAACGGTGCGATCCATCTCCCCCGAGGAAGGGCCCAGCCCTGAAAGCTCTTGCTGCTCTTCACCGTCCCTTGTGGCCCTACCTACAAGCACAACAGCACTGGGGATCTGTGCTTTCCCAGAGACGGAATATCTCACGGGGCTCAGTCTCGGCAAGCCTCTTTCTGAAAAGACGAACGGTGCGATCCATCTCCCCCGAGGAAGGGCCCAGCCCTGAAAGCTCTTGCTGCTCTTCACCGTCCCTTGGCACCCTACCTACAGGCACAACAGCACTGGGGATCTGTGCTTTCCCAGAGACCGAACATCTCACGGGGCTCAGTCTCGGCAAGCCTCTTTCTGAAAAGGCGAACGGTCGGATAATTGTCCCACGAGGAAGGGCCCAGCCCTGAAAGCTCTTGCTGCTCTTCACCGCCCCTTGGCGCCCTATCTACAGGCACAACAGCACTGGGGATCTGTGCTTTCCCAGAGACGGAACATCTCACGGGGCTCAGTCTCGGCAAGCCTCTTTCTGAAAAGGCGAACGGTCGGATCCTTCTCCCACGAGGAAGGGCCCAGCCCTGAAAGCTCTTGCTGCTCTTCACCGTCCCTTGGCACCCTACCTACAGGCACAACAGCACTGGGGATCTGTGCTTTCCCAGAGACGGAACATCTCACGGGGCTCAGTCTCGGCAAGCCTCTTTCTGAAAAGGCGAACGGTCGGATAATTGTCCCACGAGGAAGGGCCCAGCCCTGAAAGCTCTTGCTGCTCTTCACCGCCCCTTGGCGCCCTATCTACAGGCACAACAGCACTGGGGATCTGTGCTTTCCCAGAGACGGAACATCTCACGGGGCTCAGTCTCGGCAAGCCTCTTTCTGAAAAGGCGAACGGTCGGATACTTGTCCCACGAGGAAGGGCCCAGCCCAAGAGGAAGGGCCCAGCCCTGAAAGCTCTTGCTGCTCTTCACCGCCCCTTGGCACCCTACCTACAGGCACAACAGCACTGGGGATCTGTGCTTTCCCAGAGACGGAACATCTCACGGGGCTCAGTCTCGGCAAGCCTCTTTCTGAAAAGGCGAACGGTCGGATACTTGTCCCACGAGGAAGGGCCCAGCCCTGAAAGCTCTTGCTGCTGTTCACCGTCCCTTGGCACCCTACCTACAGGCACAACAGCACTGGGGATCTGTGCTTTCCCAGAGACGGAATATCTCACGGCGCTCAGTCTCGGCAAGCCTCTTTCTGAAAAGGCGAACGGTGCGATCCATCTCCCCCGAGGAAGGGCCCAGCCCTGAAAGCTCTTGCTGCTCTTCACCGTCCCTTGGCGCCCTACCTACAGGCACAACAGCAGTGGGGATCTGTGCTTTCCCAGAGACGGAACATCTCACGGGGCTCAGTCTCGGCAAGCCTCTTTCTGAAAAGGCGAACGGTCGGATCCTTCTCCCACGAGGAAGGGCCCAGCCCTGAAAGCTCTTGCTGCTCTTCACCGCCCCTTGGCACCCTACCTACAGGCACAACAGCACTGGGGATCTGTGCTTTCCCAGAGACGGAACATCTCACGGGGCTCAGTCTCGGCAAGCCTCTTTCTGAAAAGGCGAACGGTCGGATCCTTCTCCCACGAGGAAGGGCCCAGCCCTGAAAGCTCTTGCTGCTCTTCACCGCCCCTTGGCACCCTACCTACAGGCACAACAGCACTGGGGATCTGTGCTTTCCCAGAGACGGAACATCTCACGGGGCTCAGTCTCGGCAAGCCTCTTTCTGAAAAGGCGAACGGTCGGATCCTTCTCCCACGAGGAAGGGCCCAGCCCTGAAAGCTCTTGCTGCTCTTCACCGTCCCTTGTGGCCCTACCTACAAGCACAACAGCACTGGGGATCTGTGCTTTCCCAGAGACGGAATATCTCACGGGGCTCAGTCTCGGCAAGCCTCTTTCTGAAAAGACGAACGGTGCGATCCATCTCCCCCGAGGAAGGGCCCAGCCCTGAAAGCTCTTGCTGCTCTTCACCGTCCCTTGGCACCCTACCTACAGGCACAACAGCACTGGGGATCTGTGCTTTCCCAGAGACGGAACATCTCACGGGGCTCAGTCTCGGCAAGCCTCTTTCTGAAAAGGCGAACGGTCGGATAATTGTCCCACGAGGAAGGGCCCAGCCCTGAAAGCTCTTGCTGCTCTTCACCGCCCCTTGGCGCCCTATCTACAGGCACAACAGCACTGGGGATCTGTGCTTTCCCAGAGACGGAACATCTCACGGGGCTCAGTCTCGGCAAGCCTCTTTCTGAAAAGGCGAACGGTCGGATTCTTGTCCCACGAGGAAGGGCCCAGCCCAAGAGCAAGGGCCCAGCCCTGAAAGCTCTTGCTGCTCTTCACCGCCCCTTGGCACCCTACCTACAGGCACAACAGCACTGGGGATCTGTGCTTTCCCAGAGACGGAACATCTCACGGGGCTCAGTCTCGGCAAGCCTCTTTCTGAAAAGGCGAACGGTCGGATACTTGTCCCACGAGGAAGGGCCCAGCCCTGAAAGCTCTTGCTGCTGTTCACCGTCCCTTGGCACCCTACCTACAGGCACAACAGCACTGGGGATCTGTGCTTTCCCAGAGACGGAATATCTCACGGCGCTCAGTCTCGGCAAGCCTCTTTCTGAAAAGGCGAACGGTGCGATCCATCTCCCCCGAGGAAGGGCCCAGCCCTGAAAGCTCTTGCTGCTCTTCACCGTCCCTTGGCGCCCTACCTACAGGCACAACAGCACTGGGGATCTGTGCTTTCCCAGAGACGGAACATCTCACGGGGCTCAGTCTCGGCAAGCCTGTTTCTGAAAAGGCGAACGGTCGGATCCTTCTCCCACGAGGAAGGGCCCAGCCCTGAAAGCTCTTGCTGCTCTTCACCGCCCCTTGGCACCCTACCTACAGGCACAACAGCACTGGGGATCTGTGCTTTCCCAGAGACGGAACATCTCACGGGGCTCAGTCTCGGCAAGCCTCTTTCTGAAAAGGCGAACGGTCGGATCCTTCTCCCACGAGGAAGGGCCCAGCCCTGAAAGCTCTTGCTGCTCTTCACCGCCCCTTGGCACCCTACCTACAGGCACAACAGCACTGGGGATCTGTGCTTTCCCAGAGACGGAACATCTCACGGGGCTCAGTCTCGGCAAGCCTCTTTCTGAAAAGGCGAACGGTCGGATCCTGCTCCCACGAGGAAGGGCCCAGCCCTGAAAGCTCTTGCTGCTCTTCACCGTCCCTTGTGGCCCTACCTACAAGCACAACAGCACTGGGGATCTGTGCTTTCCCAGAGACGGAATATCTCACGGGGCTCAGTCTCGGCAAGCCTCTTTCTGAAAAGACGAACGGTGCGATCCATCTCCCCCGAGGAAGGGCCCAGCCCTGAAAGCTCTTGCTGCTCTTCACCGTCCCTTGGCACCCTACCTACAGGCACAACAGCACTGGGGATCTGTGCTTTCCCAGAGACGGAACATCTCACGGGGCTCAGTCTCGGCAAGCCTCTTTCTGAAAAGGCGAACGGTCGGATAATTGTCCCACGAGGAAGGGCCCAGCCCTGAAAGCTCTTGCTGCTCTTCACCGCCCCTTGGCACCCTACCTACAGGCACAACAGCACTGGGGATCTGTGCTTTCCCAGAGACGGAACATCTCACGGGGCTCAGTCTCGGCAAGCCTCTTTCTGAAAAGGCGAACGGTCGGATACTTGTCCCACGAGGAAGGGCCCAGCCCAAGAGGAAGGGCCCAGCCCTGAAAGCTCTTGCTGCTGTTCACCGTCCCTTGGCACCCTACCTACAGGCACAACAGCACTGGGGATCTGTGCTTTCCCAGAGACGGAATATCTCACGGCGCTCAGTCTCGGCAAGCCTCTTTCTGAAAAGGCGAACGGTGCGATCCATCTCCCCCGAGGAAGGGCCCAGCCCTGAAAGCTCTTGCTGCTCTTCACCGTCCCTTGGCACCCTACCTACAGGCACAACAGCACTGGGGATCTGTGCTTTCCCAGAGACGGAACATCTCACGGGGCTCAGTCTCGGCAAGCCTCTTTCTGAAAAGGCGAACGGTCGGATCCTTCTCCCACGAGGAAGGGCCCAGCCCTGAAAGCTCTTGCTGCTCTTCACCGTCCCTTGGCACCCTACCTACAGGCACAACAGCACTGGGGATCTGTGCTTTCCCAGAGACGGAACATCTCACGGGGCTCAGTCTCGGCAAGCCTCTTTCTGAAAAGGCGAACGGTCGGATCCTTTTCCCACGAGGAAGGGCCCAGCCCTGAAAGCTCTTGCTGCTCTTCACCGTCCCTTGTGGCCCTACCTACAGGCACAACAGCACTGGGGATCTGTGCTTTCCCAGAGACGGAACATCTCACGGGGCTCAGTCTCGGCAAGCCTCTTTCTGAAAAGGCGAACGGTCGGATCCTTCTCCCACGAGGAAGGGCCCAGCCCTGAAAGCTCTTGCTGCTCTTCACCGTCCCTTGTGGCCCTACCTACAAGCACAACAGCACTGGGGATCTGTGCTTTCCCAGAGACGGAATATCTCACGGGGCTCAGTCTCGGCAAGCCTCTTTCTGAAAAGACGAACGGTGCGATCCATCTCCCCCGAGGAAGGGCCCAGCCCTGAAAGCTCTTGCTGCTCTTCACCGTCCCTTGGCACCCTACCTACAGGCACAACAGCACTGGGGATCTGTGCTTTCCCAGAGACGGAACATCTCACGGGGCTCAGTCTCGGCAAGCCTCTTTCTGAAAAGGCGAACGGTCGGATAATTGTCCCACGAGGAAGGGCCCAGCCCTGAAAGCTCTTGCTGCTCTTCACCGCCCCTTGGCACCCTACCTACAGGCACAACAGCACTGGGGATCTGTGCTTTCCCAGAGACGGAACATCTCACGGGGCTCAGTCTCGGCAAGCCTCTTTCTGAAAAGGCGAACGGTCGGATACTTGTCCCAGGAGGAAGGGCCCAGCCCAAGAGGAAGGGCCCAGCCCTGAAAGCTCTTGCTGCTCTTCACCGCCCCTTGGCACCCTACCTACAGGCACAACAGCACTGGGGATCTGTGCTTTCCCAGAGACGGAACATCTCACGGCGCTCAGTCTCGGCAAGCCTCTTTCTGAAAAGGCGAACGGTCGGATACTTGTCCCACGAGGAAGGGCCCAGCCCTGAAAGCTCTTGCTGCTGTTCACCGTCCCTTGGCACCCTACCTACAGGCACAACAGCACTGGGGATCTGTGCTTTCCCAGAGACGGAATATCTCACGGCGCTCAGTCTCGGCAAGCCTCTTTCTGAAAAGGCGAACGGTGCGATCCATCTCCCCCGAGGAAGGGCCCAGCCCTGAAAGCTCTTGCTGCTCTTCACCGTCCCTTGGCGCCCTACCTACAGGCACAACAGCACTGGGGATCTGTGCTTTCCCAGAGACGGAACATCTCACGGGGCTCAGTCTCGGCAAGCCTCTTTCTGAAAAGGCGAACGGTCGGATCCTTCTCCCACGAGGAAGGGCCCAGCCCTGAAAGCTCTTGCTGCTCTTCACCGCCCCTTGGCACCCTACCTACAGGCACAACAGCACTGGGGATCTGTGCTTTCCCAGAGACGGAACATCTCACGGGGCTCAGTCTCGGCAAGCCTCTTTCTGAAAAGGCGAACGGTCGGATCCTTCTCCCACGAGGAAGGGCCCAGCCCTGAAAGCTCTTGCTGCTCTTCACCGTCCCTTGGCACCCTACCTACAGGCACAACAGCAGTGGGGATCTGTGCTTTCCCAGAGACGGAACATCTCACGGGGCTCAGTCTCGGCAAGCCTCTTTCTGAAAAGGCGAACGGTCGGATCCTTCTCCCACGAGGAAGGGCCCAGCCCTGAAAGCTCTTGCTGCTCTTCACCGTCCCTTGGCACCCTACCTACAGGCACAACAGCAGTGGGGATCTGTGCTTTCCCAGAGACGGAACATCTCACGGGGCTCAGTCTCGGCAAGCCTCTTTCTGAAAAGGCGAACGGTCGGATCCTTCTCCCACGAGGAAGGGCCCAGCCCTGAAAGCTCTTGCTGCTCTTCACCGTCCCTTGTGGCCCTACCTACAGGCACAACAGCACTGGGGATCTGTGCTTTCCCAGAGACGGAACATCTCACGGGGCTCAGTCTCGGCAAGCCTCTTTCTGAAAAGGCGAACGGTCGGATCCTTCTCCCACGAGGAAGGGCCCAGCCCTGAAAGCTCTTGCTGCTCTTCACCGCCCCTTGGCACCCTACCTACAGGCACAACAGCACTGGGGATCTGTGCTTTCCCAGAGACGGAACATCTCACGGGGCTCAGTCTCGGCAAGCCTCTTTCTGAAAAGGCGAACGGTCGGATCCTTCTCCCACGAGGAAGGGCCCAGCCCTGAAAGCTCTTGCTGCTGTTCACCGTCCCTTGGCACCCTACCTACAGGCACAACAGCACTGGGGATCTGTGCTTTCCCAGAGACGGAACATCTCACGGGGCTCAGTCTCGGCAAGCCTCTTTCTGAAAAGGCGAACGGTCGGATAATTGTCCCACGAGGAAGGGCCCAGCCCTGAAAGCTCTTGCTGCTCTTCACCGCCCCTTGGCGCCCTATCTACAGGCACAACAGCACTGGGGATCTGTGCTTTCCCAGAGACGGAACATCTCACGGGGCTCAGTCTCGGCAAGCCTCTTTCTGAAAAGGCGAACGGTCGGATACTTGTCCCACGAGGAAGGGCCCAGCCCAAGAGGAAGGGCCCAGCCCTGAAAGCTCTTGCTGCTCTTCACCGCCCCTTGGCACCCTACCTACAGGCACAACAGCACTGGGGATCTGTGCTTTCCCAGAGACGGAACATCTCACGGGGCTCAGTCTCGGCAAGCCTCTTTCTGAAAAGGCGAACGGTCGGATACTTGTCCCACGAGGAAGGGCCCAGCCCTGAAAGCTCTTGCTGCTGTTCACCGTCCCTTGGCACCCTACCTACAGGCACAACAGCACTGGGGATCTGTGCTTTCCCAGAGACGGAATATCTCACGGCGCTCAGTCTCGGCAAGCCTCTTTCTGAAAAGGCGAACGGTGCGATCCATCTCCCCCGAGGAAGGGCCCAGCCCTGAAAGCTCTTGCTGCTCTTCACCGTCCCTTGGCGCCCTACCTACAGGCACAACAGCACTGGGGATCTGTGCTTTCCCAGAGACGGAACATCTCACGGGGCTCAGTCTCGGCAAGCCTCTTTCTGAAAAGGCGAACGGTCGGATCCTTCTCCCACGAGGAAGGGCCCAGCCCTGAAAGCTCTTGCTGCTCTTCACCGCCCCTTGGCACCCTACCTACAGGCACAACAGCACTGGGGATCTGTGCTTTCCCAGAGACGGAACATCTCACGGGGCTCAGTCTCGGCAAGCCTCTTTCTGAAAAGGCGAACGGTCGGATCCTTCTCCCACGAGGAAGGGCCCAGCCCTGAAAGCTCTTGCTGCTCTTCACCGTCCCTTGGCACCCTACCTACAGGCACAACAGCACTGGGGATCTGTGCTTTCCCAGAGACGGAACATCTCACGGGGCTCAGTCTCGGCAAGCCTCTTTCTGAAAAGGCGAACGGTCGGATCCTGCTCCCACGAGGAAGGGCCCAGCCCTGAAAGCTCTTGCTGCTCTTCACCGTCCCTTGTGGCCCTACCTACAAGCACAACAGCACTGGGGATCTGTGCTTTCCCAGAGACGGAATATCTCACGGGGCTCAGTCTCGGCAAGCCTCTTTCTGAAAAGACGAACGGTGCGATCCATCTCCCCCGAGGAAGGGCCCAGCCCTGAAAGCTCTTGCTGCTCTTCACCGTCCCTTGGCACCCTACCTACAGGCACAACAGCACTGGGGATCTGTGCTTTCCCAGAGACGGAACATCTCACGGGGCTCAGTCTCGGCAAGCCTCTTTCTGAAAAGGCGAACGGTCGGATAATTGTCCCACGAGGAAGGGCCCAGCCCTGAAAGCTCTTGCTGCTCTTCACCGCCCCTTGGCACCCTACCTACAGGCACAACAGCACTGGGGATCTGTGCTTTCCCAGAGACGGAACATCTCACGGGGCTCAGTCTCGGCAAGCCTCTTTCTGAAAAGGCGAACGGTCGGATACTTGTCCCAGGAGGAAGGGCCCAGCCCAAGAGGAAGGGCCCAGCCCTGAAAGCTCTTGCTGCTCTTCACCGCCCCTTGGCACCCTACCTACAGGCACAACAGCACTGGGGATCTGTGCTTTCCCAGAGACGGAACATCTCACGGGGCTCAGTCTCGGCAAGCCTCTTTCTGAAAAGGCGAACGGTCGGATAATTGTCACACGAGGAAGGGCCCAGCCCTGAAAGCTCTTGCTGCTGTTCACCGTCCCTTGGCACCCTACCTACAGGCACAACAGCACTGGGGATCTGTGCTTTCCCAGAGACGGAATATCTCACGGCGCTCAGTCTCGGCAAGCCTCTTTCTGAAAAGGCGAACGGTGCGATCCATCTCCCCCGAGGAAGGGCCCAGCCCTGAAAGCTCTTGCTGCTCTTCACCGTCCCTTGGCGCCCTACCTACAGGCACAACAGCACTGGGGATCTGTGCTTTCCCAGAGACGGAACATCTCACGGGGCTCAGTCTCGGCAAGCCTCTTTCTGAAAAGGCGAACGGTCGGATCCTTCTCCCACGAGGAAGGGCCCAGCCCTGAAAGCTCTTGCTGCTCTTCACCGCCCCTTGGCACCCTACCTACAGGCACAACAGCACTGGGGATCTGTGCTTTCCCAGAGACGGAACATCTCACGGGGCTCAGTCTCGGCAAGCCTCTTTCTGAAAAGGCGAACGGTCGGATCCTTCTCCCACGAGGAAGGGCCCAGCCCTGAAAGCTCTTGCTGCTCTTCACCGTCCCTTGGCACCCTACCTACAGGCACAACAGCAGTGGGGATCTGTGCTTTCCCAGAGACGGAACATCTCACGGGGCTCAGTCTCGGCAAGCCTCTTTCTGAAAAGGCGAACGGTCGGATCCTTTTCCCACGAGGAAGGGCCCAGCCCTGAAAGCTCTTGCTGCTCTTCACCGTCCCTTGGCACCCTACCTACAGGCACAACAGCAGTGGGGATCTGTGCTTTCCCAGAGACGGAACATCTCACGGGGCTCAGTCTCGGCAAGCCTCTTTCTGAAAAGGCGAACGGTCGGATCCTTTTCCCACGAGGAAGGGCCCAGCCCTGAAAGCTCTTGCTGCTCTTCACCGTCCCTTGTGGCCCTACCTACAGGCACAACAGCACTGGGGATCTGTGCTTTCCCAGAGACGGAACATCTCACGGGGCTCAGTCTCGGCAAGCCTCTTTCTGAAAAGGCGAACGGTCGGATCCTTCTCCCCCGAGGAAGGGCCCAGCCCTGAAAGCTCGTGCTGCTCTTCACCGCCCCTTGGCACCCTACCTACAGGCACAACAGCACTGGGGATCTGTGCTTTCCCAGAGACGGAACATCTCACGGGGCTCAGTCTCGGCAAGCCTCTTTCTGAAAAGGCGAACGGTCGGATACTTGTCCCACGAGGAAGGGCCCAGCCCTGAAAGCTCTTGCTGCTGTTCACCGTCCCTTGGCACCCTACCTACAGGCACAACAGCACTGGGGATCTGTGCTTTCCCAGAGACGGAATATCTCACGGCGCTCAGTCTCGGCAAGCCTCTTTCTGAAAAGGCGAACGGTGCGATCCATCTCCCCCGAGGAAGGGCCCAGCCCTGAAAGCTCTTGCTGCTCTTCACCGTCCCTTGGCGCCCTACCTACAGGCACAACAGCACTGGGGATCTGTGCTTTCCCAGAGACGGAACATCTCACGGGGCTCAGTCTCGGCAAGCCTCTTTCTGAAAAGGCGAACGGTCGGATCCTTCTCCCACGAGGAAGGGCCCAGCCCTGAAAGCTCTTGCTGCTCTTCACCGCCCCTTGGCACCCTACCTACAGGCACAACAGCACTGGGGATCTGTGCTTTCCCAGACACGGAACATCTCACGGGGCTCAGTCTCGGCAAGCCTCTTTCTGAAAAGGCGAACGGTCGGATCCTTCTCCCACGAGGAAGGGCCCAGCCCTGAAAGCTCTTGCTGCTCTTCACCGTCCCTTGGCACCCTACCTACAGGCACAACAGCACTGGGGATCTGTGCTTTCCCAGAGACGGAACATCTCACGGGGCTCAGTCTCGGCAAGCCTCTTTCTGAAAAGGCGAACGGTCGGATCCTGCTCCCACGAGGAAGGGCCCAGCCCTGAAAGCTCTTGCTGCTCTTCACCGTCCCTTGTGGCCCTACCTACAAGCACAACAGCACTGGGGATCTGTGCTTTCCCAGAGACGGAATATCTCACGGGGCTCAGTCTCGGCAAGCCTCTTTCTGAAAAGACGAACGGTGCGATCCATCTCCCCCGAGGAAGGGCCCAGCCCTGAAAGCTCTTGCTGCTCTTCACCGTCCCTTGGCACCCTACCTACAGGCACAACAGCACTGGGGATCTGTGCTTTCCCAGAGACGGAACATCTCACGGGGCTCAGTCTCGGCAAGCCTCTTTCTGAAAAGGCGAACGGTCGGATAATTGTCCCACGAGGAAGGGCCCAGCCCTGAAAGCTCTTGCTGCTCTTCACCGCCCCTTGGCACCCTACCTACAGGCACAACAGCACTGGGGATCTGTGCTTTCCCAGAGACGGAACATCTCACGGGGCTCAGTCTCGGCAAGCCTCTTTCTGAAAAGGCGAACGGTCGGATACTTGTCCCAGGAGGAAGGGCCCAGCCCAAGAGGAAGGGCCCAGCCCTGAAAGCTCTTGCTGCTCTTCACCGCCCCTTGGCACCCTACCTACAGGCACAACAGCACTGGGGATCTGTGCTTTCCCAGAGACGGAACATCTCACGGGGCTCAGTCTCGGCAAGCCTCTTTCTGAAAAGGCGAACGGTCGGATACTTGTCCCACGAGGAAGGGCCCAGCCCTGAAAGCTCTTGCTGCTCTTCACCGTCCCTTGGCACCCTACCTACAGGCACAACAGCACTGGGGATCTGTGCTTTCCCAGAGACGGAATATCTCACGGCGCTCAGTCTCGGCAAGCCTCTTTCTGAAAAGGCGAACGGTCGGATCCTTCTCCCACGAGGAAGGGCCCAGCCCTGAAAGCTCTTGCTGCTCTTCACCGTCCCTTGGCACCCTACCTACAGGCACAACAGCACTGGGGATCTGTGCTTTCCCAGAGACGGAACATCTCACGGGGCTCAGTCTCGGCAAGCCTCTTTCTGAAAAGGCGAACGGTCGGATCCTTTTCCCACGAGGAAGGGCCCAGCCCTGAAAGCTCTTGCTGCTCTTCACCGTCCCTTGGCACCCTACCTACAGGCACAACAGCAGTGGGGATCTGTGCTTTCCCAGAGACGGAACATCTCACGGGGCTCAGTCTCGGCAAGCCTCTTTCTGAAAAGGCGAACGGTCGGATCCTTTTCCCACGAGGAAGGGCCCAGCCCTGAAAGCTCTTGCTGCTCTTCACCGTCCCTTGTGGCCCTACCTACAGGCACAACAGCACTGGGGATCTGTGCTTTCCCAGAGACGGAACATCTCACGGGGCTCAGTCTCGGCAAGCCTCTTTCTGAAAAGGCGAACGGTCGGATCCTTCTCCCACGAGGAAGGGCCCAGCCCTGAAAGCTCTTGCTGCTCTTCACCGTCCCTTGGCACCCTACCTACAGGCACAACAGCACTGGGGATCTGTGCTTTCCCAGAGACGGAACATCTCACGGGGCTCAGTCTCGGCAAGCCTCTTTCTGAAAAGGCGAACGGTCGGATCCTTCTCCCACGAGGAAGGGCCCAGCCCTGAAAGCTCTTGCTGCTCTTCACCGTCCCTTGGCACCCTACCTACAGGCACATCAGCACTGGGGATCTGTGCTTTCCCAGAGACGGAATATCTCACGGCGCTCAGTCTCGGCAAGCCTCTTTCTGAAAAGACGAACGGTGCGATCCTTCTCCCACGAGGAAGGGCCCAGCCCTGAAAGCTCTTGCTGCTCTTCACCGTCCCTTGGCACCCTACCTACAGGCACAACAGCACTGGGGATCTGTGCTTTCCCAGAGACGGAACATCTCACGGGGCTCAGTCTCGGCAAGCCTCTTTCTGAAAAGGCGAACGGTCGGATCCTTCTCCCACGAGGAAGGGCCCAGCCCTGAAAGCTCTTGCTGCTCTTCACCGTCCCTTGGCACCCTACCTACAGGCACATCAGCACTGGGGATCTGTGCTTTCCCAGAGACGGAATATCTCACGGCGCTCAGTCTCGGCAAGCCTCTTTCTGAAAAGACGAACGGTGCGATCCATCTCCCCCGAGGAAGGGCCCAGCCCTGAAAGCTCTTGCTGCTCTTCACCGCCCCTTGGCACCCTACCTACAGGCACAACAGCACTGGGGATCTGTGCTTTCCCAGAGACGGAATATCTCACGGCGCTCAGTCTCGGCAAGCCTCTTTCTGAAAAGGCGAACGGTGCGATCCATCTCCCCCGAGGAAGGGCCCAGCCCTGAAAGCTCTTGCTGCTCTTCACCGTCCCTTGGCACCCTACATACAGGCACAACAGCACTGGGGATCTGTGCTTTCCCAGAGACGGAACATCTCGTGGTGCTACGCCTCGGCAGAGCCTCTTTTTTTTGGAAAAGGCGAACGGTCGGATCCTTCTCCCCCGAGGAAGGGCCCAGCCCTGAAAGCTCTTGCTGCTCTTCACCGCCCCTTGGCACCCTACCTACAGGCACAACAGCACTGGGGATCTGTGCTTTCCCAGAGACGGAATATCTCACGGCGCTCAGTCTCGGCAAGCCTCTTTCTGAAAAGGCGAACGGTCGGATCCTTCTCCCCCGAGGAAGGGCCCAGCCCTGAAAGCTCTTGCTGCTCTTCACCGTCCCTTGGCACCCTACCTACAGGCACAACAGCACTGGGGATCTGTGCTTTCCCAGAGACGGAACATCTCACGGGGCTCAGTCTCGGCAAGCCTCTTTCTGAAAAGGCGAACGGTCGGATCCTTTTCCCACGAGGAAGGGCCCAGCCCTGAAAGCTCTTGCTGCTCTTCACCGTCCCTTGGCACCCTACCTACAGGCACAACAGCAGTGGGGATCTGTGCTTTCCCAGAGACGGAACATCTCACGGGGCTCAGTCTCGGCAAGCCTCTTTCTGAAAAGGCGAACGGTCGGATCCTTTTCCCACGAGGAAGGGCCCAGCCCTGAAAGCTCTTGCTGCTCTTCACCGTCCCTTGTGGCCCTACCTACAGGCACAACAGCACTGGGGATCTGTGCTTTCCCAGAGACGGAACATCTCACGGGGCTCAGTCTCGGCAAGCCTCTTTCTGAAAAGGCGAACGGTCGGATCCTTCTCCCCCGAGGAAGGGCCCAGCCCTGAAAGCTCTTGCTGCTCTTCACCGTCCCTTGGCACCCTACCTACAGGCACAACAGCACTGGGGATCTGTGCTTTCCCAGAGACGGAACATCTCACGGGGCTCAGTCTCGGCAAGCCTCTTTCTGAAAAGGCGAACGGTCGGATCCTTCTCCCACGAGGAAGGGCCCAGCCCTGAAAGCTCTTGCTGCTCTTCACCGTCCCTTGGCACCCTACCTACAGGCACATCAGCACTGGGGATCTGTGCTTTCCCAGAGACGGAATATCTCACGGCGCTCAGTCTCGGCAAGCCTCTTTCTGAAAAGACGAACGGTGCGATCCTTCTCCCACGAGGAAGGGCCCAGCCCTGAAAGCTCTTGCTGCTCTTCACCGTCCCTTGGCACCCTACCTACAGGCACAACAGCACTGGGGATCTGTGCTTTCCCAGAGACGGAACATCTCACGGGGCTCAGTCTCGGCAAGCCTCTTTCTGAAAAGGCGAACGGTCGGATCCTTCTCCCACGAGGAAGGGCCCAGCCCTGAAAGCTCTTGCTGCTCTTCACCGTCCCTTGGCACCCTACCTACAGGCACATCAGCACTGGGGATCTGTGCTTTCCCAGAGACGGAATATCTCACGGCGCTCAGTCTCGGCAAGCCTCTTTCTGAAAAGACGAACGGTGCGATCCATCTCCCCCGAGGAAGGGCCCAGCCCTGAAAGCTCTTGCTGCTCTTCACCGCCCCTTGGCACCCTACCTACAGGCACAACAGCACTGGGGATCTGTGCTTTCCCAGAGACGGAACATCTCACGGGGCTCAGTCTCGGCAAGCCTCTTTCTGAAAAGGCGAACGGTCGGGTAATTGTCCCACGAGGAAGGGCCCAGCCCTGAAAGCTCTTGCTGCTCTTCACCGCCCCTTGGCACCCTACCTACAGGCACAACAGCACTGGGGATCTGTGCTTTCCCAGAGACGGAATATCTCACGGCGCTCAGTCTCGGCAAGCCTCTTTCTGAAAAGGCGAACGGTGCGATCCATCTCCCCCGAGGAAGGGCCCAGCCCTGAAAGCTCTTGCTGCTCTTCACCGTCCCTTGGCACCCTACATACAGGCACAACAGCACTGGGGATCTGTGCTTTCCCAGAGACGGAACATCTCGTGGTGCTACGCCTCGGCAGAGCCTCTTTTTTTTGGAAAAGGCGAACGGTCGGATCCTTCTCCCCCGAGGAAGGGCCCAGCCCTGAAAGCTCTTGCTGCTCTTCACCGCCCCTTGGCACCCTACCTACAGGCACAACAGCACTGGGGATCTGTGCTTTCCCAGAGACGGAATATCTCACGGCGCTCAGTCTCGGCAAGCCTCTTTCTGAAAAGGCGAACGGTCGGATCCTTCTCCCCCGAGGAAGGGCCCAGCCCTGAAAGCTCTTGCTGCTCTTCACCGTCCCTTGGCACCCTACCTACAGGCACAACAGCACTGGGGATCTGTGCTTTCCCAGAGACGGAACATCTCACGGGGCTCAGTCTCGGCAAGCCTCTTTCTGAAAAGGCGAACGGTCGGATCCTTTTCCCACGAGGAAGGGCCCAGCCCTGAAAGCTCTTGCTGCTCTTCACCGTCCCTTGTGGCCCTACCTACAGGCACAACAGCAGTGGGGATCTGTGCTTTCCCAGAGACGGAACATCTCACGGGGCTCAGTCTCGGCAAGCCTCTTTCTGAAAAGGCGAACGGTCGGATCCTTTTCCCACGAGGAAGGGCCCAGCCCTGAAAGCTCTTGCTGCTCTTCACCGTCCCTTGTGGCCCTACCTACAAGCACAACAGCACTGGGGATCTGTGCTTTCCCAGAGACGGAACATCTCACGGGGCTCAGTCTCGGCAAGCCTCTTTCTGAAAAGGCGAACGGTCGGATCCTTCTCCCCCGAGGAAGGGCCCAGCCCTGAAAGCTCTTGCTGCTCTTCACCGTCCCTTGTGGCCCTACCTACAGGCACAACAGCACTGGGGATCTGTGCTTTCCCAGAGACGGAACATCTCACGGGGCTCAGTCTCGGCAAGCCTCTTTCTGAAAAGGCGAACGGTCGGATCCTTCTCCCACGAGGAAGGGCCCAGCCCTGAAAGCTCTTGCTGCTCTTCACCGTCCCTTGGCACCCTACCTACAGGCACAACAGCACTGGGGATCTGTGCTTTCCCAGAGACGGAACATCTCACGGGGCTCAGTCTCGGCAAGCCTCTTTCTGAAAAGGCGAACGGTCGGATCCTTCTCCCACGAGGAAGGGCCCAGCCCTGAAAGCTCTTGCTGCTCTTCACCGTCCCTTGGCACCCTACCTACAGGCACATCAGCACTGGGGATCTGTGCTTTCCCAGAGACGGAATATCTCACGGCGCTCAGTCTCGGCAAGCCTCTTTCTGAAAAGACGAACGGTGCGATCCTTCTCCCATGAGGAAGGGCCCAGCCCTGAAAGCTCTTGCTGCTCTTCACCGTCCCTTGGCACCCTACCTACAGGCACAACAGCACTGGGGATCTGTGCTTTCCCAGAGACGGAACATCTCACGGGGCTCAGTCTCGGCAAGCCTCTTTCTGAAAAGGCGAACGGTCGGATCCTTCTCCCACGAGGAAGGGCCCAGCCCTGAAAGCTCTTGCTGCTCTTCACCGTCCCTTGGCACCCTACCTACAGGCACATCAGCACTGGGGATCTGTGCTTTCCCAGAGACGGAATATCTCACGGCGCTCAGTCTCGGCAAGCCTCTTTCTGAAAAGACGAACGGTGCGATCCATCTCCCCCGAGGAAGGGCCCAGCCCTGAAAGCTCTTGCTGCTCTTCACCGCCCCTTGGCACCCTACCTACAGGCACAACAGCACTGGGGATCTGTGCTTTCCCAGAGACGGAACATCTCACGGGGCTCAGTCTCGGCAAGCCTCTTTCTGAAAAGGCGAACGGTCGGGTAATTGTCCCACGAGGAAGGGCCCAGCCCTGAAAGCTCTTGCTGCTCTTCACCGCCCCTTGGCACCCTACCTACAGGCACAACAGCACTGGGGATCTGTGCTTTCCCAGAGACGGAACATCTCACGGCGCTCAGTCTCGGCAAGCCTCTTTCTGAAAAGGCGAACGGTGCGATCCATCTCCCCCGAGGAAGGGCCCAGCCCTGAAAGCTCTTGCTGCTCTTCACCGCCCCTTGGCACCCTACCTACAGGCACAACAGCACTGGGGATCTGTGCTTTCCCAGAGACGGAACATCTCGTGGTGCTAAGCCTCGGCAGAGCCTCTTTTTTTTGGAAAAGGCGAACGGTCGGATCCTTCTCCCACGAGGAAGGGCCCAGCCCTGAAAGCTCTTGCTGCTCTTCACCGCCCCTTGGCACCCTACCTACAGGCACAACAGCACTGGGGATCTGTGCTTTCCCAGAGACGGAATATCTCACGGCGCTCAGTCTCGGCAAGCCTCTTTCTGAAAAGGCGAACGGTCGGATCCTTCTCCCCCGAGGAAGGGCCCAGCCCTGAAAGCTCTTGCTGCTCTTCACCGTCCCTTGTGGCCCTACCTACAGGCACAACAGCACTCTGGATCTGTGCTTTCCCAGAGACGGAACATCTCACGGGGCTCAGTCTCGGCAAGCCTCTTTCTGAAAAGGCGAACGGTCGGATCCTTTTCCCACGAGGAAGGGCCCAGCCCTGAAAGCTCTTGCTGCTCTTCACCGTCCCTTGTGGCCCTACCTACAGGCACAACAGCAGTGGGGATCTGTGCTTTCCCAGAGACGGAACATCTCACGGGGCTCAGTCTCGGCAAGCCTCTTTCTGAAAAGGCGAACGGTCGGATCCTTCTCCCACGAGGAAGGGCCCAGCCCTGAAAGCTCTTGCTGCTCTTCACCGTCCCTTGGCACCCTACCTACAGGCACAACAGCACTGGGGATCTGTGCTTTCCCAGAGACGGAACATCTCACGGGGCTCAGTCTCGGCAAGCCTCTTTCTGAAAAGGCGAACGGTCGGATCCTTCTCCCACGAGGAAGGGCCCAGCCCTGAAAGCTCTTGCTGCTCTTCACCGTCCCTTGGCACCCTACCTACAGGCACAACAGCAGTGGGGATCTGTGCTTTCCCAGAGACGGAATATCTCACGGGGCTCAGTCTCGGCAAGCCTCTTTCTGAAAAGGCGAACGGTCGGATCCTTCTCCCACGAGGAAGGGCCCAGCCCTGAAAGCTCTTGCTGCTCTTCACCGCCCCTTGGCACCCTACCTACAGGCACAACAGCAGTGGGGATCTGTGCTTTCCCAGAGACGGAACATCTCACGGGGCTCAGTCTCGGCAAGCCTCTTTCTGAAAAGGCGAACGGTCGGATCCTTCTCCCACGAGGAAGGGCCCAGCCCTGAAAGCTCTTGCTGCTCTTCACCGTCCCTTAGCACCCTACCTACAGGCACATCAGCACTGGGGATCTGTGCTTTCCCAGAGACGGAATATCTCACGGCGCTCAGTCTCGGCAAGCCTCTTTCTGAAAAGACGAACGGTGCGATCCATCTCCCCCGAGGAAGGGCCCAGCCCTGAAAGCTCTTGCTGCTCTTCACCGCCCCTTGGCACCCTACCTACAGGCACAACAGCACTGGGGATCTGTGCTTTCCCAGAGACGGAACATCTCACGGGGCTCAGTCTTGGCAAGCCTCTTTCTGAAAAGGCGAACGGTCGGATAATTGTCCCACGAGGAAGGGCCCAGCCCTGAAAGCTCTTGCTGCTCTTCACCGCCCCTTGGCACCCTACCTACAGGCACAACAGCACTGGGGATCTGTGCTTTCCCAGAGACGGAATATCTCACGGGGCTCAGTCTCGGCAAGCCTCTTTCTGAAAAGGCGAACGGTGCGATCCATCTCCCCCGAGGAAGGGCCCAGCCCTGAAAGCTCTTGCTGCTCTTCACCGCCCCTTGGCACCCTACCTACAGGCACAACAGCACTGGGGATCTGTGCTTTCCCAGAGACGGAACATCTCACGGCGCTCAGTCTCGGCAAGCCTCTTTCTGAAAAGGCGAACGGTCGGCTCCTTCTCCCACGAGGAAGGGCCCAGCCCTGAAAGCTCTTGCTGCTCTTCACCGTCCCTTGGCACCCTACCTACAGGCACAACAGCACTGGGGATCTGTGCTTTCCCAGAGACGGAACATCTCACGGGGCTCAGTCTCGGCAAGCCTCTTTCTGAAAAGGCGAACGGTCGGATCCTTCTCCCACGAGGAAGGGCCCAGCCCTGAAAGCTCTTGCTGCTCTTCACCGCCCCTTGGCACCCTACCTACAGGCACAACAGCACTGGGGATCTATGCTTTCGCAGAGACGGAACATCTCGTGGTGCTACGCCTCGGCAGAGCCTCTTTTATTTGGAAAAGGCGAACGGTCGGATCCTTCTCCCACGAGGAAGGGCCCAGCCCTGAAAGCTCTTGCTGCTCTTCACCGCCCCTTGGCACCCTACCTACAGGCACAACAGCACTGGGGATCTGTGCTTTCCCAGAGACGGAACATCTCACGGGGCTCAGTCTCGGCAAGCCTCTTTCTGAAAAGGCGAACGGTCGGATACTTGTCCCACGAGGAAGGGCCCAGCCCTGAAAGCTCTTGCTGCTCTTCACCGTCCCTTGGCGCCCTACCTACAGGCACAACAGCACTGGGGATCTGTGCTTTCCCAGAGACGGAACATCTCACGGGGCTCAGTCTCGGCAAGCCTCTTTCTGAAAAGGCGAACGGTCGGATCCTTCTCCCACGAGGAAGGGCCCACCCCTGAAAGCTCTTGCTGCTCTTCACCGTCCCTTGGCACCCTACCTACAGGCACAACAGCACTGGGGATCTGTGCTTTCCCAGAGACGGAACATCTCACGGGGCTCAGTCTCGGCAAGCCTCTTTCTGAAAAGGCGAACGGTCGGATCCTTCTCCCACGAGGAAGGGCCCAGCCCTGAAAGCTCTTGCTGCTCTTCACCGTCCCTTGGCACCCTACCTACAGGCACAACAGCACTGGGGATCTATGCTTTCGCAGAGACGGAACATCTCGTGGTGCTACGCCTCGGCAGAGCCTCTTTTTTTTGGAAAAGGCGAACGGTCGGATCCTTCTCCCACGAGGAAGGGCCCAGCCCTGAAAGCTCTTGCTGCTGTTCACCACCCCTTGGCACCCTACCTACAGGCACAACAGCACTGGGGATCTGTGCTTTCCCAGAGACGGAATATCTCACGGCGCTCAGTCTCGGCAAGCCTCTTTCTGAAAAGACGAACGGTGCGATCCATCTCCCCCGAGGAAGGGCCCAGCCCTGAAAGCTCTTGCTGCTCTTCACCGTCCCTTGTGGCCCTACCTACAGGCACAACAGCACTGGGGATCTGTGCTTTCCCAGAGACGGAACATCTCACGGGGCTCAGTCTCGGCAAGCCTCTTTCTGAAAAGGCGAACGGTCGGATCCTTCTCCCCCGAGGAAGGGCCCAGCCCTGAAAGCTCTTGCTGCTCTTCACCGCCCCTTGGCACCCTACCTACAGGCACAACAGCACTGGGGATCTGTGCTTTCCCAGAGACGGAACATCTCACGGGGCTCAGTCTCGGCAAGCCTCTTTCTGAAAAGGCGAACGGTCGGATCCTTCTCCCACGAGGAAGGGCCCAGCCCTGAAAGCTCTTGCTGCTCTTCACCGTCCCTTGGCACCCTACCTACAGGCACAACAGCACTGGGGATCTGTGCTTTCCCAGAGACGGAACATCTCACGGGGCTCAGTCTCGGCAAGCCTCTTTCTGAAAAGGCGAACGGTCGGATCCTTTTCCCACGAGGAAGGGCCCAGCCCTGAAAGCTCTTGCTGCTCTTCACCGTCCCTTGGCACCCTACCTACAGGCACAACAGCAGTGGGGATCTGTGCTTTCCCAGAGACGGAACATCTCACGGGGCTCAGTCTCGGCAAGCCTCTTTCTGAAAAGGCGAACGGTCGGATCCTTTTCCCACGAGGAAGGGCCCAGCCCTGAAAGCTCTTGCTGCTCTTCACCGCCCCTTGGCACCCTACCTACAGGCACAACAGCACTGGGGATCTGTGCTTTCCCAGAGACGGAACATCTCACGGGGCTCAGTCTCGGCAAGCCTCTTTCTGAAAAGACGAACGGTCGGATCCTTCTCCCCCGAGGAAGGGCCCAGCCCTGAAAGCTCTTGCTGCTCTTCACCGTCCCTTGGCACCCTACCTACAGGCACAACAGCACTGGGGATCTGTGCTTTCCCAGAGACGGAACATCTCACGGGGCTCAGTCTCGGCAAGCCTCTTTCTGAAAAGGCGAACGGTCGGATCCTTCTCCCACGAGGAAGGGCCCAGCCCTGAAAGCTCTTGCTGCTCTTCACCGTCCCTTGGCGCCCTACCTACAGGCACAACAGCACTGGGGATCTGTGCTTTCCCAGAGACGGAACATCTCACGGGGCTCAGTCTCGGCAAGCCTCTTTCTGAAAAGGCGAACGGTCGGATCCTTCTCCCACGAGGAAGGGCCCAGCCCTGAAAGCTCTTGCTGCTCTTCACCGTCCCTTGGCACCCTACCTACAGGCACAACAGCACTGGGGATCTGTGCTTTCCCAGAGACGGAACATCTCACGGGGCTCAGTCTCGGCAAGCCTCTTTCTGAAAAGGCGAACGGTCGGATCCTTCTCCCACGAGGAAGGGCCCAGCCCTGAAAGCTCTTGCTGCTCTTCACCGTCCCTTGGCACCCTACCTACAGGCACAACAGCACTGGGGATCTATGCTTTCGCAGAGACGGAACATCTCGTGGTGCTACGCCTCGGCAGAGCCTCTTTTTTTTGGAAAAGGCGAACGGTCGGATCCTTCTCCCACGAGGAAGGGCGCAGCCCTGAAAGCTCTTGCTGCTGTTCACCGCCCCTTGGCACCCTACCTACAGGCACAACAGCACTGGGGATCTGTGCTTTCCCAGAGACGGAATATCTCACGGCGCTCAGTCTCGGCAAGCCTCTTTCTGAAAAGGCGAACGGTGCGATCCATCTCCCCCGAGGAAGGGCCCAGCCCTGAAAGCTCTTGCTGCTCTTCACCGCCCCTTGGCACCCTACCTACAGGCACAACAGCACTGGGGATCTGTGCTTTCCCAGAGACGGAACATCTCACGGGGCTCAGTCTCGGCAAGCCTCTTTCTGAAAAGGCGAACGGTCGGATCCTTCTCCCCCGAGGAAGGGCCCAGCCCTGAAAGCTCTTGCTGCTCTTCACCGCCCCTTGGCACCCTACCTACAGGCACAACAGCACTGGGGATCTGTGCTTTCCCAGAGACGGAACATCTCACGGGGCTCAGTCTCGGCAAGCCTCTTTCTGAAAAGGCGAACGGTCGGATCCTTCTCCCACGAGGAAGGGCCCAGCCCTGAAAGCTCTTGCTGCTCTTCACCGTCCCTTGGCACCCTACCTACAGGCACAACAGCAGTGGGGATCTGTGCTTTCCCAGAGACGGAACATCTCACGGGGCTCAGTCTCGGCAAGCCTCTTTCTGAAAAGGCGAACGGTCGGATCCTTTTCCCACGAGGAAGGGCCCAGCCCTGAAAGCTCTTGCTGCTCTTCACCGTCCCTTGGCACCCTACCTACAGGCACAACAGCAGTGGGGATCTGTGCTTTCCCAGAGACGGAACATCTCACGGGGCTCAGTCTCGGCAAGCCTCTTTCTGAAAAGGCGAACGGTCGGATCCTTTTCCCCCGAGGAAGGGCCCAGCCCTGAAAGCTCTTGCTGCTCTTCACCGCCCCTTGGCACCCTACCTACAGGCACAACAGCACTGGGGATCTGTGCTTTCCCAGAGACGGAACATCTCACGGGGCTCAGTCTCGGCAAGCCTCTTTCTGAAAAGACGAACGGTCGGATCCTTCTCCCCCGAGGAAGGGCCCAGCCCTGAAAGCTCTTGCTGCTCTTCACCGTCCCTTGTGGCCCTACCTACAGGCACAACAGCACTGGGGATCTGTGCTTTCCCAGAGACGGAACATCTCACGGGGCTCAGTCTCGGCAAGCCTCTTTCTGAAAAGGCGAACGGTCGGATCCTTCTCCCACGAGGAAGGGCCCAGCCCTGAAAGCTCTTGCTGCTCTTCACCGTCCCTTGGCACCCTACCTACAGGCACAACAGCACTGGGGATCTGTGCTTTCCCAGAGACGGAACATCTCACGGGGCTCAGTCTCGGCAAGCCTCTTTCTGAAAAGGCGAACGGTCGGATCCTTCTCCCACGAGGAAGGGCCCAGCCCTGAAAGCTCTTGCTGCTCTTCACCGTCCCTTGTGGCCATACCTACAGGCACAACAGCACTGGAGATCTGTGCTTTCCCAGAGACGGAACATCTCACGGGGCTCAGTCTCGGCAAGCCTCTTTCTGAAAAGGCGAACGGTCGGATCCTTCTCCCACGAGGAAGGGCCCAGCCCTGAAAGCTCTTGCTGCTCTTCACCGTCCCTTGGCACCCTACCTACAGGCACAACAGCACTGGGGATCTGTGCTTTCCCAGAGACGGAACATCTCACGGGGCTCAGTCTCGGCAAGCCTCTTTCTGAAAAGGCGAACGGTGCGATCCATCTCCCCCGAGGAAGGGCCCAGCCCTGAAAGCTCTTGCTGCTCTTCACCGTCCCTTGGCACCCTACCTACAGGCACAACAGCACTGGGGATCTGTGCTTTCCCAGAGACGGAACATCTCACGGGGCTCAGTCTCGGCAAGCCTCTTTCTGAAAAGGCGAACGGTCGGATCCTTCTCCCACGAGGAAGGGCCCAGCCCTGAAAGCTCTTGCTGCTCTTCACCGCCCCTTGGCACCCTACCTACAGGCACAACAGCACTGGGGATCTATGCTTTCGCAGAGACGGAACATCTCGTGGTGCTACGCCTCGGCAGAGCCTCTTTTATTTGGAAAAGGCGAACGGTCGGATCCTTCTCCCACGAGGAAGGGCCCAGCCCTGAAAGCTCTTGCTGCTCTTCACCGCCCCTTGGCACCCTACCTACAGGCACAACAGCACTGGGGATCTGTGCTTTCCCAGAGACGGAATATCTCACGGCGCTCAGTCTCAGCAAGCCTCTTTCTGAAAAGGCGAACGGTGCGATCCATCTCCCCCGAGGAAGGGCCCAGCCCTGAAAGCTCTTGCTGCTCTTCACCGTCCCTTGTGGCCCTACCTACAGGCACAACAGCACTGGGGATCTGTGCTTTCCCAGAGACGGAACATCTCACGGGGCTCAGTCTCGGCAAGCCTCTTTCTGAAAAGGCGAACGGTCGGATCCTTCTCCCACGAGGAAGGGCCCAGCCCTGAAAGCTCTTGCTGCTCTTCACCGTCCCTTGTGGCCCTACCTACAGGCACAACAGCACTGGGGATCTGTGCTTTCCCAGAGACGGAACATCTCACGGGGCTCAGTCTCGGCAAGCCTCTTTCTGAAAAGGCGAACGGTCGGATCCTTCTCCCACGAGGAAGGGCCCACCCCTGAAAGCTCTTGCTGCTCTTCACCGTCCCTTGGCACCCTACCTACAGGCACAACAGCACTGGGGATCTGTGCTTTCCCAGAGACGGAACATCTCACGGGGCTCAGTCTCGGCAAGCCTCTTTCTGAAAAGGCGAACGGTCGGATCCATCTCCCCCGAGGAAGGGCCCAGCCCTGAAAGCTCTTGCTGCTCTTCACCGTCCCTTGGCACCCTACCTACAGGCACAACAGCACTGGGGATCTGTGCTTTCCCAGAGACGGAACATCTCGTGGTGCTACGCCTCGGCAGAGCCTCTTTTTTTTGGAAAAGGCGAAAGGTCGGATCCTTCTCCCACGAGGAAGGGCCCAGCCCTGAAAGCTCTTGCTGCTGTTCACCGCCCCTTGGCACCCTACCTACAGGCACAACAGCACTGGGGATCTGTGCTTTCCCAGAGACGGAATATCTCACGGCGCTCAGTCTCGGCAAGCCTCTTTCTGAAAAGACGAACGGTGCGATCCATCTCCCCCGAGGAAGGGCCCAGCCCTGAAAGCTCTTGCTGCTCTTCACCGTCCCTTTTGGCCCTACCTACAGGCACAACAGCACTGGGGATCTGTGCTTTCCCAGAGACGGAACATCTCACGGGGCTCAGTCTCGGCAAGCCTCTTTCTGAAAAGGCGAACGGTCGGATCCTTCTCCCCCGAGGAAGGGCCCAGCCCTGAAAGCTCTTGCTGCTCTTCACCGCCCCTTGGCACCCTACCTACAGGCACAACAGCACTGGGGATCTGTGCTTTCCCAGAGACGGAACATCTCACGGGGCTCAGTCTCGGCAAGCCTCTTTCTGAAAAGGCGAACGGTCGGATCCTTCTCCCACGAGGAAGGGCCCAGCCCTGAAAGCTCTTGCTGCTCTTCACCGTCCCTTGGCACCCTACCTACAGGCACAACAGCAGTGGGGATCTGTGCTTTCCCAGAGACGGAACATCTCACGGGGCTCAGTCTCGGCAAGCCTCTTTCTGAAAAGGCGAACGGTCGGATCCTTTTCCCACGAGGAAGGGCCCAGCCCTGAAAGCTCTTGCTGCTCTTCACCGTCCCTTGGCACCCTACCTACAGGCACAACAGCAGTGGGGATCTGTGCTTTCCCAGAGACGGAACATCTCACGGGGCTCAGTCTCGGCAAGCCTCTTTCTGAAAAGGCGAACGGTCGGATCCTTTTCCCACGAGGAAGGGCCCAGCCCTGAAAGCTCTTGCTGCTCTTCACCGCCCCTTGGCACCCTACCTACAGGCACAACAGCACTGGGGATCTGTGCTTTCCCAGAGACGGAACATCTCACGGGGCTCAGTCTCGGCAAGCCTCTTTCTGAAAAGACGAACGGTCGGATCCTTCTCCCCCGAGGAAGGGCCCAGCCCTGAAAGCTCTTGCTGCTCTTCACCGTCCCTTGTGGCCCTACCTACAGGCACAACAGCACTCTGGATCTGTGCTTTCCCAGAGACGGAACATCTCACGGGGCTCAGTCTCGGCAAGCCTCTTTCTGAAAAGGCGAACGGTCGGATCCTTCTCCCACGAGGAAGGGCCCAGCCCTGAAAGCTCTTGCTGCTCTTCACCGTCCCTTGGCACCCTACCTACAGGCACAACAGCACTGGGGATCTGTGCTTTCCCAGAGACGGAACATCTCACGGGGCTCAGTCTCGGCAAGCCTCTTTCTGAAAAGGCGAACGGTCGGATCCTTCTCCCACGAGGAAGGGCCCAGCCCTGAAATCTCTTGCTGCTCTTCACCATCCCTTGGCACCCTACCTACAGGCACAACAGCACTGGGGATCTGTGCTTTCCCAGAGACGGAACATCTCACGGGGCTCAGTCTCGGCAAGCCTCTTTCTGAAAAGGCGAACGGTCGGCTCCTTCTCCCACGAGGAAGGGCCCAGCCCTGAAAGCTCTTGCTGCTCTTCACCGTCCCTTGGCACCCTACCTACAGGCACATCAGCACTGGGGATCTGTGCTTTCCCAGAGACGGAATATCTCACGGCGCTCAGTCTCGGCAAGCCTCTTTCTGAAAAGACGAACGGTGCGATCCATCTCCCCCGAGGAAGGGCCCAGCCCTGAAAGCTCTTGCTGCTCTTCACCGCCCCTTGGCACCCTACCTACAGGCACAACAGCACTGGTGATCTGTGCTTTCCCAGAGACGGAACATCTCACGGGGCTCAGTCTCGGCAAGCCTCTTTCTGAAAAGGCGAACGGTCGGATACTTGTCCCACGAGGAAGGGCCCAGCCCTGAAAGCTCTTGCTGCTCTTCACCGTCCCTTGGCACCCTACCTACAGGCACAACAGCACTGGGGATCTGTGCTTTCCCAGAGACGGAATATCTCACGGGGCTCAGTCTCGGCAAGCCTCTTTCTGAAAAGGCGAACGGTGTGATCCATCTCCCCCGAGGAAGGGCCCAGCCCTGAAAGCTCTTGCTGCTCTTCACCGTCCCTTGGCACCCTACCTACAGGCACAACAGCACTGGGGATCTGTGCTTTCCCAGAGACGGAACATCTCGTGGTGCTACGCCTCGGCAGAGCCTCTTTTTTTTGGAAAAGGCGAACGGTCGGATCCTTCTCCCACGAGGAAGGGCCCAGCCCTGAAAGCTCTTGCTGCTCTTCACCGTCCCTTGGCACCCTACCTACAGGCACAACAGCACTGGGGATCTGTGCTTTCCCAGAGACGGAACATCTCACGGGGCTCAGTCTCGGCAAGCCTCTTTCTGAAAAGGCGAACGGTGCGATCCATCTCCCCCGAGGAAGGGCCCAGCCCTGAAAGCTCTTGCTGCTCTTCACCGTCCCTTGGCACCCTACCTACAGGCACAACAGCACTGGGGATCTGTGCTTTCCCAGAGACGGAACATCTCACGGGGCTCAGTCTCGGCAAGCCTCTTTCTGAAAAGGCGAACGGTCGGATCCTTCTCCCACGAGGAAGGGCCCAGCCCTGAAAGCTCTTGCTGCTCTTCACCGCCCCTTGTCACCCTACCTACAGGCACAACAGCACTGGGGATCTGTGCTTTCGCAGAGACGGAACATCTCGTGGTGCTACGCCTCGGCAGAGCCTCTTTTATTTGGAAAAGGCGAACGGTCGGATCCTTCTCCCACGAGGAAGGGCCCAGCCCTGAAAGCTCTTGCTGCTCTTCACCGCCCCTTGGCACCCTACCTACAGGCACAACAGCACTGGGGATCTGTGCTTTCCCAGAGACGGAATATCTCACGGGGCTCAGTCTCGGCAAGCCTCTTTCTGAAAAGGCGAACGGTGCGATCCATCTCCCCCGAGGAAGGGCCCAGCCCTGAAAGCTCTTGCTGCTCTTCACCGTCCCTTTTGGCCCTACCTACAGGCACAACAGCACTGGGGATCTGTGCTTTCCCAGAGACGGAACATCTCACGGGGCTCAGTCTCGGCAAGCCTCTTTGTGAAAAGGCGAACGGTCGGATACTTGTCCCACGAGGAAGGGCCCAGCCCTGAAAGCTCTTGCTGCTCTTCACCGTCCCTTGGCACCCTACCTACAGGCACAACAGCAGTGGGGATCTGTGCTTTCCCAGAGACGGAACATCTCACGGGGCTCAGTCTCGGCAAGCCTCTTTCTGAAAAGGCGAACGGTCGGATCCTTCTCCCACGAGGAAAGGCCCAGCCCTGAAAGCTCTTGCTGCTCTTCACCGTCCCTTGGCACCCTACCTACAGGCACAACAGCACTGGGGATCTATGCTTTCGCAGAGACGGAACATCTCGTGGTGCTACGCCTCGGCAGACCCTCTTTTTTTTGGAAAAGGCGAACGGTCGGATCCTTCTCCCACGAGGAAGGGCCCAGCCCTGAAAGCTCTTGCTGCTGTTCACCGCCCCTTGGCACCCTACCTACAGGCACAACAGCACTGGGGATCTGTGCTTTCCCAGAGACGGAATATCTCACGGCGCTCAGTCTCGGCAAGCCTCTTTCTGAAAAGGCGAACGGTCGGATACTTGTCCCACGAGGAAGGGCCCAGCCCTGAAAGCTCTTGCTGCTCTTCACCGTCCCTTGGCACCCTACCTACAGGCACAACAGCACTGGGGATCTGTGCTTTCCCAGAGACGGAACATCTCACGGGGCTCAGTCTCGGCAAGCCTCTTTCTGAAAAGGCGAACGGTCGGATACTTGTCCCACGAGGAAGGGCCCAGCCCTGAAAGCTCTTGCTGCTCTTCACCGTCCCTTGGCACCCTACCTACAGGCACAACAGCACTGGGGATCTGTGCTTTCCCAGAGACGGAACATCTCACGGGGCTCAGTCTCGGCAAGCCTCTTTCTGAAAAGGCGAACGGTCGGATCCTTCTCCCACGAGGAAGGGCCCAGCCCTGAAAGCTCTTGCTGCTCTTCACCGTCCCTTGGCACCCTACCTACAGGCACAACAGCAGTGGGGATCTGTGCTTTCCCAGAGACGGAACATCTCACGGGGCTCAGTCTCGGCAAGCCTCTTTCTGAAAAGGCGAACGGTCGGATCCTTTTCCCACGAGGAAGGGCCCAGCCCTGAAAGCTCTTGCTGCTCTTCACCGTCCCTTGGCACCCTACCTACAGGCACAACAGCAGTGGGGATCTGTGCTTTCCCAGAGACGGAACATCTCACGGGGCTCAGTCTCGGCAAGCCTCTTTCTGAAAAGGCGAACGGTCGGATCCTTTTCCCACGAGGAAGGGCCCAGCCCTGAAAGCTCTTGCTGCTCTTCACCGCCCCTTGGCACCCTACCTACAGGCACAACAGCACTGGGGATCTGTGCTTTCCCAGAGACGGAACATCTCACGGGGCTCAGTCTCGGCAAGCCTCTTTCTGAAAAGACGAACGGTCGGATCCTTCTCCCCCGAGGAAGGGCCCAGCCCTGAAAGCTCTTGCTGCTCTTCACCGTCCCTTGTGGCCCTACCTACAGGCACAACAGCACTCTGGATCTGTGCTTTCCCAGAGACGGAACATCTCACGGGGCTCAGTCTCGGCAAGCCTCTTTCTGAATAGGCGAACGGTCGGATCCTTCTCCCACGAGGAAGGGCCCAGCCCTGAAAGCTCTTGCTGCTCTTCACCGTCCCTTGGCACCCTACCTACAGGCACAACAGCACTGGGGATCTGTGCTTTCCCAGAGACGGAACATCTCACGGGGCTCAGTCTCGGCAAGCCTCTTTATGAAAAGGCGAACGGTCGGATCCTTCTCCCACGAGGAAGGGCCCAGCCCTGAAAGCTCTTGCTGCTCTTCACCATCCCTTGGCACCCTACCTACAGGCACAACAGCACTGGGGATCTGTGCTTTCCCAGAGACGGAACATCTCACGGGGCTCAGTCTCGGCAAGCCTCTTTCTGAAAAGGCGAACGGTCGGCTCCTTCTCCCACGAGGAAGGGCCCAGCCCTGAAAGCTCTTGCTGCTCTTCACCGTCCCTTGGCACCCTACCTACAGGCACATCAGCACTGGGGATCTGTGCTTTCCCAGAGACGGAATATCTCACGGCGCTCAGTCTCGGCAAGCCTCTTTCTGAAAAGACGAACGGTGCGATCCATCTCCCCCGAGGAAGGGCCCAGCCCTGAAAGCTCTTGCTGCTCTTCACCGCCCCTTGGCACCCTACCTACAGGCACAACAGCACTGGGGATCTGTGCTTTCCCAGAGACGGAACATCTCACGGGGCTCAGTCTCGGCAAGCCTCTTTCTGAAAAGGCGAACGGTCGGATACTTGTCCCACGAGGAAGGGCCCAGCCCTGAAAGCTCTTGCTGCTGTTCACCGCCCCTTGGCGCCCTACCTACAGGCACAACAGCACTGGGGATCTGTGCTTTCCCAGAGACGGAATATCTCACGGGGCTCAGTCTCGGCAAGCCTCTTTCTGAAAAGGCGAACGGTGCGATCCATCTCCCCCGAGGAAGGGCCCAGCCCTGAAAGCTCTTGCTGCTCTTCACCGTCCCTTGGCACCCTACCTACAGGCACAACAGCACTGGGGATCTGTGCTTTCCCAGAGACGGAACATCTCGTGGTGCTACGCCTCGGCAGAGCCTCTTTTTTTTGGAAAAGGCGAACGGTCGGATCCTTCTCCCACGAGGAAGGGCCCAGCCCTGAAAGCTCTTGCTGCTCTTCACCGTCCCTTGGCACCCTACCTACAGGCACAACAGCACTGGGGATCTGTGCTTTCCCAGAGACGGAACATCTCACGGGGCTCAGTCTCGGCAAGCCTCTTTCTGAAAAGGCGAACAGTGCGATCCATCTCCCCCGAGGAAGGGCCCAGCCCTGAAAGCTCTTGCTGCTCTTCACCGTCCCTTGGCACCCTACCTACAGGCACAACAGCACTGGGGATCTGTGCTTTCCCAGAGACGGAACATCTCATGGGGCTCAGTCTCGGCAAGCCTCTTTCTGAAAAGGCGAACGGTCGGATCCTTCTCCCACGAGGAAGGGCCCAGCCCTGAAAGCTCTTGCTGCTCTTCACCGCCCCTTGGCACCCTACCTACAGGCACAACAGCACTGGGGATCTGTGCTTTCGCAGAGACGGAACATCTCGTGGTGCTACGCCTCGGCAGAGCCTCTTTTATTTGGAAAAGGCGAACGGTCGGATCCTTCTCCCACGAGGAAGGGCCCAGCCCTGAAAGCTCTTGCTGCTCTTCACCGCCCCTTGGCACCCTACCTACAGGCACAACAGCACTGGGGATCTGTGCTTTCCCAGAGACGGAATATCTCACGGCGCTCAGTCTCGGCAAGCCTCTTTCTGAAAAGACGAACGGTGCGATCCATCTCCCCCGAGGAAGGGCCCAGCCCTGAAAGCTCTTGCTGCTCTTCACCGTCCCTTTTGGCCCTACCTACAGGCACAACAGCACTGGGGATCTGTGCTTTCCCAGAGACGGAACATCTCACGGGGCTCAGTCTCGGCAAGCCTCTTTCTGAAAAGGCAAACGGTCGGATCCTTCTCCCACGAGGAAGGGCCCACCCCTGAAAGCTCTTGCTGCTCTTCACCGTCCCTTGGCACCCTACCTACAGGCACAACAGCAGTGGGGATCTGTGCTTTCCCAGAGACGGAACATCTCACGGGGCTCAGTCTCGGCAAGCCTCTTTCTGAAAAGGCGAACGGTCGGATCCTTCTCCCACGAGGAAGGGCCCAGCCCTGAAAGCTCTTGCTGCTCTTCACCGTCCCTTGGCACCCTACCTACAGGCACAACAGCACTGGGGATCTATGCTTTCGCAGAGACGGAACATCTCGTGGTGCTACGCCTCGGCAGAGCCTCTTTTTTTTGGAAAAGGCGAACGGTCGGATCCTTCTCCCACGAGGAAGGGCCCAGCCCTGAAAGCTCTTGCTGCTGTTCACCACCCCTTGGCACCCTACCTACAGGCACAACAGCACTGGGGATCTGTGCTTTCCCAGAGACGGAATATCTCACGGCGCTCAGTCTCGGCAAGCCTCTTTCTGAAAAGGCGAACGGTCGGATACTTGTCCCACGAGGAAGGGCCCAGCCCTGAAAGCTCTTGCTGCTCTTCACCGCCCCTTGGCACCCTACCTACAGGCACAACAGCACTGGGGATCTGTGCTTTCCCAGAGACGGAACATCTCACGGGGCTCAGTCTCGGCAAGCCTCTTTCTGAAAAGGCGAACGGTCGGATACTTGTCCCACGAGGAAGGGCCCAGCCCTGAAAGCTCTTGCTGCTCTTCACCGTCCCTTGGCACCCTACCTACAGGCACAACAGCACTGGGGATCTGTGCTTTCCCAGAGACGGAACATCTCACGGGGCTCAGTCTCGGCAAGCCTCTTTCTGAAAAGGCGAACGGTCGGATCCTTCTCCCCCGAGGAAGGGCCCAGCCCTGAAAGCTCTTGCTGCTCTTCACCACCCCTTGGCACCCTACCTACAGGCACAACAGCACTGGGGATCTGTGCTTTCCCAGAGACGGAACATCTCACGGGGCTCAGTCTCGGCAAGCCTCTTTCTGAAAAGGCGAACGGTCGGATACTTGTCCCACGAGGAAGGGCCCAGCCCTGAAAGCTCTTGCTGCTCTTCACCGCCCCTTGGCACCCTACCTACAGGCACAACAGCACTGGGGATCTGTGCTTTCCCAGAGACGGAACATCTCACGGGGCTCAGTCTCGGCAAGCCTCTTTCTGAAAAGGCGAACGGTCGGATACTTGTCCCACGAGGAAGGGCCCAGCCCTGAAAGCTCTTGCTGCTGTTCACCACCCCTTGGCACCCTACCTACAGGCACAACAGCATTGGGGATCTGTGCTTTCCCAGAGACGGAACATCTCGTGGCGCTACGCCTCGGCAGAGCCTCTTTTTTCTGGAAAAGGCGAACGGTGCGATCCATCTCCCCCGAGGAAGGGCCCAGCCCTGAAAGCTCTTGCTGCTCTTCACTGTCCCTTGACACCCTACCTACAGGCACAACAGCACTGGGGATCTGTGCTTTCCCAGAGACGGAACATCTCACGGGGCTCAGTCTCGGCAAGCCTCTTTCTGAAAAGACGAACGGTGCGATCCATCTCCCCCGAGGAAGGGCCCAGCCCTGAAAGCTCTTGCTGCTCTTCACCGCCCCTTGGCACCCTACCTACAGGCACAACAGCACTGGGGATCTGTGCTTTCCCAGAGACGGAACATCTCACGGGGCTCAGTCTCGGCAAGCCTCTTTCTGAAAAGGCGAACGGTCGGATCCTTCTCCCACGAGGAAGGGCCCAGCCCTGAAAGCTCTTGCTGCTCTTCACCGCCCCTTGGCACCCTACCTACAGGCACAACAGCACTGGGGATCTGTGCTTTCCCAGAGACGGAACATCTCACGGGGCTCAGTCTCGGCAAGCCTCTTTCTGAAAAGGCGAACGGTCGGATACTTGTCCCACGAGGAAGGGCCCAGCCCTGAAAGCTCTTGCTGCTGTTCACCGCCCCTTGGCACCCTACCTACAGGCACAACAGCACTGGGGATCTGTGCTTTCCCAGAGACGGAATATCTCACGGGGCTCAGTCTCGGCAAGCCTCTTTCTGAAAAGGCGAACGGTGCGATCCATCTCCCCCGAGGAAGGGCCCAGCCCTGAAAGCTCTTGCTGCTCTTCACCGTCCCTTGGCACCCTACCTACAGGCACAACAGCACTGGGGATCTGTGCTTTCCCAGAGACGGAACATCTCGTGGTGCTACGCCTCGGCAGAGCCTCTTTTTTTTGGAAAAGGCGAACGGTCGGATCCTTCTCCCACGAGGAAGGGCCCAGCCCTGAAAGCTCTTGCTGCTCTTCACCGTCCCTTGGCACCCTACCTACAGGCACAACAGCACTGGGGATCTGTGCTTTCCCAGAGACGGAACATCTCACGGGGCTCAGTCTCGGCAAGCCTCTTTCTGAAAAGGCGAACGGTCGGATCCTTCTCCCACGAGGAAGGGCCCAGCCCTGAAAGCTCTTGCTGCTCTTCACCGTCCCTTGTGGCCCTACCTACAGGCACAACAGCACTGGGGATCTGTGCTTTCCCAGAGACGGAACATCTCACGGGGCTCAGTCTCGGCAAGCCTCTTTCTGAAAAGGCGAACGGTCGGATCCTTCTCCCACGAGGAAGGGCCCAGCCCTGAAAGCTCTTGCTGCTCTTCACCGCCCCTTGTCACCCTACCTACAGGCACAACAGCACTGGGGATCTGTGCTTTCCCAGAGACGGAACATCTCGTGGTGCTACGCCTCGGCAGAGCCTCTTTTTTTTGGAAAAGGCGAACGGTCGGATCCTTCTCCCACGAGGAAGGGCCCAGCCCTGAAAGCTCTTGCTGCTCTTCACCGCCCCTTGGCACCCTACCTACAGGCACAACAGCACTGGGGATCTGTGCTTTCCCAGAGACGGAATATCTCACGGCGCTCAGTCTCGGCAAGCCTCTTTCTGAAAAGACGAACGGTGCGATCCATCTCCCCCGAGGAAGGGCCCAGCCCTGAAAGCTCTTGCTGCTCTTCACCGTCCCTTTTGGCCCTACCTACAGGCACAACAGCACTGGGGATCTGTGCTTTCCCAGAGACGGAACATCTCACGGGGCTCAGTCTCGGCAAGCCTCTTTCTGAAAAGGCGAACGGTCGGATCCTTCTCCCACGAGGAAGGGCCCACCCCTGAAAGCTCTTGCTGCTCTTCACCGTCCCTTGGCACCCTACCTACAGGCACAACAGCAGTGGGGATCTGTGCTTTCCCAGAGACGGAACATCTCACGGGGCTCAGTCTCGGCAAGCCTCTTTCTGAAAAGGCGAACGGTCGGATCCTTCTCCCACGAGGAAGGGCCCAGCCCTGAAAGCTCTTGCTGCTCTTCACCGTCCCTTGGCACCCTACCTACAGGCACAACAGCACTGGGGATCTATGCTTTCGCAGAGACGGAACATCTCGTGGTGCTACGCCTCGGCAGAGCCTCTTTTTTTTGGAAAAGGCGAACGGTCGGATCCTTCTCCCACGAGGAAGGGCCCAGCCCTGAAAGCTCTTGCTGCTGTTCACCGCCCCTTGGCACCCTACCTACAGGCACAACAGCACTGGGGATCTGTGCTTTCCCAGAGACGGAATATCTCACGGCGCTCAGTCTCGGCAAGCCTCTTTCTGAAAAGGCGAACGGTCGGATACTTGTCCCACGAGGAAGGGCCCAGCCCTGAAAGCTCTTGCTGCTCTTCACCGTCCCTTGGCACCCTACCTACAGGCACAACAGCACTGGGGATCTGTGCTTTCCCAGAGACGGAACATCTCACGGGGCTCAGTCTCGGCAAGCCTCTTTCTGAAAAGGCGAACGGTCGGATACTTGTCCCACGAGGAAGGGCCCAGCCCTGAAAGCTCTTGCTGCTCTTCACCGTCCCTTGGCACCCTACCTACAGGCACAACAGCACTGGGGATCTGTGCTTTCCCAGAGACGGAACATCTCACGGGGCTCAGTCTCGGCAAGCCTCTTTCTGAAAAGGCGAACGGTCGGATCCTTCTCCCCCGAGGAAGGGCCCAGCCCTGAAAGCTCTTGCTGCTCTTCACCACCCCTTGGCACCCTACCTACAGGCACAACAGCACTGGGGATCTGTGCTTTCCCAGAGACGGAACATCTCACGGGGCTCAGTCTCGGCAAGCCTCTTTCTGAAAAGGCGAACGGTCGGATAATTGTCCCACGAGGAAGGGCCCAGCCCTGAAAGCTCTTGCTGCTCTTCACCGCCCCTTGGCACCCTACCTACAGGCACAACAGCACTGGGGATCTGTGCTTTCCCAGAGACGGAACATCTCACGGGGCTCAGTCTCGGCAAGCCTCTTTCTGAAAAGGCGAACGGTCGGATACTTGTCCCACGAGGAAGGGCCCAGCCCTGAAAGCTCTTGCTGCTGTTCACCACCCCTTGGCACCCTACCTACAGGCACAACAGCATTGGGGATCTGTGCTTTCCCAGAGACGGAACATCTCGTGGCGCTACGCCTCGGCAGAGCCTCTTTTTTCTGGAAAAGGCGAACGGTGCGATCCATCTCCCCCGAGGAAGGGCCCAGCCCTGAAAGCTCTTGCTGCTCTTCACTGTCCCTTGACACCCTACCTACAGGCACAACAGCACTGGGGATCTGTGCTTTCCCAGAGACGGAACATCTCACGGGGCTCAGTCTCGGCAAGCCTCTTTCTGAAAAGACGAACGGTGCGATCCATCTCCCCCGAGGAAGGGCCCAGCCCTGAAAGCTCTTGCTGCTCTTCACCGCCCCTTGGCACCCTACCTACAGGCACAACAGCACTGGGGATCTGTGCTTTCCCAGAGACGGAACATCTCACGGGGCTCAGTCTCGGCAAGCCTCTTTCTGAAAAGGCGAACGGTCGGATCCTTCTCCCACGAGGAAGGGCCCAGCCCTGAAAGCTCTTGCTGCTCTTCACCGCCCCTTGGCACCCTACCTACAGGCACAACAGCACTGGGGATCTGTGCTTTCCCAGAGACGGAACATCTCACGGGGCTCAGTCTCGGCAAGCCTCTTTCTGAAAAGGCGAACGGTCGGATACTTGTCCCACGAGGAAGGGCCCAGCCCTGAAAGCTCTTGCTGCTGTTCACCGCCCCTTGGCACCCTACCTACAGGCACAACAGCACTGGGGATCTGTGCTTTCCCAGAGACGGAATATCTCACGGGGCTCAGTCTCGGCAAGCCTCTTTCTGAAAAGGCGAACGGTGCGATCCATCTCCCCCGAGGAAGGGCCCAGCCCTGAAAGCTCTTGCTGCTCTTCACCGTCCCTTGGCACCCTACCTACAGGCACAACAGCACTGGGGATCTGTGCTTTCCCAGAGACGGAACATCTCGTGGTGCTACGCCTCGGCAGAGCCTCTTTTTTTTGGAAAAGGCGAACGGTCGGATCCTTCTCCCACGAGGAAGGGCCCAGCCCTGAAAGCTCTTGCTGCTCTTCACCGTCCCTTGGCACCCTACCTACAGGCACAACAGCACTGGGGATCTGTGCTTTCCCAGAGACGGAACATCTCACGGGGCTCAGTCTCGGCAAGCCTCTTTCTGAAAAGGCGAACGGTCGGATCCTTCTCCCACGAGGAAGGGCCCAGCCCTGAAAGCTCTTGCTGCTCTTCACCGTCCCTTGTGGCCCTACCTACAGGCACAACAGCACTGGGGATCTGTGCTTTCCCAGAGACGGAACATCTCACGGGGCTCAGTCTCGGCAAGCCTCTTTCTGAAAAGGCGAACGGTCGGATCCTTCTCCCACGAGGAAGGGCCCAGCCCTGAAAGCTCTTGCTGCTCTTCACCGCCCCTTGTCACCCTACCTACAGGCACAACAGCACTGGGGATCTGTGCTTTCCCAGAGACGGAACATCTCGTGGTGCTACGCCTCGGCAGAGCCTCTTTTTTTTGGAAAAGGCGAACGGTCGGATCCTTCTCCCACGAGGAAGGGCCCAGCCCTGAAAGCTCTTGCTGCTCTTCACCGCCCCTTGGCACCCTACCTACAGGCACAACAGCACTGGGGATCTGTGCTTTCCCAGAGACGGAATATCTCACGGCGCTCAGTCTCGGCAAGCCTCTTTCTGAAAAGGCGAACGGTGCGATCCATCTCCCCCGAGGAAGGGCCCAGCCCTGAAAGCTCTTGCTGCTCTTCACCGTCCCTTTTGGCCCTACCTACAGGCACAACAGCACTGGGGATCTGTGCTTTCCCAGAGACGGAACATCTCACGGGGCTCAGTCTCGGCAAGCCTCTTTCTGAAAAGGCGAACGGTCGGATCCTTGTCCCACGAGGAAGGGCCCAGCCCTGAAAGCTCTTGCTGCTCTTCACCGTCCCTTGGCACCCTACCTACAGGCACAACAGCAGTGGGGATCTGTGCTTTCCCAGAGACGGAACATCTCACGGGGCTCAGTCTCGGCAAGCCTCTTTCTGAAAAGGCGAACGGTCGGATCCTTCTCCCACGAGGAAAGGCCCAGCCCTGAAAGCTCTTGCTGCTCTTCACCGTCCCTTGGCACCCTACCTACAGGCACAACAGCACTGGGGATCTATGCTTTCGCAGAGACGGAACATCTCGTGGTGCTACGCCTCGGCAGAGCCTCTTTTTTTTGGAAAAGGCGAACGGTCGGATCCTTCTCCCACGAGGAAGGGCCCAGCCCTGAAAGCTCTTGCTGCTGTTCACCGCCCCTTGGCACCCTACCTACAGGCACAACAGCACTGGGGATCTGTGCTTTCCCAGAGACGGAATATCTCACGGCGCTCAGTCTCGGCAAGCCTCTTTCTGAAAAGGCGAACGGTCGGATACTTGTCCCACGAGGAAGGGCCCAGCCCTGAAAGCTCTTGCTGCTCTTCACCGTCCCTTGGCACCCTACCTACAGGCACAACAGCACTGGGGATCTGTGCTTTCCCAGAGACGGAACATCTCACGGGGCTCAGTCTCGGCAAGCCTCTTTCTGAAAAGGCGAACGGTCGGATACTTGTCCCACGAGGAAGGGCCCAGCCCTGAAAGCTCTTGCTGCTCTTCACCGTCCCTTGGCACCCTACCTACAGGCACAACAGCACTGGGGATCTGTGCTTTCCCAGAGACGGAACATCTCACGGGGCTCAGTCTCGGCAAGCCTCTTTCTGAAAAGGCGAACGGTCGGATCCTTCTCCCACGAGGAAGGGCCCAGCCCTGAAAGCTCTTGCTGCTCTTCACCGTCCCTTGGCACCCTACCTACAGGCACAACAGCAGTGGGGATCTGTGCTTTCCCAGAGACGGAACATCTCACGGGGCTCAGTCTCGGCAAGCCTCTTTCTGAAAAGGCGAACGGTCGGATCCTTCTCCCACGAGGAAGGGCCCAGCCCTGAAAGCTCTTGCTGCTCTTCACCGTCCCTTGGCACCCTACCTACAGGCACAACAGCAGTGGGGATCTGTGCTTTCCCAGAGACGGAACATCTCACGGGGCTCAGTCTCGGCAAGCCTCTTTCTGAAAAGGCGAACGGTCGGATCCTTTTCCCACGAGGAAGGGCCCAGCCCTGAAAGCTCTTGCTGCTCTTCACCGCCCCTTGGCACCCTACCTACAGGCACAACAGCACTGGGGATCTGTGCTTTCCCAGAGACGGAACATCTCACGGGGCTCAGTCTCGGCAAGCCTCTTTCTGAAAAGACGAACGGTCGGATCCTTCTCCCCCGAGGAAGGGCCCAGCCCTGAAAGCTCTTGCTGCTCTTCACCGTCCCTTGTGGCCCTACCTACAGGCACAACAGCACTCTGGATCTGTGCTTTCCCAGAGACGGAACATCTCACGGGGCTCAGTCTCGGCAAGCCTCTTTCTGAAAAGGCGAACGGTCGGATCCTTCTCCCACGAGGAAGGGCCCAGCCCTGAAAGCTCTTGCTGCTCTTCACCGTCCCTTGGCACCCTACCTACAGGCACAACAGCAGTGGGGATCTGTGCTTTCCCAGAGACGGAACATCTCACGGGGCTCAGTCTCGGCAAGCCTCTTTATGAAAAGGCGAACGGTCGGATCCTTCTCCCACGAGGAAGGGCCCAGCCCTGAAAGCTCTTGCTGCTCTTCACCATCCCTTGGCACCCTACCTACAGGCACAACAGCACTGGGGATCTGTGCTTTCCCAGAGACGGAACATCTCACGGGGCTCAGTCTCGGCAAGCCTCTTTCTGAAAAGGCGAACGGTCGGCTCCTTCTCCCACGAGGAAGGGCCCAGCCCTGAAAGCTCTTGCTGCTCTTCACCGTCCCTTGGCACCCTACCTACAGGCACATCAGCACTGGGGATCTGTGCTTTCCCAGAGACGGAATATCTCACGGCGCTCAGTCTCGGCAAGCCTCTTTCTGAAAAGACGAACGGTGCGATCCATCTCCCCCGAGGAAGGGCCCAGCCCTGAAAGCTCTTGCTGCTCTTCACCGCCCCTTGGCACCCTACCTACAGGCACAACAGCACTGGGGATCTGTGCTTTCCCAGAGACGGAACATCTCACGGGGCTCAGTCTCGGCAAGCCTCTTTCTGAAAAGGCGAACGGTCGGATACTTGTCCCACGAGGAAGGGCCCAGCCCTGAAAGCTCTTGCTGCTGTTCACCGCCCCTTGGCGCCCTACCTACAGGCACAACAGCACTGGGGATCTGTGCTTTCCCAGAGACGGAATATCTCACGGGGCTCAGTCTCGGCAAGCCTCTTTCTGAAAAGGCGAACGGTGCGATCCATCTCCCCCGAGGAAGGGCCCAGCCCTGAAAGCTCTTGCTGCTCTTCACCGTCCCTTGGCACCCTACCTACAGGCACAACAGCACTGGGGATCTGTGCTTTCCCAGAGACGGAACATCTCGTGGTGCTACGCCTCGGCAGAGCCTCTTTTTTTTGGAAAAGGCGAACGGTCGGATCCTTCTCCCACGAGGAAGGGCCCAGCCCTGAAAGCTCTTGCTGCTCTTCACCGTCCCTTGGCACCCTACCTACAGGCACAACAGCACTGGGGATCTGTGCTTTCCCAGAGACGGAACATCTCACGGGGCTCAGTCTCGGCAAGCCTCTTTCTGAAAAGGCGAACGGTGCGATCCATCTCCCCCGAGGAAGGGCCCAGCCCTGAAAGCTCTTGCTGCTCTTCACCGTCCCTTGGCACCCTACCTACAGGCACAACAGCACTGGGGATCTGTGCTTTCCCAGAGACGGAACATCTCACGGGGCTCAGTCTCGGCAAGCCTCTTTCTGAAAAGGCGAACGGTCGGATCCTTCTCCCACGAGGAAGGGCCCAGCCCTGAAAGCTCTTGCTGCTCTTCACCGCCCCTTGGCACCCTACCTACAGGCACAACAGCACTGGGGATCTGTGCTTTCGCAGAGACGGAACATCTCGTGGTGCTACGCCTCGGCAGAGCCTCTTTTATTTGGAAAAGGCGAACGGTCGGATCCTTCTCCCACGAGGAAGGGCCCAGCCCTGAAAGCTCTTGCTGCTCTTCACCGCCCCTTGGCACCCTACCTACAGGCACAACAGCACTGGGGATCTGTGCTTTCCCAGAGACGGAATATCTCACGGCGCTCAGTCTCGGCAAGCCTCTTTCTGAAAAGACGAACGGTGCGATCCATCTCCCCCGAGGAAGGGCCCAGCCCTGAAAGCTCTTGCTGCTGTTCACCGCCCCTTGGCACCCTACCTACAGGCACAACAGCAGTGGGGATCTGTGCTTTCCCAGAGACGGAACATCTCACGGGGCTCAGTCTCGGCAAGCCTCTTTCTGAAAAGGCGAACGGTCGGATCCTTCTCCCACGAGGAAGGGCCCAGCCCTGAAAGCTCTTGCTGCTCTTCACCGTCCCTTGGCACCCTACCTACAGGCACAACAGCACTGGGGATCTATGCTTTCGCAGAGACGGAACATCTCGTGGTGCTACGCCTCGGCAGAGCCTCTTTTTTTTGGAAAAGGCGAACGGTCGGATCCTTCTCCCACGAGGAAGGGCCCAGCCCTGAAAGCTCTTGCTGCTCTTCACCGCCCCTTGGCACCCTACCTACAGGCACAACAGCACTGGGGATCTGTGCTTTCCCAGAGACGGAATATCTCACGGCGCTCAGTCTCGGCAAGCCTCTTTCTGAAAAGGCGAACGGTCGGATACTTGTCCCACGAGGAAGGGCCCAGCCCTGAAAGCTCTTGCTGCTCTTCACCGTCCCTTGGCACCCTACCTACAGGCACAACAGCACTGGGGATCTGTGCTTTCCCAGAGACGGAACATCTCACGGGGCTCAGTCTCGGCAAGCCTCTTTCTGAAAAGGCGAACGGTCGGATACTTGTCCCACGAGGAAGGGCCCAGCCCTGAAAGCTCTTGCTGCTCTTCACCGTCCCTTGGCACCCTACCTACAGGCACAACAGCACTGGGGATCTGTGCTTTCCCAGAGACGGAACATCTCACGGGGCTCAGTCTCGGCAAGCCTCTTTCTGAAAAGGCGAACGGTCGGATCCTTCTCCCACGAGGAAGGGCCCAGCCCTGAAAGCTCTTGCTGCTCTTCACCGTCCCTTGGCACCCTACCTACAGGCACAACAGCACTGGGGATCTGTGCTTTCCCAGAGACGGAACATCTCACGGGGCTCAGTCTCGGCAAGCCTCTTTCTGAAAAGGCGAACGGTCGGATACTTGTCCCACGAGGAAGGGCCCAGCCCTGAAAGCTCTTGCTGCTCTTCACCGCCCCTTGGCACCCTACCTACAGGCACAACAGCACTGGGGATCTGTGCTTTCCCAGAGACGGAACATCTCACGGGGCTCAGTCTCGGCAAGCCTCTTTCTGAAAAGGCGAACGGTCGGATACTTGTCCCACGAGGAAGGGCCCAGCCCTGAAAGCTCTTGCTGCTGTTCACCACCCCTTGGCACCCTACCTACAGGCACAACAGCATTGGGGATCTGTGCTTTCCCAGAGACGGAACATCTCGTGGCGCTACGCCTCGGCAGAGCCTCTTTTTTCTGGAAAAGGCGAACGGTGCGATCCATCTCCCCCGAGGAAGGGCCCAGCCCTGAAAGCTCTTGCTGCTCTTCACTGTCCCTTGACACCCTACCTACAGGCACAACAGCACTGGGGATCTGTGCTTTCCCAGAGACGGAACATCTCACGGGGCTCAGTCTCGGCAAGCCTCTTTCTGAAAAGACGAACGGTGCGATCCATCTCCCCCGAGGAAGGGCCCAGCCCTGAAAGCTCTTGCTGCTGTTCACCGCCCCTTGGCACCCTACCTACAGGCACAACAGCACTGGGGATCTGTGCTTTCCCAGAGACGGAATATCTCACGGCGCTCAGTCTCGGCAAGCCTCTTTCTGAAAAGACGAACGGTGCGATCCATCTCCCCCGAGGAAGGGCCCAGCCCTGAAAGCTCTTGCTGCTCTTCACCGCCCCTTGGCACCCTACCTACAGGCACAACAGCACTGGGGATCTGTGCTTTCCCAGAGACGGAACATCTCACGGGGCTCAGTCTCGGCAAGCCTCTTTCTGAAAAGGCGAACGGTCGGATCCTTCTCCCACGAGGAAGGGCCCAGCCCTGAAAGCTCTTGCTGCTCTTCACCGCCCCTTGGCACCCTACCTACAGGCACAACAGCACTGGGGATCTGTGCTTTCCCAGAGACGGAACATCTCACGGGGCTCAGTCTCGGCAAGCCTCTTTCTGAAAAGGCGAACGGTCGGCTCCTTCTCCCACGAGGAAGGGCCCAGCCCTGAAAGCTCTTGCTGCTCTTCACCGTCCCTTGGCACCCTACCTACAGGCACATCAGCAGTGGGGATCTGTGCTTTCCCAGAGACGGAATATCTCACGGCGCTCAGTCTCGGCAAGCCTCTTTCTGAAAAGACGAACGGTGCGATCCATATCCCCCGAGGAAGGGCCCAGCCCTGAAAGCTCTTGCTGCTCTTCACCGCCCCTTGGCACCCTACCTACAGGCACAACAGCACTGGGGATCTGTGCTTTCCCAGAGACGGAACATCTCACGGGGCTCAGTCTCGGCAAGCCTCTTTCTGAAAAGGCGAACGGTCGGATACTTGTCCCACGAGGAAGGGCCCAGCCCTGAAAGCTCTTGCTGCTGTTCACCGCCCCTTGGCACCCTACCTACAGGCACAACAGCACTGGGGATCTGTGCTTTCCCAGAGACGGAATATCTCACGGGGCTCAGTCTCGGCAAGCCTCTTTCTGAAAAGGCGAACGGTGCGATCCATCTCCCCCGAGGAAGGGCCCAGCCCTGAAAGCTCTTGCTGCTCTTCACCGTCCCTTGGCACCCTACCTACAGGCACAACAGCACTGGGGATCTGTGCTTTCCCAGAGACGGAACATCTCGTGGTGCTACGCCTCGGCAGAGCCTCTTTTTTTTGGAAAAGGCGAACGGTCGGATCCTTCTCCCACGAGGAAGGGCCCAGCCCTGAAAGCTCTTGCTGCTCTTCACCGTCCCTTGGCACCCTACCTACAGGCACAACAGCACTGGGGATCTGTGCTTTCCCAGAGACGGAACATCTCACGGGGCTCAGTCTCGGCAAGCCTCTTTCTGAAAAGGCGAACGGTGCGATCCATCTCCCCCGAGGAAGGGCCCAGCCCTGAAAGCTCTTGCTGCTCTTCACCGTCCCTTGTGGCCCTACCTACAGGCACAACAGCACTGGGGATCTGTGCTTTCCCAGAGACGGAACATCTCACGGGGCTCAGTCTCGGCAAGCCTCTTTCTGAAAAGGCGAACGGTCGGATCCTTCTCCCACGAGGAAGGGCCCACCCCTGAAAGCTCTTGCTGCTCTTCACCGTCCCTTGGCACCCTACCTACAGGCACAACAGCAGTGGGGATCTGTGCTTTCCCAGAGACGGAACATCTCACGGGGCTCAGTCTCGGCAAGCCTCTTTCTGAAAAGGCGAACGGTCGGATCCTTCTCCCACGAGGAAGGGCCCAGCCCTGAAAGCTCTTGCTGCTCTTCACCGTCCCTTGGCACCCTACCTACAGGCACAACAGCACTGGGGATCTATGCTTTCGCAGAGACGGAACATCTCGTGGTGCTACGCCTCGGCAGAGCCTCTTTTTTTTGGAAAAGGCGAACGGTCGGATCCTTCTCCCACGAGGAAGGGCCCAGCCCTGAAAGCTCTTGCTGCTCTTCACCGCCCCTTGGCACCCTACCTACAGGCACAACAGCACTGGGGATCTGTGCTTTCCCAGAGACGGAATATCTCACGGCGCTCAGTCTCGGCAAGCCTCTTTCTGAAAAGGCGAACGGTCGGATACTTGTCCCACGAGGAAGGGCCCAGCCCTGAAAGCTCTTGCTGCTCTTCACCGTCCCTTGGCACCCTACCTACAGGCACAACAGCACTGGGGATCTGTGCTTTCCCAGAGACGGAACATCTCACGGGGCTCAGTCTCGGCAAGCCTCTTTCTGAAAAGGCGAACGGTCGGATACTTGTCCCACGAGGAAGGGCCCAGCCCTGAAAGCTCTTGCTGCTCTTCACCGTCCCTTGGCACCCTACCTACAGGCACAACAGCACTGGGGATCTGTGCTTTCCCAGAGACGGAACATCTCACGGGGCTCAGTCTCGGCAAGCCTCTTTCTGAAAAGGCGAACGGTCGGATCCTTCTCCCACGAGGAAGGGCCCAGCCCTGAAAGCTCTTGCTGCTCTTCACCGTCCCTTGGCACCCTACCTACAGGCACAACAGCACTGGGGATCTGTGCTTTCCCAGAGACGGAACATCTCACGGGGCTCAGTCTCGGCAAGCCTCTTTATGAAAAGGCGAACGGTCGGATACTTGTCCCACGAGGAAGGGCCCAGCCCTGAAAGCTCTTGCTGCTCTTCACCGCCCCTTGGCACCCTACCTACAGGCACAACAGCACTGGGGATCTGTGCTTTCCCAGAGACGGAACATCTCACGGGGCTCAGTCTCGGCAAGCCTCTTTCTGAAAAGGCGAACGGTCGGATACTTGTCCGCCGAGGAAGGGCCCAGCCCTGAAAGCTCTTGCTGCTGTTCACCACCCCTTGGCACCCTACCTACAGGCACAACAGCACTGGGGATCTGTGCTTTCCCAGAGACGGAACATCTCGTGGCGCTACGCCTCGGCAGAGCCTCTTTTTTCTGGAAAAGGCGAACGGTGCGATCCATCTCCCCCGAGGAAGGGCCCAGCCCTGAAAGCTCTTGCTGCTCTTCACTGTCCCTTGACACCCTACCTACAGGCACAACAGAACTGGGGATCTGTGCTTTCCCAGAGACGGAACATCTCACGGGGCTCAGTCTCGGCAAGCCTCTTTCTGAAAAGACGAACGTTGCGATCCATCTCCCCCGAGGAAGGGCCCAGCCCTGAAAGCTCTTGCTGCTGTTCACCGCCCCTTGGCACCCTACCTACAGGCACAACAGCACTGGGGATCTGTGCTTTCCCAGAGACGGAATATCTCACGGGGCTCAGTCTCGGCAAGCCTCTTTCTGAAAAGGCGAACGGTCGGATCCTTCTCCCACGAGGAAGGGCCCAGCCCTGAAAGCTCTTGCTGCTCTTCACCGTCCCTTGGCACCCTACCTACAGGCACAACAGCAGTGGGGATCTGTGCTTTCCCAGAGACGGAACATCTCACGGGGCTCAGTCTCGGCAAGCCTCTTTCTGAAAAGGCGAACGGTCGGATCCTTCTCCCACGAGGAAGGGCCCAGCCCTGAAAGCTCTTGCTGCTCTTCACCGCCCCTTGGCACCCTACCTACAGGCACAACAGCACTGGGGATCTGTGCTTTCCCAGAGACGGAACATCTCACGGGGCTCAGTCTCGGCAAGCCTCTTTCTGAAAAGGCGAACGGTCGGATCCTTCTCCCACGAGGAAGGGCCCAGCCCTGAAAGCTCTTGCTGCTCTTCACCGTCCCATGGCACCCTACCTACAGGCACAACAGCACTGGGGATCTGTGCTTTCCCAGAGACGGAACATCTCACGGGGCTCAGTCTCGGCAAGCCTCTTTCTGAAAAGGCGAACGGTCGGATCCTTCTCCCACGAGGAAGGGCCCAGCCCTGAAAGCTCTTGCTGCTCTTCACCGCCCCTTGGCACCCTACCTACAGGCACAACAGCACTGGGGATCTATGCTTTCCCAGAGACGGAACATCTCGTGGTGCTACGCCTCGGCAGAGCCTCTTTTTTTTGGAAAAGGCGAACGTTCGGATCCTTCTCCCACGAGGAAGGGCCCAGCCCTGAAAGCCCTTGCTGCTCTTCACCGCCCCTTGGCACCCTACCTACAGGCACAACAGCACTGGGGATCTGTGCTTTCCCAGAGACGGAATATCTCACGGCGCTCAGTCTCGGCAAGCCTCTTTCTGAAAAGGCGAACGGTCGGATACTTGTCCCACGAGGAAGGGCCCAGCCCTGAAAGCTCTTGCTGCTCTTCACCGTCCCTTGTGGCCCTACCTACAGGCACAACAGCACTGGGGATCTGTGCTTTCCCAGAGACGGAACATCTCACGGGGCTCAGTCTCGGCAAGCCTCTTTCTGAAAAGGCGAACGGTCGGATCCTTCTCCCACGAGGAAGGGCCCAGCCCTGAAAGCTCTTGCTGCTCTTCACCGTCCCTTGTGGCCCTACCTACAGGTACATCAGCACTGGGGATCTGTGCTTTCCCAGAGACGGAATATCTCACGGCGCTCAGTCTCGGCAAGCCTCTTTCTGAAAAGACGAACGGTGCGATCCATCTCCCCCGAGGAAGGGCCCAGCCCTGAAAGCTCTTGCTGCTCTTCACCGCCCCTTGGCACCCTACCTACAGGCACAACAGCACTGGGGATCTGTGCTTTCCCAGAGACGGAACATCTCACGGGGCTCAGTCTCGGCAAGCCTCTTTCTGAAAAGGCGAACGGTGCGATCCATCTCCCCCGAGGAAGGGCCCAGCCCTGAAAGCTCTTGCTACTCTTCACCGTCCCTTGGCACCCTACCTACAGGCACAACAGCACTGGGGATCTATGCTTTCGCAGAGATGGAACATCTCGTGGTGCTACGCCTCGGCAGAGCCTCTTTTTTTTGGAAAAGGCGAACGGTCGGATCCTTCTCCCACGAGGAAGGGCCCAGCCCTGAAAGCTCTTGCTGCTGTTCACCGCCCCTTGGCACCCTACCTACAGGCACAACAGCACTGGGGATCTGTGCTTTCCCAGAGACGGAATATCTCACGGCGCTCAGTCTCGGCAAGCCTCTTTCTGAAAAGGCGAACGGTGCGATCCATCTCCCACGAGGAAGGGCCCAGCCCTGAAAGCTCTTGCTGCTCTTCACCGTCCCTTGGCACCCTACCTACAGGCACAACAGCACTGGGGATCTGTGCTTTCCCAGAGACGGAACATCTCACGGGGCTCAGTCTCGGCAAGCCTCTTTCTGAAAAGGCGAACGGTCGGATACTTCTCCCCCGAGGAAGGGCCCAGCCCTGAAAGCTCTTGCTGCTCTTCACCGTCCCTTGTGGCCCTACCTACAGGCACAACAGCACTGGGGATCTGTGCTTTCCCAGAGACGGAACATCTCACGGGGCTCAGTCTCGGCAAGCCTCTTTCTGAAAAGGCGAACGGTCGGATACTTGTCCCACGAGGAAGGGCCCAGCCCTGAAAGCTCTTGCTGCTCTTCACCACCCCTTGGCACCCTACCTACAGGCACAACAGCACTGGGGATCTGTGCTTTCCCAGAGACGGAACATCTCAAGGAGGCTCAGTCTCGGCAAGCCTCTTTATGAAAAGACGAACGGTCGGATACTTGTCCCACGAGGAAGGGCCCAGCCCTGAAAGCTCTTGCTGCTCTTCACCGCCCCTTGGCACCCTACCTACAGGCACAACAGCACTGGGGATCTGTGCTTTCCCAGAGACAGAACATCTCACAGGGCTCAGTCTCGGCAAGCCTCTTTCTGAAAAGGCGAACGGTCGGATACTTGTCCCCCGAGGAAGGGCCCAGCCCTGAAAGCTCTTGCTGCTCTTCACCGTCCCTTGGCACCCTACCTACAGGCACAACAGCACTGGGGATCTGTGCTTTCCCAGAGACGGAATATCTCACGGCGCTCAGTCTCGGCAAGCCTCTTTCTGAAAAGGCGAACGGTGCGATCCATCTCCCCCGAGGAAGGGCCCAGCCCTGAAAGCTCTTGCTGCTCTTCACCGTCCCTTGGCACCCTACCTACAGGCACAACAGCACTGGGGATCTGTGCTTTCCCAGAGACGGAATATCTCACGGGGCTCAGTCTCGGCAAGCCTCTTTCTGAAAAGGCGAACGGTCGGATCCTTCTCCCCCGAGGAAGGGCCCAGCCCTGAAAGCTCTTGCTGCTCTTCACCGTCCCTTGGCACCCTACCTACAGGCACAACAGCAGTGGGGATCTGTGCTTTCCCAGAGACGGAACATCTCACGGGGCTCAGTCTCGGCAAGCCTCTTTCTGAAAAGGCGAACGGTCGGATCCTTCTCCCACGAGGAAGGGCCCAGCCCTGAAATCTCTTGCTGCTCTTCACCGCCCCTTGGCACCCTACCTACAGGCACAACAGCACTGGGGATCTGTGCTTTCCCAGAGACGGAACATCTCACGGGGCTCAGTCTCGGCAAGCCTCTTTCTGAAAAGGCGAACGGTCGGATCCTTCTCCCACGAGGAAGGGCCCAGCCCTGAAAGCTCTTGCTGCTCTTCACCGTCCCTTGGCACCCTACCTACAGGCACAACAGCACTGGGGATCTGTGCTTTCCCAGAGACGGAACATCTCACGGGGCTCAGTCTCGGCAAGCCTCTTTCTGAAAAGGCGAACGGTCGGATCCTTCTCCCACGAGGAAGGGCCCAGCCCTGAAAGCTCTTGCTGCTCTTCACCGTCCCTTGTGGCCCTACCTACAGGCACAACAGCACTGGGGATCTGTGCTTTCCCAGAGACGGAATATCTAACGGCGCTCAGTCTCGGCAAGCCTCTTTCTGAAAAGGCGAACGGTGCGATCCATCTCCCCCGAGGAAGGGCCCAGCCCTGAAAGCTCTTGCTGCTCTTCACCGCCCCTTGGCACCCTACCTACAGGCACAACAGCACTGGGGATCTGTGCTTTCCCAGAGACGGAACATCTCACGGGGCTCAGTCTCGGCAAGCCTCTTTCTGAAAAGGCGAACGGTCGGATACTTGTCCCACGAGGAAGGGCCCAGCCCTGAAAGCTCTTGCTGCTCTTCACCGCCCCTTGGCACCCTACCTACAGGCACAACAGCACTGGGGATCTGTGCTTTCCCAGAGACGGAATATCTCACGGCGCTCAGTCTCGGCAAGCCTCTTTCTGAAAAGACGAACGGTGCGATCCATCTCCCCCGAGGAAGGGCCCAGCCCTGAAAGCTCTTGCTGCTCTTCACCGTCCCTTGGCACCCTACCTACAGGCACAACAGCACTGGGGATCTGTGCTTTCCCAGAGACGGAACATCTCACGGGGCTCAGTCTCGGCAAGCCTCTTTCTGAAAAGGCGAACGGTCGGATACTTGTCCCACGAGGAAGGGCCCAGCCCTGAAAGCTCTTGCTGCTCTTCACCGCCCCTTGGCACCCTACCTACAGGCACAACAGCACTGGGGATCTGTGCTTTCCCAGAGACGGAATATCTCACGGCGCTCAGTCTCGGCAAGCCTCTTTCTGAAAAGGCGAACGGTCGGATACTTGTCCCACGAGGAAGGGCCCAGCCCTGAAAGCTCTTGCTGCTCTTCACCGTCCCTTGGCACCCTACCTACAGGCACAACAGCACTGGGGATCTGTGCTTTCCCAGAGACGGAACATCTCAAGGAGTCTCAGTCTCGGCAAGCCTCTTTATGAAAAGACGAACGGTCGGATACTTGTCCCACGAGGAAGGGCCCAGCCCTGAAAGCTCTTGCTGCTCTTCACCGCCCCTTGGCACCCTACCTACAGGCACAACAGCACTGGGGATCTGTGCTTTCCCAGAGACAGAACATCTCACAGGGCTCAGTCTCGGCAAGCCTCTTTCTGAAAAGGCGAACGGTCGGATACTTGTCCCACGAGGAAGGGCCCAGCCCTGAAAGCTCTTGCTGCTCTTCACCGCCCCTTGGCACCCTACCTACAGGCACAACAGCACTGGGGATCTGTGCTTTCCCAGAGACGGAATATCTCACGGCGCTCAGTCTCGGCAAGCCTCTTTCTGAAAAGGCGAACGGTGCGATCCATCTCCCCCGAGGAAGGGCCCAGCCCTGAAAGCTCTTGCTGCTCTTCACCGTCCCTTGGCACCCTACCTACAGGCACAACAGCACTGGGGATCTGTGCTTTCCCAGAGACGGAAAATCTCACGGGGCTCAGTCTCGGCAAGCCTCTTTCTGAAAAGGCGAACGGTCGGATCCTTCTCCCACGAGGAAGGGCCCAGCCCTGAAAGCTCTTGCTGCTCTTCACCGTCCCTTGGCACCCTACCTACAGGCACAACAGCACTGGGGATCTGTGCTTTCCCAGAGACGGAACATCTCACGGGGCTCAGTCTCGGCAAGCCTCTTTCTGAAAAGGCGAACGGTCGGATCCTGCTCCCACGAGGAAGGGCCCAGCCCTGAAAGCTCTTGCTGCTCTTCACCGCCCCTTGGCACCCTACCTACAGGCACAACAGCACTGGGGATCTGTGCTTTCCCAGAGACGGAACATCTCACGGGGCTCAGTCTCGGCAAGCCTCTTTCTGAAAAGGCGAACGGTCGGATACTTGTCCCACGAGGAAGGGCCCAGCCCTGAAAGCTCTTGCTGCTCTTCACCGTCCCTTGGCACCCTACCTACAGGCACAACAGCACTGGGGATCTGTGCTTTCCCAGAGACGGAACATCTCACGGGGCTCAGTCTCGGCAAGCCTCTTTCTGAAAAGGCGAACGGTCGGATCCTTCTCCCACGAGGAAGGGCCCAGCCCTGAAAGCTCTTGCTGCTCTTCACCGTCCCTTGGCACCCTACCTACAGGCACAACAGCACTGGGGATCTGTGCTTTCCCAGAGACGGAACATCTCACGGGGCTCAGTCTCGGCAAGCCTCTTTCTGAAAAGGCGAACGGTGCGATCCTTCTCCCACGAGGAAGGGCCCAGCCCTGAAAGCTCTTGCTGCTCTTCACCGCCCCTTGTGGCCCTACCTACAGGCACAACAGCACTGGGGATCTGTGCTTTCCCAGAGACGGAATATCTAACGGCGCTCAGTCTCGGCAAGCCTCTTTCTGAAAAGACGAACGGTGCGATCCATCTCCCCCGAGGAAGGGCCCAGCCCTGAAAGCTCTTGCTGCTCTTCACCGCCCCTTGGCACCCTACCTACAGGCACAACAGCACTGGGGATCTGTGCTTTCCCAGAGACGGAACATCTCACGGGGCTCAGTCTCGGCAAGCCTCTTTCTGAAAAGGCGAACGGTCGGATACTTGTCCCACGAGGAAGGGCCCAGCCCTGAAAGCTCTTGCTGCTCTTCACCGCCCCTTGGCACCCTACCTACAGGCACAACAGCACTGGGGATCTGTGCTTTCCCAGAGACGGAATATCTCACGGCGCTCAGTCTCGGCAAGCCTCTTTCTGAAAAGACGAACGGTGCGATCCATCTCCCCCGAGGAAGGGCCCAGCCCTGAAAGCTCTTGCTGCTCTTCACCGTCCCTTGGCACCCTACCTACAGGCACAACAGCACTGGGGATCTGTGCTTTCCCAGAGACGGAACATCTCACGGGGCTCAGTCTCGGCAAGCCTCTTTCTGAAAAGGCGAACGGTCGGATACTTGTCCCACGAGGAAGGGCCCAGCCCTGAAAGCTCTTGCTGCTCTTCACCGCCCCTTGGCACCCTACCTACAGGCACAACAGCACTGGGGATCTGTGCTTTCCCAGAGACGGAATATCTCACGGCGCTCAGTCTCGGCAAGCCTCTTTCTGAAAAGGCGAACGGTCGGATCCTTCTCCCACGAGGAAGGGCCCAGCCCTGAAAGCTCTTGCTGCTCTTCACCGTCCCTTGGCACCCTACCTACAGGCACAACAGCACTGGGGATCTATGCTTTCCCAGAGACGGAACATCTCGTGGTGCTACGCCTCGGCAGAGCCTCTTTTTTTTGGAAAAGGCGAACGGTCGGATCCTTCTCCCACGAGGAAGGGCCCAGCCCTGAAAGCTCTTGCTGCTCTTCACCGCCCCTTGGCACCCTACCTACAGGCACAACAGCACTGGGGATCTGTGCTTTCCCAGAGACGGAATATCTCACGGCGCTCAGTCTCGGCAAGCCTCTTTCTGAAAAGACGAACGGTGCGATCCATCTCCCCCGAGGAAGGGCCCAGCCCTGAAAGCTCTTGCTGCTCTTCACCGTCCCTTGGCACCCTACCTACAGGCACAACAGCACTGGGGATCTGTGCTTTCCCAGAGACGGAACATCTCACGGGGCTCAGTCTCGGCAAGCCTCTTTCTGAAAAGGCGAACGGTCGGATCCTTCTCCCCCGAGGAAGGGCCCAGCCCTGAAAGCTCTTGCTGCTCTTCACCGCCCCTTGGCACCCTACCTACAGGCACAAAAGCACTGGGGATCTGTGCTTTCCCAGAGACAGAACATCTCACGGCGCTCAGTCTCGGCAAGCCTCTTTCTGAAAAGGCGAACGGTGCGATCCATCTCCCCCGAGGAAGGGCCCAGCCCTGAAAGCTCTTGCTGCTCTTCACCGTCCCTTGTGGCCCTACCTACAGGCACAACAGCACTGGGGATCTGTGCTTTCCCAGAGACGGAACATCTCACGGGGCTCAGTCTCGGCAAGCCTCTTTCTGAAAAGGCGAACGGTCGGATCCTTCTCCCCCGAGGAAGGGCCCAGCCCTGAAAGCTCTTGCTGCTCTTCACCGTCCCTTGGCACCCTACCTACAGGCACAACAGCAGTGGGGATCTGTGCTTTCCCAGAGACGGAACATCTCACGGGGCTCAGTCTCGGCAAGCCTCTTTCTGAAAAGGCGAACGGTCGGATACTTGTCCCACGAGGAAGGGCCCAGCCCTGAAATCTCTTGCTGCTCTTCACCGCCCCTTGGCACCCTACCTACAGGCACAACAGCACTGGGGATCTGTGCTTTCCCAGAGACGGAACATCTCACGGGGCTCAGTCTCGGCAAGCCTCTTTCTGAAAAGGCGAACGGTCGGATCCTTCTCCCACGAGGAAGGGCCCAGCCCTGAAAGCTCTTGCTGCTCTTCACCGTCCCTTGGCACCCTACCTACAGGCACAACAGCACTGGGGATCTGTGCTTTCCCAGAGACGGAACATCTCACGGGGCTCAGTCTCGGCAAGCCTCTTTCTGAAAAGGCGAACGGTCGGATCCTTCTCCCACGAGGAAGGGCCCAGCCCTGAAAGCTCTTGCTGCTCTTCACCGTCCCTTGGCACCCTACCTACAGGCACAACAGCACTGGGGATCTGTGCTTTCCCAGAGACGGAATATCTAACGGCGCTCAGTCTCGGCAAGCCTCTTTCTGAAAAGGCGAACGGTGCGATCCATCTCCCCCGAGGAAGGGCCCAGCCCTGAAAGCTCTTGCTGCTCTTCACCGCCCCTTGGCACCCTACCTACAGGCACAACAGCACTGGGGATCTGTGCTTTCCCAGAGACGGAACATCTCACGGGGCTCAGTCTCGGCAAGCCTCTTTCTGAAAAGGCGAACGGTCGGATACTTGTCCCACGAGGAAGGGCCCAGCCCTGAAAGCTCTTGCTGCTCTTCACCGCCCCTTGGCACCCTACCTACAGGCACAACAGCACTGGGGATCTGTGCTTTCCCAGAGACGGAATATCTCACGGCGCTCAGTCTCGGCAAGCCTCTTTCTGAAAAGACGAACGGTGCGATCCATCTCCCCCGAGGAAGGGCCCAGCCCTGAAAGCTCTTGCTGCTCTTCACCGTCCCTTGGCACCCTACCTACAGGCACAACAGCACTGGGGATCTGTGCTTTCCCAGAGACGGAACATCTCACGGGGCTCAGTCTCGGCAAGCCTCTTTCTGAAAAGGCGAACGGTCGGATACTTGTCCCACGAGGAAGGGCCCAGCCCTGAAAGCTCTTGCTGCTCTTCACCGCCCCTTGGCACCCTACCTACAGGCACAACAGCACTGGGGATCTGTGCTTTCCCAGAGACGGAATATCTCACGGCGCTCAGTCTCGGCAAGCCTCTTTCTGAAAAGGCGAACGGTCGGATACTTGTCCCACGAGGAAGGGCCCAGCCCTGAAAGCTCTTGCTGCTCTTCACCGTCCCTTGGCACCCTACCTACAGGCACAACAGCACTGGGGATCTGTGCTTTCCCAGAGACGGAACATCTCAAGGAGTCTCAGTCTCGGCAAGCCTCTTTATGAAAAGACGAACGGTCGGATACTTGTCCCACGAGGAAGGGCCCAGCCCTGAAAGCTCTTGCTGCTCTTCACCGCCCCTTGGCACCCTACCTACAGGCACAACAGCACTGGGGATCTGTGCTTTCCCAGAGACAGAACATCTCACAGGGCTCAGTCTCGGCAAGCCTCTTTCTGAAAAGGCGAACGGTCGGATACTTGTCCCACGAGGAAGGGCCCAGCCCTGAAAGCTCTTGCTGCTCTTCACCGCCCCTTGGCACCCTACCTACAGGCACAACAGCACTGGGGATCTGTGCTTTCCCAGAGACGGAATATCTCACGGCGCTCAGTCTCGGCAAGCCTCTTTCTGAAAAGGCGAACGGTGCGATCCATCTCCCCCGAGGAAGGGCCCAGCCCTGAAAGCTCTTGCTGCTCTTCACCGTCCCTTGGCACCCTACCTACAGGCACAACAGCACTGGGGATCTGTGCTTTCCCAGAGACGGAAAATCTCACGGGGCTCAGTCTCGGCAAGCCTCTTTCTGAAAAGGCGAACGGTCGGATCCTTCTCCCACGAGGAAGGGCCCAGCCCTGAAAGCTCTTGCTGCTCTTCACCGTCCCTTGGCACCCTACCTACAGGCACAACAGCACTGGGGATCTGTGCTTTCCCAGAGACGGAACATCTCACGGGGCTCAGTCTCGGCAAGCCTCTTTCTGAAAAGGCGAACGGTCGGATCCTGCTCCCACGAGGAAGGGCCCAGCCCTGAAAGCTCTTGCTGCTCTTCACCGCCCCTTGGCACCCTACCTACAGGCACAACAGCACTGGGGATCTGTGCTTTCCCAGAGACGGAACATCTCACGGGGCTCAGTCTCGGCAAGCCTCTTTCTGAAAAGGCGAACGGTCGGATACTTGTCCCACGAGGAAGGGCCCAGCCCTGAAAGCTCTTGCTGCTCTTCACCGTCCCTTGGCACCCTACCTACAGGCACAACAGCACTGGGGATCTGTGCTTTCCCAGAGACGGAACATCTCACGGGGCTCAGTCTCGGCAAGCCTCTTTCTGAAAAGGCGAACGGTCGGATCCTTCTCCCACGAGGAAGGGCCCAGCCCTGAAAGCTCTTGCTGCTCTTCACCGTCCCTTGGCACCCTACCTACAGGCACAACAGCACTGGGGATCTGTGCTTTCCCAGAGACGGAACATCTCACGGGGCTCAGTCTCGGCAAGCCTCTTTCTGAAAAGGCGAACGGTGCGATCCTTCTCCCACGAGGAAGGGCCCAGCCCTGAAAGCTCTTGCTGCTCTTCACCGTCCCTTGTGGCCCTACCTACAGGCACAACAGCACTGGGGATCTGTGCTTTCCCAGAGACGGAATATCTAACGGCGCTCAGTCTCGGCAAGCCTCTTTCTGAAAAGACGAACGGTGCGATCCATCTCCCCCGAGGAAGGGCCCAGCCCTGAAAGCTCTTGCTGCTCTTCACCGCCCCTTGGCACCCTACCTACAGGCACAACAGCACTGGGGATCTGTGCTTTCCCAGAGACGGAACATCTCACGGGGCTCAGTCTCGGCAAGCCTCTTTCTGAAAAGGCGAACGGTCGGATACTTGTCCCACGAGGAAGGGCCCAGCCCTGAAAGCTCTTGCTGCTGTTCACCGCCCCTTGGCACCCTACCTACAGGCACAACAGCACTGGGGATCTGTGCTTTCCCAGAGACGGAATATCTCACGGCGCTCAGTCTCGGCAAGCCTCTTTCTGAAAAGACGAACGGTGCGATCCATCTCCCCCGAGGAAGGGCCCAGCCCTGAAAGCTCTTGCTGCTCTTCACCATCCCTTGGCACCCTACCTACAGGCACAACAGCACTGGGGATCTGTGCTTTCCCAGAGACGGAACATCTCACGGGGCTCAGTCTCGGCAAGCCTCTTTCTGAAAAGGCGAACGGTCGGATACTTGTCCCACGAGGAAGGGCCCAGCCCTGAAAGCTCTTGCTGCTCTTCACCGCCCCTTGGCACCCTACCTACAGGCACAACAGCACTGGGGATCTGTGCTTTCCCAGAGACGGAATATCTCACGGCGCTCAGTCTCGGCAAGCCTCTTTCTGAAAAGGCGAACGGTCGGATCCTTCTCCCACGAGGAAGGGCCCAGCCCTGAAAGCTCTTGCTGCTCTTCACCGTCCCTTGGCACCCTACCTACAGGCACAACAGCACTGGGGATCTATGCTTTCCCAGAGACGGAACATCTCGTGGTGCTACGCCTCGGCAGAGCCTCTTTTTTTTGGAAAAGGCGAACGGTCGGATCCTTCTCCCACGAGGAAGGGCCCAGCCCTGAAAGCTCTTGCTGCTCTTCACCGCCCCTTGGCACCCTACCTACAGGCACAACAGCACTGGGGATCTGTGCTTTCCCAGAGACGGAACATCTCACGGGGCTCAGTCTCGGCAAGCCTCTTTCTGAAAAGGCGAACGGTGCGATCCATCTCCCCCGAGGAAGGGCCCAGCCCTGAAAGCTCTTGCTGCTCTTCACCGTCCCTTGTGGCCCTACCTACAGGCACAACAGCACTGGGGATCTGTGCTTTCCCAGAGACGGAACATCTCACGGGGCTCAGTCTCGGCAAGCCTCTTTCTGAAAAGGCGAACGGTCGGATCCTTCTCCCCCGAGGAAGGGCCCAGCCCTGAAAGCTCTTGCTGCTCTTCACCGCCCCTTGGCACCCTACCTACAGGCACAACAGCACTGGGGATCTGTGCTTTCCCAGAGACGGAACATCTCACGGGGCTCAGTCTCGGCAAGCCTCTTTCTGAAAAGGCGAACGGTCGGATCCTTCTCCCACGAGGAAGGGCCCAGCCCTGAAAGCTCTTGCTGCTCTTCACCGTCCCTTGGCACCCTACCTACAGGCACAACAGCAGTGGGGATCTGTGCTTTCCCAGAGACGGAACATCTCACGGGGCTCAGTCTCGGCAAGCCTCTTTCTGAAAAGGCGAACGGTCGGATCCTTCTCCCACGAGGAAGGGCCCAGCCCTGAAAGCTCTTGCTGCTCTTCACCGCCCCTTGGCACCCTACCTACAGGCACAACAGCACTGGGGATCTATGCTTTCGCAGAGACGGAACATCTCGTGGTGCTACGCCTCGGCAGAGCCTCTTTTTTTTGGAAAAGGCGAACGGTCGGATCCTTCTCCCACGAGGAAGGGCCCAGCCCTGAAAGCTCTTGCTGCTCTTCACCGTCCCTTGGCACCCTACCTACAGGCACAACAGCACTGGGGATCTGTGCTTTCCCAGAGACGGAACATCTCACGGGGCTCAGTCTCGGCAAGCCTCTTTCTGAAAAGGCGAACGGTCGGATACTTGTCCCACGAGGAAGGGCCCAGCCCTGAAAGCTCTTGCTGCTCTTCACCGTCCCTTGTGGCCCTACCTACAGGCACATCAGCACTGGGGATCTGTGCTTTCCCAGAGACGGAATATCTCACGGGGCTCAGTCTCGGCAAGCCTCTTTCTGAAAAGGCGAACGGTCGGATCCTTCTCCCACGAGGAAGGGCCCAGCCCTGAAAGCTCTTGCTGCTCTTCACCGCCCCTTGTGGCCCTACCTACAGGCACATCAGCACTGGGGATCTGTGCTTTCCCAGAGACGGAATATCTCACGGCGCTCAGTCTCGGCAAGCCTCTTTCTGAAAAGGCGAACGGTCGGATCCTTCTCCCCCGAGGAAGGGCCCAGCCCTGAAAGCTCTTGCTGCTCTTCACCGTCCCTTGGCACCCTACCTACAGGCACAACAGCACTGGGGATCTGTGCTTTCCCAGAGACGGAACATCTCACGGGGCTCAGTCTCGGCAAGCCTCTTTCTGAAAAGGCGAACGGTCAGATACTTGTCCCACGAGGAAGGGCCCAGCCCTGAAAGCTCTTGCTGCTCTTCACCGTCCCTTGGCACCCTACCTACAGGCACAACAGCACTGGGGATCTGTGCTTTCCCAGAGACGGAATATCTCACGGGGCTCAGTCTCGGCAAGCCTCTTTGTGAAATGGCGAACGGTCGGATACTTGTCCCACGAGGAAGGGCCCAGCCCTGAAAGCTCTTGCTGCTCTTCACCGTCCCTTGTGGCCCTACCTACAGGCACAACAGCACTGGGGATCTGTGCTTTCCCAGAGACGGAACATCTCACGGGGCTCAGTCTCGGCAAGCCTCTTTCTGAAAAGGCGAACGGTCGGATACTTGTCCCACGAGGAAGGGCCCAGCCCAAGAGGAAGGGCCCAGCCCTGAAAGCTCTTGCTGCTCTTCACCGCCCCTTGGCACCCTACCTACAGGCACAACAGCACTGGGGATCTGTGCTTTCCCAGAGACGGAACATCTCACGGGGCTCAGTCTCGGCAAGCCTCTTTCTGAAAAGGCGAACGGTCGGATCCTTCTCCCCCGAGGAAGGGCCCAGCCCTGAAAGCTCTTGCTGCTCTTCACCGTCCCTTGTGGCCCTACCTACAGGCACATCAGCACTGGGGATCTGTGCTTTCCCAGAGACGGAATATCTCACGGCGCTCAGTCTCGGCAAGCCTCTTTCTGAAAAGACGAACGGTGCGATCCATCTCCCCCGAGGAAGGGCCCAGCCCTGAAAGCTCTTGCTGCTCTTCACCGCCCCTTGGCACTCTAAGTACAGGCACAACAGCACTGGGGATCTGTGCTTTCCCAGAGACGGAACATCTCACGGGGCTCAGTCTCGGCAAGCCTCTTTCTGAAAAGGCGAACGGTGCGATCCATCTCCCACGAGGAAGGGCCCAGCCCTGAAAGCTCTTACTGCTCTTCACCGTCCCTTGGCACCCTACCTACAGGCACAACAGCACTGGGGATCTATGCTTTCGCAGAGACGGAACATCTCGGGGTGCTACGCCTCGGCAGAGCCTCTTTTTTTTGGAAAAGGCGAACGGTCGGATCCTTCTCCCCCGAGTAAGGGCCCAGCCCTGAAAGCTCTTGCTGCTCTTCACCGCCCCTTGGCACCCTACCTACAGGCACAACAGCACTGGGGATCTGTGCTTTCCCAGAGACGGAATATCTCACGGGGCTCAGTCTCGGCAAGCCTCTTTCTGAAAAGGCGAACGGTCGGATCCTTCTCCCCCGAGGAAGGGCCCAGCCCTGAAAGCTCTTGCTGCTCTTCACCGTCCCTTGTGGCCCTACCTACAGGCACAACAGCACTGGGGATCTGTGCTTTCCCAGAGACGGAACATCTCACGGGGCTCAGTCTCGGCAAGCCTCTTTCTGAAAAGGCGAACGGTCGGATCATTCTCCCACGAGGAAGAGCCCAGCCCTGAAAGCTCTTGCTGCTCTTCACCGTCCCTTGGCACCCTACCTACAGGCACAACAGCAGTGGGGATCTGTGCTTTCCCAGAGACGGAACATCTCACGGGGCTCAGTCTCAGCAAGCCTCTTTCTGAAAAGGCGAACGGTCAGATACTTGTCCCACGAGGAAGGGCCCAGCCCTGAAAGCTCTTGCTGCTCTTCACCGTCCCTTGGCACCCTACCTACAGGCACAACAGCACTGGGGATCTGTGCTTTCCCAGAGACGGAATATCTCACGGGGCTCAGTCTCGGCAAGCCTCTTTCTGAAAAGGCGAACGGTCAGATACTTGTCCCACGAGGAAGGGCCCAGCCCTGAAAGCTCTTGCTGCTCTTCACCGTCCCTTGTGGCCCTACCTACAGGCACAACAGCACTGGGGATCTGTGCTTTCCCAGAGACGGAACATCTCACGGGGCTCAGTCTCGGCAAGCCTCTTTCTGAAAAGGCGAACGGTCGGATACTTGTCCCACGACTAAGGGCCCAGCCCAAGAGGAAGGGCCCAGCCCTGAAAGCTCTTGCTGCTCTTCACCGCCCCTTGGCACCCTACCTACAGGCACAACAGCACTGGGGATCTGTGCTTTCCCAGAGACGGAACATCTCACGGCGCTCAGTCTCGGCAAGCCTCTTTCTGAAAAGGCGAACGGTCGGATCCTTCTCCCCCGAGGAAGGGCCCAGCCCTGAAAGCTCTTGCTGCTCTTCACCGTCCCTTGGCACCCTACCTACAGGCACAACAGCAGTGGGGATCTGTGCTTTCCCAGAGACGGAACATCTCACGGGGCTCAGTCTCGGCAAGCCTCTTTCTGAAAAGGCGAACGGTGCGATCCATCTCCCCCGAGGAAGGGCCCAGCCCTGAAAGCTCTTGCTGCTCTTCACCGTCCCTTGGCACCCTACCTACAGGCACAACAGCACTGGGGATCTATGCTTTCGCAGAGACGGAACATCTCGTGGTGCTACGCCTCGGCAGAGCCTCTTTTTTTTGGAAAAGGCGAACGGTCGGATCCTTCTCCCACGAGGAAGGGCCCAGCCCTGAAAGCTCTTGCTGCTCTTCACCGTCCCTTGGCACCCTACCTACAGGCACAACAGCACTGGGGATCTGTGCTTTCCCAGAGACGGAACATCTCACGGGGCTCAGTCTCGGCAAGCCTCTTTCTGAAAAGGCGAACGGTCGGATCCTTCTCCCACGAGGAAGGGCCCAGCCCTGAAAGCTCTTGCTGCTCTTCACCGTCCCTTGTGGCCCTACCTACAGGCACAACAGCACTGGGGATCTGTGCTTTCCCAGAGACGGAATATCTCACGGCGCTCAGTCTCGGCAAGCCTCTTTCTGAAAAGGCGAACGGTCGGATCCTTCTCCCACGAGGAAGGGCCCAGCCCTGAAAGCTCTTGCTGCTCTTCACCGTCCCTTGGCACCCTACCTACAGGCACAACAGCACTGGGGATCTGTGCTTTCCCAGAGACGGAACATCTCACGGGGCTCAGTCTCGGCAAGCCTCTTTCTGAAAAGGCGAACGGTCGGATCCTTCTCCCACGAGGAAGGGCCCAGCCCTGAAAGCTCTTGCTGCTCTTCACCGTCCCTTGGCACCCTACCTACAGGCACATCAGCACTGGGGATCTGTGCTTTCGCAGAGACGGAATATCTCACGGCGCTCAGTCTCGGCAAGCCTCTTTCTGAAAAGACGAACGGTGCGATCCATCTCCCCCGAGGAAGGGCCCAGCCCTGAAAGCTCTTGCTGCTCTTCACCGCCCCTTGGCACCCTACCTACAGGCACAACAGCACTGGGGATCTGTGCTTTCCCAGAGACGGAACATCTCACGGGGCTCAGTCTCGGCAAGCCTCTTTCTGAAAAGACGAACGGTGCGATCCATCTCCCCCGAGGAAGGGCCCAGCCCTGAAAGCTCTTGCTGCTCTTCACCGCCCCTTGGCACCCTACCTACAGGCACAACAGCACTGGGGATATGTGCTTTCCCAGAGACGGAACATCTCACGGGGCTCAGTCTCGGCAAGCCTCTTTCTGAAAAGACGAACGGTGCGATCCATCTCCCCCGAGGAAGGGCCCAGCCCTGAAAGCTCTTGCTGCTCTTCACCGCCCCTTGGCACCCTACCTACAGGCACAACAGCACTGGGGATCTATGCTTTCGCAGAGACGGAACATCTCGTGGTGCTACGCCTCGGCAGAGCCTCTATTTTTGGAAGAGGCGAACGGTCGGATCCTTCTCCCACGAGGAAGGGCCCAGCCCTGAAAGCTCTTGCTGCTCTTCACCGCCCCTTGGCACCCTACCTACAGGCACAACAGCACTGGGGATCTGTGCTTTCCCAGAGACGGAATATCTCACGGCGCTCAGTCTCGGCAAGCCTCTTTCTGAAAAGGCGAACGGTCGGATCCTTCTCCCACGAGGAAGGGCCCAGCCCTGAAAGCTCTTGCTGCTCTTCACCGTCCCTTGGCACCCTACCTACAGGCACAACAGCACTGGGGATCTGTGCTTTCCCAGAGACGGAACATCTCATGGGACTCAGTCTCGGCAAGCCTCTTTCTGAAAAGGCGAACGGTCGGATCCTTCTCCCACGAGGAAGGGCCCAGCCCTGAAAGCTCTTGCTGCTCTTCACCGTCCCTTGTGGCCCTACCTACAGGCACATCAGCACTGGGGATCTGTGCTTTCCCAGAGACGGAATATCTCACGGCGCTCAGTCTCGGCAAGCCTCTTTCTGAAAAGACGAACGGTGCGATCCATCTCCCCCGAGGAAGGGCCCAGCCCTGAAAGCTCTTGCTGCTCTTCACCGCCCCTTGGCACCCTACCTACAGGCACAACAGCACTGGGGATCTGTGCTTTCCCAGAGACGGAACATCTCACGGGGCTCAGTCTCGGCAAGCCTCTTTTTTTTGGAAAAGACGAACGGTGCGATCCATCTCCCCCGAGGAAGGGCCCAGCCCTGAAAGCTCTTGCTGCTCTTCACCGTCCCTTGGCACCCTACCTACAGGCACAACAGCACTGGGGATCTATGCTTTCGCAGAGACGGAACATCTCGGGGTGCTACGCCTCGGCAGAGCCTCTTTTTTTTGGAAAAGGCGAACGGTCGGATCCTTCTCCCCCGAGTAAGGGCGCAGCCCTGAAAGCTCTTGCTGCTGTTCACCGCCCCTTGGCACCCTACCTACAGGCACAACAGCACTGGGGATCTGTGCTTTCCCAGAGACGGAATATCTCACGGCGCTCAGTCTCGGCAAGCCTCTTTCTGAAAAGACGAACGGTGCGATCCATCTCCCCCGAGGAAGGGCCCAGCCCTGAAAGCTCTTGCTGCTCTTCACCGTCCCTTGTGGCCCTACCTACAGGCACAACAGCACTGGGGATCTGTGCTTTCCCAGAGACGGAACATCTCACGGGGCTCAGTCTTGGCAAGCCTCTTTCTGAAAAGGCGAACGGTCGGATACTTGTCCCCCGAGGAAGGGCCCAGCCCTGAAAGCTCTTGCTGCTCTTCACCGTCCCTTGGCACCCTACCTACAGGCACAACAGCACTGGGGATCTGTGCTTTCCCAGAGACGGAATATCTCACGGGGCTCAGTCTCGGCAAGCCTCTTTGTGAAAAGGCGAACGGTCGGATACTTGTCCCACGAGGAAGGGCCCAGCCCTGAAAGCTCTTGCTGCTCTTCACCGTCCCTTGGCACCCTACCTACAGGCACAACAGCACTGGGGATCTGTGCTTTCCCAGAGACGGAACATCTCACGGGGCTCAGTCTCGGCAAGCCTCTTTCTGAAAAGGCGAACGGTCGGATACTTGTCGCACGAGGAAGGGCCCAGCCCAAGAGGAAGGGCCCAGCCCTGAAAGCTCTTGCTGCTCTTCACCGCCCCTTGGCACCCTACCTACAGGCACAACAGCACTGGGGATCTGTGCTTTCCCAGAGACGGAACATCTCATGGGGCTCAGTCTCGGCAAGCCTCTTTCTGAAAAGGCGAACGGTCAGATCCTTCTCCCACGAGGAAGGGCCCAGCCCTGAAAGCTCTTGCTGCTCTTCACCGTCCCTTGGCACCCTACCTACAGGCACAACAGCAGTGGGGATCTGTGCTTTCCCAGAGACGGAACATCTCACGGGGCTCAGTCTCGGCAAGCCTCTTTCTGAAAAGGCGAACGGTGCGATCCATCTCCCCCGAGGAAGGGCCCAGCCCTGAAAGCTCTTGCTGCTCTTCACCGTCCCTTGGCACCCTACCTACAGGCACAACAGCACTGGGGATCTATGCTTTCGCAGAGACGGAACATCTCGTGGTGCTACGCCTCGGCAGAGCCTCTTTTTTTTGGAAAAGGCGAACGGTCGGATCCTTCTCCCACGAGGAAGGGCCCAGCCCTGAAAGCTCTTGCTGCTCTTCACCGCCCCTTGGCACCCTACCTACAGGCACAACAGCACTGGGGATCTGTGCTTTCCCAGAGACGGAACATCTCACGGGGCTCAGTCTCGGCAAGCCTGTTTCTGAAAAGGCGAACGGTCGGATCCTTCTCCCACGAGGAAGGGCCCAGCCCTGAAAGCTCTTGCTGCTCTTCACCGTCCCTTGTGGCCCTACCTACAGGCACAACAGCAGTGGGGATCTGTGCTTTCCCAGAGACGGAACATCTCACGGGGCTCAGTCTCGGCAAGCCTCTTTCTGAAAAGGCGAACGGTCGGATCCTTCTCCCACGAGGAAGGGCCCAGCCCTGAAAGCTCTTGCTGCTCTTCACCGCCCCTTGGCACCCTACCTACAGGCACATCAGCACTGGGGATCTGTGCTTTCCCAGAGACGGAATATCTCACGGCGCTCAGTCTCGGCAAGCCTCTTTCTGAAAAGACGAACGGTGCGATCCATCTCCCCCGAGGAAGGGCCCAGCCCTGAAAGCTCTTGCTGCTCTTCACCGTCCCTTGGCGCCCTACCTACAGGCACAACAGCAGTGGGGATCTGTGCTTTCCCAGAGACGGAATATCTCACGGCGCTCAGTCTCGGCAAGCCTCTTTCTGAAAAGGCGAACGGTGCGATCCATCTCCCACGAGGAAGGGCCCAGCCCTGAAAGCTCTTGCTGCTCTTCACCGCCCCTTGGCACCCTACCTACAGGCACATCAGCACTGGGGATCTGTGCTTTCCCAGAGACGGAACATCTCGTGGTGCTACGCCTCGGCAGAGCTTCTTTTTTTTGGAAAAGGCGAACGGTCGGATCCTTCTCCCACGAGGAAGGGCCCAGCCCTGAAAGCTCTTGCTGCTCTTCACCGCCCCTTGGCACCCTACCTACAGGCACAACAGCACTGGGGATCTGTGCTTTCCCAGAGACGGAATATCTCACGGCGCTCAGTCTCGGCAAGCCTCTTTCTGAAAAGGCGAACGGTCGGATCCTTCTCCCACGAGGAAGGGCCCAGCCCTGAAAGCTCTTGCTGCTCTTCACCGCCCCTTGGCACCCTACCTACAGGCACAACAGCACTGGGGATCTGTGCTTTCCCAGAGACGGAACATCTCATGGGACTCAGTCTCGGCAAGCCTCTTTCTGAAAAGGCGAACGGTCGGATCCTTCTCCCACGAGGAAGGGCCCAGCCCTGAAAGCTCTTGCTGCTCTTCACCGCCCCTTGGCACCCTACCTACAGGCACAACAGCACTGGGGATCTGTGCTTTCCCAGAGACGGAACATCTCATGGGACTCAGTCTCGGCAAGCCTCTTTCTGAAAAGGCGAACGGTCGGATCCTTCTCCCACGAGGAAGGGCCCAGCCCTGAAAGCTCTTGCTGCTCTTCACCGTCCCTTGTGGCCCTACCTACAGGCACATCAGCACTGGGGATCTGTGCTTTCCCAGAGACGGAATATCTCACGGCGCTCAGTCTCGGCAAGCCTCTTTCTGAAAAGACGAACGGTGCGATCCATCTCCCCCGAGGAAGGGCCCAGCCCTGAAAGCTCTTGCTGCTCTTCACCGCCCCTTGGCACCCTACCTACAGGCACAACAGCACTGGGGATCTGTGCTTTCCCAGAGACGGAACATCTCACGGGGCTCAGTCTCGGCAAGCCTCTTTTTTTTGGAAAAGACGAACGGTGCGATCCATCTCCCCCGAGGAAGGGCCCAGCCCTGAAAGCTCTTGCTGCTCTTCACCGTCCCTTGGCACCCTACCTACAGGCACAACAGCACTGGGGATCTATGCTTTCGCAGAGACGGAACATCTCGGGGTGCTACGCCTCGGCAGAGCCTCTTTTTTTTGGAAAAGGCGAACGGTCGGATCCTTCTCCCCCGAGTAAGGGCGCAGTCCTGAATGCTCTTGCTGCTGTTCACCGCCCCTTGGCACCCTACCTACAGGCACAACAGCACTGGGGATCTGTGCTTTCCCAGAGACGGAATATCTCACGGCGCTCAGTCTCGGCAAGCCTCTTTCTGAAAAGGCGAACGGTGCGATCCATCTCCCCCGAGGAAGGGCCCAGCCCTGAAAGCTCTTGCTGCTCTTCACCGTCCCTTGTGGCCCTACCTACAGGCACAACAGCACTGGGGATCTGTGCTTTCCCAGAGACGGAACATCTCACGGGGCTCAGTCTCGGCAAGCCTCTTTCTGAAAAGGCGAACGGTCGGATCCTTCTCCCACGAGGAAGGGCCCAGCCCTGAAAGCTCTTGCTGCTCTTCACCGTCCCTTGGCACCCTACCTACAGGCACAACAGCACTGGGGATCTGTGCTTTCCCAGAGACGGAACATCTCACGGGGCTCAGTCTCGGCAAGCCTCTTTCTGAAAAGGCGAACGGTCGGATCCTTGTCCCACGAGGAAGGGCCCAGCCCTGAAAGCTCTTGCTGCTCTTCACCGCCCCTTGGCACCCTACCTACAGGCACAACAGCACTGGGGATCTGTGCTTTCCCAGAGACGGAATATCTCACGGGGCTCAGTCTCGGCAAGCCTCTTTCTGAAAAGACGAACGGTGCGATCCATCTCCCCCGAGGAAGGGCCCAGCCCTGAAAGCTCTTGCTGCTCTTCACCGTCCCTTGTGGCCCTACCTACAGGCACAACAGCACTGGGGATCTGTGCTTTCCCAGAGACGGAACATCTCACGGGGCTCAGTCTTGGCAAGCCTCTTTCTGAAAAGGCGAACGGTCGGATACTTGTCCCCCGAGGAAGGGCCCAGCCCTGAAAGCTCTTGCTGCTCTTCACCGTCCCTTGGCACCCTACCTACAGGCACAACAGCACTGGGGATCTGTGCTTTCCCAGAGACGGAATATCTCACGGGGCTCAGTCTCGGCAAGCCTCTTTGTGAAAAGGCGAACGGTCGGATACTTGTCCCACGAGGAAGGGCCCAGCCCTGAAAGCTCTTGCTGCTCTTCACCGTCCCTTGGCACCCTACCTACAGGCACAACAGCACTGGGGATCTGTGCTTTCCCAGAGACGGAACATCTCACGGGGCTCAGTCTCGGCAAGCCTCTTTCTGAAAAGGCGAACGGTCGGATACTTGTCGCACGAGGAAGGGCCCAGCCCAAGAGGAAGGGCCCAGCCCTGAAAGCTCTTGCTGCTCTTCACCGCCCCTTGGCACCCTACCTACAGGCACAACAGCACTGGGGATCTGTGCTTTCCCAGAGACGGAACATCTCATGGGGCTCAGTCTCGGCAAGCCTCTTTCTGAAAAGGCGAACGGTCGGATCCTTCTCCCACGAGGAAGGGCCCAGCCCTGAAAGCTCTTGCTGCTCTTCACCGTCCCTTGGCACCCTACCTACAGGCACAACAGCACTGGGGATCTGTGCTTTCCCAGAGACGGAACATCTCACGGGGCTCAGTCTCGGCAAGCCTCTTTCTGAAAAGGCGAACGGTGCGATCCATCTCCCCCGAGGAAGGGCCCAGCCCTGAAAGCTCTTGCTGCTCTTCACCGTCCCTTGGCACCCTACCTACAGGCACAACAGCACTGGGGATCTATGCTTTCGCAGAGACGGAACATCTCGTGGTGCTACGCCTCGGCAGAGCCTCTTTTTTTTGGAAAAGGCGAACGGTCGGATCCTTCTCCCACGAGGAAGGGCCCAGCCCTGAAAGCTCTTGCTGCTCTTCACCGTCCCTTGTGGCCCTACCTACAGGCACAACAGCACTGGGGATCTGTGCTTTCCCAGAGACGGAACATCTCACGGGGCTCAGTCTCGGCAAGCCTCTTTCTGAAAAGGCGAACGGTCGGATCCTTCTCCCACGAGGAAGGGCCCAGCCCTGAAAGCTCTTGCTGCTCTTCACCGTCCCTTGTGGCCCTACCTACAGGTACATCAGCACTGGGGATCTGTGCTTTCCCAGAGACGGAATATCTCACGGCGCTCAGTCTCGGCAAGCCTCTTTCTGAAAAGACGAACGGTGCGATCCATCTCCCCCGAGGAAGGGCCCAGCCCTGAAAGCTCTTGCTGCTCTTCACCGCCCCTTGGCACCCTACCTACAGGCACAACAGCACTGGGGATCTGTGCTTTCCCAGAGACGGAACATCTCACGGGGCTCAGTCTCGGCAAGCCTCTTTCTGAAAAGGCGAACGGTGCGATCCATCTCCCCCGAGGAAGGGCCCAGCCCTGAAAGCTCTTGCTACTCTTCACCGTCCCTTGGCACCCTACCTACAGGCACAACAGCACTGGGGATCTATGCTTTCGCAGAGATGGAACATCTCGTGATGCTACGCCTCGGCAGAGCCTCTTTTTTTTGGAAAAGGCGAACGGTCGGATCCTTCTCCCACGAGGAAGGGCCCAGCCCTGAAAGCTCTTGCTGCTCTTCACCGCCCCTTGGCACCCTACCTACAGGCACAACAGCACTGGGGATCTGTGCTTTCCCAGAGACGGAATATCTCACGGCGCTCAGTCTCGGCAAGCCTCTTTCTGAAAAGGCGAACGGTGCGATCCATCTCCCACGAGGAAGGGCCCAGCCCTGAAAGCTCTTGCTGCTCTTCACCGTCCCTTGGCACCCTACCTACAGGCACAACAGCACTGGGGATCTGTGCTTTCCCAGAGACGGAACATCTCACGGGGCTCAGTCTCGGCAAGCCTCTTTCTGAAAAGGCGAACGGTCGGATACTTCTCCCCCGAGGAAGGGCCCAGCCCTGAAAGCTCTTGCTGCTCTTCACCGTCCCTTGTGGCCCTACCTACAGGCACAACAGCACTGGGGATCTGTGCTTTCCCAGAGACGGAACATCTCACGGGGCTCAGTCTCGGCAAGCCTCTTTCTGAAAAGGCGAACGGTCGGATACTTGTCCCACGAGGAAGGGCCCAGCCCTGAAAGCTCTTGCTGCTCTTCACCGCCCCTTGGCACCCTACCTACAGGCACAACAGCACTGGGGATCTGTGCTTTCCCAGAGACGGAACATCTCAAGGAGGCTCAGTCTCGGCAAGCCTCTTTATGAAAAGACGAACGGTCGGATACTTGTCCCACGAGGAAGGGCCCAGCCCTGAAAGCTCTTGCTGCTCTTCACCGCCCCTTGGCACCCTACCTACAGGCACAACAGCACTGGGGATCTGTGCTTTCCCAGAGACAGAACATCTCACAGGGCTCAGTCTCGGCAAGCCTCTTTCTGAAAAGGCGAACGGTCGGATACTTGTCCCCCGAGGAAGGGCCCAGCCCTGAAAGCTCTTGCTGCTCTTCACCGTCCCTTGGCACCCTACCTACAGGCACAACAGCACTGGGGATCTGTGCTTTCCCAGAGACGGAATATCTCACGGCGCTCAGTCTCGGCAAGCCTCTTTCTGAAAAGGCGAACGGTGCGATCCATCTCCCCCGAGGAAGGGCCCAGCCCTGAAAGCTCTTGCTGCTCTTCACCGTCCCTTGGCACCCTACCTACAGGCACAACAGCACTGGGGATCTGTGCTTTCCCAGAGACGGAATATCTCACGGGGCTCAGTCTCGGCAAGCCTCTTTCTGAAAAGGCGAACGGTCGGATCCTTCTCCCCCGAGGAAGGGCCCAGCCCTGAAAGCTCTTGCTGCTCTTCACCGTCCCTTGGCACCCTACCTACAGGCACAACAGCAGTGGGGATCTGTGCTTTCCCAGAGACGGAACATCTCACGGGGCTCAGTCTCGGCAAGCCTCTTTCTGAAAAGGCGAACGGTCGGATACTTGTCCCACGAGGAAGGGCCCAGCCCTGAAATCTCTTGCTGCTCTTCACCGCCCCTTGGCACCCTACCTACAGGCACAACAGCACTGGGGATCTGTGCTTTCCCAGAGACGGAATATCTCACGGGGCTCAGTCTCGGCAAGCCTCTTTCTGAAAAGGCGAACGGTCGGATCCTTCTCCCACGAGGAAGGGCCCAGCCCTGAAAGCTCTTGCTGCTCTTCACCGTCCCTTGGCACCCTACCTACAGGCACAACAGCACTGGGGATCTGTGCTTTCCCAGAGACGGAACATCTCACGGGGCTCAGTCTCGGCAAGCCTCTTTCTGAAAAGGCGAACGGTCGGATCCTTCTCCCACGAGGAAGGGCCCAGCCCTGAAAGCTCTTGCTGCTCTTCACCGTCCCTTGTGGCCCTACCTACAGGCACAACAGCACTGGGGATCTGTGCTTTCCCAGAGACGGAATATCTAACGGCGCTCAGTCTCGGCAAGCCTCTTTCTGAAAAGGCGAACGGTGCGATCCATCTCCCCCGAGGAAGGGCCCAGCCCTGAAAGCTCTTGCTGCTCTTCACCGCCCCTTGGCACCCTACCTACAGGCACAACAGCACTGGGGATCTGTGCTTTCCCAGAGACGGAACATCTCACGGGGCTCAGTCTCGGCAAGCCTCTTTCTGAAAAGGCGAACGGTCGGATACTTGTCCCACGAGGAAGGGCCCAGCCCTGAAAGCTCTTGCTGCTCTTCACCGCCCCTTGGCACCCTACCTACAGGCACAACAGCACTGGGGATCTGTGCTTTCCCAGAGACGGAATATCTCACGGCGCTCAGTCTCGGCAAGCCTCTTTCTGAAAAGACGAACGGTGCGATCCATCTCCCCCGAGGAAGGGCCCAGCCCTGAAAGCTCTTGCTGCTCTTCACCGTCCCTTGGCACCCTACCTACAGGCACAACAGCACTGGGGATCTGTGCTTTCCCAGAGACGGAACATCTCACGGGGCTCAGTCTCGGCAAGCCTCTTTCTGAAAAGGCGAACGGTCGGATACTTGTCCCACGAGGAAGTGCCCAGCCCTGAAAGCTCTTGCTGCTCTTCACCGCCCCTTGGCACCCTACCTACAGGCACAACAGCACTGGGGATCTGTGCTTTCCCAGAGACGGAATATCTCACGGCGCTCAGTCTCGGCAAGCCTCTTTCTGAAAAGGCGAACGGTCGGATACTTGTCCCACGAGGAAGGGCCCAGCCCTGAAAGCTCTTGCTGCTCTTCACCGTCCCTTGGCACCCTACCTACAGGCACAACAGCACTGGGGATCTGTGCTTTCCCAGAGACGGAACATATCAAGGAGTCTCAGTCTCGGCAAGCCTCTTTATGAAAAGACGAACGGTCGGATACTTGTCCCACGAGGAAGGGCCCAGCCCTGAAAGCTCTTGCTGCTCTTCACCGCCCCTTGGCACCCTACCTACAGGCACAACAGCACTGGGGATCTGTGCTTTCCCAGAGACAGAACATCTCACAGGGCTCAGTCTCGGCAAGCCTCTTTCTGAAAAGGCGAACGGTCGGATACTTGTCCCACGAGGAAGGGCCCAGCCCTGAAAGCTCTTGCTGCTCTTCACCGTCCCTTGGCACCCTACCTACAGGCACAACAGCACTGGGGATCTGTGCTTTCCCAGAGACGGAATATCTCACGGCGCTCAGTCTCGGCAAGCCTCTTTCTGAAAAGACGAACGGTGCGATCCATCTCCCCCGAGGAAGGGCCCAGCCCTGAAAGCTCTTGCTGCTCTTCACCGTCCCTTGGCACCCTACCTACAGGCACAACAGCACTGGGGATCTGTGCTTTCCCAGAGACGGAAAATCTCACGGGGCTCAGTCTCGGCAAGCCTCTTTCTGAAAAGGCGAACGGTCGGATCCTTCTCCCACGAGGAAGGGCCCAGCCCTGAAAGCTCTTGCTGCTCTTCACCGTCCCTTGGCACCCTACCTACAGGCACAACAGCACTGGGGATCTGTGCTTTCCCAGAGACGGAACATCTCACGGGGCTCAGTCTCGGCAAGCCTCTTTCTGAAAAGGCGAACGGTCGGATCCTGCTCCCACGAGGAAGGGCCCAGCCCTGAAAGCTCTTGCTGCTCTTCACCGCCCCTTGGCACCCTACCTACAGGCACAACAGCACTGGGGATCTGTGCTTTCCCAGAGACGGAACATCTCACGGGGCTCAGTCTCGGCAAGCCTCTTTCTGAAAAGGCGAACGGTGCGATCCTTCTCCCACGAGGAAGGGCCCAGCCCTGAAAGCTCTTGCTGCTCTTCACCGTCCCTTGTGGCCCTACCTACAGGCACAACAGCACTGGGGATCTGTGCTTTCCCAGAGACGGAATATCTAACGGCGCTCAGTCTCGGCAAGCCTCTTTCTGAAAAGACGAACGGTGCGATCCATCTCCCCCGAGGAAGGGCCCAGCCCTGAAAGCTCTTGCTGCTCTTCACCGCCCCTTGGCACCCTACCTACAGGCACAACAGCACTGGGGATCTGTGCTTTCCCAGAGACGGAACATCTCACGGGGCTCAGTCTCGGCAAGCCTCTTTCTGAAAAGGCGAACGGTCGGATACTTGTCCCACGAGGAAGGGCCCAGCCCTGAAAGCTCTTGCTGCTGTTCACCGCCCCTTGGCACCCTACCTACAGGCACAACAGCACTGGGGATCTGTGCTTTCCCAGAGACGGAATATCTCACGGCGCTCAGTCTCGGCAAGCCTCTTTCTGAAAAGGCGAACTGTCGGATCCTTCTCCCACGAGGAAGGGCCCAGCCCTGAAAGCTCTTGCTGCTCTTCACCGTCCCTTGGCACCCTACCTACAGGCACAACAGCACTGGGGATCTATGCTTTCCCAGAGACGGAACATCTCGTGGTGCTACGCCTCGGCAGAGCCTCTTTTTTTTGGAAAAGGCGAACGGTCGGATCCTTCTCCCCCGAGGAAGGGCCCAGCCCTGAAAGCTCTTGCTGCTCTTCACCGTCCCTTGGCGCCCTACCTACAGGCACAACAGCACTGGGGATCTGTGCTTTCCCAGAGACGGAACATCTCACGGCGCTCAGTCTCGGCAAGCCTCTTTCTGAAAAGGCGAACGGTCGGATCCTTCTCCCCCGAGGAAGGGCCCAGCCCTGAAAGCTCTTGCTGCTCTTCACCGCCCCTTGGCACCCTACCTACAGGCACAACAGCACTGGGGATCTGTGCTTTCCCAGAGACGGAACATCTCAAGGAGGCTCAGTCTCGGCAAGCCTCTTTATGAAAAGACGAACGGTCGGATACTTGTCCCACGAGGAAGGGCCCAGCCCTGAAAGCTCTTGCTGCTCTTCACCGCCCCTTGGCACCCTACCTACAGGCACAACAGCACTGGGGATCTGTGCTTTCCCAGAGACAGAACATCTCACAGGGCTCAGTCTCGGCAAGCCTCTTTCTGAAAAGGCGAACGGTCGGATACTTGTCCCACGAGGAAGGGCCCAGCCCTGAAAGCTCTTGCTGCTCTTCACCGTCCCTTGGCACCCTACCTACAGGCACAACAGCACTGGGGATCTGTGCTTTCCCAGAGACGGAATATCTCACGGCGCTCAGTCTCGGCAAGCCTCTTTCTGAAAAGGCGAACGGTGCGATCCATCTCCCCCGAGGAAGGGCCCAGCCCTGAAAGCTCTTGCTGCTCTTCACCGTCCCTTGGCACCCTACCTACAGGCACAACAGCACTGGGGATCTGTGCTTTCCCAGAGACGGAATATCTCACGGGGCTCAGTCTCGGCAAGCCTCTTTCTGAAAAGGCGAACGGTCGGATCCTTCTCCCCCGAGGAAGGGCCCAGCCCTGAAAGCTCTTGCTGCTCTTCACCGTCCCTTGGCACCCTACCTACAGGCACAACAGCAGTGGGGATCTGTGCTTTCCCAGAGACGGAACATCTCACGGGGCTCAGTCTCGGCAAGCCTCTTTCTGAAAAGGCGAACGGTCGGATACTTGTCCCACGAGGAAGGGCCCAGCCCTGAAAGCTCTTGCTGCTCTTCACCGCCCCTTGGCACCCTACCTACAGGCACAACAGCACTGGGGATCTGTGCTTTCCCAGAGACGGAACATCTCACGGGGCTCAGTCTCGGCAAGCCTCTTTCTGAAAAGGCGAACGGTGCGATCCTTCTCCCACGAGGAAGGGCCCAGCCCTGAAAGCTCTTGCTGCTCTTCACCGTCCCTTGGCACCCTACCTACAGGCACAACAGCACTGGGGATCTGTGCTTTCCCAGAGACGGAACATCTCACGGGGCTCAGTCTCGGCAAGCCTCTTTCTGAAAAGGCGAACGGTCGGATCCTTCTCCCACGAGGAAGGGCCCAGCCCTGAAAGCTCTTGCTGCTCTTCACCGTCCCTTGTGGCCCTACCTACAGGCACAACAGCACTGGGGATCTGTGCTTTCCCAGAGACGGAATATCTAACGGCGCTCAGTCTCGGCAAGCCTCTTTCTGAAAAGGCGAACGGTGCGATCCATCTCCCCCGAGGAAGGGCCCAGCCCTGAAAGCTCTTGCTGCTCTTCACCGCCCCTTGGCACCCTACCTACAGGCACAACAGCACTGGGGATCTGTGCTTTCCCAGAGACGGAACATCTCACGGGGCTCAGTCTCGGCAAGCCTCTTTCTGAAAAGGCGAACGGTCGGATACTTGTCCCACGAGGAAGGGCCCAGCCCTGAAAGCTCTTGCTGCTCTTCACCGCCCCTTGGCACCCTACCTACAGGCACAACAGCACTGGGGATCTGTGCTTTCCCAGAGACGGAATATCTCACGGCGCTCAGTCTCGGCAAGCCTCTTTCTGAAAAGACGAACGGTGCGATCCATCTCCCCCGAGGAAGGGCCCAGCCCTGAAAGCTCTTGCTGCTCTTCACCGTCCCTTGGCACCCTACCTACAGGCACAACAGCACTGGGGATCTGTGCTTTCCCAGAGACGGAACATCTCACGGGGCTCAGTCTCGGCAAGCCTCTTTCTGAAAAGGCGAACGGTCGGATACTTGTCCCACGAGGAAGGGCCCAGCCCTGAAAGCTCTTGCTGCTCTTCACCGCCCCTTGGCACCCTACCTACAGGCACAACAGCACTGGGGATCTGTGCTTTCCCAGAGACGGAATATCTCACGGCGCTCAGTCTCGGCAAGCCTCTTTCTGAAAAGGCGAACGGTCGGATACTTGTCCCACGAGGAAGGGCCCAGCCCTGAAAGCTCTTGCTGCTCTTCACCGTCCCTTGGCACCCTACCTACAGGCACAACAGCACTGGGGATCTGTGCTTTCCCAGAGACGGAACATCTCAAGGAGTCTCAGTCTCGGCAAGCCTCTTTATGAAAAGACGAACGGTCGGATACTTGTCCCACGAGGAAGGGCCCAGCCCTGAAAGCTCTTGCTGCTCTTCACCGCCCCTTGGCACCCTACCTACAGGCACAACAGCACTGGGGATCTGTGCTTTCCCAGAGACAGAACATCTCACAGGGCTCAGTCTCGGCAAGCCTCTTTCTGAAAAGGCGAACGGTCGGATACTTGTCCCACGAGGAAGGGCCCAGCCCTGAAAGCTCTTGCTGCTCTTCACCGCCCCTTGGCACCCTACCTACAGGCACAACAGCACTGGTGATCTGTGCTTTCCCAGAGACGGAATATCTCACGGCGCTCAGTCTCGGCAAGCCTCTTTCTGAAAAGGCGAACGGTGCGATCCATCTCCCCCGAGGAAGGGCCCAGCCCTGAAAGCTCTTGCTGCTCTTCACCGTCCCTTGGCACCCTACCTACAGGCACAACAGCACTGGGGATCTGTGCTTTCCCAGAGACGGAAAATCTCACGGGGCTCAGTCTCGGCAAGCCTGTTTCTGAAAAGGCGAACGGTCGGATCCTTGTCCCACGAGGAAGGGCCCAGCCCTGAAAGCTCTTGCTGCTCTTCACCGTCCCTTGGCACCCTACCTACAGGCACAACAGCACTGGGGATCTGTGCTTTCCCAGAGACGGAACATCTCACGGGGCTCAGTCTCGGCAAGCCTCTTTCTGAAAAGGCGAACGGTCGGATCCTTCTCCCACGAGGAAGGGCCCAGCCCTGAAAGCTCTTGCTGCTCTTCACCGTCCCTTGGCACCCTACCTACAGGCACAACAGCACTGGGGATCTGTGCTTTCCCAGAGACGGAACATCTCACGGGGCTCAGTCTCGGCAAGCCTCTTTCTGAAAAGGCGAACGGTGCGATCCTTCTCCCACGAGGAAGGGCCCAGCCCTGAAAGCTCTTGCTGCTCTTCACCGTCCCTTGGCACCCTACCTACAGGCACAACAGCACTGGGGATCTGTGCTTTCCCAGAGACGGAACATCTCACGGGGCTCAGTCTCGGCAAGCCTCTTTCTGAAAAGGCGAACGGTCGGATACTTGTCCCACGAGGAAGGGCCCAGCCCTGAAAGCTCTTGCTGCTCTTCACCGCCCCTTGGCACCCTACCTACAGGCACAACAGCACTGGGGATCTGTGCTTTCCCAGAGACGGAATATCTCACGGCGCTCAGTCTCGGCAAGCCTCTTTCTGAAAAGGCGAACGGTCGGATCCTTCTCCCACGAGGAAGGGCCCAGCCCTGAAAGCTCTTGCTGCTCTTCACCGTCCCTTGGCACCCTACCTACAGGCACAACAGCACTGGGGATCTATGCTTTCCCAGAGACGGAACATCTCGTGGTGCTACGCCTCGGCAGAGCCTCTTTTTTTTGGAAAAGGCGAACGGTCGGATCCTTCTCCCACGAGGAAGGGCCCAGCCCTGAAAGCTCTTGCTGCTCTTCACCGCCCCTTGGCACCCTACCTACAGGCACAACAGCACTGGGGATCTGTGCTTTCCCAGAGACGGAATATCTCACGGCGCTCAGTCTCGGCAAGCCTCTTTCTGAAAAGACGAACGGTGCGATCCATCTCCCCCGAGGAAGGGCCCAGCCCTGAAAGCTCTTGCTGCTCTTCACCGTCCCTTGGCGCCCTACCTACAGGCACAACAGCACTGGGGATCTGTGCTTTCCCAGAGACGGAACATCTCACGGGGCTCAGTCTCGGCAAGCCTCTTTCTGAAAAGGCGAACGGTCGGATCCTTCTCCCCCGAGGAAGGGCCCAGCCCTGAAAGCTCTTGCTGCTCTTCACCGCCCCTTGGCACCCTACCTACAGGCACAACAGCACTGGGGATCTGTGCTTTCCCAGAGACGGAACATCTCACGGGGCTCAGTCTCGGCAAGCCTCTTTCTGAAAAGGCGAACGGTCGGATCCTTCTCCCACGAGGAAGGGCCCAGCCCTGAAAGCTCTTGCTGCTCTTCACCGTCCCTTGGCACCCTACCTACAGGCACAACAGCAGTGGGGATCTGTGCTTTCCCAGAGACGGAACATCTCACGGGGCTCAGTCTCGGCAAGCCTCTTTCTGAAAAGGCGAACGGTCGGATCCTTCTCCCACGAGGAAGGGCCCAGCCCTGAAAGCTCTTGCTGCTCTTCACCGCCCCTTGGCACCCTACCTACAGGCACAACAGCACTGGGGATCTATGCTTTCGCAGAGACGGAACATCTCGTGGTGCTACGCCTCGGCAGAGCCTCTTTTTTTTGGAAAAGGCGAACGGTCGGATCCTTCTCCCACGAGGAAGGGCCCAGCCCTGAAAGCTCTTGCTGCTCTTCACCGTCCCTTGGCACCCTACCTACAGGCACAACAGCACTGGGGATCTGTGCTTTCCCAGAGACGGAACATCTCACGGGGCTCAGTCTCGGCAAGCCTCTTTCTGAAAAGGCGAACGGTCGGATACTTGTCCCACGAGGAAGGGCCCAGCCCTGAAAGCTCTTGCTGCTCTTCACCGTCCCTTGTGGCCCTACCTACAGGCACATCAGCACTGGGGATCTGTGCTTTCCCAGAGACGGAATATCTCACGGGGCTCAGTCTCGGCAAGCCTCTTTCTGAAAAGGCGAACGGTCGGATCCTTCTCCCACGAGGAAGGGCCCAGCCCTGAAAGCTCTTGCTGCTCTTCACCGCCCCTTGTGGCCCTACCTACAGGCACATCAGCACTGGGGATCTGTGCTTTCCCAGAGACGGAATATCTCACGGCGCTCAGTCTCGGCAAGCCTCTTTCTGAAAAGGCGAACGGTCGGATCCTTCTCCCCCGAGGAAGGGCCCAGCCCTGAAAGCTCTTGCTGCTCTTCACCGTCCCTTGGCACCCTACCTACAGGCACAACAGCACTGGGGATCTGTGCTTTCCCAGAGACGGAACATCTCACGGGGCTCAGTCTCGGCAAGCCTCTTTCTGAAAAGGCGAACGGTCAGATACTTGTCCCACGAGGAAGGGCCCAGCCCTGAAAGCTCTTGCTGCTCTTCACCGTCCCTTGGCACCCTACCTACAGGCACAACAGCACTGGGGATCTGTGCTTTCCCAGAGACGGAATATCTCACGGGGCTCAGTCTCGGCAAGCCTCTTTGTGAAAAGGCGAACGGTCGGATACTTGTCCCACGAGGAAGGGCCCAGCCCTGAAAGCTCTTGCTGCTCTTCACCGTCCCTTGTGGCCCTACCTACAGGCACAACAGCACTGGGGATCTGTGCTTTCCCAGAGACGGAACATCTCACGGGGCTCAGTCTCGGCAAGCCTCTTTCTGAAAAGGCGAACGGTCGGATACTTGTCCCACGAGGAAGGGCCCAGCCCAAGAGGAAGGGCCCAGCCCTGAAAGCTCTTGCTGCTCTTCACCGCCCCTTGGCACCCTACCTACAGGCACAACAGCACTGGGGATCTGTGCTTTCCCAGAGACGGAACATCTCACGGGGCTCAGTCTCGGCAAGCCTCTTTCTGAAAAGGCGAACGGTCGGATCCTTCTCCCACGAGGAAGGGCCCAGCCCTGAAAGCTCTTGCTGCTCTTCACCGTCCCTTGTGGCCCTACCTACAGGCACATCAGCACTGGGGATCTGTGCTTTCCCAGAGACGGAATATCTCACGGCGCTCAGTCTCGGCAAGCCTCTTTCTGAAAAGACGAACGGTGCGATCCATCTCCCCCGAGGAAGGGCCCAGCCCTGAAAGCTCTTGCTGCTCTTCACCGCCCCTTGGCACTCTAAGTACAGGCACAACAGCACTGGGGATCTGTGCTTTCCCAGAGACGGAACATCTCACGGGGCTCAGTCTCGGCAAGCCTCTTTCTGAAAAGGCGAACGGTGCGATCCATCTCCCACGAGGAAGGGCCCAGCCCTGAAAGCTCTTACTGCTCTTCACCGTCCCTTGGCACCCTACCTACAGGCACAACAGCACTGGGGATCTATGCTTTCGCAGAGACAGAACATCTCGTGGTGCTACGCCTCGGCAGAGCCTCTTTTTTTTGGAAAAGGCGAACGGTCGGATCCTTCTCCCCCGAGTAAGGGCCCAGCCCTGAAAGCTCTTGCTGCTCTTCACCGCCCCTTGGCACCCTACCTACAGGCACAACAGCACTGGGGATCTGTGCTTTCCCAGAGACGGAATATCTCACGGGGCTCAGTCTCGGCAAGCCTCTTTCTGAAAAGGCGAACGGTCGGATCCTTCTCCCCCGAGGAAGGGCCCAGCCCTGAAAGCTCTTGCTGCTCTTCACCGTCCCTTGTGGCCCTACCTACAGGCACAACAGCACTGGGGATCTGTGCTTTCCCAGAGACGGAACATCTCACGGGGCTCAGTCTCGGCAAGCCTCTTTCTGAAAAGGCGAACGGTCGGATCATTCTCCCACGAGGAAGAGCCCAGCCCTGAAAGCTCTTGCTGCTCTTCACCGTCCCTTGGCACCCTACCTACAGGCACAACAGCAGTGGGGATCTGTGCTTTCCCAGAGACGGAACATCTCACGGGGCTCAGTCTCAGCAAGCCTCTTTCTGAAAAGGCGAACGGTCAGATACTTGTCCCACGAGGAAGGGCCCAGCCCTGAAAGCTCTTGCTGCTCTTCACCGTCCCTTGGCACCCTACCTACAGGCACAACAGCACTGGGGATCTGTGCTTTCCCAGAGACGGAATATCTCACGGGGCTCAGTCTCGGCAAGCCTCTTTGTGAAAAGGCGAACGGTCGGATACTTGTCCCACGAGGAAGGGCCCAGCCCTGAAAGCTCTTGCTGCTCTTCACCGTCCCTTGTGGCCCTACCTACAGGCACAACAGCACTGGGGATCTGTGCTTTCCCAGAGACGGAACATCTCACGGGGCTCAGTCTCGGCAAGCCTCTTTCTGAAAAGGCGAACGGTCGGATACTTGTCCCACGACTAAGGGCCCAGCCCAAGAGGAAGGGCCCAGCCCTGAAAGCTCTTGCTGCTCTTCACCGCCCCTTGGCACCCTACCTACAGGCACAACAGCACTGGGGATCTGTGCTTTCCCAGAGACGGAACATCTCACGGGGCTCAGTCTCGGCAAGCCTCTTTCTGAAAAGGCGAACGGTCGGATCCTTCTCCCCCGAGGAAGGGCCCAGCCCTGAAAGCTCTTGCTGCTCTTCACCGTCCCTTGGCACCCTACCTACAGGCACAACAGCAGTGGGGATCTGTGCTTTCCCAGAGACGGAACATCTCACGGGGCTCAGTCTCGGCAAGCCTCTTTCTGAAAAGGCGAACGGTGCGATCCATCTCCCCCGAGGAAGGGCCCAGCCCTGAAAGCTCTTGCTGCTCTTCACCATCCCTTGGCACCCTACCTACAGGCACAACAGCACTGGGGATCTATGCTTTCGCAGAGACGGAACATCTCGTGGTGCTACGCCTCGGCAGAGCCTCTTTTTTTTGGAAAAGGCGAACGGTCGGATCCTTCTCCCACGAGGAAGGGCCCAGCCCTGAAAGCTCTTGCTGCTCTTCACCGTCCCTTGGCACCCTACCTACAGGCACAACAGCACTGGGGATCTGTGCTTTCCCAGAGACGGAACATCTCACGGGGCTCAGTCTCGGCAAGCCTCTTTCTGAAAAGGCGAACGGTCGGATCCTTCTCCCACGAGGAAGGGCCCAGCCCTGAAAGCTCTTGCTGCTCTTCACCGTCCCTTGTGGCCCTACCTACAGGCACAACAGCACTGGGGATCTGTGCTTTCCCAGAGACGGAATATCTCACGGCGCTCAGTCTCGGCAAGCCTCTTTCTGAAAAGGCGAACGGTCGGATCCTTCTCCCACGAGGAAGGGCCCAGCCCTGAAAGCTCTTGCTGCTCTTCACCGTCCCTTGGCACCCTACCTACAGGCACAACAGCACTGGGGATCTGTGCTTTCCCAGAGACGGAACATCTCACGGGGCTCAGTCTCGGCAAGCCTCTTTCTGAAAAGGCGAACGGTCGGATCCTTCTCCCACGAGGAAGGGCCCAGCCCTGAAAGCTCTTGCTGCTCTTCACCGTCCCTTGGCACCCTACCTACAGGCACATCAGCACTGGGGATCTGTGCTTTCGCAGAGACGGAATATCTCACGGCGCTCAGTCTCGGCAAGCCTCTTTCTGAAAAGACGAACGGTGCGATCCATCTCCCCCGAGGAAGGGCCCAGCCCTGAAAGCTCTTGCTGCTCTTCACCGCCCCTTGGCACCCTACCTACAGGCACAACAGCACTGGGGATCTGTGCTTTCCCAGAGACGGAACATCTCACGGGGCTCAGTCTCGGCAAGCCTCTTTCTGAAAAGGCGAACGGTGCGATCCATCTCCCCCGAGGAAGGGCCCAGCCCTGAAAGCTCTTGCTGCTCTTCACCGCCCCTTGGCACCCTACCTACAGGCACAACAGCACTGGGGATCTGTGCTTTCCCAGAGACGGAACATCTCACGGGGCTCAGTCTCGGCAAGCCTCTTTTTTTTGGAAAAGACGAACGGTGCGATCCATCTCCCCCGAGGAAGGGCCCAGCCCTGAAAGCTCTTGCTGCTCTTCACCGTCCCTTGGCACCCTACCTACAGGCACAACAGCACTGGGGATCTATGCTTTCGCAGAGACGGAACATCTCGGGGTGCTACGCCTCGGCAGAGCCTCTTTTTTTTGGAAAAGGCAAACGGTCGGATCCTTCTCCCCCGAGTAAGGGCGCAGCCCTGAAAGCTCTTGCTGCTGTTCACCGCCCCTTGGCACCCTACCTACAGGCACAACAGCACTGGGGATCTGTGCTTTCCCAGAGACGGAATATCTCACGGCGCTCAGTCTCGGCAAGCCTCTTTCTGAAAAGGCGAACGGTGCGATCCATCTCCCCCGAGGAAGGGCCCAGCCCTGAAAGCTCTTGCTGCTCTTCACCGTCCCTTGGCACCCTACCTACAGGCACAACAGCACTGGGGATCTGTGCTTTCCCAGAGACGGAACATCTCACGGGGCTCAGTCTTGGCAAGCCTCTTTCTGAAAAGGCGAACGGTCGGATACTTGTCCCCCGAGGAAGGGCCCAGCCCTGAAAGCTCTTGCTGCTCTTCACCGTCCCTTGGCACCCTACCTACAGGCACAACAGCACTGGGGATCTGTGCTTTCCCAGAGACGGAATATCTCACGGGGCTCAGTCTCGGCAAGCCTCTTTGTGAAAAGGCGAACGGTCGGATACTTGTCCCACGAGGAAGGGCCCAGCCCTGAAAGCTCTTGCTGCTCTTCACCGTCCCTTGGCACCCTACCTACAGGCACAACAGCACTGGGGATCTGTGCTTTCCCAGAGACGGAACATCTCACGGGGCTCAGTCTCGGCAAGCCTCTTTATGAAAAGGCGAACGGTCGGATACTTGTCGCACGAGGAAGGGCCCAGCCCAAGAGGAAGGGCCCAGCCCTGAAAGCTCTTGCTGCTCTTCACCGCCCCTTGGCACCCTACCTACAGGCACAACAGCACTGGGGATCTGTGCTTTCCCAGAGACGGAACATCTCACGGGGCTCAGTCTCGGCAAGCCTTTTTCTGAAAAGGCGAACGGTCAGATCCTTCTCCCACGAGGAAGGGCCCAGCCCTGAAAGCTCTTGCTGCTCTTCACCGTCCCTTGGCACCCTACCTACAGGCACAACAGCACTGGGGATCTATGCTTTCGCAGAGACGGAACATCTCGTGGTGCTACGCCTCGGCAGAGCCTCTTTTTTTTGGAAAAGGCGAACGGTCGGATCCTTGTCCCACGAGGAAGGGCCCAGCCCTGAAAGCTCTTGCTGCTCTTCACCGCCCCTTGGCACCCTACCTACAGGCACAACAGCACTGGGGATCTGTGCTTTCCCAGAGACGGAACATCTCACGGGGCTCAGTCTCGGCAAGCCTGTTTCTGAAAAGGCGAACGGTCGGATCCTTCTCCCACGAGGAAGGGCCCAGCCCTGAAAGCTCTTGCTGCTCTTCACCGTCCCTTGTGGCCCTACCTACAGGCACAACAGCAGTGGGGATCTGTGCTTTCCCAGAGACGGAACATCTCACGGGGCTCAGTCTCGGCAAGCCTCTTTCTGAAAAGGCGAACGGTCGGATCCTTCTCCCCCGAGGAAGGGCCCAGCCCTGAAAGCTCTTGCTGCTCTTCACCGCCCCTTGGCACCCTACCTACAGGCACATCAGCACTGGGGATCTGTGCTTTCCCAGAGACGGAATATCTCACGGCGCTCAGTCTCGGCAAGCCTCTTTCTGAAAAGACGAATGGTGCGATCCATCTCCCCCGAGGAAGGGCCCAGCCCTGAAAGCTCTTGCTGCTCTTCACCGTCCCTTGGCGCCCTACCTACAGGCACAACAGCAGTGGGGATCTGTGCTTTCCCAGAGACGGAATATCTCACGGCGCTCAGTCTCGGCAAGCCTCTTTCTGAAAAGGCGAACGGTGCGATCCATCTCCCACGAGGAAGGGCCCAGCCCTGAAAGCTCTTGCTGCTCTTCACCGCCCCTTGGCACCCTACCTACAGGCACATCAGCACTGGGGATCTGTGCTTTCCCAGAGACGGAACATCTCGTGGTGCTACGCCTCGGCAGAGCCTCTTTTTTTTGGAAAAGGCGAACGGTCGGATCCTTCTCCCACGAGGAAGGGCCCAGCCCTGAAAGCTCTTGCTGCTCTTCACCGTCCCTTGGCACCCTACCTACAGGCACAACAGCACTGGGGATCTGTGCTTTCCCAGAGACGGAACATCTCACGGCGCTCAGTCTCGGCAAGCCTCTTTCTGAAAAGACGAACGGTGCGATCCATCTCCCCCGAGGAAGGGCCCAGCCCTGAAAGCTCTTGCTGCTCTTCACCGTCCCTTGGCACCCTACCTACAGGCACAACAGCACTGGGGATCTGTGCTTTCCCAGAGACGGAACATCTCATGGGACTCAGTCTCGGCAAGCCTCTTTCTGAAAAGGCGAACGGTCGGATCCTTCTCCCACGAGGAAGGGCCCAGCCCTGAAAGCTCTTGCTGCTCTTCACCGTCCCTTGTGGCCCTACCTACAGGCACATCAGCACTGGGGATCTGTGCTTTCCCAGAGACGGAATATCTCACGGCGCTCAGTCTCGGCAAGCCTCTTTCTGAAAAGACGAACGGTGCGATCCATCTCCCCCGAGGAAGGGCCCAGCCCTGAAAGCTCTTGCTGCTCTTCACCGCCCCTTGGCACCCTACCTACAGGCACAACAGCACTGGGGATCTGTGCTTTCCCAGAGACGGAACATCTCACGGGGCTCAGTCTCGGCAAGCCTCTTTTTTTTGGAAAAGACGAACGGTGCGATCCATCTCCCCCGAGGAAGGGCCCAGCCCTGAAAGCTCTTGCTGCTCTTCACCGTCCCTTGGCACCCTACCTACAGGCACAACAGCACTGGGGATCTATGCTTTCGCAGAGACGGAACATCTCGGGGTGCTACGCCTCGGCAGAGCCTCTTTTTTTTGGAAAAGGCAAACGGTCGGATCCTTCTCCCCCGAGTAAGGGCGCAGCCCTGAATGCTCTTGCTGCTGTTCACCGCCCCTTGGCACCCTACCTACAGGCACAACAGCACTGGGGATCTGTGCTTTCCCAGAGACGGAATATCTCACGGCGCTCAGTCTCGGCAAGCCTCTTTCTGAAAAGGCGAACGGTGCGATCCATCTCCCCCGAGGAAGGGCCCAGCCCTGAAAGCTCTTGCTGCTCTTCACCGTCCCTTGTGGCCCTACCTACAGGCACAACAGCACTGGGGATCTGTGCTTTCCCAGAGACGGAACATCTCACGGGGCTCAGTCTCGGCAAGCCTCTTTCTGAAAAGGCGAACGGTCGGATCCTTCTCCCACGAGGAAGGGCCCAGCCCTGAAAGCTCTTGCTGCTCTTCACCGTCCCTTGGCACCCTACCTACAGGCACAACAGCACTGGGGATCTGTGCTTTCCCAGAGACGGAACATCTCACGGGGCTCAGTCTCGGCAAGCCTCTTTCTGAAAAGGCGAACGGTCGGATCCTTCTCCCACGAGGAAGGGCCCAGCCCTGAAAGCTCTTGCTGCTCTTCACCGCCCCTTGGCACCCTACCTACAGGCACAACAGCACTGGGGATCTGTGCTTTCCCAGAGACGGAATATCTCACGGGGCTCAGTCTCGGCAAGCCTCTTTCTGAAAAGACGAACGGTGCGATCCATCTCCCCCGAGGAAGGGCCCAGCCCTGAAAGCTCTTGCTGCTCTTCACCGTCCCTTGTGGCCCTACCTACAGGCACAACAGCAGTGGGGATCTGTGCTTTCCCAGAGACGGAACATCTCACGGGGCTCAGTCTTGGCAAGCCTCTTTCTGAAAAGGCGAACGGTCGGATACTTGTCCCCCGAGGAAGGGCCCAGCCCTGAAAGCTCTTGCTGCTCTTCACCGTCCCTTGGCACCCTACCTACAGGCACAACAGCACTGGGGATCTGTGCTTTCCCAGAGACGGAATATCTCACGGGGCTCAGTCTCGGCAAGCCTCTTTGTGAAAAGGCGAACGGTCGGATACTTGTCCCACGAGGAAGGGCCCAGCCCTGAAAGCTCTTGCTGCTCTTCACCGTCCCTTGGCACCCTACCTACAGGCACAACAGCACTGGGGATCTGTGCTTTCCCAGAGACGGAACATCTCACGGGGCTCAGTCTCGGCAAGCCTCTTTCTGAAAAGGCGAACGGTCGGATCCTTCTCCCCCGAGGAAGGGCCCAGCCCAAGAGGAAGGGCCCAGCCCTGAAAGCTCTTGCTGCTCTTCACCGCCCCTTGGCACCCTACCTACAGGCACAACAGCACTGGGGATCTGTGCTTTCCCAGAGACGGAACATCTCACGGGGCTCAGTCTCGGCAAGCCTCTTTCTGAAAAGGCGAACGGTCGGATCCTTCTCCCACGAGGAAGGGCCCAGCCCTGAAAGCTCTTGCTGCTCTTCACCGTCCCTTGGCACCCTACCTACAGGCACAACAGCAGTGGGGATCTGTGCTTTCCCAGAGACGGAACATCTCACGGGGCTCAGTCTCGGCAAGCCTCTTTCTGAAAAGGCGAACGGTGCGATCCATCTCCCCCGTGAAGGGCCCAGCCCTGAAAGCTCTTGCTGCTCTTCACCGTCCCTTGGCACCCTACCTACAGGCACAACAGCACTGGGGATCTATGCTTTCGCAGAGACGGAACATCTCGTGGTGCTACGCCTCGGCAGAGCCTCTTTTTTTTGGAAAAGGCGAACGGTCGGATCCTTCTCCCACGAGGAAGGGCCCAGCCCTGAAAGCTCTTGCTGCTCTTCACCGCCCCTTGGCACCCTACCTACAGGCACAACAGCACTGGGGATCTGTGCTTTCCCAGAGACGGAACATCTCACGGGGCTCAGTCTCGGCAAGCCTGTTTCTGAAAAGGCGAACGGTCGGATCCTTCTCCCACGAGGAAGGGCCCAGCCCTGAAAGCTCTTGCTGCTCTTCACCGTCCCTTGTGGCCCTACCTACAGGCACAACAGCAGTGGGGATCTGTGCTTTCCCAGAGACGGAACATCTCACGGGGCTCAGTCTCGGCAAGCCTCTTTCTGAAAAGGCGAACGGTCGGATCCTTCTCCCCCGAGGAAGGGCCCAGCCCTGAAAGCTCTTGCTGCTCTTCACCGCCCCTTGGCACCCTACCTACAGGCACATCAGCACTGGGGATCTGTGCTTTCCCAGAGACGGAATATCTCACGGCGCTCAGTCTCGGCAAGCCTCTTTCTGAAAAGACGAACGGTGCGATCCATCTCCCCCGAGGAAGGGCCCAGCCCTGAAAGCTCTTGCTGCTCTTCACCGTCCCTTGGCGCCCTACCTACAGGCACAACAGCACTGGGGATCTGTGCTTTCCCAGAGACGGAATATCTCACGGCGCTCAGTCTCGGCAAGCCTCTTTCTGAAAAGGCGAACGGTGCGATCCATCTCCCCCGAGGAAGGGCCCAGCCCTGAAAGCTCTTGCTGCTCTTCACCGCCCCTTGGCACCCTACCTACAGGCACATCAGCACTGGGGATCTGTGCTTTCCCAGAGACGGAACATCTCGTGGTGCTACGCCTCGGCAGAGCCTCTTTTTTTTGGAAAAGGCGAACGGTCGGATCCTTCTCCCACGAGGAAGGGCCCAGCCCTGAAAGCTCTTGCTGCTCTTCACCGCCCCTTGGCACCCTACGTACAGGCACAACAGCACTGGGGATCTGTGCTTTCCCAGAGACGGAATATCTCACGGCGCTCAGTCTCGGCAAGCCTCTTTCTGAAAAGACGAACGGTGCGATCCATCTCCCCCGAGGAAGGGCCCAGCCCTGAAAGCTCTTGCTGCTCTTCACCGTCCCTTGGCACCCTACCTACAGGCACAACAGCACTGGGGATCTGTGCTTTCCCAGAGACGGAACATCTCACGGGGCTCAGTCTCGGCAAGCCTCTTTCTGAAAAGGCGAACGGTCGGATCCTTCTCCCACGAGGAAGGGCCCAGCCCTGAAAGCTCTTGCTGCTGTTCACCGCCCCTTGGCACCCTACCTACAGGCACAACAGCACTGGGGATCTGTGCTTTCCCAGAGACGGAATATCTCACGGGGCTCAGTCTCGGCAAGCCTCTTTCTGAAAAGGCGAACGGTGCGATCCATCTCCCCCGAGGAAGGGCCCAGCCCTGAAAGCTCTTGCTGCTCTTCACCGTCCCTTGGCACCCTACCTACAGGCACAACAGCACTGGGGATCTGTGCTTTCCCAGAGACGGAACATCTCGTGGTGCTACGCCTCGGCAGAGCCTCTTTTTTTTGGAAAAGGCGAACGGTCGGATCCTTCTCCCACGAGGAAGGGCCCAGCCCTGAAAGCTCTTGCTGCTCTTCACCGTCCCTTGGCACCCTACCTACAGGCACAACAGCACTGGGGATCTGTGCTTTCCCAGAGACGGAACATCTCACGGGGCTCAGTCTCGGCAAGCCTCTTTCTGAAAAGGCGAACGGTGCGATCCATCTCCCCCGAGGAAGGGCCCAGCCCTGAAAGCTCTTGCTGCTCTTCACCGCCCCTTGGCACCCTACCTACAGGCACAACAGCACTGGGGATCTGTGCTTTCCCAGAGACGGAACATCTCACGGGGCTCAGTCTCGGCAAGCCTCTTTCTGAAAAGGCGAACGGTCGGATCCTTCTCCCACGAGGAAGGGCCCAGCCCTGAAAGCTCTTGCTGCTCTTCACCGTCCCTTGGCACCCTACCTACAGGCACAACAGCAGTGGGGATCTGTGCTTTCCCAGAGACGGAACATCTCACGGGGCTCAGTCTCGGCAAGCCTCTTTCTGAAAAGGCGAACGGTCGGATCCTTGTCCCACGAGGAAGGGCCCAGCCCTGAAAGCTCTTGCTGCTCTTCACCGTCCCTTGGCACCCTACCTACAGGCACAACAGCACTGGGGATCTATGCTTTCGCAGAGACGGAACATCTCGTGGTGCTACGCCTCGGCAGAGCCTCTTTTTTTTGGAAAAGGCGAACGGTCGGATCCTTCTCCCACGAGGAAGGGCCCAGCCCTGAAAGCTCTTGCTGCTCTTCACCGCCCCTTGGCACCCTACCTACAGGCACAACAGCAGTGGGGATCTGTGCTTTCCCAGAGACGGAATATCTCACGGCGCTCAGTCTCGGCAAGCCTCTTTCTGAAAAGGCGAACGGTCGGATACTTGTCCCACGAGGAAGGGCCCAGCCCTGAAAGCTCTTGCTGCTCTTCACCGTCCCTTGGCACCCTACCTACAGGCACAACAGCAGTGGGGATCTGTGCTTTCCCAGAGACGGAACATCTCACGGGGCTCAGTCTCGGCAAGCCTCTTTCTGAAAAGGCGAACGGTCGGATCCTTCTCCCACGAGGAAGGGCCCAGCCCTGAAAGCTCTTGCTGCTCTTCACCGTCCCTTGGCACCCTACCTACAGGCACAACAGCACTGGGGATCTGTGCTTTCCCAGAGACGGAACATCTCACGGGGCTCAGTCTCGGCAAGCCTCTTTCTGAAAAGGCGAACGGTCGGATCCTTCTCCCACGAAGAAGGGCCCAGCCCTGAAAGCTCTTGCTGCTCTTCACCGTCCCTTGGCACCCTACCTACAGGCACAACAGCACTGGGGATCTGTGCTTTCCCAGAGACGGAACATCTCACGGGGCTCAGTCTCGGCAAGCCTCTTTATGAAAAGGCGAACGGTCGGATACTTGTCCCACGAGGAAGGGCCCAGCCCTGAAAGCTCTTGCTGCTCTTCACCGCCCCTTGGCACCCTACCTACAGGCACAACAGCACTGGGGATCTGTGCTTTCCCAGAGACGGAACATCTCACGGGGCTCAGTCTCGGCAAGCCTCTTTCTGAAAAGGCGAACGGTCGGATACTTGTCCCCCGAGGAAGGGCCCAGCCCTGAAAGGTCTTGCTGCTGTTCACCACCCCTTGGCACCCTACCTACAGGCACAACAGCACTGGGGATCTGTGCTTTCCCAGAGACGGAACATCTCGTGGCGCTACGCCTCGGCAGAGCCTCTTTTTTCTGGAAAAGGCGAACGGTCGGATCCTTCTCCCACGAGGAAGGGCCCAGCCCTGAAAGCCCTTGCTGCTCTTCACCGCCCCTTGGCACCCTACCTACAGGCACAACAGCAGTGGGGATCTGTGCTTTCCCAGAGACGGAACATCTCACGGGGCTCAGTCTCGGCAAGCCTCTTTCTGAAAAGGCGAACGGTCGGATCCTTGTCCCACGAGGAAGGGCCCAGCCCTGAAAGCTCTTGCTGCTCTTCACCGTCCCTTGGCACCCTACCTACAGGCACAACAGCACTGGGGATCTATGCTTTCGCAGAGACGGAACATCTCGTGGTGCTACGCCTCGGCAGAGCCTCTTTTTTTTGGAAAAGGCGAACGGTCGGATCCTTCTCCCACGAGGAAGGGCCCAGCCCTGAAAGCTCTTGCTGCTCTTCACCGCCCCTTGGCACCCTACCTACAGGCACAACAGCAGTGGGGATCTGTGCTTTCCCAGAGACGGAATATCTCACGGCGCTCAGTCTCGGCAAGCCTCTTTCTGAAAAGGCGAACGGTCGGATACTTGTCCCACGAGGAAGGGCCCAGCCCTGAAAGCTCTTGCTGCTCTTCACCGTCCCTTGGCACCCTACCTACAGGCACAACAGCAGTGGGGATCTGTGCTTTCCCAGAGACGGAACATCTCACGGGGCTCAGTCTCGGCAAGCCTCTTTCTGAAAAGGCGAACGGTCGGATCCTTCTCCCACGAGGAAGGGCCCAGCCCTGAAAGCTCTTGCTGCTCTTCACCGTCCCTTGGCACCCTACCTACAGGCACAACAGCACTGGGGATCTGTGCTTTCCCAGAGACGGAACATCTCACGGGGCTCAGTCTCGGCAAGCCTCTTTCTGAAAAGGCGAACGGTCGGATCCTTCTCCCACGAAGAAGGGCCCAGCCCTGAAAGCTCTTGCTGCTCTTCACCGTCCCTTGGCACCCTACCTACAGGCACAACAGCACTGGGGATCTGTGCTTTCCCAGAGACGGAACATCTCACGGGGCTCAGTCTCGGCAAGCCTCTTTATGAAAAGGCGAACGGTCGGATACTTGTCCCACGAGGAAGGGCCCAGCCCTGAAAGCTCTTGCTGCTCTTCACCGCCCCTTGGCACCCTACCTACAGGCACAACAGCACTGGGGATCTGTGCTTTCCCAGAGACGGAACATCTCACGGGGCTCAGTCTCGGCAAGCCTCTTTCTGAAAAGGCGAACGGTCGGATACTTGTCCCCCGAGGAAGGGCCCAGCCCTGAAAGGTCTTGCTGCTGTTCACCACCCCTTGGCACCCTACCTACAGGCACAACAGCACTGGGGATCTGTGCTTTCCCAGAGACGGAACATCTCGTGGCGCTACGCCTCGGCAGAGCCTCTTTTTTCTGGAAAAGGCGAACGGTCGGATCCTTCTCCCACGAGGAAGGGCCCAGCCCTGAAAGCCCTTGCTGCTCTTCACCGCCCCTTGGCACCCTACCTACAGGCACAACAGCACTGGGGATCTGTGCTTTCCCAGAGACGGAATATCTAACGGCGCTCAGTCTCGGCAAGCCTCTTTCTGAAAAGACGAACGGTGCGATCCATCTCCCCCGAGGAAGGGCCCAGCCCTGAAAGCTCTTGCTGCTCTTCACCGTCCCTTGGCACCCTACCTACAGGCACAACAGCAGTGGGGATCTGTGCTTTCCCAGAGACGGAACATCTCACGGGGCTCAGTCTCGGCAAGCCTCTTTCTGAAAAGGCGAACGGTCGGATACTTGTCCCACGAGGAAGGGCCCAGCCCTGAAAGCTCTTGCTGCTCTTCACCGCCCCTTGGCACCCTACCTACAGGCACATCAGCACTGGGGATCTGTGCTTTCCCAGAGACGGAACATCTCGTGGTGCTACGCCTCGGCAGAGCCTCTTTTTTTTGGAAAAGGCGAACGGTCGGATCCTTCTCCCACGAGGAAGGGCCCAGCCCTGAAAGCTCTTGCTGCTCTTCACCGCCCCTTGGCACCCTACCTACAGGCACAACAGCACTGGGGATCTGTGCTTTCCCAGAGACGGAATATCTCACGGCGCTCAGTCTCGGCAAGCCTCTTTCTGAAAAGACGAACGGTGCGATCCATCTCCCCCGAGGAAGGGCCCAGCCCTGAAAGCTCTTGCTGCTCTTCACCGTCCCTTGGCACCCTACCTACAGGCACAACAGCAGTGGGGATCTGTGCTTTCCCAGAGACGGAACATCTCACGGGGCTCAGTCTCGGCAAGCCTCTTTCTGAAAAGGCGAACGGTCGGATCCTTCTCCCACGAGGAAGGGCCCAGCCCTGAAAGCTCTTGCTGCTCTTCACCGCCCCTTGGCACCCTACCTACAGGCACAACAGCACTGGGGATCTGTGCTTTCCCAGAGACGGAATATCTCACGGGGCTCAGTCTCGGCAAGCCTCTTTCTGAAAAGGCGAACGGTGCGATCCATCTCCCCCGAGGAAGGGCCCAGCCCTGAAAGCTCTTGCTGCTCTTCACCGTCCCTTGGCACCCTACCTACAGGCACAACAGCACTGGGGATCTGTGCTTTCCCAGAGACGGAACATCTCGTGGTGCTACGCCTCGGCAGAGCCTCTTTTTTTTGGAAAAGGCGAACGGTCGGATCCTTCTCCCACGAGGAAGGGCCCAGCCCTGAAAGCTCTTGCTGCTCTTCACCGTCCCTTGGCACCCTACCTACAGGCACAACAGCAGTGGGGATCTGTGCTTTCCCAGAGACGGAACATCTCACGGGGCTCAGTCTCGGCAAGCCTCTTTCTGAAAAGGCGAACGGTGCGATCCATCTCCCCCGAGGAAGGGCCCAGCCCTGAAAGCTCTTGCTGCTCTTCACCGTCCCTTGTGGCCCTACCTACAGGCACAACAGCACTGGGGATCTGTGCTTTCCCAGAGACGGAACATCTCACGGGGCTCAGTCTCGGCAAGCCTCTTTCTGAAAAGGCGAACGGTCGGATCCTTCTCCCACGAGGAAGGGCCCACCCCTGAAAGCTCTTGCTGCTCTTCACCGTCCCTTGGCACCCTACCTACAGGCACAACAGCAGTGGGGATCTGTGCTTTCCCAGAGACGGAACATCTCACGGGGCTCAGTCTCGGCAAGCCTCTTTCTGAAAAGGCGAACGGTCGGATCCTTGTCCCACGAGGAAGGGCCCAGCCCTGAAAGCTCTTGCTGCTCTTCACCGTCCCTTGGCACCCTACCTACAGGCACAACAGCACTGGGGATCTATGCTTTCGCAGAGACGGAACATCTCGTGGTGCTACGCCTCGGCAGAGCCTCTTTTTTTTGGAAAAGGCGAACGGTCGGATCCTTCTCCCACGAGGAAGGGCCCAGCCCTGAAAGCTCTTGCTGCTCTTCACCGCCCCTTGGCACCCTACCTACAGGCACAACAGCACTGGGGATCTGTGCTTTCCCAGAGACGGAATATCTCACGGCGCTCAGTCTCGGCAAGCCTCTTTCTGAAAAGGCGAACGGTCGGATACTTGTCCCACGAGGAAGGGCCCAGCCCTGAAAGCTCTTGCTGCTCTTCACCGTCCCTTGGCACCCTACCTACAGGCACAACAGCACTGGGGATCTGTGCTTTCCCAGAGACGGAACATCTCACGGGGCTCAGTCTCGGCAAGCCTCTTTCTGAAAAGGCGAACGGTCGGATACTTGTCCCACGAGGAAGGGCCCAGCCCTGAAAGCTCTTGCTGCTCTTCACCGTCCCTTGGCACCCTACCTACAGGCACAACAGCACTGGGGATCTGTGCTTTCCCAGAGACGGAACATCTCACGGGGCTCAGTCTCGGCAAGCCTCTTTCTGAAAAGGCGAACGGTCGGATCCTTCTCCCACGAGGAAGGGCCCAGCCCTGAAAGCTCTTGCTGCTCTTCACCGTCCCTTGGCACCCTACCTACAGGCACAACAGCACTGGGGATCTGTGCTTTCCCAGAGACGGAATATCTCACGGCGCTCAGTCTCGGCAAGCCTCTTTCTGAAAAGGAGAACGGTCGGATACTTGTCCCACGAGGAAGGGCCCAGCCCTGAAAGCTCTTGCTGCTCTTCACCGTCCCTTGTGGCCCTACCTACAGGCACAACAGCACTGGGGATCTGTGCTTTCCCAGAGACGGAACATCTCACGGGGCTCAGTCTCGGCAAGCCTCTTTCTGAAAAGGCGAACGGTCGGATCCTTCTCCCACGAGGAAGGGCCCAGCCCTGAAAGCTCTTGCTGCTCTTCACCGTCCCTTGTGGCCCTACCTACAGGTACATCAGCACTGGGGATCTGTGCTTTCCCAGAGACGGAATATCTCACGGCGCTCAGTCTCGGCAAGCCTCTTTCTGAAAAGACGAACGGTGCGATCCATCTCCCCCGAGGAAGGGCCCAGCCCTGAAAGCTCTTGCTGCTCTTCACCGCCCCTTGGCACCCTACCTACAGGCACAACAGCACTGGGGATCTGTGCTTTCCCAGAGACGGAACATCTCACGGGGCTCAGTCTCGGCAAGCCTCTTTCTGAAAAGGCGAACGGTGCGATCCATCTCCCCCGAGGAAGGGCCCAGCCCTGAAAGCTCTTGCTGCTCTTCACCGTCCCTTGGCACCCTACCTACAGGCACAACAGCACTGGGGATCTGTGCTTTCCCAGAGACGGAACATCTCACGGGGCTCAGTCTCGGCAAGCCTCTTTCTGAAAAGGCGAACGGTCGGATCCTTGTCCCACGAGGAAGGGCCCAGCCCTGAAAGCTCTTGCTGCTCTTCACCGCCCCTTGGCACCCTACCTACAGGCACAACAGCACTGGGGATCTGTGCTTTCCCAGAGACGGAATATCTCACGGGGCTCAGTCTCGGCAAGCCTCTTTCTGAAAAGACGAACGGTGCGATCCATCTCCCCCGAGGAAGGGCCCAGCCCTGAAAGCTCTTGCTGCTCTTCACCGTCCCTTGTGGCCCTACCTACAGGCACAACAGCAGTGGGGATCTGTGCTTTCCCAGAGACGGAACATCTCACGGGGCTCAGTCTTGGCAAGCCTCTTTCTGAAAAGGCGAACGGTCGGATACTTGTCCCCCGAGGAAGGGCCCAGCCCTGAAAGCTCTTGCTGCTCTTCACCGTCCCTTGGCACCCTACCTACAGGCACAACAGCACTGGGGATCTGTGCTTTCCCAGAGACGGAATATCTCACGGGGCTCAGTCTCGGCAAGCCTCTTTGTGAAAAGGCGAACGGTCGGATACTTGTCCCACGAGGAAGGGCCCAGCCCTGAAAGCTCTTGCTGCTCTTCACCGTCCCTTGGCACCCTACCTACAGGCACAACAGCACTGGGGATCTGTGCTTTCCCAGAGACGGAACATCTCACGGGGCTCAGTCTCGGCAAGCCTCTTTCTGAAAAGGCGAACGGTCGGATCCTTCTCCCCCGAGGAAGGGCCCAGCCCAAGAGGAAGGGCCCAGCCCTGAAAGCTCTTGCTGCTCTTCACCGCCCCTTGGCACCCTACCTACAGGCACAACAGCACTGGGGATCTGTGCTTTCCCAGAGACGGAACATCTCACGGGGCTCAGTCTCGGCAAGCCTCTTTCTGAAAAGGCGAACGGTCGGATCCTTCTCCCACGAGGAAGGGCCCAGCCCTGAAAGCTCTTGCTGCTCTTCACCGTCCCTTGGCACCCTACCTACAGGCACAACAGCAGTGGGGATCTGTGCTTTCCCAGAGACGGAACATCTCACGGGGCTCAGTCTCGGCAAGCCTCTTTCTGAAAAGGCGAACGGTGCGATCCATCTCCCCCGAGGAAGGGCCCAGCCCTGAAAGCTCTTGCTGCTCTTCACCGTCCCTTGGCACCCTACCTACAGGCACAACAGCACTGGGGATCTATGCTTTCGCAGAGACGGAACATCTCGTGGTGCTACGCCTCGGCAGAGCCTCTTTTTTTTGGAAAAGGCGAACGGTCGGATCCTTCTCCCACGAGGAAGGGCCCAGCCCTGAAAGCTCTTGCTGCTCTTCACCGCCCCTTGGCACCCTACCTACAGGCACAACAGCACTGGGGATCTGTGCTTTCCCAGAGACGGAACATCTCACGGGGCTCAGTCTCGGCAAGCCTGTTTCTGAAAAGGCGAACGGTCGGATCCTTCTCCCACGAGGAAGGGCCCAGCCCTGAAAGCTCTTGCTGCTCTTCACCGTCCCTTGTGGCCCTACCTACAGGCACAACAGCAGTGGGGATCTGTGCTTTCCCAGAGACGGAACATCTCACGGGGCTCAGTCTCGGCAAGCCTCTTTCTGAAAAGGCGAACGGTCGGATCCTTCTCCCCCGAGGAAGGGCCCAGCCCTGAAAGCTCTTGCTGCTCTTCACCGCCCCTTGGCACCCTACCTACAGGCACATCAGCACTGGGGATCTGTGCTTTCCCAGAGACGGAATATCTCACGGCGCTCAGTCTCGGCAAGCCTCTTTCTGAAAAGACGAACGGTGCGATCCATCTCCCCCGAGGAAGGGCCCAGCCCTGAAAGCTCTTGCTGCTCTTCACCGTCCCTTGGCGCCCTACCTACAGGCACAACAGCACTGGGGATCTGTGCTTTCCCAGAGACGGAATATCTCACGGCGCTCAGTCTCGGCAAGCCTCTTTCTGAAAAGGCGAACGGTGCGATCCATCTCCCCCGAGGAAGGGCCCAGCCCTGAAAGCTCTTGCTGCTCTTCACCGCCCCTTGGCACCCTACCTACAGGCACATCAGCACTGGGGATCTGTGCTTTCCCAGAGACGGAACATCTCGTGGTGCTACGCCTCGGCAGAGCCTCTTTTTTTTGGAAAAGGCGAACGGTCGGATCCTTCTCCCACGAGGAAGGGCCCAGCCCTGAAAGCTCTTGCTGCTCTTCACCGCCCCTTGGCACCCTACGTACAGGCACAACAGCACTGGGGATCTGTGCTTTCCCAGAGACGGAATATCTCACGGCGCTCAGTCTCGGCAAGCCTCTTTCTGAAAAGACGAACGGTGCGATCCATCTCCCCCGAGGAAGGGCCCAGCCCTGAAAGCTCTTGCTGCTCTTCACCGTCCCTTGGCACCCTACCTACAGGCACAACAGCACTGGGGATCTGTGCTTTCCCAGAGACGGAACATCTCACGGGGCTCAGTCTCGGCAAGCCTCTTTCTGAAAAGGCGAACGGTCGGATCCTTCTCCCACGAGGAAGGGCCCAGCCCTGAAAGCTCTTGCTGCTGTTCACCGCCCCTTGGCACCCTACCTACAGGCACAACAGCACTGGGGATCTGTGCTTTCCCAGAGACGGAATATCTCACGGGGCTCAGTCTCGGCAAGCCTCTTTCTGAAAAGGCGAACGGTGCGATCCATCTCCCCCGAGGAAGGGCCCAGCCCTGAAAGCTCTTGCTGCTCTTCACCGTCCCTTGGCACCCTACCTACAGGCACAACAGCACTGGGGATCTGTGCTTTCCCAGAGACGGAACATCTCGTGGTGCTACGCCTCGGCAGAGCCTCTTTTTTTTGGAAAAGGCGAACGGTCGGATCCTTCTCCCACGAGGAAGGGCCCAGCCCTGAAAGCTCTTGCTGCTCTTCACCGTCCCTTGGCACCCTACCTACAGGCACAACAGCACTGGGGATCTGTGCTTTCCCAGAGACGGAACATCTCACGGGGCTCAGTCTCGGCAAGCCTCTTTCTGAAAAGGCGAACGGTGCGATCCATCTCCCCCGAGGAAGGGCCCAGCCCTGAAAGCTCTTGCTGCTCTTCACCGCCCCTTGGCACCCTACCTACAGGCACAACAGCACTGGGGATCTGTGCTTTCCCAGAGACGGAACATCTCACGGGGCTCAGTCTCGGCAAGCCTCTTTCTGAAAAGGCGAACGGTCGGATCCTTCTCCCACGAGGAAGGGCCCAGCCCTGAAAGCTCTTGCTGCTCTTCACCGTCCCTTGGCACCCTACCTACAGGCACAACAGCAGTGGGGATCTGTGCTTTCCCAGAGACGGAACATCTCACGGGGCTCAGTCTCGGCAAGCCTCTTTCTGAAAAGGCGAACGGTCGGATCCTTGTCCCACGAGGAAGGGCCCAGCCCTGAAAGCTCTTGCTGCTCTTCACCGTCCCTTGGCACCCTACCTACAGGCACAACAGCACTGGGGATCTATGCTTTCGCAGAGACGGAACATCTCGTGGTGCTACGCCTCGGCAGAGCCTCTTTTTTTTGGAAAAGGCGAACGGTCGGATCCTTCTCCCACGAGGAAGGGCCCAGCCCTGAAAGCTCTTGCTGCTCTTCACCGCCCCTTGGCACCCTACCTACAGGCACAACAGCACTGGGGATCTGTGCTTTCCCAGAGACGGAATATCTCACGGCGCTCAGTCTCGGCAAGCCTCTTTCTGAAAAGGCGAACGGTCGGATACTTGTCCCACGAGGAAGGGCCCAGCCCTGAAAGCTCTTGCTGCTCTTCACCGTCCCTTGGCACCCTACCTACAGGCACAACAGCACTGGGGATCTGTGCTTTCCCAGAGACGGAACATCTCACGGGGCTCAGTCTCGGCAAGCCTCTTTCTGAAAAGGCGAACGGTCGGATCCTTCTCCCACGAGGAAGGGCCCAGCCCTGAAAGCTCTTGCTGCTCTTCACCGTCCCTTGGCACCCTACCTACAGGCACAACAGCACTGGGGATCTGTGCTTTCCCAGAGACGGAACATCTCACGGGGCTCAGTCTCGGCAAGCCTCTTTCTGAAAAGGCGAACGGTCGGATCCTTCTCCCACGAAGAAGGGCCCAGCCCTGAAAGCTCTTGCTGCTCTTCACCGTCCCTTGGCACCCTACCTACAGGCACAACAGCACTGGGGATCTGTGCTTTCCCAGAGACGGAACATCTCACGGGGCTCAGTCTCGGCAAGCCTCTTTATGAAAAGGCGAACGGTCGGATACTTGTCCCACGAGGAAGGGCCCAGCCCTGAAAGCTCTTGCTGCTCTTCACCGCCCCTTGGCACCCTACCTACAGGCACAACAGCACTGGGGATCTGTGCTTTCCCAGAGACGGAACATCTCACGGGGCTCAGTCTCGGCAAGCCTCTTTCTGAAAAGGCGAACGGTCGGATACTTGTCCCCCGAGGAAGGGCCCAGCCCTGAAAGGTCTTGCTGCTGTTCACCACCCCTTGGCACCCTACCTACAGGCACAACAGCACTGGGGATCTGTGCTTTCCCAGAGACGGAACATCTCGTGGCGCTACGCCTCGGCAGAGCCTCTTTTTTCTGGAAAAGGCGAACGGTCGGATCCTTCTCCCACGAGGAAGGGCCCAGCCCTGAAAGCCCTTGCTGCTCTTCACCGCCCCTTGGCACCCTACCTACAGGCACAACAGCACTGGGGATCTGTGCTTTCCCAGAGACGGAATATCTCACGGGGCTCAGTCTCGGCAAGCCTCTTTCTGAAAAGGCGAACGGTCGGATCCTTCTCCCCCGAGGAAGGGCCCAGCCCTGAAAGCTCTTGCTGCTCTTCACCGTCCCTTGGCACCCTACCTACAGGCACAACAGCAGTGGGGATCTGTGCTTTCCCAGAGACGGAACATCTCACGGGGCTCAGTCTCGGCAAGCCTCTTTCTGAAAAGGCGAACGGTCGGATACTTGTCCCACGAGGAAGGGCCCAGCCCTGAAAGCTCTTGCTGCTCTTCACCGCCCCTTGGCACCCTACCTACAGGCACATCAGCACTGGGGATCTGTGCTTTCCCAGAGACGGAACATCTCGTGGTGCTACGCCTCGGCAGAGCCTCTTTTTTTTGGAAAAGGCGAACGGTCGGATCCTTCTCCCACGAGGAAGGGCCCAGCCCTGAAAGCTCTTGCTGCTCTTCACCGCCCCTTGGCACCCTACCTACAGGCACAACAGCACTGGGGATCTGTGCTTTCCCAGAGACGGAATATCTCACGGCGCTCAGTCTCGGCAAGCCTCTTTCTGAAAAGACGAACGGTGCGATCCATCTCCCCCGAGGAAGGGCCCAGCCCTGAAAGCTCTTGCTGCTCTTCACCGTCCCTTGGCACCCTACCTACAGGCACAACAGCAGTGGGGATCTGTGCTTTCCCAGAGACGGAACATCTCACGGGGCTCAGTCTCGGCAAGCCTCTTTCTGAAAAGGCGAACGGTCGGATCCTTCTCCCACGAGGAAGGGCCCAGCCCTGAAAGCTCTTGCTGCTCTTCACCGCCCCTTGGCACCCTACCTACAGGCACAACAGCACTGGGGATCTGTGCTTTCCCAGAGACGGAATATCTCACGGGGCTCAGTCTCGGCAAGCCTCTTTCTGAAAAGGCGAACGGTGCGATCCATCTCCCCCGAGGAAGGGCCCAGCCCTGAAAGCTCTTGCTGCTCTTCACCGTCCCTTGGCACCCTACCTACAGGCACAACAGCACTGGGGATCTGTGCTTTCCCAGAGACGGAACATCTCGTGGTGCTACGCCTCGGCAGAGCCTCTTTTTTTTGGAAAAGGCGAACGGTCGGATCCTTCTCCCACGAGGAAGGGCCCAGCCCTGAAAGCTCTTGCTGCTCTTCACCGTCCCTTGGCACCCTACCTACAGGCACAACAGCAGTGGGGATCTGTGCTTTCCCAGAGACGGAACATCTCACGGGGCTCAGTCTCGGCAAGCCTCTTTCTGAAAAGGCGAACGGTGCGATCCATCTCCCCCGAGGAAGGGCCCAGCCCTGAAAGCTCTTGCTGCTCTTCACCGTCCCTTGTGGCCCTACCTACAGGCACAACAGCACTGGGGATCTGTGCTTTCCCAGAGACGGAACATCTCACGGGGCTCAGTCTCGGCAAGCCTCTTTCTGAAAAGGCGAACGGTCGGATCCTTCTCCCACGAGGAAGGGCCCACCCCTGAAAGCTCTTGCTGCTCTTCACCGTCCCTTGGCACCCTACCTACAGGCACAACAGCAGTGGGGATCTGTGCTTTCCCAGAGACGGAACATCTCACGGGGCTCAGTCTCGGCAAGCCTCTTTCTGAAAAGGCGAACGGTCGGATCCTTGTCCCACGAGGAAGGGCCCAGCCCTGAAAGCTCTTGCTGCTCTTCACCGTCCCTTGGCACCCTACCTACAGGCACAACAGCACTGGGGATCTATGCTTTCGCAGAGACGGAACATCTCGTGGTGCTACGCCTCGGCAGAGCCTCTTTTTTTTGGAAAAGGCGAACGGTCGGATCCTTCTCCCACGAGGAAGGGCCCAGCCCTGAAAGCTCTTGCTGCTCTTCACCGCCCCTTGGCACCCTACCTACAGGCACAACAGCACTGGGGATCTGTGCTTTCCCAGAGACGGAATATCTCACGGCGCTCAGTCTCGGCAAGCCTCTTTCTGAAAAGGCGAACGGTCGGATACTTGTCCCACGAGGAAGGGCCCAGCCCTGAAAGCTCTTGCTGCTCTTCACCGTCCCTTGGCACCCTACCTACAGGCACAACAGCACTGGGGATCTGTGCTTTCCCAGAGACGGAACATCTCACGGGGCTCAGTCTCGGCAAGCCTCTTTCTGAAAAGGCGAACGGTCGGATACTTGTCCCACGAGGAAGGGCCCAGCCCTGAAAGCTCTTGCTGCTCTTCACCGTCCCTTGGCACCCTACCTACAGGCACAACAGCACTGGGGATCTGTGCTTTCCCAGAGACGGAACATCTCACGGGGCTCAGTCTCGGCAAGCCTCTTTCTGAAAAGGCGAACGGTCGGATCCTTCTCCCACGAGGAAGGGCCCAGCCCTGAAAGCTCTTGCTGCTCTTCACCGTCCCTTGGCACCCTACCTACAGGCACAACAGCACTGGGGATCTGTGCTTTCCCAGAGACGGAATATCTCACGGCGCTCAGTCTCGGCAAGCCTCTTTCTGAAAAGGAGAACGGTCGGATACTTGTCCCACGAGGAAGGGCCCAGCCCTGAAAGCTCTTGCTGCTCTTCACCGTCCCTTGTGGCCCTACCTACAGGCACAACAGCACTGGGGATCTGTGCTTTCCCAGAGACGGAACATCTCACGGGGCTCAGTCTCGGCAAGCCTCTTTCTGAAAAGGCGAACGGTCGGATCCTTCTCCCACGAGGAAGGGCCCAGCCCTGAAAGCTCTTGCTGCTCTTCACCGTCCCTTGTGGCCCTACCTACAGGTACATCAGCACTGGGGATCTGTGCTTTCCCAGAGACGGAATATCTCACGGCGCTCAGTCTCGGCAAGCCTCTTTCTGAAAAGACGAACGGTGCGATCCATCTCCCCCGAGGAAGGGCCCAGCCCTGAAAGCTCTTGCTGCTCTTCACCGCCCCTTGGCACCCTACCTACAGGCACAACAGCACTGGGGATCTGTGCTTTCCCAGAGACGGAACATCTCACGGGGCTCAGTCTCGGCAAGCCTCTTTCTGAAAAGGCGAACGGTGCGATCCATCTCCCCCGAGGAAGGGCCCAGCCCTGAAAGCTCTTGCTGCTCTTCACCGTCCCTTGGCACCCTACCTACAGGCACAACAGCACTGGGGATCTATGCTTTCGCAGAGACGGAACATCTCGTGGTGCTACGCCTCGGCAGAGCCTCTTCTTTTTGGAAAAGGCGAACGGTCGGATCCTTCTCCCACGAGGAAGGGCCCAGCCCTGAAAGCTCTTGCTGCTCTTCACCGCCCCTTGGCACCCTACCTACAGGCACAACAGCACTGGGGATCTGTGCTTTCCCAGAGACGGAATATCTCACGGCGCTCAGTCTCGGCAAGCCTCTTTCTGAAAAGGCGAACGGTCGGATCCTTCTCCCACGAGGAAGGGCCCAGCCCTGAAAGCTCTTGCTGCTCTTCACCGTCCCTTGTGGCCCTACCTACAGGCAAAACAGCACTGGGGATCTGTGCTTTCCCAGAGACGGAACATCTCACGGGGCTCAGTCTCGGCAAGCCTCTTTTTGAAAAGGCGAACTGTCGGATCCTTCTCCCACGAGGAAGGGCCCAGCCCTGAAATCTCTTGCTGCTCTTCACCGTCCCTTGGCACCCTACCTACAGGCACAACAGCACTGGGGATCTGTGCTTTCCCAGAGACGGAACATCTCACGGGGCTCAGTCTCGGCAAGCCTCTTTCTGAAAAGGCGAACGGTCGGATCCTTCTCCCACGAGGAAGGGCCCAGCCCTGAAAGCTCTTGCTGCTGTTCACCGCCCCTTGGCACCCTACCTACAGGCACAACAGCACTGGGGATCTGTGCTTTCCCAGAGACGGAATATCTCACGGCGCTCAGTCTCGGCAAGCCTCTTTCTGAAAAGGCGAACGGTGCGATCCATCTCCCCCGAGGAAGGGCCCAGCCCTGAAAGCTCTTGCTGCTCTTCACCGTCCCTTGGCACCCTACCTACAGGCACAACAGCACTGGGGATCTGTGCTTTCCCAGAGACGGAACATCTCACGGGGCTCAGTCTCGGCAAGCCTCTTTCTGAAAAGGCGAACGGTCGGATACTTGTCCCACGAGGAAGGGCCCAGCCCTGAAAGCTCTTGCTGCTCTTCACCGCCCCTTGGCACCCTACCTACAGGCACAACAGCACTGGGGATCTGTGCTTTCCCAGAGACGGAACATCTCACGGGGCTCAGTCTCGGCAAGCCTCTTTCTGAAAAGGCGAACGGTCGGATACTTGTCCCACGAGGAAGGGCCCAGCCCTGAAAGCTCTTGCTGCTCTTCACCGTCCCTTGGCACCCTACCTACAGGCACAACAGCACTGGGGATCTGTGCTTTCCCAGAGACGGAACATCTCAAGGAGGCTCAGTCTCGGCAAGCCTCTTTATGAAAAGACGAACGGTCGGATACTTGTCCCACGAGGAAGGGCCCAGCCCTGAAAGCTCTTGCTGCTCTTCACCGCCCCTTGGCACCCTACCTACAGGCACAACAGCACTGGGGATCTGTGCTTTCCCAGAGACAGAACATCTCACAGGGCTCAGTCTCGGCAAGCCTCTTTCTGAAAAGGCGAACGGTCGGATACTTGTCCCCCGAGGAAGGGCCCAGCCCTGAAAGCTCTTGCTGCTCTTCACCGTCCCTTGGCACCCTACCTACAGGCACAACAGCACTGGGGATCTGTGCTTTCCCAGAGACGGAATATCTCACGGCGCTCAGTCTCGGCAAGCCTCTTTCTGAAAAGGCGAACGGTGCGATCCATCTCCCCCGAGGAAGGGCCCAGCCCTGAAAGCTCTTGCTGCTCTTCACCGTCCCTTGGCACCCTACCTACAGGCACAACAGCACTGGGGATCTGTGCTTTCCCAGAGACGGAATATCTCACGGGGCTCAGTCTCGGCAAGCCTCTTTCTGAAAAGGCGAACGGTCGGATCCTTCTCCCCCGAGGAAGGGCCCAGCCCTGAAAGCTCTTGCTGCTCTTCACCGTCCCTTGGCACCCTACCTACAGGCACAACAGCAGTGGGGATCTGTGCTTTCCCAGAGACGGAACATCTCACGGGGCTCAGTCTCGGCAAGCCTCTTTCTGAAAAGGCGAACGGTCGGATACTTGTCCCACGAGGAAGGGCCCAGCCCTGAAAGCTCTTGCTGCTCTTCACCGCCCCTTGGCACCCTACCTACAGGCACATCAGCACTGGGGATCTGTGCTTTCCCAGAGACGGAACATCTCGTGGTGCTACGCCTCGGCAGAGCCTCTTTTTTTTGGAAAAGGCGAACGGTCGGATCCTTCTCCCACGAGGAAGGGCCCAGCCCTGAAAGCTCTTGCTGCTCTTCACCGCCCCTTGGCACCCTACCTACAGGCACAACAGCACTGGGGATCTGTGCTTTCCCAGAGACGGAATATCTCACGGCGCTCAGTCTCGGCAAGCCTCTTTCTGAAAAGACGAACGGTGCGATCCATCTCCCCCGAGGAAGGGCCCAGCCCTGAAAGCTCTTGCTGCTCTTCACCGTCCCTTGGCACCCTACCTACAGGCACAACAGCACTGGGGATCTGTGCTTTCCCAGAGACGGAACATCTCACGGGGCTCAGTCTCGGCAAGCCTCTTTCTGAAAAGGCGAACGGTCGGATCCTTCTCCCACGAGGAAGGGCCCAGCCCTGAAAGCTCTTGCTGCTCTTCACCGCCCCTTGGCACCCTACCTACAGGCACAACAGCACTGGGGATCTGTGCTTTCCCAGAGACGGAATATCTCACGGGGCTCAGTCTCGGCAAGCCTCTTTCTGAAAAGGCGAACGGTGCGATCCATCTCCCCCGAGGAAGGGCCCAGCCCTGAAAGCTCTTGCTGCTCTTCACCGTCCCTTGGCACCCTACCTACAGGCACAACAGCACTGGGGATCTGTGCTTTCCCAGAGACGGAACATCTCGTGGTGCTACGCCTCGGCAGAGCCTCTTTTTTTTGGAAAAGGCGAACGGTCGGATCCTTCTCCCACGAGGAAGGGCCCAGCCCTGAAAGCTCTTGCTGCTCTTCACCGTCCCTTGGCACCCTACCTACAGGCACAACAGCAGTGGGGATCTGTGCTTTCCCAGAGACGGAACATCTCACGGGGCTCAGTCTCGGCAAGCCTCTTTCTGAAAAGGCGAACGGTGCGATCCATCTCCCCCGAGGAAGGGCCCAGCCCTGAAAGCTCTTGCTGCTCTTCACCGTCCCTTGTGGCCCTACCTACAGGCACAACAGCACTGGGGATCTGTGCTTTCCCAGAGACGGAACATCTCACGGGGCTCAGTCTCGGCAAGCCTCTTTCTGAAAAGGCGAACGGTCGGATCCTTCTCCCACGAGGAAGGGCCCACCCCTGAAAGCTCTTGCTGCTCTTCACCGTCCCTTGGCACCCTACCTACAGGCACAACAGCAGTGGGGATCTGTGCTTTCCCAGAGACGGAACATCTCACGGGGCTCAGTCTCGGCAAGCCTCTTTCTGAAAAGGCGAACGGTCGGATCCTTGTCCCACGAGGAAGGGCCCAGCCCTGAAAGCTCTTGCTGCTCTTCACCGTCCCTTGGCACCCTACCTACAGGCACAACAGCACTGGGGATCTATGCTTTCGCAGAGACGGAACATCTCGTGGTGCTACGCCTCGGCAGAGCCTCTTTTTTTTGGAAAAGGCGAACGGTCGGATCCTTCTCCCACGAGGAAGGGCCCAGCCCTGAAAGCTCTTGCTGCTCTTCACCGCCCCTTGGCACCCTACCTACAGGCACAACAGCACTGGGGATCTGTGCTTTCCCAGAGACGGAATATCTCACGGCGCTCAGTCTCGGCAAGCCTCTTTCTGAAAAGGCGAACGGTCGGATACTTGTCCCACGAGGAAGGGCCCAGCCCTGAAAGCTCTTGCTGCTCTTCACCGTCCCTTGGCACCCTACCTACAGGCACAACAGCACTGGGGATCTGTGCTTTCCCAGAGACGGAACATCTCACGGGGCTCAGTCTCGGCAAGCCTCTTTCTGAAAAGGCGAACGGTCGGATACTTGTCCCACGAGGAAGGGCCCAGCCCTGAAAGCTCTTGCTGCTCTTCACCGTCCCTTGGCACCCTACCTACAGGCACAACAGCACTGGGGATCTGTGCTTTCCCAGAGACGGAACATCTCACGGGGCTCAGTCTCGGCAAGCCTCTTTCTGAAAAGGCGAACGGTCGGATCCTTCTCCCACGAGGAAGGGCCCAGCCCTGAAAGCTCTTGCTGCTCTTCACCGTCCCTTGGCACCCTACCTACAGGCACAACAGCACTGGGGATCTGTGCTTTCCCAGAGACGGAACATCTCACGGGGCTCAGTCTCGGCAAGCCTCTTTCTGAAAAGGCGAACGGTCGGATACTTGTCCCACGAGGAAGGGCCCAGCCCTGAAAGCTCTTGCTGCTCTTCACCGCCCCTTGGCACCCTACCTACAGGCACAACAGCACTGGGGATCTGTGCTTTCCCAGAGACGGAACATCTCACGGGGCTCAGTCTCGGCAAGCCTCTTTCTGAAAAGGCGAACGGTCGGATACTTGTCCCCCGAGGAAGGGCCCAGCCCTGAAAGGTCTTGCTGCTCTTCACCACCCCTTGGCACCCTACCTACAGGCACAACAGCACTGGGGATCTGTGCTTTCCCAGAGACGGAACATCTCGTGGCGCTACGCCTCGGCAGAGCCTCTTTTTTCTGGAAAAGGCGAACGGTCGGATCCTTCTCCCACGAGGAAGGGCCCAGCCCTGAAAGCCCTTGCTGCTCTTCACCGCCCCTTGGCACCCTACCTACAGGCACAACAGCACTGGGGATCTGTGCTTTCCCAGAGACGGAATATCTCACGGCGCTCAGTCTCGGCAAGCCTCTTTCTGAAAAGGAGAACGGTCGGATACTTGTCCCACGAGGAAGGGCCCAGCCCTGAAAGCTCTTGCTGCTCTTCACCGTCCCTTGTGGCCCTACCTACAGGCACAACAGCACTGGGGATCTGTGCTTTCCCAGAGACGGAACATCTCACGGGGCTCAGTCTCGGCAAGCCTCTTTCTGAAAAGGCGAACGGTCGGATCCTTCTCCCACGAGGAAGGGCCCAGCCCTGAAAGCTCTTGCTGCTCTTCACCGTCCCTTGTGGCCCTACCTAAAGGTACATCAGCACTGGGGATCTGTGCTTTCCCAGAGACGGAATATCTCACGGCGCTCAGTCTCGGCAAGCCTCTTTCTGAAAAGACGAACGGTGCGATCCATCTCCCCCGAGGAAGGGCCCAGCCCTGAAAGCTCTTGCTGCTCTTCACCGCCCCTTGGCACCCTACCTACAGGCACAACAGCACTGGGGATCTGTGCTTTCCCAGAGACGGAACATCTCACGGGGCTCAGTCTCGGCAAGCCTCTTTCTGAAAAGGCGAACGGTGCGATCCATCTCCCCCGAGGAAGGGCCCAGCCCTGAAAGCTCTTGCTGCTCTTCACCGTCCCTTGGCACCCTACCTACAGGCACAACAGCACTGGGGATCTATGCTTTCGCAGAGACGGAACATCTCGTGGTGCTACGCCTCGGCAGAGCCTCTTTTTTTTGGAAAAGGCGAACGGTCGGATCCTTCTCCCACGAGGAAGGGCCCAGCCCTGAAAGCTCTTGCTGCTCTTCACCGCCCCTTGGCACCCTACCTACAGGCACAACAGCACTGGGGATCTGTGCTTTCCCAGAGACGGAATATCTCACGGCGCTCAGTCTCGGCAAGCCTCTTTCTGAAAAGGCGAACGGTCGGATCCTTCTCCCACGAGGAAGGGCCCAGCCCTGAAAGCTCTTGCTGCTCTTCACCGTCCCTTGTGGCCCTACCTACAGGCACAACAGCACTGGGGATCTGTGCTTTCCCAGAGACGGAACATCTCACGGGGCTCAGTCTCGGCAAGCCTGTTTCTGAAAAGGCGAACGGTCGGATCCTTCTCCCACGAGGAAGGGCCCAGCCCTGAAAGCTCTTGCTGCTCTTCACCGTCCCTTGGCACCCTACCTACAGGCACAACAGCACTGGGGATCTGTGCTTTCCCAGAGACGGAACATCTCACGGGGCTCAGTCTCGGCAAGCCTCTTTCTGAAAAGGCGAACGGTCGGATCCTTCTCCCACGAGGAAGGGCCCAGCCCTGAAAGCTCTTGCTGCTGTTCACCGCCCCTTGGCACCCTACCTACAGGCACAACAGCACTGGGGATCTGTGCTTTCCCAGAGACGGAATATCTCACGGCGCTCAGTCTCGGCAAGCCTCTTTCTGAAAAGGCGAACGGTGCGATCCATCTCCCCCGAGGAAGGGCCCAGCCCTGAAAGCTCTTGCTGCTCTTCACCGTCCCTTGGCACCCTACCTACAGGCACAACAGCACTGGGGATCTGTGCTTTCCCAGAGACGGAACATCTCACGGGGCTCAGTCTCGGCAAGCCTCTTTCTGAAAAGGCGAACGGTCGGATACTTGTCCCACGAGGAAGGGCCCAGCCCTGAAAGCTCTTGCTGCTCTTCACCGCCCCTTGGCACCCTACCTACAGGCACAACAGCACTGGGGATCTGTGCTTTCCCAGAGACGGAACATCTCACGGGGCTCAGTCTCGGCAAGCCTCTTTCTGAAAAGGCGAACGGTCGGATACTTGTCCCACGAGGAAGGGCCCAGCCCTGAAAGCTCTTGCTGCTCTTCACCGTCCCTTGGCACCCTACCTACAGGCACAACAGCACTGGGGATCTGTGCTTTCCCAGAGACGGAACATCTCAAGGAGGCTCAGTCTCGGCAAGCCTCTTTATGAAAAGACGAACGGTCGGATACTTGTCCCACGAGGAAGGGCCCAGCCCTGAAAGCTCTTGCTGCTCTTCACCGCCCCTTGGCACCCTACCTACAGGCACAACAGCACTGGGGATCTGTGCTTTCCCAGAGACAGAACATCTCACAGGGCTCAGTCTCGGCAAGCCTCTTTCTGAAAAGGCGAACGGTCGGATACTTGTCCCCCGAGGAAGGGCCCAGCCCTGAAAGCTCTTGCTGCTCTTCACCGTCCCTTGGCACCCTACCTACAGGCACAACAGCACTGGGGATCTGTGCTTTCCCAGAGACGGAATATCTCACGGCGCTCAGTCTCGGCAAGCCTCTTTATGAAAAGGCGAACGGTCGGATCCTTCTCCCACGAGGAAGGGCCCAGCCCTGAAATCTCTTGCTGCTCTTCACCGCCCCTTGGCACCCTACCTACAGGCACAACAGCACTGGGGATCTGTGCTTTCCCAGAGACGGAACATCTCACGGGGCTCAGTCTCGGCAAGCCTCTTTCTGAAAAGGCGAACGGTCGGATCCTTCTCCCACGAGGAAGGGCCCAGCCCTGAAAGCTCTTGCTGCTCTTCACCGTCCCTTGGCACCCTACCTACAGGCACAACAGCACTGGGGATCTGTGCTTTCCCAGAGACGGAACATCTCACGGGGCTCAGTCTCGGCAAGCCTCTTTCTGAAAAGGCGAACGGTCGGATCCTTCTCCCACGAGGAAGGGCCCAGCCCTGAAAGCTCTTGCTGCTCTTCACCGTCCCTTGGCACCCTACCTACAGGCACAACAGCACTGGGGATCTGTGCTTTCCCAGAGACGGAACATCTCACGGGGCTCAGTCTCGGCAAGCCTCTTTCTGAAAAGGCGAACGGTGCGATCCTTCTCCCACGAGGAAGGGCCCAGCCCTGAAAGCTCTTGCTGCTCTTCACCGTCCCTTGTGGCCCTACCTACAGGCACAACAGCACTGGGGATCTGTGCTTTCCCAGAGACGGAATATCTAACGGCGCTCAGTCTCGGCAAGCCTCTTTCTGAAAAGGCGAACGGTGCTATCCATCTCCCCCGAGGAAGGGCCCAGCCCTGAAAGCTCTTGCTGCTCTTCACCGTCCCTTGGCACCCTACCTACAGGCACAACAGCACTGGGGATCTGTGCTTTCCCAGAGACGGAACATCTCACGGGGCTCAGTCTCGGCAAGCCTCTTTCTGAAAAGGCGAACGGTCGGATACTTGTCCCACGAGGAAGGGCCCAGCCCTGAAAGCTCTTGCTGCTCTTCACCGTCCCTTGTGGCCCTACCTACAGGCACAACAGCACTGGGGATCTGTGCTTTCCCAGAGACGGAATATCTCACGGCGCTCAGTCTCGGCAAGCCTCTTTCTGAAAAGGCGAACGGTCGGATACTTGTCCCACGAGGAAGGGCCCAGCCCTGAAAGCTCTTGCTGCTCTTCACCGTCCCTTGGCACCCTACCTACAGGCACAACAGCACTGGGGATCTGTGCTTTCCCAGAGACGGAACATCTCAAGGAGGCTCAGTCTCGGCAAGCCTCTTTATGAAAAGACGAACGGTCGGATACTTGTCCCACGAGGAAGGGCCCAGCCCTGAAAGCTCTTGCTGCTCTTCACCGCCCCTTGGCACCCTACCTACAGGCACAACAGCACTGGGGATCTGTGCTTTCCCAGAGACGGAATATCTCACGGCGCTCAGTCTCGGCAAGCCTCTTTCTGAAAAGGCGAACGGTGCGATCCATCTCCCCCGAGGAAGGGCCCAGCCCTGAAAGCTCTTGCTGCTCTTCACCGTCCCTTGGCACCCTACCTACAGGCACAACAGCACTGGGGATCTGTGCTTTCCCAGAGACGGAAAATCTCACGGGGCTCAGTCTCGGCAAGCCTCTTTCTGAAAAGGCGAACGGTCGGATCCTTCTCCCACGAGGAAGGGCCCAGCCCTGAAAGCTCTTGCTGCTCTTCACCGTCCCTTGGCACCCTACCTACAGGCACAACAGCACTGGGGATCTGTGCTTTCCCAGAGACGGAACATCTCACGGGGCTCAGTCTCGGCAAGCCTCTTTCTGAAAAGGCGAACGGTCGGATCCTGCTCCCACGAGGAAGGGCCCAGCCCTGAAAGCTCTTGCTGCTCTTCACCGCCCCTTGGCACCCTACCTACAGGCACAACAGCACTGGGGATCTGTGCTTTCCCAGAGACGGAACATCTCACGGGGCTCAGTCTCGGCAAGCCTCTTTCTGAAAAGGCGAACGGTCGGATACTTGTCCCACGAGGAAGGGCCCAGCCCTGAAAGCTCTTGCTGCTCTTCACCGTCCCTTGGCACCCTACCTACAGGCACAACAGCACTGGGGATCTGTGCTTTCCCAGAGACGGAACATCTCACGGGGCTCAGTCTCGGCAAGCCTCTTTCTGAAAAGGCGAACGGTCGGATCCTTCTCCCACGAGGAAGGGCCCAGCCCTGAAAGCTCTTGCTGCTCTTCACCGTCCCTTGGCACCCTACCTACAGGCACAACAGCAGTGGGGATCTGTGCTTTCCCAGAGACGGAACATCTCACGGGGCTCAGTCTCGGCAAGCCTCTTTCTGAAAAGGCGAACGGTCGGATCCTTCTCCCCCGAGGAAGGGCCCAGCCCTGAAAGCTCTTGCTGCTCTTCACCGTCCCTTGTGGCCCTACCTACAGGCACAACAGCACTGGGGATCTGTGCTTTCCCAGAGACGGAATATCTAACGGCGCTCAGTCTCGGCAAGCCTCTTTCTGAAAAGACGAACGGTGCGATCCATCTCCCCCGAGGAAGGGCCCAGCCCTGAAAGCTCTTGCTGCTCTTCACCGCCCCTTGGCACCCTACCTACAGGCACAACAGCACTGGGGATCTGTGCTTTCCCAGAGACGGAACATCTCACGGGGCTCAGTCTCGGCAAGCCTCTTTCTGAAAAGGCGAACGGTCGGATACTTGTCCCACGAGGAAGGGCCCAGCCCTGAAAGCTCTTGCTGCTGTTCACCGCCCCTTGGCACCCTACCTACAGGCACAACAGCACTGGGGATCTGTGCTTTCCCAGAGACGGAATATCTCACGGCGCTCAGTCTCGGCAAGCCTCTTTCTGAAAAGACGAACGGTGCGATCCATCTCCCCCGAGGAAGGGCCCAGCCCTGAAAGCTCTTGCTGCTCTTCACCGTCCCTTGGCACCCTACCTACAGGCACAACAGCACTGGGGATCTGTGCTTTCCCAGAGACGGAACATCTCACGGGGCTCAGTCTCGGCAAGCCTCTTTCTGAAAAGGCGAACGGTCGGATACTTGTCCCACGAGGAAGGGCCCAGCCCTGAAAGCTCTTGCTGCTCTTCACCGCCCCTTGGCACCCTACCTACAGGCACAACAGCACTGGGGATCTGTGCTTTCCCAGAGACGGAATATATCACGGCGCTCAGTCTCGGCAAGCCTCTTTCTGAAAAGGCGAACGGTCGGATCCTTCTCCCACGAGGAAGGGCCCAGCCCTGAAAGCTCTTGCTGCTCTTCACCGTCCCTTGGCACCCTACCTACAGGCACAACAGCACTGGGGATCTATGCTTTCCCAGAGACGGAACATCTCGTGGTGCTACGCCTCGGCAGAGCCTCTTTTTTTTGGAAAAGGCGAACGGTCGGATCCTTCTCCCACGAGGAAGGGCCCAGCCCTGAAAGCTCTTGCTGCTCTTCACCACCCCTTGGCACCCTACCTACAGGCACAACAGCACTGGGGATCTGTGCTTTCCCAGAGACGGAATATCTCACGGCGCTCAGTCTCGGCAAGCCTCTTTCTGAAAAGACGAACGGTGCGATCCATCTCCCCCGAGGAAGGGCCCAGCCCTGAAAGCTCTTGCTGCTCTTCACCGTCCCTTGGCGCCCTACCTACAGGCACAACAGCACTGGGGATCTGTGCTTTCCCAGAGACGGAACATCTCACGGGGCTCAGTCTCGGCAAGCCTGTTTCTGAAAAGGCGAACGGTCGGATCCTTCTCCCCCGAGGAAGGGCCCAGCCCTGAAAGCTCTTGCTGCTCTTCACCGCCCCTTGGCACCCTACCTACAGGCACAACAGCACTGGGGATCTGTGCTTTCCCAGAGACGGAACATCTCACGGGGCTCAGTCTCGGCAAGCCTCTTTCTGAAAAGGCGAACGGTCGGATCCTTCTCCCACGAGGAAGGGCCCAGCCCTGAAAGCTCTTGCTGCTCTTCACCGTCCCTTGGCACCCTACCTACAGGCACAACAGCACTGGGGATCTGTGCTTTCCCAGAGACGGAACATCTCACGGGGCTCAGTCTCGGCAAGCCTCTTTCTGAAAAGGCGAACGGTCGGATCCTTCTCCCACGAGGAAGGGCCCAGCCCTGAAAGCTCTTGCTGCTCTTCACCGCCCCTTGGCACCCTACCTACAGGCACAACAGCACTGGGGATCTATGCTTTCGCAGAGACGGAACATCTCGTGGTGCTACGCCTCGGCAGAGCCTCTTTTTTTTGGAAAAGGCGAACGGTTGGATCCTTCTCCCACGAGGAAGGGCCCAGCCCTGAAAGCTCTTGCTGCTCTTCACCGTCCCTTGGCACCCTACCTACAGGCACAACAGCACTGGGGATCTGTGCTTTCCCAGAGACGGAACATCTCACGGGGCTCAGTCTCGGCAAGCCTCTTTCTGAAAAGGCGAACGGTCGGATACTTGTCCCACGAGGAAGGGCCCAGCCCTGAAAGCTCTTGCTGCTCTTCACCGTCCCTTGTGGCCCTACCTACAGGCACATCAGCACTGGGGATCTGTGCTTTCCCAGAGACGGAATATCTCACGGGGCTCAGTCTCGGCAAGCCTCTTTCTGAAAAGGCGAACGGTCGGATACTTGTCCCACGAGGAAGGGCCCAGCCCTGAAAGCTCTTGCTGCTCTTCACCGTCCCTTGTGGCCCTACCTACAGGCACAACAGCACTGGGGATCTGTGCTTTCCCAGAGACGGAACATCTCACGGGGCTCAGTCTCGGCAAGCCTCTTTCTGAAAAGGCGAACGGTCGGATACTTGTCCCACGAGGAAGGGCCCAGCCCAAGAGGAAGGGCCCAGCCCTGAAAGCTCTTGCTGCTCTTCACCGCCCCTTGGCACCCTACCTACAGGCACAACAGCACTGGGGATCTGTGCTTTCCCAGAGACGGAACATCTCACGGGGCTCAGTCTCGGCAAGCCTCTTTCTGAAAAGGCGAACGGTCGGATCCTTCTCCCACGAGGAAGGGCCCAGCCCTGAAAGCTCTTGCTGCTCTTCACCGTCCCTTGTGGCCCTACCTACAGGCACATCAGCACTGGGGATCTGTGCTTTCCCAGAGACGGAATATCTCACGGCGCTCAGTCTCGGCAAGCCTCTTTCTGAAAAGACGAACGGTGCGATCCATCTCCCCCGAGGAAGGGCCCAGCCCTGAAAGCTCTTGCTGCTCTTCACCGTCCCTTGGCACCCTACCTACAGGCACAACAGCACTGGGGATCTATGCTTTCGCAGAGACGGAACATCTCGGGGTGCTACGCCTCGGCAGAGCCTCTTTTTTTTGGAAAAGGCGAACGGTCGGATCCTTCTCCCCCGAGTAAGGGCCCAGCCCTGAAAGCTCTTGCTGCTCTTCACCGCCCCTTGGCACCCTACCTACAGGCACAACAGCACTGGGGATCTGTGCTTTCCCAGAGACGGAATATCTCACGGGGCTCAGTCTCGGCAAGCCTCTTTCTGAAAAGGCGAACGGTCGGATCCTTCTCCCCCGAGGAAGGGCCCAGCCCTGAAAGCTCTTGCTGCTCTTCACCGTCCCTTGTGGCCCTACCTACAGGCACAACAGCACTGGGGATCTGTGCTTTCCCAGAGACGGAACATCTCACGGGGCTCAGTCTCGGCAAGCCTCTTTCTGAAAAGGCGAACGGTCAGATACTTGTCCCACGAGGAAGGGCCCAGCCCTGAAAGCTCTTGCTGCTCTTCACCGTCCCTTGGCACCCTACCTACAGGCACAACAGCACTGGGGATCTGTGCTTTCCCAGAGACGGAATATCTCACGGGGCTCAGTCTCGGCAAGCCTCTTTGTGAAAAGGCGAACGGTCGGATACTTGTCCCACGAGGAAGGGCCCAGCCCTGAAAGCTCTTGCTGCTCTTCACCGTCCCTTGTGGCCCTACCTACAGGCACAACAGCACTGGGGATCTGTGCTTTCCCAGAGACGGAACATCTCACGGGGCTCAGTCTCGGCAAGCCTCTTTCTGAAAAGGCGAACGGTCGGATACTTGTCCCACGAGGAAGGGCCCAGCCCAAGAGGAAGGGCCCAGCCCTGAAAGCTCTTGCTGCTCTTCACCGCCCCTTGGCACCCTACCTACAGGCACAACAGCACTGGGGATCTGTGCTTTCCCAGAGACGGAACATCTCACGGGGCTCAGTCTCGGCAAGCCTCTTTCTGAAAAGGCGAACGGTCGGATCCTTCTCCCCCGAGGAAGGGCCCAGCCCTGAAAGCTCTTGCTGCTCTTCACCGTCCCTTGGCACCCTACCTACAGGCACAACAGCAGTGGGGATCTGTGCTTTCCCAGAGACGGAACATCTCACGGGGCTCAGTCTCGGCAAGCCTCTTTCTGAAAAGGCGAACGGTCGGATCCTTCTCCCACGAGGAAGGGCCCAGCCCTGAAAGCTCTTGCTGCTCTTCACCGTCCCTTGGCACCCTACCTACAGGCACAACAGCACTGGGGATCTATGCTTTCGCAGAGACGGAACATCTCGTGGTGCTACGCCTCGGCAGAGCCTCTTTTTTTTGGAAAAGGCGAACGGTCGGATCCTTCTCCCACGAGGAAGGGCCCAGCCCTGAAAGCTCTTGCTGCTCTTCACCGCCCCTTGGCACCCTACCTACAGGCACAACAGCACTGGGGATCTGTGCTTTCCCAGAGACGGAACATCTCACGGGGCTCAGTCTCGGCAAGCCTCTTTCTGAAAAGGCGAACGGTCGGATCCTTCTCCCACGAGGAAGGGCCCAGCCCTGAAAGCTCTTGCTGCTCTTCACCGTCCCTTGTGGCCCTACCTACAGGCACAACAGCACTGGGGATCTGTGCTTTCCCAGAGACGGAATATCTCACGGCGCTCAGTCTCGGCAAGCCTCTTTCTGAAAAGGCGAACGGTCGGATCCTTCTCCCACGAGGAAGGGCCCAGCCCTGAAAGCTCTTGCTGCTCTTCACCGTCCCTTGTGGCCCTACCTACAGGCACAACAGCACTGGGGATCTGTGCTTTCCCAGAGACGGAACATCTCACGGGGCTCAGTCTCGGCAAGCCTCTTTCTGAAAAGGCGAACGGTCGGATCCTTCTCCCACGAGGAAGGGCCCAGCCCTGAAAGCTCTTGCTGCTCTTCACCGTCCCTTGGCACCCTACCTACAGGCACATCAGCACTGGGGATCTGTGCTTTCGCAGAGACGGAATATCTCACGGCGCTCAGTCTCGGCAAGCCTCTTTCTGAAAAGACGAACGGTGCGATCCATCTCCCCCGAGGAAGGGCCCAGCCCTGAAAGCTCTTGCTGCTCTTCACCGCCCCTTGGCACCCTACCTACAGGCACAACAGCACTGGGGATCTGTGCTTTCCCAGAGACGGAACATCTCACGGGGCTCAGTCTCGGCAAGCCTCTTTCTGAAAAGACGAACGGTGCGATCCATCTCCCCCGAGGAAGGGCCCAGCCCTGAAAGCTCTTGCTGCTCTTCACCGCCCCTTGGCACCCTACCTACAGGCACAACAGCACTGGGGATCTATGCTTTCGCAGAGACGGAACATCTCGTGGTGCTACGCCTCGGCAGAGCCTCTATTTTTGGAAGAGGCGAACGGTCGGATCCTTCTCCCACGAGGAAGGGCCCAGCCCTGAAAGCTCTTGCTGCTCTTCACCGCCCCTTGGCACCCTACCTACAGGCACAACAGCACTGGGGATCTGTGCTTTCCCAGAGACGGAATATCTCACGGCGCTCAGTCTCGGCAAGCCTCTTTCTGAAAAGGCGAACGGTCGGATCCTTCTCCCACGAGGAAGGGCCCAGCCCTGAAAGCTCTTGCTGCTCTTCACCGTCCCTTGGCACCCTACCTACAGGCACAACAGCACTGGGGATCTGTGCTTTCCCAGAGACGGAACATCTCATGGGACTCAGTCTCGGCAAGCCTCTTTCTGAAAAGGCGAACGGTCGGATCCTTCTCCCACGAGGAAGGGCCCAGCCCTGAAAGCTCTTGCTGCTCTTCACCGTCCCTTGGCACCCTACCTACAGGCACATCAGCACTGGGGATCTGTGCTTTCCCAGAGACGGAATATCTCACGGCGCTCAGTCTCGGCAAGCCTCTTTCTGAAAAGACGAACGGTGCGATCCATCTCCCCCGAGGAAGGGCCCAGCCCTGAAAGCTCTTGCTGCTCTTCACCGCCCCTTGGCACCCTACCTACAGGCACAACAGCAGTGGGGATCTGTGCTTTCCCAGAGACGGAACATCTCACGGGGCTCAGTCTCGGCAAGCCTCTTTTTTTTGGAAAAGACGAACGTTGCGATCCATATCCCCCGAGGAAGGGCCCAGCCCTGAAAGCTCTTGCTGCTCTTCACCGTCCCTTGGCACCCTACCTACAGGCACAACAGCACTGGGGATCTATGCTTTCGCAGAGACGGAACATCTCGGGGTGCTACGCCTCGGCAGAGCCTCTTTTTTTTGGAAAAGGCGAACGGTCGGATCCTTCTCCCCCGAGTAAGGGCGCAGCCCTGAAAGCTCTTGCTGCTGTTCACCGCCCCTTGGCACCCTACCTACAGGCACAACAGCACTGGGGATCTGTGCTTTCCCAGAGACGGAATATCTCACGGCGCTCAGTCTCGGCAAGCCTCTTTCTGAAAAGGCGAACGGTGCGATCCATCTCCCCCGAGGAAGGGCCCAGCCCTGAAAGCTCTTGCTGCTCTTCACCGTCCCTTGTGGCCCTACCTACAGGCACAACAGCACTGGGGATCTGTGCTTTCCCAGAGACGGAACATCTCACGGGGCTCAGTCTCGGCAAGCCTCTTTCTGAAAAGGCGAACGGTCGGATCCTTCTCCCACGAGGAAGGGCCCAGCCCTGAAAGCTCTTGCTGCTCTTCACCGTCCCTTGGCACCCTACCTACAGGCACAACAGCACTGGGGATCTGTGCTTTCCCAGAGACGGAACATCTCACGGGGCTCAGTCTCGGCAAGCCTCTTTCTGAAAAGGCGAACGGTCGGATCCTTGTCCCACGAGGAAGGGCCCAGCCCTGAAAGCTCTTGCTGCTCTTCACCGCCCCTTGGCACCCTACCTACAGGCACAACAGCACTGGGGATCTGTGCTTTCCCAGAGACGGAATATCTCACGGGGCTCAGTCTCGGCAAGCCTCTTTCTGAAAAGGCGAACGGTCGGATACTTGTCCCACGAGGAAGGGCCCAGCCCTGAAAGCTCTTGCTGCTCTTCACCGTCCCTTGGCACCCTACCTACAGGCACAACAGCACTGGGGATCTGTGCTTTCCCAGAGACGGAATATCTCACGGGGCTCAGTCTCGGCAAGCCTCTTTGTGAAAAGGCGAACGGTCGGATACTTGTCCCACGAGGAAGGGCCCAGCCCTGAAAGCTCTTCCTGCTCTTCACCGTCCCTTGGCACCCTACCTACAGGCACAACAGCACTGGGGATCTGTGCTTTCCCAGAGACGGAACATCTCACGGGGCTCAGTCTCGGCAAGCCTCTTTATGAAAAGGCGAACGGTCGGATACTTGTCGCACGAGGAAGGGCCCAGCCCAAGAGGAAGGGCCCAGCCCTGAAAGCTCTTGCTGCTCTTCACCGCCCCTTGGCACCCTACCTACAGGCACAACAGCACTGGGGATCTGTGCTTTCCCAGAGACGGAACATCTCACGGGGCTCAGTCTCGGCAAGCCTCTTTCTGAAAAGGCGAACGGTCGGATCCTTCTCCCACGAGGAAGGGCCCAGCCCTGAAAGCTCTTGCTGCTCTTCACCGTCCCTTGGCACCCTACCTACAGGCACAACAGCAGTGGGGATCTGTGCTTTCCCAGAGACGGAACATCTCACGGGGCTCAGTCTCGGCAAGCCTCTTTCTGAAAAGGCGAACGGTGCGATCCATCTCCCCCGAGGAAGGGCCCAGCCCTGAAAGCTCTTGCTGCTCTTCACCGTCCCTTGGCACCCTACCTACAGGCACAACAGCACTGGGGATCTATGCTTTCGCAGAGACGGAACATCTCGTGGTGCTACGCCTCGGCAGAGCCTCTTTTTTTTGGAAAAGGCGAACGGTCGGATCCTTCTCCCACGAGGAAGGGCCCAGCCCTGAAAGCTCTTGCTGCTCTTCACCGCCCCTTGGCACCCTACCTACAGGCACAACAGCACTGGGGATCTGTGCTTTCCCAGAGACGGAACATCTCACGGGGCTCAGTCTCGGCAAGCCTGTTTCTGAAAAGGCGAACGGTCGGATCCTTCTCCCACGAGGAAGGGCCCAGCCCTGAAAGCTCTTGCTGCTCTTCACCGTCCCTTGTGGCCCTACCTACAGGCACAACAGCAGTGGGGATCTGTGCTTTCCCAGAGACGGAACATCTCACGGGGCTCAGTCTCGGCAAGCCTCTTTCTGAAAAGGCGAACGGTCGGATCCTTCTCCCCCGAGGAAGGGCCCAGCCCTGAAAGCTCTTGCTGCTCTTCACCGCCCCTTGGCACCCTACCTACAGGCACATCAGCACTGGGGATCTGTGCTTTCCCAGAGACGGAATATCTCACGGCGCTCAGTCTCGGCAAGCCTCTTTCTGAAAAGACGAACGGTGCGATCCATCTCCCCCGAGGAAGGGCCCAGCCCTGAAAGCTCTTGCTGCTCTTCACCGTCCCTTGGCGCCCTACCTACAGGCACAACAGCACTGGGGATCTGTGCTTTCCCAGAGACGGAATATCTCACGGCGCTCAGTCTCGGCAAGCCTCTTTCTGAAAAGGCGAACGGTGCGATCCATCTCCCACGAGGAAGGGCCCAGCCCTGAAAGCTCTTGCTGCTCTTCACCGCCCCTTGGCACCCTACCTACAGGCACATCAGCACTGGGGATCTGTGCTTTCCCAGAGACGGAACATCTCGTGGTGCTACGCCTCGGCAGAGCCTCTTTTTTTTGGAAAAGGCGAACGGTCGGATCCTTCTCCCACGAGGAAGGGCCCAGCCCTGAAAGCTCTTGCTGCTCTTCACCGCCCCTTGGCACCCTACCTACAGGCACAACAGCACTGGGGATCTGTGCTTTCCCAGAGACGGAATATCTCACGGCGCTCAGTCTCGGCAAGCCTCTTTCTGAAAAGACGAACGGTGCGATCCATCTCCCCCGAGGAAGGGCCCAGCCCTGAAAGCTCTTGCTGCTCTTCACCGTCCCTTGGCACCCTACCTACAGGCACAACAGCACTGGGGATCTGTGCTTTCCCAGAGACGGAACATCTCATGGGACTCAGTCTCGGCAAGCCTCTTTCTGAAAAGGCAAACGGTCGGATCCTTCTCCCACGAGGAAGGGCCCAGCCCTGAAAGCTCTTGCTGCTCTTCACCGTCCCTTGGCACCCTACCTACAGGCACATCAGCACTGGGGATCTGTGCTTTCCCAGAGACGGAATATCTCACGGCGCTCAGTCTCGGCAAGCCTCTTTCTGAAAAGACGAACGGTGCGATCCATCTCCCCCGAGGAAGGGCCCAGCCCTGAAAGCTCTTGCTGCTCTTCACCGCCCCTTGGCACCCTACCTACAGGCACAACAGCACTGGGGATCTGTGCTTTCCCAGAGACGGAACATCTCACGGGGCTCAGTCTCGGCAAGCCTCTTTTTTTTGGAAAAGACGAACGGTGCGATCCATCTCCCCCGAGGAAGGGCCCAGCCCTGAAAGCTCTTGCTGCTCTTCACCGTCCCTTGGCACCCTACCTACAGGCACAACAGCACTGGGGATCTATGCTTTCGCAGAGACGGAACATCTCGGGGTGCTACGCCTTGGCAGAGCCTCTTTTTTTTGGAAAAGGCGAACGGTCGGATCCTTCTCCCCCGAGTAAGGGCGCAGCCCTGAAAGCTCTTGCTGCTGTTCACCGCCCCTTGGCACCCTACCTACAGGCACAACAGCACTGGGGATCTGTGCTTTCCCAGAGACGGAATATCTCACGGCGCTCAGTCTCGGCAAGCCTCTTTCTGAAAAGGCGAACGGTGCGATCCATCTCCCCCGAGGAAGGGCCCAGCCCTGAAAGCTCTTGCTGCTCTTCACCGTCCCTTGGCACCCTACCTACAGGCACAACAGCACTGGGGATCTGTGCTTTCCCAGAGACGGAACATCTCACGGGGCTCAGTCTCGGCAAGCCTCTTTGTGAAAAGGCGAACGGTCGGATACTTGTCCCACGAGGAAGGGCCCAGCCCTGAAAGCTCTTGCTGCTCTTCACCGCCCCTTGGCACCCTACCTACAGGCACAACAGCACTGGGGATCTGTGCTTTCCCAGAGACGGAACATCTCACGGGGCTCAGTCTCGGCAAGCCTCTTTCTGAAAAGGCGAACGGTCGGATCCTTGTCCCACGAGGAAGGGCCCAGCCCTGAAAGCTCTTGCTGCTCTTCACCGCCCCTTGGCACCCTACCTACAGGCACAACAGCACTGGGGATCTGTGCTTTCCCAGAGACGGAATATCTCACGGGGCTCAGTCTCGGCAAGCCTCTTTCTGAAAAGACGAACGGTGCGATCCATCTCCCCCGAGGAAGGGCCCAGCCCTGAAAGCTCTTGCTGCTCTTCACCGTCCCTTGGCACCCTACCTACAGGCACAACAGCACTGGGGATCTGTGCTTTCCCAGAGACGGAACATCTCACGGGGCTCAGTCTTGGCAAGCCTCTTTCTGAAAAGGCGAACGGTCGGATACTTGTCCCCCGAGGAAGGGCCCAGCCCTGAAAGCTCTTGCTGCTCTTCACCGTCCCTTGGCACCCTACCTACAGGCACAACAGCACTGGGGATCTGTGCTTTCCCAGAGACGGAATATCTCACGGGGCTCAGTCTCGGCAAGCCTCTTTGTGAAAAGGCGAACGTTCGGATACTTGTCCCACGAGGAAGGGCCCAGCCCTGAAAGCTCTTGCTGCTCTTCACCGTCCCTTGGCACCCTACCTACAGGCACAACAGCACTGGGGATCTGTGCTTTCCCAGAGACGGAACATCTCACGGGGCTCAGTCTCGGCAAGCCTCTTTATGAAAAGGCGAACGGTCGGATACTTGTCGCACGAGGAAGGGCCCAGCCCAAGAGGAAGGGCCCAGCCCTGAAAGCTCTTGCTGCTCTTCACCGCCCCTTGGCACCCTACCTACAGGCACAACAGCACTGGGGATCTGTGCTTTCCCAGAGACGGAACATCTCACGGGGCTCAGTCTCGGCAAGCCTCTTTCTGAAAAGGCGAACGGTCGGATCCTTCTCCCACGAGGAAGGGCCCAGCCCTGAAAGCTCTTGCTGCTCTTCACCGTCCCTTGGCACCCTACCTACAGGCACAACAGCAGTGGGGATCTGTGCTTTCCCAGAGACGGAACATCTCACGGGGCTCAGTCTCGGCAAGCCTCTTTCTGAAAAGGCGAACGGTGCGATCCATCTCCCCCGAGGAAGGGCCCAGCCCTGAAAGCTCTTGCTGCTCTTCACCGTCCCTTGGCACCCTACCTACAGGCACAACAGCAGTGGGGATCTATGCTTTCGCAGAGACGGAACATCTCGTGGTGCTACGCCTCGGCAGAGCCTCTTTTTTTTGGAAAAGGCGAACGGTCGGATCCTTCTCCCACGAGGAAGGGCCCAGCCCTGAAAGCTCTTGCTGCTCTTCACCGCCCCTTGGCACCCTACCTACAGGCACAACAGCACTGGGGATCTGTGCTTTCCCAGAGACGGAACATCTCACGGGGCTCAGTCTCGGCAAGCCTGTTTCTGAAAAGGCGAACGGTCGGATCCTTCTCCCACGAGGAAGGGCCCAGCCCTGAAAGCTCTTGCTGCTCTTCACCGTCCCTTGTGGCCCTACCTACAGGCACATCAGCACTGGGGATCTGTGCTTTCCCAGAGACGGAATATCTCACGGGGCTCAGTCTCGGCAAGCCTCTTTCTGAAAAGGCGAACGGTGCGATCCATCTCCCCCGAGGAAGGGCCCAGCCCTGAAAGCTCTTGCTGCTGTTCACCGCCCCTTGGCACCCTACCTACAGGCACAACAGCACTGGGGATCTGTGCTTTCCCAGAGACGGAATATCTCACGGCGCTCAGTCTCGGCAAGCCTCTTTCTGAAAAGGCGAACGGTGCGATCCATCTCCCACGAGGAAGGGCCCAGCCCTGAAAGCTCTTGCTGCTCTTCACCGCCCCTTGGCACCCTACCTACAGGCACAACAGCACTGGGGATCTGTGCTTTCCCAGAGACGGAACATCTCGTGGTGCTACGCCTCGGCAGAGCCTCTTTTTTTTGGAAAAGGCGAACGGTCGGATCCTTCTCCCACGAGGAAGGGCCCAGCCCTGAAAGCTCTTGCTGCTGTTCACCGCCCCTTGGCACCCTACCTACAGGCACAACAGCACTGGGGATCTGTGCTTTCCCAGAGACGGAATATCTCACGGCGCTCAGTCTCGGCAAGCCTCTTTCTGAAAAGACGAACGGTGCGATCCATCTCCCCCGAGGAAGGGCCCAGCCCTGAAAGCTCTTGCTGCTCTTCACCGCCCCTTGGCACCCTACCTACAGGCACAACAGCACTGGGGATCTGTGCTTTCCCAGAGACGGAACATCTCACGGGGCTCAGTCTCGGCAAGCCTCTTTCTGAAAAGGCGAACGGTCGGATACTTGTCCCACGAGGAAGGGCCCAGCCCTGAAAGCTCTTGCTGCTCTTCACCGTCCCTTGGCACCCTACCTACAGGCACAACAGCACTGGGGATCTGTGCTTTCCCAGAGACGGAATATCTCACGGCGCTCAGTCTCGGCAAGCCTCTTTCTGAAAAGGCGAACGGTCGGATCCTTCTCCCCCGAGGAAGGGCCCAGCCCTGAAAGCTCTTGCTGCTCTTCACCGTCCCTTGTGGCCCTACCTACAGGCACAACAGCACTGGGGATCTGTGCTTTCCCAGAGACGGAACATCTCACGGGGCTCAGTCTCGGCAAGCCTCTTTCTGAAAAGGCGAACGGTCGGATCCTTCTCCCATGAGGAAGGGCCCAGCCCTGAAAGCTCTTGCTGCTGTTCACCGCCCCTTGGCACCCTACCTACAGGCACAACAGCACTGGGGATCTGTGCTTTCCCAGAGACGGAACATCTCACGGGGCTCAGTCTCGGCAAGCCTCTTTCTGAAAAGGCGAACGGTCGGATCCTTCTCCCACGAGGAAGGGCCCAGCCCTGAAAGGTCTTGCTGCTCTTCACCGCCCCTTGGCACCCTACCTACAGGCACATCAGCACTGGGGATCTGTGCTTTCCCAGAGACGGAATATCTCGTGGTGCTACGCCTCGGCAGAGCCTCTTTTTTTTGGAAAAGACGAACGGTGCGATCCATCTCCCCCGAGGAAGGGCCCAGCCCTGAAAGCTCTTGCTGCTCTTCACCGCCCCTTGGCACCCTACCTACAGGCACAACAGCACTGGGGATCTGTGCTTTCCCAGAGACGGAACATCTCACGGCGCTCAGTCTCGGCAAGCCTCTTTCTGAAAAGGCGAACGGTCGGATCCTTCTCCCACGAGGAAGGGCCCAGCCCTGAAAGCTCTTGCTGCTCTTCACCGTCCCTTGTGGCCCTACCTACAGGCACAACAGCAGTGGGGATCTGTGCTTTCCCAGAGACGGAACATCTCACGGGGCTCAGTCTCGGCAAGCCTCTTTCTGAAAAGGCGAACGGTCGGATCCTTCTCCCCCGAGGAAGACCCAGCCCTGAAAGCTCTTGCTGCTCTTCACCGCCCCTTGGCACCCTACCTACAGGCACATCAGCACTGGGGATCTGTGCTTTCCCAGAGACGGAATATCTCACGGCGCTCAGTCTCGGCAAGCCTCTTTCTGAAAAGACGAACGGTGCGATCCATCTCCCCCGAGGAAGGGCCCAGCCCTGAAAGCTCTTGCTGCTCTTCACCGTCCCTTGGCGCCCTACCTACAGGCACAACAGCACTGGGGATCTGTGCTTTCCCAGAGACGGAATATCTCACGGCGCTCAGTCTCGGCAAGCCTCTTTCTGAAAAGGCGAACGGTGCGATCCATCTCCCACGAGGAAGGGCCCAGCCCTGAAAGCTCTTGCTGCTCTTCACCGCCCCTTGGCACCCTACCTACAGGCACATCAGCACTGGGGATCTGTGCTTTCCCAGAGACGGAACATCTCGTGGTGCTACGCCTCGGCAGAGCCTCTTTTTTTTGGAAAAGGCGAACGGTCGGATCCTTCTCCCACGAGGAAGGGCCCAGCCCTGAAAGCTCTTGCTGCTCTTCACCGCCCCTTGGCACCCTACCTACAGGCACAACAGCACTGGGGATCTGTGCTTTCCCAGAGACGGAATATCTCACGGCGCTCAGTCTCGGCAAGCCTCTTTCTGAAAAGACGAACGGTGCGATCCATCTCCCCCGAGGAAGGGCCCAGCCCTGAAAGCTCTTGCTGCTCTTCACCGTCCCTTGGCACCCTACCTACAGGCACAACAGCACTGGGGATCTGTGCTTTCCCAGAGACGGAACATCTCACGGGGCTCAGTCTCGGCAAGCCTCTTTCTGAAAAGGCGAACGGTCGGATCCTTCTCCCACGAGGAAGGGCCCAGCCCTGAAAGCTCTTGCTGCTGTTCACCGCCCCTTGGCACCCTACCTACAGGCACAACAGCACTGGGGATCTGTGCTTTCCCAGAGACGGAATATCTCACGGCGCTCAGTCTCGGCAAGCCTCTTTCTGAAAAGACGAACGGTGCGATCCATCTCCCCCGAGGAAGGGCCCAGCCCTGAAAGCTCTTGCTGCTCTTCACCGTCCCTTGGCACCCTACCTACAGGCACAACAGCACTGGGGATCTGTGCTTTCCCAGAGACGGAACATCTCACGGGGCTCAGTCTCGGCAAGCCTCTTTCTGAAAAGGCGAACGGTCGGATACTTGTCCCACGAGGAAGGGCCCAGCCCTGAAAGCTCTTGCTGCTCTTCACCGTCCCTTGGCACCCTACCTACAGGCACAACAGCACTGGGGATCTGTGCTTTCCCAGAGACGGAATATCTCACGGCGCTCAGTCTCGGCAAGCCTCTTTCTGAAAAGGCGAACGGTCGGATCCTTCTCCCACGAGGAAGGGCCCAGCCCTGAAAGCTCTTGCTGCTCTTCACCGCCCCTTGGCACCCTACCTACAGGCACAACAGCACTGGGGATCTGTGCTTTCCCAGAGACGGAACATCTCACGGGGCTCAGTCTCGGCAAGCCTCTTTCTGAAAAGGCGAACGGTCGGATCCTTCTCCCATGAGGAAGGGCCCAGCCCTGAAAGCTCTTGCTGCTCTTCACCGTCCCTTGGCACCCTACCTACAGGCACAACAGCACTGGGGATCTGTGCTTTCCCAGAGACGGAACATCTCACGGGGCTCAGTCTCGGCAAGCCTCTTTCTGAAAAGGCGAACGGTCGGATCCTTCTCCCACGAGGAAGGGCCCAGCCCTGAAAGGTCTTGCTGCTCTTCACCGCCCCTTGGCACCCTACCTACAGGCACATCAGCACTGGGGATCTGTGCTTTCCCAGAGACGGAATATCTCGTGGTGCTACGCCTCGGCAGAGCCTCTTTTTTTTGGAAAAGACGAACGGTGCGATCCATCTCCCCCGAGGAAGGGCCCAGCCCTGAAAGCTCTTGCTGCTCTTCACCGCCCCTTGGCACCCTACCTACAGGCACAACAGCACTGGGGATCTGTGCTTTCCCAGAGACCGAACATCTCACGGCGCTCAGTCTCGGCAAGCCTCTTTCTGAAAAGGCGAACGGTCGGATCCTTCTCCCACGAGGAAGGGCCCAGCCCTGAAAGCTCTTGCTGCTCTTCACCGTCCCTTGGCACCCTACCTACAGGCACAACAGCACTGGGGATCTGTGCTTTCCCAGAGACGGAATATCTCACGGCGCTCAGTCTCGGCAAGCCTCTTTCTGAAAAGGCGAACGGTCGGATCCTTCTCCCCCGAGGAAGGGCCCAGCCCTGAAAGCTCTTGCTGCTCTTCACCGCCCCTTTGCACCCTACCTACAGGCACAACAGCACTGGGGATCTGTGCTTTCCCAGAGACGGAATATCTCACGGCGCTCAGTCTCGGCAAGCCTCTTTCTGAAAAGGCGAACGGTCGGATCCTTCTCCCCCGAGGAAGGGCCCAGCCCTGAAAGCTCTTGCTGCTCTTCACCGTCCCTTGGCACCCTACCTACAGGCACAACAGCACTGGGGATCTATGCTTTCGCAGAGACGGAACATCTCGTGGTGCTACGCCTCGGCAGAGCCTCTTTTTTTTGGAAAAGGCGAACGGTCGGATCCTTCTCCCACGAGGAAGGGCCCAGCCCTGAAAGCTCTTGCTGCTCTTCACCGCCCCTTGGCACCCTACCTACAGGCACAACAGCACTGGGGATCTGTGCTTTCCCAGAGACGGAACATCTCACGGGGCTCAGTCTCGGCAAGCCTCTTTGTGAAAAGGCGAACGGTGCGATCCATCTCCCCCGAGGAAGGGCCCAGCCCTGAAAGCTCTTGCTGCTCTTCACCGTCCCTTGGCACCCTACCTACAGGCACAACAGCACTGGGGATCTGTGCTTTCCCAGAGACGGAACATCTCACGGCGCTCAGTCTCGGCAAGCCTCTTTCTGAAAAGGCGAACGGTCGGATACTTGTCCCACGAGGAAGGGCCCAGCCCTGAAAGCTCTTGCTGCTCTTCACCGCCCCTTGGCACCCTACCTACAGGCACAACAGCACTGGGGATCTGTGCTTTCCCAGAGACGGAATATCTCACGGCGCTCAGTCTCGGCAAGCCTCTTTCTGAAAAGGCGAACGGTCGGATCCTTCTCCCCCGAGGAAGGGCCCAGCCCTGAAAGCTCTTGCTGCTCTTCACCGTCCCTTGGCACCCTACCTACAGGCACATCAGCACTGGGGATCTGTGCTTTCCCAGAGACGGAATATCTCACGGCGCTCAGTCTCGGCAAGCCTCTTTCTGAAAAGACGAACGGTGCGATCCATCTCCCCCGAGGAAGGGCCCAGCCCTGAAAGCTCTTGCTGCTCTTCACCGTCCCTTGGCACCCTACCTACAGGCACAACAGCACTGGGGATCTGTGCTTTCCCAGAGACGGAACATCTCACGGGGCTCAGTCTCGGCAAGCCTCTTTCTGAAAAGGCGAACGGTCGGATCCTTCTCCCCCGAGGAAGGGCCCAGCCCTGAAAGCTCTTGCTGCTCTTCACCGTCCCTTGTGGCCCTACCTACAGGCACAACAGCACTGGGGATCTGTGCTTTCCCAGAGACGGAACATCTCACGGGGCTCAGTCTCGGCAAGCCTGTTTCTGAAAAGGCGAACGGTCGGATCCTTCTCCCACGAGGAAGGGCCCAGCCCTGAAAGCTCTTGCTGCTCTTCACCGTCCCTTGGCACCCTACCTACAGGCACATCAGCACTGGGGATCTGTGCTTTCCCAGAGACGGAATATCTCACGGCGCTCAGTCTCGGCAAGCCTCTTTCTGAAAAGGCGAACGGTCGGATCCTTCTCCCCCGAGGAAGGGCCCAGCCCTGAAAGCTCTTGCTGCTCTTCACCGTCCCTTGGCACCCTACCTACAGGCACAACAGCACTGGGGATCTATGCTTTCGCAGAGACGGAACATCTCGTGGTGCTACGCCTCGGCAGAGCCTCTTTTTTTTGGAAAAGGCGAACGGTCGGATCCTTCTCCCACGAGGAAGGGCCCAGCCCTGAAAGCTCTTGCTGCTCTTCACCGCCCCTTGGCACCCTACCTACAGGCACAACAGCACTGGGGATCTGTGCTTTCCCAGAGACGGAATATCTCACGGCGCTCAGTCTCGGCAAGCCTCTTTCTGAAAAGGCGAACGGTGCGATCCATCTCCCCCGAGGAAGGGCCCAGCCCTGAAAGCTCTTGCTGCTCTTCACCGTCCCTTGGCACCCTACCTACAGGCACAACAGCACTGGGGATCTGTGCTTTCCCAGAGACGGAACATCTCACGGGGCTCAGTCTCGGCAAGCCTCTTTCTGAAAAGGCAAACGGTCGGATCCTTCTCCCACGAGGAAGGGCCCAGCCCTGAAAGCTCTTGCTGCTCTTCACCGCCCCTTGGCACCCTACCTACAGGCACAACAGCACTGGGGATCTGTGCTTTCCCAGAGACGGAATATCTCACGGTGCTCAGTCTCGGCAAGCCTCTTTCTGAAAAGGCGAACGGTCGGATCCTTCTCCCCCGAGGAAGGGCCCAGCCCTGAAAGCTCTTGCTGCTCTTCACCGTCCCTTGTGGCCCTACCTACAGGCACAACAGCACTGGGGATCTGTGCTTTCCCAGAGACGGAACATCTCACGGGGCTCAGTCTCGGCAAGCCTGTTTCTGAAAAGGCGAACGGTCGGATCCTTCTCCCACGAGGAAGGGCCCAGCCCTGAAAGCTCTTGCTGCTCTTCACCGTCCCTTGGCACCCTACCTACAGGCACAACAGCACTGGGGATCTATGCTTTCCCAGAGACGGAACATCTCACGGGGCTCAGTCTCGGCAAGCCTCTTTCTGAAAAGGCGAACGGTGCGATCCTTCTCCCACGAGGAAGGGCCCAGCCCTGAAAGCTCTTGCTGCTCTTCACCGTCCCTTGGCACCCTACCTACAGGCACAACAGCACTGGGGATCTGTGCTTTCCCAGAGACGGAATATCTCACGGCGCTCAGTCTCGGCAAGCCTCTTTCTGAAAAGACGAACGGTGCGATCCATCTCCCCCGAGGAAGGGCCCAGCCCTGAAAGCTCTTGCTGCTCTTCACCGCCCCTTGGCACCCTACCTACAGGCACAACAGCACTGGGGATCTGTGCTTTCCCAGAGACGGAACATCTCACGGGGCTCAGTCTCGGCAAGCCTCTTTCTGAAAAGGCGAACGGTCGGATCCTTCTCCCACGAGGAAGGGCCCAGCCCTGAAAGCTCTTGCTGCTCTTCACCGCCCCTTGGCACCCTACCTACAGGCACAACAGCACTGGGGATCTGTGCTTTCCCAGAGACGGAACATCTCACGGGGCTCAGTCTCGGCAAGCCTCTTTCTGAAAAGGCGAACGGTCGGATACTTGTCCCACGAGGAAGGGCCCAGCCCTGAAAGCTCTTGCTGCTCTTCACCGCCCCTTGGCACCCTACCTACAGGCACAACAGCACTGGGGATCTGTGCTTTCCCAGAGACGGAATATCTCACGGCGCTCAGTCTCGGCAAGCCTCTTTCTGAAAAGACGAACGGTGCGATCCATCTCCCCCGAGGAAGGGCCCAGCCCTGAAAGCTCTTGCTGCTCTTCACCGTCCCTTGTGGCCCTACCTACAGGCACAACAGCAGTGGGGATCTGTGCTTTCCCAGAGACGGAACATCTCACGGGGCTCAGTCTCGGCAAGCCTCTTTCTGAAAAGGCGAACGGTCGGATACTTGTCCCACGAGGAAGGGCCCAGCCCTGAAAGCTCTTGCTGCTCTTCACCGTCCCTTGGCACCCTACCTACAGGCACAACAGCACTGGGGATCTGTGCTTTCCCAGAGACGGAATATCTCACGGCGCTCAGTCTCGGCAAGCCTCTTTCTGAAAAGGCGAACGGTCGGATCCTTCTCCCACGAGGAAGGGCCCAGCCCTGAAAGCTCTTGCTGCTCTTCACCGCCCCTTGGCACCCTACCTACAGGCACAACAGCACTGGGGATCTATGCTTTCGCAGAGACGGAACATCTCGTGGTGCTACGCCTCGGCAGAGCCTCTTTTTTTTGGAAAAGGCGAACGGTGCGATCCATCTCCCCCGAGGAAGGGCCCAGCCCTGAAAGCTCTTGCTGCTCTTCACCGTCCCTTGGCACCCTACCTACAGGCACAACAGCACTGGGGATCTGTGCTTTCCCAGAGATGGAACATCTCACGGGGCTCAGTCTCGGCAAGCCTCTTTCTGAAAAGGCGAACGGTCGGATACTTGTCCCACGAGGAAGGGCCCAGCCCTGAAAGCTCTTGCTGCTCTTCACCGCCCCTTGGCACCCTACCTACAGGCACAACAGCACTGGGGATCTGTGCTTTCCCAGAGACGGAACATCTCACGGCGCTCAGTCTCGGCAAGCCTCTTTCTGAAAAGGCGAACGGTCGGATCCTTCTCCCACGAGGAAGGGCCCAGCCCTGAAAGCTCTTGCTGCTCTTCACCGTCCCTTGTGGCCCTACCTACAGGCACAACAGCAGTGGGGATCTGTGCTTTCCCAGAGACGGAACATCTCACGGGGCTCAGTCTCGGCAAGCCTCTTTCTGAAAAGGCGAACGGTCGGATCCTTCTCCCCCGAGGAAGACCCAGCCCTGAAAGCTCTTGCTGCTCTTCACCGCCCCTTGGCACCCTACCTACAGGCACATCAGCACTGGGGATCTGTGCTTTCCCAGAGACGGAATATCTCACGGCGCTCAGTCTCGGCAAGCCTCTTTCTGAAAAGACGAACGGTGCGATCCATCTCCCCCGAGGAAGGGCCCAGCCCTGAAAGCTCTTGCTGCTCTTCACCGTCCCTTGGCGCCCTACCTACAGGCACAACAGCACTGGGGATCTGTGCTTTCCCAGAGACGGAATATCTCACGGCGCTCAGTCTCGGCAAGCCTCTTTCTGAAAAGGCGAACGGTGCGATCCATCTCCCACGAGGAAGGGCCCAGCCCTGAAAGCTCTTGCTGCTCTTCACCGCCCCTTGGCACCCTACCTACAGGCACATCAGCACTGGGGATCTGTGCTTTCCCAGAGACGGAACATCTCGTGGTGCTACGCCTCGGCAGAGCCTCTTTTTTTTGGAAAAGGCGAACGGTCGGATCCTTCTCCCACGAGGAAGGGCCCAGCCCTGAAAGCTCTTGCTGCTCTTCACCGCCCCTTGGCACCCTACCTACAGGCACAACAGCACTGGGGATCTGTGCTTTCCCAGAGACGGAATATCTCACGGCGCTCAGTCTCGGCAAGCCTCTTTCTGAAAAGACGAACGGTGCGATCCATCTCCCCCGAGGAAGGGCCCAGCCCTGAAAGCTCTTGCTGCTCTTCACCGTCCCTTGGCACCCTACCTACAGGCACAACAGCACTGGGGATCTGTGCTTTCCCAGAGACGGAACATCTCACGGGGCTCAGTCTCGGCAAGCCTCTTTCTGAAAAGGCGAACGGTCGGATCCTTCTCCCACGAGGAAGGGCCCAGCCCTGAAAGCTCTTGCTGCTCTTCACCGCCCCTTGGCACCCTACCTACAGGCACAACAGCACTGGGGATCTGTGCTTTCCCAGAGACGGAATATCTCACGGCGCTCAGTCTCGGCAAGCCTCTTTCTGAAAAGACGAACGGTGCGATCCATCTCCCCCGAGGAAGGGCCCAGCCCTGAAAGCTCTTGCTGCTCTTCACCGTCCCTTGGCACCCTACCTACAGGCACAACAGCACTGGGGATCTGTGCTTTCCCAGAGACGGAACATCTCACGGGGCTCAGTCTCGGCAAGCCTCTTTCTGAAAAGGCGAACGGTCGGATACTTGTCCCACGAGGAAGGGCCCAGCCCTGAAAGCTCTTGCTGCTCTTCACCGTCCCTTGGCACCCTACCTACAGGCACAACAGCACTGGGGATCTGTGCTTTCCCAGAGACGGAATATCTCACGGCGCTCAGTCTCGGCAAGCCTCTTTCTGAAAAGGCGAACGGTCGGATCCTTCTCCCACGAGGAAGGGCCCAGCCCTGAAAGCTCTTGCTGCTCTTCACCGTCCCTTGTGGCCCTACCTACAGGCACAACAGCACTGGGGATCTGTGCTTTCCCAGAGACGGAACATCTCACGGGGCTCAGTCTCGGCAAGCCTCTTTCTGAAAAGGCGAACGGTCGGATCCTTCTCCCACGAGGAAGGGCCCAGCCCTGAAAGGTCTTGCTGCTCTTCACCGCCCCTTGGCACCCTACCTACAGGCACATCAGCACTGGGGATCTGTGCTTTCCCAGAGACGGAATATCTCGTGGTGCTACGCCTCGGCAGAGCCTCTTTTTTTTGGAAAAGACGAACGGTGCGATCCATCTCCCCCGAGGAAGGGCCCAGCCCTGAAAGCTCTTGCTGCTCTTCACCGCCCCTTGGCACCCTACCTACAGGCACAACAGCACTGGGGATCTGTGCTTTCCCAGAGACGGAACATCTCACGGCGCTCAGTCTCGGCAAGCCTCTTTCTGAAAAGGCGAACGGTGCGATCCATCTCCCCCGAGGAAGGGCCCAGCCCTGAAAGCTCTTGCTGCTCTTCACCGTCCCTTGGCACCCTACCTACAGGCACAACAGCACTGGGGATCTGTGCTTTCCCAGAGACGGAATATCTCACGGCGCTCAGTCTCGGCAAGCCTCTTTCTGAAAAGGCGAACGGTCGGATCCTTCTCCCACGAGGAAGGGCCCAGCCCTGAAAGCTCTTGCTGCTCTTCACCGTCCCTTGGCACCCTACCTACAGGCACAACAGCACTGGGGATCTATGCTTTCGCAGAGACGGAACATCTCGTGGTGCTACGCCTCGGCAGAGCCTCTTTTTTTTGGAAAAGGCGAACGGTCGGATCCTTCTCCCACGAGGAAGGGCCCAGCCCTGAAAGCTCTTGCTGCTCTTCACCGCCCCTTGGCACCCTACCTACAGGCACAACAGCACTGGGGATCTGTGCTTTCCCAGAGACGGAACATCTCACGGGGCTCAGTCTCGGCAAGCCTCTTTGTGAAAAGGCGAACGGTGCGATCCATCTCCCCCGAGGAAGGGCCCAGCCCTGAAAGCTCTTGCTGCTCTTCACCGTCCCTTGGCACCCTACCTACAGGCACAACAGCACTGGGGATCTGTGCTTTCCCAGAGACGGAACATCTCACGGCGCTCAGTCTCGGCAAGCCTCTTTCTGAAAAGGCGAACGGTCGGATACTTGTCCCACGAGGAAGGGCCCAGCCCTGAAAGCTCTTGCTGCTCTTCACCGCCCCTTGGCACCCTACCTACAGGCACAACAGCACTGGGGATCTGTGCTTTCCCAGAGACGGAATATCTCACGGCGCTCAGTCTCGGCAAGCCTCTTTCTGAAAAGGCGAACGGTCGGATCCTTCTCCCCCGAGGAAGGGCCCAGCCCTGAAAGCTCTTGCTGCTCTTCACCGTCCCTTGGCACCCTACCTACAGGCACATCAGCACTGGGGATCTGTGCTTTCCCAGAGACGGAATATCTCACGGCGCTCAGTCTCGGCAAGCCTCTTTCTGAAAAGACGAACGGTGCGATCCATCTCCCCCGAGGAAGGGCCCAGCCCTGAAAGCTCTTGCTGCTCTTCACCGTCCCTTGGCACCCTACCTACAGGCACAACAGCACTGGGGATCTGTGCTTTCCCAGAGACGGAATATCTCACGGCGCTCAGTCTCGGCAAGCCTCTTTCTGAAAAGGCGAACGGTCGGATCCTTCTCCCCCGAGGAAGGGCCCAGCCCTGAAAGCTCTTGCTGCTCTTCACCGTCCCTTGTGGCCCTACCTACAGGCACAACAGCACTGGGGATCTGTGCTTTCCCAGAGACGGAACATCTCACGGGGCTCAGTCTCGGCAAGCCTGTTTCTGAAAAGGCGAACGGTCGGATCCTTCTCCCACGAGGAAGGGCCCAGCCCTGAAAGCTCTTGCTGCTCTTCACCGTCCCTTGGCACCCTACCTACAGGCACATCAGCACTGGGGATCTGTGCTTTCCCAGAGACGGAATATCTCACGGCGCTCAGTCTCGGCAAGCCTCTTTCTGAAAAGGCGAACGGTCGGATCCTTCTCCCCCGAGGAAGGGCCCAGCCCTGAAAGCTCTTGCTGCTCTTCACCGTCCCTTGGCACCCTACCTACAGGCACAACAGCACTGGGGATCTATGCTTTCGCAGAGACGGAACATCTCGTGGTGCTACGCCTCGGCAGAGCCTCTTTTTTTTGGAAAAGGCGAACGGTCGGATCCTTCTCCCACGAGGAAGGGCCCAGCCCTGAAAGCTCTTGCTGCTCTTCACCGCCCCTTGGCACCCTACCTACAGGCACAACAGCACTGGGGATCTGTGCTTTCCCAGAGACGGAATATCTCACGGCGCTCAGTCTCGGCAAGCCTCTTTCTGAAAAGGCGAACGGTGCGATCCATCTCCCCCGAGGAAGGGCCCAGCCCTGAAAGCTCTTGCTGCTCTTCACCGTCCCTTGGCACCCTACCTACAGGCACAACAGCACTGGGGATCTGTGCTTTCCCAGAGACGGAACATCTCACGGGGCTCAGTCTCGGCAAGCCTCTTTCTGAAAAGGCAAACGGTCGGATCCTTCTCCCACGAGGAAGGGCCCAGCCCTGAAAGCTCTTGCTGCTCTTCACCGCCCCTTGGCACCCTACCTACAGGCACAACAGCACTGGGGATCTGTGCTTTCCCAGAGACGGAATATCTCACGGTGCTCAGTCTCGGCAAGCCTCTTTCTGAAAAGGCGAACGGTCGGATCCTTCTCCCCCGAGGAAGGGCCCAGCCCTGAAAGCTCTTGCTGCTCTTCACCGTCCCTTGTGGCCCTACCTACAGGCACAACAGCACTGGGGATCTGTGCTTTCCCAGAGACGGAACATCTCACGGGGCTCAGTCTCGGCAAGCCTGTTTCTGAAAAGGCGAACGGTCGGATCCTTCTCCCACGAGGAAGGGCCCAGCCCTGAAAGCTCTTGCTGCTCTTCACCGTCCCTTGGCACCCTACCTACAGGCACAACAGCACTGGGGATCTATGCTTTCCCAGAGACGGAACATCTCACGGGGCTCAGTCTCGGCAAGCCTCTTTCTGAAAAGGCGAACGGTGCGATCCTTCTCCCACGAGGAAGGGCCCAGCCCTGAAAGCTCTTGCTGCTGTTCACCGCCCCTTGGCACCCTACCTACAGGCACAACAGCACTGGGGATCTGTGCTTTCCCAGAGACGGAATATGTCTCGGCAAGCCTCTTTCTGAAAAGACGAACGGTGCGATCCATCTCCCCCGAGGAAGGGCCCAGCCCTGAAAGCTCTTGCTGCTCTTCACCGCCCCTTGGCACCCTACCTACAGGCACAACAGCACTGGGGATCTGTGCTTTCCCAGAGACGGAACATCTCACGGGGCTCAGTCTCGGCAAGCCTCTTTCTGAAAAGGCGAACGGTCGGATCCTTCTCCCACGAGGAAGGGCCCAGCCCTGAAAGCTCTTGCTGCTCTTCACCGCCCCTTGGCACCCTACCTACAGGCACAACAGCACTGGGGATCTGTGCTTTCCCAGAGACGGAACATCTCACGGGGCTCAGTCTCGGCAAGCCTCTTTCTGAAAAGGCGAACGGTCGGATACTTGTCCCACGAGGAAGGGCCCAGCCCTGAAAGCTCTTGCTGCTCTTCACCGCCCCTTGGCACCCTACCTACAGGCACAACAGCACTGGGGATCTGTGCTTTCCCAGAGACGGAATATCTCACGGCGCTCAGTCTCGGCAAGCCTCTTTCTGAAAAGACGAACGGTGCGATCCATCTCCCCCGAGGAAGGGCCCAGCCCTGAAAGCTCTTGCTGCTCTTCACCGTCCCTTGTGGCCCTACCTACAGGCACAACAGCAGTGGGGATCTGTGCTTTCCCAGAGACGGAACATCTCACGGGGCTCAGTCTCGGCAAGCCTCTTTCTGAAAAGGCGAACGGTCGGATACTTGTCCCACGAGGAAGGGCCCAGCCCTGAAAGCTCTTGCTGCTCTTCACCGTCCCTTGGCACCCTACCTACAGGCACAACAGCACTGGGGATCTGTGCTTTCCCAGAGACGGAATATCTCACGGCGCTCAGTCTCGGCAAGCCTCTTTCTGAAAAGGCGAACGGTCGGATCCTTCTCCCACGAGGAAGGGCCCAGCCCTGAAAGCTCTTGCTGCTCTTCACCGTCCCTTGGCACCCTACCTACAGGCACAACAGCACTGGGGATCTATGCTTTCGCAGAGACGGAACATCTCGTGGTGCTACGCCTCGGCAGAGCCTCTTTTTTTTGGAAAAGGCGAACGGTCGGATCCTTCTCCCACGAGGAAGGGCCCAGCCCTGAAAGCTCTTGCTGCTCTTCACCGCCCCTTGGCACCCTACCTACAGGCACAACAGCACTGGGGATCTGTGCTTTCCCAGAGACGGAATATCTCACGGCGCTCAGTCTCGGCAAGCCTCTTTCTGAAAAGGCGAACGGTGCGATCCATCTCCCCCGAGGAAGGGCCCAGCCCTGAAAGCTCTTGCTGCTCTTCACCGTCCCTTGGCACCCTACCTACAGGCACAACAGCACTGGGGATCTGTGCTTTCCCAGAGATGGAACATCTCACGGGGCTCAGTCTCGGCAAGCCTCTTTCTGAAAAGGCGAACGGTCGGATACTTGTCCCACGAGGAAGGGCCCAGCCCTGAAAGCTCTTGCTGCTCTTCACCGCCCCTTGGCACCCTACCTACAGGCACAACAGCACTGGGGATCTGTGCTTTCCCAGAGACGGAATATCTCACGGGGCTCAGTCTCGGCAAGCCTCTTTCTGAAAAGGCGAACGGTCGGATCCTTCTCCCACGAGGAAGGGCCCAGCCCTGAAAGCTCTTGCTGCTCTTCACCGTCCCTTGGCACCCTACCTACAGGCACATCAGCACTGGGGATCTGTGCTTTCCCAGAGATGGAATATCTCACGGCGCTCAGTCTCGGCAAGCCTCTTTCTGAAAAGACGAACGGTGCGATCCATCTCCCCCGAGGAAGGGCCCAGCCCTGAAAGCTCTTGCTGCTCTTCACCGTCCCTTGGCACCCTACCTACAGGCACAACAGCACTGGGGATCTGTGCTTTCCCAGAGACGGAACATCTCACGGGGCTCAGTCTCGGCAAGCCTCTTTCTGAAAAGGCGAACGGTCGGATCCTTCTCCCCCGAGGAAGGGCCCAGCCCTGAAAGCTCTTGCTGCTCTTCACCGTCCCTTGGCACCCTACCTACAGGCACATCAGCACTGGGGATCTGTGCTTTCCCAGAGACGGAATATCTCACGGCGCTCAGTCTCGGCAAGCCTCTTTCTGAAAAGACGAACGGTGCGATCCATCTCCCCCGAGGAAGGGCCCAGCCCTGAAAGCTCTTGCTGCTCTTCACCGTCCCTTGGCACCCTACCTACAGGCACATCAGCACTGGGGATCTGTGCTTTCCCAGAGACGGAATATCTCACGGCGCTCAGTCTCGGCAAGCCTCTTTCTGAAAAGGCGAACGGTCGGATCCTTCTCCCCCGAGGAAGGGCCCAGCCCTGAAAGCTCTTGCTGCTCTTCACCGTCCCTTGGCACCCTACCTACAGGCACAACAGCACTGGGGATCTATGCTTTCGCAGAGACGGAACATCTCGTGGTGCTACGCCTCGGCAGAGCCTCTTTTTTTTGGAAAAGGCGAACGGTCGGATCCTTCTCCCACGAGGAAGGGCCCAGCCCTGAAAGCTCTTGCTGCTCTTCACCGCCCCTTGGCACCCTACCTACAGGCACAACAGCACTGGGGATCTGTGCTTTCCCAGAGACGGAATATCTCACGGCGCTCAGTCTCGGCAAGCCTCTTTCTGAAAAGGCGAACGGTGCGATCCATCTCCCCCGAGGAAGGGCCCAGCCCTGAAAGCTCTTGCTGCTCTTCACCGTCCCTTGGCACCCTACCTACAGGCACAACAGCACTGGGGATCTGTGCTTTCCCAGAGACGGAACATCTCACGGGGCTCAGTCTCGGCAAGCCTCTTTCTGAAAAGGCAAACGGTCGGATCCTTCTCCCACGAGGAAGGGCCCAGCCCTGAAAGCTCTTGCTGCTCTTCACCGCCCCTTGGCACCCTACCTACAGGCACAACAGCACTGGGGATCTGTGCTTTCCCAGAGACGGAATATCTCACGGTGCTCAGTCTCGGCAAGCCTCTTTCTGAAAAGGCGAACGGTCGGATCCTTCTCCCCCGAGGAAGGGCCCAGCCCTGAAAGCTCTTGCTGCTCTTCACCGTCCCTTGTGGCCCTACCTACAGGCACAACAGCACTGGGGATCTGTGCTTTCCCAGAGACGGAACATCTCACGGGGCTCAGTCTCGGCAAGCCTGTTTCTGAAAAGGCGAACGGTCGGATCCTTCTCCCACGAGGAAGGGCCCAGCCCTGAAAGCTCTTGCTGCTCTTCACCGTCCCTTGGCACCCTACCTACAGGCACAACAGCACTGGGGATCTATGCTTTCCCAGAGACGGAACATCTCACGGGGCTCAGTCTCGGCAAGCCTCTTTCTGAAAAGGCGAACGGTGCGATCCTTCTCCCACGAGGAAGGGCCCAGCCCTGAAAGCTCTTGCTGCTCTTCACCGTCCCTTGGCACCCTACCTACAGGCACAACAGCACTGGGGATCTGTGCTTTCCCAGAGACGGAATATGTCTCGGCAAGCCTCTTTCTGAAAAGACGAACGGTGCGATCCATCTCCCCCGAGGAAGGGCCCAGCCCTGAAAGCTCTTGCTGCTCTTCACCGCCCCTTGGCACCCTACCTACAGGCACAACAGCACTGGGGATCTGTGCTTTCCCAGAGACGGAACATCTCACGGGGCTCAGTCTCGGCAAGCCTCTTTCTGAAAAGGCGAACGGTCGGATCCTTCTCCCACGAGGAAGGGCCCAGCCCTGAAAGCTCTTGCTGCTCTTCACCGCCCCTTGGCACCCTACCTACAGGCACAACAGCACTGGGGATCTGTGCTTTCCCAGAGACGGAACATCTCACGGGGCTCAGTCTCGGCAAGCCTCTTTCTGAAAGGGCGAACGGTCGGATACTTGTCCCACGAGGAAGGGCCCAGCCCTGAAAGCTCTTGCTGCTCTTCACCGCCCCTTGGCACCCTACCTACAGGCACAACAGCACTGGGGATCTGTGCTTTCCCAGAGACGGAATATCTCACGGCGCTCAGTCTCGGCAAGCCTCTTTCTGAAAAGACGAACGGTGCGATCCATCTCCCCCGAGGAAGGGCCCAGCCCTGAAAGCTCTTGCTGCTCTTCACCGTCCCTTGTGGCCCTACCTACAGGCACAACAGCAGTGGGGATCTGTGCTTTCCCAGAGACGGAACATCTCACGGGGCTCAGTCTCGGCAAGCCTCTTTCTGAAAAGGCGAACGGTCGGATACTTGTCCCACGAGGAAGGGCCCAGCCCTGAAAGCTCTTGCTGCTCTTCACCGTCCCTTGGCACCCTACCTACAGGCACAACAGCACTGGGGATCTGTGCTTTCCCAGAGACGGAATATCTCACGGCGCTCAGTCTCGGCAAGCCTCTTTCTGAAAAGGCGAACGGTCGGATCCTTCTCCCACGAGGAAGGGCCCAGCCCTGAAAGCTCTTGCTGCTCTTCACCGTCCCTTGGCACCCTACCTACAGGCACAACAGCACTGGGGATCTATGCTTTCGCAGAGACGGAACATCTCGTGGTGCTACGCCTCGGCAGAGCCTCTTTTTTTTGGAATAGGCGAACGGTCGGATCCTTCTCCCACGAGGAAGGGCCCAGCCCTGAAAGCTCTTGCTGCTCTTCACCGCCCCTTGGCACCCTACCTACAGGCACAACAGCACTGGGGATCTGTGCTTTCCCAGAGACGGAATATCTCACGGCGCTCAGTCTCGGCAAGCCTCTTTCTGAAAAGGCGAACGGTGCGATCCATCTCCCCCGAGGAAGGGCCCAGCCCTGAAAGCTCTTGCTGCTCTTCACCGTCCCTTGGCACCCTACCTACAGGCACAACAGCACTGGGGATCTGTGCTTTCCCAGAGATGGAACATCTCACGGGGCTCAGTCTCGGCAAGCCTCTTTCTGAAAAGGCGAACGGTCGGATACTTGTCCCACGAGGAAGGGCCCAGCCCTGAAAGCTCTTGCTGCTCTTCACCGCCCCTTGGCACCCTACCTACAGGCACAACAGCACTGGGGATCTGTGCTTTCCCAGAGACGGAATATCTCACGGGGCTCAGTCTCGGCAAGCCTCTTTCTGAAAAGGCGAACGGTCGGATCCTTCTCCCACGAGGAAGGGCCCAGCCCTGAAAGCTCTTGCTGCTCTTCACCGTCCCTTGGCACCCTACCTACAGGCACATCAGCACTGGGGATCTGTGCTTTCCCAGAGATGGAATATCTCACGGCGCTCAGTCTCGGCAAGCCTCTTTCTGAAAAGACGAACGGTGCGATCCATCTCCCCCGAGGAAGGGCCCAGCCCTGAAAGCTCTTGCTGCTCTTCACCGTCCCTTGGCACCCTACCTACAGGCACAACAGCACTGGGGATCTGTGCTTTCCCAGAGACGGAACATCTCACGGGGCTCAGTCTCGGCAAGCCTCTTTCTGAAAAGGCGAACGGTCGGATCCTTCTCCCCCGAGGAAGGGCCCAGCCCTGAAAGCTCTTGCTGCTCTTCACCGTCCCTTGTGGCCCTACCTACAGGCACAACAGCACTGGGGATCTGTGCTTTCCCAGAGACGGAACATCTCACGGGGCTCAGTCTCGGCAAGCCTCTTTCTGAAAAGGCGAACGGTCGGATCCTTCTCCCACGAGGAAGGGCCCAGCCCTGAAAGCTCTTGCTGCTCTTCACCGTCCCTTGGCACCCTACCTACAGGCACATCAGCACTGGGGATCTGTGCTTTCCCAGAGACGGAATATCTCACGGGGCTCAGTCTCGGCAAGCCTCTTTCTGAAAAGGCGAACGGTCGGATCCTTCTCCCCCGAGGAAGGGCCCAGCCCTGAAAGCTCTTGCTGCTCTTCACCGTCCCTTGGCACCCTACCTACAGGCACAACAGCACTGGGGATCTGTGCTTTCCCAGAGACGGAACATCTCACGGGGCTCAGTCTCGGCAAGCCTCTTTCTGAAAAGGCGAACGGTCGGATCCTTCTCCCCCGAGGAAGGGCCCAGCCCTGAAAGCTCTTGCTGCTCTTCACCGTCCCTTGGCACCCTACCTACAGGCACAACAGCACTGGGGATCTATGCTTTCGCAGAGACGGAACATCTCGTGGTGCTACGCCTCGGCAGAGCCTCTTTTTTTTGGAAAAGGCGAACGGTCGGATCCTTCTCCCACGAGGAAGGGCCCAGCCCTGAAAGCTCTTGCTGCTCTTCACCGCCCCTTGGCACCCTACCTACAGGCACAACAGCACTGGGGATCTGTGCTTTCCCAGAGACGGAATATCTAACGGCGCTCAGTCTCGGCAAGCCTCTTTCTGAAAAGGCGAACGGTCGGATCCTTCTCCCACGAGGAAGGGCCCAGCCCTGAAAGCTCTTGCTGCTCTTCACCGTCCCTTGTGGCCCTACCTACAGGCACAACAGCACTGGGGATCTGTGCTTTCCCAGAGACGGAACATCTCACGGGGCTCAGTCTCGGCAAGCCTCTTTCTGAATAGGCGAACGGTCGGATCCTTCTCCCACGAGGAAGGGCCCAGCCCTGAAAGCTCTTGCTGCTCTTCACCGTCCCTTGGCACCCTACCTACAGGCACAACAGCACTGGGGATCTGTGCTTTCCCAGAGACGGAACATCTCACGGGGCTCAGTCTCGGCAAGCCTCTTTCTGAAAAGGCGAACGGTCGGATCCTTCTCCCACGAGGAAGGGCCCAGCCCTGAAAGCTCTTGCTGCTCTTCACCGTCCCTTGGCTCCCTACCTACAGGCACATCAGCACTGGGGATCTGTGCTTTCCCAGAGACGGAATATCTCACGGCGCTCAGTCTCGGCAAGCCTCTTTCTGAAAAGACGAACGGTGCGATCCATCTCCCCCGAGGAAGGGCCCAGCCCTGAAAGCTCTTGCTGCTCTTCACCGCCCCTTGGCACCCTACCTACAGGCACAACAGCACTGGGGATCTGTGCTTTCCCAGAGACGGAACATCTCACGGGGCTCAGTCTCGGCAAGCCTCTTTCTGAAAGGCGAACGGTCGGATCCTTCTCCCACGAGGAAGGGCCCAGCCCTGAAAGCTCTTGCTGCTCTTCACCATCCCTTGGCACCCTACCTACAGGCACAACAGCACTGGGGATCTATGCTTTCGCAGAGACGGAACATCTCGTGGTGCTACGCCTCGGCAGAGCCTCTTTTTTTTGGAATAGGCGAACGGTCGGATCCTTCTCCCACGAGGAAGGGCCCAGCCCTGAAAGCTCTTGCTGCTCTTCACCGCCCCTTGGCACCCTACCTACAGGCACAACAGCACTGGGGATCTGTGCTTTCCCAGAGACGGAACATCTCACGGGGCTCAGTCTCGGCAAGCCTCTTTCTGAAAGGCGAAAGGTCGGATCCTTCTCCCACGAGGAAGGGCCCAGCCCTGAAAGCTCTTGCTGCTCTTCACCATCCCTTGGCACCCTACCTACAGGCACAACAGCAGTGGGGATCTATGCTTTCGCAGAGACGGAACATCTCGTGGTGCTACGCCTCGGCAGAGCCTCTTTTTTTTGGAATAGGCGAACGGTCGGATCCTTCTCCCACGAGGAAGGGCCCAGCCCTGAAAGCTCTTGCTGCTGTTCAGCGCCCCTTGGCACCCTACCTACAGGCACAACAGCACTGGGGATCTGTGCTTTCCCAGAGACGGAATATCTCACGGCGCTCAGTCTCGGCAAGCCTCTTTCTGAAAAGACGAACGGTGCGATCCATCTCCCCCGAGGAAGGGCCCAGCCCTGAAAGCTCTTGCTGCTCTTCACCGTCCCTTGTGGCCCTACCTACAGGCACAACAGCACTGGGGATCTGTGCTTTCCCAGAGACGGAATATCTCACGGGGCTCAGTCTCGGCAAGCCTCTTTCTGAAAAGGCGAACGGTCGGATCCTTCTCCCACGAGGAAGGGCCCAGCCCTGAAAGCTCTTGCTGCTCTTCACCGTCCCTTGGCACCCTACCTACAGGCACAACAGCACTGGGGATCTGTGCTTTCCCAGAGACGGAACATCTCACGGGGCTCAGTCTCGGCAAGCCTGTTTCTGAAAAGGCGAACGGTCGGATCCTTCTCCCACGAGGAAGGGCCCAGCCCTGAAAGCTCTTGCTGCTCTTCACCGTCCCTTGGCACCCTACCTACAGGCACAACAGCAGTGGGGATCTGTGCTTTCCCAGAGACGGAACATCTCACGGGGCTCAGTCTCGGCAAGCCTCTTTCTGAAAAGGCGAACGTTCGGATCCTTCTCCCACGAGGAAGGGCCCAGCCCTGAAAGCTCTTGCTGCTCTTCACCGTCCCTTGGCACCCTACCTACAGGCACATCAGCACTGGGGATCTGTGCTTTCCCAGAGACGGAATATCTCACGGCGCTCAGTCTCGGCAAGCCTCTTTCTGAAAAGACGAACGGTGCGATCCATCTCCCCCGAGGAAGGGCCCAGCCCTGAAAGCTCTTGCTGCTCTTCACCGCCCCTTGGCACCCTACCTACAGGCACAACAGCACTGGGGATCTGTGCTTTCCCAGAGACGGAACATCTCACGGGGCTCAGTCTCGGCAAGCCTGTTTCTGAAAAGGCGAACGGTCGGATCCTTCTCCCACGAGGAAGGGCCCAGCCCTGAAAGCTCTTGCTGCTCTTCACCATCCCTTGGCACCCTACCTACAGGCACAACAGCACTGGGGATCTATGCTTTCGCAGAGACGGAACATCTCGTGGTGCTACGCCTCGGCAGAGCCTCTGTTTTTTGGAATAGGCGAACGGTCGGATCCTTCTCCCCCGAGGAAGGGCCCAGCCCTGAAAGCTCTTGCTGCTCTTCACCGCCCCTTGGCACCCTACCTACAGGCACAACAGCACTGGGGATCTGTGCTTTCCCAGAGACGGAATATCTCACGGGGCTCAGTCTCGGCAAGCCTCTTTCTGAAAAGGCGAACGGTGCGATCCATCTCCCCCGAGGAAGGGCCCAGCCCTGAAAGCTCTTGCTGCTCTTCACCGTCCCTTGTGGCCCTACCTACAGGCACAACAGCACTGGGGATCTGTGCTTTCCCAGAGACGGAACATCTCACGGGGCTCAGTCTCGGCAAGCCTCTTTCTGAAAAGGCGAACGGTCGGATCCTTGTCCCACGAGGAAGGGCCCAGCCCTGAAAGCTCTTGCTGCTCTTCACCGTCCCTTGGCACCCTACCTACAGGCACAACAGCACTGGGGATCTGTGCTTTCCCAGAGACGGAACATCTCACGGGGCTCAGTCTCGGCAAGCCTCTTTCTGAAAAGGCGAACGGTGCGATCCTTCTCCCCCGAGGAAGGGCCCAGCCCTGAAAGCTCTTGCTGCTCTTCACCGTCCCTTGGCACCCTACCTACAGGCACAACAGCACTGGGGATCTGTGCTTTCCCAGAGACGGAATATCTCACGGCGCTCAGTCTCGGCAAGCCTCTTTGTGAAAAGGCGAACGGTCGGATACTTGTCCCACGAGGAAGGGCCCAGCCCTGAAAGCTCTTGCTGCTCTTCACCACCCCTTGGCACCCTACCTACAGGCACAACAGCACTGGGGATCTGTGCTTTCCCAGAGACGGAATATCTCACGGGGCTCAGTCTCGGCAAGCCTCTTTCTGAAAAGGCGAACGGTCGGATACTTGTCCCACGAGGAAGGGCCCAGCCCTGAAAGCTCTTGCTGCTCTTCACCGTCCCTTGGCACCCTACCTACAGGCACAACAGCACTGGGGATCTGTGCTTTCCCAGACACGGAACATCTCACGGGGCTCAGTCTCGGCAAGCCTCTTTCTGAAAAGGCGAACGGTCGGATACTTGTCCCACGAGGAAGGGCCCAGCCCAAGAGGAAGGGCCCAGCCCTGAAAGCTCTTGCTGCTCTTCACCGTCCCTTGTGGCCCTACCTACAGGCACAACAGCACTGGGGATCTGTGCTTTCCCAGAGACGGAATATCTCACGGCGCTCAGTCTCGGCAAGCCTGTTTCTGAAAAGGCGAACGGTCGGATCCTTCTCCCACGAGGAAGGGCCCAGCCCTGAAAGCTCTTGCTGCTCTTCACCGTCCCTTGGCACCCTACCTACAGGCACAACAGCACTGGGGATCTGTGCTTTCCCAGAGACGGAACATCTCACGGCGCTCAGTCTCGGCAAGCCTCTTTCTGAAAAGGCGAACGGTCGGATCCTTCTCCCCCGAGGAAGGGCCCAGCCCTGAAAGCTCTTGCTGCTCTTCACCGTCCCTTGGCACCCTACCTACAGGCACATCAGCACTGGGGATCTGTGCTTTCCCAGAGACGGAATATCTCACGGCGCTCAGTCTCGGCAAGCCTCTTTCTGAAAAGGCGAACGGTGCGATCCATCTCCCCCGAGGAAGGGCCCAGCCCTGAAAGCTCTTGCTGCTCTTCACCGCCCCTTGGCACCCTACCTACAGGCACAACAGCACTGGGGATCTGTGCTTTCCCAGAGACGGAACATCTCACGGGGCTCAGTCTCGGCAAGCCTCTTTCTGAAAAGGCGAACGGTCGGATCCTTCTCCCACGAGGAAGGGCCCAGCCCTGAAAGCTCTTGCTGCTCTTCACCGCCCCTTGGCACCCTACCTACAGGCACAACAGCACTGGGGATCTGTGCTTTCCCAGAGACGGAATATCTCACGGCGCTCAGTCTCGGCAAGCCTTTTTCTGAAAAGACGAACGGTGCGATCCATCTCCCCCGAGGAAGGGCCCAGCCCTGAAAGCTCTTGCTGCTCTTCACCGCCCCTTGGCACCCTACCTACAGGCACAACAGCACTGGGGATCTGTGCTTTCCCAGAGACGGAACATCTCACGGGGCTCAGTCTCGGCAAGCCTCTTTCTGAAAAGGCGAACGGTCGGATACTTGTCCCACGAGGAAGGGCCCAGCCCTGAAAGCTCTTGCTGCTCTTCACCGCCCCTTGGCACCCTACCTACAGGCACAACAGCACTGGGGATCTGTGCTTTCCCAGAGACGGAATATCTCACGGGGCTCAGTCTCGGCAAGCCTCTTTCTGAAAAGGCGAACGGTCGGATCCTTCTCCCACGAGGAAGGGCCCAGCCCTGAAAGCACTTGCTGCTCTTCACCGTCCCTTGGCACCCTACCTACAGGCACAACAGCACTGGGGATCTGTGCTTTCCCAGAGACGGAACATCTCACGGGGCTCAGTCTCGGCAAGCCTCTTTCTGAAAAGGCGAACGGTCGGATCCTTCTCCCACGAGGAAGGGCCCAGCCCAAGAGGAAGGGCCCATCCCTGAAAGCTCTTGCTGCTCTTCACCGCCCCTTGGCACCCTACCTACAGGCACAACAGCACTGGGGATCTGTGCTTTCGCAGAGACGGAATATCTCACGGGGCTCAGTCTCGGCAAGCCTCTTTGTGAAAAGGCGAACGGTCGGATACTTGTCCCACGAGGAAGGGCCCAGCCCAAGAGGAAGGGCCCAGCCCTGAAAGCTCTTGCTGCTCTTCACCGCCCCTTGGCACCCTACCTACAGGCACAACAGCACTGGGGATCTGTGCTTTCCCAGAGACGGAATATCTCACGGGGCTCAGTCTCGGCAAGCCTCTTTGTGAAAAGGCGAACGGTCGGATACTTGTCCCACGAGGAAGGGCCCAGCCCTGAAAGCTCTTGCTGCTCTTCACCGTCCCTTGGCACCCTACCTACAGGCACAACAGCACTGGGGATCTGTGCTTTCCCAGAGACGGAACATCTCACGGGGCTCAGTCTCGGCAAGCCTGTTTCTGAAAAGGCGAACGGTCGGATCCTTCTCCCCCGAGGAAGGGCCCAGCCCTGAAAGCTCTTGCTGCTCTTCACCGTCCCTTGGCACCCTACCTACAGGCACAACAGCAGTGGGGATCTGTGCTTTCCCAGAGACGGAACATCTCACGGGGCTCAGTCTCGGCAAGCCTCTTTCTGAAAAGGCGAATGGTGCGATCCATCTCCCCCGAGGAAGGGCCCAGCCCTGAAAGCTCTTGCTGCTCTTCACCGCCCCTTGGCACCCTACCTACAGGCACAACAGCACTGGGGATCTGTGCTTTCCCAGAGACGGAATATCTCACGGGGCTCAGTCTCAGCAAGCCTCTTTCTGAAAGGCGAACGGTCGGATCCTTCTCCCACGAGGAAGGGCCCAGCCCTGAAAGCTCTTGCTGCTCTTCACCGCCCCTTGGCACCCTACCTACAGGCACAACAGCACTGGGGATCTATGCTTTCGCAGAGACGGAACATCTCGTGGTGCTACGCCTCGGCAGAGCCTCTTTTTTTTGGAATAGGCGAACGGTCGGATCCTTCTCCCACGAGGAAGGGCCCAGCCCTGAAAGCTCTTGCTGCTCTTCACCGCCCCTTGGCACCCTACCTACAGGCACAACAGCACTGGGGATCTGTGCTTTCCCAGAGACGGAATATCTAACGGGGCTCAGTCTCGGCAAGCCTCTTTCTGAAAAGGCGAACGGTGCGATCCATCTCCCCCGAGGAAGGGCCCAGCCCTGAAAGCTCTTGCTGCTCTTCACCGTCCCTTGGCACCCTACCTACAGGCACAACAGCACTGGGGATCTGTGCTTTCCCAGAGACGGAACATCTCACGGCGCTCAGTCTCGGCAAGCCTCTTTCTGAAAAGGCGAACGGTCGGATCCTTCTCCCACGAGGAAGGGCCCAGCCCTGAAAGCTCTTGCTGCTCTTCACCGTCCCTTGGCACCCTACCTACAGGCACAACAGCACTGGGGATCTGTGCTTTCCCAGAGACGGAACATCTCACGGGGCTCAGTCTCGGCAAGCCTCTTTCTGAAAAGGCGAACGGTCGGATCCTTCTCCCACGAGGAAGGGCCCAGCCCTGAAAGCTCTTGCTGCTGTTCACCGCCCCTTGGCACCCTACCTACAGGCACAACAGCACTGGGGATCTGTGCTTTCCCAGAGACGGAATATCTCACGGCGCTCAGTCTCGGCAAGCCTCTTTCTGAAAAGACGAACGGTGCGATCCATCTCCCACGAGGAAGGGCCCAGCCCTGAAAGCTCTTGCTGCTCTTCACCGTCCCTTGGCACCCTACCTACAGGCACAACAGCACTGGGGATCTGTGCTTTCCCAGAGACGGAATATCTCACGGCGCTCAGTCTCGGCAAGCCTCTTTCTGAAAAGGCGAACGGTCGGATACTTGTCCCACGAGGAAGGGCCCAGCCCTGAAAGCTCTTGCTGCTCTTCACCACCCCTTGGCACCCTACCTACAGGCACAACAGCACTGGGGATCTGTGCTTTCCCAGAGACGGAATATCTCACGGGGCTCAGTCTCGGCAAGCCTCTTTCTGAAAAGGCGAACGGTCGGATCCTTGTCCCACGAGGAAGGGCCCAGCCCTGAAAGCTCTTGCTGCTCTTCACCGTCCCTTGGCACCCTACCTACAGGCACAACAGCACTGGGGATCTGTGCTTTCCCAGAGACGGAACATCTCACGGGGCTCAGTCTCGGCAAGCCTCTTTCTGAAAAGGCGAACGGTCGGATACTTGTCCCACGAGGAAGGGCCCAGCCCAAGAGGAAGGGCCCAGCCCTGAAAGCTCTTGCTGCTCTTCACCGTCCCTTGGCACCCTACCTACAGGCACAACAGCACTGGGGATCTGTGCTTTCCCAGAGACGGAATATCTCACGGGGCTCAGTCTCGGCAGGCCTCTTTGTGAAAAGGCGAACGGTCGGATACTTGTCCCACGAGGAAGGGCCCAGCCCTGAAAGCTCTTGCTGCTGTTCACCGTCCCTTGGCACCCTACCTACAGGCACAACAGCACTGGGGATCTGTGCTTTCCCAGAGACGGAACATCTCACGGGGCTCAGTCTCGGCAAGCCTCTTTCTGAAAAGGCGAACGGTCGGATCCTTCTCCCCCGAGGAAGGGCCCAGCCCTGAAAGCTCTTGCTGCTCTTCACCGTCCCTTGGCACCCTACCTACAGGCACAACAGCAGTGGGGATCTGTGCTTTCCCAGAGACGGAACATCTCACGGGGCTCAGTCTCGGCAAGCCTCTTTCTGAAAAGGCGAACGTTGCGATCCATCTCCCCCGAGGAAGGGCCCAGCCCTGAAAGCTCTTGCTGCTCTTCACCGTCCCTTGTGGCCCTACCTACAGGCACAACAGCACTGGGGATCTGTGCTTTCCCAGAGATGGAACATCTCACGGCGCTCAGTCTCGGCAAGCCTCTTTCTGAAAAGGCGAACGGTCGGATCCTTGTCCCACGAGGAAGGGCCCAGCCCTGAAAGCTCTTGCTGCTCTTCACCGTCCCTTGGCACCCTACCTACAGGCACAACAGCACTGGGGATCTGTGCTTTCCCAGAGACGGAACATCTCACGGGGCTCAGTCTCGGCAAGCCTCTTTCTGAAAAGGCGAACGGTCGGATCCTTCTCCCCCGAGGAAGGGCCCAGCCCTGAAAGCTCTTGCTGCTCTTCACCGTCCCTTGGCACCCTACCTACAGGCACATCAGCACTGGGGATCTGTGCTTTCCCAGAGACGGAATATCTCACGGCGCTCAGTCTCGGCAAGCCTCTTTCTGAAAAGGCGAACGGTTCGATCCATGTCCCCCGAGGAAGGGCCCAGCCCTGAAAGCTCTTGCTGCTCTTCACCGCCCCTTGGCACCCTACCTACAGGCACAACAGCACTGGGGATCTGTGCTTTCCCAGAGACGGAACATCTCACGGGGCTCAGTCTCGGCAAGCCTCTTTCTGAAAAGGCGAACGGTCGGATCCTTCTCCCACGTGGAAGGGCCCAGCCCTGAAAGCTCTTGCTGCTCTTCACCGTCCCTTGGCACCCTACCTACAGGCACAACAGCACTGGGGATCTGTGCTTTCCCAGAGACGGAACATCTCACGGGGCTCAGTCTCGGCAAGCCTCTTTCTGAAAAGGCGAACGGTCGGATCCTTCTCCCACGAGGAAGGGCCCAGCCCTGAAAGCTCTTGCTGCTCTTCACCGCCCCTTGGCATCCTACCTACAGGCACAACAGCACTGGGGATCTGTGCTTTCCCAGAGACGGAATATCTCACGGCGCTCAGTCTCGGCAAGCCTTTTTCTGAAAAGACGAACGGTGCGATCCATCTCCCCCGAGGAAGGGCCCAGCCCTGAAAGCTCTTGCTGCTCTTCACCGTCCCTTGGCACCCTACCTACAGGCACAACAGCACTGGGGATCTGTGCTTTCCCAGAGACGGAACATCTCACGGGGCTCAGTCTCGGCAAGCCTCTTTCTGAAAAGGCGAACGGTCGGATCCTTCTCCCCCGAGGAAGGGCCCAGCCCTGAAAGCTCTTGCTGCTCTTCACCGTCCCTTGTGGCCCTACCTACAGGCACAACAGCACTGGGGATCTGTGCTTTCCCAGAGACGGAACATCTCACGGGGCTCAGTCTCGGCAAGCCTCTTTCTGAAAAGGCGAACGGTCGGATCCTTGTCCCACGAGGAAGGGCCCAGCCCTGAAAGCTCTTGCTGCTCTTCACCGTCCCTTGGCACCCTACCTACAGGCACAACAGCACTGGGGATCTGTGCTTTCCCAGAGACGGAACATCTCACGGGGCTCAGTCTCGGCAAGCCTCTTTCTGAAAAGGCGAACGGTCGGATACTTGTCCCACGAGGAAGGGCCCAGCCCAAGAGGAAGGGCCCAGCCCTGAAAGCTCTTGCTGCTCTTCACCGTCCCTTGGCACCCTACCTACAGGCACAACAGCACTGGGGATCTGTGCTTTCCCAGAGACGGAATATCTCACGGGGCTCAGTCTCGGCAGGCCTCTTTGTGAAAAGGCGAACGGTCGGATACTTGTCCCACGAGGAAGGGCCCAGCCCTGAAAGCTCTTGCTGCTGTTCACCGTCCCTTGGCACCCTACCTACAGGCACAACAGCACTGGGGATCTGTGCTTTCCCAGAGACGGAACATCTCACGGGGCTCAGTCTCGGCAAGCCTCTTTCTGAAAAGGCGAACGGTCGGATCCTTCTCCCCCGAGGAAGGGCCCAGCCCTGAAAGCTCTTGCTGCTCTTCACCGTCCCTTGGCACCCTACCTACAGGCACAACAGCAGTGGGGATCTGTGCTTTCCCAGAGACGGAACATCTCACGGGGCTCAGTCTCGGCAAGCCTCTTTCTGAAAAGGCGAACGTTGCGATCCATCTCCCCCGAGGAAGGGCCCAGCCCTGAAAGCTCTTGCTGCTCTTCACCGTCCCTTGTGGCCCTACCTACAGGCACAACAGCACTGGGGATCTGTGCTTTCCCAGAGATGGAACATCTCACGGCGCTCAGTCTCGGCAAGCCTCTTTCTGAAAAGGCGAACGGTCGGATCCTTGTCCCACGAGGAAGGGCCCAGCCCTGAAAGCTCTTGCTGCTCTTCACCGTCCCTTGGCACCCTACCTACAGGCACAACAGCACTGGGGATCTGTGCTTTCCCAGAGACGGAACATCTCACGGGGCTCAGTCTCGGCAAGCCTCTTTCTGAAAAGGCGAACGGTCGGATCCTTCTCCCCCGAGGAAGGGCCCAGCCCTGAAAGCTCTTGCTGCTCTTCACCGTCCCTTGGCACCCTACCTACAGGCACATCAGCACTGGGGATCTGTGCTTTCCCAGAGACGGAATATCTCACGGCGCTCAGTCTCGGCAAGCCTCTTTCTGAAAAGGCGAACGGTTCGATCCATGTCCCCCGAGGAAGGGCCCAGCCCTGAAAGCTCTTGCTGCTCTTCACCGCCCCTTGGCACCCTACCTACAGGCACAACAGCACTGGGGATCTGTGCTTTCCCAGAGACGGAACATCTCACGGGGCTCAGTCTCGGCAAGCCTCTTTCTGAAAAGGCGAACGGTCGGATCCTTCTCCCACGTGGAAGGGCCCAGCCCTGAAAGCTCTTGCTGCTCTTCACCGTCCCTTGGCACCCTACCTACAGGCACAACAGCACTGGGGATCTGTGCTTTCCCAGAGACGGAACATCTCACGGGGCTCAGTCTCGGCAAGCCTCTTTCTGAAAAGGCGAACGGTCGGATCCTTCTCCCACGAGGAAGGGCCCAGCCCTGAAAGCTCTTGCTGCTCTTCACCGCCCCTTGGCATCCTACCTACAGGCACAACAGCACTGGGGATCTGTGCTTTCCCAGAGACGGAATATCTCACGGCGCTCAGTCTCGGCAAGCCTTTTTCTGAAAAGACGAACGGTGCGATCCATCTCCCCCGAGGAAGGGCCCAGCCCTGAAAGCTCTTGCTGCTCTTCACCGTCCCTTGGCACCCTACCTACAGGCACAACAGCACTGGGGATCTGTGCTTTCCCAGAGACGGAACATCTCACGGGGCTCAGTCTCGGCAAGCCTCTTTCTGAAAAGGCGAACGGTCGGATCCTTCTCCCCCGAGGAAGGGCCCAGCCCTGAAAGCTCTTGCTGCTCTTCACCGTCCCTTGTGGCCCTACCTACAGGCACAACAGCACTGGGGATCTGTGCTTTCCCAGAGACGGAACATCTCACGGGGCTCAGTCTCGGCAAGCCTCTTTCTGAAAAGGCGAACGGTCGGATACTTGTCCCACGAGGAAGGGCCCAGCCCAAGAGGAAGGGCCCAGCCCTGAAAGCTCTTGCTGCTCTTCACCGCCCCTTGGCACCCTACCTACAGGCACAACAGCACTGGGGATCTGTGCTTTCCCAGAGACGGAACATCTCACGGGGCTCAGTCTCGGCAAGCCTCTTTCTGAAAAGGCGAACGGTCGGATACTTGTCCCACGAGGAAGGGCCCAGCCCAAGAGGAAGTGCCCAGCCCTGAAAGCTCTTGCTGCTCTTCACCGCCCCTTGGCACCCTACCTACAGGCACAACAGCACTGGGGATCTGTGCTTTCCCAGAGACGGAATATCTCACGGCGCTCAGTCTCGGCAAGCCTCTTTCTGAAAAGGCGAACGGTCGGATACTTGTCCCACGAGGAAGGGCCCAGCCCTGAAAGCTCTTGCTGCTCTTCACCGTCCCTTGGCACCCTACCTACAGGCACAACAGCACTGGGGATCTGTGCTTTCCCAGAGACGGAACATCTCACGGGGCTCAGTCTCGGCAAGCCTCTTTCTGAAAAGGCGAACGGTCGGATCCTTCTCCCCCGAGGAAGGGCCCAGCCCTGAAAGCTCTTGCTGCTCTTCACCGTCCCTTGGCACCCTACCTACAGGCACAACAGCAGTGGGGATCTGTGCTTTCCCAGAGACGGAACATCTCACGGGGCTCAGTCTCGGCAAGCCTCTTTCTGAAAAGGCGAACGGTGCGATCCATCTCCCCCGAGGAAGGGCCCAGCCCTGAAAGCTCTTGCTGCTCTTCACCGCCCCTTGGCACCCTACCTACAGGCACAACAGCACTGGGGATCTGTGCTTTCCCAGAGACGGAATATCTCACGGCGCTCAGTCTCGGCAAGCCTCTTTCTGAAAAGGCGAACGGTCGGATCCTTCTCCCCCGAGGAAGGGCCCAGCCCTGAAAGCTCTTGCTGCTCTTCACCGTCCCTTGTGGCCCTACCTACAGGCACAACAGCAGTGGGGATCTGTGCTTTCCCAGAGACGGAACATCTCACGGGGCTCAGTCTTGGCAAGCCTGTTTCTGAAAAGGCGAACGGTCGGATCCTTCTCCCACGAGGAAGGGCCCAGCCCTGAAAGCTCTTGCTGCTCTTCACCGCCCCTTGGCACCCTACCTACAGGCACAACAGCACTGGGGATCTGTGCTTTCCCAGAGACGGAACATCTCGTGGTGCTACGCCTCGGCAGAGCCTCTTTTTTTTGGAAAAGGCGAACGGTCGGATCCTTCTCCCCCGAGGAAGGGCCCAGCCCTGAAAGCTCTTGCTGCTCTTCACCGTCCCTTGGCACCCTACCTACAGGCACAACAGCACTGGGGATCTGTGCTTTCCCAGAGACGGAATATCTCACGGCGCTCAGTCTCGGCAAGCCTCTTTCTGAAAAGGCGAACGGTCGGATCCTTCTCCCACGAGGAAGGGCCCAGCCCTGAAAGCTCTTGCTGCTCTTCACCGTCCCTTGTGGCCCTACCTACAGGCACAACAGCACTGGGGATCTGTGCTTTCCCAGAGACGGAACATCTCACGGGGCTCAGTCTCGGCAAGCCTGTTTCTGAAAAGGCGAACGGTCGGATCCTTCTCCCACGAGGAAGGGCCCAGCCCTGAAAGCTCTTGCTGCTCTTCACCGTCCCTTGGCACCCTACCTACAGGCACAACAGCACTGGGGATCTGTGCTTTCCCAGAGACGGAACATCTCACGGGGCTCAGTCTCGGCAAGCCTGTTTCTGAAAAGGCGAACGGTCGGATCCTTCTCCCACGAGGAAGGGCCCAGCCCTGAAAGCTCTTGCTGCTCTTCACCGTCCCTTGTGGCCCTACCTACAGGCACAACAGCAGTGGGGATCTGTGCTTTCCCAGAGACGGAACATCTCACGGGGCTCAGTCTTGGCAAGCCTCTTTCTGAAAAGGCGAACGGTCGGATCCTTCTCCCACGAGGAAGGGCCCAGCCCTGAAAGCTCTTGCTGCTCTTCACCGCCCCTTGGCACCCTACCTACAGGCACAACAGCACTGGGGATCTGTGCTTTCCCAGAGACGGAACATCTCACGGGGCTCAGTCTCGGCAAGCCTCTTTCTGAAAAGGCGAACGGTCGGATCCTTCTCCCACGAGGAAGGGCCCAGCCCTGAAAGCTCTTGCTGCTCTTCACCGTCCCTTGGCACCCTACCTACAGGCACAACAGCACTGGGGATCTATGCTTTCGCAGAGACAGAACATCTCGTGGTGCTACGCCTCGGCAGAGCCTCTTTTTTTTGGAAAAGGCGAACGGTCGGATCCTTCTCCCCCGAGGAAGGGCCCAGCCCTGAAAGCTCTTGCTGCTCTTCACCGTCCCTTGGCACCCTACCTACAGGCACAACAGCACTGGGGATCTGTGCTTTCCCAGAGACGGAATATCTCACGGCGCTCAGTCTCGGCAAGCCTCTTTCTGAAAAGGCGAACGGTCGGATCCTTCTCCCACGAGGAAGGGCCCAGCCCTGAAAGCTCTTGCTGCTCTTCACCGTCCCTTGTGGCCCTACCTACAGGCACAACAGCACTGGGGATCTGTGCTTTCCCAGAGACGGAACATCTCACGGGGCTCAGTCTCGGCAAGCCTGTTTCTGAAAAGGCGAACGGTCGGATCCTTCTCCCACGAGGAAGGGCCCAGCCCTGAAAGCTCTTGCTGCTCTTCACCGTCCCTTGGCACCCTACCTACAGGCACAACAGCACTGGGGATCTGTGCTTTCCCAGAGACGGAACATCTCACGGGGCTCAGTCTCGGCAAGCCTGTTTCTGAAAAGGCGAACGGTCGGATCCTTCTCCCACGAGGAAGGGCCCAGCCCTGAAAGCTCTTGCTGCTCTTCACCGTCCCTTGGCACCCTACCTACAGGCACAACAGCACTGGGGATCTGTGCTTTCCCAGAGACGGAACATCTCACGGGGCTCAGTCTCGGCAAGCCTCTTTCTGAAAAGGCGAACGGTCGGATCCTTCTCCCCCGAGGAAGGGCCCAGCCTTGAAAGCTCTTGCTGCTCTTCACCGTCCCTTGGCACCCTACCTACAGGCACATCAGCACTGGGGATCTGTGCTTTCCCAGAGACGGAATATCTCACGGGGCTCAGTCTCGGCAAGCCTCTTTCTGAAAAGGCGAACGGTGCGATCCATCTCCCCCGAGGAAGGGCCCAGCCCTGAAAGCTCTTGCTGCTCTTCACCGCCCCTTGGCACCCTACCTACAGGCACAACAGCACTGGGGATCTGTGCTTTCCCAGAGATGGAACATCTCACGGGGCTCAGTCTCGGCAAGCCTCTTTCTGAAAAGGCGAACGGTCGGATCCTTCTCCCCCGAGGAAGGGCCCAGCCCTGAAAGCTCTTGCTGCTCTTCACCGTCCCTTGGCACCCTACCTACAGGCACAACAGCAGTGGGGATCTATGCTTTCGCAGAGACGGAACATCTCGTGGTGCTACGCCTCGGCAGAGCCTCTTTTTTTTGGAAAAGGCGAACGGTCGGATCCTTCTCCCACGAGGAAGGGCCCAGCCCTGAAAGCTCTTGCTGCTCTTCACCGTCCCTTGGCACCCTACCTACAGGCACAACAGCACTGGGGATCTGTGCTTTCCCAGAGACGGAACATCTCACGGGGCTCAGTCTCGGCAAGCCTCTTTCTGAAAAGGCGAACGGTCGGATACTTGTCCCACGAGGAAGGGCCCAGCCCTGAAAGCTCTTGCTGCTGTTCACCGCCCCTTGGCACCCTACCTACAGGCACAACAGCACTGGGGATCTGTGCTTTCCCAGAGACGGAATATCTCACGGCGCTCAGTCTCGGCAAGCCTCTTTCTGAAAAGACGAACGGTGCGATCCATCTCCCCCGAGGAAGGGCCCAGCCCTGAAAGCTCTTGCTGCTCTTCACCGTCCCTTGGCACCCTACCTACAGGCACAACAGCACTGGGGATCTGTGCTTTCCCAGAGACGGAACATCTCACGGGGCTCAGTCTCGGCAAGCCTCTTTCTGAAAAGGCGAACGGTCGGATACTTGTCCCACGAGGAAGGGCCCAGCCCTGAAAGCTCTTGCTGCTCTTCACCGCCCCTTGGCACCCTACCTACAGGCACAACAGCACTGGGGATCTGTGCTTTCCCAGAGACGGAATATCTCACGGCGCTCAGTCTCGGCAAGCCTCTTTGTGAAAAGGCGAACGGTCGGATACTTGTCCCACGAGGAAGGGCCCAGCCCTGAAAGCTCTTGCTGCTCTTCACCATCCCTTGGCACCCTACCTACAGGCACAACAGCACTGGGGATCTGTGCTTTCCCAGAGACGGAACATCTCACGGGGCTCAGTCTCGGCAAGCCTCTTTCTGAAAAGGCGAACGGTCGGATACTTGTCCCACGAGGAAGGGCCCAGCCCAAGAGGAAGGGCCCATCCCTGAAAGCTCTTGCTGCTCTTCACCGCCCCTTGGCACCCTACCTACAGGCACAACAGCACTGGGGATCTGTGCTTTCGCAGAGACGGAATATCTCACGGCGCTCAGTCTCGGCAAGCCTCTTTGTGAAAAGGCGAACGGTCGGATACTTGTCCCACGAGGAAGGGCCCAGCCCTGAAAGCTCTTGCTGCTCTTCACCGTCCCTTGGCACCCTACCTACAGGCACAACAGCACTGGGGATCTGTGCTTTCCCAGAGACGGAACATCTCACGGGGCTCAGTCTCGGCAAGCCTCTTTCTGAAAAGGCGAACGGTCGGATCCTTCTCCCACGAGGAAGGGCCCAGCCCTGAAAGCTCTTGCTGCTCTTCACCGTCCCTTGGCACCCTACCTACAGGCACAACAGCAGTGGGGATCTGTGCTTTCCCAGAGACGGAACATCTCACGGGGCTCAGTCTCGGCAAGCCTCTTTCTGAAAAGGCGAACGGTGCGATCCATCTCCCCCGAGGAAGGGCCCAGCCCTGAAAGCTCTTGCTGCTCTTCACCGTCCCTTGGCACCCTACCTACAGGCACAACAGCACTGGGGATCTGTGCTTTCCCAGAGACGGAATATCTCACGGCGCTCAGTCTCGGCAAGCCTCTTTCTGAAAAGGCGAACGGTCGGATCCTTGTCCCACGAGGAAGGGCCCAGCCCTGAAAGCTCTTGCTGCTCTTCACCGTCCCTTGGCACCCTACCTACAGGCACAACAGCACTGGGGATCTGTGCTTTCCCAGAGACGGAACATCTCACGGGGCTCAGTCTCGGCAAGCCTCTTTCTGAAAAGGCGAACGGTCGGATCCTTGTCCCACGAGGAAGGGCCCAGCCCTGAAAGCTCTTGCTGCTCTTCACCGTCCCTTGGCACCCTACCTACAGGCACATCAGCACTGGGGATCTGTGCTTTCCCAGAGACGGAATATCTCACGGCGCTCAGTATCGGCAAGCCTCTTTCTGAAAAGACGAACGGTGCGATCCATCTCCCCCGAGGAAGGGCCCAGCCCTGAAAGCTCTTGCTGCTCTTCACCGTCCCTTGGCACCCTACCTACAGGCACAACAGCACTGGGGATCTGTGCTTTCCCAGAGACGGAACATCTCACGGCGCTCAGTCTCGGCAAGCCTCTTTCTGAAAAGGCGAACGGTCGGATCCTTCTCCCACGAGGAAGGGCCCAGCCCTGAAAGCTCTTGCTGCTCTTCACCGTCCCTTGGCACCCTACCTACAGGCACAACAGCACTGGGGATCTATGCTTTCGCAGAGACGGAACATCTCGTGGTGCTACGCCTCGGCAGAGCCTCATTTTTTTGGAAAAGGCGAACGGTCGGATCCTTCTCCCACGAGGAAGGGCCCAGCCCTGAAAGCTCTTGCTGCTCTTCACCGTCCCTTGGCACCCTACCTACAGGCACAACAGCACTGGGGATCTGTGCTTTCCCAGAGACGGAATATCTCACGGCGCTCAGTCTCGGCAAGCCTCTTTCTGAAAAGGCGAACGGTGCGATCCATCTCCCCCGAGGAAGGACCCAGCCCTGAAAGCTCTTGCTGCTCTTCACCGTCCCTTGTGGCCCTACCTACAGGCACAACAGCACTGGGGATCTGTGCTTTCCCAGAGACGGAACATCTCACGGGGCTCAGTCTCGGCAAGCCTGTTTCTGAAAAGGCGAACGGTCGGATCCTTCTCCCACGAGGAAGGGCCCAGCCCTGAAAGCTCTTGCTGCTCTTCACCGTCCCTTGGCACCCTACCTACAGGCACAACAGCACTGGGGATCTGTGCTTTCCCAGAGACGGAACATCTCACGGGGCTCAGTCTCGGCAAGCCTCTTTCTGAAAAGGCGAACGGTCAGATCCTTCTCCCACGAGGAAGGGCCCAGCCCTGAAAGCTCTTGCTGCTCTTCACCGTCCCTTGGCACCCTACCTACAGGCACAACAGCACTGGGGATCTGTGCTTTCCCAGAGACGGAATATCTAACGGCGCTCAGTCTCGGCAAGCCTCTTTCTGAAAAGACGAACGGTGCGATCCATCTCCCCCGAGGAAGGGCCCAGCCCTGAAAGCTCTTGCTGCTCTTCACCGTCCCTTGGCACCCTACCTACAGGCACAACAGCACTGGGGATCTGTGCTTTCCCAGAGACGGAACATCTCACGGGGCTCAGTCTCGGCAAGCCTCTTTCTGAAAAGGCGAACGGTCGGATACTTGTCCCACGAGGAAGGGCCCAGCCCTGAAAGCTCTTGCTGCTCTTCACCGCCCCTTGGCACCCTACCTACAGGCACAACAGCACTGGGGATCTGTGCTTTCCCAGAGACGGAACATCTCACGGGGCTCAGTCTCGGCAAGCCTCTTTGTGAAAAGGCGAACGGTCGGATCCTTCTCCCCCGAGGAAGGGCCCAGCCCTGAAAGCTCTTGCTGCTCTTCACCGTCCCTTGGCACCCTACCTACAGGCACAACAGCACTGGGGATCTGTGCTTTCCCAGAGACGGAACATCTCACGGGGCTCAGTCTCGGCAAGCCTCTTTCTGAAAAGGCGAACGGTCGGATACTTGTCCCACGAGGAAGGGCCCAGCCCTGAAAGCTCTTGCTGCTCTTCACCGCCCCTTGGCACCCTACCTACAGGCACAACAGCACTGGGGATCTGTGCTTTCCCAGAGACGGAACATCTCACGGGGCTCAGTCTCGGCAAGCCTCTTTGTGAAAAGGCGAACGGTCGGATCCTTCTCCCCCGAGGAAGGGCCCAGCCCTGAAAGCTCTTGCTGCTCTTCACCGTCCCTTGGCACCCTACCTACAGGCACAACAGCAGTAGGGATCTATGCTTTCGCAGAGACGGAACATCTCGTGGTGCTACGCCTCGGCAGAGCCTCTTTTTTTTGGAAAAGGCGAACGGTCGGATCCTTCTCCCACGAGGAAGGGCCCAGCCCTGAAAGCTCTTGCTGCTCTTCACCGTCCCTTGGCACCCTACCTACAGGCACAACAGCACTGGGGATCTGTGCTTTCCCAGAGACGGAACATCTCACGGGGCTCAGTCTCGGCAAGCCTCTTTCTGAAAAGGCGAACGGTCGGATACTTGTCCCACGAGGAAGGGCCCAGCCCTGAAAGCTCTTGCTGCTGTTCACCGCCCCTTGGCACCCTACCTACAGGCACAACAGCACTGGGGATCTGTGCTTTCCCAGAGACGGAATATCTCACGGCGCTCAGTCTCGGCAAGCCTCTTTCTGAAAAGACGAACGGTGCGATCCATCTCCCCCGAGGAAGGGCCCAGCCCTGAAAGCTCTTGCTGCTCTTCACCGTCCCTTGGCACCCTACCTACAGGCACAACAGCACTGGGGATCTGTGCTTTCCCAGAGACGGAACATCTCACGGGGCTCAGTCTCGGCAAGCCTCTTTCTGAAAAGGCGAACGGTCGGATACTTGTCCCACGAGGAAGGGCCCAGCCCTGAAAGCTCTTGCTGCTCTTCACCGTCCCTTGGCACCCTACCTACAGGCACAACAGCACTGGGGATCTGTGCTTTCCCAGAGACGGAATATCTCACGGCGCTCAGTCTCGGCAAGCCTCTTTGTGAAAAGGCGAACGGTCGGATACTTGTCCCACGAGGAAGGGCCCAGCCCTGAAAGCTCTTGCTGCTCTTCACCATCCCTTGGCACCCTACCTACAGGCACAACAGCACTGGGGATCTGTGCTTTCCCAGAGACGGAACATCTCACGGGGCTCAGTCTCGGCAAGCCTCTTTCTGAAAAGGCGAACGGTCGGATACTTGTCCCACGAGGAAGGGCCCAGCCCAAGAGGAAGGGCCCATCCCTGAAAGCTCTTGCTGCTCTTCACCGCCCCTTGGCACCCTACCTACAGGCACAACAGCACTGGGGATCTGTGCTTTCGCAGAGACGGAATATCTCACGGCGCTCAGTCTCGGCAAGCCTCTTTGTGAAAAGGCGAACGGTCGGATACTTCTCCCCCGAGGAAGGGCCCAGCCCTGAAAGCTCTTGCTGCTCTTCACCGTCCCTTGGCACCCTACCTACAGGCACAACAGCACTGGGGATCTGTGCTTTCCCAGAGACGGAACATCTCACGGGGCTCAGTCTCGGCAAGCCTCTTTCTGAAAAGGCGAACGGTCGGATCCTTCTCCCACGAGGAAGGGCCCAGCCCTGAAAGCTCTTGCTGCTCTTCACCGTCCCTTGGCACCCTACCTACAGGCACAACAGCAGTGGGGATCTGTGCTTTCCCAGAGACGGAACATCTCACGGGGCTCAGTCTCGGCAAGCCTCTTTCTGAAAAGGCGAACGGTGCGATCCATCTCCCCCGAGGAAGGGCCCAGCCCTGAAAGCTCTTGCTGCTCTTCACCGTCCCTTGGCACCCTACCTACAGGCACAACAGCACTGGGGATCTGTGCTTTCCCAGAGACGGAATATCTCACGGCGCTCAGTCTCGGCAAGCCTCTTTCTGAAAAGGCGAACGGTCGGATCCTTGTCCCACGAGGAAGGGCCCAGCCCTGAAAGCTCTTGCTGCTCTTCACCGTCCCTTGGCACCCTACCTACAGGCACAACAGCACTGGGGATCTGTGCTTTCCCAGAGACGGAACATCTCACGGGGCTCAGTCTCGGCAAGCCTCTTTCTGAAAAGGCGAACGGTCGGATCCTTCTCCCACGAGGAAGGGCCCAGCCCTGAAAGCTCTTGCTGCTCTTCACCGTCCCTTGGCACCCTACCTACAGGCACATCAGCACTGGGGATCTGTGCTTTCCCAGAGACGGAATATCTCACGGCGCTCAGTATCGGCAAGCCTCTTTCTGAAAAGACGAACGGTGCGATCCATCTCCCCCGAGGAAGGGCCCAGCCCTGAAAGCTCTTGCTGCTCTTCACCGTCCCTTGGCACCCTACCTACAGGCACAACAGCACTGGGGATCTGTGCTTTCCCAGAGACGGAACATCTCACGGCGCTCAGTCTCGGCAAGCCTCTTTCTGAAAAGGCGAACGGTCGGATCCTTCTCCCACGAGGAAGGGCCCAGCCCTGAAAGCTCTTGCTGCTCTTCACCGTCCCTTGGCACCCTACCTACAGGCACAACAGCACTGGGGATCTATGCTTTCGCAGAGACGGAACATCTCGTGGTGCTACGCCTCGGCAGAGCCTCATTTTTTTGGAAAAGGCGAACGGTCGGATCCTTCTCCCACGAGGAAGGGCCCAGCCCTGAAAGCTCTTGCTGCTCTTCACCGTCCCTTGGCACCCTACCTACAGGCACAACAGCACTGGGGATCTGTGCTTTCCCAGAGACGGAATATCTCACGGCGCTCAGTCTCGGCAAGCCTCTTTCTGAAAAGGCGAACGGTGCGATCCATCTCCCCCGAGGAAGGACCCAGCCCTGAAAGCTCTTGCTGCTCTTCACCGTCCCTTGTGGCCCTACCTACAGGCACAACAGCACTGGGGATCTGTGCTTTCCCAGAGACGGAACATCTCACGGGGCTCAGTCTCGGCAAGCCTGTTTCTGAAAAGGCGAACGGTCGGATCCTTCTCCCACGAGGAAGGGCCCAGCCCTGAAAGCTCTTGCTGCTCTTCACCGTCCCTTGGCACCCTACCTACAGGCACAACAGCACTGGGGATCTGTGCTTTCCCAGAGACGGAACATCTCACGGGGCTCAGTCTCGGCAAGCCTCTTTCTGAAAAGGCGAACGGTCAGATCCTTCTCCCACGAGGAAGGGCCCAGCCCTGAAAGCTCTTGCTGCTCTTCACCGTCCCTTGGCACCCTACCTACAGGCACAACAGCACTGGGGATCTGTGCTTTCCCAGAGACGGAATATCTAACGGCGCTCAGTCTCGGCAAGCCTCTTTCTGAAAAGACGAACGGTGCGATCCATCTCCCCCGAGGAAGGGCCCAGCCCTGAAAGCTCTTGCTGCTCTTCACCGTCCCTTGGCACCCTACCTACAGGCACAACAGCACTGGGGATCTGTGCTTTCCCAGAGACGGAACATCTCACGGGGCTCAGTCTCGGCAAGCCTCTTTCTGAAAAGGCGAACGGTCGGATACTTGTCCCACGAGGAAGGGCCCAGCCCTGAAAGCTCTTGCTGCTCTTCACCGCCCCTTGGCACCCTACCTACAGGCACAACAGCACTGGGGATCTGTGCTTTCCCAGAGACGGAACATCTCACGGGGCTCAGTCTCGGCAAGCCTCTTTGTGAAAAGGCGAACGGTCGGATCCTTCTCCCCCGAGGAAGGGCCCAGCCCTGAAAGCTCTTGCTGCTCTTCACCGTCCCTTGGCACCCTACCTACAGGCACAACAGCACTGGGGATCTGTGCTTTCCCAGAGACGGAACATCTCACGGGGCTCAGTCTCGGCAAGCCTCTTTCTGAAAAGGCGAACGGTCGGATCCTTCTCCCCCGAGGAAGGGCCCAGCCCTGAAAGCTCTTGCTGCTCTTCACCGCCCCTTGGCACCCTACCTACAGGCACAACAGCACTGGGGATCTGTGCTTTCCCAGAGACGGAACATCTCACGGGGCTCAGTCTCGGCAAGCCTCTTTCTGAAAAGGCGAACGGTCGGATCCTTCTCCCACGAGGAAGGGCCCAGCCCTGAAAGCTCTTGCTGCTCTTCACCGTCCCTTGGCACCCTACCTACAGGCACAACAGCACTGGGGATCTGTGCTTTCCCAGAGACGGAACATCTCACGGGGCTCAGTCTCGGCAAGCCTCTTTCTGAAAAGGCGAACGGTCGGATACTTGTCCCACGAGGAAGGGCCCAGCCCTGAAAGCTCTTGCTGCTCTTCACCGCCCCTTGGCACCCTACCTACAGGCACAACAGCACTGGGGATCTGTGCTTTCCCAGAGACGGAATATCTCACGGGGCTCAGTCTCGGCAAGCCTCTTTGTGAAAAGGCGAACGGTCGGATACTTGTCCCACGAGGAAGGGCCCAGCCCTGAAAGCTCTTGCTGCTCTTCACCGTCCCTTGGCACCCTACCTACAGGCACAACAGCACTGGGGATCTGTGCTTTCCCAGAGACGGAATATCTCACGGCGCTCAGTCTCGGCAAGCCTCTTTCTGAAAAGGCGAACGGTGCGATCCATCTCCCCCGAGGAAGGACCCAGCCCTGAAAGCTCTTGCTGCTCTTCACCGTCCCTTGGCACCCTACCTACAGGCACAACAGCACTGGGGATCTATGCTTTCGCAGAGACGGAACATCTCGTGGTGCTACGCCTCGGCAGAGCCTCTTTTTTTTGGAAAAGGCGAACGGTCGGATCCTTCTCCCACGAGGAAGGGCCCAGCCCTGAAAGCTCTTGCTGCTCTTCACCGTCCCTTGGCACCCTACCTACAGGCACAACAGCACTGGGGATCTGTGCTTTCCCAGAGACGGAATATCTCACGGCGCTCAGTCTCGGCAAGCCTCTTTCTGAAAAGGCGAACGGTGCGATCCATCTCCCCCGAGGAAGGACCCAGCCCTGAAAGCTCTTGCTGCTCTTCACCGTCCCTTGTGGCCCTACCTACAGGCACAACAGCACTGGGGATCTGTGCTTTCCCAGAGACGGAACATCTCACGGGGCTCAGTCTCGGCAAGCCTGTTTCTGAAAAGGCGAACGGTCGGATCCTTCTCCCACGAGGAAGGGCCCAGCCCTGAAAGCTCTTGCTGCTCTTCACCGTCCCTTGGCACCCTACCTACAGGCACAACAGCACTGGGGATCTGTGCTTTCCCAGAGACGGAACATCTCACGGGGCTCAGTCTCGGCAAGCCTCTTTCTGAAAAGGCGAACGGTCAGATCCTTCTCCCACGAGGAAGGGCCCAGCCCTGAAAGCTCTTGCTGCTCTTCACCGTCCCTTGGCACCCTACCTACAGGCACAACAGCACTGGGGATCTGTGCTTTCCCAGAGACGGAATATCTCACGGCGCTCAGTCTCGGCAAGCCTCTTTCTGAAAAGACGAACGGTGCGATCCATCTCCCCCGAGGAAGGGCCCAGCCCTGAAAGCTCTTGCTGCTCTTCACCGTCCCTTGGCACCCTACCTACAGGCACAACAGCACTGGGGATCTGTGCTTTCCCAGAGACGGAACATCTCACGGGGCTCAGTCTCGGCAAGCCTCTTTCTGAAAAGGCGAACGGTCGGATACTTGTCCCACGAGGAAGGGCCCAGCCCTGAAAGCTCTTGCTGCTCTTCACCGCCCCTTGGCACCCTACCTACAGGCACAACAGCACTGGGGATCTGTGCTTTCCCAGAGACGGAACATCTCACGGGGCTCAGTCTCGGCAAGCCTCTTTCTGAAAAGGCGAACGGTCGGATCCTTCTCCCACGAGGAAGGGCCCAGCCCTGAAAGCTCTTGCTGCTCTTCACCGTCCCTTGGCACCCTACCTACAGGCACAACAGCACTGGGGATCTGTGCTTTCCCAGAGACGGAACATCTCACGGGGCTCAGTCTCGGCAAGCCTCTTTCTGAAAAGGCGAACGGTCGGATCCTTCTCCCCCGAGGAAGGGCCCAGCCCTGAAAGCTCTTGCTGCTCTTCACCGCCCCTTGGCACCCTACCTACAGGCACAACAGCACTGGGGATCTGTGCTTTCCCAGAGACGGAACATCTCACGGGGCTCAGTCTCGGCAAGCCTCTTTCTGAAAAGGCGAACGGTCGGATCCTTCTCCCACGAGGAAGGGCCCAGCCCTGAAAGCTCTTGCTGCTCTTCACCGTCCCTTGGCACCCTACCTACAGGCACAACAGCACTGGGGATCTGTGCTTTCCCAGAGACGGAATATCTCACGGCGCTCAGTCTCGGCAAGCCTCTTTCTGAAAAGACGAACGGTGCGATCCATCTCCCCCGAGGAAGGGCCCAGCCCTGAAAGCTCTTGCTGCTCTTCACCGCCCCTTGGCACCCTACCTACAGGCACAACAGCACTGGGGATCTGTGCTTTCCCAGAGACGGAATATCTCACGGCGCTCAGTCTCGGCAAGCCTCTTTCTGAAAAGGCGAACGGTCGGATCCTTCTCCCACGAGGAAGGGCCCAGCCCTGAAAGCTCTTGCTGCTCTTCACCGTCCCTTGTGGCCCTACCTACAGGCACAACAGCACTGGGGATCTGTGCTTTCCCAGAGACGGAACATCTCACGGGGCTCAGTCTCGGCAAGCCTGTTTCTGAAAAGGCGAACGGTCGGATCCTTCTCCCACGAGGAAGGGCCCAGCCCTGAAAGCTCTTGCTGCTCTTCACCGTCCCTTGGCACCCTACCTACAGGCACAACAGCACTGGGGATCTGTGCTTTCCCAGAGACGGAACATCTCACGGGGCTCAGTCTCGGCAAGCCTGTTTCTGAAAAGGCGAACGGTCGGATCCTTCTCCCACGAGGAAGGGCCCAGCCCTGAAAGCTCTTGCTGCTCTTCACCGTCCCTTGGCACCCTACCTACAGGCACAACAGCACTGGGGATCTGTGCTTTCCCAGAGACGGAACATCTCACGGGGCTCAGTCTCGGCAAGCCTCTTTCTGAAAAGGCGAACGGTCGGATCCTTCTCCCCCGAGGAAGGGCCCAGCCTTGAAAGCTCTTGCTGCTCTTCACCGCCCCTTGGCACCCTACCTACAGGCACATCAGCACTGGGGATCTGTGCTTTCCCAGAGACGGAATATCTCACGGGGCTCAGTCTCGGCAAGCCTCTTTCTGAAAAGGCGAACGGTGCGATCCATCTCCCCCGAGGAAGGGCCCAGCCCTGAAAGCTCTTGCTGCTCTTCACCGCCCCTTGGCACCCTACCTACAGGCACAACAGCACTGGGGATCTGTGCTTTCCCAGAGACGGAACATCTCACGGGGCTCAGTCTCGGCAAGCCTCTTTCTGAAAAGGCGAACGGTCGGATCCTTCTCCCCCGAGGAAGGGCCCAGCCCTGAAAGCTCTTGCTGCTCTTCACCGTCCCTTGGCACCCTACCTACAGGCACAACAGCAGTGGGGATCTATGCTTTCGCAGAGACGGAACATCTCGTGGTGCTACGCCTCGGCAGAGCCTCTTTTTTTTGGAAAAGGCGAACGGTCGGATCCTTCTCCCACGAGGAAGGGCCCAGCCCTGAAAGCTCTTGCTGCTCTTCACCGTCCCTTGGCACCCTACCTACAGGCACAACAGCACTGGGGATCTGTGCTTTCCCAGAGACGGAACATCTCACGGGGCTCAGTCTCGGCAAGCCTCTTTCTGAAAAGGCGAACGGTCGGATACTTGTCCCACGAGGAAGGGCCCAGCCCTGAAAGCTCTTGCTGCTGTTCACCGCCCCTTGGCACCCTACCTACAGGCACAACAGCACTGGGGATCTGTGCTTTCCCAGAGACGGAATATCTCACGGCGCTCAGTCTCGGCAAGCCTCTTTCTGAAAAGACGAACGGTGCGATCCATCTCCCCCGAGGAAGGGCCCAGCCCTGAAAGCTCTTGCTGCTCTTCACCGTCCCTTGGCACCCTACCTACAGGCACAACAGCACTGGGGATCTGTGCTTTCCCAGAGACGGAACATCTCACGGGGCTCAGTCTCGGCAAGCCTCTTTCTGAAAAGGCGAACGGTCGGATACTTGTCCCACGAGGAAGGGCCCAGCCCTGAAAGCTCTTGCTGCTCTTCACCGCCCCTTGGCACCCTACCTACAGGCACAACAGCACTGGGGATCTGTGCTTTCCCAGAGACGGAATATCTCACGGCGCTCAGTCTCGGCAAGCCTCTTTGTGAAAAGGCGAACGGTCGGATACTTGTCCCACGAGGAAGGGCCCAGCCCTGAAAGCTCTTGCTGCTCTTCACCATCCCTTGGCACCCTACCTACAGGCACAACAGCACTGGGGATCTGTGCTTTCCCAGAGACGGAACATCTCACGGGGCTCAGTCTCGGCAAGCCTCTTTCTGAAAAGGCGAACGGTCGGATACTTGTCCCACGAGGAAGGGCCCAGCCCAAGAGGAAGGGCCCATCCCTGAAAGCTCTTGCTGCTCTTCACCGCCCCTTGGCACCCTACCTACAGGCACAACAGCACTGGGGATCTGTGCTTTCGCAGAGACGGAATATCTCACGGCTCTCAGTCTCGGCAAGCCTCTTTGTGAAAAGGCGAACGGTCGGATACTTGTCCCACGAGGAAGGGCCCAGCCCTGAAAGCTCTTGCTGCTCTTCACCGTCCCTTGGCACCCTACCTACAGGCACAACAGCACTGGGGATCTGTGCTTTCCCAGAGACGGAACATCTCACGGGGCTCAGTCTCGGCAAGCCTCTTTCTGAAAAGGCGAACGGTCGGATCCTTCTCCCACGAGGAAGGGCCCAGCCCTGAAAGCTCTTGCTGCTCTTCACCGTCCCTTGGCACCCTACCTACAGGCACAACAGCACTGGGGATCTGTGCTTTCCCAGAGACGGAACATCTCACGGGGCTCAGTCTCGGCAAGCCTCTTTCTGAAAAGGCGAACGGTGCGATCCATCTCCCCCGAGGAAGGGCCCAGCCCTGAAAGCTCTTGCTGCTCTTCACCGTCCCTTGGCACCCTACCTACAGGCACAACAGCACTGGGGATCTGTGCTTTCCCAGAGACGGAATATCTCACGGCGCTCAGTCTCGGCAAGCCTCTTTCTGAAAAGGCGAACGGTGCGATCCATCTCCCCCGAGGAAGGGCCCAGCCCTGAAAGCTCTTGCTGCTCTTCACCGTCCCTTGTGGCCCTACCTACAGGCACAACAGCACTGGGGATCTGTGCTTTCCCAGAGACGGAACATCTCACGGGGCTCAGTCTCGGCAAGCCTGTTTCTGAAAAGGCGAACGGTCGGATCCTTCTCCCACGAGGAAGGGCCCAGCCCTGAAAGCTCTTGCTGCTCTTCACCGTCCCTTGGCACCCTACCTACAGGCACAACAGCACTGGGGATCTGTGCTTTCCCAGAGACGGAACATCTCACGGGGCTCAGTCTCGGCAAGCCTCTTTCTGAAAAGGCGAACGGTCAGATCCTTCTCCCACGAGGAAGGGCCCAGCCCTGAAAGCTCTTGCTGCTCTTCACCGTCCCTTGGCACCCTACCTACAGGCACAACAGCACTGGGGATCTGTGCTTTCCCAGAGACGGAATATCTAACGGCGCTCAGTCTCGGCAAGCCTCTTTCTGAAAAGACGAACGGTGCGATCCATCTCCCCCGAGGAAGGGCCCAGCCCTGAAAGCTCTTGCTGCTCTTCACCGTCCCTTGGCACCCTACCTACAGGCACAACAGCACTGGGGATCTGTGCTTTCCCAGAGACGGAACATCTCACGGGGCTCAGTCTCGGCAAGCCTCTTTCTGAAAAGGCGAACGGTCGGATACTTGTCCCACGAGGAAGGGCCCAGCCCTGAAAGCTCTTGCTGCTCTTCACCGCCCCTTGGCACCCTACCTACAGGCACAACAGCACTGGGGATCTGTGCTTTCCCAGAGACGGAACATCTCACGGGGCTCAGTCTCGGCAAGCCTCTTTGTGAAAAGGCGAACGGTCGGATCCTTCTCCCCCGAGGAAGGGCCCAGCCCTGAAAGCTCTTGCTGCTCTTCACCGTCCCTTGGCACCCTACCTACAGGCACAACAGCACTGGGGATCTGTGCTTTCCCAGAGACGGAACATCTCACGGGGCTCAGTCTCGGCAAGCCTCTTTCTGAAAAGGCGAACGGTCGGATCCTTCTCCCCCGAGGAAGGGCCCAGCCCTGAAAGCTCTTGCTGCTCTTCACCGCCCCTTGGCACCCTACCTACAGGCACAACAGCACTGGGGATCTGTGCTTTCCCAGAGACGGAACATCTCACGGGGCTCAGTCTCGGCAAGCCTCTTTCTGAAAAGGCGAACGGTCGGATCCTTCTCCCACGAGGAAGGGCCCAGCCCTGAAAGCTCTTGCTGCTCTTCACCGCCCCTTGGCACCCTACCTACAGGCACAACAGCACTGGGGATCTGTGCTTTCCCAGAGACGGAACATCTCACGGGGCTCAGTCTCGGCAAGCCTCTTTCTGAAAAGGCGAACGGTCGGATCCTTCTCCCACGAGGAAGGGCCCAGCCCTGAAAGCTCTTGCTGCTCTTCACCGCCCCTTGGCACCCTACCTACAGGCACAACAGCACTGGGGATCTGTGCTTTCCCAGAGACGGAATATCTCACGGGGCTCAGTCTCGGCAAGCCTCTTTGTGAAAAGGCGAACGGTCGGATACTTGTCCCACGAGGAAGGGCCCAGCCCTGAAAGCTCTTGCTGCTCTTCACCGTCCCTTGGCACCCTACCTACAGGCACATCAGCACTGGGGATCTGTGCTTTCCCAGAGACGGAATATCTCACGGCGCTCAGTCTCGGCAAGCCTCTTTCTGAAAAGACGAACGGTGCGATCCATCTCCCCCGAGGAAGGGCCCAGCCCTGAAAGCTCTTGCTGCTCTTCACCGCCCCTTGGCACCCTACCTACAGGCACAACAGCACTGGGGATCTGTGCTTTCCCAGAGACGGAACATCTCACGGGGCTCAGTCTCGGCAAGCCTCTTTCTGAAAAGGCGAACGGTCGGATCCTTCTCCCCCGAGGAAGGGCCCAGCCCTGAAAGCTCTTGCTGCTCTTCACCGTCCCTTGGCACCCTACCTACAGGCACAACAGCACTGGGGATCTATGCTTTCGCAGAGACGGAACATCTCGTGGTGCTACGCCTCGGCAGAGCCTCTTTTTTTTGGAAAAGGCGAACGGTCGGATCCTTCTCCCACGAGGAAGGGCCCAGCCCTGAAAGCTCTTGCTGCTCTTCACCGTCCCTTGGCACCCTACCTACAGGCACAACAGCACTGGGGATCTGTGCTTTCCCAGAGACGGAATATCTCACGGCGCTCAGTCTCGGCAAGCCTCTTTCTGAAAAGGCGAACGGTGCGATCCATCTCCCCCGAGGAAGGACCCAGCCCTGAAAGCTCTTGCTGCTCTTCACCGTCCCTTGGCACCCTACCTACAGGCACAACAGCACTGGGGATCTATGCTTTCGCAGAGACGGAACATCTCGTGGTGCTACGCCTCGGCAGAGCCTCTTTTTTTTGGAAAAGGCGAACGGTCGGATCCTTCTCCCACGAGGAAGGGCCCAGCCCTGAAAGCTCTTGCTGCTCTTCACCGTCCCTTGGCACCCTACCTACAGGCACAACAGCACTGGGGATCTGTGCTTTCCCAGAGACGGAATATCTCACGGCGCTCAGTCTCGGCAAGCCTCTTTCTGAAAAGGCGAACGGTGCGATCCATCTCCCCCGAGGAAGGACCCAGCCCTGAAAGCTCTTGCTGCTCTTCACCGTCCCTTGTGGCCCTACCTACAGGCACAACAGCACTGGGGATCTGTGCTTTCCCAGAGACGGAACATCTCACGGGGCTCAGTCTCGGCAAGCCTGTTTCTGAAAAGGCGAACGGTCGGATCCTTCTCCCACGAGGAAGGGCCCAGCCCTGAAAGCTCTTGCTGCTCTTCACCGTCCCTTGGCACCCTACCTACAGGCACAACAGCACTGGGGATCTGTGCTTTCCCAGAGACGGAACATCTCACGGGGCTCAGTCTCGGCAAGCCTCTTTCTGAAAAGGCGAACGGTCAGATCCTTCTCCCACGAGGAAGGGCCCAGCCCTGAAAGCTCTTGCTGCTCTTCACCGTCCCTTGGCACCCTACCTACAGGCACAACAGCACTGGGGATCTGTGCTTTCCCAGAGACGGAATATCTAACGGCGCTCAGTCTCGGCAAGCCTCTTTCTGAAAAGACGAACGGTGCGATCCATCTCCCCCGAGGAAGGGCCCAGCCCTGAAAGCTCTTGCTGCTCTTCACCGTCCCTTGGCACCCTACCTACAGGCACAACAGCACTGGGGATCTGTGCTTTCCCAGAGACGGAACATCTCACGGGGCTCAGTCTCGGCAAGCCTCTTTCTGAAAAGGCGAACGGTCGGATACTTGTCCCACGAGGAAGGGCCCAGCCCTGAAAGCTCTTGCTGCTCTTCACCGCCCCTTGGCACCCTACCTACAGGCACAACAGCACTGGGGATCTGTGCTTTCCCAGAGACGGAACATCTCACGGGGCTCAGTCTCGGCAAGCCTCTTTGTGAAAAGGCGAACGGTCGGATCCTTCTCCCCCGAGGAAGGGCCCAGCCCTGAAAGCTCTTGCTGCTCTTCACCGTCCCTTGGCACCCTACCTACAGGCACAACAGCACTGGGGATCTGTGCTTTCCCAGAGACGGAACATCTCACGGGGCTCAGTCTCGGCAAGCCTCTTTCTGAAAAGGCGAACGGTCGGATCCTTCTCCCCCGAGGAAGGGCCCAGCCCTGAAAGCTCTTGCTGCTCTTCACCGCCCCTTGGCACCCTACCTACAGGCACAACAGCACTGGGGATCTGTGCTTTCCCAGAGACGGAACATCTCACGGGGCTCAGTCTCGGCAAGCCTCTTTCTGAAAAGGCGAACGGTCGGATCCTTCTCCCACGAGGAAGGGCCCAGCCCTGAAAGCTCTTGCTGCTCTTCACCGTCCCTTGGCACCCTACCTACAGGCACAACAGCACTGGGGATCTGTGCTTTCCCAGAGACGGAATATCTCACGGCGCTCAGTCTCGGCAAGCCTCTTTCTGAAAAGACGAACGGTGCGATCCATCTCCCCCGAGGAAGGGCCCAGCCCTGAAAGCTCTTGCTGCTCTTCACCGCCCCTTGGCACCCTACCTACAGGCACAACAGCACTGGGGATCTGTGCTTTCCCAGAGACGGAACATCTCACGGGGCTCAGTCTCGGCAAGCCTCTTTCTGAAAAGGCGAACGGTCGGATACTTGTCCCCCGAGGAAGGGCCCAGCCCTGAAAGCTCTTGCTGCTCTTCACCGCCCCTTGGCACCCTACCTACAGGCACAACAGCACTGGGGATCTGTGCTTTCCCAGAGACGGAATATCTCACGGGGCTCAGTCTCGGCAAGCCTCTTTGTGAAAAGGCGAACGGTCGGATACTTGTCCCACGAGGAAGGGCCCAGCCCTGAAAGCTCTTGCTGCTCTTCACCGTCCCTTGGCACCCTACCTACAGGCACATCAGCACTGGGGATCTGTGCTTTCCCAGAGACGGAATATCTCACGGCGCTCAGTCTCGGCAAGCCTCTTTCTGAAAAGACGAACGGTGCGATCCATCTCCCCCGAGGAAGGGCCCAGCCCTGAAAGCTCTTGCTGCTCTTCACCGCCCCTTGGCACCCTACCTACAGGCACAACAGCACTGGGGATCTGTGCTTTCCCAGAGACGGAACATCTCACGGGGCTCAGTCTCGGCAAGCCTCTTTCTGAAAAGGCGAACGGTCGGATCCTTCTCCCCCGAGGAAGGGCCCAGCCCTGAAAGCTCTTGCTGCTCTTCACCGTCCCTTGGCACCCTACCTACAGGCACAACAGCACTGGGGATCTATGCTTTCGCAGAGACGGAACATCTCGTGGTGCTACGCCTCGGCAGAGCCTCTTTTTTTTGGAAAAGGCGAACGGTCGGATCCTTCTCCCACGAGGAAGGGCCCAGCCCTGAAAGCTCTTGCTGCTCTTCACCGTCCCTTGGCACCCTACCTACAGGCACAACAGCACTGGGGATCTGTGCTTTCCCAGAGACGGAATATCTCACGGCGCTCAGTCTCGGCAAGCCTCTTTCTGAAAAGGCGAACGGTCGGATCCTTCTCCCCCGAGGAAGGGCCCAGCCCTGAAAGCTCTTGCTGCTCTTCACCGTCCCTTGTGGCCCTACCTACAGGCACAACAGCACTGGGGATCTGTGCTTTCCCAGAGACGGAACATCTCACGGGGCTCAGTCTAGGCAAGCCTGTTTCTGAAAAGGCGAACGGTCGGATCCTTCTCCCACGAGGAAGGGCCCAGCCCTGAAAGCTCTTGCTGCTCTTCACCGTCCCTTGGCACCCTACCTACAGGCACAACAGCACTGGGGATCTGTGCTTTCCCAGAGACGGAACATCTCACGGGGCTCAGTCTCGGCAAGCCTGTTTCTGAAAAGGCGAACGGTCGGATCCTTCTCCCACGAGGAAGGGCCCAGCCCTGAAAGCTCTTGCTGCTCTTCACCGTCCCTTGGCACCCTACCTACAGGCACAACAGCACTGGGGATCTGTGCTTTCCCAGAGACGGAACATCTCACGGGGCTCAGTCTCGGCAAGCCTCTTTCTGAAAAGGCGAACGGTCGGATCCTTCTCCCACGAGGAAGGGCCCAGCCCTGAAAGCTCTTGCTGCTCTTCACCGTCCCTTGGCACCCTACCTACAGGCACATCAGCACTGGGGATCTGTGCTTTCCCAGAGACGGAATATCTCACGGCGCTCAGTCTCGGCAAGCCTCTTTCTGAAAAGATGAACGGTGCGATCCATCTCCCCCGAGGAAGGGCCCAGCCCTGAAAGCTCTTGCTGCTCTTCACCGCCCCTTGGCACCCTACCTACAGGCACAACAGCACTGGGGATCTGTGCTTTCCCAGAGACGGAACATCTCACGGGGCTCAGTCTCGGCAAGCCTCTTTCTGAAAAGGCGAACGGTCGGATACTTGTCCCACGAGGAAGGGCCCAGCCCTGAAAGCTCTTGCTGCTCTTCACCGCCCCTTGGCACCCTACCTACAGGCACAACAGCACTGGGGATCTGTGCTTTCCCAGAGACGGAACATCTCACGGGGCTCAGTCTCGGCAAGCCTCTTTGTGAAAAGGCGAACGGTCGGATCCTTCTCCCACGAGGAAGGGCCCAGCCCTGAAAGCTCTTGCTGCTCTTCACCGTCCCTTGGCACCCTACCTACAGGCACAACAGCACTGGGGATCTGTGCTTTCCCAGAGACGGAACATCTCACGGGGCTCAGTCTCGGCAAGCCTCTTTCTGAAAAGGCGAACGGTCGGATCCTTCTCCCCCGAGGAAGGGCCCAGCCCTGAAAGCTCTTGCTGCTCTTCACCGCCCCTTGGCACCCTACCTACAGGCACAACAGCACTGGGGATCTGTGCTTTCCCAGAGACGGAACATCTCACGGGGCTCAGTCTCGGCAAGCCTCTTTCTGAAAAGGCGAACGGTCGGATCCTTCTCCCACGAGGAAGGGCCCAGCCCTGAAAGCTCTTGCTGCTCTTCACCGTCCCTTGGCACCCTACCTACAGGCACAACAGCACTGGGGATCTGTGCTTTCCCAGAGACGGAATATCTCACGGCGCTCAGTCTCGGCAAGCCTCTTTCTGAAAAGACGAACGGTGCGATCCATCTCCCCCGAGGAAGGGCCCAGCCCTGAAAGCTCTTGCTGCTCTTCACCGCCCCTTGGCACCCTACCTACAGGCACAACAGCACTGGGGATCTGTGCTTTCCCAGAGACGGAACATCTCACGGGGCTCAGTCTCGGCAAGCCTCTTTCTGAAAAGGCGAACGGTCGGATACTTGTCCCACGAGGAAGGGCCCAGCCCTGAAAGCTCTTGCTGCTCTTCACCGCCCCTTGGCACCCTACCTACAGGCACAACAGCACTGGGGATCTGTGCTTTCCCAGAGACGGAATATCTCACGGGGCTCAGTCTCGGCAAGCCTCTTTGTGAAAAGGCGAACGGTCGGATACTTGTCCCACGAGGAAGGGCCCAGCCCTGAAAGCTCTTGCTGCTCTTCACCGTCCCTTGGCACCCTACCTACAGGCACATCAGCACTGGGGATCTGTGCTTTCCCAGAGACGGAATATCTCACGGCGCTCAGTCTCGGCAAGCCTCTTTCTGAAAAGACGAACGGTGCGATCCATCTCCCCCGAGGAAGGGCCCAGCCCTGAAAGCTCTTGCTGCTCTTCACCGCCCCTTGGCACCCTACCTACAGGCACAACAGCACTGGGGATCTGTGCTTTCCCAGAGACGGAACATCTCACGGGGCTCAGTCTCGGCAAGCCTCTTTCTGAAAAGGCGAACGGTCGGATCCTTCTCCCCCGAGGAAGGGCCCAGCCCTGAAAGCTCTTGCTGCTCTTCACCGTCCCTTGGCACCCTACCTACAGGCACAACAGCAGTGGGGATCTATGCTTTCGCAGAGACGGAACATCTCGTGGTGCTACGCCTCGGCAGAGCCTCTTTTTTTTGGAAAAGGCGAACGGTCGGATCCTTCTCCCACGAGGAAGGGCCCAGCCCTGAAAGCTCTTGCTGCTCTTCACCGTCCCTTGGCACCCTACCTACAGGCACAACAGCACTGGGGATCTGTGCTTTCCCAGAGACGGAATATCTCACGGCGCTCAGTCTCGGCAAGCCTCTTTCTGAAAAGGCGAACGGTCGGATCCTTCTCCCCCGAGGAAGGGCCCAGCCCTGAAAGCTCTTGCTGCTCTTCACCGTCCCTTGTGGCCCTACCTACAGGCACAACAGCACTGGGGATCTGTGCTTTCCCAGAGACGGAACATCTCACGGGGCTCAGTCTAGGCAAGCCTGTTTCTGAAAAGGCGAACGGTCGGATCCTTCTCCCACGAGGAAGGGCCCAGCCCTGAAAGCTCTTGCTGCTCTTCACCGTCCCTTGGCACCCTACCTACAGGCACAACAGCACTGGGGATCTGTGCTTTCCCAGAGACGGAACATCTCACGGGGCTCAGTCTCGGCAAGCCTGTTTCTGAAAAGGCGAACGGTCGGATCCTTCTCCCACGAGGAAGGGCCCAGCCCTGAAAGCTCTTGCTGCTCTTCACCGTCCCTTGGCACCCTACCTACAGGCACAACAGCACTGGGGATCTGTGCTTTCCCAGAGACGGAACATCTCACGGGGCTCAGTCTCGGCAAGCCTCTTTCTGAAAAGGCGAACGGTCGGATCCTTCTCCCACGAGGAAGGGCCCAGCCCTGAAAGCTCTTGCTGCTCTTCACCGTCCCTTGGCACCCTACCTACAGGCACATCAGCACTGGGGATCTGTGCTTTCCCAGAGACGGAATATCTCACGGCGCTCAGTCTCGGCAAGCCTCTTTCTGAAAAGACGAACGGTGCGATACATCTCCCCCGAGGAAGGGCCCAGCCCTGAAAGCTCTTGCTGCTCTTCACCGCCCCTTGGCACCCTACCTACAGGCACAACAGCACTGGGGATCTGTGCTTTCCCAGAGACGGAACATCTCACGGGGCTCAGTCTCGGCAAGCCTCTTTCTGAAAAGGCGAACGGTCGGATCCTTGTCCCCCGAGGAAGGGCCCAGCCCTGAAAGCTCTTGCTGCTCTTCACCGTCCCTTGGCACCCTACCTACAGGCACAACAGCACTGGGGATCTATGCTTTCGCAGAGACGGAACATCTCGTGGTGCTACGCCTCGGCAGAGCCTCTTTTTTTTGGAAAAGGCGAACGGTCGGATCCTTCTCCCACGAGGAAGGGCCCAGCCCTGAAAGCTCTTGCTGCTCTTCACCGTCCCTTGGCACCCTACCTACAGGCACAACAGCACTGGGGATCTGTGCTTTCCCAGAGACGGAACATCTCACGGGGCTCAGTCTCGGCAAGCCTCTTTCTGAAAAGGCGAACGGTCGGATACTTGTCCCACGAGGAAGGGCCCAGCCCTGAAAGCTCTTGCTGCTCTTCACCGTCCCTTGGCACCCTACCTACAGGCACAACAGCACTGGGGATCTATGCTTTCGCAGAGACGGAACATCTCGTGGTGCTACGCCTCGGCAGAGCCTCTTTTTTTTGGAAAAGGCGAACGGTCGGATCCTTCTCCCACGAGGAAGGGCCCAGCCCTGAAAGCTCTTGCTGCTCTTCACCGTCCCTTGGCACCCTACCTACAGGCACAACAGCACTGGGGATCTGTGCTTTCCCAGAGACGGAATATCTCACGGCGCTCAGTCTCGGCAAGCCTCTTTCTGAAAAGGCGAACGGTGCGATCCATCTCCCCCGAGGAAGGGCCCAGCCCTGAAAGCTCTTGCTGCTCTTCACCGTCCCTTGTGGCCCTACCTACAGGCACAACAGCACTGGGGATCTGTGCTTTCCCAGAGACGGAACATCTCACGGGGCTCAGTCTCGGCAAGCCTGTTTCTGAAAAGGCGAACGGTCGGATCCTTCTCCCACGAGGAAGGGCCCAGCCCTGAAAGCTCTTGCTGCTCTTCACCGTCCCTTGGCACCCTACCTACAGGCACAACAGCACTGGGGATCTGTGCTTTCCCAGAGACGGAACATCTCACGGGGCTCAGTCTCGGCAAGCCTCTTTCTGAAAAGGCGAACGGTCAGATCCTTCTCCCCCGAGGAAGGGCCCAGCCCTGAAAGCTCTTGCTGCTCTTCACCGTCCCTTGGCACCCTACCTACAGGCACAACAGCACTGGGGATCTGTGCTTTCCCAGAGACGGAATATCTAACGGCGCTCAGTCTCGGCAAGCCTCTTTCTGAAAAGACGAACGGTGCGATCCATCTCCCCCGAGGAAGGGCCCAGCCCTGAAAGCTCTTGCTGCTCTTCACCGCCCCTTGGCACCCTACCTACAGGCACAACAGCAGTGGGGATCTGTGCTTTCCCAGAGACGGAACATCTCACGGGGCTCAGTCTCGGCAAGCCTCTTTCTGAAAAGGCGAACGGTCGGATCCTGCTCCCACGAGGAAGGGCCCAGCCCTGAAAGCTCTTGCTGCTCTTCACCGTCCCTTGGCACCCTACCTACAGGCACAACAGCACTGGGGATCTGTGCTTTCCCAGAGACGGAACATCTCACGGGGCTCAGTCTCGGCAAGCCTCTTTCTGAAAAGGCGAACGGTCGGATACTTGTCCCACGAGGAAGGGCCCAGCCCAAGAGGAAGGGCCCAGCCCTGAAAGCTCTTGCTGCTCTTCACCGCCCCTTGGCACCCTACCTACAGGCACAACAGCACTGGGGATCTGTGCTTTCCCAGAGACGGAATATCTCACGGGGCTCAGTCTCGGCAAGCCTCTTTGTGAAAAGGCGAACGGTCGGATACTTGTCCCACGAGGAAGGGCCCAGCCCTGAAAGCTCTTGCTGCTGTTCACCGTCCCTTGGCACCCTACCTACAGGCACAACAGCACTGGGGATCTGTGCTTTCCCAGAGACGGAACATCTCACGGGGCTCAGTCTCGGCAAGCCTCTTTGTGAAAAGGCGAACGGTCGGATCCTTCTCCCCCGAGGAAGGGCCCAGCCCTGAAAGCTCTTGCTGCTCTTCACCGTCCCTTGGCACCCTACCTACAGGCACAACAGCAGTGGGGATCTGTGCTTTCCCAGAGACGGAACATCTCACGGGGCTCAGTCTCGGCAAGCCTCTTTCTGAAAAGACGAACGGTGCGATCCATCTCCCCCGAGGAAGGGCCCAGCCCTGAAAGCTCTTGCTGCTCTTCACCGCCCCTTGGCACCCTACCTACAGGCACAACAGCACTGGGGATCTGTGCTTTCCCAGAGACGGAACATCTCACGGGGCTCAGTCTCGGCAAGCCTCTTTCTGAAAAGGCGAACGGTCGGATACTTGTCCCACGAGGAAGGGCCCAGCCCTGAAAGCTCTTGCTGCTCTTCACCGCCCCTTGGCACCCTACCTACAGGCACAACAGCACTGGGGATCTGTGCTTTCCCAGAGACGGAATATCTCACGGGGCTCAGTCTCGGCAAGCCTCTTTGTGAAAAGGCGAACGGTCGGATACTTGTCCCACGAGGAAGGGCCCAGCCCTGAAAGCTCTTGCTGCTCTTCACCGTCCCTTGGCACCCTACCTACAGGCACATCAGCACTGGGGATCTGTGCTTTCCCAGAGACGGAATATCTCACGGCGCTCAGTCTCGGCAAGCCTCTTTCTGAAAAGACGAACGGTGCGATCCATCTCCCCCGAGGAAGGGCCCAGCCCTGAAAGCTCTTGCTGCTCTTCACCGCCCCTTGGCACCCTACCTACAGGCACAACAGCACTGGGGATCTGTGCTTTCCCAGAGACGGAACATCTCACGGGGCTCAGTCTCGGCAAGCCTCTTTCTGAAAAGGCGAACGGTCGGATCCTTCTCCCCCGAGGAAGGGCCCAGCCCTGAAAGCTCTTGCTGCTCTTCACCGTCCCTTGGCACCCTACCTACAGGCACAACAGCAGTGGGGATCTATGCTTTCGCAGAGACGGAACATCTCGTGGTGCTACGCCTCGGCAGAGCCTCTTTTTTTTGGAAAAGGCGAACGGTCGGATCCTTCTCCCACGAGGAAGGGCCCAGCCCTGAAAGCTCTTGCTGCTCTTCACCGTCCCTTGGCACCCTACCTACAGGCACAACAGCACTGGGGATCTGTGCTTTCCCAGAGACGGAATATCTCACGGCGCTCAGTCTCGGCAAGCCTCTTTCTGAAAAGGCGAACGGTCGGATCCTTCTCCCCCGAGGAAGGGCCCAGCCCTGAAAGCTCTTGCTGCTCTTCACCGTCCCTTGTGGCCCTACCTACAGGCACAACAGCACTGGGGATCTGTGCTTTCCCAGAGACGGAACATCTCACGGGGCTCAGTCTAGGCAAGCCTGTTTCTGAAAAGGCGAACGGTCGGATCCTTCTCCCACGAGGAAGGGCCCAGCCCTGAAAGCTCTTGCTGCTCTTCACCGTCCCTTGGCACCCTACCTACAGGCACAACAGCACTGGGGATCTGTGCTTTCCCAGAGACGGAACATCTCACGGGGCTCAGTCTCGGCAAGCCTGTTTCTGAAAAGGCGAACGGTCGGATCCTTCTCCCACGAGGAAGGGCCCAGCCCTGAAAGCTCTTGCTGCTCTTCACCGTCCCTTGGCACCCTACCTACAGGCACAACAGCACTGGGGATCTGTGCTTTCCCAGAGACGGAACATCTCACGGGGCTCAGTCTCGGCAAGCCTCTTTCTGAAAAGGCGAACGGTCGGATCCTTCTCCCACGAGGAAGGGCCCAGCCCTGAAAGCTCTTGCTGCTCTTCACCGTCCCTTGGCACCCTACCTACAGGCACATCAGCACTGGGGATCTGTGCTTTCCCAGAGACGGAATATCTCACGGCGCTCAGTCTCGGCAAGCCTCTTTCTGAAAAGACGAACGGTGCGATACATCTCCCCCGAGGAAGGGCCCAGCCCTGAAAGCTCTTGCTGCTCTTCACCGCCCCTTGGCACCCTACCTACAGGCACAACAGCACTGGGGATCTGTGCTTTCCCAGAGACGGAACATCTCACGGGGCTCAGTCTCGGCAAGCCTCTTTCTGAAAAGGCGAACGGTCGGATCCTTGTCCCCCGAGGAAGGGCCCAGCCCTGAAAGCTCTTGCTGCTCTTCACCGTCCCTTGGCACCCTACCTACAGGCACAACAGCACTGGGGATCTATGCTTTCGCAGAGACGGAACATCTCGTGGTGCTACGCCTCGGCAGAGCCTCTTTTTTTTGGAAAAGGCGAACGGTCGGATCCTTCTCCCACGAGGAAGGGCCCAGCCCTGAAAGCTCTTGCTGCTCTTCACCGTCCCTTGGCACCCTACCTACAGGCACAACAGCACTGGGGATCTGTGCTTTCCCAGAGACGGAACATCTCACGGGGCTCAGTCTCGGCAAGCCTCTTTCTGAAAAGGCGAACGGTCGGATACTTGTCCCACGAGGAAGGGCCCAGCCCTGAAAGCTCTTGCTGCTCTTCACCGTCCCTTGGCACCCTACCTACAGGCACAACAGCACTGGGGATCTATGCTTTCGCAGAGACGGAACATCTCGTGGTGCTACGCCTCGGCAGAGCCTCTTTTTTTTGGAAAAGGCGAACGGTCGGATCCTTCTCCCACGAGGAAGGGCCCAGCCCTGAAAGCTCTTGCTGCTCTTCACCGTCCCTTGGCACCCTACCTACAGGCACAACAGCACTGGGGATCTGTGCTTTCCCAGAGACGGAATATCTCACGGCGCTCAGTCTCGGCAAGCCTCTTTCTGAAAAGGCGAACGGTGCGATCCATCTCCCCCGAGGAAGGGCCCAGCCCTGAAAGCTCTTGCTGCTCTTCACCGTCCCTTGTGGCCCTACCTACAGGCACAACAGCACTGGGGATCTGTGCTTTCCCAGAGACGGAACATCTCACGGGGCTCAGTCTCGGCAAGCCTGTTTCTGAAAAGGCGAACGGTCGGATCCTTCTCCCACGAGGAAGGGCCCAGCCCTGAAAGCTCTTGCTGCTCTTCACCGTCCCTTGGCACCCTACCTACAGGCACAACAGCACTGGGGATCTGTGCTTTCCCAGAGACGGAACATCTCACGGGGCTCAGTCTCGGCAAGCCTCTTTCTGAAAAGGCGAACGGTCAGATCCTTCTCCCCCGAGGAAGGGCCCAGCCCTGAAAGCTCTTGCTGCTCTTCACCGTCCCTTGGCACCCTACCTACAGGCACAACAGCACTGGGGATCTGTGCTTTCCCAGAGACGGAATATCTAACGGCGCTCAGTCTCGGCAAGCCTCTTTCTGAAAAGACGAACGGTGCGATCCATCTCCCCCGAGGAAGGGCCCAGCCCTGAAAGCTCTTGCTGCTCTTCACCGCCCCTTGGCACCCTACCTACAGGCACAACAGCAGTGGGGATCTGTGCTTTCCCAGAGACGGAACATCTCACGGGGCTCAGTCTCGGCAAGCCTCTTTCTGAAAAGGCGAACGGTCGGATCCTGCTCCCACGAGGAAGGGCCCAGCCCTGAAAGCTCTTGCTGCTCTTCACCGTCCCTTGGCACCCTACCTACAGGCACAACAGCACTGGGGATCTGTGCTTTCCCAGAGACGGAACATCTCACGGGGCTCAGTCTCGGCAAGCCTCTTTCTGAAAAGGCGAACGGTCGGATACTTGTCCCACGAGGAAGGGCCCAGCCCAAGAGGAAGGGCCCAGCCCTGAAAGCTCTTGCTGCTCTTCACCGCCCCTTGGCACCCTACCTACAGGCACAACAGCACTGGGGATCTGTGCTTTCCCAGAGACGGAATATCTCACGGGGCTCAGTCTCGGCAAGCCTCTTTGTGAAAAGGCGAACGGTCGGATACTTGTCCCACGAGGAAGGGCCCAGCCCTGAAAGCTCTTGCTGCTGTTCACCGTCCCTTGGCACCCTACCTACAGGCACAACAGCACTGGGGATCTGTGCTTTCCCAGAGACGGAACATCTCACGGGGCTCAGTCTCGGCAAGCCTCTTTGTGAAAAGGCGAACGGTCGGATCCTTCTCCCCCGAGGAAGGGCCCAGCCCTGAAAGCTCTTGCTGCTCTTCACCGTCCCTTGGCACCCTACCTACAGGCACAACAGCAGTGGGGATCTGTGCTTTCCCAGAGACGGAACATCTCACGGGGCTCAGTCTCGGCAAGCCTCTTTCTGAAAAGACGAACGGTGCGATCCATCTCCCCCGAGGAAGGGCCCAGCCCTGAAAGCTCTTGCTGCTCTTCACCGTCCCTTGTGGCCCTACCTACAGGCACAACAGCACTGGGGATCTGTGCTTTCCCAGAGACGGAATATCTCACGGGGCTCAGTCTCGGCAAGCCTCTTTCTGAAAAGGCGAACGGTCGGATCCTTCTCCCCCGAGGAAGGGCCCAGCCCTGAAAGCTCTTGCTGCTCTTCACCGTCCCTTGTGGCCCTACCTACAGGCACAACAGCACTGGGGATCTGTGCTTTCCCAGAGACGGAACATCTCACGGCGCTCAGTCTCAGCAAGCCTCTTTCTGAAAAGGCGAACGGTCGGATCCTTCTCCCCCGAGGAAGGGCCCAGCCCTGAAAGCTCTTGCTGCTCTTCACCGCCCCTTGGCACCCTACCTACAGGCACAACAGCACTGGGGATCTGTGCTTTCCCAGAGACGGAACATCTCACGGCGCTCAGTCTCGGCAAGCCTGTTTCTGAAAAGGCGAACGGTCGGATCCTTCTCCCACGAGGAAGGGCCCAGCCCTGAAAGCTCTTGCTGCTCTTCACCGTCCCTTGGCACCCTACCTACAGGCACAACAGCACTGGGGATCTGTGCTTTCCCAGAGACGGAACATCTCACGGGGCTCAGTCTCGGCAAGCCTCTTTCTGAAAAGGCGAACGGTCGGATCCTTCTCCCACGAGGAAGGGCCCAGCCCTGAAAGCTCTTGCTGCTCTTCACCGCCCCTTGGCACCCTACCTACAGGCACAACAGCACTGGGGATCTGTGCTTTCCCAGAGACGGAATATCTCACGGCGCTCAGTCTCGGCAAGCCTTTTTCTGAAAAGACGAACGGTGCGATCCATCTAACCCGAGGAAGGGCCCAGCCCTGAAAGCTCTTGCTGCTCTTCACCGTCCCTTGGCACCCTACCTACAGGCACAACAGCACTGGGGATCTGTGCTTTCCCAGAGACGGAACATCTCACGGGGCTCAGTCTCGGCAAGCCTCTTTCTGAAAAGGCGAACGGTCGGATCCTTCTCCCACGAGGAAGGGCCCAGCCCTGAAAGCTCTTGCTGCTCTTCACCGTCCCTTGGCACCCTACCTACAGGCACAACAGCACTGGGGATCTGTGCTTTCCCAGACACGGAACATCTCACGGGGCTCAGTCTCGGCAAGCCTCTTTCTGAAAAGGCGAACGGTCGGATACTTGTCCCACGAGGAAGGGCCCAGCCCAAGAGGAAGGGCCCAGCCCTGAAAGCTCTTGCTGCTCTTCACCGCCCCTTGGCACCCTACCTACAGGCACAACAGCACTGGGGATCTGTGCTTTCCCAGAGACGGAATATCTCACGGGGCTCAGTCTCGGCAAGCCTCTTTCTGAAAAGGCGAACGGTCGGATACTTGTCCCACGAGGAAGGGCCCAGCCCAAGAGGAAGTGCCCAGCCCTGAAAGCTCTTGCTGCTCTTCACCGCCCCTTGGCACCCTACCTACAGGCACAACAGCACTGGGGATCTGTGCTTTCCCAGAGACGGAATATCTCACGGGGCTCAGTCTCGGCAAGCCTCTTTGTGAAAAGGCGAACGGTCGGATACTTGTCCCACGAGGAAGGGCCCAGCCCTGAAAGCTCTTGCTGCTCTTCACCGTCCCTTGGCACCCTACCTACAGGCACAACAGCACTGGGGATCTGTGCTTTCCCAGAGACGGAACATCTCACGGGGCTCAGTCTCGGCAAGCCTCTTTCTGAAAAGGCGAACGGTCGGATCCTTCTCCCACGAGGAAGGGCCCAGCCCTGAAAGCTCTTGCTGCTCTTCACCGTCCCTTGGCACCCTACCTACAGGCACAACAGCACTGGGGATCTGTGCTTTCCCAGAGACGGAACATCTCACGGGGCTCAGTCTCGGCAAGCCTCTTTCTGAAAAGGCGAACGGTGCGATCCATCTCCCACGAGGAAGGGCCCAGCCCTGAAAGCTCTTGCTGCTCTTCACCGCCCCTTGGCACCCTACCTACAGGCACAACAGCACTGGGGATCTGTGCTTTCCCAGAGACGGAATATCTCACGGCGCTCAGTCTCGGCAAGCCTCTTTCTGAAAAGGCGAACGGTCGGATCCTTCTCCCCCGAGGAAGGGCCCAGCCCTGAAAGCTCTTGCTGCTCTTCACCGTCCCTTGTGGCCCTACCTACAGGCACAACAGCACTGGGGATCTGTGCTTTCCCAGAGACGGAACATCTCACGGGGCTCAGTCTTGGCAAGCCTGTTTCTGAAAAGGCGAACGGTCGGATCCTTCTCCCACGAGGAAGGGCCCAGCCCTGAAAGCTCTTGCTGCTCTTCACCGCCCCTTGGCACCCTACCTACAGGCACAACAGCACTGGGGATCTGTGCTTTCCCAGAGACGGAACATCTCACGGGGCTCAGTCTCGGCAAGCCTCTTTCTGAAAAGGCGAACGGTCGGATCCTTCTCCCCCGAGGAAGGGCCCAGCCCTGAAAGCTCTTGCTGCTCTTCACCGTCCCTTGGCACCCTACCTACAGGCACAACAGCACTGGGGATCTATGCTTTCGCAGAGACAGAACAACTCGTGGTGCTACGCCTCGGCAGAGCCTCTTTTTTTTGGAAAAGGCGAACGGTCGGATCCTTCTCCCCCGAGGAAGGGCCCAGCCCTGAAAGCTCTTGCTGCTCTTCACCGTCCCTTGGCACCCTACCTACAGGCACAACAGCACTGGGGATCTGTGCTTTCCCAGAGACGGAACATCTCACGGGGCTCAGTCTCGGCAAGCCTCTTTCTGAAAAGGCGAACGGTCGGATCCTTCTCCCACGAGGAAGGGCCCAGCCCTGAAAGCTCTTGCTGCTCTTCACCGCCCCTTGGCACCCTACCTACAGGCACAACAGCACTGGGGATCTGTGCTTTCCCAGAGACGGAACATCTCACGGGGCTCAGTCTCGGCAAGCCTCTTTCTGAAAAGGCGAACGGTCGGATCCTTCTCCCACGAGGAAGGGCCCAGCCCTGAAAGCTCTTGCTGCTCTTCACCGCCCCTTGGCACCCTACCTACAGGCACAACAGCACTGGGGATCTGTGCTTTCCCAGAGACGGAATATCTCACGGCGCTCAGTCTCGGCAAGCCTCTTTCTGAAAAGGTGAACGGAGCGATCCATCTCCCCCGAGGAAGGGCCCAGCCCTGAAAGCTCTTGCTGCTCTTCACCGCCCCTTGGCACCCTACCTACAGGCACAACAGCACTGGGGATCTGTGCTTTCCCAGAGACGGAACATCTCACGGGGCTCAGTCTCGGCAAGCCTGTTTCTGAAAAGGCGAACGGTCGGATCCTTCTCCCACGAGGAAGGGCCCAGCCCTGAAAGCTCTTGCTGCTCTTCACCGTCCCTTGGCACCCTACCTACAGGCACAACAGCACTGGGGATCTGTGCTTTCCCAGAGACGGAACATCTCACGGCGCTCAGTCTCGGCAAGCCTCTTTCTGAAAAGGCGAACGGTCGGATCCTTCTCCCACGAGGAAGGGCCCAGCCCTGAAAGCTCTTGCTGCTCTTCACCGTCCCTTGGCACCCTACCTACAGGCACAACAGCACTGGGGATCTGTGCTTTCCCAGAGACGGAACATCTCACGGGGCTCAGTCTCGGCAAGCCTCTTTCTGAAAAGGCGAACGGTCGGATCCTTCTCCCCCGAGGAAGGGCCCAGCCTTGAAAGCTCTTGCTGCTCTTCACCGTCCCTTGGCACCCTACCTACAGGCACAACAGCACTGGGGATCTGTGCTTTCCCAGAGACGGAACATCTCACGGGGCTCAGTCTTGGCAAGCCTCTTTCTGAAAAGGCGAACGGTCGGATCCTTCTCCCACGAGGAAGGGCCCAGCCCTGAAAGCTCTTGCTGCTCTTCACCGCCCCTTGGCACCCTACCTACAGGCACAACAGCACTGGGGATCTGTGCTTTCCCAGAGACGGAACATCTCACGGGGCTCAGTCTCGGCAAGCCTCTTTCTGAAAAGGCGAACGGTCGGATCCTTCTCCCACGAGGAAGGGCCCAGCCCTGAAAGCTCTTGCTGCTCTTCACCGTCCCTTGGCACCCTACCTACAGGCACAACAGCACTGGGGATCTATGCTTTCGCAGAGACAGAACATCTCGTGGTGCTACGCCTCGGCAGAGCCTCTTTTTTTTGGAAAAGGCGAACGGTCGGATCCTTCTCCCCCGAGGAAGGGCCCAGCCCTGAAAGCTCTTGCTGCTCTTCACCGTCCCTTGGCACCCTACCTACAGGCACAACAGCACTGGGGATCTGTGCTTTCCCAGAGACGGAATATCTCACGGCGCTCAGTCTCGGCAAGCCTCTTTCTGAAAAGGCGAACGGTCGGATCCTTCTCCCACGAGGAAGGGCCCAGCCCTGAAAGCTCTTGCTGCTCTTCACCGTCCCTTGTGGCCCTACCTACAGGCACAACAGCACTGGGGATCTGTGCTTTCCCAGAGACGGAACATCTCACGGGGCTCAGTCTCGGCAAGCCTGTTTCTGAAAAGGCGAACGGTCGGATCCTTCTCCCACGAGGAAGGGCCCAGCCCTGAAAGCTCTTGCTGCTCTTCACCGTCCCTTGGCACCCTACCTACAGGCACAACAGCACTGGGGATCTGTGCTTTCCCAGAGACGGAACATCTCACGGGGCTCAGTCTCGGCAAGCCTGTTTCTGAAAAGGCGAACGGTCGGATCCTTCTCCCACGAGGAAGGGCCCAGCCCTGAAAGCTCTTGCTGCTCTTCACCGTCCCTTGGCACCCTACCTACAGGCACAACAGCACTGGGGATCTGTGCTTTCCCAGAGACGGAACATCTCACGGGGCTCAGTCTCGGCAAGCCTCTTTCTGAAAAGGCGAACGGTCGGATCCTTCTCCCCCGAGGAAGGGCCCAGCCCTGAAAGCTCTTGCTGCTCTTCACCGTCCCTTGGCACCCTACCTACAGGCACAACAGCAGTGGGGATCTATGCTTTCGCAGAGACGGAACATCTCGTGGTGCTACGCCTCGGCAGAGCCTCTTTTTTTTGGAAAAGGCGAACGGTCGGATCCTTCTCCCACGAGGAAGGGCCCAGCCCTGAAAGCTCTTGCTGCTCTTCACCGCCCCTTGGCACCCTACCTACAGGCACAACAGCACTGGGGATCTGTGCTTTCCCAGAGACGGAACATCTCACGGGGCTCAGTCTCGGCAAGCCTCTTTCTGAAAAGGCGAACGGTCGGATACTTGTCCCCCGAGGAAGGGCCCAGCCCTGAAAGCTCTTGCTGCTGTTCACCGCCCCTTGGCACCCTACCTACAGGCACAACAGCACTGGGGATCTGTGCTTTCCCAGAGACGGAATATCTCACGGCGCTCAGTCTCGGCAAGCCTCTTTCTGAAAAGACGAACGGTGCGATCCATCTCCCCCGAGGAAGGGCCCAGCCCTGAAAGCTCTTGCTGCTCTTCACCGTCCCTTGGCACCCTACCTACAGGCACAACAGCACTGGGGATCTGTGCTTTCCCAGAGACGGAACATCTCACGGGGCTCAGTCTCGGCAAGCCTCTTTCTGAAAAGGCGAACGGTCGGATACTTGTCCCACGAGGAAGGGCCCAGCCCTGAAAGCTCTTGCTGCTCTTCACCGCCCCTTGGCACCCTACCTACAGGCACAACAGCACTGGGGATCTGTGCTTTCCCAGAGACGGAATATCTCACGGCGCTCAGTCTCGGCAAGCCTCTTTGTGAAAAGGCGAACGGTCGGATACTTGTCCCACGAGGAAGGGCCCAGCCCTGAAAGCTCTTGCTGCTCTTCACCGTCCCTTGTGGCCCTACCTACAGGCACAACAGCAGTGGGGATCTGTGCTTTCCCAGAGACGGAACATCTCACGGGGCTCAGTCTCGGCAAGCCTCTTTCTGAAAAGGCGAACGGTCGGATACTTGTCCCACGAGGAAGGGCCCAGCCCAAGAGGAAGGGCCCAGCCCTGAAAGCTCTTGCTGCTCTTCACCGCCCCTTGGCACCCTACCTACAGGCACAACAGCACTGGGGATCTGTGCTTTCGCAGAGACGGAATATCTCACGGGGCTCAGTCTCGGCAAGCCTCTTTGTGAAAAGGCGAACGGTCGGATACTTGTCCCACGAGGAAGGGCCCAGCCCTGAAAGCTCTTGCTGCTCTTCACCGTCCCTTGGCACCCTACCTACAGGCACAACAGCACTGGGGATCTGTGCTTTCCCAGAGACGGAACATCTCACGGGGCTCAGTCTCGGCAAGCCTCTTTCTGAAAAGGCGAACGGTCGGATCCTTCTCCCCCGAGGAAGGGCCCAGCCCTGAAAGCTCTTGCTGCTCTTCACCGTCCCTTGGCACCCTACCTACAGGCACAACAGCAGTGGGGATCTGTGCTTTCCCAGAGACGGAACATCTCACGGGGCTCAGTCTCGGCAAGCCTCTTTCTGAAAAGGCGAACGGTGCGATCCATCTCCCCCGAGGAAGGGCCCAGCCCTGAAAGCTCTTGCTGCTCTTCACCGTCCCTTGGCACCCTACCTACAGGCACAACAGCACTGGGGATCTGTGCTTTCCCAGAGACGGAATATCTCACGGCGCTCAGTCTCGGCAAGCCTCTTTCTGAAAAGGCGAACGGTCGGATCCTTGTCCCACGAGGAAGGGCCCAGCCCTGAAAGCTCTTGCTGCTCTTCACCGTCCCTTGGCACCCTACCTACAGGCACAACAGCACTGGGGATCTGTGCTTTCCCAGAGACGGAACATCTCACGGGGCTCAGTCTCGGCAAGCCTCTTTCTGAAAAGGCGAACGGTCGGATCCTTCTCCCACGAGGAAGGGCCCAGCCCTGAAAGCTCTTGCTGCTCTTCACCGTCCCTTGGCACCCTAACTACAGGCACATCAGCACTGGGGATCTGTGCTTTCCCAGAGACGGAATATCTCACTGCGCTCAGTATCGGCAAGCCTCTTTCTGAAAAGACGAACGGTGCGATCCATCTCCCCCGAGGAAGGGCCCAGCCCTGAAAGCTCTTGCTGCTCTTCACCGTCCCTTGGCACCCTACCTACAGGCACAACAGCACTGGGGATCTGTGCTTTCCCAGAGACGGAACATCTCACGGGGCTCAGTCTCGGCAAGCCTCTTTCTGAAAAGGCGAACGGTCGGATCCTTCTCCCACGAGGAAGGGCCCAGCCCTGAAAGCTCTTGCTGCTCTTCACCGCCCCTTGGCACCCTACCTACAGGCACAACAGCACTGGGGATCTGTGCTTTCCCAGAGACGGAACATCTCACGGGGCTCAGTCTCGGCAAGCCTCTTTCTGAAAAGGCGAACGGTCGGATCCTTCTCCCCCGAGGAAGGGCCCAGCCCTGAAAGCTCTTGCTGCTCTTCACCGTCCCTTGGCACCCTACCTACAGGCACAACAGCAGTGGGGATCTATGCTTTCGCAGAGACGGAACATCTCGTGGTGCTACGCCTCGGCAGAGCCTCTTTTTTTTGGAAAAGGCGAACGGTCGGATCCTTCTCCCACGAGGAAGGGCCCAGCCCTGAAAGCTCTTGCTGCTCTTCACCGTCCCTTGGCACCCTACCTACAGGCACAACAGCACTGGGGATCTGTGCTTTCCCAGAGACGGAATATCTCACGGCGCTCAGTCTCGGCAAGCCTCTTTCTGAAAAGGCGAACGGTCGGATCCTTCTCCCCCGAGGAAGGGCCCAGCCCTGAAAGCTCTTGCTGCTCTTCACCGTCCCTTGTGGCCCTACCTACAGGCACAACAGCACTGGGGATCTGTGCTTTCCCAGAGACGGAACATCTCACGGGGCTCAGTCTAGGCAAGCCTGTTTCTGAAAAGGCGAACGGTCGGATCCTTGTCCCCCGAGGAAGGGCCCAGCCCTGAAAGCTCTTGCTGCTCTTCACCGTCCCTTGGCACCCTACCTACAGGCACAACAGCACTGGGGATCTATGCTTTCGCAGAGACGGAACATCTCGTGGTGCTACGCCTCGGCAGAGCCTCATTTTTTTGGAAAAGGCGAACGGTCGGATCCTTCTCCCACGAGGAAGGGCCCAGCCCTGAAAGCTCTTGCTGCTCTTCACCGTCCCTTGGCACCCTACCTACAGGCACAACAGCACTGGGGATCTGTGCTTTCCCAGAGACGGAACATCTCACGGGGCTCAGTCTCGGCAAGCCTCTTTCTGAAAAGGCGAACGGTCGGATCCTTGTCCCCCGAGGAAGGGCCCAGCCCTGAAAGCTCTTGCTGCTCTTCACCGTCCCTTGGCACCCTACCTACAGGCACAACAGCACTGGGGATCTATGCTTTCGCAGAGACGGAACATCTCGTGGTGCTACGCCTCGGCAGAGCCTCTTTTTTTTGGAAAAGGCGAACGGTCGGATCCTTCTCCCACGAGGAAGGGCCCAGCCCTGAAAGCTCTTGCTGCTCTTCACCGTCCCTTGGCACCCTACCTACAGGCACAACAGCACTGGGGATCTGTGCTTTCCCAGAGACGGAACATCTCACGGGGCTCAGTCTCGGCAAGCCTCTTTCTGAAAAGGCGAACGGTCGGATACTTGTCCCACGAGGAAGGGCCCAGCCCTGAAAGCTCTTGCTGCTGTTCACCGCCCCTTGGCACCCTACCTACAGGCACAACAGCACTGGGGATCTGTGCTTTCCCAGAGACGGAATATCTCACGGGGCTCAGTCTCGGCAAGCCTCTTTCTGAAAAGACGAACGGTGCGATCCATCTCCCCCAAGGAAGGGCCCAGCCCTGAAAGCTCTTGCTGCTCTTCACCGTCCCTTGGCACCCTACCTACAGGCACAACAGCACTGGGGATCTGTGCTTTCCCAGAGACGGAACATCTCACGGGGCTCAGTCTCGGCAAGCCTCTTTCTGAAAAGGCGAACGGTGCGATCCATCTCCCCCGAGGAAGGGCCCAGCCCTGAAAGCTCTTGCTGCTCTTCACCGTCCCTTGGCACCCTACCTACAGGCACAACAGCACTGGGGATCTGTGCTTTCCCAGAGACGGAACATCTCACGGCGCTCAGTCTCGGCAAGCCTCTTTCTGAAAAGGCGAACGGTCGGATCCTTCTCCCACGAGGAAGGGCCCAGCCCTGAAAGCTCTTGCTGCTCTTCACCGTCCCTTGGCACCCTACCTACAGGCACAACAGCACTGGGGATCTATGCTTTCGCAGAGACGGAACATCTCGTGGTGCTACGCCTCGGCAGAGCCTCTTTTTTTTGGAAAAGGCGAACGGTCGGATCCTTCTCCCACGAGGAAGGGCCCAGCCCTGAAAGCTCTTGCTGCTCTTCACCGTCCCTTGGCACCCTACCTACAGGCACAACAGCACTGGGGATCTGTGCTTTCCCAGAGACGGAACATCTCACGGGGCTCAGTCTCGGCAAGCCTCTTTCTGAAAAGGCGAACGGTCGGATCCTTCTCCCACGAGGAAGGGCCCAGCCCTGAAAGCTCTTGCTGCTCTTCACCGCCCCTTGGCACCCTACCTACAGGCACAACAGCACTGGGGATCTGTGCTTTCCCAGAGACGGAACATCTCACGGGGCTCAGTCTCGGCAAGCCTCTTTCTGAAAAGGCGAACGGTCGGATCCTTCTCCCACGAGGAAGGGCCCAGCCCTGAAAGCTCTTGCTGCTCTTCACCGTCCCTTGGCACCCTACCTACAGGCACAACAGCACTGGGGATCTGTGCTTTCCCAGAGACGGAATATCTCACGGCGCTCAGTCTCGGCAAGCCTCTTTCTGAAAAGACGAACGGTGCGATCCATCTCCCCCGAGGAAGGGCCCAGCCCTGAAAGCTCTTGCTGCTCTTCACCGCCCCTTGGCACCCTACCTACAGGCACAACAGCACTGGGGATCTGTGCTTTCCCAGAGACGGAACATCTCACGGGGCTCAGTCTCGGCAAGCCTCTTTCTGAAAAGGCGAACGGTCGGATACTTGTCCCACGAGGAAGGGCCCAGCCCTGAAAGCTCTTGCTGCTCTTCACCGCCCCTTGGCACCCTACCTACAGGCACAACAGCACTGGGGATCTGTGCTTTCCCAGAGACGGAATATCTCACGGGGCTCAGTCTCGGCAAGCCTCTTTCTGAAAAGGCGAACGGTCGGATACTTGTCCCACGAGGAAGGGCCCAGCCCTGAAAGCTCTTGCTGCTCTTCACCGTCCCTTGGCACCCTACCTACAGGCACATCAGCACTGGGGATCTGTGCTTTCCCAGAGACGGAATATCTCACGGCGCTCAGTCTCGGCAAGCCTCTTGCTGAAAAGACGAACGGTGGGATCCATCTCCCCCGAGGAAGGGCCCAGCCCTGAAAGCTCTTGCTGCTCTTCACCGCCCCTTGGCACCCTACCTACAGGCACAACAGCACTGGGGATCTGTGCTTTCCCAGAGACGGAACATCTCACGGGGCTCAGTCTCGGCAAGCCTCTTTCTGAAAAGGCGAACGGTCGGATCCTTCTCCCCCGAGGAAGGGCCCAGCCCTGAAAGCTCTTGCTGCTCTTCACCGTCCCTTGGCACCCTACCTACAGGCACAACAGCAGTGGGGATCTATGCTTTCGCAGAGACGGAACATCTCGTGGTGCTACGCCTCGGCAGAGCCTCTTTTTTTTGGAAAAGGCGAACGGTCGGATCCTTCTCCCACGAGGAAGGGCCCAGCCCTGAAAGCTCTTGCTGCTCTTCACCGTCCCTTGGCACCCTACCTACAGGCACAACAGCACTGGGGATCTGTGCTTTCCCAGAGACGGAATATCTCACGGCGCTCAGTCTCGGCAAGCCTCTTTCTGAAAAGGCGAACGGTCGGATCCTTCTCCCCCGAGGAAGGGCCCAGCCCTGAAAGCTCTTGCTGCTCTTCACCGTCCCTTGTGGCCCTACCTACAGGCACAACAGCACTGGGGATCTGTGCTTTCCCAGAGACGGAACATCTCACGGGGCTCAGTCTAGGCAAGCCTGTTTCTGAAAAGGCGAACGGTCGGATCCTTCTCCCCCGAGGAAGGGCCCAGCCCTGAAAGCTCTTGCTGCTCTTCACCGTCCCTTGGCACCCTACCTACAGGCACAACAGCACTGGGGATCTGTGCTTTCCCAGAGACGGAACATCTCACGGGGCTCAGTCTCGGCAAGCCTGTTTCTGAAAAGGCGAACGGTCGGATCCTTCTCCCACGAGGAAGGGCCCAGCCCTGAAAGCTCTTGCTGCTCTTCACCGTCCCTTGGCACCCTACCTACAGGCACAACAGCACTGGGGATCTGTGCTTTCCCAGAGACGGAACATCTCACGGGGCTCAGTCTCGGCAAGCCTCTTTCTGAAAAGGCGAACGGTCGGATCCTTCTCCCACGAGGAAGGGCCCAGCCCTGAAAGCTCTTGCTGCTCTTCACCGTCCCTTGGCACCCTACCTACAGGCACATCAGCACTGGGGATCTGTGCTTTCCCAGAGACGGAATATCTCACGGCGCTCAGTCTCGGCAAGCCTCTTTCTGAAAAGACGAAAGGTGCGATCCATCTCCCCCGAGGAAGGGCCCAGCCCTGAAAGCTCTTGCTGCTCTTCACCGCCCCTTGGCACCCTACCTACAGGCACAACAGCACTGGGGATCTGTGCTTTCCCAGAGACGGAACATCTCACGGGGCTCAGTCTCGGCAAGCCTCTTTCTGAAAAGGCGAACGGTCGGATCCTTGTCCCCCGAGGAAGGGCCCAGCCCTGAAAGCTCTTGCTGCTCTTCACCGTCCCTTGGCACCCTACCTACAGGCACAACAGCAGTGGGGATCTATGCTTTCGCAGAGACGGAACATCTCGTGGTGCTACGCCTCGGCAGAGCCTCTTTTTTTTGGAAAAGGCGAACGGTCGGATCCTTCTCCCACGAGGAAGGGCCCAGCCCTGAAAGCTCTTGCTGCTCTTCACCGTCCCTTGGCACCCTACCTACAGGCACAACAGCACTGGGGATCTGTGCTTTCCCAGAGACGGAACATCTCACGGGGCTCAGTCTCGGCAAGCCTCTTTCTGAAAAGGCGAACGGTCGGATACTTGTCCCACGAGGAAGGGCCCAGCCCTGAAAGCTCTTGCTGCTCTTCACCGCCCCTTGGCACCCTACCTACAGGCACAACAGCAGTGGGGATCTGTGCTTTCCCAGAGACGGAACATCTCACGGGGCTCAGTCTCGGCAAGCCTCTTTCTGAAAAGGCGAACTGTCGGATACTTGTCCCATGAGGAAGGGCCCAGCCCTGAAAGCTCTTGCTGCTCTTCACCGCCCCTTGGCACCCTACCTACAGGCACAACAGCACTGGGGATCTGTGCTTTCCCAGAGACGGAATATCTCACGGCGCTCAGTCTCGGCAAGCCTCTTTCTGAAAAGACGAACGGTGCGATCCATCTCCCCCAAGGAAGGGCCCAGCCCTGAAAGCTCTTGCTGCTCTTCACCGTCCCTTGGCACCCTACCTACAGGCACAACAGCACTGGGGATCTGTGCTTTCCCAGAGACGGAACATCTCACGGGGCTCAGTCTCGGCAAGCCTCTTTCTGAAAAGGCGAACGGTGCGATCCATCTCCCCCGAGGAAGGGCCCAGCCCTGAAAGCTCTTGCTGCTCTTCACCGTCCCTTGGCACCCTACCTACAGGCACAACAGCAGTGGGGATCTGTGCTTTCCCAGAGACGGAACATCTCACGGGGCTCAGTCTCGGCAAGCCTCTTTCTGAAAAGGCGAACGGTCGGATACTTGTCCCACGAGGAAGGGCCCAGCCCAAGAGGAAGGGCCCAGCCCTGAAAGCTCTTGCTGCTCTTCACCGTCCCTTGGCACCCTACCTACAGGCACAACAGCACTGGGGATCTGTGCTTTCCCAGAGACGGAATATCTCACGGCGCTCAGTCTCGGCAAGCCTCTTTCTGAAAAGGCGAACGGTCGGATACTTGTCCCACGAGGAAGGGCCCAGCCCTGAAAGCTCTTGCTGCTGTTCACCGTCCCTTGGCACCCTACCTACAGGCACAACAGCACTGGGGATCTGTGCTTTCCCAGAGACGGAACATCTCACGGGGCTCAGTCTCGGCAAGCCTCTTTCTGAAAAGGCGAACGGTCGGATCCTTCTCCCCCGAGGAAGGGCCCAGCCCTGAAAGCTCTTGCTGCTCTTCACCGTCCCTTGGCACCCTACCTACAGGCACAACAGCAGTGGGGATCTGTGCTTTCCCAGAGACGGAACATCTCACGGGGCTCAGTCTCGGCAAGCCTCTTTCTGAAAAGGCGAACGGTGCGATCCATCTCCCCCGAGGAAGGGCCCAGCCCTGAAAGCTCTTGCTGCTCTTCACCGTCCCTTGGCACCCTACCTACAGGCACAACAGCACTGGGGATCTGTGCTTTCCCAGAGACGGAATATCTCACGGCGCTCAGTCTCGGCAAGCCTCTTTCTGAAAAGGCGAACGGTCGGATCCTTCTCCCACGAGGAAGGGCCCAGCCCTGAAAGCTCTTGCTGCTCTTCACCGTCCCTTGGCACCCTACCTACAGGCACAACAGCACTGGGGATCTATGCTTTCGCAGAGACAAAACATCTCGTGGTGCTACGCCTCGGCAGAGCCTCTTTTTTTTGGAAAAGGCGAACGGTCGGATCCTTCTCCCACGAGGAAGGGCCCAGCCCTGAAAGCTCTTGCTGCTCTTCACCGTCCCTTGGCACCCTACCTACAGGCACAACAGCACTGGGGATCTGTGCTTTCCCAGAGACGGAATATCTCACGGCGCTCAGTCTCGGCAAGCCTCTTTCTGAAAAGGCGAACGGTGCGATCCATCTCCCCCGAGGAAGGGCCCAGCCCTGAAAGCTCTTGCTGCTCTTCACCGTCCCTTGTGGCCCTACCTACAGGCACAACAGCACTGGGGATCTGTGCTTTCCCAGAGACGGAACATCTCACGGGGCTCAGTCTCGGCAAGCCTGTTTCTGAAAAGGCGAACGGTCGGATCCTTCTCCCACGAGGAAGGGCCCAGCCCTGAAAGCTCTTGCTGCTCTTCACCGTCCCTTGGCACCCTACCTACAGGCACAACAGCACTGGGGATCTGTGCTTTCCCAGAGACGGAACATCTCACGGGGCTCAGTCTCGGCAAGCCTCTTTCTGAAAAGGCGAACGGTCAGATCCTTCTCCCCCGAGGAAGGGCCCAGCCCTGAAAGCTCTTGCTGCTCTTCACCGTCCCTTGGCACCCTACCTACAGGCACAACAGCACTGGGGATCTGTGCTTTCCCAGAGACGGAATATCTAACGGCGCTCAGTCTCGGCAAGCCTCTTTCTGAAAAGACGAACGGTGCGATCCATCTCCCCCGAGGAAGGGCCCAGCCCTGAAAGCTCTTGCTGCTCTTCACCGCCCCTTGGCACCCTACCTACAGGCACAACAGCAGTGGGGATCTGTGCTTTCCCAGAGACGGAACATCTCACGGGGCTCAGTCTCGGCAAGCCTCTTTCTGAAAAGGCGATCGGTCGGATCCTGCTCCCACGAGGAAGGGCCCAGCCCTGAAAGCTCTTGCTGCTCTTCACCGCCCCTTGGCACCCTACCTACAGGCACAACAGCACTGGGGATCTGTGCTTTCCCAGAGACGGAACATCTCACGGCGCTCAGTCTCGGCAAGCCTCTTTCTGAAAAGACGAACGGTGCGATCCATCTCCCCCGAGGAAGGGCCCAGCCCTGAAAGCTCTTGCTGCTCTTCACCGTCCCTTGGCACCCTACCTACAGGCACAACAGCACTGGGGATCTGTACTTTCCCAGAGACGGAACATCTCACGGGGCTCAGTCTCAGCAAGCCTCTTTCTGAAAAGGCGAACGGTCGGATCCTTCTCCCACGAGGAAGGGCCCAGCCCTGAAAGCTCTTGCTGCTGTTCACCGCCCCTTGGCACCCTACCTACAGGCACAACAGCACTGGGGATCTGTGCTTTCCCAGAGACGGAACATCTCACGGGGCTCAGTCTCGGCAAGCCTCTTTGTGAAAAGGCGAACGGTCGGATCCTTCTCCCACGAGGAAGGGCCCAGCCCTGAAAGCTCTTGCTGCTCTTCACCGTCCCTTGGCACCCTACCTACAGGCACAACAGCACTGGGGATCTGTGCTTTCCCAGAGACGGAACATCTCACGGGGCTCAGTCTCGGCAAGCCTCTTTCTGAAAAGGCGAACGGTCGGATCCTTCTCCCACGAGGAAGGGCCCAGCCCTGAAAGCTCTTGCTGCTCTTCACCGTCCCTTGGCACCCTACCTACAGGCACAACAGCACTGGGGATCTGTGCTTTCCCAGAGACGGAACATCTCACGGGGCTCAGTCTCGGCAAGCCTCTTTCTGAAAAGGCGAACGGTCGGATCCTTCTCCCACGAGGAAGGGCCCAGCCCTGAAAGCTCTTGCTGCTCTTCACCGTCCCTTGGCACCCTACCTACAGGCACAACAGCACTGGGGATCTGTGCTTTCCCAGAGACGGAATATCTCACGGCGCTCAGTCTCGGCAAGCCTCTTTCTGAAAAGACGAACGGTGCGATCCATCTCCCCCGAGGAAGGGCCCAGCCCTGAAAGCTCTTGCTGCTCTTCACCGCCCCTTGGCACCCTACCTACAGGCACAACAGCACTGGGGATCTGTGCTTTCCCAGAGACGGAACATCTCACGGGGCTCAGTCTCGGCAAGCCTCTTTCTGAAAAGGCGAACGGTCGGATACTTGTCCCACGAGGAAGGGCCCAGCCCTGAAAGCTCTTGCTGCTCTTCACCGCCCCTTGGCACCCTACCTACAGGCACAACAGCACTGGGGATCTGTGCTTTCCCAGAGACGGAATATCTCACGGGGCTCAGTCTCGGCAAGCCTCTTTCTGAAAAGGCGAACGGTCGGATACTTGTCCCACGAGGAAGGGCCCAGCCCTGAAAGCTCTTGCTGCTCTTCACCGTCCCTTGGCACCCTACCTACAGGCACATCAGCACTGGGGATCTGTGCTTTCCCAGAGACGGAATATCTCACGGCGCTCAGTCTCGGCAAGCCTCTTGCTGAAAAGACGAACGGTGCGATCCATCTCCCCCGAGGAAGGGCCCAGCCCTGAAAGCTCTTGCTGCTCTTCACCGCCCCTTGGCACCCTACCTACAGGCACAACAGCACTGGGGATCTGTGCTTTCCCAGAGACGGAACATCTCACGGGGCTCAGTCTCGGCAAGCCTCTTTCTGAAAAGGCGAACGGTCGGATCCTTCTCCCCCGAGGAAGGGCCCAGCCCTGAAAGCTCTTGCTGCTCTTCACCGTCCCTTGGCACCCTACCTACAGGCACAACAGCAGTGGGGATCTATGCTTTCGCAGAGACGGAACATCTCGTGGTGCTACGCCTCGGCAGAGCCTCTTTTTTTTGGAAAAGGTGAACGGTCGGATCCTTCTCCCACGAGGAAGGGCCCAGCCCTGAAAGCTCTTGCTGCTCTTCACCGTCCCTTGGCACCCTACCTACAGGCACAACAGCAGTGGGGATCTGTGCTTTCCCAGAGACGGAACATCTCACGGGGCTCAGTCTCGGCAAGCCTCTTTCTGAAAAGGCGAACGGTGCGATCCATCTCCCCCGAGGAAGGGCCCAGCCCTGAAAGCTCTTGCTGCTCTTCACCGTCCCTTGGCACCCTACCTACAGGCACAACAGCAGTGGGGATCTGTGCTTTCCCAGAGACGGAACATCTCACGGGGCTCAGTCTCGGCAAGCCTCTTTCTGAAAAGGCGAACGGTCGGATACTTGTCCCACGAGGAAGGGCCCAGCCCAAGAGGAAGGGCCCAGCCCTGAAAGCTCTTGCTGCTCTTCACCGTCCCTTGGCACCCTACCTACAGGCACAACAGCACTGGGGATCTGTGCTTTCCCAGAGACGGAATATCTCACGGGGCTCAGTCTCGGCAAGCCTCTTTCTGAAAAGGCGAACGGTCGGATACTTGTCCCACGAGGAAGGGCCCAGCCCTGTAAGCTCTTGCTGCTGTTCACCGTCCCTTGGCACCCTACCTACAGGCACAACAGCACTGGGGATCTGTGCTTTCCCAGAGACGGAACATCTCACGGGGCTCAGTCTCGGCAAGCCTCTTTCTGAAAAGGCGAACGGTCGGATCCTTCTCCCCCGAGGAAGGGCCCAGCCCTGAAAGCTCTTGCTGCTCTTCACCGTCCCTTGGCACCCTACCTACAGGCACAACAGCAGTGGGGATCTGTGCTTTCCCAGAGACGGAACATCTCACGGGGCTCAGTCTCGGCAAGCCTCTTTCTGAAAAGGCGAACGGTGCGATCCATCTCCCCCGAGGAAGGGCCCAGCCCTGAAAGCTCTTGCTGCTCTTCACCGTCCCTTGGAACCCTACCTACAGGCACAACAGCACTGGGGATCTGTGCTTTCCCAGAGACGGAATATCTCACGGCGCTCAGTCTCGGCAAGCCTCTTTCTGAAAAGGCGAACGGTCGGATCCTTCTCCCACGAGGAAGGGCCCAGCCCTGAAAGCTCTTGCTGCTCTTCACCGTCCCTTGGCACCCTACCTACAGGCACAACAGCACTGGGGATCTATGCTTTCGCAGAGACGGAACATCTCGTGGTGCTACGCCTCGGCAGAGCCTCTTTTTTTTGGAAAAGGCGAACGGTCGGATCCTTCTCCCACGAGGAAGGGCCCAGCCCTGAAAGCTCTTGCTGCTCTTCACCGTCCCTTGGCACCCTACCTACAGGCACAACAGCACTGGGGATCTGTGCTTTCCCAGAGACGGAATATCTCACGGCGCTCAGTCTCGGCAAGCCTCTTTCTGAAAAGGCGAACGGTGCGATCCATCTCCCCCGAGGAAGGGCCCAGCCCTGAAAGCTCTTGCTGCTCTTCACCGTCCCTTGTGGCCCTACCTACAGGCACAACAGCACTGGGGATCTGTGCTTTCCCAGAGACGGAACATCTCACGGGGCTCAGTCTCGGCAAGCCTGTTTCTGAAAAGGCGAACGGTCGGATCCTTCTCCCACGAGGAAGGGCCCAGCCCTGAAAGCTCTTGCTGCTCTTCACCGTCCCTTGGCACCCTACCTACAGGCACAACAGCACTGGGGATCTGTGCTTTCCCAGAGACGGAACATCTCACGGGGCTCAGTCTCGGCAAGCCTCTTTCTGAAAAGGCGAACGGTCAGATCCTTCTCCCCCGAGGAAGGGCCCAGCCCTGAAAGCTCTTGCTGCTCTTCACCGTCCCTTGGCACCCTACCTACAGGCACAACAGCACTGGGGATCTGTGCTTTCCCAGAGACGGAATATCTAACGGCGCTCAGTCTCGGCAAGCCTCTTTCTGAAAAGACGAACGGTGCGATCCATCTCCCCCGAGGAAGGGCCCAGCCCTGAAAGCTCTTGCTGCTCTTCACCGCCCCTTGGCACCCTACCTACAGGCACAACAGCAGTGGGGATCTGTGCTTTCCCAGAGACGGAACATCTCACGGGGCTCAGTCTCGGCAAGCCTCTTTCTGAAAAGGCGATCGGTCGGATCCTGCTCCCACGAGGAAGGGCCCAGCCCTGAAAGCTCTTGCTGCTCTTCACCGCCCCTTGGCACCCTACCTACAGGCACAACAGCACTGGGGATCTGTGCTTTCGCAGAGACGGAACATCTCACGGCGCTCAGTCTCGGCAAGCCTCTTTCTGAAAAGACGAACGGTGCGATCCATCTCCCCCGAGGAAGGGCCCAGCCCTGAAAGCTCTTGCTGCTCTTCACCGTCCCTTGGCACCCTACCTACAGGCACAACAGCACTGGGGATCTGTACTTTCCCAGAGACGGAACATCTCACGGGGCTCAGTCTCAGCAAGCCTCTTTCTGAAAAGGCGAACGGTCGGATACTTGTCCCACGAGGAAGGGCCCAGCCCTGAAAGCTCTTGCTGCTGTTCACCGCCCCTTGGCACCCTACCTACAGGCACAACAGCACTGGGGATCTGTGCTTTCCCAGAGACGGAACATCTCACGGGGCTCAGTCTCGGCAAGCCTCTTTCTGAAAAGGCGAACGGTCGGATCCTTCTCCCACGAGGAAGGGCCCAGCCCTGAAAGCTCTTGCTGCTCTTCACCGTCCCTTGGCACCCTACCTACAGGCACAACAGCACTGGGGATCTGTGCTTTCCCAGAGACGGAACATCTCACGGGGCTCAGTCTCGGCAAGCCTCTTTCTGAAAAGGCGAACGGTCGGATCCTTCTCCCACGAGGAAGGGCCCAGCCCTGAAAGCTCTTGCTGCTCTTCACCGCCCCTTGGCACCCTACCTACAGGCACAACAGCACTGGGGATCTGTGCTTTCCCAGAGACGGAACATCTCACGGGGCTCAGTCTCGGCAAGCCTCTTTCTGAAAAGGCGAACGGTCGGATCCTTCTCCCACGAGGAAGGGCCCAGCCCTGAAAGCTCTTGCTGCTCTTCACCGCCCCTTGGCACCCTACCTACAGGCACAACAGCACTGGGGATCTGTGCTTTCCCAGAGACGGAACATCTCACGGGGCTCAGTCTCGGCAAGCCTCTTTCTGAAAAGGCGAACGGTCGGATACTTGTCCCACGAGGAAGGGCCCAGCCCTGAAAGCTCTTGCTGCTCTTCACCGCCCCTTGGCACCCTACCTACAGGCACAACAGCACTGGGGATCTGTGCTTTCCCAGAGACGGAATATCTCACGGGGCTCAGTCTCGGCAAGCCTCTTTCTGAAAAGGCGAACGGTCGGATACTTGTCCCACGAGGAAGGGCCCAGCCCTGAAAGCTCTTGCTGCTCTTCACCGTCCCTTGGCACCCTACCTACAGGCACATCAGCACTGGGGATCTGTGCTTTCCCAGAGACGGAATATCTCACGGCGCTCAGTCTCGGCAAGCCTCTTGCTGAAAAGACGAACGGTGCGATCCATCTCCCCCGAGGAAGGGCCCAGCCCTGAAAGCTCTTGCTGCTCTTCACCGCCCCTTGGCACCCTACCTACAGGCACAACAGCACTGGGGATCTGTGCTTTCCCAGAGACGGAACATCTCACGGGGCTCAGTCTCGGCAAGCCTCTTTCTGAAAAGGCGAACGGTCGGATCCTTCTCCCCCGAGGAAGGGCCCAGCCCTGAAAGCTCTTGCTGCTCTTCACCGTCCCTTGGCACCCTACCTACAGGCACAACAGCAGTGGGGATCTATGCTTTCGCAGAGACGGAACATCTCGTGGTGCTACGCCTCGGCAGAGCCTCTTTTTTTTGGAAAAGGTGAACGGTCGGATCCTTCTCCCACGAGGAAGGGCCCAGCCCTGAAAGCTCTTGCTGCTCTTCACCGTCCCTTGGCACCCTACCTACAGGCACAACAGCACTGGGGATCTGTGCTTTCCCAGAGACGGAATATCTCACGGCGCTCAGTCTCGGCAAGCCTCTTTCTGAAAAGGCGAACGGTCGGATCCTTCTCCCCCGAGGAAGGGCCCAGCCCTGAAAGCTCTTGCTGCTCTTCACCGTCCCTTGTGGCCCTACCTACAGGCACAACAGCACTGGGGATCTGTGCTTTCCCAGAGACGGAACATCTCACGGGGCTCAGTCTAGGCAAGCCTGTTTCTGAAAAGGCGAACGGTCGGATCCTTCTCCCCCGAGGAAGGGCCCAGCCCTGAAAGCTCTTGCTGCTCTTCACCGTCCCTTGGCACCCTACCTACAGGCACAACAGCACTGGGGATCTGTGCTTTCCCAGAGACGGAACATCTCACGGGGCTCAGTCTCGGCAAGCCTGTTTCTGAAAAGGCGAACGGTCGGATCCTTCTCCCACGAGGAAGGGCCCAGCCCTGAAAGCTCTTGCTGCTCTTCACCGTCCCTTGGCACCCTACCTACAGGCACAACAGCACTGGGGATCTGTGCTTTCCCAGAGACGGAACATCTCACGGGGCTCAGTCTCGGCAAGCCTCTTTCTGAAAAGGCGAACGGTCGGATCCTTCTCCCACGAGGAAGGGCCCAGCCCTGAAAGCTCTTGCTGCTCTTCACCGTCCCTTGGCACCCTACCTACAGGCACATCAGCACTGGGGATCTGTGCTTTCCCAGAGACGGAATATCTCACGGCGCTCAGTCTCGGCAAGCCTCTTTCTGAAAAGACGAAAGGTGCGATCCATCTCCCCCGAGGAAGGGCCCAGCCCTGAAAGCTCTTGCTGCTCTTCACCGCCCCTTGGCACCCTACCTACAGGCACAACAGCACTGGGGATCTGTGCTTTCCCAGAGACGGAACATCTCACGGGGCTCAGTCTCGGCAAGCCTCTTTCTGAAAAGGCGAACGGTCGGATCCTTGTCCCCCGAGGAAGGGCCCAGCCCTGAAAGCTCTTGCTGCTCTTCACCGTCCCTTGGCACCCTACCTACAGGCACAACAGCAGTGGGGATCTATGCTTTCGCAGAGACGGAACATCTCGTGGTGCTACGCCTCGGCAGAGCCTCTTTTTTTTGGAAAAGGCGAACGGTCGGATCCTTCTCCCACGAGGAAGGGCCCAGCCCTGAAAGCTCTTGCTGCTCTTCACCGTCCCTTGGCACCCTACCTACAGGCACAACAGCACTGGGGATCTGTGCTTTCCCAGAGACGGAACATCTCACGGGGCTCAGTCTCGGCAAGCCTCTTTCTGAAAAGGCGAACGGTGCGATCCATCTCCCCCGAGGAAGGGCCCAGCCCTGAAAGCTCTTGCTGCTCTTCACCGTCCCTTGGCACCCTACCTACAGGCACAACAGCAGTGGGGATCTGTGCTTTCCCAGAGACGGAACATCTCACGGGGCTCAGTCTCGGCAAGCCTCTTTCTGAAAAGGCGAACGGTGCGATCCATCTCCCCCGAGGAAGGGCCCAGCCCTGAAAGCTCTTGCTGCTCTTCACCGTCCCTTGGCACCCTACCTACAGGCACAACAGCACTGGGGATCTGTGCTTTCCCAGAGACGGAATATCTCACGGCGCTCAGTCTCGGCAAGCCTCTTTCTGAAAAGGCGAACGGTCGGATCCTTCTCCCACGAGGAAGGGCCCAGCCCTGAAAGCTCTTGCTGCTCTTCACCGTCCCTTGGCACCCTACCTACAGGCACAACAGCACTGGGGATCTGTGCTTTCCCAGAGACGGAACATCTCACGGGGCTCAGTCTCGGCAAGCCTCTTTCTGAAAAGGCGAACGGTCGGATCCTTCTCCCCCGAGGAAGGGCCCAGCCCTGAAAGCTCTTGCTGCTCTTCACCGTCCCTTGGCACCCTACCTACAGGCACATCAGCACTGGGGATCTGTGCTTTCCCAGAGACGGAATATCTCACGGCGCTCAGTCTCGGCAAGCCTCTTTCTGAAAAGGCGAACGGTGCGATCCATCTCCCCCGAGGAAGGGCCCAGCCCTGAAAGCTCTTGCTGCTCTTCACCGTCCCTTGGCACCCTACCTACAGGCACAACAGCACTGGGGATCTGTGCTTTCCCAGAGACGGAACATCTCACGGGGCTCAGTCTCGGCAAGCCTCTTTCTGAAAAGGCGAACGGTCGGATCCTTCTCCCACGAGGAAGGGCCCAGCCCTGAAAGCTCTTGCTGCTCTTCACCGTCCCTTGGCACCCTACCTACAGGCACAACAGCACTGGGGATCTATGCTTTCGCAGAGACGGAACATCTCGTGGTGCTACGCCTCGGCAGAGCCTCTTTTTTTTGGAAAAGGCGAACGGTCGGATCCTTCTCCCACGAGGAAGGGCCCAGCCCTGAAAGCTCTTGCTGCTCTTCACCGCCCCTTGGCACCCTACCTACAGGCACAACAGCACTGGGGATCTGTGCTTTCCCAGAGACGGAACATCTCACGGGGCTCAGTCTCGGCAAGCCTCTTTCTGAAAAGGCGAACGGTGCGATCCATCTCCCCCGAGGAAGGGCCCAGCCCTGAAAGCTCTTGCTGCTCTTCACCGTCCCTTGGCACCCTACCTACAGGCACAACAGCACTGGGGATCTGTGCTTTCCCAGAGACGGAATATCTAACGGCGCTCAGTCTCGGCAAGCCTCTTTCTGAAAAGACGAACGGTGCGATCCATCTCCCCCGAGGAAGGGCCCAGCCCTGAAAGCTCTTGCTGCTCTTCACCGCCCCTTGGCACCCTACCTACAGGCACAACAGCAGTGGGGATCTGTGCTTTCCCAGAGACGGAACATCTCACGGGGCTCAGTCTCGGCAAGCCTCTTTCTGAAAAGGCGAACGGTCGGATCCTGCTCCCACGAGGAAGGGCCCAGCCCTGAAAGCTCTTGCTGCTCTTCACCGTCCCTTGGCACCCTACCTACAGGCACAACAGCACTGGGGATCTGTGCTTTCCCAGAGACGGAACATCTCACGGGGCTCAGTCTCAGCAAGCCTCTTTCTGAAAAGGCGAACGGTCGGATACTTGTCCCACGAGGAAGGGCCCAGCCCTGAAAGCTCTTGCTGCTGTTCACCGCCCCTTGGCACCCTACCTACAGGCACAACAGCACTGGGGATCTGTGCTTTCCCAGAGACGGAACATCTCACGGGGCTCAGTCTCGGCAAGCCTCTTTGTGAAAAGGCGAACGGTCGGATCCTTCTCCCACGAGGAAGGGCCCAGCCCTGAAAGCTCTTGCTGCTCTTCACCGTCCCTTGGCACCCTACCTACAGGCACAACAGCACTGGGGATCTGTGCTTTCCCAGAGACGGAACATCTCACGGGGCTCAGTCTCGGCAAGCCTCTTTCTGAAAAGGCGAACGGTCGGATCCTTCTCCCACGAGGAAGGGCCCAGCCCTGAAAGCTCTTGCTGCTCTTCACCGCCCCTTGGCACCCTACCTACAGGCACAACAGCACTGGGGATCTGTGCTTTCCCAGAGACGGAACATCTCACGGGGCTCAGTCTCGGCAAGCCTCTTTCTGAAAAGGCGAACGGTCGGATCCTTCTCCCACGAGGAAGGGCCCAGCCCTGAAAGCTCTTGCTGCTCTTCACCGTCCCTTGGCACCCTACCTACAGGCACAACAGCACTGGGGATCTGTGCTTTCCCAGAGACGGAATATCTCACGGCGCTCAGTCTCGGCAAGCCTCTTTCTGAAAAGACGAACGGTGCGATCCATCTCCCCCGAGGAAGGGCCCAGCCCTGAAAGCTCTTGCTGCTCTTCACCTCCCCTTGGCACCCTACCTACAGGCACAACAGCACTGGGGATCTGTGCTTTCCCAGAGACGGAACATCTCACGGGGCTCAGTCTCGGCAAGCCTCTTTCTGAAAAGGCGAACGGTCGGATACTTGTCCCACGAGGAAGGGCCCAGCCCTGAAAGCTCTTGCTGCTCTTCACCGCCCCTTGGCACCCTACCTACAGGCACAACAGCACTGGGGATCTGTGCTTTCCCAGAGACGGAATATCTCACGGGGCTCAGTCTCGGCAAGCCTCTTTCTGAAAAGGCGAACGGTCGGATCCTTCTCCCACGAGGAAGGGCCCAGCCCTGAAAGCTCTTGCTGCTCTTCACCGTCCCTTGGCACCCTACCTACAGGCACATCAGCACTGGGGATCTGTGCTTTCCCAGAGACGGAATATCTCACGGCGCTCAGTCTCGGCAAGCCTCTTTCTGAAAAGACGAACGGTGCGATCCATCTCCCCCGAGGAAGGGCCCAGCCCTGAAAGCTCTTGCTGCTCTTCACCGCCCCTTGGCACCCTACCTACAGGCACAACAGCACTGGGGATCTGTGCTTTCCCAGAGACGGAACATCTCACGGGGCTCAGTCTCGGCAAGCCTCTTTCTGAAAAGGCGAACGGTCGGATCCTTCTCCCCCGAGGAAGGGCCCAGCCCTGAAAGCTCTTGCTGCTCTTCACCGTCCCTTGGCACCCTACCTACAGGCACAACAGCAGTGGGGATCTATGCTTTCGCAGAGACGGAACATCTCGTGGTGCTACGCCTCGGCAGAGCCTCTTTTTTTTGGAAAAGGCGAACGGTCGGATCCTTCTCCCACGAGGAAGGGCCCAGCCCTGAAAGCTCTTGCTGCTCTTCACCGTCCCTTGGCACCCTACCTACAGGCACAACAGCACTGGGGATCTGTGCTTTCCCAGAGACGGAATATCTCACGGCGCTCAGTCTCGGCAAGCCTCTTTCTGAAAAGGCGAACGGTCGGATCCTTCTCCCCCGAGGAAGGGCCCAGCCCTGAAAGCTCTTGCTGCTCTTCACCGTCCCTTGTGGCCCTACCTACAGGCACAACAGCAGTGGGGATCTATGCTTTCGCAGAGACGGAACATCTCGTGGTGCTACGCCTCGGCAGAGCCTCTTTTTTTTGGAAAAGGCGAACGGTCGGATCCTTCTCCCCCGAGGAAGGGCCCAGCCCTGAAAGCTCTTGCTGCTCTTCACCGTCCCTTGGCACCCTACCTACAGGCACAACAGCACTGGGGATCTGTGCTTTCCCAGAGACGGAACATCTCACGGGGCTCAGTCTCGGCAAGCCTCTTTCTGAAAAGGCGAACGGTCGGATACTTGTCCCACGAGGAAGGGCCCAGCCCTGAAAGCTCTTGCTGCTCTTCACCGCCCCTTGGCACCCTACCTACAGGCACAACAGCAGTGGGGATCTGTGCTTTCCCAGAGACGGAACATCTCACGGGGCTCAGTCTCGGCAAGCCTCTTTCTGAAAAGGTGAACGGTCGGATACTTGTCCCACGAGGAAGGGCCCAGCCCTGAAAGCTCTTGCTGCTCTTCACCGCCCCTTGGCACCCTACCTACAGGCACAACAGCACTGGGGATCTGTGCTTTCCCAGAGACGGAATATCTCACGGCGCTCAGTCTCGGCAAGCCTCTTTCTGAAAAGACGAACGGTGCGATCCATCTCCCCCAAGGAAGGGCCCAGCCCTGAAAGCTCTTGCTGCTCTTCACCGTCCCTTGGCACCCTACCTACAGGCACAACAGCACTGGGGATCTGTGCTTTCCCAGAGACGGAACATCTCACGGGGCTCAGTCTCGGCAAGCCTCTTTCTGAAAAGGCGAACGGTGCGATCCATCTCCCCCGAGGAAGGGCCCAGCCCTGAAAGCTCTTGCTGCTCTTCACCGTCCCTTGGCACCCTACCTACAGGCACAACAGCACTGGGGATCTGTGCTTTCCCAGAGACGGAACATCTCACGGGGCTCAGTCTCGGCAAGCCTCTTTCTGAAAAGGCGAACGGTCGGATACTTGTCCCACGAGGAAGGGCCCAGCCCAAGAGGAAGGGCCCAGCCCTGAAAGCTCTTGCTGCTCTTCACCGTCCCTTGGCACCCTACCTACAGGCACAACAGCACTGGGGATCTGTGCTTTCCCAGAGACGGAATATCTCACGGGGCTCAGTCTCGGCAAGCCTCTTTGTGAAAAGGCGAACGGTCGGATACTTGTCCCACGAGGAAGGGCCCAGCCCTGAAAGCTCTTGCTGCTGTTCACCGTCCCTTGGCACCCTACCTACAGGCACAACAGCACTGGGGATCTGTGCTTTCCCAGAGACGGAACATCTCACGGCGCTCAGTCTCGGCAAGCCTCTTTCTGAAAAGGCGAACGGTCGGATCCTTCTCCCCCGAGGAAGGGCCCAGCCCTGAAAGCTCTTGCTGCTCTTCACCGTCCCTTGGCACCCTACCTACAGGCACAACAGCAGTGGGGATCTGTGCTTTCCCAGAGACGGAACATCTCACGGGGCTCAGTCTCGGCAAGCCTCTTTCTGAAAAGGCGAACGGTGCGATCCATCTCCCCCGAGGAAGGGCCCAGCCCTGAAAGCTCTTGCTGCTCTTCACCGTCCCTTGGCACCCTACCTACAGGCACATCAGCACTGGGGATCTGTGCTTTCCCAGAGACGGAACATCTCACGGGGCTCAGTCTCGGCAAGCCTCTTTCTGAAAAGGCGAACGGTGCGATCCATCTCCCCCGAGGAAGGGCCCAGCCCTGAAAGCTCTTGCTGCTCTTCACCGTCCCTTGGCACCCTACCTACAGGCACAACAGCACTGGGGATCTGTGCTTTCCCAGAGACGGAACATCTCACGGGGCTCAGTCTCGGCAAGCCTCTTTCTGAAAAGGCGAACGGTCGGATCCTTCTCCCACGAGGAAGGGCCCAGCCCTGAAAGCTCTTGCTGCTCTTCACCGTCCCTTGGCACCCTACCTACAGGCACAACAGCACTGGGGATCTATGCTTTCGCAGAGACGGAACATCTCGTGGTGCTACGCCTCGGCAGAGCCTCTTTTTTTTGGAAAAGGCGAACGGTCGGATCCTTCTCCCACGAGGAAGGGCCCAGCCCTGAAAGCTCTTGCTGCTCTTCACCGCCCCTTGGCACCCTACCTACAGGCACAACAGCACTGGGGATCTGTGCTTTCCCAGAGACGGAATATCTCACGGCGCTCAGTCTCGGCAAGCCTCTTTCTGAAAAGGCGAACGGTCGGATCCTTGTCCCACGAGGAAGGGCCCAGCCCTGAAAGCTCTTGCTGCTCTTCACCGCCCCTTGGCACCCTACCTACAGGCACAACAGCACTGGGGATCTGTGCTTTCCCAGAGACGGAACATCTCACGGGGCTCAGTCTCGGCAAGCCTCTTTCTGAAAAGACGAACGGTGCGATCCATCTCCCCCGAGGAAGGGCCCAGCCCTGAAAGCTCTTGCTGCTCTTCACCGTCCCTTGGCACCCTACCTACAGGCACAACAGCACTGGGGATCTGTGCTTTCCCAGAGACGGAACATCTCACGGGGCTCAGTCTCGGCAAGCCTCTTTCTGAAAAGGCGAACGGTCGGATACTTGTCCCACGAGGAAGGGCCCAGCCCTGAAAGCTCTTGCTGCTCTTCACCGCCCCTTGGCACCCTACCTACAGGCACAACAGCACTGGGGATCTGTGCTTTCCCAGAGACGGAACATCTCACGGGGCTCAGTCTCGGCAAGCCTCTTTGTGAAAAGGCGAACGGTCGGATACTTGTCCCCCGAGGAAGGGCCCAGCCCTGAAAGCTCTTGCTGCTGTTCACCGTCCCTTGGCACCCTACCTACAGGCACAACAGCACTGGGGATCTGTGCTTTCCCAGAGACGGAACATCTCACGGGGCTCAGTCTCGGCAAGCCTCTTTCTGAAAAGGCGAACGGTCGGATCCTTCTCCCCCGAGGAAGGGCCCAGCCCTGAAAGCTCTTGCTGCTCTTCACCGCCCCTTGGCACCCTACCTACAGGCACAACAGCACTGGGGATCTGTGCTTTCCCAGAGACGGAACATCTCACGGGGCTCAGTCTCGGCAAGCCTCTTTCTGAAAAGGCGAACGGTGCGATCCATCTCCCCCGAGGAAGGGCCCAGCCCTGAAAGCTCTTGCTGCTCTTCACCGCCCCTTGGCACCCTACCTACAGGCACAACAGCACTGGGGATCTGTGCTTTCCCAGAGACGGAACATCTCACGGGGCTCAGTCTCGGCAAGCCTCTTTCTGAAAAGGCGAACGGTCGGATCCTTCTCCCACGAGGAAGGGCCCAGCCCTGAAAGCTCTTGCTGCTCTTCACCGTCCCTTGGCACCCTACCTACAGGCACAACAGCACTGGGGATCTATGCTTTCGCAGAGACGGAACATCTCGTGGTGCTACGCCTCGGCAGAGCCTCTTTTTTTTGGAAAAGGCGAACGGTCGGATCCTTCTCCCACGAGGAAGGGCCCAGCCCTGAAAGCTCTTGCTGCTCTTCACCGCCCCTTGGCACCCTACCTACAGGCACAACAGCACTGGGGATCTGTGCTTTCCCAGAGACGGAATATCTCACGGCGCTCAGTCTCGGCAAGCCTCTTTCTGAAAAGGCGAACGGTCGGATCCTTGTCCCACGAGGAAGGGCCCAGCCCTGAAAGCTCTTGCTGCTCTTCACCGCCCCTTGGCACCCTACCTACAGGCACAACAGCACTGGGGATCTGTGCTTTCCCAGAGACGGAACATCTCACGGCGCTCAGTCTCGGCAAGCCTCTTTCTGAAAAGACGAACGGTGCGATCCATCTCCCCCGAGGAAGGGCCCAGCCCTGAAAGCTCTTGCTGCTCTTCACCGTCCCTTGGCACCCTACCTACAGGCACAACAGCACTGGGGATCTGTGCTTTCCCAGAGACGGAACATCTCACGGGGCTCAGTCTCGGCAAGCCTCTTTCTGAAAAGGCGAACGGTCGGATACTTGTCCCACGAGGAAGGGCCCAGCCCTGAAAGCTCTTGCTGCTCTTCACCGCCCCTTGGCACCCTACCTACAGGCACAACAGCACTGGGGATCTGTGCTTTCCCAGAGACGGAACATCTCACGGGGCTCAGTCTCGGCAAGCCTCTTTGTGAAAAGGCGAACGGTCGGATACTTGTCCCCCGAGGAAGGGCCCAGCCCTGAAAGCTCTTGCTGCTGTTCACCGTCCCTTGGCACCCTACCTACAGGCACAACAGCACTGGGGATCTGTGCTTTCCCAGAGACGGAACATCTCACGGGGCTCAGTCTCGGCAAGCCTCTTTCTGAAAAGGCGAACGGTCGGATCCTTCTCCCCCGAGGAAGGGCCCAGCCCTGAAAGCTCTTGCTGCTCTTCACCGCCCCTTGGCACCCTACCAACAGGCACAACAGCACTGGGGATCTGTGCTTTCCCAGAGACGGAACATCTCACGGGGCTCAGTCTCGGCAAGCCTCTTTCTGAAAAGGCGAACGGTCGGATCCTTCTCCCACGAGGAAGGGCCCAGCCCTGAAAGCTCTTGCTGCTCTTCACCGCCCCTTGGCACCCTACCTACAGGCACAACAGCACTGGGGATCTGTGCTTTCCCAGAGACGGAATATCTCACGGCGCTCAGTCTCGGCAAGCCTCTTTCTGAAAAGACGAACGGTGCGATCCATCTCCCCCGAGGAAGGGCCCAGCCCTGAAAGCTCTTGCTGCTCTTCACCGTCCCTTGTGGCCCTACCTACAGGCACAACAGCACTGGGGATCTGTGCTTTCCCAGAGACGGAACATCTCACGGGGCTCAGTCTCGGCAAGCCTCTTTCTGAAAAGGCGAACGGTCGGATACTTGTCCCACGAGGAAGGGCCCAGCCCTGAAAGCTCTTGCTGCTCTTCACCGCCCCTTGGCACCCTACCTACAGGCACAACAGCAGTGGGGATCTGTGCTTTCGCAGAGACGGAATATCTCATGGGGCTCAGTCTCGGCAAGCCTCTTTGTGAAAAGGCGAACGGTCGGATACTTGTCCCACGAGGAAGGGCCCAGCCCTGAAAGCTCTTGCTGCTCTTCACCGTCCCTTGTGGCCCTACCTACAGGCACAACAGCACTGGGGATCTGTGCTTTCCCAGAGACGGAACATCTCACGGGGCTCAGTCTCGGCAAGCCTCTTTCTGAAAAGGCGAACGGTCGGATACTTGTCCCACGAGGAAGGGCCCAGCCCAAGAGGAAGGGCCCAGCCCTGAAAGCTCTTGCTGCTCTTCACCGTCCCTTGGCACCCTACCTACAGGCACAACAGCACTGGGGATCTGTGCTTTCCCAGAGACGGAACATCTCACGGGGCTCAGTCTCGGCAAGCCTCTTTCTGAAAAGGCGAACGGTCGGATCCTTCTCCCACGAGGAAGGGCCCAGCCCTGAAAGCTCTTGCTGCTCTTCACCGTCCCTTGGCACCCTACCTACAGGCACAACAGCACTGGGGATCTGTGCTTTCCCAGAGACGGAACATCTCACGGGGCTCAGTCTCGGCAAGCCTCTTTCTGAAAAGGCGAAAGGTCGGATCCTTCTCCCACGAGGAAGGGCCCACCCCTGAAAGCTCTTGCTGCTCTTCACCGTCCCTTGGCACCCTACCTACAGGCACAACAGCACTGGGGATCTGTGCTTTCCCAGAGACGGAATATCTAACGGCGCTCAGTCTCGGCAAGCCTCTTTCTGAAAAGACGAACGGTGCGATCCATCTCCCCCGAGGAAGGGCCCAGCCCTGAAAGCTCTTGCTGCTCTTCACCGCCCCTTGGCACGCTACCTACAGGCACAACAGCAGTGGGGATCTGTGCTTTCCCAGAGACGGAACATCTCACGGGGCTCAGTCTCGGCAAGCCTCTTTCTGAAAAGGCGAACGGTCGGATACTTGTCCCACGAGGAAGGGCCCAGCCCTGAAAGCTCTTGCTGCTCTTCACCGCCCCTTGGCACCCTACCTACAGGCACAACAGCACTGGGGATCTGTGCTTTCCCAGAGACGGAACATCTCACGGGGCTCAGTCTCGGCAAGCCTCTTTCTGAAAAGGCGAACGGTCGGATCCTTCTCCCACGAGGAAGGGCCCAGCCCTGAAAGCTCTTGCTGCTCTTCACCGTCCCTTGGCACCCTACCTACAGGCACAACAGCACTGGGGATCTGTGCTTTCCCAGAGACGGAACATCTCACGGGGCTCAGTCTCGGCAAGCCTCTTTCTGAAAAGGCGAACGGTCGGATCCTTCTCCCACGAGGAAGGGCCCAGCCCTGAAAGCTCTTGCTGCTGTTCACCGTCCCTTGGCACCCTACCTACAGGCACAACAGCACTGGGGATCTGTGCTTTCCCAGAGACGGAACATCTCACGGGGCTCAGTCTCGGCAAGCCTCTTTCTGAAAAGGCGAACGGTCGGATCCTTCTCCCACGAGGAAGGGCCCAGCCCTGAAAGCTCTTGCTGCTCTTCACCGTCCCTTGGCACCCTACCTACAGGCACAACAGCACTGGGGATCTGTGCTTTCCCAGAGACGGAATATCTAACGGCGCTCAGTCTCGGCAAGCCTCTTTCTGAAAAGACGAACGGTGCGATCCATCTCCCCCGAGGAAGGGCCCAGCCCTGAAAGCTCTTGCTGCTCTTCACCGTCCCTTGGCACCCTACCTACAGGCACAACAGCACTGGGGATCTGTGCTTTCCCAGAGACGGAACATCTCACGGGGCTCAGTCTCGGCAAGCCTCTTTGTGAAAAGGCGAACGGTCGGATACTTGTCCCACGAGGAAGGGCCCAGCCCTGAAAGCTCTTGCTGCTCTTCACCGCCCCTTGGCACCCTACCTACAGGCACAACAGCACTGGGGATCTGTGCTTTCCCAGAGACGGAATATCTCACGGGGCTCAGTCTCGGCAAGCCTCTTTGTGAAAAGGCGAACGGTCGGATACTTGTCCCACGAGGAAGGGCCCAGCCCTGAAAGCTCTTGCTGCTGTTCACCGTCCCTTGGCACCCTACCTACAGGCACAACAGCACTGGGGATCTGTGCTTTCCCAGAGACGGAATATCTCACGGCGCTCAGTCTCGGCAAGCCTCTTTCTGAAAAGGTGAACGGTGCGATCCATCTCCCCCGAGGAAGGGCCCAGCCCTGAAAGCTCTTGCTGCTCTTCACCGTCCCTTGTGGCCCTACCTACAGGCACAACAGCACTGGGGATCTGTGCTTTCCCAGAGACGGAACATCTCACGGGGCTCAGTCTCGGCAAGCCTCTTTCTGAAAAGGCGAACGGTCGGATCCTTCTCCCCCGAGGAAGGGCCCAGCCCTGAAAGCTCTTGCTGCTGTTCACCGCCCCTTGGCACCCTACCTACTGGCACAACAGCACTGGGGATCTGTGCTTTCCCAGAGACGGAATATCTCACGGGGCTCAGTCTCGGAAGGCCTCTTTCTGAAAAGACGAACGGTGCGATCCATCTCCCCCGAGGAAGGGCCCAGCCCTGAAAGCTCTTGCTGCTCTTCACCGTCCCTTGTGGCCCTACCTACAGGCACAACAGCACTGGGGATCTGTGCTTTCCCAGAGACGGAACATCTCACGGGGCTCAGTCTCGGCAAGCCTCTTTCTGAAAAGGCGAACGGTCGGATCCTTCTCCCACGAGGAAGGGCCCAGCCCTGAAAGCTCTTGCTGCTGTTCACCGCCCCTTGGCACCCTACCTACAGGCACAACAGCACTGGGGATCTGTGCTTTCCCAGAGACGGAATATCTCACGGGGCTCAGTCTCGGCAAGCCTCTTTGTGAAAATGCGAACGGTCGGATACTTGTCCCACGTGGAAGGGCCCAGCCCTGAAAGCTCTTGCTGCTCTTCACCGTCCCTTGTGGCCCTACCTACAGGCACAACAGCAGTGGGGATCTGTGCTTTCCCAGAGACGGAACATCTCACGGGGCTCAGTCTCGGCAAGCCTCTTTCTGAAAAGGCGAACGGTCGGATACTTGTCCCACGAGGAAGGGCCCAGCCCAAGAGGAAGGGCCCAGCCCTGAAAGCTCTTGCTGCTCTTCACCGTCCCTTGGCACCCTACCTACAGGCACAACAGCACTGGGGATCTGTGCTTTCCCAGAGACGGAATATCTCACGGCGCTCAGTCTCGGCAAGCCTGTTTCTGAAAAGGCGAACGGTCGGATACTTGTCCCACGAGGAAGGGCCCAGCCCTGAAAGCTCTTGCTGCTCTTCACCGTCCCTTGGCACCCAACCTACAGGCACAACAGCAGTGGGGATCTGTGCTTTCCCAGAGACGGAACATCTCACGGGGCTCAGTCTCGGCAAGCCTCTTTCTGAAAAGGCGAACGGTCGGATACTTGTCCCACGAGGAAGGGCCCAGCCCTGAAAGCTCTTGCTGCTCTTCACCGTCCCTTGGCACCCTACCTACAGGCACATCAGCACTGGGGATCTGTGCTTTCCCAGAGACGGAATATCTCACGGCGCTCAGTCTCGGCAAGCCTCTTTCTGAAAAGACGAACGGTGCGATCCATCTCCCCCGAGGAAGGGCCCAGCCCTGAAAGCTCTTGCTGCTCTTCACCGCCCCTTGGCACCCTACCTACAGGCACAACAGCACTGGGGATCTGTGCTTTCCCAGAGACGGAACATCTCACGGGGCTCAGTCTCGGCAAGCCTCTTTCTGAAAAGGCGAACGGTCGGATCCTTCTCCCCCGAGGAAGGGCCCAGCCCTGAAAGCTCTTGCTGCTCTTCACCGTCCCTTGGCACCCTACCTACAGGCACAACAGCAGTGGGGATCTATGCTTTCGCAGAGACGGAACATCTCGTGGTGCTACGCCTCGGCAGAGCCTCTTTTTTTTGGAAAAGGCGAACGGTCGGATCCTTCTCCCACGAGGAAGGGCCCAGCCCTGAAAGCTCTTGCTGCTCTTCACCGTCCCTTGGCACCCTACCTACAGGCACAACAGCACTGGGGATCTGTGCTTTCCCAGAGACGGAATATCTCACGGCGCTCAGTCTCGGCAAGCCTCTTTCTGAAAAGGCGAACGGTCGGATCCTTCTCCCCCGAGGAAGGGCCCAGCCCTGAAAGCTCTTGCTGCTCTTCACCGTCCCTTGTGGCCCTACCTACAGGCACAACAGCACTGGGGATCTGTGCTTTCCCAGAGACGGAACATCTCACGGGGCTCAGTCTAGGCAAGCCTCTTTCTGAAAAGGCGAACGGTCGGATCCTTCTCCCACGAGGAAGGGCCCAGCCCTGAAAGCTCTTGCTGCTCTTCACCGTCCCTTGGCACCCTACCTACAGGCACAACAGCACTGGGGATCTGTGCTTTCCCAGAGACGGAACATCTCACGGGGCTCAGTCTCGGCAAGCCTGTTTCTGAAAAGGCGAACGGTCGGATCCTTCTCCCACGAGGAAGGGCCCAGCCCTGAAAGCTCTTGCTGCTCTTCACCGTCCCTTGGCACCCTACCTACAGGCACAACAGCACTGGGGATCTGTGCTTTCCCAGAGACGGAACATCTCACGGGGCTCAGTCTCGGCAAGCCTCTTTCTGAAAAGGCGAACGGTCGGATCCTTCTCCCACGAGGAAGGGCCCAGCCCTGAAAGCTCTTGCTGCTCTTCACCGTCCCTTGGCACCCTACCTACAGGCACATCAGCACTGGGGATCTGTGCTTTCCCAGAGACGGAATATCTCACGGCGCTCAGTCTCGGCAAGCCTCTTTCTGAAAAGACGAAAGGTGCGATCCATCTCCCCCGAGGAAGGGCCCAGCCCTGAAAGCTCTTGCTGCTCTTCACCGCCCCTTGGCACCCTACCTACAGGCACAACAGCACTGGGGATCTGTGCTTTCCCAGAGACGGAACATCTCACGGGGCTCAGTCTCGGCAAGCCTCTTTCTGAAAAGGCGAACGGTCGGATCCTTCTCCCACGAGGAAGGGCCCAGCCCTGAAAGCTCTTGCTGCTCTTCACCGTCCCTTGGCACCCTACCTACAGGCACAACAGCACGGGGGATCTGTGCTTTCCCAGAGACGGAACATCTCACGGGGCTCAGTCTCGGCAAGCCTCTTTCTGAAAAGGCGAACGGTCGGATCCTTCTCCCACGAGGAAGGGCCCAGCCCTGAAAGCTCTTGCTGCTGTTCACCGCCCCTTGGCACCCTACCTACAGGCACAACAGCACTGGGGATCTGTGCTTTCCCAGAGACGGAACATCTCACGGGGCTCAGTCTCGGCAAGCCTCTTTCTGAAAAGGCGAACGGTCGGATCCTTCTCCCACGAGGAAGGGCCCAGCCCTGAAAGCTCTTGCTGCTCTTCACCGTCCCTTGGCACCCTACCTACAGGCACAACAGCACTGGGGATCTGTGCTTTCCCAGAGACGGAATATCTAACGGCGCTCAGTCTCGGCAAGCCTCTTTCTGAAAAGACGAACGGTGCGATCCATCTCCCCCGAGGAAGGGCCCAGCCCTGAAAGCTCTTGCTGCTCTTCACCGCCCCTTGGCACCCTACCTACAGGCACAACAGCACTGGGGATCTGTGCTTTCCCAGAGACGGAACATCTCACGGGGCTCAGTCTCGGCAAGCCTCTTTCTGAAAAGGCGAACGGTCGGATACTTGTCCCACGAGGAAGGGCCCAGCCCTGAAAGCTCTTGCTGCTCTTCACCGTCCCTTGGCACCCTACCTACAGGCACAACAGCACTGGGGATCTGTGCTTTCCCAGAGACGGAATATCTCACGGGGCTCAGTCTCGGCAAGCCTCTTTGTGAAAAGGCGAACGGTCGGATACTTGTCCCACGAGGAAGGGCCCAGCCCTGAAAGCTCTTGCTGCTCTTCACCGTCCCTTGGCACCCTACCTACAGGCACATCAGCACTGGGGATCTGTGCTTTCCCAGAGACGGAATATCTCACGGCGCTCAGTCTCGGCAAGCCTCTTTCTGAAAAGACGAACGGTGCGATCCATCTCCCCCGAGGAAGGGCCCAGCCCTGAAAGCTCTTGCTGCTCTTCACCGCCCCTTGGCACCCTACCTACAGGCACAACAGCACTGGGGATCTGTGCTTTCCCAGAGACGGAACATCTCACGGGGCTCAGTCTCGGCAAGCCTCTTTGTGAAAAGGCGAACGGTCGGATCCTTCTCCCACGAGGAAGGGCCCAGCCCTGAAAGCTCTTGCTGCTCTTCACCGTCCCTTGGCACCCTACCTACAGGCACAACAGCAGTGGGGATCTATGCTTTCGCAGAGACGGAACATCTCGTGGTGCTACGCCTCGGCAGAGCCTCTTTTTTTTGGAAAAGGCGAACGGTCGGATCCTTCTCCCACGAGGAAGGGCCCAGCCCTGAAAGCTCTTGCTGCTCTTCACCGTCCCTTGGCACCCTACCTACAGGCACAACAGCACTGGGGATCTGTGCTTTCCCAGAGACGGAACATCTCACGGGGCTCAGTCTCGGCAAGCCTCTTTCTGAAAAGGCGAACGGTCGGATACTTGTCCCACGAGGAAGGGCCCAGCCCTGAAAGCTCTTGCTGCTCTTCACCGCCCCTTGGCACCCTACCTACAGGCACAACAGCACTGGGGATCTGTGCTTTCCCAGAGACGGAATATCTCACGGGGCTCAGTCTCGGCAAGCCTCTTTCTGAAAAGACGAACGGTGCGATCCATCTCCCCCGAGGAAGGGCCCAGCCCTGAAAGCTCTTGCTGCTCTTCACCGTCCCTTGTGGCCCTACCTACAGGCACAACAGCACTGGGGATCTGTGCTTTCCCAGAGACGGAACATCTCACGGGGCTCAGTCTCGGCAAGCCTCTTTCTGAAAAGGCGAACGGTCGGATACTTGTCCCACGAGGAAGGGCCCAGCCCTGAAAGCTCTTGCTGCTCTTCACCGCCCCTTGGCACCCTACCTACAGGCACAACAGCACTGGGGATCTGTGCTTTCCCAGAGACGGAATATCTCACGGGGCTCAGTCTCGGCAAGCCTCTTTCTGAAAAGGCGAACGGTCGGATACTTGTCCCACGAGGAAGGGCCCAGCCCTGAAAGCTCTTGCTGCTCTTCACCGTCCCTTGTGGCCCTACCTACAGGCACAACAGCAGTGGGGATCTGTGCTTTCCCAGAGACGGAACATCTCACGGGGCTCAGTCTCGGCAAGCCTCTTTCTGAAAAGGCGAACGGTCGGATACTTGTCCCACGAGGAAGGGCCCAGCCCAAGAGGAAGGGCCCAGCCCTGAAAGCTCTTGCTGCTCTTCACCGTCCCTTGGCACCCTACCTACAGGCACAACAGCACTGGGGATCTGTGCTTTCCCAGAGACGGAATATCTCACGGCGCTCAGTCTCGGCAAGCCTGTTTCTGAAAAGGCGAACGGTCGGATACTTGTCCCACGAGGAAGGGCCCAGCCCTGAAAGCTCTTGCTGCTCTTCACCGTCCCTTGGCACCCTACCTACAGGCACAACAGCACTGGGGATCTGTGCTTTCCCAGAGACGGAATATCTCACGGCGCTCAGTCTCGGCAAGCCTCTTTCTGAAAAGGCGAACGGTCGGATACTTGTCCCACGAGGAAGGGCCCAGCCCTGAAAGCTCTTGCTGCTCTTCACCGTCCCTTGTGGCCCTACCTACAGGCACAACAGCACTGGGGATCTGTGCTTTCCCAGAGACGGAACATCTCACGGGGCTCAGTCTAGGCAAGCCTCTTTCTGAAAAGGCGAACGGTCGGATCCTTCTCCCACGAGGAAGGGCCCAGCCCTGAAAGCTCTTGCTGCTCTTCACCGTCCCTTGGCACCCTACCTACAGGCACAACAGCACTGGGGATCTGTGCTTTCCCAGAGACGGAACATCTCACGGGGCTCAGTCTCGGCAAGCCTGTTTCTGAAAAGGCGAACGGTCGGATCCTTCTCCCACGAGGAAGGGCCCAGCCCTGAAAGCTCTTGCTGCTCTTCACCGTCCCTTGGCACCCTACCTACAGGCACAACAGCACTGGGGATCTGTGCTTTCCCAGAGACGGAACATCTCACGGGGCTCAGTCTCGGCAAGCCTCTTTCTGAAAAGGCGAACGGTCGGATCCTTCTCCCACGAGGAAGGGCCCAGCCCTGAAAGCTCTTGCTGCTCTTCACCGTCCCTTGGCACCCTACCTACAGGCACATCAGCACTGGGGATCTGTGCTTTCCCAGAGACGGAATATCTCACGGCGCTCAGTCTCGGCAAGCCTCTTTCTGAAAAGACGAAAGGTGCGATCCATCTCCCCCGAGGAAGGGCCCAGCCCTGAAAGCTCTTGCTGCTCTTCACCGCCCCTTGGCACCCTACCTACAGGCACAACAGCACTGGGGATCTGTGCTTTCCCAGAGACGGAACATCTCACGGGGCTCAGTCTCGGCAAGCCTCTTTCTGAAAAGGCGAACGGTCGGATCCTTGTCCCCCGAGGAAGGGCCCAGCCCTGAAAGCTCTTGCTGCTCTTCACCGTCCCTTGGCACCCTACCTACAGGCACAACAGCAGTGGGGATCTATGCTTTCGCAGAGACGGAACATCTCGTGGTGCTACGCCTCGGCAGAGCCTCTTTTTTTTGGAAAAGGCGAACGGTCGGATCCTTCTCCCCCGAGGAAGGGCCCAGCCCTGAAAGCTCTTGCTGCTCTTCACCGTCCCTTGGCACCCTACCTACAGGCACAACAGCACTGGGGATCTGTGCTTTCCCAGAGACGGAACATCTCACGGGGCTCAGTCTCGGCAAGCCTCTTTCTGAAAAGGCGAACGGTCGGATACTTGTCCCACGAGGAAGGGCCCAGCCCTGAAAGCTCTTGCTGCTCTTCACCGCCCCTTGGCACCCTACCTACAGGCACAACAGCACTGGGGATCTGTGCTTTCCCAGAGACGGAATATCTCACGGCGCTCAGTCTCGGCAAGCCTCTTTCTGAAAAGACGAACGGTGCGATCCATCTCCCCCAAGGAAGGGCCCAGCCCTGAAAGCTCTTGCTGCTCTTCACCGTCCCTTGGCACCCTACCTACAGGCACAACAGCACTGGGGATCTGTGCTTTCCCAGAGACGGAACATCTCACGGGGCTCAGTCTCGGCAAGCCTCTTTCTGAAAAGGCGAACGGTGCGATCCATCTCCCCCGAGGAAGGGCCCAGCCCTGAAAGCTCTTGCTGCTCTTCACCGCCCCTTGGCACCCTACCTACAGGCACAACAGCACTGGGGATCTGTGCTTTCCCAGAGACGGAACATCTCACGGGGCTCAGTCTCGGCAAGCCTCTTTCTGAAAAGGCGAACGGTCGGATACTTGTCCCACGAGGAAGGGCCCAGCCCAAGAGGAAGGGCCCAGCCCTGAAAGCTCTTGCTGCTCTTCACCGCCCCTTGGCACCCTACCTACAGGCACAACAGCACTGGGGATCTGTGCTTTCCCAGAGACGGAATATCTCACGGGGCTCAGTCTCGGCAAGCCTCTTTGTGAAAAGGCGAACGGTCGGATACTTGTCCCACGAGGAAGGGCCCAGCCCTGAAAGCTCTTGCTGCTGTTCACCGTCCCTTGGCACCCTACCTACAGGCACAACAGCACTGGGGATCTGTGCTTTCCCAGAGACGGAACATCTCACGGGGCTCAGTCTCGGCAAGCCTCTTTCTGAAAAGGCGAACGGTCGGATCCTTCTCCCCCGAGGAAGGGCCCAGCCCTGAAAGCTCTTGCTGCTCTTCACCGTCCCTTGGCACCCTACCTACAGGCACAACAGCACTGGGGATCTGTGCTTTCCCAGAGACGGAACATCTCACGGGGCTCAGTCTCGGCAAGCCTCTTTCTGAAAAGGCGAACGGTGCGATCCATCTCCCCCGAGGAAGGGCCCAGCCCTGAAAGCTCTTGCTGCTCTTCACCGTCCCTTGGCACCCTACCTACAGGCACAACAGCACTGGGGATCTGTGCTTTCCCAGAGACGGAATATCTCACGGCGCTCAGTCTCGGCAAGCCTCTTTCTGAAAAGGCGAACGGTCGGATCCTTCTCTCACGAGGAAGGGCCCAGCCCTGAAAGCTCTTGCTGCTCTTCACCGTCCCTTGGCACCCTACCTACAGGCACAACAGCACTGGGGATCTGTGCTTTCCCAGAGACGGAACATCTCACGGGGCTCAGTCTAGGCAAGCCTCTTTCTGAAAAGGCGAACGGTCGGATCCTTCTCCCACGAGGAAGGGCCCAGCCCTGAAAGCTCTTGCTGCTCTTCACCGTCCCTTGGCACCCTACCTACAGGCACATCAGCACTGGGGATCTGTGCTTTCCCAGAGACGGAATATCTCACGGCGCTCAGTCTCGGCAAGCCTCTTTCTGAAAAGGCGAACGGTGCGATCCATCTCCCCCGAGGAAGGGCCCAGCCCTGAAAGCTCTTGCTGCTCTTCACCGTCCCTTGGCACCCTACCTACAGGCACAACAGCACTGGGGATCTGTGCTTTCCCAGAGACGGAACATCTCACGGGGCTCAGTCTCGGCAAGCCTCTTTCTGAAAAGGCGAACGGTCGGATCCTTCTCCCACGAGGAAGGGCCCAGCCCTGAAAGCTCTTGCTGCTCTTCACCGTCCCTTGGCACCCTACCTACAGGCACAACAGCACTGGGGATCTATGCTTTCGCAGAGACGGAACATCTCGTGGTGCTACGCCTCGGCAGAGCCTCTTTTTTTTGGAAAAGGCGAACGGTCGGATCCTTCTCCCACGAGGAAGGGCCCAGCCCTGAAAGCTCTTGCTGCTCTTCACCGCCCCTTGGCACCCTACCTACAGGCACAACAGCACTGGGGATCTGTGCTTTCCCAGAGACGGAATATCTCACGGCGCTCAGTCTCGGCAAGCCTCTTTCTGAAAAGGCGAACGGTCGGATCCTTGTCCCACGAGGAAGGGCCCAGCCCTGAAAGCTCTTGCTGCTCTTCACCGCCCCTTGGCACCCTACCTACAGGCACAACAGCAGTGGGGATCTGTGCTTTCCCAGAGACGGAACATCTCACGGCGCTCAGTCTCGGCAAGCCTCTTTCTGAAAAGACGAACGGTGCGATCCATCTCCCCCGAGGAAGGGCCCAGCCCTGAAAGCTCTTGCTGCTCTTCACCGTCCCTTGGCACCCTACCTACAGGCACAACAGCACTGGGGATCTGTGCTTTCCCAGAGACGGAACATCTCACGGGGCTCAGTCTCGGCAAGCCTCTTTGTGAAAAGGCGAACGGTCGGATACTTGTCCCACGAGGAAGGGCCCAGCCCTGAAAGCTCTTGCTGCTCTTCACCGCCCCTTGGCACCCTACCTACAGGCACAACAGCACTGGCGATCTGTGCTTTCCCAGAGACGGAACATCTCACGGGGCTCAGTCTCGGCAAGCCTCTTTGTGAAAAGGCGAACGGTCGGATACTTGTCCCCCGAGGAAGGGCCCAGCCCTGAAAGCTCTTGCTGCTGTTCACCGTCCCTTGGCACCCTACCTACAGGCACAACAGCACTGGGGATCTGTGCTTTCCCAGAGACGGAACATCTCACGGGGCTCAGTCTCGGCAAGCCTCTTTCTGAAAAGGTGAACGGTGCGATCCATCTCCCCCGAGGAAGGGCCCAGCCCTGAAAGCTCTTGCTGCTCTTCACCGTCCCTTGTGGCCCTACCTACAGGCACAACAGCACTGGGGATCTGTGCTTTCCCAGAGACGGAACATCTCACGGCGCTCAAACTCGGCAAGCCTCTTTCTGAAAAGGCGAACGGTCGGATCCTTCTCCCACGAGGAAGGGCCCAGCCCTGAAAGCTCTTGCTGCTCTTCACCGTCCCTTGGCACCCTACCTACAGGCACAACAGCACTGGGGATCTATGCTTTCGCAGAGACGGAACATCTCGTGGTGCTACGCCTCGGCAGAGCCTCTTTTTTTTGGAAAAGGCGAACGGTCGGATCCTTCTCCCACGAGGAAGGGCCCAGCCCTGAAAGCTCTTGCTGCTCTTCACCGCCCCTTGGCACCCTACCTACAGGCACAACAGCACTGGGGATCTGTGCTTTCCCAGAGACGGAATATCTCACGGCGCTCAGTCTCGGCAAGCCTCTTTCTGAAAAGGTGAACGGTGCGATCCATCTCCCCCGAGGAAGGGCCCAGCCCTGAAAGCTCTTGCTGCTCTTCACCGTCCCTTGTGGCCCTACCTACAGGCACAACAGCACTGGGGATCTGTGCTTTCCCAGAGACGGAACATCTCACGGGGCTCAGTCTCGGCAAGCCTCTTTCTGAAAAGTCGAACGGTCGGATCCTTCTCCCACGAGGAAGGGCCCAGCCCTGAAAGCTCTTGCTGCTGTTCACCGCCCCTTGGCACCCTACCTACAGGCACAACAGCACTGGGGATCTGTGCTTTCCCAGAGACGGAATATCTCACGGGGCTCAGTCTCGGCAAGCCTCTTTCTGAAAAGACGAACGGTGCGATCCATCTCCCCCGAGGAAGGGCCCAGCCCTGAAAGCTCTTGCTGCTCTTCACCGTCCCTTGTGGCCCTACCTACAGGCACAACAGCACTGGGGATCTGTGCTTTCCCAGAGACGGAACATCTCACGGGGCTCAGTCTCGGCAAGCCTCTTTCTGAAAAGGCGAACGGTCGGATACTTGTCCCACGAGGAAGGGCCCAGCCCTGAAAGCTCTTGCTGCTCTTCACCGCCCCTTGGCACCCTACCTACAGGCACAACAGCAGTGGGGATCTGTGCTTTCCCAGAGACGGAATATCTCATGGGGCTCAGTCTCGGCAAGCCTCTTTGTGAAAAGGCGAACGGTCGGATACTTGTCCCACGAGGAAGGGCCCAGCCCTGAAAGCTCTTGCTGCTCTTCACCGTCCCTTGGCACCCTACCTACAGGCACAACAGCACTGGGGATCTGTGCTTTCCCAGAGACGGAACATCTCACGGGGCTCAGTCTCGGCAAGCCTCTTTCTGAAAAGGCGAACGGTCGGATACTTGTCCCACGAGGAAGGGCCCAGCCCAAGAGGAAGGGCCCAGCCCTGAAAGCTCTTGCTGCTCTTCACCGTCCCTTGGCACCCTACCTACAGGCACAACAGCACTGGGGATCTGTGCTTTCCCAGAGACGGAACATCTCACGGCGCTCAGTCTCGGCAAGCCTCTTTCTGAAAAGGCGAACGGTCGGATCCTTCTCCCACGAGGAAGGGCCCAGCCCTGAAAGCTCTTGCTGCTCTTCACCGTCCCTTGGCACCCTACCTACAGGCACAACAGCACTGGGGATCTGTGCTTTCCCAGAGACGGAACATCTCACGGGGCTCAGTCTCGGCAAGCCTCTTTCTGAAAAGGCGAACGGTCGGATCCTTCTCCCACGAGGAAGGGCCCACCCCTGAAAGCTCTTGCTGCTCTTCACCGTCCCTTGGCACCCTACCTACAGGCACAACAGCACTGGGGATCTGTGCTTTCCCAGAGACGGAATATCTAACGGCGCTCAGTCTCGGCAAGCCTCTTTCTGAAAAGACGAACGGTGCGATCCATCTCCCCCGAGGAAGGGCCCAGCCCTGAAAGCTCTTGCTGCTCTTCACCGCCCCTTGGCACCCTACCTACAGGCACAACAGCACTGGGGATCTGTGCTTTCCCAGAGACGGAACATCTCACGGGGCTCAGTCTCGGCAAGCCTCTTTCTGAAAAGGTGAACGGTCGGATCCTGCTCCCACGAGGAAGGGCCCAGCCCTGAAAGCTCTTGCTGCTCTTCACCGCCCCTTGGCACCCTACCTACAGGCACAACAGCACTGGGGATCTGTGCTTTCCCAGAGACGGAACATCTCACGGCGCTCAGTCTCGGCAAGCCTCTTTCTGAAAAGACGAACGGTGCGATCCATCTCCCCCAAGGAAGGGCCCAGCCCTGAAAGCTCTTGCTGCTCTTCACCGTCCCTTGGCACCCTACCTACAGGCACAACAGCACTGGGGATCTGTGCTTTCCCAGAGACGGAACATCTCACGGGGCTCAGTCTCGGCAAGCCTCTTTCTGAAAAGGCGAACGGTCGGATACTTGTCCCCCGAGGAAGGGCCCAGCCCTGAAAGCTCTTGCTGCTCTTCACCGCCCCTTGGCACCCTACCTACAGGCACAACAGCACTGGGGATCTGTGCTTTCCCAGAGACGGAACATCTCACGGGGCTCAGTCTCGGCAAGCCTCTTTCTGAAAAGGCGAACGGTCGGATCCTTCTCCCACGAGGAAGGGCCCAGCCCTGAAAGCTCTTGCTGCTCTTCACCGTCCCTTGGCACCCTACCTACAGGCACAACAGCACTGGGGATCTGTGCTTTCCCAGAGACGGAACATCTCACGGGGCTCAGTCTCGGCAAGCCTCTTTCTGAAAAGGCGAACGGTCGGATCCTTCTCCCACGAGGAAGGGCCCAGCCCTGAAAGCTCTTGCTGCTGTTCACCGCCCCTTGGCACCCTACCTACAGGCACAACAGCACTGGGGATCTGTGCTTTCCCAGAGACGGAACATCTCACGGGGCTCAGTCTCGGCAAGCCTCTTTCTGAAAAGGCGAACGGTCGGATCCTTCTCCCACGAGGAAGGGCCCAGCCCTGAAAGCTCTTGCTGCTCTTCACCGTCCCTTGGCACCCTACCTACAGGCACAACAGCACTGGGGATCTGTGCTTTCCCAGAGACGGAATATCTAACGGCGCTCAGTCTCGGCAAGCCTCTTTCTGAAAAGACGAACGGTGCGATCCATCTCCCCCGAGGAAGGGCCCAGCCCTGAAAGCTCTTGCTGCTCTTCACCGTCCCTTGGCACCCTACCTACAGGCACAACAGCACTGGGGATCTGTGCTTTCCCAGAGACGGAACATCTCACGGGGCTCAGTCTCGGCAAGCCTCTTTCTGAAAAGGCGAACGGTCGGATACTTGTCCCACGAGGAAGGGCCCAGCCCTGAAAGCTCTTGCTGCTCTTCACCGCCCCTTGGCACCCTACCTACAGGCACAACAGCACTGGGGATCTGTGCTTTCCCAGAGACGGAATATCTCACGGGGCTCAGTCTCGGCAAGCCTCTTTGTGAAAAGGCGAACGGTCGGATACTTGTCCCACGAGGAAGGGCCCAGCCCTGAAAGCTCTTGCTGCTCTTCACCGTCCCTTGGCACCCTACCTACAGGCACATCAGCACTGGGGATCTGTGCTTTCCCAGAGACGGAATATCTCACGGCGCTCAGTCTCGGCAAGCCTCTTTCTGAAAAGACGAACGGTGCGATCCATCTCCCCCGAGGAAGGGCCCAGCCCTGAAAGCTCTTGCTGCTCTTCACCGCCCCTTGGCACCCTACCTACAGGCACAACAGCACTGGGGATCTGTGCTTTCCCAGAGACGGAACATCTCACGGGGCTCAGTCTCGGCAAGCCTCTTTGTGAAAAGGCGAACGGTCGGATCCTTCTCCCACGAGGAAGGGCCCAGCCCTGAAAGCTCTTGCTGCTCTTCACCGTCCCTTGGCACCCTACCTACAGGCACAACAGCAGTGGGGATCTATGCTTTCGCAGAGACGGAACATCTCGTGGTGCTACGCCTCGGCAGAGCCTCTTTTTTTTGGAAAAGGCGAACGGTCGGATCCTTCTCCCACGAGGAAGGGCCCAGCCCTGAAAGCTCTTGCTGCTCTTCACCGCCCCTTGGCACCCTACCTACAGGCACAACAGCACTGGGGATCTGTGCTTTCCCAGAGACGGAATATCTCACGGCGCTCAGTCTCGGCAAGCCTCTTTCTGAAAAGGTGAACGGTGCGATCCATCTCCCCCGAGGAAGGGCCCAGCCCTGAAAGCTCTTGCTGCTCTTCACCGTCCCTTGTGGCCCTACCTACAGGCACAACAGCACTGGGGATCTGTGCTTTCCCAGAGACGGAACATCTCACGGGGCTCAGTCTCGGCAAGCCTCTTTCTGAAAAGGCGAACGGTCGGATCCTTCTCCCACGAGGAAGGGCCCAGCCCTGAAAGCTCTTGCTGCTGTTCACCGCCCCTTGGCACCCTACCTACTGGCACAACAGCACTGGGGATCTGTGCTTTCCCAGAGACGGAATATCTCACGGGGCTCAGTCTCGGCAAGCCTCTTTCTGAAAAGACGAACGGTGCGATCCATGTCCCCCGAGGAAGGGCCCAGCCCTGAAAGCTCTTGCTGCTCTTCACCGTCCCTTGTGGCCCTACCTACAGGCACAACAGCAGTGGGGATCTGTGCTTTCCCAGAGACGGAACATCTCACGGGGCTCAGTCTCGGCAAGCCTCTTTCTGAAAAGGCGAACGGTCGGATACTTGTCCCACGAGGAAGGGCCCAGCCCAAGAGGAAGGGCCCAGCCCTGAAAGCTCTTGCTGCTCTTCACCGTCCCTTGGCACCCTACCTACAGGCACAACAGCACTGGGGATCTGTGCTTTCCCAGAGACGGAATATCTCACGGCGCTCAGTCTCGGCAAGCCTGTTTCTGAAAAGGCGAACGGTCGGATACTTGTCCCACGAGGAAGGGCCCAGACCTGAAAGCTCTTGCTGCTCTTCACCGTCCCTTGGCACCCTACCTACAGGCACAACAGCACTGGGGATCTGTGCTTTCCCAGAGACGGAACATCTCACGGGGCTCAGTCTCGGCAAGCCTCTTTCTGAAAAGGCGAACGGTCGGATCCTTCTCCCAAGAGGAAGGGCCCAGCCCTGAAAGCTCTTGCTGCTCTTCACCGTCCCTTGGCACCCTACCTACAGGCACATCAGCACTGGGGATCTGTGCTTTCCCAGAGACGGAATATCTCACGGCGCTCAGTCTCGGGAAGCCTCTTTCTGAAAAGACGAACGGTGCGATCCATCTCCCCCGAGGAAGGGCCCAGCCCTGAAAGCTCTTGCTGCTCTTCACCGTCCCTTGTGGCCCTACCTACAGGCACAACAGCACTGGGGATCTGTGCTTTCCCAGAGACGGAACATCTCACGGGGCTCAGTCTCGGCAAGCCTCTTTCTGAAAAGGCGAACGGTCGGATCCTTGTCCCACGAGGAAGGGCCCAGCCCTGAAAGCTCTTGCTGCTGTTCACCGCCCCTTGGCACCCTACCTACAGGCACAACAGCACTGGGGATCTGTGCTTTCCCAGAGACGGAACATCTCACGGCGCTCAGTCTCGGCAAGCCTCTTTCTGAAAAGGCGAACGGTCGGATCCTTCTCCCACGAGGAAGGGCCCAGCCCTGAAAGCTCTTGCTGCTCTTCACCGTCCCTTGGCACCCTACCTACAGGCACAACAGCACTGGGGATCTGTGCTTTCCCAGAGACGGAATATCTCACGGCGCTCAGTCTCGGCAAGCCTCTTTCTGAAAAGACGAACGGTGCGATCCATCTCCCCCGAGGAAGGGCCCAGCCCTGAAAGCTCTTGCTGCTCTTCACCGCCCCTTGGCACCCTACCTACAGGCACAACAGCACTGGGGATCTATGCTTTCCCAGAGACGGAACATCTCACGGCGCTCAGTCTCGGCAAGCCTCTTTCTGAAAAGACGAACGGTGCGATCCATCTCCCCCGAGGAAGGGCCCAGCCCTGAAAGCTCTTGCTGCTCTTCACCGTCCCTTGGCACCCTACCTACAGGCACAACAGCACTGGGGATCTATGCTTTCGCAGAGACAGAACATCTCGTGGTGCTACGCCTCGGCAGAGCCTCTTTTTTTTGGAAAAGGCGAACGGTCGGATCCTTCTCCCCCGAGGAAGGGCCCAGCCCTGAAAGCTCTTGCTGCTCTTCACCGTCCCTTGGCACCCTACCTACAGGCACAACAGCACTGGGGATCTGTGCTTTCCCAGAGACGGAATATCTCACGGCGCTCAGTCTCGGCAAGCCTCTTTCTGAAAAGGCGAACGGTCGGATCCTTCTCCCCCGAGGAAGGGCCCAGCCCTGAAAGCTCTTGCTGCTCTTCACCGTCCCTTGGCACCCTACCTACAGGCACAACAGCACTGGGGATCTGTGCTTTCCCAGAGACGGAACATCTCACGGGGCTCAGTCTCGGCAAGCCTCTTTCTGAAAAGGCGAACGGTCGGATCCTTCTCCCACGAGGAAGGGCCCAGCCCTGAAAGCTCTTGCTGCTCTTCACCGTCCCTTGGCACCCTACCTACAGGCACAACAGCACTGGGGATCTGTGCTTTCCCAGAGACGGAATATCTCACGGCGCTCAGTCTCGGCAAGCCTCTTTCTGAAAAGGCGAACGGTGCGATCCATCTCCCCCGAGGAAGGGCCCAGCCCTGAAAGCTCTTGCTGCTCTTCACCGTCCCTTGTGGCCCTACCTACAGGCACAACAGCACTGGGGATCTGTGCTTTCCCAGAGACGGAACATCTCACGGGGCTCAGTCTCGGCAAGCCTCTTTCTGAAAAGGCGAACGGTCGGATACTTGTCCCACGAGGAAGGGCCCAGCCCTGAAAGCTCTTGCTGCTCTTCACCGTCCCTTGGCACCCTACCTACAGGCACAACAGCACTGGGGATCTGTGCTTTCCCAGAGACGGAACATCTCACGGGGCTCAGTCTCGGCAAGCCTCTTTCTGAAAAGACGAACGGTGCGATCCATCTCCCCCGAGGAAGGGCCCAGCCCTGAAAGCTCTTGCTGCTCTTCACCGTCCCTTGGCACCCTACCTACAGGCACAACAGCACTGGGGATCTGTGCTTTCCCAGAGACGGAACATCTCACGGGGCTCAGTCTCGGCAAGCCTCTTTCTGAAAAGGCGAACGGTCGGATACTTGTCCCACGAGGAAGGGCCCAGCCCTGAAAGCTCTTGCTGCTCTTCACCGCCCCTTGGCACCCTACCTACAGGCACAACAGCACTGGGGATCTGTGCTTTCCCAGAGACGGAATATCTCACGGCGCTCAGTCTCGGCAAGCCTCTTTGTGAAAAGGCGAACGGTCGGATACTTGTCCCACGAGGAAGGGCCCAGCCCTGAAAGCTCTTGCTGCTCTTCACCGTCCCTTGGCACCCTACCTACAGGCACAACAGCACTGGGGATCTGTGCTTTCCCAGAGACGGAACATCTCACGGGGCTCAGTCTCGGCAAGCCTCTTTCTGAAAAGGCGAACGGTCGGATACTTGTCCCACGAGGAAGGGCCCAGCCCTGAAAGCTCTTGCTGCTCTTCACCGTCCCTTGGCACCCTACCTACAGGCACAACAGCACTGGGGATCTATGCTTTCGCAGAGACGGAACATCTCGTGGTGCTACGCCTCGGCAGAGCCTCTTTTTTTTGGAAAAGGCGAACGGTCGGATCCTTCTCCCACGAGGAAGGGCCCAGCCCTGAAAGCTCTTGCTGCTCTTCACCGTCCCTTGGCACCCTACCTACAGGCACAACAGCACTGGGGATCTGTGCTTTCCCAGAGACGGAACATCTCACGGGGCTCAGTCTCGGCAAGCCTCTTTCTGAAAAGGCGAACGGTCGGATACTTGTCCCACGAGGAAGGGCCCAGCCCTGAAAGCTCTTGCTGCTCTTCACCGTCCCTTGGCACCCTACCTACAGGCACAACAGCACTGGGGATCTGTGCTTTCCCAGAGACGGAACATCTCACGGGGCTCAGTCTCGGCAAGCCTCTTTCTGAAAAGGCGAACGGTCGGATACTTGTCCCACGAGGAAGGGCCCAGCCCTGAAAGCTCTTGCTGCTGTTCACCGCCCCTTGGCACCCTACCTACAGGCACAACAGCACTGGGGATCTGTGCTTTCCCAGAGACGGAATATCTCACGGCGCTCAGTCTCGGCAAGCCTCTTTGTGAAAAGGCGAACGGTCGGATACTTGTCCCACGAGGAAGGGCCCAGCCCTGAAAGCTCTTGCTGCTCTTCACCGCCCCTTGGCACCCTACCTACAGGCACAACAGCACTGGGGATCTGTGCTTTCCCAGAGACGGAATATCTCACGGGGCTCAGTCTCGGCAAGCCTCTTTGTGAAAAGGCGAACGGTCGGATACTTGTCCCACGAGGAAGGGCCCAGCCCTGAAAGCTCTTGCTGCTGTTCACCGTCCCTTGGCACCCTACCTACAGGCACAACAGCACTGGGGATCTGTGCTTTCCCAGAGACGGAACATCTCACGGCGCTCAGTCTCGGCAAGCCTCTTTCTGAAAAGGCGAACGGTCGGATCCTTCTCCCACGAGGAAGGGCCCAGCCCTGAAAGCTCTTGCTGCTCTTCACCGTCCCTTGGCACCCTACCTACAGGCACAACAGCAGTGGGGATCTGTGCTTTCCCAGAGACGGAACATCTCACGGGGCTCAGTCTCGGCAAGCCTCTTTCTGAAAAGGCGAACGGTGCGATCCATCTCCCCCGAGGAAGGGCCCAGCCCTGAAAGCTCTTGCTGCTCTTCACCGCCCCTTGGCACCCTACCTACAGGCACAACAGCACTGGGGATCTGTGCTTTCCCAGAGACGGAATATCTCACGGCGCTCAGTCTCGGCAAGCCTCTTTCTGAAAAGGCGAACGGTCGGATCCTTCTCCCACGAGGAAGGGCCCAGCCCTGAAAGCTCTTGCTGCTCTTCACCGTCCCTTGGCACCCTACCTACAGGCACAACAGCACTGGGGATCTGTGCTTTCCCAGAGACGGAACATCTCACGGGGCTCAGTCTCGGCAAGCCTCTTTGTGAAAAGGCGAACGGTCGGATCCTTCTCCCACGAGGAAGGGCCCAGCCCTGAAAGCTCTTGCTGCTCTTCACCGTCCCTTGGCACCCTACCTACAGGCACAACAGCACTGGGGATCTATGCTTTCGCAGAGACGGAACATCTCGTGGTGCTACGCCTCGGCAGAGCCTCTTTTTTTTGGAAAAGGCGAACGGTCGGATCCTTCTCCCACGAGGAAGGGCCCAGCCCTGAAAGCTCTTGCTGCTCTTCACCGCCCCTTGGCACCCTACCTACAGGCACAACAGCACTGGGGATCTGTGCTTTCCCAGAGACGGAATATCTCACGGCGCTCAGTCTCGGCAAGCCTCTTTCTGAAAAGGCGAACGGTCGGATCCTTCTCCCCCGAGGAAGGGCCCAGCCCTGAAAGCTCTTGCTGCTCTTCACCGTCCCTTGGCACCCTACCTACAGGCACAACAGCACTGGGGATCTGTGCTTTCCCAGAGACGGAACATCTCACGGGGCTCAGTCTCGGCAAGCCTCTTTCTGAAAAGGCGAACGGTCGGATCCTTCTCCCACGAGGAAGGGCCCAGCCCTGAAAGCTCTTGCTGCTCTTCACCGCCCCTTGGCACCCTACCTACAGGCACAACAGCACTGGGGATCTGTGCTTTCCCAGAGACGGAATATCTCACGGCGCTCAGTCTCGGCAAGCCTCTTTCTGAAAAGGCGAACGGTGCGATCCATCTCCCCCGAGGAAGGGCCCAGCCCTGAAAGCTCTTGCTGCTCTTCACCGTCCCTTGTGGCCCTACCTACAGGCACAACAGCACTGGGGATCTGTGCTTTCCCAGAGACGGAACATCTCACGGGGCTCAGTCTCGGCAAGCCTCTTTCTGAAAAGGCGAACGGTCGGATCCTTCTCCCACGAGGAAGGGCCCAGCCCTGAAAGCTCTTGCTGCTGTTCACCGCCCCTTGGCACCCTACCTACTGGCACAACAGCACTGGGGATCTGTGCTTTCCCAGAGACGGAATATCTCACGGGGCTCAGTCTCGGCAAGCCTCTTTCTGAAAAGACGAACGGTGCGATCCATCTCCCCCGAGGAAGGGCCCAGCCCTGAAAGCTCTTGCTGCTCTTCACCGTCCCTTGTGGCCCTACCTACAGGCACAACAGCACTGGGGATCTGTGCTTTCCCAGAGACGGAACATCTCACGGGGCTCAGTCTCGGCAAGCCTCTTTCTGAAAAGGCGAACGGTCGGATACTTGTCCCACGAGGAAGGGCCCAGCCCTGAAAGCTCTTGCTGCTCTTCACCGCCCCTTGGCACCCTACCTACAGGCACAACAGCACTGGGGATCTGTGCTTTCCCAGAGACGGAATATCTCACGGGGCTCAGTCTCGGCAAGCCTCTTTGTGAAAAGGCGAACGGTCGGATACTTGTCCCACGAGGAAGGGCCCAGCCCTGAAAGCTCTTGCTGCTCTTCACCGTCCCTTGTGGCCCTACCTACAGGCACAACAGCAGTGGGGATCTGTGCTTTCCCAGAGACGGAACATCTCACGGGGCTCAGTCTCGGCAAGCCTCTTTCTGAAAAGGCGAACGGTCGGATACTTGTCCCACGAGGAAGGGCCCAGCCCAAGAGGAAGGGCCCAGCCCTGAAAGCTCTTGCTGCTCTTCACCGTCCCTTGGCACCCTACCTACAGGCACAACAGCACTGGGGATCTGTGCTTTCCCAGAGACGGAATATCTCACGGCGCTCAGTCTCGGCAAGCCTGTTTCTGAAAAGGCGAACGGTCGGATACTTGTCCCACGAGGAAGGGCCCAGCCCTGAAAGCTCTTGCTGCTCTTCACCGTCCCTTGGCACCCTACCTACAGGCACAACAGCACTGGGGATCTGTGCTTTCCCAGAGACGGAACATCTCACGGGGCTCAGTCTCGGCAAGCCTCTTTCTGAAAAGGCGAACGGTCGGATCCTTCTCCCAAGAGGAAGGGCCCAGCCCTGAAAGCTCTTGCTGCTCTTCACCGTCCCTTGGCACCCTACCTACAGGCACATCAGCACTGGGGATCTGTGCTTTCCCAGAGACGGAATATCTCACGGCGCTCAGTCTCGGCAAGCCTCTTTCTGAAAAGACGAACGGTGCGATCCATCTCCCCCGAGGAAGGGCCCAGCCCTGAAAGCTCTTGCTGCTCTTCACCGCCCCTTGGCACCCTACCTACAGGCACAACAGCACTGGGGATCTGTGCTTTCCCAGAGACGGAACATCTCACGGGGCTCAGTCTCGGCAAGCCTCTTTCTGAAAAGGCGAACGGTCGGATCCTTCTCCCCCGAGGAAGGGCCCAGCCCTGAAAGCTCTTGCTGCTCTTCACCGTCCCTTGGCACCCTACCTACAGGCACAACAGCACTGGGGATCTATGCTTTCGCAGAGACGGAACATCTCGTGGTGCTACGCCTCGGCAGAGCCTCTTTTTTTTGGAAAAGGCGAACGGTCGGATCCTTCTCCCACGAGGAAGGGCCCAGCCCTGAAAGCTCTTGCTGCTCTTCACCGCCCCTTGGCACCCTACCTACAGGCACAACAGCACTGGGGATCTGTGCTTTCCCAGAGACGGAATATCTCACGGCGCTCAGTCTCGGCAAGCCTCTTTCTGAAAAGGCGAACGGTGCGATCCATCTCCCCCGAGGAAGGGCCCAGCCCTGAAAGCTCTTGCTGCTCTTCACCGTCCCTTGTGGCCCTACCTACAGGCACAACAGCACTGGGGATCTGTGCTTTCCCAGAGACGGAACATCTCACGGCGCTCAGTCTCGGCAAGCCTCTTTCTGAAAAGGCGAACGGTCGGATCCTTGTCCCACGAGGAAGGGCCCAGCCCTGAAAGCTCTTGCTGCTGTTCACCGCCCCTTGGCACCCTACCTACAGGCACAACAGCACTGGGGATCTGTGCTTTCCCAGAGACGGAACATCTCACGGCGCTCAGTCTCGGCAAGCCTCTTTCTGAAAAGGCGAACGGTCGGATCCTTCTCCCACGAGGAAGGGCCCAGCCCTGAAAGCTCTTGCTGCTCTTCACCGTCCCTTGGCACCCTACCTACAGGCACAACAGCACTGGGGATCTGTGCTTTCCCAGAGACGGAATATCTCACGGCGCTCAGTCTCGGCAAGCCTCTTTCTGAAAAGACGAACGGTGCGATCCATCTCCCCCGAGGAAGGGCCCAGCCCTGAAAGCTCTTGCTGCTCTTCACCGCCCCTTGGCACCCTACCTACAGGCACAACAGCACTGGGGATCTGTGCTTTCCCAGAGACGGAACATCTCACGGCGCTCAGTCTCGGCAAGCCTCTTTCTGAAAAGACGAACGGTGCGATCCATCTCCCCCGAGGAAGGGCCCAGCCCTGAAAGCTCTTGCTGCTCTTCACCGTCCCTTGGCACCCTACCTACAGGCACAACAGCACTGGGGATCTATGCTTTCGCAGAGACAGAACATCTCGTGGTGCTACGCCTCGGCAGAGCCTCTTTTTTTTGGAAAAGGCGAACGGTCGGATCCTTCTCCCCCGAGGAAGGGCCCAGCCCTGAAAGCTCTTGCTGCTCTTCACCGTCCCTTGGCACCCTACCTACAGGCACAACAGCACTGGGGATCTGTGCTTTCCCAGAGACGGAATATCTCACGGCGCTCAGTCTCGGCAAGCCTCTTTCTGAAAAGGCGAACGGTCGGATCCTTCTCCCCCGAGGAAGGGCCCAGCCCTGAAAGCTCTTGCTGCTCTTCACCGTCCCTTGGCACCCTACCTACAGGCACAACAGCACTGGGGATCTGTGCTTTCCCAGAGACGGAACATCTCACGGGGCTCAGTCTCGGCAAGCCTCTTTCTGAAAAGGCGAACGGTCGGATCCTTCTCCCACGAGGAAGGGCCCAGCCCTGAAAGCTCTTGCTGCTGTTCACCGCCCCTTGGCACCCTACCTACAGGCACAACAGCACTGGGGATCTGTGCTTTCCCAGAGACGGAATATCTCACGGCGCTCAGTCTCGGCAAGCCTCTTTCTGAAAAGGCGAACGGTGCGATCCATCTCCCCCGAGGAAGGGCCCAGCCCTGAAAGCTCTTGCTGCTCTTCACCGTCCCTTGTGGCCCTACCTACAGGCACAACAGCACTGGGGATCTGTGCTTTCCCAGAGACGGAACATCTCACGGGGCTCAGTCTCGGCAAGCCTCTTTCTGAAAAGGCGAACGGTCGGATCCTTCTCCCCCGAGGAAGGGCCCAGCCCTGAAAGCTCTTGCTGCTCTTCACCGCCCCTTGGCACCCTACCTACAGGCACAACAGCACTGGGGATCTGTGCTTTCCCAGAGACGGAATATCTCACGGCGCTCAGTCTCGGCAAGCCTCTTTCTGAAAAGGTGAACGGTGCCATCCATCTCCCCCGAGGAAGGGCCCAGCCCTGAAAGCTCTTGCTGCTCTTCACCGTCCCTTGTGGCCCTACCTACAGGCACAACAGCACTGGGGATCTGTGCTTTCCCAGAGACGGAACATCTCACGGGGCTCAGTCTCGGCAAGCCTCTTTCTGAAAAGGCGAACGGTCGGATCCTTCTCCCACGAGGAAGGGCCCAGCCCTGAAAGCTCTTGCTGCTCTTCACCGCCCCTTGGCACCCTACCTACTGGCACAACAGCACTGGGGATCTGTGCTTTCCCAGAGACGGAATATCTCACGGGGCTCAGTCTCGGCAAGCCTCTTTCTGAAAAGACGAACGGTGCGATCCATCTCCCCCGAGGAAGGGCCCAGCCCTGAAAGCTCTTGCTGCTCTTCACCGTCCCTTGTGGCCCTACCTACAGGCACAACAGCACTGGGGATCTGTGCTTTCCCAGAGACGGAACATCTCACGGGGCTCAGTCTCGGCAAGCCTCTTTCTGAAAAGGCGAACGGTCGGATACTTGTCCCACGAGGAAGGGCCCAGCCCTGAAAGCTCTTGCTGCTCTTCACCGCCCCTTGGCACCCTACCTACAGGCACAACAGCACTGGGGATCTGTGCTTTCCCAGAGACGGAATATCTCACGGGGCTCAGTCTCGGCAAGCCTCTTTGTGAAAAGGCGAACGGTCGGATACTTGTCCCACGAGGAAGGGCCCAGCCCTGAAAGCTCTTGCTGCTCTTCACCGTCCCTTGTGGCCCTACCTACAGGCACAACAGCAGTGGGGATCTGTGCTTTCCCAGAGACGGAACATCTCACGGGGCTCAGTCTCGGCAAGCCTCTTTCTGAAAAGGCGAACGGTCGGATACTTGTCCCACGAGGAAGGGCCCAGCCCAAGAGGAAGGGCCCAGCCCTGAAAGCTCTTGCTGCTCTTCACCGTCCCTTGGCACCCTACCTACAGGCACAACAGCACTGGGGATCTGTGCTTTCCCAGAGACGGAATATCTCACGGCGCTCAGTCTCGGCAAGCCTGTTTCTGAAAAGGCGAACGGTCGGATACTTGTCCCACGAGGAAGGGCCCAGCCCTGAAAGCTCTTGCTGCTCTTCACCGTCCCTTGGCACCCTACCTACAGGCACAACAGCACTGGGGATCTGTGCTTTCCCAGAGACGGAACATCTCACGGGGCTCAGTCTCGGCAAGCCTCTTTCTGAAAAGGCGAACGGTCGGATCCTTCTCCCAAGAGGAAGGGCCCAGCCCTGAAAGCTCTTGCTGCTCTTCACCGTCCCTTGGCACCCTACCTACAGGCACATCAGCACTGGGGATCTGTGCTTTCCCAGAGACGGAATATCTCACGGCGCTCAGTCTCGGCAAGCCTCTTTCTGAAAAGACGAACGGTGCGATCCATCTCCCCCGAGGAAGGGCCCAGCCCTGAAAGCTCTTGCTGCTCTTCACCGCCCCTTGGCACCCTACCTACAGGCACAACAGCACTGGGGATCTGTGCTTTCCCAGAGACGGAACATCTCACGGGGCTCAGTCTCGGCAAGCCTCTTTCTGAAAAGGCGAACGGTCGGATCCTTCTCCCCCGAGGAAGGGCCCAGCCCTGAAAGCTCTTGCTGCTCTTCACCGTCCCTTGGCACCCTACCTACAGGCACAACAGCACTGGGGATCTATGCTTTCGCAGAGACGGAACATCTCGTGGTGCTACGCCTCGGCAGAGCCTCTTTTTTTTGGAAAAGGCGAACGGTCGGATCCTTCTCCCACGAGGAAGGGCCCAGCCCTGAAAGCTCTTGCTGCTCTTCACCGCCCCTTGGCACCCTACCTACAGGCACAACAGCACTGGGGATCTGTGCTTTCCCAGAGACGGAATATCTCACGGCGCTCAGTCTCGGCAAGCCTCTTTCTGAAAAGGCGAACGGTGCGATCCATCTCCCCCGAGGAAGGGCCCAGCCCTGAAAGCTCTTGCTGCTCTTCACCGTCCCTTGTGGCCCTACCTACAGGCACAACAGCACTGGGGATCTGTGCTTTCCCAGAGACGGAACATCTCACGGGGCTCAGTCTCGGCAAGCCTCTTTCTGAAAAGGCGAACGGTCGGATCCTTGTCCCACGAGGAAGGGCCCAGCCCTGAAAGCTCTTGCTGCTGTTCACCGCCCCTTGGCACCCTACCTACAGGCACAACAGCACTGGGGATCTGTGCTTTCCCAGAGACGGAACATCTCACGGCGCTCAGTCTCGGCAAGCCTCTTTCTGAAAAGGCGAACGGTCGGATCCTTCTCCCACGAGGAAGGGCCCAGCCCTGAAAGCTCTTGCTGCTCTTCACCGTCCCTTGGCACCCTACCTACAGGCACAACAGCACTGGGGATCTGTGCTTTCCCAGAGACGGAATATCTCACGGCGCTCAGTCTCGGCAAGCCTCTTTCTGAAAAGACGAACGGTGCGATCCATCTCCCCCGAGGAAGGGCCCAGCCCTGAAAGCTCTTGCTGCTCTTCACCGCCCCTTGGCACCCTACCTACAGGCACAACAGCACTGGGGATCTGTGCTTTCCCAGAGACGGAACATCTCACGGCGCTCAGTCTCGGCAAGCCTCTTTCTGAAAAGACGAACGGTGCGATCCATCTCCCCCGAGGAAGGGCCCAGCCCTGAAAGCTCTTGCTGCTCTTCACCGTCCCTTGGCACCCTACCTACAGGCACAACAGCACTGGGGATCTATGCTTTCGCAGAGACAGAACATCTCGTGGTGCTACGCCTCGGCAGAGCCTCTTTTTTTTGGAAAAGGCGAACGGTCGGATCCTTCTCCCCCGAGGAAGGGCCCAGCCCTGAAAGCTCTTGCTGCTCTTCACCGTCCCTTGGCACCCTACCTACAGGCACAACAGCACTGGGGATCTGTGCTTTCCCAGAGACGGAATATCTCACGGCGCTCAGTCTCGGCAAGCCTCTTTCTGAAAAGGCGAACGGTCGGATCCTTCTCCCCCGAGGAAGGGCCCAGCCCTGAAAGCTCTTGCTGCTCTTCACCGTCCCTTGGCACCCTACCTACAGGCACAACAGCACTGGGGATCTGTGCTTTCCCAGAGACGGAACATCTCACGGGGCTCAGTCTCGGCAAGCCTCTTTCTGAAAAGGCGAACGGTCGGATCCTTCTCCCACGAGGAAGGGCCCAGCCCTGAAAGCTCTTGCTGCTGTTCACCGCCCCTTGGCACCCTACCTACAGGCACAACAGCACTGGGGATCTGTGCTTTCCCAGAGACGGAATATCTCACGGCGCTCAGTCTCGGCAAGCCTCTTTCTGAAAAGGCGAACGGTGCGATCCATCTCCCCCGAGGAAGGGCCCAGCCCTGAAAGCTCTTGCTGCTCTTCACCGTCCCTTGTGGCCCTACCTACAGGCACAACAGCACTGGGGATCTGTGCTTTCCCAGAGACGGAACATCTCACGGGGCTCAGTCTCGGCAAGCCTCTTTCTGAAAAGGCGAACGGTCGGATACTTGTCCCACGAGGAAGGGCCCAGCCCTGAAAGCTCTTGCTGCTCTTCACCGTCCCTTGGCACCCTACCTACAGGCACAACAGCACTGGGGATCTGTGCTTTCCCAGAGACGGAACATCTCACGGGGCTCAGTCTCGGCAAGCCTCTTTCTGAAAAGACGAACGGTGCGATCCATCTCCCCCGAGGAAGGGCCCAGCCCTGAAAGCTCTTGCTGCTCTTCACCGTCCCTTGGCACCCTACCTACAGGCACAACAGCACTGGGGATCTGTGCTTTCCCAGAGACGGAACATCTCACGGGGCTCAGTCTCGGCAAGCCTCTTTCTGAAAAGGCGAACGGTCGGATACTTGTCCCACGAGGAAGGGCCCAGCCCTGAAAGCTCTTGCTGCTCTTCACCGCCCCTTGGCACCCTACCTACAGGCACAACAGCACTGGGGATCTGTGCTTTCCCAGAGACGGAATATCTCACGGCGCTCAGTCTCGGCAAGCCTCTTTGTGAAAAGGCGAACGGTCGGATACTTGTCCCCCGAGGAAGGGCCCAGCCCTGAAAGCTCTTGCTGCTCTTCACCGTCCCTTGTGGCCCTACCTACAGGCACAACAGCACTGGGGATCTGTGCTTTCCCAGAGACGGAACATCTCACGGGGCTCAGTCTCGGCAAGCCTCTTTCTGAAAAGGCGAACGGTCGGATACTTGTCCCACGAGGAAGGGCCCAGCCCTGAAAGCTCTTGCTGCTCTTCACCGTCCCTTGGCACCCTACCTACAGGCACAACAGCACTGGGGATCTATGCTTTCGCAGAGACGGAACATCTCGTGGTGCTACGCCTCGGCAGAGCCTCTTTTTTTTGGAAAAGGCGAACGGTCGGATCCTTCTCCCACGAGGAAGGGCCCAGCCCTGAAAGCTCTTGCTGCTCTTCACCGTCCCTTGGCACCCTACCTACAGGCACAACAGCACTGGGGATCTGTGCTTTCCCAGAGACGGAACATCTCACGGGGCTCAGTCTCGGCAAGCCTCTTTCTGAAAAGGCGAACGGTCGGATACTTGTCCCACGAGGAAGGGCCCAGCCCTGAAAGCTCTTGCTGCTCTTCACCGCCCCTTGGCACCCTACCTACAGGCACAACAGCACTGGGGATCTGTGCTTTCCCAGAGACGGAACATCTCACGGGGCTCAGTCTCGGCAAGCCTCTTTCTGAAAAGGCGAACGGTCGGATACTTGTCCCACGAGGAAGGGCCCAGCCCTGAAAGCTCTTGCTGCTGTTCACCGCCCCTTGGCACCCTACCTACAGGCACAACAGCACTGGGGATCTGTGCTTTCCCAGAGACGGAACATCTCACGGCGCTCAGTCTCGGCAAGCCTCTTTCTGAAAAGGCGAACGGTCGGATCCTTCTCCCACGAGGAACGGCCCAGCCCTGAAAGCTCTTGCTGCTCTTCACCGTCCCTTGGCACCCTACCTACAGGCACAACAGCAGTGGGGATCTGTGCTTTCCCAGAGACGGAACATCTCACGGGGCTCAGTCTCGGCAAGCCTCTTTCTGAAAAGGCGAACGGTGCGATCCATCTCCCCCGAGGAAGGGCCCAGCCCTGAAAGCTCTTGCTGCTCTTCACCGCCCCTTGGCACCCTACCTACAGGCACAACAGCACTGGGGATCTGTGCTTTCCCAGAGACGGAATATCTCACGGCGCTCAGTCTCGGCAAGCCTCTTTCTGAAAAGGCGAACGGTCGGATCCTTCTCCCACGAGGAAGGGCCCAGCCCTGAAAGCTCTTGCTGCTCTTCACCGTCCCTTGGCACCCTACCTACAGGCACAACAGCACTGGGGATCTGTGCTTTCCCAGAGACGGAACATCTCACGGCGCTCAGTCTCGGCAAGCCTCTTTCTGAAAAGGCGAACGGTCGGATCCTTCTCCCACGAGGAAGGGCCCAGCCCTGAAAGCTCTTGCTGCTCTTCACCGTCCCTTGGCACCCTACCTACAGGCACAACAGCACTGGGGATCTGTGCTTTCCCAGAGACGGAATATCTCACGGCGCTCAGTCTCGGCAAGCCTCTTTGTGAAAAGGCGAACGGTCGGATACTTGTCCCACGAGGAAGGGCCCAGCCCTGAAAGCTCTTGCTGCTCTTCACCGCCCCTTGGCACCCTACCTACAGGCACAACAGCACTGGGGATCTGTGCTTTCCCAGAGACGGAATATCTCACGGGGCTCAGTCTCGGCAAGCCTCTTTGTGAAAAGGCGAACGGTCGGATCCTTGTCCCACGAGGAAGGGCCCAGCCCTGAAAGCTCTTGCTGCTGTTCACCGTCCCTTGGCACCCTACCTACAGGCACAACAGCACTGGGGATCTGTGCTTTCCCAGAGACGGAACATCTCACGGCGCTCAGTCTCGGCAAGCCTCTTTCTGAAAAGGCGAACGGTCGGATCCTTCTCCCACGAGGAACGGCCCAGCCCTGAAAGCTCTTGCTGCTCTTCACCGTCCCTTGGCACCCTACCTACAGGCACAACAGCAGTGGGGATCTGTGCTTTCCCAGAGACGGAACATCTCACGGGGCTCAGTCTCGGCAAGCCTCTTTCTGAAAAGGCGAACGGTGCGATCCATCTCCCCCGAGGAAGGGCCCAGCCCTGAAAGCTCTTGCTGCTCTTCACCGCCCCTTGGCACCCTACCTACAGGCACAACAGCACTGGGGATCTGTGCTTTCCCAGAGACGGAATATCTCACGGCGCTCAGTCTCGGCAAGCCTCTTTCTGAAAAGGCGAACGGTCGGATCCTTCTCCCACGAGGAAGGGCCCAGCCCTGAAAGCTCTTGCTGCTGTTCACCGTCCCTTGGCACCCTACCTACAGGCACAACAGCACTGGGGATCTGTGCTTTCCCAGAGACGGAACATCTCACGGGGCTCAGTCTCGGCAAGCCTCTTTGTGAAAAGGCGAACGGTCGGATCCTTCTCCCACGAGGAAGGGCCCAGCCCTGAAAGCTCTTGCTGCTCTTCACCGTCCCTTGGCACCCTACCTACAGGCACAACAGCACTGGGGATCTATGCTTTCGCAGAGACGGAACATCTCGTGGTGCTACGCCTCGGCAGAGCCTCTTTTTTTTGGAAAAGGCGAATGGTCGGATCCTTCTCCCACGAGGAAGGGCCCAGCCCTGAAAGCTCTTGCTGCTCTTCACCGCCCCTTGGCACCCTACCTACAGGCACAACAGCACTGGGGATCTGTGCTTTCCCAGAGACGGAATATCTCACGGCGCTCAGTCTCGGCAAGCCTCTTTCTGAAAAGGCGAACGGTGCGATCCATCTCCCCCGAGGAAGGGCCCAGCCCTGAAAGCTCTTGCTGCTCTTCACCGTCCCTTGTGGCCCTACCTACAGGCACAACAGCACTGGGGATCTGTGCTTTCCCAGAGACGGAACATCTCACGGCGCTCAGTCTCGGCAAGCCTCTTTCTGAAAAGGCGAACGGTCGGATCCTTGTCCCACGAGGAAGGGCCCAGCCCTGAAAGCTCTTGCTGCTCTTCACCGTCCCTTGGCACCCTACCTACAGGCACAACAGCACTGGGGATCTGTGCTTTCCCAGAGACGGAACATCTCACGGGGCTCAGTCTCGGCAAGCCTGTTTCTGAAAAGGCGAACGGTCGGATCCTTCTCCCACGAGGAAGGGCCCACCCCTGAAAGCTCTTGCTGCTCTTCACCGTCCCTTGGCACCCTACCTACAGGCACAACAGCACTGGGGATCTGTGCTTTCCCAGAGACGGAACATCTCACGGCGCTCAGTCTCGGCAAGCCTCTTTCTGAAAAGACGAACGGTGCGATCCATCTCCCCCGAGGAAGGGCCCAGCCCTGAAAGCTCTTGCTGCTCTTCACCGCCCCTTGGCACCCTACCTACAGGCACAACAGCACTGGGGATCTGTGCTTTCCCAGAGACGGAACATCTCACGGGGCTCAGTCTCGGCAAGCCTCTTTCTGAAAAGGCGAACGGTCGGATCCTGCTCCCACGAGGAAGGGCCCAGCCCTGAAAGCTCTTGCTGCTGTTCACCGCCCCTTGGCACCCTACCTACAGGCACAACAGCACTGGGGATCTGTGCTTTCCCAGAGACGGAATATCTCACGGCGCTCAGTCTCGGCAAGCCTCTTTCTGAAAAGACGAACGGTGCGATCCATCTCCCCCGAGGAAGGGCCCAGCCCTGAAAGCTCTTGCTGCTCTTCACCGCCCCTTGGCACCCTACCTACAGGCACAACAGCAGTGGGATCTATGCTTTCGCAGAGACGGAACATCTCGTGGTGCTACGCCTCGACAGAGCCTCTTTTTTTTGGAAAAGGCGAACGGTCGGATCCTTCTCCCACGAGGAAGGGCCCAGCCCTGAAAGCTCTTGCTGCTCTTCACCGCCCCTTGGCACCCTACCTACAGGCACAACAGCACTGGGGATCTGTGCTTTCCCAGAGACGGAATATCTCACGGCGCTCAGTCTCGGCAAGCCTCTTTCTGAAAAGGCGAACGGTCGGATCCTTCTCCCACGAGGAAGGGCCCAGCCCTGAAAGCTCTTGCTGCTCTTCACCGCCCCTTGGCACCCTACCTACAGGCACAACAGCACTGGGGATCTGTGCTTTCCCAGAGACGGAACATCTCACGGGGCTCAGTCTCGGCAAGCCTCTTTCTGAAAAGGCGAACGGTCGGATCCTTCTCCCACGAGGAAGGGCCCAGCCCTGAAAGCTCTTGCTGCTCTTCACCGCCCCTTGGCACCCTACCTACAGGCACAACAGCACTGGGGATCTGTGCTTTCCCAGAGACGGAATATCTCACGGCGCTCAGTCTCGGCAAGCCTCTTTCTGAAAAGGCGAACGGTGCGATCCATCTCCCCCGAGGAAGGGCCCAGCCCTGAAAGCTCTTGCTGCTCTTCACCGTCCCTTGTGGCCCTACCTACAGGCACAACAGCACTGGGGATCTGTGCTTTCCCAGAGACGGAACATCTCACGGGGCTCAGTCTCGGCAAGCCTCTTTCTGAAAAGGCGAACGGTCGGATCCTTCTCCCCCGAGGAAGGGCCCAGCCCTGAAAGCTCTTGCTGCTCTTCACCGTCCCTTGGCACCCTACCTACAGGCACAACAGCACTGGGGATCTGTGCTTTCCCAGAGACGGAACATCTCACGGGGCTCAGTCTCGGCAACCCTCTTTCTGAAAAGACGAACGGTGCGATCCATCTCCCCCGAGGAAGGGCCCAGCCCTGAAAGCTCTTGCTGCTCTTCACCGTCCCTTGGCACCCTACCTACAGGCACAACAGCACTGGGGATCTGTGCTTTCCCAGAGACGGAACATCTCACGGGGCTCAGTCTCGGCAAGCCTCTTTCTGAAAAGGCGAACGGTCGGATACTTGTCCCACGAGGAAGGGCCCAGCCCTGAAAGCTCTTGCTGCTCTTCACCGCCCCTTGGCACCCTACCTACAGGCACAACAGCACTGGGGATCTGTGCTTTCCCAGAGACGGAATATCTCACGGCGCTCAGTCTCGGCAAGCCTCTTTGTGAAAAGGCGAACGGTCGGATACTTGTCCCACGAGGAAGGGCCCAGCCCTGAAAGCTCTTGCTGCTCTTCACCGTCCCTTGGCACCCTACCTACAGGCACAACAGCACTGGGGATCTGTGCTTTCCCAGAGACGGAACATCTCACGGGGCTCAGTCTCGGCAAGCCTCTTTCTGAAAAGGCGAACGGTCGGATACTTGTCCCACGAGGAAGGGCCCAGCCCAAGAGGAAGGGCCCAGCCCTGAAAGCTCTTGCTGCTCTTCACCGCCCCTTGGCACCCTACCTACAGGCACAACAGCACTGGGGATCTGTGCTTTCCCAGAGACGGAATATCTCACGGGGCTCAGTCTCGGCAAGCCTCTTTCTGAAAAGGCGAACGGTCGGATACTTGTCCCACGAGGAAGGGCCCAGCCCTGAAAGCTCTTGCTGCTGTTCACCGTCCCTTGGCACCCTACCTACAGGCACAACAGCACTGGGGATCTGTGCTTTCCCAGAGACGGAACATCTCACGGGGCTCAGTCTCGGCAAGCCTCTTTCTGAAAAGGCGAACGGTCGGATACTTGTCCCACGAGGAAGGGCCCAGCCCTGAAAGCTCTTGCTGCTCTTCACCGTCCCTTGGCACCCTACCTACAGGCACAACAGCACTGGGGATCTGTGCTTTCCCAGAGACGGAACATCTCACGGGGCTCAGTCTCGGCAAGCCTCTTTCTGAAAAGACGAACGGTGCGATCCATCTCCCCCGAGGAAGGGCCCAGCCCTGAAAGCTCTTGCTGCTCTTCACCGTCCCTTGGCACCCTACCTACAGGCACAACAGCACTGGGGATCTGTGCTTTCCCAGAGACGGAACATCTCACGGGGCTCAGTCTCGGCAAGCCTCTTTCTGAAAAGGCGAACGGTCGGATACTTGTCCCACGAGGAAGGGCCCAGCCCTGAAAGCTCTTGCTGCTCTTCACCGCCCCTTGGCACCCTACCTACAGGCACAACAGCACTGGGGATCTGTGCTTTCCCAGAGACGGAATATCTCACGGCGCTCAGTCTCGGCAAGCCTCTTTGTGAAAAGGCGAACGGTCGGATACTTGTCCCACGAGGAAGGGCCCAGCCCTGAAAGCTCTTGCTGCTCTTCACCGTCCCTTGGCACCCTACCTACAGGCACAACAGCACTGGGGATCTGTGCTTTCCCAGAGACGGAACATGTCACGGGGCTCAGTCTCGGCAAGCCTCTTTCTGAAAAGGCGAACGGTCGGATACTTGTCCCACGAGGAAGGGCCCAGCCCTGAAAGCTCTTGCTGCTCTTCACCGTCCCTTGGCACCCTACCTACAGGCACAACAGCACTGGGGATCTATGCTTTCGCAGAGACGGAACATCTCGTGGTGCTACGCCTCGGCAGAGCCTCTTTTTTTTGGAAAAGGCGAACGGTCGGATCCTTCTCCCACGAGGAAGGGCCCAGCCCTGAAAGCTCTTGCTGCTCTTCACCGTCCCTTGGCACCCTACCTACAGGCACAACAGCACTGGGGATCTGTGCTTTCCCAGAGACGGAACATCTCACGGGGCTCAGTCTCGGCAAGCCTCTTTCTGAAAAGGCGAACGGTCGGATACTTGTCCCACGAGGAAGGGCCCAGCCCTGAAAGCTCTTGCTGCTCTTCACCGTCCCTTGGCACCCTACCTACAGGCACAACAGCACTGGGGATCTGTGCTTTCCCAGAGACGGAACATCTCACGGGGCTCAGTCTCGGCAAGCCTCTTTCTGAAAAGGCGAACGGTCGGATACTTGTCCCACGAGGAAGGGCCCAGCCCTGAAAGCTCTTGCTGCTGTTCACCGCCCCTTGGCACCCTACCTACAGGCACAACAGCACTGGGGATCTGTGCTTTCCCAGAGACGGAATATCTCACGGCGCTCAGTCTCGGCAAGCCTCTTTGTGAAAAGGCGAACGGTCGGATACTTGTCCCACGAGGAAGGGCCCAGCCCTGAAAGCTCTTGCTGCTCTTCACCGCCCCTTGGCACCCTACCTACAGGCACAACAGCACTGGGGATCTGTGCTTTCCCAGAGACGGAATATCTCACGGGGCTCAGTCTCGGCAAGCCTCTTTGTGAAAAGGCGAACGGTCGGATACTTGTCCCACGAGGAAGGGCCCAGCCCTGAAAGCTCTTGCTGCTGTTCACCGTCCCTTGGCACCCTACCTACAGGCACAACAGCACTGGGGATCTGTGCTTTCCCAGAGACGGAACATCTCACGGCGCTCAGTCTCGGCAAGCCTCTTTCTGAAAAGGCGAACGGTCGGATCCTTCTCCCCCGAGGAAGGGCCCAGCCCTGAAAGCTCTTGCTGCTCTTCACCGTCCCTTGGCACCCTACCTACAGGCACAACAGCAGTGGGGATCTGTGCTTTCCCAGAGACGGAACATCTCACGGGGCTCAGTCTCGGCAAGCCTCTTTCTGAAAAGGCGAACGGTGCGATCCATCTCCCCCGAGGAAGGGCCCAGCCCTGAAAGCTCTTGCTGCTCTTCACCGCCCCTTGGCACCCTACCTACAGGCACAACAGCACTGGGGATCTGTGCTTTCCCAGAGACGGAATATCTCACGGCGCTCAGTCTCGGCAAGCCTCTTTCTGAAAAGGCGAACGGTCGGATCCTTCTCCCACGAGGAAGGGCCCAGCCCTGAAAGCTCTTGCTGCTCTTCACCGCCCCTTGGCACCCTACCTACAGGCACAACAGCACTGGGGATCTGTGCTTTCCCAGAGACGGAACATCTCACGGGGCTCAGTCTCGGCAAGCCTCTTTGTGAAAAGGCGAACGGTCGGATCCTTCTCCCACGAGGAAGGGCCCAGCCCTGAAAGCTCTTGCTGCTCTTCACCGTCCCTTGGCACCCTACCTACAGGCACAACAGCACTGGGGATCTATGCTTTCGCAGAGACGGAACATCTCGTGGTGCTACGCCTCGGCAGAGCCTCTTTTTTTTGGAAAAGGCGAACGGTCGGATCCTTCTCCCACGAGGAAGGGCCCAGCCCTGAAAGCTCTTGCTGCTCTTCACCGCCCCTTGGCACCCTACCTACAGGCACAACAGCACTGGGGATCTGTGCTTTCCCAGAGACGGAATATCTCACGGCGCTCAGTCTCGGCAAGCCTCTTTCTGAAAAGGCGAACGGTGCGATCCATCTCCCACGAGGAAGGGCCCAGCCCTGAAAGCTCTTGCTGCTCTTCACCGTCCCTTGTGGCCCTACCTACAGGCACAACAGCACTGGGGATCTGTGCTTTCCCAGAGACGGAACATCTCACGGCGCTCAGTCTCGGCAAGCCTCTTTCTGAAAAGGCGAACGGTCGGATCCTTGTCCCACGAGGAAGGGCCCAGCCCTGAAAGCTCTTGCTGCTCTTCACCGTCCCTTGGCACCCTACCTACAGGCACAACAGCACTGGGGATCTGTGCTTTCCCAGAGACGGAACATCTCACGGGGCTCAGTCTCGGCAAGCCTCTTTCTGAAAAGGCGAACGGTCGGATCCTTCTCCCACGAGGAAGGGCCCACCCCTGAAAGCTCTTGCTGCTCTTCACCGTCCCTTGGCACCCTACCTACAGGCACAACAGCACTGGGGATCTGTGCTTTCCCAGAGACGGAATATCTCACGGCGCTCAGTCTCGGCAAGCCTCTTTCTGAAAAGACGAACGGTGCGATCCATCTCCCCCGAGGAAGGGCCCAGCCCTGAAAGCTCTTGCTGCTCTTCACCGCCCCTTGGCACCCTACCTACAGGCACAACAGCACTGGGGATCTGTGCTTTCCCAGAGACGGAACATCTCACGGGGCTCAGTCTCGGCAAGCCTCTTTGTGAAAAGGCGAACGGTCGGATCCTGCTCCCACGAGGAAGGGCCCAGCCCTGAAAGCTCTTGCTGCTGTTCACCGCCCCTTGGCACCCTACCTACAGGCACAACAGCACTGGGGATCTGTGCTTTCCCAGAGACGGAACATCTCACGGCGCTCAGTCTCGGCAAGCCTCTTTCTGAAAAGACGAACGGTGCGATCCATCTCCCCCGAGGAAGGGCCCAGCCCTGAAAGCTCTTGCTGCTCTTCACCGCCCCTTGGCACCCTACCTACAGGCACAACAGCAGTGGGGATCTATGCTTTCGCAGAGACGGAACATCTCGTGGTGCTACGCCTCGACAGAGCCTCTTTTTTTTGGAAAAGGCGAACGGTCGGATCCTTCTCCCACGAGGAAGGGCCCAGCCCTGAAAGCTCTTGCTGCTGTTCACCGCCCCTTGGCACCCTACCTACAGGCACAACAGCACTGGGGATCTGTGCTTTCCCAGAGACGGAACATCTCACGGGGCTCAGTCTCGGCAAGCCTCTTTCTGAATAGGCGAACGGTCGGATCCTTCTCCCCCGAGGAAGGGCCCAGCCCTGAAAGCTCTTGCTGCTGTTCACCGCCCCTTGGCACCCTACCTACAGGCACAACAGCACTGGGGATCTGTGCTTTCCCAGAGACGGAATATCTCACGGCGCTCAGTCTCGGCAAGCCTCTTTCTGAAAAGGCGAACGGTGCGATCCATCTCCCCCGAGGAAGGGCCCAGCCCTGAAAGCTCTTGCTGCTCTTCACCGTCCCTTGTGGCCCTACCTACAGGCACAACAGCACTGGGGATCTGTGCTTTCCCAGAGACGGAACATCTCACGGGGCTCAGTCTCGGCAAGCCTCTTTCTGAAAAGGCGAACGGTCGGATCCTTCTCCCCCGAGGAAGGGCCCAGCCCTGAAAGCTCTTGCTGCTCTTCACCGCCCCTTGGCACCCTACCTACAGGCACAACAGCACTGGGGATCTGTGCTTTCCCAGAGACGGAATATCTCACGGCGCTCAGTCTCGGCAAGCCTCTTTCTGAAAAGGTGAACGGTGCCATCCATCTCCCCCGAGGAAGGGCCCAGCCCTGAAAGCTCTTGCTGCTCTTCACCGTCCCTTGTGGCCCTACCTACAGGCACAACAGCACTGGGGATCTGTGCTTTCCCAGAGACGGAACATCTCACGGGGCTCAGTCTCGGCAAGCCTCTTTCTGAAAAGGCGAACGGTCGGATCCTTCTCCCACGAGGAAGGGCCCAGCCCTGAAAGCTCTTGCTGCTGTTCACCGCCCCTTGGCACCCTACCTACTGGCACAACAGCACTGGGGATCTGTGCTTTCCCAGAGACGGAATATCTCACGGGGCTCAGTCTCGGCAAGCCTCTTTCTGAAAAGACGAACGGTGCGATCCATCTCCCCCGAGGAAGGGCCCAGCCCTGAAAGCTCTTGCTGCTCTTCACCGTCCCTTGTGGCCCTACCTACAGGCACAACAGCACTGGGGATCTGTGCTTTCCCAGAGACGGAACATCTCACGGGGCTCAGTCTCGGCAAGCCTCTTTCTGAAAAGGCGAACGGTCGGATACTTGTCCCACGAGGAAGGGCCCAGCCCTGAAAGCTCTTGCTGCTCTTCACCGCCCCTTGGCACCCTACCTACAGGCACAACAGCACTGGGGATCTGTGCTTTCCCAGAGACGGAATATCTCACGGGGCTCAGTCTCGGCAAGCCTCTTTGTGAAAAGGCGAACGGTCGGATACTTGTCCCACGAGGAAGGGCCCAGCCCTGAAAGCTCTTGCTGCTCTTCACCGTCCCTTGTGGCCCTACCTACAGGCACAACAGCAGTGGGGATCTGTGCTTTCCCAGAGACGGAACATCTCACGGGGCTCAGTCTCGGCAAGCCTCTTTCTGAAAAGGCGAACGGTCGGATACTTGTCCCACGAGGAAGGGCCCAGCCCAAGAGGAAGGGCCCAGCCCTGAAAGCTCTTGCTGCTCTTCACCGTCCCTTGGCACCCTACCTACAGGCACAACAGCACTGGGGATCTGTGCTTTCCCAGAGACGGAATATCTCACGGCGCTCAGTCTCGGCAAGCCTGTTTCTGAAAAGGCGAACGGTCGGATACTTGTCCCACGAGGAAGGGCCCAGCCCTGAAAGCTCTTGCTGCTCTTCACCGTCCCTTGGCACCCTACCTACAGGCACAACAGCACTGGGGATCTGTGCTTTCCCAGAGACGGAACATCTCACGGGGCTCAGTCTCGGCAAGCCTCTTTCTGAAAAGGCGAACGGTCGGATCCTTCTCCCAAGAGGAAGGGCCCAGCCCTGAAAGCTCTTGCTGCTCTTCACCGTCCCTTGGCACCCTACCTACAGGCACATCAGCACTGGGGATCTGTGCTTTCCCAGAGACGGAATATCTCACGGCGCTCAGTCTCGGCAAGCCTCTTTCTGAAAAGACGAACGGTGCGATCCATCTCCCCCGAGGAAGGGCCCAGCCCTGAAAGCTCTTGCTGCTCTTCACCGCCCCTTGGCACCCTACCTACAGGCACAACAGCACTGGGGATCTGTGCTTTCCCAGAGACGGAACATCTCACGGGGCTCAGTCTCGGCAAGCCTCTTTCTGAAAAGGCGAACGGTCGGATCCTTCTCCCCCGAGGAAGGGCCCAGCCCTGAAAGCTCTTGCTGCTCTTCACCGTCCCTTGGCACCCTACCTACAGGCACAACAGCACTGGGGATCTATGCTTTCGCAGAGACGGAACATCTCGTGGTGCTACGCCTCGGCAGAGCCTCTTTTCTTTGGAAAAGGCGAACGGTCGGATCCTTCTCCCACGAGGAAGGGCCCAGCCCTGAAAGCTCTTGCTGCTCTTCACCGCCCCTTGGCACCCTACCTACAGGCACAACAGCACTGGGGATCTGTGCTTTCCCAGAGACGGAATATCTCACGGCGCTCAGTCTCGGCAAGCCTCTTTCTGAAAAGGCGAACGGTGCGATCCATCTCCCCCGAGGAAGGGCCCAGCCCTGAAAGCTCTTGCTGCTCTTCACCGTCCCTTGTGGCCCTACCTACAGGCACAACAGCACTGGGGATCTGTGCTTTCCCAGAGACGGAACATCTCACGGGGCTCAGTCTCGGCAAGCCTCTTTCTGAAAAGGCGAACAGTCGGATCCTTGTCCCACGAGGAAGGGCCCAGCCCTGAAAGCTCTTGCTGCTGTTCACCGCCCCTTGGCACCCTACCTACAGGCACAACAGCACTGGGGATCTGTGCTTTCCCAGAGACGGAACATCTCACGGCGCTCAGTCTCGGCAAGCCTCTTTCTGAAAAGGCGAACGGTCGGATCCTTCTCCCACGAGGAAGGGCCCAGCCCTGAAAGCTCTTGCTGCTCTTCACCGTCCCTTGGCACCCTACCTACAGGCACAACAGCACTGGGGATCTGTGCTTTCCCAGAGACGGAATATCTCACGGCGCTCAGTCTCGGCAAGCCTCTTTCTGAAAAGACGAACGGTGCGATCCATCTCCCCCGAGGAAGGGCCCAGCCCTGAAAGCTCTTGCTGCTCTTCACCGCCCCTTGGCACCCTACCTACAGGCACAACAGCACTGGGGATCTGTGCTTTCCCAGAGACGGAACATCTCACGGCGCTCAGTCTCGGCAAGCCTCTTTCTGAAAAGACGAACGGTGCGATCCATCTCCCCCGAGGAAGGGCCCAGCCCTGAAAGCTCTTGCTGCTCTTCACCGTCCCTTGGCACCCTACCTACAGGCACAACAGCACTGGGGATCTATGCTTTCGCAGAGACAGAACATCTCGTGGTGCTACGCCTCGGCAGAGCCTCTTTTTTTTGGAAAAGGCGAACGGTCGGATCCTTCTCCCCCGAGGAAGGGCCCAGCCCTGAAAGCTCTTGCTGCTCTTCACCGTCCCTTGGCACCCTACCTACAGGCACAACAGCACTGGGGATCTGTGCTTTCCCAGAGACGGAATATCTCACGGCGCTCAGTCTCGGCAAGCCTCTTTCTGAAAAGGCGAACGGTCGGATCCTTCTCCCCCGAGGAAGAGCCCAGCCCTGAAAGCTCTTGCTGCTCTTCACCGTCCCTTGGCACCCTACCTACAGGCACAACAGCACTGGGGATCTGTGCTTTCCCAGAGACGGAACATCTCACGGGGCTCAGTCTCGGCAAGCCTCTTTCTGAAAAGGCGAACGGTCGGATCCTTCTCCCACGAGGAAGGGCCCAGCCCTGAAAGCTCTTGCTGCTGTTCACCGCCCCTTGGCACCCTACCTACAGGCACAACAGCACTGGGGATCTGTGCTTTCCCAGAGACGGAATATCTCACGGCGCTCAGTCTCGGCAAGCCTCTTTCTGAAAAGGCGAACGGTGCGATCCATCTCCCCCGAGGAAGGGCCCAGCCCTGAAAGCTCTTGCTGCTCTTCACCGTCCCTTGGCGCCCTACCTACAGGCACAACAGCACTGGGGATCTGTGCTTTCCCAGAGACGGAACATCTCACGGGGCTCAGTCTCGGCAAGCCTCTTTCTGAAAAGGCGAACGGTCGGATACTTGTCCCACGAGGAAGGGCCCAGCCCTGAAAGCTCTTGCTGCTCTTCACCGTCCCTTGGCACCCTACCTACAGGCACAACAGCACTGGGGATCTGTGCTTTCCCAGAGACGGAACATCTCACGGGGCTCAGTCTCGGCAAGCCTCTTTCTGAAAAGACGAACGGTGCGATCCATCTCCCCCGAGGAAGGGACCAGCCCTGAAAGCTCTTGCTGCTCTTCACCGTCCCTTGGCACCCTACCTACAGGCACAACAGCACTGGGGATCTGTGCTTTCCCAGAGACGGAACATCTCACGGGGCTCAGTCTCGGCAAGCCTCTTTCTGAAAAGGCGAACGGTCGGATACTTGTCCCACGAGGAAGGGCCCAGCCCTGAAAGCTCTTGCTGCTCTTCACCGCCCCTTGGCACCCTACCTACAGGCACAACAGCACTGGGGATCTGTGCTTTCCCAGAGACGGAATATCTCACGGCGCTCAGTCTCGGCAAGCCTCTTTGTGAAAAGGCGAACGGTCGGATACTTGTCCCCCGAGGAAGGGCCCAGCCCTGAAAGCTCTTGCTGCTCTTCACCGTCCCTTGTGGCCCTACCTACAGGCACAACAGCACTGGGGATCTGTGCTTTCCCAGAGACGGAACATCTCACGGGGCTCAGTCTCGGCAAGCCTCTTTCTGAAAAGGCGAACGGTCGGATACTTGTCCCACGAGGAAGGGCCCAGCCCTGAAAGCTCTTGCTGCTCTTCACCGTCCCTTGGCACCCTACCTACAGGCACAACAGCACTGGGGATCTATGCTTTCGCAGAGACGGAACATCTCGTGGTGCTACGCCTCGGCAGAGCCTCTTTTTTTTGGAAAAGGCGAACGGTCGGATCCTTCTCCCACGAGGAAGGGCCCAGCCCTGAAAGCTCTTGCTGCTCTTCACCGTCCCTTGGCACCCTACCTACAGGCACAACAGCACTGGGGATCTGTGCTTTCCCAGAGACGGAACATCTCACGGGGCTCAGTCTCGGCAAGCCTCTTTCTGAAAAGGCGAACGGTCGGATACTTGTCCCACGAGGAAGGGCCCAGCCCTGAAAGCTCTTGCTGCTCTTCACCGTCCCTTGGCACCCTACCTACAGGCACAACAGCACTGGGGATCTGTGCTTTCCCAGAGACGGAACATCTCACGGGGCTTAGTCTCGGCAAGCCTCTTTCTGAAAAGGCGAACGGTCGGATACTTGTCCCACGAGGAAGGGCCCAGCCCTGAAAGCTCTTGCTGCTGTTCACCGCCCCTTGGCACCCTACCTACAGGCACAACAGCACTGGGGATCTGTGCTTTCCCAGAGACGGAACATCTCACGGCGCTCAGTCTCGGCAAGCCTCTTTCTGAAAAGGCGAACGGTCGGATCCTTCTCCCACGAGGAACGGCCCAGCCCTGAAAGCTCTTGCTGCTCTTCACCGTCCCTTGGCACCCTACCTACAGGCACAACAGCAGTGGGGATCTGTGCTTTCCCAGAGACGGAACATCTCACGGGGCTCAGTCTCGGCAAGCCTCTTTCTGAAAAGGCGAACGGTGCGATCCATCTCCCCCGAGGAAGGGCCCAGCCCTGAAAGCTCTTGCTGCTCTTCACCGCCCCTTGGCACCCTACCTACAGGCACAACAGCACTGGGGATCTGTGCTTTCCCAGAGACGGAATATCTCACGGCGCTCAGTCTCGGCAAGCCTCTTTCTGAAAAGGCGAACGGTCGGATCCTTCTCCCACGAGGAAGGGCCCAGCCCTGAAAGCTCTTGCTGCTCTTCACCGTCCCTTGGCACCCTACCTACAGGCACAACAGCACTGGGGATCTGTGCTTTCCCAGAGACGGAACATCTCACGGGGCTCAGTCTCGGCAAGCCTCTTTGTGAAAAGGCGAACGGTCGGATCCTTCTCCCACGAGGAAGGGCCCAGCCCTGAAAGCTCTTGCTGCTCTTCACCGTCCCTTGGCACCCTACCTACAGGCACAACAGCACTGGGGATCTGTGCTTTCCCAGAGACGGAATATCTCACGGCGCTCAGTCTCGGCAAGCCTCTTTGTGAAAAGGCGAACGGTCGGATACTTGTCCCACGAGGAAGGGCCCAGCCCTGAAAGCTCTTGCTGCTCTTCACCGCCCCTTGGCACCCTACCTACAGGCACAACAGCACTGGGGATCTGTGCTTTCCCAGAGACGGAATATCTCACGGGGCTCAGTCTCGGCAAGCCTCTTTGTGAAAAGGCGAACGGTCGGATCCTTGTCCCACGAGGAAGGGCCCAGCCCTGAAAGCTCTTGCTGCTGTTCACCGTCCCTTGGCACCCTACCTACAGGCACAACAGCACTGGGGATCTGTGCTTTCCCAGAGACGGAACATCTCACGGCGCTCAGTCTCGGCAAGCCTCTTTCTGAAAAGGCGAACGGTCGGATACTTCTCCCACGAGGAACGGCCCAGCCCTGAAAGCTCTTGCTGCTCTTCACCGTCCCTTGGCACCCTACCTACAGGCACAACAGCAGTGGGGATCTGTGCTTTCCCAGAGACGGAACATCTCACGGGGCTCAGTCTCGGCAAGCCTCTTTCTGAAAAGGCGAACGGTGCGATCCATCTCCCCCGAGGAAGGGCCCAGCCCTGAAAGCTCTTGCTGCTCTTCACCGCCCCTTGGCACCCTACCTACAGGCACAACAGCACTGGGGATCTGTGCTTTCCCAGAGACGGAATATCTCACGGCGCTCAGTCTCGGCAAGCCTCTTTCTGAAAAGGCGAACGGTCGGATCCTTCTCCCACGAGGAAGGGCCCAGCCCTGAAAGCTCTTGCTGCTCTTCACCGTCCCTTGGCACCCTACCTACAGGCACAACAGCACTGGGGATCTGTGCTTTCCCAGAGACGGAACATCTCACGGGGCTCAGTCTCGGCAAGCCTCTTTGTGAAAAGGCGAACGGTCGGATCCTTCTCCCACGAGGAAGGGCCCAGCCCTGAAAGCTCTTGCTGCTCTTCACCGTCCCTTGGCACCCTACCTACAGGCACAACAGCACTGGGGATCTATGCTTTCGCAGAGACGGAACATCTCGTGGTGCTACGCCTCGGCAGAGCCTCTTTTTTTTGGAAAAGGCGAATGGTCGGATCCTTCTCCCACGAGGAAGGGCCCAGCCCTGAAAGCTCTTGCTGCTCTTCACCGCCCCTTGGCACCCTACCTACAGGCACAACAGCACTGGGGATCTGTGCTTTCCCAGAGACGGAATATCTCACGGCGCTCAGTCTCGGCAAGCCTCTTTCTGAAAAGGCGAACGGTGCGATCCATCTCCCCCGAGGAAGGGCCCAGCCCTGAAAGCTCTTGCTGCTCTTCACCGTCCCTTGTGGCCCTACCTACAGGCACAACAGCACTGGGGATCTGTGCTTTCCCAGAGACGGAACATCTCACGGCGCTCAGTCTCGGCAAGCCTCTTTCTGAAAAGGCGAACGGTCGGATCCTTGTCCCACGAGGAAGGGCCCAGCCCTGAAAGCTCTTGCTGCTCTTCACCGTCCCTTGGCACCCTACCTACAGGCACAACAGCACTGGGGATCTGTGCTTTCCCAGAGACGGAACATCTCACGGGGCTCAGTCTCGGCAAGCCTGTTTCTGAAAAGGCGAACGGTCGGATCCTTCTCCCACGAGGAAGGGCCCACCCCTGAAAGCTCTTGCTGCTCTTCACCGTCCCTTGGCACCCTACCTACAGGCACAACAGCACTGGGGATCTGTGCTTTCCCAGAGACGGAATATCTCACGGCGCTCAGTCTCGGCAAGCCTCTTTCTGAAAAGACGAACGGTGCGATCCATCTCCCCCGAGGAAGGGCCCAGCCCTGAAAGCTCTTGCTGCTCTTCACCGCCCCTTGGCACCCTACCTACAGGCACAACAGCACTGGGGATCTGTGCTTTCCCAGAGACGGAACATCTCACGGGGCTCAGTCTCGGCAAGCCTCTTTCTGAAAAGGCGAACGGTCGGATCCTGCTCCCACGAGGAAGGGCCCAGCCCTGAAAGCTCTTGCTGCTGTTCACCGCCCCTTGGCACCCTACCTACAGGCACAACAGCACTGGGGATCTGTGCTTTCCCAGAGACGGAATATCTCACGGCGCTCAGTCTCGGCAAGCCTCTTTCTGAAAAGACGAACGGTGCGATCCATCTCCCCCGAGGAAGGGCCCAGCCCTGAAAGCTCTTGCTGCTCTTCACCGCCCCTTGGCACCCTACCTACAGGCACAACAGCAGTGGGATCTATGCTTTCGCAGAGACGGAACATCTCGTGGTGCTACGCCTCGACAGAGCCTCTTTTTTTTGGAAAAGGCGAACGGTCGGATCCTTCTCCCACGAGGAAGGGCCCAGCCCTGAAAGCTCTTGCTGCTCTTCACCGCCCCTTGGCACCCTACCTACAGGCACAACAGCACTGGGGATCTGTGCTTTCCCAGAGACGGAATATCTCACGGCGCTCAGTCTCGGCAAGCCTCTTTCTGAAAAGGCGAACGGTCGGATCCTTCTCCCCCGAGGAAGGGCCCAGCCCTGAAAGCTCTTGCTGCTCTTCACCGCCCCTTGGCACCCTACCTACAGGCACAACAGCACTGGGGATCTGTGCTTTCCCAGAGACGGAACATCTCACGGGGCTCAGTCTCGGCAAGCCTCTTTCTGAAAAGGCGAACGGTCGGATCCTTCTCCCACGAGGAAGGGCCCAGCCCTGAAAGCTCTTGCTGCTCTTCACCGCCCCTTGGCACCCTACCTACAGGCACAACAGCACTGGGGATCTGTGCTTTCCCAGAGACGGAATATCTCACGGCGCTCAGTCTCGGCAAGCCTCTTTCTGAAAAGGCGAACGGTGCGATCCATCTCCCCCGAGGAAGGGCCCAGCCCTGAAAGCTCTTGCTGCTCTTCACCGTCCCTTGTGGCCCTACCTACAGGCACAACAGCACTGGGGATCTGTGCTTTCCCAGAGACGGAACATCTCACGGGGCTCAGTCTCGGCAAGCCTCTTTCTGAAAAGGCGAACGGTCGGATCCTTCTCCCCCGAGGAAGGGCCCAGCCCTGAAAGCTCTTGCTGCTCTTCACCGTCCCTTGGCACCCTACCTACAGGCACAACAGCACTGGGGATCTGTGCTTTCCCAGAGACGGAACATCTCACGGGGCTCAGTCTCGGCAACCCTCTTTCTGAAAAGACGAACGGTGCGATCCATCTCCCCCGAGGAAGGGCCCAGCCCTGAAAGCTCTTGCTGCTCTTCACCGTCCCTTGGCACCCTACCTACAGGCACAACAGCACTGGGGATCTGTGCTTTCCCAGAGACGGAACATCTCACGGGGCTCAGTCTCGGCAAGCCTGTTTCTGAAAAGGCGAACGGTCGGATACTTGTCCCACGAGGAAGGGCCCAGCCCTGAAAGCTCTTGCTGCTCTTCACCGCCCCTTGGCACCCTACCTACAGGCACAACAGCACTGGGGATCTGTGCTTTCCCAGAGACGGAATATCTCACGGCGCTCAGTCTCGGCAAGCCTCTTTGTGAAAAGGCGAACGGTCGGATACTTGTCCCACGAGGAAGGGCCCAGCCCTGAAAGCTCTTGCTGCTCTTCACCGTCCCTTGGCACCCTACCTACAGGCACAACAGCACTGGGGATCTGTGCTTTCCCAGAGACGGAACATCTCACGGGGCTCAGTCTCGGCAAGCCTCTTTCTGAAAAGGCGAACGATCGGATACTTGTCCCACGAGGAAGGGCCCAGCCCAAGAGGAAGGGCCCAGCCCTGAAAGCTCTTGCTGCTCTTCACCGCCCCTTGGCACCCTACCTACAGGCACAACAGCACTGGGGATCTGTGCTTTCCCAGAGACGGAATATCTCACGGGGCTCAGTCTCGGCAAGCCTCTTTCTGAAAAGGCGAACGGTCGGATACTTGTCCCACGAGGAAGGGCCCAGCCCTGAAAGCTCTTGCTGCTGTTCACCGTCCCTTGGCACCCTACCTACAGGCACAACAGCACTGGGGATCTGTGCTTTCCCAGAGACGGAACATCTCACGGGGCTCAGTCTCGGCAAGCCTCTTTCTGAAAAGGCGAACGGTCGGATCCTTCTCCCCCGAGGAAGGGCCCAGCCCTGAAAGCTCTTGCTGCTCTTCACCGTCCCTTGGCACCCTACCTACAGGCACAACAGCAGTGGGGATCTGTGCTTTCCCAGAGACGGAACATCTCACGGGGCTCAGTCTCGGCAAGCCTCTTTCTGAAAAGGCGAACGGTGCGATCCATCTCCCCCGAGGAAGGGCCCAGCCCTGAAAGCTCTTGCTGCTCTTCACCGCCCCTTGGCACCCTACCTACAGGCACAACAGCACTGGGGATCTGTGCTTTCCCAGAGACGGAATATCTCACGGCGCTCAGTCTCGGCAAGCCTCTTTCTGAAAAGGCGAACGGTCGGATCCTTCTCCCACGAGGAAGGGCCCAGCCCTGAAAGCTCTTGCTGCTCTTCACCGTCCCTTGGCACCCTACCTACAGGCACAACAGCACTGGGGATCTGTGCTTTCCCAGAGACGGAACATCTCACGGGGCTCAGTCTAGGCAAGCCTCTTTCTGAAAAGGCGAACGGTCGGATCCTTCTCCCACGAGGAAGGGCCCAGCCCTGAAAGCTCTTGCTGCTCTTCACCGTCCCTTGGCACCCTACCTACAGGCACAACAGCACTGGGGATCTATGCTTTCGCAGAGACGGAACATCTCGTGGTGCTACGCCTCGGCAGAGCCTCTTTTTTTTGGAAAAGGCGAACGGTCGGATCCTTCTCCCCCGAGGAAGGGCCCAGCCCTGAAAGCTCTTGCTGCTCTTCACCGTCCCTTGGCACCCTACCTACAGGCACAACAGCACTGGGGATCTGTGCTTTCCCAGAGACGGAACATCTCACGGGGCTCAGTCTCGGCAAGCCTCTTTCTGAAAAGGCGAACGGTCGGATCCTTCTCCCACGAGGAAGGGCCCAGCCCTGAAAGCTCTTGCTGCTGTTCACCGCCCCTTGGCACCCTACCTACAGGCACAACAGCACTGGGGATCTGTGCTTTCCCAGAGACGGAATATCTCACGGGGCTCAGTCTCGGCAAGCCTCTTTCTGAAAAGGCGAACGGTCGGATCCTTCTCCCCCGAGGAAGGGCCCAGCCCTGAAAGCTCTTGCTGCTCTTCACCGTCCCTTGGCACCCTACCTACAGGCACAACAGCAGTGGGGATCTGTGCTTTCCCAGAGACGGAACATCTCACGGGGCTCAGTCTCGGCAAGCCTCTTTCTGAAAAGGCGAACGGTGCGATCCATCTCCCCCGAGGAAGGGCCCAGCCCTGAAAGCTCTTGCTGCTCTTCACCGCCCCTTGGCACCCTACCTACAGGCACAACAGCACTGGGGATCTGTGCTTTCCCAGAGACGGAATATCTCACGGCGCTCAGTCTCGGCAAGCCTCTTTCTGAAAAGGCGAACGGTCGGATCCTTCTCCCACGAGGAAGGGCCCAGCCCTGAAAGCTCTTGCTGCTCTTCACCGTCCCTTGGCACCCTACCTACAGGCACAACAGCACTGGGGATCTGTGCTTTCCCAGAGACGGAACATCTCACGGGGCTCAGTCTAGGCAAGCCTCTTTCTGAAAAGGCGAACGGTCGGATCCTTCTCCCCCGAGGAAGGGCCCAGCCCTGAAAGCTCTTGCTGCTCTTCACCGTCCCTTGGCACCCTACCTACAGGCACAACAGCACTGGGGATCTATGCTTTCGCAGAGACGGAACATCTCGTGGTGCTACGCCTCGGCAGAGCCTCTTTTTTTTGGAAAAGGCGAACGGTCGGATCCTTCTCCCACGAGGAAGGGCCCAGCCCTGAAAGCTCTTGCTGCTCTTCACCGTCCCTTGTGGCCCTACCTACAGGCACAACAGCACTGGGGATCTGTGCTTTCCCAGAGACGGAACATCTCACGGGGCTCAGTCTCGGCAAGCCTCTTTCTGAAAAGGCGAACGGTCGGATCCTTGTCCCACGAGGAAGGGCCCAGCCCTGAAAGCTCTTGCTGCTCTTCACCGCCCCTTGGCACCCTACCTACAGGCACAACAGCACTGGGGATCTGTGCTTTCCCAGAGACGGAATATCTCACGGCGCTCAGTCTCGGCAAGCCTCTTTCTGAAAAGACGAACGGTGCGATCCATCTCCCCCGAGGAAGGGCCCAGCCCTGAAAGCTCTTGCTGCTCTTCACCGTCCCTTGGCACCCTACCTACAGGCACAACAGCACTGGGGATCTGTGCTTTCCCAGAGACGGAACATCTCACGGGGCTCAGTCTCGGCAAGCCTCTTTCTGAAAAGGCGAACGGTCGGATACTTGTCCCACGAGGAAGGGCCCAGCCCTGAAAGCTCTTGCTGCTCTTCACCGTCCCTTGGCACCCTACCTACAGGCACAACAGCACTGGGGATCTGTGCTTTCCCAGAGACGGAACATCTCACGGGGCTCAGTCTCGGCAAGCCTCTTTCTGAAAAGGCGAACGGTCGGATCCTGCTCCCACGAGGAAGGGCCCAGCCCTGAAAGCTCTTGCTGCTCTTCACTGTCCCTTGGCACCCTACCTACAGGCACAACAGCACTGGGGATCTGTGCTTTCCCAGAGACGGAATATCTCACGGCGCTCAGTCTCGGCAAGCCTCTTTCTGAAAAGACGAACGGTGCGATCCATCTCCCCCGAGGAAGGGCCCAGCCCTGAAAGCTCTTGCTGCTCTTCACCGTCCCTTGGCACCCTACCTACAGGCACAACAGCACTGGGGATCTGTGCTTTCCCAGAGACGGAACATCTCACGGGGCTCAGTCTCGGCAAGCCTCTTTCTGAAAAGGCGAACGGTCGGATCCTTCTCCCACGAGGAAGGGCCCAGCCCTGAAAGCTCTTGCTGCTCTTCACCGTCCCTTGGCACCCTACCTACAGGCACAACAGCACTGGGGATCTGTGCTTTCCCAGAGACGGAATATCTAACGGCGCTCAGTCTCGGCAAGCCTCTTTCTGAAAAGACGAACGGTGCGATCCATCTCCCCCGAGGAAGGGCCCAGCCCTGAAAGCTCTTGCTGCTCTTCACCGTCCCTTGGCACCCTACCTACAGGCACAACAGCACTGGGGATCTGTGCTTTCCCAGAGACGGAACATCTCACGGGGCTCAGTCTCGGCAAGCCTCTTTCTGAAAAGGCGAACGGTCGGATACTTGTCCCACGAGGAAGGGCCCAGCCCTGAAAGCTCTTGCTGCTCTTCACCGCCCCTTGGCACCCTACCTACAGGCACAACAGCACTGGGGATCTGTGCTTTCCCAGAGACGGAATATCTCACGGCGCTCAGTCTCGGCAAGCCTCTTTCTGAAAAGACGAACGGTGTGATCCATCTCCCCCGAGGAAGGGCCCAGCCCTGAAAGCTCTTGCTGCTCTTCAACATCCCTTGGCACCCTACCTACAGGCACAACAGCACTGGGGATCTGTGCTTTCCCAGAGACGGAATATCTCACGGGGCTCAGTCTCGGCAAGCCTCTTTCTGAAAAGGCGAACGGTCGGATACTTGTCCCACGAGGAAGGGCCCAGCCCTGAAAGCTCTTGCTGCTCTTCACCGCCCCTTGGCACCCTACCTACAGGCACAACAGCACTGGGGATCTGTGCTTTCCCAGAGACGGAATATCTCACGGCGCTCAGTCTCGGCAAGCCACTTTCTGAAAAGGCGAACGGTCGGATCCTTCTCCCCCGAGGAAGGGCCCAGCCCTGAAAGCTCTTGCTGCTCTTCACCGTCCCTTGGCACCCTACCTACAGGCACAACAGCAGTGGGGATCTATGCTTTCACAGAGACGGAACATCTCGTGGTGCTACGCCTCGGCAGAGCCTCTTTTTTTTGGAAAAGGCGAACGGTCGGATCCTTCTCCCACGAGGAAGGGCCCAGCCCTGAAAGCTCTTGCTGCTCTTCACCGCCCCTTGGCACCCTACCTACAGGCACAACAGCACTGGGGATCTGTGCTTTCCCAGAGACGGAATATCTCACGGCGCTCAGTCTCGGCAAGCCTCTTTCTGAAAAGGCGAACGGTGCGATCCATCTCCCCCGAGGAAGGGCCCAGCCCTGAAAGCTCTTGCTGCTCTTCACCGTCCCTTGGCGCCCTACCTACAGGCACAACAGCACTGGGGATCTGTGCTTTCCCAGAGACGGAACATCTCACGGGGCTCAGTCTCGGCAAGCCTCTTTCTGAAAAGGCGAACGGTCGGATCCTTCTCCCCCGAGGAAGGGCCCAGCCCTGAAAGCTCTTGCTGCTCTTCACCGCCCCTTGGCACCCTACCTACAGGCACAACAGCACTGGGGATCTGTGCTTTCCCAGAGACGGAACATCTCACGGGGCTCAGTCTCGGCAAGCCTCTTTCTGAAAAGGCGAACGGTCGGATCCTTGTCCCACGAGGAAGGGCCCAGCCCTGAAAGCTCTTGCTGCTCTTCACCGTCCCTTGGCACCCTACCTACAGGCACAACAGCACTGGGGATCTGTGCTTTCGCAGAGACGGAACATCTCGTGGTGCTACGCCTCGGCAGAGCCTCTTTTTTTTGGAAAAGGCGAACGGTCGGATCCTTCTCCCACGAGGAAGGGCCCAGCCCTGAAAGCTCTTGCTGCTCTTCACCGTCCCTTGGCACCCTACCTACAGGCACATCAGCACTGGGGATCTGTGCTTTCCCAGAGACGGAATATCTCACGGCGCTCAGTCTCGGCAAGCCTCTTTCTGAAAAGACGAACGGTGCGATCCATCTCCCCCGAGGAAGGGCCCAGCCCTGAAAGCTCTTGCTGCTCTTCACCGCCCCTTGGCACCCTACCTACAGGCACAACAGCACTGGGGATCTGTGCTTTCCCAGAGACGGAACATCTCACGGGGCTCAGTCTCGGCAAGCCTCTTTCTGAAAAGGCGAACGGTCGGATCCTTCTCCCCCGAGGAAGGGCCCAGCCCTGAAAGCTCTTGCTGCTCTTCACCGTCCCTTGGCACCCTACCTACAGGCACAACAGCAGTGGGGTTCTATGCTTTCGCAGAGACGGAACATCTCGTGGTGCTACGCCTCGGCAGAGCCTCTTTTATTTGGAAAAGGCGAACGGTCGGATCCTTCTCCCACGAGGAAGGGCCCAGCCCTGAAAGCTCTTGCTGCTCTTCACCGCCCCTTGGCACCCTACCTACAGGCACAACAGCACTGGGGATCTGTGCTTTCCCAGAGACGGAATATCTCACGGCGCTCAGTCTCGGCAAGCCTCTTTCTGAAAAGGCGAACGGTGCGATCCATCTCCCCCGAGGAAGGGCCCAGCCCTGAAAGCTCTTGCTGCTCTTCACCGTCCCTTGTGGCCCTACCTACAGGCACAACAGCACTGGGGATCTGTGCTTTCCCAGAGACGGAACATCTCACGGGGCTCAGTCTCGGCAAGCCTCTTTCTGAAAAGGCGAACGGTCGGATCCTTCTCCCACGAGGAAGGGCCCAGCCCTGAAAGCTCTTGCTGCTGTTCACCGCCCCTTGGCACCCTACCTACAGGCACAACAGCACTGGGGATCTGTGCTTTCCCAGAGACGGAATATCTCACGGCGCTCAGTCTCGGCAAGCCTCTTTCTGAAAAGACGAACGGTGCGATCCATCTCCCCCGAGGAAGGGCCCAGCCCTGAAAGCTCTTGCTGCTCTTCACCGCCCCTTGGCACCCTACCTACAGGCACAACAGCACTGGGGATCTGTGCTTTCCCAGAGACGGAACATCTCACGGGGCTCAGTCTCGGCAAGCCTCTTTCTGAAAAGGCGAACGGTCGGATCCTTCTCCCACGAGGAAGGGCCCAGCCCTGAAAGCTCTTGCTGCTCTTCACCGCCCCTTGGCACCCTACCTACAGGCACAACAGCACTGGGGATCTGTGCTTTCCCAGAGACGGAATATCTCACGGCGCTCAGTCTCGGCAAGCCTCTTTGTGAAAAGGCGAACGGTCGGATACTTGTCCCACGAGGAAGGGCCCAGCCCTGAAAGCTCTTGCTGCTCTTCACCGTCCCTTGGCACCCTACCTACAGGCACAACAGCACTGGGGATCTGTGCTTTCCCAGAGACGGAACATCTCACGGGGCTCAGTCTCGGCAAGCCTCTTTCTGAAAAGGCGAACGGTCGGATACTTGTCCCACGAGGAGGGGCCCAGCCCAAGAGGAAGGGCCCAGCCCTGAAAGCTCTTGCTGCTCTTCACCGCCCCTTGGCACCCTACCTACAGGCACAACAGCACTGGGGATCTGTGCTTTCCCAGAGACGGAATATCTCACGGGGCTCAGTCTCGGCAAGCCTCTTTGTGAAAAGGCGAACGGTCGGATACTTGTCCCACGAGGAAGGGCCCAGCCCTGAAAGCTCTTGCTGCTCTTCACCGTCCCTTGGCACCCTACCTACAGGCACAACAGCACTGGGGATCTGTGCTTTCCCAGAGACGGAACATCTCACGGGGCTCAGTCTCGGCAAGCCTCTTTCTGAAAAGGCGAACGGTCGGATCCTTCTCCCCCGAGGAAGGGCCCAGCCCTGAAAGCTCTTGCTGCTCTTCACCGCCCCTTGGCACCCTACCTACAGGCACAACAGCACTGGGGATCTGTGCTTTCCCAGAGACGGAACATCTCACGGGGCTCAGTCTCGGCAAGCCTCTTTCTGAAAAGGCGAACGGTGCGATCCATCTCCCCCGAGGAAGGGCCCAGCCCTGAAAGCTCTTGCTGCTCTTCACCGCCCCTTGGCACCCTACCTACAGGCACAACAGCACTGGGGATCTGTGCTTTCCCAGAGACGGAATATCTCACGGCGCTCAGTCTCGGCAAGCCTCTTTCTGAAAAGGCGAACGGTCGGATCCTTCTCCCACGAGGAAGGGCCCAGCCCTGAAAGCTCTTGCTGCTCTTCACCGTCCCTTGGCACCCTACCTACAGGCACAACAGCACTGGGGATCTGTGCTTTCCCAGAGACGGAACATCTCACGGGGCTCAGTCTAGGCAAGCCTCTTTCTGAAAAGGCGAACGGTCGGATCCTTCTCCCACGAGGAAGGGCCCAGCCCTGAAAGCTCTTGCTGCTCTTCACCGTCCCTTGGCACCCTACCTACAGGCACAACAGCACTGGGGATCTGTGCTTTCCCAGAGACGGAACATCTCGTGGTGCTACGCCTCGGCAGAGCCTCTTTTTTTTGGAAAAGGCGAACGGTCGGATCCTTCTCCCCCGAGGAAGGGCCCAGCCCTGAAAGCTCTTGCTGCTCTTCACCGCCCCTTGGCACCCTACCTACAGGCACAACAGCACTGGGGATCTGTGCTTTCCCAGAGACGGAACATCTCACGGGGCTCAGTCTCGGCAAGCCTCTTTCTGAAAAGGCGAACGGTCGGTTCCTTCTCCCCCGAGGAAGGGCCCAGCCCTGAAAGCTCTTGCTGCTCTTCACCGCCCCTTGGCACCCTACCTACAGGCACAACAGCACTGGGGATCTGTGCTTTCCCAGAGACGGAACATCTCACGGGGCTCAGTCTCGGCAAGCCTCTTTCTGAAAAGGCGAACGGTCGGATCCTTGTCCCACGAGGAAGGGCCCAGCCCTGAAAGCTCTTGCTGCTCTTCACCGTCCCTTGGCACCCTACCTACAGGCACAACAGCACTGGGGATCTGTGCTTTCGCAGAGACGGAACATCTCGTGGTGCTACGCCTCGGCAGAGCCTCTTTTTTTTGGAAAAGGCGAACGGTCGGATCCTTCTCCCCCGAGGAAGGGCCCAGCCCTGAAAGCTCTTGCTGCTCTTCACCGTCCCTTGGCACCCTACCTACAGGCACATCAGCACTGGGGATCTGTGCTTTCCCAGAGACGGAATATCTCACGGCGCTCAGTCTCGGCAAGCCTCTTTCTGAAAAGGCGAACGGTGCGATCCATCTCCCCCGAGGAAGGGCCCAGCCCTGAAAGCTCTTGCTGCTCTTCACCGTCCCTTGGCGCCCTACCTACAGGCACAACAGCACTGGGGATCTGTGCTTTCCCAGAGACGGAACATCTCACGGGGCTCAGTCTCGGCAAGCCTCTTTCTGAAAAGGCGAACGGTCGGATCCTTCTCCCCCGAGGAAGGGCCCAGCCCTGAAAGCTCTTGCTGCTCTTCACCGTCCCTTGGCACCCTACCTACAGGCACAACAGCACTGGGGATCTGTGCTTTCCCAGAGACGTAACATCTCACGGGGCTCAGTCTCGGCAAGCCTCTTTCTGAAAAGGCGAACGGTCGGATCCTTGTCCCACGAGGAAGGGCCCAGCCCTGAAAGCTCTTGCTGCTCTTCACCGCCCCTTGGCACCCTACCTACAGGCACAACAGCACTGGGGATCTGTGCTTTCGCAGAGACGGAACATCTCGTGGTGCTACGCCTCGGCAGAGCCTCTTTTTTTTGGAAAAGGCGAACGGTCGGATCCTTCTCCCACGAGGAAGGGCCCAGCCCTGAAAGCTCTTGCTGCTCTTCACCGTCCCTTGGCACCCTACCTACAGGCACAACAGCAGTGGGGATCTATGCTTTCGCAGAGACGGAACATCTCGTGGTGCTACGCCTCGGCAGAGCCTCTTTTTTTTGGAAAAGGCGAACGGTCGGATCCTTCTCCCACGAGGAAGGGCCCAGCCCTGAAAGCTCTTGCTGCTCTTCACCGCCCCTTGGCACCCTACCTACAGGCACAACAGCACTGGGGATCTGTGCTTTCCCAGAGACGGAATATCTCACGGCGCTCAGTCTCGGCAAGCCTCTTTCTGAAAAGGCGAACGGTGCGATCCATCTCCCCCGAGGAAGGGCCCAGCCCTGAAAGCTCTTGCTGCTCTTCACCGTCCCTTGGCGCCCTACCTACAGGCACAACAGCACTGGGGATCTGTGCTTTCCCAGAGACGGAACATCTCACGGGGCTCAGTCTCGGCAAGCCTCTTTCTGAAAAGGCGAACGGTCGGATCCTTCTCCCCCGAGGAAGGGCCCAGCCCTGAAAGCTCTTGCTGCTCTTCACCGTCCCTTGGCACCCTACCTACAGGCACAACAGCACTGGGGATCTGTGCTTTCCCAGAGACGGAACATCTCACGGGGCTCAGTCTCGGCAAGCCTCTTTCTGAAAAGGCGAACGGTCGGATCCTTGTCCCACGAGGAAGGGCCCAGCCCTGAAAGCTCTTGCTGCTCTTCACCGTCCCTTGGCACCCTACCTACAGGCACAACAGCACTGGGGATCTGTGCTTTCGCAGAGACGGAACATCTCGTGGTGCTACGCCTCGGCAGAGCCTCTTTTTTTTGGAAAAGGCGAACGGTCGGATCCTTCTCCCACGAGGAAGGGCCCAGCCCTGAAAGCTCTTGCTGCTCTTCACCGTCCCTTGGCACCCTACCTACAGGCACATCAGCACTGGGGATCTGTGCTTTCCCAGAGACGGAATATCTCACGGCGCTCAGTCTCGGCAAGCCTCTTTCTGAAAAGACGAACGGTGCGATCCATCTCCCCCGAGGAAGGGCCCAGCCCTGAAAGCTCTTGCTGCTCTTCACCGCCCCTTGGCACCCTACCTACAGGCACAACAGCACTGGGGATCTGTGCTTTCCCAGAGACGGAACATCTCACGGGGCTCAGTCTCGGCAAGCCTCTTTCTGAAAAGGCGAACGGTCGGATCCTTCTCCCCCGAGGAAGGGCCCAGCCCTGAAAGCTCTTGCTGCTCTTCACCGTCCCTTGGCACCCTACCTACAGGCACAACAGCAGTGGGGATCTATGCTTTCGCAGAGACGGAACATCTCGTGGTGCTACGCCTCGGCAGAGCCTCTTTTATTTGGAAAAGGCGAACGGTCGGATCCTTCTCCCCCGAGGAAGGGCCCAGCCCTGAAAGCTCTTGCTGCTCTTCACCGCCCCTTGGCACCCTACCTACAGGCACAACAGCACTGGGGATCTGTGCTTTCCCAGAGACGGAATATCTCACGGCGCTCAGTCTCGGCAAGCCTCTTTCTGAAAAGGCGAACGGTGCGATCCATCTCCCCCGAGGAAGGGCCCAGCCCTGAAAGCTCTTGCTGCTCTTCACCGTCCCTTGTGGCCCTACCTACAGGCACAACAGCACTGGGGATCTGTGCTTTCCCAGAGACGGAACATCTCACGGGGCTCAGTCTCGGCAAGCCTCTTTCTGAAAAGGCGAACGGTCGGATCCTTCTCCCACGAGGAAGGGCCCAGCCCTGAAAGCTCTTGCTGCTGTTCACCGCCCCTTGGCACCCTACCTACAGGCACAACAGCACTGGGGATCTGTGCTTTCCCAGAGACGGAATATCTCACGGCGCTCAGTCTCGGCAAGCCTCTTTCTGAAAAGACGAACGGTGCGATCCATCTCCCCCGAGGAAGGGCCCAGCCCTGAAAGCTCTTGCTGCTCTTCACCGCCCCTTGGCACCCTACCTACAGGCACAACAGCACTGGGGATCTGTGCTTTCCCAGAGACGGAACATCTCACGGGGCTCAGTCTCGGCAAGCCTCTTTCTGAAAAGGCGAACGGTCGGATCCTTCTCCCACGAGGAAGGGCCCAGCCCTGAAAGCTCTTGCTGCTCTTCACCGCCCCTTGGCACCCTACCTACAGGCACAACAGCACTGGGGATCTGTGCTTTCCCAGAGACGGAATATCTCACGGCGCTCAGTCTCGGCAAGCCTCTTTGTGAAAAGGCGAACGGTCGGATACTTGTCCCACGAGGAAGGGCCCAGCCCTGAAAGCTCTTGCTGCTCTTCACCGTCCCTTGGCACCCTACCTACAGGCACAACAGCACTGGGGATCTGTGCTTTCCCAGAGACGGAACATCTCACGGGGCTCAGTCTCGGCAAGCCTCTTTCTGAAAAGGCGAACGGTCGGATACTTGTCCCACGAGGAGGGGCCCAGCCCAAGAGGAAGGGCCCAGCCCTGAAAGCTCTTGCTGCTCTTCACCGCCCCTTGGCACCCTACCTACAGGCACAACAGCACTGGGGATCTGTGCTTTCCCAGAGACGGAATATCTCACGGGGCTCAGTCTCGGCAAGCCTCTTTGTGAAAAGGCGAACGGTCGGATACTTGTCCCACGAGGAAGGGCCCAGCCCTGAAAGCTCTTGCTGCTCTTCACCGTCCCTTGGCACCCTACCTACAGGCACAACAGCACTGGGGATCTGTGCTTTCCCAGAGACGGAACATCTCACGGGGCTCAGTCTCGGCAAGCCTCTTTCTGAAAAGGCGAACGGTCGGATCCTTCTCCCCCGAGGAAGGGCCCAGCCCTGAAAGCTCTTGCTGCTCTTCACCGCCCCTTGGCACCCTACCTACAGGCACAACAGCACTGGGGATCTGTGCTTTCCCAGAGACGGAACATCTCACGGGGCTCAGTCTCGGCAAGCCTCTTTCTGAAAAGGCGAACGGTGCGATCCATCTCCCCCGAGGAAGGGCCCAGCCCTGAAAGCTCTTGCTGCTCTTCACCGCCCCTTGGCACCCTACCTACAGGCACAACAGCACTGGGGATCTGTGCTTTCCCAGAGACGGAATATCTCACGGCGCTCAGTCTCGGCAAGCCTCTTTCTGAAAAGGCGAACGGTCGGATCCTTCTCCCACGAGGAAGGGCCCAGCCCTGAAAGCTCTTGCTGCTCTTCACCGTCCCTTGGCACCCTACCTACAGGCACAACAGCACTGGGGATCTGTGCTTTCCCAGAGACGGAACATCTCACGGGGCTCAGTCTAGGCAAGCCTCTTTCTGAAAAGGCGAACGGTCGGATCCTTCTCCCACGAGGAAGGGCCCAGCCCTGAAAGCTCTTGCTGCTCTTCACCGTCCCTTGGCACCCTACCTACAGGCACAACAGCACTGGGGATCTGTGCTTTCCCAGAGACGGAACATCTCGTGGTGCTACGCCTCGGCAGAGCCTCTTTTTTTTGGAAAAGGCGAACGGTCGGATCCTTCTCCCCCGAGGAAGGGCCCAGCCCTGAAAGCTCTTGCTGCTCTTCACCGCCCCTTGGCACCCTACCTACAGGCACAACAGCACTGGGGATCTGTGCTTTCCCAGAGACGGAACATCTCACGGGGCTCAGTCTCGGCAAGCCTCTTTCTGAAAAGGCGAACGGTCGGATCCTTCTCCCCCGAGGAAGGGCCCACCCCTGAAAGCTCTTGCTGCTCTTCACCGTCCCTTGGCACCCTACCTACAGGCACAACAGCACTGGGGATCTGTGCTTTCCCAGAGACGGAATATCTAACGGCGCTCAGTCTCGGCAAGCCTCTTTCTGAAAAGACGAATGGTGCGATCCATCTCCCCCGAGGAAGGGCCCAGCCCTGAAAGCTCTTGCTGCTCTTCACCGTCCCTTGGCACCCTACCTACAGGCACAACAGCACTGGGGATCTGTGCTTTCCCAGAGACGGAATATCTCACGGCGCTCAGTCTCGGCAAGCCTCTTTCTGAAAAGGCGAACGGTGCGATACATCTCCCCCGAGGAAGGGCCCAGCCCTGAAAGCTCTTGCTGCTCTTCACCGTCCCTTGGCGCCCTACCTACAGGCACAACAGCACTGGGGATCTGTGCTTTCCCAGAGACGGAACATCTCACGGGGCTCAGTCTCGGCAAGCCTCTTTCTGAAAAGGCGAACGGTCGGATCCTTGTCCCACGAGGAAGGGCCCAGCCCTGAAAGCTCTTGCTGCTCTTCACCGCCCCTTGGCACCCTACCTACAGGCACAACAGCACTGGGGATCTGTGCTTTCGCAGAGACGGAACATCTCGTGGTGCTACGCCTCGGCAGAGCCTCTTTTTTTTGGAAAAGGCGAACGGTCGGATCCTTCTCCCCCGAGGAAGGGCCCAGCCCTGAAAGCTCTTGCTGCTCTTCACCGTCCCTTGGCACCCTACCTACAGGCACATCAGCACTGGGGATCTGTGCTTTCCCAGAGACGGAATATCTCACGGCGCTCAGTCTCGGCAAGCCTCTTTCTGAAAAGACGAACGGTGCGATCCATCTCCCCCGAGGAAGGGCCCAGCCCTGAAAGCTCTTGCTGCTCTTCACCGCCCCTTGGCACCCTACCTACAGGCACAACAGCACTGGGGATCTGTGCTTTCCCAGAGACGGAACATCTCACGGGGCTCAGTCTCGGCAAGCCTCTTTCTGAAAAGGCGAACGGTCGGTTCCTTCTCCCCCGAGGAAGGGCCCAGCCCTGAAAGCTCTTGCTGCTCTTCACCGCCCCTTGGCACCCTACCTACAGGCACAACAGCACTGGGGATCTGTGCTTTCCCAGAGACGGAACATCTCACGGGGCTCAGTCTCGGCAAGCCTCTTTCTGAAAAGGCGAACGGTCGGATCCTTGTCCCACGAGGAAGGGCCCAGCCCTGAAAGCTCTTGCTGCTCTTCACCGTCCCTTGGCACCCTACCTACAGGCACAACAGCACTGGGGATCTGTGCTTTCGCAGAGACGGAACATCTCGTGGTGCTACGCCTCGGCAGAGCCTCTTTTTTTTGGAAAAGGCGAACGGTCGGATCCTTCTCCCCCGAGGAAGGGCCCAGCCCTGAAAGCTCTTGCTGCTCTTCACCGTCCCTTGGCACCCTACCTACAGGCACATCAGCACTGGGGATCTGTGCTTTCCCAGAGACGGAATATCTCACGGCGCTCAGTCTCGGCAAGCCTCTTTCTGAAAAGGCGAACGGTGCGATCCATCTCCCCCGAGGAAGGGCCCAGCCCTGAAAGCTCTTGCTGCTCTTCACCGTCCCTTGGCGCCCTACCTACAGGCACAACAGCACTGGGGATCTGTGCTTTCCCAGAGACGGAACATCTCACGGGGCTCAGTCTCGGCAAGCCTCTTTCTGAAAAGGCGAACGGTCGGATCCTTCTCCCCCGAGGAAGGGCCCAGCCCTGAAAGCTCTTGCTGCTCTTCACCGTCCCTTGGCACCCTACCTACAGGCACAACAGCACTGGGGATCTGTGCTTTCCCAGAGACGTAACATCTCACGGGGCTCAGTCTCGGCAAGCCTCTTTCTGAAAAGGCGAACGGTCGGATCCTTGTCCCACGAGGAAGGGCCCAGCCCTGAAAGCTCTTGCTGCTCTTCACCGTCCCTTGGCACCCTACCTACAGGCACAACAGCACTGGGGATCTGTGCTTTCGCAGAGACGGAACATCTCGTGGTGCTACGCCTCGGCAGAGCCTCTTTTTTTTGGAAAAGGCGAACGGTCGGATCCTTCTCCCACGAGGAAGGGCCCAGCCCTGAAAGCTCTTGCTGCTCTTCACCGTCCCTTGGCACCCTACCTACAGGCACATCAGCACTGGGGATCTGTGCTTTCCCAGAGACGGAATATCTCACGGCGCTCAGTCTCGGCAAGCCTCTTTCTGAAAAGACGAACGGTGCGATCCATCTCCCACGAGGAAGGGCCCAGCCCTGAAAGCTCTTGCTCCTCTTCACCGCCCCTTGGCACCCTACCTACAGGCACAACAGCACTGGGGATCTGTGCTTTCCCAGAGACGGAACATCTCACGGGGCTCAGTCTCGGCAAGCCTCTTTCTGAAAAGGCGAACGGTCGGATCCTTCTCCCCCGAGGAAGGGCCCAGCCCTGAAAGCTCTTGCTGCTCTTCACCGTCCCTTGGCACCCTACCTACAGGCACAACAGCAGTGGGGATCTATGCTTTCGCAGAGACGGAACATCTCGTGGTGCTACGCCTCGGCAGAGCCTCTTTTATTTGGAAAAGGCGAACGGTCGGATCCTTCTCCCACGAGGAAGGGCCCAGCCCTGAAAGCTCTTGCTGCTCTTCACCGTCCCTTGGCACCCTACCTACAGGCACAACAGCACTGGGGATCTGTGCTTTCCCAGAGACGGAATATCTCACGGCGCTCAGTCTCGGCAAGCCTCTTTCTGAAAAGGCGAACGGTGCGATCCATCTCCCCCGAGGAAGGGCCCAGCCCTGAAAGCTCTTGCTGCTCTTCACCGTCCCTTGTGGCCCTACCTACAGGCACAACAGCACTGGGGATCTGTGCTTTCCCAGAGACGGAACATCTCACGGGGCTCAGTCTCGGCAAGCCTCTTTCTGAAAAGGCGAACGGTCGGATACTTGTCCCACGAGGAAGGGCCCAGCCCTGAAAGCTCTTGCTGCTGTTCACCGCCCCTTGGCACCCTACCTACAGGCACAACAGCACTGGGGATCTGTGCTTTCCCAGAGACGGAATATCTCACGGCGCTCAGTCTCGGCAAGCCTCTTTGTGAAAAGGCGAACGGTCGGATCCTTGTCCCACAAGGAAGGGCCCAGCCCTGAAAGCTCTTGCTGCTGTTCACCGTCCCTTGGCACCCTACCTACAGGCACAACAGCACTGGGGATCTGTGCTTTCCCAGAGACGGAACATCTCACGGGGCTCAGTCTCGGCAAGCCTCTTTCTGAAAAGGCGAACGGTCGGATCCTTCTCCCACGAGGAAGGGCCCAGCCCTGAAAGCTCTTGCTGCTCTTCACCGTCCCTTGGCACCCTACCTACAGGCACAACAGCACTGGGGATCTGTGCTTTCCCAGAGACGGAATATCTCACGGCGCTCAGTCTCGGCAAGCCTCTTTGTGAAAAGGCGAACGGTCGGATACTTGTCCCACGAGGAAGGGCCCAGCCCTGAAAGCTCTTGCTGCTCTTCACCGTCCCTTGGCACCCTACCTACAGGCACAACAGCACTGGGGATCTGTGCTTTCCCAGAGACGGAACATCTCACGGGGCTCAGTCTCGGCAAGCCTCTTTCTGAAAAGGCGAACGGTCGGATACTTGTCCCACAAGGAGGGGCCCAGCCCAAGAGGAAGGGCCCAGCCCTGAAAGCTCTTGCTGCTCTTCACCGCCCCTTGGCACCCTACCTACAGGCACAACAGCACTGGGGATCTGTGCTTTCCCAGAGACGGAATATCTCACGGGGCTCAGTCTCGGCAAGCCTCTTTGTGAAAAGGCGAACGGTCGGATACTTGTCCCACGAGGAAGGGCCCAGCCCTGAAAGCTCTTGCTGCTCTTCACCGTCCCTTGGCACCCTACCTACAGGCACAACAGCACTGGGGATCTGTGCTTTCCCAGAGACGGAACATCTCACGGGGCTCAGTCTCGGCAAGCCTCTTTCTGAAAAGGCGAACGGTCGGATCCTTCTCCCCCGAGGAAGGGCCCAGCCCTGAAAGCTCTTGCTGCTCTTCACCGCCCCTTGGCACCCTACCTACAGGCACAACAGCACTGGGGATCTGTGCTTTCCCAGAGACGGAATATCTCACGGCGCTCAGTCTCGGCAAGCCTCTTTCTGAAAAGGCGAACGGTCGGATCCTTCTCCCACGAGGAAGGGCCCAGCCCTGAAAGCTCTTGCTGCTCTTCACCGTCCCTTGGCACCCTACCTACAGGCACAACAGCACTGGGGATCTGTGCTTTCCCAGAGACGGAACATCTCACGGGGCTCAGTCTCGGCAAGCCTCTTTCTGAAAAGGCGAACGGTCGGATACTTGTCCCACGAGGAAGGGCACAGCCCAAGAGGAAGGGCCCAGCCCTGAAAGCTCTTGCTGCTCTTCACCGCCCCTTGGCACCCTACCTACAGGCACAACAGCACTGGGGATCTGTGCTTTCCCAGAGACGGAATATCTCACGGCGCTCAGTCTCGGCAAGCCTCTTTGTGAAAAGGCGAACGGTCGGATCCTTGTCCCACAAGGAAGGGCCCAGCCCTGAAAGCTCTTGCTGCTGTTCACCGTCCCTTGGCACCCTACCTACAGGCACAACAGCACTGGGGATCTGTGCTTTCCCAGAGACGGAACATCTCACGGGGCTCAGTCTCGGCAAGCCTCTTTCTGAAAAGGCGAACGGTCGGATCCTTCTCCCACGAGGAAGGGCCCAGCCCTGAAAGCTCTTGCTGCTCTTCACCGCCCCTTGGCACCCTACCTACAGGCACAACAGCACTGGGGATCTGTGCTTTCCCAGAGACGGAACATCTCACGGGGCTCAGTCTCGGCAAGCCTCTTTCTGAAAAGGCGAACGGTGCGATCCATCTCCCACGAGGAAGGGCCCAGCCCTGAAAGCTCTTGCTGCTCTTCACCGCCCCTTGGCACCCTACCTACAGGCACAACAGCACTGGGGATCTGTGCTTTCCCAGAGACGGAATATCTCACGGCGCTCAGTCTCGGCAAGCCTCTTTCTGAAAAGGCGAACGGTCGGATCCTGCTCCCACGAGGAAGGGCCCAGCCCTGAAAGCTCTTGCTGCTCTTCACCGTCCCTTGGCACCCTACCTACAGGCACAACAGCACTGGGGATCTGTGCTTTCCCAGAGACGGAACATCTCGTGGTGCTACGCCTCGGCAGAGCCTCTTTTTTTTGGAAAAGGCGTACGGTCGGATCCTTCTCCCACGAGTAAGGGCCCAGCCCTGAAAGCTCTTGCTGCTCTTCACCGCCCCTTGGCACCCTACCTACAGGCACAACAGCACTGGGGATCTGTGCTTTCCCAGAGACGGAATATCTCACGGCGCTCAGTCTCGGCAAGCCTCTTTCTGAAAAGGCGAACGGTGCGATCCATCTCCCCCGAGGAAGGGCCCAGCCCTGAAAGCTCTTGCTGCTCTTCACCGTCCCTTGTGGCCCTACCTACAGGCACAACAGCACTGGAGATCTGTGCTTTCCCAGAGACGGAACATCTCACGGGGCTCAGTCTCGGCAAGCCTCTTTCTGAAAAGGCGAACGGTCGGATCCTTGTCCCACGAGGAAGGGCCCAGCCCTGAAAGCTCTTGCTGCTCTTCACCGTCCCTTGGCACCCTACCTACAGGCACAACAGCACTGGGGATCTGTGCTTTCCCAGAGACGGAACATCTCACGGGGCTCAGTCTCGGCAAGCCTCTTTCTGAAAAGGCGAACGGTCGGATCCTTCTCCCCCGAGGAAGGGCCCACCCCTGAAAGCTCTTGCTGCTCTTCACCGTCCCTTGGCACCCTACCTACAGGCACAACAGCAGTGGGGATCTATGCTTTCGCAGAGACGGAACATCTCGTGGTGCTACGCCTCGGCAGAGCCTCTTTTATTTGGAAAAGGCGAACGGTCGGATCCTTCTCCCACGAGGAAGGGCCCAGCCCTGAAAGCTCTTGCTGCTCTTCACCGCCCCTTGGCACCCTACCTACAGGCACAACAGCACTGGGGATCTGTGCTTTCCCAGAGACGGAATATCTCACGGCGCTCAGTCTCGGCAAGCCTCTTTCTGAAAAGACGAACGGTGCGATCCATCTCCCCCGAGGAAGGGCCCAGCCCTGAAAGCTCTTGCTGCTCTTCACCGCCCCTTGGCACCCTACCTACAGGCACAACAGCACTGGGGATCTGTGCTTTCCCAGAGACGGAACATCTCACGGGGCTCAGTCTCGGCAAGCCTCTTTCTGAAAAGGCGAACGGTCGGATCCTTCTCCCACGAGGAAGGGCCCAGCCCTGAAAGCTCTTGCTGCTCTTCACCGCCCCTTGGCACCCTACCTACAGGCACAACAGCACTGGGGATCTGTGCTTTCCCAGAGACGGAATATCTCACGGCGCTCAGTCTCGGCAAGCCTCTTTGTGAAAAGGCGAACGGTCGGATACTTATCCCACGAGGAAGGGCCCAGCCCTGAAAGCTCTTGCTGCTCTTCACCGTCCCTTGGCACCCTACCTACAGGCACAACAGCACTGGGGATCTGTGCTTTCCCAGAGACAGAACATCTCACGGGGCTCAGTCTCGGCAAGCCTCTTTCTGAAAAGGCGAACGGTCGGATACTTGTCCCACGAGGAAGGGCCCAGCCCAAGAGGAAGGGCCCAGCCCTGAAAGCTCTTGCTGCTCTTCACCGCCCCTTGGCACCCTACCTACAGGCACAACAGCACTGGGGATCTGTGCTTTCCCAGAGACGGAATATCTCACGGGGCTCAGTCTCGGCAAGCCTCTTTGTGAAAAGGCGAACGGTCGGATACTTGTCCCACGAGGAAGGGCCCAGCCCTGAAAGCTCTTGCTGCTGTTCACCGTCCCTTGGCACCCTACCTACAGGCACAACAGCACTGGGGATCTGTGCTTTCCCAGAGACGGAACATCTCACGGGGCTCAGTCTCGGCAAGCCTCTTTCTGAAAAGGCGAACGGTCGGATCCTTCTTCCCCGAGGAAGGGCCCAGCCCTGAAAGCTCTTGCTGCTCTTCACCGCCCCTTGGCACCCTACCTACAGGCACAACAGCACTGGGGATCTGTGCTTTCCCAGAGACGGAACATCTCACGGGGCTCAGTCTCGGCAAGCCTCTTTCTGAAAAGGCGAACGGTGCGATCCATCTCCCCCGAGGAAGGGCCCAGCCCTGAAAGCTCTTGCTGCTCTTCACCGCCCCTTGGCACCCTACCTACAGGCACAACAGCACTGGGGATCTGTGCTTTCCCAGAGACGGAACATCTCACGGGGCTCAGTCTCGGCAAGCCTCTTTCTGAAAAGGCGAACGGTCGGATCCTTCTCCCAAGAGGAAGGGCCCAGCCCTGAAAGCTCTTGCTGCTCTTCACCGTCCCTTGGCACCCTACCTACAGGCACAACAGCACTGGGGATCTGTGCTTTCCCAGAGACGGAATATCTCACGGCGCTCAGTCTCGGCAAGCCTCTTTCTGAAAAGGCGAACGGTGCGATCCATCTCCCCCGAGGAAGGGCCCAGCCCTGAAAGCTCTTGCTGCTCTTCACCGTCCCTTGTGGCCCTACCTACAGGCACAACAGCACTGGGGATCTGTGCTTTCCCAGAGACGGAACATCTCACGGGGCTCAGTCTCGGCAAGCCTCTTTCTGAAAAGGCGAACGGTCGGATCCTTCTCCCACGAGGAAGGGCCCAGCCCTGAAAGCTCTTGCTGCTCTTCACCGTCCCTTGTGGCCCTACCTACAGGCACAACAGCACTGGGGATCTGTGCTTTCCCAGAGACGGAACATCTCACGGGGCTCAGTCTCGGCAAGCCTCTTTCTGAAAAGGCGAACGGTCGGATCCTTCTTCCCCGAGGAAGGGCCCAGCCCTGAAAGCTCTTGCTGCTCTTCACCGCCCCTTGGCACCCTACCTACAGGCACAACAGCACTGGGGATCTGTGCTTTCCCAGAGACGGAACATCTCACGGGGCTCAGTCTCGGCAAGCCTCTTTCTGAAAAGGCGAACGGTGCGATCCATCTCCCCCGAGGAAGGGCCCAGCCCTGAAAGCTCTTGCTGCTCTTCACCGCCCCTTGGCACCCTACCTACAGGCACAACAGCACTGGGGATCTGTGCTTTCCCAGAGACGGAACATCTCACGGGGCTCAGTCTCGGCAAGCCTCTTTCTGAAAAGGCGAACGGTCGGATCCTTCTCCCCCGAGGAAGGGCCCAGCCCTGAAAGCTCTTGCTGCTCTTCACCGTCCCTTGGCACCCTACCTACAGGCACAACAGCACTGGGGATCTGTGCTTTCCCAGAGACGGAATATCTCACGGCGCTCAGTCTCGGCAAGCCTCTTTCTGAAAAGGCGAACGGTGCGATCCATCTCCCCCGAGGAAGGGCCCAGCCCTGAAAGCTCTTGCTGCTCTTCACCGTCCCTTGTGGCCCTACCTACAGGCACAACAGCACTGGGGATCTGTGCTTTCCCAGAGACGGAACATCTCACGGGGCTCAGTCTCGGCAAGCCTCTTTCTGAAAAGGCGAACGGTCGGATCCTGCTCCCACGAGGAAGGGCCCAGCCCTGAAAGCTCTTGCTGCTCTTCACCGTCCCTTGGCACCCTACCTACAGGCACAACAGCACTGGGGATCTGTGCTTTCCCAGAGACGGAACATCTCACGGCGCTCAGTCTCGGCAAGCCTCTTTCTGAAAAGGCGAACGGTCGGATCCTTCTCCCACGAGGAAGGGCCCAGCCCTGAAAGCTCTTGCTGCTCTTCACCGTCCCTTGGCACCCTACCTACAGGCACAACAGCACTGGGGATCTGTGCTTTCCCAGAGACGGAATATCTAACGGCGCTCAGTCTCGGCAAGCCTCTTTCTGAAAAGACAAACGGTGCGATCCATCTCCCCCGAGGAAGGGCCCAGCCCTGAAAGCTCTTGCTGCTCTTCACCGTCCCTTGTGGCCCTACCTACAGGCACAACAGCACTGGGGATCTGTGCTTTCCCAGAGACGGAACATCTCACGGGGCTCAGTCTCGGCAAGCCTCTTTCTGAAAAGGCGAACGGTCGGATCCTGCTCCCACGAGGAAGGGCCCAGCCCTGAAAGCTCTTGCTGCTCTTCACCGCCCCTTGGCACCCTACCTACAGGCACAACAGCACTGGGGATCTGTGCTTTCCCAGAGACGGAATATCTCACGGCGCTCAGTCTCGGCAAGCCTCTTTCTGAAAAGACGAACGGTGCGATCCATCTCCCCCGAGGAAGGGCCCAGCCCTGAAAGCTCTTGCTGCTCTTCACCGTCCCTTGGCACCCTACCTACAGGCACAACAGCACTGGGGATCTGTGCTTTCCCAGAGACGGAACATCTCACGGGGCTCAGTCTCGGCAAGCCTCTTTCTGAAAAGGCGAACGGTCGGATACTTGTCCCACGAGGAAGGGCCCAGCCCTGAAAGCTCTTGCTGCTGTTCACCGTCCCTTGGCACCCTACCTACAGGCACAACAGCACTGGGGATCTGTGCTTTCCCAGAGACGGAACATCTCACGGGGCTCAGTCTCGGCAAGCCTCTTTCTGAAAAGGCGAACGGTCGGATCCTTCTCCCACGAGGAAGGGCCCAGCCCTGAAAGCTCTTGCTGCTCTTCACCGTCCCTTGGCACCCTACCTACAGGCACAACAGCACTGGGGATCTGTGCTTTCCCAGAGACGGAATATCTAACGGCGCTCAGTCTCGGCAAGCCTCTTTCTGAAAAGACGAACGGTGCGATCCATCTCCCCCGAGGAAGGGCCCAGCCCTGAAAGCTCTTGCTGCTCTTCACCGCCCCTTGGCACCCTACCTACAGGCACAACAGCACTGGGGATCTGTGCTTTCCCAGAGACGGAACATCTCACGGGGCTCAGTCTCGGCAAGCCTCTTTCTGAAAAGGCGAACGGTCGGATACTTGTCCCACGAGGAAGGGCCCAGCCCTGAAAGCTCTTGCTGCTCTTCACCGCCCCTTGGCACCCTACCTACAGGCACAACAGCACTGGGGATCTGTGCTTTCCCAGAGACGGAATATCTCACGGCGCTCAGTCTCGGCAAGCCTCTTTCTGAAAAGACGAACGGTGCGATCCATCTCCCACGAGGAAGGGCCCAGCCCTGAAAGCTCTTGCTGCTCTTCACCGTCCCTTGGCACCCTACCTACAGGCACAACAGCACTGGGGATCTGTGCTTTCCCAGAGACGGAACATCTCACGGGGCTCAGTCTCGGCAAGCCTCTTTCTGAAAAGGCGAACGGTCGGATACTTGTCCCACGAGGAAGGGCCCAGCCCTGAAAGCTCTTGCTGCTCTTCACCGTCCCTTGGCACCCTACCTACAGGCACAACAGCACTGGGGATCTATGCTTTCGCAGAGACGGAACATCTCGTGGTGCTACGCCTCGGCAGAGCCTCTTTTTTTTGGAAAAGGCGAACGGTCGGATCCTTCTCCCACGAGGAAGGGCCCAGCCCTGAAAGCTCTTGCTGCTCTTCACCGCCCCTTGGCACCCTACCTACAGGCACAACAGCACTGGGGATCTGTGCTTTCCCAGAGACGGAATATCTCACGGCGCTCAGTCTCGGCAAGCCTCTTTCTGAAAAGGCGAACGGTGCGATCCATCTCCCCCGAGGAAGGGCCCAGCCCTGAAAGCTCTTGCTGCTCTTCACCGTCCCTTGTGGCCCTACCTACAGGCACAACAGCACTGGGGATCTGTGCTTTCCCAGAGACGGAACATCTCACGGGGCTCAGTCTCGGCAAGCCTGTTTCTGAAAAGGCGAACGGTCGGATACTTGTCCCACGAGGAAGGGCCCAGCCCTGAAAGCTCTTGCTGCTCTTCACCGCCCCTTGGCACCCTACCTACAGGCACAACAGCACTGGGGATCTGTGCTTTCCCAGAGACGGAATATCTCACGGCGCTCAGTCTCGGCAAGCCTCTTTCTGAAAAGGCGAACGGTCGGATCCTTCTCCCACGAGGAAGGGCCCAGCCCTGAAAGCTCTTGCTGCTCTTCACCATCCCTTGGCACCCTACCTACAGGCACAACAGCACTGGGGATCTATGCTTTCGCAGAGACGGAACATCTCGTGGTGCTACGCCTCGGCAGAGCCTCTTTTTTTTGGAAAAGGCGAACGGTAGGATCCTTCTCCCACGAGGAAGGGCCCAGCCCTGAAAGCTCTTGCTGCTCTTCACCGTCCCTTGGCGCCCTACCTACAGGCACAACAGCACTGGGGATCTGTGCTTTCCCAGAGACGGAACATCTCACGGGGCTCAGTCTCGGCAAGCCTCTTTCTGAAAAGGCGAACGGTCGGATCCTTCTCCCCCGAGGAAGGGCCCAGCCCTGAAAGCTCTTGCTGCTCTTCACCGCCCCTTGGCACCCTACCTACAGGCACAACAGCACTGGGGATCTGTGCTTTCCCAGAGACGGAACATCTCACGGGGCTCAGTCTCGGCAAGCCTCTTTCTGAAAAGGCGAACGGTCGGATCCTTGTCCCACGAGGAAGGGCCCAGCCCTGAAAGCTCTTGCTGCTCTTCACCGTCCCTTGGCACCCTACCTACAGGCACAACAGCACTGGGGATCTATGCTTTCGCAGAGACGGAACATCTCGTGGTGCTACGCCTCGGCAGAGCCTCTTTTTTTTGGAAAAGGCGAGCGGTCGGATCCTTCTCCCCCGAGGAAGGGCCCAGCCCTGAAAGCTCTTGCTGCTCTTCACCGTCCCTTGGCACCCTACCTACAGGCACAACAGCACTGGGGATCTGTGCTTTCCCAGAGACGGAATATCTCACGGCGCTCAGTCTCGGCAAGCCTCTTTCTGAAAAGGCGAACGGTGCGATCCATCTCCCCCGAGGAAGGGCCCAGCCCTGAAAGCTCTTGCTGCTCTTCACCGTCCCTTGGCACCCTACCTACAGGCACAACAGCACTGGGGATCTGTGCTTTCGCAGAGACGGAACATCTCACGGCTCTCAGCCTCGGCAGAGACTCTTTCTGAAAAGGCGAACGGTCGGATCCTTCTCCCCCGAGGAAGGGCCCAGCCCTGAAAGCTCTTGCTGCTGTTCACCGCCCCTTGGCACCCTACCTACAGGCACAACAGCACTGGGGATCTGTGCTTTCCCAGAGACGGAATATCTCACGGCGCTCAGTCTCGGCAAGCTTCTTTCTGAAAAGACGAACGGTGCGATCCATCTCCCCCGAGGAAGGGCCCAGCCCTGAAAGCTCTTGCTGCTCTTCACCGTCCCTTGGCACCCTACCTACAGGCACAACAGCACTGGGGATCTGTGCTTTCCCAGAGACGGAACATCTCACGGGGCTCAGTCTCGGCAAGCCTCTTTCTGAAAAGGCGAACGGTCGGATACTTGTCCCACGAGGAAGGGCCCAGCCCTGAAAGCTCTTGCTGCTCTTCACCGCCCCTTGGCACCCTACCTACAGGCACAACAGCACTGGGGATCTGTGCTTTCCCAGAGACGGAATATCTCACGGGGCTCAGTCTCGGCAAGCCTCTTTGTGAAAAGGCGAAAGGTCGGATCCTTCTCCCCCGAGGAAGGGCCCAGCCCTGAAAGCTCTTGCTGCTCTTCACCGTCCCTTGTGGCCCTACCTACAGGCACAACAGCACTGGGGATCTGTGCTTTCCCAGAGACGGAACATCTCACGGGGCTCAGTCTCGGCAAGCCTCTTTCTGAAAAGGCGAACGGTCGGATCCTTCTCCCACGAGGAAGGGCCCAGCCCTGAAAGCTCTTGCTGCTCTTCACCGCCCCTTGGCACCCTACCTACAGGCACAACAGCACTGGGGATCTGTGCTTTCCCAGAGACGGAACATCTCACGGGGCTCAGTCTCGGCAAGCCTCTTTCTGAAAAGGCGAACGGTCGGATCCTTCTCCCCCGAGGAAGGGCCCAGCCCTGAAAGCTCTTGCTGCTCTTCACTGTCCCTTGGCACCCTACCTACAGGCACAACAGCAGTGGGGATCTATGCTTTCGCAGAGACGGAACATCTCGTGGTGCTACGCCTCGGCAGAGCCTCTTTTTTTTGGAAAAGGCGAACGGTCGGATCCTTCTCCCACGAGGAAGGGCCCAGCCCTGAAAGCTCTTGCTGCTCTTCACCGCCCCTTGGCACCCTACCTACAGGCACAACAGCACTGGGGATCTGTGCTTTCCCAGAGACGGAATATCTCACGGCGCTCAGTCTCGGCAAGCCTCTTTCTGAAAAGGCGAACGGTGCGATCCATCTCCCCCGAGGAAGGGCCCAGCCCTGAAAGCTCTTGCTGCTCTTCACCTTCCCTTGTGGCCCTACCTACAGGCACAACAGCACTGGGGATCTGTGCTTTCCCAGAGACGGAACATCTCACGGGGCTCAGTCTCGGCAAGCCTCTTTCTGAAAAGGCGAACGGTCGGATCCTTCTCCCACGAGGAAGGGCCCAGCCCTGAAAGCTCTTGCTGCTCTTCACCGTCCCTTGGCACCCTACCTACAGGCACAACAGCACTGGGGATCTGTGCTTTCCCAGAGACGGAATATCTCACGGCGCTCAGTCTCGGCAAGCCTCTTTCTGAAAAGGCGAACGGTCGGATCCTTCTCCCCCGAGGAAGGGCCCAGCCCTGAAAGCTCTTGCTGCTCTTCACCGTCCCTTGGCACCCTACCTACAGGCACAACAGCAGTGGGGATCTGTGCTTTCCCAGAGACGGAACATCTCACGGGGCTCAGTCTCGGCAAGCCTCTTTCTGAAAAGGCGAACGGTCGGATCCTTCTCCCCCGAGGAAGGGCCCAGCCCTGAAAGCTCTTGCTGCTCTTCACCGCCCCTTGGCACCCTACCTACAGGCACAACAGCACTGGGGATCTGTGCTTTCCCAGAGACGGAACATCTCACGGGGCTCAGTCTCGGCAAGCCTCTTTCTGAGAAGGCGAACGGTCGGATCCTGCTCCCACGAGGAAGGGCCCAGCCCTGAAAGCTCTTGCTGCTGTTCACCGCCCCTTGGCACCCTACCTACAGGCACAACAGCACTGGGGATCTGTGCTTTCCCAGAGACGGAATATCTCACGGCGCTCAGTCTCGGCAAGCCTCTTTCTGAAAAGACGAACGGTGCGATCCATCTCCCCCGAGGAAGGGCCCAGCCCTGAAAGCTCTTGCTGCTCTTCACCGTCCCTTGGCACCCTACCTACAGGCACAACAGCACTGGGGATCTGTGCTTTCCCAGAGACGGAACATCTCACGGGGCTCAGTCTCGGCAAGCCTCTTTCTGAAAAGGCGAACGGTCGGATACTTGTCCCACGAGGAAGGGCCCAGCCCTGAAAGCTCTTGCTGCTCTTCACCGCCCCTTGGCACCCTACCTACAGGCACAACAGCACTGGGGATCTGTGCTTTCCCAGAGACGGAACATCTCACGGGGCTCAGTCTCGGCAAGCCTCTTTGTGAAAAGGCGAACGGTCGGATACTTGTCCCACGAGGAAGGGCCCAGCCCTGAAAGCTCTTGCTGCTCTTCACCGTCCCTTGGCACCCTACCTACAGGCACAACAGCACTGGGGATCTGTGCTTTCCCAGAGACGGAACATCTCACGGGGCTCAGTCTCGGCAAGCCTCTTTCTGAAAAGGCGAACGGTCGGATCCTTCTCCCACGAGGAAGGGCCCAGCCCTGAAAGCTCTTGCTGCTCTTCACCGTCCCTTGGCACCCTACCTACAGGCACAACAGCACTGGGGATCTGTGCTTTCCCAGAGACGGAACATCTCACGGGGCTCAGTCTCGGCAAGCCTCTTTCTGAAAAGGCGAACGGTCGGATCCTTCTCCCCCGAGGAAGGGCCCACCCCTGAAAGCTCTTGCTGCTCTTCACCGTCCCTTGGCACCCTACCTACAGGCACAACAGCACTGGGGATCTGTGCTTTCCCAGAGACGGAATATCTAACGGCGCTCAGTCTCGGCAAGCCTCTTTCTGAAAAGACGAACGGTGCGATCCATCTCCCCCGAGGAAGGGCCCAGCCCTGAAAGCTCTTGCTGCTCTTCACCGTCCCTTGGCACCCTACCTACAGGCACAACAGCACTGGGGATCTGTGCTTTCCCAGAGACGGAACATCTCACGGCGCTCAGTCTCGGCAAGCCTCTTTCTGAAAAGGCGAACGGTCGGATCCTTCTCCCACGAGGAAGGGCCCAGCCCTGAAAGCTCTTGCTGCTCTTCACCGTCCCTTGGCACCCTACCTACAGGCACAACAGCACTGGGGATCTGTGCTTTCCCAGAGACGGAACATCTCACGGGGCTCAGTCTCGGCAAGCCTCTTTCTGAAAAGGCGAACGGTGCGATCCATCTCCCCCGAGGAAGGGCCCAGCCCTGAAAGCTCTTGCTGCTCTTCACCGTCCCTTGGCACCCTACCTACAGGCACAACAGCACTGGGGATCTATGCTTTCGCAGAGACGGAACATCTCGTGGTGCTACGCCTCGGCAGAGCCTCTTTTTTTTGGAAAAGGCGAACGGTGCGATCCATCTCCCCCGAGGAAGGGCCCAGCCCTGAAAGCTCTTGCTGCTCTTCACCGCCCCTTGGCACCCTACCTACAGGCACAACAGCACTGGGGATCTGTGCTTTCCCAGAGACGGAATATCTCACGGCGCTCAGTCTCGGCAAGCCTCTTTCTGAAAAGATGAACGGTGCGATCCTTCTCCCACGAGGAAGGGCCCAGCCCTGAAAGCTCTTGCTGCTCTTCACCGTCCCTTGTGGCCCTACCTACAGGCACAACAGCACTGGGGATCTGTGCTTTCCCAGAGACGGAACATCTCACGGGGCTCAGTCTCGGCAAGCCTCTTTCTGAAAAGGCGAACGGTCGGATCCTTCTCCCCCGAGGAAGGGCCCAGCCCTGAAAGCTCTTGCTGCTCTTCACCGCCCCTTGGCACCCTACCTACAGGCACAACAGCACTGGGGATCTGTGCTTTCCCAGAGACGGAACATCTCACGGGGCTCAGTCTCGGCAAGCCTCTTTCTGAAAAGGCGAACGGTCGGATCCTTGTCCCACGAGGAAGGGCCCAGCCCTGAAAGCTCTTGCTGCTCTTCACCGTCCCTTGTGGCCCTACCTACAGGCACAACAGCACTGGGGATCTGTGCTTTCCCAGAGACGGAATATCTCACGGCGCTCAGTCTCGGCAAGCCTCTTTCTGAAAAGACGTACGGTGCGATCCATCTCCCCCGAGGAAGGGCCCAGCCCTGAAAGCTCTTGCTGCTCTTCACCGCCCCTTGGCACCCTACCTACAGGCACAACAGCACTGGGGATCTATGCTTTCGCAGAGACGGAACATCTCGTGGTGCTACGTCTCGGCAGAGCCTCTTTTTTTTGGAAAAGGCGAACGGTCGGATCCTTCTCCCACGAGGAAGGGCCCAGCCCTGAAAGCTCTTGCTGCTCTTCACCGCCCCTTGGCACCCTACCTACAGGCACAACAGCACTGGGGATCTGTGCTTTCCCAGAGACGGAACATCTCACGGCGCTCAGTCTCGGCAAGCCTCTTTCTGAAAAGGCGAACGGTCGGATCCTTCTCCCACGAGGAAGGGCCCAGCCCTGAAAGCTCTTGCTGCTGTTCACCGCCCCTTGGCACCCTACCTACAGGCACAACAGCACTGGGGATCTGTGCTTTCCCAGAGACGGAATATCTCACGGCGCTCAGGCTCGGCAAGCCTCTTTCTGAAAAGACGAACGGTGCGATCCATCTCCCCCGAGGAAGGGCCCAGCCCTGAAAGCTCTTGCTGCTCTTCACCGCCCCTTGGCACCCTACCTACAGGCACAACAGCACTGGGGATCTGTGCTTTCCCAGAGACGGAACATCTCACGGCACTCAGTCTCGGCAAGCCTCTTTCTGAAAAGGCGAACGGTCGGATCCTTTTCCCACGAGGAAGGACCCAGCCCTGAAAGCTCTTGCTGCTCTTCACCGTCCCTTGGCACCCTACCTACAGGCACAACAGCACTGGGGATCTGTGCTTTCCCAGAGACGGAACATCTCACGGGGCTCAGTCTTGGCAAGCCTCTTTATGAAAAGGCGAACGGTCGGATCCTTCTCCCACGAGGAAGGGCCCAGCCCAAGAGGAAGGGCCCAGCCCTGAAAGCTCTTGCTGCTCTTCACCGCCCCTTGGCACCCTACCTACAGGCACAACAGCACTGGGGATCTGTGCTTTCCCAGAGACGGAACATCTCACGGGGCTCAGTCTCGGCAAGCCTCTTTCTGAAAAGGCGAACGGTCGGATCCTTCTCCCACGACGAAGGGCCCAGCCCTGAAAGCTCTTGCTGCTCTTCACCGTCCCTTGGCACCCTACCTACAGGCACAACAGCAGTGGGGATCTGTGCTTTCCCAGAGACGGAACATCTCACGGGGCTCAGTCTCGGCAAGCCTCTTTCTGAAAAGGCGAACGGTGCGATCCATCTCCCCCGAGGAAGGGCCCAGCCCTGAAAGCTCTTGCTGCTCTTCACCGTCCCTTGGCACCCTACCTACAGGCACAACAGCACTGGGGATCTATGCTTTCGCAGAGACGGAACATCTCGTGGTGCTACGCCTCGGCAGAGCCTCTTTTTTTTGGAAAAGGCGAACGGTCGGATCCTTCTCCCACGAGGAAGGGCCCAGCCCTGAAAGCTCTTGCTGCTCTTCACCGCCCCTTGGCACCCTACCTACAGGCACAACAGCACTGGGGATCTGTGCTTTCCCAGAGACAGAATATCTCACGGCGCTCAGTCTCGGCAAGCCTCTTTCTGAAAAGGCGAACGGTCGGATCCTGCTCCCCCGAGGAAGGGCCCAGCCCTGAAAGCTCTTGCTGCTCTTCACCGTCCCTTGTGGCCCTACCTACAGGCACAACAGCACTGGGGATCTGTGCTTTCCCAGAGACGGAACATCTCACGGGGCTCAGTCTCGGCAAGCCTCTTTCTGAAAAGGCGAACGGTCGGATCCTTCTCCCCCGAGGAAGGGCCCAGCCCTGAAAGCTCTTGCTGCTCTTCACCGCCCCTTGGCACCCTACCTACAGGCACAACAGCACTGGGGATCTGTGCTTTCCCAGAGACGGAACATCTCACGGGGCTCAGTCTCGGCAAGCCTCTTTCTGAAAAGGCGAACGGTGCGATCCATCTCCCCCGAGGAAGGGCCCAGCCCTGAAAGCTCTTGCTGCTCTTCACCGTCCCTTGTGGCCCTACCTACAGGCACAACAGCACTGGGGATCTGTGCTTTCCCAGAGACGGAACATCTCACGGGGCTCAGTCTCGGCAAGCCTCTTTCTGAAAAGACGAACGGTGCGATCCATCTCCCCCGAGGAAGGGCCCAGCCCTGAAAGCTCTTGCTGCTCTTCACCGCCCCTTGGCACCCTACCTACAGGCACAACAGCACTGGGGATCTGTGCTTTCCCAGAGACGGAATATCTCACGGCGCTCAGTCTCGGCAAGCCTCTTTCTGAAAAGGCGAACGGTCGGATCCTTCTCCCCCGAGGAAGGGCCCAGCCCTGAAAGCTCTTGCTGCTCTTCACCGTCCCTTGGCACCCTACCTACAGGCACAACAGCACTGGGGATCTGTGCTTTCCCAGAGACGGAACATCTCACGGGGCTCAGTCTCGGCAAGCCTCTTTCTGAAAAGGCGAACGGTCGGATCCTTCTCCCCCGAGGAAGGGCCCAGCCCTGAAAGCTCTTGCTGCTCTTCACCGTCCCTTGGCACCCTACCTACAGGCACAACAGCACTGGGGATCTGTGCTTTCCCAGAGACGGAACATCTCACGGGGCTCAGTCTCGGCAAGCCTCTTTCTGAAAAGGCGAACGGTCGGATCCTTCTCCCACGAGGAAGGGCCCAGTCCTGAAAGCTCTTGCTGCTCTTCACCGTCCCTTGGCACCCTACCTACAGGCACATCAGCACTGGGGATCTGTGCTTTCCCAGAGACGGAATATCTCACGGCGCTCAGTCTCGGCAAGCCTCTTTCTGAAAAGACGAACGGTGCGATCCATCTCCCCCGAGGAAGGGCCCAGCCCTGAAAGCTCTTGCTGCTCTTCACCGCCCCTTGGCACCCTACCTACAGGCACAACAGCACTGGGGATCTGTGCTTTCCCAGAGACGGAACATCTCACGGGGCTCAGTCTCGGCAAGCCTCTTTCTGAAAAGGCGAACGGTCGGATCCTTCTCCCACGAGGAAGGGCCCAGCCCTGAAAGCTCTTGCTGCTCTTCACCGCCCCTTGGCACCCTACCTACAGGCACAACAGCACTGGGGATCTATGCTTTCGCAGAGACGGAACATCTCGTGGTGCTACGCCTCGGCAGAGCCTCTTTTTTTTGGAAAAGGCGAACGGTCGGATCCTTCTCCCCCGAGGAAGGGCCCAGCCCTGAAAGCTCTTGCTGCTGTTCACCGCCCCTTGGCACCCTACCTACAGGCACAACAGCACTGGGGATCTGTGCTTTCCCAGAGACGGAATATCTCACGGCGCTCAGTCTCGGCAAGCCTCTTTCTGCAAGACGAACGGTGCGATCCATCTCCCCCGAGGAAGGGCCCAGCCCTGAAAGCTCTTGCTGCTCTTCACCGTCCCTTGGCACCCTACCTACAGGCACAACAGCACTGGGGATCTGTGCTTTCCCAGAGACGGAACATCTCACGGGGCTCAGTCTCGGCAAGCCTCTTTCTGAAAAGGCGAACGGTCGGATACTTGTCCCACGAGGAAGGGCCCAGCCCTGAAAGCTCTTGCTGCTCTTCACCGCCCCTTGGCACCCTACCTACAGGCACAACAGCACTGGGGATCTGTGCTTTCCCAGAGACGGAACATCTCACGGGGCTCAGTCTCGGCAAGCCTCTTTCTGAAAAGGCGAACGGTCGGATACTTGTCCCACGAGGAAGGGCCCAGCCCAAGAGGAAGGGCCCAGCCCTGAAAGCTCTTGCTGCTCTTCACCGCCCCTTGGCACCCTACCTACAGGCACAACAGCACTGGGGATCTGTGCTTTCCCAGAGACGGAACATCTCACGGGGCTCAGTCTCGGCAAGCCTCTTTCTGAAAAGGCGAACGGTCGGATCCTTCTCCCACGAGGAAGGGCCCAGCCCTGAAAGCTCTTGCTGCTCTTCACCGTCCCTTGGCACCCTACCTACAGGCACAACAGCACTGGGGATCTGTGCTTTCCCAGAGACGGAACATCTCACGGGGCTCAGTCTCGGCAAGCCTCTTTCTGAAAAGGCGAACGGTCGGATCCTTCTCCAACGAGGAAGGGCCCAGCCCTGAAAGCTCTTGCTGCTCTTCACCGCCCCTTGGCACCCTACGTACAGGCACAACAGCAGTGGGGATCTGTGCTTTCCCAGAGACGGAATATCTCACGGGGCTCAGTCTCGGCAAGCCTCTTTCTGAAAAGGCGAACGGTCGGATCCTTCTCCCACGAGGAAGGGCCCAGCCCTGAAAGCTCTTGCTGCTCTTCACCGTCCCTTGTGGCCCTACCTACAGGCACAACAGCACTGGGGATCTGTGCTTTCCCAGAGACGGAACATCTCACGGGGCTCAGTCTCGGCAAGCCTGTTTCTGAAAAGGCGAACGGTCGGATCCTTCTCCCACGAGGAAGGGCATAGCCCTGAAAGCTCTTGCTGCTCTTCACCGTCCCTTGGCACCCTACCTACAGGCACAACAGCACTGGGGATCTGTGCTTTCCCAGAGACGGAACATCTCACGGGGCTCAGTCTCGGCAAGCCTCTTTCTGAAAAGGCGAACGGTCGGATCCTTCTCCCACGAGGAAGGGCCCAGCCCTGAAAGCTCTTGCTGCTCTTCACCGTCCCTTGGCACCCTACCTACAGGCACATCAGCACTGGGGATCTGTGCTTTCCCAGAGACGGAATATCTCACGGGGCTCAGTCTCGGCAAGCCTCTTTCTGAAAAGACGAACGGTCGGATCCTTCTCCCACGAGGAAGGGCCCAGCCCTGAAAGCTCTTGCTGCTCTTCACCGCCCCTTGGCACCCTACCTACAGGCACAACAGCACTGGGGATCTGTGCTTTCCCAGAGACGGAACATCTCACGGGGCTCAGTCTCGGCAAGCCTCTTTCTGAAAAGGCGAACGGTCGGATCCTTCTCCCACGAGGAAGGGCCCAGCCCTGAAAGCTCTTGCTGCTCTTCACCGTCCCTTGGCACCCTACCTACAGGCACAACAGCACTGGGGATCTATGCTTTCGCAGAGACGGAACATCTCGTGGTGCTACGCCTCGGCAGAGCCTCTTTTTTTTGGAAAAGGCGAACGGTGCGATCCATCTCCCCCGAGGAAGGGCCCAGCCCTGAAAGCTCTTGCTGCTCTTCACCGCCCCTTTGGCACCCTACCTACAGGCACAACAGCACTGGGGATCTGTGCTTTCCCAGAGACGGAACATCTCACGGCGCTCAGTCTCGGCAAGCCTCTTTCTGAAAAGGCGAACGGTCGGATCCTTCTCCCACGAGGAAGGGCCCAGCCCTGAAAGCTCTTGCTGCTGTTCACCGCCCCTTGGCACCCTACCTACAGGCACAACAGCACTGGGGATCTGTGCTTTCCCAGAGACGGAATATCTCACGGCGCTCAGGCTCGGCAAGCCTCTTTCTGAAAAGACGAACGGTGCGATCCATCTCCCCCGAGGAAGGGCCCAGCCCTGAAAGCTCTTGCTGCTCTTCACCGCCCCTTGGCACCCTACCTACAGGCACAACAGCACTGGGGATCTGTGCTTTCCCAGAGACGGAACATCTCACGGCACTCAGTCTCGGCAAGCCTCTTTCTGAAAAGGCGAACGGTCGGATCCTTTTCCCACGAGGAAGGACCCAGCCCTGAAAGCTCTTGCTGCTCTTCACCGTCCCTTGGCACCCTACCTACAGGCACAACAGCACTGGGGATCTGTGCTTTCCCAGAGACGGAACATCTCACGGGGCTCAGTCTTGGCAAGCCTCTTTATGAAAAGGCGAACGGTCGGATCCTTCTCCCACGAGGAAGGGCCCAGCCCAAGAGGAAGGGCCCAGCCCTGAAAGCTCTTGCTGCTCTTCACCGCCCCTTGTCACCCTACCTACAGGCACAACAGCACTGGGGATCTGTGCTTTCCCAGAGACGGAACATCTCACGGGGCTCAGTCTCGGCAAGCCTCTTTCTGAAAAGGCGAACGGTCGGATCCTTCTCCCACGACGAAGGGCCCAGCCCTGAAAGCTCTTGCTGCTCTTCACCGTCCCTTGGCACCCTACCTACAGGCACAACAGCAGTGGGGATCTGTGCTTTCCCAGAGACGGAACATCTCACGGGGCTCAGTCTCGGCAAGCCTCTTTCTGAAAAGGCGAACGGTGCGATCCATCTCCCCCGAGGAAGGGCCCAGCCCTGAAAGCTCTTGCTGCTCTTCACCGTCCCTTGGCACCCTACCTACAGGCACAACAGCACAGGGGATCTATGCTTTCGCAGAGACGGAACATCTCGTGGTGCTACGCCTCGGCAGAGCCTCTTTTTTTTGGAAAAGGCGAACGGTCGGATCCTTCTCCCACGAGGAAGGGCCCAGCCCTGAAAGCTCTTGCTGCTCTTCACCGCCCCTTGGCACCCTACCTACAGGCACAACAGCACTGGGGATCTGTGCTTTCCCAGAGACAGAATATCTCACGGCGCTCAGTCTCGGCAAGCCTCTTTCTGAAAAGGCGAACGGTCGGATCCTGCTCCCCCGAGGAAGGGCCCAGCCCTGAAAGCTCTTGCTGCTCTTCACCGTCCCTTGGCACCCTACCTACAGGCACAACAGCACTGGGGATCTGTGCTTTCCCAGAGACGGAACATCTCACGGGGCTCAGTCTCGGCAAGCCTCTTTCTGAAAAGGCGAACGGTCGGATCCTTCTCCCCCGAGGAAGGGCCCAGCCCTGAAAGCTCTTGCTGCTCTTCACCGCCCCTTGGCACCCTACCTACAGGCACAACAGCACTGGGGATCTGTGCTTTCCCAGAGACGGAACATCTCACGGGGCTCAGTCTCGGCAAGCCTCTTTCTGAAAAGGCGAACGGTGCGATCCATCTCCCCCGAGGAAGGGCCCAGCCCTGAAAGCTCTTGCTGCTCTTCACCGTCCCTTGTGGCCCTACCTACAGGCACAACAGCACTGGGGATCTGTGCTTTCCCAGAGACGGAACATCTCACGGGGCTCAGTCTCGGCAAGCCTCTTTCTGAAAAGACGAACGGTGCGATCCATCTCCCCCGAGGAAGGGCCCAGCCCTGAAAGCTCTTGCTGCTCTTCACCGCCCCTTGGCACCCTACCTACAGGCACAACAGCACTGGGGATCTGTGCTTTCCCAGAGACGGAATATCTCACGGCGCTCAGTCTCGGCAAGCCTCTTTCTGAAAAGGCGAACGGTCGGATCCTTCTCCCCCGAGGAAGGGCCCAGCCCTGAAAGCTCTTGCTGCTCTTCACCGTCCCTTGGCACCCTACCTACAGGCACAACAGCACTGGGGATCTGTGCTTTCCCAGAGACGGAACATCTCACGGGGCTCAGTCTCGGCAAGCCTCTTTCTGAAAAGGCGAACGGTCGGATCCTTCTCCCCCGAGGAAGGGCCCAGCCCTGAAAGCTCTTGCTGCTCTTCACCGTCCCTTGGCACCCTACCTACAGGCACAACAGCACTGGGGATCTGTGCTTTCCCAGAGACGGAACATCTCACGGGGCTCAGTCTCGGCAAGCCTCTTTCTGAAAAGGCGAACGGTCGGATCCTTCTCCCACGAGGAAGGGCCCAGTCCTGAAAGCTCTTGCTGCTCTTCACCGTCCCTTGGCACCCTACCTACAGGCACATCAGCAGTGGGGATCTGTGCTTTCCCAGAGACGGAATATCTCACGGCGCTCAGTCTCGGCAATCCTCTTTCTGAAAAGACGAACGGTGCGATCCATCTCCCCCGAGGAAGGGCCCAGCCCTGAAAGCTCTTGCTGCTCTTCACCGCCCCTTGGCACCCTACCTACAGGCACAACAGCACTGGGGATCTGTGCTTTCCCAGAGACGGAACATCTCACGGGGCTCAGTCTCGGCAAGCCTCTTTCTGAAAAGGCGAACGGTCGGATCCTTCTCCCACGAGGAAGGGCCCAGCCCTGAAAGCTCTTGCTGCTCTTCACCGTCCCTTGGCACCCTACCTACAGGCACAACAGCACTGGGGATCTATGCTTTCGCAGAGACGGAACATCTCGTGGTGCTACGCCTCGGCAGAGCCTCTTTTTTTTGGAAAAGGCGAACGGTGCGATCCATCTCCCCCGAGGAAGGGCCCAGCCCTGAAAGCTCTTGCTGCTCTTCACCGCCCCTTTGGCACCCTACCTACAGGCACAACAGCACTGGGGATCTGTGCTTTCCCAGAGACGGAACATCTCACGGCGCTCAGTCTCGGCAAGCCTCTTTCTGAAAAGGCGAACGGTCGGATCCTTCTCCCACGAGGAAGGGCCCAGCCCTGAAAGCTCTTGCTGCTCTTCACCGTCCCTTGGCACCCTACCTACAGGCACAACAGCACTGGGGATCTGTGCTTTCCCAGAGACGGAATATCTCACGGCGCTCAGGCTCGGCAAGCCTCTTTCTGAAAAGACGAACGGTGCGATCCATCTCCCCCGAGGAAGGGCCCAGCCCTGAAAGCTCTTGCTGCTCTTCACCGCCCCTTGGCACCCTACCTACAGGCACAACAGCACTGGGGATCTGTGCTTTCCCAGAGACGGAACATCTCACGGCACTCAGTCTCGGCAAGCCTCTTTCTGAAAAGGCGAACGGTCGGATCCTTTTCCCACGAGGAAGGACCCAGCCCTGAAAGCTCTTGCTGCTCTTCACCGTCCCTTGGCACCCTACCTACAGGCACAACAGCACTGGGGATCTGTGCTTTCCCAGAGACGGAACATCTCACGGGGCTCAGTCTTGGCAAGCCTCTTTATGAAAAGGCGAACGGTCGGATCCTTCTCCCACGAGGAAGGGCCCAGCCCAAGAGGAAGGGCCCAGCCCTGAAAGCTCTTGCTGCTCTTCACCGCCCCTTGGCACCCTACCTACAGGCACAACAGCACTGGGGATCTGTGCTTTCCCAGAGACGGAACATCTCACGGGGCTCAGTCTCGGCAAGCCTCTTTCTGAAAAGGCGAACGGTCGGATCCTTCTCCCACGACGAAGGGCCCAGCCCTGAAAGCTCTTGCTGCTCTTCACCGTCCCTTGGCACCCTACCTACAGGCACAACAGCAGTGGGGATCTGTGCTTTCCCAGAGACGGAACATCTCACGGGGCTCAGTCTCGGCAAGCCTCTTTCTGAAAAGGCGAACGGTGCGATCCATCTCCCCCGAGGAAGGGCCCAGCCCTGAAAGCTCTTGCTGCTCTTCACCGTCCCTTGGCACCCTACCTACAGGCACAACAGCACAGGGGATCTATGCTTTCGCAGAGACGGAACATCTCGTGGTGCTACGCCTCGGCAGAGCCTCTTTTTTTTGGAAAAGGCGAACGGTCGGATCCTTCTCCCACGAGGAAGGGCCCAGCCCTGAAAGCTCTTGCTGCTCTTCACCGCCCCTTGGCACCCTACCTACAGGCACAACAGCACTGGGGATCTGTGCTTTCCCAGAGACAGAATATCTCACGGCGCTCAGTCTCGGCAAGCCTCTTTCTGAAAAGGCGAACGGTCGGATCCTGCTCCCCCGAGGAAGGGCCCAGCCCTGAAAGCTCTTGCTGCTCTTCACCGTCCCTTGGCACCCTACCTACAGGCACAACAGCACTGGGGATCTGTGCTTTCCCAGAGACGGAACATCTCACGGGGCTCAGTCTCGGCAAGCCTCTTTCTGAAAAGGCGAACGGTCGGATCCTTCTCCCCCGAGGAAGGGCCCAGCCCTGAAAGCTCTTGCTGCTCTTCACCGCCCCTTGGCACCCTACCTACAGGCACAACAGCACTGGGGATCTGTGCTTTCCCAGAGACGGAACATCTCACGGGGCTCAGTCTCGGCAAGCCTCTTTCTGAAAAGGCGAACGGTGCGATCCATCTCCCCCGAGGAAGGGCCCAGCCCTGAAAGCTCTTGCTGCTCTTCACCGTCCCTTGTGGCCCTACCTACAGGCACAACAGCACTGGGGATCTGTGCTTTCCCAGAGACGGAACATCTCACGGGGCTCAGTCTCGGCAAGCCTCTTTCTGAAAAGACGAACGGTGCGATCCATCTCCCCCGAGGAAGGGCCCAGCCCTGAAAGCTCTTGCTGCTCTTCACCGCCCCTTGGCACCCTACCTACAGGCACAACAGCACTGGGGATCTGTGCTTTCCCAGAGACGGAATATCTCACGGCGCTCAGTCTCGGCAAGCCTCTTTCTGAAAAGGCGAACGGTCGGATCCTTCTCCCCCGAGGAAGGGCCCAGCCCTGAAAGCTCTTGCTGCTCTTCACCGTCCCTTGGCACCCTACCTACAGGCACAACAGCACTGGGGATCTGTGCTTTCCCAGAGACGGAACATCTCACGGGGCTCAGTCTCGGCAAGCCTCTTTCTGAAAAGGCGAACGGTCGGATCCTTCTCCCCCGAGGAAGGGCCCAGCCCTGAAAGCTCTTGCTGCTCTTCACCGTCCCTTGGCACCCTACCTACAGGCACAACAGCACTGGGGATCTGTGCTTTCCCAGAGACGGAACATCTCACGGGGCTCAGTCTCGGCAAGCCTCTTTCTGAAAAGGCGAACGGTCGGATCCTTCTCCCACGAGGAAGGGCCCAGTCCTGAAAGCTCTTGCTGCTCTTCACCGTCCCTTGGCACCCTACCTACAGGCACATCAGCAGTGGGGATCTGTGCTTTCCCAGAGACGGAATATCTCACGGCGCTCAGTCTCGGCAAGCCTCTTTCTGAAAAGACGAACGGTGCGATCCATCTCCCCCGAGGAAGGGCCCAGCCCTGAAAGCTCTTGCTGCTCTTCACCGCCCCTTGGCACCCTACCTACAGGCACAACAGCACTGGGGATCTGTGCTTTCCCAGAGACGGAACATCTCACGGGGCTCAGTCTCGGCAAGCCTCTTTCTGAAAAGGCGAACGGTCGGATCCTTCTCCCACGAGGAAGGGCCCAGCCCTGAAAGCTCTTGCTGCTCTTCACCGCCCCTTGGCACCCTACCTACAGGCACAACAGCACTGGGGATCTATGCTTTCGCAGAGACGGAACATCTCGTGGTGCTACGCCTCGGCAGAGCCTCTTTTTTTTGGAAAAGGCGAACGGTCGGATCCTTCTCCCACGAGGAAGGGCCCAGCCCTGAAAGCTCTTGCTGCTGTTCACCGCCCCTTGGCACCCTACCTACAGGCACAACAGCACTGGGGATCTGTGCTTTCCCAGAGACGGAATATCTCACGGCGCTCAGTCTCGGCAAGCCTCTTTCTGCAAGACGAACGGTGCGATCCATCTCCCCCGAGGAAGGGCCCAGCCCTGAAAGCTCTTGCTGCTCTTCACCGTCCCTTGGCACCCTACCTACAGGCACAACAGCACTGGGGATCTGTGCTTTCCCAGAGACGGAACATCTCACGGGGCTCAGTCTCGGCAAGCCTCTTTCTGAAAAGGCGAACGGTCGGATACTTGTCCCACGAGGAAGGGCCCAGCCCTGAAAGCTCTTGCTGCTCTTCACCGCCCCTTGGCACCCTACCTACAGGCACAACAGCACTGGGGATCTGTGCTTTCCCAGAGACGGAATATCTCACGGGGCTCAGTCTCGGCAAGCCTCTTTGTGAAAAGGCGAACGGTCGGATCCTTCTCCCACGAGGAAGGGCCCAGCCCTGAAAGCTCTTGCTGCTGTTCACCGTCCCTTGGCACCCTACCTACAGGCACAACAGCACTGGGGATCTGTGCTTTCCCAGAGACGGAACATCTCACGGGGCTCAGTCTCGGCAAGCCTCTTTCTGAAAAGGCGAACGGTCGGATACTTGTCCCACGAGGAAGGGCCCAGCCCAAGAGGAAGGGCCCAGCCCTGAAAGCTCTTGCTGCTCTTCACCGCCCCTTGGCACCCTACCTACAGGCACAACAGCACTGGGGATCTGTGCTTTCCCAGAGACGGAACATCTCACGGGGCTCAGTCTCGGCAAGCCTCTTTCTGAAAAGGCGAACGGTCGGATCCTTCTCCCACGAGGAAGGGCCCAGCCCTGAAAGCTCTTGCTGCTCTTCACCGTCCCTTGGCACCCTACCTACAGGCACAACAGCACTGGGGATCTGTGCTTTCCCAGAGACGGAACATCTCACGGGGCTCAGTCTCGGCAAGCCTCTTTCTGAAAAGGCGAACGGTCGGATCCTTCTCCAACGAGGAAGGGCCCAGCCCTGAAAGCTCTTGCTGCTCTTCACCGCCCCTTGGCACCCTACGTACAGGCACAACAGCAGTGGGGATCTGTGCTTTCCCAGAGACGGAATATCTCACGGCGCTCAGTCTCGGCAAGCCTCTTTCTGAAAAGGCGAACGGTCGGATCCTTCTCCCCCGAGGAAGGGCCCAGCCCTGAAAGCTCTTGCTGCTCTTCACCGTCCCTTGTGGCCCTACCTACAGGCACAACAGCACTGGGGATCTGTGCTTTCCCAGAGACGGAACATCTCACGGGGCTCAGTCTCGGCAAGCCTGTTTCTGAAAAGGCGAACGGTCGGATCCTTCTCCCACGAGGAAGGGCATAGCCCTGAAAGCTCTTGCTGCTCTTCACCGTCCCTTGGCACCCTACCTACAGGCACAACAGCACTGGGGATCTGTGCTTTCCCAGAGACGGAACATCTCACGGGGCTCAGTCTCGGCAAGCCTGTTTCTGAAAAGGCGAACGGTCGGATCCTTCTCCCACGAGGAAGGGCCCAGCCCTGAAAGCTCTTGCTGCTCTTCACCGTCCCTTGGCACCCTACCTACAGGCACATCAGCACTGGGGATCTGTGCTTTCCCAGAGACGGAATATCTCACGGGGCTCAGTCTCGGCAAGCCTCTTTCTGAAAAGACGAACGGTCGGATCCTTCTCCCACGAGGAAGGGCCCAGCCCTGAAAGCTCTTGCTGCTCTTCACCGCCCCTTGGCACCCTACCTACAGGCACAACAGCACTGGGGATCTGTGCTTTCCCAGAGACGGAACATCTCACGGGGCTCAGTCTCGGCAAGCCTCTTTCTGAAAAGGCGAACGGTCGGATCCTTCTCCCACGAGGAAGGGCCCAGCCCTGAAAGCTCTTGCTGCTCTTCACCGTCCCTTGGCACCCTACCTACAGGCACAACAGCACTGGGGATCTATGCTTTCGCAGAGACGGAACATCTCGTGGTGCTACGCCTCGGCAGAGCCTCTTTTTTTTGGAAAAGGCGAACGGTGCGATCCATCTCCCCCGAGGAAGGGCCCAGCCCTGAAAGCTCTTGCTGCTGTTCACCGCCCCTTTGGCACCCTACCTACAGGCACAACAGCACTGGGGATCTGTGCTTTCCCAGAGACGGAATATCTCACGGCGCTCAGTCTCGGCAAGCCTCTTTCTGAAAAGGCGAACGGTCGGATACTTGTCCCCCGAGGAAGGGCCCAGCCCTGAAAGCTCTTGCTGCTGTTCACCGTCCCTTGGCACCCTACCTACAGGCACAACAGCACTGGGGATCTGTGCTTTCCCAGAGACGGAACATCTCACGGGGCTCAGTCTCGGCAAGCCTCTTTCTGAAAAGGCGAACGGTCGGATACTTGTCCCACGAGGAAGGGCCCAGCCCTGAAAGCTCTTGCTGCTCTTCACCGTCCCTTGGCACCCTACCTACAGGCACAACAGCAGTGGGGATCTGTGCTTTCCCAGAGACGGAACATCTCACGGGGCTCAGTCTTGGCAAGCCTCTTTCTGAAAAGGCGAACGGTGCGATCCATCTCCCCCGAGGAAGGGCCCAGCCCTGAAAGCTCTTGCTGCTCTTCACCGTCCCTTGGCACCCTACCTACAGGCACAACAGCACTGGGGATCTGTGCTTTCCCAGAGACGGAACATCTCACGGGGCTCAGTCTCGGCAAGCCTCTTTCTGAAAAGGCGAACGGTCGGATACTTGTCCCACGAGGAAGGGCCCAGCCCTGAAAGCTCTTGCTGCTCTTCACCGCCCCTTGGCACCCTACCTACAGGCACAACAGCACTGGGGATCTGTGCTTTCCCAGAGACGGAATATCTCACGGGGCTCAGTCTCGGCAAGCCTCTTTGTGAAAAGGCGAACGGTCGGATACTTGTCCCACGAGGAAGGGCCCAGCCCTGAAAGCTCTTGCTGCTGTTCACCGTCCCTTGGCACCCTACCTACAGGCACAACAGCACTGGGGATCTGTGCTTTCCCAGAGACGGAACATCTCACGGGGCTCAGTCTCGGCAAGCCTCTTTCTGAAAAGGCGAACGGTCGGATCCTTCTCCCACGAGGAAGGGCCCAGCCCTGAAAGCTCTTGCTGCTCTTCACCGTCCCTTGGCACCCTACCTACAGGCACAACAGCAGTGGGGATCTGTGCTTTCCCAGAGACGGAACATCTCACGGGGCTCAGTCTCGGCAAGCCTCTTTCTGAAAAGGCGAACGGTCGGATACTTGTCCCACGAGGAAGGGCCCAGCCCTGAAAGCTCTTGCTGCTCTTCACCGTCCCTTGGCACCCTACCTACAGGCACAACAGCACTGGGGATCTGTGCTTTCCCAGAGACGGAACATCTCGTGGTGCTACGCCTCGGCAGAGCCTCTTTTTTCTGGAAAAGGCGAACGGTCGGATCCTTCTCCCACGAGGAAGGGCCCAGCCCTGAAAGCTCTTGCTGCTCTTCACCGCCCCTTGGCACCCTACCTACAGGCACAACAGCACTGGGGATCTATGCTTTCGCAGAGACGGAACATCTCGTGGTGCTACGCCTCGGCAGAGCCTCTTTTTTTTGGAAAAGGCGAACGGTCGGATCCTTCTCCCACGAGGAAGGGCCCAGCCCTGAAAGCTCTTGCTGCTCTTCACCGCCCCTTGGCACCCTACCTACAGGCACAACAGCACTGGGGATCTGTGCTTTCCCAGAGACGGAATATCTCACGGGGCTCAGTCTCGGCAAGCCTCTTTGTGAAAAGGCGAACGGTCGGATACTTGTCCCACGAGGAAGGGCCCAGCCCTGAAAGCTCTTGCTGCTGTTCACCGTCCCTTGGCACCCTACCTACAGGCACAACAGCACTGGGGATCTGTGCTTTCCCAGAGACGGAACATCTCACGGGGCTCAGTCTCGGCAAGCCTCTTTCTGAAAAGGCGAACGGTCGGATACTTGTCCCACGAGGAAGGGCCCAGCCCTGAAAGCTCTTGCTGCTCTTCACCGCCCCTTGGCACCCTACCTACAGGCACAACAGCACTGGGGATCTGTGCTTTCCCAGAGACGGAACATCTCGTGGCGCTACGCCTCGGCAGAGCCTCTTTTTTCTGGAAAAGGCGAACGGTCGGATCCTTCTCCCACGAGGAAGGGCCCAGCCCTGAAAGCTCTTGCTGCTCTTCACCGTCCCTTGGCACCCTACCTACAGGCACAACAGCACTGGGGATCTATGCTTTCGCAGAGACGGAACATCTCGTGGTGCTACGCCTCGGCAGAGCCTCTTTTTTTTGGAAAAGGCGAACGGTGCGATCCATCTCCCCCGAGGAAGGGCCCAGCCCTGAAAGCTCTTGCTGCTCTTCACCGCCCCTTTGGCACCCTACCTACAGGCACAACAGCACTGGGGATCTGTGCTTTCCCAGAGACGGAATATCTCACGGCGCTCAGTCTCGGCAAGCCTCTTTCTGAAAAGGCGAACGGTCGGATACTTGTCCCCCGAGGAAGGGCCCAGCCCTGAAAGCTCTTGCTGCTGTTCACCGTCCCTTGGCACCCTACCTACAGGCACAACAGCACTGGGGATCTGTGCTTTCCCAGAGACGGAACATCTCACGGGGCTCAGTCTCGGCAAGCCTCTTTCTGAAAAGGCGAACGGTCGGATACTTGTCCCACGAGGAAGGGCCCAGCCCTGAAAGCTCTTGCTGCTCTTCACCGTCCCTTGTGGCCCTACCTACAGGCACAACAGCAGTGGGGATCTGTGCTTTCCCAGAGACGGAACATCTCACGGGGCTCAGTCTTGGCAAGCCTCTTTCTGAAAAGGCGAACGGTGCGATCCATCTCCCCCGAGGAAGGGCCCAGCCCTGAAAGCTCTTGCTGCTCTTCACCGTCCCTTGGCACCCTACCTACAGGCACAACAGCACTGGGGATCTGTGCTTTCCCAGAGACGGAACATCTCACGGGGCTCAGTCTCGGCAAGCCTCTTTCTGAAAAGGCGAACGGTCGGATACTTGTCCCACGAGGAAGGGCCCAGCCCTGAAAGCTCTTGCTGCTCTTCACCGCCCCTTGGCACCCTACCTACAGGCACAACAGCACTGGGGATCTGTGCTTTCCCAGAGACGGAATATCTCACGGGGCTCAGTCTCGGCAAGCCTCTTTGTGAAAAGGCGAACGGTCGGATACTTGTCCCACGAGGAAGGGCCCAGCCCTGAAAGCTCTTGCTGCTGTTCACCGTCCCTTGGCACCCTACCTACAGGCACAACAGCACTGGGGATCTGTGCTTTCCCAGAGACGGAACATCTCACGGGGCTCAGTCTCGGCAAGCCTCTTTCTGAAAAGGCGAACGGTCGGATCCTTCTCCCACGAGGAAGGGCCCAGCCCTGAAAGCTCTTGCTGCTCTTCACCGTCCCTTGGCACCCTACCTACAGGCACAACAGCAGTGGGGATCTGTGCTTTCCCAGAGACGGAACATCTCACGGGGCTCAGTCTCGGCAAGCCTCTTTCTGAAAAGGCGAACGGTCGGATACTTGTCCCACGAGGAAGGGCCCAGCCCTGAAAGCTCTTGCTGCTCTTCACCGTCCCTTGGCACCCTACCTACAGGCACAACAGCACTGGGGATCTGTGCTTTCCCAGAGACGGAACATCTCGTGGTGCTACGCCTCGGCAGAGCCTCTTTTTTCTGGAAAAGGCGAACGGTCGGATCCTTCTCCCACGAGGAAGGGCCCAGCCCTGAAAGCTCTTGCTGCTCTTCACCGCCCCTTGGCACCCTACCTACAGGCACAACAGCACTGGGGATCTATGCTTTCGCAGAGACGGAACATCTCGTGGTGCTACGCCTCGGCAGAGCCTCTTTTTTTTGGAAAAGGCGAACGGTCGGATCCTTCTCCCACGAGGAAGGGCCCAGCCCTGAAAGCTCTTGCTGCTCTTCACCGCCCCTTGGCACCCTACCTACAGGCACAACAGCACTGGGGATCTGTGCTTTCCCAGAGACGGAATATCTCACGGGGCTCAGTCTCGGCAAGCCTCTTTGTGAAAAGGCGAACGGTCGGATACTTGTCCCACGAGGAAGGGCCCAGCCCTGAAAGCTCTTGCTGCTGTTCACCGTCCCTTGGCACCCTACCTACAGGCACAACAGCACTGGGGATCTGTGCTTTCCCAGAGACGGAACATCTCACGGGGCTCAGTCTCGGCAAGCCTCTTTCTGAAAAGGCGAACGGTCGGATACTTGTCCCACGAGGAAGGGCCCAGCCCTGAAAGCTCTTGCTGCTCTTCACCGCCCCTTGGCACCCTACCTACAGGCACAACAGCACTGGGGATCTGTGCTTTCCCAGAGACGGAACATCTCGTGGCGCTACGCCTCGGCAGAGCCTCTTTTTTCTGGAAAAGGCGAACGGTCGGATCCTTCTCCCACGAGGAAGGGCCCAGCCCTGAAAGCTCTTGCTGCTCTTCACCGCCCCTTGGCACCCTACCTACAGGCACAACAGCACTGGGGATCTATGCTTTCGCAGAGACGGAACATCTCGTGGTGCTACGCCTCGGCAGAGCCTCTTTTTTTTGGAAAAGGCGAACGGTCGGATCCTTCTCCCACGAGGAAGGGCCCAGCCCTGAAAGCTCTTGCTGCTCTTCACTGTCCCTTGGCACCCTACCTACAGGCACAACAGCACTGGGGATCTGTGCTTTCCCAGAGACGGAACATCTCACGGGGCTCAGTCTCGGCAAGCCTCTTTCTGAAAAGGTGAACGGTCGGATCCTTCTCCCACGACGAAGGGCCCAGCCCTGAAAGCTCTTGCTGCTCTTCACCGCCCCTTGGCACCCTACCTACAGGCACAACAGCACTGGGGATCTGTGCTTTCCCAGAGACGGAACATCTCACGGCGCTCAGTCTCGGCAAGCCTCTTTCTGAAAAGGCGAACGGTCGGATCCTTCTCCCCCGAGGAAGGGCCCAGCCCTGAAAGCTCTTGCTGCTCTTCACCGTCCCTTGGCACCCTACCTACAGGCACAACAGCACTGGGGATCTATGCTTTCGCAGAGACGGAACATCTCGTGGTGCTACGCCTCGGCAGAGCCTCTTTTTTTTTGAAAAGGCGAACGGTCGGATCCTTCTCCCACGAGGAAGGGCCCAGCCCTGAAAGCTCTTGCTGCTCTTCACCGCCCCTTGGCACCCTACCTACAGGCACAACAGCACTGGGGATCTGTGCTTTCCCAGAGACGGAATATCTCACGGCGCTCAGTCTCCGCATGCCTCTTTCTGAAAAGGCGAACGGTGCGATCCATCTCCCCCGAGGAAGGGCCCAGCCCTGAAAGCTCTTGCTGCTCTTCACCGTCCCTTGTGGCCCTACCTACAGGCACAACAGCACTGGGGATCTGTGCTTTCCCAGAGACGGAACATCTCACGGGGCTCAGTCTCGGCAAGCCTCTTTCTGAAAAGGCGAACGGTCGGATCCTTGTCCCACGAGGAAGGGCCCAGCCCTGAAAGCTCTTGCTGCTCTTCACCGTCCCTTGGCACCCTACCTACAGGCACAACAGCACTGGGGATCTGTGCTTTCCCAGAGACGGAACATCTCACGGGGCTCAGTCTCGGCAAGCCTCTTTCTGAAAAGGCGAACGGTCGGATCCTTCTCCCACGAGGAAGGGCCCAGCCCTGAAAGCTCTTGCTGCTCTTCACCGCCCCTTGGCACCCTACCTACAGGCACAACAGCACTGGGGATCTGTGCTTTCCCAGAGACGGAATATCTCACGGCGCTCAGTCTCGGCAAGCCTCTTTCTGAAAAGACGAACGGTGCGATCCATCTCCCCCGAGGAAGGGCCCAGCCCTGAAAGCTCTTGCTGCTCTTCACCGTCCCTTGGCACCCTACCTACAGGCACAACAGCACTGGGGATCTGTGCTTTCCCAGAGACGGAACATCTCACGGGGCTCAGTCTCGGCAAGCCTCTTTCTGAAAAGGCGAACGGTCGGATCCTTCTCCCCCGAGGAAGGGCCCAGCCCTGAAAGCTCTTGCTGCTCTTCACCGTCCCTTGGCACCCTACCTACAGGCACAACAGCACTGGGGATCTGTGCTTTCCCAGAGACGGAACATCTCACGGGGCTCAGTCTCGGCAAGCCTCTTTCTGAAAAGGCGAACGGTCGGATAATTGTCCCACGAGGAAGGGCCCAGCCCTGAAAGCTCTTGCTGCTCTTCACCGTCCCTTGGCACCCTACCTACAGGCACATCAGCACTGGGGATCTGTGCTTTCCCAGAGACGGAATATCTCACGGCGCTCAGTCTCGGCAATCCTCTTTCTGAAAAGATGAACGGTGTGATCCATCTCCCCCGAGGAAGGGCCCAGCCCTGAAAGCTCTTGCTGCTCTTCACCGTCCCTTGGCACCCTACCTACAGGCACAACAGCACTGGGGATCTGTGCTTTCCCAGAGACGGAACATCTCACGGGGCTCAGTCTCGGCAAGCCTCTTTCTGAAAAGGCGAACGGTCGGATCCTTCTCCCCCGAGGAAGGGCCCAGCCCTGAAAGCTCTTGCTGCTCTTCACCGTCCCTTGGCACCCTACCTACAGGCACAACAGCAGTGGGGATCTGTGCTTTCCCAGAGACGGAACATCTCACGGGGCTCAGTCTTGGCAAGCCTCTTTCTGAAAAGACGAACGGTGCGATCCATCTCCCCCGAGGAAGGGCCCAGCCCTGAAAGCTCTTGCTGCTCTTCATCGTCCCTTGGCACCCTACCTACAGGCACAACAGCACTGGGGATCTGTGCTTTCCCAGAGACGGAACATCTCACGGGGCTCAGTCTCGGCAAGCCTCTTTGTGAAAAGGCGAACGGTCGGATACTTGTCCCACGAGGAAGGGCCCAGCCCTGAAAGCTCTTGCTGCTCTTCACCGCCCCTTGGCACCCTACCTACAGGCACAACAGCACTGGGGATCTGTGCTTTCCCAGAGACGGAATATCTCACGGGGCTCAGTCTCGGCAAGCCTCTTTGTGAAAAGGCGAACGGTCGGATACTTGTCCCACGAGGAAGGGCCCAGCCCTGAAAGCTCTTGCTGCTGTTCACCGTCCCTTGGCACCCTACCTACAGGCACAACAGCACTGGGGATCTGTGCTTTCCCAGAGACGGAACATCTCACGGGGCTCAGTCTCGGCAAGCCTCTTTCTGAAAAGGCGAACGGTCGGATCCTTCTCCCCCGAGGAAGGGCCCAGCCCTGAAAGCTCTTGCTGCTCTTCACCGTCCCTTGGCACCCTACCTACAGGCACAACAGCACTGGGGATCTATGCTTTCGCAGAGACGGAACATCTCGTGGTGCTACGCCTCGGCAGAGCCTCTTTTTTTTGGAAAAGGCGAACGGTCGGATCCTTCTCCCACGAGGAAGGGCCCAGCCCTGAAAGCTCTTGCTGCTCTTCACCGCCCCTTGGCACCCTACCTACAGGCACAACAGCACTGGGGATCTGTGCTTTCCCAGAGACGGAATATCTCACGGCGCTCAGTCTCCGCATGCCTCTTTCTGAAAAGGCGAACGGTGCGATCCATCTCCCCCGAGGAAGGGCCCAGCCCTGAAAGCTCTTGCTGCTCTTCACCGTCCCTTGTGGCCCTACCTACAGGCACAACAGCACTGGGGATCTGTGCTTTCCCAGAGACGGAACATCTCACGGGGCTCAGTCTCGGCAAGCCTCTTTCTGAAAAGGCGAACGGTCGGATCCTTGTCCCACGAGGAAGGGCCCAGCCCTGAAAGCTCTTGCTGCTCTTCACCGTCCCTTGGCACCCTACCTACAGGCACAACAGCACTGGGGATCTGTGCTTTCCCAGAGACGGAACATCTCACGGGGCTCAGTCTCGGCAAGCCTCTTTCTGAAAAGGCGAACGGTCGGATCCTTCTCCCACGAGGAAGGGCCCAGCCCTGAAAGCTCTTGCTGCTGTTCACCGCCCCTTGGCACCCTACCTACAGGCACAACAGCACTGGGGATCTGTGCTTTCCCAGAGACGGAATATCTCACGGCGCTCAGTCTCGGCAAGCCTCTTTCTGAAAAGACGAACGGTGCGATCCATCTCCCCCGAGGAAGGGCCCAGCCCTGAAAGCTCTTGCTGCTCTTCACCGTCCCTTGGCACCCTACCTACAGGCACAACAGCACTGGGGATCTGTGCTTTCCCAGAGACGGAACATCTCACGGGGCTCAGTCTCGGCAAGCCTCTTTCTGAAAAGGCGAACGGTCGGATCCTTCTCCCCCGAGGAAGGGCCCAGCCCTGAAAGCTCTTGCTGCTCTTCACCGTCCCTTGGCACCCTACCTACAGGCACAACAGCACTGGGGATCTGTGCTTTCCCAGAGACGGAACATCTCACGGGGCTCAGTCTCGGCAAGCCTCTTTCTGAAAAGGCGAACGGTCGGATAATTGTCCCACGAGGAAGGGCCCAGCCCTGAAAGCTCTTGCTGCTCTTCACCGTCCCTTGGCACCCTACCTACAGGCACATCAGCACTGGGGATCTGTGCTTTCCCAGAGACGGAATATCTCACGGCGCTCAGTCTCGGCAATCCTCTTTCTGAAAAGATGAACGGTGTGATCCATCTCCCCCGAGGAAGGGCCCAGCCCTGAAAGCTCTTGCTGCTCTTCACCGTCCCTTGGCACCCTACCTACAGGCACAACAGCACTGGGGATCTGTGCTTTCCCAGAGACGGAACATCTCACGGGGCTCAGTCTCGGCAAGCCTCTTTCTGAAAAGGCGAACGGTAGGATCCTTCTCCCACGAGGAAGGGCCCAGCCCTGAAAGCTCTTGCTGCTCTTCACCGTCCCTTGGCACCCTACCTACAGGCACAACAGCACTGGGGATCTGTGCTTTCCCAGAGACGGAACATCTCACGGGGCTCAGTCTCGGCAAGCCTCTTTCTGAAAAGGCGAACGGTCGGATCCTTTTCCCACGAGGAAGGGCCCAGCCCTGAAAGCTCTTGCTGCTCTTCACCGTCCCTTGTGGCCCTACCTACAGGCACAACAGCACTGGGGATCTGTGCTTTCCCAGAGACGGAGCATCTCGTGGTGCTACGCCTCGGCAGAGCCTCTTTTTTCTGGAAAAGGCGAACGGTCGGATACTTCTCCCACGAGGAAGGGCCCAGCCCTGAAAGCTCTTGCTGCTCTTCACTGTCCCTTGGCACCCTACCTACAGGCACAACAGCACTGGGGATCTGTGCTTTCCCAGAGACGGAACATCTCACGGCGCTCAGTCTCGGCAAGCCTCTTTCTGAAAAGGCGAACGGTCGGATCCTTCTCCCCCGAGGAAGGGCCCAGCCCTGAAAGCTCTTGCTGCTCTTCACCGCCCCTTGGCACCCTACCTACAGGCACAACAGCACTGGGGATCTGTGCTTTCCCAGAGACGGAACATCTCACGGGGCTCAGTCTCGGCAAGCCTCTTTCTGAAAAGGCGAACGGTCGGATCCTTCTCCCCCGAGGAAGGGCCCAGCCCTGAAAGCTCTTGCTGCTCTTCACCGTCCCTTGGCACCCTACCTACAGGCACAACAGCACTGGGGATCTATGCTTTCGCAGAGACGGAACATCTCGTGGTGCTACGCCTCGGCAGAGCCTCTTTCTGAAAAGACGAACGGTGCGATCCATCTCCCCCGAGGAAGGGCCCAGCCCTGAAAGCTCTTGCTGCTCTTCACCGTCCCTTGGCACCCTACCTACAGGCACAACAGCACTGGGGATCTGTGCTTTCCCAGAGACGGAACATCTCACGGGGCTCAGTCTCGGCAAGCCTCTTTCTGAAAAGGCGAACGGTCGGATACTTGTCCCACGAGGAAGGGCCCAGCCCTGAAAGCTCTTGCTGCTCTTCACCGCCCCTTGGCACCCTACCTACAGGCACAACAGCACTGGGGATCTGTGCTTTCCCAGAGACGGAACATCTCACGGGGCTCAGTCTCGGCAAGCCTCTTTCTGAAAAGGCGAACGGTCGGATCCTTCTCCCACGAGGAAGGGCCCAGCCCTGAAAGCTCTTGCTGCTCTTCACCGTCCCTTGGCACCCTACCTACAGGCACAACAGCACTGGGGATCTGTGCTTTCCCAGAGACGGAACATCTCACGGCGCTCAGTCTCGGCAAGCCTCTTTCTGAAAAGGCGAACGGTCGGATCCTTCTCCCCCGAGGAAGGGCCCAGCCCTGAAAGCTCTTGCTGCTGTTCACCGCCCCTTGGCACCCTACCTACAGGCACAACAGCACTGGGGATCTGTGCTTTCCCAGAGACGGAATATCTCACGGCGCTCAGTCTCGGCAAGCCTCTTTCTGAAAAGACGAACGGTGCGATCCATCTCCCCCGAGGAAGGGCCCAGCCCTGAAAGCTCTTGCTGCTCTTCACCGTCCCTTGGCACCCTACCTACAGGCACAACAGCACTGGGGATCTGTGCTTTCCCAGAGACGGAACATCTCACGGGGCTCAGTCTCGGCAAGCCTCTTTCTGAAAAGGCGAACGGTCGGATCCTTCTCCCACGAGGAAGGGCCCAGCCCTGAAAGCTCTTGCTGCTCTTCACCGCCCCTTGGCACCCTACCTACAGGCACAACAGCACTGGGGATCTGTGCTTTCCCAGAGACGGAATATCTCACGGCGCTCAGTCTCGGCAAGCCTCTTTCTGAAAAGACGAACGGTGCGATCCATCTCCCCCGAGGAAGGGCCCAGCCCTGAAAGCTCTTGCTGCTCTTCACCGTCCCTTGGCACCCTACCTACAGGCACAACAGCACTGGGGATCTGTGCTTTCCCAGAGACGGAACATCTCACGGGGCTCAGTCTCGGCAAGCCTCTTTCTGAAAAGGCGAACGGTCGGATCCTTCTCCCCCGAGGAAGGGCCCAGCCCTGAAAGCTCTTGCTGCTCTTCACCGTCCCTTGGCACCCTACCTACAGGCACAACAGCACTGGGGATCTGTGCTTTCCCAGAGACGGAACATCTCACGGGGCTCAGTCTCGGCAAGCCTCTTTCTGAAAAGGTGAACGGTCGGATCCTTCTCCCACGACGAAGGGCCCAGCCCTGAAAGCTCTTGCTGCTCTTCACCGTCCCTTGGCACCCTACCTACAGGCACAACAGCACTGGGGATCTGTGCTTTCCCAGAGACGGAACATCTCACGGCGCTCAGTCTCGGCAAGCCTCTTTCTGAAAAGGCGAACGGTCGGATCCTTCTCCCCCGAGGAAGGGCCCAGCCCTGAAAGCTCTTGCTGCTCTTCACCGTCCCTTGGCACCCTACCTACAGGCACAACAGCACTGGGGATCTGTGCTTTCCCAGAGACGGAACATCTCACGGGGCTCAGTCTCGGCAAGCCTCTTTCTGAAAAGGCGAACGGTCGGATCCTTCTCCCCCGAGGAAGGGCCCAGCCCTGAAAGCTCTTGCTGCTCTTCACCGTCCCTTGGCACCCTACCTACAGGCACAACAGCACTGGGGATCTATGCTTTCGCAGAGACGGAACATCTCGTGGTGCTACGCCTCGGCAGAGCCTCTTTCTGAAAAGACGAACGGTGCGATCCATCTCCCCCGAGGAAGGGCCCAGCCCTGAAAGCTCTTGCTGCTCTTCACCGTCCCTTGGCACCCTACCTACAGGCACAACAGCACTGGGGATCTGTGCTTTCCCAGAGACGGAACATCTCACGGGGCTCAGTCTCGGCAAGCCTCTTTCTGAAAAGGCGAACGGTCGGATACTTGTCCCACGAGGAAGGGCCCAGCCCTGAAAGCTCTTGCTGCTCTTCACCGTCCCTTGTGGCCCTACCTACAGGCACAACAGCACTGGGGATCTGTGCTTTCCCAGAGACGGAACATCTCACGGGGCTCAGTCTCGGCAAGCCTCTTTCTGAAAAGGCGAACGGTCGGATCCTTCTCCCACGAGGAAGGGCCCAGCCCTGAAAGCTCTTGCTGCTCTTCACCGTCCCTTGGCACCCTACCTACAGGCACATCAGCACTGGGGATCTGTGCTTTCCCAGAGACGGAATATCTCACGGCGCTCAGTCTCGGCAAGCCTCTTTCTGAAAAGACGAACGGTGCGATCCATCTCCCACGAGGAAGGGCCCAGCCCTGAAAGCTCTTGCTCCTCTTCACCGCCCCTTGGCACCCTACCTACAGGCACAACAGCACTGGGGATCTGTGCTTTCCCAGAGACGGAACATCTCACGGGGCTCAGTCTCGGCAAGCCTCTTTCTGAAAAGGCGAACGGTCGGATCCTTCTCCCCCGAGGAAGGGCCCAGCCCTGAAAGCTCTTGCTGCTCTTCACCGTCCCTTGGCACCCTACCTACAGGCACAACAGCAGTGGGGATCTATGCTTTCGCAGAGACGGAACATCTCGTGGTGCTACGCCTCGGCAGAGCCTCTTTTATTTGGAAAAGGCGAACGGTCGGATCCTTCTCCCACGAGGAAGGGCCCAGCCCTGAAAGCTCTTGCTGCTCTTCACCGTCCCTTGGCACCCTACCTACAGGCACAACAGCACTGGGGATCTGTGCTTTCCCAGAGACGGAATATCTCACGGCGCTCAGTCTCGGCAAGCCTCTTTCTGAAAAGGCGAACGGTCGGATCCTTCTCCCCCGAGGAAGGGCCCAGCCCTGAAAGCTCTTGCTGCTCTTCACCGTCCCTTGGCACCCTACCTACAGGCACAACAGCACTGGGGATCTGTGCTTTCCCAGAGACGGAACATCTCACGGGGCTCAGTCTCGGCAAGCCTCTTTCTGAAAAGGCGAACGGTCGGATCCTTCTCCCCCGAGGAAGGGCCCAGCCCTGAAAGCTCTTGCTGCTCTTCACCGTCCCTTGGCACCCTACCTACAGGCACAACAGCACTGGGGATCTGTGCTTTCCCAGAGACGGAACATCTCACGGGGCTCAGTCTCGGCAAGCCTCTTTCTGAAAAGGCGAACGGTCGGATCCTTCTCCCACGAGGAAGGGCCCAGCCCTGAAAGCTCTTGCTGCTGTTCACCGCCCCTTGGCACCCTACCTACAGGCACAACAGCACTGGGGATCTGTGCTTTCCCAGAGACGGAATATCTCACGGCGCTCAGTCTCGGCAAGCCTCTTTCTGAAAAGACGAACGGTGCGATCCATCTCCCCCGAGGAAGGGCCCAGCCCTGAAAGCTCTTGCTGCTCTTCACCGTCCCTTGGCACCCTACCTACAGGCACAACAGCACTGGGGATCTGTGCTTTCCCAGAGACGGAACATCTCACGGGGCTCAGTCTCGGCAAGCCTCTTTCTGAAAAGGCGAACGGTCGGATCCTTCTCCCCCGAGGAAGGGCCCAGCCCTGAAAGCTCTTGCTGCTCTTCACCGTCCCTTGGCACCCTACCTACAGGCACAACAGCACTGGGGATCTGTGCTTTCCCAGAGACGGAACATCTCACGGGGCTCAGTCTCGGCAAGCCTCTTTCTGAAAAGGCGAACGGTCGGATACTTGTCCCACGAGGAAGGGCCCAGCCCTGAAAGCTCTTGCTGCTCTTCACCGCCCCTTGGCACCCTACCTACAGGCACAACAGCACTGGGGATCTGTGCTTTCCCAGAGACGGAATATCTCACGGCGCTCAGTCTCGGCAATCCTCTTTCTGAAAAGATGAACGGTGTGATCCATCTCCCCCGAGGAAGGGCCCAGCCCTGAAAGCTCTTGCTGCTCTTCACCGTCCCTTGGCACCCTACCTACAGGCACAACAGCACTGGGGATCTGTGCTTTCCCAGAGACGGAACATCTCACGGGGCTCAGTCTCGGCAAGCCTCTTTCTGAAAAGGCGAACGGTAGGATCCTTCTCCCACGAGGAAGGGCCCAGCCCTGAAAGCTCTTGCTGCTCTTCACCGTCCCTTGGCACCCTACCTACAGGCACAACAGCACTGGGGATCTGTGCTTTCCCAGAGACGGAACATCTCACGGGGCTCAGTCTCGGCAAGCCTCTTTCTGAAAAGGCGAACGGTCGGATCCTTTTCCCACGAGGAAGGGCCCAGCCCTGAAAGCTCTTGCTGCTCTTCACCGTCCCTTGTGGCCCTACCTACAGGCACAACAGCACTGGGGATCTGTGCTTTCCCAGAGACGGAGCATCTCGTGGTGCTACGCCTCGGCAGAGCCTCTTTTTTCTGGAAAAGGCGAACGGTCGGATACTTCTCCCACGAGGAAGGGCCCAGCCCTGAAAGCTCTTGCTGCTCTTCACTGTCCCTTGGCACCCTACCTACAGGCACAACAGCACTGGGGATCTGTGCTTTCCCAGAGACGGAACATCTCACGGCGCTCAGTCTCGGCAAGCCTCTTTCTGAAAAGGCGAACGGTCGGATCCTTCTCCCCCGAGGAAGGGCCCAGCCCTGAAAGCTCTTGCTGCTCTTCACCGCCCCTTGGCACCCTACCTACAGGCACAACAGCACTGGGGATCTGTGCTTTCCCAGAGACGGAACATCTCACGGGGCTCAGTCTCGGCAAGCCTCTTTCTGAAAAGGCGAACGGTCGGATCCTTCTCCCCCGAGGAAGGGCCCAGCCCTGAAAGCTCTTGCTGCTCTTCACCGTCCCTTGGCACCCTACCTACAGGCACAACAGCACTGGGGATCTATGCTTTCGCAGAGACGGAACATCTCGTGGTGCTACGCCTCGGCAGAGCCTCTTTCTGAAAAGACGAACGGTGCGATCCATCTCCCCCGAGGAAGGGCCCAGCCCTGAAAGCTCTTGCTGCTCTTCACCGTCCCTTGGCACCCTACCTACAGGCACAACAGCACTGGGGATCTGTGCTTTCCCAGAGACGGAACATCTCACGGGGCTCAGTCTCGGCAAGCCTCTTTCTGAAAAGGCGAACGGTCGGATACTTGTCCCACGAGGAAGGGCCCAGCCCTGAAAGCTCTTGCTGCTCTTCACCGCCCCTTGGCACCCTACCTACAGGCACAACAGCACTGGGGATCTGTGCTTTCCCAGAGACGGAACATCTCACGGGGCTCAGTCTCGGCAAGCCTCTTTCTGAAAAGGCGAACGGTCGGATCCTTCTCCCACGAGGAAGGGCCCAGCCCTGAAAGCTCTTGCTGCTCTTCACCGTCCCTTGGCACCCTACCTACAGGCACAACAGCACTGGGGATCTGTGCTTTCCCAGAGACGGAACATCTCACGGGGCTCAGTCTCGGCAAGCCTCTTTCTGAAAAGGCGAACGGTGCGATCCATCTCCCCCGAGGAAGGGCCCAGCCCTGAAAGCTCTTGCTGCTGTTCACCGCCCCTTGGCACCCTACCTACAGGCACAACAGCACTGGGGATCTGTGCTTTCCCAGAGACGGAATATCTCACGGCGCTCAGTCTCGGCAAGCCTCTTTCTGAAAAGACGAACGGTGCGATCCATCTCCCCCGAGGAAGGGCCCAGCCCTGAAAGCTCTTGCTGCTCTTCACCGTCCCTTGGCACCCTACCTACAGGCACAACAGCACTGGGGATCTGTGCTTTCCCAGAGACGGAACATCTCACGGGGCTCAGTCTCGGCAAGCCTCTTTCTGAAAAGGCGAACGGTCGGATCCTTCTCCCACGAGGAAGGGCCCAGCCCTGAAAGCTCTTGCTGCTCTTCACCGCCCCTTGGCACCCTACCTACAGGCACAACAGCACTGGGGATCTGTGCTTTCCCAGAGACGGAATATCTCACGGCGCTCAGTCTCGGCAAGCCTCTTTCTGAAAAGACGAACGGTGCGATCCATCTCCCCCGAGGAAGGGCCCAGCCCTGAAAGCTCTTGCTGCTCTTCACCGTCCCTTGGCACCCTACCTACAGGCACAACAGCACTGGGGATCTGTGCTTTCCCAGAGACGGAACATCTCACGGGGCTCAGTCTCGGCAAGCCTCTTTCTGAAAAGGCGAACGGTCGGATCCTTCTCCCCCGAGGAAGGGCCCAGCCCTGAAAGCTCTTGCTGCTCTTCACCGTCCCTTGGCACCCTACCTACAGGCACAACAGCAGTGGGGATCTGTGCTTTCCCAGAGACGGAATATCTCACGGGGCTCAGTCTCGGCAAGCCTCTTTCTGAAAAGGTGAACGGTCGGATCCTTCTCCCACGACGAAGGGCCCAGCCCTGAAAGCTCTTGCTGCTCTTCACCGTCCCTTGGCACCCTACCTACAGGCACAACAGCACTGGGGATCTGTGCTTTCCCAGAGACGGAACATCTCACGGCGCTCAGTCTCGGCAAGCCTCTTTCTGAAAAGGCGAACGGTCGGATCCTTCTCCCCCGAGGAAGGGCCCAGCCCTGAAAGCTCTTGCTGCTCTTCACCGTCCCTTGGCACCCTACCTACAGGCACAACAGCACTGGGGATCTGTGCTTTCCCAGAGACGGAACATCTCACGGGGCTCAGTCTCGGCAAGCCTCTTTCTGAAAAGGCGAACGGTCGGATCCTTCTCCCCCGAGGAAGGGCCCAGCCCTGAAAGCTCTTGCTGCTCTTCACCGTCCCTTGGCACCCTACCTACAGGCACAACAGCACTGGGGATCTATGCTTTCGCAGAGACGGAGCATCTCGTGGTGCTACGCCTCGGCAGAGCCTCTTTCTGAAAAGACGAACGGTGCGATCCATCTCCCCCGAGGAAGGGCCCAGCCCTGAAAGCTCTTGCTGCTCTTCACCGTCCCTTGGCACCCTACCTACAGGCACAACAGCACTGGGGATCTGTGCTTTCCCAGAGACGGAACATCTCACGGGGCTCAGTCTCGGCAAGCCTCTTTCTGAAAAGGCGAACGGTCGGATACTTGTCCCACGAGGAAGGGCCCAGCCCTGAAAGCTCTTGCTGCTCTTCACCGTCCCTTGTGGCCCTACCTACAGGCACAACAGCACTGGGGATCTGTGCTTTCCCAGAGACGGAACATCTCACGGGGCTCAGTCTCGGCAAGCCTCTTTCTGAAAAGGCGAACGGTCGGATCCTTCTCCCACGAGGAAGGGCCCAGCCCTGAAAGCTCTTGCTGCTCTTCACCGTCCCTTGGCACCCTACCTACAGGCACATCAGCACTGGGGATCTGTGCTTTCCCAGAGACGGAATATCTCACGGCGCTCAGTCTCGGCAAGCCTCTTTCTGAAAAGACGAACGGTGCGATCCATCTCCCACGAGGAAGGGCCCAGCCCTGAAAGCTCTTGCTCCTCTTCACCGCCCCTTGGCACCCTACCTACAGGCACAACAGCACTGGGGATCTGTGCTTTCCCAGAGACGGAACATCTCACGGGGCTCAGTCTCGGCAAGCCTCTTTCTGAAAAGGCGAACGGTCGGATCCTTCTCCCCCGAGGAAGGGCCCAGCCCTGAAAGCTCTTGCTGCTCTTCACCGTCCCTTGGCACCCTACCTACAGGCACAACAGCAGTGGGGATCTATGCTTTCGCAGAGACGGAACATCTCGTGGTGCTACGCCTCGGCAGAGCCTCTTTTATTTGGAAAAGGCGAACGGTCGGATCCTTCTCCCACGAGGAAGGGCCCAGCCCTGAAAGCTCTTGCTGCTCTTCACCGTCCCTTGGCACCCTACCTACAGGCACAACAGCACTGGGGATCTGTGCTTTCCCAGAGACGGAATATCTCACGGCGCTCAGTCTCGGCAAGCCTCTTTCTGAAAAGGCGAACGGTCGGATCCTTCTCCCCCGAGGAAGGGCCCAGCCCTGAAAGCTCTTGCTGCTCTTCACCGTCCCTTGGCACCCTACCTACAGGCACAACAGCACTGGGGATCTGTGCTTTCCCAGAGACGGAACATCTCACGGGGCTCAGTCTCGGCAAGCCTCTTTCTGAAAAGGCGAACGGTCGGATCCTTCTCCCCCGAGGAAGGGCCCAGCCCTGAAAGCTCTTGCTGCTCTTCACCGTCCCTTGGCACCCTACCTACAGGCACAACAGCACTGGGGATCTGTGCTTTCCCAGAGACGGAACATCTCACGGGGCTCAGTCTCGGCAAGCCTCTTTCTGAAAAGGCGAACGGTCGGATCCTTCTCCCACGAGGAAGGGCCCAGCCCTGAAAGCTCTTGCTGCTGTTCACCGCCCCTTGGCACCCTACCTACAGGCACAACAGCACTGGGGATCTGTGCTTTCCCAGAGACGGAATATCTCACGGCGCTCAGTCTCGGCAAGCCTCTTTCTGAAAAGACGAACGGTGCGATCCATCTCCCCCGAGGAAGGGCCCAGCCCTGAAAGCTCTTGCTGCTCTTCACCGTCCCTTGGCACCCTACCTACAGGCACAACAGCACTGGGGATCTGTGCTTTCCCAGAGACGGAACATCTCACGGGGCTCAGTCTCGGCAAGCCTCTTTCTGAAAAGGCGAACGGTCGGATCCTTCTCCCCCGAGGAAGGGCCCAGCCCTGAAAGCTCTTGCTGCTCTTCACCGTCCCTTGGCACCCTACCTACAGGCACAACAGCACTGGGGATCTGTGCTTTCCCAGAGACGGAACATCTCACGGGGCTCAGTCTCGGCAAGCCTCTTTCTGAAAAGGCGAACGGTCGGATACTTGTCCCACGAGGAAGGGCCCAGCCCTGAAAGCTCTTGCTGCTCTTCACCGCCCCTTGGCACCCTACCTACAGGCACAACAGCACTGGGGATCTGTGCTTTCCCAGAGACGGAATATCTCACGGCGCTCAGTCTCGGCAATCCTCTTTCTGAAAAGATGAACGGTGCGATCCATCTCCCCCGAGGAAGGGCCCAGCCCTGAAAGCTCTTGCTGCTCTTCACCGTCCCTTGTGGCCCTACCTACAGGCACAACAGCACTGGGGATCTGTGCTTTCCCAGAGACGGAACATCTCACGGGGCTCAGTCTCGGCAAGCCTCTTTCTGAAAAGGCGAACGGTCGGATCCTTCTCCCACGAGGAAGGGCCCAGCCCTGAAAGCTCTTGCTGCTCTTCACCGTCCCTTGGCACCCTACCTACAGGCACAACAGCAGTGGGGATCTGTGCTTTCCCAGAGACGGAACATCTCACGGGGCTCAGTCTCGGCAAGCCTCTTTCTGAAAAGGCGAACGGTCGGATTCTTTTCCCACGAGGAAGGGCCCAGCCCTGAAAGCTCTTGCTGCTCTTCACCGTCCCTTGTGGCCCTACCTACAGGCACAACAGCACTGGGGATCTGTGCTTTCCCAGAGACGGAACATCTCGTGGCGCTACGCCTCGGCAGAGCCTCTTTTTTCTGGAAAAGGCGAACGGTCGGATCCTTCTCCCCCGAGGAAGGGCCCAGCCCTGAAAGCTCTTGCTGCTCTTCACTGTCCCTTGGCACCCTACCTACAGGCACAACAGCACTGGGGATCTGTGCTTTCCCAGAGACGGAACATCTCACGGGGCTCAGTCTCGGCAAGCCTCTTTCTGAAAAGGTGAACGGTCGGATACTTTTCCCACGACGAAGGGCCCAGCCCTGAATGCTCTTGCTGCTGTTCACCGCCCCTTGGCACCCTACCTACAGGCACAACAGCACTGGGGATCTGTGCTTTCCCAGAGACGGAACATCTCACGGCGCTCAGTCTCGGCAAGCCTCTTTCTGAAAAGGCGAACGGTCGGATCCTTCTCCCCCGAGGAAGGGCCCAGCCCTGAAAGCTCTTGCTGCTCTTCACCGTCCCTTGGCACCCTACCTACAGGCACAACAGCACTGGGGATCTGTGCTTTCCCAGAGACGGAACATCTCACGGGGCTCAGTCTCGGCAAGCCTCTTTCTGAAAAGGCGAACGGTAGGATCCTTCTCCCACGAGGAAGGGCCCAGCCCTGAAAGCTCTTGCTGCTCTTCACCGTCCCTTGGCACCCTACCTACAGGCACAACAGCACTGGGGATCTGTGCTTTCCCAGAGACGGAACATCTCACGGGGCTCAGTCTCGGCAAGCCTCTTTCTGAAAAGGCGAACGGTCGGATCCTTTTCCCACGAGGAAGGGCCCAGCCCTGAAAGCTCTTGCTGCTCTTCACCGTCCCTTGTGGCCCTACCTACAGGCACAACAGCACTGGGGATCTGTGCTTTCCCAGAGACGGAGCATCTCGTGGTGCTACGCCTCGGCAGAGCCTCTTTTTTCTGGAAAAGGCGAACGGTCGGATACTTCTCCCACGAGGAAGGGCCCAGCCCTGAAAGCTCTTGCTGCTCTTCACTGTCCCTTGGCACCCTACCTACAGGCACAACAGCACTGGGGATCTGTGCTTTCCCAGAGACGGAACATCTCACGGCGCTCAGTCTCGGCAAGCCTCTTTCTGAAAAGGCGAACGGTCGGATCCTTCTCCCCCGAGGAAGGGCCCAGCCCTGAAAGCTCTTGCTGCTCTTCACCGCCCCTTGGCACCCTACCTACAGGCACAACAGCACTGGGGATCTGTGCTTTCCCAGAGACGGAACATCTCACGGGGCTCAGTCTCGGCAAGCCTCTTTCTGAAAAGGCGAACGGTCGGATCCTTCTCCCCCGAGGAAGGGCCCAGCCCTGAAAGCTCTTGCTGCTCTTCACCGTCCCTTGGCACCCTACCTACAGGCACAACAGCACTGGGGATCTATGCTTTCGCAGAGACGGAACATCTCGTGGTGCTACGCCTCGGCAGAGCCTCTTTCTGAAAAGACGAACGGTGCGATCCATCTCCCCCGAGGAAGGGCCCAGCCCTGAAAGCTCTTGCTGCTCTTCACCGTCCCTTGGCACCCTACCTACAGGCACAACAGCACTGGGGATCTGTGCTTTCCCAGAGACGGAACATCTCACGGGGCTCAGTCTCGGCAAGCCTCTTTCTGAAAAGGCGAACGGTCGGATACTTGTCCCACGAGGAAGGGCCCAGCCCTGAAAGCTCTTGCTGCTCTTCACCGCCCCTTGGCACCCTACCTACAGGCACAACAGCACTGGGGATCTGTGCTTTCCCAGAGACGGAACATCTCACGGGGCTCAGTCTCGGCAAGCCTCTTTCTGAAAAGGCGAACGGTCGGATCCTTCTCCCACGAGGAAGGGCCCAGCCCTGAAAGCTCTTGCTGCTCTTCACCGTCCCTTGGCACCCTACCTACAGGCACAACAGCACTGGGGATCTGTGCTTTCCCAGAGACGGAACATCTCACGGGGCTCAGTCTCGGCAAGCCTCTTTCTGAAAAGGCGAACGGTCGGATCCTTCTCCCCCGAGGAAGGGCCCAGCCCTGAAAGCTCTTGCTGCTGTTCACCGCCCCTTGGCACCCTACCTACAGGCACAACAGCACTGGGGATCTGTGCTTTCCCAGAGACGGAATATCTCACGGCGCTCAGTCTCGGCAAGCCTCTTTCTGAAAAGACGAACGGTGCGATCCATCTCCCCCGAGGAAGGGCCCAGCCCTGAAAGCTCTTGCTGCTCTTCACCGTCCCTTGGCACCCTACCTACAGGCACAACAGCACTGGGGATCTGTGCTTTCCCAGAGACGGAACATCTCACGGGGCTCAGTCTCGGCAAGCCTCTTTCTGAAAAGGCGAACGGTCGGATCCTTCTCCCACGAGGAAGGGCCCAGCCCTGAAAGCTCTTGCTGCTCTTCACCGCCCCTTGGCACCCTACCTACAGGCACAACAGCACTGGGGATCTGTGCTTTCCCAGAGACGGAATATCTCACGGCGCTCAGTCTCGGCAAGCCTCTTTCTGAAAAGACGAACGGTGCGATCCATCTCCCCCGAGGAAGGGCCCAGCCCTGAAAGCTCTTGCTGCTCTTCACCGTCCCTTGGCACCCTACCTACAGGCACAACAGCACTGGGGATCTGTGCTTTCCCAGAGACGGAACATCTCACGGGGCTCAGTCTCGGCAAGCCTCTTTCTGAAAAGGCGAACGGTCGGATCCTTCTCCCCCGAGGAAGGGCCCAGCCCTGAAAGCTCTTGCTGCTCTTCACCGTCCCTTGGCACCCTACCTACAGGCACAACAGCAGTGGGGATCTGTGCTTTCCCAGAGACGGAACATCTCACGGGGCTCAGTCTCGGCAAGCCTCTTTCTGAAAAGGTGAACGGTCGGATCCTTCTCCCACGACGAAGGGCCCAGCCCTGAAAGCTCTTGCTGCTCTTCACCGTCCCTTGGCACCCTACCTACAGGCACAACAGCACTGGGGATCTGTGCTTTCCCAGAGACGGAACATCTCACGGCGCTCAGTCTCGGCAAGCCTCTTTCTGAAAAGGCGAACGGTCGGATCCTTCTCCCCCGAGGAAGGGCCCAGCCCTGAAAGCTCTTGCTGCTCTTCACCGTCCCTTGGCACCCTACCTACAGGCACAACAGCACTGGGGATCTGTGCTTTCCCAGAGACGGAACATCTCACGGGGCTCAGTCTCGGCAAGCCTCTTTCTGAAAAGGCGAACGGTCGGATCCTTCTCCCCCGAGGAAGGGCCCAGCCCTGAAAGCTCTTGCTGCTCTTCACCGTCCCTTGGCACCCTACCTACAGGCACAACAGCACTGGGGATCTATGCTTTCGCAGAGACGGAACATCTCGTGGTGCTACGCCTCGGCAGAGCCTCTTTCTGAAAAGACGAACGGTGCGATCCATCTCCCCCGAGGAAGGGCCCAGCCCTGAAAGCTCTTGCTGCTCTTCACCGTCCCTTGGCACCCTACCTACAGGCACAACAGCACTGGGGATCTGTGCTTTCCCAGAGACGGAACATCTCACGGGGCTCAGTCTCGGCAAGCCTCTTTCTGAAAAGGCGAACGGTCGGATACTTGTCCCACGAGGAAGGGCCCAGCCCTGAAAGCTCTTGCTGCTCTTCACCGTCCCTTGTGGCCCTACCTACAGGCACAACAGCACTGGGGATCTGTGCTTTCCCAGAGACGGAACATCTCACGGGGCTCAGTCTCGGCAAGCCTCTTTCTGAAAAGGCGAACGGTCGGATCCTTCTCCCACGAGGAAGGGCCCAGCCCTGAAAGCTCTTGCTGCTCTTCACCGTCCCTTGGCACCCTACCTACAGGCACATCAGCACTGGGGATCTGTGCTTTCCCAGAGACGGAATATCTCACGGCGCTCAGTCTCGGCAAGCCTCTTTCTGAAAAGACGAACGGTGCGATCCATCTCCCACGAGGAAGGGCCCAGCCCTGAAAGCTCTTGCTCCTCTTCACCGCCCCTTGGCACCCTACCTACAGGCACAACAGCACTGGGGATCTGTGCTTTCCCAGAGACGGAACATCTCACGGGGCTCAGTCTCGGCAAGCCTCTTTCTGAAAAGGCGAACGGTCGGATCCTTCTCCCCCGAGGAAGGGCCCAGCCCTGAAAGCTCTTGCTGCTCTTCACCGTCCCTTGGCACCCTACCTACAGGCACAACAGCAGTGGGGATCTATGCTTTCGCAGAGACGGAACATCTCGTGGTGCTACGCCTCGGCAGAGCCTCTTTTATTTGGAAAAGGCGAACGGTCGGATCCTTCTCCCACGAGGAAGGGCCCAGCCCTGAAAGCTCTTGCTGCTCTTCACCGTCCCTTGGCACCCTACCTACAGGCACAACAGCACTGGGGATCTGTGCTTTCCCAGAGACGGAATATCTCACGGCGCTCAGTCTCGGCAAGCCTCTTTCTGAAAAGGCGAACGGTCGGATCCTTCTCCCCCGAGGAAGGGCCCAGCCCTGAAAGCTCTTGCTGCTCTTCACCGTCCCTTGGCACCCTACCTACAGGCACAACAGCACTGGGGATCTGTGCTTTCCCAGAGACGGAACATCTCACGGGGCTCAGTCTCGGCAAGCCTCTTTCTGAAAAGGCGAACGGTCGGATCCTTCTCCCCCGAGGAAGGGCCCAGCCCTGAAAGCTCTTGCTGCTCTTCACCGTCCCTTGGCACCCTACCTACAGGCACAACAGCACTGGGGATCTGTGCTTTCCCAGAGACGGAACATCTCACGGGGCTCAGTCTCGGCAAGCCTCTTTCTGAAAAGGCGAACGGTCGGATCCTTCTCCCACGAGGAAGGGCCCAGCCCTGAAAGCTCTTGCTGCTGTTCACCGCCCCTTGGCACCCTACCTACAGGCACAACAGCACTGGGGATCTGTGCTTTCCCAGAGACGGAATATCTCACGGCGCTCAGTCTCGGCAAGCCTCTTTCTGAAAAGACGAACGGTGCGATCCATCTCCCCCGAGGAAGGGCCCAGCCCTGAAAGCTCTTGCTGCTCTTCACCGTCCCTTGGCACCCTACCTACAGGCACAACAGCACTGGGGATCTGTGCTTTCCCAGAGACGGAACATCTCACGGGGCTCAGTCTCGGCAAGCCTCTTTCTGAAAAGGCGAACGGTCGGATCCTTCTCCCCCGAGGAAGGGCCCAGCCCTGAAAGCTCTTGCTGCTCTTCACCGTCCCTTGGCACCCTACCTACAGGCACAACAGCACTGGGGATCTGTGCTTTCCCAGAGACGGAACATCTCACGGGGCTCAGTCTCGGCAAGCCTCTTTCTGAAAAGGCGAACGGTCGGATACTTGTCCCACGAGGAAGGGCCCAGCCCTGAAAGCTCTTGCTGCTCTTCACCGCCCCTTGGCACCCTACCTACAGGCACAACAGCACTGGGGATCTGTGCTTTCCCAGAGACGGAATATCTCACGGCGCTCAGTCTCGGCAATCCTCTTTCTGAAAAGATGAACGGTGTGATCCATCTCCCCCGAGGAAGGGCCCAGCCCTGAAAGCTCTTGCTGCTCTTCACCGTCCCTTGGCACCCTACCTACAGGCACAACAGCACTGGGGATCTGTGCTTTCCCAGAGACGGAACATCTCACGGGGCTCAGTCTCGGCAAGCCTCTTTCTGAAAAGGCGAACGGTAGGATCCTTCTCCCACGAGGAAGGGCCCAGCCCTGAAAGCTCTTGCTGCTCTTCACCGTCCCTTGGCACCCTACCTACAGGCACAACAGCACTGGGGATCTGTGCTTTCCCAGAGACGGAACATCTCACGGGGCTCAGTCTCGGCAAGCCTCTTTCTGAAAAGGCGAACGGTCGGATCCTTTTCCCACGAGGAAGGGCCCAGCCCTGAAAGCTCTTGCTGCTCTTCACCGTCCCTTGTGGCCCTACCTACAGGCACAACAGCACTGGGGATCTGTGCTTTCCCAGAGACGGAGCATCTCGTGGTGCTACGCCTCGGCAGAGCCTCTTTTTTCTGGAAAAGGCGAACGGTCGGATACTTCTCCCACGAGGAAGGGCCCAGCCCTGAAAGCTCTTGCTGCTCTTCACTGTCCCTTGGCACCCTACCTACAGGCACAACAGCACTGGGGATCTGTGCTTTCCCAGAGACGGAACATCTCACGGCGCTCAGTCTCGGCAAGCCTCTTTCTGAAAAGGCGAACGGTCGGATCCTTCTCCCCCGAGGAAGGGCCCAGCCCTGAAAGCTCTTGCTGCTCTTCACCGCCCCTTGGCACCCTACCTACAGGCACAACAGCACTGGGGATCTGTGCTTTCCCAGAGACGGAACATCTCACGGGGCTCAGTCTCGGCAAGCCTCTTTCTGAAAAGGCGAACGGTCGGATCCTTCTCCCCCGAGGAAGGGCCCAGCCCTGAAAGCTCTTGCTGCTCTTCACCGTCCCTTGGCACCCTACCTACAGGCACAACAGCACTGGGGATCTATGCTTTCGCAGAGACGGAACATCTCGTGGTGCTACGCCTCGGCAGAGCCTCTTTCTGAAAAGACGAACGGTGCGATCCATCTCCCCCGAGGAAGGGCCCAGCCCTGAAAGCTCTTGCTGCTCTTCACCGTCCCTTGGCACCCTACCTACAGGCACAACAGCACTGGGGATCTGTGCTTTCCCAGAGACGGAACATCTCACGGGGCTCAGTCTCGGCAAGCCTCTTTCTGAAAAGGCGAACGGTCGGATACTTGTCCCACGAGGAAGGGCCCAGCCCTGAAAGCTCTTGCTGCTCTTCACCGCCCCTTGGCACCCTACCTACAGGCACAACAGCACTGGGGATCTGTGCTTTCCCAGAGACGGAACATCTCACGGGGCTCAGTCTCGGCAAGCCTCTTTCTGAAAAGGCGAACGGTCGGATCCTTCTCCCACGAGGAAGGGCCCAGCCCTGAAAGCTCTTGCTGCTCTTCACCGTCCCTTGTGGCCCTACCTACAGGCACAACAGCACTGGGGATCTGTGCTTTCCCAGAGACGGAACATCTCACGGGGCTCAGTCTCGGCAAGCCTCTTTCTGAAAAGGCGAACGGTCGGATCCTTCTCCCCCGAGGAAGGGCCCAGCCCTGAAAGCTCTTGCTGCTGTTCACCGCCCCTTGGCACCCTACCTACAGGCACAACAGCACTGGGGATCTGTGCTTTCCCAGAGACGGAATATCTCACGGCGCTCAGTCTCGGCAAGCCTCTTTCTGAAAAGACGAACGGTGCGATCCATCTCCCCCGAGGAAGGGCCCAGCCCTGAAAGCTCTTGCTGCTCTTCACCGTCCCTTGGCACCCTACCTACAGGCACAACAGCACTGGGGATCTGTGCTTTCCCAGAGACGGAACATCTCACGGGGCTCAGTCTCGGCAAGCCTCTTTCTGAAAAGGCGAACGGTCGGATCCTTCTCCCACGAGGAAGGGCCCAGCCCTGAAAGCTCTTGCTGCTCTTCACCGCCCCTTGGCACCCTACCTACAGGCACAACAGCACTGGGGATCTGTGCTTTCCCAGAGACGGAATATCTCACGGCGCTCAGTCTCGGCAAGCCTCTTTCTGAAAAGACGAACGGTGCGATCCATCTCCCCCGAGGAAGGGCCCAGCCCTGAAAGCTCTTGCTGCTCTTCACCGTCCCTTGGCACCCTACCTACAGGCACAACAGCACTGGGGATCTGTGCTTTCCCAGAGACGGAACATCTCACGGGGCTCAGTCTCGGCAAGCCTCTTTCTGAAAAGGCGAACGGTCGGATCCTTCTCCCCCGAGGAAGGGCCCAGCCCTGAAAGCTCTTGCTGCTCTTCACCGTCCCTTGGCACCCTACCTACAGGCACAACAGCAGTGGGGATCTGTGCTTTCCCAGAGACGGAACATCTCACGGGGCTCAGTCTCGGCAAGCCTCTTTCTGAAAATGTGAACGGTCGGATCCTTCTCCCACGACGAAGGGCCCAGCCCTGAAAGCTCTTGCTGCTCTTCACCGTCCCTTGGCACCCTACCTACAGGCACAACAGCACTGGGGATCTGTGCTTTCCCAGAGACGGAACATCTCACGGCGCTCAGTCTCGGCAAGCCTCTTTCTGAAAAGGCGAACGGTCGGATCCTTCTCCCCCGAGGAAGGGCCCAGCCCTGAAAGCTCTTGCTGCTCTTCACCGTCCCTTGGCACCCTACCTACAGGCACAACAGCACTGGGGATCTGTGCTTTCCCAGAGACGGAACATCTCACGGGGCTCAGTCTCGGCAAGCCTCTTTCTGAAAAGGCGAACGGTCGGATCCTTCTCCCCCGAGGAAGGGCCCAGCCCTGAAAGCTCTTGCTGCTCTTCACCGTCCCTTGGCACCCTACCTACAGGCACAACAGCACTGGGGATCTATGCTTTCGCAGAGACGGAGCATCTCGTGGTGCTACGCCTCGGCAGAGCCTCTTTCTGAAAAGACGAACGGTGCGATCCATCTCCCCCGAGGAAGGGCCCAGCCCTGAAAGCTCTTGCTGCTCTTCACCGTCCCTTGGCACCCTACCTACAGGCACAACAGCACTGGGGATCTGTGCTTTCCCAGAGACGGAACATCTCACGGGGCTCAGTCTCGGCAAGCCTCTTTCTGAAAAGGCGAACGGTCGGATACTTGTCCCACGAGGAAGGGCCCAGCCCTGAAAGCTCTTGCTGCTCTTCACCGTCCCTTGTGGCCCTACCTACAGGCACAACAGCACTGGGGATCTGTGCTTTCCCAGAGACGGAACATCTCACGGGGCTCAGTCTCGGCAAGCCTCTTTCTGAAAAGGCGAACGGTCGGATCCTTCTCCCACGAGGAAGGGCCCAGCCCTGAAAGCTCTTGCTGCTCTTCACCGTCCCTTGGCACCCTACCTACAGGCACATCAGCACTGGGGATCTGTGCTTTCCCAGAGACGGAATATCTCACGGCGCTCAGTCTCGGCAAGCCTCTTTCTGAAAAGACGAACGGTGCGATCCATCTCCCACGAGGAAGGGCCCAGCCCTGAAAGCTCTTGCTCCTCTTCACCGCCCCTTGGCACCCTACCTACAGGCACAACAGCACTGGGGATCTGTGCTTTCCCAGAGACGGAACATCTCACGGGGCTCAGTCTCGGCAAGCCTCTTTCTGAAAAGGCGAACGGTCGGATCCTTCTCCCCCGAGGAAGGGCCCAGCCCTGAAAGCTCTTGCTGCTCTTCACCGTCCCTTGGCACCCTACCTACAGGCACAACAGCAGTGGGGATCTATGCTTTCGCAGAGACGGAACATCTCGTGGTGCTACGCCTCGGCAGAGCCTCTTTTATTTGGAAAAGGCGAACGGTCGGATCCTTCTCCCACGAGGAAGGGCCCAGCCCTGAAAGCTCTTGCTGCTCTTCACCGTCCCTTGGCACCCTACCTACAGGCACAACAGCACTGGGGATCTGTGCTTTCCCAGAGACGGAATATCTCACGGCGCTCAGTCTCGGCAAGCCTCTTTCTGAAAAGGCGAACGGTCGGATCCTTCTCCCCCGAGGAAGGGCCCAGCCCTGAAAGCTCTTGCTGCTCTTCACCGTCCCTTGGCACCCTACCTACAGGCACAACAGCACTGGGGATCTGTGCTTTCCCAGAGACGGAACATCTCACGGGGCTCAGTCTCGGCAAGCCTCTTTCTGAAAAGGCGAACGGTCGGATCCTTCTCCCCCGAGGAAGGGCCCAGCCCTGAAAGCTCTTGCTGCTCTTCACCGTCCCTTGGCACCCTACCTACAGGCACAACAGCACTGGGGATCTGTGCTTTCCCAGAGACGGAACATCTCACGGGGCTCAGTCTCGGCAAGCCTCTTTCTGAAAAGGCGAACGGTCGGATCCTTCTCCCACGAGGAAGGGCCCAGCCCTGAAAGCTCTTGCTGCTGTTCACCGCCCCTTGGCACCCTACCTACAGGCACAACAGCACTGGGGATCTGTGCTTTCCCAGAGACGGAATATCTCACGGCGCTCAGTCTCGGCAAGCCTCTTTCTGAAAAGACGAACGGTGCGATCCATCTCCCCCGAGGAAGGGCCCAGCCCTGAAAGCTCTTGCTGCTCTTCACCGTCCCTTGGCACCCTACCTACAGGCACAACAGCACTGGGGATCTGTGCTTTCCCAGAGACGGAACATCTCACGGGGCTCAGTCTCGGCAAGCCTCTTTCTGAAAAGGCGAACGGTCGGATCCTTCTCCCCCGAGGAAGGGCCCAGCCCTGAAAGCTCTTGCTGCTCTTCACCGTCCCTTGGCACCCTACCTACAGGCACAACAGCACTGGGGATCTGTGCTTTCCCAGAGACGGAACATCTCACGGGGCTCAGTCTCGGCAAGCCTCTTTCTGAAAAGGCGAACGGTCGGATACTTGTCCCACGAGGAAGGGCCCAGCCCTGAAAGCTCTTGCTGCTCTTCACCGCCCCTTGGCACCCTACCTACAGGCACAACAGCACTGGGGATCTGTGCTTTCCCAGAGACGGAATATCTCACGGCGCTCAGTCTCGGCAATCCTCTTTCTGAAAAGATGAACGGTGCGATCCATCTCCCCCGAGGAAGGGCCCAGCCCTGAAAGCTCTTGCTGCTCTTCACCGTCCCTTGTGGCCCTACCTACAGGCACAACAGCACTGGGGATCTGTGCTTTCCCAGAGACGGAACATCTCACGGGGCTCAGTCTCGGCAAGCCTCTTTCTGAAAAGGCGAACGGTCGGATCCTTCTCCCACGAGGAAGGGCCCAGCCCTGAAAGCTCTTGCTGCTCTTCACCGTCCCTTGGCACCCTACCTACAGGCACAACAGCAGTGGGGATCTGTGCTTTCCCAGAGACGGAACATCTCACGGGGCTCAGTCTCGGCAAGCCTCTTTCTGAAAAGGCGAACGGTCGGATTCTTTTCCCACGAGGAAGGGCCCAGCCCTGAAAGCTCTTGCTGCTCTTCACCGTCCCTTGTGGCCCTACCTACAGGCACAACAGCACTGGGGATCTGTGCTTTCCCAGAGACGGAACATCTCGTGGCGCTACGCCTCGGCAGAGCCTCTTTTTTCTGGAAAAGGCGAACGGTCGGATCCTTCTCCCCCGAGGAAGGGCCCAGCCCTGAAAGCTCTTGCTGCTCTTCACTGTCCCTTGGCACCCTACCTACAGGCACAACAGCACTGGGGATCTGTGCTTTCCCAGAGACGGAACATCTCACGGGGCTCAGTCTCGGCAAGCCTCTTTCTGAAAAGGTGAACGGTCGGATACTTTTCCCACGACGAAGGGCCCAGCCCTGAATGCTCTTGCTGCTGTTCACCGCCCCTTGGCACCCTACCTACAGGCACAACAGCACTGGGGATCTGTGCTTTCCCAGAGACGGAACATCTCACGGCGCTCAGTCTCGGCAAGCCTCTTTCTGAAAAGGCGAACGGTCGGATCCTTCTCCCCCGAGGAAGGGCCCAGCCCTGAAAGCTCTTGCTGCTCTTCACCGTCCCTTGGCACCCTACCTACAGGCACAACAGCACTGGGGATCTGTGCTTTCCCAGAGACGGAACATCTCACGGGGCTCAGTCTCGGCAAGCCTCTTTCTGAAAAGGCGAACGGTCGGATCCTTCTCCCCCGAGGAAGGGCCCAGCCCTGAAAGCTCTTGCTGCTCTTCACCGTCCCTTGGCACCCTACCTACAGGCACAACAGCACTGGGGATCTATGCTTTCGCAGAGACGGAACATCTCGTGGTGCTACGCCTCGGCAGAGCCTCTTTCTGAAAAGACGAACGGTGCGATCCATCTCCCCCGAGGAAGGGCCCAGCCCTGAAAGCTCTTGCTGCTCTTCACCGTCCCTTGGCACCCTACCTACAGGCACAACAGCACTGGGGATCTGTGCTTTCCCAGAGACGGAACATCTCACGGGGCTCAGTCTCGGCAAGCCTCTTTCTGAAAAGGCGAACGGTCGGATACTTGTCCCACGAGGAAGGGCCCAGCCCTGAAAGCTCTTGCTGCTCTTCACCGTCCCTTGGCACCCTACCTACAGGCACAACAGCACTGGGGATCTGTGCTTTCCCAGAGACGGAACATCTCACGGGGCTCAGTCTCGGCAAGCCTCTTTCTGAAAAGGCGAACGGTCGGATCCTTCTCCCACGAGGAAGGGCCCAGCCCTGAAAGCTCCTGCTGCTCTTCACCGTCCCTTGGCACCCTACCTACAGGCACATCAGCACTGGGGATCTGTGCTTTCCCAGAGACGGAATATCTCACGGCGCTCAGTCTCGGCAAGCCTCTTTCTGAAAAGACGAACGGTGCGATCCATCTCCCCCGAGGAAGGGCCCAGCCCTGAAAGCTCTTGCTGCTCTTCACCGCCCCTTGGCACCCTACGTACAGGCACAACAGCACTGGGGATCTGTGCTTTCCCAGAGACGGAACATCTCACGGGGCTCAGTCTCGGCAAGCCTCTTTCTGAAAAGGCGAACGGTCGGATCCTTCTCCCATGAGGAAGGGCCCAGCCCTGAAAGCTCTTGCTGCTCTTCACCGTGCCTTGGCACCCTACCTACAGGCACAACAGCATTGGGGATATGTGCTTGCCCAGGAACGGTACACCTCACGGTGTTCGTTCTCGGCAGAGGCTCTTCCGAAAAGGCAAACGTCCGGCTCCTTGTCCCACAAGGAAGGTGCCAGCCCTGAAAGCTCTTGCTGCTCTTCACTGTCCCCGTGCAGCCTATGCACAGGCACAACAGCATTCGGGATCTGTGCTTGCCCAGGAACGGGACGGAACATCTCGTGGTGCTACGCCTCGGCAGAGCCTCTTTCTGAAAAGACGAACGGTGCGATCCATCTCCCCCGAGGAAGGGCCCAGCCCTGAAAGCTCTTGCTGCTCTTCACCGTCCCTTGGCACCCTACCTACAGGCACAACAGCACTGGGGATCTGTGCTTTCCCAGAGACGGAACATCTCACGGGGCTCAGTCTCGGCAAGCCTCTTTCTGAAAAGGCGAACGGTCGGATCCTTGTCCCACGAGGAAGGGCCCAGCCCTGAAAGCTCTTGCTGCTCTTCACCGTCCCTTGGCACCCTACCTACAGGCACAACAGCACTGGGGATCTGTGCTTTCCCAGAGACGGAACATCTCACGGGGCTCAGTCTCGGCAAGCCTCTTTCTGAAAAGGCGAACGGTCGGATCCTTCTCCCACGAGGAAGGGCCCAGCCCTGAAAGCTCTTGCTGCTGTTCACCGCCCCTTGGCACCCTACCTACAGGCACAACAGCACTGGGGATCTGTGCTTTCCCAGAGACGGAATATCTCACGGCGCTCAGTCTCGGCAAGCCTCTTTCTGAAAAGACGAACGGTGCGATCCATCTCCCCCGAGGAAGGGCCCAGCCCTGAAAGCTCTTGCTGCTCTTCACCGTCCCTTGGCACCCTACCTACAGGCACAACAGCAGTGGGGATCTGTGCTTTCCCAGAGACGGAACATCTCACGGGGCTCAGTCTCGGCAAGCCTCTTTCTGAAAAGGCGAACGGTCGGATCCTTCTCCCACGAGGAAGGGCCCAGCCCTGAAAGCTCTTGCTTCTGTTCACCGCCCCTTGGCACCCTACCTACAGGCACAACAGCACTGGGGATCTGTGCTTTCCCAGAGACGGAACATCTCACGGGGCTCAGTCTCGGCAAGCCTCTTTCTGAAAAGGCGAACGGTCGGATCCTTCTCCCACGAGGAAGGGCCCAGCCCTGAAAGCTCTTGCTGCTCTTCACCGCCCCTTGGCACCCTACCTACAGGCACAACAGCACTGGGGATCTGTGCTTTCCCAGAGACGGAACATCTCACGGGGCTCAGTCTCGGCAAGCCTCTTTCTGAAAAGGCGAACGGTCGGATCCTTCTCCCACGAGGAAGGGCCCAGCCCTGAAAGCTCTTGCTGCTCTTCACCGTCCCTTGGCACCCTACCTACAGGCACAACAGCACTGGGGATCTGTGCTTTCCCAGAGACAGAACATCTCACGGGGCTCAGTCTCGGCAAGCCTCTTTCTGAAAAGGCGAACGGTGCGATCCATCTCCCCCGAGGAAGGGCCCAGCCCTGAAAGCTCTTGCTGCTCTTCACCGTCCCTTGTGGCCCTACCTACAGGCACAACAGCACTGGGGATCTGTGCTTTCCCAGAGACGGAACATCTCACGGCGCTCAGTCTCGGCAAGCCTCTTTCTGAAAAGGCGAACGGTCGGATCCTTCTCCCACGAGGAAGGGCCCAGCCCTGAAAGCTCTTGCTGCTGTTCACCGTCCCTTGGCACCCTACCTACAGGCACAACAGCACTGGGGATCTGTGCTTTCCCAGAGACGGAACATCTCACGGGGCTCAGTCTCGGCAAGCCTCTTTCTGAAAAGGCGAACGGTCGGATCCTTCTCCCACGAGGAAGGGCCCAGCCCTGAAAGCTCTTGCTGCTCTTCACCGCCCCTTGGCACCCTACCTACAGGCACAACAGCACTGGGGATCTGTGCTTTCCCAGAGACGGAATATCTCACGGCGCTCAGTCTCGGCAAGCCTCTTTCTGAAAAGGCGAACGGTGCGATCCATCTCCCCCGAGGAAGGGCCCAGCCCTGAAAGCTCTTGCTACTCTTCACCGTCCCTTGTGGCCCTACCTACAGGCACAACAGCACTGGGGATCTGTGCTTTCCCAGAGACGGAACATCTCACGGGGCTCAGTCTCGGCAAGCCTCTTTCTGAAAAGGCGAACGGTGCGATCCATCTCCCCCGAGGAAGGGCCCAGCCCTGAAAGCTCTTGCTGCTCTTCACCGTCCCTTGGCACCCTACCTACAGGCACAACAGCACTGGGGATCTGTGCTTTCCCAGAGACGGAACATCTCACGGGGCTCAGTCTCGGCAAGCCTCTTTCTGAAAAGGCGAACGGTCGGATCCTTCTCCCACGAGGAAGGGCCCAGCCCTGAAAGCTCTTGCTGCTGTTCACCGCCCCTTGGCACCCTACCTACAGGCACAACAGCACTGGGGATCTGTGCTTTCCCAGAGACGGAATATCTCACGGCGCTCAGTCTCGGCAAGCCTCTTTCTGAAAAGGCGAACGGTGCGATCCATCTCCCCCGAGGAAGGGCCCAGCCCTGAAAGCTCTTGCTGCTCTTCACCGTCCCTTGGCACCCTACCTACAGGCACAACAGCACTGGGGATCTGTGCTTTCCCAGAGACGGAACATCTCACGGGGCTCAGTCTCGGCAAGCCTCTTTCTGAAAAGGCGAACGGTCGGATACTTGTCCCACGAGGAAGGGCCCAGCCCTGAAAGCTCTTGCTGCTCTTCACCGCCCCTTGGCACCCTACCTACAGGCACAACAGCACTGGGGATCTGTGCTTTCCCAGAGACGGAACATCTCACGGGGCTCAGTCTCGGCAAGCCTCTTTCTGAAAAGGCGAACGGTTGGATACTTGTCCCACGAGGAAGGGCCCAGCCCTGAAAGCTCTTGCTGCTCTTCACCGCCCCTTGGCACCCTACCTACAGGCACAACAGCACTGGGGATCTGTGCTTTCCCAGAGACGGAACATCTCACGGGGCTCAGTCTCGGCAAGCCTCTTTCTGAAAAGGCGAACGGTCGGATCCTTTTCCCACGAGGAAGGGCCCAGCCCTGAAAGATCTTGCTGCTCTTCACCGTCCCTTGTGGCCCTACCTACAGGCACAACAGCACTGGGGATCTGTGCTTTCCCAGAGACGGAACATCTCGTGGCGCTACGCCTCGGCAGAGCACCTTTTTTCTCGAAAAGGCGAACGGTCGGATCCTTCTCCCACGAGGAAGGGCCCAGCACTGAAAGCTCTTGCTGCTCTTCACTGTCCCTTGGCACCCTACCTACAGGCACAACAGCACTGGGGATCTGTGCTTTCCCAGAGACGGAACATCTCACGGGGCTCAGTCTCGGCAAGCCTCTTTCTGAAAAGGCGAACGGTCGGATCCTTCTCCCACGAGGAAGGGCCCAGCCCTGAAAGCTCTTGCTGCTCTTCACCGCCCCTTGGCACCCTACCTACAGGCACAACAGCACTGGGGATCTGTGCTTTCCCAGAGACGGAACATCTCACGGGGCTCAGTCTCGGCAAGCCTCTTTCTGAAAAGGCGAACGGTGCGATCCATCTCCCCCGAGGAAGGGCCCAGCCCTGAAAGCTCTTGCTGCTCTTCACCGTCCCTTGTGGCCCTACCTACAGGCACAACAGCACTGGGGATCTGTGCTTTCCCAGAGACGGAACATCTCACGGCGCTCAGTCTCGGCAAGCCTGTTTCTGAAAAGGCGAACGGTCGGATCCTTCTCCCACGAGGAAGGGCCCAGCCCTGAAAGCTCTTGCTGCTCTTCACCGTCCCTTGGCACCCTACCTACAGGCACAACAGCACTGGGGATCTGTGCTTTCCCAGAGACGGAACATCTCATGGGGCTCAGTCTAGGCAAGCCTTTTTCTGAAAAGGCGAACGGTCGGATCCTTCTCCCATGAGGAAGTGCCCAGCCCTGAAAGCTCTTGCTGCTCTTCACCGTCCCTTGGCACCCTACCTACAGGCACATCAGCACTGGGGATCTGTGCTTTCCCAGAGACGGAATATCTCACGGCGCTCATTCTCGGCAAGCCTCTTTCTGAAAAGGCGAACGGTGCGATCCATCTCCCCCGAGGAAGGGCCCAGCCCTGAAAGCTCTTGCTGCTCTTCACCGCCCCTTGGCACCCTACCTACAGGCACAACAGCACTGGGGATCTGTGCTTTCCCAGAGACGGAACATCTCACGGGGCTCAGTCTCGGCAAGCCTCTTTCTGAAAAGGCGAACGGTCGGATCCTTCTCCCACGAGGAAGGGCCCAGCCCTGAAAGCTCTTGCTGCTCTTCACCGTCCCTTGTGGCCCTACCTACAGGCACAACAGCACTGGGGATCTGTGCTTTCCCAGAGACGGAACATCTCACGGGGCTCAGTCTCGGCAAGCCTCTTTCTGAAAAGGCGAACGGTCGGATCCTTCTCCCACGAGGAAGGGCCCAGCCCTGAAAGCTCTTGCTGCTGTTCACCGCCCCTTGGCACCCTACCTACAGGCACAACAGCACTGGGGATCTGTGCTTTCCCAGAGACGGAATATCTCACGGCGCTCAGTCTCGGCAAGCCTCTTTCTGAAAAGGCGAACGGTGCGATCCATCTCCCCCGAGGAAGGGCCCAGCCCTGAAAGCTCTTGCTGCTCTTCACCGTCCCTTGGCACCCTACCTACAGGCACAACAGCACTGGGGATCTGTGCTTTCCCAGAGACGGAACATCTCACGGGGCTCAGTCTCGGCAAGCCTGTTTCTGAAAAGGCGAACGGTCGGATACTTGTCCCACGAGGAAGGGCCCAGCCCTGAAAGCTCTTGCTGCTCTTCACCGCCCCTTGGCACCCTACCTACAGGCACAACAGCACTGGGGATCTGTGCTTTCCCAGAGACGGAACATCTCACGGGGCTCAGTCTCGGCAAGCCTCTTTCTGAAAAGGCGAACGGTCGGATACTTGTCCCACGAGGAAGGGCCCAGCCCTGAAAGCTCTTGCTGCTCTTCACCGCCCCTTGGCACCCTACCTACAGGCACAACAGCACTGGGGATCTGTGCTTTCCCAGAGACGGAACATCTCACGGGGCTCAGTCTCGGCAAGCCTCTTTCTGAAAAGGCGAACGGTCGGATCCTTTTCCCACGAGGAAGGGCCCAGCCCTGAAAGCTCTTGCTGCTCTTCACCGTCCCTTGTGGCCCTACCTACAGGCACAACAGCACTGGGGATCTGTGCTTTCCCAGAGACGGAACATCTCGTGGCGCTACGCCTCGGCAGAGCCTCTTTTTTCTGGAAAAGGCGAACGGTCGGATCCTTCTCCCACGAGGAAGGGCCCAGCACTGAAAGCTCTTGCTGCTCTTCACTGTCCCTTGGCACCCTACCTACAGGCACAACAGCACTGGGGATCTGTGCTTTCCCAGAGACGGAACATCTCACGGGGCTCAGTCTCGGCAAGCCTCTTTCTGAAAAGGCGAACGGTCGGATCCTTCTCCCACGAGGAAGGGCCCAGCCCTGAAAGCTCTTGCTGCTCTTCACCGCCCCTTGGCACCCTACCTACAGGCACAACAGCACTGGGGATCTGTGCTTTCCCAGAGACGGAACATCTCACGGGGCTCAGTCTCGGCAAGCCTCTTTCTGAAAAGGCGAACGGTGCGTTCCATCTCCCCCGAGGAAGGGCCCAGCCCTGAAAGCTCTTGCTGCTCTTCACCGTCCCTTGTGGCCCTACCTACAGGCACAACAGCACTGGGGATCTGTGCTTTCCCAGAGACGGAACATCTCACGGCGCTCAGTCTCGGCAAGCCTGTTTCTGAAAAGGCGAACGGTCGGATCCTTCTCCCACGAGGAAGGGCCCAGCCCTGAAAGCTCTTGCTGCTCTTCACCGTCCCTTGGCACCCTACCTACAGGCACAACAGCACTGGGGATCTGTGCTTTCCCAGAGACGGAACATCTCATGGGGCTCAGTCTAGGCAAGCCTTTTTCTGAAAAGGCGAACGGTCGGATCCTTCTCCCATGAGGAAGGGCCCAGCCCTGAAAGCTCTTGCTGCTCTTCACCGTCCCTTGGCACCCTACCTACAGGCACATCAGCACTGGGGATCTGTGCTTTCCCAGAGACGTAATATCTCACGGCGCTCATTCTCGGCAAGCCTCTTTCTGAAAAGGCGAACGGTGCGATCCATCTCCCCCGAGGAAGGGCCCAGCCCTGAAAGCTCTTGCTGCTCTTCACCGCCCCTTGGCACCCTACCTACAGGCACAACAGCACTGGGGATCTGTGCTTTCCCAGAGACGGAACATCTCACGGGGCTCAGTCTCGGCAAGCCTCTTTCTGAAAAGGCGAACGGTCGGATCCTTCTCCCACGAGGAAGGGCCCAGCCCTGAAAGCTCTTGCTGCTCTTCACCGTCCCTTGTGGCCCTACCTACAGGCACAACAGCACTGGGGATCTGTGCTTTCCCAGAGACGGAACATCTCACGGGGCTCAGTCTCGGCAAGCCTCTTTCTGAAAAGGCGAACGGTCGGATCCTTCTCCCACGAGGAAGGGCCCAGCCCTGAAAGCTCTTGCTGCTCTTCACCGCCCCTTGGCACCCTACCTACAGGCACAACAGCACTGGGGATCTGTGCTTTCGCAGAGACGGAACATCTCGTGGTGCTACGCCTCGGCAGAGCCTCTTTCTGAAAAGGCGAACGGTCGGATACTTGTCCCACGAGGAAGGGCCCAGCCCTGAAAGCTCTTGCTGCTCTTCACCGTCCCTTGGCACCCTACCTACAGGCACAACAGCACTGGGGATCTGTGCTTTCCCAGAGACGGAACATCTCACGGGGCTCAGTCTCGGCAAGCCTCTTTCTGAAAAGGCGAACGGTCGGATCCTTCTCCCACGAGGAAGGGCCCAGCCCTGAAAGCTCTTGCTGCTCTTCACCGTCCCTTGGCACCCTACCTACAGGCACATCAGCACTGGGGATCTGTGCTTTCCCAGAGACGGAATATCTCACGGCGCTCAGTCTCGGCAAGCCTCTTTTTGAAAAGACGAACGGTGCGATCCATCTCCCCCGAGGAAGGGCCCAGCCCTGAAAGCTCTTGCTGCTCTTCACCGCCCCTTGGCACCCTACCTACAGGCACAACAGCACTGGGGATCTGTGCTTTCCCAGAGACGGAACATCTCACGGGGCTCAGTCTCGGCAAGCCTCTTTCTGAAAAGGCGAACGGTCGGATCCTTCTCCCATGAGGAAGGGCCCAGCCCTGAAAGCTCTTGCTGCTCTTCACCGTCCCTTGGCACCCTACCTACAGGCACAACAGCACTGGGGATCTATGCTTTCGCAGAGACGGAACATCTCGTGGTGCTACGCCTCGGCAGAGCCTCTTTTTTTTTGAAAAGGCGAACGGTCAGATCCTTCTCCCACGAGGAAGGGCCCAGCCCTGAAAGCTCTTGCTGCTCTTCACCGCCCCTTGGCACCCTACCTACAGGCACAACAGCACTGGGGATCTGTGCTTTCGCAGAGACGGAACATCTCGTGGTGCTACGCCTCGGCAGAGCCTCTTTCTGAAAAGGCGAACGGTCGGATACTTGTCCCACGAGGAAGGGCCCAGCCCTGAAAGCTCTTGCTGCTGTTCACCGTCCCTTGGCACCCTACCTACAGGCACAACAGCACTGGGGATCTGTGCTTTCCCAGAGACGGAACATCTCACGGGGCTCAGTCTCGGCAAGCCTCTTTCTGAAAAGGCGAACGGTCGGATCCTTCTCCCCCGAGGAAGGGCCCAGGCCTGAAAGCTCTTGCTGCTCTTCACCGTCCCGTGGCACCCTACCTACAGGCACAACAGCACTGGGGATCTGTGCTTTCCCAGAGACGGAACATCTCACGGGGCTCAGTCTCGGCAAGCCTCTTTCTGAAAAGGCGAACGGTCGGATCCTTCTCCCCCGAGGAAGGGCCCAGCCCTGAAAGCTCTTGCTGCTCTTCACCGTCCCTTGGCACCCTACCTACAGGCACAACAGCACTGGGGATCTGTGCTTTCCCAGAGACGGAATATCTCACGGCGCTCAGTCTCGGCAAGCCTCTTTCTGAAAAGACGAACGGTCGGATCCTTCTCCCACGAGGAAGGGCCCAGCCCTGAAAGCTCTTGCTGCTCTTCACTGCCCCTTGGCACCCTACCTACAGGCACAACAGCAGTGGGGATCTGTGCTTTCCCAGAGACGGAACATCTCACGGGGCTCAGTCTCGGCAAGCCTCTTTCTGAAAAGGCGAACGGTCGGATCCTTCTCCCACGAGGAAGGGCCCAGCCCTGAAAGCTCTTGCTGCTCTTCACCGCCCCTTGGCACCCTACCTACAGGCACAACAGCACTGGGGATCTGTGCTTTCCCAGAGACGGAATATCTCACGGCGCTCAGTCTCGGCAAGCCTCTTTCTGAAAAGGCGAACGGTCGGATCCTTCTCCCACGAGGAAGGGCCCAGCCCTGAAAGCTCTTGCTGCTCTTCACCGCCCCTTGGCACCCTACCTACAGGCACAACAGCACTGGGGATCTATGCTTTCGCAGAGACGGAACATCTCGTGGTGCTACGCCTCGGCAGAGCCTCTTTTTTTTGGAAAAGCCGAACGGTCGGATCCTTCTCCCACGAGGAAGGGCCCAGCCCTGAAAGCTCTTGCTGCTCTTCACCGCCCCTTGGCACCCTACCTACAGGCACAACAGCACTGGGGATCTGTGCTTTCCCAGAGACGGAACATCTCACGGGGCTCAGTCTCGGCAAGCCTCTTTCTGAAAAGGCGAACGGTCGGATCCTTCTCCCACGAGGAAGGGCCCAGCCCTGAAAGCTCTTGCTGCTCTTCACTGTCCCTTGGCACCCTACCTACAGGCACAACAGCACTGGGGATCTGTGCTTTCCCAGAGACGGAACATCTCACGGGGCTCAGTCTCGGCAAGCCTCTTTCTGAAAAGACGAACGGTGCGATCCTTCTCCCACGACGAAGGGCCCAGCCCTGAAAGCTCTTGCTACTCTTCACAGTCCCTTGGCACCCTACCTACAGGCACAACAGCACTGGGGATCTGTGCTTTCCCAGAGACGGAACATCTCACGGGGCTCAGTCTCGGCAAGCCTCTTTCTGAAAAGGCGAACGGTCGGATCCTTCTCCCCCGAGGAAGGGCCCAGGCCTGAAAGCTCTTGCTGCTCTTCACCGTCCCTTGGCACCCTACCTACAGGCACAACAGCACTGGGGATCTGTGCTTTCCCAGAGACGGAACATCTCACGGGGCTCAGTCTCGGCAAGCCTCTTTCTGAAAAGGCGAACGGTCGGATCCTTCTCCCACGAGGAAGGGCCCAGCCCTGAAAGCTCTTGCTGCTCTTCACCGTCCCTTGGCACCCTACCTACAGGCACAACAGCACTGGGGATCTATGCTTTCGCAGAGACGGAACATCTCGTGGTGCTACGCCTCGGCAGAGCCTCTTTCTGAAAAGACGAACGGTGCGATCCATCTCCCCCGAGGAAGGGCCCAGCCCTGAAAGCTCTTGCTGCTCTTCACCGTCCCTTGGCACCCTACCTACAGGCACAACAGCACTGGGGATCTGTGCTTTCCCAGAGACGGAACATCTCACGGGGCTCAGTCTCGGCAAGCCTCTTTCTGAAAAGGCGAACGGTCGGATACTTGTCCCACGAGGAAGGGCCCAGCCCTGAAAGCTCTTGCTGCTCTTCACCGTCCCTTGGCACCCTACCTACAGGCACAACAGCACTGGGGATCTGTGCTTTCCCAGAGACGGAACATCTCACGGGGCTCAGTCTCGGCAAGCCTCTTTCTGAAAAGGCGAACGGTCGGATCCTTCTCCCACGAGGAAGGGCCCAGCCCTGAAAGCTCTTGCTGCTCTTCACCGTCCCTTGGCACCCTACCTACAGGCACATCAGCACTGGGGATCTGTGCTTTCCCAGAGACGGAATATCTCACGGCGCTCAGTCTCGGCAAGCCTCTTTCTGAAAAGACGAACGGTGCGATCCATCTCCCCCGAGGAAGGGCCCAGCCCTGAAAGCTCTTGCTGCTCTTCACCGCCCCTTGGCACCCTACCTACAGGCACAACAGCACTGGGGATCTGTGCTTTCCCAGAGACGGAACATCTCACGGGGCTCAGTCTCGGCAAGCCTCTTTCTGAAAAGGCGAACGGTCGGATCCTTCTCCCATGAGGAAGGGCCCAGCCCTGAAAGCTCTTGCTGCTCTTCACCGTCCCTTGGCACCCTACCTACAGGCACAACAGCACTGGGGATCTATGCTTTCGCAGAGACGGAACATCTCGTGGTGCTACGCCTCGGCAGAGCCTCTTTTTTTTTGAAAAGGCGAACGGTCGGATCCTTCTCCCACGAGGAAGGGCCCAGCCCTGAAAGCTCTTGCTGCTCTTCACCGTCCCTTGGCACCCTACCTACAGGCACAACAGCACTGGGGATCTGTGCTTTCCCAGAGACGGAATATCTCACGGCGCTCAGTCTCGGCAAGCCTCTTTCTGAAAAGACGAACGGTCGGATCCTTCTCCCACGAGGAAGGGCCCAGCCCTGAAAGCTCTTGCTGCTCTTCACTGCCCCTTGGCACCCTACCTACAGGCACAACAGCACTGGGGATCTGTGCTTTCCCAGAGACGGAACATCTCACGGGGCTCAGTCTCGGCAAGCCTCTTTCTGAAAAGGCGAACGGTCGGATCCTTCTCCCACGAGGAAGGGCCCAGCCCTGAAAGCTCTTGCTGCTCTTCACCGTCCCTTGGCACCCTACCTACAGGCACAACAGCACTGGGGATCTGTGCTTTCCCAGAGACGGAATATCTCACGGCGCTCAGTCTCGGCAAGCCTCTTTCTGAAAAGGTGAACGGTCGGATCCTTCTCCCACGAGGAAGGGCCCAGCCCTGAAAGCTCTTGCTGCTCTTCACCGCCCCTTGGCACCCTACCTACAGGCACAACAGCACTGGGGATCTATGCTTTCGCAGAGACGGAACATCTCGTGGTGCTACGCCTCGGCAGAGCCTCTTTTTTTTGGAAAAGCCGAACGGTCGGATCCTTCTCCCACGAGGAAGGGCCCAGCCCTGAAAGCTCTTGCTGCTCTTCACTGTCCCTTGGCACCCTACCTACAGGCACAACAGCACTGGGGATCTGTGCTTTCGCAGAGACGGAACATCTCACGGGGCTCAGTCTCGGCAAGCCTCTTTCTGAAAAGACGAACGGTGCGATCCTTCTCCCACGACGAAGGGCCCAGCCCTGAAAGCTCTTGCTACTCTTCACCGTCCCTTGGCACCCTACCTACAGGCACAACAGCACTGGGGATCTGTGCTTTCCCAGAGACGGAACATCTCACGGGGCTCAGTCTCGGCAAGCCTCTTTCTGAAAAGGCGAACGGTCGGATCCTTCTCCCCCGAGGAAGGGCCCAGCCCTGAAAGCTCTTGCTGCTCTTCACCGTCCCTTGGCACCCTACCTACAGGCACAACAGCACTGGGGATCTGTGCTTTCCCAGAGACGGAACATCTCACGGGGCTCAGTCTCGGCAAGCCTCTTTCTGAAAAGGCGAACGGTCGGATCCTTCTCCCACGAGGAAGGGCCCAGCCCTGAAAGCTCTTGCTGCTCTTCACCGTCCCTTGGCACCCTACCTACAGGCACAACAGCACTGGGGATCTATGCTTTCGCAGAGACGGAACATCTCGTGGTGCTACGCCTCGGCAGAGCCTCTTTCTGAAAAGACGAACGGTGCGATCCATCTCCCCCGAGGAAGGGCCCAGCCCTGAAAGCTCTTGCTGCTCTTCACCGTCCCTTGGCACCCTACCTACAGGCACAACAGCACTGGGGATCTGTGCTTTCCCAGAGACGGAACATCTCACGGGGCTCAGTCTCGGCAAGCCTCTTTCTGAAAAGGCGAACGGTCGGATACTTGTCCCACGAGGAAGGGCCCAGCCCTGAAAGCTCTTGCTGCTCTTCACCGTCCCTTGGCACCCTACCTACAGGCACAACAGCACTGGGGATCTGTGCTTTCCCAGAGACGGAACATCTCACGGGGCTCAGTCTCGGCAAGCCTCTTTCTGAAAAGGCGAACGGTCGGATCCTTCTCCCACAAGGAAGGGCCCAGCCCTGAAAGCTCTTGCTGCTCTTCACCGTCCCTTGGCACCCTACCTACAGGCACATCAGCACTGGGGATCTGTGCTTTCCCAGAGACGGAATATCTCACGGCGCTCAGTCTCGGCAAGCCTCTTTCTGAAAAGACGAACGGTGCGATCCATCTCCCCCGAGGAAGGGCCCAGCCCTGAAAGCTCTTGCTGCTCTTCACCGCCCCTTGGCACCCTACCTACAGGCACAACAGCACTGGGGATCTGTGCTTTCCCAGAGACGGAACATCTCACGGGGCTCAGTCTCGGCAAGCCTCTTTCTGAAAAGGCGAACGGTGCGATCCTTCTCCCATGAGGAAGGGCCCAGCCCTGAAAGCTCTTGCTGCTCTTCACCGTCCCTTGGCACCCTACCTACAGGCACAACAGCACTGGGGATCTATGCTTTCGCAGAGACGGAACATCTCGTGGTGCTACGCCTCGGCATAGCCTCTTTTTTTTTGAAAAGGCGAACGGTCGGATCCTTCTCCCACGAGGAAGGGCCCAGCCCTGAAAGCTCTTGCTGCTCTTCACCGCCCCTTGGCACCCTACCTACAGGCACAACAGCACTGGGGATCTGTGCTTTCGCAGAGACGGAACATCTCGTGGTGCTACGCCTCGGCAGAGCCTCTTTCTGAAAAGACGAACGGTGCGATCCATCTCCCCCGAGGAAGGGCCCAGCCCTGAAAGCTCTTGCTGCTCTTCACCGTCCCTTGGCACCCTACCTACAGGCACAACAGCACTGGGGATCTGTGCTTTCCCAGAGACGGAACATCTCACGGGGCTCAGTCTCGGCAAGCCTCTTTCTGAAAAGGCGAACGGTCGGATCCTTCTCCCACGAGGAAGGGCCCAGCCCTGAAAGCTCTTGCTGCTGTTCACCGTCCCTTGGCACCCTACCTACAGGCACAACAGCACTGGGGATCTGTGCTTTCCCAGAGACGGAACATCTCACGGGGCTCAGTCTCGGCAAGCCTCTTTCTGAAAAGGCGAACGGTCGGATCCTTCTCCCACGAGGAAGGGCCCAGCCCTGAAAGCTCTTGCTGCTGTTCACCGCCCCTTGGCACCCTACCTACAGGCACAACAGCACTGGGGATCTGTGCTTTCCCAGAGACGGAATATCTCACGGCGCTCAGTCTCGGCAAGCCTCTTTCTGAAAAGACGAACGGTGCGATCCATCTCCCCCGAGGAAGGGCCCAGCCCTGAAAGCTCTTGCTGCTCTTCACCGTCCCTTGGCACCCTACCTACAGGCACAACAGCAGTGGGGATCTGTGCTTTCCCAGAGACGGAACATCTCACGGGGCTCAGTCTCGGCAAGCCTCTTTCTGAAAAGACGAACGGTCGGATCCTTCTCCCACGAGGAAGGGCCCAGCCCTGAAAGCTCTTGCTTCTGTTCACCGCCCCTTGGCACCCTACCTACAGGCACAACAGCACTGGGGATCTGTGCTTTCCCAGAGACGGAACATCTCACGGGGCTCAGTCTCGGCAAGCCTCTTTCTGAAAAGGCGAACGGTCGGATCCTTCTCCCACGAGGAAGGGCCCAGCCCTGAAAGCTCTTGCTGCTCTTCACCGCCCCTTGGCACCCTACCTACAGGCACAACAGCACTGGGGATCTGTGCTTTCCCAGAGACGGAACATCTCACGGGGCTCAGTCTCGGCAAGCCTCTTTCTGAAAAGGCGAACGGTCGGATCCTTCTCCCACGAGGAAGGGCCCAGCCCTGAAAGCTCTTGCTGCTCTTCACCGTCCCTTGGCACCCTACCTACAGGCACAACAGCACTGGGGATCTGTGCTTTCCCAGAGACAGAACATCTCACGGGGCTCAGTCTCGGCAAGCCTCTTTCTGAAAAGGCGAACGGTGCGATCCATCTCCCCCGAGGAAGGGCCCAGCCCTGAAAGCTCTTGCTGCTCTTCACCGTCCCTTGTGGCCCTACCTACAGGCACAACAGCACTGGGGATCTGTGCTTTCCCAGAGACGGAACATCTCACGGCGCTCAGTCTCGGCAAGCCTCTTTCTGAAAAGGCGAACGGTCGGATCCTTCTCCCACGAGGAAGGGCCCAGCCCTGAAAGCTCTTGCTGCTGTTCACCGTCCCTTGGCACCCTACCTACAGGCACAACAGCACTGGGGATCTGTGCTTTCCCAGAGACGGAACATCTCACGGGGCTCAGTCTCGGCAAGCCTCTTTCTGAAAAGGCGAACGGTCGGATCCTTCTCCCACGAGGAAGGGCCCAGCCCTGAAAGCTCTTGCTGCTCTTCACCGCCCCTTGGCACCCTACCTACAGGCACAACAGCACTGGGGATCTGTGCTTTCCCAGAGACGGAATATCTCACGGCGCTCAGTCTCGGCAAGCCTCTTTCTGAAAAGGCGAACGGTGCGATCCATCTCCCCCGAGGAAGGGCCCAGCCCTGAAAGCTCTTGCTACTCTTCACCGTCCCTTGTGGCCCTACCTACAGGCACAACAGCACTGGGGATCTGTGCTTTCCCAGAGACGGAACATCTCACGGGGCTCAGTCTCGGCAAGCCTCTTTCTGAAAAGGCGAACGGTGCGATCCATCTCCCCCGAGGAAGGGCCCAGCCCTGAAAGCTCTTGCTGCTCTTCACCGTCCCTTGGCACCCTACCTACAGGCACAACAGCACTGGGGATCTGTGCTTTCCCAGAGACGGAACATCTCACGGGGCTCAGTCTCGGCAAGCCTCTTTCTGAAAAGGCGAACGGTCGGATCCTTCTCCCACGAGGAAGGGCCCAGCCCTGAAAGCTCTTGCTGCTGTTCACCGCCCCTTGGCACCCTACCTACAGGCACAACAGCACTGGGGATCTGTGCTTTCCCAGAGACGGAATATCTCACGGCGCTCAGTCTCGGCAAGCCTCTTTCTGAAAAGGCGAACGGTGCGATCCATCTCCCCCGAGGAAGGGCCCAGCCCTGAAAGCTCTTGCTGCTCTTCACCGTCCCTTGGCACCCTACCTACAGGCACAACAGCACTGGGGATCTGTGCTTTCCCAGAGACGGAACATCTCACGGGGCTCAGTCTCGGCAAGCCTCTTTCTGAAAAGGCGAACGGTCGGATACTTGTCCCACGAGGAAGGGCCCAGCCCTGAAAGCTCTTGCTGCTCTTCACCGCCCCTTGGCACCCTACCTACAGGCACAACAGCACTGGGGATCTGTGCTTTCCCAGAGACGGAACATCTCACGGGGCTCAGTCTCGGCAAGCCTCTTTCTGAAAAGGCGAACGGTCGGATACTTGTCCCACGAGGAAGGGCCCAGCCCTGAAAGCTCTTGCTGCTCTTCACCGCCCCTTGGCACCCTACCTACAGGCACAACAGCACTGGGGATCTGTGCTTTCCCAGAGACGGAACATCTCACGGGGCTCAGTCTCGGCAAGCCTCTTTCTGAAAAGGCGAACGGTCGGATCCTTTTCCCACGAGGAAGGGCCCAGCCCTGAAAGATCTTGCTGCTCTTCACCGTCCCTTGTGGCCCTACCTACAGGCACAACAGCACTGGGGATCTGTGCTTTCCCAGAGACGGAACATCTCGTGGCGCTACGCCTCGGCAGAGCACCTTTTTTCTCGAAAAGGCGAACGGTCGGATCCTTCTCCCACGAGGAAGGGCCCAGCACTGAAAGCTCTTGCTGCTCTTCACTGTCCCTTGGCACCCTACCTACAGGCACAACAGCACTGGGGATCTGTGCTTTCCCAGAGACGGAACATCTCACGGGGCTCAGTCTCGGCAAGCCTCTTTCTGAAAAGGCGAACGGTCGGATCCTTCTCCCACGAGGAAGGGCCCAGCCCTGAAAGCTCTTGCTGCTCTTCACCGCCCCTTGGCACCCTACCTACAGGCACAACAGCACTGGGGATCTGTGCTTTCCCAGAGACGGAACATCTCACGGGGCTCAGTCTCGGCAAGCCTCTTTCTGAAAAGGCGAACGGTGCGATCCATCTCCCCCGAGGAAGGGCCCAGCCCTGAAAGCTCTTGCTGCTCTTCACCGTCCCTTGTGGCCCTACCTACAGGCACAACAGCACTGGGGATCTGTGCTTTCCCAGAGACGGAACATCTCACGGCGCTCAGTCTCGGCAAGCCTGTTTCTGAAAAGGCGAACGGTCGGATCCTTCTCCCACGAGGAAGGGCCCAGCCCTGAAAGCTCTTGCTGCTCTTCACCGTCCCTTGGCACCCTACCTACAGGCACAACAGCACTGGGGATCTGTGCTTTCCCAGAGACGGAACATCTCATGGGGCTCAGTCTAGGCAAGCCTTTTTCTGAAAAGGCGAACGGTCGGATCCTTCTCCCATGAGGAAGTGCCCAGCCCTGAAAGCTCTTGCTGCTCTTCACCGTCCCTTGGCACCCTACCTACAGGCACATCAGCACTGGGGATCTGTGCTTTCCCAGAGACGGAATATCTCACGGCGCTCATTCTCGGCAAGCCTCTTTCTGAAAAGGCGAACGGTGCGATCCATCTCCCCCGAGGAAGGGCCCAGCCCTGAAAGCTCTTGCTGCTCTTCACCGCCCCTTGGCACCCTACCTACAGGCACAACAGCACTGGGGATCTGTGCTTTCCCAGAGACGGAACATCTCACGGGGCTCAGTCTCGGCAAGCCTCTTTCTGAAAAGGCGAACGGTCGGATCCTTCTCCCACGAGGAAGGGCCCAGCCCTGAAAGCTCTTGCTGCTCTTCACCGTCCCTTGTGGCCCTACCTACAGGCACAACAGCACTGGGGATCTGTGCTTTCCCAGAGACGGAACATCTCACGGGGCTCAGTCTCGGCAAGCCTCTTTCTGAAAAGGCGAACGGTCGGATCCTTCTCCCACGAGGAAGGGCCCAGCCCTGAAAGCTCTTGCTGCTGTTCACCGCCCCTTGGCACCCTACCTACAGGCACAACAGCACTGGGGATCTGTGCTTTCCCAGAGACGGAATATCTCACGGCGCTCAGTCTCGGCAAGCCTCTTTCTGAAAAGGCGAACGGTGCGATCCATCTCCCCCGAGGAAGGGCCCAGCCCTGAAAGCTCTTGCTGCTCTTCACCGTCCCTTGGCACCCTACCTACAGGCACAACAGCACTGGGGATCTGTGCTTTCCCAGAGACGGAACATCTCACGGGGCTCAGTCTCGGCAAGCCTGTTTCTGAAAAGGCGAACGGTCGGATACTTGTCCCACGAGGAAGGGCCCAGCCCTGAAAGCTCTTGCTGCTCTTCACCGCCCCTTGGCACCCTACCTACAGGCACAACAGCACTGGGGATCTGTGCTTTCCCAGAGACGGAACATCTCACGGGGCTCAGTCTCGGCAAGCCTCTTTCTGAAAAGGCGAACGGTCGGATACTTGTCCCACGAGGAAGGGCCCAGCCCTGAAAGCTCTTGCTGCTCTTCACCGCCCCTTGGCACCCTACCTACAGGCACAACAGCACTGGGGATCTGTGCTTTCCCAGAGACGGAACATCTCACGGGGCTCAGTCTCGGCAAGCCTCTTTCTGAAAAGGCGAACGGTCGGATCCTTTTCCCACGAGGAAGGGCCCAGCCCTGAAAGCTCTTGCTGCTCTTCACCGTCCCTTGTGGCCCTACCTACAGGCACAACAGCACTGGGGATCTGTGCTTTCCCAGAGACGGAACATCTCGTGGCGCTACGCCTCGGCAGAGCCTCTTTTTTCTGGAAAAGGCGAACGGTCGGATCCTTCTCCCACGAGGAAGGGCCCAGCACTGAAAGCTCTTGCTGCTCTTCACTGTCCCTTGGCACCCTACCTACAGGCACAACAGCACTGGGGATCTGTGCTTTCCCAGAGACGGAACATCTCACGGGGCTCAGTCTCGGCAAGCCTCTTTCTGAAAAGGCGAACGGTCGGATCCTTCTCCCACGAGGAAGGGCCCAGCCCTGAAAGCTCTTGCTGCTCTTCACCGCCCCTTGGCACCCTACCTACAGGCACAACAGCACTGGGGATCTGTGCTTTCCCAGAGACGGAACATCTCACGGGGCTCAGTCTCGGCAAGCCTCTTTCTGAAAAGGCGAACGGTGCGTTCCATCTCCCCCGAGGAAGGGCCCAGCCCTGAAAGCTCTTGCTGCTCTTCACCGTCCCTTGTGGCCCTACCTACAGGCACAACAGCACTGGGGATCTGTGCTTTCCCAGAGACGGAACATCTCACGGCGCTCAGTCTCGGCAAGCCTGTTTCTGAAAAGGCGAACGGTCGGATCCTTCTCCCACGAGGAAGGGCCCAGCCCTGAAAGCTCTTGCTGCTCTTCACCGTCCCTTGGCACCCTACCTACAGGCACAACAGCACTGGGGATCTGTGCTTTCCCAGAGACGGAACATCTCATGGGGCTCAGTCTAGGCAAGCCTTTTTCTGAAAAGGCGAACGGTCGGATCCTTCTCCCATGAGGAAGGGCCCAGCCCTGAAAGCTCTTGCTGCTCTTCACCGTCCCTTGGCACCCTACCTACAGGCACATCAGCACTGGGGATCTGTGCTTTCCCAGAGACGTAATATCTCACGGCGCTCATTCTCGGCAAGCCTCTTTCTGAAAAGGCGAACGGTGCGATCCATCTCCCCCGAGGAAGGGCCCAGCCCTGAAAGCTCTTGCTGCTCTTCACCGCCCCTTGGCACCCTACCTACAGGCACAACAGCACTGGGGATCTGTGCTTTCCCAGAGACGGAACATCTCACGGGGCTCAGTCTCGGCAAGCCTCTTTCTGAAAAGGCGAACGGTCGGATCCTTCTCCCACGAGGAAGGGCCCAGCCCTGAAAGCTCTTGCTGCTCTTCACCGTCCCTTGTGGCCCTACCTACAGGCACAACAGCACTGGGGATCTGTGCTTTCCCAGAGACGGAACATCTCACGGGGCTCAGTCTCGGCAAGCCTCTTTCTGAAAAGGCGAACGGTCGGATCCTTCTCCCACGAGGAAGGGCCCAGCCCTGAAAGCTCTTGCTGCTCTTCACCGCCCCTTGGCACCCTACCTACAGGCACAACAGCACTGGGGATCTGTGCTTTCGCAGAGACGGAACATCTCGTGGTGCTACGCCTCGGCAGAGCCTCTTTCTGAAAAGGCGAACGGTCGGATACTTGTCCCACGAGGAAGGGCCCAGCCCTGAAAGCTCTTGCTGCTCTTCACCGTCCCTTGGCACCCTACCTACAGGCACAACAGCACTGGGGATCTGTGCTTTCCCAGAGACGGAACATCTCACGGGGCTCAGTCTCGGCAAGCCTCTTTCTGAAAAGGCGAACGGTCGGATCCTTCTCCCACGAGGAAGGGCCCAGCCCTGAAAGCTCTTGCTGCTCTTCACCGTCCCTTGGCACCCTACCTACAGGCACATCAGCACTGGGGATCTGTGCTTTCCCAGAGACGGAATATCTCACGGCGCTCAGTCTCGGCAAGCCTCTTTCTGAAAAGACGAACGGTGCGATCCATCTCCCCCGAGGAAGGGCCCAGCCCTGAAAGCTCTTGCTGCTCTTCACCGCCCCTTGGCACCCTACCTACAGGCACAACAGCACTGGGGATCTGTGCTTTCCCAGAGACGGAACATCTCACGGGGCTCAGTCTCGGCAAGCCTCTTTCTGAAAAGGCGAACGGTCGGATCCTTCTCCCATGAGGAAGGGCCCAGCCCTGAAAGCTCTTGCTGCTCTTCACCGTCCCTTGGCACCCTACCTACAGGCACAACAGCACTGGGGATCTATGCTTTCGCAGAGACGGAACATCTCGTGGTGCTACGCCTCGGCAGAGCCTCTTTTTTTTTGAAAAGGCGAACGGTCAGATCCTTCTCCCACGAGGAAGGGCCCAGCCCTGAAAGCTCTTGCTGCTCTTCACCGCCCCTTGGCACCCTACCTACAGGCACAACAGCACTGGGGATCTGTGCTTTCGCAGAGACGGAACATCTCGTGGTGCTACGCCTCGGCAGAGCCTCTTTCTGAAAAGGCGAACGGTCGGATACTTGTCCCACGAGGAAGGGCCCAGCCCTGAAAGCTCTTGCTGCTGTTCACCGTCCCTTGGCACCCTACCTACAGGCACAACAGCACTGGGGATCTGTGCTTTCCCAGAGACGGAACATCTCACGGGGCTCAGTCTCGGCAAGCCTCTTTCTGAAAAGGCGAACGGTCGGATCCTTCTCCCCCGAGGAAGGGCCCAGGCCTGAAAGCTCTTGCTGCTCTTCACCGTCCCGTGGCACCCTACCTACAGGCACAACAGCACTGGGGATCTGTGCTTTCCCAGAGACGGAACATCTCACGGGGCTCAGTCTCGGCAAGCCTCTTTCTGAAAAGGCGAACGGTCGGATCCTTCTCCCCCGAGGAAGGGCCCAGCCCTGAAAGCTCTTGCTGCTCTTCACCGTCCCTTGGCACCCTACCTACAGGCACAACAGCACTGGGGATCTGTGCTTTCCCAGAGACGGAATATCTCACGGCGCTCAGTCTCGGCAAGCCTCTTTCTGAAAAGACGAACGGTCGGATCCTTCTCCCACGAGGAAGGGCCCAGCCCTGAAAGCTCTTGCTGCTCTTCACTGCCCCTTGGCACCCTACCTACAGGCACAACAGCAGTGGGGATCTGTGCTTTCCCAGAGACGGAACATCTCACGGGGCTCAGTCTCGGCAAGCCTCTTTCTGAAAAGGCGAACGGTCGGATCCTTCTCCCACGAGGAAGGGCCCAGCCCTGAAAGCTCTTGCTGCTCTTCACCGCCCCTTGGCACCCTACCTACAGGCACAACAGCACTGGGGATCTGTGCTTTCCCAGAGACGGAATATCTCACGGCGCTCAGTCTCGGCAAGCCTCTTTCTGAAAAGGCGAACGGTCGGATCCTTCTCCCACGAGGAAGGGCCCAGCCCTGAAAGCTCTTGCTGCTCTTCACCGCCCCTTGGCACCCTACCTACAGGCACAACAGCACTGGGGATCTATGCTTTCGCAGAGACGGAACATCTCGTGGTGCTACGCCTCGGCAGAGCCTCTTTTTTTTGGAAAAGCCGAACGGTCGGATCCTTCTCCCACGAGGAAGGGCCCAGCCCTGAAAGCTCTTGCTGCTCTTCACCGCCCCTTGGCACCCTACCTACAGGCACAACAGCACTGGGGATCTGTGCTTTCCCAGAGACGGAACATCTCACGGGGCTCAGTCTCGGCAAGCCTCTTTCTGAAAAGGCGAACGGTCGGATCCTTCTCCCACGAGGAAGGGCCCAGCCCTGAAAGCTCTTGCTGCTCTTCACTGTCCCTTGGCACCCTACCTACAGGCACAACAGCACTGGGGATCTGTGCTTTCCCAGAGACGGAACATCTCACGGGGCTCAGTCTCGGCAAGCCTCTTTCTGAAAAGACGAACGGTGCGATCCTTCTCCCACGACGAAGGGCCCAGCCCTGAAAGCTCTTGCTACTCTTCACAGTCCCTTGGCACCCTACCTACAGGCACAACAGCACTGGGGATCTGTGCTTTCCCAGAGACGGAACATCTCACGGCGCTCAGTCTCGGCAAGCCTCTTTCTGAAAAGGCGAACGGTCGGATCCTTCTCCCCCGAGGAAGGGCCCAGCCCTGAAAGCTCTTGCTGCTCTTCACCGTCCCTTGGCACCCTACCTACAGGCACAACAGCACTGGGGATCTGTGCTTTCCCAGAGACGGAACATCTCACGGGGCTCAGTCTCGGCAAGCCTCTTTCTGAAAAGGCGAACGGTCGGATCCTTCTCCCACGAGGAAGGGCCCAGCCCTGAAAGCTCTTGCTGCTCTTCACCGTCCCTTGGCACCCTACCTACAGGCACAACAGCACTGGGGATCTATGCTTTCGCAGAGACGGAACATCTCGTGGTGCTACGCCTCGGCAGAGCCTCTTTCTGAAAAGACGAACGGTGCGATCCATCTCCCCCGAGGAAGGGCCCAGCCCTGAAAGCTCTTGCTGCTCTTCACCGTCCCTTGGCACCCTACCTACAGGCACAACAGCACTGGGGATCTGTGCTTTCCCAGAGACGGAACATCTCACGGGGCTCAGTCTCGGCAAGCCTCTTTCTGAAAAGGCGAACGGTCGGATACTTGTCCCACGAGGAAGGGCCCAGCCCTGAAAGCTCTTGCTGCTCTTCACCGTCCCTTGGCACCCTACCTACAGGCACAACAGCACTGGGGATCTGTGCTTTCCCAGAGACGGAACATCTCACGGGGCTCAGTCTCGGCAAGCCTCTTTCTGAAAAGGCGAACGGTCGGATCCTTCTCCCACGAGGAAGGGCCCAGCCCTGAAAGCTCTTGCTGCTCTTCACCGTCCCTTGGCACCCTACCTACAGGCACATCAGCACTGGGGATCTGTGCTTTCCCAGAGACGGAATATCTCACGGCGCTCAGTCTCGGCAAGCCTCTTTCTGAAAAGACGAACGGTGCGATCCATCTCCCCCGAGGAAGGGCCCAGCCCTGAAAGCTCTTGCTGCTCTTCACCGCCCCTTGGCACCCTACCTACAGGCACAACAGCACTGGGGATCTGTGCTTTCCCAGAGACGGAACATCTCACGGGGCTCAGTCTCGGCAAGCCTCTTTCTGAAAAGGCGAACGGTCGGATCCTTCTCCCATGAGGAAGGGCCCAGCCCTGAAAGCTCTTGCTGCTCTTCACCGTCCCTTGGCACCCTACCTACAGGCACAACAGCACTGGGGATCTATGCTTTCGCAGAGACGGAACATCTCGTGGTGCTACGCCTCGGCAGAGCCTCTTTTTTTTTGAAAAGGCGAACGGTCGGATCCTTCTCCCACGAGGAAGGGCCCAGCCCTGAAAGCTCTTGCTGCTCTTCACCGTCCCTTGGCACCCTACCTACAGGCACAACAGCACTGGGGATCTGTGCTTTCCCAGAGACGGAATATCTCACGGCGCTCAGTCTCGGCAAGCCTCTTTCTGAAAAGACGAACGGTCGGATCCTTCTCCCACGAGGAAGGGCCCAGCCCTGAAAGCTCTTGCTGCTCTTCACTGCCCCTTGGCACCCTACCTACAGGCACAACAGCACTGGGGATCTGTGCTTTCCCAGAGACGGAACATCTCACGGGGCTCAGTCTCGGCAAGCCTCTTTCTGAAAAGGCGAACGGTCGGATCCTTCTCCCACGAGGAAGGGCCCAGCCCTGAAAGCTCTTGCTGCTCTTCACCGTCCCTTGGCACCCTACCTACAGGCACAACAGCACTGGGGATCTGTGCTTTCCCAGAGACGGAATATCTCACGGCGCTCAGTCTCGGCAAGCCTCTTTCTGAAAAGGTGAACGGTCGGATCCTTCTCCCACGAGGAAGGGCCCAGCCCTGAAAGCTCTTGCTGCTCTTCACCGCCCCTTGGCACCCTACCTACAGGCACAACAGCACTGGGGATCTATGCTTTCGCAGAGACGGAACATCTCGTGGTGCTACGCCTCGGCAGAGCCTCTTTTTTTTGGAAAAGCCGAACGGTCGGATCCTTCTCCCACGAGGAAGGGCCCAGCCCTGAAAGCTCTTGCTGCTCTTCACTGTCCCTTGGCACCCTACCTACAGGCACAACAGCACTGGGGATCTGTGCTTTCGCAGAGACGGAACATCTCACGGGGCTCAGTCTCGGCAAGCCTCTTTCTGAAAAGACGAACGGTGCGATCCTTCTCCCACGACGAAGGGCCCAGCCCTGAAAGCTCTTGCTACTCTTCACCGTCCCTTGGCACCCTACCTACAGGCACAACAGCACTGGGGATCTGTGCTTTCCCAGAGACGGAACATCTCACGGGGCTCAGTCTCGGCAAGCCTCTTTCTGAAAAGGCGAACGGTCGGATCCTTCTCCCCCGAGGAAGGGCCCAGCCCTGAAAGCTCTTGCTGCTCTTCACCGTCCCTTGGCACCCTACCTACAGGCACAACAGCACTGGGGATCTGTGCTTTCCCAGAGACGGAACATCTCACGGGGCTCAGTCTCGGCAAGCCTCTTTCTGAAAAGGCGAACGGTCGGATCCTTCTCCCACGAGGAAGGGCCCAGCCCTGAAAGCTCTTGCTGCTCTTCACCGTCCCTTGGCACCCTACCTACAGGCACAACAGCACTGGGGATCTATGCTTTCGCAGAGACGGAACATCTCGTGGTGCTACGCCTCGGCAGAGCCTCTTTCTGAAAAGACGAACGGTGCGATCCATCTCCCCCGAGGAAGGGCCCAGCCCTGAAAGCTCTTGCTGCTCTTCACCGTCCCTTGGCACCCTACCTACAGGCACAACAGCACTGGGGATCTGTGCTTTCCCAGAGACGGAACATCTCACGGGGCTCAGTCTCGGCAAGCCTCTTTCTGAAAAGGCGAACGGTCGGATACTTGTCCCACGAGGAAGGGCCCAGCCCTGAAAGCTCTTGCTGCTCTTCACCGTCCCTTGGCACCCTACCTACAGGCACAACAGCACTGGGGATCTGTGCTTTCCCAGAGACGGAACATCTCACGGGGCTCAGTCTCGGCAAGCCTCTTTCTGAAAAGGCGAACGGTCGGATCCTTCTCCCACAAGGAAGGGCCCAGCCCTGAAAGCTCTTGCTGCTCTTCACCGTCCCTTGGCACCCTACCTACAGGCACATCAGCACTGGGGATCTGTGCTTTCCCAGAGACGGAATATCTCACGGCGCTCAGTCTCGGCAAGCCTCTTTCTGAAAAGACGAACGGTGCGATCCATCTCCCCCGAGGAAGGGCCCAGCCCTGAAAGCTCTTGCTGCTCTTCACCGCCCCTTGGCACCCTACCTACAGGCACAACAGCACTGGGGATCTGTGCTTTCCCAGAGACGGAACATCTCACGGGGCTCAGTCTCGGCAAGCCTCTTTCTGAAAAGGCGAACGGTGCGATCCTTCTCCCATGAGGAAGGGCCCAGCCCTGAAAGCTCTTGCTGCTCTTCACCGTCCCTTGGCACCCTACCTACAGGCACAACAGCACTGGGGATCTATGCTTTCGCAGAGACGGAACATCTCGTGGTGCTACGCCTCGGCATAGCCTCTTTTTTTTTGAAAAGGCGAACGGTCGGATCCTTCTCCCACGAGGAAGGGCCCAGCCCTGAAAGCTCTTGCTGCTCTTCACCGCCCCTTGGCACCCTACCTACAGGCACAACAGCACTGGGGATCTGTGCTTTCCCAGAGACGGAACATCTCGTGGTGCTACGCCTCGGCAGAGCCTCTTTCTGAAAAGACGAACGGTGCGATCCATCTCCCCCGAGGAAGGGCCCAGCCCTGAAAGCTCTTGCTGCTCTTCACCGTCCCTTGGCACCCTACCTACAGGCACAACAGCACTGGGGATCTGTGCTTTCCCAGAGACGGAACATCTCACGGGGCTCAGTCTCGGCAAGCCTCTTTCTGAAAAGGCGAACGGTCGGATCCTTCTCCCACGAGGAAGGGCCCAGCCCTGAAAGCTCTTGCTGCTGTTCACCGCCCCTTGGCACCCTACCTACAGGCACAACAGCAGTGGGGATCTGTGCTTTCCCAGAGACGGAACATCTCACGGGGCTCAGTCTCGGCAAGCCTCTTTCTGAAAAGGCGAACGGTCGGATACTTGTCCCACGAGGAAGGGCCCAGCCCTGAAAGCTCTTGCTGCTCTTCACCGTCCCTTGGCACCCTACCTACAGGCACATCAGCACTGGGGATCTGTGCTTTCCCAGAGACGGAATATCTCACGGCGCTCAGTCTCGGCAAGCCTCTTTCTGAAAAGACGAACGGTGCGATCCATCTCCCCCGAGGAAGGGCCCAGCCCTGAAAGCTCTTGCTGCTCTTCACCGTCCCTTGGCACCCTACCTACAGGCACAACAGCACTGGGGATCTGTGCTTTCCCAGAGACGGAACATCTCACGGCGCTCAGTCTCGGCAAGCCTCTTTCTGAAAAGGCGAACGGTCGGATCCTTCTCCCACGAGGAAGGGCCCAGCCCTGAAAGCTCTTGCTGCTGTTCACCGCCCCTTGGCACCCTACCTACAGGCACAACAGCACTGGGGATCTGTGCTTTCCCAGAGACGGAATATCTCACGGGGCTCAGTCTCGGCAAGCCTCTTTCTGAAAAGGCGAACGGTCGGATACTTGTCCCACGAGGAAGGGCCCAGCCCTGAAAGCTCTTGCTGCTCTTCACCGTCCCTTGGCACCCTACCTACAGGCACAACAGCACTGGGGATCTGTGCTTTCCCAGAGACGGAACATCTCACGGGGCTCAGTCTCGGCAAGCCTCTTTCTGAAAAGGCGAACGGTCGGATCCTTCTCCCACGAGGAAGGGCCCAGCCCTGAAAGCTCTTGCTGCTCTTCACCGCCCCTTGGCACCCTACGTACAGGCACAACAGCACTGGGGATCTGTGCTTTCCCAGAGACGGAATATCTCACGGCGCTCAGTCTCGGCAAGCCTCTTTCTGAAAAGGCGAACGGTGCGATCCATCTCCCCCGAGGAAGGGCCCAGCCCTGAAAGCTCTTGCTACTCTTCACCGTCCCTTGTGGCCCTACCTACAGGCACAACAGCACTGGGGATCTGTGCTTTCCCAGAGACGGAACATCTCACGGGGCTCAGTCTCGGCAAGCCTCTTTCTGAAAAGGCGAACGGTGCGATCCATCTCCCCCGAGGAAGGGCCCAGCCCTGAAAGCTCTTGCTGCTCTTCACCGTCCCTTGGCACCCTACCTACAGGCACAACAGCACTGGGGATCTGTGCTTTCCCAGAGACGGAACATCTCACGGGGCTCAGTCTCGGCAAGCCTCTTTCTGAAAAGGCGAACGGTCGGATCCTTCTCCCACGAGGAAGGGCCCAGCCCTGAAAGCTCTTGCTGCTGTTCACCGCCCCTTGGCACCCTACCTACAGGCACAACAGCACTGGGGATCTGTGCTTTCCCAGAGACGGAATATCTCACGGCGCTCAGTCTCGGCAAGCCTCTTTCTGAAAAGGCGAACGGTCGGATCCTTCTCCCACGAGGAAGGGCCCAGCCCTGAAAGCTCTTGCTGCTGTTCACCGCCCCTTGGCACCCTACCTACAGGCACAACAGCACTGGGGATCTGTGCTTTCCCAGAGACGGAACATCTCACGGGGCTCAGTCTCGGCAAGCCTCTTTCTGAAAAGGCGAACGATCGGATACTTGTCCCACGAGGAAGGGCCCAGCCCTGAAAGCTCTTGCTGCTCTTCACCGCCCCTTGGCACCCTACCTACAGGCACAACAGCACTGGGGATCTGTGCTTTCCCAGAGACGGAACATCTCACGGGGCTCAGTCTCGGCAAGCCTCTTTCTGAAAAGGCGAACGGTCGGATACTTGTCCCACGAGGAAGGGCCCAGCCCTGAAAGCTCTTGCTGCTCTTCACCGCCCCTTGGCACCCTACGTACAGGCACAACAGCACTGGGGATCTGTGCTTTCCCAGAGACGGAATATCTCACGGCGCTCAGTCTCGGCAAGCCTCTTTCTGAAAAGGCGAACGGTGCGATCCATCTCCCCCGAGGAAGGGCCCAGCCCTGAAAGCTCTTGCTGCTCTTCACCGTCCCTTGGCACCCTACCTACAGGCACAACAGCACTGGGGATCTGTGCTTTCCCAGAGACGGAACATCTCACGGGGCTCAGTCTCGGCAAGCCTCTTTCTGAAAAGGCGAACGGTCGGATCCTTCTCCCACGAGGAAGGGCCCAGCCCTGAAAGCTCTTGCTGCTGTTCACCGCCCCTTGGCACCCTACCTACAGGCACAACAGCAGTGGGGATCTGTGCTTTCCCAGAGACGGAACATCTCACGGGGCTCAGTCTCGGCAAGCCTCTTTCTGAAAAGGCGAACGGTCGGATACTTGTCCCACGAGGAAGGGCCCAGCCCTGAAAGCTCTTGCTGCTCTTCACCGTCCCTTGGCACCCTACCTACAGGCACATCAGCACTGGGGATCTGTGCTTTCCCAGAGACGGAATATCTCACGGCGCTCAGTCTCGGCAAGCCTCTTTCTGAAAAGACGAACGGTGCGATCCATCTCCCCCGAGGAAGGGCCCAGCCCTGAAAGCTCTTGCTGCTCTTCACCGTCCCTTGGCACCCTACCTACAGGCACAACAGCACTGGGGATCTGTGCTTTCCCAGAGACGGAACATCTCACGGCGCTCAGTCTCGGCAAGCCTCTTTCTGAAAAGGCGAACGGTCGGATCCTTCTCCCACGAGGAAGGGCCCAGCCCTGAAAGCTCTTGCTGCTGTTCACCGCCCCTTGGCACCCTACCTACAGGCACAACAGCACTGGGGATCTGTGCTTTCCCAGAGACGGAATATCTCACGGGGCTCAGTCTCGGCAAGCCTCTTTCTGAAAAGGCGAACGGTCGGATACTTGTCCCACGAGGAAGGGCCCAGCCCTGAAAGCTCTTGCTGCTCTTCACCGTCCCTTGGCACCCTACCTACAGGCACAACAGCACTGGGGATCTGTGCTTTCCCAGAGACGGAACATCTCACGGGGCTCAGTCTCGGCAAGCCTCTTTCTGAAAAGGCGAACGGTCGGATCCTTCTCCCACGAGGAAGGGCCCAGCCCTGAAAGCTCTTGCTGCTCTTCACCGCCCCTTGGCACCCTACGTACAGGCACAACAGCACTGGGGATCTGTGCTTTCCCAGAGACGGAATATCTCACGGCGCTCAGTCTCGGCAAGCCTCTTTCTGAAAAGGCGAACGGTGCGATCCATCTCCCCCGAGGAAGGGCCCAGCCCTGAAAGCTCTTGCTACTCTTCACCGTCCCTTGTGGCCCTACCTACAGGCACAACAGCACTGGGGATCTGTGCTTTCCCAGAGACGGAACATCTCACGGGGCTCAGTCTCGGCAAGCCTCTTTCTGAAAAGGCGAACGGTGCGATCCATCTCCCCCGAGGAAGGGCCCAGCCCTGAAAGCTCTTGCTGCTCTTCACCGTCCCTTGGCACCCTACCTACAGGCACAACAGCACTGGGGATCTGTGCTTTCCCAGAGACGGAACATCTCACGGGGCTCAGTCTCGGCAAGCCTCTTTCTGAAAAGGCGAACGGTCGGATCCTTCTCCCACGAGGAAGGGCCCAGCCCTGAAAGCTCTTGCTGCTGTTCACCGCCCCTTGGCACCCTACCTACAGGCACAACAGCACTGGGGATCTGTGCTTTCCCAGAGACGGAATATCTCACGGCGCTCAGTCTCGGCAAGCCTCTTTCTGAAAAGGCGAACGGTCGGATCCTTCTCCCACGAGGAAGGGCCCAGCCCTGAAAGCTCTTGCTGCTGTTCACCGCCCCTTGGCACCCTACCTACAGGCACAACAGCACTGGGGATCTGTGCTTTCCCAGAGACGGAACATCTCACGGGGCTCAGTCTCGGCAAGCCTCTTTCTGAAAAGGCGAACGATCGGATACTTGTCCCACGAGGAAGGGCCCAGCCCTGAAAGCTCTTGCTGCTCTTCACCGCCCCTTGGCACCCTACCTACAGGCACAACAGCACTGGGGATCTGTGCTTTCCCAGAGACGGAACATCTCACGGGGCTCAGTCTCGGCAAGCCTCTTTCTGAAAAGGCGAACGGTCGGATACTTGTCCCACGAGGAAGGGCCCAGCCCTGAAAGCTCTTGCTGCTCTTCACCGCCCCTTGGCACCCTACGTACAGGCACAACAGCACTGGGGATCTGTGCTTTCCCAGAGACGGAATATCTCACGGCGCTCAGTCTCGGCAAGCCTCTTTCTGAAAAGGCGAACGGTGCGATCCATCTCCCCCGAGGAAGGGCCCAGCCCTGAAAGCTCTTGCTGCTCTTCACCGCCCCTTGGCACCCTACCTACAGGCACAACAGCACTGGGGATCTGTGCTTTCCCAGAGACGGAACATCTCACGGGGCTCAGTCTCGGCAAGCCTCTTTCTGAAAAGGCGAACGGTCGGATCCTTCTCCCACGAGGAAGGGCCCAGCCCTGAAAGCTCTTGCTGCTGTTCACCGCCCCTTGGCACCCTACCTACAGGCACAACAGCAGTGGGGATCTGTGCTTTCCCAGAGACGGAACATCTCACGGGGCTCAGTCTCGGCAAGCCTCTTTCTGAAAAGGCGAACGGTCGGATACTTGTCCCACGAGGAAGGGCCCAGCCCTGAAAGCTCTTGCTGCTCTTCACCGTCCCTTGGCACCCTACCTACAGGCACATCAGCACTGGGGATCTGTGCTTTCCCAGAGACGGAATATCTCACGGCGCTCAGTCTCGGCAAGCCTCTTTCTGAAAAGGCGAACGGTCGGATACTTGTCCCACGAGGAAGGGCCCAGCCCTGAAAGCTCTTGCTGCTCTTCACCGTCCCTTGGCACCCTACCTACAGGCACATCAGCACTGGGGATCTGTGCTTTCCCAGAGACGGAATATCTCACGGCGCTCAGTCTCGGCAAGCCTCTTTCTGAAAAGACGAACGGTGCGATCCATCTCCCCCGAGGAAGGGCCCAGCCCTGAAAGCTCTTGCTGCTCTTCACCGTCCCTTGGCACCCTACCTACAGGCACAACAGCACTGGGGATCTGTGCTTTCCCAGAGACGGAACATCTCACGGCGCTCAGTCTCGGCAAGCCTCTTTCTGAAAAGGCGAACGGTCGGATCCTTCTCCCACGAGGAAGGGCCCAGCCCTGAAAGCTCTTGCTGCTGTTCACCGCCCCTTGGCACCCTACCTACAGGCACAACAGCACTGGGGATCTGTGCTTTCCCAGAGACGGAATATCTCACGGGGCTCAGTCTCGGCAAGCCTCTTTCTGAAAAGGCGAACGGTCGGATACTTGTCCCACGAGGAAGGGCCCAGCCCTGAAAGCTCTTGCTGCTCTTCACCGTCCCTTGGCACCCTACCTACAGGCACAACAGCACTGGGGATCTGTGCTTTCCCAGAGACGGAACATCTCACGGGGCTCAGTCTCGGCAAGCCTCTTTCTGAAAAGGCGAACGGTCGGATCCTTCTCCCACGAGGAAGGGCCCAGCCCTGAAAGCTCTTGCTGCTCTTCACCGCCCCTTGGCACCCTACGTACAGGCACAACAGCACTGGGGATCTGTGCTTTCCCAGAGACGGAATATCTCACGGCGCTCAGTCTCGGCAAGCCTCTTTCTGAAAAGGCGAACGGTGCGATCCATCTCCCCCGAGGAAGGGCCCAGCCCTGAAAGCTCTTGCTACTCTTCACCGTCCCTTGTGGCCCTACCTACAGGCACAACAGCACTGGGGATCTGTGCTTTCCCAGAGACGGAACATCTCACGGGGCTCAGTCTCGGCAAGCCTCTTTCTGAAAAGGCGAACGGTGCGATCCATCTCCCCCGAGGAAGGGCCCAGCCCTGAAAGCTCTTGCTGCTCTTCACCGTCCCTTGGCACCCTACCTACAGGCACAACAGCACTGGGGATCTGTGCTTTCCCAGAGACGGAACATCTCACGGGGCTCAGTCTCGGCAAGCCTCTTTCTGAAAAGGCGAACGGTCGGATCCTTCTCCCACGAGGAAGGGCCCAGCCCTGAAAGCTCTTGCTGCTCTTCACCGCCCCTTGGCACCCTACCTACAGGCACAACAGCACTGGGGATCTGTGCTTTCCCAGAGACGGAATATCTCACGGCGCTCAGTCTCGGCAAGCCTCTTTCTGAAAAGGCGAACGGTCGGATCCTTCTCCCACGAGGAAGGGCCCAGCCCTGAAAGCTCTTGCTGCTGTTCACCGCCCCTTGGCACCCTACCTACAGGCACAACAGCACTGGGGATCTGTGCTTTCCCAGAGACGGAACATCTCACGGGGCTCAGTCTCGGCAAGCCTCTTTCTGAAAAGGCGAACGATCGGATACTTGTCCCACGAGGAAGGGCCCAGCCCTGAAAGCTCTTGCTGCTCTTCACCGCCCCTTGGCACCCTACCTACAGGCACAACAGCACTGGGGATCTGTGCTTTCCCAGAGACGGAACATCTCACGGGGCTCAGTCTCGGCAAGCCTCTTTCTGAAAAGGCGAACGGTCGGATACTTGTCCCACGAGGAAGGGCCCAGCCCTGAAAGCTCTTGCTGCTCTTCACCGCCCCTTGGCACCCTACGTACAGGCACAACAGCACTGGGGATCTGTGCTTTCCCAGAGACGGAATATCTCACGGCGCTCAGTCTCGGCAAGCCTCTTTCTGAAAAGGCGAACGGTGCGATCCATCTCCCCCGAGGAAGGGCCCAGCCCTGAAAGCTCTTGCTACTCTTCACCGTCCCTTGTGGCCCTACCTACAGGCACAACAGCACTGGGGATCTGTGCTTTCCCAGAGACGGAACATCTCACGGGGCTCAGTCTCGGCAAGCCTCTTTCTGAAAAGGCGAACGGTGCGATCCATCTCCCCCGAGGAAGGGCCCAGCCCTGAAAGCTCTTGCTGCTCTTCACCGTCCCTTGGCACCCTACCTACAGGCACAACAGCACTGGGGATCTGTGCTTTCCCAGAGACGGAACATCTCACGGGGCTCAGTCTCGGCAAGCCTCTTTCTGAAAAGGCGAACGGTCGGATCCTTCTCCCACGAGGAAGGGCCCAGCCCTGAAAGCTCTTGCTGCTGTTCACCGCCCCTTGGCACCCTACCTACAGGCACAACAGCACTGGGGATCTGTGCTTTCCCAGAGACGGAATATCTCACGGCGCTCAGTCTCGGCAAGCCTCTTTCTGAAAAGGCGAACGGTCGGATCCTTCTCCCACGAGGAAGGGCCCAGCCCTGAAAGCTCTTGCTGCTGTTCACCGCCCCTTGGCACCCTACCTACAGGCACAACAGCACTGGGGATCTGTGCTTTCCCAGAGACGGAACATCTCACGGGGCTCAGTCTCGGCAAGCCTCTTTCTGAAAAGGCGAACGGTCGGATACTTGTCCCACGAGGAAGGGCCCAGCCCTGAAAGCTCTTGCTGCTCTTCACCGCCCCTTGGCACCCTACCTACAGGCACAACAGCACTGGGGATCTGTGCTTTCCCAGAGACGGAACATCTCACGGGGCTCAGTCTCGGCAAGCCTCTTTCTGAAAAGGCGAACGGTCGGATCCTTCTCCCACGAGGAAGGGCCCAGCCCTGAAAGCTCTTGCTGCTCTTCACCGTCCCTTGGCACCCTACCTACAGGCACAACAGCACTGGGGATCTGTGCTTTCCCAGAGACGGAACATCTCACGGCGCTCAGTCTCGGCAAGCCTCTTTCTGAAAAGGCGAACGGTCGGATCCTTTTCCCACGAGGAAGGGCCCAGCCCTGAAAGCTCTTGCTGCTCTTCACCGTCCCTTGGCACCCTACCTACAGGCACAACAGCACTGGGGATCTGTGCTTTCCCAGAGACGGAACATCTCACGGGGCTCAGTCTCGGCAAGCCTCTTTCTGAAAAGGCGAACGGTCGGATCCTTCTCCCACGAGGAAGGGCCCAGCCCTGAAAGCTCTTGCTGCTCTTCACCGTCCCTTGGCACCCTACCTACAGGCACATCAGCACTGGGGATCTGTGCTTTCCCAGAGACGGAATATCTCACGGCGCTCAGTCTCGGCAAGCCTCTTTCTGAAAAGACGAACGGTGCGATCCATCTCCCCCGAGGAAGGGCCCAGCCCTGAAAGCTCTTGCTGCTCTTCACCGCCCCTTGGCACCCTACCTACAGGCACAACAGCACTGGGGATCTGTGCTTTCCCAGAGACGGAACATCTCACGGGGCTCAGTCTCGGCAAGCCTCTTTCTGAAAAGGCGAACGGTCGGATCCTTCTCCCATGAGGAAGGGCCCAGCCCTGAAAGCTCTTGCTGCTCTTCACCGTCCCTTGGCACCCTACCTACAGGCACAACAGCACTGGGGATCTATGCTTTCCCAGAGACGGAACATCTCGTGGTGCTACGCCTCGGCAGAGCCTCTTTTTTTTTGAAAAGGCGAACGGTCGGATCCTTCTCCCACGAGGAAGGGCCCAGCCCTGAAAGCTCTTGCTGCTCTTCACCGCCCCTTGGCACCCTACCTACAGGCACAACAGCACTGGGGATCTGTGCTTTCGCAGAGATGGAACATCTCGTGGTGCTACGCCTCGGCAGAGCCTCTTTCTGAAAAGACGAACGGTGCGATCCATCTCCCCCGAGGAAGGGCCCAGCCCTGAAAGCTCTTGCTGCTCTTCACCGTCCCTTGGCACCCTACCTACAGGCACAACAGCACTGGGGATCTGTGCTTTCCCAGAGACGGAACATCTCACGGGGCTCAGTCTCGGCAAGCCTCTTTCTGAAAAGGCGAACGGTCGGATCCTTCTCCCACGAGGAAGGGCCCAGCCCTGAAAGCTCTTGCTGCTCTTCACCGTCCCTTGGCACCCTACCTACAGGCACAACAGCACTGGGGATCTGTGCTTTCCCAGAGACGGAACATCTCACGGCGCTCAGTCTCGGCAAGCCTCTTTCTGAAAAGGCGAACGGTCGGATCCTTCTCCCACGAGGAAGGGCCCAGCCCTGAAAGCTCTTGCTGCTGTTCACCGCCCCTTGGCACCCTACCTACAGGCACAACAGCACTGGGGATCTGTGCTTTCCCAGAGACGGAATATCTCACGGCGCTCAGTCTCGGCAAGCCTCTTTCTGAAAAGACGAACGGTGCGATCCATCTCCCCCGAGGAAGGGCCCAGCCCTGAAAGCTCTTGCTGCTCTTCACCGTCCCTTGGCACCCTACCTACAGGCACAACAGCACTGGGGATCTGTGCTTTCCCAGAGACGGAACATCTCACGGGGCTCAGTCTCGGCAAGCCTCTTTCTGAAAAGGCGAACGGTCGGATCCTTCTCCCCCGAGGAAGGGCCCAGCCCTGAAAGCTCTTGCTGCTCTTCACCGTCCCTTGGCACCCTACCTACAGGCACAACAGCACTGGGGATCTGTGCTTTCCCAGAGACGGAACATCTCACGGGGCTCAGTCTCGGCAAGCCTCTTTCTGAAAAGGCGAACGGTCGGATACTTGTCCCACGAGGAAGGGCCCAGCCCTGAAAGCTCTTGCTGCTCTTCACCGTCCCTTGGCACCCTACCTACAGGCACATCAGCACTGGGGATCTGTGCTTTCCCAGAGACGGAATATCTCACGGCGCTCAGTCTCGGCAAGCCTCTTTCTGAAAAGACGAACGGTGCGATCCATCTCCCCCGAGGAAGGGCCCAGCCCTGAAAGCTCTTGCTGCTCTTCACCGTCCCTTGGCACCCTACCTACAGGCACAACAGCACTGGGGATCTGTGCTTTCCCAGAGACGGAACATCTCACGGGGCTCAGTCTCGGCAAGCCTCTTTCTGAAAAGGCGAACGGTCGGATCCTTCTCCCACGAGGAAGGATCCAGCCCTGAAAGCTCTTGCTGCTCTTCACCGCCCCTTGGCACCCTACCTACAGGCACAACAGCACTGGGGATCTGTGCTTTCCCAGAGACGGAATATCTCACGGCGCTCAGTCTCGGCAAGCCTCTTTCTGAAAAGACGAACGGTGCGATCCATCTCCCCCGAGGAAGGGCCCAGCCCTGAAAGCTCTTGCTGCTCTTCACCGTCCCTTGGCACCCTACCTACAGGCACAACAGCACTGGGGATCTGTGCTTTCCCAGAGACGGAACATCTCACGGGGCTCAGTCTCGGCAAGCCTCTTTCTGAAAAGGCGAACGGTCGGATACTTGTCCCACGACGAAGGGCCCAGCCCTGAAAGCTCTTGCTGCTCTTCACCGCCCCTTGGCACCCTACCTACAGGCACAACAGCACTGGGGATCTGTGCTTTCCCAGAGACGGAATATCTCACGGGGCTCAGTCTCGGCAAGCCTCTTTCTGAAAAGGCGAACGGTCGGATACTTGTCCCACGAGGAAGGGCCCAGCCCTGAAAGCTCTTGCTGCTGTTCACCGTCCTTTGGCACCCTACCTACAGGCACAACAGCACTGGGGATCTGTGCTTTCCCAGAGACGGAACATCTCACGGCGCTCAGTCTCGGCAAGCCTCTTTCTGAAAAGGCGAACGGTCGGATCCTTCTCCCACGAGGAAGGGCCCAGCCCTGAAAGCTCTTGCTGCTCTTCACCGCCCCTTGGCACCCTACCTACAGGCACAACAGCACTGGGGATCTGTGCTTTCCCAGAGACGGAATATCTCACGGCGCTCAGTCTCGGCAAGCCTCTTTCTGAAAAGGCGAACGGTCGGATCCTTCTCCCACGAGGAAGGGCCCAGCCCTGAAAGCTCTTGCTGCTCTTCACCGCCCCTTGGCACCCTACCTACAGGCACAACAGCACTGGGGATCTGTGCTTTCCCAGAGACGGAACATCTCACGGGGCTCAGTCTCGGCAAGCCTCTTTCTGAAAAGGCGAACGGTGCGATCCATCTCCCCCGAGGAAGGGCCCAGCCCTGAAAGCTCTTGCTGCTCTTCACCGTCCCTTGGCACCCTACCTACAGGCACAACAGCACTGGGGATCTGTGCTTTCCCAGAGACGGAACATCTCACGGGGCTCAGTCTCGGCAAGCCTCTTTCTGAAAAGGCGAACGGTCGGATACTTGTCCCACGAGGAAGGGCCCAGCCCTGAAAGCTCTTGCTGCTCTTCACCGCCCCTTGGCACCCTACCTACAGGCACAACAGCACTGGGGATCTGTGCTTTCCCAGAGACGGAACATCTCACGGGGCTCAGTCTCGGCAAGCCTCTTTCTGAAAAGGCGAACGGTCGGATACTTGTCCCACGAGGAAGGGCCCAGCCCTGAAAGCTCTTGCTGCTCTTCACCGCCCCTTGGCACCCTACCTACAGGCACAACAGCACTGGGGATCTGTGCTTTCCCAGAGACGGAACATCTCACGGGGCTCAGTCTCGGCAAGCCTCTTTCTGAAAAGGCGAACGGTCGGATCCTTTTCCCACGAGGAAGGGCCCAGCCCTGAAAGCTCTTGCTGCTCTTCACCGTCCCTTGTGGCCCTACCTACAGGCACAACAGCACTGGGGATCTGTGCTTTCCCAGAGACGGAACATCTCGTGGCGCTACGCCTCGGCAGAGCCTCTTTTTTCTGGAAAAGGCGAACGGTCGGATCCTTCTCCCACGAGGAAGGGCCCAGCCCTGAAAGCTCTTGCTGCTCTTCACTGTCCCTTGGCACCCTACCTACAGGCACAACAGCACTGGGGATCTGTGCTTTCCCAGAGACGGAACATCTCACGGGGCTCAGTCTCGGCAAGCCTCTTTCTGAAAAGGCGAACGGTCGGATCCTTCTCCCACGAGGAAGGGCCCAGCCCTGAAAGCTCTTGCTGCTCTTCACCGTCCCTTGGCACCCTACCTACAGGCACAACAGCACTGGGGATCTGTGCTTTCCCAGAGACGGAACATCTCACGGGGCTCAGTCTCGGCAAGCCTCTTTCTGAAAAGGCGAACGGTGCGATCCATCTCCCCCGAGGAAGGGCCCAGCCCTGAAAGCTCTTGCTGCTCTTCACCGTCCCTTGTGGCCCTACCTACAGGCACAACAGCACTGGGGATCTGTGCTTTCCCAGAGACGGAACATCTCACGGCGCTCAGTCTCGGCAAGCCTCTTTCTGAAAAGGCGAACGGTCGGATCCTTCTCCCACGAGGAAGGGCCCAGCCCTGAAAGCTCTTGCTGCTGTTCACCGTCCCTTGGCACCCTACCTACAGGCACAACAGCACTGGGGATCTGTGCTTTCCCAGAGACGGAACATCTCACGGGGCTCAGTCTCGGCAAGCCTCTTTCTGAAAAGGCGAACGGTCGGATCCTTCTCCCACGAGGAAGGGCCCAGCCCTGAAAGCTCTTGCTGCTCTTCACCGCCCCTTGGCACCCTACCTACAGGCACAACAGCACTGGGGATCTGTGCTTTCCCAGAGACGGAACATCTCACGGGGCTCAGTCTCGGCAAGCCTCTTTCTGAAAAGGCGAACGGTCGGATCCTTCTCCCACGAGGAAGGGCCCAGCCCTGAAAGCTCTTGCTGCTGTTCACCGCCCCTTGGCACCCTACCTACAGGCACAACAGCACTGGGGATCTGTGCTTTCCCAGAGACGGAATATCTCACGGCGCTCAGTCTCGGCAAGCCTCTTTCTGAAAAGGCGAACGGTGCGATCCATCTCCCCCGAGGAAGGGCCCAGCCCTGAAAGCTCTTGCTGCTCTTCACCGTCCCTTGGCACCCTACCTACAGGCACAACAGCACTGGGGATCTGTGCTTTCCCAGAGACGGAACATCTCACGGGGCTCAGTCTCGGCAAGCCTCTTTCTGAAAAGGCGAACGGTCGGATACTTGTCCCACGAGGAAGGGCCCAGCCCTGAAAGCTCTTGCTGCTCTTCACCGCCCCTTGGCACCCTACCTACAGGCACAACAGCACTGGGGATCTGTGCTTTCCCAGAGACGGAACATCTCACGGGGCTCAGTCTCGGCAAGCCTCTTTCTGAAAAGGCGAACGGTCGGATACTTGTCCCACGAGGAAGGGCCCAGCCCTGAAAGCTCTTGCTGCTCTTCACTGTCCCTTGTGGCCCTACCTACAGGCACAACAGCACTGGGGATCTGTGCTTTCCCAGAGACGGAACATCTCACGGGGCTCAGTCTCGGCAAGCCTCTTTCTGAAAAGGCGAACGGTCGGATCCTTCTCCCACGAGGAAGGGCCCAGCCCTGAAAGCTCTTGCTGCTCTTCACCGCCCCTTGGCACCCTACCTACAGGCACAACAGCACTGGGGATCTGTGCTTTCCCAGAGACGGAACATCTCACGGGGCTCAGTCTCGGCAAGCCTCTTTCTGAAAAGGCGAACGGTGCGATCCATCTCCCCCGAGGAAGGGCCCAGCCCTGAAAGCTCTTGCTGCTCTTCACCGTCCCTTGTGGCCCTACCTACAGGCACAACAGCACTGGGGATCTGTGCTTTCCCAGAGACGGAACATCTCACGGCGCTCAGTCTCGGCAAGCCTCTTTCTGAAAAGGCGAACGGTCGGATCCTTGTCCCACGAGGAAGGGCCCAGCCCTGAAAGCTCTTGCTGCTCTTCACCGTCCCTTGGCACCCTACCTACAGGCACAACAGCACTGGGGATCTGTGCTTTCCCAGAGACGGAACATCTCATGGGGCTCAGTCTAGGCAAGCCTTTTTCTGAAAAGGCGAACGGTCGGATCCTTCTCCCACGAGGAAGGGCCCAGCCCTGAAAGCTCTTGCTGCTCTTCACCGTCCCTTGGCACCCTACCTACAGGCACATCAGCACTGGGGATCTGTGCTTTCCCAGAGACGGAATATCTCACGGCGCTCATTCTCGGCAAGCCTCTTTCTGAAAAGGCGAACGGTGCGATCCATCTCCCCCGAGGAAGGGCCCAGCCCTGAAAGCTCTTGCTGCTCTTCACCGCCCCTTGGCACCCTACCTACAGGCACAACAGCACTGGGGATCTGTGCTTTCCCAGAGACGGAACATCTCACGGGGCTCAGTCTCGGCAAGCCTCTTTCTGAAAAGGCGAACGGTCGGATCCTTCTCCCACGAGGAAGGGCCCAGCCCTGAAAGCTCTTGCTGCTCTTCACCGCCCCTTGGCACCCTACCTACAGGCACAACAGCACTGGGGATCTGTGCTTTCCCAGAGACGGAACATCTCACGGGGCTCAGTCTCGGCAAGCCTCTTTCTGAAAAGGCGAACGGTCGGATCCTTCTCCCACGAGGAAGGGCCCAGCCCTGAAAGCTCTTGCTGCTCTTCACCGCCCCTTGGCACCCTACCTACAGGCACAACAGCACTGGGGATCTGTGCTTTCCCAGAGACGGAATATCTCACGGCGCTCAGTCTCGGCAAGCCTCTTTCTGAAAAGACGAACGGTGCGATCCATCTCCCCCGAGGAAGGGCCCAGCCCTGAAAGCTCTTGCTGCTCTTCACCGTCCCTTGGCACCCTACCTACAGGCACAACAGCACTGGGGATCTGTGCTTTCCCAGAGACGGAACATCTCACGGGGCTCAGTCTCGGCAAGCCTCTTTCTGAAAAGGCGAACGGTCGGATACTTGTCCCACGAGGAAGGGCCCAGCCCTGAAAGCTCTTGCTGCTCTTCACCGCCCCTTGGCACCCTACCTACAGGCACAACAGCACTGGGGATCTGTGCTTTCCCAGAGACGGAACATCTCACGGGGCTCAGTCTCGGCAAGCCTCTTTCTGAAAAGGTGAACGGTCGGATCCTTCTCCCACGACGAAGGGCCCAGCCCTGAAAGCTCTTGCTGCTGTTCACCGCCCCTTGGCACCCTACCTACAGGCACAACAGCACTGGGGATCTGTGCTTTCCCAGACACGGAACATCTCACGGGGCTCAGTCTCGGCAAGCCTCTTTCTGAAAAGGCGAACGGTCGGATACTTGTCCCACGAGGAAGGGCCCAGCCCTGAAAGCTCTTGCTGCTCTTCACCGCCCCTTGGCACCCTACCTACAGGCACAACAGCACTGGGGATCTGTGCTTTCCCAGAGACGGAACATCTCACGGGGCTCAGTCTCGGCAAGCCTCTTTCTGAAAAGGCGAACGGTCGGATCCTTCTCCCACGAGGAAGGGCCCAGCCCTGAAAGCTCTTGCTGCTTTTCACCGTCCCTTGGCACCCTACCTACAGGCACAACAGCACTGGGGATCTATGCTTTCGCAGAGACGGAACATCTCGTGGTGCTACGCCTCGGCAGATCCTCTTTTTTTTGGAAAAGGCGAACGGTCGGATCCTTCTCCCACGAGGAAGGGCCCAGCCCTGAAAGCTCTTGCTGCTCTTCACCACCCCTTGGCACCCTACCTACAGGCACAACAGCACTGGGGATCTGTGCTTTCCCAGAGACGGAATATCTCACGGCGCTCAGTCTCGGCAAGCCTCTTTCTGAAAAGGCGAACGGTCGGATACTTGTCCCACGAGGAAGGGCCCAGCCCTGAAAGCTCTTGCTGCTCTTCACCGTCCCTTGTGGCCCTACCTACAGGCACAACAGCACTGGGGATCTGTGCTTTCCCAGAGACGGAACATCTCACGGGGCTCAGTCTCGGCAAGCCTCTTTCTGAAAAGGCGAACGGTCGGATCCTTCTCCCACGAGGAAGGGCCCAGCCCTGAAAGCTCTTGCTGCTGTTCACCGTCCCTTGGCACCCTACCTACAGGCACAACAGCACTGGGGATCTGTGCTTTCCCAGAGACGGAACATCTCACGGGGCTCAGTCTCGGCAAGCCTCTTTCTGAAAAGGCGAACGGTCGGATCCTTCTCCCCCGAGGAAGGGCCCAGCCCTGAAAGCTCTTGCTGCTCTTCACCGTCCCTTGGCACCCTACCTACAGGCACAACAGCACTGGGGATCTGTGCTTTCCCAGAGACGGAACATCTCACGGGGCTCAGTCTCGGCAAGCCTCTTTCTGAAAAGGCGAACGGTCGGATACTTGTCCCACGACGAAGGGCCCAGCCCTGAAAGCTCTTGCTGCTCTTCACCGCCCCTTGGCACCCTACCTACAGGCACAACAGCACTGGGGATCTGTGCTTTCCCAGAGACGGAATATCTCACGGGGCTCAGTCTCGGCAAGCCTCTTTCTGAAAAGGCGAACGGTCGGATACTTGTCCCACGAGGAAGGGCCCAGCCCTGAAAGCTCTTGCTGCTGTTCACCGTCCTTTGGCACCCTACCTACAGGCACAACAGCACTGGGGATCTGTGCTTTCCCAGAGACGGAACATCTCACGGCGCTCAGTCTCGGCAAGCCTCTTTCTGAAAAGGCGAACGGTCGGATCCTTCTCCCACGAGGAAGGGCCCAGCCCTGAAAGCTCTTGCTGCTCTTCACCGCCCCTTGGCACCCTACCTACAGGCACAACAGCACTGGGGATCTGTGCTTTCCCAGAGACGGAATATCTCACGGCGCTCAGTCTCGGCAAGCCTCTTTCTGAAAATGCGAACGGTCGGATCCTTCTCCCACGAGGAAGGGCCCAGCCCTGAAAGCTCTTGCTGCTCTTCACCGCCCCTTGGCACCCTACCTACAGGCACAACAGCACTGGGGATCTGTGCTTTCCCAGAGACGGAACATCTCACGGGGCTCAGTCTCGGCAAGCCTCTTTCTGAAAAGGCGAACGGTGCGATCCATCTCCCCCGAGGAAGGGCCCAGCCCTGAAAGCTCTTGCTGCTCTTCACCGTCCCTTGGCACCCTACCTACAGGCACAACAGCACTGGGGATCTGTGCTTTCCCAGAGACGGAACATCTCACGGGGCTCAGTCTCGGCAAGCCTCTTTCTGAAAAGGCGAACGGTCGGATACTTGTCCCACGAGGAAGGGCCCAGCCCTGAAAGCTCTTGCTGCTCTTCACCGCCCCTTGGCACCCTACCTACAGGCACAACAGCACTGGGGATCTGTGCTTTCCCAGAGACGGAACATCTCACGGGGCTCAGTCTCGGCAAGCCTCTTTCTGAAAAGGCGAACGGTCGGATACTTGTCCCACGAGGAAGGGCCCAGCCCTGAAAGCTCTTGCTGCTCTTCACCGCCCCTTGGCACCCTACCTACAGGCACAACAGCACTGGGGATCTGTGCTTTCCCAGAGACGGAACATCTCACGGGGCTCAGTCTCGGCAAGCCTCTTTCTGAAAAGGCGAACGGTCGGATCCTTTTCCCACGAGGAAGGGCCCAGCCCTGAAAGCTCTTGCTGCTCTTCACCGTCCCTTGTGGCCCTACCTACAGGCACAACAGCACTGGGGATCTGTGCTTTCCCAGAGACGGAACATCTCGTGGCGCTACGCCTCGGCAGAGCCTCTTTTTTCTGGAAAAGGCGAACGGTCGGATCCTTCTCCCACGAGGAAGGGCCCAGCCCTGAAAGCTCTTGCTGCTCTTCACTGTCCCTTGGCACCCTACCTACAGGCACAACAGCACTGGGGATCTGTGCTTTCCCAGAGACGGAACATCTCACGGGGCTCAGTCTCGGCAAGCCTCTTTCTGAAAAGGCGAACGGTCGGATCCTTCTCCCACGAGGAAGGGCCCAGCCCTGAAAGCTCTTGCTGCTCTTCACCGTCCCTTGGCACCCTACCTACAGGCACAACAGCACTGGGGATCTGTGCTTTCCCAGAGACGGAACATCTCACGGGGCTCAGTCTCGGCAAGCCTCTTTCTGAAAAGGCGAACGGTGCGATCCATCTCCCCCGAGGAAGGGCCCAGCCCTGAAAGCTCTTGCTGCTCTTCACCGTCCCTTGTGGCCCTACCTACAGGCACAACAGCACTGGGGATCTGTGCTTTCCCAGAGACGGAACATCTCACGGCGCTCAGTCTCGGCAAGCCTCTTTCTGAAAAGGCGAACGGTCGGATCCTTCTCCCACGAGGAAGGGCCCAGCCCTGAAAGCTCTTGCTGCTGTTCACCGTCCCTTGGCACCCTACCTACAGGCACAACAGCACTGGGGATCTGTGCTTTCCCAGAGACGGAACATCTCACGGGGCTCAGTCTCGGCAAGCCTCTTTCTGAAAAGGCGAACGGTCGGATCCTTCTCCCACGAGGAAGGGCCCAGCCCTGAAAGCTCTTGCTGCTCTTCACCGCCCCTTGGCACCCTACCTACAGGCACAACAGCACTGGGGATCTGTGCTTTCCCAGAGACGGAACATCTCACGGGGCTCAGTCTCGGCAAGCCTCTTTCTGAAAAGGCGAACGGTCGGATCCTTCTCCCACGAGGAAGGGCCCAGCCCTGAAAGCTCTTGCTGCTGTTCACCGCCCCTTGGCACCCTACCTACAGGCACAACAGCACTGGGGATCTGTGCTTTCCCAGAGACGGAATATCTCACGGCGCTCAGTCTCGGCAAGCCTCTTTCTGAAAAGGCGAACGGTGCGATCCATCTCCCCCGAGGAAGGGCCCAGCCCTGAAAGCTCTTGCTGCTCTTCACCGTCCCTTGGCACCCTACCTACAGGCACAACAGCACTGGGGATCTGTGCTTTCCCAGAGACGGAACATCTCACGGGGCTCAGTCTCGGCAAGCCTCTTTCTGAAAAGGCGAACGGTCGGATACTTGTCCCACGAGGAAGGGCCCAGCCCTGAAAGCTCTTGCTGCTCTTCACCGCCCCTTGGCACCCTACCTACAGGCACAACAGCACTGGGGATCTGTGCTTTCCCAGAGACGGAACATCTCACGGGGCTCAGTCTCGGCAAGCCTCTTTCTGAAAAGGCGAACGGTCGGATACTTGTCCCACGAGGAAGGGCCCAGCCCTGCAAGCTCTTGCTGCTCTTCACTGTCCCTTGTGGCCCTACCTACAGGCACAACAGCACTGGGGATCTGTGCTTTCCCAGAGACGGAACATCTCACGGGGCTCAGTCTCGGCAAGCCTCTTTCTGAAAAGGCGAACGGTCGGATCCTTCTCCCACGAGGAAGGGCCCAGCCCTGAAAGCTCTTGCTGCTCTTCACCGCCCCTTGGCACCCTACCTACAGGCACAACAGCACTGGGGATCTGTGCTTTCCCAGAGACGGAACATCTCACGGGGCTCAGTCTCGGCAAGCCTCTTTCTGAAAAGGCGAACGGTGCGATCCATCTCCCCCGAGGAAGGGCCCAGCCCTGAAAGCTCTTGCTGCTCTTCACCGTCCCTTGTGGCCCTACCTACAGGCACAACAGCACTGGGGATCTGTGCTTTCCCAGAGACGGAACATCTCACGGCGCTCAGTCTCGGCAAGCCTCTTTCTGAAAAGGCGAACGGTCGGATCCTTGTCCCACGAGGAAGGGCCCAGCCCTGAAAGCTCTTGCTGCTCTTCACCGTCCCTTGGCACCCTACCTACAGGCACAACAGCACTGGGGATCTGTGCTTTCCCAGAGACGGAACATCTCATGGGGCTCAGTCTAGGCAAGCCTTTTTCTGAAAAGGCGAACGGTCGGATCCTTCTCCCACGAGGAAGGGCCCAGCCCTGAAAGCTCTTGCTGCTCTTCACCGTCCCTTGGCACCCTACCTACAGGCACATCAGCACTGGGGATCTGTGCTTTCCCAGAGACGGAATATCTCACGGCGCTCATTCTCGGCAAGCCTCTTTCTGAAAAGGCGAACGGTGCGATCCATCTCCCCCGAGGAAGGGCCCAGCCCTGAAAGCTCTTGCTGCTCTTCACCGCCCCTTGGCACCCTACCTACAGGCACAACAGCACTGGGGATCTGTGCTTTCCCAGAGACGGAACATCTCACGGGGCTCAGTCTCGGCAAGCCTCTTTCTGAAAAGGCGAACGGTCGGATCCTTCTCCCACGAGGAAGGGCCCAGCCCTGAAAGCTCTTGCTGCTCTTCACCGCCCCTTGGCACCCTACCTACAGGCACAACAGCACTGGGGATCTGTGCTTTCCCAGAGACGGAATATCTCACGGCGCTCAGTCTCGGCAAGCCTCTTTCTGAAAAGACGAACGGTGCGATCCATCTCCCCCGAGGAAGGGCCCAGCCCTGAAAGCTCTTGCTGCTCTTCACCGTCCCTTGGCACCCTACCTACAGGCACAACAGCACTGGGGATCTGTGCTTTCCCAGAGACGGAACATCTCACGGGGCTCAGTCTCGGCAAGCCTCTTTCTGAAAAGGCGAACGGTCGGATACTTGTCCCACGAGGAAGGGCCCAGCCCTGAAAGCTCTTGCTGCTCTTCACCGCCCCTTGGCACCCTACCTACAGGCACAACAGCACTGGGGATCTGTGCTTTCCCAGAGACGGAACATCTCACGGGGCTCAGTCTCGGCAAGCCTCTTTCTGAAAAGGTGAACGGTCGGATCCTTCTCCCACGACGAAGGGCCCAGCCCTGAAAGCTCTTGCTGCTGTTCACCGCCCCTTGGCACCCTACCTACAGGCACAACAGCACTGGGGATCTGTGCTTTCCCAGACACGGAACATCTCACGGGGCTCAGTCTCGGCAAGCCTCTTTCTGAAAAGGCGAACGGTCGGATACTTGTCCCACGAGGAAGGGCCCAGCCCTGAAAGCTCTTGCTGCTCTTCACCGCCCCTTGGCACCCTACCTACAGGCACAACAGCACTGGGGATCTGTGCTTTCCCAGAGACGGAACATCTCACGGGGCTCAGTCTCGGCAAGCCTCTTTCTGAAAAGGCGAACGGTCGGATCCTTCTCCCACGAGGAAGGGCCCAGCCCTGAAAGCTCTTGCTGCTTTTCACCGTCCCTTGGCACCCTACCTACAGGCACAACAGCACTGGGGATCTATGCTTTCGCAGAGACGGAACATCTCGTGGTGCTACGCCTCGGCAGATCCTCTTTTTTTTGGAAAAGGCGAACGGTCGGATCCTTCTCCCACGAGGAAGGGCCCAGCCCTGAAAGCTCTTGCTGCTCTTCACCACCCCTTGGCACCCTACCTACAGGCACAACAGCACTGGGGATCTGTGCTTTCCCAGAGACGGAATATCTCACGGCGCTCAGTCTCGGCAAGCCTCTTTCTGAAAAGGCGAACGGTCGGATACTTGTCCCACGAGGAAGGGCCCAGCCCTGAAAGCTCTTGCTGCTCTTCACCGTCCCTTGTGGCCCTACCTACAGGCACAACAGCACTGGGGATCTGTGCTTTCCCAGAGACGGAACATCTCACGGGGCTCAGTCTCGGCAAGCCTCTTTCTGAAAAGGCGAACGGTCGGATCCTTCTCCCACGAGGAAGGGCCCAGCCCTGAAAGCTCTTGCTGCTGTTCACCGTCCCTTGGCACCCTACCTACAGGCACAACAGCACTGGGGATCTGTGCTTTCCCAGAGACGGAACATCTCACGGGGCTCAGTCTCGGCAAGCCTCTTTCTGAAAAGGCGAACGGTCGGATCCTTCTCCCCCGAGGAAGGGCCCAGCCCTGAAAGCTCTTGCTGCTCTTCACCGTCCCTTGGCACCCTACCTACAGGCACAACAGCACTGGGGATCTGTGCTTTCCCAGAGACGGAACATCTCACGGGGCTCAGTCTCGGCAAGCCTCTTTCTGAAAAGGCGAACGGTCGGATCCTTCTCCCCCGAGGAAGGGCCCAGCCCTGAAAGCTCTTGCTGCTCTTCACCGTCCCTTGGCACCCTACCTACAGGCACAACAGCACTGGGGATCTGTGCTTTCCCAGAGACGGAATATCTCACGGCGCTCAGTCTCGGCAAGCCTCTTTCTGAAAAGACGAACGGTCGGATCCTTCTCCCACGAGGAAGGGCCCAGCCCTGAAAGCTCTTGCTGCTCTTCACCGCCCCTTGGCACCCTACCTACAGGCACAACAGCACTGGGGATCTATGCTTTCGCAGAGACGGAACATCTCGTGGTGCTACGCCTCGGCAGAGCCTCTTTTTTTTGGAAAAGCCGAACGGTCGGATCCTTCTCCCACGAGGAAGGGCCCAGCCCTGAAAGCTCTTGCTGCTCTTCACCGCCCCTTGGCACCCTACCTACAGGCACAACAGCACTGGGGATCTGTGCTTTCCCAGAGACGGAACATCTCACGGGGCTCAGTCTCGGCAAGCCTCTTTCTGAAAAGGCGAACGGTCGGATCCTTCTCCCACGAGGAAGGGCCCAGCCCTGAAAGCTCTTGCTGCTCTTCACTGTCCCTTGGCACCCTACCTACAGGCACAACAGCACTGGGGATCTGTGCTTTCCCAGAGACGGAACATCTCACGGGGCTCAGTCTCGGCAAGCCTCTTTCTGAAAAGACGAACGGTGCGATCCTTCTCCCACGACGAAGGGCCCAGCCCTGAAAGCTCTTGCTACTTTTCACCGTCCCTTGGCACCCTACCTACAGGCACAACAGCACTGGGGATCTGTGCTTTCCCAGAGACGGAACATCTCACGGGGCTCAGTCTCGGCAAGCCTCTTTCTGAAAAGGCGAACGGTCGGATCCTTCTCCCCCGAGGAAGGGCCCAGCCCTGAAAGCTCTTGCTGCTCTTCACCGTCCCTTGGCACCCTACCTACAGGCACAACAGCACTGGGGATCTGTGCTTTCCCAGAGACGGAATATCTCACGGGGCTCAGTCTCGGCAAGCCTCTTTCTGAAAAGGCGAACGGTCGGATCCTTCTCCCACGAGGAAGGGCCCAGCCCTGAAAGCTCTTGCTGCTCTTCACCGCCCCTTGGCACCCTACCTACAGGCACAACAGCAGTGGGGATCTGTGCTTTCCCAGAGACGGAACATCTCACGGGGCTCAGTCTCGGCAAGCCTCTTTCTGAAAAGGCGAACGGTCGGATCCTTCTCCCACGAGGAAGGGCCCAGCCCTGAAAGCTCTTGCTGCTCTTCACCGTCCCTTGGCACCCTACCTACAGGCACAACAGCACTGGGGATCTGTGTTTTCCCAGAGACGGAATATCTCACGGCGCTCAGTCTCGGCAAGCCTCTTTCTGAAAAGGCGAACGGTCGGATCCTTCTCCCACGAGGAAGGGCCCAGCCCTGAAAGCTCTTGCTGCTCTTCACCGCCCCTTGGCACCCTACCTACAGGCACAACAGCACTGGGGATCTATGCTTTCGCAGAGACGGAACATCTCGTGGTGCTACGCCTCGGCAGAGCCTCTTTTTTTTGGAAAAGCCGAACGGTCGGATCCTTCTCCCACGAGGAAGGGCCCAGCCCTGAAAGCTCTTGCTGCTCTTCACCGCCCCTTGGCACCCTACCTACAGGCACAACAGCACTGGGGATCTGTGCTTTCCCAGAGACGGAACATCTCACGGGGCTCAGTCTCGGCAAGCCTCTTTCTGAAAAGGCGAACGGTCGGATCCTTCTCCCACGAGGAAGGGCCCAGCCCTGAAAGCTCTTGCTGCTCTTCACTGTCCCTTGGCACCCTACCTACAGGCACAACAGCACTGGGGATCTGTGCTTTCCCAGAGACGGAACATCTCACGGGGCTCAGTCTCGGCAAGCCTCTTTCTGAAAAGACGAACGGTGCGATCCTTCTCCCACGACGAAGGGCCCAGCCCTGAAAGCTCTTGCTACTCTTCACCGTCCCTTGGCACCCTACCTACAGGCACAACAGCACTGGGGATCTGTGCTTTCCCAGAGACGGAACATCTCACGGGGCTCAGTCTCGGCAAGCCTCTTTCTGAACAGGCGAACGGTCGGATCCTTCTCCCACGAGGAAGGGCCCAGCCCTGAAAGCTCTTGCTGCTCTTCACCGTCCCTTGGCACCCTACCTACAGGCACAACAGCACTGGGGATCTGTGCTTTCCCAGAGACGGAACATCTCACGGGGCTCAGTCTCGGCAAGCCTCTTTCTGAAAAGGCGAACGGTCGGATCCTTCTCCCACGAGGAAGGGCCCAGCCCTGAAAGCTCTTGCTGCTCTTCACCGCCCCTTGGCACCCTACCTACAGGCACAACAGCACTGGGGATCTGTGCTTTCCCAGAGACGGAATATCTCACGGGGCTCAGTCTCGGCAAGCCTCTTTCTGAAAAGGCGAACAGTGCGATCCATCTCCCCCGAGGAAGGGCCCAGCCCTGAAAGCTCTTGCTGCTGTTCACCGTCCCTTGGCGCCCTACCTACAGGCACAACAGCACTGGGGATCTGTGCTTTCCCAGAGACGGAACATCTCACGGGGCTCAGTCTCGGCAAGCCTCTTTCTGAAAAGGCGAACGGTCGGATACTTGTCCCACGAGGAAGGGCCCAGCCCTGAAAGCTCTTGCTGCTCTTCACCGTCCCTTGGCACCCTACCTACAGGCACAACAGCACTGGGGATCTGTGCTTTCCCAGAGACGGAACATCTCACGGGGCTCAGTCTCGGCAAGCCTCTTTCTGAAAAGGCGAACGGTCGGATCCTTCTCCCACGAGGAAGGGCCCAGCCCTGAAAGCTCTTGCTGCTCTTCACCGTCCCTTGGCACCCTACCTACAGGCACAACAGCACTGGGGATCTGTGCTTTCCCAGAGACGGAACATCTCACGGGGCTCAGTCTCGGCAAGCCTCTTTCTGAAAAGGCGAACGGTCGGATCCTTCTCCCCCGAGGAAGGGCCCAGCCCTGAAAGCTCTTGCTGCTCTTCACCGTCCCTTGGCACCCTACCTACAGGCACAACAGCAGTGGGGATCTGTGCTTTCCCAGAGACGGAACATCTCACGGGGCTCAGTCTCGGCAAGCCTCTTTCTGAAAAGGCGAACGGTCGGATCCTTCTCCCACGAGGAAGGGCCCAGCCCTGAAAGCTCTTGCTGCTCTTCACCGTCCCTTGGCACCCTACCTACAGGCACAACAGCACTGGGGATCTGTGCTTTCCCAGAGACGGAATATCTCACGGCGCTCAGTCTCGGCAAGCCTCTTTCTGAAAAGACGAACTGTCGGATCCTTCTCCCACGAGGAAGGGCCCAGCCCTGAAAGCTCTTGCTGCTCTTCACCGCCCCTTGGCACCCTACCTACAGGCACAACAGCACTGGGGATCTGTGCTTTCCCAGAGACGGAACATCTCACGGGGCTCAGTCTCGGCAAGCCTCTTTCTGAAAAGGCGAACGGTCGGATCCTTCTCCCACGAGGAAGGGCCCAGCCCTGAAAGCTCTTGCTGCTCTTCACCGCCCCTTGGCACCCTACCTACAGGCACAACAGCACTGGGGATCTGTGCTTTCCCAGAGACGGAATATCTCACGGCGCTCAGTCTCGGCAAGCCTCTTTCTGAAAAGGCGAACGGTGCGATCCATCTCCCCCGAGGAAGGGCCCAGCCCTGAAAGCTCTTGCTGCTCTTCACCGTCCCTTGGCACCCTACCTACAGGCACAACAGCACTGGGGATCTGTGCTTTCCCAGAGACGGAACATCTCACGGGGCTCAGTCTCGGCAAGCCTCTTTCTGAAAAGGCGAACGGTCGGATACTTGTCCCACGAGGAAGGGCCCAGCCCTGAAAGCTCTTGCTGCTCTTCACCGCCCCTTGGCACCCTACCTACAGGCACAACAGCACTGGGGATCTGTGCTTTCCCAGAGACGGAACATCTCACGGGGCTCAGTCTCGGCAAGCCTCTTTCTGAAAAGGCGAACGGTCGGATCCTTTTCCCACGAGGAAGGGCCCAGCCCTGAAAGCTCTTGCTGCTCTTCACCGTCCCTTGTGGCCCTACCTACAGGCACAACAGCACTGGGGATCTGTGCTTTCCCAGAGACGGAACATCTCGTGGCGCTACGCCTCGGCAGAGCCTCTTTTTTCTGGAAAAGGCGAACGGTCGGATCCTTCTCCCACGAGGAAGGGCCCAGCCCTGAAAGCTCTTGCTGCTCTTCACTGTCCCTTGGCACCCTACCTACAGGCACAACAGCACTGGGGATCTGTGCTTTCCCAGAGACGGAACATCTCACGGGGCTCAGTCTCGGCAAGCCTCTTTCTGAAAAGGCGAACGGTCGGATCCTTCTCCCACGAGGAAGGGCCCAGCCCTGAAAGCTCTTGCTGCTCTTCACCGCCCCTTGGCACCCTACCTACAGGCACAACAGCACTGGGGATCTGTGCTTTCCCAGAGACGGAACATCTCACGGGGCTCAGTCTCGGCAAGCCTCTTTCTGAAAAGGCGAACGGTGCGATCCATCTCCCCCGAGGAAGGGCCCAGCCCTGAAAGCTCTTGCTGCTCTTCACCGTCCCTTGTGGCCCTACCTACAGGCACAACAGCACTGGGGATCTGTGCTTTCCCAGAGACGGAACATCTCATGGGGCTCAGTCTAGGCAAGCCTTTTTCTGAAAAGGCGAACGGTCGGATCCTTCTCCCACGAGGAAGGGCCCAGCCCTGAAAGCTCTTGCTGCTCTTCACCATCCCTTGGCACCCTACCTACAGGCACATCAGCACTGGGGATCTGTGCTTTCCCAGAGACGGAATATCTCACGGCGCTCATTCTCGGCAAGCCTCTTTCTGAAAAGGCGAACGGTGCGATCCATCTCCCCCGAGGAAGGGCCCAGCCCTGAAAGCTCTTGCTGCTCTTCACCGCCCCTTGGCACCCTACCTACAGGCACAACAGCACTGGGGATCTGTGCTTTCCCAGAGACGGAACATCTCACGGGGCTCAGTCTCGGCAAGCCTCTTTCTGAAAAGGCGAACGGTCGGATCCTTCTCCCACGAGGAAGGGCCCAGCCCTGAAAGCTCTTGCTGCTCTTCACCGTCCCTTGTGGCCCTACCTACAGGCACAACAGCACTGGGGATCTGTGCTTTCCCAGAGACGGAACATCTCACGGGGCTCAGTCTCGGCAAGCCTCTTTCTGAAAAGGCGAACGGTCGGATCCTTCTCCCACGAGGAAGGGCCCAGCCCTGAAAGCTCTTGCTGCTCTTCACCGCCCCTTGGCACCCTACCTACAGGCACAACAGCACTGGGGATCTGTGCTTTCCCAGAGACGGAATATCTCACGGCGCTCAGTCTCGGCAAGCCTCTTTCTGAAAAGACGAACGGTGCGATCCATCTCCCCCGAGGAAGGGCCCAGCCCTGAAAGCTCTTGCTGCTCTTCACCGCCCCTTGGCACCCTACCTACAGGCACAACAGCAGTGGGGATCTGTGCTTTCCCAGAGACGGAACATCTCACGGGGCTCAGTCTCGGCAAGCCTCTTTCTGAAAAGGCGAACGGTCGGATCCTTCTCCCACGAGGAAGGGCCCAGCCCTGAAAGCTCTTGCTGCTCTTCACCGCCCCTTGGCACCCTACCTACAGGCACAACAGCACTGGGGATCTGTGCTTTCCCAGAGACGGAATATCTCACGGCGCTCAGTCTCGGCAAGCCTCTTTCTGAAAAGGCGAACGGTCGGATCCTTCTCCCACGAGGAAGGGCCCAGCCCTGAAAGCTCTTGCTGCTCTTCACCGCCCCTTGGCACCCTACCTACAGGCACAACAGCACTGGGGATCTGTGCTTTCCCAGAGACGGAATATCTCACGGCGCTCAGTCTCGGCAAGCCTCTTTCTGAAAAGGCGAACGGTCGGATCCTTCTCCCACGAGGAAGGGCCCAGCCCTGAAAGCTCTTGCTGCTCTTCACCGCCCCTTGGCACCCTACCTACAGGCACAACAGCACTGGGGATCTATGCTTTCGCAGAGACGGAACATCTCGTGGTGCTACGCCTCGGCAGAGCCTCTTTTTTTTGGAAAAGCCGAACGGTCGGATCCTTCTCCCACGAGGAAGGGCCCAGCCCTGAAAGCTCTTGCTGCTCTTCACCGCCCCTTGGCACCCTACCTACAGGCACAACAGCACTGGGGATCTGTGCTTTCCCAGAGACGGAACATCTCACGGGGCTCAGTCTCGGCAAGCCTCTTTCTGAAAAGGCGAACGGTCGGATCCTTCTCCCACGAGGAAGGGCCCAGCCCTGAAAGCTCTTGCTGCTCTTCACTGTCCCTTGGCACCCTACCTACAGGCACAACAGCAGTGGGGATCTGTGCTTTCCCAGAGACGGAACATCTCACGGGGCTCAGTCTCGGCAAGCCTCTTTCTGAAAAGACGAACGGTGAGATCCTTCTCCCACGACGAAGGGCCCAGCCCTGAAAGCTCTTGCTACTCTTCACCGTCCCTTGGCACCCTACCTACAGGCACAACAGCACTGGGGATCTGTGCTTTCCCAGAGACGGAACATCTCACGGGGCTCAGTCTCGGCAAGCCTCTTTCTGAAAAGGCGAACGGTCGGATCCTTCTCCCACGAGGAAGGGCCCAGCCCTGAAAGCTCTTGCTGCTCTTCACCGCCCCTTGGCACCCTACCTACAGGCACAACAGCACTGGGGATCTGTGCTTTCCCAGAGACGGAACATCTCACGGGGCTCAGTCTCGGCAAGCCTCTTTCTGAAAAGGCGAACGGTCGGATCCTTGTCCCACGAGGAAGGGCCCAGCCCTGAAAGCTCTTGCTGCTCTTCACCGTCCCTTGGCACCCTACCTACAGGCACAACAGCACTGGGGATCTGTGCTTTCCCAGAGACGGAATATCTCACGGGGCTCAGTCTCGGCAAGCCTCTTTCTGAAAAGGCGAACGGTGCGATCCATCTCCCCCGAGGAAGGGCCCAGCCCTGAAAGCTCTTGCTGCTGTTCACCGTCCCTTGGCGCCCTACCTACAGGCACAACAGCACTGGGGATCTGTGCTTTCCCAGAGACGGAACATCTCACGGGGCTCAGTCTCGGCAAGCCTCTTTCTGAAAAGGCGAACGGTCGGATACTTGTCCCACGAGGAAGGGCCCAGCCCTGAAAGCTCTTGCTGCTCTTCACCGTCCCTTGGCACCCTACCTACAGGCACAACAGCACTGGGGATCTGTGCTTTCCCAGAGACGGAACATCTCACGGGGCTCAGTCTCGGCAAGCCTCTTTCTGAAAAGGCGAACGGTCGGATCCTTCTCCCACGAGGAAGGGCCCAGCCCTGAAAGCTCTTGCTGCTCTTCACCGTCCCTTGTGGCCCTACCTACAGGCACAACAGCACTGGGGATCTGTGCTTTCCCAGAGACGGAACATCTCACGGGGCTCAGTCTCGGCAAGCCTCTTTCTGAAAAGGCGAACGGTCGGATCCTTCTCCCCCGAGGAAGGGCCCAGCCCTGAAAGCTCTTGCTGCTCTTCACCGTCCCTTGGCACCCTACCTACAGGCACAACAGCAGTGGGGATCTGTGCTTTCCCAGAGACGGAACATCTCACGGGGCTCAGTCTCGGCAAGCCTCTTTCTGAAAAGGCGAACGGTCGGATCCTTCTCCCCCGAGGAAGGGCCCAGCCCTGAAAGCTCTTGCTGCTCTTCACCGTCCCTTGGCACCCTACCTACAGGCACAACAGCACTGGGGATCTGTGCTTTCCCAGAGACGGAATATCTCACGGCGCTCAGTCTCGGCAAGCCTCTTTCTGAAAAGACGAACGGTCGGATCCTTCTCCCACGAGGAAGGGCCCAGCCCTGAAAGCTCTTGCTGCTCTTCACCGCCCCTTGGCACCCTACCTACAGGCACAACAGCAGTGGGGATCTGTGCTTTCCCAGAGACGGAACATCTCACGGGGCTCAGTCTCGGCAAGCCTCTTTCTGAAAAGGCGAACGGTCGGATCCTTCTCCCACGAGGAAGGGCCCAGCCCTGAAAGCTCTTGCTGCTGTTCACCGCCCCTTGGCACCCTACCTACAGGCACAACAGCACTGGGGATCTGTGCTTTCCCAGAGACGGAATATCTCACGGCGCTCAGTCTCGGCAAGCCTCTTTCTGAAAAGGCGAACGGTGCGATCCATCTCCCCCGAGGAAGGGCCCAGCCCTGAAAGCTCTTGCTGCTCTTCACCGTCCCTTGGCACCCTACCTACAGGCACAACAGCACTGGGGATCTGTGCTTTCCCAGAGACGGAACATCTCACGGGGCTCAGTCTCGGCAAGCCTCTTTCTGAAAAGGCGAACGGTCGGATACTTGTCCCACGAGGAAGGGCCCAGCCCTGAAAGCTCTTGCTGCTCTTCACCGCCCCTTGGCACCCTACCTACAGGCACAACAGCACTGGGGATCTGTGCTTTCCCAGAGACGGAACATCTCACGGGGCTCAGTCTCGGCAAGCCTCTTTCTGAAAAGGCGAACGGTCGGATCCTTTTCCCACGAGGAAGGGCCCAGCCCTGAAAGCTCTTGCTGCTCTTCACCGTCCCTTGTGGCCCTACCTACAGGCACAACAGCACTGGGGATCTGTGCTTTCCCAGAGACGGAACATCTCGTGGCGCTACGCCTCGGCAGAGCCCCTTTTTTCTGGAAAAGGCGAACGGTCGGATCCTTCTCCCACGAGGAAGGGCCCAGCCCTGAAAGCTCTTGCTGCTCTTCACTGTCCCTTGGCACCCTACCTACAGGCACAACAGCACTGGGGATCTGTGCTTTCCCAGAGACGGAACATCTCACGGGGCTCAGTCTCGGCAAGCCTCTTTCTGAAAAGGCGAACGGTCGGATCCTTCTCCCACGAGGAAGGGCCCAGCCCTGAAAGCTCTTGCTGCTCTTCACCGCCCCTTGGCACCCTACCTACAGGCACAACAGCACTGGGGATCTGTGCTTTCCCAGAGACGGAACATCTCACGGGGCTCAGTCTCGGCAAGCCTCTTTCTGAAAAGGCGAACGGTGCGATCCATCTCCCCCGAGGAAGGGCCCAGCCCTGAAAGCTCTTGCTGCTCTTCACCGTCCCTTGTGGCCCTACCTACAGGCACAACAGCACTGGGGATCTGTGCTTTCCCAGAGACGGAACATCTCACGGCGCTCAGTCTCGGCAAGCCTGTTTCTGAAAAGGCGAACGGTCGGATCCTTCTCCCACGAGGAAGGGCCCAGCCCTGAAAGCTCTTGCTGCTCTTCACCGCCCCTTGGCACCCTACCTACAGGCACAACAGCACTGGGGATCTGTGCTTTCCCAGAGACGGAACATCTCATGGGGCTCAGTCTAGGCAAGCCTTTTTCTGAAAAGGCGAACGGTCGGATCCTTCTACCACGAGGAAGGGCCCAGCCCTGAAAGCTCTTGCTGCTCTTCACTGTCCCTTGGCACCCTACCTACAGGCACATCAGCACTGGGGATCTGTGCTTTCCCAGAGACGGAATATCTCACGGCGCTCATTCTCGGCAAGCCTCTTTCTGAAAAGGCGAACGGTGCGATCCATCTCCCCCGAGGAAGGGCCCAGCCCTGAAAGCTCTTGCTGCTCTTCACCGCCCCTTGGCACCCTACCTACAGGCACAACAGCAGTGGGGATCTGTGCTTTCCCAGAGACGGAACATCTCACGGGGCTCAGTCTCGGCAAGCCTCTTTCTGAAAAGGCGAACGGTCGGATCCTTCTCCCACGAGGAAGGGCCCAGCCCTGAAAGCTCTTGCTGCTCTTCACCGTCCCTTGTGGCCCTACCTACAGGCACAACAGCACTGGGGATCTGTGCTTTCCCAGAGACGGAACATCTCACGGGGCTCAGTCTCGGCAAGCCTCTTTCTGAAAAGGCGAACGGTCGGATCCTTCTCCCACGAGGAAGGGCCCAGCCCTGAAAGCTCTTGCTGCTCTTCACCGCCCCTTGGCACCCTACCTACAGGCACAACAGCACTGGGGATCTGTGCTTTCCCAGAGACGGAATATCTCACGGCGCTCAGTCTCGGCAAGCCTCTTTCTGAAAAGACGAACGGTGCGATCCATCTCCCCCGAGGAAGGGCCCAGCCCTGAAAGCTCTTGCTGCTCTTCACCGTCCCTTGGCACCCTACCTACAGGCACAACAGCACTGGGGATCTGTGCTTTCCCAGAGACGGAACATCTCACGGGGCTCAGTCTCGGCAAGCCTCTTTCTGAAAAGGCGAACGGTCGGATACTTGTCCCACGAGGAAGGGCCCAGCCCTGAAAGCTCTTGCTGCTCTTCACCGCCCCTTGGCACCCTACCTACAGGCACAACAGCACTGGGGATCTGTGCTTTCCCAGAGACGGAATATCTCACGGGGCTCAGTCTCGGCAAGCCTCTTTCTGAAAAGGTGAACGGTCGGATCCTTCTCCCACGACGAAGGGCCCAGCCCTGAAAGCTCTTGCTGCTGTTCACCGCCCCTTGGCACCCTACCTACAGGCACAACAGCACTGGGGATCTGTGCTTTCCCAGAGACGGAACATCTCACGGCGCTCAGTCTCGGCAAGTCTCTTTCTGAAAAGGCGAACAATCGGATCCTTCTCCCCCGAGGAAGGGCCCAGCCCTGAAAGCTCTTGCTGCTCTTCACCGTCCCTTGGCACCCTACCTACAGGCACAACAGCACTGGGGATCTGTGCTTTCCCAGAGACGGAACATCTCACGGGGCTCAGTCTCGGCAAGCCTCTTTCTGAAAAGGCGAACGGTCGGATACTTGTCCCACGAGGAAGGGCCCAGCCCTGAAAGCTCTTGCTGCTCTTCACCGCCCCTTGGCACCCTACCTACAGGCACAACAGCACTGGGGATCTGTGCTTTCCCAGAGACGGAACATCTCACGGGGCTCAGTCTCGGCAAGCCTCTTTCTGAAAAGGCGAACGGTCGGATCCTTCTCCCACGAGGAAGGGCCCAGCCCTGAAAGCTCTTGCTGCTCTTCACCGTCCCTTGGCACCCTACCTACAGGCACAACAGCACTGGGGATCTATGCTTTCGCAGAGACGGAACATCTCGTGGTGCTACGCCTCGGCAGATCCTCTTTTTTTTGGAAAAGGCGAACGGTCGGATCCTTCTCCCACGAGGAAGGGCCCAGCCCTGAAAGCTCTTGCTGCTCTTCACCACCCCTTGGCACCCTACCTACAGGCACAACAGCACTGGGGATCTGTGCTTTCCCAGAGACGGAATATCTCACGGCGCTCAGTCTCGGCAAGCCTCTTTCTGAAAAGGCGAACGGTCGGATACTTGTCCCACGAGGAAGGGCCCAGCCCTGAAAGCTCTTGCTGCTCTTCACCGTCCCTTGTGGCCCTACCTACAGGCACAACAGCACTGGGGATCTGTGCTTTCCCAGAGACGGAACATGTCACGGGGCGCAGTCTCGGCAAGCCTATTTCTGAAAAGGCGAACGGTCGGATCCTTCTCCCACGAGGAAGGGCCCAGCCCTGAAAGCTCTTGCTGCTGTTCACCGTCCCTTGGCACCCTACCTACAGGCACAACAGCACTGGGGATCTGTGCTTTCCCAGAGACGGAACATCTCACGGGGCTCAGTCTCGGCAAGCCTCTTTCTGAAAAGGCGAACGGTCGGATCCTTCTCCCCCGAGGAAGGGCCCAGCCCTGAAAGCTCTTGCTGCTCTTCACCGTCCCTTGGCACCCTACCTACAGGCACAACAGCACTGGGGATCTGTGCTTTCCCAGAGACGGAACATCTCACGGGGCTCAGTCTCGGCAAGCCTCTTTCTGAAAAGGCGAACGGTCGGATCCTTCTCCCCCGAGGAAGGGCCCAGCCCTGAAAGCTCTTGCTGCTCTTCACCGCCCCTTGGCACCCTACCTACAGGCACAACAGCACTGGGGATCTGTGCTTTCCCAGAGACGGAATATCTCACGGCGCTCAGTCTCGGCAAGCCTCTTTCTGAAAAGGCGAACGGTCGGATCCTTCTCCCACGAGGAAGGGCCCAGCCCTGAAAGCTCTTGCTGCTCTTCACCGCCCCTTGGCACCCTACCTACAGGCACAACAGCACTGGGGATCTATGCTTTCGCAGAGACGGAACATCTCACGGGGCTCAGTCTCGGCAGAGCCTCTTTTTTTTGGAAAAGCCGAACGGTCGGATCCTTCTCCCACGAGGAAGGGCCCAGCCCTGAAAGCTCTTGCTGCTCTTCACCGTCCCTTGTGGCCCTACCTACAGGCACAACAGCACTGGGGATCTGTGCTTTCCCAGAGACGGAACATCTCACGGGGCTCAGTCTCGGCAAGCCTCTTTCTGAAAAGGCGAACGGTCGGATCCTTCTCCCACGAGGAAGGGCCCAGCCCTGAAAGCTCTTGCTGCTCTTCACTGTCCCTTGGCACCCTACCTACAGGCACAACAGCACTGGGGATCTGTGCTTTCCCAGAGACGGAACATCTCACGGGGCTCAGTCTCGGCAAGCCTCTTTCTGAAAAGACGAACGGTGCGATCCTTCTCCCACGAGGAAGGGCCCAGCCCTGAAAGCTCTTGCTACTCTTCACCGTCCCTTGGCACCCTACCTACAGGCACAACAGCACTGGGGATCTGTGCTTTCCCAGAGACGGAACATCTCACGGGGCTCAGTCTCGGCAAGCCTCTTTCTGAACAGGCGAACGGTCGGATCCTTCTCCCACGAGGAAGGGCCCAGCCCTGAAAGCTCTTGCTGCTGTTCACCGTCCCTTGGCACCCTACCTACAGGCACAACAGCACTGGGGATCTGTGCTTTCCCAGAGACGGAACATCTCACGGGGCTCAGTCTCGGCAAGCCTCTTTCTGAAAAGGCGAACGGTCGGATCCTTCTCCCACGAGGAAGGGCCCAGCCCTGAAAGCTCTTGCTGCTCTTCACCGCCCCTTGGCACCCTACCTACAGGCACAACAGCACTGGGGATCTGTGCTTTCCCAGAGACGGAATATCTCACGGCGCTCAGTCTCGGCAAGCCTCTTTCTGAAAAGGCGAACGGTGCGATCCATCTCCCCCGAGGAAGGGCCCAGCCCTGAAAGCTCTTGCTGCTGTTCACCGTCCCTTGGCGCCCTACCTACAGGCACAACAGCACTGGGGATCTGTGCTTTCCCAGAGACAGAACATCTCACGGGGCTCAGTCTCGGCAAGCCTCTTTCTGAAAAGGCGAACGGTCGGATACTTCTCCCACGAGGAAGGGCCCAGCCCTGAAAGCTCTTGCTGCTCTTCACCGCCCCTTGGCACCCTACCTACAGGCACAACAGCACTGGGGATCTGTGCTTTCCCAGAGACGGAACATCTCACGGGGCTCAGTCTCGGCAAGCCTCTTTCTGAAAAGGCGAACGGTCGGATACTTGTCCCACGAGGAAGGGCCCAGCCCTGAAAGCTCTTGCTGCTCTTCACCGTCCCTTGGCACCCTACCTACAGGCACAACAGCACTGGGGATCTGTGCTTTCCCAGAGACGGAACATCTCACGGGGCTCAGTCTCGGCAAGCCTCTTTCTGAAAAGGCGAACGGTCGGATCCTTCTCCCCCGAGGAAGGGCCCAGCCCTGAAAGCTCTTGCTGCTCTTCACCGTCCCTTGGCACCCTACCTACAGGCACAACAGCACTGGGGATCTGTGCTTTCCCAGAGACGGAACATCTCACGGGGCTCAGTCTCGGCAAGCCTCTTTCTGAAAAGGCGAACGGTCGGATCCTTCTCCCCCGAGGAAGGGCCCAGCCCTGAAAGCTCTTGCTGCTCTTCACCGTCCCTTGGCACCCTACCTACAGGCACAACAGCACTGGGGATCTGTGCTTTCCCAGAGACGGAATATCTCACGGCGCTCAGTCTCGGCAAGCCTCTTTCTGAAAAGACGAACGGTCGGATCCTTCTCCCACGAGGAAGGGCCCAGCCCTGAAAGCTCTTGCTGCTCTTCACCGCCCCTTGGCACCCTACCTACAGGCACAACAGCAGTGGGGATCTGTGCTTTCCCAGAGACGGAACATCTCACGGGGCTCAGTCTCGGCAAGCCTCTTTCTGAAAAGGCGAACGGTCGGATCCTTCTCCCACGAGGAAGGGCCCAGCCCTGAAAGCTCTTGCTGCTCTTCACCGCCCCTTGGCACCCTACGTACAGGCACAACAGCACTGGGGATCTGTGCTTTCCCAGAGACGGAATATCTCACGGCGCTCAGTCTCGGCAAGCCTCTTTCTGAAAAGGCGAACGGTCGGATCCTTCTCCCACGAGGAAGGGCCCAGCCCTGAAAGCTCTTGCTGCTCTTCACCGCCCCTTGGCACCCTACCTACAGGCACAACAGCACTGGGGATCTATGCTTTCGCAGAGACGGAACATCTCGTGGTGCTACGCCTCGGCAGAGCCTCTTTTTTTTGGAAAAGCCGAACGGTCGGATCCTTCTCCCACGAGGAAGGGCCCAGCCCTGAAAGCTCTTGCTGCTCTTCACCGCCCCTTGGCACCCTACCTACAGGCACAACAGCACTGGGGATCTGTGCTTTCCCAGAGACGGAACATCTCACGGGGCTCAGTCTCGGCAAGCCTCTTTCTGAAAAGGCGAACGGTCGGATCCTTCTCCCACGAGGAAGGGCCCAGCCCTGAAAGCTCTTGCTGCTCTTCACTGTCCCTTGGCACCCTACCTACAGGCACAACAGCACTGGGGATCTGTGCTTTCCCAGAGACGGAACATCTCACGGGGCTCAGTCTCGGCAAGCCTCTTTCTGAAAAGACGAACGGTGCGATCCTTCTCCCACGACGAAGGGCCCAGCCCTGAAAGCTCTTGCTACTCTTCACCGTCCCTTGGCACCCTACCTACAGGCACAACAGCACTGGGGATCTGTGCTTTCCCAGAGACGGAACATCTCACGGGGCTCAGTCTCGGCAAGCCTCTTTCTGAACAGGCGAACGGTCGGATCCTTCTCCCACGAGGAAGGGCCCAGCCCTGAAAGCTCTTGCTGCTCTTCACCGTCCCTTGGCACCCTACCTACAGGCACAACAGCAGTGGGGATCTGTGCTTTCCCAGAGACGGAACATCTCACGGGGCTCAGTCTCGGCAAGCCTCTTTCTGAAAAGGCGAACGGTCGGATCCTTCTCCCACGAGGAAGGGCCCAGCCCTGAAAGCTCTTGCTGCTCTTCACCGTCCCTTGGCACCCTACCTACAGGCACAACAGCACTGGGGATCTGTGCTTTCCCAGAGACGGAACATCTCACGGGGCTCAGTCTCGGCAAGCCTCTTTCTGAAAAGGCGAACGGTGCGATCCATCTCCCCCGAGGAAGGGCCCAGCCCTGAAAGCTCTTGCTGCTGTTCACCGTCCCTTGGCGCCCTACCTACAGGCACAACAGCACTGGGGATCTGTGCTTTCCCAGAGACGGAACATCTCACGGGGCTCAGTCTCGGCAAGCCTCTTTCTGAAAAGGCGAACGGTCGGATACTTGTCCCACGAGGAAGGGCCCAGCCCTGAAAGCTCTTGCTGCTCTTCACCGTCCCTTGGCACCCTACCTACAGGCACAACAGCACTGGGGATCTGTGCTTTCCCAGAGACGGAACATCTCACGGGGCTCAGTCTCGGCAAGCCTCTTTCTGAAAAGGCGAACGGTCGGATCCTTCTCCCACGAGGAAGGGCCCAGCCCTGAAAGCTCTTGCTGCTCTTCACCGTCCCTTGGCACCCTACCTACAGGCACAACAGCACTGGGGATCTGTGCTTTCCCAGAGACGGAACATCTCACGGGGCTCAGTCTCGGCAAGCCTCTTTCTGAAAAGGCGAACGGTCGGATCCTTCTCCCACGAGGAAGGGCCCAGCCCTGAAAGCTCTTGCTGCTCTTCACCGTCCCTTGTGGCCCTACGTACAGGCACAACAGCACTGGGGATCTGTGCTTTCCCAGAGACGGAACATCTCGTGGCGCTACGCCTCGGCAGAGCCTCTTTTTTGTGGAAAAGGCGAACGGTCGGATTCTTCTCCCACGAGGAAGGGCCCAGCCCTGAAAGCTCTTGCTGCTCTTCACTGTCCCTTGGCACCCTACCTACAGGCACAACAGCACTGGGGATCTGTGCTTTCCCAGAGACGGAACATCTCACGGGGCTCAGTCTCGGCAAGCCTCTTTCTGAAAAGGTGAACGGTCGGATCCTTCTCCCACGACAAAGGGCCCAGCCCTGAAAGCTCTTGCTGCTCTTCACCGTCCCTTGTGGCCCTACCTACAGGCACAACAGCACTGGGGATCTGTGCTTTCCCAGAGACGGAACATCTCACGGGGCTCAGTCTCGGCAAGCCTGTTTCTGAAAAGGCGAACGGTCGGATACTTGTCCCACGAGGAAGGGCCCAGCCCTGAAAGCTCTTGCTGCTCTTCACCGCCCCTTGGCACCCTACCTACAGGCACAACAGCACTGGGGATCTGTGCTTTCCCAGAGACGGAACATCTCACGGGGCTCAGTCTCGGCAAGCCTCTTTCTGAAAAGGCGAACGGTCGGATCCTTCTCCCACGAGGAAGGGCCCAGCCCTGAAAGCTCTTGCTGCTCTTCACCGTCCCTTGTGGCCCTACCTACAGGCACAACAGCACTGGGGATCTGTGCTTTCCCAGAGACGGAACATCTCGTGGCGCTACGCCTCGGCAGAGCCTCTTTTTTGTGGAAAAAGCGAACGGTCGGATCCTTCTCCCACGAGGAAGGGCCCAGCCCTGAAAGCTCTTGCTGCTCTTCACTGTCCCTTGGCACCCTACCTACAGGCACAACAGCACTGGGGATCTGTGCTTTCCCAGAGACGGAACATCTCACGGGGCTCAGTCTCGGCAAGCCTCTTTCTGAAAAGGTGAACGGTCGGATCCTTCTCCCACGACAAAGGGCCCAGCCCTGAAAGCTCTTGCTGCTCTTCACCGTCCCTTGTGGCCCTACCTACAGGCACAACAGCACTGGGGATCTGTGCTTTCCCAGAGACGGAACATCTCACGGGGCTCAGTCTCGGCAAGCCTGTTTCTGAAAAGGCGAACGGTCGGATACTTGTCCCACGAGGAAGGGCCCAGCCCTGAAAGCTCTTGCTGCTCTTCACCGCCCCTTGGCACCCTACCTACAGGCACAACAGCACTGGGGATCTGTGCTTTCCCAGAGACGGAACATCTCACGGGGCTCAGTCTCGGCAAGCCTCTTTCTGAAAAGGCGAACGGTCGGATCCTTCTCCCACGAGGAAGGGCCCAGCCCTGAAAGCTCTTGCTGCTCTTCACCGCCCCTTGGCACCCTACCTACAGGCACAACAGCACTGGGGATCTGTGCTTTCCCAGAGACGGAACATCTCACGGGGCTCAGTCTCGGCAAGCCTCTTTCTGAAAAGGCGAACGGTCGGATCCTTCTCCCACGAGGAAGGGCCCAGCCCTGAAAGCTCTTGCTGCTCTTCACTGTCCCTTGGCACCCTACCTACAGGCACAACAGCACTGGGGATCTGTGCTTTCCCAGAGACGGAACATCTCACGGGGCTCAGTCTCGGCAAGCCTCTTTCTGAAAAGACGAACGGTGCGATCCTTCTCCCACGACGAAGGGCCCAGCCCTGAAAGCTCTTGCTACTCTTCACCGTCCCTTGGCACCCTACCTACAGGCACAACAGCACTGGGGATCTGTGCTTTCCCAGAGACGGAACATCTCACGGGGCTCAGTCTCGGCAAGCCTCTTTCTGAACAGGCGAACGGTCGGATCCTTCTCCCACGAGGAAGGGCCCAGCCCTGAAAGCTCTTGCTGCTCTTCACCGTCCCTTGGCACCCTACCTACAGGCACAACAGCAGTGGGGATCTGTGCTTTCCCAGAGACGGAACATCTCACGGGGCTCAGTCTCGGCAAGCCTCTTTCTGAAAAGGCGAACGGTCGGATCCTTCTCCCACGAGGAAGGGCCCAGCCCTGAAAGCTCTTGCTGCTCTTCACCGTCCCTTGGCACCCTACCTACAGGCACAACAGCACTGGGGATCTGTGCTTTCCCAGAGACAGAACATCTCACGGGGCTCAGTCTCGGCAAGCCTCTTTCTGAAAAGGCGAACGGTGCGATCCATCTCCCCCGAGGAAGGGCCCAGCCCTGAAAGCTCTTGCTGCTGTTCACCGTCCCTTGGCGCCCTACCTACAGGCACAACAGCACTGGGGATCTGTGCTTTCCCAGAGACGGAACATCTCACGGGGCTCAGTCTCGGCAAGCCTCTTTCTGAAAAGGCGAACGGTCGGATACTTGTCCCACGAGGAAGGGCCCAGCCCTGAAAGCTCTTGCTGCTCTTCACCGTCCCTTGGCACCCTACCTACAGGCACAACAGCACTGGGGATCTGTGCTTTCCCAGAGACGGAACATCTCACGGGGCTCAGTCTCGGCAAGCCTCTTTCTGAAAAGGCGAACGGTCGGATCCTTCTCCCACGAGGAAGGGCCCAGCCCTGAAAGCTCTTGCTGCTCTTCACCGTCCCTTGGCACCCTACCTACAGGCACAACAGCACTGGGGATCTGTGCTTTCCCAGAGACGGAACATCTCACGGGGCTCAGTCTCGGCAAGCCTCTTTCTGAAAAGGCGAACGGTCGGATCCTTCTCCCACGAGGAAGGGCCCAGCCCTGAAAGCTCTTGCTGCTCTTCACCGTCCCTTGTGGCCCTACGTACAGGCACAACAGCACTGGGGATCTGTGCTTTCCCAGAGACGGAACATCTCGTGGCGCTACGCCTCGGCAGAGCCTCTTTTTTGTGGAAAAGGCGAACGGTCGGATCCTTCTCCCACGAGGAAGGGCCCAGCCCTGAAAGCTCTTGCTGCTCTTCACTGTCCCTTGGCACCCTACCTACAGGCACAACAGCACTGGGGATCTGTGCTTTCCCAGAGACGGAACATCTCACGGGGCTCAGTCTCGGCAAGCCTCTTTCTGAAAAGGTGAACGGTCGGATCCTTCTCCCACGACAAAGGGCCCAGCCCTGAAAGCTCTTGCTGCTCTTCACCGTCCCTTGTGGCCCTACCTACAGGCACAACAGCACTGGGGATCTGTGCTTTCCCAGAGACGGAACATCTCACGGGGCTCAGTCTCGGCAAGCCTGTTTCTGAAAAGGCGAACGGTCGGATACTTGTCCCACGAGGAAGGGCCCAGCCCTGAAAGCTCTTGCTGCTCTTCACCGCCCCTTGGCACCCTACCTACAGGCACAACAGCACTGGGGATCTGTGCTTTCCCAGAGACGGAACATCTCACGGGGCTCAGTCTCGGCAAGCCTCTTTCTGAAAAGGCGAACGGTCGGATCCTTCTCCCACGAGGAAGGGCCCAGCCCTGAAAGCTCTTGCTGCTCTTCACCGTCCCTTGTGGCCCTACCTACAGGCACAACAGCACTGGGGATCTGTGCTTTCCCAGAGACGGAACATCTCGTGGCGCTACGCCTCGGCAGAGCCTCTTTTTTGTGGAAAAGGCGAACGGTCGGATCCTTCTCCCACGAGGAAGGGCCCAGCCCTGAAAGCTCTTGCTGCTCTTCACTGTCCCTTGGCACCCTACCTACAGGCACAACAGCACTGGGGATCTGTGCTTTCCCAGAGACGGAACATCTCACGGGGCTCAGTCTCGGCAAGCCTCTTTCTGAAAAGGTGAACGGTCGGATCCTTCTCCCACGACAAAGGGCCCAGCCCTGAAAGCTCTTGCTGCTCTTCACCGTCCCTTGTGGCCCTACCTACAGGCACAACAGCACTGGGGATCTGTGCTTTCCCAGAGACGGAACATCTCACGGGGCTCAGTCTCGGCAAGCCTGTTTCTGAAAAGGCGAACGGTCGGATACTTGTCCCACGAGGAAGGGCCCAGCCCTGAAAGCTCTTGCTGCTCTTCACCGCCCCTTGGCACCCTACCTACAGGCACAACAGCACTGGGGATCTGTGCTTTCCCAGAGACGGAACATCTCACGGGGCTCAGTCTCGGCAAGCCTCTTTCTGAAAAGGCGAACGGTCGGATCCTTCTCCCACGAGGAAGGGCCCAGCCCTGAAAGCTCTTGCTGCTCTTCACCGCCCCTTGGCACCCTACCTACAGGCACAACAGCACTGGGGATCTGTGCTTTCCCAGAGACGGAACATCTCACGGGGCTCAGTCTCGGCAAGCCTCTTTCTGAAAAGGTGAACGGTCGGATCCTTCTCCCACGACAAAGGGCCCAGCCCTGAAAGCTCTTGCTGCTCTTCACCGCCCCTTGGCACCCTACCTACAGGCACAACAGCACTGGGGATCTGTGCTTTCCCAGAGACGGAACATCTCACGGGGCTCAGTCTCGGCAAGCCTCTTTCTGAAAAGGCGAACGGTCGGATACTTGTCCCACGAGGAAGGGCCCAGCCCTGAAAGCTCTTGCTGCTCTTCACCACCCCTTGGCACCCTACCTACAGGCACAACAGCACTGGGGATCTGTGCTTTCCCAGAGACGGAACATCTCACGGGGCTCAGTCTCGGCAAGCCTGTTTCTGAAAAGGCGAACGGTCGGATACTTGTCCCACGAGGAAGGGCCCAGCCCTGAAAGCTCTTGCTGCTCTTCACCGCCCCTTGGCACCCTACCTACAGGCACAACAGCACTGGGGATCTGTGCTTTCCCAGAGACGGAACATCTCACGGGGCTCAGTCTCGGCAAGCCTCTTTCTGAAAAGGCGAACGGTCGGATCCTTCTCCCACGAGGAAGGGCCCAGCCCTGAAAGCTCTTGCTGCTCTTCACCGTCCCTTGTGGCCCTACCTACAGGCACAACAGCACTGGGGATCTGTGCTTTCCCAGAGACGGAACATCTCGTGGCGCTACGCCTCGGCAGAGCCTCTTTTTTGTGGAAAAGGCGAACGGTCGGATCCTTCTCCCACGAGGAAGGGCCCAGCCCTGAAAGCTCTTGCTGCTCTTCACTGTCCCTTGGCACCCTACCTACAGGCACAACAGCACTGGGGATCTGTGCTTTCCCAGAGACGGAACATCTCACGGGGCTCAGTCTCGGCAAGCCTCTTTCTGAAAAGGTGAACGGTCGGATCCTTCTCCCACGACAAAGGGCCCAGCCCTGAAAGCTCTTGCTGCTCTTCACCGTCCCTTGTGGCCCTACCTACAGGCACAACAGCACTGGGGATCTGTGCTTTCCCAGAGACGGAACATCTCACGGGGCTCAGTCTCGGCAAGCCTGTTTCTGAAAAGGCGAACGGTCGGATACTTGTCCCACGAGGAAGGGCCCAGCCCTGAAAGCTCTTGCTGCTCTTCACCGCCCCTTGGCACCCTACCTACAGGCACAACAGCACTGGGGATCTGTGCTTTCCCAGAGACGGAACATCTCACGGGGCTCAGTCTCGGCAAGCCTCTTTCTGAAAAGGCGAACGGTCGGATCCTTCTCCCACGAGGAAGGGCCCAGCCCTGAAAGCTCTTGCTGCTCTTCACCGCCCCTTGGCACCCTACCTACAGGCACAACAGCACTGGGGATCTGTGCTTTCCCAGAGACGGAACATCTCACGGGGCTCAGTCTCGGCAAGCCTCTTTCTGAAAAGGTGAACGGTCGGATCCTTCTCCCACGACAAAGGGCCCAGCCCTGAAAGCTCTTGCTGCTCTTCACCGCCCCTTGGCACCCTACCTACAGGCACAACAGCACTGGGGATCTGTGCTTTCCCAGAGACGGAACATCTCACGGGGCTCAGTCTCGGCAAGCCTGTTTCTGAAAAGGCGAACGGTCGGATACTTGTCCCACGAGGAAGGGCCCAGCCCTGAAAGCTCTTGCTGCTCTTCACCACCCCTTGGCACCCTACCTACAGGCACAACAGCACTGGGGATCTGTGCTTTCCCAGAGACGGAACATCTCACGGGGCTCAGTCTCGGCAAGCCTCTTTCTGAAAAGGCGAACGGTCGGATCCTTCTCCCACGAGGAAGGGCCCAGCCCTGAAAGCTCTTGCTGCTCTTCACCGCCCCTTGGCACCCTACCTACAGGCACAACAGCACTGGGGATCTGTGCTTTCCCAGAGACGAACATCTCACGGGGCTCAGTCTCGGCAAGCCTCTTTCTGAAAAGGTGAACGGTCGGATCCTTCTCCCACGAGGAAGGGCCCAGCCCTGAAAGCTCTTGCTGCTCTTCACCGCCCCTTGGCACCCTACCTACAGGCACAACAGCACTGGGGATCTGTGCTTTCCCAGAGACGGAATATCTCACGGGGCTCAGTCTCGGCAAGCCTCTTTCTGAAAAGGCGAACGGTCGGATACTTGTCCCACGAGGAAGGGCCCAGCCCTGAAAGCTCTTGCTGCTCTTCACCGCCCCTTGGCACCCTACCTACAGGCACAACAGCACTGGGGATCTGTGCTTTCCCAGAGACGGAACATCTCACGGGGCTCAGTCTCGGCAAGCCTCTTTCTGAAAAGGCGAACGGTCGGATCCTTCTCCCACGAGGAAGGGCCCAGCCCTGAAAGCTCTTGCTGCTCTTCACCGTCCCTTGTGGCCCTACCTACAGGCACAACAGCACTGGGGATCTGTGCTTTCCCAGAGACGGAAATTCTCACGGGGCTCAGTCTCGGCAAGCCTCTTTCTGAAAAGGCGAACGGTCGGATCCTTCTCCCACGAGGAAGGGCCCAGCCCTGAAAGCTCTTGCTGCTCTTCACCGTCCCTTGGCACCCTACCTACAGGCACAACAGCACTGGGGATCTGTGCTTTCCCAGAGACGGAATATCTCACGGCGCTCAGTCTCGGCAAGCCTCTTTCTGAAAAGGCGAACGGTGCGATCCATCTCCCCCGAGGAAGGGCCCAGCCCTGAAAGCTCTTGCTGCTCTTCACCGCCCCTTGGCACCCTACCTACAGGCACAACAGCACTGGGGATCTGTGCTTTCCCAGAGACGGAACATCTCACGGGGCTCAGTCTCGACAAGCCTCTTTCTGAAAAGACGAACGGTGCGATCCATCTCCCCCGAGGAAGGGCCCAGCCCTGAAAGCTCTTGCTGCTCTTCACCGTCCCTTGGCACCCTACCTACAGGCACAACAGCACTGGGGATCTGTGCTTTCCCAGAGACGGAACATCTCACGGGGCTCAGTCTCGGCAAGCCTCTTTCTGAAAAGGCGAACGGTCGGATCCTTCTCCCACGAGGAAGGGCCCAGCCCTGAAAGCTCTTGCTGCTCTTCACCGTCCCTTGGCACCCTACCTACAGGCACAACAGCACTGGGGATCTGTGCTTTCCCAGAGACGGAACATCTCACGGGGCTCAGTCTCGGCAAGCCTCTTTCTGAAAAGACGAACGGTGCGATACATCTCCCACGAGGAAGGGCCCAGCCCTGAAAGCTCTTGCTGCTCTTCACCGCCCCTTGGCACCCTACCTACAGGCACAACAGCACTGGGGATCTGTGCTTTCCCAGAGACGGAACATCTCGTGTTACTACGCCTCGGCAGAGCCTCTTTTTTTTGGCAAAGGCGAACGGTCGGATCCTTCTCCCACGAGGAAGGGCCCAGCCCTGAAAGCTCTTGCTGCTCTTCACCGCCCCTTGGCACCCTACCTACAGGCACAACAGCACTGGGGATCTGTGCTTTCCCAGAGACGGAATATCTCACGGGGCTCAGTCTCGGCAAGCCTCTTTCTGAAAAGGCGAACGGTCGGATCCTTCTCCCACGAGGAAGGGCCCAGCCCTGAAAGCTCTTGCTGCTCTTCACCGTCCCTTGTGGCCCTACCTACAGGCACAACAGCACTGGGGATCTGTGCTTTCCCAGAGACGGAACATCTCACGGGGCTCAGTCTCGGCAAGCCTCTTTCTGAAAAGGCGAACGGTCGGATCCTTCTCCCACGAGGAAGGGCCCAGCCCTGAAAGCTCTTGCTGCTCTTCACCGTCCCTTGGCACCCTACCTACAGGCACAACAGCACTGGAGATCTATGCTTTCGCAGAGACGGAACATCTTGTGGTGCTACGCCTCGGCAGAGCCTCTTTTTTTTGGAAAAGGCGAACGGTCGGATCCTTCTCCCACGAGGAAGGGCCCAGCCCTGAAAGCTCTTGCTGCTCTTCACCGTCCCTTGGCACCCTACCTACAGGCACAACAGCACTGGGGATCTGTGCTTTCCCAGAGACGGAATATCTCACGGGGCTCAGTCTCGGCAAGCCTCTTTGTGAAAAGGCGAACGGTCGGATACTTGTCCCACGAGGAAGGGCCCAGCCCTGAAAGCTCTTGCTGCTCTTCACCGTCCCTTGGCACCCTACCTACAGGCACAACAGCACTGGGGATCTGTGCTTTCCCAGAGACGGAACATCTCACGGGGCTCAGTCTCGGCAAGCCTCTTTCTGAAAAGGCGAACGGTCGGATACTTGTCCCACGAGGAAGGGCCCAGCCCAAGAGGAAGGGCCCAGCCCTGAAAGCTCTTGCTGCTCTTCACCGCCCCTTGGCACCCTACCTACAGGCACAACAGCACTGGGGATCTGTGCTTTCCCAGAGACGGAATATCTCACGGGGCTCAGTCTCGGCAAGCCTCTTTCTGAAAAGGCGAACGGTCGGATACTTGTCCCACGAGGAAGGGCCCAGCCCTGAAAGCTCTTGCTGCTGTTCACCGTCCCTTGGCACCCTACCTACAGGCACAACAGCACTGGGGATCTGTGCTTTCCCAGAGACGGAACATCTCACGGGGCTCAGTCTCGGCAAGCCTCTTTCTGAAAAGGCGAACGGTCGGATCCTTCTCCCACGAGGAAGGGCCCAGCCCTGAAAGCTCTTGCTGCTCTTCACCGCCCCTTGGCACCCTACCTACAGGCACAACAGCACTGGGGATCTGTGCTTTCCCAGAGACGGAATATCTCACGGGGCTCAGTCTCGGCAAGCCTCTTTCTGAAAAGGCGAACGGTCGGATACTTGTCCCACGAGGAAGGGCCCAGCCCTGAAAGCTCTTGCTGCTCTTCACCGCCCTTGTGGCCCTACCTACAGGCACAACAGCACTGGGGATCTGTGCTTTCCCAGAGACGGAACATCTCACGGGGCTCAGTCTCGGCAAGCCTCTTTCTGAAAAGGAGAACGGTCGGATCCTTCTCCCACGAGGAAGGGCCCAGCCCTGAAAGCTCTTGCTGCTCTTCACCGTCCCTTGTGGCCCTACCTACAGGCACAACAGCACTGGGGATCTGTGCTTTCCCAGAGACGGAAATTCTCACGGGGCTCAGTCTCGGCAAGCCTCTTTCTGAAAAGGCGAACGGTCGGATCCTTCTCCCACGAGGAAGGGCCCAGCCCTGAAAGCTCTTGCTGCTCTTCACCGCCCCTTGGCACCCTACCTACAGGCACATCAGCACTGGGGATCTGTGCTTTCCCAGAGACGGAATATCTCACGGCGCTCAGTCTCGGCAAGCCTCTTTCTGAAAAGGCGAACGGTGCGATCCATCTCCCCCGAGGAAGGGCCCAGCCCTGAAAGCTCTTGCTGCTCTTCACCGCCCCTTGGCACCCTACCTACAGGCACAACAGCACTGGGGATCTGTGCTTTCCCAGAGACGGAATATCTCACGGGGCTCAGTCTCGACAAGCCTCTTTCTGAAAAGGCGAACGGTCGGATCCTTCTCCCACGAGGAAGGGCCCAGCCCTGAAAGCTCTTGCTGCTCTTCACCGTCCCTTGTGGCCCTACCTACAGGCACAACAGCACTGGGGATCTGTGCTTTCCCAGAGACGGAACATCTCACGGGGCTCAGTCTCGGCAAGCCTCTTTCTGAAAAGGCGAACGGTCGGATCCTTCTCCCACGAGGAAGGGCCCAGCCCTGAAAGCTCTTGCTGCTCTTCACCGTCCCTTGGCACCCTACCTACAGGCACAACAGCACTGGGGATCTATGCTTTCGCAGAGACGGAACATCTCGTGGTGCTACGCCTCGGCAGAGCCTCTTTTTTTTGGAAAAGGCGAACGGTCGGATCCTTCTCCCACGAGGAAGGGCCCAGCCCTGAAAGCTCTTGCTGCTCTTCACCGTCCCTTGGCACCCTACCTACAGGCACAACAGCACTGGGGATCTGTGCTTTCCCAGAGACGGAATATCTCACGGGGCTCAGTCTCGGCAAGCCTCTTTCTGAAAAGGTGAACGGTCGGATCCTTCTCCCACGAGGAAGGGCCCAGCCCTGAAAGCTCTTGCTGCTCTTCACCGTCCCTTGTGGCCCTACCTACAGGCACAACAGCACTGGGGATCTGTGCTTTCCCAGAGACGGAACATCTCACGGGGCTCAGTCTCGGCAAGCCTCTTTCTGAAAAGGCGAACGGTCGGATCCTTCTCCCACGAGGAAGGGCCCAGCCCTGAAAGCTCTTGCTGCTCTTCACCGTCCCTTGGCACCCTACCTACAGGCACAACAGCACTGGGGATCTATGCTTTCGCAGAGACGGAACATCTTGTGGTGCTACGCCTCGGCAGAGCCTCTTTTTTTTGGAAAAGGCGAACGGTCGGATCCTTCTCCCACGAGGAAGGGCCCAGCCCTGAAAGCTCTTGCTGCTCTTCACCGTCCCTTGGCACCCTACCTACAGGCACAACAGCACTGGGGATCTGTGCTTTCCCAGAGACGGAACATCTCACGGGGCTCAGTCTCGGCAAGCCTCTTTCTGAAAAGGCGAACGGTCGGATACTTGTCCCACGAGGAAGGGCCCAGCCCTGAAAGCTCTTGCTGCTCTTCACCGCCCCTTGGCACCCTACCTACAGGCACAACAGCACTGGGGATCTGTGCTTTCCCAGAGACGGAATATCTCACGGGGCTCAGTCTCGGCAAGCCTCTTTGTGAAAAGGCGAACGGTCGGATACTTGTCCCACGAGGAAGGGCCCAGCCCTGAAAGCTCTTGCTGCTCTTCACCGTCCCTTGGCACCCTACCTACAGGCACAACAGCACTGGGGATCTGTGCTTTCCCAGAGACGGAACATCTCACGGGGCTCAGTCTCGGCAAGCCTCTTTCTGAAAAGGCGAACGGTCGGATACTTGTCCCACGAGGAAGGGCCCAGCCCAAGAGGAAGGGCCCAGCCCTGAAAGCTCTTGCTGCTCTTCACCGCCCCTTGGCACCCTACCTACAGGCACAACAGCACTGGGGATCTGTGCTTTCCCAGAGACGGAATATCTCACGGGGCTCAGTCTCGGCAAGCCTCTTTCTGAAAAGGCGAACGGTCGGATACTTGTCCCACGAGGAAGGGCCCAGCCCTGAAAGCTCTTGCTGCTGTTCACCGTCCCTTGGCACCCTACCTACAGGCACAACAGCACTGGGGATCTGTGCTTTCCCAGAGACGGAACATCTCACGGGGCTCAGTCTCGGCAAGCCTCTTTCTGAAAAGGCGAACGGTCGGATCCTTCTCCCACGAGGAAGGGCCCAGCCCTGAAAGCTCTTGCTGCTCTTCACCGCCCCTTGGCACCCTACCTACAGGCACAACAGCACTGGGGATCTGTGCTTTCCCAGAGACGGAATATCTCACGGGGCTCAGTCTCGGCAAGCCTCTTTCTGAAAAGGCGAACGGTCGGATACTTGTCCCACGACAAAGGGCCCAGCCCTGAAAGCTCTTGCTGCTCTTCACCGCCCTTGTGGCCCTACCTACAGGCACAACAGCACTGGGGATCTGTGCTTTCCCAGAAACGGAACATCTCACGGGGCTCAGTCTCGGCAAGCCTCTTTCTGAAAAGGCGAACGGTCGGATCCTTCTCCCACGAGGAAGGGCCCAGCCCTGAAAGCTCTTGCTGCTCTTCACCGTCCCTTGTGGCCCTACCTACAGGCACAACAGCACTGGGGATCTGTGCTTTCCCAGAGACGGAACATCTCACGGGGCTCAGTCTCGGCAAGCCTCTTTCTGAAAAGGCGAACGGTCGGATCCTTCTCCCACGAGGAAGGGCCCAGCCCTGAAAGCTCTTGCTGCTCTTCACCGTCCCTTGTGGCCCTACCTACAGGCACAACAGCACTGGGGATCTGTGCTTTCCCAGAGACGGAAATTCTCACGGGGCTCAGTCTCGGCAAGCCTCTTTCTGAAAAGGCGAACGGTCGGATCCTTCTCCCACGAGGAAGGGCCCAGCCCTGAAAGCTCTTGCTGCTCTTCACCGTCCCTTGGCACCCTACCTACAGGCACATCAGCACTGGGGATCTGTGCTTTCCCAGAGACGGAATATCTCACGGCGCTCAGTCTCGGCAAGCCTCTTTCTGAAAAGGCGAACGGTGCGATCCATCTCCCCCGAGGAAGGGCCCAGCCCTGAAAGCTCTTGCTGCTCTTCACCGCCCCTTGGCACCCTACCTACAGGCACAACAGCACTGGGGATCTGTGCTTTCCCAGAGACGGAACATCTCACAGGGCTCAGTCTCGACAAGCCTCTTTCTGAAAAGGCAAACGGTCGGATCCTTCTCCCCCGAGGAAGGGCCCAGCCCTGAAAGCTCTTGCTGCTGTTCACCGTCCCTTGGCACCCTACCTACAGGCACAACAGCACTGGGGATCTGTGCTTTCCCAGAGACGGAATATCTCACGGCGCTCAGTCTCGGCAAGCCTCTTTCTGAAAAGGCGAACGGTGCGATCCATCTCCCCCGAGGAAGGGCCCAGCCCTGAAAGCTCTTGCTGCTCTTCACCGTCCCTTGGCACCCTACCTACAGGCACAACAGCACTGGGGATCTGTGCTTTCCCAGAGACGGAATATCTCACGGCGCTCAGTCTCGGCAAGCCTCTTTCTGAAAAGGCGAACGGTGCGATCCATCTCCCCCGAGGAAGGGCCCAGCCCTGAAAGCTCTTGCTGCTGTTCACCGTCCCTTGGCGCCCTACCTACAGGCACAACAGCACTGGGGATCTGTGCTTTCCCAGAGACGGAACATCTCACGGGGCTCAGTCTCGGCAAGCCTCTTTCTGAAAAGGCGAACGGTCGGATACTTGTCCCACGAGGAAGGGCCCAGCCCTGAAAGCTCTTGCTGCTCTTCACCGCCCCTTGGCACCCTACCTACAGGCACAACAGCACTGGGGATCTGTGCTTTCCCAGAGACGGAACATCTCACGGGGCTCAGTCTCGGCAAGCCTCTTTCTGAAAAGGCGAACGGTCGGATCCTTCTCCCACGAGGAAGGGCCCAGCCCTGAAAGCTCTTGCTGCTCTTCACCGTCCCTTGGCACCCTACCTACAGGCACAACAGCACTGGGGATCTGTGCTTTCCCAGAGACGGAACATCTCACGGGGCTCAGTCTCGGCAAGCCTCTTTCTGAAAAGGCGAACGGTCGGATCCTTCTCCCCCGAGGAAGGGCCCAGCCCTGAAAGCTCTTGCTGCTCTTCACCGTCCCTTGGCACCCTACCTACAGGCACAACAGCACTGGGGATCTGTGCTTTCCCAGAGACGGAACATCTCGTGGCGCTACGCCTCGGCAGAGCCTCTTTTTTGTGGAAAAGGCGAACGGTCGGATCCTTCTCCCACGAGGAAGGGCCCAGCCCTGAAAGCTCTTGCTGCTCTTCACTGTCCCTTGGCACCCTACCTACAGGCACAACAGCACTGGGGATCTGTGCTTTCCCAGAGACGGAACATCTCACGGGGCTCAGTCTCGGCAAGCCTCTTTCTGAAAAGGTGAACGGTCGGATCCTTCTCCCACGACGAAGGGCCCAGCCCTGAAAGCTCTTGCTGCTCTTCACCGTCCCTTGTGGCCCTACCTACAGGCACAACAGCACTGGGGATCTGTGCTTTCCCAGAGACGGAACATCTCACGGGGCTCAGTCTCGGCAAGCCTCTTTCTGAAAAGGCGAACGGTCGGATACTTGTCCCACGAGGAAGGGCCCAGCCCTGAAAGCTCTTGCTGCTCTTCACCGCCCCTTGGCACCCTACCTACAGGCACAACAGCACTGGGGATCTGTGCTTTCCCAGAGACGGAACATCTCACGGGGCTCAGTCTCGGCAAGCCTCTTTCTGAAAAGGCGAACGGTCGGATCCTTCTCCCACGAGGAAGGGCCCAGCCCTGAAAGCTCTTGCTGCTCTTCACCGTCCCTTGGCACCCTACCTACAGGCACAACAGCACTGGGGATCTGTGCTTTCCCAGAGACGGAACATCTCACGGGGCTCATTCTCGGCAAGCCTCTTTCTGAAAAGGCGAACGGTCGGATCCTTCTCCCACGAGGAAGGGCCCAGCCCTGAAAGCTCTTGCTGCTCTTCACCGTCCCTTGTGGCCCTACGTACAGGCACAACAGCACTGGGGATCTGTGCTTTCCCAGAGACGGAACATCTCGTGGCGCTACGCCTCGGCAGAGCCTCTTTTTTGTGGAAAAGGCGAACGGTCGGATCCTTCTACCACGAGGAAGGGCCCAGCCCTGAAAGCTCTTGCTGCTCTTCACTGTCCCTTGGCACCCTACCTACAGGCACAACAGCACTGGGGATCTGTGCTTTCCCAGAGACGGAACATCTCACGGGGCTCAGTCTCGGCAAGCCTCTTTCTGAAAAGGTGAACGGTCGGATCCTTCTCCCACGACGAAGGGCCCAGCCCTGAAAGCTCTTGCTGCTCTTCACCGTCCCTTGTGGCCCTACCTACAGGCACAACAGCACTGGGGATCTGTGCTTTCCCAGAGACGGAACATCTCACGGGGCTCAGTCTCGGCAAGCCTGTTTCTGAAAAGGCGAACGGTCGGATACTTGTCCCACGAGGAAGGGCCCAGCCCTGAAAGCTCTTGCTGCTCTTCACCGCCCCTTGGCACCCTACCTACAGGCACAACAGCACTGGGGATCTGTGCTTTCCCAGAGACGGAACATCTCACGGGGCTCAGTCTCGGCAAGCCTCTTTCTGAAAAGGCGAACGGTCGGATCCTTCTCCCACGAGGAAGGGCCCAGCCCTGAAAGCTCTTGCTGCTCTTCACCGTCCCTTGGCACCCTACCTACAGGCACAACAGCACTGGGGATCTGTGCTTTCCCAGAGACGGAATATCTCACGGGGCTCAGTCTCGGCAAGCCTCTTTCTGAAAAGGCGAACGGTGCGATCCATCTCCCCCGAGGAAGGGCCCAGCCCTGAAAGCTCTTGCTGCTCTTCACCGCCCCTTGGCACCCTACCTACAGGCACAACAGCACTGGGGATCTGTGCTTTCCCAGAGACGGAACATCTCACGGGGCTCAGTCTCGGCAAGCCTCTTTCTGAAAAGGCGAACGGTCGGATCCTTCTCCCACGAGGAAGGGCCCAGCCCTGAAAGCTCTTGCTGCTCTTCACCGTCCCTTGTGGCCCTACCTACAGGCACAACAGCACTGGGGATCTGTGCTTTCCCAGAGACGGAATATCTCACGGCGCTCAGTCTCGGCAAGCCTCTTTCTGAAAAGACGAACGGTGCGATACATCTCCCACGAGGAAGGGCCCAGCCCTGAAAGCTCTTGCTGCTCTTCACCGCCCCTTGGCACCCTACCTACAGGCACAACAGCACTGGGGATCTGTGCTTTCCCAGAGACGGAACATCTCGTGGTACTACGCCTCGGCAGAGCCTCTTTTTTTTGGAAAAGGCGAACGGTCGGATCCTTCTCCCACGAGGAAGGGCCCAGCCCTGAAAGCTCTTGCTGCTCTTCACCGCCCCTTGGCACCCTACCTACAGGCACAACAGCACTGGGGATCTGTGCTTTCCCAGAGACGGAATATCTCACGGGGCTCAGTCTCGGCAAGCCTCTTTCTGAAAAGGCGAACGGTCGGATCCTTCTCCCACGAGGAAGGGCCCAGCCCTGAAAGCTCTTGCTGCTCTTCACCGCCCCTTGGCACCCTACCTACAGGCACAACAGCACTGGGGATCTGTGCTTTCCCAGAGACGGAATATCTCACGGGGCTCAGTCTCGGCAAGCCTCTTTCTGAAAAGGCGAACGGTCGGATCCTTCTCCCACGAGGAAGGGCCCAGCCCTGAAAGCTCTTGCTGCTCTTCACCGTCCCTTGGCACCCTACCTACAGGCACAACAGCACTGGGGATCTATGCTTTCGCAGAGACGGAACATCTTGTGGTGCTACGCCTCGGCAGAGCCTCTTTTTTTTGGAAAAGGCGAACGGTCGGATCCTTCTCCCACGAGGAAGGGCCCAGCCCTGAAAGCTCTTGCTGCTCTTCACCGCCCCTTGGCACCCTACCTACAGGCACAACAGCACTGGGGATCTGTGCTTTCCCAGAGACGGAACATCTCACGGGGCTCAGTCTCGGCAAGCCTCTTTGTGAAAAGGCGAACGGTCGGATACTTGTCCCACGAGGAAGGGCCCAGCCCTGAAAGCTCTTGCTGCTCTTCACCGTCCCTTGGCACCCTACCTACAGGCACAACAGCACTGGGGATCTGTGCTTTCCCAGAGACGGAACATCTCACGGGGCTCAGTCTCGGCAAGCCTCTTTCTGAAAAGGCGAACGGTCGGATACTTGTCCCCCGAGGAAGGGCCCAGCCCAAGAGGAAGGGCCCAGCCCTGAAAGCTCTTGCTGCTCTTCACCGCCCCTTGGCACCCTACCTACAGGCACAACAGCACTGGGGATCTGTGCTTTCCCAGAGACGGAATATCTCACGGGGCTCAGTCTCGGCAAGCCTCTTTCTGAAAAGGCGAACGGTCGGATACTTGTCCCACGAGGAAGGGCCCAGCCCTGAAAGCTCTTGCTGCTGTTCACCGTCCCTTGGCACCCTACCTACAGGCACAACAGCACTGGGGATCTGTGCTTTCCCAGAGACGGAACATCTCACGGGGCTCAGTCTCGGCAAGCCTCTTTCTGAAAAGGCGAACGGTCGGATCCTTCTCCCACGAGGAAGGGCCCAGCCCTGAAAGCTCTTGCTGCTCTTCACCGCCCCTTGGCACCCTACCTACAGGCACAACAGCACTGGGGATCTGTGCTTTCCCAGAGACGGAATATCTCACGGGGCTCAGTCTCGGCAAGCCTCTTTCTGAAAAGGCGAACGGTCAGATACTTGTCCCACGAGGAAGGGCCCAGCCCTGAAAGCTCTTGCTGCTCTTCACCGCCCTTGTGGCCCTACCTACAGGCACAACAGCACTGGGGATCTGTGCTTTCCCAGAGACGGAACATCTCACGGGGCTCAGTCTCGGCAAGCCTCTTTCTGAAAAGGCGAACGGTCGGATCCTTCTCCCACGAGGAAGGGCCCAGCCCTGAAAGCTCTTGCTGCTCTTCACCGTCCCTTGGCACCCTACCTACAGGCACAACAGCACTGGGGATCTGTGCTTTCCCAGAGACGGAACATCTCACGGGGCTCAGTCTCGGCAAGCCTCTTTCTGAAAAGGCGAACGGTCGGATCCTTCTCCCACGAGGAAGGGCCCAGCCCTGAAAGCTCTTGCTGCTCTTCACCGTCCCTTGTGGCCCTACCTACAGGCACAACAGCACTGGGGATCTGTGCTTTCCCAGAGACGGAACATCTCGTGGCGCTACGCCTCGGCAGAGCCTCTTTTTTGTGGAAAAGGCGAACGGTCGGATCCTTCTCCCACGAGGAAGGGCCCAGCCCTGAAAGCTCTTGCTGCTCTTCACTGTCCCTTGGCACCCTACCTACAGGCACAACAGCACTGGGGATCTGTGCTTTCCCAGAGACGGAACATCTCACGGGGCTCAGTCTCGGCAAGCCTCTTTCTGAAAAGGTGAACGGTCGGATCCTTCTCCCACGACGAAGGGCCCAGCCCTGAAAGCTCTTGCTGCTCTTCACCGTCCCTTGTGGCCCTACCTACAGGCACAACAGCACTGGGGATCTGTGCTTTCCCAGAGACGGAACATCTCACGGGGCTCAGTCTCGGCAAGCCTGTTTCTGAAAAGGCGAACGGTCGGATACTTGTCCCACGAGGAAGGGCCCAGCCCTGAAAGCTCTTGCTGCTCTTCACCGCCCCTTGGCACCCTACCTACAGGCACAACAGCACTGGGGATCTGTGCTTTCCCAGAGACGGAACATCTCACGGGGCTCAGTCTCGGCAAGCCTCTTTCTGAAAAGGCGAACGGTCGGATCCTTCTCCCACGAGGAAGGGCCCAGCCCTGAAAGCTCTTGCTGCTCTTCACCGTCCCTTGGCACCCTACCTACAGGCACAACAGCACTGGGGATCTGTGCTTTCCCAGAGACGGAACATCTCACGGGGCTCAGTCTCGGCAAGCCTCTTTCTGAAAAGGCGAACGGTCGGATCCTTCTCCCACGAGGAAGGGCCCAGCCCTGAAAGCTCTTGCTGCTCTTCACCGTCCCTTGTGGCCCTACGTACAGGCACAACAGCACTGGGGATCTGTGCTTTCCCAGAGACGGAACATCTCGTGGCGCTACGCCTCGGCAGAGCCTCTTTTTTGTGGAAAAGGCGAACGGTCGGATCCTTCTCCCACGAGGAAGGGCCCAGCCCTGAAAGCTCTTGCTGCTCTTCACTGTCCCTTGGCACCCTACCTACAGGCACAACAGCACTGGGGATCTGTGCTTTCCCAGAGACGGAACATCTCACGGGGCTCAGTCTCGGCAAGCCTCTTTCTGAAAAGGCGAACGGTCGGATCCTTCTCCCACGAGGAAGGGCCCAGCCCTGAAAGCTCTTGCTGCTGTTCACCGCCCCTTGGCACCCTACCTACAGGCACAACAGCACTGGGGATCTGTGCTTTCCCAGAGACGGAACATCTCACGGGGCTCAGTCTCGGCAAGCCTCTTTCTGAAAAGGCGAACGGTCGGATCCTTCTCCCACGAGGAAGGGCCCAGCCCTGAAAGCTCTTGCTGCTCTTCACCGTCCCTTGGCACCCTACCTACAGGCACAACAGCACTGGGGATCTGTGCTTTCCCAGAGACGGAATATCTCACGGGGCTCAGTCTCGGCAAGCCTCTTTCTGAAAAGGCGAACGGTGCGATCCATCTCCCCCGAGGAAGGGCCCAGCCCTGAAAGCTCTTGCTGCTCTTCACCGCCCCTTGGCACCCTACCTACAGGCACAACAGCACTGGGGATCTGTGCTTTCCCAGAGACGGAACATCTCACGGGGCTCAGTCTCGGCAAGCCTCTTTCTGAAAAGGCGAACGGTCGGATCCTTCTCCCACGAGGAAGGGCCCAGCCCTGAAAGCTCTTGCTGCTCTTCACCGTCCCTTGTGGCCCTACCTACAGGCACAACAGCACTGGGGATCTGTGCTTTCCCAGAGACGGAACATCTCGTGGTACTACGCCTGGGCAGAGCCTCTTTTTTTTGGAAAAGGCGAACGGTCGGATCCTTCTCCCACGAGGAAGGGCCCAGCCCTGAAAGCTCTTGCTGCTCTTCACCGCCCCTTGGCACCCTACCTACAGGCACAACAGCACTGGGGATCTGTGCTTTCCCAGAGACGGAATATCTCACGGGGCTCAGTCTCGGCAAGCCTCTTTCTGAAAAGGCGAACGGTCGGATCCTTCTCCCACGAGGAAGGGCCCAGCCCTGAAAGCTCTTGCTGCTCTTCACCGTCCCTTGTGGCCCTACCTACAGGCACAACAGCACTGGGGATCTGTGCTTTCCCAGAGACGGAACATCTCACGGGGCTCAGTCTCGGCAAGCCTCTTTCTGAAAAGGCGAACGGTCGGATCCTTCTCCCACGAGGAAGGGCCCAGCCCTGAAAGCTCTTGCTGCTCTTCACCGTCCCTTGGCACCCTACCTACAGGCACAACAGCACTGGGGATCTATGCTTTCGCAGAGACGGAACATCTTGTGGTGCTACGCCTCGGCAGAGCCTCTTTTTTTTGGAAAAGGCGAACGGTCGGATCCTTCTCCCACGAGGAAGGGCCCAGCCCTGAAAGCTCTTGCTGCTCTTCACCGCCCCTTGGCACCCTACCTACAGGCACAACAGCACTGGGGATCTGTGCTTTCCCAGAGACGGAACATCTCACGGGGCTCAGTCTCGGCAAGCCTCTTTGTGAAAAGGCGAACGGTCGGATACTTGTCCCACGAGGAAGGGCCCAGCCCTGAAAGCTCTTGCTGCTCTTCACCGTCCCTTGGCACCCTACCTACAGGCACAACAGCACTGGGGATCTGTGCTTTCCCAGAGACGGAACATCTCACGGGGCTCAGTCTCGGCAAGCCTCTTTCTGAAAAGGCGAACGGTCGGATACTTGTCCCACGAGGAAGGGCCCAGCCCAAGAGGAAGGGCCCAGCCCTGAAAGCTCTTGCTGCTCTTCACCGCCCCTTGGCACCCTACCTACAGGCACAACAGCACTGGGGATCTGTGCTTTCCCAGAGACGGAATATCTCACGGGGCTCAGTCTCGGCAAGCCTCTTTCTGAAAAGGCGAACGGTCGGATACTTGTCCCACGAGGAAGGGCCCAGCCCTGAAAGCTCTTGCTGCTCTTCACCGTCCCTTGGCACCCTACCTACAGGCACAACAGCACTGGGGATCTGTGCTTTCCCAGAGACGGAACATCTCACGGGGCTCAGTCTCGGCAAGCCTCTTTCTGAAAAGGCGAACGGTCGGATCCTTCTCCCACGAGGAAGGGCCCAGCCCTGAAAGCTCTTGCTGCTCTTCACCGCCCCTTGGCACCCTACCTACAGGCACAACAGCACTGGGGATCTGTGCTTTCCCAGAGACGGAATATCTCACGGGGCTCAGTCTCGGCAAGCCTCTTTCTGAAAAGGCGAACGGTCGGATACTTGTCCCACGAGGAAGGGCCCAGCCCTGAAAGCTCTTGCTGCTCTTCACCGTCCCTTGTGGCCCTACCTACAGGCACAACAGCACTGGGGATCTGTGCTTTCCCAGAGACGGAAATTCTCACGGGGCTCAGTCTCGGCAAGCCTCTTTCTGAAAAGGCGAACGGTCGGATCCTTCTCCCACGAGGAAGGGCCCAGCCCTGAAAGCTCTTGCTGCTCTTCACCGTCCCTTGGCACCCTACCTACAGGCACATCAGCACTGGGGATCTGTGCTTTCCCAGAGACGGAATATCTCACGGCGCTCAGTCTCGGCAAGCCTCTTTCTGAAAAGGCGAACGGTGCGATCCATCTCCCCCGAGGAAGGGCCCAGCCCTGAAAGCTCTTGCTGCTCTTCACCGCCCCTTGGCACCCTACCTACAGGCACAACAGCACTGGGGATCTGTGCTTTCCCAGAGACGGAACATCTCACGGGGCTCAGTCTCGACAAGCCTCTTTCTGAAAAGGCAAACGGTCGGATCCTTCTCCCCCGAGGAAGGGCCCAGCCCTGAAAGCTCTTGCTGCTGTTCACCGTCCCTTGGCACCCTACCTACAGGCACAACAGCACTGGGGATCTGTGCTTTCCCAGAGACGGAATATCTCACGGCGCTCAGTCTCGGCAAGCCTCTTTCTGAAAAGGCGAACGGTGCGATCCATCTCCCCCGAGGAAGGGCCCAGCCCTGAAAGCTCTTGCTGCTCTTCACCGTCCCTTGGCACCCTACCTACAGGCACAACAGCACTGGGGATCTGTGCTTTCCCAGAGACGGAACATCTCACGGGGCTCAGTCTCGGCAAGCCTCTTTGTGAAAAGGCGAACGGTCGGATCCTTCTCCCACGAGGAAGGGCCCAGCCCTGAAAGCTCTTGCTGCTCTTCACCGTCCCTTGGCACCCTACCTACAGGCACAACAGCACTGGGGATCTGTGCTTTCCCAGAGACGGAATATCTCACGGCGCTCAGTCTCGGCAAGCCTCTTTCTGAAAAGGCGAACGGTGCGATCCATCTCCCCCGAGGAAGGGCCCAGCCCTGAAAGCTCTTGCTGCTGTTCACCGTCCCTTGGCGCCCTACCTACAGGCACAACAGCACTGGGGATCTGTGCTTTCCCAGAGACGGAACATCTCACGGGGCTCAGTCTCGGCAAGCCTCTTTCTGAAAAGGCGAACGGTCGGATACTTGTCCCACGAGGAAGGGCCCAGCCCTGAAAGCTCTTGCTGCTCTTCACCGCCCCTTGGCACCCTACCTACAGGCACAACAGCACTGGGGATCTGTGCTTTCCCAGAGACGGAACATCTCACGGGGCTCAGTCTCGGCAAGCCTCTTTCTGAAAAGGCGAACGGTCGGATCCTTCTCCCACGAGGAAGGGCCCAGCCCTGAAAGCTCTTGCTGCTCTTCACCGCCCCTTGGCACCCTACCTACAGGCACAACAGCACTGGGGATCTGTGCTTTCCCAGAGACGGAACATCTCACGGGGCTCAGTCTCGGCAAGCCTCTTTCTGAAAAGGCGAACGGTCGGATCCTTCTCCCACGAGGAAGGGCCCAGCCCTGAAAGCTCTTGCTGCTCTTCACCGTCCCTTGTGGCCCTACGTACAGGCACAACAGCACTGGGGATCTGTGCTTTCCCAGAGACGGAACATCTCGTGGCGCTACGCCTCGGCAGAGCCTCTTTTTTGTGGAAAAGGCGAACGGTCGGATCCTTCTCCCACGAGGAAGGGCCCAGCCCTGAAAGCTCTTGCTGCTCTTCACTGTCCCTTGGCACCCTACCTACAGGCACAACAGCACTGGGGATCTGTGCTTTCCCAGAGACGGAACATCTCACGGGGCTCAGTCTCGGCAAGCCTCTTTCTGAAAAGGTGAACGGTCGGATCCTTCTCCCACGACGAAGGGCCCAGCCCTGAAAGCTCTTGCTGCTCTTCACCGTCCCTTGTGGCCCTACCTACAGGCACAACAGCACTGGGGATCTGTGCTTTCCCAGAGACGGAACATCTCACGGGGCTCAGTCTCGGCAAGCCTGTTTCTGAAAAGGCGAACGGTCGGATACTTGTCCCACGAGGAAGGGCCCAGCCCTGAAAGCTCTTGCTGCTCTTCACCGCCCCTTGGCACCCTACCTACAGGCACAACAGCACTGGGGATCTGTGCTTTCCCAGAGACGGAACATCTCACGGGGCTCAGTCTCGGCAAGCCTCTTTCTGAAAAGGCGAACGGTCGGATCCTTCTCCCACGAGGAAGGGCCCAGCCCTGAAAGCTCTTGCTGCTCTTCACCGTCCCTTGGCACCCTACCTACAGGCACAACAGCACTGGGGATCTGTGCTTTCCCAGAGACGGAACATCTCACGGGGCTCAGTCTCGGCAAGCCTCTTTCTGAAAAGGCGAACGGTCGGATCCTTCTCCCACGAGGAAGGGCCCAGCCCTGAAAGCTCTTGCTGCTCTTCACCGTCCCTTGGCACCCTACCTACAGGCACAACAGCACTGGGGATCTGTGCTTTCCCAGAGACGGAATATCTCACGGGGCTCAGTCTCGGCAAGCCTCTTTCTGAAAAGGCGAACGGTGCGATCCATCTCCCCCGAGGAAGGGCCCAGCCCTGAAAGCTCTTGCTGCTCTTCACCGTCCCTTGGCACCCTACCTACAGGCACAACAGCACTGGGGATCTGTGCTTTCCCAGAGACGGAACATCTCACGGGGCTCAGTCTCGGCAAGCCTCTTTCTGAAAAGGCGAACGGTCGGATCCTTCTCCCACGAGGAAGGGCCCAGCCCTGAAAGCTCTTGCTGCTCTTCACCGTCCCTTGTGGCCCTACCTACAGGCACAACAGCACTGGGGATCTGTGCTTTCCCAGAGACGGAACATCTCGTGGCGCTACGCCTCGGCAGAGCCTCTTTTTTGTGGAAAAGGCGAACGGTCGGATCCTTCTCCCACGAGGAAGGGCCCAGCCCTGAAAGCTCTTGCTGCTCTTCACTGTCCCTTGGCACCCTACCTACAGGCACAACAGCACTGGGGATCTGTGCTTTCCCAGAGACGGAACATCTCACGGGGCTCAGTCTCGGCAAGCCTCTTTCTGAAAAGGTGAACGGTCGGATCCTTCTCCCACGACGAAGGGCCCAGCCCTGAAAGCTCTTGCTGCTCTTCACCGTCCCTTGTGGCCCTACCTACAGGCACAACAGCACTGGGGATCTGTGCTTTCCCAGAGACGGAACATCTCACGGGGCTCAGTCTCGGCAAGCCTCTTTCTGAAAAGGCGAACGGTCGGATACTTGTCCCACGAGGAAGGGCCCAGCCCTGAAAGCTCTTGCTGCTCTTCACCGCCCCTTGGCACCCTACCTACAGGCACAACAGCACTGGGGATCTGTGCTTTCCCAGAGACGGAACATCTCACGGGGCTCAGTCTCGGCAAGCCTCTTTCTGAAAAGGCGAACGGTCGGATCCTTCTCCCACGAGGAAGGGCCCAGCCCTGAAAGCTCTTGCTGCTCTTCACCGTCCCTTGGCACCCTACCTACAGGCACAACAGCACTGGGGATCTGTGCTTTCCCAGAGACGGAACATCTCACGGGGCTCAGTCTCGGCAAGCCTCTTTCTGAAAAGGCGAACGGTCGGATCCTTCTCCCACGAGGAAGGGCCCAGCCCTGAAAGCTCTTGCTGCTCTTCACCGCCCCTTGGCACCCTACCTACAGGCACAACAGCACTGGGGATCTGTGCTTTCCCAGAGACGGAATATCTCACGGGGCTCAGTCTCGGCAAGCCTCTTTCTGAAAAGGCGAACGGTCGGATACTTGTCCCACGAGGAAGGGCCCAGCCCTGAAAGCTCTTGCTGCTCTTCACCGCCCTTGTGGCCCTACCTACAGGCACAACAGCACTGGGGATCTGTGCTTTCCCAGAGACGGAACATCTCACGGGGCTCAGTCTCGGCAAGCCTCTTTCTGAAAAGGCGAACGGTCGGATCCTTCTCCCACGAGGAAGGGCCCAGCCCTGAAAGCTCTTGCTGCTCTTCACCGTCCCTTGTGGCCCTACCTACAGGCACAACAGCACTGGGGATCTGTGCTTTCCCAGAGACGGAAATTCTCACGGGGCTCAGTCTCGGCAAGCCTCTTTCTGAAAAGGCGAACGGTCGGATCCTTCTCCCACGAGGAAGGGCCCAGCCCTGAAAGCTCTTGCTGCTCTTCACCGTCCCTTGGCACCCTACCTACAGGCACATCAGCACTGGGGATCTGTGCTTTCCCAGAGACGGAATATCTCACGGGGCTCAGTCTCGGCAAGCCTCTTTCTGAAAAGGCGAACGGTGCGATCCATCTCCCCCGAGGAAGGGCCCAGCCCTGAAAGCTCTTGCTGCTCTTCACCGCCCCTTGGCACCCTACCTACAGGCACAACAGCACTGGGGATCTGTGCTTTCCCAGAGACGGAACATCTCACGGGGCTCAGTCTCGGCAAGCCTCTTTCTGAAAAGGCGAACGGTCGGATCCTTCTCCCACGAGGAAGGGCCCAGCCCTGAAAGCTCTTGCTGCTCTTCACCGTCCCTTGGCACCCTACCTACAGGCACAACAGCACTGGGGATCTGTGCTTTCCCAGAGACGGAATATCTCACGGCGCTCAGTCTCGGCAAGCCTTTTTGTGAAAAGACGAACGGTGCGATAAATCTCCCACGAGGAAGGGCCCAGCCCTGAAAGCTCTTGCTGCTCTTCACCGCCCCTTGGCACCCTACCTACAGGCACAACAGCACTGGGGATCTGTGCTTTCCCAGAGACGGAATATCTCACGGGGCTCAGTCTCGGCAAGCCTCTTTCTGAAAAGGCGAACGGTCGGATCCTTCTCCCACAAGGAAGGGCCCAGCCCTGAAAGCTCTTGCTGCTCTTCACCGTCCCTTGTGGCCCTACCTACAGGCACAACAGCACTGGGGATCTGTGCTTTCCCAGAGACGGAACATCTCACGGGGCTCAGTCTCGGCAAGCCTCTTTCTGAAAAGGCGAACGGTCGGATCCTTCTCCCACGAGGAAGGGCCCAGCCCTGAAAGCTCTTGCTGCTCTTCACCGTCCCTTGGCACCCTACCTACAGGCACAACAGCACTGGGGATCTATGCTTTCGCAGAGACGGAACATCTTGTGGTGCTACGCCTCGGCAGAGCCTCTTTTTTTTGGAAAAGGCGAACGGTCGGATCCTTCTCCCACGAGGAAGGGCCCAGCCCTGAAAGCTCTTGCTGCTCTTCACCGCCCCTTGGCACCCTACCTACAGGCACAACAGCACTGGGGATCTGTGCTTTCCCAGAGACGGAACATCTCACGGGGCTCAGTCTCGGCAAGCCTCTTTGTGAAAAGGCGAACGGTCGGATACTTGTCCCACGAGGAAGGGCCCAGCCCTGAAAGCTCTTGCTGCTCTTCACCGTCCCTTGGCACCCTACCTACAGGCACAACAGCACTGGGGATCTGTGCTTTCCCAGAGACGGAACATCTCACGGGGCTCAGTCTCGGCAAGCCTCTTTCTGAAAAGGCGAACGGTCGGATACTTGTCCCACGAGGAAGGGCCCAGCCCAAGAGGAAGGGCCCAGCCCTGAAAGCTCTTGCTGCTCTTCACCGCCCCTTGGCACCCTACCTACAGGCACAACAGCACTGGGGATCTGTGCTTTCCCAGAGACGGAATATCTCACGGGGCTCAGTCTCGGCAAGCCTCTTTCTGAAAAGGCGAACGGTCGGATACTTGTCACACGAGGAAGGGCCCAGCCCTGAAAGCTCTTGCTGCTCTTCACCGTCCCTTGGCACCCTACCTACAGGCACAACAGCACTGGGGATCTGTGCTTTCCCAGAGACGGAACATCTCACGGGGCTCAGTCTCAGCAAGCCTCTTTCTGAAAAGGCGAACGGTCGGATCCTTCTCCCACGAGGAAGGGCCCAGCCCTGAAAGCTCTTGCTGCTCTTCACCGCCCCTTGGCACCCTACCTACAGGCACAACAGCACTGGGGATCTGTGCTTTCCCAGAGACGGAATATCTCACGGGGCTCAGTCTCGGCAAGCCTCTTTCTGAAAAGGCGAACGGTCGGATACTTCTCCCACGAGGAAGGGCCCAGCCCTGAAAGCTCTTGCTGCTCTTCACCGCCCTTGTGGCCCTACCTACAGGCACAACAGCACTGGGGATCTGTGCTTTCCCAGAGACGGAACATCTCACGGGGCTCAGTCTCGGCAAGCCTCTTTCTGAAAAGGCGAACGGTCGGATCCTTCTCCCACGAGGAAGGGCCCAGCCCTGAAAGCTCTTGCTGCTCTTCACCGTCCCTTGTGGCCCTACCTACAGGCACAACAGCACTGGGGATCTGTGCTTTCCCAGAGACGGAAATTCTCACGGGGCTCAGTCTCGGCAAGCCTCTTTCTGAAAAGGCGAACGGTCGGATCCTTCTCCCACGAGGAAGGGCCCAGCCCTGAAAGCTCTTGCTGCTCTTCACCGTCCCTTGTGGCCCTACCTACAGGCACAACAGCACTGGGGATCTGTGCTTTCCCAGAGACGGAACATCTCGTGGCGCTACGCCTCGGCAGAGCCTCTTTTTTGTGGAAAAGGCGAACGGTCGGATCCTTCTCCCACGAGGAAGGGCCCAGCCCTGAAAGCTCTTGCTGCTCTTCACTGTCCCTTGGCACCCTACCTACAGGCACAACAGCACTGGGGATCTGTGCTTTCCCAGAGACGGAACATCTCACGGGGCTCAGTCTCGGCAAGCCTCTTTCTGAAAAGGTGAACGGTCGGATCCTTCTCCCACGACGAAGGGCCCAGCCCTGAAAGCTCTTGCTGCTCTTCACCGTCCCTTGTGGCCCTACCTACAGGCACAACAGCACTGGGGATCTGTGCTTTCCCAGAGACGGAACATCTCACGGGGCTCAGTCTCGGCAAGCCTCTTTCTGAAAAGGCGAACGGTCGGATACTTGTCCCACGAGGAAGGGCCCAGCCCTGAAAGCTCTTGCTGCTCTTCACCGCCCCTTGGCACCCTACCTACAGGCACAACAGCACTGGGGATCTGTGCTTTCCCAGAGACGGAACATCTCACGGGGCTCAGTCTCGGCAAGCCTCTTTCTGAAAAGGCGAACGGTCGGATCCTTCTCCCACGAGGAAGGGCCCAGCCCTGAAAGCTCTTGCTGCTCTTCACCGTCCCTTGGCACCCTACCTACAGGCACAACAGCACTGGGGATCTGTGCTTTCCCAGAGACGGAACATCTCACGGGGCTCAGTCTCGGCAAGCCTCTTTCTGAAAAGGCGAACGGTCGGATCCTTCTCCCACGAGGAAGGGCCCAGCCCTGAAAGCTCTTGCTGCTCTTCACCGCCCCTTGGCACCCTACCTACAGGCACAACAGCACTGGGGATCTGTGCTTTCCCAGAGACGGAATATCTCACGGGGCTCAGTCTCGGCAAGCCTCTTTCTGAAAAGGCGAACGGTGGGATACTTGTCCCACGAGGAAGGGCCCAGCCCTGAAAGCTCTTGCTGCTCTTCACCGCCCTTGTGGCCCTACCTACAGGCACAACAGCACTGGGGATCTGTGCTTTCCCAGAGACGGAACATCTCACGGGGCTCAGTCTCGGCAAGCCTCTTTCTGAAAAGGCGAACGGTCGGATCCTTCTCCCACGAGGAAGGGCCCAGCCCTGAAAGCTCTTGCTGCTCTTCACCGTCCCTTGTGGCCCTACCTACAGGCACAACAGCACTGGGGATCTGTGCTTTCCCAGAGACGGAAATTCTCACGGGGCTCAGTCTCGGCAAGCCTCTTTCTGAAAAGGCGAACGGTCGGATCCTTCTCCCACGAGGAAGGGCCCAGCCCTGAAAGCTCTTGCTGCTCTTCACCGTCCCTTGGCACCCTACCTACAGGCACATCAGCACTGGGGATCTGTGCTTTCCCAGAGACGGAATATCTCACGGGGCTCAGTCTCGGCAAGCCTCTTTCTGAAAAGGCGAACGGTGCGATCCATCTCCCCCGAGGAAGGGCCCAGCCCTGAACGCTCTTGCTGCTCTTCACCGCCCCTTGGCACCCTACCTACAGGCACAACAGCACTGGGGATCTGTGCTTTCCCAGAGACGGAACATCTCACGGGGCTCAGTCTCGGCAAGCCTCTTTCTGAAAAGGCGAACGGTCGGATCCTTCTCCCACGAGGAAGGGCCCAGCCCTGAAAGCTCTTGCTGCTCTTCACCGTCCCTTGGCACCCTACCTACAGGCACAACAGCACTGGGGATCTGTGCTTTCCCAGAGATGGAACATCTCACGGGGCTCAGTCTCGGCAAGCCTCTTTCTGAAAAGGCGAGCGGTCGGATCCTTCTCCCACGAGGAAGGGCCCAGCCCTGAAAGCTCTTGCTGCTCTTCACCGTCCCTTGGCACCCTACCTACAGGCACAACAGCACTGGGGATCTGTGCTTTCCCAGAGACGGAACATCTCACGGGGCTCAGTCTCGGCAAGCCTCTTTCTGAAAAGGCGAACGGTGCGATCCATCTCCCCCGAGGAAGGGCCCAGCCCTGAAAGCTCTTGCTGCTCTTCACCGCCCCTTGGCACCCTACCTACAGGCACAACAGCACTGGGGATCTGTGCTTTCCCAGAGACGGAATATCTCACGGGGCTCAGTCTCGGCAAGCCTCTTTCTGAAAAGGCGAACGGTGGGATACTTGTCCCACGAGGAAGGGCCCAGCCCTGAAAGCTCTTGCTGCTCTTCACCGCCCTTGTGGCCCTACCTACAGGCACAACAGCACTGGGGATCTGTGCTTTCCCAGAGACGGAACATCTCACGGGGCTCAGTCTCGGCAAGCCTCTTTCTGAAAAGGCGAACGGTCGGATCCTTCTCCCACGAGGAAGGGCCCAGCCCTGAAAGCTCTTGCTGCTCTTCACCGTCCCTTGGCACCCTACCTACAGGCACAACAGCACTGGGGATCTATGCTTTCGCAGAGACGGAACATCTTGTGGTGCTACGCCTCGGCAGAGCCTCTTTTTTTTGGAAAAGGCGAACGGTCGGATCCTTCTCCCACGAGGAAGGGCCCAGCCCTGAAAGCTCTTGCTGCTCTTCACCGTCCCTTGGCACCCTACCTACAGGCACAACAGCACTGGGGATCTGTGCTTTCCCAGAGACGGAACATCTCACGGGGCTCAGTCTCGGCAAGCCTCTTTGTGAAAAGGCGAACGGTCGGATACTTGTCCCACGAGGAAGGGCCCAGCCCTGAAAGCTCTTGCTGCTCTTCACCGTCCCTTGGCACCCTACCTACAGGCACAACAGCACTGGGGATCTGTGCTTTCCCAGAGACGGAACATCTCACGGGGCTCAGTCTCGGCAAGCCTCTTTCTGAAAAGGCGAACGGTCGGATACTTGTCCCACGAGGAAGGGCCCAGCCCAAGAGGAAGGGCCCAGCCCTGAAAGCTCTTGCTGCTCTTCACCGCCCCTTGGCACCCTACCTACAGGCACAACAGCACTGGGGATCTGTGCTTTCCCAGAGACGGAATATCTCACGGGGCTCAGTCTCGGCAAGCCTCTTTCTGAAAAGGCGAACGGTCGGATACTTGTCCCACGAGGAAGGGCCCAGCCCTGAAAGCTCTTGCTGCTGTTCACCGTCCCTTGGCACCCTACCTACAGGCACAACAGCACTGGGGATCTGTGCTTTCCCAGAGACGGAACATCTCACGGGGCTCAGTCTCAGCAAGCCTCTTTCTGAAAAGGCGAACGGTCGGATCCTTCTCCCACGAGGAAGGGCCCAGCCCTGAAAGCTCTTGCTGCTCTTCACCGCCCCTTGGCACCCTACCTACAGGCACAACAGCACTGGGGATCTGTGCTTTCCCAGAGACGGAATATCTCACGGGGCTCAGTCTCGGCAAGCCTCTTTCTGAAAAGGCGAACGGTCGGATACTTGTCCCACGAGGAAGGGCCCAGCCCTGAAAGCTCTTGCTGCTCTTCACCGCCCTTGTGGCCCTACCTACAGGCACAACAGCACTGGGGATCTGTGCTTTCCCAGAGACGGAACATCTCACGGGGCTCAGTCTCGGCAAGCCTCTTTCTGAAAAGGCGAACGGTCGGATCCTTCTCCCACGAGGAAGGGCCCAGCCCTGAAAGCTCTTGCTGCTCTTCACCGTCCCTTGTGGCCCTACCTACAGGCACAACAGCACTGGGGATCTGTGCTTTCCCAGAGACGGAAATTCTCACGGGGCTCAGTCTCGGCAAGCCTCTTTCTGAAAAGGCGAACGGTCGGATCCTTCTCCCACGAGGAAGGGCCCAGCCCTGAAAGCTCTTGCTGCTCTTCACCGTCCCTTGGCACCCTACCTACAGGCACAACAGCACTGGGGATCTGTGCTTTCCCAGAGACGGAACATCTCACGGGGCTCAGTCTCGACAAGCCTCTTTCTGAAAAGGCGAACGGTCGGATCCTTCTCCCACGAGGAAGGGCCCAGCCCTGAAAGCTCTTGCTGCTCTTCACCGTCCCTTGTGGCCCTACCTACAGGCACAACAGCACTGGGGATCTGTGCTTTCCCAGAGACGGAAATTCTCACGGGGCTCAGTCTCGGCAAGCCTCTTTCTGAAAAGGCGAACGGTCGGATCCTTCTCCCCCGAGGAAGGGCCCAGCCCTGAAAGCTCTTGCTGCTCTTCACCGTCCCTTGGCACCCTACCTACAGGCACAACAGCACTGGGGATCTGTGCTTTCCCAGAGACGGAACATCTCACGGGGCTCAGTCTCGGCAAGCCTCTTTCTGAAAAGGCGAACGGTCGGATCCTTCTCCCACGAGGAAGGGCCCAGCCCTGAAAGCTCTTGCTGCTCTTCACCGTCCCTTGGCACCCTACCTACAGGCACAACAGCACTGGGGATCTGTGCTTTCCCAGAGACGGAACATCTCACGGGGCTCAGTCTCGGCAAGCCTCTTTCTGAAAAGGCGAACGGTCGGATCCTTCTCCCACGAGGAAGGGCCCAGCCCTGAAAGCTCTTGCTGCTCTTCACCGTCCCTTGGCACCCTACCTACAGGCACAACAGCACTGGGGATCTGTGCTTTCCCAGAGACGGAACATCTCGTGGTACTACGCCTCTGCAGAGCCTCTTTTTTTTGGAAAAGGCGAACGGTCGGATCCTTCTCCCACGAGGAAGGGCCCAGCCCTGAAAGCTCTTGCTGCTCTTCACCGCCCCTTGGCACCCTACCTACAGGCACAACAGCACTGGGGATCTGTGCTTTCCCAGAGACGGAATATCTCACGGGGCTCAGTCTCGGCAAGCCTCTTTCTGAAAAGGCGAACGGTCGGATCCTTCTCCCACGAGGAAGGGCCCAGCCCTGAAAGCTCTTGCTGCTCTTCACCGTCCCTTGTGGCCCTACCTACAGGCACAACAGCACTGGGGATCTGTGCTTTCCCAGAGACGGAACATCTCACGGGGCTCAGTCTCGGCAAGCCTCTTTCTGAAAAGGCGAACGGTCGGATCCTTCTCCCACGAGGAAGGGCCCAGCCCTGAAAGCTCTTGCTGCTCTTCACCGTCCCTTGGCACCCTACCTACAGGCACAACAGCACTGGGGATCTATGCTTTCGCAGAGACGGAACATCTTGTGGTGCTACGCCTCGGCAGAGCCTCTTTTTTTTGGAAAAGGCGAACGGTCGGATCCTTCTCCCACGAGGAAGGGCCCAGCCCTGAAAGCTCTTGCTGCTCTTCACCGTCCCTTGGCACCCTACCTACAGGCACAACAGCACTGGGGATCTGTGCTTTCCCAGAGACGGAACATCTCACGGGGCTCAGTCTCGGCAAGCCTCTTTCTGAAAAGGCGAACGGTCGGATACTTGTCCCACGAGGAAGGGCCCAGCCCTGAAAGCTCTTGCTGCTCTTCACCGCCCCTTGGCACCCTACCTACAGGCACAACAGCACTGGGGATCTGTGCTTTCCCAGAGACGGAATATCTCACGGCGCTCAGTCTCGGCAAGCCTCTTTGTGAAAAGGCGAACGGTCGGATACTTGTCCCAAGAGGAAGGGCCCAGCCCTGAAAGCTCTTGCTGCTCTTCACCGCCCCTTGGCACCCTACCTACAGGCACAACAGCACTGGGGATCTGTGCTTTCCCAGAGACGGAATATCTCACGGGGCTCAGTCTCGGCAAGCCTCTTTCTGAAAAGGCGAACGGTCGGATACTTGTCCCACGAGGAAGGGCCCAGCCCTGAAAGCTCTTGCTGCTGTTCACCGTCCCTTGGCACCCTACCTACAGGCACAACAGCACTGGGGATCTGTGCTTTCCCAGAGATGGAACATCTCACGGGGCTCAGTCTCGGCAAGCCTCTTTCTGAAAAGGCGAGCGGTCGGATCCTTCTCCCACGAGGAAGGGCCCAGCCCTGAAAGCTCTTGCTGCTCTTCACCGTCCCTTGGCACCCTACCTACAGGCACAACAGCACTGGGGATCTGTGCTTTCCCAGAGACGGAACATCTCACGGGGCTCAGTCTCGGCAAGCCTCTTTCTGAAAAGGCGAACGGTGCGATCCATCTCCCCCGAGGAAGGGCCCAGCCCTGAAAGCTCTTGCTGCTCTTCACCGCCCCTTGGCACCCTACCTACAGGCACAACAGCACTGGGGATCTGTGCTTTCCCAGAGACGGAATATCTCACGGGGCTCAGTCTCGGCAAGCCTCTTTCTGAAAAGGCGAACGGTGGGATACTTGTCCCACGAGGAAGGGCCCAGCCCTGAAAGCTCTTGCTGCTCTTCACCGCCCTTGTGGCCCTACCTACAGGCACAACAGCACTGGGGATCTGTGCTTTCCCAGAGACGGAACATCTCACGGGGCTCAGTCTCGGCAAGCCTCTTTCTGAAAAGGCGAACGGTCGGATCCTTCTCCCACGAGGAAGGGCCCAGCCCTGAAAGCTCTTGCTGCTCTTCACCGTCCCTTGTGGCCCTACCTACAGGCACAACAGCACTGGGGATCTGTGCTTTCCCAGAGACGGAAATTCTCACGGGGCTCAGTCTCGGCAAGCCTCTTTCTGAAAAGGCGAACGGTCGGATCCTTCTCCCACGAGGAAGGGCCCAGCCCTGAAAGCTCTTGCTGCTCTTCACCGTCCCTTGGCACCCTACCTACAGGCACATCAGCACTGGGGATCTGTGCTTTCCCAGAGACGGAATATCTCACGGGGCTCAGTCTCGGCAAGCCTCTTTCTGAAAAGGCGAACGGTGCGATCCATCTCCCCCGAGGAAGGGCCCAGCCCTGAACGCTCTTGCTGCTCTTCACCGCCCCTTGGCACCCTACCTACAGGCACAACAGCACTGGGGATCTGTGCTTTCCCAGAGACGGAACATCTCACGGGGCTCAGTCTCGGCAAGCCTCTTTCTGAAAAGGCGAACGGTCGGATCCTTCTCCCACGAGGAAGGGCCCAGCCCTGAAAGCTCTTGCTGCTCTTCACCGTCCCTTGGCACCCTACCTACAGGCACAACAGCACTGGGGATCTGTGCTTTCCCAGAGACGGAATATCTCACGGCGCTCAGTCTCGGCAAGCCTCTTTCTGAAAAGACGAACGGTGCGATAAATCTCCCACGAGGAAGGGCCCAGCCCTGAAAGCTCTTGCTGCTCTTCACCGCCCCTTGGCACCCTACCTACAGGCACAACAGCACTGGGGATCTGTGCTTTCCCAGAGACGGAACATCTCGTGGTACTACGCCTCGGCAGAGCCTCTTCTTTTTGGAAAAGGCGAACGGTCGGATCCTTCTCCCACGAGGAAGGGCCCAGCCCTGAAAGCTCTTGCTGCTCTTCACCGCCCCTTGGCACCCTACCTACAGGCACAACAGCACTGGGGATCTGTGCTTTCCCAGAGACGGAATATCTCACGGGGCTCAGTCTCGGCAAGCCTCTTTCTGAAAAGGCGAACGGTCGGATCCTTCTCCCACGAGGAAGGGCCCAGCCCTGAAAGCTCTTGCTGCTCTTCACCGTCCCTTGTGGCCCTACCTACAGGCACAACAGCACTGGGGATCTGTGCTTTCCCAGAGACGGAACATCTCACGGGGCTCAGTCTCGGCAAGCCTCTTTCTGAAAAGGCGAACGGTCGGATCCTTCTCCCACGAGGAAGGGCCCAGCCCTGAAAGCTCTTGCTGCTCTTCACCGTCCCTTGGCACCCTACCTACAGGCACAACAGCACTGGGGATCTATGCTTTCGCAGAGACGGAACATCTTGTGGTGCTACGCCTCGGCAGAGCCTCTTTTTTTTGGAAAAGGCGAACGGTCGGATCCTTCTCCCACGAGGAAGGGCCCAGCCCTGAAAGCTCTTGCTGCTCTTCACCGTCCCTTGGCACCCTACCTACAGGCACAACAGCACTGGGGATCTGTGCTTTCCCAGAGACGGAACATCTCACGGGGCTCAGTCTCGGCAAGCCTCTTTGTGAAAAGGCGAACGGTCGGATACTTGTCCCACGAGGAAGGGCCCAGCCCTGAAAGCTCTTGCTGCTCTTCACCGTCCCTTGGCACCCTACCTACAGGCACAACAGCACTGGGGATCTGTGCTTTCCCAGAGACGGAACATCTCACGGGGCTCAGTCTCGGCAAGCCTCTTTCTGAAAAGGCGAACGGTCGGATACTTGTCCCACGAGGAAGGGCCCAGCCCAAGAGGAAGGGCCCAGCCCTGAAAGCTCTTGCTGCTCTTCACCGCCCCTTGGCACCCTACCTACAGGCACAACAGCACTGGGGATCTGTGCTTTCCCAGAGACGGAATATCTCACGGGGCTCAGTCTCGGCAAGCCTCTTTCTGAAAAGGCGAACGGTCGGATACTTGTCCCACGAGGAAGGGCCCAGCCCTGAAAGCTCTTGCTGCTGTTCACCGTCCCTTGGCACCCTACCTACAGGCACAACAGCACTGGGGATCTGTGCTTTCCCAGAGACGGAACATCTCACGGGGCTCAGTCTCAGCAAGCCTCTTTCTGAAAAGGCGAACGGTCGGATCCTTCTCCCACGAGGAAGGGCCCAGCCCTGAAAGCTCTTGCTGCTCTTCACCGCCCCTTGGCACCCTACCTACAGGCACAACAGCACTGGGGATCTGTGCTTTCCCAGAGACGGAATATCTCACGGGGCTCAGTCTCGGCAAGCCTCTTTCTGAAAAGGCGAACGGTCGGATACTTGTCCCACGAGGAAGGGCCCAGCCCTGAAAGCTCTTGCTGCTCTTCACCGCCCTTGTGGCCCTACCTACAGGCACAACAGCACTGGGGATCTGTGCTTTCCCAGAGACGGAACATCTCACGGGGCTCAGTCTCGGCAAGCCTCTTTCTGAAAAGGCGAACGGTCGGATCCTTCTCCCACGAGGAAGGGCCCAGCCCTGAAAGCTCTTGCTGCTCTTCACCGTCCCTTGTGGCCCTACCTACAGGCACAACAGCACTGGGGATCTGTGCTTTCCCAGAGACGGAAATTCTCACGGGGCTCAGTCTCGGCAAGCCTCTTTCTGAAAAGGCGAACGGTCGGATCCTTCTCCCACGAGGAAGGGCCCAGCCCTGAAAGCTCTTGCTGCTCTTCACCGTCCCTTGGCACCCTACCTACAGGCACAACAGCACTGGGGATCTGTGCTTTCCCAGAGACGGAACATCTCACGGGGCTCAGTCTCGACAAGCCTCTTTCTGAAAAGGCGAACGGTCGGATCCTTCTCCCACGAGGAAGGGCCCAGCCCTGAAAGCTCTTGCTGCTCTTCACCGTCCCTTGTGGCCCTACCTACAGGCACAACAGCACTGGGGATCTGTGCTTTCCCAGAGACGGAAATTCTCACGGGGCTCAGTCTCGGCAAGCCTCTTTCTGAAAAGGCGAACGGTCGGATCCTTCTCCCCCGAGGAAGGGCCCAGCCCTGAAAGCTCTTGCTGCTCTTCACCGTCCCTTGGCACCCTACCTACAGGCACAACAGCACTGGGGATCTGTGCTTTCCCAGAGACGGAACATCTCACGGGGCTCAGTCTCGGCAAGCCTCTTTCTGAAAAGGCGAACGGTCGGATCCTTCTCCCACGAGGAAGGGCCCAGCCCTGAAAGCTCTTGCTGCTCTTCACCGTCCCTTGGCACCCTACCTACAGGCACAACAGCACTGGGGATCTGTGCTTTCCCAGAGACGGAACATCTCACGGGGCTCAGTCTCGGCAAGCCTCTTTCTGAAAAGGCGAACGGTCGGATCCTTCTCCCACGAGGAAGGGCCCAGCCCTGAAAGCTCTTGCTGCTCTTCACCGTCCCTTGGCACCCTACCTACAGGCACAACAGCACTGGGGATCTGTGCTTTCCCAGAGACGGAACATCTCGTGGTACTACGCCTCTGCAGAGCCTCTTTTTTTTGGAAAAGGCGAACGGTCGGATCCTTCTCCCACGAGGAAGGGCCCAGCCCTGAAAGCTCTTGCTGCTCTTCACCGCCCCTTGGCACCCTACCTACAGGCACAACAGCACTGGGGATCTGTGCTTTCCCAGAGACGGAATATCTCACGGCGCTCAGTCTCGGCAAGCCTCTTTCTGAAAAGGCGAACGGTCGGATCCTTCTCCCACGAGGAAGGGCCCAGCCCTGAAAGCTCTTGCTGCTCTTCACCGTCCCTTGTGGCCCTACCTACAGGCACAACAGCACTGGGGATCTGTGCTTTCCCAGAGACGGAACATCTCACGGGGCTCAGTCTCGGCAAGCCTCTTTCTGAAAAGGCGAACGGTCGGATCCTTCTCCCACGAGGAAGGGCCCAGCCCTGAAAGCTCTTGCTGCTCTTCACCGTCCCTTGGCACCCTACCTACAGGCACAACAGCACTGGGGATCTATGCTTTCGCAGAGACGGAACATCTTGTGGTGCTACGCCTCGGCAGAGCCTCTTTTTTTTGGAAAAGGCGAACGGTCGGATCCTTCTCCCACGAGGAAGGGCCCAGCCCTGAAAGCTCTTGCTGCTCTTCACCGTCCCTTGGCACCCTACCTACAGGCACAACAGCACTGGGGATCTGTGCTTTCCCAGAGACGGAACATCTCACGGGGCTCAGTCTCGGCAAGCCTCTTTCTGAAAAGGCGAACGGTCGGATACTTGTCCCACGAGGAAGGGCCCAGCCCTGAAAGCTCTTGCTGCTCTTCACCGCCCCTTGGCACCCTACCTACAGGCACAACAGCACTGGGGATCTGTGCTTTCCCAGAGACGGAATATCTCACGGCGCTCAGTCTCGGCAAGCCTCTTTGTGAAAAGGCGAACGGTCGGATACTTGTCCCACGAGGAAGGGCCCAGCCCTGAAAGCTCTTGCTGCTCTTCACCGTCCCTTGGCACCCTACCTACAGGCACAACAGCACTGGGGATCTGTGCTTTCCCAGAGACGGAACATCTCACGGGGCTCAGTCTCGGCAAGCCTCTTTCTGAAAAGGCGAACGGTCGGATACTTGTCACACGAGGAAGGGCCCAGCCCAAGAGGAAGGGCCCAGCCCTGAAAGCTCTTGCTGCTCTTCACCGCCCCTTGGCACCCTACCTACAGGCACAACAGCACTGGGGATCTGTGCTTTCCCAGAGACGGAATATCTCACGGGGCTCAGTCTCGGCAAGCCTCTTTCTGAAAAGGCGAACGGTCGGATACTTGTCCCACGAGGAAGGGCCCAGCCCTGAAAGCTCTTGCTGCTGTTCACCGTCCCTTGGCACCCTACCTACAGGCACAACAGCACTGGGGATCTGTGCTTTCCCAGAGATGGAACATCTCACGGGGCTCAGTCTCGGCAAGCCTCTTTCTGAAAAGGCGAGCGGTCGGATCCTTCTCCCACGAGGAAGGGCCCAGCCCTGAAAGCTCTTGCTGCTCTTCACCGTCCCTTGGCACCCTACCTACAGGCACAACAGCACTGGGGATCTGTGCTTTCCCAGAGACGGAACATCTCACGGGGCTCAGTCTCGGCAAGCCTCTTTCTGAAAAGGCGAACGGTGCGATCCATCTCCCCCGAGGAAGGGCCCAGCCCTGAAAGCTCTTGCTGCTCTTCACCGCCCCTTGGCACCCTACCTACAGGCACAACAGCACTGGGGATCTGTGCTTTCCCAGAGACGGAATATCTCACGGCGCTCAGTCTCGGCAAGCCTCTTTCTGAAAAGGCGAACGGTCGGATCCTTCTCCCACGAGGAAGTGCCCAGCCCTGAAAGCTCTTGCTGCTCTTCACCGTCCCTTGTGGCCCTACCTACAGGCACAACAGCACTGGGGATCTGTGCTTTCCCAGAGACGGAACATCTCATGGGGCTCAGTCTAGGCAAGCCTCTTTCTGAAAAGGCGAACGGTCGGATCCTTCTCCCACGAGGAAGGGCCCAGCCCTGAAAGCTCTTGCTGCTCTTCACCGTCCCTTGGCACCCTACCTACAGGCACATCAGCACTGGGGATCTGTGCTTTCCCAGAGACGGAATATCTCACGGGGCTCAGTCTCGGCAAGCCTCTTTCTGAAAAGGCGAACGGTGCGATCCATCTCCCCCGAGGAAGGGCCCAGCCCTGAAAGCTCTTGCTGCTCTTCACCGTCCCTTGGCACCCTACCTACAGGCACAACAGCACTGGGGATCTGTGCTTTCCCAGAGACGGAACATCTCACGGGGCTCAGTCTCGGCAAGCCTCTTTCTGAAAAGGCGAACGGTCGGATCCTTCTCCCACGAGGAAGGGCCCAGCCCTGAAAGCTCTTGCTGCTCTTCACCGTCCCTTGGCACCCTACCTACAGGCACAACAGCACTGGGGATCTGTGCTTTCCCAGAGACGGAACATCTCACGGGGCTCAGTCTCGGCAAGCCTCTTTCTGAAAAGGCGAACGGTCGGATCCTTCTCCCACGAGGAAGGGCCCAGCCCTGAAAGCTCTTGCTGCTGTTCACCGCCCCTTGGCACCCTACCTACAGGCACAACAGCACTGGGGATCTGTGCTTTCCCAGAGACGGAATATCTCACGGCGCTCAGTCTCGGCAAGCCTCTTTCTGAAAAGACGAACGGTGCGATCCATCTCCCCCGAGGAAGGGCCCAGCCCTGAAAGCTCTTGCTGCTCTTCACCGTCCCTTGGCACCCTACCTACAGGCACAACAGCACTGGGGATCTGTGCTTTCCCAGAGACGGAACATCTCACGGGGCTCAGTCTCGGCAAGCCTCTTTGTGAAAAGGCGAACGGTCGGATACTTGTCCCACGAGGAAGGGCCCAGCCCTGAAAGCTCTTGCTGCTCTTCACCGTCCCTTGGCACCCTACCTACAGGCACAACAGCACTGGGGATCTGTGCTTTCCCAGAGACGGAACATCTCACGGGGCTCAGTCTCGGCAAGCCTCTTTCTGAAAAGGCGAACGGTCGGATACTTGTCCCACGAGGAAGGGCCCAACCCAAGAGGAAGGGCCCAGCCCTGAAAGCTCTTGCTGCTCTTCACCGTCCCTTGGCACCCTACCTACAGGCACAACAGCACTGGGGATCTGTGCTTTCCCAGAGACGGAACATCTCACGGGGCTCAGTCTCGGCAAGCCTCTTTCTGAAAAGGCGAACGGTCGGATCCTTCTCCCACGAGGAAGGGCCCAGCCCTGAAAGCTCTTGCTGCTCTTCACCGTCCCTTGTGGCCCTACCTACAGGCACAACAGCACTGGGGATCTGTGCTTTCCCAGAGACGGAAATTCTCACGGGGCTCAGTCTCGGCAAGCCTCTTTCTGAAAAGGCGAACGGTCGGATCCTTCTCCCACGAGGAAGGGCCCAGCCCTGAAAGCTCTTGCTGCTCTTCACCGTCCCTTGGCACCCTACCTACAGGCACAACAGCACTGGGGATCTGTGCTTTCCCAGAGACGGAACATCTCACGGGGCTCAGTCTCGACAAGCCTCTTTCTGAAAAGGCGAACGGTCGGATCCTTCTCCCACGAGGAAGGGCCCAGCCCTGAAAGCTCTTGCTGCTCTTCACCGTCCCTTGTGGCCCTACCTACAGGCACAACAGCACTGGGGATCTGTGCTTTCCCAGAGACGGAAATTCTCACGGGGCTCAGTCTCGGCAAGCCTCTTTCTGAAAAGGCGAACGGTCGGATCCTTCTCCCCCGAGGAAGGGCCCAGCCCTGAAAGCTCTTGCTGCTCTTCACCGTCCCTTGGCACCCTACCTACAGGCACAACAGCACTGGGGATCTGTGCTTTCCCAGAGACGGAACATCTCACGGGGCTCAGTCTCGGCAAGCCTCTTTCTGAAAAGGCGAACGGTCGGATCCTTCTCCCACGAGGAAGGGCCCAGCCCTGAAAGCTCTTGCTGCTCTTCACCGTCCCTTGGCACCCTACCTACAGGCACAACAGCACTGGGGATCTGTGCTTTCCCAGAGACGGAACATCTCACGGGGCTCAGTCTCGGCAAGCCTCTTTCTGAAAAGGCGAACGGTCGGATCCTTCTCCCACGAGGAAGGGCCCAGCCCTGAAAGCTCTTGCTGCTCTTCACCGTCCCTTGGCACCCTACCTACAGGCACAACAGCACTGGGGATCTGTGCTTTCCCAGAGACGGAACATCTCGTGGTACTACGCCTCTGCAGAGCCTCTTTTTTTTGGAAAAGGCGAACGGTCGGATCCTTCTCCCACGAGGAAGGGCCCAGCCCTGAAAGCTCTTGCTGCTCTTCACCGCCCCTTGGCACCCTACCTACAGGCACAACAGCACTGGGGATCTGTGCTTTCCCAGAGACGGAATATCTCACGGGGCTCAGTCTCGGCAAGCCTCTTTCTGAAAAGGCGAACGGTCGGATCCTTCTCCCACGAGGAAGGGCCCAGCCCTGAAAGCTCTTGCTGCTCTTCACCGCCCTTGTGGCCCTACCTACAGGCACAACAGCACTGGGGATCTGTGCTTTCCCAGAGACGGAACATCTCACGGGGCTCAGTCTCGGCAAGCCTCTTTCTGAAAAGGCGAACGGTCGGATCCTTCTCCCACGAGGAAGGGCCCAGCCCTGAAAGCTCTTGCTGCTCTTCACCGTCCCTTGTGGCCCTACCTACAGGCACAACAGCACTGGGGATCTGTGCTTTCCCAGAGACGGAAATTCTCACGGGGCTCAGTCTCGGCAAGCCTCTTTCTGAAAAGGCGAACGGTCGGATCCTTCTCCCACGAGGAAGGGCCCAGCCCTGAAAGCTCTTGCTGCTCTTCACCGTCCCTTGGCACCCTACCTACAGGCACAACAGCACTGGGGATCTGTGCTTTCCCAGAGACGGAACATCTCACGGGGCTCAGTCTCGACAAGCCTCTTTCTGAAAAGGCGAACGGTCGGATCCTTCTCCCACGAGGAAGGGCCCAGCCCTGAAAGCTCTTGCTGCTCTTCACCGTCCCTTGTGGCCCTACCTACAGGCACAACAGCACTGGGGATCTGTGCTTTCCCAGAGACGGAAATTCTCACGGGGCTCAGTCTCGGCAAGCCTCTTTCTGAAAAGGCGAACGGTCGGATCCTTCTCCCCCGAGGAAGGGCCCAGCCCTGAAAGCTCTTGCTGCTCTTCACCGTCCCTTGGCACCCTACCTACAGGCACAACAGCACTGGGGATCTGTGCTTTCCCAGAGACGGAACATCTCACGGGGCTCAGTCTCGGCAAGCCTCTTTCTGAAAAGGCGAACGGTCGGATCCTTCTCCCACGAGGAAGGGCCCAGCCCTGAAAGCTCTTGCTGCTCTTCACCGTCCCTTGGCACCCTACCTACAGGCACAACAGCACTGGGGATCTGTGCTTTCCCAGAGACGGAACATCTCACGGGGCTCAGTCTCGGCAAGCCTCTTTCTGAAAAGGCGAACGGTCGGATCCTTCTCCCACGAGGAAGGGCCCAGCCCTGAAAGCTCTTGCTGCTCTTCACCGTCCCTTGGCACCCTACCTACAGGCACAACAGCACTGGGGATCTGTGCTTTCCCAGAGACGGAACATCTCGTGGTACTACGCCTCTGCAGAGCCTCTTTTTTTTGGAAAAGGCGAACGGTCGGATCCTTCTCCCACGAGGAAGGGCCCAGCCCTGAAAGCTCTTGCTGCTCTTCACCGCCCCTTGGCACCCTACCTACAGGCACAACAGCACTGGGGATCTGTGCTTTCCCAGAGACGGAATATCTCACGGGGCTCAGTCTCGGCAAGCCTCTTTCTGAAAAGGCGAACGGTCGGATCCTTCTCCCACGAGGAAGGGCCCAGCCCTGAAAGCTCTTGCTGCTCTTCACCGTCCCTTGTGGCCCTACCTACAGGCACAACAGCACTGGGGATCTGTGCTTTCCCAGAGACGGAACATCTCACGGGGCTCAGTCTCGGCAAGCCTCTTTCTGAAAAGGCGAACGGTCGGATCCTTCTCCCACGAGGAAGGGCCCAGCCCTGAAAGCTCTTGCTGCTCTTCACCGTCCCTTGGCACCCTACCTACAGGCACAACAGCACTGGGGATCTATGCTTTCGCAGAGACGGAACATCTTGTGGTGCTACGCCTCGGCAGAGCCTCTTTTTTTTGGAAAAGGCGAACGGTCGGATCCTTCTCCCACGAGGAAGGGCCCAGCCCTGAAAGCTCTTGCTGCTCTTCACCGTCCCTTGGCACCCTACCTACAGGCACAACAGCACTGGGGATCTGTGCTTTCCCAGAGACGGAACATCTCACGGGGCTCAGTCTCGGCAAGCCTCTTTCTGAAAAGGCGAACGGTCGGATACTTGTCCCACGAGGAAGGGCCCAGCCCTGAAAGCTCTTGCTGCTCTTCACCGCCCCTTGGCACCCTACCTACAGGCACAACAGCACTGGGGATCTGTGCTTTCCCAGAGACGGAATATCTCACGGCGCTCAGTCTCGGCAAGCCTCTTTGTGAAAAGGCGAACGGTCGGATACTTGTCCCACGAGGAAGGGCCCAGCCCTGAAAGCTCTTGCTGCTCTTCACCGTCCCTTGGCACCCTACCTACAGGCACAACAGCACTGGGGATCTGTGCTTTCCCAGAGACGGAACATCTCACGGGGCTCAGTCTCGGCAAGCCTCTTTCTGAAAAGGCGAACGGTCGGATACTTGTCACACGAGGAAGGGCCCAGCCCAAGAGGAAGGGCCCAGCCCTGAAAGCTCTTGCTGCTCTTCACCGCCCCTTGGCACCCTACCTACAGGCACAACAGCACTGGGGATCTGTGCTTTCCCAGAGACGGAATATCTCACGGGGCTCAGTCTCGGCAAGCCTCTTTCTGAAAAGGCGAACGGTCGGATACTTGTCCCACGAGGAAGGGCCCAGCCCTGAAAGCTCTTGCTGCTGTTCACCGTCCCTTGGCACCCTACCTACAGGCACAACAGCACTGGGGATCTGTGCTTTCCCAGAGATGGAACATCTCACGGGGCTCAGTCTCGGCAAGCCTCTTTCTGAAAAGGCGAGCGGTCGGATCCTTCTCCCACGAGGAAGGGCCCAGCCCTGAAAGCTCTTGCTGCTCTTCACCGTCCCTTGGCACCCTACCTACAGGCACAACAGCACTGGGGATCTGTGCTTTCCCAGAGACGGAACATCTCACGGGGCTCAGTCTCGGCAAGCCTCTTTCTGAAAAGGCGAACGGTGCGATCCATCTCCCCCGAGGAAGGGCCCAGCCCTGAAAGCTCTTGCTGCTCTTCACCGCCCCTTGGCACCCTACCTACAGGCACAACAGCACTGGGGATCTGTGCTTTCCCAGAGACGGAATATCTCACGGGGCTCAGTCTCGGCAAGCCTCTTTCTGAAAAGGCGAACGGTGGGATACTTGTCCCACGAGGAAGGGCCCAGCCCTGAAAGCTCTTGCTGCTCTTCACCGCCCTTGTGGCCCTACCTACAGGCACAACAGCACTGGGGATCTGTGCTTTCCCAGAGACGGAACATCTCACGGGGCTCAGTCTCGGCAAGCCTCTTTCTGAAAAGGCGAACGGTCGGATCCTTCTCCCACGAGGAAGGGCCCAGCCCTGAAAGCTCTTGCTGCTCTTCACCGTCCCTTGTGGCCCTACCTACAGGCACAACAGCACTGGGGATCTGTGCTTTCCCAGAGACGGAAATTCTCACGGGGCTCAGTCTCGGCAAGCCTCTTTCTGAAAAGGCGAACGGTCGGATCCTTCTCCCACGAGGAAGGGCCCAGCCCTGAAAGCTCTTGCTGCTCTTCACCGTCCCTTGGCACCCTACCTACAGGCACATCAGCACTGGGGATCTGTGCTTTCCCAGAGACGGAATATCTCACGGGGCTCAGTCTCGGCAAGCCTCTTTCTGAAAAGGCGAACGGTGCGATCCATCTCCCCCGAGGAAGGGCCCAGCCCTGAACGCTCTTGCTGCTCTTCACCGCCCCTTGGCACCCTACCTACAGGCACAACAGCACTGGGGATCTGTGCTTTCCCAGAGACGGAACATCTCACGGGGCTCAGTCTCGGCAAGCCTCTTTCTGAAAAGGCGAACGGTCGGATCCTTCTCCCACGAGGAAGGGCCCAGCCCTGAAAGCTCTTGCTGCTCTTCACCGTCCCTTGGCACCCTACCTACAGGCACAACAGCACTGGGGATCTGTGCTTTCCCAGAGACGGAATATCTCACGGCGCTCAGTCTCGGCAAGCCTCTTTCTGAAAAGACGAACGGTGCGATAAATCTCCCACGAGGAAGGGCCCAGCCCTGAAAGCTCTTGCTGCTCTTCACCGCCCCTTGGCACCCTACCTACAGGCACAACAGCACTGGGGATCTGTGCTTTCCCAGAGACGGAACATCTCGTGGTACTACGCCTCGGCAGAGCCTCTTCTTTTTGGAAAAGGCGAACGGTCGGATCCTTCTCCCACGAGGAAGGGCCCAGCCCTGAAAGCTCTTGCTGCTCTTCACCGCCCCTTGGCACCCTACCTACAGGCACAACAGCACTGGGGATCTGTGCTTTCCCAGAGACGGAATATCTCACGGGGCTCAGTCTCGGCAAGCCTCTTTCTGAAAAGGCGAACGGTCGGATCCTTCTCCCACGAGGAAGGGCCCAGCCCTGAAAGCTCTTGCTGCTCTTCACCGTCCCTTGTGGCCCTACCTACAGGCACAACAGCACTGGGGATCTGTGCTTTCCCAGAGACGGAACATCTCACGGGGCTCAGTCTCGGCAAGCCTCTTTCTGAAAAGGCGAACGGTCGGATCCTTCTCCCACGAGGAAGGGCCCAGCCCTGAAAGCTCTTGCTGCTCTTCACCGTCCCTTGGCACCCTACCTACAGGCACAACAGCACTGGGGATCTATGCTTTCGCAGAGACGGAACATCTTGTGGTGCTACGCCTCGGCAGAGCCTCTTTTTTTTGGAAAAGGCGAACGGTCGGATCCTTCTCCCACGAGGAAGGGCCCAGCCCTGAAAGCTCTTGCTGCTCTTCACCGTCCCTTGGCACCCTACCTACAGGCACAACAGCACTGGGGATCTGTGCTTTCCCAGAGACGGAACATCTCACGGGGCTCAGTCTCGGCAAGCCTCTTTGTGAAAAGGCGAACGGTCGGATACTTGTCCCACGAGGAAGGGCCCAGCCCTGAAAGCTCTTGCTGCTCTTCACCGTCCCTTGGCACCCTACCTACAGGCACAACAGCACTGGGGATCTGTGCTTTCCCAGAGACGGAACATCTCACGGGGCTCAGTCTCGGCAAGCCTCTTTCTGAAAAGGCGAACGGTCGGATACTTGTCCCACGAGGAAGGGCCCAGCCCAAGAGGAAGGGCCCAGCCCTGAAAGCTCTTGCTGCTCTTCACCGCCCCTTGGCACCCTACCTACAGGCACAACAGCACTGGGGATCTGTGCTTTCCCAGAGACGGAATATCTCACGGGGCTCAGTCTCGGCAAGCCTCTTTCTGAAAAGGCGAACGGTTGGATACTTGTCCCACGAGGAAGGGCCCAGCCCTGAAAGCTCTTGCTGCTGTTCACCGTCCCTTGGCACCCTACCTACAGGCACAACAGCACTGGGGATCTGTGCTTTCCCAGAGACGGAACATCTCACGGGGCTCAGTCTCAGCAAGCCTCTTTCTGAAAAGGCGAACGGTCGGATCCTTCTCCCACGAGGAAGGGCCCAGCCCTGAAAGCTCTTGCTGCTCTTCACCGCCCCTTGGCACCCTACCTACAGGCACAACAGCACTGGGGATCTGTGCTTTCCCAGAGACGGAATATCTCACGGGGCTCAGTCTCGGCAAGCCTCTTTCTGAAAAGGCGAACGGTGGGATACTTGTCCCACGAGGAAGGGCCCAGCCCTGAAAGCTCTTGCTGCTCTTCACCGCCCTTGTGGCCCTACCTACAGGCACAACAGCACTGGGGATCTGTGCTTTCCCAGAGACGGAACATCTCACGGGGCTCAGTCTCGGCAAGCCTCTTTCTGAAAAGGCGAACGGTCGGATCCTTCTCCCACGAGGAAGGGCCCAGCCCTGAAAGCTCTTGCTGCTCTTCACCGTCCCTTGTGGCCCTACCTACAGGCACAACAGCACTGGGGATCTGTGCTTTCCCAGAGACGGAAATTCTCACGGGGCTCAGTCTCGGCAAGCCTCTTTCTGAAAAGGCGAACGGTCGGATCCTTCTCCCACGAGGAAGGGCCCAGCCCTGAAAGCTCTTGCTGCTCTTCACCGTCCCTTGGCACCCTACCTACAGGCACATCAGCACTGGGGATCTGTGCTTTCCCAGAGACGGAATATCTCACGGGGCTCAGTCTCGGCAAGCCTCTTTCTGAAAAGGCGAACGGTGCGATCCATCTCCCCCGAGGAAGGGCCCAGCCCTGAACGCTCTTGCTGCTCTTCACCGCCCCTTGGCACCCTACCTACAGGCACAACAGCACTGGGGATCTGTGCTTTCCCAGAGACGGAACATCTCACGGGGCTCAGTCTCGGCAAGCCTCTTTCTGAAAAGGCGAACGGTCGGATCCTTCTCCCACGAGGAAGGGCCCAGCCCTGAAAGCTCTTGCTGCTCTTCACCGTCCCTTGGCACCCTACCTACAGGCACAACAGCACTGGGGATCTGTGCTTTCCCAGAGACGGAATATCTCACGGCGCTCAGTCTCGGCAAGCCTCTTTCTGAAAAGACGAACGGTGCGATAAATCTCCCACGAGGAAGGGCCCAGCCCTGAAAGCTCTTGCTGCTCTTCACCGCCCCTTGGCACCCTACCTACAGGCACAACAGCACTGGGGATCTGTGCTTTCCCAGAGACGGAACATCTCGTGGTACTACGCCTCGGCAGAGCCTCTTCTTTTTGGAAAAGGCGAACGGTCGGATCCTTCTCCCACGAGGAAGGGCCCAGCCCTGAAAGCTCTTGCTGCTCTTCACCGCCCCTTGGCACCCTACCTACAGGCACAACAGCACTGGGGATCTGTGCTTTCCCAGAGACGGAATATCTCACGGGGCTCAGTCTCGGCAAGCCTCTTTCTGAAAAGGCGAACGGTCGGATCCTTCTCCCACGAGGAAGGGCCCAGCCCTGAAAGCTCTTGCTGCTCTTCACCGTCCCTTGTGGCCCTACCTACAGGCACAACAGCACTGGGGATCTGTGCTTTCCCAGAGACGGAACATCTCACGGGGCTCAGTCTCGGCAAGCCTCTTTCTGAAAAGGAGAACGGTCGGATCCTTCTCCCACGAGGAAGGGCCCAGCCCTGAAAGCTCTTGCTGCTCTTCACCGTCCCTTGGCACCCTACCTACAGGCACAACAGCACTGGGGATCTATGCTTTCGCAGAGACGGAACATCTTGTGGTGCTACGCCTCGGCAGAGCCTCTTTTTTTTGGAAAAGGCGAACGGTCGGATCCTTCTCCCACGAGGAAGGGCCCAGCCCTGAAAGCTCTTGCTGCTCTTCACCGTCCCTTGGCACCCTACCTACAGGCACAACAGCACTGGGGATCTGTGCTTTCCCAGAGACGGAACATCTCACGGGGCTCAGTCTCGGCAAGCCTCTTTGTGAAAAGGCGAACGGTCGGATACTTGTCCCACGAGGAAGGGCCCAGCCCTGAAAGCTCTTGCTGCTCTTCACCGTCCCTTGGCACCCTACCTACAGGCACAACAGCACTGGGGATCTGTGCTTTCCCAGAGACGGAACATCTCACGGGGCTCAGTCTCGGCAAGCCTCTTTCTGAAAAGGCGAACGGTCGGATACTTGTCCCACGAGGAAGGGCCCAGCCCAAGAGGAAGGGCCCAGCCCTGAAAGCTCTTGCTGCTCTTCACCGCCCCTTGGCACCCTACCTACAGGCACAACAGCACTGGGGATCTGTGCTTTCCCAGAGACGGAATATCTCACGGGGCTCAGTCTCGGCAAGCCTCTTTCTGAAAAGGCGAACGGTCGGATACTTGTCCCACGAGGAAGGGCCCAGCCCTGAAAGCTCTTGCTGCTGTTCACCGTCCCTTGGCACCCTACCTACAGGCACAACAGCACTGGGGATCTGTGCTTTCCCAGAGACGGAACATCTCACGGGGCTCAGTCTCAGCAAGCCTCTTTCTGAAAAGGCGAACGGTCGGATCCTTCTCCCACGAGGAAGGGCCCAGCCCTGAAAGCTCTTGCTGCTCTTCACCGCCCCTTGGCACCCTACCTACAGGCACAACAGCACTGGGGATCTGTGCTTTCCCAGAGACGGAATATCTCACGGGGCTCAGTCTCGGCAAGCCTCTTTCTGAAAAGGCGAACGGTCGGATACTTGTCCCACGAGGAAGGGCCCAGCCCTGAAAGCTCTTGCTGCTCTTCACCGCCCTTGTGGCCCTACCTACAGGCACAACAGCACTGGGGATCTGTGCTTTCCCAGAGACGGAACATCTCACGGGGCTCAGTCTCGGCAAGCCTCTTTCTGAAAAGGCGAACGGTCGGATCCTTCTCCCACGAGGAAGGGCCCAGCCCTGAAAGCTCTTGCTGCTCTTCACCGTCCCTTGTGGCCCTACCTACAGGCACAACAGCACTGGGGATCTGTGCTTTCCCAGAGACGGAAATTCTCACGGGGCTCAGTCTCGGCAAGCCTCTTTCTGAAAAGGCGAACGGTCGGATCCTTCTCCCCCGAGGAAGGGCCCAGCCCTGAAAGCTCTTGCTGCTCTTCACCGTCCCTTGGCACCCTACCTACAGGCACAACAGCACTGGGGATCTGTGCTTTCCCAGAGACGGAACATCTCACGGGGCTCAGTCTCGACAAGCCTCTTTCTGAAAAGGCGAACGGTCGGATCCTTCTCCCACGAGGAAGGGCCCAGCCCTGAAAGCTCTTGCTGCTCTTCACCGTCCCTTGTGGCCCTACCTACAGGCACAACAGCACTGGGGATCTGTGCTTTCCCAGAGACGGAAATTCTCACGGGGCTCAGTCTCGGCAAGCCTCTTTCTGAAAAGGCGAACGGTCGGATCCTTCTCCCCCGAGGAAGGGCCCAGCCCTGAAAGCTCTTGCTGCTCTTCACCGTCCCTTGGCACCCTACCTACAGGCACAACAGCACTGGGGATCTGTGCTTTCCCAGAGACGGAACATCTCACGGGGCTCAGTCTCGGCAAGCCTCTTTCTGAAAAGGCGAACGGTCGGATCCTTCTCCCACGAGGAAGGGCCCAGCCCTGAAAGCTCTTGCTGCTCTTCACCGTCCCTTGGCACCCTACCTACAGGCACAACAGCACTGGGGATCTGTGCTTTCCCAGAGACGGAACATCTCACGGGGCTCAGTCTCGGCAAGCCTCTTTCTGAAAAGGCGAACGGTCGGATCCTTCTCCCACGAGGAAGGGCCCAGCCCTGAAAGCTCTTGCTGCTCTTCACCGTCCCTTGGCACCCTACCTACAGGCACAACAGCACTGGGGATCTGTGCTTTCCCAGAGACGGAACATCTCGTGGTACTACGCCTCTGCAGAGCCTCTTTTTTTTGGAAAAGGCGAACGGTCGGATCCTTCTCCCACGAGGAAGGGCCCAGCCCTGAAAGCTCTTGCTGCTCTTCACCGCCCCTTGGCACCCTACCTACAGGCACAACAGCACTGGGGATCTGTGCTTTCCCAGAGACGGAATATCTCACGGGGCTCAGTCTCGGCAAGCCTCTTTCTGAAAAGGCGAACGGTCGGATCCTTCTCCCACGAGGAAGGGCCCAGCCCTGAAAGCTCTTGCTGCTCTTCACCGTCCCTTGTGGCCCTACCTACAGGCACAACAGCACTGGGGATCTGTGCTTTCCCAGAGACGGAACATCTCACGGGGCTCAGTCTCGGCAAGCCTCTTTCTGAAAAGGCGAACGGTCGGATCCTTCTCCCACGAGGAAGGGCCCAGCCCTGAAAGCTCTTGCTGCTCTTCACCGTCCCTTGGCACCCTACCTACAGGCACAACAGCACTGGGGATCTATGCTTTCGCAGAGACGGAACATCTTGTGGTGCTACGCCTCGGCAGAGCCTCTTTTTTTTGGAAAAGGCGAACGGTCGGATCCTTCTCCCACGAGGAAGGGCCCAGCCCTGAAAGCTCTTGCTGCTCTTCACCGTCCCTTGGCACCCTACCTACAGGCACAACAGCACTGGGGATCTGTGCTTTCCCAGAGACGGAACATCTCACGGGGCTCAGTCTCGGCAAGCCTCTTTCTGAAAAGGCGAACGGTCGGATACTTGTCCCACGAGGAAGGGCCCAGCCCTGAAAGCTCTTGCTGCTCTTCACCGCCCCTTGGCACCCTACCTACAGGCACAACAGCACTGGGGATCTGTGCTTTCCCAGAGACGGAATATCTCACGGCGCTCAGTCTCGGCAAGCCTCTTTGTGAAAAGGCGAACGGTCGGATACTTGTCCCACGAGGAAGGGCCCAGCCCTGAAAGCTCTTGCTGCTCTTCACCGTCCCTTGGCACCCTACCTACAGGCACAACAGCACTGGGGATCTGTGCTTTCCCAGAGACGGAACATCTCACGGGGCTCAGTCTCGGCAAGCCTCTTTCTGAAAAGGCGAACGGTCGGATACTTGTCACACGAGGAAGGGCCCAGCCCAAGAGGAAGGGCCCAGCCCTGAAAGCTCTTGCTGCTCTTCACCGCCCCTTGGCACCCTACCTACAGGCACAACAGCACTGGGGATCTGTGCTTTCCCAGAGACGGAATATCTCACGGGGCTCAGTCTCGGCAAGCCTCTTTCTGAAAAGGCGAACGGTCGGATACTTGTCCCACGAGGAAGGGCCCAGCCCTGAAAGCTCTTGCTGCTGTTCACCGTCCCTTGGCACCCTACCTACAGGCACAACAGCACTGGGGATCTGTGCTTTCCCAGAGATGGAACATCTCACGGGGCTCAGTCTCGGCAAGCCTCTTTCTGAAAAGGCGAGCGGTCGGATCCTTCTCCCACGAGGAAGGGCCCAGCCCTGAAAGCTCTTGCTGCTCTTCACCGTCCCTTGGCACCCTACCTACAGGCACAACAGCACTGGGGATCTGTGCTTTCCCAGAGACGGAACATCTCACGGGGCTCAGTCTCGGCAAGCCTCTTTCTGAAAAGGCGAACGGTGCGATCCATCTCCCCCGAGGAAGGGCCCAGCCCTGAAAGCTCTTGCTGCTCTTCACCGCCCCTTGGCACCCTACCTACAGGCACAACAGCACTGGGGATCTGTGCTTTCCCAGAGACGGAATATCTCACGGCGCTCAGTCTCGGCAAGCCTCTTTCTGAAAAGGCGAACGGTCGGATCCTTCTCCCACGAGGAAGTGCCCAGCCCTGAAAGCTCTTGCTGCTCTTCACCGTCCCTTGTGGCCCTACCTACAGGCACAACAGCACTGGGGATCTGTGCTTTCCCAGAGACGGAACATCTCATGGGGCTCAGTCTAGGCAAGCCTCTTTCTGAAAAGGCGAACGGTCGGATCCTTCTCCCACGAGGAAGGGCCCAGCCCTGAAAGCTCTTGCTGCTCTTCACCGTCCCTTGGCACCCTACCTACAGGCACATCAGCACTGGGGATCTGTGCTTTCCCAGAGACGGAATATCTCACGGGGCTCAGTCTCGGCAAGCCTCTTTCTGAAAAGGCGAACGGTGCGATCCATCTCCCCCGAGGAAGGGCCCAGCCCTGAAAGCTCTTGCTGCTCTTCACCGTCCCTTGGCACCCTACCTACAGGCACAACAGCACTGGGGATCTGTGCTTTCCCAGAGACGGAACATCTCACGGGGCTCAGTCTCGGCAAGCCTCTTTCTGAAAAGGCGAACGGTCGGATCCTTCTCCCACGAGGAAGGGCCCAGCCCTGAAAGCTCTTGCTGCTCTTCACCGTCCCTTGGCACCCTACCTACAGGCACAACAGCACTGGGGATCTGTGCTTTCCCAGAGACGGAACATCTCACGGGGCTCAGTCTCGGCAAGCCTCTTTCTGAAAAGGCGAACGGTCGGATCCTTCTCCCACGAGGAAGGGCCCAGCCCTGAAAGCTCTTGCTGCTGTTCACCGCCCCTTGGCACCCTACCTACAGGCACAACAGCACTGGGGATCTGTGCTTTCCCAGAGACGGAATATCTCACGGCGCTCAGTCTCGGCAAGCCTCTTTCTGAAAAGACGAACGGTGCGATCCATCTCCCCCGAGGAAGGGCCCAGCCCTGAAAGCTCTTGCTGCTCTTCACCGTCCCTTGGCACCCTACCTACAGGCACAACAGCACTGGGGATCTGTGCTTTCCCAGAGACGGAACATCTCACGGGGCTCAGTCTCGGCAAGCCTCTTTGTGAAAAGGCGAACGGTCGGATACTTGTCCCACGAGGAAGGGCCCAGCCCTGAAAGCTCTTGCTGCTCTTCACCGTCCCTTGGCACCCTACCTACAGGCACAACAGCACTGGGGATCTGTGCTTTCCCAGAGACGGAACATCTCACGGGGCTCAGTCTCGGCAAGCCTCTTTCTGAAAAGGCGAACGGTCGGATACTTGTCCCACGAGGAAGGGCCCAACCCAAGAGGAAGGGCCCAGCCCTGAAAGCTCTTGCTGCTCTTCACCGTCCCTTGGCACCCTACCTACAGGCACAACAGCACTGGGGATCTGTGCTTTCCCAGAGACGGAACATCTCACGGGGCTCAGTCTCGGCAAGCCTCTTTCTGAAAAGGCGAACGGTCGGATCCTTCTCCCACGAGGAAGGGCCCAGCCCTGAAAGCTCTTGCTGCTCTTCACCGTCCCTTGTGGCCCTACCTACAGGCACAACAGCACTGGGGATCTGTGCTTTCCCAGAGACGGAAATTCTCACGGGGCTCAGTCTCGGCAAGCCTCTTTCTGAAAAGGCGAACGGTCGGATCCTTCTCCCACGAGGAAGGGCCCAGCCCTGAAAGCTCTTGCTGCTCTTCACCGTCCCTTGGCACCCTACCTACAGGCACAACAGCACTGGGGATCTGTGCTTTCCCAGAGACGGAACATCTCACGGGGCTCAGTCTCGACAAGCCTCTTTCTGAAAAGGCGAACGGTCGGATCCTTCTCCCACGAGGAAGGGCCCAGCCCTGAAAGCTCTTGCTGCTCTTCACCGTCCCTTGTGGCCCTACCTACAGGCACAACAGCACTGGGGATCTGTGCTTTCCCAGAGACGGAAATTCTCACGGGGCTCAGTCTCGGCAAGCCTCTTTCTGAAAAGGCGAACGGTCGGATCCTTCTCCCCCGAGGAAGGGCCCAGCCCTGAAAGCTCTTGCTGCTCTTCACCGTCCCTTGGCACCCTACCTACAGGCACAACAGCACTGGGGATCTGTGCTTTCCCAGAGACGGAACATCTCACGGGGCTCAGTCTCGGCAAGCCTCTTTCTGAAAAGGCGAACGGTCGGATCCTTCTCCCACGAGGAAGGGCCCAGCCCTGAAAGCTCTTGCTGCTCTTCACCGTCCCTTGGCACCCTACCTACAGGCACAACAGCACTGGGGATCTGTGCTTTCCCAGAGACGGAACATCTCACGGGGCTCAGTCTCGGCAAGCCTCTTTCTGAAAAGGCGAACGGTCGGATCCTTCTCCCACGAGGAAGGGCCCAGCCCTGAAAGCTCTTGCTGCTCTTCACCGTCCCTTGGCACCCTACCTACAGGCACAACAGCACTGGGGATCTGTGCTTTCCCAGAGACGGAACATCTCGTGGTACTACGCCTCTGCAGAGCCTCTTTTTTTTGGAAAAGGCGAACGGTCGGATCCTTCTCCCACGAGGAAGGGCCCAGCCCTGAAAGCTCTTGCTGCTCTTCACCGCCCCTTGGCACCCTACCTACAGGCACAACAGCACTGGGGATCTGTGCTTTCCCAGAGACGGAATATCTCACGGGGCTCAGTCTCGGCAAGCCTCTTTCTGAAAAGGCGAACGGTCGGATCCTTCTCCCACGAGGAAGGGCCCAGCCCTGAAAGCTCTTGCTGCTCTTCACCGTCCCTTGTGGCCCTACCTACAGGCACAACAGCACTGGGGATCTGTGCTTTCCCAGAGACGGAACATCTCACGGGGCTCAGTCTCGGCAAGCCTCTTTCTGAAAAGGCGAACGGTCGGATACTTGTCCCACGAGGAAGGGCCCAGCCCTGAAAGCTCTTGCTGCTCTTCACCGTCCCTTGGCACCCTACCTACAGGCACAACAGCACTGGGGATCTATGCTTTCGCAGAGACGGAACATCTTGTGGTGCTACGCCTCGGCAGAGCCTCTTTTTTTTGGAAAAGGCGAACGGTCGGATCCTTCTCCCACGAGGAAGGGCCCAGCCCTGAAAGCTCTTGCTGCTCTTCACCGTCCCTTGGCACCCTACCTACAGGCACAACAGCACTGGGGATCTGTGCTTTCCCAGAGACGGAACATCTCACGGGGCTCAGTCTCGGCAAGCCTCTTTCTGAAAAGGCGAACGGTCGGATACTTGTCCCACGAGGAAGGGCCCAGCCCTGAAAGCTCTTGCTGCTCTTCACCGCCCCTTGGCACCCTACCTACAGGCACAACAGCACTGGGGATCTGTGCTTTCCCAGAGACGGAATATCTCACGGCGCTCAGTCTCGGCAAGCCTCTTTGTGAAAAGGCGAACGGTCGGATACTTGTCCCACGAGGAAGGGCCCAGCCCTGAAAGCTCTTGCTGCTCTTCACCGTCCCTTGGCACCCTACCTACAGGCACAACAGCACTGGGGATCTGTGCTTTCCCAGAGACGGAACATCTCACGGGGCTCAGTCTCGGCAAGCCTCTTTCTGAAAAGGCGAACGGTCGGATACTTGTCACACGAGGAAGGGCCCAGCCCAAGAGGAAGGGCCCAGCCCTGAAAGCTCTTGCTGCTCTTCACCGCCCCTTGGCACCCTACCTACAGGCACAACAGCACTGGGGATCTGTGCTTTCCCAGAGACGGAATATCTCACGGGGCTCAGTCTCGGCAAGCCTCTTTCTGAAAAGACGAACGGTGCGATCCATCTCCCCCGAGGAAGGGCCCAGCCCTGAAAGCTCTTGCTGCTGTTCACCGTCCCTTGGCACCCTACCTACAGGCACAACAGCACTGGGGATCTGTGCTTTCCCAGAGACGGAATATCTCACGGGGCTCAGTCTCGGCAAGCCTCTTTCTGAAAAGGCGAACGGTCGGATACTTGTCCCACGAGGAAGGGCCCAGCCCTGAAAGCTCTTGCTGCTGTTCACCGTCCCTTGGCACCCTACCTACAGGCACAACAGCACTGGGGATCTGTGCTTTCCCAGAGATGGAACATCTCACGGGGCTCAGTCTCGGCAAGCCTCTTTCTGAAAAGGCGAGCGGTCGGATCCTTCTCCCACGAGGAAGGGCCCAGCCCTGAAAGCTCTTGCTGCTCTTCACCGTCCCTTGGCACCCTACCTACAGGCACAACAGCACTGGGGATCTGTGCTTTCCCAGAGACGGAACATCTCACGGGGCTCAGTCTCGGCAAGCCTCTTTCTGAAAAGGCGAACGGTGCGATCCATCTCCCCCGAGGAAGGGCCCAGCCCTGAAAGCTCTTGCTGCTCTTCACCGCCCCTTGGCACCCTACCTACAGGCACAACAGCACTGGGGATCTGTGCTTTCCCAGAGACGGAATATCTCACGGGGCTCAGTCTCGGCAAGCCTCTTTCTGAAAAGGCGAACGGTGGGATACTTGTCCCACGAGGAAGGGCCCAGCCCTGAAAGCTCTTGCTGCTCTTCACCGCCCTTGTGGCCCTACCTACAGGCACAACAGCACTGGGGATCTGTGCTTTCCCAGAGACGGAACATCTCACGGGGCTCAGTCTCGGCAAGCCTCTTTCTGAAAAGGCGAACGGTCGGATCCTTCTCCCACGAGGAAGGGCCCAGCCCTGAAAGCTCTTGCTGCTCTTCACCGTCCCTTGTGGCCCTACCTACAGGCACAACAGCACTGGGGATCTGTGCTTTCCCAGAGACGGAAATTCTCACGGGGCTCAGTCTCGGCAAGCCTCTTTCTGAAAAGGCGAACGGTCGGATCCTTCTCCCACGAGGAAGGGCCCAGCCCTGAAAGCTCTTGCTGCTCTTCACCGTCCCTTGGCACCCTACCTACAGGCACATCAGCACTGGGGATCTGTGCTTTCCCAGAGACGGAATATCTCACGGGGCTCAGTCTCGGCAAGCCTCTTTCTGAAAAGGCGAACGGTGCGATCCATCTCCCCCGAGGAAGGGCCCAGCCCTGAACGCTCTTGCTGCTCTTCACCGCCCCTTGGCACCCTACCTACAGGCACAACAGCACTGGGGATCTGTGCTTTCCCAGAGACGGAACATCTCACGGGGCTCAGTCTCGGCAAGCCTCTTTCTGAAAAGGCGAACGGTCGGATCCTTCTCCCACGAGGAAGGGCCCAGCCCTGAAAGCTCTTGCTGCTCTTCACCGTCCCTTGGCACCCTACCTACAGGCACAACAGCACTGGGGATCTGTGCTTTCCCAGAGACGGAATATCTCACGGCGCTCAGTCTCGGCAAGCCTCTTTCTGAAAAGACGAACGGTGCGATAAATCTCCCACGAGGAAGGGCCCAGCCCTGAAAGCTCTTGCTGCTCTTCACCGCCCCTTGGCACCCTACCTACAGGCACAACAGCACTGGGGATCTGTGCTTTCCCAGAGACGGAACATCTCGTGGTACTACGCCTCGGCAGAGCCTCTTCTTTTTGGAAAAGGCGAACGGTCGGATCCTTCTCCCACGAGGAAGGGCCCAGCCCTGAAAGCTCTTGCTGCTCTTCACCGCCCCTTGGCACCCTACCTACAGGCACAACAGCACTGGGGATCTGTGCTTTCCCAGAGACGGAATATCTCACGGGGCTCAGTCTCGGCAAGCCTCTTTCTGAAAAGGCGAACGGTCGGATCCTTCTCCCACGAGGAAGGGCCCAGCCCTGAAAGCTCTTGCTGCTCTTCACCGTCCCTTGTGGCCCTACCTACAGGCACAACAGCACTGGGGATCTGTGCTTTCCCAGAGACGGAACATCTCACGGGGCTCAGTCTCGGCAAGCCTCTTTCTGAAAAGGCGAACGGTCGGATCCTTCTCCCACGAGGAAGGGCCCAGCCCTGAAAGCTCTTGCTGCTCTTCACCGTCCCTTGGCACCCTACCTACAGGCACAACAGCACTGGGGATCTATGCTTTCGCAGAGACGGAACATCTTGTGGTGCTACGCCTCGGCAGAGCCTCTTTTTTTTGGAAAAGGCGAACGGTCGGATCCTTCTCCCACGAGGAAGGGCCCAGCCCTGAAAGCTCTTGCTGCTCTTCACCGTCCCTTGGCACCCTACCTACAGGCACAACAGCACTGGGGATCTGTGCTTTCCCAGAGACGGAACATCTCACGGGGCTCAGTCTCGGCAAGCCTCTTTGTGAAAAGGCGAACGGTCGGATACTTGTCCCACGAGGAAGGGCCCAGCCCTGAAAGCTCTTGCTGCTCTTCACCGTCCCTTGGCACCCTACCTACAGGCACAACAGCACTGGGGATCTGTGCTTTCCCAGAGACGGAACATCTCACGGGGCTCAGTCTCGGCAAGCCTCTTTCTGAAAAGGCGAACGGTCGGATACTTGTCCCACGAGGAAGGGCCCAGCCCAAGAGGAAGGGCCCAGCCCTGAAAGCTCTTGCTGCTCTTCACCGCCCCTTGGCACCCTACCTACAGGCACAACAGCACTGGGGATCTGTGCTTTCCCAGAGACGGAATATCTCACGGGGCTCAGTCTCGGCAAGCCTCTTTCTGAAAAGGCGAACGGTCGGATACTTGTCCCACGAGGAAGGGCCCAGCCCTGAAAGCTCTTGCTGCTGTTCACCGTCCCTTGGCACCCTACCTACAGGCACAACAGCACTGGGGATCTGTGCTTTCCCAGAGACGGAACATCTCACGGGGCTCAGTCTCAGCAAGCCTCTTTCTGAAAAGGCGAACGGTCGGATCCTTCTCCCACGAGGAAGGGCCCAGCCCTGAAAGCTCTTGCTGCTCTTCACCGCCCCTTGGCACCCTACCTACAGGCACAACAGCACTGGGGATCTGTGCTTTCCCAGAGACGGAATATCTCACGGGGCTCAGTCTCGGCAAGCCTCTTTCTGAAAAGGCGAACGGTCGGATACTTGTCCCACGAGGAAGGGCCCAGCCCTGAAAGCTCTTGCTGCTCTTCACCGCCCTTGTGGCCCTACCTACAGGCACAACAGCACTGGGGATCTGTGCTTTCCCAGAGACGGAACATCTCACGGGGCTCAGTCTCGGCAAGCCTCTTTCTGAAAAGGCGAACGGTCGGATCCTTCTCCCACGAGGAAGGGCCCAGCCCTGAAAGCTCTTGCTGCTCTTCACCGTCCCTTGTGGCCCTACCTACAGGCACAACAGCACTGGGGATCTGTGCTTTCCCAGAGACGGAAATTCTCACGGGGCTCAGTCTCGGCAAGCCTCTTTCTGAAAAGGCGAACGGTCGGATCCTTCTCCCACGAGGAAGGGCCCAGCCCTGAAAGCTCTTGCTGCTCTTCACCGTCCCTTGGCACCCTACCTACAGGCACAACAGCACTGGGGATCTGTGCTTTCCCAGAGACGGAACATCTCACGGGGCTCAGTCTCGACAAGCCTCTTTCTGAAAAGGCGAACGGTCGGATCCTTCTCCCACGAGGAAGGGCCCAGCCCTGAAAGCTCTTGCTGCTCTTCACCGTCCCTTGTGGCCCTACCTACAGGCACAACAGCACTGGGGATCTGTGCTTTCCCAGAGACGGAAATTCTCACGGGGCTCAGTCTCGGCAAGCCTCTTTCTGAAAAGGCGAACGGTCGGATCCTTCTCCCCCGAGGAAGGGCCCAGCCCTGAAAGCTCTTGCTGCTCTTCACCGTCCCTTGGCACCCTACCTACAGGCACAACAGCACTGGGGATCTGTGCTTTCCCAGAGACGGAACATCTCACGGGGCTCAGTCTCGGCAAGCCTCTTTCTGAAAAGGCGAACGGTCGGATCCTTCTCCCACGAGGAAGGGCCCAGCCCTGAAAGCTCTTGCTGCTCTTCACCGTCCCTTGGCACCCTACCTACAGGCACAACAGCACTGGGGATCTGTGCTTTCCCAGAGACGGAACATCTCACGGGGCTCAGTCTCGGCAAGCCTCTTTCTGAAAAGGCGAACGGTCGGATCCTTCTCCCACGAGGAAGGGCCCAGCCCTGAAAGCTCTTGCTGCTCTTCACCGTCCCTTGGCACCCTACCTACAGGCACAACAGCACTGGGGATCTGTGCTTTCCCAGAGACGGAACATCTCGTGGTACTACGCCTCTGCAGAGCCTCTTTTTTTTGGAAAAGGCGAACGGTCGGATCCTTCTCCCACGAGGAAGGGCCCAGCCCTGAAAGCTCTTGCTGCTCTTCACCGCCCCTTGGCACCCTACCTACAGGCACAACAGCACTGGGGATCTGTGCTTTCCCAGAGACGGAATATCTCACGGGGCTCAGTCTCGGCAAGCCTCTTTCTGAAAAGGCGAACGGTCGGATCCTTCTCCCACGAGGAAGGGCCCAGCCCTGAAAGCTCTTGCTGCTCTTCACCGTCCCTTGTGGCCCTACCTACAGGCACAACAGCACTGGGGATCTGTGCTTTCCCAGAGACGGAACATCTCACGGGGCTCAGTCTCGGCAAGCCTCTTTCTGAAAAGGCGAACGGTCGGATCCTTCTCCCACGAGGAAGGGCCCAGCCCTGAAAGCTCTTGCTGCTCTTCACCGTCCCTTGGCACCCTACCTACAGGCACAACAGCACTGGGGATCTATGCTTTCGCAGAGACGGAACATCTTGTGGTGCTACGCCTCGGCAGAGCCTCTTTTTTTTGGAAAAGGCGAACGGTCGGATCCTTCTCCCACGAGGAAGGGCCCAGCCCTGAAAGCTCTTGCTGCTCTTCACCGTCCCTTGGCACCCTACCTACAGGCACAACAGCACTGGGGATCTGTGCTTTCCCAGAGACGGAACATCTCACGGGGCTCAGTCTCGGCAAGCCTCTTTCTGAAAAGGCGAACGGTCGGATACTTGTCCCACGAGGAAGGGCCCAGCCCTGAAAGCTCTTGCTGCTCTTCACCGCCCCTTGGCACCCTACCTACAGGCACAACAGCACTGGGGATCTGTGCTTTCCCAGAGACGGAATATCTCACGGCGCTCAGTCTCGGCAAGCCTCTTTGTGAAAAGGCGAACGGTCGGATACTTGTCCCACGAGGAAGGGCCCAGCCCTGAAAGCTCTTGCTGCTCTTCACCGTCCCTTGGCACCCTACCTACAGGCACAACAGCACTGGGGATCTGTGCTTTCCCAGAGACGGAACATCTCACGGGGCTCAGTCTCGGCAAGCCTCTTTCTGAAAAGGCGAACGGTCGGATACTTGTCACACGAGGAAGGGCCCAGCCCAAGAGGAAGGGCCCAGCCCTGAAAGCTCTTGCTGCTCTTCACCGCCCCTTGGCACCCTACCTACAGGCACAACAGCACTGGGGATCTGTGCTTTCCCAGAGACGGAATATCTCACGGGGCTCAGTCTCGGCAAGCCTCTTTCTGAAAAGGCGAACGGTCGGATACTTGTCCCACGAGGAAGGGCCCAGCCCTGAAAGCTCTTGCTGCTGTTCACCGTCCCTTGGCACCCTACCTACAGGCACAACAGCACTGGGGATCTGTGCTTTCCCAGAGATGGAACATCTCACGGGGCTCAGTCTCGGCAAGCCTCTTTCTGAAAAGGCGAGCGGTCGGATCCTTCTCCCACGAGGAAGGGCCCAGCCCTGAAAGCTCTTGCTGCTCTTCACCGTCCCTTGGCACCCTACCTACAGGCACAACAGCACTGGGGATCTGTGCTTTCCCAGAGACGGAACATCTCACGGGGCTCAGTCTCGGCAAGCCTCTTTCTGAAAAGGCGAACGGTGCGATCCATCTCCCCCGAGGAAGGGCCCAGCCCTGAAAGCTCTTGCTGCTCTTCACCGCCCCTTGGCACCCTACCTACAGGCACAACAGCACTGGGGATCTGTGCTTTCCCAGAGACGGAATATCTCACGGCGCTCAGTCTCGGCAAGCCTCTTTCTGAAAAGGCGAACGGTCGGATCCTTCTCCCACGAGGAAGTGCCCAGCCCTGAAAGCTCTTGCTGCTCTTCACCGTCCCTTGTGGCCCTACCTACAGGCACAACAGCACTGGGGATCTGTGCTTTCCCAGAGACGGAACATCTCATGGGGCTCAGTCTAGGCAAGCCTCTTTCTGAAAAGGCGAACGGTCGGATACTTGTCCCACGAGGAAGGGCCCAGCCCTGAAAGCTCTTGCTGCTCTTCACCGTCCCTTGGCACCCTACCTACAGGCACATCAGCACTGGGGATCTGTGCTTTCCCAGAGACGGAATATCTCACGGGGCTCAGTCTCGGCAAGCCTCTTTCTGAAAAGGCGAACGGTGCGATCCATCTCCCCCGAGGAAGGGCCCAGCCCTGAAAGCTCTTGCTGCTCTTCACCGTCCCTTGGCACCCTACCTACAGGCACAACAGCACTGGGGATCTGTGCTTTCCCAGAGACGGAACATCTCACGGGGCTCAGTCTCGGCAAGCCTCTTTCTGAAAAGGCGAACGGTCGGATCCTTCTCCCACGAGGAAGGGCCCAGCCCTGAAAGCTCTTGCTGCTCTTCACCGTCCCTTGGCACCCTACCTACAGGCACAACAGCACTGGGGATCTGTGCTTTCCCAGAGACGGAACATCTCACGGGGCTCAGTCTCGGCAAGCCTCTTTCTGAAAAGGCGAACGGTCGGATCCTTCTCCCACGAGGAAGGGCCCAGCCCTGAAAGCTCTTGCTGCTGTTCACCGCCCCTTGGCACCCTACCTACAGGCACAACAGCACTGGGGATCTGTGCTTTCCCAGAGACGGAATATCTCACGGCGCTCAGTCTCGGCAAGCCTCTTTCTGAAAAGACGAACGGTGCGATCCATCTCCCCCGAGGAAGGGCCCAGCCCTGAAAGCTCTTGCTGCTCTTCACCGTCCCTTGGCACCCTACCTACAGGCACAACAGCACTGGGGATCTGTGCTTTCCCAGAGACGGAACATCTCACGGGGCTCAGTCTCGGCAAGCCTCTTTGTGAAAAGGCGAACGGTCGGATACTTGTCCCACGAGGAAGGGCCCAGCCCTGAAAGCTCTTGCTGCTCTTCACCGTCCCTTGGCACCCTACCTACAGGCACAACAGCACTGGGGATCTGTGCTTTCCCAGAGACGGAACATCTCACGGGGCTCAGTCTCGGCAAGCCTCTTTCTGAAAAGGCGAACGGTCGGATACTTGTCCCACGAGGAAGGGCCCAACCCAAGAGGAAGGGCCCAGCCCTGAAAGCTCTTGCTGCTCTTCACCGCCCCTTGGCACCCTACCTACAGGCACAACAGCACTGGGGATCTGTGCTTTCCCAGAGACGGAATATCTCACGGGGCTCAGTCTCGGCAAGCCTCTTTCTGAAAAGGCGAACGGTCGGATACTTGTCACACGAGGAAGGGCCCAGCCCTGAAAGCTCTTGCTGCTGTTCACCGTCCCTTGGCACCCTACCTACAGGCACAACAGCACTGGGGATCTGTGCTTTCCCAGAGACGGAACATCTCACGGGGCTCAGTCTCAGCAAGCCTCTTTCTGAAAAGGCGAACGGTCGGATCCTTCTCCCACGAGGAAGGGCCCAGCCCTGAAAGCTCTTGCTGCTCTTCACCGCCCCTTGGCACCCTACCTACAGGCACAACAGCACTGGGGATCTGTGCTTTCCCAGAGACGGAATATCTCACGGGGCTCAGTCTCGGCAAGCCTCTTTCTGAAAAGGCGAACGGTCGGATCCTTTTCCCACGAGGAAGGGCCTAGCCCTGAAAGCTCTTGCTGCTCTTCACCGCCCTTGTGGCCCTACCTACAGGCACAACAGCACTGGGGATCTGTGCTTTCCCAGAGACGGAACATCTCACGGGGCTCAGTCTCGGCAAGCCTCTTTCTGAAAAGGCGAACGGTCGGATCCTTCTCCCACGAGGAAGGGCCCAGCCCTGAAAGCTCTTGCTGCTCTTCACCGTCCCTTGTGGCCCTACCTACAGGCACAACAGCACTGGGGATCTGTGCTTTCCCAGAGACGGAAATTCTCACGGGGCTCAGTCTCGGCAAGCCTCTTTCTGAAAAGGCGAACGGTCGGATCCTTCTCCCACGAGGAAGGGCCCAGCCCTGAAAGCTCTTGCTGCTCTTCACCGTCCCTTGTGGCCCTACCTACAGGCACAACAGCACTGGGGATCTGTGCTTTCCCAGAGACGGAACATCTCGTGGCGCTACGCCTCGGCAGAGCCTCTTTTTTGTGGAAAAGGCGAACGGTCGGATCCTTCTCCCACGAGGAAGGGCCCAGCCCTGAAAGCTCTTGCTGCTCTTCACTGTCCCTTGGCACCCTACCTACAGGCACAACAGCACTGGGGATCTGTGCTTTCCCAGAGACGGAACATCTCACGGGGCTCAGTCTCGGCAAGCCTCTTTCTGAAAAGGTGAACGGTCGGATCCTTCTCCCACGACGAAGGGCCCAGCCCTGAAAGCTCTTGCTGCTCTTCACCGTCCCTTGTGGCCCTACCTACAGGCACAACAGCACTGGGGATCTGTGCTTTCCCAGAGACGGAACATCTCACGGGGCTCAGTCTCGGCAAGCCTCTTTCTGAAAAGGCGAACGGTCGGATACTTGTCCCACGAGGAAGGGCCCAGCCCTGAAAGCTCTTGCTGCTCTTCACCGCCCCTTGGCACCCTACCTACAGGCACAACAGCACTGGGGATCTGTGCTTTCCCAGAGACGGAACATCTCACGGGGCTCAGTCTCGGCAAGCCTCTTTCTGAAAAGGCGAACGGTCGGATCCTTCTCCCACGAGGAAGGGCCCAGCCCTGAAAGCTCTTGCTGCTCTTCACCGTCCCTTGGCACCCTACCTACAGGCACAACAGCACTGGGGATCTGTGCTTTCCCAGAGACGGAACATCTCACGGGGCTCAGTCTCGGCAAGCCTCTTTCTGAAAAGGCGAACGGTCGGATCCTTCTCCCACGAGGAAGGGCCCAGCCCTGAAAGCTCTTGCTGCTCTTCACCGCCCCTTGGCACCCTACCTACAGGCACAACAGCACTGGGGATCTGTGCTTTCCCAGAGACGGAATATCTCACGGGGCTCAGTCTCGGCAAGCCTCTTTCTGAAAAGGCGAACGGTGGGATACTTGTCCCACGAGGAAGGGCCCAGCCCTGAAAGCTCTTGCTGCTCTTCACCGCCCTTGTGGCCCTACCTACAGGCACAACAGCACTGGGGATCTGTGCTTTCCCAGAGACGGAACATCTCACGGGGCTCAGTCTCGGCAAGCCTCTTTCTGAAAAGGCGAACGGTCGGATCCTTCTCCCACGAGGAAGGGCCCAGCCCTGAAAGCTCTTGCTGCTCTTCACCGTCCCTTGTGGCCCTACCTACAGGCACAACAGCACTGGGGATCTGTGCTTTCCCAGAGACGGAAATTCTCACGGGGCTCAGTCTCGGCAAGCCTCTTTCTGAAAAGGCGAACGGTCGGATCCTTCTCCCACGAGGAAGGGCCCAGCCCTGAAAGCTCTTGCTGCTCTTCACCGTCCCTTGGCACCCTACCTACAGGCACATCAGCACTGGGGATCTGTGCTTTCCCAGAGACGGAATATCTCACGGGGCTCAGTCTCGGCAAGCCTCTTTCTGAAAAGGCGAACGGTGCGATCCATCTCCCCCGAGGAAGGGCCCAGCCCTGAACGCTCTTGCTGCTCTTCACCGCCCCTTGGCACCCTACCTACAGGCACAACAGCACTGGGGATCTGTGCTTTCCCAGAGACGGAACATCTCACGGGGCTCAGTCTCGGCAAGCCTCTTTCTGAAAAGGCGAACGGTCGGATCCTTCTCCCACGAGGAAGGGCCCAGCCCTGAAAGCTCTTGCTGCTCTTCACCGTCCCTTGGCACCCTACCTACAGGCACAACAGCACTGGGGATCTGTGCTTTCCCAGAGACGGAATATCTCACGGCGCTCAGTCTCGGCAAGCCTCTTTCTGAAAAGACGAACGGTGCGATAAATCTCCCACGAGGAAGGGCCCAGCCCTGAAAGCTCTTGCTGCTCTTCACCGCCCCTTGGCACCCTACCTACAGGCACAACAGCACTGGGGATCTGTGCTTTCCCAGAGACGGAACATCTCGTGGTGCTACGCCTCGGCAGAGCCTCTTCTTTTTGGAAAAGGCGAACGGTCGGATCCTTCTCCCACGAGGAAGGGCCCAGCCCTGAAAGCTCTTGCTGCTCTTCACCGCCCCTTGGCACCCTACCTACAGGCACAACAGCACTGGGGATCTGTGCTTTCCCAGAGACGGAATATCTCACGGGGCTCAGTCTCGGCAAGCCTCTTTCTGAAAAGGCGAACGGTCGGATCCTTCTCCCACGAGGAAGGGCCCAGCCCTGAAAGCTCTTGCTGCTCTTCACCGTCCCTTGTGGCCCTACCTACAGGCACAACAGCACTGGGGATCTGTGCTTTCCCAGAGACGGAACATCTCACGGGGCTCAGTCTCGGCAAGCCTCTTTCTGAAAAGGCGAACGGTCGGATCCTTCTCCCACGAGGAAGGGCCCAGCCCTGAAAGCTCTTGCTGCTCTTCACCGTCCCTTGGCACCCTACCTACAGGCACAACAGCACTGGGGATCTATGCTTTCGCAGAGACGGAACATCTTGTGGTGCTACGCCTCGGCAGAGCCTCTTTTTTTTGGAAAAGGCGAACGGTCGGATCCTTCTCCCACGAGGAAGGGCCCAGCCCTGAAAGCTCTTGCTGCTCTTCACCGTCCCTTGGCACCCTACCTACAGGCACAACAGCACTGGGGATCTGTGCTTTCCCAGAGACGGAACATCTCACGGGGCTCAGTCTCGGCAAGCCTCTTTGTGAAAAGGCGAACGGTCGGATACTTGTCCCACGAGGAAGGGCCCAGCCCTGAAAGCTCTTGCTGCTCTTCACCGTCCCTTGGCACCCTACCTACAGGCACAACAGCACTGGGGATCTGTGCTTTCCCAGAGACGGAACATCTCACGGGGCTCAGTCTCGGCAAGCCTCTTTCTGAAAAGGCGAACGGTCGGATACTTGTCCCACGAGGAAGGGCCCAGCCCAAGAGGAAGGGCCCAGCCCTGAAAGCTCTTGCTGCTCTTCACCGCCCCTTGGCACCCTACCTACAGGCACAACAGCACTGGGGATCTGTGCTTTCCCAGAGACGGAATATCTCACGGGGCTCAGTCTCGGCAAGCCTCTTTCTGAAAAGGCGAACGGTCGGATACTTGTCCCACGAGGAAGGGCCCAGCCCTGAAAGCTCTTGCTGCTGTTCACCGTCCCTTGGCACCCTACCTACAGGCACAACAGCACTGGGGATCTGTGCTTTCCCAGAGACGGAACATCTCACGGGGCTCAGTCTCAGCAAGCCTCTTTCTGAAAAGGCGAACGGTCGGATCCTTCTCCCACGAGGAAGGGCCCAGCCCTGAAAGCTCTTGCTGCTCTTCACCGCCCCTTGGCACCCTACCTACAGGCACAACAGCACTGGGGATCTGTGCTTTCCCAGAGACGGAATATCTCACGGGGCTCAGTCTCGGCAAGCCTCTTTCTGAAAAGGCGAACGGTCGGATACTTGTCCCACGAGGAAGGGCCCAGCCCTGAAAGCTCTTGCTGCTCTTCACCGCCCTTGTGGCCCTACCTACAGGCACAACAGCACTGGGGATCTGTGCTTTCCCAGAGACGGAACATCTCACGGGGCTCAGTCTCGGCAAGCCTCTTTCTGAAAAGGCGAACGGTCGGATCCTTCTCCCACGAGGAAGGGCCCAGCCCTGAAAGCTCTTGCTGCTCTTCACCGTCCCTTGTGGCCCTACCTACAGGCACAACAGCACTGGGGATCTGTGCTTTCCCAGAGACGGAAATTCTCACGGGGCTCAGTCTCGGCAAGCCTCTTTCTGAAAAGGCGAACGGTCGGATCCTTCTCCCACGAGGAAGGGCCCAGCCCTGAAAGCTCTTGCTGCTCTTCACCGTCCCTTGGCACCCTACCTACAGGCACAACAGCACTGGGGATCTGTGCTTTCCCAGAGACGGAACATCTCACGGGGCTCAGTCTCGACAAGCCTCTTTCTGAAAAGGCGAACGGTCGGATCCTTCTCCCACGAGGAAGGGCCCAGCCCTGAAAGCTCTTGCTGCTCTTCACCGTCCCTTGTGGCCCTACCTACAGGCACAACAGCACTGGGGATCTGTGCTTTCCCAGAGACGGAAATTCTCACGGGGCTCAGTCTCGGCAAGCCTCTTTCTGAAAAGGCGAACGGTCGGATCCTTCTCCCCCGAGGAAGGGCCCAGCCCTGAAAGCTCTTGCTGCTCTTCACCGTCCCTTGGCACCCTACCTACAGGCACAACAGCACTGGGGATCTGTGCTTTCCCAGAGACGGAACATCTCACGGGGCTCAGTCTCGGCAAGCCTCTTTCTGAAAAGGCGAACGGTCGGATCCTTCTCCCACGAGGAAGGGCCCAGCCCTGAAAGCTCTTGCTGCTCTTCACCGTCCCTTGGCACCCTACCTACAGGCACAACAGCACTGGGGATCTGTGCTTTCCCAGAGACGGAACATCTCACGGGGCTCAGTCTCGGCAAGCCTCTTTCTGAAAAGGCGAACGGTCGGATCCTTCTCCCACGAGGAAGGGCCCAGCCCTGAAAGCTCTTGCTGCTCTTCACCGTCCCTTGGCACCCTACCTACAGGCACAACAGCACTGGGGATCTGTGCTTTCCCAGAGACGGAACATCTCGTGGTACTACGCCTCTGCAGAGCCTCTTTTTTTTGGAAAAGGCGAACGGTCGGATCCTTCTCCCACGAGGAAGGGCCCAGCCCTGAAAGCTCTTGCTGCTCTTCACCGCCCCTTGGCACCCTACCTACAGGCACAACAGCACTGGGGATCTGTGCTTTCCCAGAGACGGAATATCTCACGGGGCTCAGTCTCGGCAAGCCTCTTTCTGAAAAGGCGAACGGTCGGATCCTTCTCCCACGAGGAAGGGCCCAGCCCTGAAAGCTCTTGCTGCTCTTCACCGTCCCTTGTGGCCCTACCTACAGGCACAACAGCACTGGGGATCTGTGCTTTCCCAGAGACGGAACATCTCACGGGGCTCAGTCTCGGCAAGCCTCTTTCTGAAAAGGCGAACGGTCGGATCCTTCTCCCACGAGGAAGGGCCCAGCCCTGAAAGCTCTTGCTGCTCTTCACCGTCCCTTGGCACCCTACCTACAGGCACAACAGCACTGGGGATCTATGCTTTCGCAGAGACGGAACATCTTGTGGTGCTACGCCTCGGCAGAGCCTCTTTTTTTTGGAAAAGGCGAACGGTCGGATCCTTCTCCCACGAGGAAGGGCCCAGCCCTGAAAGCTCTTGCTGCTCTTCACCGTCCCTTGGCACCCTACCTACAGGCACAACAGCACTGGGGATCTGTGCTTTCCCAGAGACGGAACATCTCACGGGGCTCAGTCTCGGCAAGCCTCTTTCTGAAAAGGCGAACGGTCGGATACTTGTCCCACGAGGAAGGGCCCAGCCCTGAAAGCTCTTGCTGCTCTTCACCGCCCCTTGGCACCCTACCTACAGGCACAACAGCACTGGGGATCTGTGCTTTCCCAGAGACGGAATATCTCACGGGGCTCAGTCTCGGCAAGCCTCTTTGTGAAAAGGCGAACGGTCGGATACTTGTCCCACGAGGAAGGGCCCAGCCCTGAAAGCTCTTGCTGCTCTTCACCGTCCCTTGGCACCCTACCTACAGGCACAACAGCACTGGGGATCTGTGCTTTCCCAGAGACGGAACATCTCACGGGGCTCAGTCTCGGCAAGCCTCTTTCTGAAAAGGCGAACGGTCGGATACTTGTCACACGAGGAAGGGCCCAGCCCAAGAGGAAGGGCCCAGCCCTGAAAGCTCTTGCTGCTCTTCACCGCCCCTTGGCACCCTACCTACAGGCACAACAGCACTGGGGATCTGTGCTTTCCCAGAGACGGAATATCTCACGGGGCTCAGTCTCGGCAAGCCTCTTTCTGAAAAGGCGAACGGTCGGATACTTGTCCCACGAGGAAGGGCCCAGCCCTGAAAGCTCTTGCTGCTGTTCACCGTCCCTTGGCACCCTACCTACAGGCACAACAGCACTGGGGATCTGTGCTTTCCCAGAGATGGAACATCTCACGGGGCTCAGTCTCGGCAAGCCTCTTTCTGAAAAGGCGAGCGGTCGGATCCTTCTCCCACGAGGAAGGGCCCAGCCCTGAAAGCTCTTGCTGCTCTTCACCGTCCCTTGGCACCCTACCTACAGGCACAACAGCACTGGGGATCTGTGCTTTCCCAGAGACGGAACATCTCACGGGGCTCAGTCTCGGCAAGCCTCTTTCTGAAAAGGCGAACGGTGCGATCCATCTCCCCCGAGGAAGGGCCCAGCCCTGAAAGCTCTTGCTGCTCTTCACCGCCCCTTGGCACCCTACCTACAGGCACAACAGCACTGGGGATCTGTGCTTTCCCAGAGACGGAATATCTCACGGCGCTCAGTCTCGGCAAGCCTCTTTCTGAAAAGGCGAACGGTCGGATCCTTCTCCCACGAGGAAGTGCCCAGCCCTGAAAGCTCTTGCTGCTCTTCACCGTCCCTTGTGGCCCTACCTACAGGCACAACAGCACTGGGGATCTGTGCTTTCCCAGAGACGGAACATCTCATGGGGCTCAGTCTAGGCAAGCCTCTTTCTGAAAAGGCGAACGGTCGGATCCTTCTCCCACGAGGAAGGGCCCAGCCCTGAAAGCTCTTGCTGCTCTTCACCGTCCCTTGGCACCCTACCTACAGGCACATCAGCACTGGGGATCTGTGCTTTCCCAGAGACGGAATATCTCACGGGGCTCAGTCTCGGCAAGCCTCTTTCTGAAAAGGCGAACGGTGCGATCCATCTCCCCCGAGGAAGGGCCCAGCCCTGAAAGCTCTTGCTGCTCTTCACCGTCCCTTGGCACCCTACCTACAGGCACAACAGCACTGGGGATCTGTGCTTTCCCAGAGACGGAACATCTCACGGGGCTCAGTCTCGGCAAGCCTCTTTCTGAAAAGGCGAACGGTCGGATCCTTCTCCCACGAGGAAGGGCCCAGCCCTGAAAGCTCTTGCTGCTCTTCACCGTCCCTTGGCACCCTACCTACAGGCACAACAGCACTGGGGATCTGTGCTTTCCCAGAGACGGAACATCTCACGGGGCTCAGTCTCGGCAAGCCTCTTTCTGAAAAGGCGAACGGTCGGATCCTTCTCCCACGAGGAAGGGCCCAGCCCTGAAAGCTCTTGCTGCTGTTCACCGCCCCTTGGCACCCTACCTACAGGCACAACAGCACTGGGGATCTGTGCTTTCCCAGAGACGGAATATCTCACGGCGCTCAGTCTCGGCAAGCCTCTTTCTGAAAAGACGAACGGTGCGATCCATCTCCCCCGAGGAAGGGCCCAGCCCTGAAAGCTCTTGCTGCTCTTCACCGTCCCTTGGCACCCTACCTACAGGCACAACAGCACTGGGGATCTGTGCTTTCCCAGAGACGGAACATCTCACGGGGCTCAGTCTCGGCAAGCCTCTTTCTGAAAAGGCGAACGGTCGGATCCTTCTCCCACGAGGAAGGGCCCAGCCCTGAAAGCTCTTGCTGCTCTTCACCGTCCCTTGGCACCCTACCTACAGGCACAACAGCACTGGGGATCTGTGCTTTCCCAGAGACGGAACATCTCACGGGGCTCAGTCTCGGCAAGCCTCTTTCTGAAAAGGCGAACGGTCGGATCCTTCTCCCACGAGGAAGGGCCCAGCCCTGAAAGCTCTTGCTGCTCTTCACCGTCCCTTGGCACCCTACCTACAGGCACAACAGCACTGGGGATCTGTGCTTTCCCAGAGACGGAACATCTCACGGGGCTCAGTCTCGGCAAGCCTCTTTCTGAAAAGGCGAACGTTCGGATCCTTCTCCCACGAGGAAGGGCCCAGCCCTGAAAGCTCTTGCTGCTCTTCACCGTCCCTTGGCACCCTACCTACAGGCACAACAGCACTGGGGATCTATGCTTTCGCAGAGACGGAACATCTCGTGGTGCTACGCCTCGGCAGAGCCTCTTTTTTTTGGAAAAGGCGAACGGTCGGATCCTTCTCCCACGAGGAAGGGCCCAGCCCTGAAAGCTCTTGCTGCTCTTCACCGTCCCTTGGCACCCTACCTACAGGCACAACAGCACTGGGGATCTGTGCTTTCCCAGAGACGGAACATCTCACGGGGCTCAGTCTCGGCAAGCCTCTTTCTGAAAAGGCGAACGGTCGGATCCTTCTCCCACGAGGAAGGGCCCAGCCCTGAAAGCTCTTGCTGCTCTTCACCGTCCCTTGGCACCCTACCTACAGGCACAACAGCACTGGGGATCTGTGCTTTCCCAGAGACGGAATATCTCACGGCGCTCAGTCTCGGCAAGCCTCTTTCTGAAAAGACGAACGGTCGGATCCTTCTCCCACGAGGAAGGGCCCAGCCCTGAAAGCTCTTGCTGCTGTTCACCGTCCCTTGGCACCCTACCTACAGGCACAACAGCACTGGGGATCTGTGCTTTTCCAGAGACGGAATATCTCACGGCGCTCAGTCTCGGCAAGCCTCTTTCTGAAAAGGCGAACGGTCGGATCCTTCTCCCACGAGGAAGGGCCCAGCCCTGAAAGCTCTTGCTGCTCTTCACCGTCCCTTGTGGCCCTACCTACAGGCACAACAACGCTGGGGATCTGTGCTTTCCCAGAGACGGAACATCTCACGGGGCTCAGTCTCGGCAAGCCTCTTTCTGAAAAGGCGAACGGTGCGATCCTTCTCCCACGAGGAAGGGCCCAGCCCTGAAAGCTCTTGCTGCTCTTCACCGTCCCTTGGCACCCTACCTACAGGCACAACAGCACTGGGGATCTATGCTTTCGCAGAGACGGAACATCTCGTGGTGCTACGCCTCGGCAGAGCCTCTTTTTTTTGGAAAAGGCGAACGGTCGGATCCTTCTCCCACGAGGAAGGGCCCAGCCCTGAAAGCTCTTGCTGCTCTTCACCGCCCCTTGGCACCCTACCTACAGGCACAACAGCAGTGGGGATCTGTGCTTTCCCAGAGACGGAACATCTCACGGGGCTCAGTCTCGGCAAGCCTCTTTCTGAAAAGGCGAACGGTCGGATACTTGTCCCCCGAGGAAGGGCCCAGCCCTGAAAGCTCTTGCTGCTCTTCACCGTCCCTTGTGGCCCTACCTACAGGCACAACAGCACTGGGGATCTGTGCTTTCCCAGAGACGGAACATCTCGTGGCGCTACGCCTCGGCAGAGCCTCTTTTTTGTGGAAAAGGCGAACGGTCGGATCCTTCTCCCACGAGGAAGGGCCCAGCCCTGAAAGCTTTTGCTGCTCTTCACTGTCCCTTGGCACCCTACCTACAGGCACAACAGCACTGGGGATCTGTGCTTTCCCAGAGACGGAACATCTCACGGGGCTCAGTCTCGGCAAGCCTCTTTCTGAAAAGGTGAACGGTCGGATCCTTCTCCCACGACGAAGGGCCCAGCCCTGAAAGCTCTTGCTGCTCTTCACCGTCCCTTGTGGCCCTACCTACAGGCACAACAGCACTGGGGATCTGTGCTTTCCCAGAGACGGAACATCTCACGGGGCTCAGTCTCGGCAAGCCTCTTTCTGAAAAGGCGAACGGTCGGATACTTGTCCCACGAGGAAGGGCCCAGCCCTGAAAGCTCTTGCTGCTCTTCACCGCCCCTTGGCACCCTACCTACAGGCACAACAGCACTGGGGATCTGTGCTTTCCCAGAGACGGAACATCTCACGGGGCTCAGTCTCGGCAAGCCTCTTTCTGAAATGGCGAACGGTCGGATCCTTCTCCCACGAGGAAGGGCCCAGCCCTGAAAGCTCTTGCTGCTCTTCACCGTCCCTTGGCACCCTACCTACAGGCACAACAGCACTGGGGATCTGTGCTTTCCCAGAGACGGAACATCTCACGGGGCTCAGTCTCGGCAAGCCTCTTTCTGAAAAGGCGAACGGTCGGATCCTTCTCCCACGAGGAAGGGCCCAGCCCTGAAAGCTCTTGCTGCTGTTCACCGTCCCTTGGCACCCTACCTACAGGCACAACAGCACTGGGGATCTATGCTTTCGCAGAGACGGAACATCTCGTGGTGCTACGCCTCGGCAGAGCCTCTTTTTTTTGGAAAAGGCGAACGGTCGGATACTTGTCCCACGAGGAAGGGCCCAGCCCTGAAAGCTCTTGCTGCTCTTCACCGTCCCTTGGCACCCTACCTACAGGCACAACAGCACTGGGGATCTGTGCTTTCCCAGAGACGGAATATCTCACGGGGCTCAGTCTCGGCAAGCCTCTTTCTGAAAAGGCGAACGGTCGGATCCTGCTCCCACGAGGAAGGGCCCACCCCTGAAAGCTCTTGCTGCTCTTCACCGTCCCTTGTGGCCCTACCTACAGGCACAACAGCACTGGGGATCTGTGCTTTCCCAGAGACGGAACATCTCACGGGGCTCAGTCTCGGCAAGCCTCTTTCTGAAAAGGCGAACGGTCGGATCCTTCTCCCACGAGGAAGGGCCCAGCCCTGAAAGCTCTTGCTGCTCTTCACCGTCCCTTGTGGCCCTACCTACAGGCACAACAGCACTGGGGATCTGTGCTTTCCCAGAGACGGAACATCTCACGGGGCTCAGTCTCGGCAAGCCTCTTTCTGAAAAGGCGAACGGTCGGATCCTTCTCCCACGAGGAAGGGCCCAGCCCTGAAAGCTCTTGCTGCTCTTCACCGTCCCTTGGCACCCTACCTACAGGCACAACAGCACTGGGGATCTGTGCTTTCCCAGAGACGGAATATCTCACGGCGCTCAGTCTCGGCAAGCCTCTTTCTGAAAAGACGAACGGTCGGATCCTTCTCCCACGAGGAAGGGCCCAGCCCTGAAAGCTCTTGCTGCTCTTCACCGTCCCTTGTGGCCCTACCTACAGGCACAACAACGCTGGGGATCTGTGCTTTCCCAGAGATGGAACATCTCACGGGGCTCAGTCTCGGCAAGCCTCTTTGTGAAAAGGCGAACGGTCGGATCCTTCTCCCACGAGGAAGGGCCCAGCCCTGAAAGCTCTTGCTGCTCTTCACCGTCCCTTGGCACCCTACCTACAGGCACAACAGCACTGGGGATCTATGCTTTCGCAGAGACGGAACATCTCGTGGTGCTACGCCTCGGCAGAGCCTCTTTTTTTTGAAAAAGGCGAACGGTCGGATCCTTCTCCCACGAGGAAGGGCCCAGCCCTGAAAGCTCTTGCTGCTCTTCACCGCCCCTTGGCACCCTACCTACAGGCACAACAGCAGTGGGGATCTGTGCTTTCCCAGAGACGGAACATCTCACGGGGCTCAGTCTCGGCAAGCCTCTTTCTGAAAAGGCGAACGGTCGGATACTTGTCCCCCGAGGAAGGGCCCAGCCCTGAAAGCTCTTGCTGCTCTTCACCGTCCCTTGTGGCCCTACCTACAGGCACAACAGCACTGGGGATCTGTGCTTTCCCAGAGACGGAACATCTCGTGGCGCTACGCCTCGGCAGAGCCTCTTTTTTGTGGAAAAGGCGAACGGTCGGATCCTTCTCCCACGAGGAAGGGCCCAGCCCTGAAAGCTTTTGCTGCTCTTCACTGTCCCTTGGCACCCTACCTACAGGCACAACAGCACTGGGGATCTGTGCTTTCCCAGAGACGGAACATCTCACGGGGCTCAGTCTCGGCAAGCCTCTTTCTGAAAAGGTGAACGGTCGGATCCTTCTCCCACGACGAAGGGCCCAGCCCTGAAAGCTCTTGCTGCTCTTCACCGTCCCTTGGCACCCTACCTACAGGCACAACAGCAGTGGGGATCTGTGCTTTCCCAGAGACGGAACATCTCACGGGGCTCAGTCTCGGCAAGCCTCTTTCTGAAAAGGCGAACGGTCAGATACTTGTCCCACGAGGAAGGGCCCAGCCCTGAAAGCTCTTGCTGCTCTTCACCGCCCCTTGGCACCCTACCTACAGGCACAACAGCACTGGGGATCTGTGCTTTCCCAGAGACGGAACATCTCACGGGGCTCAGTCTCGGCAAGCCTCTTTCTGAAATGGCGAACGGTCGGATCCTTCTCCCACGAGGAAGGGCCCAGCCCTGAAAGCTCTTGCTGCTCTTCACCGTCCCTTGGCACCCTACCTACAGGCACAACAGCACTGGGGATCTGTGCTTTCCCAGAGACGGAACATCTCACGGGGCTCAGTCTCGGCAAGCCTCTTTCTGAAAAGGCGAACGGTCGGATCCTTCTCCCACGAGGAAGGGCCCAGCCCTGAAAGCTCTTGCTGCTCTTCACCGTCCCTTGGCACCCTACCTACAGGCACAACAGCACTGGGGATCTATGCTTTCGCAGAGACGGAACATCTCGTGGTGCTACGCCTCGGCAGAGCCTCTTTTTTTTGGAAAAGGCGAACGGTCGGATACTTGTCCCACGAGGAAGGGCCCAGCCCTGAAAGCTCTTGCTGCTCTTCACCGTCCCTTGGCACCCTACCTACAGGCACAACAGCACTGGGGATCTGTGCTTTCCCAGAGACGGAATATCTCACGGGGCTCAGTCTCGGCAAGCCTCTTTCTGAAAAGGCGAACGGTCGGATACTTGTCCCACGAGGAAGGGCCCAGCCCTGAAAGCTCTTGCTGCTCTTCACCGTCCCTTGTGGCCCTACCTACAGGCACAACAGCACTGGGGATCTGTGCTTTCCCAGAGACGGAACATCTCACGGGGCTCAGTCTCGGCAAGCCTCTTTCTGAAAAGGCGAACGGTCGGATCCTTCTCCCACGAGGAAGGGCCCAGCCCTGAAAGCTCTTGCTGCTCTTCACCGTCCCTTGTGGCCCTACCTACAGGCACAACAGCACTGGGGATCTGTGCTTTCCCAGAGACGGAACATCTCACGGGGCTCAGTCTCGGCAAGCCTCTTTCTGAAAAGGCGAACGGTCGGATCCTTCTCCCACGAGGAAGGGCCCAGCCCTGAAAGCTCTTGCTGCTCTTCACCGTCCCTTGGCACCCTACCTACAGGCACATCAGCACTGGGGATCTGTGCTTTCCCAGAGACGGAATATCTCACGGCGCTCAGTCTCGGCAAGCCTCTTTCTGAAAAGGCGAACGGTGCGATCCATCTCCCCCGAGGAAGGGCCCAGCCCTGAAAGCTCTTGCTGCTCTTCACCGTCCCTTGGCACCCTACCTACAGGCACAACAGCACTGGGGATCTGTGCTTTCCCAGAGACGGAACATCTCACGGGGCTCAGTCTCGGCAAGCCTCTTTCTGAAAAGACGAACGGTCGGATCCTTCTCCCACGAGGAAGGGCCCAGCCCTGAAAGCTCTTGCTGCTCTTCACTGTCCCTTGGCACCCTACCTACAGGCACAACAGCACTGGGGATCTGTGCTTTCCCAGAGACGGAACATCTCACGGGGCTCAGTCTCGGCAAGCCTCTTTCTGAAAAGGCGAACGGTGCGATCCTTCTCCCACGACGAAGGGCCCAGCCCTGAAAGCTCTTGCTGCTCTTCACCGTCCCTTGGCACCCTACCTACAGGCACAACAGCACTGGGGATCTGTGCTTTCCCAGAGACGGAACATCTCACGGGGCTCAGTCTCGGCAAGCCTCTTTCTGAAAAGGCGAACGGTCGGATACTTGTCCCACGAGGAAGGGCCCAGCCCTGAAAGCTCTTGCTGCTCTTCACCGCCCCTTGGCACCCTACCTACAGGCACAACAGCACTGGGGATCTGTGCTTTCCCAGAGACGGAACATCTCACGGGGCTCAGTCTCGGCAAGCCTCTTTCTGAAAAGGCGAACGGTCGGATCCTTCTCCCACGAGGAAGGGCCCAGCCCTGAAAGCTCTTGCTGCTCTTCACCGTCCCTTGGCACCCTACCTACAGGCACAACAGCACTGGGGATCTGTGCTTTCCCAGAGACGGAACATCTCACGGGGCTCAGTCTCGGCAAGCCTCTTTCTGAAAAGGCGAATGGTCGGATCCTTCTCCCACGAGGAAGGGCCCAGCCCTGAAAGCTCTTGCTGCTGTTCACCGTCCCTTGGCACCCTACCTACAGGCACAACAGCACTGGGGATCTATGCTTTCGCAGAGACGGAACATCTCGTGGTGCTACGCCTCGGCAGAGCCTCTTTTTTTTGGAAAAGGCGAACGGTCGGATCCTTCTCCCACGAGGAAGGGCCCAGCCCTGAAAGCTCTTGCTGCTCTTCACCGCCCCTTGGCACCCTACCTACAGGCACAACAGCACTGGGGATCTGTGCTTTCCCAGAGACGGAATATCTCACGGGGCTCAGTCTCGGCAAGCCTCTTTCTGAAAAGGCGAACGGTCGGATCCTTCTCCCACGAGGAAGGGCCCAGCCCTGAAAGCTCTTGCTGCTCTTCACTGTCCCTTGTGGCCCTACCTACAGGCACAACAGCACTGGGGATCTGTGCTTTCCCAGAGACGGAACATCTCACGGGGCTCAGTCTCGGCAAGCCTCTTTCAGAAAAGGCGAACGGTCGGATCCTTGTCCCCCGAGGAAGGGCCCAGCCCTGAAAGCTCTTGCTGCTCTTCACCGCCCCTTGGCACCCTACCTACAGGCACAACAGCACTGGGGATCTGTGCTTTCCCAGAGACGGAACATCTCACGGGGCTCAGTCTCGGCAAGCCTCTTTCTGAAAAGGCGAACGGTCGGATCCTTCTCCCACGAGGAAGGGCCCAGCCCTGAAAGCTCTTGCTGCTCTTCACCGTCCCTTGGCACCCTACCTACAGGCACAACAGCACTGGGGATCTGTGCTTTCCCAGAGACGGAATATCTCACGGGGCTCAGTCTCGGCAAGCCTCTTTCTGAAAAGGCGAACGGTGCGATCCATCTCCCCCGAGGAAGGGCCCAGCCCTGAAAGCTCTTGCTGCTCTTCACCGTCCCTTGTGGCCCTACCTACAGGCACAACAGCACTGGGGATCTGTGCTTTCCCAGAGACGGAACATCTCACGGGGCTCAGTCTCGGCAAGCCTCTTTCTGAAAAGGCGAACGGTCGGATCCTTCTCCCACGAGGAAGGGCCCAGCCCTGAAAGCTCTTGCTGCTCTTCACCGTCCCTTGGCACCCTACCTACAGGCACAACAGCACTGGGGATCTGTGCTTTCCCAGAGACGGAATATCTCACGGCGCTCAGTCTCGGCAAGCCTCTTTCTGAAAAGACGAACGGTGCGATCCATCTCCCCCGAGGAAGGGCCCAGCCCTGAAAGCTCTTGCTGCTCTTCACCGCCCCTTGGCACCCTACCTACAGGCACAACAGCACTGGGGATCTGTGCTTTCCCAGAGACGGAACATCTCACGGGGCTCAGTCTCGGCAAGCCTCTTTCTGAAAAGGCGAACGGTCGGATCCTTCTCCCACGAGGAAGGGCCCAGCCCTGAAAGCTCTTGCTGCTCTTCACCGCCCCTTGGCACCCTACCTACAGGCACAACAGCACTGGGGATCTGTGCTTTCCCAGAGACGGAACATCTCACGGGGCTCAGTCTCGGCAAGCCTCTTTCTGAAAAGGCGAACGGTCGGATCCTTCTCCCACGAGGAAGGGCCCAGCCCTGAAAGCTCTTGCTGCTCTTCACCGCCCCTTGGCACCCTACCTACAGGCACAACAACACTGGGGATCTGTGCTTTCCCAGAGACGGAATATCTCACGGCGCTCAGTCTCGGCAAGCCTCTTTCTGAAAAGGCGAACGGTCGGATCCTTCTCCCACGAGGAAGGGCCCAGCCCTGAAAGCTCTTGCTGCTCTTCACCGTCCCTTGGCACCCTACCTACAGGCACAACAGCACTGGGGATCTATGCTTTCGCAGAGACGGAACATCTTGTGGTGCTACGCCTCGGCAGAGCCTCTTTTTTTTGGAAAAGGCGAACGGTCGGATCCTTCTCCCACGAGGAAGGGCCCAGCCCTGAAAGCTCTTGCTGCTCTTCACCGTCCCTTGGCACCCTACCTACAGGCACAACAGCACTGGGGATCTGTGCTTTCCCAGAGACGGAACATCTCACGGGGCTCAGTCTCGGCAAGCCTCTTTCTGAAAAGGCGAACGGTCGGATACTTGTCCCACGAGGAAGGGCCCAGCCCTGAAAGCTCTTGCTGCTCTTCACCGCCCCTTGGCACCCTACCTACAGGCACAACAGCACTGGGGATCTGTGCTTTCCCAGAGACGGAATATCTCACGGGGCTCAGTCTCGGCAAGCCTCTTTGTGAAAAGGCGAACGGTCGGATACTTGTCCCACGAGGAAGGGCCCAGCCCTGAAAGCTCTTGCTGCTCTTCACCGTCCCTTGGCACCCTACCTACAGGCACAACAGCACTGGGGATCTGTGCTTTCCCAGAGACGGAACATCTCACGGGGCTCAGTCTCGGCAAGCCTCTTTCTGAAAAGGCGAACGGTCGGATACTTGTCACACGAGGAAGGGCCCAGCCCAAGAGGAAGGGCCCAGCCCTGAAAGCTCTTGCTGCTCTTCACCGCCCCTTGGCACCCTACCTACAGGCACAACAGCACTGGGGATCTGTGCTTTCCCAGAGACGGAATATCTCACGGGGCTCAGTCTCGGCAAGCCTCTTTCTGAAAAGGCGAACGGTCGGATACTTGTCCCACGAGGAAGGGCCCAGCCCTGAAAGCTCTTGCTGCTGTTCACCGTCCCTTGGCACCCTACCTACAGGCACAACAGCACTGGGGATCTGTGCTTTCCCAGAGACGGAACATCTCACGGGGCTCAGTCTCGGCAAGCCTCTTTCTGAAAAGGCGAGCGGTCGGATCCTTCTCCCACGAGGAAGGGCCCAGCCCTGAAAGCTCTTGCTGCTCTTCACCGTCCCTTGGCACCCTACCTACAGGCACAACAGCACTGGGGATCTGTGCTTTCCCAGAGACGGAACATCTCACGGGGCTCAGTCTCGGCAAGCCTCTTTCTGAAAAGGCGAACGGTGCGATCCATCTCCCCCGAGGAAGGGCCCAGCCCTGAAAGCTCTTGCTGCTCTTCACCGCCCCTTGGCACCCTACCTACAGGCACAACAGCACTGGGGATCTGTGCTTTCCCAGAGACGGAATATCTCACGGCGCTCAGTCTCGGCAAGCCTCTTTCTGAAAAGGCGAACGGTCGGATCCTTCTCCCACGAGGAAGGGCCCAGCCCTGAAAGCTCTTGCTGCTCTTCACCGCCCCTTGGCACCCTACCTACAGGCACAACAGCACTGGGGATCTGTGCTTTCCCAGAGACGGAACATCTCACGGGGCTCAGTCTCGGCAAGCCTCTTTCTGAAAAGGCGAACGGTCGGATCCTTCTCCCACGAGGAAGGGCCCAGCCCTGAAAGCTCTTGCTGCTCTTCACCGTCCCTTGGCACCCTACCTACAGGCACAACAGCACTGGGGATCTGTGCTTTCCCAGAGACGGAACATCTCATGGGGCTCAGTCTAGGCAAGCCTCTTTCTGAAAAGGCGAACGGTCGGATCCTTCTCCCACGAGGAAGGGCCCAGCCCTGAAAGCTCTTGCTGCTCTTCACCGTCCCTTGGCACCCTACCTACAGGCACATCAGCACTGGGGATCTGTGCTTTCCCAGAGACGGAACATCTCACGGGGCTCAGTCTCGGCAAGCCTCTTTCTGAAAAGGCGAACGGTGCGATCCATCTCCCCCGAGGAAGGGCCCAGCCCTGAAAGCTCTTGCTGCTCTTCACCGTCCCTTGGCACCCTACCTACAGGCACAACAGCACTGGGGATCTGTGCTTTCCCAGAGACGGAACATCTCACGGGGCTCAGTCTCGGCAAGCCTCTTTCTGAAAAGGCGAACGGTCGGATCCTTCTCCCACGAGGAAGGGCCCAGCCCTGAAAGCTCTTGCTGCTCTTCACCGTCCCTTGTGGCCCTACCTACAGGCACAACAGCACTGGGGATCTGTGCTTTCCCAGAGACGGAACATCTCACGGGGCTCAGTCTCGGCAAGCCTCTTTCTGAAAAGGCGAACGGTCGGATCCTTCTCCCACGAGGAAGGGCCCAGCCCTGAAAGCTCTTGCTGCTGTTCACCGCCCCTTGGCACCCTACCTACAGGCACAACAGCACTGGGGATCTGTGCTTTCCCAGAGACGGAATATCTCACGGGGCTCAGTCTCGGCAAGCCTCTTTCTGAAAAGACGAACGGTGCGATCCATCTCCCCCGAGGAAGGGCCCAGCCCTGAAAGCTCTTGCTGCTCTTCACCGTCCCTTGGCACCCTACCTACAGGCACAACAGCACTGGGGATCTGTGCTTTCCCAGAGACGGAACATCTCACGGGGCTCAGTCTCGGCAAGCCTCTTTCTGAAAAGGCGAACGGTCGGATACTTGTCCCACGAGGAAGGGCCCAGCCCTGAAAGCTCTTGCTGCTCTTCACCGCCCCTTGGCACCCTACCTACAGGCACAACAGCACTGGGGATCTGTGCTTTCGCAGAGACGGAACATCTCACGGGGCTCAGTCTCGGCAAGCCTCTTTCTGAAAAGGCGAACGGTCGGATCCTTCTCCCCCGAGGAAGGGCCCAGCCCTGAAAGCTCTTGCTGCTCTTCACCGTCCCTTGGCACCCTACCTACAGGCACAACAGCACTGGGGATCTGTGCTTTCCCAGAGACGGAACATCTCACGGGGCTCAGTCTCGGCAAGCCTCTTTCTGAAAAGGCGAACGGTCGGATCCTTCTCCCCCGAGGAAGGGCCCAGCCCTGAAAGCTCTTGCTGCTCTTCACCGTCCCTTGGCACCCTACCTACAGGCACAACAGCACTGGGGATCTGTGCTTTCCCAGAGACGGAACATCTCACGGGGCCAGTCTCGGCAAGCCTCTTTCTGAAAAGGCGAACGGTCGGATCCTTCTCCCACGAGGAAGGGCCCAGCCCTGAAAGCTCTTGCTGCTCTTCACCGTCCCTTGGCACCCTACCTACAGGCACAACAGCACTGGGGATCTATGCTTTCGCAGAGACGGAACATCTCGTGGTGCTACGCCTCGGCAGAGCCTCTTTTTTTTGGAAAAGGCGAACGGTCGGATCCTTCTCCCCCGAGGAAGGGCCCAGCCCTGAAAGCTCTTGCTGCTCTTCACCGTCCCTTGGCACCCTACCTACAGGCACAACAGCACTGGGGATCTGTGCTTTCCCAGAGACGGAACATCTCACGGGGCTCAGTCTCGGCAAGCCTCTTTCTGAAAAGGCGAACGGTCGGATCCTTCTCCCACGAGGAAGGGCCCAGCCCTGAAAGCTCTTGCTGCTCTTCACCGTCCCTTGGCACCCTACCTACAGGCACAACAGCACTGGGGATCTGTGCTTTCCCAGAGACGGAATATCTCACGGCGCTCAGTCTCGGCAAGCCTCTTTCTGAAAAGACGAACGGTCGGATCCTTCTCCCACGAGGAAGGGCCCAGCCCTGAAAGCTCTTGCTGCTGTTCACCGTCCCTTTGCACCCTACCTACAGGCACAACAGCACTGGGGATCTGTGCTTTTCCAGAGACGGAATATCTCACGGCGCTCAGTCTCGGCAAGCCTCTTTCTGAAAAGGCGAACGGTCGGATCCTTCTCCCACGAGGAAGGGCCCAGCCCTGAAAGCTCTTGCTGCTCTTCACCGTCCCTTGTGGCCCTACCTACAGGCACAACAACGCTGGGGATCTGTGCTTTCCCAGAGACGGAACATCTCACGGGGCTCAGTCTCGGCAAGCCTCTTTCTGAAAAGGCGAACGGTCGGATCCTTCTCCCACGAGGAAGGGCCCAGCCCTGAAAGCTCTTGCTGCTCTTCACCGCCCCTTGGCACCCTACCTACAGGCACAACAGCAGTGGGGATCTGTGCTTTCCCAGAGACGGAACATCTCACGGGGCTCAGTCTCGGCAAGCCTCTTTCTGAAAAGGCGAACGGTCGGATACTTGTCCCCCGAGGAAGGGCCCAGCCCTGAAAGCTCTTGCTGCTCTTCACCGTCCCTTGTGGCCCTACCTACAGGCACAACAGCACTGGGGATCTGTGCTTTCCCAGAGACGGAACATCTCGTGGCGCTACGCCTCGGCAGAGCCTGTTTTTTGTGGAAAAGGTGAACGGTCGGATCCTTCTCCTACGAGGAAGGGCCCAGCCCTGAAAGCTTTTGCTGCTCTTCACTGTCCCTTGGCACCCTACCTACAGGCACAACAGCACTGGGGATCTGTGCTTTCCCAGAGACGGAACATCTCACGGGGCTCAGTCTCGGCAAGCCTCTTTCTGAAAAGGTGAACGGTCGGATCCTTCTCCCACGACGAAGGGCCCAGCCCTGAAAGCTCTTGCTGCTCTTCACCGTCCCTTGTGGCCCTACCTACAGGCACAACAGCACTGGGGATCTGTGCTTTCCCAGAGACGGAACATCTCACGGGGCTCAGTCTCGGCAAGCCTCTTTCTGAAAAGGTGAACGGTCGGATCCTTCTCCCACGACGAAGGGCCCAGCCCTGAAAGCTTTTGCTGCTCTTCACCGTCCCTTGGCACCCTACCTACAGGCACAACAGCACTGGGGATCTGTGCTTTCCCAGAGACGGAACATCTCACGGGGCTCAGTCTCGGCAAGCCTCTTTCTGAAAAGGCGAACGGTCGGATACTTGTCCCACGAGGAAGGGCCCAGCCCTGAAAGCTCTTGCTGCTCTTCACCGCCCCTTGGCACCCTACCTACAGGCACAACAGCACTGGGGATCTGTGCTTTCCCAGAGACGGAACATCTCACGGGGCTCAGTCTCGGCAAGCCTCTTTCTGAAATGGCGAACGGTCGGATCCTTCTCCCACGAGGAAGGGCCCAGCCCTGAAAGCTCTTGCTGCTCTTCACCATCCCTTGGCACCCTACCTACAGGCACAACAGCACTGGGGATCTGTGCTTTCCCAGAGACGGAACATCTCACGGGGCTCAGTCTCGGCAAGCCTCTTTCTGAAAAGGCGAACGGTCGGATCCTTCTCCCCCGAGGAAGGGCCCAGCCCTGAAAGCTCTTGCTGCTCTTCACCGTCCCTTGGCACCCTACCTACAGGCACAACAGCAGTGGGGATCTATGCTTTCGCAGAGACGGAACATCTCGTGGTGCTACGCCTCGGCAGAGCCTCTTTTTTTTGGAAAAGGCGAACGGTCGGATCCTTCTCCCACGAGGAAGGGCCCAGCCCTGAAAGCTCTTGCTGCTCTTCACCGTCCCTTGGCACCCTACCTACAGGCACAACAGCACTGGGGATCTGTGCTTTCCCAGAGACGGAATATCTCACGGGGCTCAGTCTCGGCAAGCCTCTTTCTGAAAAGGCGAACGGTCGGATACTTGTCCCACGAGGAAGGGCCCAGCCCTGAAAGCTCTTGCTGCTCTTCACCGTCCCTTGTGGCCCTACCTACAGGCACAACAGCACTGGGGATCTGTGCTTTCCCAGAGACGGAACATCTCACGGGGCTCAGTCTCGGCAAGCCTCTTTCTGAAAAGGCGAACGGTCGGATCCTTCTCCAACGAGGAAGGGCCCAGCCCTGAAAGCTCTTGCTGCTCTTCACCGTCCCTTGTGGCCCTACCTACAGGCACAACAGCACTGGGGATCTGTGCTTTCCCAGAGACGGAAATTCTCACGGGGCTCAGTCTCGGCAAGCCTCTTTCTGAAAAGGCGAACGGTCGGATCCTTCTCCCACGAGGAAGGGCCCAGCCCTGAAAGCTCTTGCTGCTCTTCACCGTCCCTTGGCACCCTACCTACAGGCACATCAGCACTGGGGATCTGTGCTTTCCCAGAGACGGAATATCTCACGGCGCTCAGTCTCGGCAAGCCTCTTTCTGAAAAGGCGAACGGTGCGATCCATCTCCCCCGAGGAAGGGCCCAGCCCTGAAAGCTCTTGCTGCTCTTCACCGTCCCTTGGCACCCTACCTACAGGCACAACAGCACTGGGGATCTGTGCTTTCCCAGAGACGGAACATCTCACGGGGCTCAGTCTCGGCAAGCCTCTTTCTGAAAAGGCGAACGGTCGGATACTTGTCCCACGAGGAAGGGCCCAGCCCTGAAAGCTCTTGCTGCTCTTCACCGTCCCTTGTGGCCCTACCTACAGGCACAACAGCACTGGGGATCTGTGCTTTCCCAGAGACGGAACATCTCACGGGGCTCAGTCTCGGCAAGCCTCTTTCTGAAAAGGCGAACGGTCGGATCCTTCTCCAACGAGGAAGGGCCCAGCCCTGAAAGCTCTTGCTGCTCTTCACCGTCCCTTGTGGCCCTACCTACAGGCACAACAGCACTGGGGATCTGTGCTTTCCCAGAGACGGAAATTCTCACGGGGCTCAGTCTCGGCAAGCCTCTTTCTGAAAAGGCGAACGGTCGGATCCTTCTCCCACGAGGAAGGGCCCAGCCCTGAAAGCTCTTGCTGCTCTTCACCGTCCCTTGGCACCCTACCTACAGGCACATCAGCACTGGGGATCTGTGCTTTCCCAGAGACGGAATATCTCACGGCGCTCAGTCTCGGCAAGCCTCTTTCTGAAAAGGCGAACGGTGCGATCCATCTCCCCCGAGGAAGGGCCCAGCCCTGAAAGCTCTTGCTGCTCTTCACCGTCCCTTGGCACCCTACCTACAGGCACAACAGCACTGGGGATCTGTGCTTTCCCAGAGACGGAACATCTCACGGGGCTCAGTCTCGGCAAGCCTCTTTCTGAAAAGACGAACGGTCGGATCCTTCTCCCACGAGGAAGGGCCCAGCCCTGAAAGCTCTTGCTGCTCTTCACTGTCCCTTGGCACCCTACCTACAGGCACAACAGCACTGGGGATCTGTGCTTTCCCAGAGACGGAACATCTCACGGGGCTCAGTCTCGGCAAGCCTCTTTCTGAAAAGGCGAACGGTGCGATCCTTCTCCCACGACGAAGGGCCCAGCCCTGAAAGCTCTTGCTGCTCTTCACCGTCCCTTGGCACCCTACCTACAGGCACAACAGCACTGGGGATCTGTGCTTTCCCAGAGACGGAACATCTCACGGGGCTCAGTCTCGGCAAGCCTCTTTCTGAAAAGGCGAACGGTCGGATACTTGTCCCACGAGGAAGGGCCCAGCCCTGAAAGCTCTTGCTGCTCTTCACCGCCCCTTGGCACCCTACCTACAGGCACAACAGCACTGGGGATCTGTGCTTTCCCAGAGACGGAACATCTCACGGGGCTCAGTCTCGGCAAGCCTCTTTCTGAAAAGGCGAACGGTCGGATACTTCTCCCACGAGGAAGGGCCCAGCCCTGAAAGCTCTTGCTGCTCTTCACCGTCCCTTGGCACCCTACCTACAGGCACAACAGCACTGGGGATCTGTGCTTTCCCAGAGACGGAACATCTCACGGGGCTCAGTCTCGGCAAGCCTCTTTCTGAAAAGGCGAACGGTCGGATCCTTCTCCCACGAGGAAGGGCCCAGCCCTGAAAGCTCTTGCTGCTCTTCACCGTCCCTTGGCACCCTACCTACAGGCACAACAGCACTGGGGATCTATGCTTTCGCAGAGACGGAACATCTCGTGGTGCTACGCCTCGGCAGAGCCTCTTTCTTTTGGAAAAGGCGAACGGTCGGATCCTTCTCCCACGAGGAAGGGCCCAGCCCTGAAAGCTCTTGCTGCTCTTCACCGTCCCTTGGCACCCTACCTACAGGCACAACAGCACTGGGGATCTGTGCTTTCCCAGAGACGGAATATCTCACGGCGCTCAGTCTCGGCAAGCCTCTTTCTGAAAAGACGAACGGTGCGATCCATCTCCCCCGAGGAAGGGCCCAGCCCTGAAAGCTCTTGCTGCTCTTCACCGCCCCTTGGCACCCTACCTACAGGCACAACAGCACTGGGGATCTGTGCTTTCCCAGAGACGGAACATCTCACGGGGCTCAGTCTCGGCAAGCCTCTTTCTGAAAAGGCGAACGGTCGGATCCTTCTCCCACGAGGAAGGGCCCAGCCCTGAAAGCTCTTGCTGCTCTTCACCGCCCCTTGGCACCCTACCTACAGGCACAACAGCACTGGGGATCTGTGCTTTCCCAGAGACGGAACATCTCACGGGGCTCAGTCTCGGCAAGCCTCTTTCTGAAAAGGCGAACGGTCGGATCCTTCTCCCACGAGGAAGGGCCCAGCCCTGAAAGCTCTTGCTGCTCTTCACCGTCCCTTGTGGCCCTACCTACAGGCACAACAGCACTGGGGATCTGTGCTTTCCCAGAGACGGAACATCTCACGGGGCTCAGTCTCGGCAAGCCTCTTTCTGAAAAGGCGAACGGTCGGATCCTTCTCCCACGAGGAAGGGCCCAGCCCTGAAAGCTCTTGCTGCTCTTCACCGTCCCTTGGCACCCTACCTACAGGCACAACAGCACTGGGGATCTATGCTTTCGCAGAGACGGAACATCTCGTGGTGCTACGCCTCGGCAGAGCCTCTTTTTATTGGAAAAGGCGAACGGTCGGATCCTTCTCCCACGAGGAAGGGCCCAGCCCTGAAAGCTCTTGCTGCTCTTCACCGCCCCTTGGCACCCTACCTACAGGCACAACAGCACTGGGGATCTGTGCTTTCCCAGAGACGGAACATCTCACGGGGCTCAGTCTCGGCAAGCCTCTTTCTGAAAAGGCGAACGGTCGGATCCTTCTCCCACGAGGAAGGGCCCAGCCCTGAAAGCTCTTGCTGCTCTTCACTGTCCCTTGGCACCCTACCTACAGGCACAACAGCACTGGGGATCTGTGCTTTCCCAGAGACGGAACATCTCACGGGGCTCAGTCTCGGCAAGCCTCTTTCTGAAAAGGCGAACGGTCGGATCCTTCTCCCACGAGGAAGGGCCCAGCCCTGAAAGCTCTTGCTGCTCTTCACCGTCCCTTGGCACCCTACCTACAGGCACAACAGCACTGGGGATCTGTGCTTTCCCAGAGACGGAACATCTCACGGGGCTCAGTCTCGGCAAGCCTCTTTCTGAAAAGGCGAACGGTCGGATCCTTCTCCCACGAGGAAGGGCCCAGCCCTGAAAGCTCTTGCTGCTCTTCACCGTCCCTTGGCACCCTACCTACAGGCACAACAGCACTGGGGATCTGTGCTTTCCCAGAGACGGAACATCTCACGGGGCTCAGTCTCGGCAAGCCTCTTTCTGAAAAGGCGAACGGTCGGATACTTGTCCCACGAGGAAGGGCCCAGCCCTGAAAGCTCTTGCTGCTCTTCACCGTCCCTTGTGGCCCTACCTACAGGCACAACAGCACTGGGGATCTGTGCTTTCCCAGAGACGGAACATCTCACGGGGCTCAGTCTCGGCAAGCCTCTTTCTGAAAAGGCGAACGGTCGGATCCTTCTCCCACGAGGAAGGGCCCAGCCCTGAAAGCTCTTGCTGCTCTTCACCGCCCCTTGGCACCCTACCTACAGGCACAACAGCACTGGGGATCTGTGCTTTCCCAGAGACGGAACATCTCACGGGGCTCAGTCTCGGCAAGCCTCTTTCTGAAAAGGCGAACGGTCGGATCCTTCTCCCACGAGGAAGGGCCCAGCCCTGAAAGCTCTTGCTGCTCTTCACCGCCCCTTGGCACCCTACCTACAGGCACAACAGCACTGGGGATCTGTGCTTTCCCAGAGACGGAATATCTCACGGCGCTCAGTCTCGGCAAGCCTCTTTCTGAAAAGGCGAACGGTCGGATCCTTCTCCCACGAGGAAGGGCCCAGCCCTGAAAGCTCTTGCTGCTCTTCACCGTCCCTTGTGGCCCTACCTACAGGCACAACAGCACTGGGGATCTGTGCTTTCCCAGAGACGGAACATCTCACGGGGCTCAGTCTCGGCAAGCCTCTTTCTGAAAAGGCGAACGGTCGGATCCTTCTCCCACGAGGAAGGGCCCAGCCCTGAAAGCTCTTGCTGCTCTTCACCGTCCCTTGTGGCCCTACCTACAGGCACAACAGCACTGGGGATCTGTGCTTTCCCAGAGACGGAACATCTCACGGGGCTCAGTCTCGGCAAGCCTCTTTCTGAAAAGGCGAACGGTCGGATCCTTCTCCCACGAGGAAGGGCCCAGCCCTGAAAGCTCTTGCTGCTGTTCACCGCCCCTTGGCACCCTACCTACAGGCACAACAGCACTGGGGATCTGTGCTTTCCCAGAGACGGAATATCTCACGGCGCTCAGTCTCGGCAAGCCTCTTTCTGAAAAGACGAACGGTGCGATCCATCTCCCCCGAGGAAGGGCCCAGCCCTGAAAGCTCTTGCTGCTCTTCACCGTCCCTTGGCACCCTACCTACAGGCACAACAGCACTGGGGATCTGTGCTTTCCCAGAGACGGAACATCTCACGGGGCTCAGTCTCGGCAAGCCTCTTTCTGAAAAGGCGAACGGTCGGATACTTGTCCCACGAGGAAGGGCCCAGCCCTGAAAGCTCTTGCTGCTCTTCACCGTCCCTTGGCACCCTACCTACAGGCACAACAGCACTGGGGATCTGTGCTTTCCCAGAGACGGAACATCTCACGGGGCTCAGTCTCGGCAAGCCTCTTTCTGAAAAGGCGAACGGTCGGATCCTTCTCCCACGAGGAAGGGCCCAGCCCTGAAAGCTCTTGCTGCTCTTCACCGTCCCTTGGCACCCTACCTACAGGCACAACAGCACTGGGGATCTGTGCTTTCCCAGAGACGGAATATCTCACGGCGCTCAGTCTCGGCAAGCCTCTTTCTGAAAAGACGAACGGTCGGATCCTTCTCCCACGAGGAAGGGCCCAGCCCTGAAAGCTCTTGCTGCTCTTCACCGTCCCTTGGCACCCTACCTACAGGCACAACAGCACTGGGGATCTGTGCTTTTCCAGAGACGGAATATCTCACGGCGCTCAGTCTCGGCAAGCCTCTTTCTGAAAAGGCGAACGGTCGGATCCTTCTCCCACGAGGAAGGGCCCAGCCCTGAAAGCTCTTGCTGCTCTTCACCGTCCCTTGTGGCCCTACCTACAGGCACAACAACGCTGGGGATCTGTGCTTTCCCAGAGACGGAACATCTCACGGGGCTCAGTCTCGGCAAGCCTCTTTCTGAAAAGGCGAACGGTCGGATCCTTCTCCCACGAGGAAGGGCCCAGCCCTGAAAGCTCTTGCTGCTCTTCACCGCCCCTTGGCACCCTACCTACAGGCACAACAGCAGTGGGGATCTGTGCTTTCCCAGAGACGGAACATCTCACGGGGCTCAGTCTCGGCAAGCCTCTTTCTGAAAAGGCGAACGGTCGGATACTTGTCCCCCGAGGAAGGGCCCAGCCCTGAAAGCTCTTGCTGCTCTTCACCGTCCCTTGTGGCCCTACCTACAGGCACAACAGCACTGGGGATCTGTGCTTTCCCAGAGACGGAACATCTCGTGGCGCTACGCCTCGGCAGAGCCTCTTTTTTGTGGAAAAGGTGAACGGTCGGATCCTTCTCCCACGAGGAAGGGCCCAGCCCTGAAAGCTTTTGCTGCTCTTCACTGTCCCTTGGCACCCTACCTACAGGCACAACAGCACTGGGGATCTGTGCTTTCCCAGAGACGGAACATCTCACGGGGCTCAGTCTCGGCAAGCCTCTTTCTGAAAAGGTGAACGGTCGGATCCTTCTCCCACGACGAAGGGCCCAGCCCTGAAAGCTCTTGCTGCTCTTCACCGTCCCTTGGCACCCTACCTACAGGCACAACAGCAGTGGGGATCTATGCTTTCGCAGAGACGGAACATCTCGTGGTGCTACGCCTCGGCAGAGCCTCTTTTTTTTGGAAAAGGCGAACGGTCGGATACTTGTCCCACGAGGAAGGGCCCAGCCCTGAAAGCTCTTGCTGCTCTTCACCGTCCCTTGGCACCCTACCTACAGGCACAACAGCACTGGGGATCTGTGCTTTCCCAGAGACGGAATATCTCACGGGGCTCAGTCTCGGCAAGCCTCTTTCTGAAAAGGCGAACGGTCGGATACTTGTCCCACGAGGAAGGGCCCAGCCCTGAAAGCTCTTGCTGCTCTTCACCGTCCCTTGTGGCCCTACCTACAGGCACAACAGCACTGGGGATCTGTGCTTTCCCAGAGACGGAACATCTCACGGGGCTCAGTCTCGGCAAGCCTCTTTCTGAAAAGGCGAACGGTCGGATCCTTCTCCAACGAGGAAGGGCCCAGCCCTGAAAGCTCTTGCTGCTCTTCACCGTCCCTTGTGGCCCTACCTACAGGCACAACAGCACTGGGGATCTGTGCTTTCCCAGAGACGGAAATTCTCACGGGGCTCAGTCTCGGCAAGCCTCTTTCTGAAAAGGCGAACGGTCGGATCCTTCTCCCACGAGGAAGGGCCCACCCCTGAAAGCTCTTGCTGCTCTTCACCGTCCCTTGGCACCCTACCTACAGGCACATCAGCACTGGGGATCTGTGCTTTCCCAGAGACGGAATATCTCACGGCGCTCAGTCTCGGCAAGCCTCTTTCTGAAAAGGCGAACGGTGCGATCCATCTCCCCCGAGGAAGGGCCCAGCCCTGAAAGCTCTTGCTGCTCTTCACCGTCCCTTGGCACCCTACCTACAGGCACAACAGCACTGGGGATCTGTGCTTTCCCAGAGACGGAACATCTCACGGGGCTCAGTCTCGGCAAGCCTCTTTCTGAAAAGGCGAACGGTCGGATCCTTCTCCCACGAGGAAGGGCCCAGCCCTGAAAGCTCTTGCTGCTCTTCACCGCCCCTTGGCACCCTACCTACAGGCACAACAGCACTGGGGATCTGTGCTTTCCCAGAGACGGAATATCTCACGGCGCTCAGTCTCGGCAAGCCTCTTTCTGAAAAGGCGAACGGTCGGATCCTTCTCCCACGAGGAAGGGCCCAGCCCTGAAAGCTCTTGCTGCTCTTCACCGTCCCTTGTGGCCCTACCTACAGGCACAACAGCACTGGGGATCTGTGCTTTCCCAGAGACGGAACATCTCACGGGGCTCAGTCTCGGCAAGCCTCTTTCTGAAAAGGCGAACGGTCGGATCCTTCTCCCACGAGGAAGGGCCCAGCCCTGAAAGCTCTTGCTGCTCTTCACCGTCCCTTGTGGCCCTACCTACAGGCACAACAGCACTGGGGATCTGTGCTTTCCCAGAGACGGAACATCTCACGGGGCTCAGTCTCGGCAAGCCTCTTTCTGAAAAGGCGAACGGTCGGATCCTTCTCCCACGAGGAAGGGCCCAGCCCTGAAAGCTCTTGCTGCTGTTCACCGCCCCTTGGCACCCTACCTACAGGCACAACAGCACTGGGGATCTGTGCTTTCCCAGAGACGGAATATCTCACGGCGCTCAGTCTCGGCAAGCCTCTTTCTGAAAAGACGAACGGTGCGATCCATCTCCCCCGAGGAAGGGCCCAGCCCTGAAAGCTCTTGCTGCTCTTCACCGTCCCTTGGCACCCTACCTACAGGCACAACAGCACTGGGGATCTGTGCTTTCCCAGAGACGGAACATCTCACGGGGCTCAGTCTCGGCAAGCCTCTTTCTGAAAAGGCGAACGGTCGGATACTTGTCCCACGAGGAAGGGCCCAGCCCTGAAAGCTCTTGCTGCTCTTCACCGCCCCTTGGCACCCTACCTACAGGCACAACAGCACTGGGGATCTGTGCTTTCGCAGAGACGGAACATCTCACGGGGCTCAGTCTCGGCAAGCCTCTTTCTGAAAAGGCGAACGGTCGGATCCTTCTCCCCCGAGGAAGGGCCCAGCCCTGAAAGCTCTTGCTGCTCTTCACCGTCCCTTGGCACCCTACCTACAGGCACAACAGCACTGGGGATCTGTGCTTTCCCAGAGACGGAACATCTCACGGGGCTCAGTCTCGGCAAGCCTCTTTCTGAAAAGGCGAACGGTCGGATCCTTCTCCCCCGAGGAAGGGCCCAGCCCTGAAAGCTCTTGCTGCTCTTCACCGTCCCTTGGCACCCTACCTACAGGCACAACAGCACTGGGGATCTGTGCTTTCCCAGAGACGGAACATCTCACGGGGCTCAGTCTCGGCAAGCCTCTTTCTGAAAAGGCGAACGGTCGGATCCTTCTCCCACGAGGAAGGGCCCAGCCCTGAAAGCTCTTGCTGCTCTTCACCGTCCCTTGGCACCCTACCTACAGGCACAACAGCACTGGGGATCTATGCTTTCGCAGAGACGGAACATCTCGTGGTGCTACGCCTCGGCAGAGCCTCTTTTTTTTGGAAAAGGCGAACGGTCGGATCCTTCTCCCCCGAGGAAGGGCCCAGCCCTGAAAGCTCTTGCTGCTCTTCACCGTCCCTTGGCACCCTACCTACAGGCACAACAGCACTGGGGATCTGTGCTTTCCCAGAGACGGAACATCTCACGGGGCTCAGTCTCGGCAAGCCTCTTTCTGAAAAGGCGAACGGTCGGATCCTTCTCCCACGAGGAAGGGCCCAGCCCTGAAAGCTCTTGCTGCTCTTCACCGTCCCTTGGCACCCTACCTACAGGCACAACAGCACTGGGGATCTGTGCTTTCCCAGAGACGGAATATCTCACGGCGCTCAGTCTCGGCAAGCCTCTTTCTGAAAAGACGAACGGTCGGATCCTTCTCCCACGAGGAAGGGCCCAGCCCTGAAAGCTCTTGCTGCTGTTCACCGTCCCTTGGCACCCTACCTACAGGCACAACAGCACTGGGGATCTGTGCTTTTCCAGAGACGGAATATCTCACGGCGCTCAGTCTCGGCAAGCCTCTTTCTGAAAAGGCGAACGGTCGGATCCTTCTCCCACGAGGAAGGGCCCAGCCCTGAAAGCTCTTGCTGCTCTTCACCGTCCCTTGTGGCCCTACCTACAGGCACAACAACGCTGGGGATCTGTGCTTTCCCAGAGACGGAACATCTCACGGGGCTCAGTCTCGGCAAGCCTCTTTCTGAAAAGGCGAACGGTCGGATCCTTCTCCCACGAGGAAGGGCCCAGCCCTGAAAGCTCTTGCTGCTCTTCACCGCCCCTTGGCACCCTACCTACAGGCACAACAGCAGTGGGGATCTGTGCTTTCCCAGAGACGGAACATCTCACGGGGCTCAGTCTCGGCAAGCCTCTTTCTGAAAAGGCGAACGGTCGGATACTTGTCCCCCGAGGAAGGGCCCAGCCCTGAAAGCTCTTGCTGCTCTTCACCGTCCCTTGGCACCCTACCTACAGGCACAACAGCACTGGGGATCTGTGCTTTCCCAGAGACGGAACATCTCACGGGGCTCAGTCTCGGCAAGCCTCTTTCTGAAAAGGCGAACGGTCGGATCCTTCTCCCACGAGGAAGGGCCCAGCCCTGAAAGCTTTTGCTGCTCTTCACTGTCCCTTGGCACCCTACCTACAGGCACAACAGCACTGGGGATCTGTGCTTTCCCAGAGACGGAACATCTCACGGGGCTCAGTCTCGGCAAGCCTCTTTCTGAAAAGGTGAACGGTCGGATCCTTCTCCCACGACGAAGGGCCCAGCCCTGAAAGCTCTTGCTGCTCTTCACCGTCCCTTGGCACCCTACCTACAGGCACAACAGCACTGGGGATCTGTGCTTTCCCAGAGACGGAACATCTCACGGGGCTCAGTCTCGGCAAGCCTCTTTCTGAAAAGGCGAACGGTCGGATCCTTCTCCCACGAGGAAGGGCCCAGCCCTGAAAGCTCTTGCTGCTCTTCACCGCCCCTTGGCACCCTACCTACAGGCACAACAGCACTGGGGATCTGTGCTTTCCCAGAGACGGAACATCTCACGGGGCTCAGTCTCGGCAAGCCTCTTTCTGAAATGGCGAACGGTCGGATCCTTCTCCCACGAGGAAGGGCCCAGCCCTGAAAGCTCTTGCTGCTCTTCACCGTCCCTTGGCACCCTACCTACAGGCACAACAGCACTGGGGATCTGTGCTTTCCCAGAGACGGAACATCTCACGGGGCTCAGTCTCGGCAAGCCTCTTTCTGAAAAGGCGAACGGTCGGATCCTTCTCCCCCGAGGAAGGGCCCAGCCCTGAAAGCTCTTGCTGCTCTTCACCGTCCCTTGGCACCCTACCTACAGGCACAACAGCAGTGGGGATCTATGCTTTCGCAGAGACGGAACATCTCGTGGTGCTACGCCTCGGCAGAGCCTCTTTTTTTTGGAAAAGGCGAACGGTCGGATACTTGTCCCACGAGGAAGGGCCCAGCCCTGAAAGCTCTTGCTGCTCTTCACCGTCCCTTGGCACCCTACCTACAGGCACAACAGCACTGGGGATCTGTGCTTTCCCAGAGACGGAATATCTCACGGGGCTCAGTCTCGGCAAGCCTCTTTCTGAAAAGGCGAACGGTCGGATACTTGTCCCACGAGGAAGGGCCCAGCCCTGAAAGCTCTTGCTGCTCTTCACCGTCCCTTGTGGCCCTACCTACAGGCACAACAGCACTGGGGATCTGTGCTTTCGCAGAGACGGAACATCTCACGGGGCTCAGTCTCGGCAAGCCTCTTTCTGAAAAGGCGAACGGTCGGATCCTTCTCCCCCGAGGAAGGGCCCAGCCCTGAAAGCTCTTGCTGCTCTTCACCGTCCCTTGGCACCCTACCTACAGGCACAACAGCACTGGGGATCTGTGCTTTCCCAGAGACGGAACATCTCACGGGGCTCAGTCTCGGCAAGCCTCTTTCTGAAAAGGCGAACGGTCGGATCCTTCTCCCCCGAGGAAGGGCCCAGCCCTGAAAGCTCTTGCTGCTCTTCACCGTCCCTTGGCACCCTACCTACAGGCACAACAGCACTGGGGATCTGTGCTTTCCCAGAGACGGAACATCTCACGGGGCTCAGTCTCGGCAAGCCTCTTTCTGAAAAGGCGAACGGTCGGATCCTTCTCCCACGAGGAAGGGCCCAGCCCTGAAAGCTCTTGCTGCTCTTCACCGTCCCTTGGCACCCTACCTACAGGCACAACAGCACTGGGGATCTATGCTTTCGCAGAGACGGAACATCTCGTGGTGCTACGCCTCGGCAGAGCCTCTTTTTTTTGGAAAAGGCGAACGGTCGGATCCTTCTCCCCCGAGGAAGGGCCCAGCCCTGAAAGCTCTTGCTGCTCTTCACCGTCCCTTGGCACCCTACCTACAGGCACAACAGCACTGGGGATCTGTGCTTTCCCAGAGACGGAACATCTCACGGGGCTCAGTCTCGGCAAGCCTCTTTCTGAAAAGGCGAACGGTCGGATCCTTCTCCCACGAGGAAGGGCCCAGCCCTGAAAGCTCTTGCTGCTCTTCACCGTCCCTTGGCACCCTACCTACAGGCACAACAGCACTGGGGATCTGTGCTTTCCCAGAGACGGAATATCTCACGGCGCTCAGTCTCGGCAAGCCTCTTTCTGAAAAGACGAACGGTCGGATCCTTCTCCCACGAGGAAGGGCCCAGCCCTGAAAGCTCTTGCTGCTGTTCACCGTCCCTTGGCACCCTACCTACAGGCACAACAGCACTGGGGATCTGTGCTTTTCCAGAGACGGAATATCTCACGGCGCTCAGTCTCGGCAAGCCTCTTTCTGAAAAGGCGAACGGTCGGATCCTTCTCCCACGAGGAAGGGCCCAGCCCTGAAAGCTCTTGCTGCTCTTCACCGTCCCTTGTGGCCCTACCTACAGGCACAACAACGCTGGGGATCTGTGCTTTCCCAGAGACGGAACATCTCACGGGGCTCAGTCTCGGCAAGCCTCTTTCTGAAAAGGCGAACGGTCGGATCCTTCTCCCACGAGGAAGGGCCCAGCCCTGAAAGCTCTTGCTGCTCTTCACCGCCCCTTGGCACCCTACCTACAGGCACAACAGCAGTGGGGATCTGTGCTTTCCCAGAGACGGAACATCTCACGGGGCTCAGTCTCGGCAAGCCTCTTTCTGAAAAGGCGAACGGTCGGATACTTGTCCCCCGAGGAAGGGCCCAGCCCTGAAAGCTCTTGCTGCTCTTCACCGTCCCTTGTGGCCCTACCTACAGGCACAACAGCACTGGGGATCTGTGCTTTCCCAGAGACGGAACATCTCGTGGCGCTACGCCTCGGCAGAGCCTCTTTTTTGTGGAAAAGGTGAACGGTCGGATCCTTCTCCCACGAGGAAGGGCCCAGCCCTGAAAGCTTTTGCTGCTCTTCACTGTCCCTTGGCACCCTACCTACAGGCACAACAGCACTGGGGATCTGTGCTTTCCCAGAGACGGAACATCTCACGGGGCTCAGTCTCGGCAAGCCTCTTTCTGAAAAGGTGAACGGTCGGATCCTTCTCCCACGACGAAGGGCCCAGCCCTGAAAGCTCTTGCTGCTCTTCACCGTCCCTTGGCACCCTACCTACAGGCACAACAGCACTGGGGATCTGTGCTTTCCCAGAGACGGAACATCTCACGGGGCTCAGTCTCGGCAAGCCTCTTTCTGAAAAGGCGAACGGTCGGATACTTGTCCCACGAGGAAGGGCCCAGCCCTGAAAGCTCTTGCTGCTCTTCACCGCCCCTTGGCACCCTACCTACAGGCACAACAGCACTGGGGATCTGTGCTTTCCCAGAGACGGAATATCTCACGGGGCTCAGTCTCGGCAAGCCTCTTTCTGAAAAGGCGAACGGTCGGATACTTGTCCCCCGAGGAAGGGCCCAGCCCTGAAAGCTCTTGCTGCTCTTCACCGTCCCTTGTGGCCCTACCTACAGGCACAACAGCACTGGGGATCTGTGCTTTCCCAGAGACGGAACATCTCACGGGGCTCAGTCTCGGCAAGCCTCTTTCTGAAAAGGCGAACGGTCGGATCCTTCTCCAACGAGGAAGGGCCCAGCCCTGAAAGCTCTTGCTGCTCTTCACCGTCCCTTGTGGCCCTACCTACAGGCACAACAGCACTGGGGATCTGTGCTTTCCCAGAGACGGAAATTCTCACGGGGCTCAGTCTCGGCAAGCCTCTTTCTGAAAAGGCGAACGGTCGGATCCTTCTCCCCCGAGGAAGGGCCCAGCCCTGAAAGCTCTTGCTGCTCTTCACCGTCCCTTGGCACCCTACCTACAGGCACATCAGCACTGGGGATCTGTGCTTTCCCAGAGACGGAATATCTCACGGCGCTCAGTCTCGGCAAGCCTCTTTCTGAAAAGGCGAACGGTGCGATCCATCTCCCCCGAGGAAGGGCCCAGCCCTGAAAGCTCTTGCTGCTCTTCACCGTCCCTTGTGGCCCTACCTACAGGCACAACAGCACTGGGGATCTGTGCTTTCCCAGAGACGGAACATCTCACGGGGCTCAGTCTCGGCAAGCCTCTTTCTGAAAAGGCGAACGGTCGGATCCTTCTCCCACGAGGAAGGGCCCAGCCCTGAAAGCTCTTGCTGCTCTTCACCGTCCCTTGGCACCCTACCTACAGGCACAACAGCACTGGGGATCTGTGCTTTCCCAGAGACGGAATATCTCACGGCGCTCAGTCTCGGCAAGCCTCTTTCTGAAAAGACGAACGGTGCGATCCATCTCCCCCGAGGAAGGGCCCAGCCCTGAAAGCTCTTGCTGCTCTTCACCGCCCCTTGGCACCCTACCTACAGGCACAACAGCACTGGGGATCTGTGCTTTCCCAGAGACGGAACATCTCACGGGGCTCAGTCTCGGCAAGCCTCTTTCTGAAAAGGCGAACGGTCGGATCCTTCTCCCACGAGGAAGGGCCCAGCCCTGAAAGCTCTTGCTGCTCTTCACCGCCCCTTGGCACCCTACCTACAGGCACAACAGCACTGGGGATCTGTGCTTTCCCAGAGACGGAATATCTCACGGGGCTCAGTCTCGGCAAGCCTCTTTCTGAAAATGCGAACGGTCGGATCCTTCTCCCACGAGGAAGGGCCCAGCCCTGAAAGCTCTTGCTGCTCTTCACCGTCCCTTGGCACCCTACCTACAGGCACAACAGCACTGGGGATCTATGCTTTCGCAGAGACGGAACATCTTGTGGTGCTACGCCTCGGCAGAGCCTCTTTTTTTTGGAAAAGGCGAACGGTCGGATCCTTCTCCCACGAGGAAGGGCCCAGCCCTGAAAGCTCTTGCTGCTCTTCACCGTCCCTTGGCACCCTACCTACAGGCACAACAGCACTGGGGATCTGTGCTTTCCCAGAGACGGAACATCTCACGGGGCTCAGTCTCGGCAAGCCTCTTTCTGAAAAGACGAACGGTCGGATCCTTCTCCCACGAGGAAGGGCCCAGCCCTGAAAGCTCTTGCTGCTCTTCACTGTCCCTTGGCACCCTACCTACAGGCACAACAGCACTGGGGATCTGTGCTTTCCCAGAGACGGAACATCTCACGGGGCTCAGTCTCGGCAAGCCTCTTTCTGAAAAGGCGAACGGTGCGATCCTTCTCCCACGACGAAGGGCCCAGCCCTGAAAGCTCTTGCTGCTCTTCACCGTCCCTTGGCACCCTACCTACAGGCACAACAGCACTGGGGATCTGTGCTTTCCCAGAGACGGAACATCTCACGGGGCTCAGTCTCGGCAAGCCTCTTTCTGAAAAGGCGAACGGTCGGATACTTGTCCCACGAGGAAGGGCCCAGGCCTGAAAGCTCTTGCTGCTCTTCACCGCCCCTTGGCACCCTACCTACAGGCACAACAGCACTGGGGATCTGTGCTTTCCCAGAGACGGAACATCTCACGGGGCTCAGTCTCGGCAAGCCTCTTTCTGAAAAGGCGAACGGTCGGATACTTCTCCCACGAGGAAGGGCCCAGCCCTGAAAGCTCTTGCTGCTCTTCACCGTCCCTTGGCACCCTACCTACAGGCACAACAGCACTGGGGATCTGTGCTTTCCCAGAGACGGAACATCTCACGGGGCTCAGTCTCGGCAAGCCTCTTTCTGAAAAGGCGAACGGTCGGATCCTTCTCCCATGAGGAAGGGCCCAGCCCTGAAAGCTCTTGCTGCTCTTCACCGTCCCTTGGCACCCTACCTACAGGCACAACAGCACTGGGGATCTATGCTTTCGCAGAGACGGAACATCTTGTGGTGCTACGCCTCGGCAGAGCCTCTTTTTTTTGGAAAAGGCGAACGGTCGGATCCTTCTCCCACGAGGAAGGGCCCAGCCCTGAAAGCTCTTGCTGCTCTTCACCGCCCCTTGGCACCCTACCTACAGGCACAACAGCACTGGGGATCTGTGCTTTCCCAGAGACGGAATATCTCACGGGGCTCAGTCTCGGCAAGCCTCTTTCTGAAAAGGCGAACGGTCGGATACTTGTCCCACGAGGAAGGGCCCAGCCCTGAAAGCTCTTGCTGCTCTTCACTGTCCCTTGTGGCCCTACCTACAGGCACAACAGCACTGGGGATCTGTGCTTTCCCAGAGACGGAACATCTCACGGGGCTCAGTCTCGGCAAGCCTCTTTCAGAAAAGGCGAACGGTCGGATCCTTCTCCCACGAGGAAGGGCCCAGCCCTGAAAGCTCTTGCTGCTCTTCACCGCCCCTTGGCACCCTACCTACAGGCACAACAGCACTGGGGATCTGTGCTTTCCCAGAGACGGAACATCTCACGGGGCTCAGTCTCGGCAAGCCTCTTTCTGAAAAGGCGAACGGTCGGATCCTTCTCCCACGAGGAAGGGCCCAGCCCTGAAAGCTCTTGCTGCTCTTCACCGCCCCTTGGCACCCTACCTACAGGCACAACAGCACTGGGGATCTGTGCTTTCCCAGAGACGGAATATCTCACGGCGCTCAGTCTCGGCAAGCCTCTTTCTGAAAAGGCGAACGGTGCGATCCATCTCCCCCGAGGAAGGGCCCAGCCCTGAAAGCTCTTGCTGCTCTTCACCGTCCCTTGGCACCCTACCTACAGGCACAACAGCACTGGGGATCTGTGCTTTCCCAGAGACGGAACATCTCACGGGGCTCAGTCTCGGCAAGCCTCTTTCTGAAAAGGCGAACGGTCGGATCCTTCTCCCACGAGGAAGGGCCCAGCCCTGAAAGCTCTTGCTGCTCTTCACCGTCCCTTGGCACCCTACCTACAGGCACAACAGCACTGGGGATCTGTGCTTTCCCAGAGACGGAATATCTCACGGCGCTCAGTCTCGGCAAGCCTCTTTCTGAAAAGACGAACGGTGCGATCCATCTCCCCCGAGGAAGGGCCCAGCCCTGAAAGCTCTTGCTGCTCTTCACCGCCCCTTGGCACCCTACCTACAGGCACAACAGCACTGGGGATCTGTGCTTTCCCAGAGACGGAACATCTCACGGGGCTCAGTCTCGGCAAGCCTCTTTCTGAAAAGGCGAACGGTCGGATCCTTCTCCCACGAGGAAGGGCCCAGCCCTGAAAGCTCTTGCTGCTCTTCACCGCCCCTTGGCACCCTACCTACAGGCACAACAGCACTGGGGATCTATGCTTTCCCAGAGACGGAACATCTCACGGGGCTCAGTCTCGGCAAGCCTCTTTCTGAAAAGGCGAACGGTCGGATCCTTCTCCCACGAGGAAGGGCCCAGCCCTGAAAGCTCTTGCTGCTCTTCACCGTCCCTTGTGGCCCTACCTACAGGCACAACAGCACTGGGGATCTGTGCTTTCCCAGAGACGGAACATCTCACGGGGCTCAGTCTCGGCAAGCCTCTTTCTGAAAAGGCGAACGGTCGGATCCTTCTCCCACGAGGAAGGGCCCAGCCCTGAAAGCTCTTGCTGCTCTTCACCGTCCCTTGGCACCCTACCTACAGGCACAACAGCACTGGGGATCTATGCTTTCGCAGAGACGGAACATCTCGTGGTGCTACGCCTCGGCAGAGCCTCTTTTTTTTGGAAAAGGCGAACGGTCGGATCCTTCTCCCACGAGGAAGGGCCCAGCCCTGAAAGCTCTTGCTGCTCTTCACCGCCCCTTGGCACCCTACCTACAGGCACAACAGCACTGGGGATCTGTGCTTTCCCAGAGACGGAATATCTCACGGGGCTCAGTCTCGGCAAGCCTCTTTCTGAAAAGGCGAACGGTCGGATACTTGTCCCACGAGGAAGGGCCCAGCCCTGAAAGCTCTTGCTGCTCTTCACTGTCCCTTGTGGCCCTACCTACAGGCACAACAGCACTGGGGATCTGTGCTTTCCCAGAGACGGAACATCTCACGGGGCTCAGTCTCGGCAAGCCTCTTTCAGAAAAGGCGAACGGTCGGATCCTTCTCCCACGAGGAAGGGCCCAGCCCTGAAAGCTCTTGCTGCTCTTCACCGCCCCTTGGCACCCTACCTACAGGCACAACAGCACTGGGGATCTGTGCTTTCCCAGAGACGGAACATCTCACGGGGCTCAGTCTCGGCAAGCCTCTTTCTGAAAAGGCGAACGGTCGGATCCTTCTCCCCCGAGGAAGGGCCCAGCCCTGAAAGCTCTTGCTGCTCTTCACCGCCCCTTGGCACCCTACCTACAGGCACAACAGCACTGGGGATCTGTGCTTTCCCAGAGACGGAATATCTCACGGCGCTCAGTCTCGGCAAGCCTCTTTCTGAAAAGGCGAACGGTGCGATCCATCTCCCCCGAGGAAGGGCCCAGCCCTGAAAGCTCTTGCTGCTCTTCACCGTCCCTTGGCACCCTACCTACAGGCACAACAGCACTGGGGATCTGTGCTTTCCCAGAGACGGAACATCTCACGGGGCTCAGTCTCGGCAAGCCTCTTTCTGAAAAGGCGAACGGTCGGATCCTTCTCCCACGAGGAAGGGCCCAGCCCTGAAAGCTCTTGCTGCTCTTCACCGTCCCTTGGCACCCTACCTACAGGCACAACAGCACTGGGGATCTGTGCTTTCCCAGAGACGGAATATCTCACGGCGCTCAGTCTCGGCAAGCCTCTTTCTGAAAAGACGAACGGTGCGATCCATCTCCCCCGAGGAAGGGCCCAGCCCTGAAAGCTCTTGCTGCTCTTCACCGCCCCTTGGCACCCTACCTACAGGCACAACAGCACTGGGGATCTGTGCTTTCCCAGAGACGGAACATCTCACGGGGCTCAGTCTCGGCAAGCCTCTTTCTGAAAAGGCGAACGGTCGGATCCTTCTCCCACGAGGAAGGGCCCAGCCCTGAAAGCTCTTGCTGCTCTTCACCGCCCCTTGGCACCCTACCTACAGGCACAACAGCACTGGGGATCTGTGCTTTCCCAGAGACGGAACATCTCACGGGGCTCAGTCTCGGCAAGCCTCTTTCTGAAAAGGCGAACGGTCGGATCCTTCTCCCACGAGGAAGGGCCCAGCCCTGAAAGCTCTTGCTGCTCTTCACCGTCCCTTGTGGCCCTACCTACAGGCACAACAGCACTGGGGATCTGTGCTTTCCCAGAGACGGAACATCTCACGGGGCTCAGTCTCGGCAAGCCTCTTTCTGAAAAGGCGAACGGTCGGATCCTTCTCCCACGAGGAAGGGCCCAGCCCTGAAAGCTCTTGCTGCTCTTCACCGTCCCTTGGCACCCTACCTACAGGCACAACAGCACTGGGGATCTATGCTTTCGCAGAGACGGAACATCTCGTGGTGCTACGCCTCGGCAGAGCCTCTTTTTATTGGAAAAGGCGAACGGTCGGATCCTTCTCCCACGAGGAAGGGCCCAGCCCTGAAAGCTCTTTCTGCTCTTCACCGCCCCTTGGCACCCTACCTACAGGCACAACAGCACTGGGGATCTGTGCTTTCCCAGAGACGGAACATCTCACGGGGCTCAGTCTCGGCAAGCCTCTTTCTGAAAAGGCGAACGGTCGGATCCTTCTCCCACGAGGAAGGGCCCAGCCCTGAAAGCTCTTGCTGCTCTTCACTGTCCCTTGGCACCCTACCTACAGGCACAACAGCACTGGGGATCTGTGCTTTCCCAGAGACGGAACATCTCACGGGGCTCAGTCTCGGCAAGCCTCTTTCTGAAAAGGCGAACGGTCGGATCCTTCTCCCACGAGGAAGGGCCCAGCCCTGAAAGCTCTTGCTGCTCTTCACCGTCCCTTGGCACCCTACCTACAGGCACAACAGCACTGGGGATCTGTGCTTTCCCAGAGACGGAACATCTCACGGGGCTCAGTCTCGGCAAGCCTCTTTCTGAAAAGGCGAACGGTCGGATCCTTCTCCCACGAGGAAGGGCCCAGCCCTGAAAGCTCTTGCTGCTGTTCACCGTCCCTTGGCACCCTACCTACAGGCACAACAGCACTGGGGATCTGTGCTTTCCCAGAGACGGAACATCTCACGGGGCTCAGTCTCGGCAAGCCTCTTTCTGAAAAGGCGAACGGTCGGATACTTGTCCCACGAGGAAGGGCCCAGCCCTGAAAGCTCTTGCTGCTCTTCACCGTCCCTTGGCACCCTACCTACAGGCACAACAGCACTGGGGATCTGTGCTTTCCCAGAGACGGAACATCTCACGGGGCTCAGTCTCGGCAAGCCTCTTTCTGAAAAGGCGAACGGTCGGATCCTTCTCCCACGAGGAAGGGCCCAGCCCTGAAAGCTCTTGCTGCTCTTCACCGCCCCTTGGCACCCTACCTACAGGCACAACAGCACTGGGGATCTGTGCTTTCCCAGAGACGGAACATCTCACGGGGCTCAGTCTCGGCAAGCCTCTTTCTGAAAAGGCGAACGGTCGGATCCTTCTCCCACGAGGAAGGGCCCAGCCCTGAAAGCTCTTGCTGCTCTTCACCGCCCCTTGGCACCCTACCTACAGGCACAACAGCACTGGGGATCTGTGCTTTCCCAGAGACGGAATATCTCACGGCGCTCAGTCTCGGCAAGCCTCTTTCTGAAAAGGCGAACGGTCGGATCCTTCTCCCACGAGGAAGGGCCCAGCCCTGAAAGCTCTTGCTGCTCTTCACTGTCCCTTGTGGCCCTACCTACAGGCACAACAGCACTGGGGATCTGTGCTTTCCCAGAGACGGAACATCTCACGGGGCTCAGTCTCGGCAAGCCTCTTTCTGAAAAGGCGAACGGTCGGATCCTTCTCCCACGAGGAAGGGCCCAGCCCTGAAAGCTCTTGCTGCTCTTCACCGTCCCTTGTGGCCCTACCTACAGGCACAACAGCACTGGGGATCTGTGCTTTCCCAGAGACGGAACATCTCACGGCGCTCAGTCTCGGCAAGCCTCTTTCTGAAAAGGCGAACGGTCGGATCCTTCTCCCACGAGGAAGGGCCCAGCCCTGAAAGCTCTTGCTGCTCTTCACCGTCCCTTGGCACCCTACCTACAGGCACAACAGCACTGGGGATCTGTGCTTTCCCAGAGACGGAACATCTCACGGGGCTCAGTCTCGGCAAGCCTCTTTCTGAAAAGGCGAACGGTCGGATCCTTCTCCCACGAGGAAGGGCCCAGCCCTGAAAGCTCTTGCTGCTCTTCACCGTCCCTTGGCACCCTACCTACAGGCACAACAGCACTGGGGATCTGTGCTTTCCCAGAGACGGAACATCTCACGGGGCTCAGTCTCGGCAAGCCTCTTTCTGAAAAGGCGAACGGTCGGATCCTTCTCCCACGAGGAAGGGCCCAGCCCTGAAAGCTCTTGCTGCTCTTCACCGTCCCTTGGCACCCTACCTACAGGCACAACAGCACTGGGGATCTGTGCTTTCCCAGAGACGGAACATCTCACGGGGCTCAGTCTCGGCAAGCCTCTTTCTGAAAAGGCGAACGGTCGGATCCTTCTCCCACGAGGAAGGGCCCAGCCCTGAAAGCTCTTGCTGCTCTTCACCGTCCCTTGTGGCCCTACCTACAGGCACAACAGCACTGGGGATCTGTGCTTTCCCAGAGACGGAATATCTCACGGCGCTCAGTCTCGGCAAGCCTCTTTCTGAAAAGGCGAACGGTGCGATCCATCTCCCCCGAGGAAGGGCCCAGCCCTGAAAGCTCTTGCTGCTCTTCACCGTCCCTTGGCACCCTACCTACAGGCACAACAGCACTGGGGATCTGTGCTTTCCCAGAGACGGAATATCTCACGGGGCTCAGTCTCGGCAAGCCTCTTTCTGAAAAGGCGAACGGTCGGATCCTTCTCCCACGAGGAAGGGCCCAGCCCTGAAAGCTCTTGCTGCTCTTCACCGCCCCTTGGCACCCTACCTACAGGCACAACAGCAGTGGGGATCTGTGCTTTCCCAGAGACGGAACATCTCACGGGGCTCAGTCTCGGCAAGCCTCTTTCTGAAAAGGCGAACGGTCGGATACTTCTCCCACGAGGAAGGGCCCAGCCCTGAAAGCTCTTGCTGCTCTTCACCGTCCCTTGTGGCCCTACCTACAGGCACAACAGCACTGGGGATCTGTGCTTTCCCAGAGACGGAACATCTCACGGGGCTCAGTCTCGGCAAGCCTCTTTCTGAAAAGGCGAACGGTCGGATCCTTCTCCCACGAGGAAGGGCCCAGCCCTGAAAGCTCTTGCTGCTCTTCACCGTCCCTTGTGGCGCTACATACAGGCACAACAGCACTGGGGATCTGTGCTTTCCCAGAGACGGAACATCTCACGGGGCTCAGTCTCGGCAAGCCTCTTTCTGAAAAGGCGAACGGTCGGATCCTTCTCCCACGAGGAAGGGCCCAGCCCTGAAAGCTCTTGCTGCTCTTCACCGTCCCTTGGCACCCTACCTACAGGCACAACAGCACTGGGGATCTGTGCTTTCCCAGAGACGGAATATCTCACGGCGCTCAGTCTCGGCAAGCCTCTTTCTGAAAAGACGAACGGTGCGATCCATCTCCCCCGAGGAAGGGCCCAGCCCTGAAAGCTCTTGCTGCTCTTCACCGCCCCTTGGCACCCTACCTACAGGCACAACAGCACTGGGGATCTGTGCTTTCCCAGAGACGGAACATCTCACGGGGCTCAGTCTCGGCAAGCCTCTTTCTGAAAAGGCGAACGGTCGGATCCTTCTCCCACGAGGAAGGGCCCAGCCCTGAAAGCTCTTGCTGCTCTTCACCGCCCCTTGGCACCCTACCTACAGGCACAACAGCACTGGGGATCTGTGCTTTCCCAGAGACGGAATATCTCACGGGGCTCAGTCTCGGCAAGCCTCTTTCTGAAAATGCGAACGGTCGATTCCTTCTCCCACGAGGAAGGGCCCAGCCCTGAAAGCTCTTGCTGCTCTTCACCGTCCCTTGGCACCCTACCTACAGGCACAACAGCACTGGGGATCTATGCTTTCGCAGAGACGGAACATCTTGTGGTGCTACGCCTCGGCAGAGCCTCTTTTTTTTGGAAAAGGCGAACGGTCGGATCCTTCTCCCACGAGGAAGGGCCCAGCCCTGAAAGCTCTTGCTGCTCTTCACCGTCCCTTGGCACCCTACCTACAGGCACAACAGCACTGGGGATCTGTGCTTTCCCAGAGACGGAACATCTCACGGCGCTCAGTCTCGGCAAGCCTCTTTCTGAAAAGGCGAACGGTGCGATCCTTCTCCCACGACGAAGGGCCCAGCCCTGAAAGCTCTTGCTGCTCTTCACCGTCCCTTGGCACCCTACCTACAGGCACAACAGCACTGGGGATCTGTGCTTTCCCAGAGACGGAACATCTCACGGGGCTCAGTCTCGGCAAGCCTCTTTCTGAAAAGGCGAACGGTCGGATACTTGTCCCACGAGGAAGGGCCCAGCCCTGAAAGCTCTTGCTGCTCTTCACCGTCCCTTGGCACCCTACCTACAGGCACAACAGCACTGGGGATCTGTGCTTTCCCAGAGACGGAACATCTCACGGGGCTCAGTCTCGGCAAGCCTCTTTCTGAAAAGGCGAACGGTCGGATCCTTCTCCCCCGAGGAAGGGCCCAGCCCTGAAAGCTCTTGCTGCTCTTCACCGCCCCTTGGCACCCTACCTACAGGCACAACAGCACTGGGGATCTGTGCTTTCCCAGAGACGGAATATCTCACGGCGCTCAGTCTCGGCAAGCCTCTTTCTGAAAAGGCGAACGGTGCGATCCATCTCCCCCGAGGAAGGGCCCAGCCCTGAAAGCTCTTGCTGCTCTTCACCGTCCCTTGGCACCCTACCTACAGGCACAACAGCACTGGGGATCTGTGCTTTCCCAGAGACGGAACATCTCACGGGGCTCAGTCTCGGCAAGCCTCTTTGTGAAAAGGCGAACGGTCGGATCCTTCTCCCACGAGGAAGGGCCCAGCCCTGAAAGCTCTTGCCGCTGTTCACCGTCCCTTGGCACCCTACCTACAGGCACAACAGCACTGGGGATCTGTGCTTTCCCAGAGACGGAATATCTCACGGGGCTCAGTCTCGGCAAGCCTCTTTCTGAAAAGGCGAACGGTGCGATCCATCTCCCCCGAGGAAGGGCCCAGCCCTGAAAGCTCTTGCTGCTCTTCACCGTCCCTTGGCACCCTACCTACAGGCACAACAGAACTGGGGATCTGTGCTTTCCCAGAGACGGAACATCTCACGGGGCTCAGTCTCGGCAAGCCTCTTTCTGAAAAGGCGAACGGTCGGATCCTTCTCCCACGAGGAAGGGCCCAGCCCTGAAAGCTCTTGCTGCTCTTCACCGTCCCTTGGCACCCTACCTACAGGCACAACAGCACTGGGGATCTATGCTTTCGCAGAGACGGAACATCTTGTGGTGCTACGCCTCGGCAGAGCCTCTTTTTTTTGGAAAAGGCGAACGGTCGGATCCTTCTACCACGAGGAAGGGCCCAGCCCTGAAAGCTCTTGCTGCTCTTCACCGTCCCTTGGCACCCTACCTACAGGCACAACAGCACTGGGGATCTGTGCTTTCCCAGAGACGGAACATCTCACGGCGCTCAGTCTCGGCAAGCCTCTTTCTGAAAAGGCGAACGGTGCGATCCTTCTCCCACGACGAAGGGCCCAGCCCTGAAAGCTCTTGCTGCTCTTCACCGTCCCTTGGCACCCTACCTACAGGCACAACAGCACTGGGGATCTGTGCTTTCCCAGAGACGGAACATCTCACGGCGCTCAGTCTCGGCAAGCCTCTTTCTGAAAAGGCGAACGGTCGGATACTTGTCCCACGAGGAAGGGCCCAGCCCTGAAAGCTCTTGCTGCTCTTCACCGTCCCTTGTGGCCCTACTTACAGGCACAACAGCACTGGGGATCTGTGCTTTCCCAGAGACGGAACATCTCACGGGGCTCAGTCTCGGCAAGCCTCTTTCTGAAAAGGCGAACGGTCGGATCCTTCTCCCACGAGGAAGGGCCCAGCCCTGAAAGCTCTTGCTGCTCTTCACCGTCCCTTGGCACCCTACCTACAGGCACAACAGCACTGGGGATCTGTGCTTTCCCAGAGACGGAACATCTCACGGGGCTCAGTCTCGGCAAGCCTCTTTCTGAAAAGGCGAACGGTCGGATCCTTCTCCCACGAGGAAGGGCCCAGCCCTGAAAGCTCTTGCTGCTCTTCACCGTCCCTTGGCACCCTACCTACAGGCACAACAGCACTGGGGATCTATGCTTTCGCAGAGACGGAACATCTCGTGGTGCTACGCCTCGGCAGAGCCTCTTTTTTTTGGAAAAGGCGAACGGTCGGATCCTTCTCCCACGAGGAAGGGCCCAGCCCTGAAAGCTCTTGCTGCTCTTCACCACCCCTTGGCACCCTACCTACAGGCACAACAGCACTGGGGATCTGTGCTTTCCCAGAGACGGAATATCTCACGGGGCTCAGTCTCGGCAAGCCTCTTTCTGAAAAGGCGAACGGTCGGATCCTTCTCCCACGAGGAAGGGCCCAGCCCTGAAAGCTCTTGCTGCTCTTCACCGTCCCTTGGCACCCTACCTACAGGCACAACAGCACTGGGGATCTGTGCTTTCCCAGAGACGGAATATCTCACGGCGCTCAGTCTCGGCAAGCCTCTTTCTGAAAAGACGAACGGTGCGATCCATCTCCCCCGAGGAAGGGCCCAGCCCTGAAAGCTCTTGCTGCTCTTCACCGCCCCTTGGCACCCTACCTACAGGCACAACAGCAGTGGGGATCTGTGCTTTCCCAGAGACGGAACATCTCACGGGGCTCAGTCTCGGCAAGCCTCTTTCTGAAAAGGCGAACGGTCGGATCCTTCTCCCACGAGGAAGGGCCCAGCCCTGAAAGCTCTTGCTGCTCTTCACCGTCCCTTGGCACCCTACCTACAGGCACAACAGCAGTGGGGATCTGTGCTTTCCCAGAGACGGAATATCTCACGGGGCTCAGTCTCGGCAAGCCTCTTTCTGAAAAGGCGAACGGTCGGATCCTTCTCCCACGAGGAAGGGCCCAGCCCTGAAAGCTCTTGCTGCTCTTCACCGTCCCTTGTGGCCCTACCTACAGGCACAACAGCACTGGGGATCTGTGCTTTCCCAGAGACGGAACATCTCACGGGGCTCAGTCTCGGCAAGCCTCTTTCTGAAAAGGCGAACGGTCGGATCCTTCTCCCACGAGGAAGGGCCCAGCCCTGAAAGCTCTTGCTGCTCTTCACCGTCCCTTGGCACCCTACCTACAGGCACAACAGCACTGGGGATCTATGCTTTCGCAGAGACGGAACATCTCGTGGTGCTACGCCTCGGCAGAGCCTCTTTTTTTTGGAAAAGGCGAACGGTCGGATCCTTCTCCCCCGAGGAAGGGCCCAGCCCTGAAAGCTCTTGCTGCTCTTCACCGCCCCTTGGCACCCTACCTACAGGCACAACAGCACTGGGGATCTGTGCTTTCCCAGAGACGGAATATCTCACGGCGCTCAGTCTCGGCAAGCCTCTTTCTGAAAAGGCGAACGGTGCGATCCATCTCCCCCGAGGAAGGGCCCAGCCCTGAAAGCTCTTGCTGCTCTTCACCGTCCCTTGGCACCCTACCTACAGGCACAACAGCACTGGGGATCTGTGCTTTCCCAGAGACGGAACATCTCACGGGGCTCAGTCTCGGCAAGCCTCTTTCTGAAAAGGCGAACGGTCGGATCCTTCTCCCACGAGGAAGGGCCCAGCCCTGAAAGCTCTTGCTGCTGTTCACCGTCCTTTGGCACCCTACCTACAGGCACAACAGCACTGGGGATCTGTGCTTTCCCAGAGACGGAATATCTCACGGCGCTCAGTCTCGGCAAGCCTCTTTCTGAAAAGGCGAACGGTGCGATCCATCTCCCCCGAGGAAGGGCCCAGCCCTGAAAGCTCTTGCTGCTCTTCACCGTCCCTTGGCACCCTACCTACAGGCACAACAGCACTGGGGATCTGTGCTTTCCCAGAGACGGAACATCTCACGGGGCTCAGTCTCGGCAAGCCTCTTTCTGAAAAGGCGAACGGTCGGATCCTTCTCCCACGAGGAAGGGCCCAGCCCTGAAAGCTCTTGCTGCTGTTCACCGTCCCTTGGCACCCTACCTACAGGCACAACAGCACTGGGGATCTGTGCTTTCCCAGAGACGGAATATCTCACGGGGCTCAGTCTCGGCAAGCCTCTTTCTGAAAAGACGAACGGTGCGATCCATCTCCCCCGAGGAAGGGCCCAGCCCTGAAAGCTCTTGCTGCTCTTCACCGCCCCTTGGCACCCTACCTACAGGCACAACAGCACTGGGGATCTGTGCTTTCCCAGAGACGGAACATCTCACGGGGCTCAGTCTCGGCAAGCCTCTTTCTGAAAAGGCGAACGGTCGGATCCTTCTCCCACGAGGAAGGGCCCAGCCCTGAAAGCTCTTGCTGCTCTTCACCGCCCCTTGGCACCCTACCTACAGGCACAACAGCACTGGGGATCTGTGCTTTCCCAGAGACGGAACATCTCACGGGGCTCAGTCTCGGCAAGCCTCTTTCTGAAAAGGCGAACGGTCGGATACTTGTCCCACGAGGAAGGGCCCAGCCCTGAAAGCTCTTGCTGCTCTTCACCGCCCCTTGGCACCCTACCTACAGGCACAACAGCACTGGGGATCTGTGCTTTCCCAGAGACGGAATATCTCACGGCGCTCAGTCTCGGCAAGCCTCTTTCTGAAAAGGCGAACGGTCGGATACTTGTCCCACGAGGAAGGGCCCAGCCCTGAAAGCTCTTGCTGCTCTTCACCGTCCCTTGGCACCCTACCTACAGGCACAACAGCACTGGGGATCTGTGCTTTCCCAGAGACGGAACATCTCACGGGGCTCAGTCTCGGCAAGCCTCTTTCTGAAAAGGCGAACGGTCGGATCCTTCTCCCACGAGGAAGGGCCCAGCCCTGAAAGCTCTTGCTGCTCTTCACCGCCCCTTGGCACCCTACCTACAGGCACAACAGCACTGGGGATCTGTGCTTTCCCAGAGACGGAACATCTCACGGGGCTCAGTCTCGGCAAGCCTCTTTCTGAAAAGGTGAACGGTCGGATCCTTCTCCCACGAGGAAGGGCCCAGCCCTGAAAGCTCTTGCTGCTCTTCACCGTCTCTTGGCACCCTACCTACAGGCACAACAGCACTGGGGATCTGTGCTTTCCCAGAGACGGAACATCTCACGGGGCTCAGTCTCGGCAAGCCTCTTTCTGAAAAGGCGAACGGTCGGATCCTTCTCCCACGAGGAAGGGCCCAGCCCTGAAAGCTCTTGCTGCTCTTCACCGTCCCTTGGCACCCTACCTACAGGCACAACAGCACTGGGGATCTGTGCTTTCCCAGAGACGGAATATCTCACGGCGCTCAGTCTCGGCAAGCCTCTTTCTGAAAAGACGAACGGTGCGATCCATCTCCCCCGAGGAAGGGCCCAGCCCTGAAAGCTCTTGCTGCTCTTCACCGCCCCTTGGCACCCTACCTACAGGCACAACAGCACTGGGGATCTGTGCTTTCCCAGAGACGGAACATCTCACGGGGCTCAGTCTCGGCAAGCCTCTTTCTGAAAAGGCGAACGGTCGGATCCTTCTCCCACGAGGAAGGGCCCAGCCCTGAAAGCTCTTGCTGCTCTTCACCGCCCCTTGGCACCCTACCTACAGGCACAACAGCACTGGGGATCTGTGCTTTCCCAGAGACGGAATATCTCACGGCGCTCAGTCTCGGCAAGCCTCTTTCTGAAAAGGCGAACGGTCGGATCCTTCTCCCACGAGGAAGGGCCCAGCCCTGAAAGCTCTTGCTGCTCTTCACCGTCCCTTGTGGCCCTACCTACAGGCACAACAGCACTGGGGATCTGTGCTTTCCCAGAGACGGAACATCTCACGGGGCTCAGTCTCGGCAAGCCTCTTTCTGAAAAGGCGAACGGTCGGATCCTTCTCCCACGAGGAAGGGCCCAGCCCTGAAAGCTCTTGCTGCTCTTCACCGCCCCTTGGCACCCTACCTACAGGCACAACAGCACTGGGGATCTGTGCTTTCCCAGAGACGGAACATCTCACGGCGCTCAGTCTCGGCAAGCCTCTTTCTGAAAAGGCGAACGGTCGGATCCTTCTCCCACGAGGAAGGGCCCAGCCCTGAAAGCTCTTGCTGCTCTTCACCGCCCCTTGGCACCCTACCTACAGGCACAACAGCACTGGGGATCTGTGCTTTCCCAGAGACGGAATATCTCACGGCGCTCAGTCTCGGCAAGCCTCTTTCTGAAAAGGCGAACGGTCGGATCCTTCTCCCACGAGGAAGGGCCCAGCCCTGAAAGCTCTTGCTGCTCTTCACCGTCCCTTGGCACCCTACCTACAGGCACAACAGCACTGGGGATCTGTGCTTTCCCAGAGACGGAACATCTCACGGGGCTCAGTCTCGGCAAGCCTCTTTCTGAAAAGGCGAACGGTCGGATCCTTCTCCCACGAGGAAGGGCCCAGCCCTGAAAGCTCTTGCTGCTCTTCACCGTCCCTTGGCACCCTACCTACAGGCACAACAGCACTGGGGATCTGTGCTTTCCCAGAGACGGAACATCTCACGGCGCTCAGTCTCGGCAAGCCTCTTTCTGAAAAGGCGAACGGTCGGATCCTTCTCCCACGAGGAAGGGCCCAGCCCTGAAAGCTCTTGCTGCTCTTCACCGCCCCTTGGCACCCTACCTACAGGCACAACAGCACTGGGGATCTGTGCTTTCCCAGAGACGGAACATCTCACGGCGCTCAGTCTCGGCAAGCCTCTTTCTGAAAAGGCGAACGGTCGGATCCTTCTCCCACGAGGAAGGGCCCAGCCCTGAAAGCTCTTGCTGCTCTTCACCGCCCCTTGGCACCCTACCTACAGGCACAACAGCACTGGGGATCTGTGCTTTCCCAGAGACGGAATATCTCACGGCGCTCAGTCTCGGCAAGCCTCTTTCTGAAAAGGCGAACGGTCGGATCCTTCTCCCACGAGGAAGGGCCCAGCCCTGAAAGCTCTTGCTGCTCTTCACCGTCCCTTGTGGCCCTACCTACAGGCACAACAGCACTGGGGATCTGTGCTTTCCCAGAGACGGAACATCTCACGGGGCTCAGTCTCGGCAAGCCTCTTTCTGAAAAGGCGAACGGTCGGATCCTTCTCCCACGAGGAAGGGCCCAGCCCTGAAAGCTCTTGCTGCTCTTCACCGTCCCTTGGCACCCTACCTACAGGCACAACAGCACTGGGGATCTGTGCTTTCCCAGAGACGGAACATCTCACGGCGCTCAGTCTCGGCAAGCCTCTTTCTGAAAAGGCGAACGGTCGGATCCTTCTCCCACGAGGAAGGGCCCAGCCCTGAAAGCTCTTGCTGCTCTTCACCGTCCCTTGGCACCCTACCTACAGGCACAACAGCACTGGGGATCTGTGCTTTCCCAGAGACGGAACATCTCACGGGGCTCAGTCTCGGCAAGCCTCTTTCTGAAAAGGCGAACGGTCGGATCCTTCTCCCACGAGGAAGGGCCCAGCCCTGAAAGCTCTTGCTGCTCTTCACCGCCCCTTGGCACCCTACCTACAGGCACAACAGCACTGGGGATCTGTGCTTTCCCAGAGACGGAACATCTCACGGGGCTCAGTCTCGGCAAGCCTCTTTCTGAAAAGGCGAACGGTCGGATCCTTCTCCCACGAGGAAGGGCCCAGCCCTGAAAGCTCTTGCTGCTCTTCACCGTCCCTTGGCACCCTACCTACAGGCACAACAGCACTGGGGATCTGTGCTTTCCCAGAGACGGAATATCTCACGGCGCTCAGTCTCGGCAAGCCTCTTTCTGAAAAGGCGAACGGTGCGATCCATCTCCCCCGAGGAAGGGCCCAGCCCTGAAAGCTCTTGCTGCTCTTCACCGCCCCTTGGCACCCTACCTACAGGCACAACAGCACTGGGGATCTGTGCTTTCCCAGAGACGGAACATCTCACGGGGCTCAGTCTCGGCAAGCCTCTTTCTGAAAAGGCGAACGGTCGGATCCTTCTCCCACGAGGAAGGGCCCAGCCCTGAAAGCTCTTGCTGCTCTTCACCGCCCCTTGGCACCCTACCTACAGGCACAACAGCACTGGGGATCTGTGCTTTCCCAGAGACGGAATATCTCACGGCGCTCAGTCTCGGCAAGCCTCTTTCTGAAAAGGCGAACGGTCGGATCCTTCTCCCACGAGGAAGGGCCCAGCCCTGAAAGCTCTTGCTGCTCTTCACCGTCCCTTGTGGCCCTACCTACAGGCACAACAGCACTGGGGATCTGTGCTTTCCCAGAGACGGAACATCTCACGGGGCTCAGTCTCGGCAAGCCTCTTTCTGAAAAGGCGAACGGTCGGATCCTTCTCCCACGAGGAAGGGCCCAGCCCTGAAAGCTCTTGCTGCTCTTCACCGCCCCTTGGCACCCTACCTACAGGCACAACAGCACTGGGGATCTGTGCTTTCCCAGAGACGGAACATCTCACGGCGCTCAGTCTCGGCAAGCCTCTTTCTGAAAAGGCGAACGGTCGGATCCTTCTCCCACGAGGAAGGGCCCAGCCCTGAAAGCTCTTCCTGCTCTTCACCGTCCCTTGGCACCCTACCTACAGGCACAACAGCACTGGGGATCTGTGCTTTCCCAGAGACGGAACATCTCACGGGGCTCAGTCTCGGCAAGCCTCTTTCTGAAAAGGCGAACGGTCGGATACTTGTCCCACGAGGAAGGGCCCAGCCCTGAAAGCTCTTGCTGCTCTTCACCGTCCCTTGGCACCCTACCTACAGGCACAACAGCACTGGGGATCTGTGCTTTCCCAGAGACGGAACATCTCACGGGGCTCAGTCTCGGCAAGCCTCTTTCTGAAAAGGCGAACGGTCGGATCCTTCTCCCACGAGGAAGGGCCCAGCCCTGAAAGCTCTTGCTGCTCTTCACCGTCCCTTGGCACCCTACCTACAGGCACAACAGCACTGGGGATCTGTGCTTTCCCAGAGACGGAACATCTCACGGGGCTCAGTCTCGGCAAGCCTCTTTCTGAAAAGGCGAACGGTCGGATCCTTCTCCCACGAGGAAGGGCCCAGCCCTGAAAGCTCTTGCTGCTCTTCACCGCCCCTTGGCACCCTACCTACAGGCACAACAGCACTGGGGATCTGTGCTTTCCCAGAGACGGAACATCTCACGGGGCTCAGTCTCGGCAAGCCTCTTTCTGAAAAGGCGAACGGTCGGATCCTTCTCCCACGAGGAAGGGCCCAGCCCTGAAAGCTCTTGCTGCTCTTCACCGTCCCTTGTGGCCCTACCTACAGGCACAACAGCACTGGGGATCTGTGCTTTCCCAGAGACGGAACATCTCACGGGGCTCAGTCTCGGCAAGCCTCTTTCTGAAAAGGCGAACGGTCGGATACTTGTCCCACGAGGAAGGGCCCAGCCCTGAAAGCTCTTGCTGCTCTTCACCGCCCCTTGGCACCCTACCTACAGGCACAACAGCACTGGGGATCTGTGCTTTCCCAGAGACGGAATATCTCACGGCGCTCAGTCTCGGCAAGCCTCTTTCTGAAAAGGCGAACGGTCGGATACTTGTCCCACGAGGAAGGGCCCAGCCCTGAAAGCTCTTGCTGCTCTTCACCGTCCCTTGTGGCCCTACTTACAGGCACAACAGCACTGGGGATCTGTGCTTTCCCAGAGACGGAACATCTCACGGGGCTCAGTCTCGGCAAGCCTCTTTCTGAAAAGGCGAACGGTCGGATCCTTCTCCCACGAGGAAGGGCCCAGCCCTGAAAGCTCTTGCTGCTCTTCACCGCCCCTTGGCACCCTACCTACAGGCACAACAGCACTGGGGATCTGTGCTTTCCCAGAGACGGAATATCTCACGGCGCTCAGTCTCGGCAAGCCTCTTTCTGAAAAGGCGAACGGTGCGATCCATCTCCCCCGAGGAAGGGCCCAGCCCTGAAAGCTCTTGCTGCTCTTCACCGTCCCTTGGCACCCTACCTACAGGCACAACAGCACTGGGGATCTGTGCTTTCCCAGAGACGGAACATCTCACGGGGCTCAGTCTCGGCAAGCCTCTTTCTGAAAAGGCGAACGGTCGGATCCTTCTCCCACGAGGAAGGGCCCAGCCCTGAAAGCTCTTGCTGCTCTTCACCGTCCCTTGGCACCCTACCTACAGGCACAACAGCACTGGGGATCTGTGCTTTCCCAGAGACGGAATATCTCACGGCGCTCAGTCTCGGCAAGCCTCTTTCTGAAAAGACGAACGGTGCGATCCATCTCCCCCGAGGAAGGGCCCAGCCCTGAAAGCTCTTGCTGCTCTTCACCGCCCCTTGGCACCCTACCTACAGGCACAACAGCACTGGGGATCTGTGCTTTCCCAGAGACGGAACATCTCACGGGGCTCAGTCTCGGCAAGCCTCTTTCTGAAAAGGCGAACGGTCGGATCCTTCTCCCACGAGGAAGGGCCCAGCCCTGAAAGCTCTTGCTGCTCTTCACCGCCCCTTGGCACCCTACCTACAGGCACAACAGCACTGGGGATCTGTGCTTTCCCAGAGACGGAATATCTCACGGCGCTCAGTCTCGGCAAGCCTCTTTCTGAAAAGGCGAACGGTCGGATCCTTCTCCCACGAGGAAGGGCCCAGCCCTGAAAGCTCTTGCTGCTCTTCACCGTCCCTTGTGGCCCTACCTACAGGCACAACAGCACTGGGGATCTGTGCTTTCCCAGAGACGGAACATCTCACGGGGCTCAGTCTCGGCAAGCCTCTTTCTGAAAAGGCGAACGGTCGGATCCTTCTCCCACGAGGAAGGGCCCAGCCCTGAAAGCTCTTGCTGCTCTTCACCGCCCCTTGGCACCCTACCTACAGGCACAACAGCACTGGGGATCTGTGCTTTCCCAGAGACGGAACATCTCACGGCGCTCAGTCTCGGCAAGCCTCTTTCTGAAAAGGCGAACGGTCGGATCCTTCTCCCACGAGGAAGGGCCCAGCCCTGAAAGCTCTTGCTGCTCTTCACCGCCCCTTGGCACCCTACCTACAGGCACAACAGCACTGGGGATCTGTGCTTTCCCAGAGACGGAATATCTCACGGCGCTCAGTCTCGGCAAGCCTCTTTCTGAAAAGGCGAACGGTCGGATACTTCTCCCACGAGGAAGGGCCCAGCCCTGAAAGCTCTTGCTGCTCTTCACCGTCCCTTGTGGCCCTACCTACAGGCACAACAGCACTGGGGATCTGTGCTTTCCCAGAGACGGAACATCTCACGGGGCTCAGTCTCGGCAAGCCTCTTTCTGAAAAGGCGAACGGTCGGATCCTTCTCCCACGAGGAAGGGCCCAGCCCTGAAAGCTCTTGCTGCTCTTCACCGTCCCTTGGCACCCTACCTACAGGCACAACAGCACTGGGGATCTGTGCTTTCCCAGAGACGGAACATCTCACGGCGCTCAGTCTCGGCAAGCCTCTTTCTGAAAAGGCGAACGGTCGGATCCTTCTCCCACGAGGAAGGGCCCAGCCCTGAAAGCTCTTGCTGCTCTTCACCGCCCCTTGGCACCCTACCTACAGGCACAACAGCACTGGGGATCTGTGCTTTCCCAGAGACGGAACATCTCACGGCGCTCAGTCTCGGCAAGCCTCTTTCTGAAAAGGCGAACGGTCGGATCCTTCTCCCACGAGGAAGGGCCCAGCCCTGAAAGCTCTTGCTGCTCTTCACCGCCCCTTGGCACCCTACCTACAGGCACAACAGCACTGGGGATCTGTGCTTTCCCAGAGACGGAATATCTCACGGCGCTCAGTCTCGGCAAGCCTCTTTCTGAAAAGGCGAACGGTCGGATCCTTCTCCCACGAGGAAGGGCCCAGCCCTGAAAGCTCTTGCTGCTCTTCACCGTCCCTTGTGGCCCTACCTACAGGCACAACAGCACTGGGGATCTGTGCTTTCCCAGAGACGGAACATCTCACGGGGCTCAGTCTCGGCAAGCCTCTTTCTGAAAAGGCGAACGGTCGGATCCTTCTCCCACGAGGAAGGGCCCAGCCCTGAAAGCTCTTGCTGCTCTTCACCGTCCCTTGGCACCCTACCTACAGGCACAACAGCACTGGGGATCTGTGCTTTCCCAGAGACGGAACATCTCACGGGGCTCAGTCTCGGCAAGCCTCTTTCTGAAAAGGCGAACGGTCGGATCCTTCTCCCACGAGGAAGGGCCCAGCCCTGAAAGCTCTTGCTGCTCTTCACCGTCCCTTGGCACCCTACCTACAGGCACAACAGCACTGGGGATCTGTGCTTTCCCAGAGACGGAACATCTCACGGGGCTCAGTCTCGGCAAGCCTCTTTCTGAAAAGGCGAACGGTCGGATCCTTCTCCCACGAGGAAGGGCCCAGCCCTGAAAGCTCTTGCTGCTCTTCACCGCCCCTTGGCACCCTACCTACAGGCACAACAGCACTGGGGATCTGTGCTTTCCCAGAGACGGAACATCTCACGGGGCTCAGTCTCGGCAAGCCTCTTTCTGAAAAGGCGAACGGTCGGATCCTTCTCCCACGAGGAAGGGCCCAGCCCTGAAAGCTCTTGCTGCTCTTCACCGTCCCTTGGCACCCTACCTACAGGCACAACAGCACTGGGGATCTGTGCTTTCCCAGAGACGGAATATCTCACGGCGCTCAGTCTCGGCAAGCCTCTTTCTGAAAAGGCGAACGGTGCGATCCATCTCCCCCGAGGAAGGGCCCAGCCCTGAAAGCTCTTGCTGCTCTTCACCGCCCCTTGGCACCCTACCTACAGGCACAACAGCAGTGGGGATCTGTGCTTTCCCAGAGACGGAACATCTCACGGGGCTCAGTCTCGGCAAGCCTCTTTCTGAAAAGGCGAACGGTCGGATCCTTCTCCCACGAGGAAGGGCCCAGCCCTGAAAGCTCTTGCTGCTCTTCACCGTCCCTTGGCACCCTACCTACAGGCACATCAGCACTGGGGATCTGTGCTTTCCCAGAGACGGAATATCTCACGGCGCTCAGTCTCGGCAAGCCTCTTTCTGAAAAGGCGAACGGTGCGATCCATCTCCCCCGAGGAAGGGCCCAGCCCTGAAAGCTCTTGCTGCTCTTCACCGCCCCTTGGCACCCTACCTACAGGCACAACAGCAGTGGGGATCTGTGCTTTCCCAGAGACGGAACATCTCACGGGGCTCAGTCTCGGCAAGCCTCTTTCTGAAAAGGCGAACGGTCGGATCCTTCTCCCACGAGGAAGGGCCCAGCCCTGAAAGCTCTTGCTGCTCTTCACCGTCCCTTGTGGCCCTACCTACAGGCACAACAGCACTGGGGATCTGTGCTTTCCCAGAGACGGAACATCTCACGGGGCTCAGTCTCGGCAAGCCTCTTTCTGAAAAGGCGAACGGTCGGATCCTTCTCCCCCGAGGAAGGGCCCAGCCCTGAAAGCTCTTGCTGCTCTTCACCGTCCCTTGGCACCCTACCTACAGGCACAACAGCACTGGGGATCTGTGCTTTCCCAGAGACGGAACATCTCACGGCGCTCAGTCTCGGCAAGCCTCTTTCTGAAAAGGCGAACGGTCGGATCCTTCTCCCACGAGGAAGGGCCCAGCCCTGAAAGCTCTTGCTGCTCTTCACCGTCCCTTGGCACCCTACCTACAGGCACAACAGCACTGGGGATCTGTGCTTTCCCAGAGACGGAACATCTCACGGGGCTCAGTCTCGGCAAGCCTCTTTCTGAAAAGGCGAACGGTCGGATACTTGTCCCACGAGGAAGGGCCCAGCCCTGAAAGCTCTTGCTGCTCTTCACCGTCCCTTGGCACCCTACCTACAGGCACAACAGCACTGGGGATCTGTGCTTTCCCAGAGACGGAACATCTCACGGGGCTCAGTCTCGGCAAGCCTCTTTCTGAAAAGGCGAACGGTCGGATCCTTCTCCCACGAGGAAGGGCCCAGCCCTGAAAGCTCTTGCTGCTCTTCACCGTCCCTTGGCACCCTACCTACAGGCACAACAGCACTGGGGATCTGTGCTTTCCCAGAGACGGAACATCTCACGGGGCTCAGTCTCGGCAAGCCTCTTTCTGAAAAGGCGAACGGTCGGATCCTTCTCCCACGAGGAAGGGCCCAGCCCTGAAAGCTCTTGCTGCTCTTCACCGCCCCTTGGCACCCTACCTACAGGCACAACAGCAGTGGGGATCTGTGCTTTCCCAGAGACGGAATATCTCACGGCGCTCAGTCTCGGCAAGCCTCTTTCTGAAAAGGCGAACGGTGCGATCCATCTCCCCCGAGGAAGGGCCCAGCCCTGAAAGCTCTTGCTGCTCTTCACCGTCCCTTGGCACCCTACCTACAGGCACAACAGCACTGGGGATCTGTGCTTTCCCAGACACGGAACATCTCACGGGGCTCAGTCTCGGCAAGCCTCTTTCTGAAAAGGCGAACGGTCGGATCCTTCTCCCACGAGGAAGGGCCCAGCCCTGAAAGCTCTTGCTGCTCTTCACCGTCCCTTGGCACCCTACCTACAGGCACAACAGCACTGGGGATCTGTGCTTTCCCAGAGACGGAACATCTCACGGCGCTCAGTCTCGGCAAGCCTCTTTCTGAAAAGGCGAACGGTCGGATCCTTCTCCCACGAGGAAGGGCCCAGCCCTGAAAGCTCTTGCTGCTCTTCACCGTCCCTTGGCACCCTACCTACAGGCACAACAGCACTGGGGATCTGTGCTTTCCCAGAGACGGAATATCTCACGGCGCTCAGTCTCGGCAAGCCTCTTTCTGAAAAGGCGAATGGTCGGATCCTTCTCCCACGAGGAAGGGCCCAGCCCTGAAAGCTCTTGCTGCTCTTCACCGCCCCTTGGCACCCTACCTACAGGCACAACAGCAGTGGGGATCTGTGCTTTCCCAGAGACGGAACATCTCACGGGGCTCAGTCTCGGCAAGCCTCTTTCTGAAAAGGCGAACGGTCGGATCCTTCTCCCACGAGGAAGGGCCCAGCCCTGAAAGCTCTTGCTGCTCTTCACCGTCCCTTGTGGCCCTACCTACAGGCACAACAGCACTGGGGATCTGTGCTTTCCCAGAGACGGAATATCTCACGGGGCTCAGTCTCGGCAAGCCTCTTTCTGAAAAGGCGAACGGTGCGATCCATCTCCCCCGAGGAAGGGCCCAGCCCTGAAAGCTCTTGCTGCTCTTCACCGTCCCTTGGCACCCTACCTACAGGCACAACAGCACTGGGGATCTGTGCTTTCCCAGAGACGGAACATCTCACGGGGCTCAGTCTCGGCAAGCCTCTTTCTGAAAAGGCGAACGGTCGGATCCTTCTCCCACGAGGAAGGGCCCAGCCCTGAAAGCTCTTGCTGCTCTTCACCGCCCCTTGGCACCCTACCTACAGGCACAACAGCACTGGGGATCTGTGCTTTCCCAGAGACGGAACATCTCACGGGGCTCAGTCTCGGCAAGCCTCTTTCTGAAAAGGCGAACGGTCGGATCCTTCTCCCACGAGGAAGGGCCCAGCCCTGAAAGCTCTTGCTGCTCTTCACCGTCCCTTGTGGCCCTACCTACAGGCACAACAGCACTGGGGATCTGTGCTTTCCCAGAGACGGAACATCTCACGGGGCTCAGTCTCGGCAAGCCTCTTTCTGAAAAGGCGAACGGTCGGATCCTTCTCCCACGAGGAAGGGCCCAGCCCTGAAAGCTCTTGCTGCTCTTCACCGCCCCTTGGCACCCTACCTACAGGCACAACAGCACTGGGGATCTGTGCTTTCCCAGAGACGGAACATCTCACGGCGCTCAGTCTCGGCAAGCCTCTTTCTGAAAAGGCGAACGGTCGGATACTTGTCCCACGAGGAAGGGCCCAGCCCTGAAAGCTCTTGCTGCTCTTCACCGTCCCTTGTGGCCCTACTTACAGGCACAACAGCACTGGGGATCTGTGCTTTCCCAGAGACGGAACATCTCACGGGGCTCAGTCTCGGCAAGCCTCTTTCTGAAAAGGCGAACGGTCGGATCCTTCTCCCACGAGGAAGGGCCCAGCCCTGAAAGCTCTTGCTGCTCTTCACCGCCCCTTGGCACCCTACCTACAGGCACAACAGCACTGGGGATCTGTGCTTTCCCAGAGACGGAATATCTCACGGCGCTCAGTCTCGGCAAGCCTCTTTCTGAAAAGGCGAACGGTGCGATCCATCTCCCCCGAGGAAGGGCCCAGCCCTGAAAGCTCTTGCTGCTCTTCACCGTCCCTTGGCACCCTACCTACAGGCACAACAGCACTGGGGATCTGTGCTTTCCCAGAGACGGAACATCTCACGGGGCTCAGTCTCGGCAAGCCTCTTTCTGAAAAGGCGAACGGTCGGATCCTTCTCCCACGAGGAAGGGCCCAGCCCTGAAAGCTCTTGCTGCTCTTCACCGTCCCTTGGCACCCTACCTACAGGCACAACAGCACTGGGGATCTGTGCTTTCCCAGAGACGGAATATCTCACGGCGCTCAGTCTCGGCAAGCCTCTTTCTGAAAAGACGAACGGTGCGATCCATCTCCCCCGAGGAAGGGCCCAGCCCTGAAAGCTCTTGCTGCTCTTCACCGCCCCTTGGCACCCTACCTACAGGCACAACAGCACTGGGGATCTGTGCTTTCCCAGAGACGGAACATCTCACGGCGCTCAGTCTCGGCAAGCCTCTTTCTGAAAAGGCGAACGGTCGGATCCTTCTCCCACGAGGAAGGGCCCAGCCCTGAAAGCTCTTGCTGCTCTTCACCGCCCCTTGGCACCCTACCTACAGGCACAACAGCACTGGGGATCTGTGCTTTCCCAGAGACGGAATATCTCACGGCGCTCAGTCTCGGCAAGCCTCTTTCTGAAAAGGCGAACGGTCGGATCCTTCTCCCACGAGGAAGGGCCCAGCCCTGAAAGCTCTTGCTGCTCTTCACCGTCCCTTGTGGCCCTACCTACAGGCACAACAGCACTGGGGATCTGTGCTTTCCCAGAGACGGAACATCTCACGGGGCTCAGTCTCGGCAAGCCTCTTTCTGAAAAGGCGAACGGTCGGATCCTTCTCCCACGAGGAAGGGCCCAGCCCTGAAAGCTCTTGCTGCTCTTCACCGCCCCTTGGCACCCTACCTACAGGCACAACAGCACTGGGGATCTGTGCTTTCCCAGAGACGGAACATCTCACGGCGCTCAGTCTCGGCAAGCCTCTTTCTGAAAAGGCGAACGGTCGGATCCTTCTCCCCCGAGGAAGGGCCCAGCCCTGAAAGCTCTTGCTGCTCTTCACCGCCCCTTGGCACCCTACCTACAGGCACAACAGCACTGGGGATCTGTGCTTTCCCAGAGACGGAATATCTCACGGCGCTCAGTCTCGGCAAGCCTCTTTCTGAAAAGGCGAACGGTCGGATACTTCTCCCACGAGGAAGGGCCCAGCCCTGAAAGCTCTTGCTGCTCTTCACCGTCCCTTGTGGCCCTACCTACAGGCACAACAGCACTGGGGATCTGTGCTTTCCCAGAGACGGAACATCTCACGGGGCTCAGTCTCGGCAAGCCTCTTTCTGAAAAGGCGAACGGTCGGATCCTTCTCCCACGAGGAAGGGCCCAGCCCTGAAAGCTCTTGCTGCTCTTCACCGTCCCTTGGCACCCTACCTACAGGCACAACAGCACTGGGGATCTGTGCTTTCCCAGAGACGGAACATCTCACGGCGCTCAGTCTCGGCAAGCCTCTTTCTGAAAAGGCGAACGGTCGGATCCTTCTCCCACGAGGAAGGGCCCAGCCCTGAAAGCTCTTGCTGCTCTTCACCGCCCCTTGGCACCCTACCTACAGGCACAACAGCACTGGGGATCTGTGCTTTCCCAGAGACGGAACATCTCACGGCGCTCAGTCTCGGCAAGCCTCTTTCTGAAAAGGCGAACGGTCGGATCCTTCTCCCACGAGGAAGGGCCCAGCCCTGAAAGCTCTTGCTGCTCTTCACCGCCCCTTGGCACCCTACCTACAGGCACAACAGCACTGGGGATCTGTGCTTTCCCAGAGACGGAATATCTCACGGCGCTCAGTCTCGGCAAGCCTCTTTCTGAAAAGGCGAACGGTCGGATCCTTCTCCCACGAGGAAGGGCCCAGCCCTGAAAGCTCTTGCTGCTCTTCACCGTCCCTTGTGGCCCTACCTACAGGCACAACAGCACTGGGGATCTGTGCTTTCCCAGAGACGGAACATCTCACGGGGCTCAGTCTCGGCAAGCCTCTTTCTGAAAAGGCGAACGGTCGGATCCTTCTCCCACGAGGAAGGGCCCAGCCCTGAAAGCTCTTGCTGCTCTTCACCGTCCCTTGGCACCCTACCTACAGGCACAACAGCACTGGGGATCTGTGCTTTCCCAGAGACGGAACATCTCACGGGGCTCAGTCTCGGCAAGCCTCTTTCTGAAAAGGCGAACGGTCGGATCCTTCTCCCACGAGGAAGGGCCCAGCCCTGAAAGCTCTTGCTGCTCTTCACCGTCCCTTGGCACCCTACCTACAGGCACAACAGCACTGGGGATCTGTGCTTTCCCAGAGACGGAACATCTCACGGGGCTCAGTCTCGGCAAGCCTCTTTCTGAAAAGGCGAACGGTCGGATCCTTCTCCCACGAGGAAGGGCCCAGCCCTGAAAGCTCTTGCTGCTCTTCACCGCCCCTTGGCACCCTACCTACAGGCACAACAGCACTGGGGATCTGTGCTTTCCCAGAGACGGAATATCTCACGGCGCTCAGTCTCGGCAAGCCTCTTTCTGAAAAGGCGAACGGTGCGATCCATCTCCCCCGAGGAAGGGCCCAGCCCTGAAAGCTCTTGCTGCTCTTCACCGTCCCTTGGCACCCTACCTACAGGCACAACAGCACTGGGGATCTGTGCTTTCCCAGAGACGGAACATCTCACGGGGCTCAGTCTCGGCAAGCCTCTTTCTGAAAAGGCGAACGGTCGGATCCTTCTCCCACGAGGAAGGGCCCAGCCCTGAAAGCTCTTGCTGCTCTTCACCGTCCCTTGGCACCCTACCTACAGGCACAACAGCACTGGGGATCTGTGCTTTCCCAGAGACGGAATATCTCACGGCGCTCAGTCTCGGCAAGCCTCTTTCTGAAAAGACGAACGGTGCGATCCATCTCCCCCGAGGAAGGGCCCAGCCCTGAAAGCTCTTGCTGCTCTTCACCGCCCCTTGGCACCCTACCTACAGGCACAACAGCACTGGGGATCTGTGCTTTCCCAGAGACGGAACATCTCACGGGGCTCAGTCTCGGCAAGCCTCTTTCTGAAAAGGCGAACGGTCGGATCCTTCTCCCACGAGGAAGGGCCCAGCCCTGAAAGCTCTTGCTGCTCTTCACCGCCCCTTGGCACCCTACCTACAGGCACAACAGCACTGGGGATCTGTGCTTTCCCAGAGACGGAATATCTCACGGCGCTCAGTCTCGGCAAGCCTCTTTCTGAAAAGGCGAACGGTCGGATCCTTCTCCCACGAGGAAGGGCCCAGCCCTGAAAGCTCTTGCTGCTCTTCACCGTCCCTTGTGGCCCTACCTACAGGCACAACAGCACTGGGGATCTGTGCTTTCCCAGAGACGGAACATCTCACGGGGCTCAGTCTCGGCAAGCCTCTTTCTGAAAAGGCGAACGGTCGGATCCTTCTCCCCCGAGGAAGGGCCCAGCCCTGAAAGCTCTTGCTGCTCTTCACCGTCCCTTGGCACCCTACCTACAGGCACAACAGCACTGGGGATCTGTGCTTTCCCAGAGACGGAACATCTCACGGGGCTCAGTCTCGGCAAGCCTCTTTCTGAAAAGGCGAACGGTCGGATCCTTCTCCCACGAGGAAGGGCCCAGCCCTGAAAGCTCTTGCTGCTCTTCACCGTCCCTTGGCACCCTACCTACAGGCACAACAGCACTGGGGATCTGTGCTTTCCCAGAGACGGAACATCTCACGGGGCTCAGTCTCGGCAAGCCTCTTTCTGAAAAGGCGAACGGTCGGATACTTGTCCCACGAGGAAGGGCCCAGCCCTGAAAGCTCTTGCTGCTCTTCACCGTCCCTTGGCACCCTACCTACAGGCACAACAGCACTGGGGATCTGTGCTTTCCCAGAGACGGAACATCTCACGGGGCTCAGTCTCGGCAAGCCTCTTTCTGAAAAGGCGAACGGTCGGATCCTTCTCCCACGAGGAAGGGCCCAGCCCTGAAAGCTCTTGCTGCTCTTCACCGTCCCTTGGCACCCTACCTACAGGCACAACAGCACTGGGGATCTGTGCTTTCCCAGAGACGGAACATCTCACGGGGCTCAGTCTCGGCAAGCCTCTTTCTGAAAAGGCGAACGGTCGGATCCTTCTCCCACGAGGAAGGGCCCAGCCCTGAAAGCTCTTGCTGCTCTTCACCGCCCCTTGGCACCCTACCTACAGGCACAACAGCAGTGGGGATCTGTGCTTTCCCAGAGACGGAATATCTCACGGCGCTCAGTCTCGGCAAGCCTCTTTCTGAAAAGGCGAACGGTCGGATCCTTCTCCCCCGAGGAAGGGCCCAGCCCTGAAAGCTCTTGCTGCTCTTCACCGTCCCTTGGCACCCTACCTACAGGCACAACAGCACTGGGGATCTGTGCTTTCCCAGACACGGAACATCTCACGGGGCTCAGTCTCGGCAAGCCTCTTTCTGAAAAGGCGAACGGTCGGATCCTTCTCCCACGAGGAAGGGCCCAGCCCTGAAAGCTCTTGCTGCTCTTCACCGTCCCTTGGCACCCTACCTACAGGCACAACAGCACTGGGGATCTGTGCTTTCCCAGAGACGGAACATCTCACGGCGCTCAGTCTCGGCAAGCCTCTTTCTGAAAAGGCGAACGGTCGGATCCTTCTCCCACGAGGAAGGGCCCAGCCCTGAAAGCTCTTGCTGCTCTTCACCGTCCCTTGGCACCCTACCTACAGGCACAACAGCACTGGGGATCTGTGCTTTCCCAGAGACGGAATATCTCACGGCGCTCAGTCTCGGCAAGCCTCTTTCTGAAAAGGCGAATGGTCGGATCCTTCTCCCACGAGGAAGGGCCCAGCCCTGAAAGCTCTTGCTGCTCTTCACCGCCCCTTGGCACCCTACCTACAGGCACAACAGCAGTGGGGATCTGTGCTTTCCCAGAGACGGAACATCTCACGGGGCTCAGTCTCGGCAAGCCTCTTTCTGAAAAGGCGAACGGTCGGATCCTTCTCCCACGAGGAAGGGCCCAGCCCTGAAAGCTCTTGCTGCTCTTCACCGTCCCTTGTGGCCCTACCTACAGGCACAACAACACTGGGGATCTGTGCTTTCCCAGAGACGGAATATCTCACGGGGCTCAGTCTCGGCAAGCCTCTTTCTGAAAAGGCGAACGGTGCGATCCATCTCCCCCGAGGAAGGGCCCAGCCCTGAAAGCTCTTGCTGCTCTTCACCGTCCCTTGGCACCCTACCTACAGGCACAACAGCACTGGGGATCTGTGCTTTCCCAGAGACGGAACATCTCACGGGGCTCAGTCTCGGCAAGCCTCTTTCTGAAAAGGCGAACGGTCGGATCCTTCTCCCACGAGGAAGGGCCCAGCCCTGAAAGCTCTTGCTGCTCTTCACCGCCCCTTGGCACCCTACCTACAGGCACAACAGCACTGGGGATCTGTGCTTTCCCAGAGACGGAACATCTCACGGGGCTCAGTCTCGGCAAGCCTCTTTCTGAAAAGGCGAACGGTCGGATCCTTCTCCCACGAGGAAGGGCCCAGCCCTGAAAGCTCTTGCTGCTCTTCACCGTCCCTTGTGGCCCTACCTACAGGCACAACAGCACTGGGGATCTGTGCTTTCCCAGAGACGGAACATCTCACGGGGCTCAGTCTCGGCAAGCCTCTTTCTGAAAAGGCGAACGGTCGGATCCTTCTCCCACGAGGAAGGGCCCAGCCCTGAAAGCTCTTGCTGCTCTTCACCGCCCCTTGGCACCCTACCTACAGGCACAACAGCACTGGGGATCTGTGCTTTCCCAGAGACGGAATATCTCACGGCGCTCAGTCTCGGCAAGCCTCTTTCTGAAAAGGCGAACGGTCGGATACTTGTCCCACGAGGAAGGGCCCAGCCCTGAAAGCTCTTGCTGCTCTTCACCGTCCCTTGTGGCCCTACTTACAGGCACAACAGCACTGGGGATCTGTGCTTTCCCAGAGACGGAACATCTCACGGGGCTCAGTCTCGGCAAGCCTCTTTCTGAAAAGGCGAACGGTCGGATCCTTCTCCCACGAGGAAGGGCCCAGCCCTGAAAGCTCTTGCTGCTCTTCACCGCCCCTTGGCACCCTACCTACAGGCACAACAGCACTGGGGATCTGTGCTTTCCCAGAGACGGAATATCTCACGGCGCTCAGTCTCGGCAAGCCTCTTTCTGAAAAGGCGAACGGTGCGATCCATCTCCCCCGAGGAAGGGCCCAGCCCTGAAAGCTCTTGCTGCTCTTCACCGTCCCTTGGCACCCTACCTACAGGCACAACAGCACTGGGGATCTGTGCTTTCCCAGAGACGGAACATCTCACGGGGCTCAGTCTCGGCAAGCCTCTTTCTGAAAAGGCGAACGGTCGGATCCTTCTCCCACGAGGAAGGGCCCAGCCCTGAAAGCTCTTGCTGCTCTTCACCGTCCCTTGGCACCCTACCTACAGGCACAACAGCACTGGGGATCTGTGCTTTCCCAGAGACGGAATATCTCACGGCGCTCAGTCTCGGCAAGCCTCTTTCTGAAAAGACGAACGGTGCGATCCATCTCCCCCGAGGAAGGGCCCAGCCCTGAAAGCTCTTGCTGCTCTTCACCGCCCCTTGGCACCCTACCTACAGGCACAACAGCACTGGGGATCTGTGCTTTCCCAGAGACGGAACATCTCACGGCGCTCAGTCTCGGCAAGCCTCTTTCTGAAAAGGCGAACGGTCGGATCCTTCTCCCATGAGGAAGGGCCCAGCCCTGAAAGCTCTTGCTGCTCTTCACCGCCCCTTGGCACCCTACCTACAGGCACAACAGCACTGGGGATCTGTGCTTTCCCAGAGACGGAATATCTCACGGCGCTCAGTCTCGGCAAGCCTCTTTCTGAAAAGGCGAACGGTCGGATCCTTCTCCCACGAGGAAGGGCCCAGCCCTGAAAGCTCTTGCTGCTCTTCACCGTCCCTTGTGGCCCTACCTACAGGCACAACAGCACTGGGGATCTGTGCTTTCCCAGAGACGGAACATCTCACGGGGCTCAGTCTCGGCAAGCCTCTTTCTGAAAAGGCGAACGGTCGGATCCTTCTCCCACGAGGAAGGGCCCAGCCCTGAAAGCTCTTGCTGCTCTTCACCGCCCCTTGGCACCCTACCTACAGGCACAACAGCACTGGGGATCTGTGCTTTCCCAGAGACGGAACATCTCACGGCGCTCAGTCTCGGCAAGCCTCTTTCTGAAAAGGCGAACGGTCGGATCCTTCTCCCACGAGGAAGGGCCCAGCCCTGAAAGCTCTTGCTGCTCTTCACCGCCCCTTGGCACCCTACCTACAGGCACAACAGCACTGGGGATCTGTGCTTTCCCAGAGACGGAATATCTCACGGCGCTCAGTCTCGGCAAGCCTCTTTCTGAAAAGGCGAACGGTCGGATACTTCTCCCACGAGGAAGGGCCCAGCCCTGAAAGCTCTTGCTGCTCTTCACCGTCCCTTGTGGCCCTACCTACAGGCACAACAGCACTGGGGATCTGTGCTTTCCCAGAGACGGAACATCTCACGGGGCTCAGTCTCGGCAAGCCTCTTTCTGAAAAGGCGAACGGTCGGATCCTTCTCCCACGAGGAAGGGCCCAGCCCTGAAAGCTCTTGCTGCTCTTCACCGTCCCTTGGCACCCTACCTACAGGCACAACAGCACTGGGGATCTGTGCTTTCCCAGAGACGGAACATCTCACGGCGCTCAGTCTCGGCAAGCCTCTTTCTGAAAAGGCGAACGGTCGGATCCTTCTCCCACGAGGAAGGGCCCAGCCCTGAAAGCTCTTGCTGCTCTTCACCGCCCCTTGGCACCCTACCTACAGGCACAACAGCACTGGGGATCTGTGCTTTCCCAGAGACGGAACATCTCACGGCGCTCAGTCTCGGCAAGCCTCTTTCTGAAAAGGCGAACGGTCGGATCCTTCTCCCACGAGGAAGGGCCCAGCCCTGAAAGCTCTTGCTGCTCTTCACCGCCCCTTGGCACCCTACCTACAGGCACAACAGCACTGGGGATCTGTGCTTTCCCAGAGACGGAATATCTCACGGCGCTCAGTCTCGGCAAGCCTCTTTCTGAAAAGGCGAACGGTCGGATCCTTCTCCCACGAGGAAGGGCCCAGCCCTGAAAGCTCTTGCTGCTCTTCACCGTCCCTTGTGGCCCTACCTACAGGCACAACAGCACTGGGGATCTGTGCTTTCCCAGAGACGGAACATCTCACGGGGCTCAGTCTCGGCAAGCCTCTTTCTGAAAAGGCGAACGGTCGGATCCTTCTCCCACGAGGAAGGGCCCAGCCCTGAAAGCTCTTGCTGCTCTTCACCGTCCCTTGGCACCCTACCTACAGGCACAACAGCACTGGGGATCTGTGCTTTCCCAGAGACGGAACATCTCACGGGGCTCAGTCTCGGCAAGCCTCTTTCTGAAAAGGCGAACGGTCGGATCCTTCTCCCACGAGGAAGGGCCCAGCCCTGAAAGCTCTTGCTGCTCTTCACCGTCCCTTGGCACCCTACCTACAGGCACAACAGCACTGGGGATCTGTGCTTTCCCAGAGACGGAACATCTCACGGGGCTCAGTCTCGGCAAGCCTCTTTCTGAAAAGGCGAACGGTCGGATCCTTCTCCCACGAGGAAGGGCCCAGCCCTGAAAGCTCTTGCTGCTCTTCACCGCCCCTTGGCACCCTACCTACAGGCACAACAGCACTGGGGATCTGTGCTTTCCCAGAGACGGAACATCTCACGGGGCTCAGTCTCGGCAAGCCTCTTTCTGAAAAGTCGAATGGTCGGATCCTTCTCCCACGAGGAAGGGCCCAGCCCTGAAAGCTCTTGCTGCTCTTCACCGTCCCTTGGCACCCTACCTACAGGCACAACAGCACTGGGGATCTGTGCTTTCCCAGAGACGGAATATCTCACGGCGCTCAGTCTCGGCAAGCCTCTTTCTGAAAAGGCGAACGGTGCGATCCATCTCCCCCGAGGAAGGGCCCAGCCCTGAAAGCTCTTGCTGCTCTTCACCGTCCCTTGGCACCCTACCTACAGGCACAACAGCACTGGGGATCTGTGCTTTCCCAGAGACGGAACATCTCACGGGGCTCAGTCTCGGCAAGCCTCTTTCTGAAAAGGCGAACGGTCGGATCCTTCTCCCACGAGGAAGGGCCCAGCCCTGAAAGCTCTTGCTGCTCTTCACCGTCCCTTGGCACCCTACCTACAGGCACAACAGCACTGGGGATCTGTGCTTTCCCAGAGACGGAATATCTCACGGCGCTCAGTCTCGGCAAGCCTCTTTCTGAAAAGACGAACGGTGCGATCCATCTCCCCCGAGGAAGGGCCCAGCCCTGAAAGCTCTTGCTGCTCTTCACCGCCCCTTGGCACCCTACCTACAGGCACAACAGCACTGGGGATCTGTGCTTTCCCAGAGACGGAACATCTCACGGGGCTCAGTCTCGGCAAGCCTCTTTCTGAAAAGGCGAACGGTCGGATCCTTCTCCCACGAGGAAGGGCCCAGCCCTGAAAGCTCTTGCTGCTCTTCACCGCCCCTTGGCACCCTACCTACAGGCACAACAGCACTGGGGATCTGTGCTTTCCCAGAGACGGAATATCTCACGGCGCTCAGTCTCGGCAAGCCTCTTTCTGAAAAGGCGAACGGTCGGATCCTTCTCCCACGAGGAAGGGCCCAGCCCTGAAAGCTCTTGCTGCTCTTCACCGTCCCTTGTGGCCCTACCTACAGGCACAACAGCACTGGGGATCTGTGCTTTCCCAGAGACGGAACATCTCACGGGGCTCAGTCTCGGCAAGCCTCTTTCTGAAAAGGCGAACGGTCGGATCCTTCTCCCCCGAGGAAGGGCCCAGCCCTGAAAGCTCTTGCTGCTCTTCACCGTCCCTTGGCACCCTACCTACAGGCACAACAGCACTGGGGATCTGTGCTTTCCCAGAGACGGAACATCTCACGGGGCTCAGTCTCGGCAAGCCTCTTTCTGAAAAGGCGAACGGTCGGATCCTTCTCCCACGAGGAAGGGCCCAGCCCTGAAAGCTCTTGCTGCTCTTCACCGTCCCTTGGCACCCTACCTACAGGCACAACAGCACTGGGGATCTGTGCTTTCCCAGAGACGGAACATCTCACGGGGCTCAGTCTCGGCAAGCCTCTTTCTGAAAAGGCGAACGGTCGGATACTTGTCCCACGAGGAAGGGCCCAGCCCTGAAAGCTCTTGCTGCTCTTCACCGTCCCTTGGCACCCTACCTACAGGCACAACAGCACTGGGGATCTGTGCTTTCCCAGAGACGGAACATCTCACGGGGCTCAGTCTCGGCAAGCCTCTTTCTGAAAAGGCGAACGGTCGGATCCTTCTCCCACGAGGAAGGGCCCAGCCCTGAAAGCTCTTGCTGCTCTTCACCGTCCCTTGGCACCCTACCTACAGGCACAACAGCACTGGGGATCTGTGCTTTCCCAGAGACGGAACATCTCACGGGGCTCAGTCTCGGCAAGCCTCTTTCTGAAAAGGCGAACGGTCGGATCCTTCTCCCACGAGGAAGGGCCCAGCCCTGAAAGCTCTTGCTGCTCTTCACCGCCCCTTGGCACCCTACCTACAGGCACAACAGCAGTGGGGATCTGTGCTTTCCCAGAGACGGAATATCTCACGGCGCTCAGTCTCGGCAAGCCTCTTTCTGAAAAGGCGAACGGTCGGATCCTTCTCCCCCGAGGAAGGGCCCAGCCCTGAAAGCTCTTGCTGCTCTTCACCGTCCCTTGGCACCCTACCTACAGGCACAACAGCACTGGGGATCTGTGCTTTCCCAGACACGGAACATCTCACGGGGCTCAGTCTCGGCAAGCCTCTTTCTGAAAAGGCGAACGGTCGGATCCTTCTCCCACGAGGAAGGGCCCAGCCCTGAAAGCTCTTGCTGCTCTTCACCGTCCCTTGGCACCCTACCTACAGGCACAACAGCACTGGGGATCTGTGCTTTCCCAGAGACGGAACATCTCACGGCGCTCAGTCTCGGCAAGCCTCTTTCTGAAAAGGCGAACGGTCGGATCCTTCTCCCACGAGGAAGGGCCCAGCCCTGAAAGCTCTTGCTGCTCTTCACCGTCCCTTGGCACCCTACCTACAGGCACAACAGCACTGGGGATCTGTGCTTTCCCAGAGACGGAATATCTCACGGCGCTCAGTCTCGGCAAGCCTCTTTCTGAAAAGGCGAATGGTCGGATCCTTCTCCCACGAGGAAGGGCCCAGCCCTGAAAGCTCTTGCTGCTCTTCACCGCCCCTTGGCACCCTACCTACAGGCACAACAGCAGTGGGGATCTGTGCTTTCCCAGAGACGGAACATCTCACGGGGCTCAGTCTCGGCAAGCCTCTTTCTGAAAAGGCGAACGGTCGGATCCTTCTCCCACGAGGAAGGGCCCAGCCCTGAAAGCTCTTGCTGCTCTTCACCGTCCCTTGTGGCCCTACCTACAGGCACAACAGCACTGGGGATCTGTGCTTTCCCAGAGACGGAATATCTCACGGGGCTCAGTCTCGGCAAGCCTCTTTCTGAAAAGGCGAACGGTGCGATCCATCTCCCCCGAGGAAGGGCCCAGCCCTGAAAGCTCTTGCTGCTCTTCACCGTCCCTTGGCACCCTACCTACAGGCACAACAGCACTGGGGATCTGTGCTTTCCCAGAGACGGAATATCTCACGGCGCTCAGTCTCGGCAAGCCTCTTTCTGAAAAGGCGAACGGTCGGATACTTGTCCCACGAGGAAGGGCCCAGCCCTGAAAGCTCTTGCTGCTCTTCACCGCCCCTTGGCACCCTACCTACAGGCACAACAGCAGTGGGGATCTGTGCTTTCCCAGAGACGGAACATCTCACGGGGCTCAGTCTCGGCAAGCCTCTTTCTGAAAAGGCGAACGGTCGGATACTTCTCCCACGAGGAAGGGCCCAGCCCTGAAAGCTCTTGCTGCTCTTCACCGTCCCTTGTGGCCCTACCTACAGGCACAACAGCACTGGGGATCTGTGCTTTCCCAGAGACGGAACATCTCGTGGCGCTACGCCTCGGCAGAGCCTCTTTTTTGTGGAAAAGGCGAACGGTCGGATCCTTCTCCCACGAGGAAGGGCCCAGCCCTGAAAGCTCTTGCTGCTCTTCACCGTCCCTTGGCACCCTACCTACAGGCACAACAGCACTGGGGATCTGTGCTTTCCCAGAGACGGAATATCTCACGGCGCTCAGTCTCGGCAAGCCTCTTTCTGAAAAGGCGAACGGTCGGATCCTTCTCCCACGAGGAAGGGCCCAGCCCTGAAAGCTCTTGCTGCTCTTCACCGTCCCTTGGCACCCTACCTACAGGCACAACAGCACTGGGGATCTGTGCTTTCCCAGACACGGAACATCTCACGGGGCTCAGTCTCGGCAAGCCTCTTTCTGAAAAGGCGAACGGTCGGATCCTTCTCCCACGAGGAAGGGCCCAGCCCTGAAAGCTCTTGCTGCTCTTCACCGTCCCTTGGCACCCTACCTACAGGCACAACAGCACTGGGGATCTGTGCTTTCCCAGAGACGGAACATCTCACGGCGCTCAGTCTCGGCAAGCCTCTTTCTGAAAAGGCGAACGGTCGGATCCTTCTCCCACGAGGAAGGGCCCAGCCCTGAAAGCTCTTGCTGCTCTTCACCGTCCCTTGGCACCCTACCTACAGGCACAACAGCACTGGGGATCTGTGCTTTCCCAGAGACGGAATATCTCACGGCGCTCAGTCTCGGCAAGCCTCTTTCTGAAAAGGCGAATGGTCGGATCCTTCTCCCACGAGGAAGGGCCCAGCCCTGAAAGCTCTTGCTGCTCTTCACCGCCCCTTGGCACCCTACCTACAGGCACAACAGCAGTGGGGATCTGTGCTTTCCCAGAGACGGAACATCTCACGGGGCTCAGTCTCGGCAAGCCTCTTTCTGAAAAGGCGAACGGTCGGATCCTTCTCCCACGAGGAAGGGCCCAGCCCTGAAAGCTCTTGCTGCTCTTCACCGTCCCTTGTGGCCCTACCTACAGGCACAACAGCACTGGGGATCTGTGCTTTCCCAGAGACGGAATATCTCACGGGGCTCAGTCTCGGCAAGCCTCTTTCTGAAAAGGCGAACGGTGCGATCCATCTCCCCCGAGGAAGGGCCCAGCCCTGAAAGCTCTTGCTGCTCTTCACCGTCCCTTGGCACCCTACCTACAGGCACAACAGCACTGGGGATCTGTGCTTTCCCAGAGACGGAATATCTCACGGCGCTCAGTCTCGGCAAGCCTCTTTCTGAAAAGGCGAACGGTCGGATCCTTCTCCCACGAGGAAGGGCCCAGCCCTGAAAGCTCTTGCTGCTCTTCACCGCCCCTTGGCACCCTACCTACAGGCACAACAGCAGTGGGGATCTGTGCTTTCCCAGAGACGGAACATCTCACGGGGCTCAGTCTCGGCAAGCCTCTTTCTGAAAAGGCGAACGGTCGGATCCTTCTCCCACGAGGAAGGGCCCAGCCCTGAAAGCTCTTGCTGCTCTTCACCGTCCCTTGTGGCCCTACCTACAGGCACAACAGCACTGGGGATCTGTGCTTTCCCAGAGACGGAACATCTCGTGGCGCTACGCCTCGGCAGAGCCTCTTTTTTGTGGAAAAGGCGAACGGTCGGATCCTTCTCCCACGAGGAAGGACCCAGCCCTGAAAGCTCTTGCTGCTCTTCACCGTCCCTTGGCACCCTACCTACAGGCACAACAGCACTGGGGATCTGTGCTTTCCCAGAGACGGAACATCTCACGGGGCTCAGTCTCGGCAAGCCTCTTTCTGAAAAGGTGAACGGTCGGATCCTTCTCCCACGACGAAGGGCCCAGCCCTGAAAGCTCTTGCTGCTCTTCACCGTCCCTTGTGGCCCTACCTACAGGCACAACAGCACTGGGGATCTGTGCTTTCCCAGAGACGGAACATCTCACGGGGCTCAGTCTCGGCAAGCCTGTTTCTGAAAAGGCGAACGGTCGGATACTTTTCCCACGAGGAAGGGCCCAGCCCTGAAAGCTCTTGCTGCTCTTCACCGCCCCTTGGCACCCTACCTACAGGCACAACAGCACTGGGGATCTGTGCTTTCCCAGAGACGGAACATCTCACGGGGCTCAGTCTCGGCAAGCCTCTTTCTGAAAAGGCGAACGGTCGGATCCTTCTCCCACGAGGAAGGGCCCAGCCCTGAAAGCTCTTGCTGCTCTTCACCGTCCCTTGTGGCGCTACCTACAGGCACAACAGCACTGGGGATCTGTGCTTTCCCAGAGACGGAAATTCTCACGGGGCTCAGTCTCGGCAAGCCTCTTTCTGAAAAGGCGAACGGTCGGATCCTTCTCCCACGAGGAAGGGCCCAGCCCTGAAAGCTCTTGCTGCTCTTCACCGTCCCTTGGCACCCTACCTACAGGCACAACAGCACTGGGGATCTGTGCTTTCCCAGAGACGGAATATCTCACGGCGCTCAGTCTCGGCAAGCCTCTTTCTGAAAAGACGAACGGTGCGATCCATCTCCCCCGAGGAAGGGCCCAGCCCTGAAAGCTCTTGCTGCTCTTCACCGCCCCTTGGCACCCTACCTACAGGCACAACAGCACTGGGGATCTGTGCTTTCCCAGAGACGGAACATCTCATGGGGCTCAGTCTCGGCAAGCCTCTTTCTGAAAAGGCGAACGGTGCGATCCATCTCCCCCGAGGAAGGGCCCAGCCCTGAAAGCTCTTGCTGCTCTTCACCGTCCCTTGGCACCCTACCTACAGGCACAACAGCACTGGGGATCTATGCTTTCGCAGAGACGGAACATCTCGTGGTGCTACGCCTCGGCAGAGCCTCTTTTTTTTGGAAAAGGCGAACGGTCGGATCCTTCTCCCACGAGGAAGGGCCCAGCCCTGAAAGCTCTTGCTGCTCTTCACCGTCCCTTGTGGCCCTACCTACAGGCACAACAGCACTGGGGATCTGTGCTTTCCCAGAGACGGAACATCTCACGGGGCTCAGTCTCGGCAAGCCTCTTTCTGAAAAGGCGAACGGTCGGATCCTTCTCCCACGAGGAAGGGCCCAGCCCTGAAAGCTCTTGCTGCTCTTCACCGTCCCTTGTGGCCCTACCTACAGGCACAACAGCACTGGGGATCTGTGCTTTCCCAGAGACGGAACATCTCACGGGGCTCAGTCTCGGCAAGCCTCTTTCTGAAAAGGCGAACGGTCGGATACTTGTCCCACGAGGAAGGGCCCAGCCCTGAAAGCTCTTGCTGCTCTTCACCGCCCCTTGGCACCCTACCTACAGGCACAACAGCACTGGGGATCTGTGCTTTCCCAGAGACGGAACATCTCACGGGGCTCAGTCTCGGCAAGCCTCTTTCTGAAAAGGCGAACGGTCGGATCCTTCTCCCACGAGGAAGGGCCCAGCCCTGAAAGCTCTTGCTGCTCTTCACCGTCCCTTGGCACCCTACCTACAGGCACAACAGCACTGGGGATCTGTGCTTTCCCAGAGACGGAACATCTCACGGGGCTCAGTCTCGGCAAGCCTCTTTCTGAAAAGGCGAACGGTCGGATCCTTCTCCCACGAGGAAGGGCCCAGCCCTGAAAGCTCTTGCTGCTCTTCACCGTCCCTTGGCACCCTACCTACAGGCACAACAGCACTGGGGATCTATGCTTTCGCAGAGACGGAACATCTCGTGGTGCTACGCCTCGGCAGAGCCTCTTTTTTTTGGAAAAGGCGAACGGTCGGATCCTTCTCCCACGAGGAAGGGCCCAGCCCTGAAAGCTCTTGCTGCTCTTCACCGTCCCTTGGCACCCTACCTACAGGCACAACAGCACTGGGGATCTGTGCTTTCCCAGAGACGGAACATCTCACGGGGCTCAGTCTCGGCAAGCCTCTTTCTGAAAAGGCGAACGGTCGGATCCTTCTCCCACGAGGAAGGGCCCAGCCCTGAAAGCTCTTGCTGCTCTTCACCGTCCCTTGGCACCCTACCTACAGGCACAACAGCACTGGGGATCTGTGCTTTCCCAGAGACGGAACATCTCACGGGGCTCAGTCTCGGCAAGCCTCTTTCTGAAAAGGCGAACGGTCGGATCCTTCTCCCACGAGGAAGGGCCCAGCCCTGAAAGCTCTTGCTGCTCTTCACCGTCCCTTGTGGCCCTACCTACAGGCACAACAGCACTGGGGATCTGTGCTTTCCCAGAGACGGAATATCTCACGGCGCTCAGTCTCGGCAAGCCTCTTTCTGAAAAGGCGAACGGTCGGATCCTTCTCCCACGAGGAAGGGCCCAGCCCTGAAAGCTCTTGCTGCTCTTCACCGCCCCTTGGCACCCTACCTACAGGCACAACAGCACTGGGGATCTGTGCTTTCCCAGAGACGGAACATCTCACGGGGCTCAGTCTCGGCAAGCCTCTTTCTGAAAAGGCGAACGGTCGGATACTTCTCCCCCGAGGAAGGGCCCAGCCCTGAAAGCTCTTGCTGCTCTTCACCGTCCCTTGTGGCCCTACCTACAGGCACAACAGCACTGGGGATCTGTGCTTTCCCAGAGACGGAATATCTCACGGCGCTCAGTCTCGGCAAGCCTCTTTCTGAAAAGGCGAACGGTGCGATCCATCTCCCCCGAGGAAGGGCCCAGCCCTGAAAGCTCTTGCTGCTCTTCACCGTCCCTTGGCACCCTACCTACAGGCACAACAGCACTGGGGATCTGTGCTTTCCCAGAGACGGAATATCTCACGGCGCTCAGTCTCGGCAAGCCTCTTTCTGAAAAGGCGAACGGTCGGATCCTTCTCCCACGAGGAAGGGCCCAGCCCTGAAAGCTCTTGCTGCTCTTCACCGCCCCTTGGCACCCTACCTACAGGCACAACAGCAGTGGGGATCTGTGCTTTCCCAGAGACGGAACATCTCACGGGGCTCAGTCTCGGCAAGCCTCTTTCTGAAAAGGCGAACGGTCGGATACTTCTCCCACGAGGAAGGGCCCAGCCCTGAAAGCTCTTGCTGCTCTTCACCGTCCCTTGTGGCCCTACCTACAGGCACAACAGCACTGGGGATCTGTGCTTTCCCAGAGACGGAACATCTCGTGGCGCTACGCCTCGGCAGAGCCTCTTTTTTGTGGAAAAGGCGAACGGTCGGATCCTTCTCCCACGAGGAAGGGCCCAGCCCTGAAAGCTTTTGCTGCTCTTCACTGTCCCTTGGCACCCTACCTACAGGCACAACAGCACTGGGGATCTGTGCTTTCCCAGAGACGGAACATCTCACGGGGCTCAGTCTCGGCAAGCCTCTTTCTGAAAAGGCGAACGGTCGGATACTTGTCCCACGAGGAAGGGCCCAGCCCTGAAAGCTCTTGCTGCTCTTCACCGCCCCTTGGCACCCTACCTACAGGCACAACAGCACTGGGGATCTGTGCTTTCCCAGAGACGGAACATCTCACGGGGCTCAGTCTCGGCAAGCCTCTTTCTGAAAAGGCGAACGGTCGGATCCTTCTCCCACGAGGAAGGGCCCAGCCCTGAAAGCTCTTGCTGCTCTTCACCGTCCCTTGTGGCGCTACCTACAGGCACAACAGCACTGGGGATCTGTGCTTTCCCAGAGACGGAACATCTCACGGGGCTCAGTCTCGGCAAGCCTCTTTCTGAAAAGACGAACGGTGCGATCCATCTCCCCCGAGGAAGGGCCCAGCCCTGAAAGCTCTTGCTGCTCTTCACCGCCCCTTGGCACCCTACCTACAGGCACAACAGCACTGGGGATCTGTGCTTTCCCAGAGACGGAACATCTCACGGGGCTCAGTCTCGGCAAGCCTCTTTCTGAAAAGGCGAACGGTGCGATCCATCTCCCCCGAGGAAGGGCCCAGCCCTGAAAGCTCTTGCTGCTCTTCACCGTCCCTTGGCACCCTACCTACAGGCACAACAGCACTGGGGATCTATGCTTTCGCAGAGACGGAACATCTCGTGGTGCTACGCCTCGGCAGAGCCTCTTTTTTTTGGAAAAGGCGAACGGTCGGATCCTTCTCCCACGAGGAAGGGCCCAGCCCTGAAAGCTCTTGCTGCTCTTCACCGCCCCTTGGCACCCTACCTACAGGCACAACAGCAGTGGGGATCTGTGCTTTCCCAGAGACGGAATATCTCACGGGGCTCAGTCTCGGCAAGCCTCTTTCTGAAAAGGCGAACGGTCGGATCCTTTTCCCACGAGGAAGGGCCCAGCCCTGAAAGCTCTTGCTGCTCTTCACCGTCCCTTGTGGCCCTACCTACAGGCACAACAGCACTGGGGATCTGTGCTTTCCCAGAGACGGAACATCTCACGGGGCTCAGTCTCGGCAAGCCTCTTTCTGAAAAGGCGAACGGTCGGATCCTTCTCCCACGAGGAAGGGCCCAGCCCTGAAAGCTCTTGCTGCTCTTCACCGTCCCTTGTGGCCCTACCTACAGGCACAACAGCACTGGGGATCTGTGCTTTCCCAGAGACGGAACATCTCACGGGGCTCAGTCTCGGCAAGCCTCTTTCTGAAAAGGCGAACGGTCGGATCCTTCTCCCACGAGGAAGGGCCCAGCCCTGAAAGCTCTTGCTGCTCTTCACCGTCCCTTGGCACCCTACCTACAGGCACATCAGCACTGGGGATCTGTGCTTTCCCAGAGACGGAATATCTCACGGCGCTCAGTCTCGGCAAGCCTCTTTCTGAAAAGGCGAACGGTGCGATCCATCTCCCCCGAGGAAGGGCCCAGCCCTGAAAGCTCTTGCTGCTCTTCACCGTCCCTTGGCACCCTACCTACAGGCACAACAGCAGTGGGGATCTGTGCTTTCCCAGAGACGGAACATCTCACGGGGCTCAGTCTCGGCAAGCCTCTTTCTGAAAAGGCGAACGGTCGGATCCTTCTCCCACGAGGAAGGGCCCAGCCCTGAAAGCTCTTGCTGCTCTTCACCGCCCCTTGGCACCCTACCTACAGGCACAACAGCACTGGGGATCTGTGCTTTCCCAGAGACGGAATATCTCACGGGGCTCAGTCTCGGCAAGCCTCTTTCTGAAAATGCGAACGGTCGGATCCTTCTCCCACGAGGAAGGGCCCAGCCCTGAAAGCTCTTGCTGCTCTTCACCGTCCCTTGGCACCCTACCTACAGGCACAACAGCACTGGGGATCTATGCTTTCGCAGAGACGGAACATCTTGTGGTGCTACGCCTCGGCAGAGCCTCTTTTTTTTGGAAAAGGCGAACGGTCGGATCCTTCTCCCACGAGGAAGGGCCCAGCCCTGAAAGCTCTTGCTGCTCTTCACCGTCCCTTGGCACCCTACCTACAGGCACAACAGCACTGGGGATCTGTGCTTTCCCAGAGACGGAACATCTCACGGCGCTCAGTCTCGGCAAGCCTCTTTCTGAAAAGGCGAACGGTGCGATCCTTCTCCCACGACGAAGGGCCCAGCCCTGAAAGCTCTTGCTGCTCTTCACCGTCCCTTGGCACCCTACCTACAGGCACAACAGAACTGGGGATCTGTGCTTTCCCAGAGACGGAACATCTCACGGGGCTCAGTCTCGGCAAGCCTCTTTCTGAAAAGGCGAACGGTCGGATACTTGTCCCACGAGGAAGGGCCCAGCCCTGAAAGCTCTTGCTGCTCTTCACCGCCCCTTGGCACCCTACCTACAGGCACAACAGCACTGGGGATCTGTGCTTTCCCAGAGACGGAACATCTCACGGGGCTCAGTCTCGGCAAGCCTCTTTCTGAAAAGGCGAACGGTCGGATCCTTCTCCCACGAGGAAGGGCCCAGCCCTGAAAGCTCTTGCTGCTCTTCACCGTCCCTTGGCACCCTACCTACAGGCACAACAGCACTGGGGATCTGTGCTTTCCCAGAGACGGAACATCTCACGGGGCTCAGTCTCGGCAAGCCTCTTTCTGAAAAGGCGAACGGTCGGATACTTCTCCCACGAGGAAGGGCCCAGCCCTGAAAGCTCTTGCTGCTCTTCACCGTCCCTTGGCACCCTACCTACAGGCACAACAGCACTGGGGATCTATGCTTTCGCAGAGACGGAACATCTCGTGGTGCTACGCCTCGGCAGAGCCTCTTTTTTTTGGAAAAGGCGAACGGTCGGATCCTTCTCCCACGAGGAAGGGCCCAGCCCTGAAAGCTCTTGCTGCTCTTCACCGCCCCTTGGCACCCTACCTACAGGCACAACAGCACTGGGGATCTGTGCTTTCCCAGAGACGGAATATCTCACGGCGCTCAGTCTCGGCAAGCCTCTTTCTGAAAAGGCGAACGGTCGGATACTTGTCCCACGAGGAAGGGCCCAGCCCTGAAAGCTCTTGCTGCTCTTCACCGTCCCTTGTGGCCCTACCTACAGGCACAACAGCACTGGGGATCTGTGCTTTCCCAGAGACGGAACATCTCACGGGGCTCAGTCTCGGCAAGCCTCTTTCTGAAAAGGCGAACGGTCGGATCCTTCTCCCACGAGGAAGGGCCCAGCCCTGAAAGCTCTTGCTGCTCTTCACCGCCCCTTGGCACCCTACCTACAGGCACAACAGCACTGGGGATCTGTGCTTTCCCAGAGACGGAACATCTCACGGGGCTCAGTCTCGGCAAGCCTCTTTCTGAAAAGGCGAACGGTCGGATCCTTCTCCCACGAGGAAGGGCCAAGCCCTGAAAGCTCTTGCTGCTCTTCACCGCCCCTTGGCACCCTACCTACAGGCACAACAGCACTGGGGATCTGTGCTTTCCCAGAGACGGAATATCTCACGGCGCTCAGTCTCGGCAAGCCTCTTTCTGAAAAGACGAACGGTGCGATCCATCTCCCCCGAGGAAGGGCCCAGCCCTGAAAGCTCTTGCTGCTCTTCACCGCCCCTTGGCACCCTACCTACAGGCACAACAGCAGTGGGGATCTGTGCTTTCCCAGAGACGGAACATCTCACGGGGCTCAGTCTCGGCAAGCCTCTTTCTGAAAAGGCGAACGGTCGGATCCTTCTCCCCCGAGGAAGGGCCCAGCCCTGAAAGCTCTTGCTGCTCTTCACCGTCCCTTGGCACCCTACCTACAGGCACAACAGCACTGGGGATCTATGCTTTCGCAGAGACGGAACATCTCGTGGTGCTACGCCTCGGCATAGCCTCTTTTTTTTGGAAAAGGCGAACGGTCGGATCCTTCTCCCACGAGGAAGGGCCCAGCCCTGAAAGCTCTTGCTGCTCTTCACCGCCCCTTGGCACCCTACCTACAGGCACAACAGCACTGGGGATCTGTGCTTTCCCAGAGACGGAACATCTCACGGGGCTCAGTCTCGGCAAGCCTCTTTCTGAAAAGGCGAACGGTCGGATACTTGTCACACGAGGAAGGGCCCAGCCCTGAAAGCTCTTGCTGCTCTTCACCGTCCCTTGGCACCCTACCTACAGGCACAACAGCACTGGGGATCTGTGCTTTCCCAGAGACGGAATATCTCACGGGGCTCAGTCTCGGCAAGCCTCTTTCTGAAAAGGCGAACGGTGCGATCCATCTCCCCCGAGGAAGGGCCCAGCCCTGAAAGCTCTTGCTGCTCTTCACCGTCCCTTGGCACCCTACCTACAGGCACAACAGCACTGGGGATCTGTGCTTTCCCAGAGACGGAACATCTCACGGGGCTCAGTCTCGGCAAGCCTCTTTGTGAAAAGGCGAACGGTCAGATCCTTCTCCCACGAGGAAGGGCCCAGCCCTGAAAGCTCTTGCTGCTGTTCACCGTCCCTTGGCACCCTACCTACAGGCACAACAGCACTGGGGATCTGTGCTTTCCCAGAGACGGAATATCTCACGGCGCTCAGTCTCGGCAAGCCTCTTTCTGAAAAGGCGAACGTTGCGATCCATCTCCCCCGAGGAAGGGCCCAGCCCTGAAAGCTCTTGCTGCTCTTCACCGTCCCTTGGCACCCTACCTACAGGCACAACAGCAGTGGGGATCTGTGCTTTCCCAGAGACGGAACATCTCACGGGGCTCAGTCTCGGCAAGCCTCTTTCTGAAAAGGCGAACGGTCGGATCCTTCTCCCACGAGGAAGGGCCCAGCCCTGAAAGCTCTTGCTGCTGTTCACCGTCCCTTGGCACCCTACCTACAGGCACAACAGCACTGGGGATCTGTGCTTTCCCAGAGACGGAATATCTCACGGCGCTCAGTCTCGGCAAGCCTCTTTCTGAAAAGGCGAACGGTCGGATACTTGTCCCACGAGGAAGGGCCCAGCCCTGAAAGCTCTTGCTGCTCTTCACCGTCCCTTGTGGCCCTACCTACAGGCACAACAGCACTGGGGATCTGTGCTTTCCCAGAGACGGAACATCTCACGGGGCTCAGTCTCGGCAAGCCTCTTTCTGAAAAGGCGAACGGTCGGATCCTTCTCCCACGAGGAAGGGCCCAGCCCTGAAAGCTCTTGCTGCTCTTCACCGTCCCTTGGCACCCTACCTACAGGCACAACAGCACTGGGGATCTGTGCTTTCCCAGAGACGGAACATCTCACGGGGCTCAGTCTCGGCAAGCCTCTTTCTGAAAAGGCGAACGGTCGGATCCTTCTCCCACGAGGAAGGGCCCAGCCCTGAAAGCTCTTGCTGCTCTTCACCGTCCCTTGGCACCCTACCTACAGGCACAACAGCACTGGGGATCTGTGCTTTCCCAGAGACGGAACATCTCACGGGGCTCAGTCTCGGCAAGCCTCTTTCTGAAAAGGCGAACGGTGCGATCCATCTCCCCCGAGGAAGGGCCCAGCCCTGAAAGCTCTTGCTGCTCTTCACCGTCCCTTGGCACCCTACCTACAGGCACAACAGCACTGGGGATCTATGCTTTCGCAGAGACGGAACATCTCGTGGTGCTACGCCTCGGCAGAGCCTCTTTTTTTTGGAAAAGGCGAACGGTCGGATCCTTCTCCCACGAGGAAGGGCCCAGCCCTGAAAGCTCTTGCTGCTCTTCACCGCCCCTTGGCACCCTACCTACAGGCACAACAGCAGTGGGGATCTGTGCTTTCCCAGAGACGGAATATCTCACGGGGCTCAGTCTCGGCAAGCCTCTTTCTGAAAAGGCGAACGGTCGGATCCTTTTCCCACGAGGAAGGGCCCAGCCCTGAAAGCTCTTGCTGCTCTTCACCGTCCCTTGTGGCCCTACCTACAGGCACAACAGCACTGGGGATCTGTGCTTTCCCAGAGACGGAACATCTCACGGGGCTCAGTCTCGGCAAGCCTCTTTCTGAAAAGGCGAACGATCGGATCCTTCTCCCACGAGGAAGGGCCCAGCCCTGAAAGCTCTTGCTGCTCTTCACCGTCCCTTGTGGCCCTACCTACAGGCACAACAGCACTGGGGATCTGTGCTTTCCCAGAGACGGAAATTCTCACGGGGCTCAGTCTCGGCAAGCCTCTTTCTGAAAAGGCGAACGGTCGGATCCTTCTCCCACGAGGAAGGGCCCAGCCCTGAAAGCTCTTGCTGCTCTTCACCGTCCCTTGGCACCCTACCTACAGGCACATCAGCACTGGGGATCTGTGCTTTCCCAGAGACGGAATATCTCACGGCGCTCAGTCTCGGCAAGCCTCTTTCTGAAAAGGCGAACGGTGCGATCCATCTCCCCCGAGGAAGGGCCCAGCCCTGAAAGCTCTTGCTGCTCTTCACCGTCCCTTGGCACCCTACCTACAGGCACAACAGCAGTGGTGATCTGTGCTTTCCCAGAGACGGAACATCTCACGGGGCTCAGTCTCGGCAAGCCTCTTTCTGAAAAGGCGAACGGTCGGATCCTTCTCCCACGAGGAAGGGCCCAGCCCTGAAAGCTCTTGCTGCTCTTCACCGCCCCTTGGCACCCTACCTACAGGCACAACAGCACTGGGGATCTGTGCTTTCCCAGAGACGGAATATCTCACGGGGCTCAGTCTCGGCAAGCCTCTTTCTGAAAATGCGAACGGTCGGATCCTTCTCCCACGAGGAAGGGCCCAGCCCTGAAAGCTCTTGCTGCTCTTCACCGTCCCTTGGCACCCTACCTACAGGCACAACAGCACTGGGGATCTATGCTTTCGCAGAGACGGAACATCTTGTGGTGCTACGCCTCGGCAGAGCCTCCTTTTTTTGGAAAAGGCGAACGGTCGGATCCTTCTCCCACGAGGAAGGGCCCAGCCCTGAAAGCTCTTGCTGCTCTTCACCGTCCCTTGGCACCCTACCTACAGGCACAACAGCACTGGGGATCTGTGCTTTCCCAGAGACGGAACATCTCACGGCGCTCAGTCTCGGCAAGCCTCTTTCTGAAAAGGCGAACGGTGCGATCCTTCTCCCACGACGAAGGGCCCAGCCCTGAAAGCTCTTGCTGCTCTTCACCGTCCCTTGGCACCCTACCTACAGGCACAACAGAACTGGGGATCTGTGCTTTCCCAGAGACGGAACATCTCACGGGGCTCAGTCTCGGCAAGCCTCTTTCTGAAAAGGCGAACGGTCGGATACTTGTCCCACGAGGAAGGGCCCAGCCCTGAAAGCTCTTGCTGCTCTTCACCGCCCCTTGGCACCCTACCTACAGGCACAACAGCACTGGGGATCTGTGCTTTCCCAGAGACGGAACATCTCACGGGGCTCAGTCTCGGCAAGCCTCTTTCTGAAAAGGCGAACGGTCGGATCCTTCTCCCACGAGGAAGGGCCCAGCCCTGAAAGCTCTTGCTGCTCTTCACCGTCCCTTGGCACCCTACCTACAGGCACAACAGCACTGGGGATCTGTGCTTTCCCAGAGACGGAACATCTCACGGGGCTCAGTCTCGGCAAGCCTCTTTCTGAAAAGGCGAACGGTCGGATACTTCTCCCACGAGGAAGGGCCCAGCCCTGAAAGCTCTTGCTGCTCTTCACCGTCCCTTGGCACCCTACCTACAGGCACAACAGCACTGGGGATCTATGCTTTCGCAGAGACGGAACATCTCGTGGTGCTACGCCTCGGCAGAGCCTCTTTTTTTTGGAAAAGGCGAACGGTCGGATCCTTCTCCCACGAGGAAGGGCCCAGCCCTGAAAGCTCTTGCTGCTCTTCACCGCCCCTTGGCACCCTACCTACAGGCACAACAGCACTGGGGATCTGTGCTTTCCCAGAGACGGAATATCTCACGGCGCTCAGTCTCGGCAAGCCTCTTTCTGAAAAGGCGAACGGTCGGATACTTGTCCCACGAGGAAGGGCCCAGCCCTGAAAGCACTTGCTGCTCTTCACCGTCCCTTGTGGCCCTACCTACAGGCACAACAGCACTGGGGATCTGTGCTTTCCCAGAGACGGAACATCTCACGGGGCTCAGTCTCGGCAAGCCTCTTTCTGAAAAGGCGAACGGTCGGATCCTTCTCCCACGAGGAAGGGCCCAGCCCTGAAAGCTCTTGCTGCTCTTCACCGCCCCTTGGCACCCTACCTACAGGCACAACAGCACTGGGGATCTGTGCTTTCCCAGAGACGGAACATCTCACGGGGCTCAGTCTCGGCAAGCCTCTTTCTGAAAAGGCGAACGGTCGGATCCTTCTCCCACGAGGAAGGGCCCAGCCCTGAAAGCTCTTGCTGCTCTTCACCGCCCCTTGGCACCCTACCTACAGGCACAACAGCACTGGGGATCTGTGCTTTCCCAGAGACGGAATATCTCACGGCGCTCAGTCTCGGCAAGCCTCTTTCTGAAAAGACGAACGGTGCGATCCATCTCCCCCGAGGAAGGGCCCAGCCCTGAAAGCTCTTGCTGCTCTTCACCGCCCCTTGGCACCCTACCTACAGGCACAACAGCAGTGGGGATCTGTGCTTTCCCAGAGACGGAACATCTCACGGGGCTCAGTCTCGGCAAGCCTCTTTGTGAAAAGGCGAACGGTCGGATCCTTCTCCCCCGAGGAAGGGCCCAGCCCTGAAAGCTCTTGCTGCTGTTCACCGTCCCTTGGCACCCTACCTACAGGCACAACAGCACTGGGGATCTATGCTTTCGCAGAGACGGAACATCTCGTGGTGCTACGCCTCGGCATAGCCTCTTTTTTTTGGAAAAGGCGAACGGTCGGATCCTTCTCCCACGAGGAAGGGCCCAGCCCTGAAAGCTCTTGCTGCTCTTCACCGCCCCTTGGCACCCTACCTACAGGCACAACAGCACTGGGGATCTGTGCTTTCCCAGAGACGGAACATCTCACGGGGCTCAGTCTCGGCAAGCCTCTTTCTGAAAAGGCGAACGGTCGGATACTTGTCACACGAGGAAGGGCCCAGCCCTGAAAGCTCTTGCTGCTCTTCACCGTCCCTTGGCACCCTACCTACAGGCACAACAGCACTGGGGATCTGTGCTTTCCCAGAGACGGAATATCTCACGGGGCTCAGTCTCGGCAAGCCTCTTTCTGAAAAGGCGAACGGTGCGATCCATCTCCCCCGAGGAAGGGCCCAGCCCTGAAAGCTCTTGCTGCTCTTCACCGTCCCTTGGCACCCTACCTACAGGCACAACAGCACTGGGGATCTGTGCTTTCCCAGAGACGGAACATCTCACGGGGCTCAGTCTCGGCAAGCCTCTTTGTGAAAAGGCGAACGGTCAGATCCTTCTCCCACGAGGAAGGGCCCAGCCCTGAAAGCTCTTGCTGCTGTTCACCGTCCCTTGGCACCCTACCTACAGGCACAACAGCACTGGGGATCTGTGCTTTCCCAGAGACGGAATATCTCACGGCGCTCAGTCTCGGCAAGCCTCTTTCTGAAAAGGCGAACGGTGCGATCCATCTCCCCCGAGGAAGGGCCCAGCCCTGAAAGCTCTTGCTGCTCTTCACCGTCCCTTGGCACCCTACCTACAGGCACAACAGCAGTGGGGATCTGTGCTTTCCCAGAGACGGAACATCTCACGGGGCTCAGTCTCGGCAAGCCTCTTTCTGAAAAGGCGAACGGTCGGATCCTTCTCCCACGAGGAAGGGCCCAGCCCTGAAAGCTCTTGCTGCTCTTCACCGTCCCTTGGCACCCTACCTACAGGCACAACAGCACTGGGGATCTGTGCTTTCCCAGAGACGGAACATCTCACGGGGCTCAGTCTCGGCAAGCCTCTTTCTGAAAAGGCGAACGGTCGGATACTTGTCCCACGAGGAAGGGCCCAGCCCTGAAAGCTCTTGCTGCTCTTCACCGTCCCTTGTGGCCCTACCTACAGGCACAACAGCACTGGGGATCTGTGCTTTCCCAGAGACGGAACATCTCACGGGGCTCAGTCTCGGCAAGCCTCTTTCTGAAAAGGCGAACGGTCGGATCCTTCTCCCACGAGGAAGGGCCCAGCCCTGAAAGCTCTTGCTGCTCTTCACCGTCCCTTGGCACCCTACCTACAGGCACAACAGCACTGGGGATCTGTGCTTTCCCAGAGACGGAACATCTCACGGGGCTCAGTCTCGGCAAGCCTCTTTCTGAAAAGGCGAACGGTCGGATCCTTCTCCCACGAGGAAGGGCCCAGCCCTGAAAGCTCTTGCTGCTCTTCACCGTCCCTTGGCACCCTACCTACAGGCACAACAGCACTGGGGATCTGTGCTTTCCCAGAGACGGAATATCTCACGGCGCTCAGTCTCGGCAAGCCTCTTTCTGAAAAGGCGAACGGTGCGATCCATCTCCCCCGAGGAAGGGCCCAGCCCTGAAAGCTCTTGCTGCTCTTCACCGTCCCTTGGCACCCTACCTACAGGCACAACAGCACTGGGGATCTGTGCTTTCCCAGAGACGGAACATCTCACGGGGCTCAGTCTCGGCAAGCCTCTTTGTGAAAAGGCGAACGGTCGGATCCTTCTCCCCCGAGGAAGGGCCCAGCCCTGAAAGCTCTTGCTGCTGTTCACCGTCCCTTGGCACCCTACCTACAGGCACAACAGCACTGGGGATCTATGCTTTCGCAGAGACGGAACATCTCGTGGTGCTACGCCTCGGCATAGCCTCTTTTTTTTGGAAAAGGCGAACGGTCGGATCCTTCTCCCACGAGGAAGGGCCCAGCCCTGAAAGCTCTTGCTGCTCTTCACCGCCCCTTGGCACCCTACCTACAGGCACAACAGCACTGGGGATCTGTGCTTTCCCAGAGACGGAACATCTCACGGGGCTCAGTCTCGGCAAGCCTCTTTCTGAAAAGGCGAACGGTCGGATACTTGTCACACGAGGAAGGGCCCAGCCCTGAAAGCTCTTGCTGCTCTTCACCGTCCCTTGGCACCCTACCTACAGGCACAACAGCACTGGGGATCTGTGCTTTCCCAGAGACGGAATATCTCACGGGGCTCAGTCTCGGCAAGCCTCTTTCTGAAAAGGCGAACGGTGCGATCCATCTCCCCCGAGGAAGGGCCCAGCCCTGAAAGCTCTTGCTGCTCTTCACCGTCCCTTGGCACCCTACCTACAGGCACAACAGCACTGGGGATCTGTGCTTTCCCAGAGACGGAACATCTCACGGGGCTCAGTCTCGGCAAGCCTCTTTGTGAAAAGGCGAACGGTGCGATCCATCTCCCCCGAGGAAGGGCCCAGCCCTGAAAGCTCTTGCTGCTCTTCACCGTCCCTTGGCACCCTACCTACAGGCACAACAGCAGTGGGGATCTGTGCTTTCCCAGAGACGGAACATCTCACGGGGCTCAGTCTCGGCAAGCCTCTTTCTGAAAAGGCGAACGGTCGGATCCTTCTCCCACGAGGAAGGGCCCAGCCCTGAAAGCTCTTGCTGCTCTTCACCGTCCCTTGGCACCCTACCTACAGGCACAACAGCACTGGGGATCTGTGCTTTCCCAGAGACGGAACATCTCACGGGGCTCAGTCTCGGCAAGCCTCTTTCTGAAAAGGCGAACGGTCGGATACTTGTCCCACGAGGAAGGGCCCAGCCCTGAAAGCTCTTGCTGCTCTTCACCGTCCCTTGTGGCCCTACCTACAGGCACAACAGCACTGGGGATCTGTGCTTTCCCAGAGACGGAACATCTCACGGGGCTCAGTCTCGGCAAGCCTCTTTCTGAAAAGGCGAACGGTCGGATCCTTCTCCCACGAGGAAGGGCCCAGCCCTGAAAGCTCTTGCTGCTCTTCACCGTCCCTTGGCACCCTACCTACAGGCACAACAGCACTGGGGATCTGTGCTTTCCCAGAGACGGAACATCTCACGGGGCTCAGTCTCGGCAAGCCTCTTTCTGAAAAGGCGAACGGTCGGATCCTTCTCCCACGAGGAAGGGCCCAGCCCTGAAAGCTCTTGCTGCTCTTCACCGTCCCTTGGCACCCTACCTACAGGCACAACAGCACTGGGGATCTGTGCTTTCCCAGAGACGGAATATCTCACGGCGCTCAGTCTCGGCAAGCCTCTTTCTGAAAAGGCGAACGGTGCGATCCATCTCCCCCGAGGAAGGGCCCAGCCCTGAAAGCTCTTGCTGCTCTTCACCGTCCCTTGGCACCCTACCTACAGGCACAACAGCACTGGGGATCTGTGCTTTCCCAGAGACGGAACATCTCACGGGGCTCAGTCTCGGCAAGCCTCTTTGTGAAAAGGCGAACGGTCGGATCCTTCTCCCACGAGGAAGGGCCCAGCCCTGAAAGCTCTTGCTGCTGTTCACCGTCCCTTGGCACCCTACCTACAGGCACAACAGCACTGGGGATCTGTGCTTTCCCAGAGACGGAATATCTCACGGCGCTCAGTCTCGGCAAGCCTCTTTCTGAAAAGGCGAACGGTGCGATCCATCTCCCCCGAGGAAGAGCCCAGCCCTGAAAGCTCTTGCTGCTCTTCACCGTCCCTTGGCACCCTACCTACAGGCACAACAGCAGTGGGGATCTGTGCTTTCCCAGAGACGGAACATCTCACGGGGCTCAGTCTCGGCAAGCCTCTTTCTGAAAAGGCGAACGGTCGGATCCTTCTCCCACGAGGAAGGGCCCAGCCCTGAAAGCTCTTGCTGCTCTTCACCGTCCCTTGGCACCCTACCTACAGGCACAACAGCACTGGGGATCTGTGCTTTCCCAGAGACGGAATATCTCACGGCGCTCAGTCTCGGCAAGCCTCTTTCTGAAAAGGCGAACGGTCGGATACTTGTCCCACGAGGAAGGGCCCAGCCCTGAAAGCTCTTGCTGCTCTTCACCGTCCCTTGTGGCCCTACCTACAGGCACAACAGCACTGGGGATCTGTGCTTTCCCAGAGACGGAACATCTCACGGGGCTCAGTCTCGGCAAGCCTCTTTCTGAAAAGGCGAACGGTCGGATCCTTCTCCCACGAGGAAGGGCCCAGCCCTGAAAGCTCTTGCTGCTCTTCACCGCCCCTTGGCACCCTACCTACAGGCACAACAGCAGTGGGGATCTGTGCTTTCCCAGAGACGGAACATCTCACGGGGCTCAGTCTCGGCAAGCCTCTTTCTGAAAAGGCGAACGGTCGGATCCTTCTCCCACGAGGAAGGGCCCAGCCCTGAAAGCTCTTGCTGCTCTTCACCGTCCCTTGGCACCCTACCTACAGGCACAACAGCACTGGGGATCTGTGCTTTCCCAGAGACGGAATATCTCACGGCGCTCAGTCTCGGCAAGCCTCTTTCTGAAAAGGCGAACGGTGCGATCCATCTCCCCCGAGGAAGGGCCCAGCCCTGAAAGCTCTTGCTGCTCTTCACCGTCCCTTGGCACCCTACCTACAGGCACAACAGCACTGGGGATCTGTGCTTTCCCAGAGACGGAACATCTCACGGGGCTCAGTCTCGGCAAGCCTCTTTCTGAAAAGGCGAACGGTCGGATCCTTCTCCCACGAGGAAGGGCCCAGCCCTGAAAGCTCTTGCTGCTCTTCACCGTCCCTTGGCACCCTACCTACAGGCACAACAGCACTGGGGATCTGTGCTTTCCCAGAGACGGAATATCTCACGGCGCTCAGTCTCGGCAAGCCTCTTTCTGAAAAGACGAACGGTGCGATCCATCTCCCCCGAGGAAGGGCCCAGCCCTGAAAGCTCTTGCTGCTCTTCACCGCCCCTTGGCACCCTACCTACAGGCACAACAGCACTGGGGATCTGTGCTTTCCCAGAGACGGAACATCTCACGGGGCTCAGTCTCGGCAAGCCTCTTTCTGAAAAGGCGAACGGTCGGATCCTTCTCCCACGAGGAAGGGCCCAGCCCTGAAAGCTCTTGCTGCTCTTCACCGTCCCTTGGCACCCTACCTACAGGCACAACAGCACTGGGGATCTGTGCTTTCCCAGAGACGGAATATCTCACGGCGCTCAGTCTCGGCAAGCCTCTTTCTGAAAAGGCAAACGGTCGGATCCTTCTCCCACGAGGAAGGGCCCAGCCCTGAAAGCTCTTGCTGCTCTTCACCGTCCCTTGTGGCCCTACCTACAGGCACAACAGCAGTGGGGATCTGTGCTTTCCCAGAGACGGAACATCTCACGGGGCTCAGTCTCGGCAAGCCTCTTTCTGAAAAGGCGAACGGTCGGATCCTTCTCCCACGAGGAAGGGCCCAGCCCTGAAAGCTCTTGCTGCTCTTCACCGTCCCTTGGCACCCTACCTACAGGCACAACAGCACTGGGGATCTATGCTTTCGCAGAGACGGAACATCTCGTGGTGCTACGCCTCGGCAGAGCCTCTTTTTTTTGGAAAAGGCGAACGGTGCGATCCATCTCCCCCGAGGAAGGGCCCAGCCCTGAAAGCTCTTGCTGCTCTTCACCGTCCCTTGGCACCCTACCTACAGGCACAACAGCACTGGGGATCTGTGCTTTCCCAGAGACGGAACATCTCACGGGGCTCAGTCTCGGCAAGCCTCTTTGTGAAAAGGCGAACGGTCGGATCCTTCTCCCACGAGGAAGGGCCCAGCCCTGAAAGCTCTTGCTGCTGTTCACCGTCCCTTGGCACCCTACCTACAGGCACAACAGCACTGGGGATCTGTGCTTTCCCAGAGACGGAATATCTCACGGCGCTCAGTCTCGGCAAGCCTCTTTCTGAAAGGCGAACGGTGCGATCCATCTCCCCCGAGGAAGGGCCCAGCCCTGAAAGCTCTTGCTGCTCTTCACCGCCCCTTGGCACCCTACCTACAGGCACAACAGCACTGGGGATCTGTGCTTTCCCAGAGACGGAACATCTCACGGGGCTCAGTCTCGGCAAGCCTCTTTCTGAAAAGGCGAACGGTCGGATCCTTCTCCCACGAGGAAGGGCCCAGCCCTGAAAGCTCTTGCTGCTCTTCACCGTCCCTTGGCGCCCTACCTACAGGCACAACAGCACTGGGGATCTGTGCTTTCCCAGAGACGGAACATCTCACGGGGCTCAGTCTCGGCAAGCCTCTTTGTGAAAAGGCGAACGGTCGGATCCTTCTCCCACGAGGAAGGGCCCAGCCCTGAAAGCTCTTGCTGCTCTTCACCGTCCCTTGGCACCCTACCTACAGGCACAACAGCACTGGGGATCTATGCTTTCGCAGAGACGGAACATCTCGTGGTGCTACGCCTCGGCAGAGCCTCTTTTTTTTGGAAAAGGCGAACGGTCGGATCCTTCTCCCACGAGGAAGGGCCCAGCCCTGAAAGCTCTTGCTGCTCTTCACCGCCCCTTGGCACCCTACCTACAGGCACAACAGCACTGGGGATCTGTGCTTTCCCAGAGACGGAACATCTCACGGGGCTCAGTCTCGGCAAGCCTCTTTGTGAAAAGGCGAACGGTCGGATCCTTCTCCCACGAGGAAGGGCCCAGCCCTGAAAGCTCTTGCTGCTCTTCACCGTCCCTTGTGGCCCTACCTACAGGCACAACAGCACTGGGGATCTGTGCTTTCCCAGAGACGGAACATCTCACGGGGCTCAGTCTCGGCAAGCCTCTTTCTGAAAAGGCGAACGGTCGGATCCTTCTCCCACGAGGAAGGGCCCAGCCCTGAAAGCTCTTGCTGCTCTTCACCGTCCCTTGGCACCCTACCTACAGGCACAACAGCACTGGGGATCTGTGCTTTCCCAGAGACGGAACATCTCACGGGGCTCAGTCTCGGCAAGCCTCTTTCTGAAAAGGCGAACGGTCGGATCCTTCTCCCCCGAGGAAGGGCCCAGCCCTGAAAGCTCTTGCTGCTCTTCACCGTCCCTTGGCACCCTACCTACAGGCACAACAGCACTGGGGATCTGTGCTTTCCCAGAGACGGAACATCTCACGGGGCTCAGTCTCGGCAAGCCTCTTTCTGAAAAGGCGAACGGTCGGATCCTTCTCCCACGAGGAAGGGCCCAGCCCTGAAAGCTCTTGCTGCTCTTCACCGTCCCTTGGCACCCTACCTACAGGCACAACAGCACTGGGGATCTGTGCTTTCCCAGAGACGGAACATCTCACGGGGCTCAGTCTCGGCAAGCCTCTTTCTGAAAAGGCGAACGGTCGGATCCTTCTCCCCCGAGGAAGGGCCCAGCCCTGAAAGCTCTTGCTGCTCTTCACCGTCCCTTGGCACCCTACCTACTGGCACAACAGCACTGGGGATCTGTGCTTTCCCAGAGACGGAATATCTCACGGCGCTCAGTCTCGGCAAGCCTCTTTCTGAAAAGGCGAACGGTGCGATCCATCTCCCCCGAGGAAGGGCCCAGCCCTGAAAGCTCTTGCTGCTCTTCACCGCCCCTTGGCACCCTACCTACAGGCACAACAGCACTGGGGATGTGTGCTTTCCCAGAGACGGAACATCTCACGGGGCTCAGTCTCGGCAAGCCTCTTTCTGAAAAGGCGAACGGTCGGATCCTTCTCCCACGAGGAAGGGCCCAGCCCTGAAAGCTCTTGCTGCTGTTCACCGTCCCTTGGCACCCTACCTACAGGCACAACAGCACTGGGGATCTGTGCTTTCCCAGAGACGGAATATCTCACGGAGCTCAGTCTCGGCAAGCCTCTTTCTGAAAAGGCGAACGGTGCGATCCATCTCCCCCGAGGAAGGGCCCAGCCCTGAAAGCTCTTGCTGCTCTTCACCGTCCCTTGGCACCCTACCTACAGGCACAACAGCACTGGGGATCTGTGCTTTCCCAGAGACGGAACATCTCACGGGGCTCAGTCTCGGCAAGCCTCTTTCTGAAAAGGCGAACGGTCGGATCCTTCTCCCCCGAGGAAGGGCCCAGCCCTGAAAGCTCTTGCTGCTCTTCACCGTCCCTTGGCACCCTACCTACAGGCACAACAGCACTGGGGATCTGTGCTTTCCCAGAGACGGAATATCTCACGGCGCTCAGTCTCGGCAAGCCTCTTTCTGAAAAGACGAACGGTGCGATCCATCTCCCCCGAGGAAGGGCCCAGCCCTGAAAGCTCTTGCTGCTCTTCACCGCCCCTTGGCACCCTACCTACAGGCACAACAGCACTGGGGATCTGTGCTTTCCCAGAGACGGAACATCTCACGGGGCTCAGTCTCGGCAAGCCTCTTTCTGAAAAGGCGAACGGTCGGATCCTTCTCCCACGAGGAAGGGCCCAGCCCTGAAAGCTCTTGCTGCTGTTCACCGTCCCTTGGCACCCTACCTACAGGCACAACAGCACTGGGGATCTGTGCTTTCCCAGAGACGGAATATCTCACGGCGCTCAGTCTCGGCAAGCCTCTTTCTGAAAAGGCGAACGGTGCGATCCATCTCCCCCGAGGAAGGGCCCAGCCCTGAAAGCTCTTGCTGCTCTTCACCGCCCCTTGGCACCCTACCTACAGGCACAACAGCACTGGGGATGTGTGCTTTCCCAGAGACGGAACATCTCACGGGGCTCAGTCTCGGCAAGCCTCTTTCTGAAAAGGCGAACGGTCGGATCCTTCTCCCACGAGGAAGGGCCCAGCCCTGAAAGCTCTTGCTGCTGTTCACCGTCCCTTGGCACCCTACCTACAGGCACAACAGCACTGGGGATCTGTGCTTTCCCAGAGACGGAATATCTCACGGAGCTCAGTCTCGGCAAGCCTCTTTCTGAAAAGGCGAACGGTGCGATCCATCTCCCCCGAGGAAGGGCCCAGCCCTGAAAGCTCTTGCTGCTCTTCACCGTCCCTTGGCACCCTACCTACAGGCACAACAGCACTGGGGATCTGTGCTTTCCCAGAGACGGAACATCTCACGGGGCTCAGTCTCGGCAAGCCTCTTTCTGAAAAGGCGAACGGTCGGATCCTTCTCCCACGAGGAAGGGCCCAGCCCTGAAAGCTCTTGCTGCTCTTCACCGTCCCTTGGCACCCTACCTACAGGCACAACAGCACTGGGGATCTGTGCTTTCCCAGAGACGGAATATCTCACGGCGCTCAGTCTCGGCAAGCCTCTTTCTGAAAAGACGAACGGTGCGATCCATCTCCCCCGAGGAAGGGCCCAGCCCTGAAAGCTCTTGCTGCTCTTCACCGCCCCTTGGCACCCTACCTACAGGCACAACAGCACTGGGGATCTGTGCTTTCCCAGAGACGGAACATCTCACGGCGCTCAGTCTCGGCAAGCCTCTTTCTGAAAAGGCGAACGGTCGGATCCTTCTCCCACGAGGAAGGGCCCAGCCCTGAAAGCTCTTGCTGCTGTTCACCGTCCCTTGGCACCCTACCTACAGGCACAACAGCACTGGGGATCTGTGCTTTCCCAGAGACGGAATATCTCACGGGGCTCAGTCTCGGCAAGCCTCTTTCTGAAAAGGCGAACGGTGCGATCCATCTCCCCCGAGGAAGGGCCCAGCCCTGAAAGCTCTTGCTGCTCTTCACCGTCCCTTGTGGCCCTACCTACAGGCACAACAGCAGTGGGGATCTGTGCTTTCCCAGAGACGGAACATCTCACGGGGCTCAGTCTCGGCAAGCCTCTTTCTGAAAAGGCGAACGGTCGGATCCTTCTCCCACGAGGAAGGGCCCAGCCCTGAAAGCTCTTGCTGCTCTTCACCGTCCCTTGGCACCCTACCTACAGGCACAACAGCACTGGGGATCTATGCTTTCGCAGAGACGGAACATGTCATGGTGCTACGCCTCGGCAATGCCTCTTTTTTTTGGAAAAGGCGAACGGTCGGATCCTTCTCCCACGAGGAAGGGCCCAGCCCTGAAAGCTCTTGCTGCTCTTCACCGCCCCTTGGCACCCTACCTACAGGCACAACAGCACTGGGGATCTGTGCTTTCCCAGAGACGGAACATCTCACGGGGCTCAGTCTCGGCAAGCCTCTTTCTGAAAAGGCGAACGGTCGGATCCTTCTCCCACGAGGAAGGGCCCAGCCCTGAAAGCTCTTGCTGCTCTTCACTGTCCCTTGGCACCCTACCTACAGGCACAACAGCACTGGGGATCTGTGCTTTCCCAGAGACGGAACATCTCACGGGGCTCAGTCTCGGCAAGCCTCTTTCTGAAAAGGCGAACGGTGCGATCCTTCTCCCACGAGGAAGGGCCCAGCCCTGAAAGCTCTTGCTGCTCTTCACCGTCCCTTGGCACCCTACCTACAGGCACAACAGCACTGGGGATCTGTGCTTTCCCAGAGACGGAACATCTCACGGGGCTCAGTCTCGGCAAGCCTCTTTCTGAAAAGGCGAACGGTCGGATCCTTCTCCCCCGAGGAAGGGCCCAGCCCTGAAAGCTCTTGCTGCTCTTCACCGCCCCTTGGCACCCTACCTACAGGCACAACAGCAGTGGGGATCTGTGCTTTCCCAGAGACGGAATATCTCACGGGGCTCAGTCTCGGCAAGCCTCTTTCTGAAAAGGCGAACGGTCGGATCCTTCTCCCACGAGGAAGGGCCCAGCCCTGAAAGCTCTTGCTGCTCTTCACCGTCCCTTGTGGCCCTACCTACAGGCACAACAGCACTGGGGATCTGTGCTTTCCCAGAGACGGAACATCTCGTGGCGCTACGCCTCGGCAGAGCCTCTTTTTTCTGGAAAAGGCGAACGGTCGGATCCTTCTCCCACGAGGAAGGGCCCAGCCCTGAAAGCTCTTGCTGCTCTTCACTGTCCCTTGGCACCCTACCTACAGGCACAACAGCACTGGGGATCTGTGCTTTCCCAGAGACGGAACATCTCACGGCGCTCAGTCTCGGCAAGCCTCTTTGTGAAAAGGCGAACGGTCGGATCCTTCTCCCACGACGAAGGGCCCAGCCCTGAAAGCTCTTGCTGCTCTTCACCGCCCCTTGGCACCCTACCTACAGGCACAACAGCACTGGGGATCTGTGCTTTCCCAGAGACGGAACATCTCACGGCGCTCAGTCTCGGCAAGTCTCTTTCTGAAAAGGCGAACGGTCGGATCCTTCTCCCCCGAGGAAGGGCCCAGCCCTGAAAGCTCTTGCTGCTCTTCACCGTCCCTTGTGGCCCTACCTACAGGCACAACAGCACTGGGGATCTGTGCTTTCCCAGAGACGGAACATCTCACGGGGCTCAGTCTCGGCAAGCCTGTTTCTGAAAAGGCGAACGGTCGGATACTTGTCCCACGAGGAAGGGCCCAGCCCTGAAAGCTCTTGCTGCTCTTCACCGCCCCTTGGCACCCTACCTACAGGCACAACAGCACTGGGGATCTGTGCTTTCCCAGAGACGGAACATCTCACGGGGCTCAGTCTCGGCAAGCCTCTTTCTGAAAAGGCGAACGGTCGGATCCTTCTCCCACGAGGAAGGGCCCAGCCCTGAAAGCTCTTGCTGCTCTTCACCATCCCTTGGCACCCTACCTACAGGCACAACAGCACTGGGGATCTGTGCTTTCCCAGAGACGGAACATCTCACGGGGCTCAGTCTCGGCAAGCCTGTTTCTGAAAAGGCGAACGGTCGGATCCTTCTCCCACGAGGAAGGGCCCAGCCCTGAAAGCTCTTGCTGCTCTTCACCGTCCCTTGGCACCCTACCTACAGGCACAACAGCACTGGGGATCTATGCTTTCGCAGAGACGGAACATCTCGTGGTGCTACGCCTCGGCAGAGCCTCTATTTTTTGGAAAAGGCGAACGGTCGGATCCTTCTCCCACGAGGAAGGGCCCAGCCCTGAAAGCTCTTGCTGCTCTTCACCGCCCCTTGGCACCCTACCTACAGGCACAACAGCACTGGGGATCTGTGCTTTCCCAGAGACGGAACATCTCACGGGGCTCAGTCTCGGCAAGCCTCTTTGTGAAAAGCCGAACGGTCGGATCCTTCTCCCACGAGGAAGGGCCCAGCCCTGAAAGCTCTTGCTGCTCTTCACTGTCCCTTGGCACCCTACCTACAGGCACAACAGCACTGGGGATCTGTGCTTTCCCAGAGACGGAACATCTCACGGGGCTCAGTCTCGGCAAGCCTCTTTCTGAAAAGGCGAACGGTCTTATCCTTCTCCCCCGAGGAAGGGCCCAGCCCTGAAAGCTCTTGCTGCTGTTCACTGTCCCTTGGCACCCTACCTACAGGCACAACAGCACTGGGGATCTGTGCTTTCCCAGAGACGGAATATCTCACGGCGCTCAGTCTCGGCAAGCCTCTTTCTGAAAAGGCGAACGGTGCGATCCATCTCCCCCGAGGAAGGGCCCAGCCCTGAAAGCTCTTGCTGCTCTTCACCGCCCCTTGGCACCCTACCTACAGGCACAACAGCACTGGGGATCTGTGCTTTCCCAGAGACGGAACATCTCACGGGGCTCAGTCTCGGCAAGCCTCTTTCTGAAAAGGCGAACGGTCGGATCCTTCTCCCACGAGGAAGGGCCCAGCCCTGAAAGCTCTTGCTGCTCTTCACCGTCCCTTGTGGCCCTACCTACAGGCACAACAGCACTGGGGATCTGTGCTTTCCCAGAGACGGAATATCTCACGGCGCTCAGTCTCGGCAAGCCTCTTTCTGAAAAGGCGAACGGTGCGATCCATCTCCCCCGAGGAAGGGCCCAGCCCTGAAAGCTCTTGCTGCTCTTCACCGTCCCTTGGCACCCTACCTACAGGCACAACAGCACTGGGGATCTGTGCTTTCCCAGAGACGGAACATCTCACGGGGCTCAGTCTCGGCAAGCCTCTTTCTGAAAAGGCGAACGGTCGGATCCTTCTCCCACGAGGAAGGGCCCAGCCCTGAAAGCTCTTGCTGCTGTTCACCGTCCCTTGGCACCCTACCTACAGGCACAACAGCACTGGGGATCTGTGCTTTCCCAGAGACGGAATATCTCACGGAGCTCAGTCTCGGCAAGCCTCTTTCTGAAAAGGCGAACGGTGCGATCCATCTCCCCCGAGGAAGGGCCCAGCCCTGAAAGCTCTTGCTGCTCTTCACCGCCCCTTGGCACCCTACCTACAGGCACAACAGCACTGGGGATCTGTGCTTTCCCAGAGACGGAACATCTCACGGGGCTCAGTCTCGGCAAGCCTCTTTCTGAAAAGGCGAACGGTCGGATCCTTCTCCCACGAGGAAGGGCCCAGCCCTGAAAGCTCTTGCTGCTGTTCACCGTACCTTGGCACCCTACCTACAGGCACAACAGCACTGGGGATCTGTGCTTTCCCAGAGACGGAATATCTCACGGGGCTCAGTCTCGGCAAGCCTCTTTCTGAAAAGGCGAACGGTGCGATCCATCTCCCCCGAGGAAGGGCCCAGCCCTGAAAGCTCTTGCTGCTCTTCACCGTCCCTTGTGGCCCTACCTACAGGCACAACAGCACTGGGGATCTGTGCTTTCCCAGAGACGGAACATCTCACGGGGCTCAGTCTCGGCAAGCCTCTTTCTGAAAAGGCGAACGGTCGGATCCTTCTCCCACGAGGAAGGGCCCAGCCCTGAAAGCTCTTGCTGCTCTTCACCGCCCCTTGGCACCCTACCTACAGGCACAACAGCACTGGGGATCTGTGCTTTCCCAGAGACGGAACATCTCATGGGGCTCAGTCTCGGCAAGCCTCTTTCTGAAAAGGCGAACGGTGCGATCCTTCTCCCACGACGAAGGGCCCAGCCCTGAAAGCTCTTGCTGCTCTTCACCGTCCCTTGGCACCCTACCTACAGGCACAACAGCACTGGGGATCTGTGCTTTCCCAGAGACGGAACATCTCACGGGGCTCAGTCTCGGCAAGCCTCTTTCTGAAAAGGCGAACGGTGCGATCCTTCTCCCACGACGAAGGGCCCAGCCCTGAAAGCTCTTGCTGCTCTTCACCGTCCCTTGGCACCCTACCTACAGGCACAACAGCACTGGGGATCTGTGCTTTCCCAGAGACGGAACATCTCCCGGGGCTCAGTCTCGGCAAGCCTCTTTCTGAAAAGGCGAACGGTCGGATCCTTCTCCCACGAGGAAGGGCCCAGCCCTGAAAGCTCTTGCTGCTCTTCACCGTCCCTTGGCACCCTACCTACAGGCACAACAGCACTGGGGATCTATGCTTTCGCAGAGACGGAACATCTCGTGGTGCTACGCCTCGGCAGAGCCTCTTTTTTTTGGAAAAGGCGAACGGTCGGATCCTTCTCCCACGAGGAAGGGCCCAGCCCTGAAAGCTCTTGCTGCTCTTCACCGCCCCTTGGCACCCTACCTACAGGCACAACAGCACTGGGGATCTGTGCTTTCCCAGAGACGGAACATCTCACGGGGCTCAGTCTCGGCAAGCCTCTTTCTGAAAAGGCGAACGGTGCTATCCTTCTCCCACGACGAAGGGCCCAGCCCTGAAAGCTCTTGCTGCTCTTCACCGTCCCTTGTGGCCCTACCTACAGGCACAACAGCACTGGGGATCTGTGCTTTCCCAGAGACGGAACATCTCACGGGGCTCAGTCTCGGCAAGCCTCTTTCTGAAAAGGCGAACGGTCGGATCCTTCTCCCACGAGGAAGGGCCCAGCCCTGAAAGCTCTTGCTGCTCTTCACCGTCCCTTGGCACCCTACCTACAGGCACAACAGCACTGGGGATCTATGCTTTCGCAGAGACGGAACATCTCGTGGTGCTACGCCTCGGCAGAGCCTCTTTTTTTTGGAAAAGGCGAACGGTCGGATCCTTCTCCCACGAGGAAGGGCCCAGCCCTGAAAGCTCTTGCTGCTCTTCACCGCCCCTTGGCACCCTACCTACAGGCACAACAGCACTGGGGATCTGTGCTTTCCCAGAGACGGAACATCTCACGGGGCTCAGTCTCGGCAAGCCTCTTTCTGAAAAGGCGAACGGTGCGATCCTTCTCCCACGACGAAGGGCCCAGCCCTGAAAGCTCTTGCTGCTCTTCACCGTCCCTTGGCACCCTACCTACAGGCACAACAGCACTGGGGATCTGTGCTTTCCCAGAGATGGAACATCTCACGGGGCTCAGTCTCGGCAAGCCTCTTTCTGAAAAGGCGAACGGTCGGATCCTTCTCCCCCGAGGAAGGGCCCAGCCCTGAAAGCTCTTGCTGCTCTTCACCGCCCCTTGGCACCCTACCTACAGGCACAACAGCAGTGGGGATCTGTGCTTTCACAGAGACGGAATATCTCACGGGGCTCAGTCTCGGCAAGCCTCTTTCTGAAAAGGCGAACGGTCGGATCCTTTTCCCCCGAGGAAGGGCCCAGCCCTGAAAGCTCTTGCTGCTCTTCACCGTCCCTTGTGGCCCTACCTACAGGCACAACAGCACTGGGGATCTGTGCTTTCCCAGAGACGGAACATCTCGTGGCGCTACGCCTCGGCAGAGCCTCTTTTTTCTGGAAAAGGCGAACGGTCGGATCCTTCTCCCACGAGGAAGGGCCCAGCCCTGAAAGCTCTTGCTGCTCTTCACTGTCCCTTGGCACCCTACCTACAGGCACAACAGCACTGGGGATCTGTGCTTTCCCAGAGACGGAACATCTCACGGGGCTCAGTCTCGGCAAGCCTGTTTCTGAAAAGGCGAACGGTCGGATACTTGTCCCACGAGGAAGGGCCCAGCCCTGAAAGCTCTTGCTGCTCTTCACCGCCCCTTGGCACCCTACCTACAGGCACAACAGCACTGGGGATCTGTGCTTTCCCAGAGACGGAACATCTCACGGGGCTCAGTCTCGGCAAGCCTGTTTCTGAAAAGGCGAACGGTCGGATACTTCTCCCACGAGGAAGGGCCCAGCCCTGAAAGCTCTTGCTGCTCTTCACCGTCCCTTGGCACCCTACCTACAGGCACAACAGCAGTGGGGATCTGTGCTTTCGCAGAGACGGAACATCTCACGGCGCTCAGTCTCGGCAAGCCTCTTTCTGAAAAGGCGAACGGTGCGATCCTTCTCCCCCGAGGAAGGGCCCAGCCCTGAAAGCTCTTGCTGCTCTTCACCGTCCCTTGGCACCCTACCTACAGGCACAACAGCACTGGGGATCTGTGCTTTCCCAGAGACGGAACATCTCCCGGGGCTCAGTCTCGGCAAGCCTGTTTCTGAAAAGGCGAACGGTCGGATACTTGTCCCACGAGGAAGGGCCCAGCCCTGAAAGCTCTTGCTGCTCTTCACCGTCCCTTGGCACCCTACCTACAGGCACAACAGCACTGGGGATCTATGCTTTCGCAGAGACGGAACATCTCGTGGTGCTACGCCTCGGCAGAGCCTCTTTTTTTTGGAAAAGGCGAACGGTCGGATCCTTCTCCCACGAGGAAGGGCCCAGCCCTGAAAGCTCTTGCTGCTCTTCACCGCCCCTTGGCACCCTACCTACAGGCACAACAGCACTGGGGATCTGTGCTTTCCCAGAGACGGAATATCTCACGGGGCTCAGTCTCGGCAAGCCTCTTTCTGAAAAGGCGAACGGTCGGATCCTTCTCCCACGAGGAAGGGCCCAGCCCTGAAAGCTCTTGCTGCTCTTCACCGCCCCTTGGCACCCTACCTACAGGCACAACAGCACTGGGGATCTGTGCTTTCCCAGAGACGGAACATCTCACGGGGCTCAGTCTCGGCAAGCCTCTTTCTGAAAAGGCGAACGGTCGGATACTTCTCCCACGAGGAAGGGCCCAGCCCTGAAAGCTCTTGCTGCTCTTCACCGCCCCTTGGCACCCTACCTACAGGCACAACAGCACTGGGGATCTGTGCTTTCCCAGAGACGGAACATCTCACGGCGCTCAGTCTCGGCAAGCCTCTTTCTGAAAAGGCGAACGGTCGGATCCTTCTCCCACGAGGAAGGGCCCAGCCCTGAAAGCTCTTGCTGCTCTTCACCGCCCCTTGGCACCCTACCTACAGGCACAACAGCACTGGGGATCTGTGCTTTCCCAGAGACGGAATATCTCACGGGGCTCAGTCTCGGCAAGCCTCTTTCTGAAAAGGCGAACGGTGCGATCCATCTCCCCCGAGGAAGGGCCCAGCCCTGAAAGCTCTTGCTGCTCTTCACCGTCCCTTGTGGCCCTACCTACAGGCACAACAGCACTGGGGATCTGTGCTTTCCCAGAGACGGAACATCTCACGGGGCTCAGTCTCGGCAAGCCTCTTTCTGAAAAGGCGAACGGTCGGATCCTTCTCCCACGAGGAAGGGCCCAGCCCTGAAAGCTCTTGCTGCTCTTCACCGTCCCTTGGCACCCTACCTACAGGCACAACAGCACTGGGGATCTGTGCTTTCCCAGAGACCGAATATCTCACGGGGCTCAGTCTCGGCAAGCCTCTTTCTGAAAAGGCGAACGGTGCGATCCATCTCCCCCGAGGAAGGGCCCAGCCCTGAAAGCTCTTGCTGCTCTTCACCGTCCCTTGGCACCCTACCTACAGGCACAACAGCACTGGGGATCTGTGCTTTCCCAGAGACGGAACATCTCACGGGGCTCAGTCTCGGCAAGCCTCTTTCTGAAAAGGCGAACGGTCGGATCCTTCTCCCACGAGGAAGGGCCCAGCCCTGAAAGCTCTTGCTGCTCTTCACCGTCCCTTGGCAGCCTACCTACAGGCACAACAGCACTGGGGATCTGTGCTTTCCCAGAGACGGAATATCTCACGGCGCTCAGTCTCGGCAAGCCTCTTTCTGAAAAGGCGAACGGTCGGATCCTTCTCCCACGAGGAAGGGCCCAGCCCTGAAAGCTCTTGCTGCTCTTCACCGTCCCTTGTGGCCCTACCTACAGGCACAACAGCACTGGGGATCTGTGCTTTCCCAGAGACGGAACATCTCACGGGGCTCAGTCTCGGCAAGCCTCTTTCTGAAAAGGCGAACGGTCGGATCCTTCTCCCACGAGGAAGGGCCCAGCCCTGAAAGCTCTTGCTGCTCTTCACCGTCCCTTGGCACCCTACCTACAGGCACAACAGCACTGGGGATCTGTGCTTTCCCAGAGACGGAACATCTCACGGGGCTCAGTCTCGGCAAGCCTCTTTCTGAAAAGGCGAACGGTCGGATCCTTCTCCCACGAGGAAGGGCCCAGCCCTGAAATCTCTTGCTGCTCTTCACCATCCCTTGGCACCCTACCTACAGGCACAACAGCACTGGGGATCTATGCTTTCGCAGAGACGGAACATCTCGTGGTGCTACGCCTCGGCAGAGCCTCTTTTTTTTGGAAAAGGCGAACGGTCGGATCCTTCTCCCACGAGGAAGGGCCCAGCCCTGAAAGCTCTTGCTGCTCTTCACCGCCCCTTGGCACCCTACCTACAGGCACAACAGCACTGGGGATCTGTGCTTTCCCAGAGACGGAACATCTCACGGGGCTCAGTCTCGGCAAGCCTCTTTCTGAGAAGGCGAACGGTCGGATCCTTCTCCCACGAGGAAGGGCCCAGCCCTGAAAGCTCTTGCTGCTCTTCACTGTCCCTTGGCACCCTACCTACAGGCACAACAGCACTGGGGATCTGTGCTTTCCCAGAGACGGAACATCTCACGGGGCTCAGTCTCGGCAAGCCTCTTTCTGAAAAGGCGAACGGTCGGATCCTTCTCCCACGACGAAGGGCCCAGCCCTGAAAGCTCTTGCTGCTCTTCACCATCCCTTGGCACCCTACCTACAGGCACAACAGCACTGGGGATCTGTGCTTTCCCAGAGACGGAACATCTCACGGGGCTCAGTCTCGGCAAGCCTCTTTCTGAAAAGGCGAACGGTCGGATCCTTCTCCCACGATGAAGGGCCCAGCCCTGAAAGCTCTTGCTGCTCTTCACCGTCCCTTGGCACCCTACCTACAGGCACAACAGCACTGGGGATCTGTGCTTTCCCAGAGACGGAACATCTCCCGGGGCTCAGTCTCGGCAAGCCTCTTTCTGAAAAGGCGAACGGTCGGATCCTTCTCCCACGAGGAAGGGCCCAGCCCTGAAAGCTCTTGCTGCTCTTCACCGCCCCTTGGCACCCTACCTACAGGCACAACAGCAGTGGGGATCTGTGCTTTCCCAGAGACGGAACATCTCACGGGGCTCAGTCTCGGCAAGCCTCTTTCTGAAAAGGCGAACGGTCGGATCCTTTTCCCCCGAGGAAGGGCCCAGCCCTGAAAGCTCTTGCTGCTCTTCACCATCCCTTGGCTCCCTACCTACAGGCACAACAGCACTGGGGATCTATGCTTTCGCAGAGACGGAACATCTCGTGGTGCTACGCCTCGGCAGAGCCTATTTTTTTTGGAAAAGGCGAACGGTCGGATCCTTCTCCCACGAGGAAGGGCCCAGCCCTGAAAGCTCTTGCTGCTCTTCACCGCCCCTTGGCACCCTACCTACAGGCACAACAGCACTGGGGATCTGTGCTTTCCCAGAGACGGAACATCTCACGGGGCTCAGTCTCGGCAAGCCTCTTTCTGAAAAGGCGAACGGTGCGATCCTTCTCCCACGACGAAGGGCCCAGCCCTGAAAGCTCTTGCTGCTCTTCACCGTCCCTTGGCACCCTACCTACAGGCACAACAGCACTGGGGATCTGTGCTTTCCCAGAGACGGAACATCTCCCGGGGCTCAGTCTCGGCAAGCCTCTTTCTGAAAAGGCGAACGGTCGGATCCTTCTCCCACGAGGAAGGGCCCAGCCCTGAAAGCTCTTGCTGCTCTTCACCGTCCCTTGGCACCCTACCTACAGGCACAACAGCACTGGGGATCTATGCTTTCGCAGAGACGGAACATCTCGTGGTGCTACGCCTCGGCAGAGCCTCTTTTTTTTGGAAAAGGCGAACGGTCGGATCCTTCTCCCACGAGGAAGGGCCCAGCCCTGAAAGCTCTTGCTGCTCTTCACCGCCCCTTGGCACCCTACCTACAGGCACAACAGCACTGGGGATCTGTGCTTTCCCAGAGACGGAACATCTCACGGGGCTCAGTCTCGGCAAGCCTCTTTCTGAAAAGGCGAACGGTGCGATCCTTCTCCCACGACGAAGGGCCCAGCCCTGAAAGCTCTTGCTGCTCTTCACCGTCCCTTGTGGCCCTACCTACAGGCACAACAGCACTGGGGATCTGTGCTTTCCCAGAGACGGAACATCTCACGGGGCTCAGTCTCGGCAAGCCTCTTTCTGAAAAGGCGAACGGTCGGATCCTTCTCCCACGAGGAAGGGCCCAGCCCTGAAAGCTCTTGCTGCTCTTCACCGTCCCTTGGCACCCTACCTACAGGCACAACAGCACTGGGGATCTATGCTTTCGCAGAGACGGAACATCTCGTGGTGCTACGCCTCGGCAGAGCCTCTTTTTTTTGGAAAAGGCGAACGGTCGGATCCTTCTCCCACGAGGAAGGGCCCAGCCCTGAAAGCTCTTGCTGCTCTTCACCGCCCCTTGGCACCCTACCTACAGGCACAACAGCACTGGGGATCTGTGCTTTCCCAGAGACGGAACATCTCACGGGGCTCAGTCTCGGCAAGCCTCTTTCTGAAAAGGCGAACGGTGCGATCCTTCTCCCACGACGAAGGGCCCAGCCCTGAAAGCTCTTGCTGCTCTTCACCGTCCCTTGGCACCCTACCTACAGGCACAACAGCACTGGGGATCTGTGCTTTCCCAGAGACGGAACATCTCACGGGGCTCAGTCTCGGCAAGCCTCTTTCTGAAAAGGCGAACGGTCGGATCCTTCTCCCACGAGGAAGGGCCCAGCCCTGAAAGCTCTTGCTGCTCTTCACCGCCCCTTGGCACCCTACCTACAGGCACAACAGCACTGGGGATCTGTGCTTTCACAGAGACGGAATATCTCACGGGGCTCAGTCTCGGCAAGCCTCTTTCTGAAAAGGCGAACGGTCGGATCCTTTTCCCCCGAGGAAGGGCCCAGCCCTGAAAGCTCTTGCTGCTCTTCACCGTCCCTTGTGGCCCTACCTACAGGCACAACAGCACTGGGGATCTGTGCTTTCCCAGAGACGGAACATCTCGTGGCGCTACGCCTCGGCAGAGCCTCTTTTTTCTGGAAAAGGCGAACGGTCGGATCCTTCTCCCACGAGGAAGGGCCCAGCCCTGAAAGCTCTTGCTGCTCTTCACTGTCCCTTGGCACCCTACCTACAGGCACAACAGCACTGGGGATCTGTGCTTTCCCAGAGACGGAACATCTCACGGGGCTCAGTCTCGGCAAGCCTGTTTCTGAAAAGGCGAACGGTCGGATACTTGTCCCACGAGGAAGGGCCCAGCCCTGAAAGCTCTTGCTGCTCTTCACCGCCCCTTGGCACCCTACCTACAGGCACAACAGCACTGGGGATCTGTGCTTTCCCAGAGACGGAACATCTCACGGGGCTCAGTCTCGGCAAGCCTCTTTCTGAAAAGGCGAACGGTCGGATCCTTCTCCCACGAGGAAGGGCCCAGCCCTGAAAGCTCTTGCTGCTCTTCACCGCCCCTTGGCACCCTACCTACAGGCACAACAGCACTGGGGATCTGTGCTTTCCCAGAGACGGAACATCTCACGGGGCTCAGTCTCGGCAAGCCTGTTTCTGAAAAGGCGAACGGTCGGATACTTCTCCCACGAGGAAGGGCCCAGCCCTGAAAGCTCTTGCTGCTCTTCACCGTCCCTTGGCACCCTACCTACAGGCACAACAGCAGTGGGGATCTGTGCTTTCGCAGAGACGGAACATCTCACGGCGCTCAGTCTCGGCAAGCCTCTTTCTGAAAAGGCGAACGGTCGGATCCTTCTCCCCCGAGGAAGGGCCCAGCCCTGAAAGCTCTTGCTGCTCTTCACCGTCCCTTGGCACCCTACCTACAGGCACAACAGCACTGGGGATCTGTGCTTTCCCAGAGACGGAACATCTCCCGGGGCTCAGTCTCGGCAAGCCTGTTTCTGAAAAGGCGAACGGTCGGATACTTGTCCCACGAGGAAGGGCCCAGCCCTGAAAGCTCTTGCTGCTCTTCACCGTCCCTTGGCACCCTACCTACAGGCACAACAGCACTGGGGATCTGTGCTTTCCCAGAGACGGAACATCTCACGGGGCTCAGTCTCGGCAAGCCTCTTTCTGAAAAGGCGAACGGTCGGATCCTTCTCCCACGAGGAAGGGCCCAGCCCTGAAAGCTCTTGCTGCTCTTCACCGTCCCTTGGCTCCCTACCTACAGGCACAACAGCACTGGGGATCTGTGCTTTCCCAGAGACGGAACATCTCACGGGGCTCAGTCTCGGCAAGCCTCTTTCTGAAAAGGCGAACGGTCGGATCCTTCTCCCACGAGGAAGGGCCCAGCCCTGAAAGCTCTTGCTGCTCTTCACCGTCCCTTGGCACCCTACCTACAGGCACAACAGCACTGGGGATCTATGCTTTCGCAGAGACGGAACATCTCGTGGTGCTACGCCTCGGCAGAGCCTCTTTTTTTTGGAAAAGGCGAACGGTCGGATCCTTCTCCCACGAGGAAGGGCCCAGCCCTGAAAGCTCTTGCTGCTCTTCACCGCCCCTTGGCACCCTACCTACAGGCACAACAGCACTGGGGATCTGTGCTTTCCCAGAGACGGAATATCTCACGGGGCTCAGTCTCGGCAAGCCTCTTTCTGAAAAGGCGAACGGTCGGATCCTTCTCCCACGAGGAAGGGCCCAGCCCTGAAAGCTCTTGCTGCTCTTCACCGCCCCTTGGCACCCTACCTACAGGCACAACAGCACTGGGGATCTGTGCTTTCCCAGAGACGGAACATCTCACGGGGCTCAGTCTCGGCAAGCCTCTTTCTGAAAAGGCGAACGGTCGGATACTTCTCCCACGAGGAAGGGCCCAGCCCTGAAAGCTCTTGCTGCTCTTCACCGCCCCTTGGCACCCTACCTACAGGCACAACAGCACTGGGGATCTGTGCTTTCCCAGAGACGGAACATCTCACGGCGCTCAGTCTCGGCAAGCCTCTTTCTGAAAAGGCGAACGGTCGGATCCTTCTCCCACGAGGAAGGGCCCAGCCCTGAAAGCTCTTGCTGCTCTTCACCGCCCCTTGGCACCCTACCTACAGGCACAACAGCACTGGGGATCTGTGCTTTCCCAGAGACGGAATATCTCACGGGGCTCAGTCTCGGCAAGCCTCTTTCTGAAAAGGCGAACGGTGCGATCCATCTCCCCCGAGGAAGGGCCCAGCCCTGAAAGCTCTTGCTGCTCTTCACCGTCCCTTGGCACCCTACCTACAGGCACAACAGCACTGGGGATCTGTGCTTTCCCAGAGACGGAACATCTCACGGGGCTCAGTCTCGGCAAGCCTCTTTCTGAAAAGGCGAACGGTCGGATCCTTCTCCCACGAGGAAGGGCCCAGCCCTGAAAGCTCTTGCTGCTCTTCACCGTCCCTTGGCAGCCTACCTACAGGCACAACAGCACTGGGGATCTGTGCTTTCCCAGAGACGGAATATCTCACGGCGCTCAGTCTCGGCAAGCCTCTTTCTGAAAAGGCGAACGGTCGGATCCTTCTCCCACGAGGAAGGGCCCAGCCCTGAAAGCTCTTGCTGCTCTTCACCGTCCCTTGTGGCCCTACCTACAGGCACAACAGCACTGGGGATCTGTGCTTTCCCAGAGACGGAACATCTCACGGGGCTCAGTCTCGGCAAGCCTCTTTCTGAAAAGGCGAACGGTCGGATCCTTCTCCCACGAGGAAGGGCCCAGCCCTGAAAGCTCTTGCTGCTCTTCACCGTCCCTTGGCACCCTACCTACAGGCACAACAGCACTGGGGATCTGTGCTTTCCCAGAGACGGAACATCTCACGGGGCTCAGTCTCGGCAAGCCTCTTTCTGAAAAGGCGAACGGTCGGATCCTTCTCCCACGAGGAAGGGCCCAGCCCTGAAATCTCTTGCTGCTCTTCACCATCCCTTGGCACCCTACCTACAGGCACAACAGCACTGGGGATCTATGCTTTCGCAGAGACGGAACATCTCGTGGTGCTACGCCTCGGCAGAGCCTCTTTTTTTTGGAAAAGGCGAACGGTCGGATCCTTCTCCCACGAGGAAGGGCCCAGCCCTGAAAGCTCTTGCTGCTCTTCACCGCCCCTTGGCACCCTACCTACAGGCACAACAGCACTGGGGATCTGTGCTTTCCCAGAGACGGAACATCTCACGGGGCTCAGTCTCGGCAAGCCTCTTTCTGAGAAGGCGAACGGTCGGATCCTTCTCCCACGAGGAAGGGCCCAGCCCTGAAAGCTCTTGCTGCTCTTCACTGTCCCTTGGCACCCTACCTACAGGCACAACAGCACTGGGGATCTGTGCTTTCCCAGAGACGGAACATCTCACGGGGCTCAGTCTCGGCAAGCCTCTTTCTGAAAAGGCGAACGGTGCGATCCTTCTCCCACGACGAAGGGCCCAGCCCTGAAAGCTCTTGCTGCTCTTCACCATCCCTTGGCACCCTACCTACAGGCACAACAGCACTGGGGATCTGTGCTTTCCCAGAGACGGAACATCTCACGGGGCTCAGTCTCGGCAAGCCTCTTTCTGAAAAGGCGAACGGTCGGATCCTTCTCCCACGATGAAGGGCCCAGCCCTGAAAGCTCTTGCTGCTCTTCACCGTCCCTTGGCACCCTACCTACAGGCACAACAGCACTGGGGATCTGTGCTTTCCCAGAGACGGAACATCTCCCGGGGCTCAGTCTCGGCAAGCCTCTTTCTGAAAAGGCGAACGGTCGGATCCTTCTCCCACGAGGAAGGGCCCAGCCCTGAAAGCTCTTGCTGCTCTTCACCGCCCCTTGGCACCCTACCTACAGGCACAACAGCAGTGGGGATCTGTGCTTTCCCAGAGACGGAACATCTCACGGGGCTCAGTCTCGGCAAGCCTCTTTCTGAAAAGGCGAACGGTCGGATCCTTTTCCCACGAGGAAGGGCCCAGCCCTGAAAGCTCTTGCTGCTCTTCACCATCCCTTGGCTCCCTACCTACAGGCACAACAGCACTGGGGATCTATGCTTTCGCAGAGACGGAACATCTCGTGGTGCTACGCCTCGGCAGAGCCTATTTTTTTTGGAAAAGGCGAACGGTCGGATCCTTCTCCCACGAGGAAGGGCCCAGCCCTGAAAGCTCTTGCTGCTCTTCACCGCCCCTTGGCACCCTACCTACAGGCACAACAGCACTGGGGATCTGTGCTTTCCCAGAGACGGAATATCTCACGGGGCTCAGTCTCGGCAAGCCTCTTTCTGAAAAGACGAACGGTGCGATCCATCTCCCCCGAGGAAGGGCCCAGCCCTGAAAGCTCTTGCTGCTCTTCACCGCCCCTTGGCACCCTACCTACAGGCACAACAGCACTGGGGATCTGTGCTTTCCCAGAGACGGAATATCTCACGGCGCTCAGTCTCGGCAAGCCTCTTTCTGAAAAGGCGAACGGTGCGATCCATCTCCCCCGAGGAAGGGCCCAGCCCTGAAAGCTCTTGCTGCTCTTCACCGTCCCTTGGCACCCTACCTACAGGCACAACAGCACTGGGGATCTGTGCTTTCCCAGAGACGGAACATCTCACGGGGCTCAGTCTCGGCAAGCCTCTTTCTGAAAAGGCGAACGGTCGGATCCTTCTCCCACGAGGAAGGGCCCAGCCCTGAAAGCTCTTGCTGCTCTTCACCGTCCCTTGGCACCCTACCTACAGGCACAACAGCACTGGGGATCTGTGCTTTCCCAGAGACGGAATATCTCACGGCGCTCAGTCTCGGCAAGCCTCTTTCTGAAAAGGCGAACGGTCGGATCCTTCTCCCACGAGGAAGGGCCCAGCCCTGAAAGCTCTTGCTGCTCTTCACCGTCCCTTGTGGCCCTACATACAGGCACAACAGCACTGGGGATCTGTGCTTTCCCAGAGACGGAACATCTCCCGGGGCTCAGTCTCGGCAAGCCTCTTTCTGAAAAGGCGAACGGTCGGATCCTTCTCCCACGAGGAAGGGCCCAGCCCTGAAAGCTCTTGCTGCTCTTCACCGCCCCTTGGCACCCTACCTACAGGCACAACAGCACTGGGGATCTGTGCTTTCCCAGAGACGGAACATCTCACGGGGCTCAGTCTCGGCAAGCCTCTTTCTGAAAAGGCGAACGGTCGGATCCTTCTCCCACGAGGAAGGGCCCAGCCCTGAAAGCTCTTGCTGCTCTTCACCGTCCCTTGGCACCCTACCTACAGGCACAACAGCACTGGGGATCTGTGCTTTCCCAGAGACGGAATATCTCACGGCGCTCAGTCTCGGCAAGCCTCTTTCTGAAAAGGCGAACGGTCGGATCCTTCTCCCACGAGGAAGGGCCCAGCCCTGAAAGCTCTTGCTGCTCTTCACCGTCCCTTGGCACCCTACCTACAGGCACAACAGCAGTGGGGATCTATGCTTTCGCAGAGACGGAACATCTCGTGGTGCTACGCCTCGGCAGAGCCTCTTTTTTTTGGAAAAGGCGAACGGTCGGATCCTTCTCCCACGAGGAAGGGCCCAGCCCTGAAAGCTCTTGCTGCTCTTCACCGCCCCTTGGCACCCTACCTACAGGCACAACAGCACTGGGGATCTGTGCTTTCCCAGAGACGGAATATCTCACGGGGCTCAGTCTCGGCAAGCCTCTTTCTGAAAAGGCGAACGGTGCGATCCATCTACCCCGAGGAAGGGCCCAGCCCTGAAAGCTCTTGCTGCTCTTCACCGTCCCTTGGCACCCTACCTACAGGCACAACAGCACTGGGGATCTGTGCTTTCCCAGAGACGGAACATCTCACGGGGCTCAGTCTCGGCAAGCCTCTTTCTGAAAAGGCGAACGGTCGGATCCTTCTCCCACGAGGAAGGGCCCAGCCCTGAAAGCTCTTGCTGCTCTTCACCGCCCCTTGGCACCCTACCTACAGGCACAACAGCACTGGGGATCTGTGCTTTCCCAGAGACGGAACATCTCACGGGGCTCAGTCTCGGCAAGCCTCTTTCTGAAAAGGCGAACGGTGCGATCCATCTCCCCCGAGGAAGGGCCCAGCCCTGAAAGCTCTTGCTGCTCTTCACCGCCCCTTGGCACCCTACCTACAGGCACAACAGCACTGGGGATCTGTGCTTTCCCAGAGACGGAATATCTCACGGCGCTCAGTCTCGGCAAGCCTCTTTCTGAAAAGGCGAACGGTGCGATCCATCTCCCCCGAGGAAGGGCCCAGCCCTGAAAGCTCTTGCTGCTCTTCACCGTCCCTTGGCACCCTACCTACAGGCACAACAGCACTGGGGATCTGTGCTTTCCCAGAGACGGAACATCTCACGGGGCTCAGTCTCGGCAAGCCTCTTTCTGAAAAGGCGAACGGTCGGATCCTTCTCCCACGAGGAAGGGCCCAGCCCTGAAAGCTCTTGCTGCTCTTCACCGCCCCTTGGCACCCTACCTACAGGCACAACAGCACTGGGGATCTGTGCTTTCCCAGAGACGGAATATCTCACGGCGCTCAGTCTCGGCAAGCCTCTTTCTGAAAAGACGAACGGTGCGATCCACCTCCCCCGAGGAAGGGCCCAGCCCTGAAAGCTCTTGCTGCTCTTCACCGCCCCTTGGCACCCTACCTACAGGCACAACAGCACTGGGGATCTGTGCTTTCCCAGAGACGGAACATCTCACGGGGCTCAGTCTCGGCAAGCCTCTTTCTGAAAAGGCGAACGGTCGGATACTTCTCCCACGAGGAAGGGCCCAGCCCTGAAAGCTCTTGCTGCTCTTCACCGTCCCTTGGCACCCTACCTACAGGCACAACAGCACTGGGGATCTGTGCTTTCGCAGAGACGGAATATCTCACGGCGCTCAGTCTCGGCAAGCCTCTTTCTGAAAAGGCGAACGGTCGGATCCTTCTCCCACGAGGAAGGGCCCAGCCCTGAAAGCTCTTGCTGCTCTTCACCGTCCCTTGGCACCCTACCTACAGGCACAACAGCACTGGGGATCTATGCTTTCGCAGAGACGGAACATCTCGTGGTGCTACGCCTCGGCAGAGCCTCTTTTTTTTGGAAAAGGCGAACGGTCGGATCCTTCTCCCCCGAGGAAGGGCCCAGCCCTGAAAGCTCTTGCTGCTCTTCACCGCCCCTTGGCACCCTACCTACAGGCACAACAGCACTGGGGATCTGTGCTTTCCCAGAGACGGAACATCTCACAGGGCTCAGTCTCGGCAAGCCTCTTTCTGAAAAGGCGAACGGTCGGATCCTTCTCCCACGAGGAAGGGCCCAGCCCTGAAAGCTCTTGCTGCTCTTCACCGTCCCTTGGCACCCTACCTACAGGCACAACAGCACTGGGGATCTGTGCTTTCCCAGAGACGGAACATCTCACGGGGCTCAGTCTCGGCAAGCCTCTTTCTGAAAAGGCGAACGGTGCGATCCTTCTCCCACGACGAAGGGCCCAGCCCTGAAAGCTCTTGCTGCTCTTCACCGTCCCTTGGCACCCTACCTACAGGCACAACAGCACTGGGGATCTGTGCTTTCCCAGAGACGGAATATCTCACGGCGCTCAGTCTCGGCAAGCCTCTTTCTGAAAAGGCGAACGGTCGGATCCTTTTCCCCCGAGGAAGGGCCCAGCCCTGAAAGCTCTTGCTGCTCTTCACCGTCCCTTGTGGCCCTACCTACAGGCACAACAGCACTGGGGATCTGTGCTTTCCCAGAGACGGAACATCTCGTGGCGCTACGCCTCGGCAGAGCCTCTTTTTTCTGGAAAAGGCGAACGGTCGGATCCTTCTCCCCCGAGGAAGGGCCCAGCCCTGAAAGCTCTTGCTGCTCTTCACTGTCCCTTGGCACCCTACCTACAGGCACAACAGCACTGGGGATCTGTGCTTTCCCAGAGACGGAACATCTCACGGGGCTCAGTCTAGGCAAGCCTCTTTCTGAAAAGGTGAACAGTCGGATCCTTCTCCCACGACGAAGGGCCCAGCCCTGAAAGCTCTTGCTGCTGTTCACCGCCCCTTGGCACCCTACCTACAGGCACAACAGCACTGGGGATCTGTGCTTTCCCAGAGACGGAATATCTCACGGCGCTCAGTCTCGGCAAGCCTCTTTCTGAAAAGGCGAACGGTCGGATACTTGTCCCACGAGGAAGGGCCCAGCCCTGAAAGCTCTTGCTGCTCTTCACCGTCCCTTGTGGCCCTACCTACAGGCACAACAACACTGGGGATCTGTGCTTTCCCAGAGACGGAACATCTCACGGGGCTCAGTCTCGGCAAGCCTCTTTCTGAAAAGGCGAACGGTCGGATACTTGTCCCACGAGGAAGGGCCCAGCCCTGAAAGCTCTTGCTGCTCTTCACCGTCCCTTGGCACCCTACCTACAGGCACAACAGCACTGGGGATCTATGCTTTCGCAGAGACGGAACATCTCGTGGTGCTACGCCTCGGCAGAGCCTCTTTTTTTTGGAAAAGGCGAATGGTCGGATCCTTCTCCCACGAGGAAGGGCCCAGCCCTGAAAGCTCTTGCTGCTCTTCACCGCCCCTTGGCACCCTACCTACAGGCACAACAGCACTGGGGATCTGTGCTTTCCCAGAGACGGAATATCTCACGGCGCTCAGTCTCGGCAAGCCTCTTTCTGAAAAGGCGAACGGTCGGATACTTGTCCCACGAGGAAGGGCCCAGCCCTGAAAGCTCTTGCTGCTCTTCACCGTCCCTTGTGGCCCTACCTACAGGCACAACAGCACTGGGGATCTGTGCTTTCCCAGAGACGGAACATCTCACGGGGCTCAGTCTCGGCAAGCCTCTTTCTGAAAAGGCGAACGGTGCGATTCATCTCCCCCGAGGAAGGGCCCAGCCCTGAAAGCTCTTGCTGCTCTTCACCGCCCCTTGGCACCCTACCTACAGGCACAACAGCACTGGGGATCTGTGCTTTCCCAGAGACGGAACATCTCACGGGGCTCAGTCTCGGCAAGCCTCTTTCTGAAAAGGCGAACGGTCGGATCCTTCTCCCACGAGGAAGGGCCCAGCCCTGAAAGCTCTTGCTGCTCTTCACCGTCCCTTGTGGCCCTACCTACAGGCACAACAGCACTGGGGATCTGTGCTTTCCCAGAGACGGAACATCTCACGGGGCTCAGTCTCGGCAAGCCTCTTTCTGAAAAGGCGAACGGTCGGATCCTTCTCCCACGAGGAAGGGCCCAGCCCTGAAAGCTCTTGCTGCTCTTCACCGTCCCTTGGCACCCTACCTACAGGCACAACAGCACTGGGGATCTATGCTTTCGCAGAGACGGAACATCTCGTGGTGCTACGCCTCGGCAGAGCCTCTTTTTTTTGGAAAAGGCGAACGGTGCGATCCATCTCCCCCGAGGAAGGGCCCAGCCCTGAAAGCTCTTGCTGCTCTTCACCGCCCCTTGGCACCCTACCTACAGGCACAACAGCACTGGGGATCTGTGCTTTCCCAGAGACGGAATATCTCACGGGGCTCAGTCTCGGCAAGCCTCTTTCTGAAAAGGCGAACGGTCGGATACTTGTCCCACGAGGAAGGGCCCAGCCCTGAAAGCTCTTGCTGCTCTTCACCGTCCCTTGTGGCCCTACCTACAGGCACAACAGCACTGGGGATCTGTGCTTTCCCAGAGACGGAACATCTCACGGGGCTCAGTCTCGGCAAGCCTCTTTCTGAAAAGGCGAACGGTCGGATCCTTCTCCCACGAGGAAGGGCCCAGCCCTGAAAGCTCTTGCTGCTCTTCACCGTCCCTTGGCACCCTACCTACAGGCACAACAGCACTGGGGATCTGTGCTTTCCCAGAGACGGAATATCTCACGGCGCTCAGTCTCGGCAAGCCTCTTTCTGAAAGGGCGAACGGTGCGATCTATCTCCCCCGAGGAAGGGCCCAGCCCTGAAAGCTCTTGCTGCTCTTCACTGTCCCTTGGCACCCTACCTACAGGCACAACAGCACTGGGGATCTGTGCTTTCCCAGAGACGGAACATCTCACGGGGCTCAGTCTCGGCAAGCCTCTTTCTGAAAAGGCGAACGGTCGGATCCTTCTCCCACGAGGAAGGGCCCAGCCCTGAAAGCTCTTGCTGCTCTTCACCGTCCCTTGGCACCCTACCTACAGGCACAACAGCACTGGGGATCTGTGCTTTCCCAGAGACGGAATATCTCACGGCGCTCAGTCTCGGCAAGCCTCTATCTGAAAAGACGAACGGTGCGAACCATCTCCCCCGAGGAAGGGCCCAGCCCTGAAAGCTCTTGCTGCTCTTCACCGTCCCTTGTGGCCCTACCTACAGGCACAACAGCACTGGGGATCTGTGCTTTCCCAGAGACGGAACATCTCACGGGGCTCAGTCTCGGCAAGCCTCTTTCTGAAAAGGCGAACGGTCGGATCCTTCTCCCACGAGGAAGGGCCCAGCCCTGAAAGCTCTTGCTGCTCTTCACCGCCCCTTGGCACCCTACCTACAGGCACAACAGCACTGGGGATCTGTGCTTTCCCAGAGACGGAATATCTCACGGCGCTCAGTCTCGGCAAGCCTCTTTCTGAAAAGTCGAACGGTCGGATCCTTGTCCCACGAGGAAGGGCCCAGCCCTGAAAGCTCTTGCTGCTCTTCACCGTCCCTTGTGGCCCTACCTACAGGCACAACAGCACTGGGGATCTGTGCTTTCCCAGAGACGGAACATCTCCCGGGGCTCAGTCTCGGCAAGCCTCTTTCTGAAAAGGCGAACGGTCGGATCCTTTTCCCCCGAGGAAGGGCCCAGCCCTGAAAGCTCTTGCTGCTCTTCACCGTCCCTTGGCACCCTACCTACAGGCACAACAGCACTGGGGATCTGTGCTTTCCCAGAGACGGAACATCTCGTGGCGCTACGCCTCGGCAGAGCCTCTTTTTTTTGGAAAAGGCGAACGGTCGGATACTTGTCCCCCGAGGAAGGGCCCAGCCCTGAAAGCTCTTGCTGCTCTTCACTGTCCCTTGGCACCCTACCTACAGGCACAACAGCACTGGGGATCTGTGCTTTCCCAGAGACGGAACATCTCACAGGGCTCAGTCTCGGCAAGCCTCTTTCTGAAAAGGCGAACGGTCGGATCCTTCTCCCACGAGGAAGGGCCCAGCCCTGAAAGCTCTTGCTGCTCTTCACCGTCCCTTGGCACCCTACCTACAGGCACAACAGCACTGGGGATCTATGCTTTCGCAGAGACGGAACATCTCGTGGTGCTACGCCTCGGCAGAGCCTCTTTTTTTTGGAAAAGGCGAACGGTCGGATCCTTCTCCCACGAGGAAGGGCCCAGCCCTGAAAGCTCTTGCTGCTCTTCACCGTCCCTTGGCACCCTACCTACAGGCACAACAGCACTGGGGATCTATGCTTTCGCAGAGACGGAACATCTCGTGGTGCTACGCCTCGGCAGAGCCTCTTTTTTTTGGAAAAGGCGAACGGTCGGATCCTTCTCCCACGAGGAAGGGCCCAGCCCTGAAAGCTCTTGCTGCTCTTCACCGTCCCTTGGCACCCTACCTACAGGCACAACAGCACTGGGGATCTATGCTTTCGCAGAGACGGAACATCTCGTGGTGCTACGCCTCGGCAGAGCCTCTTTTTTTTGGAAAAGGCGAACGGTCGGATCCTTCTCCCACGAGGAAGGGCCCAGCCCTGAAAGCTCTTGCTGCTCTTCACCGCCCCTTGGCACCCTACCTACAGGCACAACAGCACTGGGGATCTGTGCTTTCCCAGAGACGGAATATCTCACGGGGCTCAGTCTTGGCAAGCCTCTTTCTGAAAAGGCGAACGGTCGGATCCTTCTCCCACGAGGAAGGGCCCAGCCCTGAAAGCTCTTGCTGCTCTTCACCGTCCCTTGTGGCCCTACCTACAGGCACAACAGCACTGGGGATCTGTGCTTTCCCAGAGACGGAACATCTCACGGGGCTCAGTCTCGGCAAGCCTCTTTCTGAAAAGGCGAACGGTCGGATCCTTCTCCCACGAGGAAGGGCCCAGCCCTGAAAGCTCTTGCTGCTCTTCACCGTCCCTTGTGGCCCTACCTACAGGCACAACAGCACTGGGGATCTGTGCTTTCCCAGAGACGGAACATCTCACGGGGCTCAGTCTCGGCAAGCCTCTTTCTGAAAAGGCGAACGGTCGGATCCTTCTCCCACGAGGAAGGGCCCAGCCCTGAAAGCTCTTGCTGCTCTTCACCGTCCCTTGGCACCCTACCTACAGGCACATCAGCACTGGGGATCTGTGCTTTCCCAGAGACGGAATATCTCACGGCGCTCAGTCTCGGCAAGCCTCTTTCTGAAAAGACGAACGGTGTGATCCATCTCCCCCGAGGAAGGGCCCAGCCCTGAAAGCTCTTGCTGCTCTTCACCGTCCCTTGGCACCCTACCTACAGGCACAACAGCACTGGGGATCTGTGCTTTCCCAGAGACGGAATATCTCACGGGGCTCAGTCTCGGCAAGCCTCTTTCTGAAAAGGCGAACGGTCGGATCCTTCTCCCACGAGGAAGGGCCCAGCCCTGAAAGCTCTTGCTGCTCTTCACCGTCCCTTGGCACCCTACCTACAGGCACAACAGCACTGGGGATCTGTGCTTTCCCAGAGACGGAATATCTCACGGCGCTCAGTCTCGGCAAGCCTCTTTCTGAAAGGGCGAACGGTCGGATCCTTCTCCCACGAGGAAGGGCCCAGCCCTGAAAGCTCTTGCTGCTCTTCACCGTCCCTTGGCACCCTACCTACAGGCACAACAGCACTGGGGATCTGTGCTTTCCCAGAGACGGAATATCTCACGGCGCTCAGTCTCGGCAAGCCTCTATCTGAAAAGACGAACGGTGCGAACCATCTCCCCCGAGGAAGGGCCCAGCCCTGAAAGCTCTTGCTGCTCTTCACCGTCCCTTGTGGCCCTACCTACAGGCACAACAGCACTGGGGATCTGTGCTTTCCCAGAGACGGAACATCTCACGGGGCTCAGTCTTGGCAAGCCTCTTTCTGAAAAGGCGAACGGTCGGATCCTTCTCCCACGAGGAAGGGCCCAGCCCTGAAAGCTCTTGCTGCTCTTCACCGTCCCTTGGCACCCTACCTACAGGCACAACAGCACTGGGGATCTGTGCTTTCCCAGAGACGGAATATCTCACGGCGCTCAGTCTCGGCAAGCCTCTTTCTGAAAAGTCGAACGGTCGGATCCTTGTCCCACGAGGAAGGGCCCAGCCCTGAAAGCTCTTGCTGCTCTTCACCGTCCCTTGTGGCCCTACCTACAGGCACAACAGCACTGGGGATCTGTGCTTTCCCAGAGACGGAACATCTCACAGGGCTCAGTCTCGGCAAGCCTCTTTCTGAAAAGGCGAACGGTCGGATCCTTCTCCCACGAGGAAGGGCCCAGCCCTGAAAGCTCTTGCTGCTCTTCACCGTCCCTTGGCACCCTACCTACAGGCACAACAGCACTGGGGATCTATGCTTTCGCAGAGACGGAACATCTCGTGGTGCTACGCCTCGGCAGAGCCTCTTTTTTTTGGAAAAGGCGAACGGTCGGATCCTTCTCCCACGAGGAAGGGCCCAGCCCTGAAAGCTCTTGCTGCTCTTCACCGTCCCTTGGCACCCTACCTACAGGCACAACAGCACTGGGGATCTATGCTTTCGCAGAGACGGAACATCTCGTGGTGCTACGCCTCGGCAGAGCCTCTTTTTTTTGGAAAAGGCGAACGGTCGGATCCTTCTCCCACGAGGAAGGGCCCAGCCCTGAAAGCTCTTGCTGCTCTTCACCGTCCCTTGGCACCCTACCTACAGGCACAACAGCACTGGGGATCTATGCTTTCGCAGAGACGGAACATCTCGTGGTGCTACGCCTCGGCAGAGCCTCTTTTTTTTGGAAAAGGCGAACGGTCGGATCCTTCTCCCACGAGGAAGGGCCCAGCCCTGAAAGCTCTTGCTGCTCTTCACCGCCCCTTGGCACCCTACCTACAGGCACAACAGCACTGGGGATCTGTGCTTTCCCAGAGACGGAATATCTCACGGGGCTCAGTCTCGGCAAGCCTCTTTCTGAAAAGACGAACGGTGCGATCCATCTCCCCCGAGGAAGGGCCCAGCCCTGAAAGCTCTTGCTGCTCTTCACCGCCCCTTGGCACCCTACCTACAGGCACAACAGCACTGGGGATCTGTGCTTTCCCAGAGACGGAACATCTCACGGGGCTCAGTCTCGGCAAGCCTCTTTCTGAAAAGGCGAACGGTCGGATACTTGTCCCACGAGGAAGGGCCCAGCCCTGAAAGCTCTTGCTGCTCTTCACCGTCCCTTGGCACCCTACCTACAGGCACAACAGCACTGGGGATCTGTGCTTTCCCAGAGACGGAATATCTCACGGCGCTCAGTCTCGGCAAGCCTCTTTCTGAAAAGGCGAACGGTCGGATCCTTCTCCCACGAGGAAGGGCCCAGCCCTGAAAGCTCTTGCTGCTCTTCACCGTCCCTTGGCACCCTACCTACAGGCACAACAGCACTGGGGATCTATGCTTTCGCAGAGACGGAACATCTCGTGGTGCTACGCCTCGGCAGAGCCTCTTTTTTTTGGAAAAGGCGAACGGTCGGATCCTTCTCCCACGAGGAAGGGCCCAGCCCTGAAAGCTCTTGCTGCTCTTCACCGCCCCTTGGCACCCTACCTACAGGCACAACAGCACTGGGGATCTGTGCTTTCCCAGAGACGGAACATCTCACGGGGCTCAGTCTCGGCAAGCCTCTTTCTGAAAAGGCGAACGGTCGGATCCTTCTCCCACGAGGAAGGGCCCAGCCCTGAAAGCTCTTGCTGCTCTTCACCGCCCCTTGGCACCCTACCTACAGGCACAACAGCACTGGGGATCTGTGCTTTCCCAGAGACGGAACATCTCACGGGGCTCAGTCTCGGCAAGCCTCTTTCTGAAAAGGCGAACGGTGCGATCCTTCTCCCACGAGGAAGGGCCCAGCCCTGAAAGCTCTTGCTGCTCTTCACCGCCCCTTGGCACCCTACCTACAGGCACAACAGCACTGGGGATCTGTGCTTTCCCAGAGACGGAATATCTCACGGGGCTCAGTCTCGGCAAGCCTCTTTCTGAAAAGGCGAACGGTCGGATCCTTTTCCCCCGAGGAAGGGCCCAGCCCTGAAAGCTCTTGCTGCTCTTCACCGTCCCTTGTGGCCCTACCTACAGGCACAACAGCACTGGGGATCTGTGCTTTCCCAGAGACGGAACATCTCGTGGCGCTACGCCTCGGCAGAGCCTCTTTTTTCTGGAAAAGGCGAACGGTCGGATCCTTCTCCCCCGAGGAAGGGCCCACCCCTGAAAGCTCTTGCTGCTCTTCACCGCCCCTTGGCACCCTACCTACAGGCACAACAGCACTGGGGATCTGTGCTTTCCCAGAGACGGAACATCTCACGGGGCTCAGTCTCGGCAAGCCTCTTTCTGAAAAGGCGAACGGTCGGATACTTGTCCCACGAGGAAGGGCCCAGCCCTGAAAGCTCTTGCTGCTCTTCACCGTCCCTTGGCACCCTACCTACAGGCACAACAGCACTGGGGATCTGTGCTTTCCCAGAGACGGAATATCTCACGGCGCTCAGTCTCGGCAAGCCTCTTTCTGAAAAGGCGAACGGTCGGATCCTTCTCCCACGAGGAAGGGCCCAGCCCTGAAAGCTCTTGCTGCTCTTCACCGTCCCTTGTGGCCCTACCTACAGGCACAACAGCACTGGGGATCTATGCTTTCGCAGAGACGGAACATCTCGTGGTGCTACGCCTCGGCAGAGCCTCTTTTTTTTGGAAAAGGCGAACGGTCGGATCCTTCTCCCACGAGGAAGGGCCCAGCCCTGAAAGCTCTTGCTGCTCTTCACCGTCCCTTGGCACCCTACCTACAGGCACAACAGCACTGGGGATCTGTGCTTTCCCAGAGACGGAACATCTCACGGGGCTCAGTCTCGGCAAGCCTCTTTCTGAAAAGGCGAACGGTCGGATCCTTCTCCCACGAGGAAGGGCCCAGCCCTGAAAGCTCTTGCTGCTCTTCACCGCCCCTTGGCACCCTACCTACAGGCACAACAGCACTGGGGATCTGTGCTTTCCCAGAGACGGAACATCTCACGGGGCTCAGTCTCGGCAAGCCTCTTTCTGAAAAGGCGAACGGTGCGATCCTTCTCCCACGAGGAAGGGCCCAGCCCTGAAAGCTCTTGCTGCTCTTCACCGCCCCTTGGCACCCTACCTACAGGCACAACAGCACTGGGGATCTGTGCTTTCCCAGAGACGGAATATCTCACGGGGCTCAGTCTCGGCAAGCCTCTTTCTGAAAAGGCGAACGGTCGGATCCTTTTCCCCCGAGGAAGGGCCCAGCCCTGAAAGCTCTTGCTGCTCTTCACCGTCCCTTGTGGCCCTACCTACAGGCACAACAGCACTGGGGATCTGTGCTTTCCCAGAGACGGAACATCTCGTGGCGCTACGCCTCGGCAGAGCCTCTTTTTTCTGGAAAAGGCGAACGGTCGGATCCTTCTCCCACGAGGAAGGGCCCAGCCCTGAAAGCTCTTGCTGCTCTTCACTGTCCCTTGGCACCCTACCTACAGGCACAACAGCACTGGGGATCTGTGCTTTCCCAGAGACGGAACATCTCACGGGGCTCAGTCTCGGCAAGCCTCTTTCTGAAAAGGTGAACAGTCGGATCCTTCTCCCACGACGAAGGGCCCAGCCCTGAAAGCTCTTGCTGCTGTTCACCGCCCCTTGGCACCCTACCTACAGGCACAACAGCACTGGGGATCTGTGCTTTCCCAGAGACGGAATATCTCACGGCGCTCAGTCTCGGCAAGCCTCTTTCTGAAAAGGCGAACGGTCGGATACTTGTCCCACGAGGAAGGGCCCAGCCCTGAAAGCTCTTGCTGCTCTTCACCGTCCCTTGTGGCCCTACCTACAGGCACAACAGCACTGGGGATCTGTGCTTTCCCAGAGACGGAACATCTCACGGGGCTCAGTCTCGGCAAGCCTCTTTCTGAAAAGGCGAACGGTCGGATACTTGTCCCACGAGGAAGGGCCCAGCCCTGAAAGCTCTTGCTGCTCTTCACCGTCCCTTGGCACCCTACCTACAGGCACAACAGCACTGGGGATCTGTGCTTTCCCAGAGACGGAATATCTCACGGCGCTCAGTCTCGGCAAGCCTCTTTCTGAAAAGGCGAACGGTCGGATCCTTCTCCCACGAGGAAGGGCCCAGCCCTGAAAGCTCTTGCTGCTGTTCACTGTCCCTTGGCACCCTACCTACAGGCACAACAGCACTGGGGATCTGTGCTTTCCCAGAGACGGAATATCTCACGGGGCTCAGTCTCGGCAAGCCTCTTTCTGAAAAGGCGAACGGTGCGATTCATCTCCCCCGAGGAAGGGCCCAGCCCTGAAAGCTCTTGCTGCTCTTCACCGTCCCTTGTGGCCCTACCTACAGGCACAACAGCACTGGGGATCTGTGCTTTCCCAGAGACGGAACATCTCACGGGGCTCAGTCTCGGCAAGCCTGTTTCTGAAAAGGCGAACGGTCGGATCCTTCTCCCACGAGGAAGGGCCCAGCCCTGAAAGCTCTTGCTGCTCTTCACCGTCCCTTGTGGCCCTACCTACAGGCACAACAGCACTGGGGATCTGTGCTTTCCCAGAGACGGAACATCTCCCGGGGCTCAGTCTCGGCAAGCCTCTTTCTGAAAAGGCGAACGGTCGGATCCTTCTCCCACGAGGAAGGGCCCAGCCCTGAAAGCTCTTGCTGCTCTTCACCGTCCCTTGGCACCCTACCTACAGGCACAACAGCACTGGGGATCTATGCTTTCGCAGAGACGGAACATCTCGTGGTGCTACGCCTCGGCAGAGCCTCTTTTTTTTGGAAAAGGCGAACGGTCGGATCCTTCTCCCACGAGGAAGGGCCCAGCCCTGAAAGCTCTTGCTGCTCTTCACCGTCCCTTGGCACCCTACCTACAGGCACAACAGCACTGGGGATCTGTGCTTTCCCAGAGACGGAACATCTCACGGGGCTCAGTCTCGGCAAGCCTCTTTCTGAAAAGGCGAACGGTGCGATCCTTCTGCCACGACGAAGGGCCCAGCCCTGAAAGCTCTTGCTGCTCTTCACCGCCCCTTGGCACCCTACCTACAGGCACAACAGCACTGGGGATCTGTGCTTTCCCAGAGACGGAACATCTCACGGGGCTCAGTCTCGGCAAGCCTCTTTCTGAAAAGGCGAACAGTGCGATCCTTCTCCCACGAGGAAGGGCCCAGCCCTGAAAGCTCTTGCTGCTCTTCACCGCCCCTTGGCACCCTACCTACAGGCACAACAGCACTGGGGATCTGTGCTTTCCCAGAGACGGAATATCTCACGGGGCTCAGTCTCGGCAAGCCTCTTTCTGAAAAGGCGAACAGTCGGATCCTTTTCCCCCGAGGAAGGGCCCAGCCCTGAAAGCTCTTGCTGCTCTTCACCGTCCCTTGTGGCCCTACCTACAGGCACAACAGCACTGGGGATCTGTGCTTTCCCAGAGACGGAACATCTCGTGGCGCTACGCCTCGGCAGAGCCTCTTTTTTCTGGAAAAGGCGAACGGTCGGATCCTTCTCCCACGAGGAAGGGCCCAGCCCTGAAAGCTCTTGCTGCTCTTCACTGTCCCTTGGCACCCTACCTACAGGCACAACAGCACTGGGGATCTGTGCTTTCCCAGAGACGGAACATCTCACAGGGCTCAGTCTCGGCAAGCCTCTTTCTGAAAAGGTGAACAGTCGGATCCTTCTCCCACGACGAAGGGCCCAGCCCTGAAAGCTCTTGCTGCTGTTCACCGCCCCTTGGCACCCTACCTACAGGCACAACAGCACTGGGGATCTGTGCTTTCCCAGAGACGGAATATCTCACGGCGCTCAGTCTCGGCAAGCCTCTTTCTGAAAAGGCGAACGGTCGGATACTTGTCCCACGAGGAAGGGCCCAGCCCTGAAAGCTCTTGCTGCTCTTCACCGTCCCTTGTGGCCCTACCTACAGGCACAACAGCACTGGGGATCTGTGCTTTCCCAGAGACGGAACATCTCACGGGGCTCAGTCTCGGCAAGCCTCTTTCTGAAAAGGCGAACGGTCGGATCCTTCTCCCACGAGGAAGGGCCCAGCCCTGAAAGCTCTTGCTGCTCTTCACCGTCCCTTGTGGCCCTACCTACAGGCACAACAGCACTGGGGATCTGTGCTTTCCCAGAGACGGAACATCTCCCGGGGCTCAGTCTCGGCAAGCCTCTTTCTGAAAAGGCGAACGGTCGGATCCTTCTCCCACGAGGAAGGGCCCAGCCCTGAAAGCTCTTGCTGCTCTTCACCGTCCCTTGGCACCCTACCTACAGGCACAACAGCACTGGGGATCTATGCTTTCGCAGAGACGGAACATCTCGTGGTGCTACGCCTCGGCAGAGCCTCTTTTTTTTGGAAAAGGCGAACGGTCGGATCCTTCTCCCACGAGGAAGGGCCCAGCCCTGAAAGCTCTTGCTGCTCTTCACCGCCCCTTGGCACCCTACCTACAGGCACAACAGCACTGGGGATCTGTGCTTTCCCAGAGACGGAATATCTCACGGGGCTCAGTCTCGGCAAGCCTCTTTCTGAAAAGGCGAACGGTCGGATACTTGTCCCACGAGGAAGGGCCCAGCCCTGAAAGCTCTTGCTGCTCTTCACCGTCCCTTGTGGCCCTACCTACAGGCACAACAGCACTGGGGATCTGTGCTTTCCCAGAGACGGAACATCTCACGGGGCTCAGTCTCGGCAAGCCTCTTTCTGAAAAGGCGAACGGTCGGATCCTTCTCCCACGAGGAAGGGCCCAGCCCTGAAAGCTCTTGCTGCTCTTCACCGCCCCTTGGCACCCTACCTACAGGCACAACAGCACTGGGGATCTGTGCTTTCCCAGAGACGGAACATCTCACGGGGCTCAGTCTCGGCAAGCCTCTTTCTGAAAAGGCGAACGGTCGGATCCTTCTCCCACGAGGAAGGGCCCAGCCCTGAAAGCTCTTGCTGCTCTTCACCGTCCCTTGGCACCCTACCTACAGGCACATCAGCACTGGGGATCTGTGCTTTCCCAGAGACGGAATATCTCACGGCGCTCAGTCTCGGCAAGCCTCTTTCTGAAAAGACGAACGGTGTGATCCATCTCCCCCGAGGAAGGGCCCAGCCCTGAAAGCTCTTGCTGCTCTTCACCGTCCCTTGGCACCCTACCTACAGGCACAACAGCACTGGGGATCTGTGCTTTCCCAGAGACGGAACATCTCACGGGGCTCAGTCTCGGCAAGCCTCTTTCTGAAAAGGCGAACGGTCGGATCCTTCTCCCACGAGGAAGGGCCCAGCCCTGAAAGCTCTTGCTGCTCTTCACCGTCCCTTGGCACCCTACCTACAGGCACAACAGCACTGGGGATCTGTGCTTTCCCAGAGACGGAATATCTCACGGCGCTCAGTCTCGGCAAGCCTCTTTCTGAAAGGGCGAACGGTGCGATCTATCTCCCCCGAGGAAGGGCCCAGCCCTGAAAGCTCTTGCTGCTCTTCACCGTCCCTTGGCACCCTACCTACAGGCACAACAGCACTGGGGATCTGTGCTTTCCCAGAGACGGAACATCTCACGGGGCTCAGTCTCGGCAAGCCTCTTTCTGAAAAGGCGAACGGTCGGATCCTTCTCCCACGAGGAAGGGCCCAGCCCTGAAAGCTCTTGCTGCTCTTCACCGTCCCTTGGCACCCTACCTACAGGCACAACAGCACTGGGGATCTGTGCTTTCCCAGAGACGGAATATCTCACGGCGCTCAGTCTCGGCAAGCCTCTATCTGAAAAGACGAACGGTGCGAACCATCTCCCCCGAGGAAGGGCCCAGCCCTGAAAGCTCTTGCTGCTCTTCACCGTCCCTTGTGGCCCTACCTACAGGCACAACAGCACTGGGGATCTGTGCTTTCCCAGAGACGGAACATCTCACGGGGCTCAGTCTCGGCAAGCCTCTTTCTGAAAAGGCGAACGGTCGGATCCTTCTCCCACGAGGAAGGGCCCAGCCCTGAAAGCTCTTGCTGCTCTTCACCGTCCCTTGGCACCCTACCTACAGGCACATCAGCACTGGGGATCTGTGCTTTCCCAGAGACGGAATATCTCACGGCGCTCAGTCTCGGCAAGCCTCTTTCTGAAAAGACGAACGGTGTGATCCATCTCACCCGAGGAAGGGCCCAGCCCTGAAAGCTCTTGCTGCTCTTCACCGTCCCTTGGCACCCTACCTACAGGCACAACAGCACTGGGGATCTGTGCTTTCCCAGAGACGGAACATCTCACGGGGCTCAGTCTCGGCAAGCCTCTTTCTGAAAGGGCGAACGGTGCGATCTATCTCCCCCGAGGAAGGGCCCAGCCCTGAAAGCTCTTGCTGCTCTTCACCGTCCCTTGGCACCCTACCTACAGGCACAACAGCACTGGGGATCTGTGCTTTCCCAGAGACGGAACATCTCACGGGGCTCAGTCTCGGCAAGCCTCTTTCTGAAAAGGCGAACGGTCGGATCCTTCTCCCACGAGGAAGGGCCCAGCCCTGAAAGCTCTTGCTGCTCTTCACCGTCCCTTGTGGCCCTACCTACAGGCACAACAGCACTGGGGATCTGTGCTTTCCCAGAGACGGAATATCTCACGGCGCTCAGTCTCGGCAAGCCTCTATCTGAAAAGACGAACGGTGCGAACCATCTCCCCCGAGGAAGGGCCCAGCCCTGAAAGCTCTTGCTGCTCTTCACCGTCTCTTGTGGCCCTACCTACAGGCACAACAGCACTGGGGATCTGTGCTTTCCCAGAGACGGAACATCTCACGGCGCTCAGTCTCGGCAAGCCTCTTTCTGAAAAGGCGAACGGTCGGATCCTTCTCCCACGAGGAAGGGCCCAGCCCTGAAAGCTCTTGCTGCTCTTCACCGCCCCTTGGCACCCTACCTACAGGCACAACAGCACTGGGGATCTGTGCTTTCCCAGAGACGGAATATCTCACGGGGCTCAGTCTCGGCAAGCCTCTTTCTGAAAAGACGAACGGTGCGATCCTTCTCCCACGAGGAAGGGCCCAGCCCTGAAAGCTCTTGCTGCTCTTCACCGTCCCTTGTGGCCCTACCTACAGGCACAACAGCACTGGGGATCTGTGCTTTCCCAGAGACGGAACATCTCCCGGGGCTCAGTCTCGGCAAGCCTCTTTCTGAAAAGGCGAACGGTCGGATCCTTCTCCCACGAGGAAGGGCCCAGCCCTGAAAGCTCTTGCTGCTCTTCACCGTCCCTTGGCACCCTACCTACAGGCACAACAGCACTGGGGATCTGTGCTTTCCCAGAGACGGAACATCTCGTGGCGCTACGCCTCGGCAGAGCCTCTTTTTTCTGGAAAAGGCGAACGGTCGGATACTTGTCCCACGAGGAAGGGCCCAGCCCTGAAAGCTCTTGCTGCTCTTCACTGTCCCTTGGCACCCTACCTACAGGCACAACAGCACTGGAGATCTGTGCTTTCCCAGAGACGGAACATCTCACAGGGCTCAGTCTCGGCAAGCCTCTTTCTGAAAAGGCGAACGGTCGGATCCTTCTCCCACGAGGAAGGGCCCAGCCCTGAAAGCTCTTGCTGCTCTTCACCGTCCCTTGGCACCCTACCTACAGGCACAACAGCACTGGGGATCTATGCTTTCGCAGAGACGGAACATCTCGTGGTGCTACGCCTCGGCAGAGCCTCTTTTTTTTGGAAAAGGCGAACGGTCGGATCCTTCTCCCACGAGGAAGGGCCCAGCCCTGAAAGCTCTTGCTGCTCTTCACCGTCCCTTGGCACCCTACCTACAGGCACAACAGCACTGGGGATCTATGCTTTCGCAGAGACGGAACATCTCGTGGTGCTACGCCTCGGCAGAGCCTCTTTTTTTTGGAAAAGGCGAACGGTCGGATCCTTCTCCCACGAGGAAGGGCCCAGCCCTGAAAGCTCTTGCTGCTCTTCACCGCCCCTTGGCACCCTACCTACAGGCACAACAGCACTGGGGATCTGTGCTTTCCCAGAGACGGAATATCTCACGGCGCTCAGTCTCGGCAAGCCTCTTTCTGAAAAGACGAACGGTGTGATCCATCTCCCCCGAGGAAGGGCCCAGCCCTGAAAGCTCTTGCTGCTCTTCACCGCCCCTTGGCACCCTACCTACAGGCACAACAGCACTGGGGATCTGTGCTTTCCCAGAGACGGAACATCTCACGGGGCTCAGTCTCGGCAAGCCTCTTTCTGAAAAGGCGAACGGTCGGATCCTTCTCCCACGAGGAAGGGCCCAGCCCTGAAAGCTCTTGCTGCTCTTCACCGTCCCTTGGCACCCTACCTACAGGCACAACAGCACTGGGGATCTGTGCTTTCCCAGAGACGGAATATCTCACGGCGCTCAGTCTCGGCAAGCCTCTTTCTGAAAAGGCGAACGGTGCGATCTATCTCCCCCGAGGAAGGGCCCAGCCCTGAAAGCTCTTGCTGCTCTTCACCGTCCCTTGGCACCCTACCTACAGGCACAACAGCACTGGGGATCTGTGCTTTCCCAGAGACGGAATATCTCACGGCGCTCAGTCTCGGCAAGCCTCTTTCTGAAAAGACGAACAGTCGGATCCTTGTCCCACGAGGAAGGGCCCAGCCCTGAAAGCTCTTGCTGCTCTTCACCGTCCCTTGTGGCCCTACCTACAGGCACAACAGCACTGGGGATCTGTGCTTTCCCAGAGACGGAACATCTCCCGGGGCTCAGTCTCGGCAAGCCTCTTTCTGAAAAGGCGAACGGTCGGATCCTTCTCCCACGAGGAAGGGCCCAGCCCTGAAAGCTCTTGCTGCTCTTCACCGTCCCTTGGCACCCTACCTACAGGCACAACAGCACTGGGGATCTGTGCTTTCCCAGAGACGGAACATCTCGTGGCGCTACGCCTCGGCAGAGCCTCTTTTTTCTGGAAAAGGCGAACGGTCGGATACTTGTCCCACGAGGAAGGGCCCAGCCCTGAAAGCTCTTGCTGCTCTTCACTGTCCCTTGGCACCCTACCTACAGGCACAACAGCACTGGGGATCTGTGCTTTCCCAGAGACGGAACATCTCACAGGGCTCAGTCTCGGCAAGCCTCTTTCTGAAAAGGCGAACGGTCGGATCCTTCTCCCACGAGGAAGGGCCCAGCCCTGAAAGCTCTTGCTGCTCTTCACCGTCCCTTGGCACCCTACCTACAGGCACAACAGCACTGGGGATCTATGCTTTCGCAGAGACGGAACATCTCGTGGTGCTACGCCTCGGCAGAGCCTCTTTTTTTTGGAAAAGGCGAACGGTCGGATCCTTCTCCCACGAGGAAGGGCCCAGCCCTGAAAGCTCTTGCTGCTCTTCACTGTCCCTTGGCACCCTACCTACAGGCACAACAGCACTGGGGATCTGTGCTTTCCCAGAGACGGAACATCTCACAGGGCTCAGTCTCGGCAAGCCTCTTTCTGAAAAGGCGAACGGTCGGATCCTTCTCCCACGAGGAAGGGCCCAGCCCTGAAAGCTGTTGCTGCTGTTCACTGTCCCTTGGCACCCTACCTACAGGCACAACAGCACTGGGGATCTGTGCTTTCCCAGAGACGGAATATCTCACGGGGCTCAGTCTCGGCAAGCCTCTTTCTGAAAAGACGAACGGTGTGATCCATCTCCCCCGAGGAAGGGCCCAGCCCTGAAAGCTCTTGCTGCTCTTCACCGCCCCTTGGCACCCTACCTACAGGCACAACAGCACTGGGGATCTGTGCTTTCGCAGAGACGGAACATCTCACGGGGCTCAGTCTCGGCAAGCCTCTTTCTGAAAAGGCGAACGGTCGGATCCTTCTCCCACGAGGAAGGGCCCAGCCCTGAAAGCTCTTGCTGCTCTTCACCGTCCCTTGGCACCCTACCTACAGGCACAACAGCACTGGGGATCTGTGCTTTCCCAGAGACGGAATATCTCACGGCGCTCAGTCTCGGCAAGCCTCTTTCTGAAAAGGCGAACGGTCGGATCCTTCTCCCACGAGGAAGGGCCCAGCCCTGAAAGCTCTTGCTGCTCTTCACCGCCCCTTGGCACCCTACCTACAGGCACAACAGCACTGGGGATCTGTGCTTTCCCAGAGACGGAACATCTCACGGGGCTCAGTCTCGGCAAGCCTCTTTCTGAAAAGGCGAACGGTCGGATCCTTCTCCCACGAGGAAGGGCCCAGCCCTGAAAGCTCTTGCTGCTCTTCACCGCCCCTTGGCACCCTACCTACAGGCACAACAGCACTGGGGATCTGTGCTTTCCCAGAGACGGAATATCTCACGGCGCTCAGTCTCGGCAAGCCTCTATCTGAAAAGACGAACGGTGCGATCCATCTCCCCCGAGGAAGGGCCCAGCCCTGAAAGCTCTTGCTGCTCTTCACCGCCCCTTGGCACCCTACCTACAGGCACAACAGCACTGGGGATCTGTGCTTTCCCAGAGACGGAACATCTCACGGGGCTCAGTCTCGGCAAGCCTCTTTCTGAGAAGGCGAACGGTCGGATCCTTCTCCCACGAGGAAGGGCCCAGCCCTGAAAGCTCTTGCTGCTCTTCACCGCCCCTTGGCACCCTACCTACAGGCACAACAGCACTGGGGATCTGTGCTTTCCCAGAGACGGAACATCTCACGGGGCTCAGTCTCGGCAAGCCTCTTTCTGAAAAGGCGAACGGTGCGATCCTTCTCCCACGAGGAAGGGCCCAGCCCTGAAAGCTCTTGCTGCTCTTCACCGTCCCTTGGCACCCTACCTACAGGCACAACAGCACTGGGGATCTGTGCTTTCCCAGAGACGGAACATCTCACGGGGCTCAGTCTCGGCAAGCCTCTTTCTGAAAAGGCGAACGGTCGGATCCTTCTCCCACGAGGAAGGGCCCAGCCCTGAAAGCTCTTGCTGCTCTTCACCGCCCCTTGGCACCCTACCTACAGGCACAACAGCACTGGGGATCTGTGCTTTCCCAGAGACGGAACATCTCACGGGGCTCAGTCTCGGCAAGCCTCTTTCTGAAAAGGCGAACGGTCGGATCCTTCTCCCACGAGGAAGGGCCCAGCCCTGAAAGCTCTTGCTGCTCTTCACCATCCCTTGGCACCCTACCTACAGGCACAACAGCACTGGGGATCTATGCTTTCGCAGAGACGGAACATCTCGTGGTGCTACGCCTCGGCAGAGCCTCTTTTTTTTGGAAAAGGCGAACGGTCGGATCCTTCTCCCACGAGGAAGGGCCCAGCCCTGAAAGCTCTTGCTGCTCTTCACCGCCCCTTGGCACCCTACCTACAGGCACAACAGCACTGGGGATCTGTGCTTTCCCAGAGACGGAATATCTCACGGCGCTCAGTCTCGGCAAGCCTCTTTCTGAAAAGACGAACGGTGCGATCCATCTCCCCCGAGGAAGGGCCCAGCCCTGAAAGCTCTTGCTGCTCTTCACCGTCCCTTGGCACCCTACCTACAGGCACAACAGCACTGGGGATCTGTGCTTTCCCAGAGACGGAATATCTCACGGCGCTCAGTCTCGGCAAGCCTCTTTCTGAAAAGGCGAACGGTCGGATCCTTCTCCCACGAGGAAGGGCCCAGCCCTGAAAGCTCTTGCTGCTCTTCACCGTCCCTTGGCACCCTACCTACAGGCACAACAGCACTGGGGATCTATGCTTTCGCAGAGACGGAACATCTCGTGGTGCTACGCCTCGGCAGAGCCTCTTTTTTTTGGAAAAGGCGAACGGTCGGATCCTTCTCCCACGAGGAAGGGCCCAGCCCTGAAAGCTCTTGCTGCTCTTCACCGCCCCTTGGCACCCTACCTACAGGCACAACAGCACTGGGGATCTGTGCTTTCCCAGAGATGGAATATCTCACGGGGCTCAGTCTCGGCAAGCCTCTTTCTGAAAAGACGAACGGTGCGATCCATCTCCCCCGAGTAAGGGCCCAGCCCTGAAAGCTCTTGCTGCTCTTCACCGTCCCTTGGCACCCTACCTACAGGCACAACAGCACTGGGGATCTGTGCTTTCCCAGAGACGGAATATCTCACGGCGCTCAGTCTCGGCAAGCCTCTTTCTGAAAAGGCGAACGGTGCGATCCATCTCCCCCGAGGAAGGGCCCAGCCCTGAAAGCTCTTGCTGCTCTTCACCGTCCCTTGGCACCCTACCTACAGGCACAACAGCACTGGGGATCTGTGCTTTCCCAGAGACGGAACATCTCACGGGGCTCAGTCTCGGCAAGCCTCTTTCTGAAAAGGCGAACGGTCGGATCCTTCTCCCACGAGGAAGGGCCCAGCCCTGAAAGCTCTTGCTGCTCTTCACCGTCCCTTGGCACCCTACCTACAGGCACAACAGCACTGGGGATCTGTGCTTTCCCAGAGACGGAATATCTCACGGCGCTCAGTCTCGGCAAGCCTCTTTCTGAAAAGGCGAACGGTCGGATCCTTCTCCCACGAGGAAGGGCCCAGCCCTGAAAGCTCTTGCTGCTCTTCACCGCCCCTTGGCACCCTACCTACAGGCACAACAGCACTGGGGATCTGTGCTTTCCCAGAGACGGAACATCTCACGGGGCTCAGTCTCGGCAAGCCTCTTTCTGAGAAGGCGAACGGTCGGATCCTTTTCCCCCGAGGAAGGGCCCAGCCCTGAAAGCTCTTGCTGCTCTTCACCGTCCCTTGTGGCCCTACCTACAGGCACAACAGCACTGGGGATCTGTGCTTTCCCAGAGACGGAACATCTCGTGGCGCTACGCCTCGGCAGAGCCTCTTTTTTCTGGAAAAGGCGAACGGTCGGATCCTTCTCCCCCGAGGAAGGGCCCACCCCTGAAAGCTCTTGCTGCTCTTCACTGTCCCTTGGCACCCTACCTACAGGCACAACAGCACTGGGGATCTGTGCTTTCCCAGAGACGGAACATCTCACGGGGCTCAGTCTCGGCAAGCCTCTTTCTGAAAAGGTGAACGGTCGGATCCTTCTCCCACGACGAAGGGCCCAGCCCTGAAAGCTCTTGCTGCTGTTCACCGCCCCTTGGCACCCTACCTACAGGCACAACAGCACTGGGGATCTGTGCTTTCCCAGAGACGGAATATCTCACGGCGCTCAGTCTCGGCAAGCCTCTTTCTGAAAAGGCGAACGGTCGGATACTTGTCCCACGAGGAAGGGCCCAGCCCTGAAAGCTCTTGCTGCTCTTCACCGTCCCTTGTGGCCCTACCTACAGGCACAACAACACTGGGGATCTGTGCTTTCCCAGAGACGGAACATCTCACGGGGCTCAGTCTCGGCAAGCCTCTTTCTGAAAAGGCGAACTGTCGGATACTTGTCCCACGAGGAAGGGCCCAGCCCTGAAAGCTCTTGCTGCTCTTCACCGTCCCTTGGCACCCTACCTACAGGCACAACAGCACTGGGGATCTATGCTTTCGCAGAGACGGAACATCTCGTGGTGCTACGCCTCGGCAGAGCCTCTTTTTTTTGGAAAAGGCGAATGGTCGGATCATTCTCCCACGAGGAAGGGCCCAGCCCTGAAAGCTCTTGCTGCTCTTCACCGCCCCTTGGCACCCTACCTACAGGCACAACAGCACTGGGGATCTGTGCTTTCCCAGAGACGGAATATCTCACGGGGCTCAGTCTCGGCAAGCCTCTTTCTGAAAAGGCGAACGGTCGGATACTTGTCCCACGAGGAAGGGCCCAGCCCTGAAAGCTCTTGCTGCTCTTCACCGTCCCTTGTGGCCCTACCTACAGGCACAACAGCACTGGGGATCTGTGCTTTCCCAGAGACGGAACATCTCCCGGGGCTCAGTCTCGGCAAGCCTCTTTCTGAAAAGGCGAACGGTCGGATCCTTCTCCCACGAGGAAGGGCCCAGCCCTGAAAGCTCTTGCTGCTCTTCACCGTCCCTTGTGGCCCTACCTACAGGCACAACAGCACTGCGGATCTGTGCTTTCCCAGAGACGGAATATCTCACGGGGCTCAGTCTCAGCAAGCCTCTTTCTGAAAAGGCGAACGGTCGGATCCTTCTCCCACGAGGAAGGGCCCAGCCCTGAAAGCTCTTGCTGCTCTTCACCGTCCCTTGGCACCCTACCTACAGGCACAACAGCACTGGGGATCTGTGCTTTCCCAGAGACGGAATATCTCACGGCGCTCAGTCTCGGCAAGCCTCTTTCTGAAAAGGCGAACTGTGCGATCTATCTCCCCCGAGGAAGGGCCCAGCCCTGAAAGCTCTTGCTGCTCTTCACCGTCCCTTGGCACCCTACCTACAGGCACAACAGCACTGGGGATCTGTGCTTTCCCAGAGACGGAACATCTCACGGGGCTCAGTCTCGGCAAGCCTCTTTCTGAAAAGGCGAACGGTCGGATCCTTCTCCCACGAGGAAGGGCCCAGCCCTGAAAGCTCTTGCTGCTCTTCACCGTCCCTTGGCACCCTATCTACAGGCACAACAGCACTGGGGATCTGTGCTTTCCCAGAGACGGAATATCTCACGGCGCTCAGTCTCGGCAAGCCTCTATCTGAAAAGACGAACGGTGCGAACCATCTCCCCCGAGGAAGGGCCCAGCCCTGAAAGCTCTTGCTGCTCTTCACCGTCCCTTGGCACCCTACCTACAGGCACAACAGCACTGGGGATCTGTGCTTTCCCAGAGACGGAACATCTCACGGGGCTCAGTCTCGGCAAGCCTCTTTCTGAAAAGGCGAACGGTCGGATCCTTCTCCCACGAGGAAGGGCCCAGCCCTGAAAGCTCTTGCTGCTCTTCACCGCCCCTTGGCACCCTACCTACAGGCACAACAGCACTGGGGATCTGTGCTTTCCCAGAGACGGAACATCTCACGGGGCTCAGTCTCGGCAAGCCTCTTTCTGAAAAGGCGAACGGTCGGATCCTTCTCCCACGAGGAAGGGCCCAGCCCTGAAAGCTCTTGCTGCTCTTCACCGTCCCTTGGCACCCTACCTACAGGCACAACAGCACTGGGGATCTATGCTTTCGCAGAGACGGAACATCTCGTGGTGCTACGCCTCGGCAGAGCCTCTTTTTTTTGGAAAAGGCGAACGGTCGGATCCTTCTCCCACGAGGAAGGGCCCAGCCCTGAAAGCTCTTGCTGCTCTTCACCGCCCCTTGGCACCCTACCTACAGGCACAACAGCACTGGGGATCTGTGCTTTCCCAGAGACGGAATATCTCACGGGGCTCAGTCTCGGCAAGCCTCTTTCTGAAAAGGCGAACGGTGCGATCCATCTCCCCCGAGGAAGGGCCCAGCCCTGAAAGCTCTTGCTGCTCTTCACCGCCCCTTGGCACCCTACCTACAGGCACAACAGCACTGGGGATCTGTGCTTTCCCAGAGACGGAACATCTCACGGCGCTCAGTCTCGGCAAGCCTCTTTCTGAAAAGGCGAACGGTCGGATCCTTCTCCCACGAGGAAGGGCCCAGCCCTGAAAGCTCTTGCTGCTCTTCACCGCCCCTTGGCACCCTACCTACAGGCACAACAGCACTGGGGATCTGTGCTTTCCCAGAGACGGAACATCTCACGGGGCTCAGTCTCGGCAAGCCTCTTTCTGAAAAGGCGAACGGTCGGATCCTTCTCCCACGAGGAAGGGCCCAGCCCTGAAAGCTCTTGCTGCTCTTCACCGTCCCTTGGCACCCTACCTACAGGCACAACAGCACTGGGGATCTGTGCTTTCCCAGAGACGGAACATCTCACGGGGCTCAGTCTCGGCAAGCCTCTTTCTGAAAAGGCGAACGGTGCGATCCTTCTGCCACGACGAAGGGCCCAGCCCTGAAAGCTCTTGCTGCTCTTCACCGTCCCTTGGCACCCTACCTACAGGCACAACAGCACTGGGGATCTGTGCTTTCCCAGAGACGGAATATCTCACGGGGCTCAGTCTCGGCAAGCCTCTTTCTGAAAAGGCGAACGGTCGGATCCTTTTCCCCCGAGGAAGGGCCCAGCCCTGAAAGCTCTTGCTGCTCTTCACCGCCCCTTGGCACCCTACCTACAGGCACAACAGCACTGGGGATCTGTGCTTTCCCAGAGACGGAACATCTCGTGGCGCTACGCCTCGGCAGAGCCTCTTTTTTCTGGAAAAGGCGAACGGTCGGATCCTTCTCCCACGAGGAAGGGCCCAGCCCTGAAAGCTCTTGCTGCTCTTCACTGTCCCTTGGCACCCTACCTACAGGCACAACAGCACTGGGGATCTGTGCTTTCCCAGAGACGGAACATCTCACGGGGCTCAGTCTCGGCAAGCCTCTTTCTGAAAAGGTGAACGGTCGGATCCTTCTCCCACGACGAAGGGCCCAGCCCTGAAAGCTCTTGCTGCTGTTCACCGCCCCTTGGCACCCTACCTACAGGCACAACAGCACTGGGGATCTGTGCTTTCCCAGAGACGGAACATCTCACGGCGCTCAGTCTCGGCAAGTCTCTTTCTGAAAAGGCGAACGGTCGGATCCTTCTCCCACGAGGAAGGGCCCAGCCCTGAAAGCTCTTGCTGCTCTTCACCGCCCCTTGGCACCCTACCTACAGGCACAACAGCACTGGGGATCTGTGCTTTCCCAGAGACGGAACATCTCACGGGGCTCAGTCTCGGCAAGCCTCTTTCTGAAAAGGCGAACGGTCGGATCCTTCTCCCACGAGGAAGGGCCCAGCCCTGAAAGCTCTTGCTGCTCTTCACCGTCCCTTGGCACCCTACCTACAGGCACAACAGCACTGGGGATCTGTGCTTTCCCAGAGACGGAACATCTCACGGGGCTCAGTCTCGGCAAGCCTCTTTCTGAGAAGGCGAACGGTCGGATCCTTCTCCCACGAGGAAGGGCCCAGCCCTGAAAGCTCTTGCTGCTCTTCACTGTCCCTTGGCACCCTACCTACAGGCACAACAGCACTGGGGATCTGTGCTTTCCCAGAGACGGAACATCTCACGGGGCTCAGTCTCGGCAAGCCTCTTTCTGAAAAGGCGAACGGTGCGATCCTTCTCCCACGACGAAGGGCCCAGCCCTGAAAGCTCTTGCTGCTCTTCACCGTCCCTTGGCACCCTACCTACAGGCACAACAGCACTGGGGATCTGTGCTTTCCCAGAGACGGAACATCTCGTGGCGCTACGCCTCGGCATAGCCTCTTTTTTCTGGAAAAGGCGAACGGTCGGATCCTTCTCCCACGAGGAAGGGCCCAGCCCTGAAAGCTCTTGCTGCTCTTCACTGTCCCTTGGCACCCTACCTACAGGCACAACAGCACTGGGGATCTGTGCTTTCCCAGAGACGGAACATCTCACGGGGCTCAGTCTCGGCAAGCCTCTTTCTGAAAAGGTGAACGGTCGGATCCTTCTCCCACGACGAAGGGCCCAGCCCTAAAAGCTCTTGCTGCTCTTCACCGTCCCTTGGCACCCTACCTACAGGCACAACAGCACTGGGGATCTGTGCTTTCCCAGAGACGGAACATCTCACGGGGCTCAGTCTCGGCAAGCCTCTTTCTGAAAAGGCGAACGGTCGGATCCTTCTCCCACGAGGAAGGGCCCAGCCCTGAAAGCTCTTGCTGCTCTTCACCGTCCCTTGTGGCCCTACCTACAGGCACAACAGCACTGGGGATCTGTGCTTTCCCAGAGACGGAACATCTCACGGCGCTCAGTCTCGGCAAGCCTCTTTCTGAAAAGGCGAACGGTCGGATCCTTCTCCCACGAGGAAGGGCCCAGCCCTGAAAGCTCTTGCTGCTCTTCACCGCCCCTTGGCACCCTACCTACAGGCACAACAGCACTGGGGATCTATGCTTTCGCAGAGACGGAACATCTCGTGGTGCTACGCCTCGGCAGAGCCTCTTTTTTTTGGAAAAGGCGAACGGTCGGATCCTTCTCCCACGAGGAAGGGCCCAGCCCTGAAAGCTCTTGCTGCTCTTCACCGTCCCTTGGCACCCTACCTACAGGCACAACAGCACTGGGGATCTGTGCTTTCCCAGAGACGGAATATCTCACGGGGCTCAGTCTCGGCAAGCCTCTTTCTGAAAAGACGAACGGTGCGATCCATCTCCCCCGAGGAAGAGCCCAGCCCTGAAAGCTCTTGCTGCTCTTCACCGCCCCTTGGCACCCTACCTACAGGCACAACAGCACTGGGGATCTGTGCTTTCCCAGAGACGGAACATCTCACGGGGCTCAGTCTCGGCAAGCCTCTTTCTGAAAAGGCGAACGGTCGGATCCTTCTCCCACGAGGAAGGGCCCAGCCCTGAAAGCTCTTGCTGCTCTTCACCGTCCCTTGGCACCCTACCTACAGGCACAACAGCACTGGGGATCTGTGCTTTCCCAGAGACGGAATATCTCACGGCGCTCAGTCTCGGCAAGCCTCTTTCTGAAAAGGCGAACGGTCGGATCCTTCTCCCACGAGGAAGGGCCCAGCCCTGAAAGCTCTTGCTGCTCTTCACCGCCCCTTGGCACCCTACCTACAGGCACAACAGCACTGGGGATCTGTGCTTTCCCAGAGACGGAACATCTCACGGGGCTCAGTCTCGGCAAGCCTCTTTCTGAGAAGGCGAACGGTCGGATCCTTCTCCCACGAGGAAGGGCCCAGCCCTGAAAGCTCTTGCTGCTCTTCACCGTCCCTTGGCACCCTACCTACAGGCACAACAGCACTGGGGATCTGTGCTTTCCCAGAGACGGAACATCTCACGGGGCTCAGTCTCGGCAAGCCTCTTTCTGAAAAGGCGAACGGTGCGATCCTTCTGCCACGACGAAGGGCCCAGCCCTGAAAGCTCTTGCTGCTCTTCACCGTCCCTTGGCACCCTACCTACAGGCACAACAGCACTGGGGATCTGTGCTTTCCCAGAGACGGAATATCTCACGGGGCTCAGTCTCGGCAAGCCTCTTTCTGAAAAGGCGAACGGTCGGATCCTTTTCCCACGAGGAAGGGCCCAGCCCTGAAAGCTCTTGCTGCTCTTCACCGTCCCTTGTGGCCCTACCTACAGGCACAACAGCACTGGGGATCTGTGCTTTCCCAGAGACGGAACATCTCGTGGCGCTACGCCTCGGCAGAGCCTCTTTTTTCTGGAAAAGGCGAACGGTCGGATCCTTCTCCCACGAGGAAGGGCCCAGCCCTGAAAGCTCTTGCTGCTCTTCACTGTCCCTTGGCACCCTACCTACAGGCACAACAGCAGTGGGGATCTGTGCTTTCCCAGAGACGGAACATCTCACGGGGCTCAGTCTCGGCAAGCCTCTTTCTGAAAAGGCGAACGGTCGGATCCTTCTCCCACGAGGAAGGGCCCAGCCCTGAAAGATCTTGCTGCTCTTCACCGTCCCTTGGCACCCTACCTACAGGCACAACAGCACTGGGGATCTATGCTTTCGCAGAAACGGAACATCTCGTGGTGCTACGCCTCGGCAGAGCCTCTTTTTTTTGGAAAACGCGAACGGTCGGATCCTTCTCCCACGAGGAAGGGCCCAGCCCTGAAAGCTCTTGCTGCTCTTCACCGCCCCTTGGCACCCTACCTACAGGCACAACAGCACTGGGGATCTGTGCTTTCCCAGAGACGGAACATCTCACGGGGCTCAGTCTCGGCAAGCCTCTTTCTGAGAAGGCGAACGGTCGGATCCTTCTCCCACGAGGAAGGGCCCAGCCCTGAAAGCTCTTGCTGCTCTTCACCGTCCCTTGTGGCCCTACCTACAGGCACAACAGCACTGGGGATCTGTGCTTTCCCAGAGACGGAACATCTCGTGGCGCTACGCCTCGGCAGAGCCTCTTTTTTCTGGAAAAGGCGAACGGTCGGATCCTTCTCCCACGAGGAAGGGCCCAGCCCTGAAAGCTCTTGCTGCTCTTCACTGTCCCTTGGCACCCTACCTACAGGCACAACAGCACTGGGGATCTGTGCTTTCCCAGAGACGGAACATCTCACGGGGCTCAGTCTCGGCAAGCCTCTTTCTGAAAAGGTGAACGGTCGGATCCTTCTCCCACGAGGAAGGGCCCAGCCCTAAAAGCTCTTGCTGCTCTTCACCGTCCCTTGGCACCCTACCTACAGGCACAACAGCACTGGGGATCTGTGCTTTCCCAGAGACGGAACATCTCACGGGGCTCAGTCTCGGCAAGCCTCTTTCTGAAAAGGCGAACGGTCGGATCCTTCTCCCACGAGGAAGGGCCCAGCCCTGAAAGCTCTTGCTGCTCTTCACCGTCCCTTGGCACCCTACCTACAGGCACAACAGCACTGGGGATCTGTGCTTTCCCAGAGACGGAACATCTCACGGCGCTCAGTCTCGGCAAGCCTCTTTCTGAAAAGGCAAACGGTCGGATCCTTCTCCCACTAGGAAGGGCCCAGCCCTGAAAGCTCTTGCTGCTGTTCACCGCCCCTTGGCACCCTACCTACAGGCACAACAGCACTGGGGATCTGTGCTTTCCCAGAGACGGAATATCTCACGGCGCTCAGTCTCGGCAAGCCTCTTTCTGAAAAGGCGAACGGTCGGATCCTTCTCCCACGAGGAAGGGCCCAGCCCTGAAAGCTCTTGCTGCTCTTCACCGTCCCTTGTGGCCCTACCTACAGGCACAACAGCACTGGGGATCTGTGCTTTCCCAGAGACGGAACATCTCGTGGCGCTACGCCTCGGCAGAGCCTCTTTTTTCTGGAAAAGGCGAACGGTCGGATCCTTCTCCCACGAGGAAGGGCCCAGCCCTGAAAGCTCTTGCTGCTCTTCACTGTCCCTTGGCACCCTACCTACAGGCACAACAGCACTGGGGATCTGTGCTTTCCCAGAGACGGAACATCTCACGGGGCTCAGTCTCGGCAAGCCTCTTTCTGAAAAGGTGAACGGTCGGATCCTTCTCCCACGACGAAGGGCCCAGCCCTAAAAGCTCTTGCTGCTCTTCACCGTCCCTTGGCACCCTACATACAGGCACAACAGCACTGGGGATCTGTGCTTTCCCAGAGACGGAACATCTCACGGGGCTCAGTCTCGGCAAGCCTCTTTCTGAAAAGGCGAACGGTCGGATCCTTCTCCCACGAGGAAGGGCCCAGCCCTGAAAGCTCTTGCTGCTCTTCACCGTCCCTTGGCACCCTACCTACAGGCACAACAGCACTGGGGATCTGTGCTTTCCCAGAGACGGAACATCTCACGGCGCTCAGTCTCGGCAAGCCTCTTTCTGAAAAGGCAAACGGTCGGATCCTTCTCCCACGAGGAAGGGCCCAGCCCTGAAAGCTCTTGCTGCTGTTCACCGTCCCTTGGCACCCTACCTACAGGCACAACAGCACTGGGGATCTGTGCTTTCCCAGAGACGGAATATCTCACGGCGCTCAGTCTCGGCAACCCTCTTTCTGAAAAGGCGAACGGTGCGATCCATCTCCCCCGAGGAAGGGCCCAGCCCTGAAAGCTCTTGCTGCTCTTCACCGTCCCTTGGCACCCTACCTACAGGCACAACAGCACTGGGGATCTGTGCTTTCCCAGAGACGGAACATCTCACGGGGCTCAGTCTCGGCAAGCCTCTTTCTGAAAAGGCGAACGGTCGGATCCTTCTCCCACGAGGAAGGGCCCAGCCCTGAAAGCTCTTGCTGCTCTTCACCGCCCCTTGGCACCCTACCTACAGGCACAACAGCACTGGGGATCTGTGCTTTCCCAGAGACGGAACATCTCACGGGGCTCAGTCTCGGCAAGCCTCTTTCTGAAAAGGCGAACGGTCGGATCCTTCTCCCACGAGGAAGGGCCCAGCCCTGAAAGCTCTTGCTGCTCTTCACCGTCCCTTGTGGCCCTACCTACAGGCACAACAGCACTGGGGATCTGTGCTTTCCCAGAGACGGAATATCTCACGGCGCTCAGTCTCGGCAAGCCTCTTTCTGAAAAGGCGAACGGTCGGATCCTTCTCCCACGAGGAAGGGCCCAGCCCTGAAAGCTCTTGCTGCTCTTCACCGTCCCTTGGCACCCTACCTACAGGCACAACAGCACTGGGGATCTATGCTTTCCCAGAGACGGAACATCTCGTGGTGCTACGCCTCGGCAGAGCCTCTTTTTTTTGGAAAACGCGAACGGTCGGGTCCTTCTCCCACGAGGAAGGGCCCAGCCCTGAAAGCTCTTGCTGCTCTTCACCGTCCCTTGGCACCCTACCTACAGGCACAACAGCACTGGGGATCTGTGCTTTCCCAGAGACGGAACATCTCACGGGGCTCAGTCTCGGCAAGCCTCTTTCTGAAAAGGCGAACGGTCGGATCCTTTTCCCCCGAGGAAGGGCCCAGCCCTGAAAGCTCTTGCTGCTCTTCACCGTCCCTTGTGGCCCTACCTACAGGCACAACAGCACTGGGGATCTGTGCTTTCCCAGAGACGGAACATCTCGTGGCGCTACGCCTCGGCAGAGCCTCTTTTTTCTGGAAAAGGCGAACGGTCGGATCCTTCTCCCACGAGGAAGGGCCCAGCCCTGAAAGCTCTTGCTGCTCTTCACTGTCCCTTGGCACCCTACCTACAGGCACAACAGCACTGGGGATCTGTGCTTTCCCAGAGACGGAACATCTCACGGGGCTCAGTCTCGGCAAGCCTCTTTCTGAAAAGGTGAACGGTCGGATCCTTCTCCCACGACGAAGGGCCCAGCCCTGAAAGCTCTTGCTGCTGTTCACCGCCCCTTGGCACCCTACCTACAGGCACAACAGCACTGGGGATCTGTGCTTTCCCAGAGACGGAACATCTCACGGCGCTCAGTCTCGGCAAGTCTCTTTCTGAAAAGGCGAACGGTCGGATCCTTCTCCCCCGAGGAAGGGCCCAGCCCTGAAAGCTCTTGCTGCTCTTCACCGCCCCTTGGCACCCTACCTACAGGCACAACAGCACTGGGGATCTGTGCTTTCCCAGAGACGGAACATCTCACGGGGCTCAGTCTCGGCAAGCCTCTTTCTGAAAAGGCGAACGGTCGGATCCTTCTCCCACGAGGAAGGGCCCAGCCCTGAAAGCTCTTGCTGCTCTTCACCGTCCCTTGGCACCCTACCTACAGGCACAACAGCACTGGGGATCTATGCTTTCGCAGAGACGGAACATCTCGTGGTGCTACGCCTCGGCAGAGCCTCTTTTTTTTGGAAAACGCGAACGGTCGGATCCTTCTCCCACGAGGAAGGGCCCAGCCCTGAAAGCTCTTGCTGCTCTTCACCGCCCCTTGGCACCCTACCTACAGGCACAACAGCACTGGGGATCTGTGCTTTCCCAGAGACGGAACATCTCACGGGGCTCAGTCTCGGCAAGCCTCTTTCTGAGAAGGCGAACGGTCGGATCCTTCTCCCACGAGGAAGGGCCCAGCCCTGAAAGCTCTTGCTGCTCTTCACTGTCCCTTGGCACCCTACCTACAGGCACAACAGCACTGGGGATCTGTGCTTTCCCAGAGACGGAACATCTCACGGGGCTCAGTCTCGGCAAGCCTCTTTCTGAAAAGGTGAACGGTCGGATCCTTCTCCCACGACGAAGGGCCCAGCCCTAAAAGCTCTTGCTGCTCTTCACCGTCCCTTGGCACCCTACCTACAGGCACAACAGCACTGGGGATCTGTGCTTTCCCAGAGACGGAACATCTCACGGGGCTCAGTCTCGGCAAGCCTCTTTCTGAAAAGGCGAACGGTCGGATCCTTCTCCCACGAGGAAGGGCCCAGCCCTGAAAGCTCTTGCTGCTCTTCACCGCCCCTTGGCACCCTACCTACAGGCACAACAGCACTGGGGATCTGTGCTTTCCCAGAGACGGAACATCTCACGGGGCTCAGTCTCGGCAAGCCTCTTTCTGAAAAGGCAAACGGTCGGATCCTTCTCCCACGAGGAAGGGCCCAGCCCTGAAAGCTCTAGCTGCTGTTCACCGTCCCTTGGCACCCTACCTACAGGCACAACAGCACTGGGGATCTGTGCTTTCCCAGAGACGGAATATCTCACGGCGCTCAGTCTCGGCAACCCTCTTTCTGAAAAGGCGAACGGTGCGATCCATCTCCCCCGAGGAAGGGCCCAGCCCTGAAAGCTCTTGCTGCTATTCACCGTCCCTTGGCACCCTACCTACAGGCACAACAGCACTGGGGATCTGTGCTTTCCCAGAGACGGAACATCTCACGGGGCTCAGTCTCGGCAAGCCTCTTTCTGAAAAGGCGAACGGTCGGATCCTTCTCCCACGAGGAAGGGCCCAGCCCTGAAAGCTCTTGCTGCTCTTCACCGCCCCTTGGCACCCTACCTACAGGCACAACAGCACTGGGGATCTATGCTTTCGCAGAGACGGAACATCTCGTGGTGCTACGCCTCGGCAGAGCCTCTTTTTTTTGGAAAAGGCGAACGGTCGGATCCTTCTCCCACGAGGAAGGGCCCAGCCCTGAAAGCTCTTGCTGCTCTTCACCGTCCCTTGGCACCCTACCTACAGGCACAACAGCACTGGGGATCTGTGCTTTCCCAGAGACGGAATATCTCACGGGGCTCAGTCTCGGCAAGCCTCTTTCTGAAAAGACGAACGGTGCGATCCATCTCCCCCGAGGAAGAGCCCAGCCCTGAAAGCTCTTGCTGCTCTTCACCGCCCCTTGGCACCCTACCTACAGGCACAACAGCACTGGGGATCTGTGCTTTCCCAGAGACGGAACATCTCACGGGGCTCAGTCTCGGCAAGCCTCTTTCTGAAAAGGCGAACGGTCGGATCCTTCTCCCACGAGGAAGGGCCCAGCCCTGAAAGCTCTTGCTGCTCTTCACCGTCCCTTGGCACCCTACCTACAGGCACAACAGCACTGGGGATCTGTGCTTTCCCAGAGACGGAATATCTCACGGCGCTCAGTCTCGGCAAGCCTCTTTCTGAAAAGGCGAACGGTCGGATCCTTCTCCCACGAGGAAGGGCCCAGCCCTGAAAGCTCTTGCTGCTCTTCACCGCCCCTTGGCACCCTACCTACAGGCACAACAGCACTGGGGATCTGTGCTTTCCCAGAGACGGAACATCTCACGGGGCTCAGTCTCGGCAAGCCTCTTTCTGAGAAGGCGAACGGTCGGATCCTTCTCCCACGAGGAAGGGCCCAGCCCTGAAAGCTCTTGCTGCTCTTCACCGTCCCTTGTGGCCCTACCTACAGGCACAACAGCACTGGGGATCTGTGCTTTCCCAGAGACGGAACATCTCGTGGCGCTACGCCTCGGCAGAGCCTCTTTTTTCTGGAAAAGGCGAACGGTCGGATCCTTCTCCCACGAGGAAGGGCCCAGCCCTGAAAGCTCTTGCTGCTCTTCACTGTCCCTTGGCACCCTACCTACAGGCACAACAGCACTGGGGATCTGTGCTTTCCCAGAGACGGAACATCTCACGGCGCTCAGTCTCGGCAAGCCTCTTTCTGAAAAGGCGAACGGTCGGATCCTTCTCCCACGAGGAAGGGCCCAGCCCTGAAAGCTCTTGCTGCTCTTCACCGTCCCTTGGCACCCTACCTACAGGCACAACAGCACTGGGGATCTATGCTTTCGCAGAGACGGAACATCTCGTGGTGCTACGCCTCGGCAGAGCCTCTTTTTTTTGGAAAACGCGAACGGTCGGATCCTTCTCCCACGAGGAAGGGCCCAGCCCTGAAAGCTCTTGCTGCTCTTCACCGTCCCTTGTGGCCCTACCTACAGGCACAACAGCACTGGGGATCTGTGCTTTCCCAGAGACGGAACATCTCGTGGCGCTACGCCTCGGCAGAGCCTCTTTTTTCTGGAAAAGGCGAACGGTCGGATCCTTCTCCCACGAGGAAGGGCCCAGCCCTGAAAGCTCTTGCTGCTCTTCACTGTCCCTTGGCACCCTACCTACAGGCACAACAGCACTGGGGATCTGTGCTTTCCCAGAGACGGAACATCTCACGGCGCTCAGTCTCGGCAAGCCTCTTTCTGAAAAGGCGAACGGTCGGATCCTTCTCCCACGAGGAAGGGCCCAGCCCTGAAAGCTCTTGCTGCTCTTCACCGTCCCTTGGCACCCTACCTACAGGCACAACAGCACTGGGGATCTATGCTTTCGCAGAGACGGAACATCTCGTGGTGCTACGCCTCGGCAGAGCCTCTTTTTTTTGGAAAACGCGAACGGTCGGATCCTTCTCCCACGAGGAAGGGCCCAGCCCTGAAAGCTCTTGCTGCTCTTCACCGCCCCTTGGCACCCTACCTACAGGCACAACAGCACTGGGGATCTGTGCTTTCCCAGAGACGGAATATCTCACGGCGCTCAGTCTCGGCAAGCCTCTTTCTGAAAAGGCGAACGGTCGGATCCTTCTCCCACGAGGAAGGGCCCAGCCCTGAAAGCTCTTGCTGCTCTTCACCGTCCCTTGTGGCCCTACCTACAGGCACAACAGCACTGGGGATCTGTGCTTTCCCAGAGACGGAACATCTCGTGGCGCTACGCCTCGGCAGAGCCTCTTTTTTCTGGAAAAGGCGAACGGTCGGATCCTTCTCCCACGAGGAAGGGCCCAGCCCTGAAAGCTCTTGCTGCTCTTCATTGTCCCTTGGCACCCTACCTACAGGCACAACAGCACTGGGGATCTGTGCTTTCCCAGAGACGGAACATCTCACGGGGCTCAGTCTCGGCAAGCCTCTTTCTGAAAAGGTGAACGGTCGGATCCTTCTCCCACGACGAAGGGCCCAGCCCTAAAAGCTCTTGCTGCTCTTCACCGTCCCTTGGCACCCTACCTACAGGCACAACAGCACTGGGGATCTGTGCTTTCCCAGAGACGGAACATCTCACGGGGCTCAGTCTCGGCAAGCCTCTTTCTGAAAAGGCGAACGGTCGGATCCTTCTCCCACGAGGAAGGGCCCAGCCCTGAAAGCTCTTGCTGCTCTTCACCGTCCCTTGGCACCCTACCTACAGGCACAACAGCACTGGGGATCTGTGCTTTCCCAGAGACGGAACATCTCACGGGGCTCAGTCTCGGCAAGCCTCTTTCTGAAAAGGCGAACGGTCGGATCCTTCTCCCACGAGGAAGGGCCCAGCCCTGAAAGCTCTTGCTGCTCTTCACCGCCCCTTGGCACCCTACCTACAGGCACAACAGCACTGGGGATCTGTGCTTTCCCAGAGACGGAATATCTCACGGCGCTCAGTCTCGGCAAGCCTCTTTCTGAAAAGACGAACGGTGCGATCCATCTCCCCCGAGGAAGGGCCCAGCCCTGAAAGCTCTTGCTGCTCTTCACCGCCCCTTGGCACCCTACCTACAGGCACAACAGCACTGGGGATCTGTGCTTTCCCAGAGACGGAACATCTCACGGGGCTCAGTCTCGGCAAGCCTCTTTCTGAAAAGGCAAACGGTCGGATCCTTCTCCCACGAGGAAGGGCCCAGCCCTGAAAGCTCTTGCTGCTGTTCACCGTCCCTTGGCACCCTACCTACAGGCACAACAGCACTGGGGATCTGTGCTTTCCCAGAGACGGAATATCTCACGGCGCTCAGTCTCGGCAACCCTCTTTCTGAAAAGGCGAACGGTGCGATCCATCTCCCCCGAGGAAGGGCCCAGCCCTGAAAGCTCTTGCTGCTATTCACCGTCCCTTGGCACCCTACCTACAGGCACAACAGCACTGGGGATCTGTGCTTTCCCAGAGACGGAACATCTCACGGGGCTCAGTCTCGGCAAGCCTCTTTCTGAAAAGGCGAACGGTCGGATCCTTCTCCCACGAGGAAGGGCCCAGCCCTGAAAGCTCTTGCTGCTCTTCACCGCCCCTTGGCACCCTACCTACAGGCACAACAGCACTGGGGATCTGTGCTTTCCCAGAGACGGAACATCTCACGGGGCTCAGTCTCGGCAAGCCTCTTTCTGAAAAGGCGAACGGTCGGATCCTTCTCCCACGAGGAAGGGCCCAGCCCTGAAAGCTCTTGCTGCTCTTCACCGCCCCTTGGCACCCTACCTACAGGCACAACAGCACTGGGGATCTGTGCTTTCCCAGAGACGGAATATCTCACGGCGCTCAGTCTCGGCAAGCCTCTTTCTGAAAAGGCGAACGGTCGGATCCTTCTCCCACGAGGAAGGGCCCAGCCCTGAAAGCTCTTGCTGCTCTTCACCGTCCCTTGTGGCCCTACCTACAGGCACAACAGCACTGGGGATCTGTGCTTTCCCAGAGACGGAACATCTCGTGGCGCTACGCCTCGGCAGAGCCTCTTTTTTCTGGAAAAGGCGAACGGTCGGATCCTTCTCCCACGAGGAAGGGCCCAGCCCTGAAAGCTCTTGCTGCTCTTCACTGTCCCTTGGCACCCTACCTACAGGCACAACAGCACTGGGGATCTGTGCTTTCCCAGAGACGGAACATCTCACGGGGCTCAGTCTCGGCAAGCCTCTTTCTGAAAAGGTGAACGGTCGGATCCTTCTCCCACGACGAAGGGCCCAGCCCTAAAAGCTCTTGCTGCTCTTCACCGTCCCTTGGCACCCTACCTACAGGCACAACAGCACTGGGGATCTGTGCTTTCCCAGAGACGGAACATCTCACGGGGCTCAGTCTCGGCAAGCCTCTTTCTGAAAAGGCGAACGGTCGGATCCTTCTCCCACGAGGAAGGGCCCAGCCCTGAAAGCTCTTGCTGCTCTTCACCGTCCCTTGGCACCCTACCTACAGGCACAACAGCACTGGGGATCTGTGCTTTCCCAGAGACGGAACATCTCACGGCGCTCAGTCTCGGCAAGCCTCTTTCTGAAAAGGCAAACGGTCGGATCCTTCTCCCACGAGGAAGGGCCCAGCCCTGAAAGCTCTTGCTGCTGTTCACCGTCCCTTGGCACCCTACCTACAGGCACAACAGCACTGGGGATCTGTGCTTTCCCAGAGACGGAATATCTCACGGCGCTCAGTCTCAGCAAGCCTCTTTCTGAAAAGGCGAACGGTGCGATCCATCTCCCCCGAGGAAGGGCCCAGCCCTGAAAGCTCTTGCTGCTCTTCACCGTCCCTTGGCACCCTACCTACAGGCACAACAGCACTGGGGATCTGTGCTTTCCCAGAGACGGAACATCTCACGGGGCTCAGTCTCGGCAAGCCTCTTTCTGAAAAGGCGAACGGTCGGATCCTTCTCCCACGAGGAAGGGCCCAGCCCTGAAAGCTCTTGCTGCTGTTCACCGTCCCTTGGCACCCTACCTACAGGCACAACAGCACTGGGGATCTGTGCTTTCCCAGAGACGGAACATCTCACGGGGCTCAGTCTCGGCAAGCCTCTTTCTGAAAAGGCGAACGGTCGGATCCTTCTCCCACGAGGAAGGGCCCAGCCCTGAAAGCTCTTGCTGCTCTTCACCGTCCCTTGTGGCCCTACCTACAGGCACAACAGCACTGGGGATCTGTGCTTTCCCAGAGACGGAATATCTCACGGCGCTCAGTCTCGGCAAGCCTCTTTCAGAAAAGGCGAACGGTCGGATCCTTCTCCCACGAGGAAGGGCCCAGCCCTGAAAGCTCTTGCTGCTCTTCACCGCCCCTTGGCACCCTACCTACAGGCACAACAGCACTGGGGATCTATGCTTTCGCAGAGACGGAACATCTCGTGGTGCTACGCCTCGGCAGAGCCTCTTTTTTTTGGAAAAGGCGAACGGTCGGATCCTTCTCCCACGAGGAAGGGCCCAGCCCTGAAAGCTCTTGCTGCTCTTCACCGTCCCTTGGCACCCTACCTACAGGCACAACAGCACTGGGGATCTATGCTTTCGCAGAGACGGAACATCTCGTGGTGCTACGCCTCGGCAGAGCCTCTTTTTTTTGGAAAAGGCGAACGGTCGGATCCTTCTCCCACGAGGAAGGGCCCAGCCCTGAAAGCTCTTGCTGCTCTTCACCGCCCCTTGGCACCCTACCTACAGGCACAACAGCACTGGGGATCTGTGCTTTCCCAGAGACGGAATATCTCACGGGGCTCAGTCTCGGCAAGCCTCTTTCTGAAAAGACGAACGGTGCGATCCATCTCCCCCGAGGAAGGGCCCAGCCCTGAAAGCTCTTGCTGCTGTTCACCGTCCCTTGGCACCCTACCTACAGGCACAACAGCACTGGGGATCTGTGCTTTCCCAGAGACGGAATATCTCACGGCGCTCAGTCTCGGCAAGCCTCTTTCTGAAAAGGCGAACGGTGCGATCCATCTCCCCCGAGGAAGGGCCCAGCCCTGAAAGCTCTTGCTGCTCTTCACCGTCCCTTGGCACCCTACCTACAGGCACAACAGCACTGGGGATCTGTGCTTTCCCAGAGACGGAACATCTCACGGGGCTCAGTCTCGGCAAGCCTCTTTCTGAAAAGACGAACGGTGCGATCCATCTCCCCCGAGGAAGGGCCCAGCCCTGAAAGCTCTTGCTGCTCTTCACCGCCCCTTGGCACCCTACCTACAGGCACAACAGCACTGGGGATCTGTGCTTTCCCAGAGACGGAACATCTCACGGGGCTCAGTCTCGGCAAGCCTCTTTCTGAAAAGGCGAACGGTCGGATCCTTCTCCCACGACGAAGGGCCCAGCCCTGAAATCTCTTGCTGCTCTTCACCGTCCCTTGTGGCCCTACCTACAGGCACAACAGCACTGGGGATCTGTGCTTTCCCAGAGACGGAATATCTCACGGCGCTCAGTCTCGGCAAGCCTCTTTCTGAAAAGGCGAACGGTCGGATCCTTCTCCCACGAGGAAGGGCCCAGCCCTGAAAGCTCTTGCTGCTCTTCACCGTCCCTTGGCACCCTACCTACAGGCACAACAGCACTGGGGATCTATGCTTTCGCAGAGACGGAACATCTCGTGGTGCTACGCCTCGGCAGAGCCTCTTTTTTTTGGAAAAGGCGAACGGTCGGATCCTTCTCCCACGAGGAAGGGCCCAGCCCTGAAAGCTCTTGCTGCTCTTCACTGTCCCTTGGCACCCTACCTACAGGCACAACAGCACTGGGGATCTGTGCTTTCCCAGAGACGGAACATCTCACGGGGCTCAGTCTCGGCAAGCCTCTTTCTGAGAATGCGAACGGTCGGATCCTTCTCCCACGAGGAAGGGCCCAGCCCTGAAAGCTCTTGCTGCTCTTCACTGTCCCTTGGCACCCTACCTACAGGCACAACAGCACTGGGGATCTGTGCTTTCCCAGAGACGGAACATCTCACGGGGCTCAGTCTCGGCAAGCCTCTTTCTGAAAAGGCGAACGGTGCGATCCTTCTCCCACGAGGAAGGGCCCAGCCCTGAAAGCTCTTGCTGCTCTTCACCGTCCCTTGGCACCCTACCTACAGGCACAACAGCACTGGGGATCTGTGCTTTCCCAGAGACGGAATATCTCACGGGGCTCAGTCTCGGCAAGCCTCTTTCTGAAAAGGCGAACGGTCGGATCCTTTTCCCCCGAGGAAGGGCCCAGCCCTGAAAGCTCTTGCTGCTCTTCACCGTCCCTTGTGGCCCTACCTACAGGTACAACAGCACTGGGGATCTGTGCTTTCCCAGAGACGGAACATCTCGTGGCGCTACGCCTCGGCAGAGCCTCTTTTTTCTGGAAAAGGCGAACGGTCGGATCCTTCTCCCACGAGGAAGGGCCCAGCCCTGAAAGCTCTTGCTGCTCTTCACTGTCCCTTGGCACCCTACCTACAGGCACAACAGCACTGGGGATCTGTGCTTTCCCAGAGATGGAACATCTCACGGGGCTCAGTCTCGGCAAGCCTCTTTCTGAAAAGGTGAACGGTCGGATCCTTCTCCCACGACGAAGGGCCCAGCCCTGAAAGCTCTTGCTGCTGTTCACCGCCCCTTGGCACCCTACCTACAGGCACAACAGCACTGGGGATCTGTGCTTTCCCAGAGACGGAACATCTCACGGCGCTCAGTCTCGGCAAGTCTCTTTCTGAAAAGGCGAACGGTCGGATCCTTCTCCCCCGAGGAAGGGCCCAGCCCTGAAAGCTCTTGCTGCTCTTCACCGTCCCTTGTGGCCCTACCTACAGGCACAACAGCACTGGGGATCTGTGCTTTCCCAGAGACGGAACATCTCACGGGGCTCAGTCTCGGCAAGCCTCTTTCTGAAAAGGCGAACGGTCGGATCCTTCTCCCACGAGGAAGGGCCCAGCCCTGAAAGCTCTTGCTGCTCTTCACCGCCCCTTGGCACCCTACCTACAGGCACAACAGCACTGGGGATCTGTGCTTTCCCAGAGACGGAACATCTCACGGGGCTCAGTCTCGGCAAGCCTCTTTCTGAAAAGGCGAACGGTCGGATCCTTCTCCCACGAGGAAGGGCCCAGCCCTGAAAGCTCTTGCTGCTCTTCACCGCCCCTTGGCACCCTACCTACAGGCACAACAGCACTGGGGATCTGTGCTTTCCCAGAGACGGAATATCTCACGGCGCTCAGTCTCGGCAAGCCTCTTTCTGAAAAGGCGAACGGTCGGATCCTTCTCCCACGAGGAAGGGCCCAGCCCTGAAAGCTCTTGCTGCTCTTCACCGTCCCTTGTGGCCCTACCTACAGGCACAACAGCACTGGGGATCTGTGCTTTCCCAGAGACGGAACATCTCGTGGCGCTACGCCTCGGCAGAGCCTCTTTTTTCTGGAAAAGGCGAACGGTCGGATCCTTCTCCCACGAGGAAGGGCCCAGCCCTGAAAGCTCTTGCTGCTCTTCACTGTCCCTTGGCACCCTACCTACAGGCACAACAGCACTGGGGATCTGTGCTTTCCCAGAGACGGAACATCTCACGGGGCTCAGTCTCGGCAAGCCTCTTTCTGAAAAGGTGAACGGTCGGATCCTTCTCCCACGACGAAGGGCCCAGCCCTAAAAGCTCTTGCTGCTCTTCACCGTCCCTTGGCACCCTACCTACAGGCACAACAGCACTGGGGATCTGTGCTTTCCCAGAGACGGAACATCTCACGGGGCTCAGTCTCGGCAAGCCTCTTTCTGAAAAGGCGAACGGTCGGATCCTTCTCCCACGAGGAAGGGCCCAGCCCTGAAAGCTCTTGCTGCTCTTCACCGTCCCTTGGCACCCTACCTACAGGCACAACAGCACTGGGGATCTGTGCTTTCCCAGAGACGGAACATCTCACGGCGCTCAGTCTCGGCAAGCCTCTTTCTGAAAAGGCGAACGGTCGGATCCTTCTCCCACGAGGAAGGGCCCAGCCCTGAAAGCTCTTGCTGCTCTTCACCGCCCCTTGGCACCCTACCTACAGGCACAACAGCACTGGGGATCTATGCTTTCCCAGAGACGGAATATCTCACGGGGCTCAGTCTCGGCAAGCCTCTTTCTGAAAAGGCGAACGGTCGGATCCTTTTCCCCCGAGGAAGGGCCCAGCCCTGAAAGCTCTTGCTGCTCTTCACCGTCCCTTGTGGCCCTACCTACAGGCACAACAGCACTGGGGATCTGTGCTTTCCCAGAGACGGAACATCTCGTGGCGCTACGCCTCGGCAGAGCCTCTTTTTTCAGGAAAAGGCGAACGGTCGGATCCTTCTCCCACGAGGAAGGGCCCAGCCCTGAAAGCTCTTGCTGCTCTTCACTGTCCCTTGGCACCCTACCTACAGGCACAACAGCACTGGGGATCTGTGCTTTCCCAGAGACGGAATATCTCACGGCGCTCAGTCTCGGCAAGCCTCTTTCTGAAAAGGCGAACGGTCGGATCCTTCTCCCACGAGGAAGGGCCCAGCCCTGAAAGCTCTTGCTGCTCTTCACCGTCCCTTGGCACCCTACCTACAGGCACAACAGCACTGGGGATCTGTGCTTTCCCAGAGACGGAATATCTCACGGGGCTCAGTCTCAGCAAGCCTCTTTCTGAAAAGACGAACGGTGCGATCCATCTCCCCCGAGGAAGGGCCCAGTCCTGAAAGCTCTTGCTGCTCTTCACCGCCCCTTGGCACCCTACCTACAGGCACAACAGCAGTGGGGATCTGTGCTTTCCCAGAGACGGAACATCTCACGGGGCTCAGTCTCGGCAAGCCTCTTTCTGAAAAGGCAAACGGTCGGATCCTTCTCCCACGAGGAAGGGCCCAGCCCTGAAAGCTCTTGCTGCTGTTCACCGTCCCTTGGCACCCTACCTACAGGCACAACAGCACTGGGGATCTGTGCTTTCCCAGAGACGGAATATCTCACGGCGCTCAGTCTCAGCAAGCCTCTTTCTGAAAAGGCGAACGGTGCGATCCATCTCCCCCGAGGAAGGGCCCAGCCCTGAAAGCTCTTGCTGCTCTTCACCGTCCCTTGGCACCCTACCTACAGGCACAACAGCACTGGGGATCTGTGCTTTCCCAGAGACGGAACATCTCACGGGGCTCAGTCTCGGCAAGCCTCTTTCTGAAAAGGCGAACGGTCGGATCCTTCTCCCACGAGGAAGGGCCCAGCCCTGAAAGCTCTTGCTGCTGTTCACCGTCCCTTGGCACCCTACCTACAGGCACAACAGCACTGGGGATCTGTGCTTTCCCAGAGACGGAATATCTCACGGCGCTCAGTCTCGGCAAGCCTCTTTCTGAAAAGACGAACGGTGCGATCCATCTCCCCCGAGGAAGGGCCCAGCCCTGAAAGCTCTTGCTGCTCTTCACCGCCCCTTGGCACCCTACCTACAGGCACAACAGCACTGGGGATCTGTGCTTTCCCAGAGACGGAACATCTCACGGGGCTCAGTCTCGGCAAGCCTCTTTCTGAAAAGGCGAACGGTCGGATCCTTCTCCCACGAGGAAGGGCCCAGCCCTGAAAGCTCTTGCTGCTCTTCACCGTCCCTTGTGGCCCTACCTACAGGCACAACAGCACTGGGGATCTGTGCTTTCCCAGAGACGGAATATCTCACGGCGCTCAGTCTCGGCAAGCCTCTTTCAGAAAAGGCGAACGGTCGGATCCTTCTCCCACGAGGAAGGGCCCAGCCCTGAAAGCTCTTGCTGCTCTTCACCGCCCCTTGGCACCCTACCTACAGGCACAACAGCACTGGGGATCTATGCTTTCGCAGAGACGGAACATCTCGTGGTGCTACGCCTCGGCAGAGCCTCTTTTTTTTGGAAAAGGCGAACGGTCGGATCCTTCTCCCACGAGGAAGGGCCCAGCCCTGAAAGCTCTTGCTGCTCTTCACCGTCCCTTGGCACCCTACCTACAGGCACAACAGCACTGGGGATCTATGCTTTCGCAGAGACGGAACATCTCGTGGTGCTACGCCTCGGCAGAGCCTCTTTTTTTTGGAAAAGGCGAACGGTCGGATCCTTCTCCCACGAGGAAGGGCCCAGCCCTGAAAGCTCTTGCTGCTCTTCACCGCCCCTTGGCACCCTACCTACAGGCACAACAGCACTGGGGATCTGTGCTTTCCCAGAGACGGAATATCTCACGGGGCTCAGTCTCGGCAAGCCTCTTTCTGAAAAGACGAACGGTGCGATCCATCTCCCCCGAGGAAGGGCCCAGCCCTGAAAGCTCTTGCTGCTGTTCACCGTCCCTTGGCACCCTACCTACAGGCACAACAGCACTGGGGATCTGTGCTTTCCCAGAGACGGAATATCTCACGGCGCTCAGTCTCGGCAAGCCTCTTTCTGAAAAGGCGAACGGTGCGATCCATCTCCCCCGAGGAAGGGCCCAGCCCTGAAAGCTCTTGCTGCTCTTCACCGTCCCTTGGCACCCTACCTACAGGCACAACAGCACTGGGGATCTGTGCTTTCCCAGAGACGGAACATCTCACGGGGCTCAGTCTCGGCAAGCCTCTTTCTGAAAAGACGAACGGTGCGATCCATCTCCCCCGAGGAAGGGCCCAGCCCTGAAAGCTCTTGCTGCTCTTCACCGCCCCTTGGCACCCTACCTACAGGCACAACAGCACTGGGGATCTGTGCTTTCCCAGAGACGGAACATCTCACGGGGCTCAGTCTCGGCAAGCCTCTTTCTGAAAAGGCGAACGGTCGGATCCTTCTCCCACGACGAAGGGCCCAGCCCTGAAATCTCTTGCTGCTCTTCACCGTCCCTTGTGGCCCTACCTACAGGCACAACAGCACTGGGGATCTGTGCTTTCCCAGAGACGGAATATCTCACGGCGCTCAGTCTCGGCAAGCCTCTTTCTGAAAAGGCGAACGGTCGGATCCTTCTCCCACGAGGAAGGGCCCAGCCCTGAAAGCTCTTGCTGCTCTTCACCGTCCCTTGGCACCCTACCTACAGGCACAACAGCACTGGGGATCTATGCTTTCGCAGAGACGGAACATCTCGTGGTGCTACGCCTCGGCAGAGCCTCTTTTTTTTGGAAAAGGCGAACGGTCGGATCCTTCTCCCACGAGGAAGGGCCCAGCCCTGAAAGCTCTTGCTGCTCTTCACTGTCCCTTGGCACCCTACCTACAGGCACAACAGCACTGGGGATCTGTGCTTTCCCAGAGACGGAACATCTCACGGGGCTCAGTCTCGGCAAGCCTCTTTCTGAGAATGCGAACGGTCGGATCCTTCTCCCACGAGGAAGGGCCCAGCCCTGAAAGCTCTTGCTGCTCTTCACTGTCCCTTGGCACCCTACCTACAGGCACAACAGCACTGGGGATCTGTGCTTTCCCAGAGACGGAACATCTCACGGGGCTCAGTCTCGGCAAGCCTCTTTCTGAAAAGGCGAACGGTGCGATCCTTCTCCCACGAGGAAGGGCCCAGCCCTGAAAGCTCTTGCTGCTCTTCACCGTCCCTTGGCACCCTACCTACAGGCACAACAGCACTGGGGATCTGTGCTTTCCCAGAGACGGAATATCTCACGGGGCTCAGTCTCGGCAAGCCTCTTTCTGAAAAGGCGAACGGTCGGATCCTTTTCCCCCGAGGAAGGGCCCAGCCCTGAAAGCTCTTGCTGCTCTTCACCGTCCCTTGTGGCCCTACCTACAGGTACAACAGCACTGGGGATCTGTGCTTTCCCAGAGACGGAACATCTCGTGGCGCTACGCCTCGGCAGAGCCTCTTTTTTCTGGAAAAGGCGAACGGTCGGATCCTTCTCCCACGAGGAAGGGCCCAGCCCTGAAAGCTCTTGCTGCTCTTCACTGTCCCTTGGCACCCTACCTACAGGCACAACAGCACTGGGGATCTGTGCTTTCCCAGAGATGGAACATCTCACGGGGCTCAGTCTAGGCAAGCCTCTTTCTGAAAAGGTGAACGGTCGGATCCTTCTCCCACGACGAAGGGCCCAGCCCTGAAAGCTCTTGCTGCTGTTCACCGCCCCTTGGCACCCTACCTACAGGCACAACAGCACTGGGGATCTGTGCTTTCCCAGAGACGGAACATCTCACGGCGCTCAGTCTCGGCAAGTCTCTTTCTGAAAAGGCGAACGGTCGGATCCTTCTCCCCCGAGGAAGGGCCCAGCCCTGAAAGCTCTTGCTGCTCTTCACCGTCCCTTGTGGCCCTACCTACAGGCACAACAGCACTGGGGATCTGTGCTTTCCCAGAGACGGAACATCTCACGGGGCTCAGTCTCGGCAAGCCTCTTTCTGAAAAGGCGAACTGTCGGATACTTCTCCCCCGAGGAAGGGCCCAGCCCTGAAAGCTCTTGCTGCTGTTCACCGCCCCTTGGCACCCTACCTACAGGCACAACAGCACTGGGGATCTGTGCTTTCCCAGAGACGGAACATCTCACGGGGCTCAGTCTCGGCAAGCCTCTTTCTGAAAAGGCGAACGGTCGGATCCTTCTCCCACGAGGAAGGGCCCAGCCCTGAAAGCTCTTGCTGCTCTTCACCGTCCCTTGTGGCCCTACCTACAGGCACAACAGCACTGGGGATCTGTGCTTTCCCAGAGACGGAATATCTCACGGCGCTCAGTCTCGGCAAGCCTCTTTCAGAAAAGGCGAACGGTCGGATCCTTCTCCCACGAGGAAGGGCCCAGCCCTGAAAGCTCTTGCTGCTCTTCACCGCCCCTTGGCACCCTACCTACAGGCACAACAGCACTGGGGATCTGTGCTTTCGCAGAGACGGAACATCTCGTGGTGCTACGCCTCGGCAGAGCCTCTTTTTTTTGGAAAAGGCGAACGGTCGGATCCTTCTCCCACGAGGAAGGGCCCAGCCCTGAAAGCTCTTGCTGCTCTTCACCGCCCCTTGGCACCCTACCTACAGGCACAACAGCACTGGGGATCTGTGCTTTCCCAGAGACGGAATATCTCACGGCGCTCAGTCTCGGCAAGCCTCTTTCTGAAAAGACGAACGGTGCGATCCATCTCCCCCGAGGAAGGGCCCAGCCCTGAAAGCTCTTGCTGCTCTTCACCGTCCCTTGGCACCCTACCTACAGGCACAACAGCACTGGGGATCTGTGCTTTCGCAGAGACGGAATATCTCACGGCGCTCAGTCTCGGCAAGCCTCTTTCTGAAAAGGCGAACGGTGCGATCCATCTCCCCCGAGGAAGGGCCCAGCCCTGAAAGCTCTTGCTGCTCTTCACCGTCCCTTGGCACCCTACCTACAGGCACAACAGCACTGGGGATCTGTGCTTTCCCAGAGACGGAATATCTCACGGCGCTCAGTCTCGGCAAGCCTCTTTCTGAAAAGGCGAACGGTCGGATCCTTCTCCCACGAGGAAGGGCCCAGCCCTGAAAGCTCTTGCTGCTCTTCACCGTCCCTTGGCACCCTACCTACAGGCACAACAGCACTGGGGATCTATGCTTTCGCAGAGACGGAACATCTCGTGGTGCTACGCCTCGGCAGAGCCTCTTTTTTTTGGAAAAGGCGAACGGTCGGATCCTTCTCCCACGAGGAAGGGCCCAGCCCTGAAAGCTCTTGCTGCTCTTCACTGTCCCTTGGCACCCTACCTACAGGCACAACAGCACTGGGGATCTGTGCTTTCCCAGAGACGGAACATCTCACGGGGCTCAGTCTCGGCAAGCCTCTTTCTGAGAATGCGAACGGTCGGATCCTTCTCCCACGAGGAAGGGCCCAGCCCTGAAAGCTCTTGCTGCTCTTCACTGTCCCTTGGCACCCTACCTACAGGCACAACAGCACTGGGGATCTGTGCTTTCCCAGAGACGGAATATCTCACGGCGCTCAGTCTCGGCAAGCCTCTTTCTGAAAAGACGAACGGTGCGATCCATCTCCCCCGAGGAAGGGCCCAGCCCTGAAAGCTCTTGCTGCTCTTCACCGTCCCTTGGCACCCTACCTACAGGCACAACAGCACTGGGGATCTGTGCTTTCCCAGAGACGGAACATCTCACGGGGCTCAGTCTCGGCAAGCCTCTTTCTGAAAAGGCGAACGGTCGGATCCTTCTCCCACGAAGAAGGGCCCAGCCCTGAAAGCTCTTGCTGCTCTTCACCGTCCCTTGTGGCCCTACCTACAGGCACAACAGCACTGGGGATCTGTGCTTTCCCAGAGACGGAATATCTCACGGCGCTCAGTCTCGGCAAGCCTCTTTCTGAAAAGGCGAACGGTCGGATCCTTCTCCCACGACGAAGGGCCCAGCCCTGAAAGCTCTTGCTGCTCTTCACCGTCCCTTGGCACCCTACCTACAGGCACAACAGCACTGGGGATCTATGCTTTCGCAGAGACGGAACATCTCGTGGTGCTACGCCTCGGCAGAGCCTCTTTTTTTTGGAAAAGGCGAACGGTCGGATCCTTCTCCCACGAGGAAGGGCCCAGCCCTGAAAGCTCTTGCTGCTCTTCACCGCCCCTTGGCACCCTACCTACAGGCACAACAGCACTGGGGATCTGTGCTTTCCCAGAGACGGAACATCTCACGGGGCTCAGTCTCGGCAAGCCTCTTTCTGAGAAGGCGAACGGTCGGATCCTTCTCCCACGAGGAAGGGCCCAGCCCTGAAAGCTCTTGCTGCTCTTCACTGTCCCTTGGCACCCTACCTACAGGCACAACAGCACTGGGGATCTGTGCTTTCCCAGAGACGGAACATCTCACGGGGCTCAGTCTCGGCAAGCCTCTTTCTGAAAAGGCGAACGGTGCGATCCTTCTCCCACGAGGAAGGGCCCAGCCCTGAAAGCTCTTGCTGCTCTTCACCGTCCCTTGGCACCCTACCTACAGGCACAACAGCACTGGGGATCTGTGCTTTCCCAGAGACGGAATATCTCACGGGGCTCAGTCTCGGCAAGCCTCTTTCTGAAAAGGCGAACGGTCGGATCCTTTTCCCCCGAGGAAGGGCCCAGCCCTGAAAGCTCTTGCTGCTCTTCACCGTCCCTTGTGGCCCTACCTACAGGTACAACAGCACTGGGGATCTGTGCTTTCCCAGAGACGGAACATCTCGTGGCGCTACGCCTCGGCAGAGCCTCTTTTTTCTGGAAAAGGCGAACGGTCGGATCCTTCTCCCACGAGGAAGGGCCCAGCCCTGAAAGCTCTTGCTGCTCTTCACTGTCCCTTGGCACCCTACCTACAGGCACAACAGCACTGGGGATCTGTGCTTTCCCAGAGATGGAACATCTCACGGGGCTCAGTCTCGGCAAGCCTCTTTCTGAAAAGGTGAACGGTCGGATCCTTCTCCCACGACGAAGGGCCCAGCCCTGAAAGCTCTTGCTGCTGTTCACCGCCCCTTGGCACCCTACCTACAGGCACAACAGCACTGGGGATCTGTGCTTTCCCAGAGACGGAACATCTCACGGCGCTCAGTCTCGGCAAGTCTCTTTCTGAAAAGGCGAACGGTCGGATCCTTCTCCCCCGAGGAAGGGCCCAGCCCTGAAAGCTCTTGCTGCTCTTCACCGTCCCTTGTGGCCCTACCTACAGGCACAACAGCACTGGGGATCTGTGCTTTCCCAGAGACGGAACATCTCACGGGGCTCAGTCTCGGCAAGCCTCTTTCTGAAAAGGCGAACTGTCGGATACTTCTCCCACGACGAAGGGCCCAGCCCTGAAAGCTCTTGCTGCTCTTCACCGCCCCTTGGCACCCTACCTACAGGCACAACAGCAGTGGGGATCTGTGCTTTCCCAGAGACAGAATATCTCACGGGGCTCAGTCTCGGCAAGCCTCTTTCTGAAAAGGCGAACGGTCGGATCCTTCTCCCACTAGTAAGGGCCCAGCCCTGAAAGCTCTTGCTGCTCTTCACCGCCCCTTGGCACCCTACCTACAGGCACAACAGCACTGGGGATCTGTGCTTTCCCAGAGACGGAACATCTCACGGGGCTCAGTCTCGGCAAGCCTCTTTCTGAAAAGGCGAACGGTCGGATCCTTCTCCCACGAGGAAGGGCCCAGCCCTGAAAGCTCTTGCTGCTCTTCACCGCCCCTTGGCACCCTACCTACAGGCACAACAGCACTGGGGATCTGTGCTTTCCCAGAGATGGAACATCTCACGGGGCTCAGTCTCGGCAAGCCTCTTTCTGAAAAGGCGAACGGTCGGATCCTTCTCCCACGACGAAGGGCCCAGCCCTGAAAGCTCTTGCTGCTCTTCACCGTCCCTTGGCACCCTACCTACAGGCACAACAGCACTGGGGATCTGTGCTTTCCCAGAGACGGAATATCTCACGGCGCTCAGTCTCGGCAAGCCTCTTTCTGAAAAGACGAACGGTGCGATCCATCTCCCCCGAGGAAGGGCCCAGCCCTGAAAGCTCTTGCTGCTCTTCCCCGCCCCTTGGCACCCTACCTACAGGCACAACAGCACTGGGGATCTGTGCTTTCCCAGAGACGGAACATCTCACGGGGCTCAGTCTCGGCAAGCCTCTTTCTGAAAAGGCGAACGGTCGGATCCTTCTCCCACGAGGAAGGGCCCAGCCCTGAAAGCTCTTGCTGCTCTTCACCGTCCCTTGGCACCCTACCTACAGGCACAACAGCACTGGGGATCTGTGCTTTCCCAGAGACGGAATATCTCACGGCGCTCAGTCTCGGCAAGCCTCTTTCTGAAAAGGCGAACGGTCGGATCCTTCTCCCACGAGGAAGGGCCCAGCCCTGAAAGCTCTTGCTGCTCTTCACCGTCCCTTGGCACCCTACCTACAGGCACAACAGCACTGGGGATCTATGCTTTCGCAGAGACGGAACATCTCGTGGTGCTACGCCTCGGCAGAGCCTCTTTTTTTTGGAAAAGGCGAACGGTCGGATCCTTCTCCCCCGAGGAAGGGCCCAGCCCTGAAAGCTCTTGCTGCTCTTCACCGCCCCTTGGCACCCTACCTACAGGCACAACAGCACTGGGGATCTGTGCTTTCCCAGAGACGGAACATCTCACGGGGCTCAGTCTTGGCAAGCCTCTTTCTGAGAAGGCGAACGGTCGGATCCTTCTCCCACGAGGAAGGGCCCAGCCCTGAAAGCTCTTGCTGCTCTTCACTGTCCCTTGGCACCCTACCTACAGGCACAACAGCACTGGGGATCTGTGCTTTCCCAGAGACGGAACATCTCACGGGGCTCAGTCTCGGCAAGCCTCTTTCTGAAAAGGCGAACGGTGCGATCCTTCTCCCACGACGAAGGGCCCAGCCCTGAAAGCTCTTGCTGCTCTTCACCGTCCCTTGGCACCCTACCTACAGGCACAACAGCACTGGGGATCTGTGCTTTCCCAGAGACGGAATATCTCACGGGGCTCAGTCTCGGCAAGCCTCTTTCTGAAAAGGCGAACGGTCGGATCCTTTTCCCCCGAGGAAGGGCCCAGCCCTGAAAGCTCTTGCTGCTCTTCACCGTCCCTTGTGGCCCTACCTACAGGTACAACAGCACTGGGGATCTGTGCTTTCCCAGAGACGGAACATCTCGTGGCGCTACGCCTCGGCAGAGCCTCTTTTTTCTGGAAAAGGCGAACGGTCGGATCCTTCTCCCACGAGGAAGGGCCCAGCCCTGAAAGCTCTTGCTGCTCTTCACTGTCCCTTGGCACCCTACCTACAGGCACAACAGCACTGGGGATCTGTGCTTTCCCAGAGATGGAACATCTCACGGGGCTCAGTCTCGGCAAGCCTCTTTCTGAAAAGGTGAACGGTCGGATCCTTCTCCCACGACGAAGGGCCCAGCCCTGAAAGCTCTTGCTGCTGTTCACCGCCCCTTGGCACCCTACCTACAGGCACAACAGCACTGGGGATCTGTGCTTTCCCAGAGACGGAACATCTCACGGCGCTCAGTCTCGGCAACCCTCTTTCTGAAAAGGCGAACGGTCGGATCCTTCTCCCCCGAGGAAGGGCCCAGCCCTGAAAGCTCTTGCTGCTCTTCACCGCCCCTTGGCACCCTACCTACAGGCACAACAGCACTGGGGATCTGTGCTTTCCCAGAGACGGAACATCTCACGGGGCTCAGTCTCGGCAAGCCTCTTTCTGAAAAGGCGAACTGTCGGATACTTCTCCCACGACGAAGGGCCCAGCCCTGAAAGCTCTTGCTGCTCTTCACCGCCCCTTGGCACCCTACCTACAGGCACAACAGCACTGGGGATCTGTGCTTTCCCAGAGACGGAACATCTCACGGGGCTCAGTCTCGGCAAGCCTCTTTCTGAAAAGGCGAACGGTCGGATCCTTCTCCCACGAGGAAGGGCCCAGCCCTGAAAGCTCTTGCTGCTCTTCACCGCCCCTTGGCACCCTACCTACAGGCACAACAGCACTGGGGATCTGTGCTTTCCCAGAGACGGAATATCTCACGGGGCTCAGTCTCGGCAAGCCTCTTTCTGAAAAGGCGAACGGTCGGATCCTTCTCCCCCGAGGAAGGGCCCAGCCCTGAAAGCTCTTGCTGCTCTTCACCATCCCTTGTGGCCCTACCTACAGGCACAACAGCACTGGGGATCTGTGCTTTCCCAGAGACGGAACATCTCACGGGGCTCAGTCTCGGCAAGCCTCTTTCTGAAAAGGCGAACGGTCGGATACTTCTCCCACTAGTAAGGGCCCAGCCCTGAAAGCTCTTGCTGCTCTTCACCGCCCCTTGGCACCCTACCTACAGGCACAACAGCACTGGGGATCTGTGCTTTCCCAGAGACGGAACATCTCACGGGGCTCAGTCTCGGCAAGCCTCTTTCTGAAAAGGCGAACGGTCGGATCCTTCTCCCACGAGGAAGGGCCCAGCCCTGAAAGCTCTTGCTGCTCTTCACCGTCCCTTGGCACCCTACCTACAGGCACAACAGCACTGGGGATCTGTGCTTTCCCAGAGACGGAACATCTCACGGGGCTCAGTCTCGGCAAGCCTGTTTCTGAAAAGGCGAACGGTCGGATCCTTCTCCCACGAGGAAGGGCCCAGCCCTGAAAGCTCTTGCTGCTGTTCACCGTCCCTTGGAACCCTACCTACAGGCACAACAGCACTGGGGATCTATGCTTTCGCAGAGACGGAACATCTCGTGGTGCTACGCCTCGGCAGAGCCTCTTTTTTTTGGAAAAGGCGAACGGTCGGATCCTTCTCCCACGAGGAAGGGCCCAGCCCTGAAAGCTCTTGCTGCTCTTCACCGCCCCTTGGCACCCTACCTACAGGCACAACAGCACTGGGGATCTGTGCTTTCCCAGAGACGGAATATCTCACGGGGCTCAGTCTCGGCAAGCCTCTTTCTGAAAAGACGAACGGTCGGATCCTTCTCCCACGAGGAAGGGCCCAGCCCTGAAAGCTCTTGCTGCTCTTCACCGCCCCTTGGCACCCTACCTACAGGCACAACAGCACTGGGGATCTGTGCTTTCCCAGAGACGGAACATCTCACGGGGCTCAGTCTCGGCAAGCCTCTTTCTGAAAAGGCAAACGGTCGGATCCTTCTCCCACGAGGAAGGGCCCAGCCCTGAAAGCTCTTGCTGCTGTTCACCGCCCCTTGGCACCCTACCTACAGGCACAACAGCACTGGGGATCTGTGCTTTCGCAGAGACGGAATATCTCACGGCGCTCAGTCTCGGCAAGCCTCTTTCTGAAAAGGCGAATGGTGCGATCCATCTCCCCCGAGGAAGGGCCCAGCCCTGAAAGCTCTTGCTGCTCTTCACCGTCCCTTGGCACCCTACCTACAGGCACAACAGCAGTGGGGATCTGTGCTTTCCCAGAGACGGAACATCTCACGGGGCTCAGTCTCGGCAAGCCTCTTTCTGAAAAGGCGAACGGTCGGATCCTTCTCCCCCGAGGAAGGGCCCAGCCCTGAAAGCTCTTGCTGCTCTTCACCGTCCCTTGTGGCCCTACCTACAGGCACAACAGCACTGGGGATCTGTGCTTTCCCAGAGACGGAACATCTCACGGGGCTCAGTCTCGGCAAGCCTCTTTCTGAAAAGGCGAACGGTCGGATCCTTCTCCCCCGAGGAAGGGCCCAGCCCTGAAAGCTCTTGCTGCTCTTCACCGCCCCTTGGCACCCTACCTACAGGCACAACAGCACTGGGGATCTGTGCTTTCCCAGAGACGGAACATCTCACGGGGCTCAGTCTCGGCAAGCCTCTTTCTGAAAAGGCGAACGGTCGGATCCTTCTCCCACGAGGAAGGGCCCAGCCTTGAAAGCTCTTGCTGCTCTTCACCGTCCCTTGGCACCCTACCTACAGGCACAACAGCACTGGGGATCTGTGCTTTCCCAGAGACGGAACATCTCACGGCGCTCAGTCTCGGCAAGCCTGTTTCTGAAAAGGCGAACGGTCGGATCCTTCTCCCACGAGGAAGGGCCCAGCCCTGAAAGCTCTTGCTGCTCTTCACCGTCCCTTGGAACCCTACCTACAGGCACAACAGCACTGGGGATCTATGCTTTCGCAGAGACGGAACATCTCGTGGTGCTACGCCTCGGCAGAGCCTCTTTTTTTTGGAAAAGGCGAACGGTCGGATCCTTCTCCCACGAGGAAGGGCCCAGCCCTGAAAGCTCTTGCTGCTCTTCACCGCCCCTTGGCACCCTACCTACAGGCACAACAGCACTGGGGATCTGTGCTTTCCCAGAGACGGAATATCTCACGGGGCTCAGTCTCGGCAAGCCTCTTTCTGAAAAGACGAACGGTCGGATCCTTCTCCCACGAGGAAGGGCCCAGCCCTGAAAGCTCTTGCTGCTCTTCACCGCCCCTTGGCACCCTACCTACAGGCACAACAGCACTGGGGATCTGTGCTTTCCCAGAGACGGAACATCTCACGGGGCTCAGTCTCGGCAAGCCTCTTTCTGAAAAGGCAAACGGTCGGATCCTTCTCCCACGAGGAAGGGCCCAGCCCTGAAAGCTCTTGCTGCTGTTCACCGTCCCTTGGCACCCTACCTACAGGCACAACAGCACTGGGGATCTGTGCTTTCCCAGAGACGGAATATCTCACGGCGCTCAGTCTCGGCAAGCCTCTTTCTGAAAAGGCGAACGGTGCGATCCATCTCCCCCGAGGAAGGGCCCAGCCCTGAAAGCTCTTGCTGCTCTTCACCGCCCCTTGGCACCCTACCTACAGGCACAACAGCACTGGGGATCTGTGCTTTCCCAGAGACGGACCATCTCACGGGGCTCAGTCTCGGCAAGTCTCTTTCTGAAAAGGCGAACGGTCGGATCCTTCTCCCACGAGGAAGGGCCCAGCCCTGAAAGCTCTTGCTGCTCTTCACCGTCCCTTGTGGCCCTACCTACAGGCACAACAGCACTGGGGATCTGTGCTTTCCCAGAGACGGAACATCTCGTGGCGCTACGCCTCGGCAGAGCCTCTTTTTTCTGGAAAAGGCGAACGGTCGGATCCTTCTCCCACGAGGAAGGGCCCAGCCCTGAAAGCTCTTGCTGCTCTTCACTGTCCCTTGGCACCCTACCTACAGGCACAACAGCACTGGGGATCTGTGCTTTCCCACAGACGGAACATCTCACGGGGCTCAGTCTCGGCAAGCCTCTTTCTGAAAAGGCGAACGGTCGGATCCTTCTCCCACGAGGAAGGGCCCAGCCCTGAAAGCTCTTGCTGCTCTTCACCGCCCCTTGGCACCCTACCTACAGGCACAACAGCACTGGGGATCTGTGCTTTCCCACAGACGGAACATCTCACGGGGCTCAGTCTCGGCAAGCCTCTTTCTGAAAAGGCGAACGGTCGGATCCTGCTCCCACGAGGAAGGGCCCACCCCTGAAAGCTCTTGCTGCTCTTCACCGCCCCTTGGCACCCTACCTACAGGCACAACAGCACTGGGGATCTGTGCTTTCCCAGAGACGGAATATCTCACGGCGCTCAGTCTCGGCAAGCCTCTTTCTGAAAAGGCGAACGGTGCGATCCATCTCCCCCGAGGAAGGGCCCAGCCCTGAAAGCTCTTGCTGCTCTTCACCGTCCCTTGGCACCCTACCTACAGGCACAACAGCACTGGGGATCTGTGCTTTCCCAGAGACGGAACATCTCACGGGGCTCAGTCTCGGCAAGCCTCTTTCTGAAAAGGCGAACGGTCGGATCCTTCTCCCACAAGGAAGGGCCCAGCCCTGAAAGCTCTTGATGCTCTTCACCGTCCCTTGGCACCCTACCTACAGGCACATCAGCACTGGGGATCTGTGCTTTCCCAGAGACGGAATATCTCACGGCGCTCAGTCTCGGCAAGCCTCTTTCTGAAAAGACGAACGGTGCGATACTTCTCCCCCGAGGAAGGGCCCAGCCCTGAAAGCTCTTGCTGCTCTTCACCGCCCCTTGGCACCCTACCTACAGGCACAACAGCACTGGGGATCTGTGCTTTCCCAGAGACGGAACATCTCACGGGGCTCAGTCTCGGCAAGCCTCTTTCTGAAAAGGCGAACGGTCGGATACTTGTCCCACAAGGAAGGGCCCAGCCCTGAAAGCTCTTGCTGCTCTTCACCGCCCCTTGGCACCCTACCTACAGGCACAACAGCACTGGGGATCTGTGCTTTCCCAGAGACGGAACATCTCACGGGGCTCAGTCTCGGCAAGCCTCTTTCTGAAAAGGCGAACGGTGCGATCCATCTCCCACGAGGAAGGGCCCAGCCCTGAAAGCTCTTGCTGCTCTTCACCGCCCCTTGGCACCCTAACTACAGGCACAACAGCACTGGGGATCTGTGCTTTCCCAGAGACGGAATATCTCACGGCGCTCAGTCTCGGCAAGCCTCTTTCTGAAAAGGTGAACGGTCGGATCCTTCTCCCACGACGAAGGGCCCAGCCCTGAAAGCTCTTGCTGCTCTTCACCGTCCCTTGTGGCCCTACCTACAGGCACAACAGCACTGGGGATCTGTGCTTTCGCAGAGACGGAACATCTCGTAGTGCTACGCCTCGGCAGAGACTCTTTTTTTTGGAAAAGGCGAACGGTCGGATCCTTCTCCCACGAGGAAGGGCCCAGCCCTGAAAGCTCTTGCTGCTCTTCACCGCCCCTTGGCACCCTACCTACAGGCACAACAGCACTGGGGATCTGTGCTTTCCCAGAGACGGAACATCTCACGGGGCTCAGTCTCGGCAAGCCTCTTTCTGAAAAGGCGAACGGTCGGATCCTGCTCCCACGAGGAAGGGCCCACCCCTGAAAGCTCTTGCTGCTCTTCACCGCCCCTTGGCACCCTACCTACAGGCACAACAGCAGTGGGGATCTGTGCTTTCCCAGAGACGGAATATCTCACGGCGCTCAGTCTCGGCAAGCCTCTTTCTGAAAAGGCGAACGGTGCGATCCATCTCCCCCGAGGAAGGGCCCAGCCCTGAAAGCTCTTGCTGCTCTTCACCGTCCCTTGGCACCCTACCTACAGGCACAACAGCACTGGGGATCTGTGCTTTCCCACAGACGGAACATCTCACGGGGCTCAGTCTCGGCAAGCCTCTTTCTGAAAAGGCGAACGGTCGGATCCTTCTCCCACAAGGAAGGGCCCAGCCCTGAAAGCTCTTGATGCTCTTCACCGTCCCTTGGCACCCTACCTACAGGCACAACAGCACTGGGGATCTGTGCTTTCCCAGAGACGGAATATCTCACGGCGCTCAGTCTCGGCAAGCCTCTTTCTGAAAAGACGAACGGTGCGATACTTCTCCCCCGAGGAAGGGCCCAGCCCTGAAAGCTCTTGCTGCTCTTCACCGCCCCTTGGCACCCTACCTACAGGCACAACAGCACTGGGGATCTGTGCTTTCCCAGAGACGGAACATCTCACGGGGCTCAGTCTCGGCAAGCCTCTTTCTGAAAAGGCGAACGGTCGGATACTTGTCCCACAAGGAAGGGCCCAGCCCTGAAAGCTCTTGCTGCTCTTCACCGCCCCTTGGCACCCTACCTACAGGCACAACAGCACTGGGGATCTGTGCTTTCCCAGAGACGGAACATCTCACGGGGCTCAGTCTCGGCAAGCCTCTTTCTGAAAAGGCGAACGGTGCGATCCATCTCCCACGAGGAAGGGCCCAGCCCTGAAAGCTCTTGCTGCTCTTCACCGCCCCTTGGCACCCTAACTACAGGCACAACAGCACTGGGGATCTGTGCTTTCCCAGAGACAGAATATCTCACGGCGCTCAGTCTCGGCAAGACTCTTTCTGAAAAGGTGAACGGTCGGATCCTTCTCCCACGAGGAAGGGCCCAGCCCTGAAAGCTCTTGCTGCTCTTCACCGTCCCTTGTGGCCCTACCTACAGGCACAACAGCACTGGGGATCTGTGCTTTCCCAGAGACGGAACATCTCGTAGTGCTACGCCTCGGCAGAGACTCTTATTTTTGGAAAAGGCGAACGGTCGGATCCTTCTCCCACGAGGAAGGGCCCAGCCCTGAAAGCTCTTGCTGCTCTTCACTGCCCCTTGGCACCCTACCTACAGGCACAACAGCACTGGGGATCTGTGCTTTCCCAGAGACGGAACATCTCACGGGGCTCAGTCTCGGCAAGCCTCTTTCTGAAAAGGCGAACGGTCGGATCCTTCTCCCACGAGGAAGGGCCCAGCCCTGAAAGCTCTTGCTGCTCTTCACCGTCCCTTGGCACCCTACCTACAGGCACAACAGCACTGGGGATCTGTGCTTTCCCAGAGACGGAACATCTCACGGGGCTCAGTCTCGGCAAGCCTCTTTCTGAAAAGGTGAACGGTCGGATCCTTCTCCCCCGAGGAAGGGCCCAGCCCTGAAAGCTCTTGCTGCTCTTCACCGTCACTTGGCACCCTACCTACAGGCACAACAGCACTGGGGATCTGTGCTTTCCCAGAGACGGAACATCTCACGGGGCTCAGTCTCGGCAAGCCTCTTTCTGAAAAGGCGAACGGTCGGATCCTTTTCCCACGAGGAAGGGCCTAGCCCTGAAAGCTCTTGCTGCTCTTCACCGTCCCTTGTGGCCCTACCTACAGGCACAACAGCACTGGGGATCTGTGCTTTCCCAGAGACGGAACATCTCGTGGCGCTACGCCTCGGCAGAGCCTCTTTTTTCTGGAAAATGCGAACGTCGGATCCTTCTCCCACGACGAAGGGCCCAGCCCTGAAAGCTCTTGCTGCTCTTCACCGCCCCTTGGCACCCTACCTACAGGCACAACAGCACTGGGGATCTGTGCTTTCCCAGAGACGGAACATCTCACGGCACTCAGTCTCGGCAAGTCTCTTTCTGAAAAGGCGAACGGTCGTATCATTCTCCCCCGAGGAAGGGCCCAGCCCTGAAAGCTCTTGCTGCTCTTCACCGTCCCTTGGCACCCTACCTACAGGCACAACAGCAGTGGGGATCTGTGCTTTCCCAGAGACGGAACATCTCACGGGGCTCAGTCTCGGCAAGCCTCTTTCTGAAAAGGCGAACGGTCGGATCCTTCTCCCACGAGGAAGGGCCCAGCCCTGAAAGCTCTTGCTGCTCTTCACCGTCCCTTGGCACCCTACCTACAGGCACAACAGCACTGGGGATCTGTGCTTTCCCAGAGACGGAACATCTCACGGGGCTCAGTCTCGGCAAGCCTCTTTCTAAAAAGGCGAACGGTCGGATCCTTCTCCCACGAGGAAGGGCCCAGCCCTGAAAGCTCTTGCTGCTCTTCACCGCCCCTTGGCACCCTACCTACAGGCACAACAGCACTGGGGATCTGTGCTTTCCCAGAGACGGAACATCTCACGGGGCTCAGTCTCGGCAAGCCTGTTTCTGAAAAGGCGAACGGTCGGATCCTTCTCCCACGAGGAAGGGCCCAGCCCTGAAAGCTCTTGCTGCTCTTCACCGTCCCTTGGCACCCTACCTACAGGCACAACAGCACTGGGGATCTGTGCTTTCCCAGAGACGGAATATCTCACGGCGCTCAGTCTCGGCAAGCCTCTTTCTGAAAAGGCGAACGGTCGGATCCTTCTCCCACAAGGAAGGGCCCAGCCCTGAAAGCTCTTGCTGCTCTTCACCGTCCCTTGTGGCCCTACCTACAGGCACAACAGCACTGGGGATCTGTGCTTCCCCAGAGACGGAACATCTCACGGGGCTCAGTCTCGGCAAGCCTCTTTCTGAAAAGGCGAACGGTGCGATCCTTCTCCCACGACGAAGGGCCCAGCCCTGAAAGCTCTTGCTGCTCTTCACCGTCCCTTGGCACCCTACCTACAGGCACAACAGCACTGGGGATCTATGCTTTCGCAGAGACGGAACATCTCGTAGTGCTACGCCTCGGCAGAGCCTCTTTTTTTTGGAAAAGGCGAACGGTCGGATCCTTCTCCCACGAGGAAGGGCCCAGCCCTGAAAGCTCTTGCTGCTCTTCACCGCCCCTTGGCACCCTACCTACAGGCACAACAGCACTGGGGATCTGTGCTTTCCCAGAGACGGAACATCTCACGGGGCTCAGTCTCGGCAAGCCTCTTTCTGAAAAGGCGAACGGTGCGATCCTTCTCCCACGACGAAGGGCCCAGCCCTGAAAGCTCTTGCTACTCTTCACCGCCCCTTGGCACCCTACCTACAGGCACAACAGCACTGGGGATCTGTGCTTTCCCAGAGACGGAACATCTCACGGGGCTCAGTCTCGGCAAGCCTCTTTCTGAAAAGGCGAACGGTCGGATCCTTCTCCCACGAGGAAGGGCCCAGCCCTGAAAGCTCTTGCTGCTCTTCACCGCCCCTTGGCACCCTACCTACAGGCACAACAGCAGTGGGGATCTGTGCTTTCCCAGAGACGGAATATCTCACGGGGCTCAGTCTCGGCAAGCCTCTTTCTGAAAAGGCGAACGGTCGGATCCTTTTCCCACGAGGAAGGGCCCAGCCCTGAAAGCTCTTGCTGCTCTTCACCGCCCCTTGTGGCCCTACCTACAGGCACAACAGCACTGGGGATCTGTGCTTTCCCAGAGACGGAACATCTCGTGGCGCTACGCCTCGGCAGAGCCTCTTTTTTCTGGAAAAGGCGAACGGTCGGATCCTTCTCCCACGAGGAAGGGCCCAGCCCTGAAAGCTCTTGCTGCTCTTCACTGTCCCTTGGCACCCTACCTACAGGCACAACAGCACTGGGGATCTGTGCTTTCCCAGAGACGGAACATCTCACGGGGCTCAGTCTCGGCAAGCCTCTTTCTGAAAAGGCGAACGGTCGGATCCTTCTCCCACGAGGAAGGGCCCAGCCCTGAAAGCTCTTGCTGCTGTTCACCGTCCCTTGGCACCCTACCTACAGGCACAACAGCACTGGGGATCTGTGCTTTCCCAGAGACGGAACATCTCACGGCGCTCAGTCTCGGCAAGTCTCTTTCTGAAAAGGCGAACGGTCGGATCCTTCTCCCCCGAGGAAGGGCCCAGCCCTGAAAGCTCTCGCTGCTCTTCACCGTCCCTTGGCACCCTACCTACAGGCACAACAGCACTGGGGATCTGTGCTTTCCCAGAGACGGAACATCTCACGGGGCTCAGTCTCGGCAAGCCTGTTTCTGAAAAGGCGAACGGTCGGATACTTGTCCCACGAGGAAGGGCCCAGCCCTGAAAGCTCTTGCTGCTCTTCACCGTCCCTTGGCACCCTACCTACAGGCACAACAGCAGTGGGGATCTGTGCTTTCCCAGAGACGGAACATCTCATGGGGCTCAGTCTCGGCAAGCCTCTTTCTGAAAAGGCGAACGGTCGGATCCTTCTCCCACGAGGAAGGGCCCAGCCCTGAAAGCTCTTGCTGCTGTTCACCGTCCCTTGGCACCCTACCTACAGGCACAACAGCACTGGGGATCTGTGCTTTCCCAGAGACGGAACATCTCACGGGGCTCAGTCTCGGCAAGTCTCTTTCTGAAAAGGCGAACGGTCGGATCCTTCTCCCACGAGGAAGGGCCCAGCCCTGAAAGCTCTTGCTGCTCTTCACCGTCCCTTGGCACCCTACCTACAGGCACAACAGCACTGGGGATCTGTGCTTTCCCAGAGACGGAACATCTCGTGGCGCTACGCCTCGGCAGAGCCTCTTTTTTCTGGAAAAAGCGAACGGTCGGATCCTTCTCCCACGAGGAAGGGCCCAGCCCTGAAAGCTCTTGCTGCTCTTCACTGTCCCTTGGCACCCTACCTACAGGCACAACAGCACTGGGGATCTGTGCTTTCCCAGAGACGGAACATCTCACGGGGCTCAGTCTCGGCAAGCCTCTTTCTGAAAAGGTGAACGGTCGGATCCTTCTCCCACGACGAAGGGCCCAGCCCTGAAAGCTCTTGCTGCTGTTCACCGCCCCTTGGCACCCTACCTACAGGCACAACAGCACTGGGGATCTGTGCTTTCCCAGAGACGGAACATCTCACGGGGCTCAGTCTCGGCAAGTCTCTTTCTGAAAAGGCGAACGGTCGGATCCTTCTCCCCCGAGGAAGGGCCCAGCCCTGAAAGCTCTTGCTGCTCTTCACCGTCCCTTGGCACCCTACCTACAGGCACAACAGCACTGGGGATCTGTGCTTTCCCAGAGACGGAACATCTCACGGGGCTCAGTCTCGGCAAGCCTGTTTCTGAAAAGGCGAACGGTCGGATACTTGTCCCACGAGGAAGGGCCCAGCCCTGAAAGCTCTTGCTGCTCTTCACCGTCCCTTGGCACCCTACCTACAGGCACAACAGCACTGGGGATCTGTGCTTTCCCAGAGACGGAACATCTCACGGGGCTCAGTCTCGGCAAGCCTCTTTCTGAAAAGGCGAACGGTCGGATCCTTCTCCCACGAGGAAGGGCCCAGCCCTGAAAGCTCTTGCTGCTCTTCACCGTCCCTTGGCACCCTACCTACAGGCACAACAGCAGTGGGGATCTGTGCTTTCCCAGAGACGGAACATCTCACGGGGCTCAGTCTCGGCAAGCCTCTTTCTGAAAAGGCGAACGGTCGGATCCTTCTCCCACGAGGAAGGGCCCAGCCCTGAAAGTTCTTGCTGCTCTTCACCGCCCCTTGGCACCCTACCTACAGGCACAACAGCAGTGGGGATCTGTGCTTTCCCAGAGACGGAATATCTCACGGGGCTCAGTCTCGGCAAGCCTCTTTCTGAAAAGGCGAACGGTCGGCTCCTTTTCCCACGAGGAAGGGCCCAGCCCTGAAAGCTCTTGCTGCTCTTCACCGTCCCTTGTGGCCCTACCTACAGGCACAACAGCACTGGGGATCTGTGCTTTCCCAGAGACGGAACATCTCGTGGCGCTACGCCTCGGCAGAGCCTCTTTTTTCTGGAAAAGGCGAACGGTCGGATCCTTCTCCCACGAGGAAGGGCCCAGCCCTGAAAGCTCTTGCTGCTCTTCACCGTCCCTTGGCACCCTACCTACAGGCACAACAGCACTGGGGATCTGTGCTTTCCCAGAGATGGAACATCTCACGGGGCTCAGTCTCGGCAAGCCTCTTTCTGAAAAGGCGAACGGTCGGATCCTTCTCCCACGAGGAAGGGCCCACCCCTGAAAGCTCTTGCTGCTCTTCACCGCCCCTTGGCACCCTACCTACAGGCACAACAGCACTGGGGATCTGTGCTTTCCCAGAGACGGAATATCTCACGGCGCTCAGTCTCGGCAAGCCTCTTTCTGAAAAGGCGAACGGTCGGATCCTTCTCCCACGAGGAAGGGCCCAGCCCTGAAAGCTCTTGCTGCTCTTCACCGTCCCTTGTGGCCCTACCTACAGGCACAACAGCACTGGGGATCTGTGCTTTCCCAGAGACGGAACATCTCACGGGGCTCAGTCTCGGCAAGCCTGTTTCTGAAAAGGCGAACGGTCGGATCCTTCTCCCACGAGGAAGGGCCCAGCCCTGAAAGCTCTTGCTGCTCTTCACCGCCCCTTGGCACCCTACCTACAGGCACAACAGCACTGGGGATCTGTGCTTTCCCAGAGACGGAATATCTCACGGGGCTCAGTCTCGGCAAGCCTCTTTCTGAAAAGGCGAACGGTCGGCTCCTTTTCCCACGAGGAAGGGCCCAGCCCTGAAAGCTCTTGCTGCTCTTCACCGTCCCTTGTGGCCCTAACTACAGGCACAACAGCACTGGGGATCTGTGCTTTCCCAGAGACGGAACATCTCGTGGCGCTACGCCTCGGCAGAGCCTCTTTTTTCTGGAAAAGGCGAACGGTCGGATCCTTCTCCCACGACGAAGGGCCCAGCCCTGAAAGCTCTTGCTGCTGTTCACCGCCCCTTGGCACCCTACCTACAGGCACAACAGCACTGGGGATCTGTGCTTTCCCAGAGACGGACCATCTCACGGGGATCAGTCTCGGCAAGCCTCTTTCTGAAAAGGCGAACGGTCGGATCCTTCTCCCACGACGAAGGGCCCAGCCCTGAAAGCTCTTGCTGCTCTTCACCGTCCCTTGGCACCCTACCTACAGGCACAACAGCACTGGGGATCTGTGCTTTCCCAGAGACGGAACATCTCACGGGGCTCAGTCTCGGCAAGCCTGTTTCTGAAAAGGCGAACGGTCGGATACTTGTCCCACGAGGAAGGGCCCAGCCCTGAAAGCTCTTGCTGCTCTTCACCGCCCCTTGGCACCCTACCTACAGGCACAACAGCACTGGGGATCTGTGCTTTCCCAGAGACGGAACATCTCACGGGGCTCAGTCTCGGCAAGCCTCTTTCTGAAAAGGCAAACGGTCGGATCCTTCTCCCACGAGGAAGGGCCCAGCCCTGAAAGCTCTTGCTGCTGTTCACCGTCCCTTGGCACCCTACCTACAGGCACAACAGCAGTGGGGATCTGTGCTTTCCCAGAGACGGAACATCTCACGGGGCTCAGTCTCGGCAAGCCTGTTTTTGAAAATGCGAACGGTCGGATCCTTCTCCCACGAGGAAGGGCGCAGCCCTGAAAGCTCTTGCTGCTCTTCACCGTCCCTTGGCACCCTACCTACAGGCACAACAGCACTGGGGATCTGTGCTTTCCCAGAGACGGAATATCTCACGGCGCTCAGTCTCGGCAAGCCTCTTTCTGAAAAGACGAACGGTGCGATCCATCTCCCCCGAGGAAGGGCCCAGCCCTGAAAGCTCTTGCTGCTCTTCACCGCCCCTTGGCACCCTACCTACAGGCACAACAGCACTGGGGATCTGTGCTTTCCCAGAGACGGAATATCTCACGGCGCTCAGTCTCGGCAAGCCTCTTTCTGAAAAGACGAACGGTGCGATCCATCTCCCCCGAGGAAGGGCCCAGCCCTGAAAGCTCTTGCTGCTCTTCACCGCCCCTTGGCACCCTACCTACAGGCACAACAGCACTGGGGATCTGTGCTTTCCCAGAGACGGAACATCTCACGGGGCTCAGTCTCGGCAAGCCTCTTTCTGAAAAGGCGAACGGTCGGATACTTCTCCCGAGGAAGGGCCCAGCCCTGAAAGCTCTTGCTGCTCTTCACCGCCCCTTGGCACCCTACCTACAGGCACAACAGCACTGGGGATCTGTGCTTTCCCAGAGACGGAACATCTCACGGGGCTCAGTCTCGGCAAGCCTCTTTCTGAAAAGGCGAACGGTTGGATCCTTCTCCCACGAGGAAGGGCCCACCCCTGAAAGCTCTTGCTGCTCTTCACCGCCCCTTGGCACCCTAACTACAGGCACAACAGCACTGGGGATCTGTGCTTTCCCAGAGACGGAACATCTCACGGCGCTCAGTCTCGGCAAGCCTCTTTCTGAAAAGGCGAACGGTCGGATCCTTCTCCCACGAGGAAGGGCCCAGCCCTGAAAGCTCTTGCTGCTCTTCACCGCCCCTTGGCACCCTACCTACAGGCACAACAGCACTGGGGATCTGTGCTTTCCCAGAGACGGAACATCTCACGGGGCTCAGTCTCGGCAAGCCTCTTTCTGAAAAGGCGAACGGTCGGATCCTTCTCCCACGAGGAAGGGCCCAGCCCTGAAAGCTCTTGCTGCTCTTCACCGCCCCTTGGCACCCTACCTACAGGCACAACAGCACTGGGGATCTGTGCTTTCCCAGAGACGGAATATCTCACGGGGCTCAGTCTCGGCAAGCCTCTTTCTGAAAAGGCGAACGGTCGGATCCTTCTCCCACAAGGAAGGGCCCAGCCCTGAAAGCTCTTGCTGCTCTTCACCGTCCCTTGTGGCCCTACCTACAGGCACAACAGCACTGGGGATCTGTGCTTTCCCAGAGACGGAACATCTCACGGGGCTCAGTCTCGGCAAGCCTGTTTCTGAAAAGGCGAACGGTCGGATCCTTCTCCCACGAGGAAGGGCCCAGCCCTGAAAGCTCTTGCTGCTCTTCACCGCCCCTTGGCACCCTACCTACAGGCACAACAGCACTGGGGATCTGTGCTTTCCCAGAGACGGAATATCTCACGGCGCTCAGTCTCGGCAAGCCTCTTTCTGAAAAGGCGAACGGTCGGCTCCTTTTCCCACGAGGAAGGGCCCAGCCCTGAAAGCTCTTGCTGCTCTTCACCGTCACTTGTGGCCCTACCTACAGGCACAACAGCACTGGGGATCTGTGCTTTCCCAGAGACGGAACATCTCGTGGCGCTACGCCTCGGCAGAGCCTCTTTTTTCTGGAAAAGGCGAACGGTCGGATCCTTCTCCCACGACGAAGGGCCCAGCCCTGAAAGCTCTTGCTGCTGTTCACCGCCCCTTGGCACCCTACCTACAGGCACAACAGCACTGGGGATCTGTGCTTTCCCAGAGACGGAACATCTCACGGGGCTCAGTCTCGGCAAGCCTCTTTCTGAAAAGGCGAACGGTCGGATCCTTCTCCCACGAGGAAGGGCCCAGCCCTGAAAGCTCTTGCTGCTCTTCACCGTCCCTTGGCACCCTACCTACAGGCACAACAGCACTGGGGATCTGTGCTTTCCCAGAGACGGAACATCTCACGGGGCTCAGTCTCGGCAAGCCTCTTTCTGAAAAGGCGAACGGTCGGATACTTGTCCCACGAGGAAGGGCCCAGCCCTGAAAGCTCTTGCTGCTCTTCACCGCCCCTTGGCACCCTACCTACAGGCACAACAGCACTGGGGATCTGTGCTTTCCCAGACACGGAACATCTCACGGGACTCAGTCTCGGCAAGCCTCTTTCTGAAAAGGCGAACGGTCGGATCCTTCTCCCACGAGGAAGGGCCCAGCCCTGAAAGCTCTTGCTGCTGTTCACCGTCCCTTGGCACCCTACCTACAGGCACAACAGCAGTGGGGATCTGTGCTTTCCCAGAGACGGAACATCTCACGGGGCTCAGTCTCGGCAAGCCTGTTTTTGAAAAGGCGAACGGTCGGATCCTTCTCCCACGAGGAAGGGCCCAGCCCTGAAAGCTCTTGCTGCTCTTCACCGTCCCTTGGCACCCTACCTACAGGCACAACAGCACTGGGGATCTGTGCTTTCCCAGAGACGGAATATCTCACGGCGCTCAGTCTCGGCAAGCCTCTTTCTGAAAAGACGAACGGTGCGATCCATCTCCCCCGAGGAAGGGCCCAGCCCTGAAAGCTCTTGCTGCTCTTCACCGTCCCTTGGCACCCTACCTACAGGCACAACAGCACTGGGGATCTGTGCTTTCCCAGAGACGGAATATCTCACGGCGCTCAGTCTCGGCAAGCCTCTTTCTGAAAAGACGAACGGTGCGATCCATCTCCCCCGAGGAAGGGCCCAGCCCTGAAAGCTCTTGCTGCTCTTCACCGCCCCTTGGCACCCTACCTACAGGCACAACAGCACTGGGGATCTGTGCTTTCCCAGAGACGGAACATCTCACGGGGCTCAGTCTCGGCAAGCCTCTTTCTGAAAAGGCGAACGGTCGGATACTTGTCCCCCGAGGAAGGGCCCAGCCCTGAAAGCTCTTGCTGCTCTTCACCGCCCCTTGGCACCCTACCTACAGGCACAACAGCACTGGGGATCTGTGCTTTCCCAGAGACGGAACATCTCACGGGGCTCAGTCTCGGCAAGCCTCTTTCTGAAAAGGCGAACGGTCGGATCCTTCTCCCACGAGGAAGGGCCCACCCCTGAAAGCTCTTGCTGCTCTTCACCGCCCCTTGGCACCCTAACTACAGGCACAACAGCACTGGGGATCTGTGCTTTCCCAGAGACGGAACATCTCACGGCGCTCAGTCTCGGCAAGCCTCTTTCTGAAAAGGCGAACGGTCGGATCCTTCTCCCACGAGGAAGGGCCCAGCCCTGAAAGCTCTTGCTGCTCTTCACCGTCCCTTGTGGCCCTACCTACAGGCACAACAGCACTGGGGATCTGTGCTTTCCCAGAGACGGAACATCTCACGGGGCTCAGTCTCGGCAAGCCTCTTTCTGAAAAGGCGAACGGTCGGATCCTTCTCCCACGAGGAAGGGCCCAGCCCTGAAAGCTCTTGCTGCTCTTCACCGTCCCTTGGCACCCTACCTACAGGCACAACAGCACTGGGGATCTATGCTTTCGCAGAGACGGAACATCTCGTAGTGCTACGCCTCGGCAGAGCCTCTTTTTTTTGGAAAAGGCGAACGGTCGGATCCTTCTCCCACGAGGAAGGGCCCAGCCCTGAAAGCTCTTGCTGCTCTTCACCGTCCCTTGTGGCCCTACCTACAGGCACAACAGCAGTGGGGATCTGTGCTTTCCCAGAGACGGACCATCTCACGGGGCTCAGTCTCGGCAAGCCTCTTTCTGAAAAGGCGAACGGTCGGATCCTTCTCCCACGACGAAGGGCCCAGCCCTGAAAGCTCTTGCTGCTCTTCACCGTCCCTTGGCACCCTACCTACAGGCACAACAGCACTGGGGATCTGTGCTTTCCCAGAGACGGAACATCTCACGGGGCTCAGTCTCGGCAAGCCTCTTTCTAAAAAGGCGAACGGTCGGATCCTTCTCCCACGAGGAAGGGCCCAGCCCTGAAAGCTCTTGCTGCTCTTCACCGCCCCTTGGCACCCTACCTACAGGCACAACAGCACTGGGGATCTGTGCTTTCCCAGAGACGGAACATCTCACGGGGCTCAGTCTCGGCAAGCCTCTTTCTGAAAAGGCGAACGGTCGGATCCTTCTCCCACGAGGAAGGGCCCAGCCCTGAAAGCTCTTGCTGCTCTTCACCGCCCCTTGGCACCCTACCTACAGGCACAACAGCACTGGGGATCTGTGCTTTCCCAGAGACGGAATATCTCACGGCGCTCAGTCTCGGCAAGCCTCTTTCTGAAAAGGCGAACGGTCGGATCCTTCTCCCACGAGGAAGGGCCCAGCCCTGAAAGCTCTTGCTGCTCTTCACCGTCCCTTGTGGCCCTACCTACAGGCACAACAGCACTGGGGATCTGTGCTTTCCCAGAGACGGAACATCTCACGGGGCTCAGTCTCGGCAAGCCTCTTTCTGAAAAGGCGAACGGTCGGATCCTTCTCCCACGAGGAAGGGCCCAGCCCTGAAAGCTCTTGCTGCTCTTCACCGCCCCTTGGCACCCTACCTACAGGCACAACAGCACTGGGGATCTATGCTTTCGCAGAGACGGAACATCTCGTAGTGCTACGCCTCGGCAGAGCCTCTTTTTTTTGGAAAAGGCGAACGATCGGATCCTTCTCCCACGAGGAAGGGCCCAGCCCTGAAAGCTCTTGCTGCTCTTCACCGCCCCTTGGCACCCTACCTACAGGCACAACAGCACTGGGGATCTGTGCTTTCCCAGAGACGGAACATCTCACGGGGCTCAGTCTCGGCAAGCCTCTTTCTGAAAAGGCGAACGGTCGGATCCTTCTCCCACGAGGAAGGGCCCAGCCCTGAAAGCTCTTGCTGCTCTTCACTGTCCCTTGGCACCCTACCTACAGGCACAACAGCACTGGGGATCTGTGCTTTCCCAGAGACGGAACATCTCACGGGGCTCAGTCTCGGCAAGCCTCTTTCTGAAAAGGCGAACGGTCGGATCCTTCTCCCACGACGAAGGGCCCAGCCCTGAAAGCTCTTGCTACTCTTCACCGCCCCTTGGCACCCTACCTACAGGCACAACAGCACTGGGGATCTGTGCTTTCCCAGAGACGGAACATCTCACGGGGCTCAGTCTCGGCAAGCCTCTTTCTGAAAAGGCGAACGGTCGGATCCTTCTCCCACGAGGAAGGGCCCAGCCCTGAAAGCTCTTGCTGCTCTTCACCGCCCCTTGGCACCCTACCTACAGGCACAACAGCAGTGGGGACCTGTGCTTTCCCAGAGACGGAATATCTCACGGGGCTCAGTCTCGGCAAGCCTCTTTCTGAAAAGGCGAACGGTCGGATCCTTTTCCCACGAGGAAGGGCCCAGCCCTGAAAGCTCTTGCTGCTCTTCACCGTCCCTTGTGGCCCTACCTACAGGCACAACAGCACTGGGGATCTGTGCTTTCCCAGAGACGGAACATCTCGTGGCGCTACGCCTCGGCAGAGCCTCTTTTTTCTGGAAAAGGCGAACGGTCGGATCCTTCTCCCACGAGGAAGGGCCCAGCCCTGAAAGCTCTTGCTGCTCTTCACTGTCCCTTGGCACCCTACCTACAGGCACAACAGCACTGGGGATCTGTGCTTTCCCAGAGACGGAACATCTCACGGGGCTCAGTCTCGGCAAGCCTCTTTCTGAAAAGGTGAACGGTCGGATCCTTCTCCCACGACGAAGGGCCCAGCCCTGAAAGCTCTTGCTGCTCTTCACCGCCCCTTGGCACCCTACCTACAGGCACAACAGCACTGGGGATCTGTGCTTTCCCAGAGACGGAACATCTCACGGCGCTCAGTCTCGGCAAGTCTCTTTCTGAAAAGGCGAACGGTCGGATCCTTCTCCCACGAGGAAGGGCCCAGCCCTGAAAGCTCTTGCTGCTCTTCACCGTCCCTTGGCACCCTACCTACAGGCACAACAGCACTGGGGATCTGTGCTTTCCCAGAGACGGAACATCTCACGGGGCTCAGTCTCGGCAAGCCTGTTTCTGAAAAGGCGAACGGTCGGATACTTGTCCCACGAGGAAGGGCCCAGCCCTGAAAGCTCTTGCTGCTCTTCACCGTCCCTTGGCACCCTACCTACAGGCACAACAGCACTGGGGATCTGTGCTTTCCCAGAGACGGAACATCTCACGGGGCTCAGTCTCGGCAAGCCTCTTTCTGAAAAGGCGAACGGTCGGATCCTTCTCCCACGAGGAAGGGCCCAGCCCTGAAAGCTCTTGCTGCTGTTCACCGTCCCTTGGCACCCTACCTACAGGCACAACAGCAGTGGGGATCTGTGCTTTCCCAGAGACGGAACATCTCACGGGGCTCAGTCTCGGCAAGCCTCTTTCTGAAAAGGCGAACGGTCGGATCCTTCTCCCACGAGGAAGGGCCCAGCCCTGAAAGCTCTTGCTGCTCTTCACTGTCCCTTGGCACCCTACCTACAGGCACAACAGCACTGGGGATCTGTGCTTTCCCAGAGACGGAACATCTCACGGGGCTCAGTCTCGGCAAGCCTGTTTCTGAAAAGGCGAACGGTCGGATCCTTCTCCCACGAGGAAGGGCCCAGCCCTGAAAGCTCTTGCTGCTCTTCACCGTCCCTTGGCACCCTACCTACAGGCACAACAGCACTGGGGATCTGTGCTTTCCCAGAGACGGAACATCTCACGGGGCTCAGTCTCGGCAAGCCTCTTTCTGAAAAGGCGAACGGTCGGATCCTTCTCCCACGAGGAAGGGCCCAGCCCTGAAAGCTCTTGCTGCTGTTCACCGTCCCTTGGCACCCTACCTACAGGCACAACAGCAGTGGGGATCTGTGCTTTCCCAGAGACGGAACATCTCACGGGGCTCAGTCTCGGCAAGCCTCTTTCTGAAAAGGCGAACGGTCGGATCCTTCTCCCACGAGGAAGGGCCCAGCCCTGAAAGCTCTTGCTGCTCTTCACCGTCCCTTGTGGCCCTACCTACAGGCACAACAGCACTGGGGATCTGTGCTTTCCCAGAGACGGAACATCTCGTGGCGCTACGCCTCGGCAGAGCCTCTTTTTTCTGGAAAAGGCGAACGGTCGGATCCTTCTCCCACAAGGAAGGGCCCAGCCCTGAAAGCTCTTGCTGCTCTTCACCGTCCCTTGTGGCCCTACCTACAGGCACAACAGCACTGGGGATCTGTGCTTTCCCAGAGACGGAACATCTCACGGGGCTCAGTCTCGGCAAGCCTGTTTCTGAAAAGGCGAACGGTCGGATCCTTCTCCCACGAGGAAGGGCCCAGCCCTGAAAGCTCTTGCTGCTCTTCACCGCCCCTTGGCACCCTACCTACAGGCACAACAGCACTGGGGATCTATGCTTTCGCAGAGACGGAACATCTCGTAGTGCTACGCCTCGGCAGAGCGTCTTTTTTTTGGAAAAGGCGAACGGTCGGATCCTTCTCCCACGAGGAAGGGCCCAGCCCTGAAAGCTCTTGCTGCTCTTCACCGCCCCTTGGCACCCTACCTACAGGCACAACAGCACTGGGGATCTGTGCTTTCCCAGAGACGGAACATCTCACGGGGCTCAGTCTCGGCAAGCCTCTTTCTGAAAAGGCGAACGGTCGGATCCTTCTCCCACGAGGAAGGGCCCAGCCCTGAAAGCTCTTGCTGCTCTTCACTGTCCCTTGGCACCCTACCTACAGGCACAACAGCACTGGGGATCTGTGCTTTCCCAGAGACGGAACATCTCACGGGGCTCAGTCTCGGCAAGCCTCTTTCTGAAAAGGCGAACGGTCGGATCCTTCTCCCACGACGAAGGGCCCAGCCCTGAAAGCTCTTGCTACTCTTCACCGCCCCTTGGCACCCTACCTACAGGCACAACAGCACTGGGGATCTGTGCTTTCCCAGAGACGGAACATCTCACGGGGCTCAGTCTCGGCAAGCCTCTTTCTGAAAAGGCGAACGGTCGGATCCTTCTCCCACGAGGAAGGGCCCAGCCCTGAAAGCTCTTGCTGCTCTTCACCGCCCCTTGGCACCCTACCTACAGGCACAACAGCAGTGGGGATCTGTGCTTTCCCAGAGACGGAATATCTCACGGGGCTCAGTCTCGGCAAGCCTCTTTCTGAAAAGGCGAACGGTCGGATCCTTTTCCCACGAGGAAGGGCCCAGCCCTGAAAGCTCTTGCTGCTCTTCACCGTCCCTTGTGGCCCTACCTACAGGCACAACAGCACTGGGGATCTGTGCTTTCCCAGAGACGGAACATCTCGTGGCGCTACGCCTCGGCAGAGCCTCTTTTTTCTGGAAAAGGCGAACGGTCGGATCCTTCTCCCACGAGGAAGGGCCCAGCCCTGAAAGCTCTTGCTGCTCTTCACTGTCCCTTGGCACCCTACCTACAGGCACAACAGCACTGGGGATCTGTGCTTTCCCAGAGACGGAACATCTCACGGGGCTCAGTCTCGGCAAGCCTCTTTCTGAAAAGGCGAACGGTCGGATCCTTCTCCCACGACGAAGGGCCCAGCCCTGAAAGCTCTTGCTGCTGTTCACCGTCCCTTGGCACCCTACCTACAGGCACAACAGCACTGGGGATCTGTGCTTTCCCAGAGACGGAACATCTCACGGCGCTCAGTCTCGGCAAGCCTCTTTCTGAAAAGGCGAACGGTCGGATCCTTCTCCCCCGAGGAAGGGCCCAGCCCTGAAAGCTCTTGCTGCTCTTCACCGTCCCTTGGCACCCTACCTACAGGCACAACAGCACTGGGGATCTGTGCTTTCCCAGAGACGGAACATCTCACGGGGCTCAGTCTCGGCAAGCCTGTTTCTGAAAAGGCGAACGGTCGGATACTTGTCCCACGAGGAAGGGCCCAGCCCTGAAAGCTCTTGCTGCTCTTCACCGTCCCTTGGCACCCTACCTACAGGCACAACAGCACTGGGGATCTGTGCTTTCCCAGAGACGGAACATCTCACGGGGCTCAGTCTCGGCAAGCCTCTTTCTGAAAAGGCGAACGGTCGGATCCTTCTCCCACGACGAAGGGCCCAGCCCTGAAAGCTCTTGCTGCTCTTCACCGCCCCTTGGCACCCTACCTACAGGCACAACAGCACTGGGGATCTGTGCTTTCCCAGAGACGGAACATCTCACGGCGCTCAGTCTCGGCAAGTCTCTTTCTGAAAAGGCGAACGGTCGGATCCTTCTCCCCCGAGGAAGGGCCCAGCCCTGAAAGCTCTTGCTGCTCTTCACCGTCCCTTGGCACCCTACCTACAGGCACAACAGCACTGGGGATCTGTGCTTTCCCAGAGACGGAACATCTCACGGGGCTCAGTCTCGGCAAGCCTCTTTCTGAAAAGGCGAACGGTCGGATCCTTCTCCCACGAGGAAGGGCCCAGCCCTGAAAGCTCTTGCTGCTCTTCACCGTCCCTTGGCACCCTACCTACAGGCACAACAGCAGTGGGGATCTGTGCTTTCCCAGAGACGGAACATCTCACGGGGCTCAGTCTCGGCAAGCCTCTTTCTGAAAAGGCGAACGGTCGGATCCTTCTCCCACGAGGAAGGGCCCAGCCCTGAAAGCTCTTGCTGCTCTTCACCGTCCCTTGGCACCCTACCTACAGGCACAACAGCACTGGGGATCTATGCTTTCGCAGAGACGGAACATCTCGTGGTGCTACGCCTCGGCAGAGCCTCTTTTTTTTGGAAAAGGCGAACGGTCGGATCCTTCTCCCACGAGGAAGGGCCCAGCCCTGAAAGCTCTTGCTGCTCTTCACCGCCCCTTGGCACCCTACCTACAGGCACAACAGCACTGGGGATCTGTGCTTTCCCAGAGACGGAACATCTCACGGCGCTCAGTCTCGGCAAGCCTCTTTCTGAAAAGGCGAACGGTCGGATCCTTCTCCCCCGAGGAAGGGCCCAGCCCTGAAAGCTCTTGCTGCTCTTCACCGTCCCTTGGCACCCTACCTACAGGCACAACAGCACTGGGGATCTGTGCTTTCCCAGAGACGGAACATCTCACGGGGCTCAGTCTCGGCAAGCCTCTTTCTGAAAAGGCGAACGGTCGGATACTTGTCCCACGAGGAAGGGCCCAGCCCTGAAAGCTCTTGCTGCTCTTCACCGCCCCTTGGCACCCTACCTACAGGCACAACAGCACTGGGGATCTATGCTTTCGCAGAGACGGAACATCTCGTAGTGCTACGCCTCGGCAGAGACTCTTTTTTTTGGAAAAGGCGAACGGTCGGATCCTTCTCCCACGAGGAAGGGCCCAGCCCTGAAAGCTCTTGCTGCTCTTCAACGTCCCTTGGCACCCTACCTACAGGCACAACAGCACTGGGGATCTGTGCTTTCCCAGAGACGGAACATCTCACGGGGCTCAGTCTCGGCAAGCCTCTTTCTGAAAAGGTGAACGGTCGGATCCTTCTCCCACGAGGAAGGGCCCAGCCCTGAAAGCTCTTGCTGCTGTTCACCGTCCCTTGGCACCCTACCTACAGGCACAACAGCACTGGGGATCTGTGCTTTCCCAGAGACGGAACATCTCACGGCGCTCAGTCTCGGCAAGTCTCTTTCTGAAAAGGCGAACGGTCGGATCCTTCTCCCCCGAGGAAGGGCCCAGCCCTGAAAGCTCTTGCTGCTCTTCACCGTCCCTTGTGGCCCTACCTACAGGCACAACAGCACTGGGGATCTGTGCTTTCCCAGAGACGGAACATCTCACGGGGCTCAGTCTCGGCAAGCCTGTTTCTGAAAAGGCGAACGGTCGGATACTTGTCCCACGAGGAAGGGCCCAGCCCTGAAAGCTCTTGCTGCTCTTCACCGCCCCTTGGCACCCTACCTACAGGCACAACAGCACTGGGGATCTGTGCTTTCCCAGACACGGAACATCTCACGGGGCTCAGTCTCGGCAAGCCTCTTTCTGAAAAGGCGAACGGTCGGATCCTTCTCCCACGAGGAAGGGCCCACCCCTGAAAGCTCTTGCTGCTCTTCACCGTCCCTTGTGGCCCTACCTACAGGCACAACAGCACTGGGGATCTGTGCTTTCCCAGAGACGGAACATCTCACGGCGCTCAGTCTCAGCAAGTCTCTTTCTGAAAAGGCGAACGGTCGGATCCTTCTCCCCCGAGGAAGGGCCCAGCCCTGAAAGCTCTTGCTGCTCTTCACCGTCCCTTGGCACCCTACCTACAGGCACAACAGCACTGGGGATCTGTGCTTTCCCAGAGACGGAACATCTCACGGGGCTCAGTCTCGGCAAGCCTGTTTCTGAAAAGGCGAACGGTCGGATACTTGTCCCACGAGGAAGGGCCCAGCCCTGAAAGCTCTTGCTGCTCCTCACCGCCCCTTGGCACCCTACCTACAGGCACAACAGCACTGGGGATCTGTGCTTTCCCAGAGACGGAACATCTCACGGGGCTCAGTCTCGGCAAGCCTCTTTCTGAAAAGGCGAACGGTCGGATCCTTCTCCCACGAGGAAGGGCCCAGCCCTGAAAGCTCTTGCTGCTGTTCACCGTCCCTTGGCACCCTACCTACAGGCACAACAGCACTGGGGATCTGTGCTTTCCCAGAGACGGAACATCTCACGGGGCTCAGTCTCGGCAAGCCTCTTTCTGAAAAGGCGAACGGTCGGATCCTTCTCCCACGAGGAAGGGCCCAGCCCTGAAAGCTCTTGCTGCTCTTCACCGTCCCTTGGCACCCTACCTACAGGCACAACAGCACTGGGGATCTATGCTTTCGCAGAGACGGAACATCTCGTAGTGCTACGCCTCGGCAGAGCCTCTTTTTTTTGGAAAAGGCGAACGGTCGGATCCTTCTCCCACGAGGAAGGGCCCAGCCCTGAAAGCTCTTGCTGCTCTTCACCGTCCCTTGGCACCCTACCTACAGGCACAACAGCACTGGGGATCTGTGCTTTCCCAGAGACGGAACATCTCACGGGGCTCAGTCTCGGCAAGCCTCTTTCTGAAAAGGTGAACGGTCGGATCCTTCTCCCACGACGAAGGGCCCAGCCCTGAAAGCTCTTGCTGCTCTTCACCGCCCCTTGGCACCCTACCTACAGGCACAACAGCACTGGGGATCTGTGCTTTCCCAGAGACGGAACATCTCACGGCGCTCAGTCTCGGCAAGTCTCTTTCTGAAAAGGCGAACGGTCGGATCCTTCTCCCCCGAGGAAGGGCCCAGCCCTGAAAGCTCTTGCTGCTCTTCACCGTCCCTTGGCACCCTACCTACAGGCACAACAGCAGTGGGGATCTGTGCTTTCCCAGAGACGGAACATCTCACGGGGCTCAGTCTCGGCAAGCCTCTTTCTGAAAAGGCGAACGGTCGGATCCTTCTCCCACGAGGAAGGGCCCAGCCCTGAAAGCTCTTGCTGCTCTTCACCGTCCCTTGTGGCCCTACCTACAGGCACAACAGCACTGGGGATCTGTGCTTTCCCAGAGACGGAACATCTCGTGGCGCTACGCCTCGGCAGAGCCTCTTTTTTCTGGAAAAGGCGAACGGTCGGATCCTTGTCCCACGAGGAAGGGCCCAGCCCTGAAAGCTCTTGCTGCTCTTCACTGTCCCTTGGCACCCTACCTACAGGCACAACAGCACTGGGGATCTGTGCTTTCCCAGAGACGGAACATCTCACGGGGCTCAGTCTCGGCAAGCCTCTTTCTGAAAAGGCGAACGGTCGGATCCTTCTCCCACGAGGAAGGGCCCAGCCCTGAAAGCTCTTGCTGCTCTTCACCGTCCCTTGGCACCCTACCTACAGGCACAACAGCACTGGGGATCTATGCTTTCGCAGAGACGGAACATCTCGTAGTGCTACGCCTCGGCAGAGCCTCTTTTTTTTGGAAAAGGCGAACGGTCGGATCCTTCTCCCACGAGGAAGGGCCCAGCCCTGAAAGCTCTTGCTGCTCTTCACCGTCCCTTGGCACCCTACCTACAGGCACAACAGCACTGGGGATCTGTGCTTTCCCAGAGACGGAACATCTCACGGGGCTCAGTCTCGGCAAGCCTCTTTCTGAAAAGGTGAACGGTCGGATCCTTCTCCCACGACGAAGGGCCCAGCCCTGAAAGCTCTTGCTGCTCTTCACCGCCCCTTGGCACCCTACCTACAGGCACAACAGCACTGGGGATCTGTGCTTTCCCAGAGACGGAACATCTCACGGCGCTCAGTCTCGGCAAGTCTCTTTCTGAAAAGGCGAACGGTCGGATCCTTCTCCCCCGAGGAAGGGCCCAGCCCTGAAAGCTCTTGCTGCTCTTCACCGTCCCTTGGCACCCTACCTACAGGCACAACAGCAGTGGGGATCTGTGCTTTCCCAGAGACGGAACATCTCACGGGGCTCAGTCTCGGCAAGCCTCTTTCTGAAAAGGCGAACGGTCGGATCCTTCTCCCACGAGGAAGGGCCCAGCCCTGAAAGCTCTTGCTGCTCTTCACCGTCCCTTGTGGCCCTACCTACAGGCACAACAGCACTGGGGATCTGTGCTTTCCCAGAGACGGAACATCTCGTGGCGCTACGCCTCGGCAGAGCCTCTTTTTTCTGGAAAAGGCGAACGGTCGGATCCTTGTCCCACGAGGAAGGGCCCAGCCCTGAAAGCTCTTGCTGCTCTTCACTGTCCCTTGGCACCCTACCTACAGGCACAACAGCACTGGGGATCTGTGCTTTCCCAGAGACGGAACATCTCACGGGGCTCAGTCTCGGCAAGCCTCTTTCTGAAAAGGCGAACGGTCGGATCCTTCTCCCACGAGGAAGGGCCCAGCCCTGAAAGCTCTTGCTGCTCTTCACCGTCCCTTGGCACCCTACCTACAGGCACAACAGCACTGGGGATCTGTGCTTTCCCAGAGACGGAACATCTCACGGCGCTCAGTCTCGGCAAGCCTCTTTCTGAAAAGGCGAACGGTCGGATCCTTCTCCCCCGAGGAAGGGCCCAGCCCTGAAAGCTCTTGCTGCTCTTCACCGTCCCTTGGCACCCTACCTACAGGCACAACAGCACTGGGGATCTGTGCTTTCCCAGAGACGGAACATCTCACGGGGCTCAGTCTCGGCAAGCCTGTTTCTGAAAAGGCAAACGGTCGGATACTTGTCCCACGAGGAAGGGCCCAGCCCTGAAAGCTCTTGCTGCTCTTCACCGCCCCTTGGCACCCTACCTACAGGCACAACAGCACTGGGGATCTGTGCTTTCCCAGAGACGGAACATCTCACGGGGCTCAGTCTCGGCAAGCCTCTTTCTGAAAAGGCGAACGGTCGGATCCTTCTCCCCCGAGGAAGGGCCCAGCCCTGAAAGCTCTTGCTGCTCTTCACCGTCCCTTGGCACCCTACCTACAGGCACAACAGCACTGGGGATCTGTGCTTTCCCAGAGACGGAACATCTCACGGGGCTCAGTCTCGGCAAGCCTCTTTCTGAAAAGGCGAACGGTCGGATCCTTCTCCCACGAGGAAGGGCCCAGCCCTGAAAGCTCTTGCTGCTCTTCACCGTCCCTTGGCACCCTACCTACAGGCACAACAGCACTGGGGATCTATGCTTTCGCAGAGACGGAACATCTCGTGGTGCTACGACTCGGCAGAGCCTCTTTTTTTTGGAAAAGGCGAACGGTCGGATCCTTCTCCCACAAGGAAGGGCCCAGCCCTGAAAGCTCTTGCTGCTCTTCACCGCCCCTTGGCACCCTACCTACAGGCACAACAGCACTGGGGATCTGTGCTTTCCCAGAGACGGAACATCTCACGGCGCTCAGTCTCGGCAAGCCTCTTTCTGAAAAGGCGAACGGTCGGATCCTTCTCCCCCGAGGAAGGGCCCAGCCCTGAAAGCTCTTGCTGCTCTTCACCGTCCCTTGGCACCCTACCTACAGGCACAACAGCACTGGGGATCTGTGCTTTCCCAGAGACGGAACATCTCACGGGGCTCAGTCTCGGCAAGCCTCTTTCTGAAAAGGCGAACGGTCGGATACTTGTCCCACGAGGAAGGGCCCAGCCCTGAAAGCTCTTGCTGCTCTTCACCGCCCCTTGGCACCCTACCTACAGGCACAACAGCACTGGGGATCTGTGCTTTCCCAGAGACGGAACATCTCACGGGGCTCAGTCTCGGCAAGCCTCTTTCTGAAAAGGCGAACGGTCGGATCCTGCTCCCACGAGGAAGGGCCCACCCCTGAAAGCTCTTGCTGCTCTTCACCGTCCCTTGTGGCCCTACCTACAGGCACAACAGCACTGGGGATCTGTGCTTTCCCAGAGACGGAACATCTCACGGGGCTCAGTCTCGGCAAGCCTCTTTCTGAAAAGGCGAACGGTCGGATCCTTCTCCCACGAGGAAGGGCCCAGCCCTGAAAGCTCTTGCTGCTCTTTACCGTCCCTTGGCACCCTACCTACAGGCACAACAGCACTGGGGATCTATGCTTTCGCAGAGACGGAACATCTCGTAGTGCTACGCCTCGGCAGAGCCTCTTTTTTTTGGAAAAGGCGAACGGTCGGATCCTTCTCCCACGAGGAAGGGCCCAGCCCTGAAAGCTCTTGCTGCTCTTCACCGTCCCTTGGCACCCTACCTACAGGCACAACAGCACTGGGGATCTGTGCTTTCCCAGAGACGGAATATCTCACGGCGCTCAGTCTCGGCAAGCCTCTTTCTGAAAAGGCGAACGGTCGGATCCTTCTCCCACGAGGAAGGGCCCACCCCTGAAAGCTCTTGCTGCTCTTCACCGTCCCTTGGCACCCTACCTACAGGCACAACAGCACTGGGGATCTGTGCTTTCCCAGAGACGGAATATCTCACGGCGCTCAGTCTCGGCAAGCCTCTTTCTGAAAAGGCGAACGGTCGGATCCTTCTCCCACGAGGAAGGGCCCAGCCCTGAAAGCTCTTGCTGCTCTTCACCATCCCTTGTGGCCCTACCTACAGGCACAACAGCAGTGGGGATCTGTGCTTTCCCAGAGACGGAACATCTCACGGGGCTCAGTCTCGGCAAGCCTCTTTCTGAAAAGGCGAACGGTCGGATCCTTCTCCCACGAGGAAGGGCCCAGCCCTGAAAGCTCTTGCTGCTCTTTACCGTCCCTTGTAGCCCTACCTACAGGCACAACAGCACTGGGGATCTGTGCTTTCCCAGAGACGGAACATCTCGTGGCGCTACGCCTCGGCAGAGCCTCTTTTTTCTGGAAAAGGCGAACGGTCGGATCCTTCTCCCACGAGGAAGGGCCCAGCCCTGAAAGCTCTTGCTGCTCTTCACTGTCCCTTGGCACCCTACCTACAGGCACAACAGCACTGGGGATCTGTGCTTTCCCAGAGACGGAACATCTCACGGGGCTCAGTCTCGGCAAGCCTCTTTCTGAAAAGGTGAACGGTCGGATCCTTCTCCCACGACGAAGGGCCCAGCCCTGAAAGCTCTTGCTGCTGTTCACCGCCCCTTGGCACCCTACCTACAGGCACAACAGCACTGGGGATCTGTGCTTTCCCAGAGACGGAACATCTCACGGCGCTCAGTCTCGGCAAGTCTCTTTCTGAAAAGGCGAACGGTCGGATCCTTCTCCCCCGAGGAAGGGCCCAGCCCTGAAAGCTCTTGCTGCTCTTCACCGTCCCTTGGCACCCTACCTACAGGCACAACAGCACTGGGGATCTGTGCTTTCCCAGAGACGGAACATCTCACGGGGCTCAGTCTCGGCAAGCCTCTTTCTGAAAAGGCGAACGGTCGGATACTTGTCCCACGAGGAAGGGCCCAGCCCTGAAAGCTCTTGCTGCTCTTCACCGCCCCTTGGCACCCTACCTACAGGCACAACAGCACTGGGGATCTGTGCTTTCCCAGAGACGGAACATCTCACGGGGCTCAGTCTCGGCAAGCCTCTTTCTGAAAAGGCGAACGGTCGGATCCTGCTCCCACGAGGAAGGGCCCAGCCCTGAAAGCTCTTGCTGCTCTTCACCGTCCCTTGTGGCCCTACCTACAGGCACAACAGCACTGGGGATCTGTGCTTTCCCAGAGACGGAACATCTCACGGGGCTCAGTCTCGGCAAGCCTCTTTCTGAAAAGGCGAACGGTCGGATCCTTCTCCCACGAGGAAGGGCCCACCCCTGAAAGCTCTTGCTGCTCTTCACCGTCCCTTGGCACCCTACCTACAGGCACAACAGCACTGGGGATCTGTGCTTTCCCAGAGACGGAATATCTCACGGCGCTCAGTCTCGGCAAGCCTCTTTCTGAAAAGGCGAACGGTCGGATCCTTCTCCCACGAGGAAGGGCCCAGCCCTGAAAGCTCTTGCTGCTCTTTACCGTCCCTTGTGGCCCTACCTACAGGCACAACAGCACTGGGGATCTGTGCTTTCCCAGAGACGGAACATCTCGTGGCGCTACGCCTCGGCAGAGCCTCTTTTTTCTGGAAAAGGCGAACGGTCGGATCCTTCTCCCACGAGGAAGGGCCCAGCCCTGAAAGCTCTTGCTGCTCTTCACTGTCCCTTGGCACCCTACCTACAGGCACAACAGCACTGGGGATCTGTGCTTTCCCAGAGACGGAACATCTCACGGGGCTCAGTCTCGGCAAGCCTCTTTCTGAAAAGGTGAACGGTCGGATCCTTCTCCCACGACGAAGGGCCCAGCCCTGAAAGCTCTTGCTGCTGTTCACCGCCCCTTGGCACCCTACCTACAGGCACAACAGCACTGGGGATCTGTGCTTTCCCAGAGACGGAACATCTCACGGCGCTCAGTCTCGGCAAGTCTCTTTCTGAAAAGGCGAACGGTCGGATCCTTCTCCCCCGAGGAAGGGCCCAGCCCTGAAAGCTCTTGCTGCTCTTCACCGTCCCTTGGCACCCTACCTACAGGCACAACAGCACTGGGGATCTGTGCTTTCCCAGAGACGGAACATCTCACGGGGCTCAGTCTCGGCAAGCCTCTTTCTGAAAAGGCGAACGGTCGGATACTTGTCCCACGAGGAAGGGCCCAGCCCTGAAAGCTCTTGCTGCTCTTCACCGTCCCTTGGCACCCTACCTACAGGCACAACAGCACTGGGGATCTGTGCTTTCCCAGAGACGGAACATCTCACGGGGCTCAGTCTCGGCAAGCCTCTTTCTGAAAAGGCGAACGGTCGGATCCTTCTCCCACGAGGAAGGGCCCAGCCCTGAAAGCTCTTGCTGCTCTTCACCGCCCCTTGGCACCCTACCTACAGGCACAACAGCAGTGGGGATCTGTGCTTTCCCAGAGACGGAACATCTCACGGGGCTCAGTCTCGGCAAGCCTCTTTCTGAAAAGGCGAACGGTCGGATCCTTCTCCCACGAGGAAGGGCCCAGCCCTGAAAGCTCTTGCTGCTCTTCACCGTCCCTTGTGGCCCTACCTACAGGCACAACAGCACTGGGGATCTGTGCTTTCCCAGAGACGGAACATCTCGTGGCGCTACGCCTCGGCAGAGCCTCTTTTTTCTGGAAAAGGCGAACGGTCGGATCCTTCTCCCACGAGGAAGGGCCCAGCCCTGAAAGCTCTTGCTGCTCTTCACTGTCCCTTGTGGCCCTACCTACAGGCACAACAGCACTGGGGATCTGTGCTTTCCCAGAGACGGAACATCTCACGGGGCTCAGTCTCGGCAAGCCTCTTTCTGAAAAGGCGAACGGTCGGATCCTTCTCCCACGAGGAAGGGCCCAGCCCTGAAAGCTCTTGCTGCTCTTCACCGTCCCTTGGCACCCTACCTACAGGCACAACAGCACTGGGGATCTATGCTTTCGCAGAGACGGAACATCTCGTGGTGCTACGACTCGGCAGAGCCTCTTTTTTTTGGAAAAGGCGAACGGTCGGATCCTTCTCCCACGAGGAAGGGCCCAGCCCTGAAAGCTCTTGCTGCTCTTCACCGCCCCTTGGCACCCTACCTACAGGCACAACAGCACTGGGGATCTGTGCTTTCCCAGAGACGGAACATCTCACGGCGCTCAGTCTCGGCAAGCCTCTTTCTGAAAAGGCGAACGGTCGGATCCTTCTCCCCCGAGGAAGGGCCCAGCCCTGAAAGCTCTTGCTGCTCTTCACCGTCCCTTGTGGCCCTACCTACAGGCACAACAGCACTGGGGATCTGTGCTTTCCCAGAGACGGAACATCTCACGGGGCTCAGTCTCGGCAAGCCTCTTTCTGAAAAGGCGAACGGTCGGATACTTGTCCCACGAGGAAGGGCCCAGCCCTGAAAGCTCTTGCTGCTCTTCACCGCCCCTTGGCACCCTACCTACAGGCACAACAGCACTGGGGATCTGTGCTTTCCCAGAGACGGAACATCTCACGGGGCTCAGTCTCGGCAAGCCTCTTTCTGAAAAGGCGAACGGTCGGATCCTGCTCCCACGAGGAAGGGCCCACCCCTGAAAGCTCTTGCTGCTCTTCACCGTCCCTTGTGGCCCTACCTACAGGCACAACAGCACTGGGGATCTGTGCTTTCCCAGAGACGGAACATCTCACGGGGCTCAGTCTCGGCAAGCCTCTTTCTGAAAAGGCGAACGGTCGGATCCTTCTCCCACGACGAAGGGCCCAGCCCTGAAAGCTCTTGCTGCTCTTCACCGTCCCTTGGCACCCTACCTACAGGCACAACAGCACTGGGGATCTATGCTTTCGCAGAGACGGAACATCTCGTAGTGCTACGCCTCGGCAGAGCCTCTTTTTTTTGGAAAAGGCGAACGGTCAGATCCTTCTCTCCCGAGGAAGGGCCCAGCCCTGAAAGCTCTTGCTGCTCTTCACCGTCCCTTGGCACCCTACCTACAGGCACAACAGCACTGGGGATCTGTGCTTTCCCAGAGACGGAACATCTCACGGGGCTCAGTCTCGGCAAGCCTCTTTCTGAAAAGGCGAACGGTCGGATCCTTCTCCCACGAGGAAGGGCCCACCCCTGAAAGCTCTTGCTGCTCTTCACCGTCCCTTGGCACCCTACCTACAGGCACAACAGCACTGGGGATCTGTGCTTTCCCAGAGACGGAATATCTCACGGCGCTCAGTCTCGGCAAGCCTCTTTCTGAAAAGGCGAACGGTCGGATCCTTCTCCCACGAGGAAGGGCCCAGCCCTGAAAGCTCTTGCTGCTCTTCACCATCCCTTGTGGCCCTACCTACAGGCACAACAGCAGTGGGGATCTGTGCTTTCCCAGAGACGGAACATCTCACGGGGCTCAGTCTCGGCAAGCCTCTTTCTGAAAAGGCGAACGGTCGGATCCTTCTCCCACGAGGAAGGGCCCAGCCCTGAAAGCTCTTGCTGCTCTTTACCGTCCCTTGTGGCCCTACCTACAGGCACAACAGCACTGGGGATCTGTGCTTTCCCAGAGACGGAACATCTCGTGGCGCTACGCCTCGGCAGAGCCTCTTTTTTCTGGAAAAGGCGAACGGTCGGATCCTTCTCCCACGAGGAAGGGCCCAGCCCTGAAAGCTCTTGCTGCTCTTCACTGTCCCTTGGCACCCTACCTACAGGCACAACAGCACTGGGGATCTGTGCTTTCCCAGAGACGGAACATCTCACGGGGCTCAGTCTCGGCAAGCCTCTTTCTGAAAAGGTGAACGGTCGGATCCTTCTCCCACGACGAAGGGCCCAGCCCTGAAAGCTCTTGCTGCTGTTCACCGCCCCTTGGCACCCTACCTACAGGCACAACAGCACTGGGGATCTGTGCTTTCCCAGAGACGGAACATCTCACGGGGCTCAGTCTCGGCAAGCCTCTTTCTGAAAAGGCGAACGGTCGGATACTTGTCCCACGAGGAAGGGCCCAGCCCTGAAAGCTCTTGCTGCTCTTCACCGCCCCTTGGCACCCTACCTACAGGCACAACAGCACTGGGGATCTGTGCTTTCCCAGAGACGGAACATCTCACGGGGCTCAGTCTCGGCAAGCCTCTTTCTGAAAAGGCGAACGGTCGGATCCTGCTCCCACGAGGAAGGGCCCACCCCTGAAAGCTCTTGCTGCTCTTCACCGTCCCTTGTGGCCCTACCTACAGGCACAACAGCACTGGGGATCTGTGCTTTCCCAGAGACGGAACATCTCACGGGGCTCAGTCTCGGCAAGCCTCTTTCTGAAAAGGCGAACGGTCGGATCCTTCTCCCACGAGGAAGGGCCCAGCCCTGAAAGCTCTTGCTGCTCTTCACCGTCCCTTGGCACCCTACCTACAGGCACAACAGCACTGGGGATCTATGCTTTCGCAGAGACGGAACATCTCGTAGTGCTACGCCTCGGCAGAGCCTCTTTTTTTTGGAAAAGGCGAACGGTCGGATCCTTCTCCCACGAGGAAGGGCCCAGCCCTGAAAGCTCTTGCTGCTCTTCACCGTCCCTTGGCACCCTACCTACAGGCACAACAGCACTGGGGATCTGTGCTTTCCCAGAGACGGAACATCTCACGGGGCTCAGTCTCGGCAAGCCTCTTTCTGAAAAGGCGAACGGTCGGATCCTTCTCCCACGAGGAAGGGCCCACCCCTGAAAGCTCTTGCTGCTCTTCACCGTCCCTTGGCACCCTACCTACAGGCACAACAGCACTGGGGATCTGTGCTTTCCCAGAGACGGAATATCTCACGGCGCTCAGTCTCGGCAAGCCTCTTTCTGAAAAGGCGAACGGTCGGATCCTTCTCCCACGAGGAAGGGCCCAGCCCTGAAAGCTCTTGCTGCTCTTCACCATCCCTTGTGGCCCTACCTACAGGCACAACAGCAGTGGGGATCTGTGCTTTCCCAGAGACGGAACATCTCACGGGGCTCAGTCTCGGCAAGCCTCTTTCTGAAAAGGCGAACGGTCGGATCCTTCTCCCACGAGGAAGGGCCCAGCCCTGAAAGCTCTTGCTGCTCTTTACCGTCCCTTGTGGCCCTACCTACAGGCACAACAGCACTGGGGATCTGTGCTTTCCCAGAGACGGAACATCTCGTGGCGCTACGCCTCGGCAGAGCCTCTTTTTTCTGGAAAAGGCGAACGGTCGGATCCTTCTCCCACGAGGAAGGGCCCAGCCCTGAAAGCTCTTGCTGCTCTTCACTGTCCCTTGGCACCCTACCTACAGGCACAACAGCACTGGGGATCTGTGCTTTCCCAGAGACGGAACATCTCACGGGGCTCAGTCTCGGCAAGCCTCTTTCTGAAAAGGTGAACGGTCGGATCCTTCTCCCACGACGAAGGGCCCAGCCCTGAAAGCTCTTGCTGCTGTTCACCGCCCCTTGGCACCCTACCTACAGGCACAACAGCACTGGGGATCTGTGCTTTCCCAGAGACGGAACATCTCACGGCGCTCAGTCTCGGCAAGTCTCTTTCTGAAAAGGCGAACGGTCGGATCCTTCTCCCCCGAGGAAGGGCCCAGCCCTGAAAGCTCTTGCTGCTCTTCACCGTCCCTTGGCACCCTACCTACAGGCACAACAGCACTGGGGATCTGTGCTTTCCCAGAGACGGAACATCTCACGGGGCTCAGTCTCGGCAAGCCTCTTTCTGAAAAGGCGAACGGTCGGATACTTGTCCCACGAGGAAGGGCCCAGCCCTGAAAGCTCTTGCTGCTCTTCACCGCCCCTTGGCACCCTACCTACAGGCACAACAGCACTGGGGATCTGTGCTTTCCCAGAGACGGAACATCTCACGGGGCTCAGTCTCGGCAAGCCTCTTTCTGAAAAGGCGAACGGTCGGATCCTGCTCCCACGAGGAAGGGCCCACCCCTGAAAGCTCTTGCTGCTCTTCACCGTCCCTTGTGGCCCTACCTACAGGCACAACAGCACTGGGGATCTGTGCTTTCCCAGAGACGGAACATCTCACGGGGCTCAGTCTCGGCAAGCCTCTTTCTGAAAAGGCGAACGGTCGGATCCTTCTCCCACGAGGAAGGGCCCACCCCTGAAAGCTCTTGCTGCTCTTCACCGTCCCTTGGCACCCTACCTACAGGCACAACAGCACTGGGGATCTGTGCTTTCCCAGAGACGGAATATCTCACGGCGCTCAGTCTCGGCAAGCCTCTTTCTGAAAAGGCGAACGGTCGGATCCTTCTCCCACGAGGAAGGGCCCAGCCCTGAAAGCTCTTGCTGCTCTTCACCATCCCTTGTGGCCCTACCTACAGGCACAACAGCACTGGGGATCTGTGCTTTCCCAGAGACGGAACATCTCACGGGGCTCAGTCTCGGCAAGCCTCTTTCTGAAAAGGCGAACGGTCGGATCCTTCTCCCACGAGGAAGGGCCCAGCCCTGAAAGCTCTTGCTGCTCTTTACCGTCCCTTGTGGCCCTACCTACAGGCACAACAGCACTGGGGATCTGTGCTTTCCCAGAGACGGAACATCTCGTGGCGCTACGCCTCGGCAGAGCCTCTTTTTTCTGGAAAAGGCGAACGGTCGGATCCTTCTCCCACGAGGAAGGGCCCAGCCCTGAAAGCTCTTGCTGCTCTTCACTGTCCCTTGGCACCCTACCTACAGGCACAACAGCACTGGGGATCTGTGCTTTCCCAGAGACGGAACATCTCACGGGGCTCAGTCTCGGCAAGCCTCTTTCTGAAAAGGTGAACGGTCGGATCCTTCTCCCACGACGAAGGGCCCAGCCCTGAAAGCTCTTGCTGCTGTTCACCGCCCCTTGGCACCCTACCTACAGGCACAACAGCACTGGGGATCTGTGCTTTCCCAGAGACGGAACATCTCACGGCGCTCAGTCTCGGCAAGTCTCTTTCTGAAAAGGCGAACGGTCGGATCCTTCTCCCCCGAGGAAGGGCCCAGCCCTGAAAGCTCTTGCTGCTCTTCACCGTCCCTTGGCACCCTACCTACAGGCACAACAGCACTGGGGATCTGTGCTTTCCCAGAGACGGAACATCTCACGGGGCTCAGTCTCGGCAAGCCTCTTTCTGAAAAGGCGAACGGTCGGATACTTGTCCCACGAGGAAGGGCCCAGCCCTGAAAGCTCTTGCTGCTCTTCACCGTCCCTTGGCACCCTACCTACAGGCACAACAGCACTGTGGATCTGTGCTTTCCCAGAGACGGAACATCTCACGGGGCTCAGTCTCGGCAAGCCTCTTTCTGAAAAGGCGAACGGTCGGATCCTTCTCCCACGAGGAAGGGCCCAGCCCTGAAAGCTCTTGCTGCTGTTCACCGTCCCTTGGCACCCTACCTACAGGCACAACAGCAGTGGGGATCTGTGCTTTCCCAGAGACGGAACATCTCACGGGGCTCAGTCTCGGCAAGCCTCTTTCTGAAAAGGCGAACGGTCGGATCCTTCTCCCACGAGGAAGGGCCCAGCCCTGAAAGCTCTTGCTGCTCTTCACCGTCCCTTGTGGCCCTACCTACAGGCACAACAGCACTGGGGATCTGTGCTTTCCCAGAGACGGAACATCTCGTGGCGCTACGCCTCGGCAGAGCCTCTTTTTTCTGGAAAAGGCGAACGGTCGGATCCTTCTCCCACGAGGAAGGGCCCAGCCCTGAAAGCTCTTGCTGCTCTTCACTGTCCCTTGTGGCCCTACCTACAGGCACAACAGCACTGGGGATCTGTGCTTTCCCAGAGACGGAACATCTCACGGGGCTCAGTCTCGGCAAGCCTCTTTCTGAAAAGGCGAACGGTCGGATCCTTCTCCCACGAGGAAGGGCCCAGCCCTGAAAGCTCTTGCTGCTCTTCACCGTCCCTTGGCACCCTACCTACAGGCACAACAGCACTGGGGATCTATGCTTTCGCAGAGACGGAACATCTCGTGGTGCTACGACTCGGCAGAGCCTCTTTTTTTTGGAAAAGGCGAACGGTCGGATCCTTCTCCCACGAGGAAGGGCCCAGCCCTGAAAGCTCTTGCTGCTCTTCACCGCCCCTTGGCACCCTACCTACAGGCACAACAGCACTGGGGATCTGTGCTTTCCCAGAGACGGAACATCTCACGGCGCTCAGTCTCGGCAAGCCTCTTTCTGAAAAGGCGAACGGTCGGATCCTTCTCCCCCGAGGAAGGGCCCAGCCCTGAAAGCTCTTGCTGCTCTTCACCGTCCCTTGGCACCCTACCTACAGGCACAACAGCACTGGGGATCTGTGCTTTCCCAGAGACGGAACATCTCACGGGGCTCAGTCTCGGCAAGCCTCTTTCTGAAAAGGCGAACGGTCGGATACTTGTCCCACGAGGAAGGGCCCAGCCCTGAAAGCTCTTGCTGCTCTTCACCGCCCCTTGGCACCCTACCTACAGGCACAACAGCACTGGGGATCTGTGCTTTCCCAGAGACGGAACATCTCACGGGGCTCAGTCTCGGCAAGCCTCTTTCTGAAAAGGCGAACGGTCGGATCCTGCTCCCACGAGGAAGGGCCCACCCCTGAAAGCTCTTGCTGCTCTTCACCGTCCCTTGTGGCCCTACCTACAGGCACAACAGCACTGGGGATCTGTGCTTTCCCAGAGACGGAACATCTCACGGGGCTCAGTCTCGGCAAGCCTCTTTCTGAAAAGGCGAACGGTCGGATCCTTCTCCCACGACGAAGGGCCCAGCCCTGAAAGCTCTTGCTGCTCTTCACCGTCCCTTGGCACCCTACCTACAGGCACAACAGCACTGGGGATCTATGCTTTCGCAGAGACGGAACATCTCGTAGTGCTACGCCTCGGCAGAGCCTCTTTTTTTTGGAAAAGGCGAACGGTCAGATCCTTCTCTCCCGAGGAAGGGCCCAGCCCTGAAAGCTCTTGCTGCTCTTCACCGTCCCTTGGCACCCTACCTACAGGCACAACAGCACTGGGGATCTGTGCTTTCCCAGAGACGGAACATCTCACGGGGCTCAGTCTCGGCAAGCCTCTTTCTGAAAAGGCGAACGGTCGGATCCTTCTCCCACGAGGAAGGGCCCACCCCTGAAAGCTCTTGCTGCTCTTCACCGTCCCTTGGCACCCTACCTACAGGCACAACAGCACTGGGGATCTGTGCTTTCCCAGAGACGGAATATCTCACGGCGCTCAGTCTCGGCAAGCCTCTTTCTGAAAAGGCGAACGGTCGGATCCTTCTCCCACGAGGAAGGGCCCAGCCCTGAAAGCTCTTGCTGCTCTTCACCATCCCTTGTGGCCCTACCTACAGGCACAACAGCAGTGGGGATCTGTGCTTTCCCAGAGACGGAACATCTCACGGGGCTCAGTCTCGGCAAGCCTCTTTCTGAAAAGGCGAACGGTCGGATCCTTCTCCCACGAGGAAGGGCCCAGCCCTGAAAGCTCTTGCTGCTCTTTACCGTCCCTTGTGGCCCTACCTACAGGCACAACAGCACTGGGGATCTGTGCTTTCCCAGAGACGGAACATCTCGTGGCGCTACGCCTCGGCAGAGCCTCTTTTTTCTGGAAAAGGCGAACGGTCGGATCCTTCTCCCACGAGGAAGGGCCCAGCCCTGAAAGCTCTTGCTGCTCTTCACTGTCCCTTGGCACCCTACCTACAGGCACAACAGCACTGGGGATCTGTGCTTTCCCAGAGACGGAACATCTCACGGGGCTCAGTCTCGGCAAGCCTCTTTCTGAAAAGGTGAACGGTCGGATCCTTCTCCCACGACGAAGGGCCCAGCCCTGAAAGCTCTTGCTGCTGTTCACCGCCCCTTGGCACCCTACCTACAGGCACAACAGCACTGGGGATCTGTGCTTTCCCAGAGACGGAACATCTCACGGCGCTCAGTCTCGGCAAGTCTCTTTCTGAAAAGGCGAACGGTCGGATCCTTCTCCCCCGAGGAAGGGCCCAGCCCTGAAAGCTCTTGCTGCTCTTCACCGTCCCTTGGCACCCTACCTACAGGCACAACAGCACTGGGGATCTGTGCTTTCCCAGAGACGGAACATCTCACGGGGCTCAGTCTCGGCAAGCCTCTTTCTGAAAAGGCGAACGGTCGGATTCTTCTCCCACGAGGAAGGGCCCAGCCCTGAAAGCTCTTGCTGCTCTTCACTGTCCCTTGGCACCCTACCTACAGGCACAACAGCACTGGGGATCTGTGCTTTCCCAGAGACGGAACATCTCACGGCGCTCAGTCTCGGCAAGCCTCTTTCTGAAAAGGCGAACGGTCGGATACTTGTCCCACGAGGAAGGGCCCAGCCCTGAAAGCTCTTGCTGCTCTTCACCGCCCCTTGGCACCCTACCTACAGGCACAACAGCACTGGGGATCTGTGCTTTCCCAGAGACGGAACATCTCACGGGGCTCAGTCTCGGCAAGCCTCTTTCTGAAAAGGCGAACGGTCGGATCCTGCTCCCACGAGGAAGGGCCCACCCCTGAAAGCTCTTGCTGCTCTTCACCGTCCCTTGTGGCCCTACCTACAGGCACAACAGCACTGGGGATCTGTGCTTTCCCAGAGACGGAACATCTCACGGGGCTCAGTCTCGGCAAGCCTCTTTCTGAAAAGGCGAACGGTCGGATCCTTCTCCCACGAGGAAGGGCCCACCCCTGAAAGCTCTTGCTGCTCTTCACCGTCCCTTGGCACCCTACCTACAGGCACAACAGCACTGGGGATCTGTGCTTTCCCAGAGACGGAATATCTCACGGCGCTCAGTCTCGGCAAGCCTCTTTCTGAAAAGGCGAACGGTCGGATCCTTCTCCCACGAGGAAGGGCCCAGCCCTGAAAGCTCTTGCTGCTCTTCACCATCCCTTGTGGCCCTACCTACAGGCACAACAGCAGTGGGGATCTGTGCTTTCCCAGAGACGGAACATCTCACGGGGCTCAGTCTCGGCAAGCCTCTTTCTGAAAAGGCGAACGGTCGGATCCTTCTCCCACGAGGAAGGGCCCAGCCCTGAAAGCTCTTGCTGCTCTTTACCGTCCCTTGTGGCCCTACCTACAGGCACAACAGCACTGGGGATCTGTGCTTTCCCAGAGACGGAACATCTCGTGGCGCTACGCCTCGGCAGAGCCTCTTTTTTCTGGAAAAGGCGAACGGTCGGATCCTTCTCCCACGAGGAAGGGCCCAGCCCTGAAAGCTCTTGCTGCTCTTCACCGCCCCTTGGCACCCTACCTACAGGCACAACAGCACTGGGGATCTGTGCTTTCCCAGAGACGGAACATCTCACGGGGCTCAGTCTCGGCAAGCCTCTTTCTGAAAAGTTGAACGGTCGGATCCTTCTCCCACGACGAAGGGCCCAGCCCTGAAAGCTCTTGCTGCTGTTCACCGCCCCTTGGCACCCTACCTACAGGCACAACAGCACTGGGGATCTGTGCTTTCCCAGAGACGGAACATCTCACGGCGCTCAGTCTCGGCAAGTCTCTTTCTGAAAAGGCGAACGGTCGGATCCTTCTCCCCCGAGGAAGGGCCCAGCCCTGAAAGCTCTTGCTGCTCTTCACCGTCCCTTGGCACCCTACCTACAGGCACAACAGCACTGGGGATCTGTGCTTTCCCAGAGACGGAACATCTCACGGGGCTCAGTCTCGGCAAGCCTCTTTCTGAAAAGGCGAACGGTCGGATACTTGTCCCACGAGGAAGGGCCCAGCCCTGAAAGCTCTTGCTGCTCTTCACCGTCCCTTGGCACCCTACCTACAGGCACAACAGCACTGGGGATCTGTGCTTTCCCAGAGACGGAACATCTCACGGGGCTCAGTCTCGGCAAGCCTCTTTCTGAAAAGGCGAACGGTCGGATCCTTCTCCCACGAGGAAGGGCCCAGCCCTGAAAGCTCTTGCTGCTGTTCACCGTCCCTTGGCACCCTACCTACAGGCACAACAGCACTGGGGATCTGTGCTTTCCCAGAGACGGAACATCTCACGGGGCTCAGTCTCGGCAAGCCTCTTTCTGAAAAGGCGAACGGTCGGATCCTTCTCCCACGAGGAAGGGCCCAGCCCTGAAAGCTCTTGCTGCTCTTCACCGTCCCTTGTGGCCCTACCTACAGGCACAACAGCACTGGGGATCTGTGCTTTCCCAGAGACGGAACATCTCGTGGCGCTACGCCTCGGCAGAGCCTCTTTTTTCTGGAAAAGGCGAACGGTCGGATCCTTCTCCCACGAGGAAGGGCCCAGCCCTGAAAGCTCTTGCTGCTCTTCACTGTCCCTTGTGGCCCTACCTACAGGCACAACAGCACTGGGGATCTGTGCTTTCCCAGAGACGGAACATCTCACGGGGCTCAGTCTCGGCAAGCCTCTTTCTGAAAAGGCGAACGGTCGGATCCTTCTCCCACGACGAAGGGCCCAGCCCTGAAAGCTCTTGCTGCTGTTCACCGCCCCTTGGCACCCTACCTACAGGCACAACAGCACTGGGGATCTGTGCTTTCCCAGAGATGGAACATCTCACGGCGCTCAGTCTCGGCAAGCCTCTTTCTGAAAAGGCGAACGGTCGGATCCTTCTCCCACGAGGAAGGGCCCAGCCCTGAAAGCTCTTGCTGCTCTTCACCGCCCCTTGGCACCCTACCTACAGGCACAACAGCACTGGGGATCTGTGCTTTCCCAGAGACGGAACATCTCACGGGGCTCAGTCTCGGCAAACCTGTTTCTGAAAAGGCGAACGGTCGGATACTTGTCCCACGAGGAAGGGCCCAGCCCTGAAAGCTCTTGCTGCTCTTCACCGCCCCTTGGCACCCTACCTACAGGCACAACAGCACTGGGGATCTGTGCTTTCCCAGAGACGGAACATCTCACGGGGCTCAGTCTCGGCAAGCCTCTTTCTGAAAAGGCGAACGGTCGGATCCTTCTCCCACGAGGAAGGGCCCAGCCCTGAAAGCTCTTGCTGCTCTTCACCGTCCCTTGGCACCCTACCTACAGGCACAACAGCACTGGGGATCTGTGCTTTCCCAGAGACGGAACATCTCACGGGGCTCAGTCTCGGCAAGCCTCTTTCTGAAAAGGCGAACGGTCGGATCCTTCTCCCACGAGGAAGGGCCCAGCCCTGAAAGCTCTTGCTGCTCTTCACCGTCCCTTGGCACCCTACCTACAGGCACAACAGCACTGGGGATCTATGCTTTCGCAGAGACGGAACATCTCGTGGTGCTACGCCTCGGCAGAGCCTCTTTTTTTTGGAAAAGGCGAACGGTCGGATCCTTCTCCCACGAGGAAGGGCCCAGCCCTGAAAGCTCTTGCTGCTCTTCACCGCCCCTTGGCACCCTACCTACAGGCACAACAGCACTGGGGATCTGTGCTTTCCCAGAGACGGAACATCTCACGGCGCTCAGTCTCGGCAAGCCTCTTTCTGAAAAGGCGAACGGTCGGATCCTTCTCCCCCGAGGAAGGGCCCAGCCCTGAAAGCTCTTGCTGCTCTTCACCGTCCCTTGGCACCCTACCTACAGGCACAACAGCACTGGGGATCTGTGCTTTCCCAGAGACGGAACATCTCACGGGGCTCAGTCTCGGCAAGCCTCTTTCTGAAAAGGCGAACGGTCGGATACTTGTCCCACGAGGAAGGGCCCAGCCCTGAAAGCTCTTGCTGCTCTTCACCGCCCCTTGGCACCCTACCTACAGGCACAACAGCACTGGGGATCTGTGCTTTCCCAGAGACGGAACATCTCACGGGGCTCAGTCTCGGCAAGCCTCTTTCTGAAAAGGCGAACGGTCGGATCCTGCTCCCACGAGGAAGGGCCCACCCCTGAAAGCTCTTGCTGCTCTTCACCGCCCCTTGGCACCCTACCTACAGGCACAACAGCACTGGGGATCTGTGCTTTCCCAGAGACGGAATATCTCACGGCGCTCAGTCTCGGCAAGCCTCTTTCTGAAAAGGCGAACGGTCGGATCCTTCTCCCACGAGGAAGGGCCCAGCCCTGAAAGCTCTTGCTGCTCTTCACCGTCCCTTGGCACCCTACCTACAGGCACAACAGCACTGGGGATCTGTGCTTTCCCAGAGACGGAACATCTCACGGGGCTCAGTCTCGGCAAGCCTCTTTCTGAAAAGGCGAACGGTCGGATCCTTCTCCCACGACGAAGGGCCCAGCCCTGAAAGCTCTTGCTGCTCTTCACCGTCCCTTGGCACCCTACCTACAGGCACAACAGCACTGGGGATCTATGCTTTCGCAGAGACGGAACATCTCGTAGTGCTACGCCTCGGCAGAGCCTCTTTTTTTTGGAAAAGGCGAACGGTCGGATCCTTCTCCCCCGAGGAAGGGCCCAGCCCTGAAAGCTCTTGCTGCTCTTCACCGTCCCTTGGCACCCTACCTACAGGCACAACAGCACTGGGGATCTGTGCTTTCCCAGAGACGGAACATCTCACGGGGCTCAGTCTCGGCAAGCCTCTTTCTGAAAAGGCGAACGGTCGGATCCTTCTCCCACGAGGAAGGGCCCAGCCCTGAAAGCTCTTGCTGCTCTTCACCGCCCCTTGGCACCCTACCTACAGGCACAACAGCACTGGGGATCTGTGCTTTCCCAGAGACGGAACATCTCACGGGGCTCAGTCTCGGCAAGCCTCTTTCTGAAAAGGCGAACGGTCGGATCCTTCTCCCACGAGGAAGGGCCCAGCCCTGAAAGCTCTTGCTGCTCTTCACCGTCCCTTGTGGCCCTACCTACAGGCACAACAGCACTGGGGATCTGTGCTTTCCCAGAGACGGAACATCTCGTGGCGCTACGCCTCGGCAGAGCCTCTTTTTTCTGGAAAAGGCGAACGGTCGGATCCTTCTCCCACGAGGAAGGGCCCAGCCCTGAAAGCTCTTGCTGCTCTTCACTGTCCCTTGGCACCCTACCTACAGGCACAACAGCACTGGGGATCTGTGCTTTCCCAGAGACGGAACATCTCACGGGGCTCAGTCTCGGCAAGCCTCTTTCTGAAAAGGTGAACGGTCGGATCCTTCTCCCACGACGAAGGGCCCAGCCCTGAAAGCTCTTGCTGCTGTTCACCGCCCCTTGGCACCCTACCTACAGGCACAACAGCACTGGGGATCTGTGCTTTCCCAGAGACGGAACATCTCACGGGGCTCAGTCTCGGCAAGTCTCTTTCTGAAAAGGCGAACGGTCGGATCCTTCTCCCACGAGGAAGGGCCCAGCCCTGAAAGCTCTTGCTGCTCTTCACCGTCCCTTGGCACCCTACCTACAGGCACAACAGCACTGGGGATCTGTGCTTTCCCAGAGACGGAACATCTCACGGGGCTCAGTCTCGGCAAGCCTCTTTCTGAAAAGGCGAACGGTCGGATCCTTCTCCCACGAGGAAGGGCCCAGCCCTGAAAGCTCTTGCTGCTCTTCACCGTCCCTTGGCACCCTACCTACAGGCACAACAGCAGTGGGGATCTGTGCTTTCCCAGAGACGGAACATCTCACGGGGCTCAGTCTCGGCAAGCCTCTTTCTGAAAAGGCGAACGGTCGGATACTTCTCCCCCGAGGAAGGGCCCAGCCCTGAAAGCTCTTGCTGCTCTTCACCGTCCCTTGGCACCCTACCTACAGGCACAACAGCACTGGGGATCTGTGCTTTCCCAGAGACGGAACATCTCGTGGCGCTACGCCTCGGCAGAGCCTCTTTTTTCTGGAAAAGGCGAACGGTCGGATCCTTCTCCCACGAGGAAGGGCCCAGCCCTGAAAGCTCTTGCTGCTCTTCACTGTCCCTTGTGGCCCTACCTACAGGCACAACAGCACTGGGGATCTGTGCTTTCCCAGAGACGGAACATCTCACGGGGCTCAGTCTCGGCAAGCCTCTTTCTGAAAAGGTGAACGGTCGGATCCTTCTCCCACGACGAAGGGCCCAGCCCTGAAAGCTCTTGCTGCTGTTCACCGCCCCTTGGCACCCTACCTACAGGCACAACAGCACTGGGGATCTGTGCTTTCCCAGAGACGGAACATCTCACGGCGCTCAGTCTCGGCAAGTCTCTTTCTGAAAAGGCGAACGGTCGGATCCTTCTCCCACGAGGAAGGGCCCAGCCCTGAAAGCTCTTGCTGCTCTTCACCGTCCCTTGGCACCCTACCTACAGGCACAACAGCACTGGGGATCTGTGCTTTCCCAGAGACGGAACATCTCACGGGGCTCAGTCTCGGCAAGCCTGTTTCTGAAAAGGCGAACGGTCGGATACTTGTCCCACGAGGAAGGGCCCAGCCCTGAAAGCTCTTGCTGCTCTTCACCGTCCCTTGGCACCCTACCTACAGGCACAACAGCACTGGGGATCTGTGCTTTCCCAGAGACGGAACATCTCACGGGGCTCAGTCTCGGCAAGCCTCTTTCTGAAAAGGCGAACGGTCGGATCCTTCTCCCACGAGGAAGGGCCCAGCCCTGAAAGCTCTTGCTGCTCTTCACCGTCCCTTGGCACCCTACCTACAGGCACAACAGCAGTGGGGATCTGTGCTTTCCCAGAGACGGAACATCTCACGGGGCTCAGTCTCGGCAAGCCTCTTTCTGAAAAGGCGAACGGTCGGATCCTTCTCCCACGAGGAAGGGCCCAGCCCTGAAAGCTCTTGCTGCTCTTCACCGCCCCTTGGCACCCTACCTACAGGCACAACAGCACTGGGGATCTGTGCTTTCCCAGAGACGGAACATCTCACGGGGCTCAGTCTCGGCAAGCCTCTTTCTGAAAAGGCGAACGGTCGGATCCTTCTCCCACGAGGAAGGGCCCAGCCCTGAAAGCTCTTGCTGCTCTTCACCGTCCCTTGGCACCCTACCTACAGGCACAACAGCACTGGGGATCTGTGCTTTCCCAGAGACGGAACATCTCACGGCGCTCAGTCTCGGCAAGCCTCTTTCTGAAAAGGCGAACGGTCGGATCCTTGTCCCACGAGGAAGGGCCCAGCCCTGAAAGCTCTTGCTGCTCTTCACCGCCCCTTGGCACCCTACCTACAGGCACAACAGCACTGGGGATCTGTGCTTTCCCAGAGACGGAACATCTCACGGGGCTCAGTCTCGGCAAGCCTCTTTCTGAAAAGGCGAACGGTCGGATCCTGCTCCCACGAGGAAGGGCCCACCCCTGAAAGCTCTTGCTGCTCTTCACCGCCCCTTGGCACCCTACCTACAGGCACAACAGCACTGGGGATCTGTGCTTTCCCAGAGACGGAACATCTCACGGGGCTCAGTCTCGGCAAGCCTCTTTCTGAAAAGGCGAACGGTCGGATCCTTCTCCCACGAGGAAGGGCCCAGCCCTGAAAGCTCTTGCTGCTCTTCACCGCCCCTTGTGGCCCTACCTACAGGCACAACAGCACTGGGCATCCGTGCTTTCCCAGAGACGGAACATCTCGTAGTGCTACGCCTCGGCAGAGCCTCTTTTTTCTGGAAAAGGCGAACGGTCGGATCCTTCTCCCACGAGGAAGGGCCCAGCCCTGAAAGGTCTTGCTGCTCTTCACCGTCCCTTGGCACCCTACCTACAGGCACAACAGCACTGGGGATCTGTGCTTTCCCAGAGACGGAACATCTCACGGGGCTCAGTCTCGGCAAGCCTCTTTCTGAAAAGGTGAACGGTCGGATCCTTCTCCCACGACGAAGGGCCCAGCCCTGAAAGCTCTTGCTGCTCTTCACCGCCCCTTGGCACCCTACCTACAGGCACAACAGCACTGGGGATCTGTGCTTTCCCAGAGACGGAACATCTCACGGCGCTCAGTCTCGGCAAGCCTCTTTCTGAAAAGGCGAACGGTCGGATCCTTCTCCCCCGAGGAAGGGCCCAGCCCTGAAAGCTCTTGCTGCTCTTCACCGTCCCTTGTGGCCCTACCTACAGGCACAACAGCAGTGGGGATCTGTGCTTTCCCAGAGACGGAACATCTCACGGGGCTCAGTCTCGGCAAGCCTCTTTCTGAAAAGGCGAACGGTCGGATCCTTCTCCCACGAGGAAGGGCCCAGCCCTGAAAGCTCTTGCTGCTCTTCACCGTCCCTTGGCACCCTACCTACAGGCACAACAGCACTGGGGATCTGTGCTTTCCCAGAGACGGAACATCTCACGGGGCTCAGTCTCGGCAAGCCTCTTTCTGAAAAGGCGAACGGTCGGATCCTTCTCCCACGAGGAAGGGCCCAGCCCTGAAAGCTCTTGCTGCTCTTCACCGCCCCTTGTGGCCCTACCTACAGGCACAACAGCACTGGGCATCCGTGCTTTCCCAGAGACGGAACATCTCGTAGTGCTACGCCTCGGCAGAGCCTCTTTTTTCTGGAAAAGGCGAACGGTCGGATCCTTCTCCCACGAGGAAGGGCCCAGCCCTGAAAGCTCTTGCTGCTCTTCACCGTCCCTTGGCACCCTACCTACAGGCACAACAGCACTGGGGATCTGTGCTTTCCCAGAGACGGAACATCTCACGGGGCTCAGTCTCGGCAAGCCTCTTTCTGAAAAGGCGAACGGTCGGATACTTGTCCCACGAGGAAGGGCCCAGCCCTGAAAGCTCTTGCTGCTCTTCACCGCCCCTTGGCACCCTACCTACAGGCACAACAGCACTGGGGATCTGTGCTTTCCCAGAGACGGAATATCTCACGGCGCTCAGTCTCGGCAAGCCTCTTTCTAAAAAGGCGAACGGTCGGATCCTTCTCCCACGAGGAAGGGCCCAGCCCTGAAAGCTCTTGCTGCTCTTCACCGTCCCTTGGCACCCTACCTACAGGCACAACAGCACTGGGGATCTGTGCTTTCCCAGAGACGGAACATCTCACGGGGCTCAGTCTCGGCAAGCCTCTTTCTGAAAAGGCGAACGGTCGGATCCTTCTCCCACGAGGAAGGGCCCAGCCCTGAAAGCTCTTGCTGCTCTTCACCGCCCCTTGGCACCCTACCTACAGGCACAACAGCACTGGGGATCTATGCTTTCGCAGAGACGGAACATCTCGTGGTGCTACGCCTCGGCAGAGCCTCTTTTTTTTGGAAAAAGCGAACGGTCGGATACTTGTCCCACGAGGAAGGGCCCAGCCCTGAAAGCTCTTGCTGCTCTTCACCGTCCCTTGGCACCCTACCTACAGGCACAACAGCACTGGGGATCTGTGCTTTCCCAGAGACGGAACATCTCACGGGGCTCACTCTCGGCAAGCCTCTTTCTGAAAAGGCGAACGGTCGGATACTTGTCCCACAAGGAAGGGCCCAGCCCTGAAAGCTCTTGCTGCTCTTCACCGTCCCTTGGCACCCTACCTACAGGCACAACAGCAGTGGGGATCTGTGCTTTCCCAGAGACGGAACATCTCACGGGGCTCAGTCTCGGCAAGCCTCTTTCTGAAAAGGCAAACGGTCGGATCCTTCTCCCACGAGGAAGGGCCCAGCCCTGAAAGCTCTTGCTGCTCTTCACCGCCCCTTGGCACCCTACCTACAGGCACAACAGCACTGGGGATCTGTGCTTTCCCAGAGACGGAACATCTCACGGGGCTCAGTCTCGGCAAGCCTCTTTCTGAAAAGGCGAACGGTCGGATCCTGCTCCCACGAGGAAGGGCCCACCCCTGAAAGCTCTTGCTGCTCTTCACCGTCCCTTGTGGCCCTACCTACAGGCACAACAGCACTGGGGATCTGTGCTTTCCCAGAGACGGAACATCTCACGGGGCTCAGTCTCGGCAAGCCTCTTTCTGAAAAGGCGAACGGTCGGATCCTTCTCCCACGAGGAAGGGCCCACCCCTGAAAGCTCTTGCTGCTCTTCACCGTCCCTTGGCACCCTACCTACAGGCACAACAGCACTGGGGATCTGTGCTTTCCCAGAGACGGAATATCTCACGGCGCTCAGTCTCGGCAAGCCTCTTTCTGAAAAGGCGAACGGTCGGATCCTTCTCCCACGAGGAAGGGCCCAGCCCTGAAAGCTCTTGCTGCTCTTCACCATCCCTTGTGGCCCTACCTACAGGCACAACAGCAGTGGGGATCTGTGCTTTCCCAGAGACGGAACATCTCACGGGGCTCAGTCTCGGCAAGCCTCTTTCTGAAAAGGCGAACGGTCGGATCCTTCTCCCACGAGGAAGGGCCCAGCCCTGAAAGCTCTTGCTGCTCTTTACCGTCCCTTGTGGCCCTACCTACAGGCACAACAGCACTGGGGATCTGTGCTTTCCCAGAGACGGAACATCTCGTGGCGCTACGCCTCGGCAGAGCCTCTTTTTTCTGGAAAAGGCGAACGGTCGGATCCTTCTCCCACGAGGAAGGGCCCAGCCCTGAAAGCTCTTGCTGCTCTTCACCGCCCCTTGGCACCCTACCTACAGGCACAACAGCACTGGGGATCTGTGCTTTCCCAGAGACGGAACATCTCACGGGGCTCAGTCTCGGCAAGCCTCTTTCTGAAAAGTTGAACGGTCGGATCCTTCTCCCACGACGAAGGGCCCAGCCCTGAAAGCTCTTGCTGCTGTTCACCGCCCCTTGGCACCCTACCTACAGGCACAACAGCACTGGGGATCTGTGCTTTCCCAGAGACGGAACATCTCACGGCGCTCAGTCTCGGCAAGTCTCTTTCTGAAAAGGCGAACGGTCGGATCCTTCTCCCCCGAGGAAGGGCCCAGCCCTGAAAGCTCTTGCTGCTCTTCACCGTCCCTTGGCACCCTACCTACAGGCACAACAGCACTGGGGATCTGTGCTTTCCCAGAGACGGAACATCTCACGGGGCTCAGTCTCGGCAAGCCTCTTTCTGAAAAGGCGAACGGTCGGATACTTGTCCCACGAGGAAGGGCCCAGCCCTGAAAGCTCTTGCTGCTCTTCACCGTCCCTTGGCACCCTACCTACAGGCACAACAGCACTGGGGATCTGTGCTTTCCCAGAGACGGAACATCTCACGGGGCTCAGTCTCGGCAAGCCTCTTTCTGAAAAGGCGAACGGTCGGATCCTTCTCCCACGAGGAAGGGCCCAGCCCTGAAAGCTCTTGCTGCTGTTCACCGTCCCTTGGCACCCTACCTACAGGCACAACAGCACTGGGGATCTGTGCTTTCCCAGAGACGGAACATCTCACGGGGCTCAGTCTCGGCAAGCCTCTTTCTGAAAAGGCGAACGGTCGGATCCTTCTCCCACGAGGAAGGGCCCAGCCCTGAAAGCTCTTGCTGCTCTTCACCGTCCCTTGTGGCCCTACCTACAGGCACAACAGCACTGGGGATCTGTGCTTTCCCAGAGACGGAACATCTCGTGGCGCTACGCCTCGGCAGAGCCTCTTTTTTCTGGAAAAGGCGAACGGTCGGATCCTTCTCCCACGAGGAAGGGCCCAGCCCTGAAAGCTCTTGCTGCTCTTCACTGTCCCTTGTGGCCCTACCTACAGGCACAACAGCACTGGGGATCTGTGCTTTCCCAGAGACGGAACATCTCACGGGGCTCAGTCTCGGCAAGCCTCTTTCTGAAAAGGCGAACGGTCGGATCCTTCTCCCACGACGAAGGGCCCAGCCCTGAAAGCTCTTGCTGCTGTTCACCGCCCCTTGGCACCCTACCTACAGGCACAACAGCACTGGGGATCTGTGCTTTCCCAGAGATGGAACATCTCACGGCGCTCAGTCTCGGCAAGCCTCTTTCTGAAAAGGCGAACGGTCGGATCCTTCTCCCACGAGGAAGGGCCCAGCCCTGAAAGCTCTTGCTGCTCTTCACCGCCCCTTGGCACCCTACCTACAGGCACAACAGCACTGGGGATCTGTGCTTTCCCAGAGACGGAACATCTCACGGGGCTCAGTCTCGGCAAACCTGTTTCTGAAAAGGCGAACGGTCGGATACTTGTCCCACGAGGAAGGGCCCAGCCCTGAAAGCTCTTGCTGCTCTTCACCGCCCCTTGGCACCCTACCTACAGGCACAACAGCACTGGGGATCTGTGCTTTCCCAGAGACGGAACATCTCACGGGGCTCAGTCTCGGCAAGCCTCTTTCTGAAAAGGCGAACGGTCGGATCCTTCTCCCACGAGGAAGGGCCCAGCCCTGAAAGCTCTTGCTGCTCTTCACCGTCCCTTGGCACCCTACCTACAGGCACAACAGCACTGGGGATCTGTGCTTTCCCAGAGACGGAACATCTCACGGGGCTCAGTCTCGGCAAGCCTCTTTCTGAAAAGGCGAACGGTCGGATCCTTCTCCCACGAGGAAGGGCCCAGCCCTGAAAGCTCTTGCTGCTCTTCACCGTCCCTTGGCACCCTACCTACAGGCACAACAGCACTGGGGATCTATGCTTTCGCAGAGACGGAACATCTCGTGGTGCTACGCCTCGGCAGAGCCTCTTTTTTTTGGAAAAGGCGAACGGTCGGATCCTTCTCCCACGAGGAAGGGCCCAGCCCTGAAAGCTCTTGCTGCTCTTCACCGCCCCTTGGCACCCTACCTACAGGCACAACAGCACTGGGGATCTGTGCTTTCCCAGAGACGGAACATCTCACGGCGCTCAGTCTCGGCAAGCCTCTTTCTGAAAAGGCGAACGGTCGGATCCTTCTCCCCCGAGGAAGGGCCCAGCCCTGAAAGCTCTTGCTGCTCTTCACCGTCCCTTGGCACCCTACCTACAGGCACAACAGCACTGGGGATCTGTGCTTTCCCAGAGACGGAACATCTCACGGGGCTCAGTCTCGGCAAGCCTCTTTCTGAAAAGGCGAACGGTCGGATACTTGTCCCACGAGGAAGGGCCCAGCCCTGAAAGCTCTTGCTGCTCTTCACCGCCCCTTGGCACCCTACCTACAGGCACAACAGCACTGGGGATCTGTGCTTTCCCAGAGACGGAACATCTCACGGGGCTCAGTCTCGGCAAGCCTCTTTCTGAAAAGGCGAACGGTCGGATCCTGCTCCCACGAGGAAGGGCCCACCCCTGAAAGCTCTTGCTGCTCTTCACCGCCCCTTGGCACCCTACCTACAGGCACAACAGCACTGGGGATCTGTGCTTTCCCAGAGACGGAATATCTCACGGCGCTCAGTCTCGGCAAGCCTCTTTCTGAAAAGGCGAACGGTCGGATCCTTCTCCCACGAGGAAGGGCCCAGCCCTGAAAGCTCTTGCTGCTCTTCACCGTCCCTTGGCACCCTACCTACAGGCACAACAGCACTGGGGATCTGTGCTTTCCCAGAGACGGAACATCTCACGGGGCTCAGTCTCGGCAAGCCTCTTTCTGAAAAGGCGAACGGTCGGATCCTTCTCCCACGACGAAGGGCCCAGCCCTGAAAGCTCTTGCTGCTCTTCACCGTCCCTTGGCACCCTACCTACAGGCACAACAGCACTGGGGATCTATGCTTTCGCAGAGACGGAACATCTCGTAGTGCTACGCCTCGGCAGAGCCTCTTTTTTTTGGAAAAGGCGAACGGTCGGATCCTTCTCCCCCGAGGAAGGGCCCAGCCCTGAAAGCTCTTGCTGCTCTTCACCGTCCCTTGGCACCCTACCTACAGGCACAACAGCACTGGGGATCTGTGCTTTCCCAGAGACGGAACATCTCACGGGGCTCAGTCTCGGCAAGCCTCTTTCTGAAAAGGCGAACGGTCGGATCCTTCTCCCACGAGGAAGGGCCCAGCCCTGAAAGCTCTTGCTGCTCTTCACCGCCCCTTGGCACCCTACCTACAGGCACAACAGCACTGGGGATCTGTGCTTTCCCAGAGACGGAACATCTCACGGGGCTCAGTCTCGGCAAGCCTCTTTCTGAAAAGGCGAACGGTCGGATCCTTCTCCCACGAGGAAGGGCCCAGCCCTGAAAGCTCTTGCTGCTCTTCACCGTCCCTTGTGGCCCTACCTACAGGCACAACAGCACTGGGGATCTGTGCTTTCCCAGAGACGGAACATCTCGTGGCGCTACGCCTCGGCAGAGCCTCTTTTTTCTGGAAAAGGCGAACGGTCGGATCCTTCTCCCACGAGGAAGGGCCCAGCCCTGAAAGCTCTTGCTGCTCTTCACTGTCCCTTGGCACCCTACCTACAGGCACAACAGCACTGGGGATCTGTGCTTTCCCAGAGACGGAACATCTCACGGGGCTCAGTCTCGGCAAGCCTCTTTCTGAAAAGGTGAACGGTCGGATCCTTCTCCCACGACGAAGGGCCCAGCCCTGAAAGCTCTTGCTGCTGTTCACCGCCCCTTGGCACCCTACCTACAGGCACAACAGCACTGGGGATCTGTGCTTTCCCAGAGACGGAACATCTCACGGGGCTCAGTCTCGGCAAGTCTCTTTCTGAAAAGGCGAACGGTCGGATCCTTCTCCCACGAGGAAGGGCCCAGCCCTGAAAGCTCTTGCTGCTCTTCACCGTCCCTTGGCACCCTACCTACAGGCACAACAGCACTGGGGATCTGTGCTTTCCCAGAGACGGAACATCTCACGGGGCTCAGTCTCGGCAAGCCTCTTTCTGAAAAGGCGAACGGTCGGATCCTTCTCCCACGAGGAAGGGCCCAGCCCTGAAAGCTCTTGCTGCTCTTCACCGTCCCTTGGCACCCTACCTACAGGCACAACAGCAGTGGGGATCTGTGCTTTCCCAGAGACGGAACATCTCACGGGGCTCAGTCTCGGCAAGCCTCTTTCTGAAAAGGCGAACGGTCGGATCCTTCTCCCCCGAGGAAGGGCCCAGCCCTGAAAGCTCTTGCTGCTCTTCACCGTCCCTTGGCACCCTACCTACAGGCACAACAGCACTGGGGATCTGTGCTTTCCCAGAGACGGAACATCTCGTGGCGCTACGCCTCGGCAGAGCCTCTTTTTTCTGGAAAAGGCGAACGGTCGGATCCTTCTCCCACGAGGAAGGGCCCAGCCCTGAAAGCTCTTGCTGCTCTTCACTGTCCCTTGTGGCCCTACCTACAGGCACAACAGCACTGGGGATCTGTGCTTTCCCAGAGACGGAACATCTCACGGGGCTCAGTCTCGGCAAGCCTCTTTCTGAAAAGGTGAACGGTCGGATCCTTCTCCCACGACGAAGGGCCCAGCCCTGAAAGCTCTTGCTGCTGTTCACCGCCCCTTGGCACCCTACCTACAGGCACAACAGCACTGGGGATCTGTGCTTTCCCAGAGACGGAACATCTCACGGCGCTCAGTCTCGGCAAGTCTCTTTCTGAAAAGGCGAACGGTCGGATCCTTCTCCCACGAGGAAGGGCCCAGCCCTGAAAGCTCTTGCTGCTCTTCACCGTCCCTTGGCACCCTACCTACAGGCACAACAGCACTGGGGATCTGTGCTTTCCCAGAGACGGAACATCTCACGGGGCTCAGTCTCGGCAAGCCTGTTTCTGAAAAGGCGAACGGTCGGATACTTGTCCCACGAGGAAGGGCCCAGCCCTGAAAGCTCTTGCTGCTCTTCACCGTCCCTTGGCACCCTACCTACAGGCACAACAGCACTGGGGATCTGTGCTTTCCCAGAGACGGAACATCTCACGGGGCTCAGTCTCGGCAAGCCTCTTTCTGAAAAGGCGAACGGTCGGATCCTTCTCCCACGAGGAAGGGCCCAGCCCTGAAAGCTCTTGCTGCTCTTCACCGTCCCTTGGCACCCTACCTACAGGCACAACAGCAGTGGGGATCTGTGCTTTCCCAGAGACGGAACATCTCACGGGGCTCAGTCTCGGCAAGCCTCTTTCTGAAAAGGCGAACGGTCGGATCCTTCTCCCACGAGGAAGGGCCCAGCCCTGAAAGCTCTTGCTGCTCTTCACCGCCCCTTGGCACCCTACCTACAGGCACAACAGCACTGGGGATCTGTGCTTTCCCAGAGACGGAACATCTCACGGGGCTCAGTCTCGGCAAGCCTCTTTCTGAAAAGGCGAACGGTCGGATCCTTCTCCCACGAGGAAGGGCCCAGCCCTGAAAGCTCTTGCTGCTCTTCACCGTCCCTTGGCACCCTACCTACAGGCACAACAGCACTGGGGATCTGTGCTTTCCCAGAGACGGAACATCTCACGGCGCTCAGTCTCGGCAAGCCTCTTTCTGAAAAGGCGAACGGTCGGATCCTTGTCCCACGAGGAAGGGCCCAGCCCTGAAAGCTCTTGCTGCTCTTCACCGCCCCTTGGCACCCTACCTACAGGCACAACAGCACTGGGGATCTGTGCTTTCCCAGAGACGGAACATCTCACGGGGCTCAGTCTCGGCAAGCCTCTTTCTGAAAAGGCGAACGGTCGGATCCTGCTCCCACGAGGAAGGGCCCACCCCTGAAAGCTCTTGCTGCTCTTCACCGCCCCTTGGCACCCTACCTACAGGCACAACAGCACTGGGGATCTGTGCTTTCCCAGAGACGGAACATCTCACGGGGCTCAGTCTCGGCAAGCCTCTTTCTGAAAAGGCGAACGGTCGGATCCTTCTCCCACGAGGAAGGGCCCAGCCCTGAAAGCTCTTGCTGCTCTTCACCGCCCCTTGTGGCCCTACCTACAGGCACAACAGCACTGGGCATCCGTGCTTTCCCAGAGACGGAACATCTCGTAGTGCTACGCCTCGGCAGAGCCTCTTTTTTCTGGAAAAGGCGAACGGTCGGATCCTTCTCCCACGAGGAAGGGCCCAGCCCTGAAAGGTCTTGCTGCTCTTCACCGTCCCTTGGCACCCTACCTACAGGCACAACAGCACTGGGGATCTGTGCTTTCCCAGAGACGGAACATCTCACGGGGCTCAGTCTCGGCAAGCCTCTTTCTGAAAAGGTGAACGGTCGGATCCTTCTCCCACGACGAAGGGCCCAGCCCTGAAAGCTCTTGCTGCTCTTCACCGCCCCTTGGCACCCTACCTACAGGCACAACAGCACTGGGGATCTGTGCTTTCCCAGAGACGGAACATCTCACGGCGCTCAGTCTCGGCAAGCCTCTTTCTGAAAAGGCGAACGGTCGGATCCTTCTCCCCCGAGGAAGGGCCCAGCCCTGAAAGCTCTTGCTGCTCTTCACCGTCCCTTGTGGCCCTACCTACAGGCACAACAGCAGTGGGGATCTGTGCTTTCCCAGAGACGGAACATCTCACGGGGCTCAGTCTCGGCAAGCCTCTTTCTGAAAAGGCGAACGGTCGGATCCTTCTCCCACGAGGAAGGGCCCAGCCCTGAAAGCTCTTGCTGCTCTTCACCGTCCCTTGGCACCCTACCTACAGGCACAACAGCACTGGGGATCTGTGCTTTCCCAGAGACGGAACATCTCACGGGGCTCAGTCTCGGCAAGCCTCTTTCTGAAAAGGCGAACGGTCGGATCCTTCTCCCACGAGGAAGGGCCCAGCCCTGAAAGCTCTTGCTGCTCTTCACCGCCCCTTGTGGCCCTACCTACAGGCACAACAGCACTGGGCATCCGTGCTTTCCCAGAGACGGAACATCTCGTAGTGCTACGCCTCGGCAGAGCCTCTTTTTTCTGGAAAAGGCGAACGGTCGGATCCTTCTCCCACGAGGAAGGGCCCAGCCCTGAAAGCTCTTGCTGCTCTTCACCGTCCCTTGGCACCCTACCTACAGGCACAACAGCACTGGGGATCTGTGCTTTCCCAGAGACGGAACATCTCACGGGGCTCAGTCTCGGCAAGCCTCTTTCTGAAAAGGCGAACGGTCGGATACTTGTCCCACGAGGAAGGGCCCAGCCCTGAAAGCTCTTGCTGCTCTTCACCGCCCCTTGGCACCCTACCTACAGGCACAACAGCACTGGGGATCTGTGCTTTCCCAGAGACGGAATATCTCACGGCGCTCAGTCTCGGCAAGCCTCTTTCTAAAAAGGCGAACGGTCGGATCCTTCTCCCACGAGGAAGGGCCCAGCCCTGAAAGCTCTTGCTGCTCTTCACCGTCCCTTGGCACCCTACCTACAGGCACAACAGCACTGGGGATCTGTGCTTTCCCAGAGACGGAACATCTCACGGGGCTCAGTCTCGGCAAGCCTCTTTCTGAAAAGGCGAACGGTCGGATCCTTCTCCCACGAGGAAGGGCCCAGCCCTGAAAGCTCTTGCTGCTCTTCACCGCCCCTTGGCACCCTACCTACAGGCACAACAGCACTGGGGATCTATGCTTTCGCAGAGACGGAACATCTCGTGGTGCTACGCCTCGGCAGAGCCTCTTTTTTTTGGAAAAAGCGAACGGTCGGATACTTGTCCCACGAGGAAGGGCCCAGCCCTGAAAGCTCTTGCTGCTCTTCACCGTCCCTTGGCACCCTACCTACAGGCACAACAGCACTGGGGATCTGTGCTTTCCCAGAGACGGAACATCTCACGGGGCTCACTCTCGGCAAGCCTCTTTCTGAAAAGGCGAACGGTCGGATACTTGTCCCACAAGGAAGGGCCCAGCCCTGAAAGCTCTTGCTGCTCTTCACCGTCCCTTGGCACCCTACCTACAGGCACAACAGCAGTGGGGATCTGTGCTTTCCCAGAGACGGAACATCTCACGGGGCTCAGTCTCGGCAAGCCTCTTTCTGAAAAGGCAAACGGTCGGATCCTTCTCCCACGAGGAAGGGCCCAGCCCTGAAAGCTCTTGCTGCTCTTCACCGCCCCTTGGCACCCTACCTACAGGCACAACAGCACTGGGGATCTGTGCTTTCCCAGAGACGGAATATCTCACGGCGCTCAGTCTCGGCAAGCCTCTTTCTGAAAAGGCGAACGGTGCGATCCATCTCCCCCGAGGAAGGGCCCAGCCCTGAAAGCTCTTGCTGCTGTTCACCGTCCCTTGGCACCCTACCTACAGGCACAACAGCACTGGGGATCTGTGCTTTCCCAGAGACGGAACATCTCACGGGGCTCAGTCTCGGCAAGCCTCTTTCTGAAAAGGCGAACGGTCGGATCCTTCTCCCACAAGGAAGGGCCCAGCCCTGAAAGCTCTTGCTGCTCTTCACCGTCCCTTGGCACCCTACCTACAGGCACAACAGCACTGGGGATCTGTGCTTTCCCAGAGACGGAATATCTCACGGGGCTCAGTCTCGGCAAGCCTCTTTCTGAAAAGGCGAACGGTCGGATACTTGTACCACGAGGAAGGGCCCAGCCCTGAAAGCTCTTGCTGCTCTTCACCGCCCCTTGGCACCCTACCTACAGGCACAACAGCACTGGGGATCTGTGCTTTCCCAGAGACGGAACATCTCACGGGGCTCAGTCTCGGCAAGCCTCTTTCTGAAAAGGCGAACGGTCGGATACTTGTCCCACGAGGAAGGGCCCAGCCCTGAAAGCTCTTGCTGCTCTTCACCGCCCCTTGGCACCCTACCTACAGGCACAACAGCACTGGGGATCTGTGCTTTCCCAGAGACGGAACATCTCACGGGGCTCAGTCTCGGCAAGCCTCTTTCTGAAAAGGCGAACGGTCGGATACTTGTCCCACGAGGAAGGGCCCAGCCCTGAAAGCTCTTGCTGCTCTTCACCGCCCCTTGGCACCCTACCTACAGGCACAACAGCACTGGGGATCTGTGCTTTCCCAGAGACGGAACATCTCACGGGGCTCAGTCTCGGCAAGCCTCTTTCTGAAAAGGCGAACGGTCGGATCCTGCTCACACGAGGAAGAGCCCACCCCTGAAAGCTCTTGCTGCTCTTCACCGTCCCTTGTGGCCCTACCTACAGGCACAACAGCACTGGGGATCTGTGCTTTCCCAGAGACGGAACATCTCACGGGGCTCAGTCTCGGCAAGCCTCTTTCTGAAAAGGCGAACGGTCGGATCCTTCTCCCACGACGAAGGGCCCAGCCCTGAAAGCTCTTGCTGCTCTTCACCGTCCCTTGGCACCCTACCTACAGGCACAACAGCACTGGGGATCTATGCTTTCGCAGAGACGGAACATCTCGTAGTGCTACGCCTCGGCAGAGCCTCTTTTTTTTGGAAAAGGCGAACGGTCAGATCCTTCTCCCCCGAGGAAGGGCCCAGCCCTGAAAGCTCTTGCTGCTCTTCACCGTCCCTTGGCACCCTACCTACAGGCACAACAGCACTGGGGATCTGTGCTTTCCCAGAGACGGAACATCTCACGGGGCTCAGTCTCGGCAAGCCTCTTTCTGAAAAGGCGAACGGTCGGATCCTTCTCCCACGAGGAAGGGCCCAGCCCTGAAAGCTCTTGCTGCTCTTCACCGTCCCTTGGCACCCTACCTACAGGCACAACAGCACTGGGGATCTGTGCTTTCCCAGAGACGGAACATCTCACGGGGCTCAGTCTCGGCAAGCCTCTTTCTGAAAAGGCGAACGGTCGGATCCTTCTCCCACGAGGAAGGGCCCAGCCCTGAAAGCTCTTGCTGCTCTTCACCGTCCCTTGGCACCCTACCTACAGGCACAACAGCACTGGGGATCTGTGCTTTCCCAGAGACGGAACATCTCACGGGGCTCAGTCTCGGCAAGCCTCTTTCTGAAAAGGCGAACGGTCGGATCCTTCTCCCACGACGAAGGGCCCAGCCCTGAAAGCTCTTGCTGCTCTTCACCGTCCCTTGGCACCCTACCTACAGGCACAACAGCACTGGGGATCTATGCTTTCGCAGAGACGGAACATCTCGTAGTGCTACGCCTCGGCAGAGCCTCTTTTTTTTGGAAAAGGCGAACGGTCGGATCCTTCTCCCCCGAGGAAGGGCCCAGCCCTGAAAGCTCTTGCTGCTCTTCACCGTCCCTTGGCACCCTACCTACAGGCACAACAGCACTGGGGATCTGTGCTTTCCCAGAGACGGAACATCTCACGGGGCTCAGTCTCGGCAAGCCTCTTTCTGAAAAGGCGAACGGTCGGATCCTTCTCCCACGAGGAAGGGCCCACCCCTGAAAGCTCTTGCTGCTCTTCACCGCCCCTTGGCACCCTACCTACAGGCACAACAGCACTGGGGATCTGTGCTTTCCCAGAGACGGAACATCTCACGGGGCTCAGTCTCGGCAAGCCTCTTTCTGAAAAGGCGAACGGTCGGATCCTTCTCCCACGAGGAAGGGCCCAGCCCTGAAAGCTCTTGCTGCTCTTCACCGTCCCTTGTGGCCCTACCTACAGGCACAACAGCACTGGGGATCTGTGCTTTCCCAGAGACGGAACATCTCGTGGCGCTACGCCTCGGCAGAGCCTCTTTTTTCTGGAAAAGGCGAACGGTCGGATCCTTCTCCCACGAGGAAGGGCCCAGCCCTGAAAGCTCTTGCTGCTCTTCACTGTCCCTTGGCACCCTACCTACAGGCACAACAGCACTGGGGATCTGTGCTTTCCCAGAGACGGAACATCTCACGGGGCTCAGTCTCGGCAAGCCTCTTTCTGAAAAGGTGAACGGTCGGATCCTTCTCCCACGACGAAGGGCCCAGCCCTGAAAGCTCTTGCTGCTGTTCACCGCCCCTTGGCACCCTACCTACAGGCACAACAGCACTGGGGATCTGTGCTTTCCCAGAGACGGAACATCTCACGGGGCTCAGTCTCGGCAAGTCTCTTTCTGAAAAGGCGAACGGTCGGATCCTTCTCCCACGAGGAAGGGCCCAGCCCTGAAAGCTCTTGCTGCTCTTCACCGTCCCTTGGCACCCTACCTACAGGCACAACAGCACTGGGGATCTGTGCTTTCCCAGAGACGGAACATCTCACGGGGCTCAGTCTCGGCAAGCCTCTTTCTGAAAAGGCGAACGGTCGGATCCTTCTCCCACGAGGAAGGGCCCAGCCCTGAAAGCTCTTGCTGCTCTTCACCGTCCCTTGGCACCCTACCTACAGGCACAACAGCAGTGGGGATCTGTGCTTTCCCAGAGACGGAACATCTCACGGGGCTCAGTCTCGGCAAGCCTCTTTCTGAAAAGGCGAACGGTCGGATCCTTCTCCCCCGAGGAAGGGCCCAGCCCTGAAAGCTCTTGCTGCTCTTCACCGTCCCTTGGCACCCTACCTACAGGCACAACAGCACTGGGGATCTGTGCTTTCCCAGAGACGGAACATCTCGTGGCGCTACGCCTCGGCAGAGCCTCTTTTTTCTGGAAAAGGCGAACGGTCGGATCCTTCTCCCACGAGGAAGGGCCCAGCCCTGAAAGCTCTTGCTGCTCTTCACTGTCCCTTGTGGCCCTACCTACAGGCACAACAGCACTGGGGATCTGTGCTTTCCCAGAGACGGAACATCTCACGGGGCTCAGTCTCGGCAAGCCTCTTTCTGAAAAGGTGAACGGTCGGATCCTTCTCCCACGACGAAGGGCCCAGCCCTGAAAGCTCTTGCTGCTGTTCACCGCCCCTTGGCACCCTACCTACAGGCACAACAGCACTGGGGATCTGTGCTTTCCCAGAGACGGAACATCTCACGGCGCTCAGTCTCGGCAAGTCTCTTTCTGAAAAGGCGAACGGTCGGATCCTTCTCCCACGAGGAAGGGCCCAGCCCTGAAAGCTCTTGCTGCTCTTCACCGTCCCTTGGCACCCTACCTACAGGCACAACAGCACTGGGGATCTGTGCTTTCCCAGAGACGGAACATCTCACGGGGCTCAGTCTCGGCAAGCCTGTTTCTGAAAAGGCGAACGGTCGGATACTTGTCCCACGAGGAAGGGCCCAGCCCTGAAAGCTCTTGCTGCTCTTCACCGTCCCTTGGCACCCTACCTACAGGCACAACAGCACTGGGGATCTGTGCTTTCCCAGAGACGGAACATCTCACGGGGCTCAGTCTCGGCAAGCCTCTTTCTGAAAAGGCGAACGGTCGGATCCTTCTCCCACGAGGAAGGGCCCAGCCCTGAAAGCTCTTGCTGCTCTTCACCGTCCCTTGGCACCCTACCTACAGGCACAACAGCAGTGGGGATCTGTGCTTTCCCAGAGACGGAACATCTCACGGGGCTCAGTCTCGGCAAGCCTCTTTCTGAAAAGGCGAACGGTCGGATCCTTCTCCCACGAGGAAGGGCCCAGCCCTGAAAGCTCTTGCTGCTCTTCACCGCCCCTTGGCACCCTACCTACAGGCACAACAGCACTGGGGATCTGTGCTTTCCCAGAGACGGAACATCTCACGGGGCTCAGTCTCGGCAAGCCTCTTTCTGAAAAGGCGAACGGTCGGATCCTTCTCCCACGAGGAAGGGCCCAGCCCTGAAAGCTCTTGCTGCTCTTCACCGTCCCTTGGCACCCTACCTACAGGCACAACAGCACTGGGGATCTGTGCTTTCCCAGAGACGGAACATCTCACGGCGCTCAGTCTCGGCAAGCCTCTTTCTGAAAAGGCGAACGGTCGGATCCTTGTCCCACGAGGAAGGGCCCAGCCCTGAAAGCTCTTGCTGCTCTTCACCGCCCCTTGGCACCCTACCTACAGGCACAACAGCACTGGGGATCTGTGCTTTCCCAGAGACGGAACATCTCACGGGGCTCAGTCTCGGCAAGCCTCTTTCTGAAAAGGCGAACGGTCGGATCCTGCTCCCACGAGGAAGGGCCCACCCCTGAAAGCTCTTGCTGCTCTTCACCGCCCCTTGGCACCCTACCTACAGGCACAACAGCACTGGGGATCTGTGCTTTCCCAGAGACGGAACATCTCACGGGGCTCAGTCTCGGCAAGCCTCTTTCTGAAAAGGCGAACGGTCGGATCCTTCTCCCACGAGGAAGGGCCCAGCCCTGAAAGCTCTTGCTGCTCTTCACCGCCCCTTGTGGCCCTACCTACAGGCACAACAGCACTGGGCATCCGTGCTTTCCCAGAGACGGAACATCTCGTAGTGCTACGCCTCGGCAGAGCCTCTTTTTTCTGGAAAAGGCGAACGGTCGGATCCTTCTCCCACGAGGAAGGGCCCAGCCCTGAAAGGTCTTGCTGCTCTTCACCGTCCCTTGGCACCCTACCTACAGGCACAACAGCACTGGGGATCTGTGCTTTCCCAGAGACGGAACATCTCACGGGGCTCAGTCTCGGCAAGCCTCTTTCTGAAAAGGTGAACGGTCGGATCCTTCTCCCACGACGAAGGGCCCAGCCCTGAAAGCTCTTGCTGCTCTTCACCGCCCCTTGGCACCCTACCTACAGGCACAACAGCACTGGGGATCTGTGCTTTCCCAGAGACGGAACATCTCACGGCGCTCAGTCTCGGCAAGCCTCTTTCTGAAAAGGCGAACGGTCGGATCCTTCTCCCCCGAGGAAGGGCCCAGCCCTGAAAGCTCTTGCTGCTCTTCACCGTCCCTTGTGGCCCTACCTACAGGCACAACAGCAGTGGGGATCTGTGCTTTCCCAGAGACGGAACATCTCACGGGGCTCAGTCTCGGCAAGCCTCTTTCTGAAAAGGCGAACGGTCGGATCCTTCTCCCACGAGGAAGGGCCCAGCCCTGAAAGCTCTTGCTGCTCTTCACCGTCCCTTGGCACCCTACCTACAGGCACAACAGCACTGGGGATCTGTGCTTTCCCAGAGACGGAACATCTCACGGGGCTCAGTCTCGGCAAGCCTCTTTCTGAAAAGGCGAACGGTCGGATCCTTCTCCCACGAGGAAGGGCCCAGCCCTGAAAGCTCTTGCTGCTCTTCACCGCCCCTTGTGGCCCTACCTACAGGCACAACAGCACTGGGCATCCGTGCTTTCCCAGAGACGGAACATCTCGTAGTGCTACGCCTCGGCAGAGCCTCTTTTTTCTGGAAAAGGCGAACGGTCGGATCCTTCTCCCACGAGGAAGGGCCCAGCCCTGAAAGCTCTTGCTGCTCTTCACCGTCCCTTGGCACCCTACCTACAGGCACAACAGCACTGGGGATCTGTGCTTTCCCAGAGACGGAACATCTCACGGGGCTCAGTCTCGGCAAGCCTCTTTCTGAAAAGGCGAACGGTCGGATACTTGTCCCACGAGGAAGGGCCCAGCCCTGAAAGCTCTTGCTGCTCTTCACCGCCCCTTGGCACCCTACCTACAGGCACAACAGCACTGGGGATCTGTGCTTTCCCAGAGACGGAATATCTCACGGCGCTCAGTCTCGGCAAGCCTCTTTCTAAAAAGGCGAACGGTCGGATCCTTCTCCCACGAGGAAGGGCCCAGCCCTGAAAGCTCTTGCTGCTCTTCACCGTCCCTTGGCACCCTACCTACAGGCACAACAGCACTGGGGATCTGTGCTTTCCCAGAGACGGAACATCTCACGGGGCTCAGTCTCGGCAAGCCTCTTTCTGAAAAGGCGAACGGTCGGATCCTTCTCCCACGAGGAAGGGCCCAGCCCTGAAAGCTCTTGCTGCTCTTCACCGCCCCTTGGCACCCTACCTACAGGCACAACAGCACTGGGGATCTATGCTTTCGCAGAGACGGAACATCTCGTGGTGCTACGCCTCGGCAGAGCCTCTTTTTTTTGGAAAAAGCGAACGGTCGGATACTTGTCCCACGAGGAAGGGCCCAGCCCTGAAAGCTCTTGCTGCTCTTCACCGTCCCTTGGCACCCTACCTACAGGCACAACAGCACTGGGGATCTGTGCTTTCCCAGAGACGGAACATCTCACGGGGCTCACTCTCGGCAAGCCTCTTTCTGAAAAGGCGAACGGTCGGATACTTGTCCCACAAGGAAGGGCCCAGCCCTGAAAGCTCTTGCTGCTCTTCACCGTCCCTTGGCACCCTACCTACAGGCACAACAGCAGTGGGGATCTGTGCTTTCCCAGAGACGGAACATCTCACGGGGCTCAGTCTCGGCAAGCCTCTTTCTGAAAAGGCAAACGGTCGGATCCTTCTCCCACGAGGAAGGGCCCAGCCCTGAAAGCTCTTGCTGCTCTTCACCGCCCCTTGGCACCCTACCTACAGGCACAACAGCACTGGGGATCTGTGCTTTCCCAGAGACGGAATATCTCACGGCGCTCAGTCTCGGCAAGCCTCTTTCTGAAAAGGCGAACGGTGCGATCCATCTCCCCCGAGGAAGGGCCCAGCCCTGAAAGCTCTTGCTGCTGTTCACCGTCCCTTGGCACCCTACCTACAGGCACAACAGCACTGGGGATCTGTGCTTTCCCAGAGACGGAACATCTCACGGGGCTCAGTCTCGGCAAGCCTCTTTCTGAAAAGGCGAACGGTCGGATCCTTCTCCCACAAGGAAGGGCCCAGCCCTGAAAGCTCTTGCTGCTCTTCACCGTCCCTTGGCACCCTACCTACAGGCACAACAGCACTGGGGATCTGTGCTTTCCCAGAGACGGAATATCTCACGGGGCTCAGTCTCGGCAAGCCTCTTTCTGAAAAGGCGAACGGTCGGATACTTGTACCACGAGGAAGGGCCCAGCCCTGAAAGCTCTTGCTGCTCTTCACCGCCCCTTGGCACCCTACCTACAGGCACAACAGCACTGGGGATCTGTGCTTTCCCAGAGACGGAACATCTCACGGGGCTCAGTCTCGGCAAGCCTCTTTCTGAAAAGGCGAACGGTCGGATACTTGTCCCACGAGGAAGGGCCCAGCCCTGAAAGCTCTTGCTGCTCTTCACCGCCCCTTGGCACCCTACCTACAGGCACAACAGCACTGGGGATCTGTGCTTTCCCAGAGACGGAACATCTCACGGGGCTCAGTCTCGGCAAGCCTCTTTCTGAAAAGGCGAACGGTCGGATACTTGTCCCACGAGGAAGGGCCCAGCCCTGAAAGCTCTTGCTGCTCTTCACCGCCCCTTGGCACCCTACCTACAGGCACAACAGCACTGGGGATCTGTGCTTTCCCAGAGACGGAACATCTCACGGGGCTCAGTCTCGGCAAGCCTCTTTCTGAAAAGGCGAACGGTCGGATCCTGCTCACACGAGGAAGAGCCCACCCCTGAAAGCTCTTGCTGCTCTTCACCGTCCCTTGTGGCCCTACCTACAGGCACAACAGCACTGGGGATCTGTGCTTTCCCAGAGACGGAACATCTCACGGGGCTCAGTCTCGGCAAGCCTCTTTCTGAAAAGGCGAACGGTCGGATCCTTCTCCCACGACGAAGGGCCCAGCCCTGAAAGCTCTTGCTGCTCTTCACCGTCCCTTGGCACCCTACCTACAGGCACAACAGCACTGGGGATCTATGCTTTCGCAGAGACGGAACATCTCGTAGTGCTACGCCTCGGCAGAGCCTCTTTTTTTTGGAAAAGGCGAACGGTCAGATCCTTCTCCCCCGAGGAAGGGCCCAGCCCTGAAAGCTCTTGCTGCTCTTCACCGTCCCTTGGCACCCTACCTACAGGCACAACAGCACTGGGGATCTGTGCTTTCCCAGAGACGGAACATCTCACGGGGCTCAGTCTCGGCAAGCCTCTTTCTGAAAAGGCGAACGGTCGGATCCTTCTCCCACGAGGAAGGGCCCAGCCCTGAAAGCTCTTGCTGCTCTTCACCGTCCCTTGGCACCCTACCTACAGGCACAACAGCAGTGGGGATCTGTGCTTTCCCAGAGACGGAACATCTCACGGGGCTCAGTCTCGGCAAGCCTCTTTCTGAAAAGGCGAACGGTCGGATCCTTCTCCCACGAGGAAGGGCCCAGCCCTGAAAGCTCTTGCTGCTCTTCACCGTCCCTTGTGGCCCTACCTACAGGCACAACAGCACTGGGGATCTGTGCTTTCCCAGAGACGGAACATCTCGTGGCGCTACGCCTCGGCAGAGCCTCTTTTTTCTGGAAAAGGCGAACGGTCGGATCCTTCTCCCACGAGGAAGGGCCCAGCCCTGAAAGCTCTTGCTGCTCTTCACCGCCCCTTGGCACCCTACCTACAGGCACAACAGCACTGGGGATCTGTGCTTTCCCAGAGACGGAACATCTCACGGGGCTCAGTCTCGGCAAGCCTCTTTCTGAAAAGGTGAACGGTCGGATCCTTCTCCCACGACGAAGGGCCCAGCCCTGAAAGCTCTTGCTGCTCTTCACCGTCCCTTGGCACCCTACCTACAGGCACAACAGCACTGGGGATCTGTGCTTTCCCAGAGACGGAACATCTCACGGCGCTCAGTCTCGGCAAGTCTCTTTCTGAAAAGGCGAACGGTCGGATCCTTCTCCCCCGAGGAAGGGCCCAGCCCTGAAAGCTCTTGCTGCTCTTCACCGTCCCTTGGCACCCTACCTACAGGCACAACAGCACTGGGGATCTGTGCTTTCCCAGAGACGGAACATCTCACGGGGCTCAGTCTCGGCAAGCCTGTTTCTGAAAAGGCGAACGGTCGGATACTTGTCCCACGAGGAAGGGCCCAGCCCTGAAAGCTCTTGCTGCTCTTCACCGTCCCTTGGCACCCTACCTACAGGCACAACAGCACTGGGGATCTGTGCTTTCCCAGAGACGGAACATCTCACGGGGCTCAGTCTCGGCAAGCCTCTTTCTGAAAAGGCGAACGGTCGGATCCTTCTCCCACGAGGAAGGGCCCAGCCCTGAAAGCTCTTGCTGCTCTTCACCGTCCCTTGGCACCCTACCTACAGGCACAACAGCAGTGGGGATCTGTGCTTTCCCAGAGACGGAACATCTCACGGGGCTCAGTCTCGGCAAGCCTCTTTCTGAAAAGGCGAACGGTCGGATCCTTCTCCCACGAGGAAGGGCCCAGCCCTGAAAGCTCTTGCTGCTCTTCACCGTCCCTTGTGGCCCTACCTACAGGCACAACAGCACTGGGGATCTGTGCTTTCCCAGAGACGGAACATCTCGTGGCGCTACGCCTCGGCAGAGCCTCTTTTTTCTGGAAAAGGCGAACGGTCGGATCCTTCTCCCACGAGGAAGGGCCCAGCCCTGAAAGCTCTTGCTGCTCTTCACTGTCCCTTGGCACCCTACCTACAGGCACAACAGCACTGGGGATCTGTGCTTTCCCAGAGACGGAACATCTCACGGGGCTCAGTCTCGGCAAGCCTCTTTCTGAAAAGGTGAACGGTCGGATCCTTCTCCCACGACGAAGGGCCCAGCCCTGAAAGCTCTTGCTGCTGTTCACCGCCCCTTGGCACCCTACCTACAGGCACAACAGCACTGGGGATCTGTGCTTTCCCAGAGACGGAACATCTCACGGCGCTCAGTCTCGGCAAGTCTCTTTCTGAAAAGGCGAACGGTCGGATCCTTCTCCCCCGAGGAAGGGCCCAGCCCTGAAAGCTCTTGCTGCTCTTCACCGTCCCTTGGCACCCTACCTACAGGCACAACAGCACTGGGGATCTGTGCTTTCCCAGAGACGGAACATCTCACGGGGCTCACTCTCGGCAAGCCTCTTTCTGAAAAGGCGAACGGTCGGATACTTGTCCCACAAGGAAGGGCCCAGCCCTGAAAGCTCTTGCTGCTCTTCACCGTCCCTTGGCACCCTACCTACAGGCACAACAGCAGTGGGGATCTGTGCTTTCCCAGAGACGGAACATCTCACGGGGCTCAGTCTCGGCAAGCCTCTTTCTGAAAAGGCAAACGGTCGGATCCTTCTCCCACGAGGAAGGGCCCAGCCCTGAAAGCTCTTGCTGCTCTTCACCGCCCCTTGGCACCCTACCTACAGGCACAACAGCACTGGGGATCTGTGCTTTCCCAGAGACGGAATATCTCACGGCGCTCAGTCTCGGCAAGCCTCTTTCTGAAAAGGCGAACGGTGCGATCCATCTCCCCCGAGGAAGGGCCCAGCCCTGAAAGCTCTTGCTGCTGTTCACCGTCCCTTGGCACCCTACCTACAGGCACAACAGCACTGGGGATCTGTGCTTTCCCAGAGACGGAACATCTCACGGGGCTCAGTCTCGGCAAGCCTCTTTCTGAAAAGGCGAACGGTCGGATCCTTCTCCCACAAGGAAGGGCCCAGCCCTGAAAGCTCTTGCTGCTCTTCACCATCCCTTGGCACCCTACCTACAGGCACAACAGCACTGGGGATCTGTGCTTTCCCAGAGACGGAATATCTCACGGGGCTCAGTCTCGGCAAGCCTCTTTCTGAAAAGGCGAACGGTCGGATACTTGTACCACGAGGAAGGGCCCAGCCCTGAAAGCTCTTGCTGCTCTTCACCGCCCCTTGGCACCCTACCTACAGGCACAACAGCACTGGGGATCTGTGCTTTCCCAGAGACGGAACATCTCACGGGGCTCAGTCTCGGCAAGCCTCTTTCTGAAAAGGCGAACGGTCGGATACTTGTCCCACGAGGAAGGGCCCAGCCCTGAAAGCTCTTGCTGCTCTTCACCGTCCCTTGGCACCCTACCTACAGGCACAACAGCACTGGGGATCTGTGCTTTCCCAGAGACGGAACATCTCACGGGGCTCAGTCTCGGCAAGCCTCTTTCTGAAAAGGCGAACGGTCGGATACTTGTCCCACGAGGAAGGGCCCAGCCCTGAAAGCTCTTGCTGCTCTTCACCGCCCCTTGGCACCCTACCTACAGGCACAACAGCACTGGGGATCTGTGCTTTCCCAGAGACGGAACATCTCACGGGGCTCAGTCTCGGCAAGCCTCTTTCTGAAAAGGCGAACGGTCGGATCCTGCTCACACGAGGAAGAGCCCACCCCTGAAAGCTCTTGCTGCTCTTCACCGTCCCTTGTGGCCCTACCTACAGGCACAACAGCACTGGGGATCTGTGCTTTCCCAGAGACGGAACATCTCACGGGGCTCAGTCTCGGCAAGCCTCTTTCTGAAAAGGCGAACGGTCGGATCCTTCTCCCACGACGAAGGGCCCAGCCCTGAAAGCTCTTGCTGCTCTTCACCGTCCCTTGGCACCCTACCTACAGGCACAACAGCACTGGGGATCTATGCTTTCGCAGAGACGGAACATCTCGTAGTGCTACGCCTCGGCAGAGCCTCTTTTTTTTGGAAAAGGCGAACGGTCAGATCCTTCTCCCCCGAGGAAGGGCCCAGCCCTGAAAGCTCTTGCTGCTCTTCACCGTCCCTTGGCACCCTACCTACAGGCACAACAGCACTGGGGATCTGTGCTTTCCCAGAGACGGAACATCTCACGGGGCTCAGTCTCGGCAAGCCTCTTTCTGAAAAGGCGAACGGTCGGATCCTTCTCCCACGAGGAAGGGCCCAGCCCTGAAAGCTCTTGCTGCTCTTCACCGTCCCTTGGCACCCTACCTACAGGCACAACAGCAGTGGGGATCTGTGCTTTCCCAGAGACGGAACATCTCACGGGGCTCAGTCTCGGCAAGCCTCTTTCTGAAAAGGCGAACGGTCGGATCCTTCTCCCACGAGGAAGGGCCCAGCCCTGAAAGCTCTTGCTGCTCTTCACCGTCCCTTGTGGCCCTACCTACAGGCACAACAGCACTGGGGATCTGTGCTTTCCCAGAGACGGAACATCTCGTGGCGCTACGCCTCGGCAGAGCCTCTTTTTTCTGGAAAAGGCGAACGGTCGGATCCTTCTCCCACGAGGAAGGGCCCAGCCCTGAAAGCTCTTGCTGCTCTTCACCGCCCCTTGGCACCCTACCTACAGGCACAACAGCACTGGGGATCTGTGCTTTCCCAGAGACGGAACATCTCACGGGGCTCAGTCTCGGCAAGCCTCTTTCTGAAAAGGTGAACGGTCGGATCCTTCTCCCACGACGAAGGGCCCAGCCCTGAAAGCTCTTGCTGCTGTTCACCGCCCCTTGGCACCCTACCTACAGGCACAACAGCACTGGGGATCTGTGCTTTCCCAGAGACGGAACATCTCACGGCGCTCAGTCTCGGCAAGTCTCTTTCTGAAAAGGCGAACGGTCGGATCCTTCTCCCCCGAGGAAGGGCCCAGCCCTGAAAGCTCTTGCTGCTCTTCACCGTCCCTTGGCACCCTACCTACAGGCACAACAGCACTGGGGATCTGTGCTTTCCCAGAGACGGAACATCTCACGGGGCTCAGTCTCGGCAAGCCTGTTTCTGAAAAGGCGAACGGTCGGATACTTGTCCCACGAGGAAGGGCCCAGCCCTGAAAGCTCTTGCTGCTCTTCACCGTCCCTTGGCACCCTACCTACAGGCACAACAGCACTGGGGATCTGTGCTTTCCCAGAGACGGAACATCTCACGGGGCTCAGTCTCGGCAAGCCTCTTTCTGAAAAGGCGAACGGTCGGATCCTTCTCCCACGAGGAAGGGCCCAGCCCTGAAAGCTCTTGCTGCTCTTCACCGTCCCTTGGCACCCTACCTACAGGCACAACAGCAGTGGGGATCTGTGCTTTCCCAGAGACGGAACATCTCACGGGGCTCAGTCTCGGCAAGCCTCTTTCTGAAAAGGCGAACGGTCGGATCCTTCTCCCACGAGGAAGGGCCCAGCCCTGAAAGCTCTTGCTGCTCTTCACCGTCCCTTGTGGCCCTACCTACAGGCACAACAGCACTGGGGATCTGTGCTTTCCCAGAGACGGAACATCTCGTGGCGCTACGCCTCGGCAGAGCCTCTTTTTTCTGGAAAAGGCGAACGGTCGGATCCTTCTCCCACGAGGAAGGGCCCAGCCCTGAAAGCTCTTGCTGCTCTTCACTGTCCCTTGGCACCCTACCTACAGGCACAACAGCACTGGGGATCTGTGCTTTCCCAGAGACGGAACATCTCACGGGGCTCAGTCTCGGCAAGCCTCTTTCTGAAAAGGTGAACGGTCGGATCCTTCTCCCACGACGAAGGGCCCAGCCCTGAAAGCTCTTGCTGCTGTTCACCGCCCCTTGGCACCCTACCTACAGGCACAACAGCACTGGGGATCTGTGCTTTCCCAGAGACGGAACATCTCACGGCGCTCAGTCTCGGCAAGTCTCTTTCTGAAAAGGCGAACGGTCGGATCCTTCTCCCCCGAGGAAGGGCCCAGCCCTGAAAGCTCTTGCTGCTCTTCACCGTCCCTTGGCACCCTACCTACAGGCACAACAGCACTGGGGATCTGTGCTTTCCCAGAGACGGAACATCTCACGGGGCTCAGTCTCGGCAAGCCTGTTTCTGAAAAGGCGAACGGTCGGATACTTGTCCCACGAGGAAGGGCCCAGCCCTGAAAGCTCTTGCTGCTCTTCACCGTCCCTTGGCACCCTACCTACAGGCACAACAGCACTGGGGATCTGTGCTTTCCCAGAGACGGAACATCTCACGGGGCTCAGTCTCGGCAAGCCTCTTTCTGAAAAGGCGAACGGTCGGATCCTTCTCCCACGAGGAAGGGCCCAGCCCTGAAAGCTCTTGCTGCTGTTCACCGTCCCTTGGCACCCTACCTACAGGCACAACAGCAGTGGGGATCTGTGCTTTCCCAGAGACGGAACATCTCACGGGGCTCAGTCTCGGCAAGCCTCTTTCTGAAAAGGCGAACGGTCGGATCCTTCTCCCACGAGGAAGGGCCCAGCCCTGAAAGCTCTTGCTGCTCTTCACCGTCCCTTGGCACGCTACCTACAGGCACAACAGCACTGGGGATCTGTGCTTTCCCAGAGACGGAACATCTCGTGGCGCTACGCCGCGGCAGAGCCTCTTTTTTCTGGAAAAGGCGAACGGTCGGATCCTTCTCCCCCGAGGAAGGGCCCAGCCCTGAAAGCTCTTGCTGCTCTTCACTGTCCCTTGTGGCCCTACCTACAGGCACAACAGCACTGGGGATCTGTGCTTTCCCAGAGACGGAACATCTCACGGGGCTCAGTCTCGGCAAGCCTCTTTCTGAAAAGGCGAACGGTCGGATCCTTCTCCCACGACGAAGGGCCCAGCCCTGAAAGCTCTTGCTGCTGTTCACCGCCCCTTGGCACCCTACCTACAGGCACAACAGCACTGGGGATCTGTGCTTTCCCAGAGATGGAACATCTCACGGCGCTCAGTCTCGTCAAGTCTCTTTCTGAAAAGGCGAACGGTCGGATCCTTCTCCCACGAGGAAGGGCCCAGCCCTGAAAGCTCTTGCTGCTCTTCACCGTCCCTTGGCACCCTACCTACAGGCACAACAGCACTGGGGATCTGTGCTTTCCCAGAGACGGAACATCTCACGGGGCTCAGTCTCGGCAAGCCTGTTTCTGAAAAGGCGAACGGTCGGATACTTGTCCCACGAGGAAGGGCCCAGCCCTGAAAGCTCTTGCTGCTCTTCACCGCCCCTTGGCACCCTACCTACAGGCACAACAGCACTGGGGATCTGTGCTTTCCCAGAGACGGAACATCTCACGGGGCTCAGTCTCGGCAAGCCTCTTTCTGAAAAGGCGAACGGTCGGATCCTTCTCCCCCGAGGAAGGGCCCAGCCCTGAAAGCTCTTGCTGCTCTTCACCGTCCCTTGGCACCCTACCTACAGGCACAACAGCACTGGGGATCTGTGCTTTCCCAGAGACGGAACATCTCACGGCGCTCAGTCTCGGCAAGCCTCTTTCTGAAAAGGCGAACGGTCGGATCCTTCTCCCACGAGGAAGGGCCCAGCCCTGAAAGCTCTTGCTGCTCTTCACCGTCCCTTGGCACCCTACCTACAGGCACAACAGCACTGGGGATCTGTGCTTTCCCAGAGACGGAACATCTCACGGGGCTCAGTCTCGGCAAGCCTCTTTCTGAAAAGGCGAACGGTCGGATCCTTCTCCCACGAGGAAGGGCCCAGCCCTGAAAGCTCTTGCTGCTCTTCACCGTCCCTTGTGGCCCTACCTACAGGCACAACAGCGCTGGGGATCTGTGCTTTCCCAGAGACGGAACATCTCGTGGCGCTACGCCTCGGCAGAGCCTCTTTTTTCTGGAAAAGGCGAACGGTCGGATCCTTCTCCCACGAGGAAGGGCCCAGCCCTGAAAGCTCTTGCTGCTCTTCACTGTCCCTTGGCACCCTACCTACAGGCACAACAGCACTGGGGATCTGTGCTTTCCCAGAGACGGAACATCTCACGGCGCTCAGTCTCGGCAAGTCTCTTTCTGAAAAGGCGAACGGTCGGATCCTTCTCCCCCGAGGAAGGGCCCAGCCCTGAAAGCTCTTGCTGCTCTTCACCGTCCCTTGGCACCCTACCTACAGGCACAACAGCACTGGGGATCTGTGCTTTCCCAGAGACGGAACATCTCACGGGGCTCAGTCTCGGCAAGCCTCTTTCTGAAAAGGCGAACGGTCGGATCCTTCTCCCACGAGGAAGGGCCCAGCCCTGAAAGCTCTTGCTGCTCTTCACCGTCCCTTGGCACCCTACCTACAGGCACAACAGCAGTGGGGATCTGTGCTTTCCCAGAGACGGAACATCTCACGGGGCTCAGTCTCGGCAAGCCTCTTTCTGAAAAGGCGAACGGTCGGATCCTTCTCCCACGAGGAAGGGCCCAGCCCTGAAAGCTCTTGCTGCTCTTCACCGTCCCTTGTGGCCCTACCTACAGGCACAACAGCACTGGGGATCTGTGCTTTCCCAGAGACGGAACATCTCGTGGCGCTACGCCTCGGCAGAGCCTCTTTTTTCTGGAAAAGGCGAACGGTCGGATCCTTCTCCCACGAGGAAGGGCCCAGCCCTGAAAGCTCTTGCTGCTCTTCACTGTCCCTTGTGGCCCTACCTACAGGCACAACAGCACTGGGGATCTGTGCTTTCCCAGAGACGGAACATCTCACGGGGCTCAGTCTCGGCAAGCCTCTTTCTGAAAAGGTGAACGGTCGGATCCTTCTCCCACGACGAAGGGCCCAGCCCTGAAAGCTCTTGCTGCTGTTCACCGCCCCTTGGCACCCTACCTACAGGCACAACAGCACTGGGGATCTGTGCTTTCCCAGAGACGGAACATCTCACGGCGCTCAGTCTCGGCAAGTCTCTTTCTGAAAAGGCGAACGGTCGGATCCTTCTCCCCCGAGGAAGGGCCCAGCCCTGAAAGCTCTTGCTGCTCTTCACCGTCCCTTGGCACCCTACCTACAGGCACAACAGCACTGGGGATCTGTGCTTTCCCAGAGACGGAACATCTCACGGGGCTCAGTCTCGGCAAGCCTGTTTCTGAAAAGGCGAACGGTCGGATACTTGTCCCACGAGGAAGGGCCCAGCCCTGAAAGCTCTTGCTGCTGTTCACCGTCCCTTGGCACCCTACCTACAGGCACAACAGCAGTGGGGATCTGTGCTTTCCCAGAGACGGAACATCTCACGGGGCTCAGTCTCGGCAAGCCTCTTTCTGAAAAGGCGAACGGTCGGATCCTTCTCCCACGAGGAAGGGCCCAGCCCTGAAAGCTCTTGCTGCTCTTCACCGTCCCTTGGCACCCTACCTACAGGCACAACAGCACTGGGGATCTGTGCTTTCCCAGAGACGGAACATCTCACGGCGCTCAGTCTCGGCAAGCCTCTTTCTGAAAAGGCGAACGGTCGGATACTTGTCCCACGAGGAAGGGCCCAGCCCTGAAAGCTCTTGCTGCTCTTCACCGCCCCTTGGCACCCTACCTACAGGCACAACAGCACTGGGGATCTGTGCTTTCCCAGAGACGGAACATCTCACGGGGCTCAGTCTCGGCAAGCCTCTTTCTGAAAAGGCGAACGGTCGGATCCTGCTCCCACGAGGAAGGGCCCACCCCTGAAAGCTCTTGCTGCTCTTCACCGCCCCTTGGCACCCTACCTACAGGCACAACAGCACTGGGGATCTGTGCTTTCCCAGAGACGGAATATCTCACGGCGCTCAGTCTCGGCAAGCCTCTTTCTGAAAAGGCGAACGGTTGGATCCTTCTCCCCCGAGGAAGGGCCCAGCCCTGAAAGCTCTTGCTGCTCTTCACCGTCCCTTGTGGCCCTACCTACAGGCACAACAGCAGTGGGGATCTGTGCTTTCCCAGAGACGGAACATCTCACGGGGCTCAGTCTCGGCAAGCCTCTTTCTGAAAAGGCGAACGGTCGGATCCTTCTCCCACGAGGAAGGGCCCAGCCCTGAAAGCTCTTGCTGCTCTTCACCGTCCCTTGGCACCCTACCTACAGGCACAACAGCACTGGGGATCTGTGCTTTCCCAGAGACGGAACATCTCACGGGGCTCAGTCTCGGCAAGCCTCTTTCTGAAAAGGCGAACGGTCGGATCCTTCTCCCACGAGGAAGGGCCCAGCCCTGAAAGCTCTTGCTGCTCTTCACCGCCCCTTGTGGCCCTACCTACAGGCACAACAGCACTGGGCATCCGTGCTTTCCCAGAGACGGAACATCTCGTAGTGCTACGCCTCGGCAGAGCCTCTTTTTTCTGGAAAAGGCGAACGGTCGGATCCTTCTCCCACGAGGAAGGGCCCAGCCCTGAAAGGTCTTGCTGCTCTTCACCGTCCCTTGGCACCCTACCTACAGGCACAACAGCACTGGGGATCTGTGCTTTCCCAGAGACGGAACATCTCACGGGGCTCAGTCTCGGCAAGCCTCTTTCTGAAAAGGTGAACGGTCGGATCCTTCTCCCACGACGAAGGGCCCAGCCCTGAAAGCTCTTGCTGCTCTTCACCGCCCCTTGGCACCCTACCTACAGGCACAACAGCACTGGGGATCTGTGCTTTCCCAGAGACGGAACATCTCACGGCGCTCAGTCTCGGCAAGTCTCTTTCTGAAAAGGCGAACGGTCGGATCCTTCTCCCACGAGGAAGGGCCCAGCCCTGAAAGCTCTTGCTGCTCTTCACCGTCCCTTGGCACCCTACCTACAGGCACAACAGCACTGGGGATCTGTGCTTTCCCAGAGACGGAACATCTCACGGGGCTCAGTCTCGGCAATCCTGTTTCTGAAAAGGCGAACGGTCGGATACTTGTCCCACGAGGAAGGGCCCAGCCCTGAAAGCTCTTGCTGCTCTTCACCGCCCCTTGGCACCCTACCTACAGGCACAACAGCACTGGGGATCTGTGCTTTCCCAGAGACGGAATATCTCACGGCGCTCAGTCTCGGCAAGCCTCTTTCTAAAAAGGCGAACGGTCGGATCCTTCTCCCACGAGGAAGGGCCCAGCCCTGAAAGCTCTTGCTGCTCTTCACCGTCCCTTGGCACCCTACCTACAGGCACAACAGCACTGGGGATCTGTGCTTTCCCAGAGACGGAACATCTCACGGGGCTCAGTCTCGGCAAGCCTCTTTCTGAAAAGGCGAACGGTCGGATCCTTCTCCCACGAGGAAGGGCCCAGCCCTGAAAGCTCTTGCTGCTCTTCACCGCCCCTTGGCACCCTACCTACAGGCACAACAGCACTGGGGATCTATGCTTTCGCAGAGACGGAACATCTCGTGGTGCTACGCCTCGGCAGAGCCTCTATTTTTGGAAAAGGTGAACGGTCGGATCCTTCTCCCACGAGGAAGGGCCCAGCCCTGAAAGCTCTTGCTGCTCTTCACCGCCCCTTGGCACCCTACCTACAGGCACAACAGCACTGGGGATCTGTGCTTTCCCAGAGACGGAACATCTCACGGGGCTCACTCTCGGCAAGCCTCTTTCTGAAAAGGCGAACGGTCGGATACTTGTCCCACAAGGAAGGGCCCAGCCCTGAAAGCTCTTGCTGCTCTTCACCGCCCCTTGGCACCCTACCTACAGGCACAACAGCACTGGGGATCTGTGCTTTCCCAGAGACGGAACATCTCACGGGGCTCAGTCTCGGCAAGCCTCTTTCTGAAAAGGCGAACGGTCGGATCCTTCTCCCACGAGGAAGGGCCCAGCCCTGAAAGCTCTTGCTGCTCTTCACCGCCCCTTGGCACCCTACCTACAGGCACAACAGCACTGGGGATCTGTGCTTTCCCAGAGACGGAATATCTCACGGCGCTCAGTCTCGGCAAGCCTCTTTCTGAAAAGGCGAACGGTGAGATCCATCTCCCCCGAGGAAGGGCCCAGCCCTGAAAGCTCTTGCTGCTGTTCACCGTCCCTTGGCACCCTACCTACAGGCACAACAGCACTGGGGATCTGTGCTTTCCCAGAGACGGAACATCTCACGGGGCTCAGTCTCGGCAAGCCTCTTTCTGAAAAGGCGAACGGTCGGATCCTTCTCCCACAAGGAAGGGCCCAGCCCTGAAAGCTCTTGCTGCTCTTCACCGTCCCTTGGCACCCTACCTACAGGCACAACAGCACTGGGGATCTGTGCTTTCCCAGAGACGGAATATCTCACGGGGCTCAGTCTCGGCAAGCCTCTTTCTGAAAAGGCGAACGGTCGGATACTTGTACCACGAGGAAGGGCCCAGCCCTGAAAGCTCTTGCTGCTCTTCACCGCCCCTTGGCACCCTACCTACAGGCACAACAGCACTGGGGATCTGTGCTTTCCCAGAGACGGAACATCTCACGGGGCTCAGTCTCGGCAAGCCTCTTTCTGAAAAGGCGAACGGTCGGATACTTGTCCCACGAGGAAGGGCCCAGCCCTGAAAGCTCTTGCTGCTCTTCACCGCCCCTTGGCACCCTACCTACAGGCACAACAGCACTGGGGATCTGTGCTTTCCCAGAGACGGAACATCTCACGGGGCTCAGTCTCGGCAAGCCTCTTTCTGAAAAGGCGAACGGTGCGATCCATCTCCCACAAGGAAGGGCCCAGCCCTGAAAGCTCTTGCTGCTCTTCACCGCCCCTTGGCACCCTAACTACAGGCACAACAGCACTGGGGATCTGTGCTTTCCCAGAGACGGAACATCTCACGGGGCTCAGTCTCGGCAAGCCTCTTTCTGAAAAGGTGAACGGTCGGATCCTTCTCCCACGAGGAAGGGCCCAGCCCTGAAAGCTCTTGCTGCTCTTCACCGTCCCTTGGCACCCTACCTACAGGCACAACAGCACTGGGGATCTGTGCTTTCCCAGAGACGGAACATCTCACGGCGCTCAGTCTCGGCAAGCCTCTTTCTGAAAAGGCGAACGGTCGGATACTTGTCCCCCGAGGAAGGGCCCAGCCCTGAAAGCTCTTGCTGCTGTTCACCGTCCCTTGGCACCCTACCTACAGGCACAACAGCACTGGGGATCTATGCTTTCGCAGAGACGGAACATCTCGTAGTGCTACGCCTCGGCAGAGCCTCTTTTATTTGGAAAAGGCGAACGGTCGGATCCTTCTCCCCCGAGGAAGGTCCCAGCCCTGAAAGCTCTTGCTGCTCTTCACCGCCCCTTGGCACCCTACCTACAGGCACAACAGCACTGGGGATCTGTGCTTTCCCAGAGACGGAACATCTCACGGGGCTCAGTCTCGGCAAGCCTGTTTCTGAAAAGGCGAACGGTCGGATCATTCTCCCCCGAGGAAGGGCCCAGCCCTGAAAGCTCTTGCTGCTCTTCACCGTCCCTTGGCACCCTACCTACAGGCACAACAGCACTGGGGATCTGTGCTTTCCCAGAGACGGAACATCTCACGGGGCTCAGTCTCGGCAAGCCTCTTTCTGAAAAGGCGAACGGTCGGATCCTTCTCCCACGAGGAAGGGCCCAGCCCTGAAAGCTCTTGCTGCTCTTCACCGTCCCTTGGCACCCTACCTACAGGCACAACAGCACTGGGGATCTGTGCTTTCCCAGAGACGGAACATCTCACGGGGCTCAGTCTCGGCAAGCCTCTTTCTAAAAAGGCGAACGGTCGGATCCTTCTCCCACGAGGAAGGGCCCAGCCCTGAAAGCTCTTGCTGCTCTTCACCGCCCCTTGGCACCCTACCTACAGGCACAACAGCACTGGGGATCTGTGCTTTCCCAGAGACGGAACATCTCACGGGGCTCAGTCTCGGCAAGCCTGTTTCTGAAAAGGCGAACGGTCGGATCCTTCTCCCACGAGGAAGGGCCCACCCCTGAAAGCTCTTGCTGCTCTTCACCGCCCCTTGGCACCCTACCTACAGGCACAACAGCACTGGGGATCTGTGCTTTCCCAGAGACGGAATATCTCACGGCGCTCAGTCTCGGCAAGCCTCTTTCTGAAAAGGCGAACGGTCGGATCCTTCTCCCACGAGGAAGGGCCCAGCCCTGAAAGCTCTTGCTGCTCTTCACCGCCCCTTGTGGCCCTACCTACAGGCACAACAGCACTGGGCATCCGTGCTTTCCCAGAGACGGAACATCTCGTAGTGCTACGCCTCGGCAGAGCCTCTTTTTTCTGGAAAAGGCGAACGGTCGGCTCCTTTTCCCACGAGGAAGGGCCCAGCCCTGAAAGCTCTTGCTGCTCTTCACCGTCCCTTGTGGCCCTACCTACAGGCACAACAGCACTGGGGATCTGTGCTTTCCCAGAGACGGAACATCTCGTGGCGCTACGCCTCGGCAGAGCCTCTTTTTTCTGGAAAAGGCGAACGGTCGGATCCTTCTCCCACAACGAAGGGCCCAGCCCTGAAAGCTCTTGCTGCTGTTCACCGCCCCTTGGCACCCTACCTACAGGCACAACAGCACTGGGGATCTGTGCTTTCCCAGAGACGGAACATCTCACGGCGCTCAGTCTCGGCAAGCCTGTTTCTGAAAAGGCGAACGGTCGGATACTTGTCCCACGAGGAAGGGCCCAGCCCTGAAAGCTCTTGCTGCTCTTCACCGCCCCTTGGCACCCTACCTACAGGCACAACAGCACTGGGGATCTGTGCTTTCCCAGAGACGGAACATCTCACGGGGCTCAGTCTCGGCAAGCCTCTTTCTGAAAAGGCGAACGGTCGGATCCTTCTCCCACGAGGAAGGGCCCAGCCCTGAAAGCTCTTGCTGCTCTTCACCGTCCCTTGGCACCCTACCTACAGGCACAACAGCACTGGGGATCTATGCTTTCGCAGAGACGGAACATCTCGTAGTGCTACGCCTCGGCAGAGCCTCTTTTTTTTGGAAAAGGCGAACGGTCGGATCCTTCTCCCACGAGGAAGGGCCCAGCCCTGAAAGCTCTTGCTGCTCTTCACCGCCCCTTGGCACCCTACCTACAGGCACAACAGCACTGGGGATCTGTGCTTTCCCAGAGACGGAACATCTCACGGGGCTCAGTCTCGGCAAGCCTCTTTCTGAAAAGGCGAACGGTCGGATCCTTCTCCCACGAGGAAGGGCCCAGCCCTGAAAGCTCTTGCTGCTCTTCACTGTCCCTTGGCACCCTACCTACAGGCACAACAGCACTGGGGATCTGTGCTTTCCCAGAGACGGAACATCTCACGGGGCTCAGTCTCGGCAAGCCTCTTTCTGAAAAGGCGAACGGTCGGATCCTTCTCCCACGACGAAGGGCCCAGCCCTGAAAGCTCTTGCTACTCTTCACCGCCCCTTGGCACCCTACCTACAGGCACAACAGCACTGGGGATCTGTGCTTTCCCAGAGACGGAACATCTCACGGGGCTCAGTCTCGGCAAGCCTCTTTCTGAAAAGGCGAACGGTCGGATCCTTCTCTCACGAGGAAGGGCCCAGCCCTGAAAGCTCTTGCTGCTCTTCACCGCCCCTTGGCACCCTACCTACAGGTACAACAGCAGTGGGGATCTGTGCTTTCCCAGAGACGGAATATCTCACGGGGCTCAGTCTCGGCAAGCCTCTTTCTGAAAAGGCGAACGGTCGGCTCCTTTTCCCACGAGGAAGGGCCCAGCCCTGAAAGCTCTTGCTGCTCTTCACCGCCCCTTGGCACCCTACCTACAGGCACAACAGCACTGGGGATCTGTGCTTTCCCAGAGACGGAACATCTCGTGGCGCTACGCCTCGGCAGAGCCTCTTTTTTCTGGAAAAGGCGAACGGTCGGATCCTTCTCCCACAACGAAGGTCCCAGCCCTGAAAGCTCTTGCTGCTGTTCACCGCCCCTTGGCACCCTACCTACAGGCACAACAGCACTGGGGATCTGTGCTTTCCCAGAGACGGAACATCTCACGGCGCTCAGTCTCGGCAAGCCTCTTTCTGAAAAGGCGAACGGTCGGATCCTTCTCCCACGAGGAAGGGCCCAGCCCTGAAAGCTCTTGCTGCTCTTCACCGCCCCTTGTGGCCCTACCTACAGGCACAACAGCACTGGGCATCCGTGCTTTCCCAGAGACGGAACATCTCGTAGTGCTACGCCTCGGCAGAGCCTCTTTTTTTTGGAAAAGGCGAACGGTCGGATCCTTCTCCCACGAGGAAGGGCCCAGCCCTGAAAGCTCTTGCTGCTCTTCACCGCCCCTTGGCACCCTACCTACAGGCACAACAGCACTGGGGATCTGTGCTTTCCCAGAGACGGAACATCTCACGGGGCTCAGTCTCGGCAAGCCTCTTTCTGAAAAGGCGAACGGTCGGATCCTTCTCCCACGAGGAAGGGCCCAGCCCTGAAAGCTCTTGCTGCTCTTCACCGTCCCTTGTGGCCCTACCTACAGGCACAACAGCACTGGGGATCTGTGCTTTCCCAGAGACGGAACATCTCGTGGCGCTACGCCTCGGCAGAGCCTCTTTTTTCTGGAAAAGGCGAACGGTCGGATCCTTCTCCCACGAGGAAGGGCCCAGCCCTGAAAGCTCTTGCTGCTCTTCACTGTCCCTTGGCACCCTACCTACAGGCACAACAGCACTGGGGATCTGTGCTTTCCCAGAGACGGAACATCTCACGGCGCTCAGTCTCGGCAAGTCTCTTTCTGAAAAGGCGAACGGTCGGATCCTTCTCCCCCGAGGAAGGGCCCAGCCCTGAAAGCTCTTGCTGCTCTTCACCGTCCCTTGGCACCCTACCTACAGGCACAACAGCACTGGGGATCTGTGCTTTCCCAGAGACGGAACATCTCACGGGGCTCAGTCTCGGCAAGCCTCTTTCTGAAAAGGCGAACGGTCGGATCCTTCTCCCACGAGGAAGGGCCCAGCCCTGAAAGCTCTTGCTGCTCTTCACCGTCCCTTGGCACCCTACCTACAGGCACAACAGCACTGGGGATCTGTGCTTTCCCAGAGACGGAACATCTCACGGGGCTCAGTCTCGGCAAGCCTCTTTCTGAAAAGGCGAACGGTCGGATCCTTCTCCCACGAGGAAGGGCCCAGCCCTGAAAGCTCTTGCTGCTGTTCACCGTCCCTTGTGGCCCTACCTACAGGCACAACAGCACTGGGGATCTGTGCTTTCCCAGAGACGGAACATCTCGTGGCGCTACGCCTCGGCAGAGCCTCTTTTTTCTGGAAAAGGCGAACGGTCGGATCCTTCTCCCACAACGAAGGTCCCAGCCCTGAAAGCTCTTGCTGCTGTTCACCGCCCCTTGGCACCCTACCTACAGGCACAACAGCACTGGGGATCTGTGCTTTCCCAGAGACGGAACATCTCACGGCGCTCAGTCTCGGCAAGCCTCTTTCTGAAAAGGCGAACGGTCGGATCCTTCTCCCACGAGGAAGGGCCCAGCCCTGAAAGCTCTTGCTGCTCTTCACCGCCCCTTGTGGCCCTACCTACAGGCACAACAGCACTGGGCATCCGTGCTTTCCCAGAGACGGAACATCTCGTAGTGCTACGCCTCGGCAGAGCCTCTTTTTTTTGGAAAAGGCGAACGGTCGGATCCTTCTCCCACGAGGAAGGGCCCAGCCCTGAAAGCTCTTGCTGCTCTTCACCGCCCCTTGGCACCCTACCTACAGGCACAACAGCACTGGGGATCTGTGCTTTCCCAGAGACGGAACATCTCACGGGGCTCAGTCTCGGCAAGCCTCTTTCTGAAAAGGCGAACGGTCGGATCCTTCTCCCACGAGGAAGGGCCCAGCCCTGAAAGCTCTTGCTGCTCTTCACCGTCCCTTGTGGCCCTACCTACAGGCACAACAGCACTGGGGATCTGTGCTTTCCCAGAGACGGAACATCTCGTGGCGCTACGCCTCGGCAGAGCCTCTTTTTTCTGGAAAAGGCGAACGGTCGGATCCTTCTCCCACGAGGAAGGGCCCAGCCCTGAAAGCTCTTGCTGCTCTTCACTGTCCCTTGGCACCCTACCTACAGGCACAACAGCACTGGGGATCTGTGCTTTCCCAGAGACGGAACATCTCACGGCGCTCAGTCTCGGCAAGTCTCTTTCTGAAAAGGCGAACGGTCGGATCCTTCTCCCCCGAGGAAGGGCCCAGCCCTGAAAGCTCTTGCTGCTCTTCACCGTCCCTTGGCACCCTACCTACAGGCACAACAGCACTGGGGATCTGTGCTTTCCCAGAGACGGAACATCTCACGGGGCTCAGTCTCGGCAAGCCTCTTTCTGAAAAGGCGAACGGTCGGATCCTTCTCCCACGAGGAAGGGCCCAGCCCTGAAAGCTCTTGCTGCTCTTCACCGTCCCTTGGCACCCTACCTACAGGCACAACAGCAGTGGGGATCTGTGCTTTCCCAGAGACGGAACATCTCACGGGGCTCAGTCTCGGCAAGCCTCTTTCTGAAAAGGCGAACGGTCGGATCCTTCTCCCACGAGGAAGGGCCCAGCCCTGAAAGCTCTTGCTGCTCTTCACCGTCCCTTGTGGCCCTACCTACAGGCACAACAGCACTGGGGATCTGTGCTTTCCCAGAGACGGAACATCTCACGGGGCTCAGTCTCGGCAAGCCTCTTTCTGAAAAGGCGAACGGTCGGATCCTTCTCCCACGAGGAAGGGCCCAGCCCTGAAAGCTCTTGCTGCTCTTCACCGCCCCTTGTGGCCCTACCTACAGGCACAACAGCACTGGGCATCCGTGCTTTCCCAGAGACGGAACATCTCGTAGTGCTACGCCTCGGCAGAGCCTCTTTTTTCTGGAAAAGGCGAACGGTCGGATCCTTCTCCCACGAGGAAGGGCCCAGCCCTGAAAGGTCTTGCTGCTCTTCACCGTCCCTTGGCACCCTACCTACAGGCACAACAGCACTGGGGATCTGTGCTTTCCCAGAGACGGAACATCTCACGGGGCTCAGTCTCGGCAACCCTGTTTCTGAAAAGGTGAACGGTCGGATCCTTCTCCCACGACGAAGGGCCCAGCCCTGAAAGCTCTTGCTGCTCTTCACCGCCCCTTGGCACCCTACCTACAGGCACAACAGCACTGGGGATCTGTGCTTTCCCAGAGACGGAACATCTCACGGCGCTCAGTCTCGGCAAGTCTCTTTCTGAAAAGGCGAACGGTCGGATCCTTCTCCCCCGAGGAAGGGCCCAGCCCTGAAAGCTCTTGCTGCTCTTCACCGTCCCTTGGCACCCTACCTACAGGCACAACAGCACTGGGGATCTGTGCTTTCCCAGAGACGGAACATCTCACGGGGCTCAGTCTCGGCAAGCCTCTTTCTGAAAAGGCGAACGGTCGGATCCTTCTCCCACGAGGAAGGGCCCAGCCCTGAAAGCTCTTGCTGCTCTTCACCGTCCCTTGGCACCCTACCTACAGGCACAACAGCACTGGGGATCTGTGCTTTCCCAGAGACGGAACATCTCACGGGGCTCAGTCTCGGCAAGCCTCTTTCTGAAAAGGCGAACGGTCGGATCCTTCTCCCACGAGGAAGGGCCCAGCCCTGAAAGCTCTTGCTGCTCTTCACCGCCCCTTGTGGCCCTACCTACAGGCACAACAGCACTGGGCATCCGTGCTTTCCCAGAGACGGAACATCTCGTAGTGCTACGCCTCGGCAGAGCCTCTTTTTTCTGGAAAAGGCGAACGGTCGGATCCTTCTCCCACGAGGAAGGGCCCAGCCCTGAAAGGTCTTGCTGCTCTTCACCGTCCCTTGGCACCCTACCTACAGGCACAACAGCACTGGGGATCTGTGCTTTCCCAGAGACGGAACATCTCACGGGGCTCAGTCTCGGCAAGCCTCTTTCTGAAAAGGTGAACGGTCGGATCCTTCTCCCACGACGAAGGGCCCAGCCCTGAAAGCTCTTGCTGCTCTTCACCGCCCCTTGGCACCCTACCTACAGGCACAACAGCACTGGGGATCTGTGCTTTCCCAGAGACGGAACATCTCACGGCGCTCAGTCTCGGCAAGTCTCTTTCTGAAAAGGCGAACGGTCGGATCCTTCTCCCCCGAGGAAGGGCCCAGCCCTGAAAGCTCTTGCTGCTCTTCACCGTCCCTTGGCACCCTACCTACAGGCACAACAGCACTGGGGATCTGTGCTTTCCCAGAGACGGAACATCTCACGGGGCTCAGTCTCGGCAAGCCTCTTTCTGAAAAGGCGAATGGTCGGATACTTGTCCCACGAGGAAGGGCCCAGCCCTGAAAGCTCTTGCTGCTCTTCACCGCCCCTTGGCACCCTACCTACAGGCACAACAGCACTGGGGATCTGTGCTTTCCCAGAGACGGAATATCTCACGGCGCTCAGTCTCGGCAAGCCTCTTTCTAAAAAGGCGAACGGTCGGATCCTTCTCCCACGAGGAAGGGCCCAGCCCTGAAAGCTCTTGCTGCTCTTCACCGTCCCTTGGCACCCTACCTACAGGCACAACAGCACTGGGGATCTGTGCTTTCCCAGAGACGGAACATCTCACGGGGCTCAGTCTCGGCAAGCCTCTTTCTGAAAAGGCGAACGGTCGGATCCTTCTCCCACGAGGAAGGGCCCAGCCCTGAAAGCTCTTGCTGCTCTTCACCGCCCCTTGGCACCCTACCTACAGGCACAACAGCACTGGGGATCTATGCTTTCGCAGAGACGGAACATCTCGTGGTGCTACGCCTCGGCAGAGCCTCTATTTTTGGAAAAGGTGAACGGTCGGATCCTTCTCCCACGAGGAAGGGCCCAGCCCTGAAAGCTCTTGCTGCTCTTCACCGCCCCTTGGCACCCTACCTACAGGCACAACAGCACTGGGGATCTGTGCTTTCCCAGAGACGGAACATCTCACGGGGCTCACTCTCGGCAAGCCTCTTTCTGAAAAGGCGAACGGTCGGATACTTGTCCCACAAGGAAGGGCCCAGCCCTGAAAGCTCTTGCTGCTCTTCACCGTCCCTTGGCACCCTACCTACAGGCACAACAGCACTGGGGATCTGTGCTTTCCCAGAGACGGAACATCTCACGGGGCTCAGTCTCGGCAAGCCTCTTTCTGAAAAGGCGAACGGTCTGATCCTTCTCCCACGAGGAAGGGCCCAGCCCTGAAAGCTCTTGCTGCTCTTCACCGCCCCTTGGCACCCTACCTACAGGCACAACAGCACTGGGGATCTGTGCTTTCCCAGAGACGGAATATCTCACGGCGCTCAGTCTCGGCAAGCCTCTTTCTGAAAAGGCGAACGGTGCGATCCATCTCCCCCGAGGAAGGGCCCAGCCCTGAAAGCTCTTGCTGCTGTTCACCGTCCCTTGGCACCCTACCTACAGGCACAACAGCACTGGGGATCTGTGCTTTCCCAGAGACGGAACATCTCACGGGGCTCAGTCTCGGCAAGCCTCTTTCTGAAAAGGCGAACGGTCGGATCCTTCTCCCACAAGGAAGGGCCCAGCCCTGAAAGCTCTTGCTGCTCTTCACCGTCCCTTGGCACCCTACCTACAGGCACAACAGCACTGGGGATCTGTGCTTTCCCAGAGACGGAATATCTCACGGGGCTCAGTCTCGGCAAGCCTCTTTCTGAAAAGGCGAACGGTCGGATACTTGTACCACGAGGAAGGGCCCAGCCCTGAAAGCTCTTGCTGCTCTTCACCGCCCCTTGGCACCCTACCTACAGGCACAACAGCACTGGGGATCTGTGCTTTCCCAGAGACGGAACATCTCACGGGGCTCAGTCTCGGCAAGCCTCTTTCTGAAAAGGCGAACGGTCGGATACTTGTCCCACGAGGAAGGGCCCAGCCCTGAAAGCTCTTGCTGCTCTTCACCGCCCCTTGGCACCCTACCTACAGGCACAACAGCACTGGGGATCTGTGCTTTCCCAGAGACGGAACATCACACGGGGCTCAGTCTCGGCAAGCCTCTTTCTGAAAAGGCGAACGGTCGGATCCTTCTCCCACGAGGAAGGGCCCAGCCCTGAAAGCTCTTGCTGCTCTTCACCGCCCCTTGGCACCCTAACTACAGGCACAACAGCACTGGGGATCTGTGCTTTCCCAGAGACGGAACATCTCACGGGGCTCAGTCTCGGCAAGCCTCTTTCTGAAAAGGTGAACGGTCGGATCCTTCTCCCACGAGGAAGGGCCCAGCCCTGAAAGCTCTTGCTGCTCTTCACCGTCCCTTGTGGCCCTACCTACAGGCACAACAGCACTGGGGATCTGTGCTTTCCCAGAGACGGAACATCTCACGGGGCTCAGTCTCGGCAAGCCTCTTTCTGAAAAGGCGAACGGTCGGATCCTTCTCCCACGAGGAAGGGCCCAGCCCTGAAAGCTCTTGCTGCTCTTCACCGTCCCTTGGCACCCTACCTACAGGCACAACAGCACTGGGGATCTATGCTTTCGCAGAGACGGAACATCTCGTAGTGCTACGCCTCGGCAGAGCCTCTTTTATTTGGAAAAGGCGAACGGTCGGATCCTTCTCCCACGAGGAAGGGCCCAGCCCTGAAAGCTCTTGCTGCTCTTCACCGCCCCTTGGCACCCTACCTACAGGCACAACAGCACTGGGGATCTGTGCTTTCCCAGAGACGGAACATCTCACGGGGCTCAGTCTCGGCAAGCCTGTTTCTGAAAAGGCGAACGGTCGGATCATTCTCCCCCGAGGAAGGGCCCAGCCCTGAAAGCTCTTGCTGCTCTTCACCGTCCCTTGGCACCCTACCTACAGGCACAACAGCACTGGGGATCTGTGCTTTCCCAGAGACGGAACATCTCACGGGGCTCAGTCTCGGCAAGCCTCTTTCTGAAAAGGCGAACGGTCGGATCCTTCTCCCACGAGGAAGGGCCCAGCCCTGAAAGCTCTTGCTGCTCTTCACCGTCCCTTGGCACCCTACCTACAGGCACAACAGCACTGGGGATCTGTGCTTTCCCAGAGACGGAACATCTCACGGGGCTCAGTCTCGGCAAGCCTCTTTCTAAAAAGGCGAACGGTCGGATCCTTCTCCCACGAGGAAGGGCCCAGCCCTGAAAGCTCTTGCTGCTCTTCACCGCCCCTTGGCACCCTACCTACAGGCACAACAGCACTGGGGATCTGTGCTTTCCCAGAGACGGAACATCTCACGGGGCTCAGTCTCGGCAAGCCTGTTTCTGAAAAGGCGAACGGTCGGATCCTTCTCCCACGAGGAAGGGCCCACCCCTGAAAGCTCTTGCTGCTCTTCACCGCCCCTTGGCACCCTACCTACAGGCACAACAGCACTGGGGATCTGTGCTTTCCCAGAGACGGAATATCTCACGGCGCTCAGTCTCGGCAAGCCTCTTTCTGAAAAGGCGAACGGTCGGATCCTTCTCCCACGAGGAAGGGCCCAGCCCTGAAAGCTCTTGCTGCTCTTCACCGCCCCTTGTGGCCCTACCTACAGGCACAACAGCACTGGGCATCCGTGCTTTCCCAGAGACGGAACATCTCGTAGTGCTACGCCTCGGCAGAGCCTCTTTTTTCTGGAAAAGGCGAACGGTCGGCTCCTTTTCCCACGAGGAAGGGCCCAGCCCTGAAAGCTCTTGCTGCTCTTCACCGTCCCTTGTGGCCCTACCTACAGGCACAACAGCACTGGGGATCTGTGCTTTCCCAGAGACGGAACATCTCGTGGCGCTACGCCTCGGCAGAGCCTCTTTTTTCTGGAAAAGGCGAACGGTCGGATCCCTCTCCCACAACGAAGGGCCCAGCCCTGAAAGCTCTTGCTGCTGTTCACCGCCCCTTGGCACCCTACCTACAGGCACAACAGCACTGGGGATCTGTGCTTTCCCAGAGACGGAACATCTCACGGCGCTCAGTCTCGGCAAGTCTCTTTCTGAAAAGGCGAACGGTCGGATCCTTCTCCCCCGAGGAAGGGCCCAGCCCTGAAAGCTCTTGCTGCTCTTCACCGTCCCTTGGCACCCTACCTACAGGCACAACAGCACTGGGGATCTGTGCTTTCCCAGAGACGGAATATCTCACGGCGCTCAGTCTCGGCAAGCCTCTTTCTGAAAAGGCGAACGGTCGGATACTTGTCCCACGAGGAAGGGCCCACCCCTGAAAGATCTTGCTGCTCTTCACCGTCCCTTGGCACCCTACCTACAGGCACAACAGCACTGGGGATCTGTGCTTTCCCAGAGACGGAACATCTCACGGGGCTCAGTCTCGGCAAGCCTCTTTCTAAAAAGGCGAACGGTCGGATCCTTCTCCCACGAGGAAGGGCCCAGCCCTGAAAGCTCTTGCTGCTCTTCACCGCCCCTTGGCACCCTACCTACAGGCACAACAGCACTGGGGATCTGTGCTTTCCCAGAGACGGAACATCTCACGGGGCTCAGTCTCGGCAAGCCTCTTTCTGAAAAGGCGAACGGTCGGATCCTTCTCCCACGAGGAAGGGCCCAGCCCTGAAAGCTCTTGCTGCTCTTCACCGCCCCTTGGCACCCTACCTACAGGCACAACAGCACTGGGGATCTGTGCTTTCCCAGAGACGGAATATCTCACGGCGCTCAGTCTCGGCAAGCCTCTTTCTGAAAAGGCGAACGGTCGGATCCTTCTCCCACAAGGAAGGGCCCAGCCCTGAAAGCTCTTGCTGCTCTTCACCGTCCCTTGTGGCCCTACCTACAGGCACAACAGCACTGGGGATCTGTGCTTTCCCAGAGACGGAACATCTCACGGGGCTCAGTCTCGGCAAGCCTCTTTCTGAAAAGGCGAACGGTCGGATCCTTCTCCCACGAGGAAGGGCCCAGCCCTGAAAGCTCTTGCTGCTCTTCACCGTCCCTTGGCACCCTACCTACAGGCACAACAGCACTGGGGATCTATGCTTTCGCAGAGACGGAACATCTCGTAGTGCTACGCCTCGGCAGAGCCTCTTTTTTTTGGAAAAGGCGAACGGTCGGATCCTTCTCCCACGAGGAAGGGCCCAGCCCTGAAAGCTCTTGCTGCTCTTCACCGCCCCTTGGCACCCTACCTACAGGCACAACAGCACTGGGGATCTGTGCTTTCCCAGAGACGGAACATCTCACGGGGCTCAGTCTCGGCAAGCCTCTTTCTGAAAAGGCGAACGGTCGGATCCTTCTCCCCCGAGGAAGGGCCCAGCCCTGAAAGCTCTTGCTGCTCTTCACTGTCCCTTGGCACCCTACCTACAGGCACAACAGCACTGGGGATCTGTGCTTTCCCAGAGACGGAACATCTCACGGGGCTCAGTCTCGGCAAGCCTCTTTCTGAAAAGGCGAACGGTCGGATCCTTCTCCCACGACGAAGGGCCCAGCCCTGAAAGCTCTTGCTACTCTTCACCGCCCCTTGGCACCCTACCTACAGGCACAACAGCACTGGGGATCTGTGCTTTCCCAGAGACGGAACATCTCACGGCGCTCAGTCTCGGCAAGCCTCTTTCTGAAAAGGCGAACGGTCGGATCCTTCTCTCACGAGGAAGGGCCCAGCCCTGAAAGCTCTTGCTGCTCTTCACCGCCCCTTGGCACCCTACCTACAGGCACAACAGCAGTGGGGATCTGTGCTTTCCCAGAGACGGAATATCTCACGGGGCTCAGTCTCGGCAAGCCTCTTTCTGAAAAGGCGAACGGTCGGCTCCTTTTCCCACGAGGAAGGGCCCAGCCCTGAAAGCTCTTGCTGCTCTTCACCGCCCCTTGGCACCCTACCTACAGGCACAACAGCACTGGGGATCTGTGCTTTCCCAGAGACGGAACATCTCGTGGCGCTACGCCTCGGCAGAGCCTCTTTTTTCTGGAAAAGGCGAACGGTCGGATCCTTCTCCCACAACGAAGGTCCCAGCCCTGAAAGCTCTTGCTGCTGTTCACCGCCCCTTGGCACCCTACCTACAGGCACAACAGCACTGGGGATCTGTGCTTTCCCAGAGACGGAACATCTCACGGCGCTCAGTCTCGGCAAACCTCTTTCTGAAAAGGCGAACGGTCGGATCCTTCTCCCACGAGGAAGGGCCCAGCCCTGAAAGCTCTTGCTGCTCTTCACCGCCCCTTGTGGCCCTACCTACAGGCACAACAGCACTGGGCATCCGTGCTTTCCCAGAGACGGAACATCTCGTAGTGCTACGCCTCGGCAGAGCCTCTTTTTTCTGGAAAAGGCGAACGGTCGGATCCTTCTCCCACAACGAAGGGCCCAGCCCTGAAAGCTCTTGCTGCTGTTCACCGCCCCTTGGCACCCTACCTACAGGCACAACAGCACTGGGGATCTGTGCTTTCCCAGAGACGGAACATCTCACGGCGCTCAGTCTCGGCAAGTCTCTTTCTGAAAAGGCGAACGGTCGGATCCTTCTCCCCCGAGGAAGGGCCCAGCCCTGAAAGCTCTTGCTGCTCTTCACCGTCCCTTGGCACCCTACCTACAGGCACAACAGCACTGGGGATCTGTGCTTTCCCAGAGACGGAACATCTCACGGGGCTCAGTCTCGGCAAGCCTGTTTCTGAAAAGGCGAACGGTCGGATACTTGTCCCACGAGGAAGGGCCCACCCCTGAAAGATCTTGCTGCTCTTCACCGTCCCTTGGCACCCTACCTACAGGCACAACAGCACTGGGGATCTGTGCTTTCCCAGAGACGGAACATCTCACGGGGCTCAGTCTCGGCAAGCCTCTTTCTAAAAAGGCGAACGGTCGGATCCTTCTCCCACGAGGAAGGGCCCACCCCTGAAAGCTCTTGCTGCTCTTCACCGCCCCTTGGCACCCTACCTACAGGCACAACAGCACTGGGGATCTGTGCTTTCCCAGAGACGGAATATCTCACGGCGCTCAGTCTCGGCAAGCCTCTTTCTGAAAAGGCGAACGGTCGGATCCTTCTCCCACGAGGAAGGGCCCAGCCCTGAAAGCTCTTGCTGCTCTTCACCGCCCCTTGTGGCCCTACCTACAGGCACAACAGCACTGGGCATCCGTGCTTTCCCAGAGACGGAACATCTCGTAGTGCTACGCCTCGGCAGAGCCTCTTTTTTCTGGAAAAGGCGAACGGTCGGCTCCTTTTCCCACGAGGAAGGGCCCAGCCCTGAAAGCTCTTGCTGCTCTTCACCGTCCCTTGTGGCCCTACCTACAGGCACAACAGCACTGGGGATCTGTGCTTTCCCAGAGACGGAACATCTCGTGGCGCTACGCCTCGGCAGAGCCTCTTTTTTCTGGAAAAGGCGAACGGTCGGATCCTTCTCCCACAACGAAGGGCCCAGCCCTGAAAGCTCTTGCTGCTGTTCACCGCCCCTTGGCACCCTACCTACAGGCACAACAGCACTGGGGATCTGTGCTTTCCCAGAGACGGAACATCTCACGGCGCTCAGTCTCGGCAAGTCTCTTTCTGAAAAGGCGAACGGTCGGATCCTTCTCCCCCGAGGAAGGGCCCAGCCCTGAAAGCTCTTGCTGCTCTTCACCGCCCCTTGGCACCCTACCTACAGGCACAACAGCACTGGGGATCTGTGCTTTCCCAGAGACGGAATATCTCACGGCGCTCAGTCTCGGCAAGCCTCTTTCTGAAAAGGCGAACGGTCGGATACTTGTCCCACGAGGAAGGGCCCACCCCTGAAAGATCTTGCTGCTCTTCACCGTCCCTTGGCACCCTACCTACAGGCACAACAGCACTGGGGATCTGTGCTTTCCCAGAGACGGAACATCTCACGGGGCTCAGTCTCGGCAAGCCTCTTTCTAAAAAGGCGAACGGTCGGATCCTTCTCCCACGAGGAAGGGCCCAGCCCTGAAAGCTCTTGCTGCTCTTCACCGCCCCTTGGCACCCTACCTACAGGCACAACAGCACTGGGGATCTGTGCTTTCCCAGAGACGGAACATCTCACGGGGCTCAGTCTCGGCAAGCCTCTTTCTGAAAAGGCGAACGGTCGGATCCTTCTCCCACGAGGAAGGGCCCAGCCCTGAAAGCTCTTGCTGCTCTTCACCGCCCCTTGGCACCCTACCTACAGGCACAACAGCACTGGGGATCTGTGCTTTCCCAGAGACGGAATATCTCACGGCGCTCAGTCTCGGCAAGCCTCTTTCTGAAAAGGCGAACGGTCGGATCCTTCTCCCACAAGGAAGGGCCCAGCCCTGAAAGCTCTTGCTGCTCTTCACCGTCCCTTGTGGCCCTACCTACAGGCACAACAGCACTGGGGATCTGTGCTTTCCCAGAGACGGAACATCTCACGGGGCTCAGTCTCGGCAAGCCTCTTTCTGAAAAGGCGAACGGTCGGATCCTTCTCCCACGAGGAAGGGCCCAGCCCTGAAAGCTCTTGCTGCTCTTCACCGTCCCTTGGCACCCTACCTACAGGCACAACAGCACTGGGGATCTATGCTTTCGCAGAGACGGAACATCTCGTAGTGCTACGCCTCGGCAGAGCCTCTTTTTTTTGGAAAAGGCGAACGGTCGGATCCTTCTCCCACGAGGAAGGGCCCAGCCCTGAAAGCTCTTGCTGCTCTTCACCGCCCCTTGGCACCCTACCTACAGGCACAACAGCACTGGGGATCTGTGCTTTCCCAGAGACGGAACATCTCACAGGGCTCAGTCTCGGCAAGCCTCTTTCTGAAAAGGCGAACGGTCGGATCCTTCTCCCCCGAGGAAGGGCCCAGCCCTGAAAGCTCTTGCTGCTCTTCACTGTCCCTTGGCACCCTACCTACAGGCACAACAGCACTGGGGATCTGTGCTTTCCCAGAGACGGAACATCTCACGGGGCTCAGTCTCGGCAAGCCTCTTTCTGAAAAGGCGAACGGTCGGATCCTTCTCCCATGACGAAGGGCCCAGCCCTGAAAGCTCTTGCTACTCTTCACCGCCCCTTGGCACCCTACCTACAGGCACAACAGCACTGGGGATCTGTGCTTTCCCAGAGACGGAACATCTCACGGGGCTCAGTCTCGGCAAGCCTCTTTCTGAAAAGGCGAACGGTCGGATCCTTCTCTCACGAGGAAGGGCCCAGCCCTGAAAGCTCTTGCTGCTCTTCACCGCCCCTTGGCACCCTACCTACAGGCACAACAGCAGTGGGGATCTGTGCTTTCCCAGAGACGGAATATCTCACGGGGCTCAGTCTCGGCAAGCCTCTTTCTGAAAAGGCGAACGGTCGGCTCCTTTTCCCACGAGGAAGGGCCCAGCCCTGAAAGCTCTTGCTGCTCTTCACCGCCCCTTGGCACCCTACCTACAGGCACAACAGCACTGGGGATCTGTGCTTTCCCAGAGACGGAACATCTCGTGGCGCTACGCCTCGGCAGAGCCTCTTTTTTCTGGAAAAGGCGAACGGTCGGATCCTTCTCCCACAACGAAGGTCCCAGCCCTGAAAGCTCTTGCTGCTGTTCACCGCCCCTTGGCACCCTACCTACAGGCACAACAGCACTGGGGATCTGTGCTTTCCCAGAGACGGAACATCTCACGGCGCTCAGTCTCGGCAAGCCTCTTTCTGAAAAGGCGAACGGTCGGATCCTTCTCCCACGAGGAAGGGCCCAGCCCTGAAAGCTCTTGCTGCTCTTCACCGCCCCTTGTGGCCCTACCTACAGGCACAACAGCACTGGGCATCCGTGCTTTCCCAGAGACGGAACATCTCGTAGTGCTACGCCTCGGCAGAGCCTCTTTTTTCTGGAAAAGGCGAACGGTCGGCTCCTTTTCCCACGAGGAAGGGCCCAGCCCTGAAAGCTCTTGCTGCTCTTCACCGCCCCTTGGCACCCTACCTACAGGCACAACAGCACTGGGGATCTGTGCTTTCCCAGAGACGGAACATCTCACGGGGCTCAGTCTCGGCAAGCCTGTTTCTGAAAAGGCGAACGGTCGGATCCTTCTCCCACGAGGAAGGGCCCAGCCCTGAAAGCTCTTGCTGCTCTTCACCGCCCCTTGGCACCCTACCTACAGGCACAACAGCACTGGGGATCTGTGCTTTCCCAGAGACGGAATATCTCACGGCGCTCAGTCTCGGCAAGCCTCTTTCTGAAAAGGCGAACGGTCGGATCCTTCTCCCACAAGGAAGGGCCCAGCCCTGAAAGCTCTTGCTGCTCTTCACCGTCCCTTGTGGCCCTACCTACAGGCACAACAGCACTGGGGATCTGTGCTTTCCCAGAGACGGAACATCTCACGGGGCTCAGTCTCGGCAAGCCTCTTTCTGAAAAGGCGAACGGTCGGATCCTTCTCCCACGAGGAAGGGCCCAGCCCTGAAAGCTCTTGCTGCTCTTCACCGTCCCTTGGCACCCTACCTACAGGCACAACAGCACTGGGGATCTATGCTTTCGCAGAGACGGAACATCTCGTAGTGCTACGCCTCGGCAGAGCCTCTTTTTTTTGGAAAAGGCGAACGGTCGGATCCTTCTCCCACGAGGAAGGGCCCAGCCCTGAAAGCTCTTGCTGCTCTTCACCGCCCCTTGGCACCCTACCTACAGGCACAACAGCACTGGGGATCTGTGCTTTCCCAGAGACGGAACATCTCACGGGGCTCAGTCTCGGCAAGCCTCTTTCTGAAAAGGCGAACGGTCGGATCCTTCTCCCACGAGGAAGGGCCCAGCCCTGAAAGCTCTTGCTGCTCTTCACTGTCCCTTGGCACCCTACCTACAGGCACAACAGCACTGGGGATCTGTGCTTTCCCAGAGACGGAACATCTCACGGGGCTCAGTCTCGGCAAGCCTCTTTCTGAAAAGGCGAACGGTCGGATCCTTCTCCCACGACGAAGGGCCCAGCCCTGAAAGCTCTTGCTACTCTTCACCGCCCCTTGGCACCCTACCTACAGGCACAACAGCACTGGGGATCTGTGCTTTCCCAGAGACGGAACATCTCACGGGGCTCAGTCTCGGCAAGCCTCTTTCTGAAAAGGCGAACGGTCGGATCCTTCTCTCACGAGGAAGGGCCCAGCCCTGAAAGCTCTTGCTGCTCTTCACCGCCCCTTGGCACCCTACCTACAGGCACAACAGCAGTGGGGATCTGTGCTTTCCCAGAGACGGAATATCTCACGGGGCTCAGTCTCGGCAAGCCTCTTTCTGAAAAGGCGAACGGTCGGCTCCTTTTCCCACGAGGAAGGGCCCAGCCCTGAAAGCTCTTGCTGCTCTTCACCGCCCCTTGGCACCCTACCTACAGGCACAACAGCACTGGGGATCTGTGCTTTCCCAGAGACGGAACATCTCGTGGCGCTACGCCTCGGCAGAGCCTCTTTTTTCTGGAAAAGGCGAACGGTCGGATCCTTCTCCCACAACGAAGGTCCCAGCCCTGAAAGCTCTTGCTGCTGTTCACCGCCCCTTGGCACCCTACCTACAGGCACAACAGCACTGGGGATCTGTGCTTTCCCAGAGACGGAACATCTCACGGGGCTCAGTCTCGGCAAGCCTGTTTCTGAAAAGGCGAACGGTCGGATACTTGTCCCACGAGGAAGGGCCCACCCCTGAAAGCTCTTGCTGCTCTTCACCGCCCCTTGTGGCCCTACCTACAGGCACAACAGCACTGGGGATCTGTGCTTTCCCAGAGACGGAACATCTCACGGGGCTCAGTCTCGGCAAGCCTCTTTCTGAAAAGGCGAACGGTCGGATCCTTCTCCCACGACGAAGGGCCCAGCCCTGAAAGCTCTTGCTGCTGTTCACCGTCCCTTGGCACCCTACCTACAGGCACAACAGCAGTGGGGATCTGTGCTTTCCCAGAGACGGAACATCTCACGGGGCTCAGTCTCGGCAAGCCTCTTTCTGAAAAGGCGAACGGTCGGATCCTTCTCCCACGAGGAAGGGCCCAGCCCTGAAAGCTCTTGCTGCTCTTCACCGTCCCTTGGCACCCTACCTACAGGCACAACAGCACTGGGGATCTATGCTTTCGCAGAGATGGAACATCTCGTAGTGCTACGCCTCGGCAGAGCCTCTTTTTTTTGGAAAAGGCGAACGGTCGGATCCTTCTCCCACGAGGAAGGGCCCAGCCCTGAAAGCTCTTGCTGCTCTTCACCGCCCCTTGGCACCCTACCTACAGGCACAACAGCACTGGGGATCTGTGCTTTCCCAGAGACGGAACATCTCACGGGGCTCAGTCTCGGCAAGCCTCTTTCTGAAAAGGCGAACGGTCGGATCCTTCTCCCACGAGGAAGGGCCCAGCCCTGAAAGCTCTTGCTGCTCTTCACTGTCCCTTGGCACCCTACCTACAGGCACAACAGCACTGGGGATCTGTGCTTTCCCAGAGACGGAACATCTCACGGGGCTCAGTCTCGGCAAGCCTCTTTCTGAAAAGGCGAACGGTCGGATCCTTCTCCCACGACGAAGGGCCCAGCCCTGAAAGCTCTTGCTACTCTTCACCGTCCCTTGGCACCCTACCTACAGGCACAACAGCAGTGGGGATCTGTGCTTTCCCAGAGACGGAACATCTCACGGGGCTCAGTCTCGGCAAGCCTCTTTCTGAAAAGACGAACGGTGCGATCCTTCTCTCACGAGGAAGGGCCCAGCCCTGAAAGCTCTTGCTGCTCTTCACCGCCCCTTGGCACCCTACCTACAGGCACAACAGCAGTGGGGATCTGTGCTTTCCCAGAGACGGAATATCTCACGGGGCTCAGTCTCGGCAAGCCTCTTTCTGAAAAGGCGAACGGTCGGCTCCTTTTCCCACGAGGAAGGGCCCAGCCCTGAAAGCTCTTGCTGCTCTTCACCGTCCCTTGGCACCCTACCTACAGGCACAACAGCACTGGGGATCTGTGCTTTCGCAGAGACGGAACATCTCGTGGTGCTACGCCTCGGCAGAGCCTCTTTTTTCTGGAAAAGGCGAACGGTCGGATCCTTCTCCCACAACGAAGGGCCCAGCCCTGAAAGCTCTTGCTGCTGTTCACCGCCCCTTGGCACCCTACCTACAGGCACAACAGCACTGGGGATCTGTGCTTTCCCAGAGACGGAACATCTCACGGCGCTCAGTCTCGGCAAGTCTCTTTCTGAAAAGGCGAACGGTCGGATCCTTCTCCCCCGAGGAAGGGCCCAGCCCTGAAAGCTCTTGCTGCTCTTCACCGTCCCTTGGCACCCTACCTACAGGCACAACAGCACTGGGGATCTGTGCTTTCCCAGAGACGGAACATCTCACGGGGCTCAGTCTCGGCAAGCCTCTTTCTGAAAAGGCGAACGGTCGGATACTTGTCCCACGAGGAAGGGCCCAGCCCTGAAAGCTCTTGCTGCTCTTCACCGTCCCTTGGCACCCTACCTACAGGCACAACAGCACTGGGGATCTGTGCTTTCCCAGAGACGGAACATCTCACGGGGCTCAGTCTCGGCAAGCCTCTTTCTGAAAAGGCGAACGGTCGGATCCTTCTCCCACGAGGAAGGGCCCAGCCCTGAAAGCTCTTGCTGCTGTTCACCGCCCCTTGGCACCCTACCTACAGGCACAACAGCACTGGGGATCTGTGCTTTCCCAGAGACGGAATATCTCACGGCGCTCAGTCTCGGCAAGCCTCTTTCTGAAAAGGCGAACGGTCGGATCCTTCTCCCCCGAGGAAGGGCCCAGCCCTGAAAGCTCTTGCTGCTCTTCACCGTCCCTTGGCACCCTACCTACAGGCACAACAGCACTGGGGATCTGTGCTTTCCCAGAGACGGAACATCTCACGGGGCTCAGTCTCGGCAAGCCTCTTTCTGAAAAGGCGAACGGTCGGATCCTGCTCCCACGAGGAAGGGCCCACCCCTGAAAGCTCTTGCTGCTCTTCACCGTCCCTTGGCACCCTACCTACAGGCACAACAGCACTGGGGATCTGTGCTTTCCCAGAGACGGAATATCTCACGGCGCTCAGTCTCGGCAAGCCTCTTTCTGAAAAGGCGAACGGTCGGATCCTTCTCCCACGAGGAAGGGCCCAGCCCTGAAAGCTCTTGCTGCTCTTCACCGTCCCTTGTGGCCCTACCTACAGGCACAACAGCACTGGGGATCTGTGCTTTCCCAGAGACGGAACATCTCACGGGGCTCAGTCTCGGCAAGCCTCTTTCTGAAAAGGCGAACGGTCGGATCCTTCTCCCACGAGGAAGGGCCCAGCCCTGAAAGCTCTTGCTGCTCTTCACCGTCCCTTGGAACCTACCTACAGGCACAACAGCACTGGGGATCTATGCTTTCGCAGAGACGGAACATCTCGTAGTGCTACGCCTCGGCAGAGCCTCTTTTTTTTGGAAAAGGCGAACGGTCGGATCCTTCTCCCCCGAGGAAGGGCCCAGCCCTGAAAGCTCTTGCTGCTCTTCACCGTCCCTTGGCACCCTACCTACAGGCACAACAGCACTGGGGATCTGTGCTTTCCCAGAGACGGAACATCTCACGGGGCTCAGTCTCGGCAAGCCTGTTTCTGAAAAGGCGAACGGTCGGATCCTTCTCCCACGAGGAAGGGCCCAGCCCTGAAAGCTCTTGCTGCTCTTCACCGTCCCTTGTGGCCCTACCTACAGGCACAACAGCACTGGGGATCTGTGCTTTCCCAGAGACGGAACATCTCACGGGGCTCAGTCTCGGCAAGCCTCTTTCTGAAAAGGCGAACGGTCGGATCCTTCTCCCACGAGGAAGGGCCCAGCCCTGAAAGCTCTTGCTGCTCTTCACCGCCCCTTGGCACCCTACCTACAGGCACAACAGCAGTGGGGATCTGTGCTTTCCCAGAGACGGAATATCTCACGGGGCTCAGTCTCGGCAAGCCTCTTTCTGAAAAGGCGAACGTTCGGATACTTGTCCCACGAGGAAGGGCCCAGCCCTGAAAGCTCTTGCTGCTCTTCACCGTCCCTTGTGGCCCTACCTACAGGCACAACAGCACTGGGGATCTGTGCTTTCCCAGAGACGGAACATCTCGTGGCGCTACGCCTCGGCAGAGCCTCTTTTTTCTGGAAAAGGCGAACGGTCGGATCCTTCTCCCACGACGAAGGGCCCAGCCCTGAAAGCTCTTGCTGCTGTTCACCGCCCCTTGGCACCCTACCTACAGGCACAACAGCACTGGGGATCTGTGCTTTCCCAGAGACGGAACATCTCACGGCGCTCAGTCTCGGCAAGTCTCTTTCTGAAAAGGCGAACGGTCGGATCCTTCTCCCACGAGGAAGGGCCCAGCCCTGAAAGCTCTTGCTGCTCTTCACCGTCCCTTGGCACCCTACCTACAGGCACAACAGCACTGGGGATCTGTGCTTTCCCAGAGACGGAACATCTCACGGGGCTCAGTCTCGGCAAGCCTGTTTTTGAAAAGGCGAACGGTCGGATCCTTCTCCCACGAGGAAGGGCCCAGCCCTGAAAGCTCTTGCTGCTCTTCACCGTCCCTTGGCACCCTACCTACAGGCACAACAGCACTGGGGATCTGTGCTTTCCCAGAGACGGAACATCTCACGGGGCTCAGTCTCGGCAAGCCTGTTTCTGAAAAGGCGAACGGTCGGATACTTGTCCCACGAGGAAGGGCCCAGCCCTGAAAGCTCTTGCTGCTCTTCACTGCCCCTTGGCACCCTACCTACAGGCACAACAGCACTGGGGATCTGTGCTTTCCCAGAGACGGAACATCTCACGGGGCTCAGTCTCGGCAAGCCTCTTTCTGAAAAGGCGAACGGTCGGATCCTTCTCCCACGAGGAAGGGCCCAGCCCTGAAAGCTCTTGCTGCTCTTCACCGTCCCTTGGCACCCTACCTACAGGCACAACAGCACTGGGGATCTGTGCTTTCCCAGAGATGGAATATCTCACGGCGCTCAGTCTCGGCAAGCCTCTTTCTGAAAAGGCGAACGGTGCGATCCATCTCCCCCGAGGAAGGGCCCAGCCCTGAAAGCTCTTGCTGCTGTTCACCGTCCCTTGGCACCCTACCTACAGGCACAACAGCACTGGGGATCTGTGCTTTCCCAGAGACGGAACATCTCACGGGGCTCAGTCTCGGCAAGCCTCTTTCTGAAAAGGCGAACGGTCGGATCCTTCTCCCACAACGAAGGGCCCAGCCCTGAAAGCTCTTGCTGCTCTTCACCGTCCCTTGGCACCCTACCTACAGGCACAACAGCACTGGGGATCTGTGCTTTCCCAGAGACGGAATATCTCACGGGGCTCAGTCTCGGCAAGCCTCTTTCTGAAAAGGCGAACGGTCGGATACTTGTACCACGAGGAAGGGCCCAGCCCTGAAAGCTCTTGCTGCTCTTCACCGCCCCTTGGCACCCTACCTACAGGCACAACAGCACTGGGGATCTGTGCTTTCCCAGAGACGGAACATCTCACGGGGCTCAGTCTCGGCAAGCCTCTTTCTGAAAAGGAGAACGGTCGGATACTTGTCCCACGAGGAAGGGCCCAGCCCTGAAAGCTCTTGCTGCTCTTCACCGCCCCTTGGCACCCTACCTACAGGCACAACAGCACTGGGGATCTGTGCTTTCCCAGAGACGGAACATCTCACGGCGCTCAGTCTCGGCAAGCGTCTTTCTGAAAAGGCGAACGGTGCGATCCATCTCCCACGAGGAAGGGCCCAGCCCTGAAAGCTCTTGCTGCTCTTCACCGCCCCTTGGCACCCTAACTACAGGCACAACAGCACTGGGGATCTGTGCTTTCCCAGAGACGGAACATCTCACGGGGCTCAGTCTCGGCAAGCCTCTTTCTGAAAAGGTGAACGGTCGGATCCTTCTCCCACGAGGAAGGGCCCAGCCCTGAAAGCTCTTGCTGCTCTTCACCGTCACTTGGCACCCTACCTACAGGCACAACAGCACTGGGGATCTGTGCTTTCCCAGAGACGGAACATCTCACGGGGCTCAGTCTCGGCAAGCCTCTTTCTGAAAAGGCGAACGGTCGGATCCTTTTCCCACGAGGAAGGGCCTAGCCCTGAAAGCTCTTGCTGCTCTTCACCGTCCCTTGTGGCCCTACCTACAGGCACAACAGCACTGGGGATCTGTGCTTTCCCAGAGACGGAACATCTCGTGGCGCTACGCCTCGGCAGAGCCTCTTTTTTCTGGAAAAGGCGAACGGTCGGATCCTTCTCCCACGACGAAGGGCCCAGCCCTGAAAGCTCTTGCTGCTCTTCACCGCCCCTTGGCACCCTACCTACAGGCACAACAGCACTGGGGATCTGTGCTTTCCCAGAGACGGAACATCTCACGGGGCTCAGTCTCGGCAAGCCTCTTTCTGAAAAGGCGAACGGTCGGATCCTTCTCCACGAGGAAGGGCCCAGCCCTGAAAGCTCTTGCTGCTCTTCACTGTCCCTTGGCACCCTACCTACAGGCACAACAGCACTGGGGATCTGTGCTTTCCCAGAGACGGAACATCTCACGGGGCTCAGTCTCGCCAAGCCTCTTTCTGAAAAGGCGAACGGTCGGATCCTTCTCCCACGACGAAGGGCCCAGCCCTGAAAGCTCTTGCTACTCTTCACCGCCCCTTGGCACCCTACCTACAGGCACAACAGCACTGGGGATCTGTGCTTTCCCAGAGACGGAACATCTCACGGGGCTCAGTCTCGGCAAGCCTCTTTCTGAAAAGGCGAACGGTCGGATCCTTCTCCCACGAGGAAGGGCCCAGCCCTGAAAGCTCTTGCTGCTCTTCACCGTCCCTTGGCACCCTACCTACAGGCACAAGAGCAGTGGGGATCTGTGCTTTCCCAGAGACGGAATATCTCACGGGGCTCAGTCTCGGCAAGCCTCTTTCTGAAAAGGCGAACGGTCGGCTCCTTTTCCCACGAGGAAGGGCCCAGCCCTGAAAGCTCTTGCTGCTCTTCACCGTCCCTTGTGGCCCTACCTACAGGCACAACAGCACTGGGGATCTGTGCTTTCCCAGAGACGGAACATCTCGTGGCGCTACGCCTCGGCAGAGCCTCTTTTTTCTGGAAAAGGCGAACGGTCGGATCCTTCTCCCACAACGAAGGGCCCAGCCCTGAAAGCTCTTGCTGCTGTTCACCGCCCCTTGGCACCCTACCTACAGGCACAACAGCACTGGGGATCTGTGCTTTCCCAGAGACGGAACATCTCACGGCGCTCAGTCTCGGCAAGTCTCTTTCTGAAAAGGCGAACGGTCGGATCCTTCTCCCACGAGGAAGGGCCCAGCCCTGAAAGCTCTTGCTGCTCTTCACCGTCCCTTGGCACCCTACCTACAGGCACAACAGCAGTGGGGATCTGTGCTTTCCCAGAGACGGAACATCTCACGGGGCTCAGTCTCGGCAAGCCTGTTTCTGAAAAGGCGAGCGGTCGGATACTTGTCCCCCGAGGAAGGGCCCAGCCCTGAAAGCTCTTGCTGCTCTTCACCGTCCCTTGGCACCCTACCTACAGGCACAACAGCACTGGGGATCTGTGCTTTCCCAGAGACGGAACATCTCACGGGGCTCAGTCTCGGCAAGCCTCTTTCTGAAAAGGCGAACGGTCGGATCCTTCTCCCACGAGGAAGGGCCCAGCCCTGAAAGCTCTTGCTGCTGTTCACCGTCCCTTGGCACCCTACCTACAGGCACAACAGCACTGGGGATCTGTGCTTTCCCAGAGACGGAACATCTCACGGGGCTCAGTCTCGGCAAGCCTCTTTCTGAAAAGGCGAACGGTCGGATCCTTCTCCCACGAGGAAGGGCCCAGCCCTGAAAGCTCTTGCTGCTCTTCACCGTCCCTTGGCACCCTACCTACAGGCACAACAGCACTGGGGATCTATGCTTTCGCAGAGACGGAACATCTCGTGGTGCTACGCCTCGGCAGAGCCTCTTTTTTTTGGAAAAGGCGAACGGTCGGATCCTTCTCCCACGAGGAAGGGCCCAGCCCTGAAAGCTCTTGCTGCTCTTCACCGTCCCTTGGCACCCTACCTACAGGCACAACAGCACTGGGGATCTGTGCTTTCCCAGAGACGGAATATCTCACGGCGCTCAGTCTCGGCAAGCCTCTTTCTGAAAAGGCGAACGGTCGGATCCTTCTCCCACGAGGAAGGGCCCAGCCCTGAAAGCTCTTGCTGCTCTTCACCGTCCCTTGGCACCCTACCTACAGGCACAACAGCACTGGGGATCTGTGCTTTCCCAGAGACGGAACATCTCACGGCGCTCAGTCTCGGCAAGCCTCTTTCTGAAAAGGCGAACGGTCGGATACTTGTCCCACGAGGAAGGGCCCAGCCCTGAAAGCTCTTGCTGCTCTTCACCGCCCCTTGGCACCCTACCTACAGGCACAACAGCACTGGGGATCTGTGCTTTCCCAGAGACGGAACATCTCACGGGGCTCAGTCTCGGCAAGCCTCTTTCTGAAAAGGCGAACGGTCGGATCCTGCTCCCACGACGAAGGGCCCAGCCCTGAAAGCTCTTGCTGCTCTTCACCGTCCCTTGGCACCCTACCTACAGGCACAACAGCACTGGGGATCTGTGCTTTCCCAGAGACGGAATATCTCACGGCGCTCAGTCTCGGCAAGCCTCTTTCTGAAAAGGCGAACGGTCGGATCCTTCTCCCACAACGAAGGGCCCAGCCCTGAAAGCTCTTGCTGCTCTTCACCGTCCCTTGGCACCCTACCTACAGGCACAACAGCACTGGGGATCTGTGCTTTCCCAGAGACGGAACATCTCACGGGGCTCATTCTCGGCAAGCCTCTTTCTGAAAAGGCGAACGGTCGGATCCTTCTCCCACGAGGAAGGGCCCAGCCCTGAAAGCTCTTGCTGCTCTTCACCGTCCCTTGGCACCCTACCTACAGGCACAACAGCACTGGGGATCTATGCTTTCGCAGAGACGGAACATCTCGTAGTGCTACGCCTCGGCAGAGCCTCTTTATTTTGGAAAAGGCGAACGGTCGGATCCTTCTCCCCCGAGGAAGGGCCCAGCCCTGAAAGCTCTTGCTGCTCTTCACCGTCCCTTGGCACCCTACCTACAGGCACAACAGCACTGGGGATCTGTGCTTTCCCAGAGACGGAACATCTCACGGGGCTCAGTCTCGGCAAGCCTCTTTCTGAAAAGGCGAACGGTCGGATCCTTCTCCCACGACGAAGGGCCCAGCCCTGAAAGCTCTTGCTGCTCTTCACCGCCCCTTGGCACCCTACCTACAGGCACAACAGCACTGGGGATCTGTGCTTTCCCAGAGACGGAATATCTCACGGCACTCAGTCTCGGCAAGCCTCTTTCTGAAAAGGCGAACGGTCGGATCCTTCTCCCACGAGGAAGGGCCCAGCCCTGAAAGCTCTTGCTGCTCTTCACCGTCCCTTGTGGCCCTACCTACAGGCACAACAGCACTGGGGATCTGTGCTTTCCCAGAGACGGAACATCTCACGGGGCTCAGTCTCGGCAAGCCTCTTTCTGAAAAGGCGAACGGTCGGATCCTTCTCCCACGAGGAAGGGCCCAGCCCTGAAAGCTCTTGCTGCTCTTCACCGTCCCTTGTGGCCCTACCTACAGGCACAACAGCACTGGGGATCTGTGCTTTCCCAGAGACGGAACATCTCGTGGCGCTACGCCTCGGCAGAGCCTCTTTTTTCTGGAAAAGGCGAACGGTCGGATCCTTCTCCCACGACGAAGGGCCCAGCCCTGAAAGCTCTTGCTGCTGTTCACCGCCCCTTGGCACCCTACCTACAGGCACAACAGCAGTGGGGATCTGTGCTTTCCCAGAGACGGAACATCTCACGGGGCTCAGTCTCGGCAAGTCTCTTTCTGAAAAGGCGAACGGTCGGATCCTTCTCCCCCGAGGAAGGGCCCAGCCCTGAAAGCTCTTGCTGCTCTTCACCGTCCCTTGGCACCCTACCTACAGGCACAACAGCACTGGGGATCTGTGCTTTCCCAGAGACGGAACATCTCACGGGGCTCAGTCTCGGCAAGCCTCTTTCTGAAAAGGCGAACGGTCGGATCCTTCTCCCACGAGGAAGGGCCCAGCCCTGAAAGCTCTTGCTGCTGTTCACCGTCCCTTGGCACCCTACCTACAGGCACAACAGCACTGGGGATCTGTGCTTTCCCAGAGACGGAACATCTCACGGGGCTCAGTCTCGGCAAGCCTCTTTCTGAAAAGGCGAACGGTCGGATACTTGTACCACGAGGAAGGGCCCAGCCCTGAAAGCTCTTGCTGCTCTTCACCGCCCCTTGGCACCCTACCTACAGGCACAACAGCACTGGGGATCTGTGCTTTCCCAGAGACGGAACATCTCACGGGGCTCAGTCTCGGCAAGCCTCTTTCTGAAAAGGCGAACGGTCGGATACTTGTCCCACGAGGAAGGGCCCAGCCCTGAAAGCTCTTGCTGCTCTTCACCGCCCCTTGGCACCCTACCTACAGGCACAACAGCACTGGGGATCTGTGCTTTCCCAGAGACGGAACATCTCACGGCGCTCAGTCTCGGCAAGCCTCTTTCTGAAAAGGCGAACGGTGCGATCCATCTCCCACGAGGAAGGGCCCAGCCCTGAAAGCTCTTGCTGCTCTTCACCGCCCCTTGGCACCCTAACTACAGGCACAACAGCACTGGGGATCTGTGCTTTCCCAGAGACGGAACATCTCACGGGGCTCAGTCTCGGCAAGCCTCTTTCTGAAAAGGCGAACGGTCGGATCCTTTTCCCACGAGGAAGGGCCTAGCCCTGAAAGCTCTTGCTGCTCTTCACCGTCCCTTGTGGCCCTACCTACAGGCACAACAGCACTGGGGATCTGTGCTTTCCCAGAGACGGAACATCTCGTGGCGCTACGCCTCGGCAGAGCCTCTTTTTTCTGGAAAAGGCGAACGGTCGGATCCTTCTCCCACGACGAAGGGCCCAGCCCTGAAAGCTCTTGCTGCTCTTCACCGCCCCTTGGCACCCTACCTACAGGCACAACAGCACTGGGGATCTGTGCTTTCCCAGAGACGGAACATCTCACGGGGCTCAGTCTCGGCAAGCCTCTTTCTGAAAAGGCGAACGGTCGGATCCTTCTCCACGAGGAAGGGCCCAGCCCTGAAAGCTCTTGCTGCTCTTCACTGTCCCTTGGCACCCTACCTACAGGCACAACAGCACTGGGGATCTGTGCTTTCCCAGAGACGGAACATCTCACGGGGCTCAGTCTCGCCAAGCCTCTTTCTGAAAAGGCGAACGGTCGGATCCTTCTCCCACGACGAAGGGCCCAGCCCTGAAAGCTCTTGCTACTCTTCACCGCCCCTTGGCACCCTACCTACAGGCACAACAGCACTGGGGATCTGTGCTTTCCCAGAGACGGAACATCTCACGGGGCTCAGTCTCGGCAAGCCTCTTTCTGAAAAGGCGAACGGTCGGATCCTTCTCCCACGAGGAAGGGCCCAGCCCTGAAAGCTCTTGCTGCTCTTCACCGTCCCTTGGCACCCTACCTACAGGCACAAGAGCAGTGGGGATCTGTGCTTTCCCAGAGACGGAATATCTCACGGGGCTCAGTCTCGGCAAGCCTCTTTCTGAAAAGGCGAACGGTCGGCTCCTTTTCCCACGAGGAAGGGCCCAGCCCTGAAAGCTCTTGCTGCTCTTCACCGTCCCTTGTGGCCCTACCTACAGGCACAACAGCACTGGGGATCTGTGCTTTCCCAGAGACGGAACATCTCGTGGCGCTACGCCTCGGCAGAGCCTCTTTTTTCTGGAAAAGGCGAACGGTCGGATCCTTCTCCCACAACGAAGGGCCCAGCCCTGAAAGCTCTTGCTGCTGTTCACCGCCCCTTGGCACCCTACCTACAGGCACAACAGCACTGGGGATCTGTGCTTTCCCAGAGACGGAACATCTCACGGCGCTCAGTCTCGGCAAGTCTCTTTCTGAAAAGGCGAACGGTCGGATCCTTCTCCCACGAGGAAGGGCCCAGCCCTGAAAGCTCTTGCTGCTCTTCACCGTCCCTTGGCACCCTACCTACAGGCACAACAGCACTGGGGATCTGTGCTTTCCCAGAGACGGAACATCTCACGGCGCTCAGTCTCGGCAAGCCTCTTTCTGAAAAGGCGAACGGTCGGATACTTGTCCCACGAGGAAGGGCCCAGCCCTGAAAGCTCTTGCTGCTCTTCACCGCCCCTTGGCACCCTACCTACAGGCACAACAGCACTGGGGATCTGTGCTTTCCCAGAGACGGAACATCTCACGGGGCTCAGTCTCGGCAAGCCTCTTTCTGAAAAGGCGAACGGTCGGATCCTGCTCCCACGAGGAAGGGCCCACCCCTGAAAGCTCTTGCTGCTCTTCACCGTCCCTTGGCACCCTACCTACAGGCACAACAGCACTGGGGATCTGTGCTTTCCCAGAGACGGAATATCTCACGGCGCTCAGTCTCGGCAAGCCTCTTTCTGAAAAGGCGAACGGTCGGATCCTTCTCCCACAACGAAGGGCCCAGCCCTGAAAGCTCTTGCTGCTCTTCACCGTCCCTTGGCACCCTACCTACAGGCACAACAGCACTGGGGATCTGTGCTTTCCCAGAGACGGAACATCTCACGGGGCTCATTCTCGGCAAGCCTCTTTCTGAAAAGGCGAACGGTCGGATCCTTCTCCCACGAGGAAGGGCCCAGCCCTGAAAGCTCTTGCTGCTCTTCACCGTCCCTTGGCACCCTACCTACAGGCACAACAGCACTGGGGATCTATGCTTTCGCAGAGACGGAACATCTCGTAGTGCTACGCCTCGGCAGAGCCTCTTTATTTTGGAAAAGGCGAACGGTCGGATCCTTCTCCCCCGAGGAAGGGCCCAGCCCTGAAAGCTCTTGCTGCTCTTCACCGTCCCTTGGCACCCTACCTACAGGCACAACAGCACTGGGGATCTGTGCTTTCCCAGAGACGGAACATCTCACGGGGCTCAGTCTCGGCAAGCCTCTTTCTGAAAAGGCGAACGGTCGGATCCTTCTCCCACGACGAAGGGCCCAGCCCTGAAAGCTCTTGCTGCTGTTCACCGCCCCTTGGCACCCTACCTACAGGCACAACAGCACTGGGGATCTGTGCTTTCCCAGAGACGGAATATCTCACGGCACTCAGTCTCGGCAAGCCTCTTTCTGAAAAGGCGAACGGTCGGATCCTTCTCCCACGAGGAAGGGCCCAGCCCTGAAAGCTCTTGCTGCTCTTCACCGTCCCTTGTGGCCCTACCTACAGGCACAACAGCACTGGGGATCTGTGCTTTCCCAGAGACGGAACATCTCACGGGGCTCAGTCTCGGCAAGCCTCTTTCTGAAAAGGCGAACGGTCGGATCCTTCTCCCACGAGGAAGGGCCCAGCCCTGAAAGCTCTTGCTGCTCTTCACCGTCCCTTGTGGCCCTACCTACAGGCACAACAGCACTGGGGATCTGTGCTTTCCCAGAGACGGAACATCTCGTGGCGCTACGCCTCGGCAGAGCCTCTTTTTTCTGGAAAAGGCGAACGGTCGGATCCTTCTCCCACGACGAAGGGCCCAGCCCTGAAAGCTCTTGCTGCTGTTCACCGCCCCTTGGCACCCTACCTACAGGCACAACAGCACTGGGGATCTGTGCTTTCCCAGAGACGGAACATCTCACGGCGCTCAGTCTCGGCAAGTCTCTTTCTGAAAAGGCGAACGGTCGGATCCTTCTCCCCCGAGGAAGGGCCCAGCCCTGAAAGCTCTTGCTGCTCTTCACCGTCCCTTGGCACCCTACCTACAGGCACAACAGCAGTGGGGATCTGTGCTTTCCCAGAGACGGAACATCTCACGGGGCTCAGTCTCGGCAAGCCTGTTTTTGAAAAGGCGAACGGTCGGATCCTTCTCCCACGAGGAAGGGCCCAGCCCTGAAAGCTCTTGCTGCTCTTCACCGTCCCTTGGCACCCTACCTACAGGCACAACAGCACTGGGGATCTATGCTTTCGCAGAGACGGAACATCTCCTGGTGCTACGCCTCGGCAGAGCCTCTTTTTTTTGGAAAAGGCGAACGGTCGGATCCTTCTCCCACGAGGAAGGGCCCAGCCCTGAAAGCTCTTGCTGCTCTTCACCGCCCCTTGGCACCCTACCTACAGGCACAACAGCACTGGGGATCTGTGCTTTCCCAGAGACGGAACATCTCACGGCGCTCAGTCTCGGCAAGTCTCTTTCTGAAAAGGCGAACGGTCGGATCCTTCTCCCCCGAGGAAGGGCCCAGCCCTGAAAGCTCTTGCTGCTCTTCACCGTCCCTTGGCACCCTACCTACAGGCACAACAGCACTGGGGATCTGTGCTTTCCCAGAGACGGAACATCTCACGGGGCTCAGTCTCGGCAAGCCTGTTTCTGAAAAGGCGAACGGTCGGATACTTGTCCCACGAGGAAGGGCCCAGCCCTGAAAGCTCTTGCTGCTCTTCACCGCCCCTTGGCACCCTACCTACAGGCACAACAGCACTGGGGATCTGTGCTTTCCCAGAGACGGAACATCTCACGGGGCTCAGTCTCGGCAAGCCTCTTTCTGAAAAGGCGAACGGTCGGATCCTTCTCCCACGAGGAAGGGCCCAGCCCTGAAAGCTCTTGCTGCTCTTCACCGTCCCTTGGCACCCTACCTACAGGCACAACAGCACTGGGGATCTGTGCTTTCCCAGAGACGGAACATCTCACGGGGCTCAGTCTCGGCAAGCCTGTTTCTGAAAAGGCGAACGGTCGGATACTTGTCCCACGAGGAAGGGCCCAGCCCTGAAAGCTCTTGCTGCTCTTCACCGCCCCTTGGCACCCTACCTACAGGCACAACAGCACTGGGGATCTGTGCTTTCCCAGAGACGGAACATCTCACGGGGCTCAGTCTCGGCAAGCCTCTTTCTGAAAAGGCGAACGGTCGGATCCTTCTCCCACGAGGAAGGGCCCAGCCCTGAAAGCTCTTGCTGCTCTTCACCGTCCCTTGGCACCCTACCTACAGGCACAACAGCACTGGGGATCTGTGCTTTCCCAGAGACGGAACATCTCACGGGGCTCAGTCTCGGCAAGCCTCTTTCTGAAAAGGCGAACGGTCGGATACTTGTCCCACGAGGAAGGGCCCAGCCCTGAAAGCTCTTGCTGCTCTTCACCGCCCCTTGGCACCCTACCTACAGGCACAACAGCACTGGGGATCTGTGCTTTCCCAGAGACGGAACATCTCACGGCGCTCAGTCTCGGCAAGCCTCTTTCTGAAAAGGCGAACGGTGCGATCCATCTCCCACGAGGAAGGGCCCAGCCCTGAAAGCTCTTGCTGCTCTTCACCGCCCCTTGGCACCCTAACTACAGGCACAACAGCACTGGGGATCTGTGCTTTCCCAGAGACGGAACATCTCACGGGGCTCAGTCTCGGCAAGCCTCTTTCTGAAAAGGTGAACGGTCGGATCCTTCTCCCACGAGGAAGGGCCCAGCCCTGAAAGCTCTTGCTGCTCTTCACCGTCCCTTGTGGCCCTACCTACAGGCACAACAGCACTGGGGATCTGTGCTTTCCCAGAGACGGAACATCTCACGGGGCTCAGTCTCGGCAAGCCTCTTTCTGAAAAGGCGAACGGTCGGATCCTTCTCCCACGAGGAAGGGCCCAGCCCTGAAAGCTCTTGCTGCTCTTCACCGTCCCTTGGCACCCTACCTACAGGCACAACAGCACTGGGGATCTATGCTTTCGCAGAGACGGAACATCTCGTAGTGCTACGCCTCGGCAGAGCCTCTTTTTTTTGGAAAAGGCGAACGGTCGGATCCTTCTCCCACGAGGAAGGGCCCAGCCCTGAAAGCTCTTGCTGCTCTTCACCGCCCCTTGGCACCCTACCTACAGGCACAACAGCACTGGGGATCTGTGCTTTCCCAGAGACGGAACATCTCACGGGGCTCAGTCTCGGCAAGCCTCTTTCTGAAAAGGCGAACGGTCGGATCCTTCTCCCACGAGGAAGGGCCCAGCCCTGAAAGCTCTTGCTGCTCTTCACCGTCCCTTGGCACCCTACCTACAGGCACAACAGCACTGGGGATCTGTGCTTTCCCAGAGACGGAACATCTCACGGGGCTCAGTCTCGGCAAGCCTCTTTCTGAAAAGGCGAACGGTCGGATCCTTCTCCCCCGAGGAAGGGCCCAGCCCTGAAAGCTCTTGCTGCTCTTCACCGTCACTTGGCACCCTACCTACAGGCACAACAGCACTGGGGATCTGTGCTTTCCCAGAGACGGAACATCTCACGGGGCTCAGTCTCGGCAAGCCTCTTTCTGAAAAGGCGAACGGTCGGATCCTTTTCCCACGAGGAAGGGCCTAGCCCTGAAAGCTCTTGCTGCTCTTCACCGTCCCTTGTGGCCCTACCTACAGGCACAACAGCACTGGGGATCTGTGCTTTCCCAGAGACGGAACATCTCGTGGCGCTACGCCTCGGCAGAGCCTCTTTTTTCTGGAAAAGGCGAACGGTCGGATCCTTCTCCCACGACGAAGGGCCCAGCCCTGAAAGCTCTTGCTGCTCTTCACCGCCCCTTGGCACCCTACCTACAGGCACAACAGCACTGGGGATCTGTGCTTTCCCAGAGACGGAACATCTCACGGGGCTCAGTCTCGGCAAGCCTCTTTCTGAAAAGGCGAACGGTCGGATCCTTCTCCACGAGGAAGGGCCCAGCCCTGAAAGCTCTTGCTGCTCTTCACTGTCCCTTGGCACCCTACCTACAGGCACAACAGCACTGGGGATCTGTGCTTTCCCAGAGACGGAACATCTCACGGGGCTCAGTCTCGCCAAGCCTCTTTCTGAAAAGGCGAACGGTCGGATCCTTCTCCCACGACGAAGGGCCCAGCCCTGAAAGCTCTTGCTACTCTTCACTGCCCCTTGGCACCCTACCTACAGGCACAACAGCACTGGGGATCTGTGCTTTCCCAGAGACGGAACATCTCACGGGGCTCAGTCTCGGCAAGCCTCTTTCTGAAAAGGCGAACGGTCGGATCCTTCTCCCACGAGGAAGGGCCCAGCCCTGAAAGCTCTTGCTGCTCTTCACCGTCCCTTGGCACCCTACCTACAGGCACAAGAGCAGTGGGGATCTGTGCTTTCCCAGAGACGGAATATCTCACGGGGCTCAGTCTCGGCAAGCCTCTTTCTGAAAAGGCGAACGGTCGGCTCCTTTTCCCACGAGGAAGGGCCCAGCCCTGAAAGCTCTTGCTGCTCTTCACCGTCCCTTGTGGCCCTACCTACAGGCACAACAGCACTGGGGATCTGTGCTTTCCCAGAGACGGAACATCTCGTGGCGCTACGCCTCGGCAGAGCCTCTTTTTTCTGGAAAAGGCGAACGGTCGGATCCTTCTCCCACAACGAAGGGCCCAGCCCTGAAAGCTCTTGCTGCTGTTCACCGCCCCTTGGCACCCTACCTACAGGCACAACAGCACTGGGGTTCTGTGCTTTCCCAGAGACGGAACATCTCACGGCGCTCAGTCTCGGCAAGTCTCTTTCTGAAAAGGCGAACGGTCGGATCCTTCTCCCACGAGGAAGGGCCCAGCCCTGAAAGCTCTTGCTGCTCTTCACCGTCCCTTGGCACCCTACCTACAGGCACAACAGCACTGGGGATCTGTGCTTTCCCAGAGACGGAACATCTCACGGGGCTCAGTCTCGGCAAGCCTGTTTCTGAAAAGGCGAGCGGTCGGATACTTGTCCCCCGAGGAAGGGCCCAGCCCTGAAAGCTCTTGCTGCTCTTCACCGTCCCTTGGCACCCTACCTACAGGCACAACAGCACTGGGGATCTGTGCTTTCCCAGAGACGGAACATCTCACGGGGCTCAGTCTCGGCAAGCCTCTTTCTGAAAAGGCGAACGGTCGGATCCTTCTCCCACGAGGAAGGGCCCAGCCCTGAAAGCTCTTGCTGCTGTTCACCGTCCCTTGGCACCCTACCTACAGGCACAACAGCACTGGGGATCTGTGCTTTCCCAGAGACGGAACATCTCACGGGGCTCAGTCTCGGCAAGCCTCTTTCTGAAAAGGCGAACGGTCGGATCCTTCTCCCACGAGGAAGGGCCCAGCCCTGAAAGCTCTTGCTGCTCTTCACCGTCCCTTGGCACCCTACTTACAGGCACAACAGCACTGGGGATCTATGCTTTCGCAGAGACGGAACATCTCGTGGTGCTACGCCTCGGCAGAGCCTCTTTTTTTTGGAAAATGCGAACGGTCGGATCCTTCTCCCACGAGGAAGGGCCCAGCCCTGAAAGCTCTTGCTGCTCTTCACCGCCCCTTGGCACCCTACCTACAGGCACAACAGCACTGGGGATCTGTGCTTTCCCAGAGACGGAATATCTCACGGCGCTCAGTCTCGGCAAGCCTCTTTCTGAAAAGGCGAACGGTCGGATCCTTCTCCCACGAGGAAGGGCCCAGCCCTGAAAGCTCTTGCTGCTCTTCACCGTCCCTTGGCACCCTACCTACAGGCACAACAGCACTGGGGATCTGTGCTTTCCCAGAGACGGAACATCTCACGGCGCTCAGTCTCGGCAAGCCTCTTTCTGAAAAGGCGAACGGTCGGATACTTGTCCCACGAGGAAGGGCCCAGCCCTGAAAGCTCTTGCTGCTCTTCACCGCCCCTTGGCACCCTACCTACAGGCACAACAGCACTGGGGATCTGTGCTTTCCCAGAGACGGAACATCTCACGGGGCTCAGTCTCGGCAAGCCTCTTTCTGAAAAGGCGAACGGTCGGATCCTGCTCCCACGAGGAAGGGCCCACCCCTGAAAGCTCTTGCTGCTCTTCACCGTCCCTTGGCACCCTACCTACAGGCACAACAGCACTGGGGATCTGTGCTTTCCCAGAGACGGAATATCTCACGGCGCTCAGTCTCGGCAAGCCTCTTTCTGAAAAGGCGAACGGTCGGATCCTTCTCCCACAACGAAGGGCCCAGCCCTGAAAGCTCTTGCTGCTCTTCACCGTCCCTTGGCACCCTACCTACAGGCACAACAGCACTGGGGATCTGTGCTTTCCCAGAGACGGAACATCTCACGGGGCTCAGTCTCGGCAAGCCTCTTTCTGAAAAGGCGAACGGTCGGATCCTTCTCCCACGAGGAAGGGCCCAGCCCTGAAAGCTCTTGCTGCTCTTCACCGTCCCTTGGCACCCTACCTACAGGCACAACAGCACTGGGGATCTATGCTTTCGCAGAGACGGAACATCTCGTAGTGCTACGCCTCGGCAGAGCCTCTTTATTTTGGAAAAGGCGAACGGTCGGATCCTTCTCCCCCGAGGAAGGGCCCAGCCCTGAAAGCTCTTGCTGCTCTTCACCGTCCCTTGGCACCCTACCTACAGGCACAACAGCACTGGGGATCTGTGCTTTCCCAGAGACGGAACATCTCACGGGGCTCAGTCTCGGCAAGCCTCTTTCTGAAAAGGCGAACGGTCGGATCCTTCTCCCACGACGAAGGGCCCAGCCCTGAAAGCTCTTGCTGCTCTTCACCGCCCCTTGGCACCCTACCTACAGGCACAACAGCACTGGGGATCTGTGCTTTCCCAGAGACGGAATATCTCACGGCACTCAGTCTCGGCAAGCCTCTTTCTGAAAAGGCGAACGGTCGGATCCTTCTCCCACGAGGAAGGGCCCAGCCCTGAAAGCTCTTGCTGCTCTTCACCGTCCCTTGTGGCCCTACCTACAGGCACAACAGCACTGGGGATCTGTGCTTTCCCAGAGACGGAACATCTCACGGGGCTCAGTCTCGGCAAGCCTCTTTCTGAAAAGGCGAACGGTCGGATCCTTCTCCCACGAGGAAGGGCCCAGCCCTGAAAGCTCTTGCTGCTCTTCACTGTCCCTTGGCACCCTACCTACAGGCACAACAGCACTGGGGATCTGTGCTTTCCCAGAGACGGAATATCTCACGGGGCTCAGTCTCGGCAAGCCTCTTTCTGAAAAGGCGAACGGTCGGCTCCTTTTCCCACGAGGAAGGGCCCAGCCCTGAAAGCTCTTGCTGCTCTTCACCGTCCCTTGTGGCCCTACCTACAGGCACAACAGCACTGGGGATCTGTGCTTTCCCAGAGACGGAACATCTCGTGGCGCTACGCCTCGGCAGAGCCTCTTTTTTCTGGAAAAGGCGAACGGTCGGATCCTTCTCCCACGAGGAAGGGCCCAGCCCTGAAAGCTCTTGCTGCTGTTCACCGCCCCTTGGCACCCTACCTACAGGCACAACAGCACTGGGGATCTGTGCTTTCCCAGAGACGGAACATCTCACGGCGCTCAGTCTCGGCAAGTCTCTTTCTGAAAAGGCGAACGGTCGGATCCTTCTCCCCCGAGGAAGGGCCCACCCCTGAAAGCTCTTGCTGCTCTTCACCGCCCCTTGGCACCCTACCTACAGGCACAACAGCACTGGGGATCTGTGCTTTCCCAGAGACGGAACATCTCACGGCGCTCAGTCTCGGCAAGTCTCTTTCTGAAAAGGCGAACGGTCGGATCCTTCTCCCACGAGGAAGGGCCCAGCCCTGAAAGCTCTTGCTGCTCTTCACCGTCCCTTGGCACCCTACCTACAGGCACAACAGCACTGGGGATCTGTGCTTTCCCAGAGACGGAACATATCACGGGGCTCAGTCTCGGCAAGCCTCTTTCTGAAAAGCGAACGGTCGGATAATTGTCCCACGAGGAAGGGCCCAGCCCTGAAAGCTCTTGCTGCTCTTCACCGCCCCTTGGCACCCTACCTACAGGCACAACAGCACTGGGGATCTGTGCTTTCCCAGAGACGGAACATCTCACGGGGCTCAGTCTCGGCAAGCCTCTTTCTGAAAAGGCGAACGGTCGGATCCTGCTCCCACGAGGAAGGGCCCACCCCTGAAAGCTCTTGCTGCTCTTCACCGTCCCTTGGCACCCTACCTACAGGCACAACAGCACTGGGGATCTGTGCTTTCCCAGAGACGGAATATCTCACGGGGCTCAGTCTCGGCAAGCCTCTTTCTGAAAAGGCGAACGGTCGGATCCTTCTCCCACGAGGAAGGGCCCAGCCCTGAAAGCTCTTGCTGCTCTTCACCGTCCCTTGTGGCCCTACCTACAGGCACAACAGCACTGGGGATCTGTGCTTTCCCAGAGACGGAACATCTCACGGGGCTCAGTCTCGGCAAGCCTCTTTCTGAAAAGGCGAACGGTCGGATCCTTCTCCCACGAGGAAGGGCCCAGCCCTGAAAGCTCTTGCTGCTCTTCACCGTCCCTTGGCACCCTACCTACAGGCACAACAGCACTGGGGATCTATGCTTTCGCAGAGACGGAACATCTCGTAGTGCTACGCCTCGGCAGAGCCTCTTTTTTTTGGAAAAGGCGAACGGTCGGATCATTCTCCCCCGAGGAAGGGCCCAGCCCTGAAAGCTCTTGCTGCTCTTCACCGTCCCTTGGCACCCTACCTACAGGCACAACAGCAGTGGGGATCTGTGCTTTCCCAGAGACGGAACATCTCACGGGGCTCAGTCTCGGCAAGCCTGTTTTTGAAAAGGCGAACGGTCGGATCCTTCTCCCACGAGGAAGGGCCCAGCCCTGAAAGCTCTTGCTGCTCTTCACCATCCCTTGGCACCCTACCTACAGGCACAACAGCAGTGGGGATCTGTGCTTTCCCAGAGACGGAACATCTCACGGGGCTCAGTCTCGGCAAGCCTGTTTTTGAAAAGGCGAACGGTCGGATCCTTCTCCCACGAGGAAGGGCCCAGCCCTGAAAGCTCTTGCTGCTCTTCACCGTCCCTTGGCACCCTACCTACAGGCACAACAGCACTGGGGATCTATGCTTTCGCAGAGACGGAACATCTCGTGGCGCTACGCCTCGGCAGAGCCTCTTTTTTCTGGAAAAGGCGAACGGTCGGATCCTTCTCCCACGACGAAGGGCCCAGCCCTGAAAGCTCTTGCTGCTCTTCACCGCCCCTTGGCACCCTACCTACAGGCACAACAGCACTGGGGATCTGTGCTTTCCCAGAGACGGAACATCTCACGGCGCTCAGTCTCGGCAAGTCTCTTTCTAAAAAGGCGAACGGTCGGATCCTTCTCCCCCGAGGAAGGGCCCAGCCCTGAAAGCTCTTGCTGCTCTTCACCGTCCCTTGGCACCCTACCTACAGGCACAACAGCACTGGGGATCTGTGCTTTCCCAGAGACGGAACATCTCACGGGGCTCAGTCTCGGCAAGCCTGTTTTTGAAAAGGCGAACGGTCGGATCCTTCTCCCACGAGGAAGGGCCCAGCCCTGAAAGCTCTTGCTGCTCTTCACCGTCCCTTGGCACCCTACCTACAGGCACAACAGCACTGGGGATCTATGCTTTCGCAGAGACGGAACATCTCCTGGTGCTACGCCTCGGCAGAGCCTCTTTTTTTTGGAAAAGGCGAACGGTCGGATCCTTCTCCCACGAGGAAGGGCCCAGCCCTGAAAGCTCTTGCTGCTCTTCACCGCCCCTTGGCACCCTACCTACAGGCACAACAGCACTGGGGATCTGTGCTTTCCCAGAGACGGAACATCTCACGGCGCTCAGTCTCGGCAAGTCTCTTTCTGAAAAGGCGAACGGTCGGATCCTTCTCCCCCGAGGAAGGGCCCAGCCCTGAAAGCTCTTGCTGCTCTTCACCGTCCCTTGGCACCCTACCTACAGGCACAACAGCACTGGGGATCTGTGCTTTCCCAGAGACGGAACATCTCACGGGGCTCAGTCTCGGCAAGCCTCTTTCTGAAAAGGCGAACGGTCGGATACTTGTCCCACGAGGAAGGGCCCAGCCCTGAAAGCTCTTGCTGCTCTTCACCGCCCCTTGGCACCCTACCTACAGGCACAACAGCACTGGGGATCTGTGCTTTCCCAGAGACGGAACATCTCACGGGGCTCAGTCTCGGCAAGCCTCTTTCTGAAAAGGCGAACGGTCGGATCCTTCTCCCACGAGGAAGGGCCCAGCCCTGAAAGCTCTTGCTGCTCTTCACCGTCCCTTGGCACCCTACCTACAGGCACAACAGCACTGGGGATCTGTGCTTTCCCAGAGACGGAACATCTCACGGGGCTCAGTCTCGGCAAGCCTCTTTCTGAAAAGGCGAACGGTCGGATACTTGTCCCACGAGGAAGGGCCCAGCCCTGAAAGCTCTTGCTGCTCTTCACCGCCCCTTGGCACCCTACCTACAGGCACAACAGCACTGGGGATCTGTGCTTTCCCAGAGACGGAACATCTCACGGGGCTCAGTCTCGGCAAGCCTCTTTCTGAAAAGGCGAACGGTCGGATCCTTCTCCCACGAGGAAGGGCCCAGCCCTGAAAGCTCTTGCTGCTCTTCACCGTCCCTTGGCACCCTACCTACAGGCACAACAGCACTGGGGATCTGTGCTTTCCCAGAGACGGAATATCTCACGGCGCTCAGTCTCGGCAAGCCTCTTTCTGAAAAGGCGAACGGTGCGATCCATCTCCCCCGAGGAAGGACCCAGCCCTGAAAGCTCTTGCTGCTGTTCACCGTCCCTTGGCACCCTACCTACAGGCACAACAGCACTGGGGATCTGTGCTTTCCCAGAGACGGAACATCTCACGGGGCTCAGTCTCGGCAAGCCTCTTTCTGAAAAGGCGAACGGTCGGATCCTTCTCCCACAACGAAGGGCCCAGCCCTGAAAGCTCTTGCTGCTCTTCACCGTCCCTTGGCACCCTACCTACAGGCACAACAGCACTGGGGATCTGTGCTTTCCCAGAGACGGAATATCTCACGGGGCTCAGTCTCGGCAAGCCTCTTTCTGAAAAGGCGAACGTTCGGATACTTGTACCACGAGGAAGGGCCCAGCCCTGAAAGCTCTTGCTGCTCTTCACCGTCCCTTGTGGCCCTACCTACAGGCACAACAGCACTGGGGATCTGTGCTTTCCCAGAGACGGAACATCTCGTGGCGCTACGCCTCGGCAGAGCCTCTTTTTTCTGGAAAAGGCGAACGGTCGGATACTTGTACCACGAGGAAGGGCCCAGCCCTGAAAGCTCTTGCTGCTCTTCACCGCCCCTTGGCACCCTACCTACAGGCACAACAGCACTGGGGATCTGTGCTTTCCCAGAGACGGAACATCTCACGGGGCTCAGTCTCGGCAAGCCTCTTTCTGAAAAGGCGAACGGTCGGATCCTTCTCCCCCGAGGAAGGGCCCAGCCCTGAAAGCTCTTGCTGCTCTTCACCGCCCCTTGGCACCCTACCTACAGGCACAACAGCACTGGGGATCTGTGCTTTCCCAGAGACGGAACATCTCACGGCGCTCAGTCTCGGCAAGCCTCTTTCTGAAAAGGCGAACGGTGCGATCCATCTCCCACGAGGAAGGGCCCAGCCCTGAAAGCTCTTGCTGCTCTTCACCGCCCCTTGGCACCCTACCTACAGGCACAACAGCACTGGGGATCTGTGCTTTCCCAGAGACGGAACATCTCACGGGGCTCAGTCTCGGCAAGCCTCTTTCTGAAAAGGCGAACGGTCGGATCCTTCTCCCACGAGGAAGGGCCCAGCCCTGAAAGCTCTTGCTGCTCTTCACCGTCCCTTGGCACCCTACCTACAGGCACAACAGCACTGGGGATCTGTGCTTTCCCAGAGACGGAACATCTCACGGGGCTCAGTCTCGGCAAGCCTCTTTCTGAAAAGGCGAACGGTCGGATCCTTCTCCCCCGAGGAAGGGCCCAGCCCTGAAAGCTCTTGCTGCTCTTCACCGTCACTTGGCACCCTACCTACAGGCACAACAGCACTGGGGATCTGTGCTTTCCCAGAGACGGAACATCTCACGGGGCTCAGTCTCGGCAAGCCTCTTTCTGAAAAGGCGAACGGTCGGATCCTTTTCCCACGAGGAAGGGCCTAGCCCTGAAAGCTCTTGCTGCTCTTCACCGTCCCTTGTGGCCCTACCTACAGGCACAACAGCACTGGGGATCTGTGCTTTCCCAGAGACGGAACATCTCGTGGCGCTACGCCTCGGCAGAGCCTCTTTTTTCTGGAAAAGGCGAACGGTCGGATCCTTCTCCCACGACGAAGGGCCCAGCCCTGAAAGCTCTTGCTGCTCTTCACCGCCCCTTGGCACCCTACCTACAGGCACAACAGCACTGGGGATCTGTGCTTTCCCAGAGACGGAACATCTCACGGGGCTCAGTCTCGGCAAGCCTCTTTCTGAAAAGGCGAACGGTCGGATCCTTCTCCACGAGGAAGGGCCCAGCCCTGAAAGCTCTTGCTGCTCTTCACTGTCCCTTGGCACCCTACCTACAGGCACAACAGCACTGGGGATCTGTGCTTTCCCAGAGACGGAACATCTCACGGGGCTCAGTCTCGCCAAGCCTCTTTCTGAAAAGGCGAACGGTCGGATCCTTCTCCCACGACGAAGGGCCCAGCCCTGAAAGCTCTTGCTACTCTTCACTGCCCCTTGGCACCCTACCTACAGGCACAACAGCACTGGGGATCTGTGCTTTCCCAGAGACGGAACATCTCACGGGGCTCAGTCTCGGCAAGCCTCTTTCTGAAAAGGCGAACGGTCGGATCCTTCTCCCACGAGGAAGGGCCCAGCCCTGAAAGCTCTTGCTGCTCTTCACCGTCCCTTGGCACCCTACCTACAGGCACAAGAGCAGTGGGGATCTGTGCTTTCCCAGAGACGGAATATCTCACGGGGCTCAGTCTCGGCAAGCCTCTTTCTGAAAAGGCGAACGGTCGGCTCCTTTTCCCACGAGGAAGGGCCCAGCCCTGAAAGCTCTTGCTGCTCTTCACCGTCCCTTGTGGCCCTACCTACAGGCACAACAGCACTGGGGATCTGTGCTTTCCCAGAGACGGAACATCTCGTGGCGCTACGCCTCGGCAGAGCCTCTTTTTTCTGGAAAAGGCGAACGGTCGGATCCTTCTCCCACAACGAAGGGCCCAGCCCTGAAAGCTCTTGCTGCTGTTCACCGCCCCTTGGCACCCTACCTACAGGCACAACAGCACTGGGGATCTGTGCTTTCCCAGAGACGGAACATCTCACGGCGCTCAGTCTCGGCAAGTCTCTTTCTGAAAAGGCGAACGGTCGGATCCTTCTCCCACGAGGAAGGGCCCAGCCCTGAAAGCTCTTGCTGCTCTTCACCGTCCCTTGGCACCCTACCTACAGGCACAACAGCACTGGGGATCTGTGCTTTCCCAGAGACGGAACATCTCACGGGGCTCAGTCTCGGCAAGCCTCTTTCTGAAAAGGCGAACGGTCGGATACTTGTCCCACGAGGAAGGGCCCAGCCCTGAAAGCTCTTGCTGCTCTTCACCGTCCCTTGGCACCCTACCTACAGGCACAACAGCACTGGGGATCTGTGCTTTCCCAGAGACGGAACATCTCACGGGGCTCAGTCTCGGCAAGCCTCTTTCTGAAAAGGCGAACGGTCGGATCCTTCTCCCACGAGGAAGGGCCCAGCCCTGAAAGCTCTTGCTGCTGTTCACCGTCCCTTGGCACCCTACCTACAGGCACAACAGCACTGGGGATCTGTGCTTTCCCAGAGACGGAACATCTCACGGGGCTCAGTCTCGGCAAGCCTCTTTCTGAAAAGGCGAACGGTCGGATCCTTCTCCCACGAGGAAGGGCCCAGCCCTGAAAGCTCTTGCTGCTCTTCACCGTCCCTTGGCACCCTACCTACAGGCACAACAGCACTGGGGATCTATGCTTTCGCAGAGACGGAACATCTCGTGGTGCTACGCCTCGGCAGAGCCTCTTTTTTTTGGAAAATGCGAACGGTCGGATCCTTCTCCCACGAGGAAGGGCCCAGCCCTGAAAGCTCTTGCTGCTCTTCACCGCCCCTTGGCACCCTACCTACAGGCACAACAGCACTGGGGATCTGTGCTTTCCCAGAGACGGAATATCTCACGGCGCTCAGTCTCGGCAAGCCTCTTTCTGAAAAGGCGAACGGTCGGATCCTTCTCCCACGAGGAAGGGCCCAGCCCTGAAAGCTCTTGCTGCTCTTCACCGTCCCTTGGCACCCTACCTACAGGCACAACAGCACTGGGGATCTGTGCTTTCCCAGAGACGGAACATCTCACGGCGCTCAGTCTCGGCAAGCCTCTTTCTGAAAAGGCGAACGGTCGGATACTTGTCCCACGAGGAAGGGCCCAGCCCTGAAAGCTCTTGCTGCTCTTCACCGCCCCTTGGCACCCTACCTACAGGCACAACAGCACTGGGGATCTGTGCTTTCCCAGAGACGGAACATCTCACGGGGCTCAGTCTCGGCAAGCCTCTTTCTGAAAAGGCGAACGGTCGGATCCTGCTCCCACGAGGAAGGGCCCACCCCTGAAAGCTCTTGCTGCTCTTCACCGTCCCTTGGCACCCTACCTACAGGCACAACAGCACTGGGGATCTGTGCTTTCCCAGAGACGGAATATCTCACGGCGCTCAGTCTCGGCAAGCCTCTTTCTGAAAAGGCGAACGGTCGGATCCTTCTCCCACAACGAAGGGCCCAGCCCTGAAAGCTCTTGCTGCTCTTCACCGTCCCTTGGCACCCTACCTACAGGCACAACAGCACTGGGGATCTGTGCTTTCCCAGAGACGGAACATCTCACGGGGCTCAGTCTCGGCAAGCCTCTTTCTGAAAAGGCGAACGGTCGGATCCTTCTCCCACGAGGAAGGGCCCAGCCCTGAAAGCTCTTGCTGCTCTTCACCGTCCCTTGGCACCCTACCTACAGGCACAACAGCACTGGGGATCTATGCTTTCGCAGAGACGGAACATCTCGTAGTGCTACGCCTCGGCAGAGCCTCTTTATTTTGGAAAAGGCGAACGGTCGGATCCTTCTCCCACGAGGAAGGGCCCAGCCCTGAAAGCTCTTGCTGCTCTTCACCGTCCCTTGGCACCCTACCTACAGGCACAACAGCACTGGGGATCTGTGCTTTCCCAGAGACGGAACATCTCACGGGGCTCAGTCTCGGCAAGCCTCTTTCTGAAAAGGCGAACGGTCGGATCCTTCTCCCACGAGGAAGGGCCCAGCCCTGAAAGCTCTTGCTGCTCTTCACCGCCCCTTGGCACCCTACCTACAGGCACAACAGCAGTGGGGATCTGTGCTTTCCCAGAGACGGAATATCTCACGGCACTCAGTCTCGGCAAGCCTCTTTCTGAAAAGGCGAACGGTCGGATCCTTCTCCCACGAGGAAGGGCCCAGCCCTGAAAGCTCTTGCTGCTCTTCACCGTCCCTTGTGGCCCTACCTACAGGCACAACAGCACTGGGGATCTGTGCTTTCCCAGAGACGGAACATCTCACGGGGCTCAGTCTCGGCAAGCCTCTTTCTGAAAAGGCGAACGGTCGGATCCTTCTCCCACGAGGAAGGGCCCAGCCCTGAAAGCTCTTGCTGCTCTTCACTGTCCCTTGGCACCCTACCTACAGGCACAACAGCACTGGGGATCTGTGCTTTCCCAGAGACGGAATATCTCACGGGGCTCAGTCTCGGCAAGCCTCTTTCTGAAAAGGCGAACGGTCGGCTCCTTTTCCCACGAGGAAGGGCCCAGCCCTGAAAGCTCTTGCTGCTCTTCACCGTCCCTTGTGGCCCTACCTACAGGCACAACAGCACTGGGGATCTGTGCTTTCCCAGAGACGGAACATCTCGTGGCGCTACGCCTCGGCAGAGCCTCTTTTTTCTGGAAAAGGCGAACGGTCGGATCCTTCTCCCACGAGGAAGGGCCCAGCCCTGAAAGCTCTTGCTGCTGTTCACCGCCCCTTGGCACCCTACCTACAGGCACAACAGCACTGGGGATCTGTGCTTTCCCAGAGACGGAACATCTCACGGCGCTCAGTCTCGGCAAGTCTCTTTCTGAAAAGGCGAACGGTCGGATCCTTCTCCCCCGAGGAAGGGCCCAGCCCTGAAAGCTCTTGCTGCTCTTCACCGCCCCTTGGCACCCTACCTACAGGCACAACAGCACTGGGGATCTGTGCTTTCCCAGAGACGGAACATCTCACGGCGCTCAGTCTCGGCAAGTCTCTTTCTGAAAAGGCGAACGGTCGGATCCTTCTCCCACGAGGAAGGGCCCAGCCCTGAAAGCTCTTGCTGCTCTTCACCGTCCCTTGGCACCCTACCTACAGGCACAACAGCACTGGGGATCTGTGCTTTCCCAGAGACGGAACATATCACGGGGCTCAGTCTCGGCAAGCCTCTTTCTGAAAAGCGAACGGTCGGATAATTGTCCCACGAGGAAGGGCCCAGCCCTGAAAGCTCTTGCTGCTCTTCACCGCCCCTTGGCACCCTACCTACAGGCACAACAGCACTGGGGATCTGTGCTTTCCCAGAGACGGAACATCTCACGGGGCTCAGTCTCGGCAAGCCTCTTTCTGAAAAGGCGAACGGTCGGATCCTGCTCCCACGAGGAAGGGCCCACCCCTGAAAGCTCTTGCTGCTCTTCACCGTCCCTTGGCACCCTACCTACAGGCACAACAGCACTGGGGATCTGTGCTTTCCCAGAGACGGAATATCTCACGGGGCTCAGTCTCGGCAAGCCTCTTTCTGAAAAGGCGAACGGTCGGATCCTTCTCCCACGAGGAAGGGCCCAGCCCTGAAAGCTCTTGCTGCTCTTCACCGTCCCTTGTGGCCCTACCTACAGGCACAACAGCACTGGGGATCTGTGCTTTCCCAGAGACGGAACATCTCACGGGGCTCAGTCTCGGCAAGCCTCTTTCTGAAAAGGCGAACGGTCGGATCCTTCTCCCACGAGGAAGGGCCCAGCCCTGAAAGCTCTTGCTGCTCTTCACCGTCCCTTGGCACCCTACCTACAGGCACAACAGCACTGGGGATCTATGCTTTCGCAGAGACGGAACATCTCGTAGTGCTACGCCTCGGCAGAGCCTCTTTTTTTTGGAAAAGGCGAACGGTCGGATCCTTCTCCCCCGAGGAAGGGCCCAGCCCTGAAAGCTCTTGCTGCTCTTCACCGTCCCTTGGCACCCTACCTACAGGCACAACAGCAGTGGGGATCTGTGCTTTCCCAGAGACGGAACATCTCACGGGGCTCAGTCTCGGCAAGCCTGTTTTTGAAAAGGCGAACGGTCGGATCCTTCTCCCACGAGGAAGGGCCCAGCCCTGAAAGCTCTTGCTGCTCTTCACCGTCCCTTGGCACCCTACCTACAGGCACAACAGCAGTGGGGATCTGTGCTTTCCCAGAGACGGAACATCTCACGGGGCTCAGTCTCGGCAAGCCTGTTTTTGAAAAGGCGAACGGTCGGATCCTTCTCCCACGAGGAAGGGCCCAGCCCTGAAAGCTCTTGCTGCTCTTCACCGTCCCTTGGCACCCTACCTACAGGCACAACAGCACTGGGGATCTATGCTTTCGCAGAGACGGAACATCTCGTGGCGCTACGCCTCGGCAGAGCCTCTTTTTTCTGGAAAAGGCGAACGGTCGGATCCTTCTCCCACGAGGAAGGGCCCAGCCCTGAAAGCTCTTGCTGCTCTTCACCGCCCCTTGGCACCCTACCTACAGGCACAACAGCACTGGGGATCTGTGCTTTCCCAGAGACGGAACATCTCACGGCGCTCAGTCTCGGCAAGTCTCTTTCTGAAAAGGCGAACGGTCGGATCCTTCTCCCCCGAGGAAGGGCCCAGCCCTGAAAGCTCTTGCTGCTCTTCACCGTCCCTTGGCACCCTACCTACAGGCACAACAGCACTGGGGATCTGTGCTTTCCCAGAGACGGAACATCTCACGGGGCTCAGTCTCGGCAAGCCTGTTTTTGAAAAGGCGAACGGTCGGATCCTTCTCCCACGAGGAAGGGCCCAGCCCTGAAAGCTCTTGCTGCTCTTCACCGTCCCTTGGCACCCTACCTACAGGCACAACAGCACTGGGGATCTATGCTTTCGCAGAGACGGAACATCTCCTGGTGCTACGCCTCGGCAGAGCCTCTTTTTTTTGGAAAAGGCGAACGGTCGGATCCTTCTCCCACGAGGAAGGGCCCAGCCCTGAAAGCTCTTGCTGCTCTTCACCGCCCCTTGGCACCCTACCTACAGGCACAACAGCACTGGGGATCTGTGCTTTCCCAGAGACGGAACATCTCACGGCGCTCAGTCTCGGCAAGTCTCTTTCTGAAAAGGCGAACGGTCGGATCCTTCTCCCCCGAGGAAGGGCCCAGCCCTGAAAGCTCTTGCTGCTCTTCACCGTCCCTTGGCACCCTACCTACAGGCACAACAGCACTGGGGATCTGTGCTTTCCCAGAGACGGAACATCTCACGGGGCTCAGTCTCGGCAAGCCTCTTTCTGAAAAGGCGAACGGTCGGATACTTGTCCCACGAGGAAGGGCCCAGCCCTGAAAGCTCTTGCTGCTCTTCACCGTCCCTTGGCACCCTACCTACAGGCACAACAGCACTGGGGATCTGTGCTTTCCCAGAGACGGAACATCTCACGGGGCTCAGTCTCGGCAAGCCTCTTTCTGAAAAGGCGAACGGTCGGATACTTGTCCCACGAGGAAGGGCCCAGCCCTGAAAGCTCTTGCTGCTCTTCACCGCCCCTTGGCACCCTACCTACAGGCACAACAGCACTGGGGATCTGTGCTTTCCCAGAGACGGAACATCTCACGGGGCTCAGTCTCGGCAAGCCTCTTTCTGAAAAGGCGAACGGTCGGATCCTTCTCCCACGAGGAAGGGCCCAGCCCTGAAAGCTCTTGCTGCTCTTCACCGTCCCTTGGCACCCTACCTACAGGCACAACAGCACTGGGGATCTGTGCTTTCCCAGAGACGGAATATCTCACGGCGCTCAGTCTCGGCAAGCCTCTTTCTGAAAAGGCGAACGGTGCGATCCATCTCCCCCGAGGAAGGGCCCAGCCCTGAAAGCTCTTGCTGCTGTTCACCGTCCCTTGGCACCCTACCTACAGGCACAACAGCACTGGGGATCTGTGCTTTCCCAGAGACGGAACATCTCACGGGGCTCAGTCTCGGCAAGCCTCTTTCTGAAAAGGCGAACGGTCGGATCCTTCTCCCACAACGAAGGGCCCAGCCCTGAAAGCTCTTGCTGCTCTTCACCGTCCCTTGGCACCCTACCTACAGGCACAACAGCACTGGGGATCTGTGCTTTCCCAGAGACGGAATATCTCACGGGGCTCAGTCTCGGCAAGCCTCTTTCTGAAAAGGCGAACGTTCGGATACTTGTACCACGAGGAAGGGCCCAGCCCTGAAAGCTCTTGCTGCTCTTCACCGTCCCTTGTGGCCCTACCTACAGGCACAACAGCACTGGGGATCTGTGCTTTCCCAGAGACGGAACATCTCGTGGCGCTACGCCTCGGCAGAGCCTCTTTTTTCTGGAAAAGGCGAACGGTCGGATCCTTCTCCCACGAGTAAGGGCCCAGCCCTGAAAGCTCTTGCTGCTCTTCACCGCCCCTTGGCACCCTACCTACAGGCACAACAGCACTGGGGATCTGTGCTTTCCCAGAGACGGAACATCTCACGGCGCTCAGTCTCGGCAAGTCTCTTTCTGAAAAGGCGAACGGTCGGATCCTTCTCCCCCGAGGAAGGGCCCAGCCCTGAAAGCTCTTGCTGCTCTTCACCGCCCCTTGGCACCCTAACTACAGGCACAACAGCACTGGGGATCTGTGCTTTCCCAGAGACGGAACATCTCACGGGGCTCAGTCTCGGCAAGCCTCTTTCTGAAAAGGTGAACGGTCGGATCCTTCTCCCACGAGGAAGGGCCCAGCCCTGAAAGCTCTTGCTGCTCTTCACCGTCCCTTGTGGCCCTACCTACAGGCACAACAGCACTGGGGATCTGTGCTTTCCCAGAGACGGAACATCTCACGGGGCTCAGTCTCGGCAAGCCTCTTTCTGAAAAGGCGAACGGTCGGATCCTTCTCCCACGAGGAAGGGCCCAGCCCTGAAAGCTCTTGCTGCTCTTCACCGTCCCTTGGCACCCTACCTACAGGCACAACAGCAGTGGGGATCTGTGCTTTCCCAGAGACGGAATATCTCACGGGGCTCAGTCTCGGCAAGCCTCTTTCTGAAAAGGCGAACGGTCGGCTCCTTTTCCCACGAGGAAGGGCCCAGCCCTGAAAGCTCTTGCTGCTCTTCACCGTCCCTTGTGGCCCTACCTACAGGCACAACAGCACTGGGGATCTGTGCTTTCCCAGAGACGGAACATCTCGTGGCGCTACGCCTCGGCAGAGCCTCTTTTTTCTGGAAAAGGCGAACGGTCGGATCCTTCTCCCACGAGGAAGGGCCCAGCCCTGAAAGCTCTTGCTGCTCTTCACCGCCCCTTGGCACCCTACCTACAGGCACAACAGCACTGGGGATCTGTGCTTTCCCAGAGACGGAATATCTCACGGCGCTCAGTCTCGGCAAGCCTCTTTCTGAAAAGGCGAACGGTCGGCTCCTTCTCCCACGAGGAAGGGCCCAGCCCTGAAAGCTCTTGCTGCTCTTCACCGTCCCTTGGCACCCTACCTACAGGCACAACAGCACTGGGGATCTGTGCTTTCCCAGAGACGGAATATCTCACGGGGCTCAGTCTCGGCAAGCCTCTTTCTGAAAAGGCGAACGGTCGGCTCCTTTTCCCACGAGGAAGGGCCCAGCCCTGAAAGCTCTTGCTGCTCTTCACCGTCCCTTGTGGCCCTACCTACAGGCACAACAGCACTGGGGATCTGTGCTTTCCCAGAGACGGAACATCTCGTGGCGCTACGCCTCGGCAGAGCCTCTTTTTTCTGAAAAAGGCGAACGGTCGGATCCTTCTCCCACGAGTAAGGGCCCAGCCCTGAAAGCTCTTGCTGCTGTTCACCGCCCCTTGGCACCCTACCTACAGGCACAACAGCACTGGGGATCTGTGCTTTCCCAGAGACGGAACATCTCACGGCGCTCAGTCTCGGCAAGTCTCTTTCTGAAAAGGCGAACGGTCGGATCCTTCTCCCACGAGGAAGGGCCCAGCCCTGAAAGCTCTTGCTGCTCTTCACCGTCCCTTGGCACCCTACCTACAGGCACAACAGCACTGGGGATCTGTGCTTTCCCAGAGACGGAACATCTCACGGGGCTCAGTCTCGGCAAGCCTGTTTCTGAAAAGGCGAACGGTCGGATACTTGTCCCACGAGGAAGGGCCCAGCCCTGAAAGCTCTTGCTGCTCTTCACCGCCCCTTGGCACCCTACCTACAGGCACAACAGCACTGGGGATCTGTGCTTTCCCAGAGACGGAACATCTCACGGGGCTCAGTCTCGGCAAGCCTGTTTTTGAAAAGGCGAACGGTCGGATCCTTCTCCCACGAGGAAGGGCCCAGCCCTGAAAGCTCTTGCTGCTCTTCACCGTCCCTTGGCACCCTACCTACAGGCACAACAGCACTGGGGATCTATGCTTTCGCAGAGACGGAACATCTCCTGGTGCTACGCCTCGGCAGAGCCTCTTTTTTTTGGAAAAGGCGAACGGTCGGATCCTTCTCCCACGAGGAAGGGCCCAGCCCTGAAAGCTCTTGCTGCTCTTCACCGCCCCTTGGCACCCTACCTACAGGCACAACAGCACTGGGGATCTGTGCTTTCCCAGAGACGGAACATCTCACGGCGCTCAGTCTCGGCAAGTCTCTTTCTGAAAAGGCGAACGGTCGGATCCTTCTCCCCCGAGGAAGGGCCCAGCCCTGAAAGCTCTTGCTGCTCTTCACCGTCCCTTGGCACCCTACCTACAGGCACAACAGCACTGGGGATCTGTGCTTTCCCAGAGACGGAACATCTCACGGGGCTCAGTCTCGGCAAGCCTCTTTCTGAAAAGGCGAACGGTCGGATACTTGTCCCACGAGGAAGGGCCCAGCCCTGAAAGCTCTTGCTGCTCTTCACCGCCCCTTGGCACCCTACCTACAGGCACAACAGCACTGGGGATCTGTGCTTTCCCAGAGACGGAACATCTCACGGGGCTCAGTCTCGGCAAGCCTCTTTCTGAAAAGGCGAACGGTCGGATCCTTCTCCCACGAGGAAGGGCCCAGCCCTGAAAGCTCTTGCTGCTCTTCACCGTCCCTTGGCACCCTACCTACAGGCACAACAGCACTGGGGATCTGTGCTTTCCCAGAGACGGAACATCTCACGGGGCTCAGTCTCGGCAAGCCTCTTTCTGAAAAGGCGAACGGTCGGATACTTGTCCCACGAGGAAGGGCCCAGCCCTGAAAGCTCTTGCTGCTCTTCACCGCCCCTTGGCACCCTACCTACAGGCACAACAGCACTGGGGATCTGTGCTTTCCCAGAGACGGAACATCTCACGGGGCTCAGTCTCGGCAAGCCTCTTTCTGAAAAGGCGAACGGTCGGATCCTTCTCCCACGAGGAAGGGCCCAGCCCTGAAAGCTCTTGCTGCTCTTCACCGTCCCTTGGCACCCTACCTACAGGCACAACAGCACTGGGGATCTGTGCTTTCCCAGAGACGGAATATCTCACGGCGCTCAGTCTCGGCAAGCCTCTTTCTGAAAAGGCGAACGGTGCGATCCATCTCCCCCGAGGAAGGGCCCAGCCCTGAAAGCTCTTGCTGCTGTTCACCGTCCCTTGGCACCCTACCTACAGGCACAACAGCACTGGGGATCTGTGCTTTCCCAGAGACGGAACATCTCACGGGGCTCAGTCTCGGCAAGCCTCTTTCTGAAAAGGCGAACGGTCGGATCCTTCTCCCACAACGAAGGGCCCAGCCCTGAAAGCTCTTGCTGCTCTTCACCGTCCCTTGGCACCCTACCTACAGGCACAACAGCACTGGGGATCTGTGCTTTCCCAGAGACGGAATATCTCACGGGGCTCAGTCTCGGCAAGCCTCTTTCTGAAAAGGCGAACGTTCGGATACTTGTACCACGAGGAAGGGCCCAGCCCTGAAAGCTCTTGCTGCTCTTCACCGTCCCTTGTGGCCCTACCTACAGGCACAACAGCACTGGGGATCTGTGCTTTCCCAGAGACGGAACATCTCGTGGCGCTACGCCTCGGCAGAGCCTCTTTTTTCTGGAAAAGGCGAACGGTCGGATCCTTCTCCCACGAGTAAGGGCCCAGCCCTGAAAGCTCTTGCTGCTCTTCACCGCCCCTTGGCACCCTACCTACAGGCACAACAGCACTGGGGATCTGTGCTTTCCCAGAGACGGAACATCTCACGGCGCTCAGTCTCGGCAAGTCTCTTTCTGAAAAGGCGAACGGTCGGATCCTTCTCCCCCGAGGAAGGGCCCAGCCCTGAAAGCTCTTGCTGCTCTTCACCGCCCCTTGGCACCCTAACTACAGGCACAACAGCACTGGGGATCTGTGCTTTCCCAGAGACGGAACATCTCACGGGGCTCAGTCTCGGCAAGCCTCTTTCTGAAAAGGTGAACGGTCGGATCCTTCTCCCACGAGGAAGGGCCCAGCCCTGAAAGCTCTTGCTGCTCTTCACCGTCCCTTGTGGCCCTACCTACAGGCACAACAGCACTGGGGATCTGTGCTTTCCCAGAGACGGAACATCTCACGGGGCTCAGTCTCGGCAAGCCTCTTTCTGAAAAGGCGAACGGTCGGATCCTTCTCCCACGAGGAAGGGCCCAGCCCTGAAAGCTCTTGCTGCTCTTCACCGTCCCTTGGCACCCTACCTACAGGCACAACAGCAGTGGGGATCTGTGCTTTCCCAGAGACGGAATATCTCACGGGGCTCAGTCTCGGCAAGCCTCTTTCTGAAAAGGCGAACGGTCGGCTCCTTTTCCCACGAGGAAGGGCCCAGCCCTGAAAGCTCTTGCTGCTCTTCACCGTCCCTTGTGGCCCTACCTACAGGCACAACAGCACTGGGGATCTGTGCTTTCCCAGAGACGGAACATCTCGTGGCGCTACGCCTCGGCAGAGCCTCTTTTTTCTGGAAAAGGCGAACGGTCGGATCCTTCTCCCACGAGGAAGGGCCCAGCCCTGAAAGCTCTTGCTGCTCTTCACCGTCCCTTGGCACCCTACCTACAGGCACAACAGCACTGGGGATCTATGCTTTCGCAGAGACGGAACACCTCGTAGTGCTACGCCTCGGCAGAGCCTCTTTATTTTGGAAAAGGCGAACGGTCGGATCCTTCTCCCCCGAGGAAGGGCCCAGCCCTGAAAGCTCTTGCTGCTCTTCACCGTCCCTTGGCACCCTACCTACAGGCACAACAGCAGTGGGGATCTGTGCTTTCCCAGAGACGGAACATCTCACGGGGCTCAGTCTCGGCAAGCCTCTTTCTGAAAAGGCGAACGGTCGGATCCTTCTCCCACGAGGAAGGGCCCACCCCTGAAAGCTCTTGCTTCTCTTCACCGCCCCTTGGCACCCTACCTACAGGCACAACAGCACTGGGGATCTGTGCTTTCCCAGAGACGGAATATCTCACGGCACTGAGTCTCGGCAAGCCTCTTTCTGAAAAGGCGAACGGTCGGATCCTTCTCCCACGAGGAAGGGCCCAGCCCTGAAAGCTCTTGCTGCTCTTCACCGTCCCTTGTGGCCCTACCTACAGGCACAACAGCACTGGGGATCTGTGCTTTCCCAGAGACGGAACATCTCACGGGGCTCAGTCTCGGCAAGCCTCTTTCTGAAAAGGCGAACGGTCGGATCCTTCTCCCACGAGGAAGGGCCCAGCCCTGAAAGCTCTTGCTGCTCTTCACTGTCCCTTGGCACCCTACCTACAGGCACAACAGCACTGGGGATCTGTGCTTTCCCAGAGACGGAATATCTCACGGGGCTCAGTCTCGGCAAGCCTCTTTCTGAAAAGGCGAACGGTCGGCTCCTTTTACCACGAGAAAGGGCCCAGCCCTGAAAGCTCTTGCTGCTCTTCACCGTCCCTTGTGGCCCTACCTACAGGCACAACAGCACTGGGGATCTGTGCTTTCCCAGAGACGGAACATCTCGTGGCGCTACGCCTCGGCAGAGCCTCTTTTTTCTGAAAAAGGCGAACGGTCGGATACTTCTCCCACGAGTAAGGGCCCAGCCCTGAAAGCTCTTGCTGCTGTTCACCGCCCCTTGGCACCCTACCTACAGGCACAACAGCACTGGGGATCTGTGCTTTCCCAGAGACGGAACATCTCACGGCGCTCAGTCTCGGCAAGTCTCTTTCTGAAAAGGCGAACGGTCGGATCCTTCTCCCCCGAGGAAGGGCCCAGCCCTGAAAGCTCTTGCTGCTCTTCACCGCCCCTTGGCACCCTACCTACAGGCACAACAGCACTGGGGATCTGTGCTTTCCCAGAGACGGAACATCTCACGGCGCTCAGTCTCGGCAAGTCTCTTTCTGAAAAGGCGAACGGTCGGATCCTTCTCCCACGAGGAAGGGCCCAGCCCTGAAAGCTCTTGCTGCTCTTCACCGTCCCTTGGCACCCTACCTACAGGCACAACAGCACTGGGGATCTGTGCTTTCCCAGAGACGGAACATCTCACGGGGCTCAGTCTCGGCAAGCCTGTTTCTGAAAAGGCGAACGGTCGGATACTTGTCCCACGAGGAAGGGCCCAGCCCTGAAAGCTCTTGCTGCTCTTCACCGCCCCTTGGCACCCTACCTACAGGCACAACAGCACTGGGGATCTGTGCTTTCCCAGAGACGGAACATCTCACGGGGCTCAGTCTCGGCAAGCCTCTTTCTGAAAAGGCGAACGGTCGGATCCTTCTCCCACGAGGAAGGGCCCAGCCCTGAAAGCTCTTGCTGCTGTTCACCGTCCCTTGGCACCCTACCTACAGGCACAACAGCAGTGGGGATCTGTGCTTTCCCAGAGACGGAACATCTCACGGGGCTCAGTCTCGGCAAGCCTCTTTCTGAAAAGGCGAACGGTCGGATCCTTCTCCCACGAGGAAGGGCCCAGCCCTGAAAGCTCTTGCTGCTCTTCACCGCCCCTTGGCACCCTACCTACAGGCACAACAGCACTGGGGATCTGTGCTTTCCCAGAGACGGAACATCTCACGGGGCTCAGTCTCGGCAAGCCTCTTTCTAAAAAGGCGAACGGTCGGATCCTTCTCCCACGAGGAAGGGCCCAGCCCTGAAAGCTCTTGCTGCTCTTCACCGCCCCTTGGCACCCTACCTACAGGCACAACAGCACTGGGGATCTGTGCTTTCCCAGAGACGGAACATCTCACGGGGCTCAGTCTCGGCAAGCCTCTTTCTGAAAAGGCGAACGGTCGGATCCTTCTCCCACGAGGAAGGGCCCAGCCCTGAAAGCTCTTGCTGCTCTTCACCGTCCCTTGGCACCCTACCTACAGGCACATCAGCACTGGGGATCTGTGCTTTCCCAGAGACGGAACATCTCACGGGGCTCAGTCTCGGCAAGCCTCTTTCTGAAAAGGCGAACGGTCGGATCCTTCTCCCACGAGGAAGGGCCCTGCCCTGAAAGCTCTTGCTGCTCTTCACTGTCCCTTGGCACCCTACCTACAGGCACAACAGCACTGGGGATCTGTGCTTTCCCAGAGACGGAACATCTCACGGGGCTCAGTCTCGGCAAGCCTCTTTCTGAAAAGGCGAACGGTCGGATCCTTCTCCCACGAGGAAGGGCCCAACCCTGAAAGCTCTTGCTGCTCTTCACCGTCCCTTGGCACCCTACCTACAGGCACAACAGCACTGGGGATCTGTGCTTTCCCAGAGACGGAACATCTCACGGGGCTCAGTCTCGGCAAGCCTCTTTCTGAAAAGGCGAACGGTCGGATCCTGCTCCCACGAGGAAGGGCCCAGCCCTGAAAGCTCTTGCTGCTCTTCACTGTCCCTTGGCACCCTACCTACAGGCACAACAGCACTGGGGATCTGTGCTTTCCCAGAGACGGAACATCTCATGGGGCTCAGTCTCGGCAAGCCTCTTTCTGAAAAGACGAACGGTCGGATCCTTCTCCCACGAGGAAGGGCCCAGCCCTGAAAGCTCTTGCTGCTCTTCACCGTCCCTTGGCACCCTACCTACAGGCACAACAGCACTGGGGATCTGTGCTTTCCCAGAGACGGAATATCTCACGGGGCTCAGTCTCGGCAAGCCTCTTTCTGAAAAGGCGAACGGTCGGATACTTGTCCCCCGAGGAAGGGCCCAGCCCTGAAAGCTCTTGCTGCTGTTCACCGTCCCTTGGCACCCTACCTACAGGCACAACAGCACTGGGGATCTGTGCTTTCCCAGAGACGGAACATCTCACGGGGCTCAGTCTCGGCAAGCCTCTTTCTGAAAAGGCGAACGGTCGGATCCTTCTCCCACGAGGAAGGGCCCAGCCCTGAAAGCTCTTGCTGCTCTTCACCGCCCCTTGGCACCCTACCTACAGGCACAACAGCACTGGGGATCTGTGCTTTCCCAGAGACGGAACATCTCACGGGGCTCAGTCTCGGCAAGCCTCTTTCTGAAAAGGCGAACGGTCGGATCCTTCTCCCACGAGGAAGGGCCCAGCCCTGAAAGCTCTTGCTGCTCTTCACCGCCCCTTGGCACCCTACCTACAGGCACAACAGCAGTGGGGATCTGTGCTTTCCCAGAGACGGAATATCTCACGGGGCTCAGTCTCGGCAAGCCTCTTTCTGAAAAGGCGAACGGTCGGCTCCTTTTCCCACGAGGAAGGGCCCAGCCCTGAAAGCTCTTGCTGCTCTTCACCGTCCCTTGTGGCCCTACCTACAGGCACAACAGCACTGGGGATCTGTGCTTTCCCAGAGACGGAACATCTCGTGGCGCTACGCCTCGGCAGAGCCTCTTTTTTCTGGAAAAGGCGAACGGTCGGATCCTTCTCCCACGAGGAAGGGCCCAGCCCTGAAAGCTCTTGCTGCTCTTCACTGTCCCTTGGCACCCTACCTACAGGCACAACAGCACTGGGGATCTGTGCTTTCCCAGAGACGGAACATCTCACGGGGCTCAGTCTCGGCAAGCCTCTTTCTGAAAAGGTGAACGGTCGGATCCTTCTCCCACGACGAAGGGCCCAGCCCTGAAAGCTCTTGCTTCTGTTCACCGCCCCTTGGCACCCTACCTACAGGCACAACAGCACTGGGGATCTGTGCTTTCCCAGAGACGGAACATCTCACGGCGCTCAGTCTCGGCAAGTCTCTTTCTGAAAAGGCGAACGGTCGGATCCTTCTCCCACGACGAAGGGCCCAGCCCTGAAAGCTCTTGCTGCTCTTCACCGCCCCTTGGCACCCTACCTACAGGCACAACAGCACTGGGGATCTGTGCTTTCCCAGAGACGGAACATCTCACGGGGCTCAGTCTCGGCAAGCCTCTTTCTGAAAAGGCGAACGGTCGGATCCTTCTCCCACGAGGAAGGGCCCAGCCCTGAAAGCTCTTGCTGCTGTTCACCGTCCCTTGGCACCCTACCTACAGGCACAACAGCAGTGGGGATCTGTGCTTTCCCAGAGACGGAACATCTCACGGGGCTCAGTCTCGGCAAGCCTCTTTCTGAAAAGGCGAACGGTCGGATCCTTCTCCCACGAGGAAGGGCCCAGCCCTGAAAGCTCTTGCTGCTCTTCACCGTCCCTTGGCACCCTACCTACAGGCACAACAGCACTGGGGAACTATGCTTTCGCAGAGACGGAACATCTCGTGGTGCTACGCCTCGGCAGAGCCTCTTTTTTTTGGAAAAGGCGAACGGTCGGATCCTTCTCCCACGAGGAAGGGCCCAGCCCTGAAAGCTCTTGCTGCTCTTCACCGCCCCTTGGCACCCTACCTACAGGCACAACAGCAGTGGGGATCTGTGCTTTCCCAGAGACGGAATATCTCACGGCGCTCAGTCTCGGCAAGCCTCTTTCTGAAAAGGCGAACGGTCGGATATTTGTCCCACGAGGAAGGGCCCAGCCCTGAAAGCTCTTGCTGCTCTTCACCGTCCCTTGTGGCCCTACCTACAGGCACAACAGCACTGGGCATCCGTGCTTTCCCAGAGACGGAACATCTCGTGGCGCTACGCCTCGGCAGAGCCTCTTTTTTCTGGAAAAGGCGAACGGTCGGATCCTTCTCCCACGAGGAAGGGCCCAGCCCTGAAAGCTCTTGCTGCTCTTCACTGTCCCTTGGCACCCTACCTACAGGCACATCAGCACTGGGGATCTGTGCTTTCCCAGAGACGGAATATCTCACGGCGCTCAGTCTCGGCAAGCCTCTTTCTGAAAAGACGAACGGTGCGATCCATCTCCCCCGAGGAAGGGCCCAGCCCTGAAAGCTCTTGCTGCTCTTCACCGCCCCTTGGCACCCTACCTACAGGCACAACAGCACTGGGGATCTGTGCTTTCCCAGAGACGGAACATCTCACGGGGATCAGTCTCGGCAAGCCTCTTTCTGAAAAGGCGAACGGTCGGATCCTTCTCCCACGAGGAAGGGCCCAGCCCTGAAAGCTCTTGCTGCTCTTCACCGCCCCTTGGCACCCTACCTACAGGCACAACAGCACTGGGGATCTGTGCTTTCCCAGAGACGGAACATCTCATGGGGCTCAGTCTCGGCAAGCCTCTTTCTGAAAAGACGAACGGTGCGATCCTTCTCCCACGAGGAAGGGCCCAGCCCTGAAAGCTCTTGCTGCTCTTCACCGCCCCTTGGCACCCTACCTACAGGCACAACAGCACTGGGGATCTGTGCTTTCCCAGAGACGGAATATCTCACGGCGCTCAGTCTCGGCAAGCCTCTTTCTGAAAAGACGAACGGTGCGATCCTTCTCCCACGACGAAGGGCTCAGCCCTGAAAGCTCTTGCTGCTGTTCACCGTCCCTTGGCACCCTACCTACAGGCACAACAGCACTGGGGATCTGTGCTTTCCCAGAGACGGAATATCTCACGGCGCTCAGTCTCGGCAAGCCTCTTTCTGAAAAGACGAACGGTGCGATCCATCTCCACCGAGGAAGGGCCCAGCCCTGAAACCTCTTGCTGCTCTTCACCGTCCCTTGGCACCCTACCTACAGGCACAACAGCACTGGGGATCTGTGCTTTCCCAGAGACGGAACATCTCACGGGGCTCAGTCTCGGCAAGCCTGTTTCTGAAAAGGCGAACTGTCGGATACTTGTCCCACGAGGAAGGGCCCAGCCCTGAAAGCTCTTGCTGCTCTTCACCGCCCCTTGGCACCCTACCTACAGGCACAACAGCACTGGGGATCTGTGCTTTCCCAGAGACGGAACATCTCACGGGGCTCAGTCTCGGCAAGCCTCTTTCTGAAAAGGTGAACGGTCGGATCCTTCTCCCACGACGAAGGGCCCAGCCCTGAAAGCTCTTGCTGCTCTTCACCGCCCCTTGGCACCCTACCTACAGGCAGAACAGCACTGGGGATCTGTGCTTTCCCAGAGACTGAACATCTCACGGCGCACAGTCTCGGCAGAGCCTCTTTTTTTTGGAAAAGGCGAACGGTCGGATCCTTCTCCCACGAGGAAGGGCCCAGCCCTGAAAGCTCTTGCTGCTCTTCACCGCCCCTTGGCACCCTACCTACAGGCACAACAGCACTGGGGATCTGTGCTTTCCCAGAGACGGAACATCTCACGGGGCTCAGTCTCGGCAAGCCTCTTTCTGAAAAGGCGAACGGTCGGATCCTTCTCCCACGAGGAAGGGCCCAGCCCTGAAAGCTCTTGCTGCTCTTCACCGTCCCTTGGCACCCTACCTACAGGCACAACAGCAGTGGGGATCTGTGCTTTCCCAGAGACGGAATATCTCACGGGGCTCAGTCTCGGCAAGCCTCTTTCTGAAAAGGCGAACGGTCGGCTCCTTTTCCCACGAGGAAGGGCCCAGCCCTGAAAGCTCTTGCTGCTCTTCACCGTCCCTTGTGGCCCTACCTACAGGCACAACAGCACTGGGGATCTGTGCTTTCCCAGAGACGGAACATCTCGTGGCGCTACGCCTCGGCAGAGCCTCTTTTTTCTGGAAAAGGCGAACGGTCGGATCCTTCTCCCACGAGGAAGGGCCCAGCCCTGAAAGCTCTTGCTGCTCTTCACTGTCCCTTGGCACCCTACCTACAGGCACAACAGCACTGGGGATCTGTGCTTTCCCAGAGACGGAACATCTCACGGCGCTCAGTCTCGGCAAGTCTCTTTCTGAAAAGGCGAACGGTCGGATCCTTCTCCCCCGAGGAAGGGCCCAGCCCTGAAAGCTCTTGCCGCTCTTCACCGTCCCTTGGCACCCTACCTACAGGCACAACAGCACTGGGGATCTGTGCTTTCCCAGAGACGGAACATCTCACGGGGCTCAGTCTCGGCAAGCCTCTTTCTGAAAAGGCGAACGGTCGGATCCTTCTCCCACGAGGAAGGGCCCAGCCCTGAAAGCTCTTGCTGCTCTTCACCGTCCCTTGGCACCCTACCTACAGGCACAACAGCACTGGGGATCTATGCTTTCGCAGAGACGGAACATCTCGTGGTGCTACGCCTCGGCAGAGCCTCTTTTTTTTGGAAAAGGCGAACGGTCGGATCCTTCTCCCACGACGAAGGGCCCAGACCTGAAAGCTCTTGCTGCTCTTCACCGCCCCTTGGCACCCTACCTACAGGCACAACAGCACTGGGGATCTGTGCTTTCCCAGAGACGGAACATCTCACGGCGCTCAGTCTCAGCAAGTCTCTTTCTGAAAAGGCGAACGGTCGGATCCTTCTCCCCCGAGGAAGGGCCCAGCCCTGAAAGCTCTTGCTGCTCTTCACCGTCCCTTGGCACCCTACCTACAGGCACAACAGCACTGGGGATCTGTGCTTTCCCAGAGACGGAACATCTCACGGGGCTCAGTCTCGGCAAGCCTGTTTCTGAAAAGGTGAACGGTCGGATCCTTCTCCCACGAGGAAGGGCCCAGCCCTGAAAGCTCTTGCTGCTCTTCACCGCCCCTTGGCACCCTACCTACAGGCACAACAGCACTGGGGATCTGTGCTTTCCCAGAGACGGAACATCTCACGGGGCTCAGTCTCGGCAAGCCTGTTTCTGAAAAGGCGAACGGTCGGATCCTTCTCCCACGAGGAAGGGCCCAGCCCTGAAAGCTCTTGCTGCTGTTCACCGTCCCTTGGCACCCTACCTACAGGCACAACAGCAGTGGGGATCTGTGCTTTCCCAGAGACGGAACATCTCACGGGGCTCAGTCTCGGCAAGCCTGTTTCTGAAAAGGCGAACGGTCGGATCCTTCTCCCACGAGGAAGGGCCCAGCCCTGAAAGCTCTTGCTGCTCTTCACCGTCCCTTGGCACCCTACCTACAGGCACAACAGCACTGGGGATCTATGCTTTCGCAGAGACGGAACATCTCGTGGTGCTACGCCTCGGCAGAGCCTCTTTTTTTTGGAAAAGGCGAACGGTCGGATCCTTCTCCCACGAGGAAGGGCCCAGCCCTGAAAGCTCTTGCTGCTCTTCACCGCCCCTTGGCACCCTACCTACAGGCACAACAGCACTGGGGATCTGTGCTTTCCCAGAGACGGAACATCTCACGGCGCTCAGTCTCAGCAAGTCTCTTTCTGAAAAGGCGAACGGTCGGATCCTTCTCCCCCGAGGAAGGGCCCAGCCCTGAAAGCTCTTGCTGCTCTTCACCGTCCCTTGGCACCCTACCTACAGGCACAACAGCACTGGGGATCTGTGCTTTCCCAGAGACGGAACATCTCACGGGGCTCAGTCTCGGCAAGCCTGTTTCTGAAAAGGTGAACGGTCGGATCCTTCTCCCACGAGGAAGGGCCCAGCCCTGAAAGCTCTTGCTGCTCTTCACCGCCCCTTGGCACCCTACCTACAGGCACAACAGCACTGGGGATCTGTGCTTTCCCAGAGACGGAACATCTCACGGGGCTCAGTCTCGGCAAGCCTGTTTCTGAAAAGGCGAACGGTCGGATCCTTCTCCCACGAGGAAGGGCCCAGCCCTGAAAGCTCTTGCTGCTGTTCACCGTCCCTTGGCACCCTACCTACAGGCACAACAGCAGTGGGGATCTGTGCTTTCCCAGAGACGGAACATCTCACGGGGCTCAGTCTCGGCAAGCCTGTTTCTGAAAAGGCGAACGGTCGGATCCTTCTCCCACGAGGAAGGGCCCAGCCCTGAAAGCTCTTGCTGCTCTTCACCGTCCCTTGGCACCCTACCTACAGGCACAACAGCACTGGGGATCTATGCTTTCGCAGAGACGGAACATCTCGTGGTGCTACGCCTCGGCACAGCCTCTTTTTTTTGGAAAAGGCGAACGGTCGGATCCTTCTCCCACGAGGAAGGGCCCACCCCTGAAAGCTCTTGCTGCTCTTCACCGTCCCTTGGCACCCTACCTACAGGCACAACAGCACTGGGGATCTGTGCTTTCCCAGAGACGGAACATCTCACGGCGCTCAGTCTCGGCAAGTCTCTTTCTGAAAAGGCGAACGGTCGGATCCTTCTCCCCCGAGGAAGGGCCCAGCCCTGAAAGCTCTTGCTGCTCTTCACCGTCCCTTGGCACCCTACCTACAGGCACAACAGCACTGGGGATCTGTGCTTTCCCAGAGACGGAACATCTCACGGGGCTCAGTCTCGGCAAGCCTGTTTCTGAAAAGGCGAGCGGTCGGATACTTGTCCCCCGAGGAAGGGCCCAGCCCTGAAAGCTCTTGCTGCTCTTCACCGTCCCTTGGCACCCTACCTACAGGCACAACAGCACTGGGGATCTGTGCTTTCCCAGAGACGGAACATCTCATGGGGCTCAGTCTCGGCAAGCCTCTTTCTGAAAAGGCGAACGGTCGGATCCTTCTCCCACGAGGAAGGGCCCAGCCCTGAAAGCTCTTGCTGCTGTTCACCGTCCCTTGGCACCCTACCTACAGGCACAACAGCACTGGGGATCTGTGCTTTCCCAGAGACGGAACATCTCACGGGGCTCAGTCTCGGCAAGCCTCTTTCTGAAAAGGCGAACGGTCGGATCCTTCTCCCACGAGGAAGGGCCCAGCCCTGAAAGCTCTTGCTGCTCTTCACCGTCCCTTGGCACCCTACCTACAGGCACAACAGCACTGGGGATCTATGCTTTCGCAGAGACGGAACATCTCGTGGTGCTACGCCTCGGCAGAGCCTCTTTTTTTTGGGAAAGGCGAACGGTCGGATCCTTCTCCCACGAGGAAGGGCCCAGCCCTGAAAGCTCTTGCTGCTCTTCACCGCCCCTTGGCACCCTACCTACAGGCACAACAGCACTGGGGATCTGTGCTTTCCCAGAGACGGAATATCTCACGGCGCTCAGTCTCGGCAAGCCTCTTTCTGAAAAGGCGAACGGTCGGATCCTTCTCCCACGAGGAAGGGCCCAGCCCTGAAAGCTCTTGCTGCTCTTCACCGTCCCTTGGCACCCTACCTACAGGCACAACAGCACTGGGGATCTGTGCTTTCCCAGAGACGGAACATCTCACGGCGCTCAGTCTCGGCAAGCCTCTTTCTGAAAAGGCGAACGGTCGGATACTTGTCCCACGAGGAAGGGCCCAGCCCTGAAAGCTCTTGCTGCTCTTCACCGCCCCTTGGCACCCTACCTACAGGCACAACAGCACTGGGGATCTGTGCTTTCCCAGAGACGGAACATCTCACGGGGCTCAGTCTCGGCAAGCCTCTTTCTGAAAAGGCGAACGGTCGGATCCTGCTCCCACGAGGAAGGGCCCACCCCTGAAAGCTCTTGCTGCTCTTCACCGTCCCTTGGCACCCTACCTACAGGCACAACAGCACTGGGGATCTGTGCTTTCCCAGAGACGGAATATCTCACGGCGCTCAGTCTCGGCAAGCCTCTTTCTGAAAAGGCAAACGGTCGGATCCTTCTCCCACGAGGAAGGGCCCAGCCCTGAAAGCTCTTGCTGCTCTTCACCGTCCCTTGGCACCCTACCTACAGGCACAACAGCACTGGGGATCTGTGCTTTCCCAGAGACGGAACATCTCACGGGGCTCAGTCTCGGCAAGCCTCTTTCTGAAAAGGCGAACGGTCGGATCCTTCTCCCACGAGGAAGGGCCCAGCCCTGAAAGCTCTTGCTGCTCTTCACCGTCCCTTGGCACCCTACCTACAGGCACAACAGCACTGGGGATCTATGCTTTCGCAGAGACGGAACACCTCGTAGTGCTACGCCTCGGCAGAGCCTCTTTATTTTGGAAAAGGCGAACGGTCGGATCCTTCTCCCCCGAGGAAGGGCCCAGCCCTGAAAGCTCTTGCTGCTCTTCACCGCCCCTTGGCACCCTACCTACAGGCACAACAGCAGTGGGGATCTGTGCTTTCCCAGAGACGGAACATCTCACGGGGCTCAGTCTCGGCAAGCCTCTTTCTGAAAAGGCGAACGGTCGGATCCTTCTCCCACGAGGAAGGGCCCAGCCCTGAAAGCTCTTGCTTCTCTTCACCGCCCCTTGGCACCCTACCTACAGGCACAACAGCACTGGGGATCTGTGCTTTCCCAGAGACGGAATATCTCACGGCACTGAGTCTCGGCAAGCCTCTTTCTGAAAAGGCGAACGGTCGGATCCTTCTCCCACGAGGAAGGGCCCAGCCCTGAAAGCTCTTGCTGCTCTTCACCGTCCCTTGGCACCCTACCTACAGGCACAACAGCACTGGGGATCTGTGCTTTCCCAGAGACGGAACATCTCACGGGGCTCAGTCTCGGCAAGCCTCTTTCTGAAAAGGCGAACGGTCGGATCCTTCTCCCACGAGGAAGGGCCCAGCCCTGAAAGCTCTTGCTGCTCTTCACTGTCCCTTGGCACCCTACCTACAGGCACAACAGCACTGGGGATCTGTGCTTTCCCAGAGACGGAACATCTCACGGGGCTCAGTCTCGGCAAGCCTCTTTCTGAAAAGGCGAACGGTCGGCTCCTTTTCCCACGAGGAAGGGCCCAGCCCTGAAAGCTCTTGCTGCTCTTCACCGTCCCTTGTGGCCCTACCTACAGGCACAACAGCACTGGGGATCTGTGCTTTCCCAGAGACGGAACATCTCGTGGCGCTACGCCTCGGCAGAGCCTCTTTTTTCTGGAAAAGGCGAACGGTCGGATCCTTCTCCCACGAGTAAGGGCCCAGCCCTGAAAGCTCTTGCTGCTGTTCACCGTCCCTTGGCACCCTACCTACAGGCACAACAGCACTGGGGATCTGTGCTTTCCCAGAGACGGAACATCTCGTGGTGCTACGCCTCGGCAGAGCCTCTTTTTTTTGGAAAAGGCGAACGGTCGGATCCTTCTCCCACGAGGAAGGGCCCAGCCCTGAAAGCTCTTGCTGCTCTTCACCGCCCCTTGGCACCCTACCTACAGGCACAACAGCACTGGGGATCTGTGCTTTCCCAGAGACGGAACATCTCACGGCGCTCAGTCTCAGCAAGTCTCTTTCTGAAAAGGCGAACGGTCGGATCCTTCTCCCCCGAGGAAGGGCCCAGCCCTGAAAGCTCTTGCTGCTCTTCACCGTCCCTTGGCACCCTACCTACAGGCACAACAGCACTGGGGATCTGTGCTTTCCCAGAGACGGAACATCTCACGGGGCTCAGTCTCGGCAAGCCTGTTTCTGAAAAGGTGAACGGTCGGATCCTTCTCCCACGAGGAAGGGCCCAGCCCTGAAAGCTCTTGCTGCTCTTCACCGCCCCTTGGCACCCTACCTACAGGCACAACAGCACTGGGGATCTGTGCTTTCCCAGAGACGGAACATCTCACGGGGCTCAGTCTCGGCAAGCCTGTTTCTGAAAAGGCGAACGGTCGGATCCTTCTCCCACGAGGAAGGGCCCAGCCCTGAAAGCTCTTGCTGCTGTTCACCGTCCCTTGGCACCCTACCTACAGGCACAACAGCACTGGGGATCTGTGCTTTCCCAGAGACGGAACATCTCACGGGGCTCAGTCTCGGCAAGCCTGTTTCTGAAAAGGCGAACGGTCGGATCCTTCTCCCACGAGGAAGGGCCCAGCCCTGAAAGCTCTTGCTGCTCTTCACCGTCCCTTGGCACCCTACCTACAGGCACAACAGCACTGGGGATCTATGCTTTCGCAGAGACGGAACATCTCGTGGTGCTACGCCTCGGCAGAGCCTCTTTTTTTTGGAAAAGGCGAACGGTCGGATCCTTCTCCCACGAGGAAGGGCCCAGCCCTGAAAGCTCTTGCTGCTGTTCACCGCCCCTTGGCACCCTACCTACAGGCACAACAGCACTGGGGATCTGTGCTTTCCCAGAGACGGAACATCTCACGGCGCTCAGTCTCGGCAAGTCTCTTTCTGAAAAGGCGAACGGTCGGATCCTTCTCCCCCGAGGAAGGGCCCAGCCCTGAAAGCTCTTGCTGCTCTTCACCGTCCCTTGGCACCCTACCTACAGGCACAACAGCACTGGGGATCTGTGCTTTCCCAGAGACGGAACATCTCACGGGGCTCAGTCTCGGCAAGCCTGTTTCTGAAAAGGCGAGCGGTCGGATACTTGTCCCCCGAGGAAGGGCCCAGCCCTGAAAGCTCTTGCTGCTCTTCACCGTCCCTTGGCACCCTACCTACAGGCACAACAGCACTGGGGATCTGTGCTTTCCCAGAGACGGAACATCTCACGGGGCTCAGTCTCGGCAAGCCTCTTTCTGAAAAGGCGAACGGTCGGATCCTTCTCCCACGAGGAAGGGCCCAGCCCTGAAAGCTCTTGCTGCTGTTCACCGTCCCTTGGCACCCTACCTACAGGCACAACAGCACTGGGGATCTGTGCTTTCCCAGAGACGGAACATCTCACGGGGCTCAGTCTCGGCAAGCCTCTTTCTGAAAAGGCGAACGGTCGGATCCTTCTCCCACGAGGAAGGGCCCAGCCCTGAAAGCTCTTGCTGCTCTTCACCGTCCCTTGGCACCCTACCTACAGGCACAACAGCACTGGGGATCTATGCTTTCGCAGAGACGGAACATCTCGTGGTGCTACGCCTCGGCAGAGCCTCTTTTTTTTGGAAAAGGCGAACGGTCGGATCCTTCTCCCACGAGGAAGGGCCCAGCCCTGAAAGCTCTTGCTGCTCTTCACCGCCCCTTGGCACCCTACCTACAGGCACAACAGCACTGGGGATCTGTGCTTTCCCAGAGACGGAATATCTCACGGCGCTCAGTCTCGGCAAGCCTCTTTCTGAAAAGGCGAACGGTCGGATCCTTCTCCCACGAGGAAGGGCCCAGCCCTGAAAGCTCTTGCTGCTCTTCACCGTCCCTTGGCACCCTACCTACAGGCACAACAGCACTGGGGATCTGTGCTTTCCCAGAGACGGAACATCTCACGGCGCTCAGTCTCGGCAAGCCTCTTTCTGAAAAGGCGAACGGTCGGATACTTGTCCCACGAGGAAGGGCCCAGCCCTGAAAGCTCTTGCTGCTCTTCACCGCCCCTTGGCACCCTACCTACAGGCACAACAGCACTGGGGATCTGTGCTTTCCCAGAGACGGAACATCTCACGGGGCTCAGTCTCGGCAAGCCTCTTTCTGAAAAGGCGAACGGTCGGATCCTGCTCCCACGAGGAAGGGCCCAGCCCTGAAAGCTCTTGCTGCTCTTCACCGTCCCTTGGCACCCTACCTACAGGCACAACAGCACTGGGGATCTGTGCTTTCCCAGAGACGGAATATCTCACGGCGCTCAGTCTCGGCAAGCCTCTTTCTGAAAAGGCAAACGGTCGGATCCTTCTCCCACGAGGAAGGGCCCAGCCCTGAAAGCTCTTGCTGCTCTTCACCGTCCCTTGGCACCCTACCTACAGGCACAACAGCACTGGGGATCTGTGCTTTCCCAGAGACGGAACATCTCACGGGGCTCAGTCTCGGCAAGCCTCTTTCTGAAAAGGCGAACGGTCGGATCCTTCTCCCACGAGGAAGGGCCCAGCCCTGAAAGCTCTTGCTGCTCTTCACCGTCCCTTGGCACCCTACCTACAGGCACAACAGCACTGGGGATCTATGCTTTCGCAGAGACGGAACACCTCGTAGTGCTACGCCTCGGCAGAGCCTCTTTATTTTGGAAAAGGCGAACGGTCGGATCCTTCTCCCCCGAGGAAGGGCCCAGCCCTGAAAGCTCTTGCTGCTCTTCACCGTCCCTTGGCACCCTACCTACAGGCACAACAGCAGTGGGGATCTGTGCTTTCCCAGAGACGGAACATCTCACGGCGCTCAGTCTCGGCAAGCCTCTTTCTGAAAAGGCGAACGGTCGGATCCTTCTCCCACGAGGAAGGGCCCAGCCCTGAAAGCTCTTGCTTCTCTTCACCGCCCCTTGGCACCCTACCTACAGGCACAACAGCACTGGGGATCTGTGCTTTCCCAGAGACGGAATATCTCACGGCACTGAGTCTCGGCAAGCCTCTTTCTGAAAAGGCGAACGGTCGGATCCTTCTCCCACGAGGAAGGGCCCAGCCCTGAAAGCTCTTGCTGCTCTTCACCGTCCCTTGTGGCCCTACCTACAGGCACAACAGCACTGGGGATCTGTGCTTTCCCAGAGACGGAACATCTCACGGGGCTCAGTCTCGGCAAGCCTCTTTCTGAAAAGGCGAACGGTCGGATCCTTCTCCCACGAGGAAGGGCCCAGCCCTGAAAGCTCTTGCTGCTCTTCACTGTCCCTTGGCACCCTACCTACAGGCACAACAGCACTGGGGATCTGTGCTTTCCCAGAGACGGAATATCTCACGGGGCTCAGTCTCGGCAAGCCTCTTTCTGAAAAGGCGAACGGTCGGCTCCTTTTCCCACGAGGAAGGGCCCAGCCCTGAAAGCTCTTGCTGCTCTTCACCGTCCCTTGTGGCCCTACCTACAGGCACAACAGCACTGGGGATCTGTGCTTTCCCAGAGACGGAACATCTCGTGGCGCTACGCCTCGGCAGAGCCTCTTTTTTCTGGAAAAGGCGAACGGTCGGATCCTTCTCCCACGAGTAAGGGCCCAGCCCTGAAAGCTCTTGCTGCTGTTCACCGTCCCTTGGCACCCTACCTACAGGCACAACAGCACTGGGGATCTGTGCTTTCCCAGAGACGGAATATCTCACGGCGCTCAGTCTCGGCAAGCCTCTTTCTGAAAAGGCGAACGGTCGGATCCTTCTCCCACGAGGAAGGGCCCAGCCCTGAAAGCTCTTGCTGCTCTTCACCGCCCCTTGGCACCCTACCTACAGGCACAACAGCACTGGGGATCTGTGCTTTCCCAGAGACGGAACATCTCACGGTGCTCAGTCTCGGCAAGTCTCTTTCTGAAAAGGCGAACGGTCGGATCCTTCTCCCACGAGGAAGGGCCCAGCCCTGAAAGCTCTTGCTGCTCTTCACCGTCCCTTGGCACCCTACCTACAGGCACAACAGCACTGGGGATCTGTGCTTTCCCAGAGACGGAACATCTCACGGGGCTCAGTCTCGGCAAGCCTGTTTCTGAAAAGGCGAACGGTCGGATACTTGTCCCACGAGGAAGGGCCCAGCCCTGAAAGCTCTTGCTGCTCTTCACCGCCCCTTGGCACCCTACCTACAGGCACAACAGCACTGGGGATCTGTGCTTTCCCAGAGACGGAACATCTCACGGGGCTCAGTCTCGGCAAGCCTCTTTCTGAAAAGGCGAACGGTCGGATCCTTCTCCCACGAGGAAGGGCCCTGCCCTGAAAGCTCTTGCTGCTCTTCACTGTCCCTTGGCACCCTACCTACAGGCACAACAGCACTGGGGATCTGTGCTTTCCCAGAGACGGAACATCTCATGGGGCTCAGTCTCGGCAAGCCTCTTTCTGAAAAGACGAACGGTGCGATCCTTCTCCCACGACGAAGGGCCCAGCCCTGAAAGCTCTTGCTGCTCTTCACCGCCCCTTGGCACCCTACCTACAGGCACAACAGCACTGGGGATCTGTGCTTTCCCAGAGACGGAACATCTCACGGGGCTCAGTCTCCGCAAGCCTCTTTCTGAAAAGGCGAACGGTCGGATCCTTCTCCCACGACGAAGGGCCCAGCCCTGAAAGCTCTTGCTGCTCTTCACCGCCCCTTGGCACCCTACCTACAGGCACAACAGCACTGGGGATCTGTGCTTTCCCAGAGACGGAACATCTCACGGGGCTCAGTCTCGGCAAGCCTCTTTCTGAAAAGGCGAACGGTCGGATCCTTCTCCCACGAGGAAGGGCCCAACCCTGAAAGCTCTTGCTGCTCTTCACCGTCCCTTGGCACCCTACCTACAGGCACAACAGCACTGGGGATCTGTGCTTTCCCAGAGACGGAACATCTCACGGGGCTCAGTCTCGGCAAGCCTCTTTCTGAAAAGGCGAACGGTCGGATCCTGCTCCCACGAGGAAGGGCCCAGCCCTGAAAGCTCTTGCTGCTCTTCACTGTCCCTTGGCACCCTACCTACAGGCACAACAGCACTGGGGATCTGTGCTTTCCCAGAGACGGAACATCTCATGGGACTCAGTCTCGGCAAGCCTCTTTCTGAAAAGACGAACGGTCGGATCCTTCTCCCACGAGGAAGGGCCCAGCCCTGAAAGCTCTTGCTGCTCTTCACCGTCCCTTGGCACCCTACCTACAGGCACAACAGCACTGGGGATCTGTGCTTTCCCAGAGACGGAATATCTCACGGGGCTCAGTCTCGGCAAGCCTCTTTCTGAAAAGGCGAACGGTCGGATACTTGTCCCCCGAGGAAGGGCCCAGCCCTGAAAGCTCTTGCTGCTGTTCACCGTCCCTTGGCACCCTACCTACAGGCACAACAGCACTGGGGATCTGTGCTTTCCCAGAGACGGAACATCTCACGGGGCTCAGTCTCGGCAAGCCTCTTTCTGAAAAGGCGAACGGTCGGATCCTTCTCCCACGAGGAAGGGCCCAGCCCTGAAAGCTCTTGCTGCTCTTCACCGCCCCTTGGCACCCTACCTACAGGCACAACAGCACTGGGGATCTGTGCTTTCCCAGAGACGGAACATCTCACGGGGCTCAGTCTCGGCAAGCCTCTTTCTGAAAAGGCGAACGGTCGGATCCTTCTCCCACGAGGAAGGGCCCAGCCCTGAAAGCTCTTGCTGCTCTTCACCGCCCCTTGGCACCCTACCTACAGGCACAACAGCAGTGGGGATCTGTGCTTTCCCAGAGACGGAATATCTCACGGGGCTCAGTCTCGGCAAGCCTCTTTCTGAAAAGGCGAACGGTCGGCTCCTTTTCCCACGAGGAAGGGCCCAGCCCTGAAAGCTCTTGCTGCTCTTCACCGTCCCTTGTGGCCCTACCTACAGGCACAACAGCACTGGGGATCTGTGCTTTCCCAGAGACGGAACATCTCGTGGCGCTACGCCTCGGCAGAGCCTCTTTTTTCTGGAAAAGGCGAACGGTCGGATCCTTCTCCCACGAGGAAGGGCCCAGCCCTGAAAGCTCTTGCTGCTCTTCACTGTCCCTTGGCACCCTACCTACAGGCACAACAGCACTGGGGATCTGTGCTTTCCCAGAGACGGAACATCTCACGGGGCTCAGTCTCGGCAAGCCTCTTTCTGAAAAGGTGAACGGTCGGATCCTTCTCCCACGACGAAGGGCCCAGCCCTGAAAGCTCTTGCTTCTGTTCACCGCCCCTTGGCACCCTACCTACAGGCACAACAGCACTGGGGATCTGTGCTTTCCCAGAGACGGAACATCTCACGGCGCTCAGTCTCGGCAAGTCTCTTTCTGAAAAGGCGAACGGTCGGATCCTTCTCCCACGACGAAGGGCCCAGCCCTGAAAGCTCTTGCTGCTCTTCACCGCCCCTTGGCACCCTACCTACAGGCACAACAGCACTGGGGATCTGTGCTTTCCCAGAGACGGAACATCTCACGGGGCTCAGTCTCGGCAAGCCTCTTTCTGAAAAGGCGAACGGTCGGATCCTTCTCCCACGAGGAAGGGCCCAGCCCTGAAAGCTCTTGCTGCTGTTCACCGTCCCTTGGCACCCTACCTACAGGCACAACAGCAGTGGGGATCTGTGCTTTCGCAGAGACGGAACATCTCACGGGGCTCAGTCTCGGCAAGCCTCTTTCTGAAAAGGCGAACGGTCGGATCCTTCTCCCACGAGGAAGGGCCCAGCCCTGAAAGCTCTTGCTGCTCTTCACCGTCCCTTGGCACCCTACCTACAGGCACAACAGCACTGGGGAACTATGCTTTCGCAGAGACGGAACATCTCGTGGTGCTACGCCTCGGCAGAGCCTCTTTTTTTTGGAAAAGGCGAACGGTCGGATCCTTCTCCCACGAGGAAGGGCCCAGCCCTGAAAGCTCTTGCTGCTCTTCACCGCCCCTTGGCACCCTACCTACAGGCACAACAGCACTGGGGATCTGTGCTTTCCCAGAGACGGAATATCTCACGGCGCTCAGTCTCGGCAAGCCTCTTTCTGAAAAGGCGAACGGTCGGATATTTGTCCCACGAGGAAGGGCCCAGCCCTGAAAGCTCTTGCTGCTCTTCACCGTCCCTTGTGGCCCTACCTACAGGCACAACAGCACTGGGCATCCGTGCTTTCCCAGAGACGGAACATCTCGTGGCGCTACGCCTCGGCAGAGCCTCTTTTTTCTGGAAAAGGCGAACGGTCGGATCCTTCTCCCACGAGGAAGGGCCCAGCCCTGAAAGCTCTTGCTGCTCTTCACTGTCCCTTGGCACCCTACCTACAGGCACATCAGCACTGGGGATCTGTGCTTTCCCAGAGACGGAATATCTCACGGCGCTCAGTCTCGGCAAGCCTCTTTCTGAAAAGACGAACGGTGCGATCCATCTCCCCCGAGGAAGGGCCCAGCCCTGAAAGCTCTTGCTGCTCTTCACCGCCCCTTGGCACCCTACCTACAGGCACAACAGCACTGGGGATCTGTGCTTTCCCAGAGACGGAACATCTCACGGGGATCAGTCTCGGCAAGCCTCTTTCTGAAAAGGCGAACGGTCGGATCCTTCTCCCACGAGGAAGGGCCCAGCCCTGAAAGCTCTTGCTGCTCTTCACCGCCCCTTGGCACCCTACCTACAGGCACAACAGCACTGGGGATCTGTGCTTTCCCAGAGACGGAACATCTCATGGGGCTCAGTCTCGGCAAGCCTCTTTCTGAAAAGACGAACGGTGCGATCCTTCTCCCACGAGGAAGGGCCCAGCCCTGAAAGCTCTTGCTGCTCTTCACCGCCCCTTGGCACCCTACCTACAGGCACAACAGCACTGGGGATCTGTGCTTTCCCAGAGACGGAATATCTCACGGCGCTCAGTCTCGGCAAGCCTCTTTCTGAAAAGACGAACAGTGCGATCCTTCTCCCACGACGAAGGGCTCAGCCCTGAAAGCTCTTGCTGCTGTTCACCGTCCCTTGGCACCCTACCTACAGGCACAACAGCACTGGGGATCTGTGCTTTCCCAGAGACGGAATATCTCACGGCGCTCAGTCTCGGCAAGCCTCTTTCTGAAAAGACGAACGGTGCGATCCATCTCCACCGAGGAAGGGCCCAGCCCTGAAACCTCTTGCTGCTCTTCACCGTCCCTTGGCACCCTACCTACAGGCACAACAGCACTGGGGATCTGTGCTTTCCCAGAGACGGAACATCTCACGGGGCTCAGTCTCGGCAAGCCTGTTTCTGAAAAGGCGAACTGTCGGATACTTGTCCCACGAGGAAGGGCCCAGCCCTGAAAGCTCTTGCTGCTCTTCACCGCCCCTTGGCACCCTACCTACAGGCACAACAGCACTGGGGATCTGTGCTTTCCCAGAGACGGAACATCTCACGGGGCTCAGTCTCGGCAAGCCTCTTTCTGAAAAGGTGAACGGTCGGATCCTTCTCCCACGACGAAGGGCCCAGCCCTGAAAGCTCTTGCTGCTCTTCACCGCCCCTTGGCACCCTACCTACAGGCAGAACAGCACTGGGGATCTGTGCTTTCCCAGAGACTGAACATCTCACGGCGCACAGTCTCGGCAGAGCCTCTTTTTTTTGGAAAAGGCGAACGGTCGGATCCTTCTCCCACGAGGAAGGGCCCAGCCCTGAAAGCTCTTGCTGCTCTTCACCGCCCCTTGGCACCCTACCTACAGGCACAACAGCACTGGGGATCTGTGCTTTCCCAGAGACGGAACATCTCACGGGGCTCAGTCTCGGCAAGCCTCTTTCTGAAAAGGCGAACGGTGCGATCCTTCTCCCACGAGGAAGGGCCCAGCCCTGAAAGCTCTTGCTGCTCTTCACCGTCCCTTGGCACCCTACCTACAGGCACAACAGCAGTGGGGATCTGTGCTTTCCCAGAGACGGAATATCTCACGGGGCTCAGTCTCGGCAAGCCTCTTTCTGAAAAGGCGAACGGTCGGCTCCTTTTCCCACGAGGAAGGGCCCAGCCCTGAAAGCTCTTGCTGCTCTTCACCGTCCCTTGTGGCCCTACCTACAGGCACAACAGCACTGGGGATCTGTGCTTTCCCAGAGACGGAACATCTCGTGGCGCTACGCCTCGGCAGAGCCTCTTTTTTCTGGAAAAGGCGAACGGTCGGATCCTTCTCCCACGAGGAAGGGCCCAGCCCTGAAAGCTCTTGCTGCTCTTCACTGTCCCTTGGCACCCTACCTACAGGCACAACAGCACTGGGGATCTGTGCTTTCCCAGAGACGGAACATCTCACGGCGCTCAGTCTCGGCAAGTCTCTTTCTGAAAAGGCGAACGGTCGGATCCTTCTCCCCCGAGGAAGGGCCCAGCCCTGAAAGCTCTTGCCGCTCTTCACCGTCCCTTGGCACCCTACCTACAGGCACAACAGCACTGGGGATCTGTGCTTTCCCAGAGACGGAACATCTCACGGGGCTCAGTCTCGGCAAGCCTGTTTCTGAAAAGGCGAGCGGTCGGATACTTGTCCCCCGAGGAAGGGCCCAGCCCTGAAAGCTCTTGCTGCTCTTCACCGTCCCTTGGCACCCTACCTACAGGCACAACAGCAGTGGGGATCTGTGCTTTCCCAGAGACGGAACATCTCACGGGGCTCAGTCTCGGCAAGCCTCTTTCTGAAAAGGCGAACGGTCGGATCCTTCTCCCACGAGGAAGGGCCCAGCCCTGAAAGCTCTTGCTGCTCTTCACCGTCCCTTGGCACCCTACCTACAGGCACAACAGCACTGGGGATCTATGCTTTCGCAGAGACGGAACATCTCGTGGTGCTACGCCTCGGCAGAGCCTCTTTTTTTTGGAAAAGGCGAACGGTCGGATCCTTCTCCCACGACGAAGGGCCCAGACCTGAAAGCTCTTGCTGCTCTTCACCGCCCCTTGGCACCCTACCTACAGGCACAACAGCACTGGGGATCTGTGCTTTCCCAGAGACGGAACATCTCACGGCGCTCAGTCTCAGCAAGTCTCTTTCTGAAAAGGCGAACGGTCGGATCCTTCTCCCCCGAGGAAGGGCCCAGCCCTGAAAGCTCTTGCTGCTCTTCACCGTCCCTTGGCACCCTACCTACAGGCACAACAGCACTGGGGATCTGTGCTTTCCCAGAGACGGAACATCTCACGGGGCTCAGTCTCGGCAAGCCTGTTTCTGAAAAGGTGAACGGTCGGATCCTTCTCCCACGAGGAAGGGCCCAGCCCTGAAAGCTCTTGCTGCTCTTCACCGCCCCTTGGCACCCTACCTACAGGCACAACAGCAGTGGGGATCTGTGCTTTCCCAGAGACGGAACATCTCACGGGGCTCAGTCTCGGCAAGCCTCTTTCTGAAAAGGCGAACGGTCGGATCCTTCTCCCACGAGGAAGGGCCCAGCCCTGAAAGCTCTTGCTGCTGTTCACCGTCCCTTGGCACCCTACCTACAGGCACAACAGCAGTGGGGATCTGTGCTTTCCCAGAGACGGAACATCTCACGGGGCTCAGTCTCGGCAAGCCTGTTTCTGAAAAGGCGAACGGTCGGATCCTTCTCCCACGAGGAAGGGCCCAGCCCTGAAAGCTCTTGCTGCTCTTCACCGTCCCTTGGCACCCTACCTACAGGCACAACAGCACTGGGGATCTATGCTTTCGCAGAGACGGAACATCTCGTGGTGCTACGCCTCGGCAGAGCCTCTTTTTTTTGGAAAAGGCGAACGGTCGGATCCTTCTCCCACGAGGAAGGGCCCAGCCCTGAAAGCTCTTGCTGCTCTTCACCGCCCCTTGGCACCCTACCTACAGGCACAACAGCACTGGGGATCTGTGCTTTCCCAGAGACGGAATATCTCACGGCGCTCAGTCTCGGCAAGCCTCTTTCTGAAAAGGCGAACGGTCGGATATTTGTCCCACGAGGAAGGGCCCAGCCCTGAAAGCTCTTGCTGCTCTTCACCGTCCCTTGTGGCCCTACCTACAGGCACAACAGCACTGGGCATCCGTGCTTTCCCAGAGACGGAACATCTTGTGGCGCTACGCCTCGGCAAAGCCTCTTTTTTCTGGAAAAGGCGAACGGTCGGATCCTTCTCCCACGAGGAAGGGCCCAGCCCTGAAAGCTCTTGCTGCTCTTCACTGTCCCTTGGCACCCTACCTACAGGCACAACAGCACTGGGGATCTGTGCTTTCCCAGAGACGGAACATCTCACGGGGCTCAGTCTCGGCAAGCCTCTTTCTGAAAAGGTGAACGGTCGGATCCTTCTCCCACGACGAAGGGCCCAGCCCTGAAAGCTCTTGCTGCTCTTCACCGCCCCTTGGCACCCTACCTACAGGCACAACAGCACTGGGGATCTGTGCTTTCCCAGAGACGGAACATCTCACGGCGCTCAGTCTCGGCAAGTCTCTTTCTGAAAAGGCGAACGGTCGGATCCTTCTCCCCCGAGGAAGGGCCCAGCCCTGAAAGCTCTTGCTGCTCTTCACCGTCCCTTGGCACCCTACCTACAGGCACAACAGCACTGGGGATCTGTGCTTTCCCAGAGACGGAACATCTCACGGGGCTCAGTCTCGGCAAGCCTGTTTCTGAAAAGGCGAACGGTCGGATCCTTCTCCCACGAGGAAGGGCCCAGCCCTGAAAGCTCTTGCTGCTCTTCACCGTCCCTTGGCACCCTACCTACAGGCACATCAGCACTGGGGATCTGTGCTTTCCCAGAGACGGAATATCTCACGGCGCTCAGTCTCGGCAAGCCTCTTTCTGAAAAGACGAACGGTGCGATCCATCTCCCCCGAGGAAGGGCCCAGCCCTGAAAGCTCTTGCTGCTCTTCACCGCCCCTTGGCACCCTACCTACAGGCACAACAGCACTGGGGATCTGTGCTTTCCCAGAGATGGAACATCTCACGGGGATCAGTCTCGGCAAGCCTCTTTCTGAAAAGGCGAACGGTCGGATCCTTCTCCCACGAGGAAGGGCCCAGCCCTGAAAGCTCTTGCTGCTCTTCACCGTCCCTTGGCACCCTACCTACAGGCACAACAGCACTGGGGATCTGTGCTTTCCCAGAGACGGAACATCTCATGGGGCTCAGTCTCGGCAAGCCTCTTTCTGAAAAGACGAACGGTGCGATCCTTCTCCCACGAGGAAGGGCCCAGCCCTGAAAGCTCTTGCTGCTCTTCACCGCCCCTTGGCACCCTACCTACAGGCACAACAGCACTGGGGATCTGTGCTTTCCCAGAGACGGAACATCTCACGGGGCTCAGTCTCGGCAAGCCTCTTTCTGAAAAGGCGAACGGTCGGATCCTTCTCCCACGACGAAGGGCCCAGCCCTGAAAGCTCTTGCTGCTCTTCACCGTCCCTTGGCACCCTACCTACAGGCACAACAGCACTGGGGATCTGTGCTTTCCCAGAGACGGAACATCTCACGGGGCTCAGTCTCGGCAAGCCTCTTTCTGAAAAGGCGAACGGTCGGATCCTTCTCCCACGAGGAAGGGCCCAGCCCTGAAAGCTCTTGCTGCTCTTCACCGTCCCTTGGCACCCTACCTACAGGCACAACAGCACTGGGGATCTGTGCTTTCCCAGAGACGGAATATCTCACGGGGCTCAGTCTCGGCAAGCCTCTTTCTGAAAAGGCGAACGGTCGGATCCTTCTCCCACGAGGAAGGGCCCAGCCCTGAAAGCTCTTGCTGCTCTTCACTGTCCCTTGGCACCCTACATACAGGCACAACAGCACTGGGGATCTGTGCTTTCCCAGAGACGGAACATCTCACGGGGCTCAGTCTCGGCAAGCCTCTTTCTGAAAAGGTGAACGGTCGGATCCTTCTCCCACGACGAAGGGCCCAGCCCTGAAAGCTCTTGCTGCTGTTCACCGCCCCTTGGCACCCTACCTACAGGCACAACAGCACTGGGGATCTGTGCTTTCCCAGAGACGGAACATCTCACGGCGCTCAGTCTCGGCAAGTCTCTTTCTGAAAAGGCGAACGGTCGGATCCTTCTCCCCCGAGGAAGGGCCCAGCCCTGAAAGCTCTTGCTGCTCTTCACCGTCCCTTGGCACCCTACCTACAGGCACAACAGCACTGGGGATCTGTGCTTTCCCAGAGACGGAACATCTCACGGGGCTCAGTCTCGGCAAGCCTGTTTCTGAAAAGGCGAACGGTCGGATACTTGTCCCCCGAGGAAGGGCCCAGCCCTGAAAGCTCTTGCTGCTCTTCACCGTCCCTTGGCACCCTACCTACAGGCACAACAGCACTGGGGATCTGTGCTTTCCCAGAGACGGAACATCTCACGGGGCTCAGTCTCGGCAAGCCTCTTTCTGAAAAGGCGAACGGTCGGATCCTTCTCCCCCGAGGAAGGGCCCAGCCCTGAAAGCTCTTGCTGCTGTTCACCGTCCCTTGGCACCCTACCTACAGGCACAACAGCACTGGGGATCTGTGCTTTCCCAGAGACGGAACATCTCACGGGGCTCAGTCTCGGCAAGCCTCTTTCTGAAAAGGCGAACGGTCGGATCCTTCTCCCACGAGGAAGGGCCCAGCCCTGAAAGCTCTTGCTGCTCTTCACCGTCCCTTGGCACCCTACCTACAGGCACAACAGCACTGGGGATCTATGCTTTCGCAGAGACGGAACATCTCGTGGTGCTACGCCTCGGCAGAGCCTCTTTTTTTTGGAAAAGGCGAACGGTCGGATCCTTCTCCCCCGAGGAAGGGCCCAGCCCTGAAAGCTCTTGCTGCTCTTCACCGTCCCTTGGCACCCTACCTACAGGCACAACAGCACTGGGGATCTGTGCTTTCCCAGAGACGGAACATCTCACGGGGCTCAGTCTCGGCAAGCCTCTTTCTGAAAAGGTGAACGGTCGGATCCTTCTCCCACGAGGAAGGGCCCAGCCCTGAAAGCTCTTGCTGCTCTTCACCGCCCCTTGGCACCCTACCTACAGGCACAACAGCACTGGGGATCTGTGCTTTCCCAGAGACGGAACATCTCACGGGGCTCAGTCTCGGCAAGCCTCTTTCTGAAAAGGCGAACGGTCGGATCCTTCTCCCACGAGGAAGGGCCCAGCCCTGAAAGCTCTTGCTGCTCTTCACCGTCCCTTGGCACCCTACCTACAGGCACAACAGCAGTGGGGATCTGTGCTTTCCCAGAGACGGAACATCTCACGGGGCTCAGTCTCGGCAAGCCTGTTTCTGAAAAGGCGAACGGTCGGATCCTTCTCCCACGAGGAAGGGCCCAGCCCTGAAAGCTCTTGCTGCTCTTCACCGTCCCTTGGCACCCTACCTACAGGCACAACAGCACTGGGGATCTATGCTTTCGCAGAGACGGAACATCTCGTGGTGCTACGCCTCGGCAGAGCCTCTTTTTTTTGGAAAAGGCGAACGGTCGGATCCTTCTCCCACGAGGAAGGGCCCAGCCCTGAAAGCTCTTGCTGCTCTTCACCGCCCCTTGGCACCCTACCTACAGGCACAACAGCACTGGGGATCTGTGCTTTCCCAGAGACGGAATATCTCACGGCGCTCAGTCTCGGCAAGCCTCTTTCTGAAAAGGCGAACGGTCGGATCCTTCTCCCACGAGGAAGGGCCCAGCCCTGAAAGCTCTTGCTGCTCTTCACCGTCCCTTGTGGCCCTACCTACAGGCACAACAGCACTGGGCATCCGTGCTTTCCCAGAGACGGAACATCTCGTGGCGCTACGCCGTGGCAGAGCCTCATTTTCTGGAAAAGGCGAACGGTCGGATCCTTCTCCCACGAGGAAGGGCCCAGCCCTGAAAGCTCTTGCTGCTCTTCACCGTCCCTTGGCACCCTACCTACAGGCACATCAGCACTGGGGATCTGTGCTTTCCCAGAGACGGAATATCTCACGGCGCTCAGTCTCGGCAAGCCTCTTTCTGAAAAGACGAACGGTGCGATCCATCTCCCCCGAGGAAGGGCCCAGCCCTGAAAGCTCTTGCTGCTCTTCACCGCCCCTTGGCACCCTACCTACAGGCACAACAGCACTGGGGATCTGTGCTTTCCCAGAGACGGAACATCTCACGGGGCTCAGTCTCGGCAAGCCTCTTTCTGAAAAGGCGAACGGTCGGATCCTTCTCCCACGAGGAAGGGCCCAGCCCTGAAAGCTCTTGCTACTCTTCACCGCCCCTTGGCACCCTACCTACAGGCACAACAGCACTGGGGATCTGTGCTTTCCCAGAGACGGAACATCTCATGGGGCTCAGTCTCGGCAAGCCTCTTTCTGAAAAGACGAACGGTGCGATCCTTCTCCCCCGAGGAAGGGCCCAGCCCTGAAAGCTCTTGCTGCTCTTCACCGCCCCTTGGCACCCTACCTACAGGCACAACAGCACTGGGGATCTGTGCTTTCCCAGAGACGGAACATCTCACGGGGCTCAGTCTCGGCAAGCCTCTTTCTGAAAAGGCGAACGGTCGGATCCTTCTCCCACGAGGAAGGGCCCAGCCCTGAAAGCTCTTGCTGCTCTTCACCGTCCCTTGGCACCCTACCTACAGGCACAACAGCACTGGGGATCTGTGCTTTCCCAGAGACGGAACATCTCACGGGGCTCAGTCTCGGCAAGCCTCTTTCTGAAAAGGCGAACGGTCGGATCCTTCTCCCACGAGGAAGGGCCCAGCCCTGAAAGCTCTTGCTGCTCTTCACCGTCCCTTGGCACCCTACCTACAGGCACAACAGCACTGGGGATCTGTGCTTTCCCAGAGACGGAACATCTCACGGGGCTCAGTCTCGGCAAGCCTCTTTCTGAAAAGGCGAACGGTCGGATCCTTCTCCCACGAGGAAGGGCCCAGCCCTGAAAGCTCTTGCTGCTCTTCACCGTCCCTTGGCACCCTACCTACAGGCACAACAGCACTGGGGATCTGTGCTTTCCCAGAGACGGAACATCTCACGGCGCTCAGTCTCGGCAAGCCTCTTTCTGAAAAGACGAACGGTGCGATCCATCTCCCCCGAGGAAGGGCCCAGCCCTGAAAGCTCTTGCTGCTCTTCACCGCCCCTTGGCACCCTACCTACAGGCACAACAGCACTGGGGATCTGTGCTTTCCCAGAGACGGAACATCTCACGGGGCTCAGTCTCGGCAAGCCTCTTTCTGAAAAGGCGAACGGTCGGATCCTTCTCCCACGAGGAAGGGCCCAACCCTGAAAGCTCTTGCTGCTCTTCACCGTCCCTTGGCACCCTACCTACAGGCACAACAGCACTGGGGATCTGTGCTTTCCCAGAGACGGAACATCTCACGGGGCTCAGTCTCGGCAAGCCTCTTTCTGAAAAGGCGAACGGTCGGATCCTGCTCCCACGAGGAAGGGCCCAGCCCTGAAAGCTCTTGCTGCTCTTCACCGTCCCTTGGCACCCTACCTACAGGCACAACAGCACTGGGGATCTGTGCTTTCCCAGAGACGGAACATCTCATGGGGCTCAGTCTCGGCAAGCCTCTTTCTGAAAAGACGAACGGTCGGATCCTTCTCCCACGAGGAAGGGCCCAGCCCTGAAAGCTCTTGCTGCTCTTCACCGTCCCTTGGCACCCTACCTACAAGCACAACAGCACTGGGGATCTGTGCTTTCCCAGAGACGGAACATCTCACGGGGCTCAGTCTCGGCAAGCCTCTTTCTGAAAAGGCGAACGGTCGGATACTTGTCCCCCGAGGAAGGGCCCAGCCCTGAAAGCTCTTGCTGCTGTTCACCGTCCCTTGGCACCCTACCTACAGGCACAACAGCACTGGGGATCTGTGCTTTCCCAGAGACGGAACATCTCACGGGGCTCAGTCTCGGCAAGCCTCTTTCTAAAAAGGCGAACGGTCGGATCCTTCTCCCACGAGGAAGGGCCCAGCCCTGAAAGCTCTTGCTGCTCTTCACCGCCCCTTGGCACCCTACCTACAGGCACAACAGCACTGGGGATCTGTGCTTTCCCAGAGACGGAACATCTCACGGGGCTCAGTCTCGGCAAGCCTCTTTCTGAAAAGGCGAACGGTCGGATCCTTCTCCCACGAGGAAGGGCCCAGCCCTGAAAGCTCTTGCTGCTCTTCACCGCCCCTTGGCACCCTACCTACAGGCACAACAGCACTGGGGATCTGTGCTTTCCCAGAGACGGAACATCTCACGGGGCTCAGTCTCGGCAAGCCTCTTTCTGAAAAGGCGAACGGTCGGATCCTTCTCCCACGAGGAAGGGCCCAGCCCTGAAAGCTCTTGCTGCTCTTCACCGCCCCTTGGCACCCTACCTACAGGCACAACAGCAGTGGGGATCTGTTCTTTCCCAGAGACGGAATATCTCACGGGGCTCAGTCTCGGCAAGCCTCTTTCTGAAAAGGCGAACGGTCGGCTCCTTTTCCCACGAGGAAGGGCCCAGCCCTGAAAGCTCTTGCTGCTCTTCACCGTCCCTTGTGGCCCTACCTACAGGCACAACAGCACTGGGGATCTGTGCTTTCCCAGAGACGGAACATCTCGTGGTGCTACGCCTCGGCAGAGCCTCTTTTTTCTGGAAAAGGCGAACGGTCGGATCCTTCTCCCACGAGGAAGGGCCCAGCCCTGAAAGCTCTTGCTGCTCTTCACCGCCCCTTGGCACCCTACCTACAGGCACAACAGCACTGGGGATCTGTGCTTTCCCAGAGACGGAACATCTCACGGGGCTCAGTCTCGGCAAGCCTCTTTCTGAAAAGGCGAACGGTCGGATCCTTCTCCCACGAGGAAGGGCCCAGCCCTGAAAGCTCTTGCTGCTCTTCACCGCCCCTTGGCACCCTACCTACAGGCACAACAGCAGTGGGGATCTGTGCTTTCCCAGAGACGGAATATCTCACGGCGCTCAGTCTCGGCAAGCCTCTTTCTGAAAAGGCGAACGGTCGGCTCCTTTTCCCACGAGGAAGGGCCCAGCCCTGAAAGCTCTTGCTGCTCTTCACCGTCCCTTGTGGCCCTACCTACAGGCACAACAGCACTGGGGATCTGTGCTTTCCCAGAGACGGAACATCTCGTGGCGCTACGCCTCGGCAGAGCCTCTTTTTTCTGGAAAAGGCGAACGGTCGGATCCTTCTCCCACGAGGAAGGGCCCAGCCCTGAAAGCTCTTGCTGCTCTTCACTGTCCCTTGGCACCCTACCTACAGGCACAACAGCACTGGGGATCTGTGCTTTCCCAGAGACGGAACATCTCATGGGGCTCAGTCTCGGCAAGCCTCTTTCTGAAAAGACGAACGGTCGGATCCTTCTCCCACGAGGAAGGGCCCAGCCCTGAAAGCTCTTGCTGCTCTTCACCGTCCCTTGGCACCCTACCTACAAGCACAACAGCACTGGGGATCTGTGCTTTCCCAGAGACGGAATATCTCACGGGGCTCAGTCTCGGCAAGCCTCTTTCTGAAAAGGCGAACGGTCGGATACTTGTCCCCCGAGGAAGGGCCCAGCCCTGAAAGCTCTTGCTGCTGTTCACCGTCCCTTGGCACCCTACCTACAGGCACAACAGCACTGGGGATCTGTGCTTTCCCAGAGACGGAACATCTCACGGGGCTCAGTCTCGGCAAGCCTCTTTCTAAAAAGGCGAACGGTCGGATCCTTCTCCCACGAGGAAGGGCCCAGCCCTGAAAGCTCTTGCTGCTCTTCACCGCCCCTTGGCACCCTACCTACAGGCACAACAGCACTGGGGATCTGTGCTTTCCCAGAGACGGAACATCTCACGGGGCTCAGTCTCGGCAAGCCTCTTTCTGAAAAGGCGAACGGTCGGATCCTTCTCCCACGAGGAAGGGCCCAGCCCTGAAAGCTCTTGCTGCTCTTCACCGCCCCTTGGCACCCTACCTACAGGCACAACAGCACTGGGGATCTGTGCTTTCCCAGAGACGGAACATCTCACGGGGCTCAGTCTCGGCAAGCCTCTTTCTGAAAAGGCGAACGGTCGGATCCTTCTCCCACGAGGAAGGGCCCAGCCCTGAAAGCTCTTGCTGCTCTTCACCGCCCCTTGGCACCCTACCTACAGGCACAACAGCAGTGGGGATCTGTGCTTTCCCAGAGACGGAATATCTCACGGGGCTCAGTCTCGGCAAGCCTCTTTCTGAAAAGGCGAACGGTCGGCTCCTTTTCCCACGAGGAAGGGCCCAGCCCTGAAAGCTCTTGCTGCTCTTCACCGTCCCTTGTGGCCCTACCTACAGGCACAACAGCACTGGGGATCTGTGCTTTCCCAGAGACGGAACATCTCGTGGCGCTACGCCTCGGCAGAGCCTCTTTTTTCTGGAAAAGGCGAACGGTCGGATCCTTCTCCCACGAGGAAGGGCCCAGCCCTGAAAGCTCTTGCTGCTCTTCACCGCCCCTTGGCACCCTACCTACAGGCACAACAGCACTGGGGATCTGTGCTTTCCCAGAGACGGAACATCTCACGGGGCTCAGTCTCGGCAAGCCTCTTTCTGAAAAGGCGAACGGTCGGATCCTTCTCCCACGAGGAAGGGCCCAGCCCTGAAAGCTCTTGCTGCTCTTCACCGCCCCTTGGCACCCTACCTACAGGCACAACAGCAGTGGGGATCTGTGCTTTCCCAGAGACGGAATATCTCACGGGGCTCAGTCTCGGCAAGCCTCTTTCTGAAAAGGCGAACGGTCGGCTCCTTTTCCCACGAGGAAGGGCCCAGCCCTGAAAGCTCTTGCTGCTCTTCACCGTCCCTTGTGGCCCTACCTACAGGCACAACAGCACTGGGGATCTGTGCTTTCCCAGAGACGGAACATCTCGTGGCGCTACGCCTCGGCAGAGCCTCTTTTTTCTGGAAAAGGCGAACGGTCGGATCCTTCTCCCACGAGGAAGGGCCCAGCCCTGAAAGCTCTTGCTGCTCTTCACTGTCCCTTGGCACCCTACCTACAGGCACAACAGCACTGGGGATCTGTGCTTTCCCAGAGACGGAACATCTCACGGGGCTCAGTCTCGGCAAGCCTCTTTCTGAAAAGGTGAACGGTCGGATCCTTCTCCCACGACGAAGGGCCCAGCCCTGAAAGCTCTTGCTTCTGTTCACCGCCCCTTGGCACCCTACCTACAGGCACAACAGCACTGGGGATCTGTGCTTTCCCAGAGACGGAACATCTCACGGCGCTCAGTCTCGGCAAGTCTCTTTCTGAAAAGGCGAACGGTCGGATCCTTCTCCCCCGAGGAAGGGCCCAGCCCTGAAAGCTCTTGCTGCTCTTCACCGTCCCTTGGCACCCTACCTACAGGCACAACAGCACTGGGGATCTGTGCTTTCCCAGAGACGGAACATCTCACGGGGCTCAGTCTCGACAAGCCTGTTTCTGAAAAGGCGAGCGGTCGGATACTTGTCCCCCGAGGAAGGGCCCAGCCCTGAAAGCTCTTGCTGCTCTTCACCGTCCCTTGGCACCCTACCTACAGGCACAACAGCAGTGGGGATCTGTGCTTTCCCAGAGACGGAACATCTCACGGGGCTCAGTCTCGGCAAGCCTCTTTCTGAAAAGGCGAACGGTCGGATCCTTCTCCCACGAGGAAGGGCCCAGCCCTGAAAGCTCTTGCTGCTCTTCACCGTCCCTTGGCACCCTACCTACAGGCACAACAGCACTGGGGATCTATGCTTTCGCAGAGACGGAACATCTCGTGGTGCTACGCCTCGGCAGAGCCTCTTTTTTTTGGAAAAGGCGAACGGTCGGATCCTTCTCCCACGACGAAGGGCCCAGCCCTGAAAGCTCTTGCTGCTCTTCACCGCCCCTTGGCACCCTACCTACAGGCACAACAGCACTGGGGATCTGTGCTTTCCCAGAGACGGAACATCTCACGGCGCTCAGTCTCAGCAAGTCTCTTTCTGAAAAGGCGAACGGTCGGATCCTTCTCCCCCGAGGAAGGGCCCAGCCCTGAAAGCTCTTGCTGCTCTTCACCGTCCCTTGGCACCCTACCTACAGGCACAACAGCACTGGGGATCTGTGCTTTCCCAGAGACGGAACATCTCACGGGGCTCAGTCTCGGCAAGCCTGTTTCTGAAAAGGTGAACGGTCGGATCCTTCTCCCACGAGGAAGGGCCCAGCCCTGAAAGCTCTTGCTGCTCTTCACCGCCCCTTGGCACCCTACCTACAGGCACAACAGCACTGGGGATCTGTGCTTTCCCAGAGACGGAACATCTCACGGGGCTCAGTCTCGGCAAGCCTCTTTCTGAAAAGGCGAACGGTCGGATCCTTCTCCCACGAGGAAGGGCCCAGCCCTGAAAGCTCTTGCTGCTGTTCACCGTCCCTTGGCACCCTACCTACAGGCACAACAGCAGTGGGGATCTGTGCTTTCCCAGAGACGGAACATCTCACGGGGCTCAGTCTCGGCAAGCCTCTTTCTGAAAAGGCGAACGGTCGGATCCTTCTCCCACGAGGAAGGGCCCAGCCCTGAAAGCTCTTGCTGCTCTTCACCGTCCCTTGGCACCCTACCTACAGGCACAACAGCACTGGGGAACTATGCTTTCGCAGAGACGGAACATCTCGTGGTGCTACGCCTCGGCAGAGCCTCTTTTTTTTGGAAAAGGCGAACGGTCGGATCCTTCTCCCACGAGGAAGGGCCCAGCCCTGAAAGCTCTTGCTGCTCTTCACCGCCCCTTGGCACCCTACCTACAGGCACAACAGCACTGGGGATCTGTGCTTTCCCAGAGACGGAATATCTCACGGCGCTCAGTCTCGGCAAGCCTCTTTCTGAAAAGGCGAACGGTCGGATATTTGTCCCACGAGGAAGGGCCCAGCCCTGAAAGCTCTTGCTGCTCTTCACCGTCCCTTGTGGCCCTACCTACAGGCACAACAGCACTGGGCATCCGTGCTTTCCCAGAGACGGAACATCTCGTGGCGCTACGCCTCGGCAGAGCCTCTTTTTTCTGGAAAAGGCGAACGGTCGGATCCTTCTCCCACGAGGAAGGGCCCAGCCCTGAAAGCTCTTGCTGCTCTTCACTGTCCCTTGGCACCCTACCTACAGGCACAACAGCACTGGGGATCTGTGCTTTCCCAGAGACGGAACATCTCACGGGGCTCAGTCTCGGCAAGCCTCTTTCTGAAAAGGTGAACGGTCGGATCCTTCTCCCACGAGGAAGGGCCCAGCCCTGAAAGCTCTTGCTGCTCTTCACCGCCCCTTGGCACCCTACCTACAGGCACAACAGCACTGGGGATCTGTGCTTTCCCAGAGACGGAACATCTCACGGCGCTCAGTCTCGGCAAGTCTCTTTCTGAAAAGGCGAACGGTCGGATCCTTCTCCCCCGAGGAAGGGCCCAGCCCTGAAAGCTCTTGCTGCTCTTCACCGTCCCTTGGCACCCTACCTACAGGCACAACAGCACTGGGGATCTGTGCTTTCCCAGAGACGGAACATCTCACGGGGCTCAGTCTCGGCAAGCCTGTTTCTGAAAAGGCGAACGGTCGGATACTTGTCCCACGAGGAAGGGCCCAGCCCTGAAAGCTCTTGCTGCTCTTCACCGCCCCTTGGCACCCTACCTACAGGCACAATAGCACTGGGCATCTGTGCTTTCCCAGAGACGGAATATCTCACGGCGCTCAGTCTCGGCAAGCCTCTTTCTGAAAAGGCGAACGGTCGGATATTTGTCCCACGAGGAAGGGCCCAGCCCTGAAAGCTCTTGCTGCTCTTCACCGTCCCTTGTGGCCCTACCTACAGGCACAACAGCACTGGGGATCTGTGCTTTCCCAGAGACGGAACATCTCACGGGGCTCAGTCTCGGCAAGCCTCTTTCTGAAAAGGCGAACGGTCGGATCCTTCTCCCACGAGGAAGGGCCCAGCCCTGAAAGCTCTTGCTGCTCTTCACCGTCCCTTGGCACCCTACCTACAGGCACATCAGCACTGGGGATCTGTGCTTTCCCAGAGACGGAATATCTCACGGCGCTCAGTCTCGGCAAGCCTCTTTCTGAAAAGACGAACGGTGCGATCCATCTCCCCCGAGGAAGGGCCCAGCCCTGAAAGCTCTTGCTGCTCTTCACCGCCCCTTGGCACCCTACCTACAGGCACAACAGCACTGGGGATCTGTGCTTTCCCAGAGACGGAACATCTCACGGGGCTCAGTCTCGGCAAGCCTCTTTCTGAAAAGGCGAACGGTCGGATCCTTCTCCCACGAGGAAGGGCCCAGCCCTGAAAGCTCTTGCTGCTCTTCACTGTCCCTTGGCACCCTACCTACAGGCACAACAGCACTGGGGATCTGTGCTTTCCCAGAGACGGAACATCTCATGGGGCTCAGTCTCGGCAAGCCTCTTTCTGAAAAGACGAACGGTGCGATCCTTCTCCCACGAGGAAGGGCCCAGCCCTGAAAGCTCTTGCTGCTCTTCACCGCCCCTTGGCACCCTACCTACAGGCACAACAGCACTGGGGATCTGTGCTTTCCCAGAGACGGAACATCTCACGGGGCTCAGTCTCGGCAAGCCTGTTTCTGAAAAGGCGAACGGTCGGATCCTTCTCCCACGAGGAAGGGCCCAGCCCTGAAAGCTCTTGCTGCTCTTCACCGTCCCTTGGCACCCTACCTACAGGCACAACAGCACTGGGGATCTGTGCTTTCCCAGAGACGGAACATCTCACGGGGCTCAGTCTCGGCAAGCCTCTTTCTGAAAAGGCGAACGGTCGGATCCTTCTCCCACGAGGAAGGGCCCAGCCCTGAAAGCTCTTGCTGCTCTTCACCGTCCCTTGGCACCCTACCTACAGGCACAACAGCACTGGGGATCTGTGCTTTCCCAGAGACGGAATATCTCACGGCGCTCAGTCTCGGCAAGCCTCTTTCTGAAAAGACGAACGGTGCGATCCTTCTCCCACGACGAAGGGCTCAGCCCTGAAAGCTCTTGCTGCTGTTCACCGTCCCTTGGCACCCTAACTACAGGCACAACAGCACTGGGGATCTGTGCTTTCCCAGAGACGGAATATCTCACGGCGCTCAGTCTCGGCAAGCCTCTTTCTGAAAAGACGAACGGTGCGATCCATCTCCACCGAGGAAGGGCCCAGCCCTGAAACCTCTTGCTGCTCTTCACCGTCCCTTGGCACCCTACCTACAGGCACAACAGCACTGGGGATCTGTGCTTTCCCAGAGACGGAACATCTCACGGGGCTCAGTCTCGGCAAGCCTCTTTCTGAAAAGGCGAACTGTCGGATACTTGTCCCACGAGGAAGGGCCCAGCCCTGAAAGCTCTTGCTGCTCTTCACCGCCCCTTGGCACCCTACCTACAGGCACAACAGCACTGGGGATCTGTGCTTTCCCAGAGACGGAACATCTCACGGGGCTCAGTCTCGGCAAGCCTCTTTCTGAAAAGGTGAACGGTCGGATCCTTCTCCCACGACGAAGGGCCCAGCCCTGAAAGCTCTTGCTGCTCTTCACCGCCCCTTGGCACCCTACCTACAGGCAGAACAGCACTGGGGATCTGTGCTTTCCCAGAGACTGAACATCTCACGGCGCACAGTCTCGGCAGAGCCTCTTTTTTTTGGAAAAGGCGAACGGTCGGATCCTTCTCCCACGAGGAAGGGCCCAGCCCTGAAAGCTCTTGCTGCTCTTCACCGCCCCTTGGCACCCTACCTACAGGCACAACAGCACTGGGGATCTGTGCTTTCCCAGAGACGGAACATCTCACGGGGCTCAGTCTCGGCAAGCCTCTTTCTGAAAAGGCGAACGGTCGGATCCTTCTCCCACGAGGAAGGGCCCAGCCCTGAAAGCTCTTGCTGCTCTTCACCGCCCCTTGGCACCCTACCTACAGGCACAACAGCACTGGGGATCTGTGCTTTCCCAGAGACGGAATATCTCACGGGGCTCAGTCTCGGCAAGCCTCTTTCTGAAAAGGCGAACGGTCGGATCCTTTTCCCACGAGGAAGGGCCCAGCCCTGAAAGCTCTTGCTGCTCTTCACCGTCCCTTGTGGCCCTACCTACAGGCACAACAGCACTGGGGATCTGTGCTTTCCCAGAGACGGAACATCTCGTGGCGCTACGCCTCGGCAGAGCCTCTTTTTTCTGGAAAAGGCGAACGGTCGGATCCTTCTCCCACGAGGAAGGGCCCAGCCCTGAAAGCTCTTGCTGCTCTTCACTGTCCCTTGGCACCCTACCTACAGGCACAACAGCACTGGGGATCTGTGCTTTCCCAGAGACGGAACATCTCACGGCGCTCAGTCTCGGCAAGTCTCTTTCTGAAAAGGCGAACGGTCGGATCCTTCTCCCCCGAGGAAGGGCCCAGCCCTGAAAGCTCTTGCTGCTCTTCACCGTCCCTTGGCACCCTACCTACAGGCACAACAGCACTGGGGATCTGTGCTTTCCCAGAGACGGAACATCTCACGGGGCTCAGTCTCGGCAAGCCTCTTTCTGAAAAGGCGAGCGGTCGGATACTTGTCCCCCGAGGAAGGGCCCAGCCCTGAAAGCTCTTGCTGCTCTTCACCGTCCCTTGGCCCCCTACCTACAGGCACAACAGCAGTGGGGATCTGTGCTTTCCCAGAGACGGAACATCTCACGGGGCTCAGTCTCGGCAAGCCTCTTTCTGAAAAGGCGAACGGTCGGATCCTTCTCCCACGAGGAAGGGCCCAGCCCTGAAAGCTCTTGCTGCTCTTCACCGTCCCTTGGCACCCTACCTACAGGCACAACAGCACTGGGGATCTATGCTTTCGCAGAGACGGAACATCTCGTGGTGCTACGCCTCGGCAGAGCCTCTTTTTTTTGGAAAAGGCGAACGGTCGGATCCTTCTCCCACGACGAAGGGCCCAGCCCTGAAAGCTCTTGCTGCTCTTCACCGCCCCTTGGCACCCTACCTACAGGCACAACAGCACTGGGGATCTGTGCTTTCCCAGAGACGGAACATCTCACGGCGCTCAGTCTCAGCAAGTCTCTTTCTGAAAAGGCGAACGGTCGGATCCTTCTCCCCCGAGGAAGGGCCCAGCCCTGAAAGCTCTTGCTGCTCTTCACCGTCCCTTGGCACCCTACCTACAGGCACAACAGCACTGGGGATCTGTGCTTTCCCAGAGACGGAACATCTCACGGGGCTCAGTCTCGGCAAGCCTCTTTCTGAAAAGGCGAACGGTCGGATCCTTCTCCCACGAGGAAGGGCCCAGCCCTGAAAGCTCTTGCTGCTCTTCACCGTCCCTTGGCACCCTACCTACAGGCACAACAGCACTGGGGATCTGTGCTTTCCCAGAGACGGAACATCTCACGGGGCTCAGTCTCGGCAAGCCTCTTTCTGAAAAGGCGAACGGTCGGATCCTTCTCCCACGAGGAAGGGCCCAGCCCTGAAAGCTCTTGCTGCTCTTCACCGTCCCTTGGCACCCTACCTACAGGCACAACAGCACTGGGGATCTGTGCTTTCCCAGAGACGGAATATCTCACGGCGCTCAGTCTCGGCAAGCCTCTTTCTGAAAAGACGAACGGTGCGATCCTTCTCCCACGAGGAAGGGCTCAGCCCTGAAAGCTCTTGCTGCTGTTCACCGTCCCTTGGCACCCTACCTACAGGCACAACAGCACTGGGGATCTGTGCTTTCCCAGAGACGGAATATCTCACGGCGCTCAGTCTCGGCAAGCCTCTTTCTGAAAAGACGAACGGTGCGATCCATCTCCACCGAGGAAGGGCCCAGCCCTGAAACCTCTTGCTGCTCTTCACCGTCCCTTGGCACCCTACCTACAGGCACAACAGCACTGGGGATCTGTGCTTTCCCAGAGACGGAACATCTCACGGGGCTCAGTCTCGGCAAGCCTGTTTCCGAAAAGGCGAACTGTCGGATACTTGTCCCACGAGGAAGGGCCCAGCCCTGAAAGCTCTTGCTGCTCTTCACCGCCCCTTGGCACCCTACCTACAGGCAGAACAGCACTGGGGATCTGTGCTTTCCCAGAGACTGAACATCTCACGGCGCACAGTCTCGGCAGAGCCTCTTTTTTTTGGAAAAGGCGAACGGTCGGATCCTTCTCCCACGAGGAAGGGCCCAGCCCTGAAAGCTCTTGCTGCTCTTCACCGCCCCTTGGCACCCTACCTACAGGCACAACAGCACTGGGGATCTGTGCTTTCCCAGAGACGGAACATCTCACGGGGCTCAGTCTCGGCAAGCCTCTTTCTGAAAAGGCGAACGGTCGGATCCTTCTCCCACGAGGAAGGGCCCAGCCCTGAAAGCTCTTGCTGCTCTTCACCGCCCCTTGGCACCCTACCTACAGGCACAACAGCAGTGGGGATCTGTGCTTTCCCAGAGACGGAATATCTCACGGGGCTCAGTCTCGGCAAGCCTCTTTCTGAAAAGGCGAACGGTCGGCTCCTTTTCCCACGAGGAAGGGCCCAGCCCTGAAAGCTCTTGCTGCTCTTCACCGTCCCTTGTGGCCCTACCTACAGGCACAACAGCACTGGGGATCTGTGCTTTCCCAGAGACGGAACATCTCGTGGCGCTACGCCTCGGCAGAGCCTCTTTTTTCTGGAAAAGGCGAACGGTCGGATCCTTCTCCCACGAGGAAGGGCCCAGCCCTGAAAGCTCTTGCTGCTCTTCACTGTCCCTTGGCACCCTACCTACAGGCACAACAGCACTGGGGATCTGTGCTTTCCCAGAGACGGAACATCTCACGGCGCTCAGTCTCGGCAAGTCTCTTTCTGAAAAGGCGAACGGTCGGATCCTTCTCCCCCGAGGAAGGGCCCAGCCCTGAAAGCTCTTGCTGCTCTTCACCGTCCCTTGGCACCCTACCTACAGGCACAACAGCACTGGGGATCTGTGCTTTCCCAGAGACGGAACATCTCACGGGGCTCAGTCTCGGCAAGCCTGTTTCTGAAAAGGCGAGCGGTCGGATACTTGTCCCCCGAGGAAGGGCCCAGCCCTGAAAGCTCTTGCTGCTCTTCACCGTCCCTTGGCACCCTACCTACAGGCACAACAGCACTGGGGATCTGTGCTTTCCCAGAGACGGAACATCTCACGGGGCTCAGTCTCGGCAAGCCTCTTTCTGAAAAGGCGAACGGTCGGATCCTTCTCCCACGAGGAAGGGCCCAGCCCTGAAAGCTCTTGCTGCTCTTCACCGTCCCTTGGCACCCTACCTACAGGCACAACAGCACTGGGGATCTATGCTTTCGCAGAGACGGAACATCTCGTGGTGCTACGCCTCGGCAGAGCCTCTTTTTTTTGGAAAAGGCGAACGGTCGGATCCTTCTCCCACGACGAAGGGCCCAGCCCTGAAAGCTCTTGCTGCTCTTCACCGCCCCTTGGCACCCTACCTACAGGCACAACAGCACTGGGGATCTGTGCTTTCCCAGAGACGGAACATCTCACGGCGCTCAGTCTCAGCAAGTCTCTTTCTGAAAAGGCGAACGGTCGGATCCTTCTCCCCCGAGGAAGGGCCCAGCCCTGAAAGCTCTTGCTGCTCTTCACCGTCCCTTGGCACCCTACCTACAGGCACAACAGCACTGGGCATCCGTGCTTTCCCAGAGACGGAACATCTCGTGGCGCTACGCCTCGGCAGAGCCTCTTTTTTCTGGAAAAGGCGAACGGTCGGATCCTTCTCCCACGAGGAAGGGCCCAGCCCTGAAAGCTCTTGCTGCTCTTCACTGTCCCTTGGCACCCTACCTACAGGCACAACAGCACTGGGGATCTGTGCTTTCCCAGAGACGGAACATCTCACGGGGCTCAGTCTCGGCAAGCCTCTTTCTGAAAAGGCGAACGGTCGGATCCTTCTCCCACGAGGAAGGGCCCAGCCCTGAAAGCTCTTGCTGCTCTTCACCGCCCCTTGGCACCCTACCTACAGGCACAACAGCACTGGGGATCTGTGCTTTCCCAGAGACGGAACATCTCACGGCGATCAGTCTCGGCAAGTCTCTTTCTGAAAAGGCGAACGGTCGGATCCTTCTCCCCCGAGGAAGGGCCCAGCCCTGAAAGCTCTTGCTGCTCTTCACCGTCCCTTGGCACCCTACCTACAGGCACAACAGCACTGGGGATCTGTGCTTTCCCAGAGACGGAACATCTCACGGGGCTCAGTCTCGGCAAGCCTGTTTCTGAAAAGGCGAACGGTCGGATACTTGTCCCACGAGGAAGGGCCCAGCCCTGAAAGCTCTTGCTGCTCTTCACCGCCCCTTGGCACCCTACCTACAGGCACAATAGCACTGGGGATCTGTGCTTTCCCAGAGACGGAATATCTCACGGCGCTCAGTCTCGGCAAGCCTCTTTCTGAAAAGGCGAACGGTCGGATATTTGTCCCACGAGGAAGGGCCCAGCCCTGAAAGCTCTTGCTGCTCTTCACCGCCCCTTGGCACCCTACCTACAGGCACAACAGCACTGGGGATCTGTGCTTTCCCAGAGACGGAACATCTCACAGGACTCAGTCTCGGCAAGCCTCTTTCTGAAAAGGCGAACGGTCGGATCCTTCTCCCACGAGGAAGGGCCCAGCCCTGAAAGCTCTTGCTGCTCTTCACCGTCCCTTGGCACCCTACCTACAGGCACATCACCACTGGGGATCTGTGCTTTCCCAGAGACGGAATATCTCACGGGGCTCAGTCTCGGCAAGCCTCTTTCTGAAAAGACGAACGGTGCGATCCATCTCCCCCGAGGAAGGGCCCAGCCCTGAAAGCTCTTGCTGCTCTTCACCGCCCCTTGGCACCCTACCTACAGGCACAACAGCACTGGGGATCTGTGCTTTCCCAGAGACGGAACATCTCACGGGGATCAGTCTCGGCAAGCCTCTTTCTGAAAAGGCGAACGGTCGGATCCTTCTCCCACGAGGAAGGGCCCAGCCCTGAAAGCTCTTGCTGCTCTTCACTGTCCCTTGGCACCCTACCTACAGGCACAACAGCACTGGGGATCTGTGCTTTCCCAGAGACGGAACATCTCATGGGGCTCAGTCTCGGCAAGCCTCTTTCTGAAAAGACGAACGGTGCGATCCTTCTCCCACGAGGAAGGGCCCAGCCCTGAAAGCTCTTGCTGCTCTTCACCGCCCCTTGGCACCCTACCTACAGGCACAACAGCACTGGGGATCTGTGCTTTCCCAGAGACGGAACATCTCACGGGGCTCAGTCTCGGCAAGCCTCTTTCTGAAAAGGCGAACGGTCGGATCCTTCTCCCACGAGGAAGGGCCCAGCCCTGAAAGCTCTTGCTGCTCTTCACCGTCCCTTGGCACCCTACCTACAGGCACAACAGCACTGGGGATCTGTGCTTTCCCAGAGACGGAACATCTCACGGGGCTCAGTCTCGGCAAGCCTCTTTCTGAAAAGGCGAACGGTCGGATCCTTCTCCCACGAGGAAGGGCCCAGCCCTGAAAGCTCTTGCTGCTCTTCACCGTCCCTTGGCACCCTACCTACAGGCACAACAGCACTGGGGATCTGTGCTTTCCCAGAGACGGAATATCTCACGGCGCTCAGTCTCGGCAAGCCTCTTTCTGAAAAGACGAACGGTGCGATCCTTCTCCCACGACGAAGGGCTCAGCCCTGAAAGCTCTTGCTGCTGTTCACCGTCCCTTGGCACCCTACCTACAGGCACAACAGCACTGGGGATCTGTGCTTTCCCAGAGACGGAATATCTCACGGCGCTCAGTCTCGGCAAGCCTCTTTCTGAAAAGACGAACGGTGCGATCCATCTCCACCGAGGAAGGGCCCAGCCCTGAAACCTCTTGCTGCTGTTCACCGTCCCTTGGCACCCTACCTACAGGCACAACAGCACTGGGGATCTGTGCTTTCCCAGAGACGGAACATCTCACGGGGCTCAGTCTCGGCAAGCCTGTTTCTGAAAAGACGAACTGTCGGATACTTGTCCCACGAGGAAGGGCCCAGCCCTGAAAGCTCTTGCTGCTCTTCACCGCCCCTTGGCACCCTACCTACAGGCACAACAGCACTGGGGATCTGTGCTTTCCCAGAGACGGAACATCTCACGGGGCTCAGTCTCGGCAAGCCTCTTTCTGAAAAGGTGAACGGTCGGATCCTTCTCCCACGACGAAGGGCCCAGCCCTGAAAGCTCTTGCTGCTCTTCACCGCCCCTTGGCACCCTACCTACAGGCAGAACAGCACTGGGGATCTGTGCTTTCCCAGAGACTGAACATCTCACGGCGCACAGTCTCGGCAGAGCCTCTTTTTTTTGGAAAAGGCGAACGGTCGGATCCTTCTCCCACGAGGAAGGGCCCAGCCCTGAAAGCTCTTGCTGCTCTTCACCGCCCCTTGGCACCCTACCTACAGGCACAACAGCACTGGGGATCTGTGCTTTCCCAGAGACGGAACATCTCACGGGGCTCAGTCTCGGCAAGCCTCTTTCTGAAAAGGCGAACGGTCGGATCCTTCTCCCACGAGGAAGGGCCCAGCCCTGAAAGCTCTTGCTGCTCTTCACCGCCCCTTGGCACCCTACCTACAGGCACAACAGCAGTGGGGATCTGTGCTTTCCCAGAGACGGAATATCTCACGGGGCTCAGTCTCGGCAAGCCTCTTTCTGAAAAGGCGAACGGTCGGCTCCTTTTCCCACGAGGAAGGGCCCAGCCCTGAAAGCTCTTGCTGCTCTTCACCGTCCCTTGTGGCCCTACCTACAGGCACAACAGCACTGGGGATCTGTGCTTTCCCAGAGACGGAACATCTCGTGGCGCTACGCCTCGGCAGAGCCTCTTTTTTCTGGAAAAGGCGAACGGTCGGATCCTTCTCCCACGAGGAAGGGCCCAGCCCTGAAAGCTCTTGCTGCTCTTCACTGTCCCTTGGCACCCTACCTACAGGCACAACAGCACTGGGGATCTGTGCTTTCCCAGAGACGGAACATCTCACGGGGCTCAGTCTCGGCAAGCCTGTTTCTGAAAAGGCGAGCGGTCGGATACTTGTCCCCCGAGGAAGGGCCCAGCCCTGAAAGCTCTTGCTGCTCTTCACCGTCCCTTGGCACCCTACCTACAGGCACAACAGCAGTGGGGATCTGTGCTTTCCCAGAGACGGAACATCTCACGGGGCTCAGTCTCGGCAAGCCTCTTTCTGAAAAGGCGAACGGTCGGATCCTTCTCCCACGAGGAAGGGCCCAGCCCTGAAAGCTCTTGCTGCTCTTCACCGTCCCTTGGCACCCTACCTACAGGCACAACAGCACTGGGGATCTATGCTTTCGCAGAGACGGAACATCTCGTGGTGCTACGCCTCGGCAGAGCCTCTTTTTTTTGGAAAAGGCGAACGGTCGGATCCTTCTCCCACGACGAAGGGCCCAGCCCTGAAAGCTCTTGCTGCTCTTCACCGCCCCTTGGCACCCTACCTACAGGCACAACAGCACTGGGGATCTGTGCTTTCCCAGAGACGGAACATCTCACGGCGCTCAGTCTCAGCAAGTCTCTTTCTGAAAAGGCGAACGGTCGGATCCTTCTCCCCCGAGGAAGGGCCCAGCCCTGAAAGCTCTTGCTGCTCTTCACCGTCCCTTGGCACCCTACCTACAGGCACAACAGCAGTGGGGATCTATGCTTTCGCAGAGACGGAACATCTCGTGGTGCTACGCCTCGGCAGAGCCTCTTTTTTTTGGAAAAGGCGAACGGTCGGATCCTTCTCCCACGACGAAGGGCCCAGCCCTGAAAGCTCTTGCTGCTCTTCACCGCCCCTTGGCACCCTACCTACAGGCACAACAGCACTGGGGATCTGTGCTTTCCCAGAGACGGAACATCTCACGGCGCTCAGTCTCAGCAAGTCTCTTTCTGAAAAGGCGAACGGTCGGATCCTTCTCCCCCGAGGAAGGGCCCAGCCCTGAAAGCTCTTGCTGCTCTTCACCGTCCCTTGGCACCCTACCTACAGGCACAACAGCACTGGGGATCTGTGCTTTCCCAGAGACGGAACATCTCACGGGGCTCAGTCTCGGCAAGCCTGTTTCTGAAAAGGTGAACGGTCGGATCCTTCTCCCACGAGGAAGGGCCCAGCCCTGAAAGCTCTTGCTGCTCTTCACCGCCCCTTGGCACCCTACCTACAGGCACAACAGCACTGGGGATCTGTGCTTTCCCAGAGACGGAACATCTCACGGGGCTCAGTCTCGGCAAGCCTCTTTCTGAAAAGGCGAACGGTCGGATCCTTCTCCCACGAGGAAGGGCCCAGCCCTGAAAGCTCTTGCTGCTGTTCACCGTCCCTTGGCACCCTACCTACAGGCACAACAGCAGTGGGGATCTGTGCTTTCCCAGAGACGGAACATCTCACGGGGCTCAGTCTCGGCAAGCCTCTTTCTGAAAAGGCGAACGGTCGGATCCTTCTCCCACGAGGAAGGGCCCAGCCCTGAAAGCTCTTGCTGCTCTTCACCGTCCCTTGGCACCCTACCTACAGGCACAACAGCACTGGGGAACTATGCTTTCGCAGAGACGGAACATCTCGTGGTGCTACGCCTCGGCAGAGCCTCTTTTTTTTGGAAAAGGCGAACGGTCGGATCCTTCTCCCACGAGGAAGGGCCCAGCCCTGAAAGCTCTTGCTGCTCTTCACCGCCCCTTGGCACCCTACCTACAGGCACAACAGCACTGGGGATCTGTGCTTTCCCAGAGACGGAATATCTCACGGCGCTCAGTCTCGGCAAGCCTCTTTCTGAAAAGGCGAACGGTCGGATATTTGTCCCACGAGGAAGGGCCCAGCCCTGAAAGCTCTTGCTGCTCTTCACCGTCCCTTGTGGCCCTACCTACAGGCACAACAGCACTGGGCATCCGTGCTTTCCCAGAGACGGAACATCTCGTGGCGCTACGCCTCGGCAGAGCCTCTTTTTTCTGGAAAAGGCGAACGGTCGGATCCTTCTCCCACGAGGAAGGGCCCAGCCCTGAAAGCTCTTGCTGCTCTTCACTGTCCCTTGGCACCCTACCTACAGGCACAACAGCACTGGGGATCTGTGCTTTCCCAGAGACGGAACATCTCACGGGGCTCAGTCTCGGCAAGCCTCTTTCTGAAAAGGTGAACGGTCGGATCCTTCTCCCACGACGAAGGGCCCAGCCCTGAAAGCTCTTGCTGCTCTTCACCGCCCCTTGGCACCCTACCTACAGGCACAACAGCACTGGGGATCTGTGCTTTCCCAGAGACGGAACATCTCACGGCGCTCAGTCTCGGCAAGTCTCTTTCTGAAAAGGCGAACGGTCGGATCCTTCTCCCCCGAGGAAGGGCCCAGCCCTGAAAGCTCTTGCTGCTGTTCACCGTCCCTTGGCACCCTACCTACAGGCACAACAGCACTGGGGATCTGTGCTTTCCCAGAGACGGAACATCTCACGGGGCTCAGTCTCGGCAAGCCTGTTTCTGAAAAGGCGAACGGTCGGATACTTGTCCCACGAGGAAGGGCCCAGCCCTGAAAGCTCTTGCTGCTCTTCACCGCCCCTTGGCACCCTACCTACAGGCACAATAGCACTGGGGATCTGTGCTTTCCCAGAGACGGAATATCTCACGGGGCTCAGTCTCGGCAAGCCTGTTTCTGAAAAGGCGAACGGTCGGATATTTGTCCCACGAGGAAGGGCCCAGCCCTGAAAGCTCTTGCTGCTCTTCACCGTCCCTTGGCACCCTACCTACAGGCACATCAGCACTGGGGATCTGTGCTTTCCCAGAGACGGAATATCTCACGGCGCTCAGTCTCGGCAAGCCTCTTTCTGAAAAGACGAACGGTGCGATCCATCTCCCCCGAGGAAGGGCCCAGCCCTGAAAGCTCTTGCTGCTCTTCACCGCCCCTTGGCACCCTACCTACAGGCACAACAGCACTGGGGATCTGTGCTTTCCCAGAGACGGAACATCTCACGGGGCTCAGTCTCGGCAAGCCTCTTTCTGAAAAGGCGAACGGTCGGATCCTTCTCCCACGAGGAAGGGCCCAGCCCTGAAAGCTCTTGCTGCTCTTCACTGTCCCTTGGCACCCTACCTACAGGCACAACAGCACTGGGGATCTGTGCTTTCCCAGAGACGGAACATCTCATGGGGCTCAGTCTCGGCAAGCCTCTTTCTGAAAAGACGAACGGTGCAATCCTTCTCCCACGAGGAAGGGCCCAGCCCTGAAAGCTCTTGCTGCTCTTCACCGCCCCTTGGCACCCTACCTACAGGCACAACAGCACTGGGGATCTGTGCTTTCCCAGAGACGGAACATCTCACGGGGCTCAGTCTCGGCAAGCCTCTTTCTGAAAAGGCGAACGGTCGGATCCTTCTCCCACGAGGAAGGGCCCAGCCCTGAAAGCTCTTGCTGCTCTTCACCGTCCCTTGGCACCCTACCTACAGGCACAACAGCACTGGGGATCTGTGCTTTCCCAGAGACGGAACATCTCACGGGGCTCAGTCTCGGCAAGCCTCTTTCTGAAAAGGCGAACGGTCGGATCCTTCTCCCACGAGGAAGGGCCCAGCCCTGAAAGCTCTTGCTGCTCTTCACCGTCCCTTGGCACCCTACCTACAGGCACAACAGCACTGGGGATCTGTGCTTTCCCAGAGACGGAACATCTCATGGGGCTCAGTCTCGGCAAGCCTCTTTCTGAAAAGACGAACGGTGCGATCCTTCTCCCACGACGAAGGGCTCAGCCCTGAAAGCTCTTGCTGCTGTTCACCGTCCCTTGGCACCCTACCTACAGGCACAACAGCACTGGGGATCTGTGCTTTCCCAGAGACGGAATATCTCACGGCGCTCAGTCTCGGCAAGCCTCTTTCTGAAAAGACGAACGGTGCGATCCATCTCCACCGAGGAAGGGCCCAGCCCTGAAACCTCTTGCTGCTCTTCACCGTCCCTTGGCACCCTACCTACAGGCACAACAGCACTGGGGATCTGTGCTTTCCCAGAGACGGAACATCTCACGGGGCTCAGTCTCGGCAAGCCTGTTTCTGAAAAGGCGAACTGTCGGATACTTGTCCCACGAGGAAGGGCCCAGCCCTGAAAGCTCTTGCTGCTCTTCACCGCCCCTTGGCACCCTACCTACAGGCACAACAGCACTGGGGATCTGTGCTTTCCCAGAGACGGAACATCTCACGGGGCTCAGTCTCGGCAAGCCTCTTTCTGAAAAGGTGAACGGTCGGATCCTTCTCCCACGACGAAGGGCCCAGCCCTGAAAGCTCTTGCTGCTCTTCACCGCCCCTTGGCACCCTACCTACAGGCAGAACAGCACTGGGGATCTGTGCTTTCCCAGAGACTGAACATCTCACGGCGCACAGTCTCGGCAGAGCCTCTTTTTTTTGGAAAAGGCGAACGGTCGGATCCTTCTCCCACGAGGAAGGGCCCAGCCCTGAAAGCTCTTGCTGCTCTTCACCGCCCCTTGGCACCCTACCTACAGGCACAACAGCACTGGGGATCTGTGCTTTCCCAGAGACGGAATATCTCACGGCGCTCAGTCTCGGCAAGCCTCTTTCTGAAAAGGCGAACGGTCGGCTCCTTTTCCCACGAGGAAGGGCCCAGCCCTGAAAGCTCTTGCTGCTCTTCACCGTCCCTTGTGGCCCTACCTACAGGCACAACAGCACTGGGGATCTGTGCTTTCCCAGAGACGGAACATCTCGTGGCGCTACGTCTCTGCAGAGCCTCTTTTTTCTGGAAAAGGCGAACGGTCGGATCCTTCTCCCACGAGGAAGGGCCCAGCCCTGAAAGCTCTTGCTGCTCTTCACTGTCCCTTGGCACCCTACCTACAGGCACAACAGCACTGGGGATCTGTGCTTTCCCAGAGACGGAACATCTCACGGCGCTCAGTCTCGGCAAGCCTCTTTCTGAAAAGGCGAACGGTCGGATCCTTCTCCCCCGAGGAAGGGCCCAGCCCTGAAAGCTCTTGCTGCTCTTCACCGCCCCTTGGCACCCTACCTACAGGCACAACAGCACTGGGGATCTGTGCTTTCCCAGAGACGGAATATCTCACGGCGCTCAGTCTCGGCAAGCCTCTTTCTGAAAAGACGAACGGTGCGATCCATCTCCACCAAGGAAGGGCCCAGCCCTGAAACCTCTTGCTGCTCTTCACCGTCCCTTGGCACCCTACCTACAGGCACAACAGCACTGGGGATCTGTGCTTTCCCAGAGACGGAACATCTCACGGGGCTCAGTCTCGGCAAGCCTGTTTCTGAAAAGGCGAACTGTCGGATACTTGTCCCACGAGGAAGGGCCCAGCCCTGAAAGCTCTTGCTGCTCTTCACCGCCCCTTGGCACCCTACCTACAGGCACAACAGCACTGGGGATCTGTGCTTTCCCAGAGACGGAACATCTCACGGGGCTCAGTCTCGGCAAGCCTCTTTCTGAAAAGGTGAACGGTCGGATCCTTCTCCCACGACGAAGGGCCCAGCCCTGAAAGCTCTTGCTGCTCTTCACCGCCCCTTGGCACCCTACCTACAGGCAGAACAGCACTGGGGATCTGTGCTTTCCCAGAGACTGAACATCTCACGGCGCACAGTCTCGGCAGAGCCTCTTTTTTTTGGAAAAGGCGAACGGTCGGATCCTTCTCCCACGAGGAAGGGCCCAGCCCTGAAAGCTCTTGCTGCTCTTCACCGCCCCTTGGCACCCTACCTACAGGCACAACAGCACTGGGGATCTGTGCTTTCCCAGAGACGGAACATCTCACGGGGCTCAGTCTCGGCAAGCCTCTTTCTGAAAAGGCGAACGGTCGGATCCTTCTCCCACGAGGAAGGGCCCAGCCCTGAAAGCTCTTGCTGCTCTTCACCGCCCCTTGGCACCCTACCTACAGGCACAACAGCAGTGGGGATCTGTGCTTTCCCAGAGACGGAATATCTCACGGGGCTCAGTCTCGGCAAGCCTCTTTCTGAAAAGGCGAACGGTCGGCTCCTTTTCCCACGAGGAAGGGCCCAGCCCTGAAAGCTCTTGCTGCTCTTCACCGTCCCTTGTGGCCCTACCTACAGGCACAACAGCACTGGGGATCTGTGCTTTCCCAGAGACGGAACATCTCGTGGCGCTACGCCTCGGCAGAGCCTCTTTTTTCTGGAAAAGGCGAACGGTCGGATCCTTCTCCCACGAGGAAGGGCCCAGCCCTGAAAGCTCTTGCTGCTCTTCACTGTCCCTTGGCACCCTACCTACAGGCACAACAGCACTGGGGATCTGTGCTTTCCCAGAGACGGAACATCTCACGGCGCTCAGTCTCGGCAAGTCTCTTTCTGAAAAGGCGAACGGTCGGATCCTTCTCCCCCGAGGAAGGGCCCAGCCCTGAAAGCTCTTGCTGCTCTTCACCGCCCCTTGGCACCCTACCTACAGGCACAACAGCACTGGGGATCTGTGCTTTCCCAGAGACGGAACATCTCACGGGGCTCAGTCTCGGCAAGCCTGTTTCTGAAAAGGCGAGCGGTCGGATACTTGTCCCCCGAGGAAGGGCCCAGCCCTGAAAGCTCTTGCTGCTCTTCACCGTCCCTTGGCACCCTACCTACAGGCACAACAGCAGTGGGGATCTGTGCTTTCCCAGAGACGGAACATCTCACGGGGCTCAGTCTCGGCAAGCCTCTTTCTGAAAAGGCGAACGGTCGGATCCTTCTCCCACGAGGAAGGGCCCAGCCCTGAAAGCTCTTGCTGCTCTTCACCGTCCCTTGGCACCCTACCTACAGGCACAACAGCACTGGGGATCTATGCTTTCGCAGAGACGGAACATCTCGTGGTGCTACGCCTCGGCAGAGCCTCTTTTTTTTGGAAAAGGCGAACGGTCGGATCCTTCTCCCACGACGAAGGGCCCAGCCCTGAAAGCTCTTGCTGCTCTTCACCGCCCCTTGGCACCCTACCTACAGGCACAACAGCACTGGGGATCTGTGCTTTCCCAGAGACGGAACATCTCACGGCGCTCAGTCTCAGCAAGTCTCTTTCTGAAAAGGCGAACGGTCGGATCCTTCTCCCCCGAGGAAGGGCCCAGCCCTGAAAGCTCTTGCTGCTCTTCACCGTCCCTTGGCACCCTACCTACAGGCACAACAGCACTGGGGATCTATGCTTTCGCAGAGACGGAACATCTCGTGGTGCTACGCCTCGGCAGAGCCTCTTTTTTTTGGAAAAGGCGAACGGTCGGATCCTTCTCCCACGAGGAAGGGCCCAGCCCTGAAAGCTCTTGCTGCTCTTCACCGCCCCTTGGCACCCTACCTACAGGCACAACAGCACTGGGGATCTGTGCTTTCCCAGAGACGGAACATCTCACGGCGCTCAGTCTCAGCAAGTCTCTTTCTGAAAAGGCGAACGGTCGGATCCTTCTCCCCCGAGGAAGGGCCCAGCCCTGAAAGCTCTTGCTGCTCTTCACCGTCCCTTGGCACCCTACCTACAGGCACAACAGCACTGGGGATCTGTGCTTTCCCAGAGACGGAACATCTCACGGGGCTCAGTCTCGGCAAGCCTGTTTCTGAAAAGGTGAACGGTCGGATCCTTCTCCCACGAGGAAGGGCCCAGCCCTGAAAGCTCTTGCTGCTCTTCACCGCCCCTTGGCACCCTACCTACAGGCACAACAGCACTGGGGATCTGTGCTTTCCCAGAGACGGAACATCTCACGGGGCTCAGTCTCGGCAAGCCTCTTTCTGAAAAGGCGAACGGTCGGATCCTTCTCCCACGAGGAAGGGCCCAGCCCTGAAAGCTCTTGCTGCTGTTCACCGTCCCTTGGCACCCTACCTACAGGCACAACAGCAGTGGGGATCTGTGCTTTCCCAGAGACGGAACATCTCACGGGGCTCAGTCTCGGCAAGCCTCTTTCTGAAAAGGCGAACGGTCGGATCCTTCTCCCACGAGGAAGGGCCCAGCCCTGAAAGCTCTTGCTGCTCTTCACCGTCCCTTGGCACCCTACCTACAGGCACAACAGCACTGGGGAACTATGCTTTCGCAGAGACGGAACATCTCGTGGTGCTACGCCTCGGCAGAGCCTCTTTTTTTTGGAAAAGGCGAACGGTCGGATCCTTCTCCCACGAGGAAGGGCCCAGCCCTGAAAGCTCTTGCTGCTCTTCACCGCCCCTTGGCACCCTACCTACAGGCACAACAGCACTGGGGATCTGTGCTTTCCCAGAGACGGAATATCTCACGGCGCTCAGTCTCGGCAAGCCTCTTTCTGAAAAGGCGAACGGTCGGATATTTGTCCCACGAGGAAGGGCCCAGCCCTGAAAGCTCTTGCTGCTCTTCACCGTCCCTTGTGGCCCTACCTACAGGCACAACAGCACTGGGCATCCGTGCTTTCCCAGAGACGGAACATCTCGTGGCGCTACGCCTCGGCAGAGCCTCTTTTTTCTGGAAAAGGCGAACGGTCGGATCCTTCTCCCACGAGGAAGGGCCCAGCCCTGAAAGCTCTTGCTGCTCTTCACTGTCCCTTGGCACCCTACCTACAGGCACAACAGCACTGGGGATCTGTGCTTTCCCAGAGACGGAACATCTCACGGGGCTCAGTCTCGGCAAGCCTCTTTCTGAAAAGGTGAACGGTCGGATCCTTCTCCCACGACGAAGGGCCCAGCCCTGAAAGCTCTTGCTGCTCTTCACCGCCCCTTGGCACCCTACCTACAGGCACAACAGCACTGGGGATCTGTGCTTTCCCAGAGACGGAACATCTCACGGCGCTCAGTCTCGGCAAGTCTCTTTCTGAAAAGGCGAACGGTCGGATCCTTCTCCCACGAGGAAGGGCCCAGCCCTGAAAGCTCTTGCTGCTCTTCACCGTCCCTTGGCACCCTACCTACAGGCACAACAGCACTGGGGATCTGTGCTTTCCCAGAGACGGAACATCTCACGGGGCTCAGTCTCGGCAAGCCTGTTTCTGAAAAGGCGAACGGTCGGATACTTGTCCCACGAGGAAGGGCCCAGCCCTGAAAGCTCTTGCTGCTCTTCACCGTCCCTTGGCACCCTACCTACAGGCACAACAGCACTGGGGATCTGTGCTTTCCCAGAGACGGAATATCTCACGGCGCTCAGTCTCGGCAAGCCTCTTTCTGAAAAGGCGAACGGTCGGATATTTGTCCCACGAGGAAGGGCCCAGCCCTGAAAGCTCTTGCTGCTCTTCACCGTCCCTTGGCACCCTACCTACAGGCACATCAGCACTGGGGATCTGTGCTTTCCCAGAGACGGAATATCTCACGGCGCTCAGTCTCGGCAAGCCTCTTTCTGAAAAGACGAACGGTGCGATCCATCTCCCCCGAGGAAGGGCCCAGCCCTGAAAGCTCTTGCTGCTCTTCACCGCCCCTTGGCACCCTACCTACAGGCACAACAGCACTGGGGATCTGTGCTTTCCCAGAGACGGAACATCTCACGGGGATCAGTCTCGGCAAGCCTCTTTCTGAAAAGGCGAACGGTCGGATCCTTCTCCCACGAGGAAGGGCCCAGCCCTGAAAGCTCTTGCTGCTCTTCACTGTCCCTTGGCACCCTACCTACAGGCACAACAGCACTGGGGATCTGTGCTTTCCCAGAGACGGAACATCTCATGGGGCTCAGTCTCGGCAGAGCCTCTTTCTGAAAAGACGAACGGTGCGATACTTCTCCCACGAGGAAGGGCCCAGCCCTGAAAGCTCTTGCTGCTCTTCACCGCCCCTTGGCACCCTACCTACAGGCACAACAGCACTGGGGATCTGTGCTTTCCCAGAGACGGAACATCTCACGGGGCTCAGTCTCGGCAAGCCTCTTTCTGAAAAGGCGAACGGTCGGATCCTTCTCCCACGAGGAAGGGCCCAGCCCTGAAAGCTCTTGCTGCTCTTCACCGTCCCTTGGCACCCTACCTACAGGCACAACAGCACTGGGGATCTGTGCTTTCCCAGAGACGGAACATCTCACGGGGCTCAGTCTCGGCAAGCCTCTTTCTGAAAAGGCGAACGGTCGGATCCTTCTCCCCCGAGGAAGGGCCCAGCCCTGAAAGCTCTTGCTGCTCTTCACCGTCCCTTGGCACCCTACCTACAGGCACAACAGCACTGGGGATCTGTGCTTTCCCAGAGACGGAACATCTCACGGGGCTCAGTCTCGGCAAGCCTGTTTCTGAAAAGGCGAGCGGTCGGATACTTGTCCCCCGAGGAAGGGCCCAGCCCTGAAAGCTCTTGCTGCTCTTCACCGTCCCTTGGCACCCTACCTACAGGCACAACAGCACTGGGGATCTGTGCTTTCCCAGAGACGGAACATCTCACGGGGCTCAGTCTCGGCAAGCCTCTTTCTGAAAAGGCGAACGGTCGGATCCTTCTCCCACGAGGAAGGGCCCAGCCCTGAAAGCTCTTGCTGCTCTTCACCGTCCCTTGGCACCCTACCTACAGGCACAACAGCACTGGGGATCTATGCTTTCGCAGAGACGGAACATCTCGTGGTGCTACGCCTCGGCAGAGCCTCTTTTTTTTGGAAAAGGCGAACGGTCGGATCCTTCTCCCACGAGGAAGGGCCCAGCCCTGAAAGCTCTTGCTGCTCTTCACCGCCCCTTGGCACCCTACCTACAGGCACAACAGCACTGGGGATCTGTGCTTTCCCAGAGACGGAACATCTCACGGCGCTCAGTCTCAGCAAGTCTCTTTCTGAAAAGGCGAACGGTCGGATCCTTCTCCCCCGAGGAAGGGCCCAGCCCTGAAAGCTCTTGCTGCTCTTCACCGTCCCTTGGCACCCTACCTACAGGCACAACAGCACTGGGGATCTGTGCTTTCCCAGAGACGGAATATCTCACGGCGCTCAGTCTCAGCAAGCCTCTTTCTGAAAAGGCGAACGGTCGGATATTTGTCCCACGAGGAAGGGCCCAGCCCTGAAAGCTCTTGCTGCTCTTCACCGTCCCTTGTGGCCCTACCTACAGGCACAACAGCACTGGGCATCCGTGCTTTCCCAGAGACGGAACATCTCGTGGCGCTACGCCTCGGCAGAGCCTCTTTTTTCTGGAAAAGGCGAACGGTCGGATCCTTCTCCCACGAGGAAGGGCCCAGCCCTGAAAGCTCTTGCTGCTCTTCACTGTCCCTTGGCACCCTACCTACAGGCACAACAGCACTGGGGATCTGTGCTTTCCCAGAGACGGAACATCTCACGGGGCTCAGTCTCGGCAAGCCTCTTTCTGAAAAGGTGAACGGTCGGATCCTTCTCCCACGACGAAGGGCCCAGCCCTGAAAGCTCTTGCTGCTCTTCACCGCCCCTTGGCACCCTACCTACAGGCACAACAGCACTGGGGATCTGTGCTTTCCCAGAGACGGAACATCTCACGGCGCTCAGTCTCGGCAAGTCTCTTTCTGAAAAGGCGAACGGTCGGATCCTTCTCCCCCGAGGAAGGGCCCAGCCCTGAAAGCTCTTGCTGCTCTTCACCGTCCCTTGGCACCCTACCTACAGGCACAACAGCACTGGGGATCTGTGCTTTCCCAGAGACGGAACATCTCACGGGGCTCAGTCTCGGCAAGCCTGTTTCTGAAAAGGCGAACGGTCGGATACTTGTCCCACGAGGAAGGGCCCAGCCCTGAAAGCTCTTGCTGCTCTTCACCGCCCCTTGGCACCCTACCTACAGGCACAACAGCACTGGGGATCTGTGCTTTCCCAGAGACGGAATATCTCACGGCGCTCAGTCTCGGCAAGCCTCTTTCTGAAAAGGCGAACGGTCGGATATTTGTCCCACGAGGAAGGGCCCAGCCCTGAAAGCTCTTGCTGCTCTTCACCGTCCCTTGGCACCCTACCTACAGGCACATCAGCACTGGGGATCTGTGCTTTCCCAGAGACGGAATATCTCACGGCGCTCAGTCTCGGCAAGCCTCTTTCTGAAAAGACGAACGGTGCGATCCATCTCCCCCGAGGAAGGGCCCAGCCCTGAAAGCTCTTGCTGCTCTTCACCGCCCCTTGGCACCCTACCTACAGGCACAACAGCACTGGGGATCTGTGCTTTCCCAGAGACGGAACATCTCACGGGGATCAGTCTCGGCAAGCCTCTTTCTGAAAAGGCGAACGGTCGGATCCTTCTCCCACGAGGAAGGGCCCAGCCCTGAAAGCTCTTGCTGCTCTTCACCGCCCCTTGGCACCCTACCTACAGGCACAACAGCACTGGGGATCTGTGCTTTCCCAGAGACGGAACATCTCATGGGGCTCAGTCTCGGCAAGCCTCTTTCTGAAAAGACGAACGGTGCGATCCTTCTCCCACGAGGAAGGGCCCAGCCCTGAAAGCTCTTGCTGCTCTTCACCGCCCCTTGGCACCCTACCTACAGGCACAACAGCACTGGGGATCTGTGCTTTCCCAGAGACGGAACATCTCACGGGGCTCAGTCTCGGCAAGCCTCTTTCTGAAAAGGCGAACTGTCGGATCCTTCTCCCACGAGGAAGGGCCCAGCCCTGAAAGCTCTTGCTGCTCTTCACCGTCCCTTGGCACCCTACCTACAGGCACAACAGCACTGGGGATCTGTGCTTTCCCAGAGACGGAACATCTCACGGGGCTCAGTCTCGGCAAGCCTCTTTCTGAAAAGGCGAACGGTCGGATCCTTCTCCCACGAGGAAGGGCCCAGCCCTGAAAGCTCTTGCTGCTCTTCACCGTCCCTTGGCACCCTACCTACAGGCACAACAGCACTGGGGATCTGTGCTTTCCCAGAGACGGAATATCTCACGGCGCTCAGTCTCGGCAAGCCTCTTTCTGAAAAGACGAACGGTGCGATCCTTCTCCCACGACGAAGGGCTCAGCCCTGAAAGCTCTTGCTGCTGTTCACCGTCCCTTGGCACCCTACCTACAGGCACAACAGCACTGGGGATCTGTGCTTTCCCAGAGACGGAATATCTCACGGCGCTCAGTCTCGGCAAGCCTCTTTCTGAAAAGACGAACGGTGCGATCCATCTCCACCGAGGAAGGGCCCAGCCCTGAAACCTCTTGCTGCTCTTCACCGTCCCTTGGCACCCTACCTACAGGCACAACAGCACTGGGGATCTGTGCTTTCCCAGAGACGGAACATCTCACGGGGCTCAGTCTCGGCAAGCCTGTTTCTGAAAAGGCGAACTGTCGGATACTTGTCCCACGAGGAAGGGCCCAGCCCTGAAAGCTCTTGCTGCTCTTCACCGCCCCTTGTGGCCCTACCTACAGGCACAACAGCACTGGGGATCTGTGCTTTCCCAGAGACGGAACATCTCGTGGCGCTACGCCTCGGCAGAGCCTCTTTTTTCTGGAAAAGGCGAACGGTCGGATCCTTCTCCCACGAGGAAGGGCCCAGCCCTGAAAGCTCTTGCTGCTCTTCACTGTCCCTTGGCACCCTACCTACAGGCACAACAGCACTGGGGATCTGTGCTTTCCCAGAGACGGAACATCTCACGGCGCTCAGTCTCGGCAAGTCTCTTTCTGAAAAGGCGAACGGTCGGATCCTTCTCCCCCGAGGAAGGGCCCAGCCCTGAAAGCTCTTGCTGCTCTTCACCGCCCCTTGGCACCCTACCTACAGGCACAACAGCACTGGGGATCTGTGCTTTCCCAGAGACGGAACATCTCACGGGGCTCAGTCTCGGCAAGCCTGTTTCTGAAAAGGCGAGCGGTCGGATACTTGTCCCCCGAGGAAGGGCCCAGCCCTGAAAGCTCTTGCTGCTCTTCACCGTCCCTTGGCACCCTACCTACAGGCACAACAGCAGTGGGGATCTGTGCTTTCCCAGAGACGGAACATCTCACGGGGCTCAGTCTCGGCAAGCCTCTTTCTGAAAAGGCGAACGGTCGGATCCTTCTCCCACGAGGAAGGGCCCAGCCCTGAAAGCTCTTGCTGCTCTTCACCGTCCCTTGGCACCCTACCTACAGGCACAACAGCACTGGGGATCTATGCTTTCGCAGAGACGGAACATCTCGTGGTGCTACGCCTCGGCAGAGCCTCTTTTTTTTGGAAAAGGCGAACGGTCGGATCCTTCTCCCACGACGAAGGGCCCAGCCCTGAAAGCTCTTGCTGCTCTTCACCGCCCCTTGGCACCCTACCTACAGGCACAACAGCACTGGGGATCTGTGCTTTCCCAGAGACGGAACATCTCACGGCGCTCAGTCTCAGCAAGTCTCTTTCTGAAAAGGCGAACGGTCGGATCCTTCTCCCCCGAGGAAGGGCCCAGCCCTGAAAGCTCTTGCTGCTCTTCACCGTCCCTTGGCACCCTACCTACAGGCACAACAGCACTGGGGATCTATGCTTTCGCAGAGACGGAACATCTCGTGGTGCTACGCCTCGGCAGAGCCTCTTTTTTTTGGAAAAGGCGAACGGTCGGATCCTTCTCCCACGACGAAGGGCCCAGCCCTGAAAGCTCTTGCTGCTCTTCACCGCCCCTTGGCACCCTACCTACAGGCACAACAGCACTGGGGATCTGTGCTTTCCCAGAGACGGAACATCTCACGGCGCTCAGTCTCAGCAAGTCTCTTTCTGAAAAGGCGAACGGTCGGATCCTTCTCCCCCGAGGAAGGGCCCAGCCCTGAAAGCTCTTGCTGCTCTTCACCGTCCCTTGGCACCCTACCTACAGGCACAACAGCACTGGGGATCTGTGCTTTCCCAGAGACGGAACATCTCACGGGGCTCAGTCTCGGCAAGCCTCTTTCTGAAAAGGCGAACGGTCGGATCCTTCTCCCACGAGGAAGGGCCCAGCCCTGAAAGCTCTTGCTGCTGTTCACCGTCCCTTGGCACCCTACCTACAGGCACAACAGCAGTGGGGATCTGTGCTTTCCCAGAGACGGAACATCTCACGGGGCTCAGTCTCGGCAAGCCTCTTTCTGAAAAGGCGAACGGTCGGATCCTTCTCCCACGAGGAAGGGCCCAGCCCTGAAAGCTCTTGCTGCTCTTCACCGTCCCTTGGCACCCTACCTACAGGCACAACAGCACTGGGGAACTATGCTTTCGCAGAGACGGAACATCTCGTGGTGCTACGCCTCGGCAGAGCCTCTTTTTTTTGGAAAAGGCGAACGGTCGGATCCTTCTCCCACGAGGAAGGGCCCAGCCCTGAAAGCTCTTGCTGCTCTTCACCGCCCCTTGGCACCCTACCTACAGGCACAACAGCACTGGGGATCTGTGCTTTCCCAGAGACGGAATATCTCACGGCGCTCAGTCTCGGCAAGCCTCTTTCTGAAAAGGCGAACGGTCGGATATTTGTCCCACGAGGAAGGGCCCAGCCCTGAAAGCTCTTGCTGCTCTTCACCGTCCCTTGTGGCCCTACCTACAGGCACAACAGCACTGGGCATCCGTGCTTTCCCAGAGACGGAACATCTCGTGGCGCTACGCCTCGGCAGAGCCTCTTTTTTCTGGAAAAGGCGAACGGTCGGATCCTTCTCCCACGAGGAAGGGCCCAGCCCTGAAAGCTCTTGCTGCTCTTCACTGTCCCTTGGCACCCTACCTACAGGCACAACAGCACTGGGGATCTGTGCTTTCCCAGAGACGGAACATCTCACGGGGCTCAGTCTCGGCAAGCCTCTTTCTGAAAAGGTGAACGGTCGGATCCTTCTCCCACGACGAAGGGCCCAGCCCTGAAAGCTCTTGCTGCTCTTCACCGCCCCTTGGCACCCTACCTACAGGCACAACAGCACTGGGGATCTGTGCTTTCCCAGAGACGGAACATCTCACGGCGCTCAGTCTCGGCAAGTCTCTTTCTGAAAAGGCGAACGGTCGGATCCTTCTCCCCCGAGGAAGGGCCCAGCCCTGAAAGCTCTTGCTGCTCTTCACCGTCCCTTGGCACCCTACCTACAGGCACAACAGCACTGGGGATCTGTGCTTTCCCAGAGACGGAACATCTCACGGGGCTCAGTCTCGGCAAGCCTGTTTCTGAAAAGGCGAACGGTCGGATACTTGTCCCACGAGGAAGGGCCCAGCCCTGAAAGCTCTTGCTGCTCTTCACCGCCCCTTGGCACCCTACCTACAGGCACAATAGCACTGGGGATCTGTGCTTTCCCAGAGACGGAATATCTCACGGGGCTCAGTCTCGGCAAGCCTGTTTCTGAAAAGGCGAACGGTCGGATATTTGTCCCACGAGGAAGGGCCCAGCCCTGAAAGCTCTTGCTGCTCTTCACCGCCCCTTGGCACCCTACCTACAGGCACAACAGCACTGGGGATCTGTGCTTTCCCAGAGACGGAACATCTCACGGGGCTCAGTCTCGGCAAGCCTCTTTCTGAAAAGGCGAACGGTCGGATCCTTCTCCCACGAGGAAGGGCCCAGCCCTGAAAGCTCTTGCTGCTCTTCACCGTCCCTTGGCACCCTACCTACAGGCACATCAGCACTGGGGATCTGTGCTTTCCCAGAGACGGAATATCTCACGGCGCTCAGTCTCGGCAAGCCTCTTTCTGAAAAGACGAACGGTGCGATCCATCTCCCCCGAGGAAGGGCCCAGCCCTGAAAGCTCTTGCTGCTCTTCACCGCCCCTTGGCACCCTACCTACAGGCACAACAGCACTGGGGATCTGTGCTTTCCCAGAGACGGAACATCTCACGGGGATCAGTCTCGGCAAGCCTCTTTCTGAAAAGGCGAACGGTCGGATCCTTCTCCCACGAGGAAGGGCCCAGCCCTGAAAGCTCTTGCTGCTCTTCACTGTCCCTTGGCACCCTACCTACAGGCACAACAGCACTGGGGATCTGTGCTTTCCCAGAGACGGAACATCTCATGGGGCTCAGTCTCGGCAAGCCTCTTTCTGAAAAGACGAACGGTGCGATCCTTCTCCCACGAGGAAGGGCCCAGCCCTGAAAGCTCTTGCTGCTCTTCACCGCCCCTTGGCACCCTACCTACAGGCACAACAGCACTGGGGATCTGTGCTTTCCCAGAGACGGAACATCTCACGGGGCTCAGTCTCGGCAAGCCTCTTTCTGAAAAGGCGAACGGTCGGATCCTTCTCCCACGAGGAAGGGCCCAGCCCTGAAAGCTCTTGCTGCTCTTCACCGTCCCTTGGCACCCTACCTACAGGCACAACAGCACTGGGGATCTGTGCTTTCCCAGAGACGGAACATCTCACGGGGCTCAGTCTCGGCAAGCCTCTTTCTGAAAAGGCGAACGGTCGGATCCTTCTCCAACGAGGAAGGGCCCAGCCCTGAAAGCTCTTGCTGCTCTTCACTGTCCCTTGGCACCCTACCTACAGGCACAACAGCAGTGGGGATCTGTGCTTTCCCAGAGACGGAACATCTCATGGGGCTCAGTCTCGGCAAGCCTCTTTCTGAAAAGACGAACGGTGCGATCCTTCTCCCACGAGGAAGGGCCCAGCCCTGAAAGCTCTTGCTGCTCTTCACCGCCCCTTGGCACCCTACCTACAGGCACAACAGCACTGGGGATCTGTGCTTTCCCAGAGACGGAACATCTCACGGGGCTCAGTCTCGGCAAGCCTCTTTCTGAAAAGGCGAACGGTCGGATCCTTCTCCCACGAGGAAGGGCCCAGCCCTGAAAGCTCTTGCTGCTCTTCACCGTCCCTTGGCACCCTACCTACAGGCACAACAGCACTGGGGATCTGTGCTTTCCCAGAGACGGAACATCTCACGGGGCTCAGTCTCGGCAAGCCTCTTTCTGAAAAGGCGAACGGTCGGATCCTTCTCCCACGAGGAAGGGCCCAGCCCTGAAAGCTCTTGCTGCTCTTCACCGTCCCTTGGCACCCTACCTACAGGCACAACAGCACTGGGGATCTGTGCTTTCCCAGAGACGGAACATCTCATGGGGCTCAGTCTCGGCAAGCCTCTTTCTGAAAAGACGAACGGTGCGATCCTTCTCCCACGACGAAGGGCTCAGCCCTGAAAGCTCTTGCTGCTGTTCACCGTCCCTTGGCACCCTACCTACAGGCACAACAGCACTGGGGATCTGTGCTTTCCCAGAGACGGAATATCTCACGGCGCTCAGTCTCGGCAAGCCTCTTTCTGAAAAGACGAACGGTGCGATCCATCTCCACCGAGGAAGGGCCCAGCCCTGAAAGCTCTTGCTGCTCTTCACCGTCCCTTGGCACCCTACCTACAGGCACAACAGCACTGGGGATCTGTGCTTTCCCAGAGACGGAACATCTCACGGGGCTCAGTCTCGGCAAGCCTGTTTCTGAAAAGGCGAACTGTCGGATACTTGTCCCACGAGGAAGGGCCCAGCCCTGAAAGCTCTTGCTGCTCTTCACCGCCCCTTGGCACCCTACCTACAGGCACAACAGCACTGGGGATCTGTGCTTTCCCAGAGACGGAACATCTCACGGGGCTCAGTCTCGGCAAGCCTCTTTCTGAAAAGGTGAACGGTCGGATCCTTCTCCCACGAGGAAGGGCCCAGCCCTGAAAGCTCTTGCTGCTCTTCACCGCCCCTTGGCACCCTACCTACAGGCAGAACAGCACTGGGGATCTGTGCTTTCCCAGAGACGGAACATCTCACGGCGCACAGTCTCGGCAGAGCCTCTTTTTTTTGGAAAAGGCGAACGGTCGGATCCTTCTCCCCCGAGGAAGGGCCCAGCCCTGAAAGCTCTTGCTGCTCTTCACCGCCCCTTGGCACCCTACCTACAGGCACAACAGCACTGGGGATCTGTGCTTTCCCAGAGACGGAACATCTCACGGGGCTCAGTCTCGGCAAGCCTCTTTCTGAAAAGGCGAACGGTCGGATCCTTCTCCCACGAGGAAGGGCCCAGCCCTGAAAGCTCTTGCTGCTCTTCACCGCCCCTTGGCACCCTACCTACAGGCACAACAGCACTGGGGATCTGTGCTTTCCCAGAGACGGAATATCTCACGGGGCTCAGTCTCGGCAAGCCTCTTTCTGAAAAGGCGAACGGTCGGCTCCTTTTCCCACGAGGAAGAGCCCAGCCCTGAAAGCTCTTGCTGCTCTTCACCGTCCCTTGTGGCCCTACCTACAGGCACAACAGCACTGGGGATCTGTGCTTTCCCAGAGACGGAACATCTCGTGGCGCTACGCCTCGGCAGAGCCTCTTTTTTCTGGAAAAGGCGAACGGTCGGATCCTTCTCCCACGAGGAAGGGCCCAGCCCTGAAAGCTCTTGCTGCTCTTCACTGTCCCTTGGCACCCTACCTACAGGCACAACAGCACTGGGGATCTGTGCTTTCCCAGAGACGGAACATCTCACGGCGCTCAGTCTCGGCAAGTCTCTTTCTGAAAAGGCGAACGGTCGGATCCTTCTCCCCCGAGGAAGGGCCCAGCCCTGAAAGCTCTTGCTGCTCTTCACCGCCCCTTGGCACCCTACCTACAGGCACAACAGCACTGGGGATCTGTGCTTTCCCAGAGACGGAACATCTCACGGGGCTCAGTCTCGGCAAGCCTGTTTCTGAAAAGGCGAGCGGTCGGATACTTGTCCCCCGAGGAAGGGCCCAGCCCTGAAAGCTCTTGCTGCTCTTCACCGTCCCTTGGCACCCTACCTACAGGCACAACAGCAGTGGGGATCTGTGCTTTCCCAGAGACGGAACATCTCACGGGGCTCAGTCTCGGCAAGCCTCTTTCTGAAAAGGCGAACGGTCGGATCCTTCTCCCACGAGGAAGGGCCCAGCCCTGAAAGCTCTTGCTGCTCTTCACCGTCCCTTGGCACCCTACCTACAGGCACAACAGCACTGGGGATCTATGCTTTCGCAGAGACGGAACATCTCGTGGTGCTACGCCTCGGCAGAGCCTCTTTTTTTTGGAAAAGGCGAACGGTCGGATCCTTCTCCCACGACGAAGGGCCCAGCCCTGAAAGCTCTTGCTGCTCTTCACCGCCCCTTGGCACCCTACCTACAGGCACAACAGCACTGGGGATCTGTGCTTTCCCAGAGACGGAACATCTCACGGCGCTCAGTCTCAGCAAGTCTCTTTCTGAAAAGGCGAACGGTCGGATCCTTCTCCCCCGAGGAAGGGCCCAGCCCTGAAAGCTCTTGCTGCTCTTCACCGTCCCTTGGCACCCTACCTACAGGCACAACAGCACTGGGGATCTATGCTTTCGCAGAGACGGAACATCTCGTGGTGCTACGCCTCGGCAGAGACTCTTTTTTTTGGAAAAGGCGAACGGTCGGATCCTTCTCCCCCGAGGAAGGGCCCAGCCCTGAAAGCTCTTGCTGCTCTTCACCGCCCCTTGGCACCCTACCTACAGGCACAACAGCACTGGGGATCTGTGCTTTCCCAGAGACGGAACATCTCACGGCGCTCAGTCTCAGCAAGTCTCTTTCTGAAAAGGCGAACGGTCGGATCCTTCTCCCACGATGAAGGGCCCAGCCCTGAAAGCTCTTGCTGCTCTTCACCGTCCCTTGGCACCCTACCTACAGGCACAACAGCACTGGGGATCTGTGCTTTCCCAGAGACGGAACATCTCACGGGGCTCAGTCTCGGCAAGCCTGTTTCTGAAAAGGTGAACGGTCGGATCCTTCTCCCACGAGGAAGGGCCCAGCCCTGAAAGCTCTTGCTGCTCTTCACCGCCCCTTGGCACCCTACCTACAGGCACAACAGCACTGGGGATCTGTGCTTTCCCAGAGACGGAACATCTCACGGGGCTCAGTCTCGGCAAGCCTCTTTCTGAAAAGGCGAACGGTCGGATCCTTCTCCCACGAGGAAGGGCCCAGCCCTGAAAGCTCTTGCTGCTGTTCACCGTCCCTTGGCACCCTACCTACAGGCACAACAGCAGTGGGGATCTGTGCTTTCCCAGAGACGGAACATCTCACGGGGCTCAGTCTCGGCAAGCCTCTTTCTGAAAAGGCGAACGGTCGGATCCTTCTCCCACGAGGAAGGGCCCAGCCCTGAAAGCTCTTGCTGCTCTTCACCGTCCCTTGGCACCCTACCTACAGGCACAACAGCACTGGGGAACTATGCTTTCGCAGAGACGGAACATCTCGTGGTGCTACGCCTCGGCAGAGCCTCTTTTTTTTGGAAAAGGCGAACGGTCGGATCCTTCTCCCACGAGGAAGGGCCCAGCCCTGAAAGCTCTTGCTGCTCTTCACCGCCCCTTGGCACCCTACCTACAGGCACAACAGCACTGGGGATCTGTGCTTTCCCAGAGACGGAATATCTCACGGCGCTCAGTCTCGGCAAGCCTCTTTCTGAAAAGGCGAACGGTCGGATATTTGTCCCACGAGGAAGGGCCCAGCCCTGAAAGCTCTTGCTGCTCTTCACCGTCCCTTGTGGCCCTACCTACAGGCACAACAGCACTGGGCATCCGTGCTTTCCCAGAGACGGAACATCTCGTGGCGCTACGCCTCGGCAGAGCCTCTTTTTTCTGGAAAAGGCGAACGGTCGGATCCTTCTCCCACGAGGAAGGGCCCAGCCCTGAAAGCTCTTGCTGCTCTTCACTGTCCCTTGGCACCCTACCTACAGGCACAACAGCACTGGGGATCTGTGCTTTCCCAGAGATGGAACATCTCACGGGGCTCAGTCTCGGCAAGCCTCTTTCTGAAAAGGTGAACGGTCGGATCCTTCTCCCACGACGAAGGGCCCAGCCCTGAAAGCTCTTGCTGCTCTTCACCGCCCCTTGGCACCCTACCTACAGGCACAACAGCACTGGGGATCTGTGCTTTCCCAGAGACGGAACATCTCACGGGGCTCAGTCTCGGCAAGCCTCTTTCTGAAAAGGTGAACGGTCGGATCCTTCTCCCACGACGAAGGGCCCAGCCCTGAAAGCTCTTGCTGCTCTTCACCGCCCCTTGGCACCCTACCTACAGGCACAACAGCACTGGGGATCTGTGCTTTCCCAGAGACGGAACATCTCACGGCGCTCAGTCTCGGCAAGTCTCTTTCTGAAAAGGCGAACGGTCGGATCCTTCTCCCCCGAGGAAGGGCCCAGCCCTGAAAGCTCTTGCTGCTCTTCACCGTCCCTTGGCACCCTACCTACAGGCACAACAGCACTGGGGATCTGTGCTTTCCCAGAGACGGAACATCTCACGGGGCTCAGTCTCGGCAAGCCTGTTTCTGAAAAGGCGAACGGTCGGATACTTGTCCCACGAGGAAGGGCCCAGCCCTGAAAGCTCTTGCTGCTCTTCACCGTCCCTTGGCACCCTACCTACAGGCACAACAGCACTGGGGATCTGTGCTTTCCCAGAGACGGAATATCTCACGGCGCTCAGTCTCGGCAAGCCTCTTTCTGAAAAGGCGAACGGTCGGATATTTGTCCCACGAGGAAGGGCCCAGCCCTGAAAGCTCTTGCTGCTCTTCACCGTCCCTTGGCACCCTACCTACAGGCACATCAGCACTGGGGATCTGTGCTTTCCCAGAGACGGAATATCTCACGGCGCTCAGTCTCGGCAAGCCTCTTTCTGAAAAGACGAACGGTGCGATCCATCTCCCCCGAGGAAGGGCCCAGCCCTGAAAGCTCTTGCTGCTCTTCACCGCCCCTTGGCACCCTACCTACAGGCACAACAGCACTGGGGATCTGTGCTTTCCCAGAGACGGAACATCTCACGGGGATCAGTCTCGGCAAGCCTCTTTCTGAAAAGGCGAACGGTCGGATCCTTCTCCCACGAGGAAGGGCCCAGCCCTGAAAGCTCTTGCTGCTCTTCACTGTCCCTTGGCACCCTACCTACAGGCACAACAGCACTGGGGATCTGTGCTTTCCCAGAGACGGAACATCTCATGGGGCTCAGTCTCGGCAGAGCCTCTTTCTGAAAAGACGAACAGTGCGATCCTTCTCCCACGAGGAAGGGCCCAGCCCTGAAAGCTCTTGCTGCTCTTCACCGCCCCTTGGCACCCTACCTACAGGCACAACAGCACTGGGGATCTGTGCTTTCCCAGAGACGGAACATCTCACGGGGCTCAGTCTCGGCAAGCCTCTTTCTGAAAAGGCGAACGGTCGGATCCTTCTCCCACGAGGAAGGGCCCAGCCCTGAAAGCTCTTGCTGCTCTTCACCGTCCCTTGGCACCCTACCTACAGGCACAACAGCACTGGGGATCTGTGCTTTCCCAGAGACGGAACATCTCACGGGGCTCAGTCTCGGCAAGCCTCTTTCTGAAAAGGCGAACGGTCGGATCCTTCTCCCACGAGGAAGGGCCCAGCCCTGAAAGCTCTTGCTGCTCTTCACCGTCCCTTGGCACCCTACCTACAGGCACAACAGCACTGGGGATCTGTGCTTTCCCAGAGACGGAATATCTCACGGCGCTCAGTCTCGGCAAGCCTCTTTCTGAAAAGACGAACGGTGCGATCCTTCTCCCACGACGAAGGGCTCAGCCCTGAAAGCTCTTGCTGCTGTTCACCGTCCCTTGGCACCCTACCTACAGGCACAACAGCACTGGGGATCTGTGCTTTCCCAGAGACTGAACATCTCACGGCGCACAGTCTCGGCAGAGCCTCTTTTTTTTGGAAAAGGCGAACGGTCGGATCCTTCTCCCACGAGGAAGGGCCCAGCCCTGAAAGCTCTTGCTGCTCTTCACCGCCCCTTGGCACCCTACCTACAGGCACAACAGCACTGGGGATCTGTGCTTTCCCAGAGACGGAACATCTCACGGGGCTCAGTCTCGGCAAGCCTCTTTCTGAAAAGGCGAACGGTCGGATCCTTCTCCCACGAGGAAGGGCCCAGCCCTGAAAGCTCTTGCTGCTCTTCACCGCCCCTTGGCACCCTACCTACAGGCACAACAGCACTGGGGATCTGTGCTTTCCCAGAGACGGAATATCTCACGGGGCTCAGTCTCGGCAAGCCTCTTTCTGAAAAGGCGAACGGTCGGCTCCTTTTCCCACGAGGAAGGGCCCAGCCCTGAAAGCTCTTGCTGCTCTTCACCGTCCCTTGTGGCCCTACCTACAGGCACAACAGCACTGGGGATCTGTGCTTTCCCAGAGACGGAACATCTCGTGGCGCTACGCCTCGGCAGAGCCTCTTTTTTCTGGAAAAGGCGAACGGTCGGATCCTTCTCCCACGAGGAAGGGCCCAGCCCTGAAAGCTCTTGCTGCTCTTCACTGTCCCTTGGCACCCTACCTACAGGCACAACAGCACTGGGGATCTGTGCTTTCCCAGAGACGGAACATCTCACGGCGCTCAGTCTCGGCAAGTCTCTTTCTGAAAAGGCGAACGGTCGGATCCTTCTCCCCCGAGGAAGGGCCCAGCCCTGAAAGCTCTTGCTGCTCTTCACCGTCCCTTGGCACCCTACCTACAGGCACAACAGCACTGGGGATCTGTGCTTTCCCAGAGACGGAACATCTCACGGGGCTCAGTCTCGGCAAGCCTGTTTCTGAAAAGGCGAGCGGTCGGATACTTGTCCCCCGAGGAAGGGCCCAGCCCTGAAAGCTCTTGCTGCTCTTCACCGTCCCTTGGCACCCTACCTACAGGCACAACAGCACTGGGGATCTGTGCTTTCCCAGAGACGGAACATCTCACGGGGCTCAGTCTCGGCAAGCCTCTTTCTGAAAAGGCGAACGGTCGGATCCTTCTCCCACGAGGAAGGGCCCAGCCCTGAAAGCTCTTGCTGCTCTTCACCGTCCCTTGGCACCCTACCTACAGGCACAACAGCACTGGGGATCTATGCTTTCGCAGAGACGGAACATCTCGTGGTGCTACGCCTCGGCAGAGCCTCTTTTTTTTGGAAAAGGCGAACGGTCGGATCCTTCTCCCACGACGAAGGGCCCAGCCCTGAAAGCTCTTGCTGCTCTTCACCGCCCCTTGGCACCCTACCTACAGGCACAACAGCACTGGGGATCTGTGCTTTCCCAGAGACGGAACATCTCACGGCGCTCAGTCTCAGCAAGTCTCTTTCTGAAAAGGCGAACGGTCGGATCCTTCTCCCCCGAGGAAGGGCCCAGCCCTGAAAGCTCTTGCTGCTCTTCACCGTCCCTTGGCACCCTACCTACAGGCACAACAGCACTGGGGATCTGTGCTTTCCCAGAGACGGAATATCTCACGGCGCTCAGTCTCAGCAAGCCTCTTTCTGAAAAGGCGAACGGTCGGATATTTGTCCCACGAGGAAGGGCCCAGCCCTGAAAGCTCTTGCTGCTCTTCACCGTCCCTTGTGGCCCTACCTACAGGCACAACAGCACTGGGCATCCGTGCTTTCCCAGAGACGGAACATCTCGTGGCGCTACGCCTCGGCAGAGCCTCATTTTTCTGGAAAAGGCGAACGGTCGGATCCTTCTCCCACGAGGAAGGGCCCAGCCCTGAAAGCTCTTGCTGCTCTTCACTGTCCCTTGGCACCCTACCTACAGGCACAACAGCACTGGGGATCTGTGCTTTCCCAGAGACGGAACATCTCACGGGGCTCAGTCTCGGCAAGCCTCTTTCTGAAAAGGTGAACGGTCGGATCCTTCTCCCACGACGAAGGGCCCAGCCCTGAAAGCTCTTGCTGCTCTTCACCGCCCCTTGGCACCCTACCTACAGGCACAACAGCACTGGGGATCTGTGCTTTCCCAGAGACGGAACATCTCACGGCGCTCAGTCTCGGCAAGTCTCTTTCTGAAAAGGCGAACGGTCGGATCCTTCTCCCCCGAGGAAGGGCCCAGCCCTGAAAGCTCTTGCTGCTCTTCACCGTCCCTTGGCACCCTACCTACAGGCACAACAGCACTGGGGATCTGTGCTTTCCCAGAGACGGAACATCTCACGGGGCTCAGTCTCGGCAAGCCTGTTTCTGAAAAGGCGAACGGTCGGATACTTGTCCCACGAGGAAGGGCCCAGCCCTGAAAGCTCTTGCTGCTCTTCACCGCCCCTTGGCACCCTACCTACAGGCACAACAGCACTGGGGATCTGTGCTTTCCCAGAGACGGAATATCTCACGGCGCTCAGTCTCGGCAAGCCTCTTTCTGAAAAGGCGAACGGTCGGATATTTGTCCCACGAGGAAGGGCCCAGCCCTGAAAGCTCTTGCTGCTCTTCACCGTCCCTTGGCACCCTACCTACAGGCACATCAGCACTGGGGATCTGTGCTTTCCCAGAGACGGAATATCTCACGGCGCTCAGTCTCGGCAAGCCTCTTTCTGAAAAGACGAACGGTGCGATCCATCTCCCCCGAGGAAGGGCCCAGCCCTGAAAGCTCTTGCTGCTCTTCACCGCCCCTTGGCACCCTACCTACAGGCACAACAGCACTGGGGATCTGTGCTTTCCCAGAGACGGAACATCTCACGGGGCTCAGTCTCGGCAAGCCTCTTTCTGAAAAGGCGAACGGTCGGATCCTTCTCCCACGAGGAAGGGCCCAGCCCTGAAAGCTCTTGCTGCTCTTCACTGTCCCTTGGCACCCTACCTACAGGCACAACAGCACTGGGGATCTGTGCTTTCCCAGAGACGGAACATCTCATGGGGCTCAGTCTCGGCAAGCCTCTTTCTGAAAAGACGAACGGTGCGATCCTTCTCCCACGAGGAAGGGCCCAGCCCTGAAAGCTCTTGCTGCTCTTCACCGCCCCTTGGCACCCTACCTACAGGCACAACAGCACTGGGGATCTGTGCTTTCCCAGAGACGGAACATCTCACGGGGCTCAGTCTCGGCAAGCCTCTTTCTGAAAAGGCGAACGGTCGGATCCTTCTCCCACGAGGAAGGGCCCAGCCCTGAAAGCTCTTGCTGCTCTTCACCGTCCCTTGGCACCCTACCTACAGGCACAACAGCACTGGGGATCTGTGCTTTCCCAGAGACGGAACATCTCACGGGGCTCAGTCTCGGCAAGCCTCTTTCTGAAAAGGCGAACGGTCGGATCCTTCTCCCACGAGGAAGGGCCCAGCCCTGAAAGCTCTTGCTGCTCTTCACCGTCCCTTGGCACCCTACCTACAGGCACAACAGCACTGGGGATCTGTGCTTTCCCAGAGACGGAATATCTCACGGCGCTCAGTCTCGGCAAGCCTCTTTCTGAAAAGACGAACGGTGCGATCCTTCTCCCACGACGAAGGGCTCAGCCCTGAAAGCTCTTGCTGCTGTTCACCGTCCCTTGGCACCCTACCTACAGGCACAACAGCACTGGGGATCTGTGCTTTCCCAGAGACGGAACATCTCACGGGGCTCAGTCTCGGCAAGCCTGTTTCTGAAAAGGCGAACTGTCGGATACTTGTCCCACGAGGAAGGGCCCAGCCCTGAAAGCTCTTGCTGCTCTTCACCGCCCCTTGGCACCCTACCTACAGGCACAACAGCACTGGGGATCTGTGCTTTCCCAGAGACGGAACATCTCACGGGGCTCAGTCTCGGCAAGCCTCTTTCTGAAAAGGCGAACGGTCGGATCCTTCTCCCACGAGGAAGGGCCCAGCCCTGAAAGCTCTTGCTGCTCTTCACCGCCCCTTGGCACCCTACCTACAGGCACAACAGCACTGGGGATCTGTGCTTTCCCAGAGACGGAATATCTCACGGGGCTCAGTCTCGGCAAGCCTCTTTCTGAAAAGGCGAACGGTCGGCTCCTTTTCCCACGAGGAAGGGCCCAGCCCTGAAAGCTCTTGCTGCTCTTCACCGTCCCTTGTGGCCCTACCTACAGGCACAACAGCACTGGGGATCTGTGCTTTCCCAGAGACGGAACATCTCGTGGCGCTACGCCTCGGCAGAGCCTCTTTTTTCTGGAAAAGGCGAACGGTCGGATCCTTCTCCCACGAGGAAGGGCCCAGCCCTGAAAGCTCTTGCTGCTCTTCACTGTCCCTTGGCACCCTACCTACAGGCACAACAGCACTGGGGATCTGTGCTTTCCCAGAGACGGAACATCTCACGGCGCTCAGTCTCGGCAAGTCTCTTTCTGAAAAGGCGAACGGTCGGATCCTTCTCCCCCGAGGAAGGGCCCAGCCCTGAAAGCTCTTGCTGCTCTTCACCGTCCCTTGGCACCCTACCTACAGGCACAACAGCACTGGGGATCTGTGCTTTCCCAGAGACGGAACATCTCACGGGGCTCAGTCTCGGCAAGCCTGTTTCTGAAAAGGCGAGCGGTCGGATACTTGTCCCCCGAGGAAGGGCCCAGCCCTGAAAGCTCTTGCTGCTCTTCACCGTCCCTTGGCACCCTACCTACAGGCACAACAGCAGTGGGGATCTGTGCTTTCCCAGAGACGGAACATCTCACGGGGCTCAGTCTCGGCAAGCCTCTTTCTGAAAAGGCGAACGGTCGGATCCTTCTCCCACGAGGAAGGGCCCAGCCCTGAAAGCTCTTGCTGCTCTTCACCGTCCCTTGGCACCCTACCTACAGGCACAACAGCACTGGGGATCTATGCTTTCGCAGAGACGGAACATCTCGTGGTGCTACGCCTCGGCAGAGCCTCTTTTTTTTGGAAAAGGCAAACGGTCGGATCCTTCTCCCACGACGAAGGGCCCAGCCCTGAAAGCTCTTGCTGCTCTTCACCGCCCCTTGGCACCCTACCTACAGGCACAACAGCACTGGGGATCTGTGCTTTCCCAGAGACGGAACATCTCACGGCGCTCAGTCTCAGCAAGCCTCTTTCTGAAAAGGCGAACGGTCGGATCCTTCTCCCCCGAGGAAGGGCCCAGCCCTGAAAGCTCTTGCTGCTCTTCACCGTCCCTTGGCACCCTACCTACAGGCACAACAGCACTGGGGATCTGTGCTTTCCCAGAGACGGAATATCTCACGGCGCTCAGTCTCAGCAAGCCTCTTTCTGAAAAGGCGAACGGTCGGATATTTGTCCCACGAGGAAGGGCCCAGCCCTGAAAGCTCTTGCTGCTCTTCACCGTCCCTTGTGGCCCTACCTACAGGCACAACAGCACTGGGCATCCGTGCTTTCCCAGAGACGGAACATCTCGTGGCGCTACGCCTCGGCAGAGCCTCTTTTTTCTGGAAAAGGCGAACGGTCGGATCCTTCTCCCACGAGGAAGGGCCCAGCCCTGAAAGCTCTTGCTGCTCTTCACTGTCCCTTGGCACCCTACCTACAGGCACAACAGCACTGGGGATCTGTGCTTTCCCAGAGACGGAACATCTCACGGGGCTCAGTCTCGGCAAGCCTCTTTCTGAAAAGGCGAACGGTCGGATCCTTCTCCCCCGAGGAAGGGCCCAGCCCTGAAAGCTCTTGCTGCTCTTCACCGTCCCTTGGCACCCTACCTACAGGCACAACAGCACTGGGGATCTGTGCTTTCCCACAGACGGAATATCTCACGGCGCTCAGTCTCGGCAAGCCTCTTTCTGAAAAGACGAACGGTGCGATCCTTCTCCCACGACGAAGGGCTCAGCCCTGAAAGCTCTTGCTGCTGTTCACCGTCCCTTGGCACCCTACCTACAGGCACAACAGCACTGGGGATCTGTGCTTTCCCAGAGACGGAACATCTCACGGGGCTCAGTCTCGGCAAGCCTGTTTCTGAAAAGGCGAACTGTCGGATACTTGTCCCACGAGGAAGGGCCCAGCCCTGAAAGCTCTTGCTGCTCTTCACCGCCCCTTGGCACCCTACCTACAGGCACAACAGCACTGGGGATCTGTGCTTTCCCAGAGACGGAACATCTCACGGGGCTCAGTCTCGGCAAGCCTCTTTCTGAAAAGGTGAACGGTCGGATCCTTCTCCCACGACGAAGGGCCCAGCCCTGAAAGCTCTTGCTGCTCTTCACCGCCCCTTGGCACCCTACCTACAGGCAGAACAGCACTGGGGATCTGTGCTTTCCCAGAGACTGAACATCTCACGGCGCACAGTCTCGGCAGAGCCTCTTTTTTTTGGAAAAGGCGAACGGTCGGATCCTTCTCCCACGAGGAAGGGCCCAGCCCTGAAAGCTCTTGCTGCTCTTCACCGCCCCTTGGCACCCTACCTACAGGCACAACAGCACTGGGGATCTGTGCTTTCCCAGAGACGGAACATCTCACGGGGCTCAGTCTCGGCAAGCCTCTTTCTGAAAAGGCGAACGGTCGGATCCTTCTCCCACGAGGAAGGGCCCAGCCCTGAAAGCTCTTGCTGCTCTTCACCGCCCCTTGGCACCCTACCTACAGGCACAACAGCAGTGGGGATCTGTGCTTTCCCAGAGACGGAATATCTCACGGGGCTCAGTCTCGGCAAGCCTCTTTCTGAAAAGGCGAATGGTCGGCTCCTTTTCCCACGAGGAAGGGCCCAGCCCTGAAAGCTCTTGCTGCTCTTCACCGTCCCTTGTGGCCCTACCTACAGGCACAACAGCACTGGGGATCTGTGCTTTCCCAGAGACGGAACATCTCGTGGCGCTACGCCTCGGCAGAGCCTCTTTTTTCTGGAAAAGGCGAACGGTCGGATCCTTCTCCCACGAGGAAGGGCCCAGCCCTGAAAGCTCTTGCTGCTCTTCACTGTCCCTTGGCACCCTACCTACAGGCACAACAGCACTGGGGATCTGTGCTTTCCCAGAGACGGAACATCTCACGGCGCTCAGTCTCGGCAAGTCTCTTTCTGAAAAGGCGAACGGTCGGATCCTTCTCCCCCGAGGAAGGGCCCAGCCCTGAAAGCTCTTGCTGCTCTTCACCGTCCCTTGGCACCCTACCTACAGGCACAACAGCACTGGGGATCTGTGCTTTCCCAGAGACGGAACATCTCACGGGGCTCAGTCTCGGCAAGCCTGTTTCTGAAAAGGCGAGCGGTCGGATACTTGTCCCCCGAGGAAGGGCCCAGCCCTGAAAGCTCTTGCTGCTGTTCACCGTCCCTTGGCACCCTACCTACAGGCACAACAGCAGTGGGGATCTGTGCTTTCCCAGAGACGGAACATCTCACGGGGCTCAGTCTCGGCAAGCCTCTTTCTGAAAAGGCGAACGGTCGGATCCTTCTCCCACGAGGAAGGGCCCAGCCCTGAAAGCTCTTGCTGCTCTTCACCGTCCCTTGGCACCCTACCTACAGGCACAACAGCACTGGGGATCTATGCTTTCGCAGAGACGGAACATCTCGTGGTGCTACGCCTCGGCAGAGCCTCTTTTTTTTGGAAAAGGCGAACGGTCGGATCCTTCTCCCACGACGAAGGGCCCAGCCCTGAAAGCTCTTGCTGCTCTTCACCGCCCCTTGGCACCCTACCTACAGGCACAACAGCACTGGGGATCTGTGCTTTCCCAGAGACGGAACATCTCACGGCGCTCAGTCTCAGCAAGTCTCTTTCTGAAAAGGCGAACGGTCGGATCCTTCTCCCACGAGGAAGGGCCCAGCCCTGAAAGCTCTTGCTGCTCTTCACCGTCCCTTGGCACCCTACCTACAGGCACAACAGCACTGGGGATCTGTGCTTTCCCAGAGACGGAACATCTCACGGGGCTCAGTCTCGGCAAGCCTGTTTCTGAAAAGGTGAACGGTCGGATCCTTCTCCCACGAGGAAGGGCCCAGCCCTGAAAGCTCTTGCTGCTCTTCACCGCCCCTTGGCACCCTACCTACAGGCACAACAGCACTGGGGATCTGTGCTTTCCCAGAGACGGAACATCTCACGGGGATCAGTCTCGGCAAGCCTCTTTCTGAAAAGGCGAACGGTCGGATCCTTCTCCCACGAGGAAGGGCCCAGCCCTGAAAGCTCTTGCTGCTCTTCACCGTCCCTTGGCACCCTACCTACAGGCACAACAGCACTGGGGATCTATGCTTTCGCAGAGACGGAACATCTCGTGGTGCTACGCCTCGGCAGAGCCTCTTTTTTTTGGAAAAGGCGAATGGTCGGATCCTTCTCCCACGAGGAAGGGCCCAGCCCTGAAAGCTCTTGCTGCTCTTCACCGCCCCTTGGCACCCTACCTACAGGCACAACAGCACTGGGGATCTGTGCTTTCCCAGAGACGGAATATCTCACGGCGCTCAGTCTCGGCAAGCCTCTTTCTGAAAAGGCGAACGGTCGGATATTTGTCCCACGAGGAAGGGCCCAGCCCTGAAAGCTCTTGCTGCTCTTCACCGTCCCTTGTGGCCCTACCTACAGGCACAACAGCACTGGGCATCCGTGCTTTCCCAGAGACGGAACATCTCGTGGCGCTACGCCTCGGCAGAGCCTCTTTTTTCTGGAAAAGGCGAACGGTCGGATCCTTCTCCCACGAGGAAGGGCCCAGCCCTGAAAGCTCTTGCTGCTCTTCACTGTCCCTTGGCACCCTACCTACAGGCACAACAGCACTGGGGATCTGTGCTTTCCCAGAGACGGAACATCTCACGGGGCTCAGTCTCGGCAAGCCTCTTTCTGAAAAGGTGAACGGTCGGATCCTTCTCCCACGACGAAGGGCCCAGCCCTGAAAGCTCTTGCTGCTCTTCACCGCCCCTTGGCACCCTACCTACAGGCACAACAGCACTGGGGATCTGTGCTTTCCCAGAGACGGAACATCTCACGGGGCTCAGTCTCGGCAAGCCTCTTTCTGAAAAGACGAACGGTGCGATCCATCTCCCCCGAGGAAGGGCCCAGCCCTGAAAGCTCTTGCTGCTCTTCACCGCCCCTTGGCACCCTACCTACAGGCACAACAGCACTGGGGATCTGTGCTTTCCCAGAGACGGAACATCTCACGGGGATCAGTCTCGGCAAGCCTCTTTCTGAAAAGGCGAACGGTCGGATCCTTCTCCCACGAGGAAGGGCCCAGCCCTGAAAGCTCTTGCTGCTCTTCACTGTCCCTTGGCACCCTACCTACAGGCACAACAGCACTGGGGATCTGTGCTTTCCCAGAGACGGAACATCTCATGGGGCTCAGTCTCGGCAAGCCTCTTTCTGAAAAGACGAACGGTGCGATCCTTCTCCCACGAGGAAGGGCCCAGCCCTGAAAGCTCTTGCTGCTCTTCACCGCCCCTTGGCACCCTACCTACAGGCACAACAGCACTGGGGATCTGTGCTTTCCCAGAGACGGAACATCTCACGGGGCTCAGTCTCGGCAAGCCTCTTTCTGAAAAGGCGAACGGTCGGATCCTTCTCCCACGAGGAAGGGCCCAGCCCTGAAAGCTCTTGCTGCTCTTCACCGTCCCTTGGCACCCTACCTACAGGCACAACAGCACTGGGGATCTGTGCTTTCCCAGAGACGGAACATCTCACGGGGCTCAGTGTCGGCAAGCCTCTTTCTGAAAAGGCGAACGGTCGGATCCTTCTCCCACGAGGAAGGGCCCAGCCCTGAAAGCTCTTGCTGCTCTTCACCGTCCCTTGGCACCCTACCTACAGGCACAACAGCACTGGGGATCTGTGCTTTCCCAGAGACGGAATATCTCACGGGGCTCAGTCTCGGCAAGCCTCTTTCTGAAAAGGCGAACGGTCGGATCCTTCTCCCACGAGGAAGGGCCCAGCCCTGAAAGCTCTTGCTGCTCTTCACTGTCCCTTGGCACCCTACCTACAGGCACAACAGCACTGGGGATCTGTGCTTTCCCAGAGACGGAACATCTCACGGGGCTCAGTCTCGGCAAGCCTCTTTCTGAAAAGGTGAACGGTCGGATCCTTCTCCCCCGAGGAAGGGCCCAGCCCTGAAAGCTCTTGCTGCTCTTCACCGTCCCTTGGCACCCTACCTACAGGCACAACAGCACTGGGGATCTGTGCTTTCCCAGAGACGGAACATCTCACGGGGCTCAGTCTCGGCAAGCCTGTTTCTGAAAAGGCGAACGGTCGGATACTTGTCCCACGAGGAAGGGCCCAGCCCTGAAAGCTCTTGCTGCTCTTCACCGCCCCTTGGCACCCTACCTACAGGCACAACAGCACTGGGGATCTGTGCTTTCCCAGAGACGGAATATCTCACGGCGCTCAGTCTCGGCAAGCCTCTTTCTGAAAAGGCGAACGGTCGGATATTTGTCCCACGAGGAAGGGCCCAGCCCTGAAAGCTCTTGCTGCTCTTCACCGTCCCTTGTGGCCCTACCTACAGGCACAACAGCACTGGGCATCCGTGCTTTCCCAGAGACGGAACATCTCGTGGCGCTACGCCTCGGCAGAGCCTCTTTTTTCTGGAAAAGGCGAACGGTCGGATCCTTCTCCCACGAGGAAGGGCCCAGCCCTGAAAGCTCTTGCTGCTCTTCACTGTCCCTTGGCACCCTACCTACAGGCACAACAGCACTGGGGATCTGTGCTTTCCCAGAGACGGAACATCTCACGGGGCTCAGTCTCGGCAAGCCTCTTTCTGAAAAGGTGAACGGTCGGATCCTTCTCCCCCAAGGAAGGGCCCAGCCCTGAAAGCTCTTGCTGCTCTTCACCGTCCCTTGGCACCCTACCTACAGGCACAACAGCACTGGGGATCTGTGCTTTCCCAGAGACGGAACATCTCACGGGGCTCAGTCTCGGCAAGCCTGTTTCTGAAAAGGCGAACGGTCGGATCCTTCTCCCACGAGGAAGGGCCCAGCCCTGAAAGCTCTTGCTGCTCTTCACCGTCCCTTGGCACCCTACCTACAGGCACAACAGCACTGGGGATCTGTGCTTTCCCAGAGACGGAATATCTCACGGCGCTCAGTCTCGGCAAGCCTCTTTCTGAAAAGACGAACGGTGCGATCCATCTCCCCCGAGGAAGGGCCCAGCCCTGAAAGCTCTTGCTGCTCTTCACCGCCCCTTGGCACCCTACCTACAGGCACAACAGCACTGGGGATCTGTGCTTTCCCAGAGACGGAACATCTCACGGGGATCAGTCTCGGCAAGCCTCTTTCTGAAAAGGCGAACGGTCGGATCCTTCTCCCACGAGGAAGGGCCCAGCCCTGAAAGCTCTTGCTGCTCTTCACTGTCCCTTGGCACCCTACCTACAGGCACAACAGCACTGGGGATCTGTGCTTTCCCAGAGACGGAACATCTCACGGGGCTCAGTCTCGGCAAGCCTCTTTCTGAAAAGGTGAACGGTCGGATCCTTCTCCCACGACGAAGGGCCCAGCCCTGAAAGCTCTTGCTGCTCTTCACCGCCCCTTGGCACCCTACCTACAGGCACAACAGCACTGGGGATCTGTGCTTTCCCAGAGACGGAACATCTCACGGGGCTCAGTCTCGGCAAGCCTCTTTCTGAAAAGGCGAACTGTCGGATCCTTCTCCCACGAGGAAGGGCCCAGCCCTGAAAGCTCTTGCTGCTCTTCACCGTCCCTTGGCACCCTACCTACAGGCACAACAGCACTGGGGATCTGTGCTTTCCCAGAGACGGAACATCTCACGGGGCTCAGTGTCGGCAAGCCTCTTTCTGAAAAGGCGAACGGTCGGATCCTTCTCCCACGAGGAAGGGCCCAGCCCTGAAAGCTCTTGCTGCTCTTCACCGTCCCTTGGCACCCTACCTACAGGCACAACAGCACTGGGGATCTGTGCTTTCCCAGAGACGGAATATCTCACGGGGCTCAGTCTCGGCAAGCCTCTTTCTGAAAAGGCGAACGGTCGGATCCTTCTCCCACGAGGAAGGGCCCAGCCCTGAAAGCTCTTGCTGCTCTTCACTGTCCCTTGGCACCCTACCTACAGGCACAACAGCACTGGGGATCTGTGCTTTCCCAGAGACGGAACATCTCACGGGGCTCAGTCTCGGCAAGCCTCTTTCTGAAAAGGTGAACGGTCGGATCCTTCTCCCCCGAGGAAGGGCCCAGCCCTGAAAGCTCTTGCTGCTCTTCACCGTCCCTTGGCACCCTACCTACAGGCACAACAGCACTGGGGATCTGTGCTTTCCCAGAGACGGAACATCTCACGGGGCTCAGTCTCGGCAAGCCTGTTTCTGAAAAGGCGAACGGTCGGATACTTGTCCCACGAGGAAGGGCCCAGCCCTGAAAGCTCTTGCTGCTCTTCACCGCCCCTTGGCACCCTACCTACAGGCACAACAGCACTGGGGATCTGTGCTTTCCCAGAGACGGAATATCTCACGGCGCTCAGTCTCGGCAAGCCTCTTTCTGAAAAGGCGAACGGTCGGATATTTGTCCCACGAGGAAGGGCCCAGCCCTGAAAGCTCTTGCTGCTCTTCACCGTCCCTTGTGGCCCTACCTACAGGCACAACAGCACTGGGCATCCGTGCTTTCCCAGAGACGGAACATCTCGTGGCGCTACGCCTCGGCAGAGCCTCTTTTTTCTGGAAAAGGCGAACGGTCGGATCCTTCTCCCACGAGGAAGGGCCCAGCCCTGAAAGCTCTTGCTGCTCTTCACTGTCCCTTGGCACCCTACCTACAGGCACAACAGCACTGGGGATCTGTGCTTTCCCAGAGACGGAACATCTCACGGGGCTCAGTCTCGGCAAGCCTCTTTCTGAAAAGGTGAACGGTCGGATCCTTCTCCCCCGAGGAAGGGCCCAGCCCTGAAAGCTCTTGCTGCTCTTCACCGTCCCTTGGCACCCTACCTACAGGCACAACAGCACTGGGGATCTGTGCTTTCCCAGAGACGGAACATCTCACGGGGCTCAGTCTCGGCAAGCCTGTTTCTGAAAAGGCGAACGGTCGGATCCTTCTCCCACGAGGAAGGGCCCAGCCCTGAAAGCTCTTGCTGCTCTTCACCGTCCCTTGGCACCCTACCTACAGGCACAACAGCACTGGGGATCTGTGCTTTCCCAGAGACGGAATATCTCACGGCGCTCAGTCTCGGCAAGCCTCTTTCTGAAAAGACGAACGGTGCGATCCATCTCCCCCGAGGAAGGGCCCAGCCCTGAAAGCTCTTGCTGCTCTTCACCGCCCCTTGGCACCCTACCTACAGGCACAACAGCACTGGGGATCTGTGCTTTCCCAGAGACGGAACATCTCACGGGGATCAGTCTCGGCAAGCCTCTTTCTGAAAAGGCGAACGGTCGGATCCTTCTCCCACGAGGAAGGGCCCAGCCCTGAAAGCTCTTGCTGCTCTTCACTGTCCCTTGGCACCCTACCTACAGGCACAACAGCAGTGGGGATCTGTGCTTTCCCAGAGACGGAACATCTCACGGGGCTCAGTCTCGGCAAGCCTCTTTCTGAAAAGGTGAACGGTCGGATCCTTCTCCCACGACGAAGGGCCCAGCCCTGAAAGCTCTTGCTGCTCTTCACCGCCCCTTGGCACCCTACCTACAGGCACAACAGCACTGGGGATCTGTGCTTTCCCAGAGACGGAACATCTCACGGGGCTCAGTCTCGGCAAGCCTCTTTCTGAAAAGGCGAACTGTCGGATCCTTCTCCCACGAGGAAGGGCCCAGCCCTGAAAGCTCTTGCTGCTCTTCACCGTCCCTTGGCACCCTACCTACAGGCACAACAGCACTGGGGATCTGTGCTTTCCCAGAGACGGAACATCTCACGGGGCTCAGTGTCGGCAAGCCTCTTTCTGAAAAGGCGAACGGTCGGATCCTTCTCCCACGAGGAAGGGCCCAGCCCTGAAAGCTCTTGCTGCTCTTCACCGTCCCTTGGCACCCTACCTACAGGCACAACAGCACTGGGGATCTGTGCTTTCCCAGAGACGGAATATCTCACGGGGCTCAGTCTCGGCAAGCCTCTTTCTGAAAAGGCGAACGGTCGGATCCTTCTCCCACGAGGAAGGGCCCAGCCCTGAAAGCTCTTGCTGCTCTTCACTGTCCCTTGGCACCCTACCTACAGGCACAACAGCACTGGGGATCTGTGCTTTCCCAGAGACGGAACATCTCACGGGGCTCAGTCTCGGCAAGCCTCTTTCTGAAAAGGTGAACGGTCGGATCCTTCTCCCCCGAGGAAGGGCCCAGCCCTGAAAGCTCTTGCTGCTCTTCACCGTCCCTTGGCACCCTACCTACAGGCACAACAGCACTGGGGATCTGTGCTTTCCCAGAGACGGAACATCTCACGGGGCTCAGTCTCGGCAAGCCTGTTTCTGAAAAGGCGAACGGTCGGATACTTGTCCCACGAGGAAGGGCCCAGCCCTGAAAGCTCTTGCTGCTCTTCACCGCCCCTTGGCACCCTACCTACAGGCACAACAGCACTGGGGATCTGTGCTTTCCCAGAGACGGAATATCTCACGGCGCTCAGTCTCGGCAAGCCTCTTTCTGAAAAGGCGAACGGTCGGATATTTGTCCCACGAGGAAGGGCCCAGCCCTGAAAGCTCTTGCTGCTCTTCACCGTCCCTTGGCACCCTACCTACAGGCACATCAGCACTGGGGATCTGTGCTTTCCCAGAGACGGAATATCTCACGGCGCTCAGTCTCGGCAAGCCTCTTTCTGAAAAGACGAACGGTGCGATCCATCTCCCCCGAGGAAGGGCCCAGCCCTGAAAGCTCTTGCTGCTCTTCACCGCCCCTTGGCACCCTACCTACAGGCACAACAGCACTGGGGATCTGTGCTTTCCCAGAGACGGAACATCTCACGGGGATCAGTCTCGGCAAGCCTCTTTCTGAAAAGGCGAACGGTCGGATCCTTCTCCCACGAGGAAGGGCCCAGCCCTGAAAGCTCTTGCTGCTCTTCACTGTCCCTTGGCACCCTACCTACAGGCACAACAGCACTGGGGATCTGTGCTTTCCCAGAGACGGAACATCTCATGGGGCTCAGTCTCGGCAAGCCTCTTTCTGAAAAGACGAACGGTGCGATCCTTCTCCCACGAGGAAGGGCCCAGCCCTGAAAGCTCTTGCTGCTCTTCACCGCCCCTTGGCACCCTACCTACAGGCACAACAGCACTGGGGATCTGTGCTTTCCCAGAGACGGAACATCTCACGGGGCTCAGTCTCGGCAAGCCTCTTTCTGAAAAGGCGAACGGTCGGATCCTTCTCCCACGAGGAAGGGCCCAGCCCTGAAAGCTCTTGCTGCTGTTCACCGTCCCTTGGCACCCTACCTACAGGCACAACAGCACTGGGGATCTGTGCTTTCCCAGAGACGGAACATCTCACGGGGCTCAGTCTCGGCAAGCCTCTTTCTGAAAAGGCGAACGGTCGGATCCTTCTCCCACGAGGAAGGGCCCAGCCCTGAAAGCTCTTGCTGCTCTTCACCGTCCCTTGGCACCCTACCTACAGGCACAACAGCACTGGGGATCTGTGCTTTCCCAGAGACGGAATATCTCACGGCGCTCAGTCTCGGCAAGCCTCTTTCTGAAAAGACGAACGGTGCGATCCTTCTCCCACGACGAAGGGCTCAGCCCTGAAAGCTCTTGCTGCTGTTCACCGTCCCTTGGCACCCTACCTACAGGCACAACAGCACTGGGGATCTGTGCTTTCCCAGAGACGGAATATCTCACGGCGCTCAGTCTCGGCAAGCCTCTTTCTGAAAAGACGAACGGTGCGATCCATCTCCACCGAGGAAGGGCCCAGCCCTGAAACCTCTTGCTGCTCTTCACCGTCCCTTGGCACCCTACCTACAGGCACAACAGCACTGGGGATCTGTGCTTTCCCAGAGACGGAACATCTCACGGGGCTCAGTCTCGGCAAGCCTCTTTCTGAAAAGGTGAACGGTCGGATCCTTCTCCCCCGAGGAAGGGCCCAGCCCTGAAAGCTCTTGCTGCTCTTCACCGTCCCTTGGCACCCTACCTACAGGCACAACAGCACTGGGGATCTGTGCTTTCCCAGAGACGGAACATCTCACGGGGCTCAGTCTCGGCAAGCCTGTTTCTGAAAAGGCGAACGGTCGGATACTTGTCCCACGAGGAAGGGCCCAGCCCTGAAAGCTCTTGCTGCTCTTCACCGCCCCTTGGCACCCTACCTACAGGCACAACAGCACTGGGGATCTGTGCTTTCCCAGAGACGGAATATCTCACGGCGCTCAGTCTCGGCAAGCCTCTTTCTGAAAAGGCGAACGGTCGGATATTTGTCCCACGAGGAAGGGCCCAGCCCTGAAAGCTCTTGCTGCTCTTCACCGTCCCTTGGCACCCTACCTACAGGCACATCAGCACTGGGGATCTGTGCTTTCCCAGAGACGGAATATCTCACGGCGCTCAGTCTCGGCAAGCCTCTTTCTGAAAAGACGAACGGTGCGATCCATCTCCCCCGAGGAAGGGCCCAGCCCTGAAAGCTCTTGCTGCTCTTCACCGCCCCTTGGCACCCTACCTACAGGCACAACAGCACTGGGGATCTGTGCTTTCCCAGAGACGGAACATCTCACGGGGATCAGTCTCGGCAAGCCTCTTTCTGAAAAGGCGAACGGTCGGATCCTTCTCCCACGAGGAAGGGCCCAGCCCTGAAAGCTCTTGCTGCTCTTCACTGTCCCTTGGCACCCTACCTACAGGCACAACAGCACTGGGGATCTGTGCTTTCCCAGAGACGGAACATCTCATGGGGCTCAGTCTCGGCAAGCCTCTTTCTGAAAAGACGAACGGTGCGATCCTTCTCCCACGAGGAAGGGCCCAGCCCTGAAAGCTCTTGCTGCTCTTCACCGCCCCTTGGCACCCTACCTACAGGCACAACAGCACTGGGGATCTGTGCTTTCCCAGAGACGGAACATCTCACGGGGCTCAGTCTCGGCAAGCCTCTTTCTGAAAAGGCGAACGGTCGGATCCTTCTCCCACGAGGAAGGGCCCAGCCCTGAAAGCTCTTGCTGCTGTTCACCGTCCCTTGGCACCCTACCTACAGGCACAACAGCACTGGGGATCTGTGCTTTCCCAGAGACGGAACATCTCACGGGGCTCAGTCTCGGCAAGCCTCTTTCTGAAAAGGCGAACGGTCGGATCCTTCTCCCACGAGGAAGGGCCCAGCCCTGAAAGCTCTTGCTGCTCTTCACCGTCCCTTGGCACCCTACCTACAGGCACAACAGCACTGGGGATCTGTGCTTTCCCAGAGACGGAATATCTCACGGCGCTCAGTCTCGGCAAGCCTCTTTCTGAAAAGACGAACGGTGCGATCCTTCTCCCACGACGAAGGGCTCAGCCCTGAAAGCTCTTGCTGCTGTTCACCGTCCCTTGGCACCCTACCTACAGGCACAACAGCACTGGGGATCTGTGCTTTCCCAGAGACGGAATATCTCACGGCGCTCAGTCTCGGCAAGCCTCTTTCTGAAAAGACGAACGGTGCGATCCATCTCCAGCGAGGAAGGGCCCAGCCCTGAAACCTCTTGCTGCTCTTCACCGTCCCTTGGCACCCTACCTACAGGCACAACAGCACTGGGGATCTGTGCTTTCCCAGAGACGGAACATCTCACGGGGCTCAGTCTCGGCAAGCCTGTTTCTGAAAAGGCGAACTGTCGGATACTTGTCCCACGAGGAAGGGCCCAGCCCTGAAAGCTCTTGCTGCTCTTCACCGCCCCTTGGCACCCTACCTACAGGCACAACAGCAGTGGGGATCTGTGCTTTCCCAGAGACGGAATATCTCACGGGGCTCAGTCTCGGCAAGCCTCTTTCTGAAAAGGCGAACGGTCGGATCCTTTTCCCACGAGGAAGGGCCCAGCCCTGAAAGCTCTTGCTGCTCTTCACCGTCCCTTGGCACCCTACCTACAGGCACAACAGCACTGGGGATCTGTGCTTTCCCAGAGACGGAACATCTCGTGGCGCTACGCCTCGGCAGAGCCTCTTTTTTCTGGAAAAGGCGAACGGTCGGATCCTTCTCCCACGAGGAAGGGCCCAGCCCTGAAAGCTCTTGCTGCTCTTCACTGTCCCTTGGCACCCTACCTACAGGCACAACAGCACTGGGGATCTGTGCTTTCCCAGAGACGGAACATCTCACGGCGCTCAGTCTCGGCAAGTCTCTTTCTGAAAAGGCGAACGGTCGGATCCTTCTCCCCCGAGGAAGGGCCCAGCCCTGAAAGCTCTTGCTGCTCTTCACCGTCCCTTGGCACCCTACCTACAGGCACAACAGCACTGGGGATCTGTGCTTTCCCAGAGACGGAACATCTCACGGGGCTCAGTCTCGGCAAGCCTGTTTCTGAAAAGGCGAGCGGTCGGATACTTGTCCCCCGAGGAAGGGCCCAGCCCTGAAAGCTCTTGCTGCTCTTCACCGTCCCTTGGCACCCTACCTACAGGCACAACAGCAGTGGGGATCTGTGCTTTCCCAGAGACGGAACATCTCACGGGGCTCAGTCTCGGCAAGCCTCTTTCTGAAAAGGCGAACGGTCGGATCCTTCTCCCACGAGGAAGGGCCCAGCCCTGAAAGCTCTTGCTGCTCTTCACCGTCCCTTGGCACCCTACCTACAGGCACAACAGCACTGGGGATCTATGCTTTCGCAGAGACGGAACATCTCGTGGTGCTACGCCTCGGCAGAGCCTCTTTTTTTTGGAAAAGGCGAACGGTCGGATCCTTCTCCCACGAGGAAGGGCCCAGCCCTGAAAGCTCTTGCTGCTCTTCACCGCCCCTTGGCACCCTACCTACAGGCACAACAGCACTGGGGATCTGTGCTTTCCCAGAGACGGAACATCTCACGGCGCTCAGTCTCAGCAAGTCTCTTTCTGAAAAGGCGAACGGTCGGATCCTTCTCCCACGAGGAAGGGCCCAGCCCTGAAAGCTCTTGCTGCTCTTCACCGTCCCTTGGCACCCTACCTACAGGCACAACAGCACTGGGGATCTGTGCTTTCCCAGAGACGGAACATCTCACGGGGCTCAGTCTCGGCAAGCCTGTTTCTGAAAAGGTGAACGGTCGGATCCTTCTCCCACGAGGAAGGGCCCAGCCCTGAAAGCTCTTGCTGCTCTTCACCGCCCCTTGGCACCCTACCTACAGGCACAACAGCACTGGGGATCTGTGCTTTCCCAGAGACGGAACATCTCACGGGGCTCAGTCTCGGCAATCCTCTTTCTGAAAAGGCGAACGGTCGGATCCTTCTCCCACGAGGAAGGGCCCAGCCCTGAAAGCTCTTGCTGCTGTTCACCGTCCCTTGGCACCCTACCTACAGGCACAACAGCAGTGGGGATCTGTGCTTTCCCAGAGACGGAACATCTCACGGGGCTCAGTCTCGGCAAGCCTGTTTCTGAAAAGGCGAACGGTCGGATCCTTCTCCCACGAGGAAGGGCCCAGCCCTGAAAGCTCTTGCTGCTCTTCACCGTCCCTTGGCACCCTACCTACAGGCACAACAGCACTGGGGATCTGTGCTTTCGCAGAGACGGAACATCTCGTGGTGCTACGCCTCGGCAGAGCCTCTTTTTTTTGGAAAAGGCGAACGGTCGGATCCTTCTCCCACGAGGAAGGGCCCAGCCCTGAAAGCTCTTGCTGCTCTTCACCGCCCCTTGGCACCCTACCTACAGGCACAACAGCACTGGGGATCTGTGCTTTCCCAGAGACGGAATATCTCACGGCGCTCAGTCTCGGCAAGCCTCTTTCTGAAAAGGCGAACGGTCGGATATTTGTCCCACGAGGAAGGGCCCAGCCCTGAAAGCTCTTGCTGCTCTTCACCGTCCCTTGTGGCCCTACCTACAGGCACAACAGCACTGGGCATCCGTGCTTTCCCAGAGACGGAACATCTCGTGGCGCTACGCCTCGGCAGAGCCTCTTTTTTCTGGAAAAGGCGAACGGTCGGATCCTTCTCCCACGAGGAAGGGCCCAGCCCTGAAAGCTCTTGCTGCTCTTCACTGTCCCTTGGCACCCTACCTACAGGCACAACAGCACTGGGGATCTGTGCTTTCCCAGAGACGGAACATCTCACGGGGCTCAGTCTCGGCAAGCCTCTTTCTGAAAAGGCGAACGGTCGGATCCTTCTCCCACGACGAAGGGCCCAGCCCTGAAAGCTCTTGCTGCTCTTCACCGCCCCTTGGCACCCTACCTACAGGCACAACAGCACTGGGGATCTGTGCTTTCCCAGAGACGGAACATCTCACGGCGCTCAGTCTCGGCAAGCCTCTTTCTGAAAAGGCGAACGGTCGGATCCTTCTCCCACGAGGAAGGGCCCAGCCCTGAAAGCTCTTGCTGCTCTTCACCGTCCCTTGGCACCCTACCTACAGGCACAACAGCACTGGGGATCTGTGCTTTCCCAGAGACGGAATATCTCACGGCGCTCAGTCTCGGCAAGCCTCTTTCTGAAAAGACGAACGGTGCGATCCATCTCCCCCGAGGAAGGGCCCAGCCCTGAAAGCTCTTGCTGCTCTTCACCGCCCCTTGGCACCCTACCTACAGGCACAACAGCACTGGGGATCTGTGCTTTCCCAGAGACGGAACATCTCACGGGGATCAGTCTCGGCAAGCCTCTTTCTGAAAAGGCGAACGGTCGGATCCTTCTCCCACGAGGAAGGGCCCAGCCCTGAAAGCTCTTGCTGCTCTTCACTGTCCCTTGGCACCGTACCTACAGGCACAACAGCACTGGGGATCTGTGCTTTCCCAGAGACGGAACATCTCATGGGGCTCAGTCTCGGCAAGCCTCTTTCTGAAAAGACGAACGGTGCGATCCTTCTCCCCCGAGGAAGGGCCCAGCCCTGAAAGCTCTTGCTGCTCTTCACCGCCCCTTGGCACCCTACCTACAGGCACAACAGCACTGGGGATCTGTGCTTTCCCAGAGACGGAACATCTCACGGGGCTCAGTCTCGGCAAGCCTCTTTCTGAAAAGGCGAACGGTCGGATCCTTGTCCCACGAGGAAGGGCCCAGCCCTGAAAGCTCTTGCTGCTCTTCACCGTCCCTTGGCACCCTACCTACAGGCACAACAGCACTGGGGATCTGTGCTTTCCCAGAGATGGAACATCTCACGGGGCTCAGTCTCGGCAAGCCTCTTTCTGAAAAGGCGAACGGTCGGATCCTTCTCCCACGAGGAAGGGCCCAGCCCTGAAAGCTCTTGCTGCTCTTCACCGTCCCTTGGCACCCTACCTACAGGCACAACAGCACTGGGGATCTGTGCTTTCCCAGAGACGGAATATCTCACGGGGCTCAGTCTCGGCAAGCCTCTTTCTGAAAAGGCGAACGGTCGGATCCTTCTCCCACGAGGAAGGGCCCAGCCCTGAAAGCTCTTGCTGCTCTTCACTGTCCCTTGGCACCCTACCTACAGGCACAACAGCACTGGGGATCTGTGCTTTCCCAGAGACGGAACATCTCACGGGGCTCAGTCTCGGCAAGCCTCTTTCTGAAAAGGTGAACGGTCGGATCCTTCTCCCACGACGAAGGGCCCAGCCCTGAAAGCTCTTGCTGCTGTTCACCGCCCCTTGGCACCCTACCTACAGGCACAACAGCACTGGGGATCTGTGCTTTCCCAGAGACGGAACATCTCACGGCGCTCAGTCTCGGCAAGTCTCTTTCTGAAAAGGCGAACGGTCGGATCCTTCTCCCCCGAGGAAGGGCCCAGCCCTGAAAGCTCTTGCTGCTCTTCACCGTCCCTTGGCACCCTACCTACAGGCACAACAGCACTGGGGATCTGTGCTTTCCCAGAGACGGAACATCTCACGGGGCTCAGTCTCGGCAAGCCTGTTTCTGAAAAGGCGAACGGTCGGATACTTGTCCCCCGAGGAAGGGCCCAGCCCTGAAAGCTCTTGCTGCTCTTCACCGTCCCTTGGCACCCTACCTACAGGCACAACAGCACTGGGGATCTGTGCTTTCCCAGAGACGGAACATCACACGGGGCTCAGTCTCGGCAAGCCTCTTTCTGAAAAGGCGAACGGTCGGATCCTTCTCCCACGAGGAAGGGCCCAGCCCTGAAAGCTCTTGCTGCTCTTCACCGCCCCTTGGCACCCTACCTACAGGCACAACAGCACTGGGGATCTATGCTTTCGCAGAGACGGAACATCTCGTGGTGCTACGCCTCGGCAGAGCCTCTTTTTTTTGGAAAAGGCGAACGGTCGGATCCTTCTCCCACGAGGAAGGGCCCAGCCCTGAAAGCTCTTGCTGCTCTTCACCGCCCCTTGGCACCCTACCTACAGGCACAACAGCACTGGGGATCTGTGCTTTCCCAGAGACGGAACATCTCACGGCGCTCAGTCTCAGCAAGTCTCTTTCTGAAAAGGCGAACGGTCGGATCCTTCTCCCACGAGGAAGGGCCCAGCCCTGAAAGCTCTTGCTGCTCTTCACCGTCCCTTGGCACCCTACCTACAGGCACAACAGCACTGGGGATCTGTGCTTTCCCAGAGACGGAACATCTCACGGGGCTCAGTCTCGGCAAGCCTGTTTCTGAAAAGGTGAACGGTCGGATCCTTCTCCCACGAGGAAGGGCCCAGCCCTGAAAGCTCTTGCTGCTCTTCACCGCCCCTTGGCACCCTACCTACAGGCACAACAGCACTGGGGATCTGTGCTTTCCCAGAGACGGAACATCTCACGGGGCTCAGTCTCGGCAATCCTCTTTCTGAAAAGGCGAACGGTCGGATCCTTCTCCCACGAGGAAGGGCCCAGCCCTGAAAGCTCTTGCTGCTGTTCACCGTCCCTTGGCACCCTACCTACAGGCACAACAGCAGTGGGGATCTGTGCTTTCCCAGAGACGGAACATCTCACGGGGCTCAGTCTCGGCAAGCCTGTTTCTGAAAAGGCGAACGGTCGGATCCTTCTCCCACGAGGAAGGGCCCAGCCCTGAAAGCTCTTGCTGCTCTTCACCGTCCCTTGGCACCCTACCTACAGGCACAACAGCACTGGGGATCTGTGCTTTCGCAGAGACGGAACATCTCGTGGTGCTACGCCTCGGCAGAGCCTCTTTTTTTTGGAAAAGGCGAACGGTCGGATCCTTCTCCCACGAGGAAGGGCCCAGCCCTGAAAGCTCTTGCTGCTCTTCACCGCCCCTTGGCACCCTACCTACAGGCACAACAGCACTGGGGATCTGTGCTTTCCCAGAGACGGAACATCTCACGGGGCTCAGTCTCGGCAAGCCTCTTTCTGAAAAGGTGAACGGTCGGATCCTTCTCCCACGACGAAGGGCCCAGCCCTGAAAGCTCTTGCTGCTCTTCACCGCCCCTTGGCACCCTACCTACAGGCACAACAGCACTGGGGATCTGTGCTTTCCCAGAGACGGAACATCTCACGGGGCTCAGTCTCGGCAAGCCTCTTTCTGAAAAGGCGAACGGTCGGATCCTTCTCCCACGAGGAAGGGCCCAGCCCTGAAAGCTCTTGCTGCTCTTCACCGTCCCTTGGCACCCTACCTACAGGCACAACAGCACTGGGGATCTGTGCTTTCCCAGAGACGGAATATCTCACGGCGCTCAGTCTCGGCAAGCCTCTTTCTGAAAAGACGAACGGTGCGATCCATCTCCCCCGAGGAAGGGCCCAGCCCTGAAAGCTCTTGCTGCTCTTCACCGCCCCTTGGCACCCTACCTACAGGCACAACAGCACTGGGGATCTGTGCTTTCCCAGAGACGGAACATCTCACGGGGATCAGTCTCGGCAAGCCTCTTTCTGAAAAGGCGAACGGTCGGATCCTTCTCCCACGAGGAAGGGCCCAGCCCTGAAAGCTCTTGCTGCTCTTCACTGTCCCTTGGCACCGTACCTACAGGCACAACAGCACTGGGGATCTGTGCTTTCCCAGAGACGGAACATCTCATGGGGCTCAGTCTCGGCAAGCCTCTTTCTGAAAAGACGAACGGTGCGATCCTTCTCCCACGAGGAAGGGCCCAGCCCTGAAAGCTCTTGCTGCTCTTCACCGCCCCTTGGCACCCTACCTACAGGCACAACAGCACTGGGGATCTGTGCTTTCCCAGAGACGGAACATCTCACGGGGCTCAGTCTCGGCAAGCCTCTTTCTGAAAAGCGAACGGTCGGATCCTTCTCCCACGAGGAAGGGCCCAGCCCTGAAAGCTCTTGCTGCTCTTCACCGCCCCTTGGCACCCTACCTACAGGCACAACAGCACTGGGGATCTGTGCTTTCCCAGAGACGGAACATCTCACGGGGCTCAGTGTCGGCAAGCCTCTTTCTGAAAAGGCGAACGGTCGGATCCTTCTCCCACGAGGAAGGGCCCAGCCCTGAAAGCTCTTGCTGCTCTTCACCGTCCCTTGGCACCCTACCTACAGGCACAACAGCACTGGGGATCTGTGCTTTCCCAGAGACGGAATATCTCACGGGGCTCAGTCTCGGCAAGCCTCTTTCTGAAAAGGCGAACGGTCGGATCCTTCTCCCACGAGGAAGGGCCCAGCCCTGAAAGCTCTTGCTGCTCTTCACTGTCCCTTGGCACCCTACCTACAGGCACAACAGCACTGGGGATCTGTGCTTTCCCAGAGACGGAACATCTCACGGGGCTCAGTCTCGGCAAGCCTCTTTCTGAAAAGGTGAACGGTCGGATCCTTCTCCCACGACGAAGGGCCCAGCCCTGAAAGCTCTTGCTGCTGTTCACCGCCCCTTGGCACCCTACCTACAGGCACAACAGCACTGGGGATCTGTGCTTTCCCAGAGACGGAACATCTCACGGCGCTCAGTCTCGGCAAGTCTCTTTCTGAAAAGGCGAACGGTCGGATCCTTCTCCCCCGAGGAAGGGCCCAGCCCTGAAAGCTCTTGCTGCTCTTCACCGTCCCTTGGCACCCTACCTACAGGCACAACAGCACTGGGGATCTGTGCTTTCCCAGAGACGGAACATCTCACGGGGCTCAGTCTCGGCAAGCCTGTTTCTGAAAAGGCGAACGGTCGGATACTTGTCCCCCGAGGAAGGGCCCAGCCCTGAAAGCTCTTGCTGCTCTTCACCGTCCCTTGGCACCCTACCTACAGGCACAACAGCACTGGGGATCTGTGCTTTCCCAGAGACGGAACATCACACGGGGCTCAGTCTCGGCAAGCCTCTTTCTGAAAAGGCGAACGGTCGGATCCTTCTCCCACGAGGAAGGGCCCAGCCCTGAAAGCTCTTGCTGCTGTTCACCGTCCCTTGGCACCCTACCTACAGGCACAACAGCACTGGGGATCTGTGCTTTCCCAGAGACGGAACATCTCACGGCGCTCAGTCTCGGCAAGCCTCTTTCTGAAAAGGCGAACGGTCGGATCCTTCTCCCACGAGGAAGGGCCCAGCCCTGAAAGCTCTTGCTGCTCTTCACCGCCCCTTGGCACCCTACCTACAGGCACAACAGCACTGGGGATCTATGCTTTCGCAGAGACGGAACATCTCGTGGTGCTACGCCTCGGCAGAGCCTCTTTTTTTTGGAAAAGGCGAACGGTCGGATCCTTCTCCCCCGAGGAAGGGCCCAGCCCTGAAAGCTCTTGCTGCTCTTCACCGTCCCTTGGCACCCTACCTACAGGCACAACAGCACTGGGGATCTGTGCTTTCCCAGAGACGGAACATCTCACGGGGCTCAGTCTCGGCAAGCCTGTTTCTGAAAAGGTGAACGGTCGGATCCTTCTCCCACGAGGAAGGGCCCAGCCCTGAAAGCTCTTGCTGCTCTTCACCGCCCCTTGGCACCCTACCTACAGGCACAACAGCACTGGGGATCTGTGCTTTCCCAGAGACGGAACATCTCACGGGGCTCAGTCTCGGCAAGCCTGTTTCTGAAAAGGCGAACGGTCGGATCCTTCTCCCACGAGGAAGGGCCCAGCCCTGAAAGCTCTTGCTGCTGTTCACCGTCCCTTGGCACCCTACCTACAGGCACAACAGCAGTGGGGATCTGTGCTTTCCCAGAGACGGAACATCTCACGGGGCTCAGTCTCGGCAAGCCTGTTTCTGAAAAGGCGAACGGTCGGATCCTTCTCCCACGAGGAAGGGCCCAGCCCTGAAAGCTCTTGCTGCTCTTCACCGTCCCTTGGCACCCTACCTACAGGCACAACAGCACTGGGGATCTATGCTTTCGCAGAGACGGAACATCTCGTGGTGCTACGCCTCGGCAGAGCCTCTTTTTTTTGGAAAAGGCGAACGGTCGGATCCTTCTCCCACGAGGAAGGGCCCAGCCCTGAAAGCTCTTGCTGCTCTTCACCGCCCCTTGGCACCCTACCTACAGGCACAACAGCACTGGGGATCTGTGCTTTCCCAGAGACGGAATATCTCACGGCGCTCAGTCTCGGCAAGCCTCTTTCTGAAAAGGCGAACGGTCGGATATTTGTCCCACGAGGAAGGGCCCAGCCCTGAAAGCTCTTGCTGCTCTTCACCGTCCCTTGTGGCCCTACCTACAGGCACAACAGCACTGGGCATCCGTGCTTTCCCAGAGACGGAACATCTCGTGGCGCTACGCCTCGGCAGAGCCTCTTTTTTCTGGAAAAGGCGAACGGTCGGATCCTTCTCCCACGAGGAAGGGCCCAGCCCTGAAAGCTCTTGCTGCTCTTCACCGTCCCTTGGCACCCTACCTACAGGCACATCAGCACTGGGGATCTGTGCTTTCCCAGAGACGGAATATCTCACGGCGCTCAGTCTCGGCAAGCCTCTTTCTGAAAAGACGAACGGTGCGATCCTTCTCCCCCGAGGAAGGGCCCAGCCCTGAAAGCTCTTGCTGCTCTTCACCGCCCCTTGGCACCCTACCTACAGGCACAACAGCACTGGGGATCTGTGCTTTCCCAGAGACGGAACATCTCACGGGGCTCAGTCTCGGCAAGCCTCTTTCTGAAAAGGCGAACGGTCGGATCCTTCTCCCACGAGGAAGGGCCCAGCCCTGAAAGCTCTTGCTGCTCTTCACCGTCCCTTGGCACCCTACCTACAGGCACAACAGCACTGGGGATCTGTGCTTTCCCAGAGACGGAACATCTCACGGGGCTCAGTCTCGGCAAGCCTCTTTCTGAAAAGGCGAACGGTCGGATCCTTCTCCCACGAGGAAGGGCCCAGCCCTGAAAGCTCTTGCTGCTCTTCACCGTCCCTTGGCACCCTACCTACAGGCACAACAGCACTGGGGATCTGTGCTTTCCCAGAGACGGAACATCTCACGGGGCTCAGTCTCGGCAAGCCTGTTTCTGAAAAGGCGATCGGTCGGATACTTGTCCCACAAGAAAAGGCCCAGCCCTGAAAGCTCTTGCTGCTCTTCACCGTCCCTTGTGGCCCTACCTACAGGCACAACAGCACTGGGGATCTGTGCTTTCCCAGAGACGGAATATCTCACGGCGCTCAGTCTCGGCAAGCCTCTTTCTGAAAAGGCGAACGGTCGGATCCTTCTCCCACGAGGAAGGGCCCAGCCCTGAAAGCTCTTGCTGCTCTTCACCGTCCCTTGTGGCCCTACCTACAGGCACAACAGCAGTGGGGATCTGTGCTTTCCCAGAGACGGAACATCTCACGGGGCTCAGTCTCGGCAAGCCTCTTTCTGAAAAGACGAACGGTGCGATCCTTCTCCCACGACGAAGGGCCCAGCCCTGAAAGCTCTTGCTGCTCTTCACTGTCCCTTGGCACCCTACCTACAGGCACAACAGCACTGGGGATCTGTGCTTTCCCAGAGACGGAACATCTCACGGGGCTCAGTCTCGGCAAGCCTCTTTCTGAAAAGGTGAACGGTCGGATCCTTCTCCCACGACGAAGGGCCCAGCCCTGAAAGCTCTTGCTGCTCTTCACCGCCCCTTGGCACCCTACCTACAGGCACAACAGCACTGGGGATCTGTGCTTTCCCAGAGACGGAACATCTCACGGGGCTCAGTCTCGGCAAGTCTCTTTCTGAAAAGGCGAACGGTCGGATCCTTCTCCCCCGAGGAAGGGCCCAGCCCTGAAAGCTCTTGCTGCTCTTCACCGTCCCTTGGCACCCTACCTACAGGCACAACAGCACTGGGGATCTGTGCTTTCCCAGAGACGGAACATCTCACGGGGCTCAGTCTCGGCAAGCCTGTTTCTGAAAAGGCGAACGGTCGGATCCTTCTCCCCCGAGGAAGGGCCCAGCCCTGAAAGCTCTTGCTGCTCTTCACCGTCCCTTGGCACCCTACCTACAGGCACAACAGCACTGGGGATCTGTGCTTTCCCAGAGACGGAACATCTCACGGGGCTCAGTCTCGGCAAGCCTCTTTCTGAAAAGGCGAACGGTCGGATCCTTCTCCCACGAGGAAGGGCCCAGCCCTGAAAGCTCTTGCTGCTCTTCACCGTCCCTTGGCACCCTACCTACAGGCACAACAGCACTGGGGATCTGTGCTTTCCCAGAGACGGAACATCTCACGGGGCTCAGTCTCGGCAAGCCTCTTTCTGAAAAGGCGAACGGTCGGATCCTTCTCCCACGAGGAAGGGCCCAGCCCTGAAAGCTCTTGCTGCTCTTCACCGCCCCTTGGCACCCTACCTACAGGCACAACAGCACTGGGGATCTATGCTTTCGCAGAGACGGAACATCTCGTGGTGCTACGCCTCGGCAGAGCCTCTTTTTTTTGGAAAAGGCGAACGGTCGGATCCTTCTCCCACGAGGAAGGGCCCAGCCCTGAAAGCTCTTGCTGCTCTTCACCGTCCCTTGGCACCCTACCTACAGGCACAACAGCACTGGGGATCTATGCTTTCGCAGAGACGGAACATCTCGTGGTGCTACGCCTCGGCAGAGCCTCTTTTTTTTGGAAAAGGCGAACGGTCGGATCCTTCTCCCACGAGGAAGGGCCCAGCCCTGAAAGCTCTTGCTGCTCTTCACCGCCCCTTGGCACCCTACCTACAGGCACAACAGCACTGGGGATCTGTGCTTTCCCAGAGACGGAATATCTCACGGCGCTCAGTCTCGGCAAGCCTCTTTCTGAAAAGGCGAACGGTCGGATATTTGTCCCACGAGGAAGGGCCCAGCCCTGAAAGCTCTTGCTGCTCTTCACCGTCCCTTGTGGCCCTACCTACAGGCACAACAGCACTGGGCATCCGTGCTTTCCCAGAGACGGAACATCTCGTGGCGCTACGCCTCGGCAGAGCCTCTTTTTTCTGGAAAAGGCGAACGGTCGGATCCTTCTCCCACGAGGAAGGGCCCAGCCCTGAAAGCTCTTGCTGCTCTTCACCGTCCCTTGGCACCCTACCTACAGGCACATCAGCACTGGGGATCTGTGCTTTCCCAGAGACGGAATATCTCACGGCGCTCAGTCTCGGCAAGCCTCTTTCTGAAAAGACGAACGGTGCGATCCTTCTCCCCCGAGGAAGGGCCCAGCCCTGAAAGCTCTTGCTGCTCTTCACCGCCCCTTGGCACCCTACCTACAGGCACAACAGCACTGGGGATCTGTGCTTTCCCAGAGACGGAACATCTCACGGGGCTCAGTCTCGGCAAGCCTCTTTCTGAAAAGGCGAACGGTCGGATCCTTCTCCCACGAGGAAGGGCCCAGCCCTGAAAGCTCTTGCTGCTCTTCACCGTCCCTTGGCACCCTACCTACAGGCACAACAGCACTGGGGATCTGTGCTTTCCCAGAGACGGAACATCTCACGGGGCTCAGTCTCGGCAAGCCTCTTTCTGAAAAGGCGAACGGTCGGATCCTTCTCCCACGAGGAAGGGCCCAGCCCTGAAAGCTCTTGCTGCTCTTCACCGTCCCTTGGCACCCTACCTACAGGCACAACAGCACTGGGGATCTGTGCTTTCCCAGAGACGGAACATCTCACGGGGCTCAGTCTCGGCAAGCCTGTTTCTGAAAAGGCGATCGGTCGGATACTTGTCCCACAAGGAAGGGCCCAGCCCTGAAAGCTCTTGCTGCTCTTCACCGTCCCTTGTGGCCCTACCTACAGGCACAACAGCACTGGGGATCTGTGCTTTCCCAGAGACGGAATATCTCACGGCGCTCAGTCTCGGCAAGCCTCTTTCTGAAAAGGCGAACGGTCGGATCCTTCTCCCACGAGGAAGGGCCCAGCCCTGAAAGCTCTTGCTGCTCTTCACCGTCCCTTGTGGCCCTACCTACAGGCACAACAGCAGTGGGGATCTGTGCTTTCCCAGAGACGGAACATCTCACGGGGCTCAGTCTCGGCAAGCCTCTTTCTGAAAAGACGAACGGTGCGATCCTTCTCCCACGACGAAGGGCCCAGCCCTGAAAGCTCTTGCTGCTCTTCACTGTCCCTTGGCACCCTACCTACAGGCACAACAGCACTGGGGATCTGTGCTTTCCCAGAGACGGAACATCTCACGGGGCTCAGTCTCGGCAAGCCTCTTTCTGAAAAGGTGAACGGTCGGATCCTTCTCCCACGACGAAGGGCCCAGCCCTGAAAGCTCTTGCTGCTCTTCACCGCCCCTTGGCACCCTACCTACAGGCACAACAGCACTGGGGATCTGTGCTTTCCCAGAGACGGAACATCTCACGGGGCTCAGTCTCGGCAAGTCTCTTTCTGAAAAGGCGAACGGTCGGATCCTTCTCCCCCGAGGAAGGGCCCAGCCCTGAAAGCTCTTGCTGCTCTTCACCGTCCCTTGGCACCCTACCTACAGGCACAACAGCACTGGGGATCTGTGCTTTCCCAGAGACGGAACATCTCACGGGGCTCAGTCTCGGCAAGCCTGTTTCTGAAAAGGCGAACGGTCGGATCCTTCTCCCACGAGGAAGGGCCCAGCCCTGAAAGCTCTTGCTGCTCTTCACCGTCCCTTGGCACCCTACCTACAGGCACAACAGCACTGGGGATCTGTGCTTTCCCAGAGACGGAACATCTCACGGGGCTCAGTCTCGGCAAGCCTCTTTCTGAAAAGGCGAACGGTCGGATCCTTCTCCCACGAGGAAGGGCCCAGCCCTGAAAGCTCTTGCTGCTCTTCACCGTCCCTTGGCACCCTACCTACAGGCACAACAGCACTGGGGATCTGTGCTTTCCCAGAGACGGAACATCTCACGGGGCTCAGTCTCGGCAAGCCTCTTTCTGAAAAGGCGAACGGTCGGATCCTTCTCCCACGAGGAAGGGCCCAGCCCTGAAAGCTCTTGCTGCTCTTCACCGCCCCTTGGCACCCTACCTACAGGCACAACAGCACTGGGGATCTATGCTTTCGCAGAGACGGAACATCTCGTGGTGCTACGCCTCGGCAGAGCCTCTTTTTTTTGGAAAAGGCGAACGGTCGGATCCTTCTCCCACGAGGAAGGGCCCAGCCCTGAAAGCTCTTGCTTCTCTTCACCGCCCCTTGGCACCCTACCTACAGGCACAACAGCACTGGGGATCTGTGCTTTCCCAGAGACGGAACATCTCACGGCGCTCAGTCTCAGCAAGTCTCTTTCTGAAAAGGCGAACGGTCGGATCCTTCTCCCCCGAGGAAGGGCCCAGCCCTGAAAGCTCTTGCTGCTCTTCACCGTCCCTTGGCACCCTACCTACAGGCACAACAGCACTGGGGATCTGTGCTTTCCCAGAGACGGAACATCTCACGGGGCTCAGTCTCGGCAAGCCTCTTTCTGAAAAGACGAACGGTGCGATCCTTCTCCCACGACGAAGGGCCCAGCCCTGAAAGCTCTTGCTGCTCTTCACCGCCCCTTGGCACCCTACCTACAGGCACAACAGCACTGGGGATCTGTGCTTTCCCAGAGACGGAACATCTCACGGGGCTCAGTCTCGGCAAGCCTCTTTCTGAAAAGGCGAACGGTCGGATCCTTCTCCCACGAGGAAGGGCCCAGCCCTGAAAGCTCTTGCTGCTCTTCACCGTCCCTTGGCACCCTACCTACAGGCACAACAGCACTGGGGATCTATGCTTTCGCAGAGACGGAACATCTCGTGGTGCTACGCCTCGGCAGAGCCTCTTTTTTTTGGAAAAGGCGAACGGTCGGATCCTTCTCCCACGACGAAGGGCCCAGCCCTGAAAGCTCTTGCTGCTCTTCACCGCCCCTTGGCACCCTACCTACAGGCACAACAGCACTGGGGATCTGTGCTTTCCCAGAGACGGAATATCTCACGGGGCTCAGTCTCGGCAAGCCTCTTTCTGAAAAGGCGAACGGTCGGATATTTGTCCCACGAGGAAGGGCCCAGCCCTGAAAGCTCTTGCTGCTCTTCACCGTCCCTTGTGGCCCTACCTACAGGCACAACAGCACTGGGCATCCGTGCTTTCCCAGAGACGGAACATCTCGTGGCGCTACGCCTCGGCAGAGCCTCTTTTTTCTGGAAAAGGCGAACGGTCGGATCCTTCTCCCACGAGGAAGGGCCCAGCCCTGAAAGCTCTTGCTGCTCTTCACCGTCCCTTGGCACCCTACCTACAGGCACAACAGCACTGGGGATCTGTGCTTTCCCAGAGACGGAACATCTCACGGGGCTCAGTCTCGGCAAGCCTCTTTCTGACAAGGCGAACGGTCGGATCCTTCTCCCCCGAGGAAGGGCCCAGCCCTGAAAGCTCTTGCTGCTGTTCACCGCCCCTTGGCACCCTACCTACAGGCACAACAGCACTGGGGATCTATGCTTTCGCAGAGACGGAACATCTCGTGGTGCTACGCCTCGGCAGAGCCTCTTTTTTTTGGAAAAGGCGAACGGTCGGATCCTTCTCCCACGAGGAAGGGCCCAGCCCTGAAAGCTCTTGCTGCTCTTCACCGCCCCTTGGCACCCTACCTACAGGCACAACAGCACTGGGGATCTATGCTTTCGCAGAGACGGAACATCTCGTGGTGCTACGCCTCGGCAGAGCCTCTTTTTTTTGGAAAAGGCGAACGGTCGGATCCTTCTCCCACGAGGAAGGGCCCAGCCCTGAAAGCTCTTGCTGCTCTTCACCGCCCCTTGGCACCCTACCTACAGGCACAACAGCACTGGGGATCTGTGCTTTCCCAGAGACGGAATATCTCACGGGGCTCAGTCTCATCAAGCCTGTTTCTGAAAAGGCGAACGGTCGGATCCTTCTCCCACGAGGAAGGGCCCAGCCCTGAAAGCTCTTGCTGCTCTTCACCGTCCCTTGGCACCCTACCTACAGGCACAACAGCACTGGGGATCTATGCTTTCGCAGAGACGGAACATCTCGTGGTGCTACGCCTCGGCAGAGCCTCTTTTTTTTGGAAAAGGCGAACGGTAGGATCCTTCTCCCACGAGGAAGGGCCCAGCCCTGAAAGCTCTTGCTGCTCTTCACCGCCCCTTGGCACCCTACCTACAGGCACAACAGCACTGGGGATCTGTGCTTTCCCAGAGACGGAATATCTCACGGGGCTCAGTCTCGGCAAGCCTCTTTCTGAAAAGGCGAACGGTCGGATATTTGTCCCACGAGGAAGGGCCCAGCCCTGAAAGCTCTTGCTGCTCTTCACCGTCCCTTGTGGCCCTACCTACAGGCACAACAGCACTGGGCATCCGTGCTTTCCCAGAGACGGAACATCTCGTGGCGCTACGCCTCGGCAGAGCCTCTTTTTTCTGGAAAAGGCGAACGGTCGGATCCTTCTCCCACGAGGAAGGGCCCAGCCCTGAAAGCTCTTGCTGCTCTTCACCGTCCCTTGGCACCCTACCTACAGGCACAACAGCACTGGGGATCTGTGCTTTCCCAGAGACGGAACATCTCACGGGGCTCAGTCTCGGCAAGCCTGTTTCTGAAAAGGCGAACGGTCGGATACTTGTCCCACGAGGAAGGGCCCAGCCCTGAAAGCTCTTGCTGCTCTTCACCGCCCCTTGGCACCCTACCTACAGGCACAACAGCACTGGGGATCTGTGCTTTCCCAGAGACGGAACATCTCACGGCGCTCAGTCTCGGCAAGCCTGTTTCTGAAAAGGCGAACGGTCGGATACTTGTCCCACGAGGAAGGGCCCAGCCCTGAAAGCTCTTGCTGCTCTTCACCGCCCCTTGGCACCCTACCTACAGGCACAACAGCACTGGGGATCTGTGCTTTCCCAGAGACGGAACATCTCACGGGGCTCAGTCTCGGCAAGCCTCTTTCTGAAAAGGCGAACGGTCGGATCCTTCTCCCACGAGGAAGGGCCCAGCCCTGAAAGCTCTTGCTGCTCTTCACCGCCCCTTGGCACCCTACCTACAGGCACAACAGCACTGGGGATCTGTGCTTTCCCAGAGACGGAATATCTCACGGCGCTCAGTCTCGGCAAGCCTCTTTCTGAAAAGGCGAACGGTCGGATCCTTCTCCCACGAGGAAGGGCCCAGCCCTGAAAGCTCTTGCTGCTCTTCACCGCCCCTTGGCACCCTACCTACAGGCACAACAGCACTGGGGATCTGTGCTTTCCCAGAGACGGAACATCTCACGGGGCTCAGTCTCGGCAAGCCTCTTTCTGAAAAGGCGAACGGTCGGCTCCTTTTCCCACGAGGAAGGGCCCAGCCCTGAAAGCTCTTGCTGCTCTTCACCGTCCCTTGTGGCCCTACCTACAGGCACAACAGCACTGGGGATCTGTGCTTTCCCAGAGACGGAACATCTCGTGGCGCTACGCCTCGGCAGAGCCTCTTTTTTCAGGAAAAGGCGAACGGTCGGATCCTTCTCCCACGAGGAAGGGCCCAGCCCTGAAAGCTCTTGCTGCTCTTCACCGCCCCTTGGCACCCTACCTACAGGCACAACAGCACTGGGGATCTGTGCTTTCCCAGAGACGGAATATCTCACGGCGCTCAGTCTCGGCAAGCCTCTTTCTGAAAAGGCGAACGGTCGGATCCTTCTCCCACGAGGAAGGGCCCAGCCCTGAAAGCTCTTGCTGCTCTTCACCGTCCCTTGGCACCCTACCTACAGGCACAACAGCAGTGGGGATCTGTGCTTTCCCAGAGACGGAACATCTCACGGGGCTCAGTCTCGGCAAGCCTCTTTCTGACAAGACGAACGGTGCGATCCTTCTCCCACGACGAAGGGCCCAGCCCTGAAAGCTCTTGCTGCTCTTCACCGTCCCTTGGCACCCTACCTACAGGCACAACAGCACTGGGGATCTGTGCTTTCCCAGAGACGGAACATCTCACGGGGCTCAGTCTCGGCAAGCCTCTTTCTGAAAAGGCGAACGGTCGGATCCTTCTCCCACGAGGAAGGGCCCAGCCCTGAAAGCTCTTGCTGCTCTTCACCGTCCCTTGGCACCCTACCTACAGGCACAACAGCACTGGGGATCTGTGCTTTCCCAGAGACGGAACATCTCACGGGGCTCAGTCTCGGCAAGCCTCTTTCTGAAAAGGCGAACGGTCGGATCCTTCTCCCACGAGGAAGGGCCCAGCCCTGAAAGCTCTTGCTGCTCTTCACCGTCCCTTGTGGCCCTACCTACAGGCACAACAGCAGTGGGGATCTGTGCTTTCCCAGAGACGGAACATCTCACGGGGCTCAGTCTCGGCAAGCCTCTTTCTGACAAGACGAACGGTGCGATCCTTCTCCCACGAGGAAGGGCCCAGCCCTGAAAGCTCTTGCTGCTCTTCACCGTCCCTTGTGGCCCTACCTACAGGCACAACAGCAGTGGGGATCTGTGCTTTCCCAGAGACGGAACATCTCACGGGGCTCAGTCTCGGCAAGCCTCTTTCTGACAAGACGAACGGTGCGATCCTTCTCCCACGACGAAGGGCCCAGCCCTGAAAGCTCTTGCTGCTGTTCACCGTCCCTTGGCACCCTACCTACAGGCACAACAGCACTGGGGATCTGTGCTTTCCCAGAGACGGAACATCTCACGGGGCTCAGTCTCGGCAAGCCTCTTTCTGAAAAGGCGAACGGTCGGATCCTTCTCCCACGAGGAAGGGCCCAGCCCTGAAAGCTCTTGCTGCTGTTCACCGTCCCTTGGCACCCTACCTACAGGCACAACAGCACTGGGGATCTGTGCTTTCCCAGAGACGGAACATCTCACGGGGCTCAGTCTCGGCAAGCCTCTTTCTGAAAAGGCGAACGGTCGGATCCTTCTCCCACGAGGAAGGGCCCAGCCCTGAAAGCTCTTGCTGCTCTTCACCGTCCCTTGTGGCCCTACCTACAGGCACAACAGCAGTGGGGATCTGTGCTTTCCCAGAGACGGAACATCTCACGGGGCTCAGTCTCGGCAAGCCTCTTTCTGACAAGACGAACGGTGCGATCCTTCTCCCACGACGAAGGGCCCAGCCCTGAAAGCTCTTGCTGCTGTTCACCGTCCCTTGGCACCCTACCTACAGGCACAACAGCACTGGGGATCTGTGCTTTCCCAGAGACGGAACATCTCACGGGGCTCAGTCTCGGCAAGCCTCTTTCTGAAAAGGCGAATGGTCGGATCCTTCTCCCCCGAGGAAGGGCCCAGCCCTGAAAGCTCTTGCTGCTCTTCACCGTCCCTTGGCACCCTACCTACAGGCACAACAGCACTGGGGATCTGTGCTTTCCCAGAGACGGAATATCTCACGGCGCTCAGTCTCGGCAAGCCTCTTTCTGAAAAGACGAACGGTGCGATCCATCTCCACCGAGGAAGGGCCCAGCCCTGAAAGCTCTTGCTGCTCTTCACCGCCCCTTGGCAACCTACCTACAGGCACAACAGCACTGGGGATCTGTGCTTTCCCAGAGACGGAACATCTCACGGGGCTCAGTCTCGGCAAGCCTCTTTCTGAAAAGGCGAACGGTCGGATCCTTCTCCCACGAGGAAGGGCCCAGCCCTGAAAGCTCTTGCTGCTCTTCACCGTCCCTTGGCACGCTACCTACAGGCACAACAGCACTGGGGATCTGTGCTTTCCCAGAGACGGAACATCTCACGGCGCTCAGTCTCGGCAAGCCTCTTTCTGAAAAGGCGAACGGTCGGATCCTTCTCCCACGAGGAAGGGCCCAGCCCTGAAAGCTCTTGCTGCTGTTCACCGTCCCTTGGCACCCTACCTACAGGCACAACAGCACTGGGGATCTGTGCTTTCCCAGAGACGGAATATCTCACGGGGCTCAGTCTCGGCAAGCCTCTTTCTGACAAGACGAACGGTGCGATCCTTCTCCCACGAGGAAGGGCCCAGCCCTGAAAGCTCTTGCTGCTGTTCACCGTCCCTTGGCACCCTACCTACAGGCACAACAGCACTGGGGATCTGTGCTTTCCCAGAGACGGAACATCTCACGGGGCTCAGTCTCGGCAAGCCTCTTTCTGAAAAGGCGAACGGTCGGATCCTTCTCCCACGAGGAAGGGCCCAGCCCTGAAAGCTCTTGCTGCTGTTCACCGTCCCTTGGCACCCTACCTACAGGCACAACAGCACTGGGGATCTGTGCTTTCCCAGAGACGGAACATCTCACGGGGCTCAGTCTCGGCAAGCCTCTTTCTGAAAAGGCGAACGGTCGGATCCTTCTCCCACGAGGAAGGGCCCAGCCCTGAAAGCTCTTGCTGCTCTTCACCGTCCCTTGTGGCCCTACCTACAGGCACAACAGCACTGGGGATCTGTGCTTTCCCAGAGACGGAACATCTCACGGGGCTCAGTCTCGGCAAGCCTCTTTCTGACAAGACGAACGGTGCGATCCTTCTCCCACGACGAAGGGCCCAGCCCTGAAAGCTCTTGCTGCTGTTCACCGTCCCTTGGCACCCTACCTACAGGCACAACAGCACTGGGGATCTGTGCTTTCCCAGAGACGGAACATCTCACGGGGCTCAGTCTCGGCAAGCCTCTTTCTGAAAAGGCGAATGGTCGGATCCTTCTCCCCCGAGGAAGGGCCCAGCCCTGAAAGCTCTTGCTGCTCTTCACCGTCCCTTGGCACCCTACCTACAGGCACAACAGCACTGGGGATCTGTGCTTTCCCAGAGACGGAATATCTCACGGCGCTCAGTCTCGGCAAGCCTCTTTCTGAAAAGACGAACGGTGCGATCCATCTCCCCCGAGGAAGGGCCCAGCCCTGAAAGCTCTTGCTGCTCTTCACCGCCCCTTGGCACCCTACCTACAGGCACAACAGCACTGGGGATCTGTGCTTTCCCAGAGACGGAACATCTCACGGGGCTCAGTCTCGGCAAGCCTCTTTCTGAAAAGGCGAACGGTCGGATCCTTCTCCCACGAGGAAGGGCCCAGCCCTGAAAGCTCTTGCTGCTCTTCACCGTCCCTTGGCACGCTACCTACAGGCACAACAGCACTGGGGATCTGTGCTTTCCCAGAGACGGAACATCTCACGGCGCTCAGTCTCGGCAAGCCTCTTTCTGAAAAGGCGAACGGTCGGATCCTTCTCCCACGAGGAAGGGCCCAGCCCTGAAAGCTCTTGCTGCTGTTCACCGTCCCTTGGCACCCTACCTACAGGCACAACAGCACTGGGGATCTGTGCTTTCCCAGAGACGGAATATCTCACGGGGCTCAGTCTCGGCAAGCCTCTTTCTGAAAAGACGAACGGTGCGATCCTTCTCCCACGAGGAAGGGCCCAGCCCTGAAAGCTCTTGCTGCTGTTCACCGTCCCTTGGCACCCTACCTACAGGCACAACAGCACTGGGGATCTGTGCTTTCCCAGAGACGGAACATCTCACGGGGCTCAGTCTCGGCAAGCCTCTTTCTGAAAAGGCGAACGGTCGGATCCTTCTCCCACGACGAAGGGCCCAGCCCTGAAAGCTCTTGCTGCTCTTCACCGTCCCTTGGCACCCTACCTACAGGCACAACAGCACTGGGGATCTGTGCTTTCCCAGAGACGGAACATCTCACGGGGCTCAGTCTCGGCAAGCCTCTTTCTGAAAAGGCGAACGGTCGGATCCTTCTCCCACGAGGAAGGGCCCAGCCCTGAAAGCTCTTGCTGCTCTTCACCGTCCCTTGTGGCCCTACCTACAGGCACAACAGCAGTGGGGATCTGTGCTTTCCCAGAGACGGAACATCTCACGGGGCTCAGTCTCGGCAAGCCTCTTTCTGACAAGACGAACGGTGCGATCCTTCTCCCACGACGAAGGGCCCAGCCCTGAAAGCTCTTGCTGCTGTTCACCGTCCCTTGGCACCCTACCTACAGGCACAACAGCACTGGGGATCTGTGCTTTCCCAGAGACGGAACATCTCACGGGGCTCAGTCTCGGCAAGCCTCTTTCTGAAAAGACGAACGGTGCGATCCTTCTCCCACGACGAAGGGCCCAGCCCTGAAAGCTCTTGCTGCTCTTCACCGTCCCTTGGCACCCTACCTACAGGCACAACAGCACTGGGGATCTGTGCTTTCCCAGAGACGGAATATCTCACGGGGCTCAGTCTCGGCAAGCCTCTTTCTGAAAAGACGAACGGTGCGATCCATCTCCCACGAGGAAGGGCCCAGCCCTGAAACCTCTTGCTGCTCTTCACCGCCCCTTGGCACCCTACCTACAGGCACAACAGCACTGGGGATCTGTGCTTTCCCAGAGACGGAACATCTCACGGCGCTCAGTCTCGGCAAGCCTCTTTCTGAAAAGACGAACGGTGCGATCCATCTCCCCCGAGGAAGGGCCCAGCCCTGAAAGCTCTTGCTGCTCTTCACCGTCCCTTGGCACCCTACCTACAGGCACAACAGCAGTGGGGATCTGTGCTTTCCCAGAGACGGAACATCTCACGGGGCTCAGTCTCGGCAAGCCTCTTTCTGACAAGACGAACGGTGCGATCCTTCTCCCACGACGAAGGGCCCAGCCCTGAAAGCTCTTGCTGCTGTTCACCGTCCCTTGGCACCCTACCTACAGGCACAACAGCACTGGGGATCTGTGCTTTCCCAGAGACGGAACATCTCACGGGGCTCAGTCTCGGCAAGCCTCTTTCTGAAAAGGCGAACGGTCGGATCCTTCTCCCACGACGAAGGGCCCAGCCCTGAAAGCTCTTGCTGCTCTTCACCGTCCCTTGGCACCCTACCTACAGGCACAACAGCACTGGGGATCTGTGCTTTCCCAGAGACGGAACATCTCACGGGGCTCAGTCTCGGCAAGCCTCTTTCTGAAAAGGCGAACGGTCGGATCCTTCTCCCACGAGGAAGGGCCCAGCCCTGAAAGCTCTTGCTGCTCTTCACCGTCCCTTGTGGCCCTACCTACAGGCACAACAGCAGTGGGGATCTGTGCTTTCCCAGAGACGGAACATCTCACGGGGCTCAGTCTCGGCAAGCCTCTTTCTGACAAGACGAACGGTGCGATCCTTCTCCCACGACGAAGGGCCCAGCCCTGAAAGCTCTTGCTGCTGTTCACCGTCCCTTGGCACCCTACCTACAGGCACAACAGCACTGGGGATCTGTGCTTTCCCAGAGACGGAACATCTCACGGCGCTCAGTCTCGGCAAGCCTCTTTCTGAAAAGGCGAACGGTCGGATCCTTCTCCCACGAGGAAGGGCCCAGCCCTGAAAGCTCTTGCTGCTCTTCACCGTCCCTTGGCACCCTACCTACAGGCACAACAGCACTGGGGATCTGTGCTTTCCCAGAGACGGAATATCTCACGGCGCTCAGTCTCGGCAAGCCTCTTTCTGAAAAGACGAACGGTGCGATCCATCTCCACCGAGGAAGGGCCCAGCCCTGAAACCTCTTGCTGCTCTTCACCGCCCCTTGGCACCCTACCTACAGGCACAACAGCACTGGGGATCTGTGCTTTCCCAGAGACGGAACATCTCACGGCGCTCAGTCTCGGCAAGCCTCTTTCTGAAAAGACGAACGGTGCGATCCATCTCCCCCGAGGAAGGGCCCAGCCCTGAAAGCTCTTGCTGCTCTTCACCGTCCCTTGGCACCCTACCTACAGGCACAACAGCACTGGGGATCTGTGCTTTCCCAGAGACGGAACATCTCACGGGGCTCAGTCTCGGCAAGCCTCTTTCTGAAAAGGCGAACGGTCGGATCCTTCTCCCACGAGGAAGGGCCCAGCCCTGAAAGCTCTTGCTGCTGTTCACCGTCCCTTGGCACCCTACCTACAGGCACAACAGCACTGGGGATCTGTGCTTTCCCAGAGACGGAACATCTCACGGGGCTCAGTCTCGGCAAGCCTCTTTCTGAAAAGGCGAACGGTCGGATCCTGCTCCCACGAGGAAGGGCCCAGCCCTGAAAGCTCTTGCTGCTCTTCACCGTCCCTTGGCACGCTACCTACAGGCACAACAGCACTGGGGATCTGTGCTTTCCCAGAGACGGAACATCTCACGGCGCTCAGTCTCGGCAAGCCTCTTTCTGAAAAGGCGAACGGTCGGATCCTTCTCCCACGAGGAAGGGCCCAGCCCTGAAAGCTCTTGCTGCTGTTCACCGTCCCTTGGCACCCTACCTACAGGCACAACAGCACTGGGGATCTGTGCTTTCCCAGAGACGGAATATCTCACGGGGATCAGTCTCGGCAAGCCTCTTTCTGAAAAGGCGAACGGTCGGATCCTTCTCCCACGAGGAAGGGCCCAGCCCTGAAAGCTCTTGCTGCTCTTCACCGTCCCTTGGCACCCTACCTACAGGCACAACAGCACTGGGGATCTGTGCTTTCCCAGAGACGGAACATCTCACGGGGCTCAGTCTCGGCAAGCCTCTTTCTGAAAAGGCGAACGGTCGGATCCTGCTCCCACGAGGAAGGGCCCAGCCCTGAAAGCTCTTGCTGCTCTTCACCGTCCCTTGTGGCCCTACCTACAGGCACAACAGCACTGGGGATCTGTGCTTTCCCAGAGACGGAACATCTCGTGGCGCTACGCCTCGGCAGAGCCTCTTTTTTTTTGGAAAAGGCGAACGGTCGGATCCTTCTCCCACGAGGAAGGGCCCAGCCCTGAAAGCTCTTGCTGCTCTTCACCGCCCCTTGGCACCCTACCTACAGGCACAACAGCACTGGGGATCTGTGCTTTCCCAGAGACGGAACATCTCACGGGGCTCAGTCTCGGCAAGCCTCTTTCTGAAAAGGCGAACGGTCGGATCCTTCTCCCACGAGGAAGGGCCCAGCCCTGAAAGCTCTTGCTGCTCTTCACCGTCCCTTGGCACCCTACCTACAGGCACAACAGCACTGGGGATCTGTGCTTTCCCAGAGACGGAATATCTCACGGCGCTCAGTCTTGGCAAGCCTCTTTCTGAAAAGGCGAACGGTCGGATCCTTCTCCCACGAGGAAGGGCCCAGCCCTGAAAGCTCTTGCTGCTCTTCACCGCCCCTTGGCACCCTACCTACAGGCACAACAGCACTGGGGATCTGTGCTTTCCCAGAGACGGAACATCTCACGGGGCTCAGTCTCGGCAAGCCTCTTTCTGAAAAGACGAACGGTGCGATCCTTCTCCCACGACGAAGGGCCCAGCCCTGAAAGCTCTTGCTGCTCTTCACCGCCCCTTGGCACCCTACCTACAGGCACAACAGCACTGGGGATCTGTGCTTTCCCAGAGACGGAACATCTCACGGGGCTCAGTCTCGGCAAGCCTCTTTCTGAAAAGGCGAACGGTCGGATCCTTCTCCCACGAGGAAGGGCCCAGCCCTGAAAGCTCTTGCTGCTCTTCACCGTCCCTTGGCACCCTACCTACAGGCACAACAGCAGTGGGGATCTGTGCTTTCCCAGAGACGGAACATCTCACGGCGCTCAGTCTCGGCAAGCCTCTTTCTGAAAAGGCGAACGGTCGGATCCTTCTCCCACGAGGAAGGGCCCAGCCCTGAAAGCTCTTGCTGCTCTTCACCGCCCCTTGGCACCCTACCTACAGGCACAACAGCACTGGGGATCTGTGCTTTCCCAGAGACGGAACATCTCACGGCGCTCAGTCTCGGCAAGCCTCTTTCTGAAAAGACGAACGGTGCGATCCATCTCCACCGAGGAAGGGCCCAGCCCTGAAACCTCTTGCTGCTCTTCACCACCCCTTGGCACCCTACCTACAGGCACAACAGCACTGGGGATCTGTGCTTTCCCAGAGACGGAATATCTCACGGGGCTCAGTCTCGGCAAGCCTCTTTCTGAAAAGGCGAACGGTCGGCTCCTTTTCCCACGAGGAAGGGCCCAGCCCTGAAAGCTCTTGCTGCTCTTCACCGTCCCTTGTGGCCCTACCTACAGGCACAACAGCACTGGGGATCTGTGCTTTCCCAGAGACGGAACATCTCGTGGCGCTACGCCTCGGCAGAGCCTCTTTTTTCTGGAAAAGGCGAACGGTCGGATCCTTCTCCCACGAGGAAGGGCCCAGCCCTGAAAGCTCTTGCTGCTCTTCACCGCCCCTTGGCACCCTACCTACAGGCACAACAGCACTGGGGATCTGTGCTTTCCCAGAGACGGAACATCTCACGGGGCTCAGTCTCGGCAAGCCTCTTTCTGAAAAGACGAACGGTGCGATCCTTCTCCCACGACGAAGGGCCCAGCCCTGAAAGCTCTTGCTGCTCTTCACCGCCCCTTGGCACCCTACCTACAGGCACAACAGCACTGGGGATCTGTGCTTTCCCAGAGACGGAACATCTCACGGGGCTCAGTCTCGGCAAGCCTCTTTCTGACAAGACGAACGGTGCGATCCTTCTCCCACGACGAAGGGCCCAGCCCTGAAAGCTCTTGCTGCTGTTCACCGTCCCTTGGCACCCTACCTACAGGCACAACAGCACTGGGGATCTGTGCTTTCCCAGAGACGGAACATCTCACGGGGCTCAGTCTCGGCAAGCCTCTTTCTGAAAAGGCGAACGGTCGGATCCTTCTCCCACGAGGAAGGGCCCAGCCCTGAAAGCTCTTGCTGCTCTTCACCGTCCCTTGGCACCCTACCTACAGGCACAACAGCACTGGGGATCTGTGCTTTCCCAGAGACGGAACATCTCGTGGCGCTACGCCTCGGCAGAGCCTCTTTTTTCTGGAAAAGGCGAACGGTCGGATCCTTCTCCCACGAGGAAGGGCCCAGCCCTGAAAGCTCTTGCTGCTCTTCACCGTCCCTTGGCACCCTACCTACAGGCACAACAGCACTGGGGATCTGTGCTTTCCCAGAGACGGAACATCTCACGGGGCTCAGTCTCGGCAAGCCTCTTTCTGAAAAGGCGAACGGTCGGATCCTTCTCCCACGAGGAAGGGCCCAGCCCTGAAAGCTCTTGCTGCTCTTCACCGTCCCTTGGCACCCTACCTACAGGCACAACAGCACTGGGGATCTGTGCTTTCCCAGAGACGGAACATCTCACGGCGCTCAGTCTCGGCAAGCCTCTTTCTGAAAAGGCGAACGGTCGGATCCTTCTCCCACGAGGAAGGGCCCAGCCCTGAAAGCTCTTGCTGCTCTTCACCGCCCCTTGGCACCCTACCTACAGGCACAACAGCACTGGGGATCTGTGCTTTCCCAGAGACGGAACATCTCACGGCGCTCAGTCTCGGCAAGCCTCTTTCTGAAAAGACGAACGGTGCGATCCATCTCCACCGAGGAAGGGCCCAGCCCTGAAACCTCTTGCTGCTCTTCACCACCCCTTGGCACCCTACCTACAGGCACAACAGCACTGGGGATCTGTGCTTTCCCAGAGACGGAATATCTCACGGGGCTCAGTCTCGGCAAGCCTCTTTCTGAAAAGGCGAACGGTCGGCTCCTTTTCCCACGAGGAAGGGCCCAGCCCTGAAAGCTCTTGCTGCTCTTCACCGTCCCTTGTGGCCCTACCTACAGGCACAACAGCACTGGGGATCTGTGCTTTCCCAGAGACGGAACATCTCGTGGCGCTACGCCTCGGCAGAGCCTCTTTTTTCTGGAAAAGGCGAACGGTCGGATCCTTCTCCCACGAGGAAGGGCCCAGCCCTGAAAGCTCTTGCTGCTCTTCACCGCCCCTTGGCACCCTACCTACAGGCACAACAGCACTGGGGATCTGTGCTTTCCCAGAGACGGAACATCTCACGGGGCTCAGTCTCGGCAAGCCTCTTTCTGAAAAGACGAACGGTGCGATCCTTCTCCCACGACGAAGGGCCCAGCCCTGAAAGCTCTTGCTGCTCTTCACCGCCCCTTGGCACCCTACCTACAGGCACAACAGCACTGGGGATCTGTGCTTTCCCAGAGACGGAACATCTCACGGGGCTCAGTCTCGGCAAGCCTCTTTCTGACAAGACGAACGGTGCGATCCTTCTCCCACGACGAAGGGCCCAGCCCTGAAAGCTCTTGCTGCTGTTCACCGTCCCTTGGCACCCTACCTACAGGCACAACAGCACTGGGGATCTGTGCTTTCCCAGAGACGGAACATCTCACGGGGCTCAGTCTCGGCAAGCCTCTTTCTGAAAAGGCGAACGGTCGGATCCTTCTCCCACGAGGAAGGGCCCAGCCCTGAAAGCTCTTGCTGCTCTTCACCGTCCCTTGGCACCCTACCTACAGGCACAACAGCACTGGGGATCTGTGCTTTCCCAGAGACGGAACATCTCGTGGCGCTACGCCTCGGCAGAGCCTCTTTTTTCTGGAAAAGGCGAACGGTCGGATCCTTCTCCCACGAGGAAGGGCCCAGCCCTGAAAGCTCTTGCTGCTCTTCACCGTCCCTTGGCACCCTACCTACAGGCACAACAGCACTGGGGATCTGTGCTTTCCCAGAGACGGAACATCTCACGGGGCTCAGTCTCGGCAAGCCTCTTTCTGAAAAGGCGAACGGTCGGATCCTTCTCCCACGAGGAAGGGCCCAGCCCTGAAAGCTCTTGCTGCTCTTCACCGTCCCTTGGCACCCTACCTACAGGCACAACAGCACTGGGGATCTGTGCTTTCCCAGAGACGGAATATCTCACGGGGCTCAGTCTCGGCAAGCCTCTTTCTGAAAAGGCGAACGGTCGGATCCTTCTCCCACGAGGAAGGGCCCAGCCCTGAAAGCTCTTGCTGCTCTTCACCGTCCCTTGTGGCCCTACCTACAGGCACAACAGCAGTGGGGATCTGTGCTTTCCCAGAGACGGAACATCTCACGGGGCTCAGTCTCGGCAAGCCTCTTTCTGAAAAGGCGAACGGTCGGATCCTGCTCCCACGAGGAAGGGCCCAGCCCTGAAAGCTCTTGCTGCTCTTCACCGTCCCTTGTGGCCCTACCTACAGGCACAACAGCACTGGGGATCTGTGCTTTCCCAGAGACGGAACATCTCGTGGCGCTACGCCTCGGCAGAGCCTCTTTTTTTTGGAAAAGGCGAACGGTCGGATCCTTCTCCCACGAGGAAGGGCCCAGCCCTGAAAGCTCTTGCTGCTCTTCACCGCCCCTTGGCACCCTACCTACAGGCACAACAGCACTGGGGATCTGTGCTTTCCCAGAGACGGAACATCTCACGGGGCTCAGTCTCGGTAAGCCTCTTTCTGAAAAGGCGAACGGTGCGATCCTTCTCCCACGAGGAAGGGCCCAGCCCTGAAAGCTCTTGCTGCTCTTCACCGTCCCTTGGCACCCTACCTACAGGCACAACAGCACTGGGGATCTGTGCTTTCCCAGAGACGGAACATCTCACGGGGCTCAGTCTCGGCAAGCCTGTTTCTGAAAAGGCGAACGGTCGGATACTTGTCCCACGAGGAAGGGCCCAGCCCTGAAAGCTCTTGCTGCTCTTCACCGCCCCTTGTGGCCCTACCTACAGGCACAACAGCAGTGGGGATCTGTGCTTTCCCAGAGACGGAACATCTCACGGGGCTCAGTCTCGGCAAGCCTCTTTCTGAAAAGGCGAACGGTCGGATATTTGTCCCACGAGGAAGGGCCCAGCCCTGAAAGCTCTTGCTTCTCTTCACCGTCCCTTGTGGCCCTACCTACAGGCACAACAGCACTGGGGATCTGTGCTTTCCCAGAGACGGAACATCTCACGGGGCTCAGTCTCGGCAAGCCTCTTTCTGAAAAGGCGAACGGTCGGATCCTTCTCCCACGAGGAAGGGCCCAGCCCTGAAAGCTCTTGCTGCTCTTCACCGTCCCTTGGCACCCTACCTACAGGCACAACAGCACTGGGGATCTGTGCTTTCCCAGAGACGGAACATCTCACGGGGCTCAGTCTCGGCAAGCCTCTTTCTGAAAAGGCGAACGGTGCGATCCTTCTCCCACGACGAAGGGCCCAGCCCTGAAAGCTCTTGCTACTCTTCACCGCCCCTTGGCACCCTACCTACAGGCACAACAGCACTGGGGATCTGTGCTTTCCCAGAGACGGAACATCTCACGGGGCTCAGTCTCGGCAAGCCTCTTTCTGAAAAGGCGAACGGTCGGATCCTTCTCCCACGAGGAAGGGCCCAGCCCTGAAAGCTCTTGCTGCTCTTCACCGCCCCTTGGCACCCTACCTACAGGCACAACAGCACTGGGGATCTGTGCTTTCCCAGAGACGGAATATCTCACGGGGCTCAGTCTCGGCAAGCCTCTTTCTGACAAGGCGAACGGTCGGCTCCTTTTCCCACGAGGAAGGGCCCAGCCCTGAAAGCTCTTGCTGCTCTTCACCGTCCCTTGTGGCCCTACCTACAGGCACAACAGCACTGGGGATCTGTGCTTTCCCAGAGACGGAACATCTCGTGGCGCTACGCCTCGGCAGAGCCTCTTTTTTCTGGAAAAGGCGAACGGTCGGATCCTTCTCCCACGAGGAAGGGCCCAGCCCTGAAAGCTCTTGCTGCTCTTCACCGCCCCTTGGCACCCTACCTACAGGCACAACAGCACTGGGTATCTGTGCTTTCCCAGAGACGGAATATCTCACGGGGCTCAGTCTCGGCAAGCCTCTTTCTGAAAAGGCGAACGGTCGGATACTTGTCCCACGAGGAAGGGCCCAGCCCTGAAAGCTCTTGCTGCTCTTCACCGTCCCTTGTGGCCCTACCTACAGGCACAACAGCACTGGGGATCTGTGCTTTCCCAGAGACGGAACATCTCACGGGGCTCAGTCTCGGCAAGCCTCTTTCTGAAAAGGCGAACGGTCGGATCCTTCTCCCACGAGGAAGGGCCCAGCCCTGAAAGCTCTTGCTGCTCTTCACCGTCCCTTGGCACCCTACCTACAGGCACAACAGCACTGGGGATCTGTGCTTTCCCAGAGACGGAATATCTCACGGCGCTCAGTCTCGGCAAGCCTCTTTCTGAAAAGGCGAACGGTCGGATCCTTCTCCCACGAGGAAGGGCCCAGCCCTGAAAGCTCTTGCTGCTCTTCACCGCCCCTTGGCACCCTACCTACAGGCACAACAGCACTGGGGATCTGTGCTTTCCCAGAGACGGAACATCTCACGGGGCTCAGTCTCGGCAAGCCTCTTTCTGAAAAGACGAACGGTGCGATCCATCTCCCCCGAGGAAGGGCCCAGCCCTGAAAGCTCTTGCTGCTCTTCACCGTCCCTTGGCACCCTACCTACAGGCACAACAGCACTGGGGATCTATGCTTTCGCAGAGACGGAACATCTCGTAGTGCTACGCCTCGGCAGAGCCTCTTTTTTTTGGAAAAGGCGAACGGTCGGATCCTTCTCCCACGAGGAAGGGCCCAGCCCTGAAAGCTCTTGCTGCTCTTCACCGCCCCTTGGCACCCTACCTACAGGCACAACAGCACTGGGGATCTGTGCTTTCCCAGAGACGGAACATCTCACGGGGCTCAGTCTCGGCAAGCCTCTTTCTGAAAAGACGAACGGTGCGATCCATCTCCCCCGAGGAAGGGCCCAGCCCTGAAAGCTCTTGCTGCTCTTCACCGCCCCTTGGCACCCTACCTACAGGCACAACAGCACTGGGGATCTGTGCTTTCCCAGAGACGGAACATCTCACGGGGCTCAGTCTCGGCAAGCCTCTTTCTGAAAAGGCGAACGGTCGGATCCTTCTCCCACGAGGAAGGGCCCAGCCCCGAAAGCTCTTGCTGCTCTTCACCGTCCCTTGGCACCCTACCTACAGGCACAACAGCACTGGGGATCTGTGCTTTCCCAGAGACGGAACATCTCACGGGGCTCAGTCTCGGCAAGCCTCTTTCTGAAAAGGCGAACGGTCGGATACTTGTCCCACGAGGAAGGGCCCAGCCCTGAAAGCTCTTGCTGCTCTTCACCGCCCCTTGGCACCCTACCTACAGGCACAACAGCACTGGGGATCTGTGCTTTCCCAGAGACGGAACATCTCACGGGGCTCAGTCTCGGCAAGCCTGTTTCTGAAAAGGCGAACGGTCGGATACTTGTCCCACGAGGAAGGGCCCAGCCCTGAAAGCTCTTGCTGCTCTTCACCGCCCCTTGTGGCCCTACCTACAGGCACAACAGCAGTGGGGATCTGTGCTTTCCCAGAGACGGAACATCTCACGGGGCTCAGTCTCGGCAAGCCTCTTTCTGAAAAGGCGAACGGTCGGATATTTGTCCCACGAGGAAGGGCCCAGCCCTGAAAGCTCTTGCTTCTCTTCACCGTCCCTTGTGGCCCTACCTACAGGCACAACAGCACTGGGGATCTGTGCTTTCCCAGAGACGGAACATCTCACGGGGCTCAGTCTCGGCAAGCCTCTTTCTGAAAAGGCGAACGGTCGGATCCTTCTCCCACGAGGAAGGGCCCAGCCCTGAAAGCTCTTGCTGCTCTTCACCGTCCCTTGGCACCCTACCTACAGGCACAACAGCACTGGGGATCTGTGCTTTCCCAGAGACGGAACATCTCACGGGGCTCAGTCTCGGCAAGCCTCTTTCTGAAAAGGCGAACGGTGCGATCCTTCTCCCACGACGAAGGGCCCAGCCCTGAAAGCTCTTGCTACTCTTCACCGCCCCTTGGCACCCTACCTACAGGCACAACAGCACTGGGGATCTGTGCTTTCCCAGAGACGGAACATCTCACGGGGCTCAGTCTCGGCAAGCCTCTTTCTGAAAAGGCGAACGGTCGGATCCTTCTCCCACGAGGAAGGGCCCAGCCCTGAAAGCTCTTGCTGCTCTTCACCGCCCCTTGGCACCCTACCTACAGGCACAACAGCACTGGGGATCTGTGCTTTCCCAGAGACGGAATATCTCACGGGGCTCAGTCTCGGCAAGCCTCTTTCTGACAAGGCGAACGGTCGGCTCCTTTTCCCACGAGGAAGGGCCCAGCCCTGAAAGCTCTTGCTGCTCTTCACCGTCCCTTGTGGCCCTACCTACAGGCACAACAGCACTGGGGATCTGTGCTTTCCCAGAGACGGAACATCTCGTGGCGCTACGCCTCGGCAGAGCCTCTTTTTTCTGGAAAAGGCGAACGGTCGGATCCTTCTCCCACGAGGAAGGGCCCAGCCCTGAAAGCTCTTGCTGCTCTTCACCGCCCCTTGGCACCCTACCTACAGGCACAACAGCACTGGGTATCTGTGCTTTCCCAGAGACGGAATATCTCACGGGGCTCAGTCTCGGCAAGCCTCTTTCTGAAAAGGCGAACGGTCGGATACTTGTCCCACGAGGAAGGGCCCAGCCCTGAAAGCTCTTGCTGCTCTTCACCGTCCCTTGTGGCCCTACCTACAGGCACAACAGCACTGGGGATCTGTGCTTTCCCAGAGACGGAACATCTCACGGGGCTCAGTCTCGGCAAGCCTCTTTCTGAAAAGGCGAACGGTCGGATCCTTCTCCCACGAGGAAGGGCCCAGCCCTGAAAGCTCTTGCTGCTCTTCACCGTCCCTTGGCACCCTACCTACAGGCACAACAGCACTGGGGATCTGTGCTTTCCCAGAGACGGAATATCTCACGGCGCTCAGTCTCGGCAAGCCTCTTTCTGAAAAGGCGAACGGTCGGATCCTTCTCCCACGAGGAAGGGCCCAGCCCTGAAAGCTCTTGCTGCTCTTCACCGCCCCTTGGCACCCTACCTACAGGCACAACAGCACTGGGGATCTGTGCTTTCCCAGAGACGGAACATCTCACGGGGCTCAGTCTCGGCAAGCCTCTTTCTGAAAAGACGAACGGTGCGATCCATCTCCCCCGAGGAAGGGCCCAGCCCTGAAAGCTCTTGCTGCTCTTCACCGTCCCTTGGCACCCTACCTACAGGCACAACAGCACTGGGGATCTATGCTTTCGCAGAGACGGAACATCTCGTAGTGCTACGCCTCGGCAGAGCCTCTTTTTTTTGGAAAAGGCGAACGGTCGGATCCTTCTCCCACGAGGAAGGGCCCAGCCCTGAAAGCTCTTGCTGCTCTTCACCGCCCCTTGGCACCCTACCTACAGGCACAACAGCACTGGGGATCTGTGCTTTCCCAGAGACGGAACATCTCACGGGGCTCAGTCTCGGCAAGCCTCTTTCTGAAAAGACGAACGGTGCGATCCATCTCCCCCGAGGAAGGGCCCAGCCCTGAAAGCTCTTGCTGCTCTTCACCGCCCCTTGGCACCCTACCTACAGGCACAACAGCACTGGGGATCTGTGCTTTCCCAGAGACGGAACATCTCACGGGGCTCAGTCTCGGCAAGCCTCTTTCTGAAAAGGCGAACGGTCGGATCCTTCTCCCACGAGGAAGGGCCCAGCCCCGAAAGCTCTTGCTGCTCTTCACCGTCCCTTGGCACCCTACCTACAGGCACAACAGCACTGGGGATCTGTGCTTTCCCAGAGACGGAACATCTCACGGGGCTCAGTCTCGGCAAGCCTCTTTCTGAAAAGGCGAACGGTCGGATACTTGTCCCACGAGGAAGGGCCCAGCCCTGAAAGCTCTTGCTGCTCTTCACCGCCCCTTGGCACCCTACCTACAGGCACAACAGCACTGGGGATCTGTGCTTTCCCAGAGACGGAACATCTCACGGGGCTCAGTCTCGGCAAGCCTCTTTCTGAAAAGACGAACGGTGCGATCCATCTCCCCCGAGGAAGGGCCCAGCCCTGAAAGCTCTTGCTGCTCTTCACCATCCCTTGGCACCCTACCTACAGGCACAACAGCACTGGGGATCTATGCTTTCGCAGAGACGGAACATCTCGTAGTGCTACGCCTCGGCAGAGCCTCTTTTTTTTGGAAAAGGCGAACGGTCGGATCCTTCTCCCACGAGGAAGGGCCCAGCCCTGAAAGCTCTTGCTGCTCTTCACCGCCCCTTGGCACCCTACCTACAGGCACAACAGCACTGGGGATCTGTGCTTTCCCAGAGACGGAACATCTCACGGGGCTCAGTCTCGGCAAGCCTCTTTCTGAAAAGGCGAACGGTCGGATTCTTCTCCCACGAGGAAGGGCCCAGCCCTGAAAGCTCTTGCTGCTCTTCACCGTCCCTTGGCACCCTACCTACAGGCACAACAGCACTGGGGATCTGTGCTTTCCCAGAGACGGAACATCTCACGGCGCTCAGTCTCGGCAAGCCTCTTTCTGAAAAGACGAACGGTGCGATCCATCTCCCCCGAGGAAGGGCCCAGCCCTGAAAGCTCTTGCTGCTCTTCACCGCCCCTTGGCACCCTACCTACAGGCACAACAGCACTGGGGATCTGTGCTTTCCCAGAGACGGAACATCTCACGGGGCTCAGTCTCGGCAAGCCTCTTTCTGAAAAGGCGAACGGTCGGATCCTTCTCCCACGAGGAAGGGCCCAGCCCTGAAAGCTCTTGCTGCTCTTCACCGTCCCTTGGCACCCTACCTACAGGCACAACAGCACTGGGGATCTGTGCTTTCCCAGAGACGGAACATCTCACGGGGCTCAGTCTCGGCAAGCCTCTTTCTGAAAAGGCGAACGGTCGGATCCTTCTCCCACGAGGAAGGGCCCAGCCCTGAAAGCTCTTGCTGCTCTTCACTGTCCCTTGGCACCCTACCTACAGGCACAACAGCACTGGGGATCTGTGCTTTCCCAGAGACGGAATATCTCACGGCGCTCAGTCTCGGCAAGCCTCTTTCTGAAAAGGCGAACGGTCGGATCCTTCTCCCACGAGGAAGGGCCCAGCCCTGAAAGCTCTTGCTGCTCTTCACCGCCCCTTGGCACCCTACCTACAGGCACAACAGCACTGGGGATCTGTGCTTTCCCAGAGACGGAACATCTCACGGGGCTCAGTCTCGGCAAGCCTCTTTCTGAAAAGACGAACGGTGCGATCCTTCTCCCACGACGAAGGGCCCAGCCCTGAAAGCTCTTGCTGCTCTTCACCGTCCCTTGGCACCCTACCTACAGGCACAACAGCACTGGGGATCTGTGCTTTCCCAGAGACGGAATATCTCACGGGGCTCAGTCTCGGCAAGCCTCTTTCTGAAAAGGCGAACGGTCGGATCCTTCTCCCACGAGGAAGGGCCCAGCCCTGAAAGCTCTTGCTGCTCTTCACCGTCCCTTGGCACCCTACCTACAGGCACAACAGCACTGGGGATCTGTGCTTTTCCAGAGACGGAACATCTCACGGGGCTCAGTCTCGGCAAGCCTCTTTCTGAAAAGGCGAACGGTCGGATCCTTCTCCCACGAGGAAGGGCCCAGCCCTGAAAGCTCTTGCTGCTCTTCACCGTCCCTTGGCACCCTACCTACAGGCACAACAGCACTGGGGATCTGTGCTTTCCCAGAGACGGAATATCTCACGGCGCTCAGTCTTGGCAAGCCTCTTTCTGAAAAGGCGAACGGTCGGATCCTTCTCCCACGAGGAAGGGCCCAGCCCTGAAAGCTCTTGCTGCTCTTCACCGCCCCTTGGCACCCTACCTACAGGCACAACAGCACTGGGGATCTGTGCTTTCCCAGAGACGGAACATCTCACGGGGCTCAGTCTCGGCAAGCCTCTTTCTGAAAAGACGAACGGTGCGATCCTTCTCCCACGACGAAGGGCCCAGCCCTGAAAGCTCTTGCTGCTCTTCACCGTCCCTTGGCACCCTACCTACAGGCACAACAGCACTGGGGATCTGTGCTTTCCCAGAGACGGAATATCTCACGGGGCTCAGTCTCGGCAAGCCTCTTTCTGAAAAGGCGAACGGTCGGATCCTTCTCCCACGAGGAAGGGCCCAGCCCTGAAAGCTCTTGCTGCTCTTCACCGTCCCTTGGCACCCTACCTACAGGCACAACAGCACTGGGGATCTGTGCTTTCCCAGAGACGGAACATCTCACGGGGCTCAGTCTCGGCAAGCCTCTTTCTGAAAAGACGAACGGTGCGATCCTTCTCCCACGACGAAGGGCCCAGCCCTGAAAGCTCTTGCTGCTCTTCACCGTCCCTTGGCACCCTACCTACAGGCACAACAGCACTGGGGATCTGTGCTTTCCCAGAGACGGAACATCTCACGGGGCTCAGTCTCGGCAAGCCTCTTTCTGAAAAGGCGAACGGTCGGATCCTTCTCCCACGAGGAAGGGCCCAGCCCTGAAAGCTCTTGCTGCTCTTCACCGTCCCTTGGCACCCTACCTACAGGCACAACAGCACTGGGGATCTGTGCTTTCCCAGAGACGGAACATCTCACGGCGCTCAGTCTCGGCAAGCCTCTTTCTGAAAAGGCGAACGGTCGGATACTTGTCCCACGAGGAAGGGCCCAGCCCTGAAAGCTCTTGCTGCTCTTCACCGCCCCTTGGCACCCTACCTACAGGCACAACAGCACTGGGGATCTGTGCTTTCCCAGAGACGGAACATCTCACGGGGCTCAGTCTCGGCAAGCCTCTTTCTGAAAAGACGAACGGTGCGATCCATCTCCCCCGAGGAAGGGCCCAGCCCTGAAAGCTCTTGCTGCTCTTCACCGTCCCTTGGCACCCTACCTACAGGCACAACAGCACTGGGGATCTATGCTTTCGCAGAGACGGAACATCTCGTAGTGCTACGCCTCGGCAGAGCCTCTTTTTTTTGGAAAAGGCGAACGGTCGGATCCTTCTCCCACGAGGAAGGGCCCAGCCCTGAAAGCTCTTGCTGCTCTTCACCGCCCCTTGGCACCCTACCTACAGGCACAACAGCACTGGGGATCTGTGCTTTCCCAGAGACGGAACATCTCACGGGGCTCAGTCTCGGCAAGCCTCTTTCTGAAAAGGCGAACGGTCGGATTCTTCTCCCCCGAGGAAGGGCCCAGCCCTGAAAGCTCTTGCTGCTCTTCACCGTCCCTTGGCACCCTACCTACAGGCACAACAGCACTGGGGATCTGTGCTTTCCCAGAGACGGAACATCTCGTGGCGCTCAGTCTCGGCAAGCCTCTTTCTGAAAAGACGAACGGTGCGATCCATCTCCCCCGAGGAAGGGCCCAGCCCTGAAAGCTCTTGCTGCTCTTCACCGCCCCTTGGCACCCTACCTACAGGCACAACAGCACTGGGGATCTGTGCTTTCCCAGAGACGGAACATCTCACGGGGCTCAGTCTCGGCAAGCCTCTTTCTGAAAAGGCGAACGGTCGGATCCTTCTCCCACGAGGAAGGGCCCAGCCCTGAAAGCTCTTGCTGCTCTTCACCGTCCCTTGGCACCCTACCTACAGGCACAACAGCACTGGGGATCTGTGCTTTCCCAGAGACGGAACATCTCACGGGGCTCAGTCTCGGCAAGCCTCTTTCTGAAAAGGCGAACGGTCGGATCCTTCTCCCACGAGGAAGGGCCCAGCCCTGAAAGCTCTTGCTGCTCTTCACCGTCCCTTGGCACCCTACCTACAGGCACAACAGCACTGGGGATCTGTGCTTTCCCAGAGACGGAATATCTCACGGCGCTCAGTCTCGGCAAGCCTCTTTCTGAAAAGGCGAACGGTCGGATCCTTCTCCCACGAGGAAGGGCCCAGCCCTGAAAGCTCTTGCTGCTCTTCACCGCCCCTTGGCACCCTACCTACAGGCACAACAGCACTGGGGATCTGTGCTTTCCCAGAGACGGAACATCTCACGGGGCTCAGTCTCGGCAAGCCTCTTTCTGAAAAGACGAACGGTGCGATCCTTCTCCCACGACGAAGGGCCCAGCCCTGAAAGCTCTTGCTGCTCTTCACCGTCCCTTGGCACCCTACCTACAGGCACAACAGCACTGGGGATCTGTGCTTTCCCAGAGACGGAATATCTCACGGGGCTCAGTCTCGGCAAGCCTCTTTCTGAAAAGGCGAACGGTCGGATCCTTCTCCCACGAGGAAGGGCCCAGCCCTGAAAGCTCTTGCTGCTCTTCACCGTCCCTTGGCACCCTACCTACAGGCACAACAGCACTGGGGATCTGTGCTTTCCCAGAGACGGAACATCTCACGGGGCTCAGTCTCGGCAAGCCTCTTTCTGAAAAGGCGAACGGTCGGATCCTTCTCCCACGAGGAAGGGCCCAGCCCTGAAAGCTCTTGCTGCTCTTCACCGTCCCTTGGCACCCTACCTACAGGCACAACAGCACTGGGGATCTGTGCTTTCCCAGAGACGGAATATCTCACGGCGCTCAGTCTTGGCAAGCCTCTTTCTGAAAAGGCGAACGGTCGGATCCTTCTCCCACGAGGAAGGGCCCAGCCCTGAAAGCTCTTGCTGCTCTTCACCGCCCCTTGGCACCCTACCTACAGGCACAACAGCACTGGGGATCTGTGCTTTCCCAGAGACGGAACATCTCACGGGGCTCAGTCTCGGCAAGCCTCTTTCTGAAAAGACGAACGGTGCGATCCTTCTCCCACGACGAAGGGCCCAGCCCTGAAAGCTCTTGCTGCTGTTCACCGTCCCTTGGCACCCTACCTACAGGCACAACAGCACTGGGGATCTGTGCTTTCCCAGAGACGGAATATCTCACGGGGCTCAGTCTCGGCAAGCCTCTTTCTGAAAAGGCGAACGGTCGGATCCTTCTCCCACGAGGAAGGGCCCAGCCCTGAAAGCTCTTGCTGCTCTTCACCGCCCCTTGGCACCCTACCTACAGGCACAACAGCACTGGGGATCTGTGCTTTCCCAGAGACGGAACATCTCACGGGGCTCAGTCTCGGCAAGCCTCTTTCTGAAAAGACGAACGGTGCGATCCATCTCCCCCGAGGAAGGGCCCAGCCCTGAAAGCTCTTGCTGCTCTTCACCGTCCCTTGGCACCCTACCTACAGGCACAACAGCACTGGGGATCTATGCTTTCGCAGAGACGGAACATCTCGTAGTGCTACGCCTCGGCAGAGCCTCTTTTTTTTGGAAAAGGCGAACGGTCGGATCCTTCTCCCACGAGGAAGGGCCCAGCCCTGAAAGCTCTTGCTGCTCTTCACCGCCCCTTGGCACCCTACCTACAGGCACAACAGCACTGGGGATCTGTGCTTTCCCAGAGACGGAACATCTCACGGGGCTCAGTCTCGGCAAGCCTCTTTCTGAAAAGACGAACGGTGCGATCCATCTCCCCCGAGGAAGGGCCCAGCCCTGAAAGCTCTTGCTGCTCTTCACCGCCCCTTGGCACCCTACCTACAGGCACAACAGCACTGGGGATCTGTGCTTTCCCAGAGACGGAACATCTCACGGGGCTCAGTCTCGGCAAGCCTCTTTCTGAAAAGGCGAACGGTCGGATCCTTCTCCCACGAGGAAGGGCCCAGCCCTGAAAGCTCTTGCTGCTCTTCACCGTCCCTTGGCAGCCTACCTACAGGCACAACAGCACTGGGGATCTGTGCTTTCCCAGAGACGGAACATCTCACGGGGCTCAGTCTCGGCAAGCCTCTTTCTGAAAAGGCGAACGGTCGGATACTTGTCCCACGAGGAAGGGCCCAGCCCTGAAAGCTCTTGCTGCTCTTCACCGTCCCTTGGCACCCTACCTACAGGCACAACAGCACTGGGGATCTGTGCTTTCCCAGAGACGGAACATCTCACGGGGCTCAGTCTCGGCAAGCCTCTTTCTGAAAAGACGAACGGTCGGATCCATCTCCCCCGAGGAAGGGCCCAGCCCTGAAAGCTCTTGCTGCTCTTCACCGTCCCTTGGCACCCTACCTACAGGCACAACAGCACTGGGGATCTATGCTTTCGCAGAGACGGAACATCTCGTAGTGCTACGCCTCGGCAGAGCCTCTTTTTTTTGGAAAAGGCGAACGGTCGGATCCTTCTCCCACGAGGAAGGGCCCAGCCCTGAAAGCTCTTGCTGCTCTTCACCGCCCCTTGGCACCCTACCTACAGGCACAACAGCACTGGGGATCTGTGCTTTCCCAGAGACGGAACATCTCACGGGGCTCAGTCTCGGCAAGCCTCTTTCTGAAAAGGCGAACGGTCGGATCCTTCTCCCACGAGGAAGGGCCCAGCCCTGAAAGCTCTTGCTGCTCTTCACCGTCCCTTGGCACCCTACCTACAGGCACAACAGCACTGGGGATCTGTGCTTTCCCAGAGACGGAACATCTCACGGCGCTCAGTCTCGGCAAGCCTCTTTCTGAAAAGACGAACGGTGCGATCCATCTCCCCCGAGGAAGGGCCCAGCCCTGAAAGCTCTTGCTGCTCTTCACCGCCCCTTGGCACCCTACCTACAGGCACAACAGCACTGGGGATCTGTGCTTTCCCAGAGACGGAACATCTCACGGGGCTCAGTCTCGGCAAGCCTCTTTCTGAAAAGGCGAACGGTCGGATCCTTCTCCCACGAGGAAGGGCCCAGCCCTGAAAGCTCTTGCTGCTCTTCACCGTCCCTTGGCACCCTACCTACAGGCACAACAGCACTGGGGATCTGTGCTTTCCCAGAGACGGAACATCTCACGGGGCTCAGTCTCGGCAAGCCTCTTTCTGAAAAGGCGAACGGTCGGATCCTTCTCCCACGAGGAAGGGCCCAGCCCTGAAAGCTCTTGCTGCTCTTCACCGTCCCTTGGCACCCTACCTACAGGCACAACAGCACTGGGGATCTGTGCTTTCCCAGAGACGGAATATCTCACGGCGCTCAGTCTCGGCAAGCCTCTTTCTGAAAAGGCGAACGGTCGGATCCTTCTCCCACGAGGAAGGGCCCAGCCCTGAAAGCTCTTGCTGCTCTTCACCGCCCCTTGGCACCCTACCTACAGGCACAACAGCACTGGGGATCTGTGCTTTCCCAGAGACGGAACATCTCACGGGGCTCAGTCTCGGCAAGCCTCTTTCTGAAAAGACGAACGGTGCGATCCTTCTCCCACGACGAAGGGCCCAGCCCTGAAAGCTCTTGCTGCTCTTCACCGTCCCTTGGCACCCTACCTACAGGCACAACAGCACTGGGGATCTGTGCTTTCCCAGAGACGGAATATCTCACGGCGCTCAGTCTCGGCAAGCCTCTTTCTGAAAAGGCGAACGGTCGGATCCTTCTCCCACGACGAAGGGCCCAGCCCTGAAAGCTCTTGCTGCTCTTCACCGTCCCTTGGCACCCTACCTACAGGCACAACAGCACTGGGGATCTGTGCTTTCCCAGAGACGGAACATCTCACGGGGCTCAGTCTCGGCAAGCCTCTTTCTGAAAAGGCGAACGGTCGGATCCTTCTCCCACGAGGAAGGGCCCAGCCCTGAAAGCTCTTGCTGCTCTTCACCGTCCCTTGGCACCCTACCTACAGGCACAACAGCACTGGGGATCTGTGCTTTCCCAGAGACGGAATATCTCACGGCGCTCAGTCTTGGCAAGCCTCTTTCTGAAAAGGCGAACGGTCGGATCCTTCTCCCACGAGGAAGGGCCCAGCCCTGAAAGCTCTTGCTGCTCTTCACCGCCCCTTGGCACCCTACCTACAGGCACAACAGCACTGGGGATCTGTGCTTTCCCAGAGACGGAACATCTCACGGGGCTCAGTCTCGGCAAGCCTCTTTCTGAAAAGACGAACGGTGCGATCCTTCTCCCACGACGAAGGGCCCAGCCCTGAAAGCTCTTGCTGCTGTTCACCGTCCCTTGGCACCCTACCTACAGGCACAACAGCACTGGGGATCTGTGCTTTCCCAGAGACGGAATATCTCACGGGGCTCAGTCTCGGCAAGCCTCTTTCTGAAAAGGCGAACGGTCGGATCCTTCTCCCACGAGGAAGGGCCCAGCCCTGAAAGCTCTTGCTGCTCTTCACCGTCCCTTGGCACCCTACCTACAGGCACAACAGCACTGGGGATCTGTGCTTTCCCAGAGACGGAACATCTCACGGGGCTCAGTCTCGGCAAGCCTCTTTCTGAAAAGGCGAACGGTCGGATCCTTCTCCCACGAGGAAGGGCCCAGCCCTGAAAGCTCTTGCTGCTCTTCACCGTCCCTTGGCACCCTACCTACAGGCACAACAGCACTGGGGATCTGTGCTTTCCCAGAGACGGAACATCTCACGGGGCTCAGTCTCGGCAAGCCTCTTTCTGAAAAGGCGAACGGTCGGATCCTTCTCCCACGACGAAGGGCCCAGCCCTGAAAGCTCTTGCTGCTCTTCACCGTCCCTTGTGGCCCTACCTACAGGCACAACAGCACTGGGGATCTGTGCTTTCCCAGAGACGGAACATCTCGTGGCGCTACGCCTCGGCAGAGCCTCTTTTTTTTGGAAAAGGCGAACGGTCGGATCCTTCTCCCACGAGGAAGGGCCCAGCCCTGAAAGCTCTTGCTGCTCTTCACTGTCCCTTGGCACCCTACCTACAGGCACAACAGCACTGGGGATCTGTGCTTTCCCAGAGACGGAACATCTCACGGGGCTCAGTCTCGGCAAGCCTCTTTCTGAAAAGGTGAACGGTCGGATCCTTCTCCCACGACGAAGGGCCCAGCCCTGAAAGCTCTTGCTGCTCTTCACCGCCCCTTGGCACCCTACCTACAGGCACAACAGCACTGGGGATCTGTGCTTTCCCAGAGACGGAACATCTCACGGGGCTCAGTCTCGGCAAGCCTCTTTCTGAAAAGGCGAACGGTCGGATACTTGTCCCACGAGGAAGGGCCCAGCCCTGAAAGCTCTTGCTGCTCTTCACCGCCCCTTGGCACCCTACCTACAGGCACAACAGCACTGGGGATCTGTGCTTTCCCAGAGACGGAACATCTCACGGGGCTCAGTCTCGGCAAGCCTCTTTCTGAAAAGGCGAACGGTCGGATTCTTCTCCCACGAGGAAGGGCCCAGCCCTGAAAGCTCTTGCTGCTCTTCACCGTCCCTTGGCACCCTACCTACAGGCACAACAGCACTGGGGATCTGTGCTTTCCCAGAGACGGAACATCTCACGGCGCTCAGTCTCGGCAAGCCTCTTTCTGAAAAGACGAACGGTGCGATCCATCTCCCCCGAGGAAGGGCCCAGCCCTGAAAGCTCTTGCTGCTCTTCACCGCCCCTTGGCACCCTACCTACAGGCACAACAGCACTGGGGATCTGTGCTTTCCCAGAGACGGAACATCTCACGGGGCTCAGTCTCGGCAAGCCTCTTTCTGAAAAGGCGAACGGTCGGATCCTTCTCCCACGAGGAAGGGCCCAGCCCTGAAAGCTCTTGCTGCTCTTCACCGTCCCTTGGCACCCTACCTACAGGCACAACAGCACTGGGGATCTGTGCTTTCCCAGAGACGGAACATCTCACGGGGCTCAGTCTCGGCAAGCCTCTTTCTGAAAAGGCGAACGGTCGGATCCTTCTCCCACGAGGAAGGGCCCAGCCCTGAAAGCTCTTGCTGCTCTTCACCGTCCCTTGGCACCCTACCTACAGGCACAACAGCACTGGGGATCTGTGCTTTCCCAGAGACGGAACATCTCACGGGGCTCAGTCTCGGCAAGCCTCTTTCTGAAAAGGCGAACGGTCGGATCCTTCTCCCCCGAGGAAGGGCCCAGCCCTGAAACCTCTTGCTGCTCTTCACCACCCCTTGGCACCCTACCTACAGGCACAACAGCACTGGGGATCTGTGCTTTCCCAGAGACGGAACATCTCACGGCGCTCAGTCTCGGCAAGCCTCTTTCTGAAAAGACGAACGGTGCGATCCTTCTCCCATGACGAAGGGCCCAGCCCTGAAAGCTCTTGCTGCTGTTCACCGTCCCTTGGCACCCTACCTACAGGCACAACAGCACTGGGGATCTGTGCTTTCCCAGAGACGGAATATCTCACGGGGCTCAGTCTCGGCAAGCCTCTTTCTGAAAAGGCGAACGGTCGGATCCTTCTCCCACGAGGAAGGGCCCAGCCCTGAAAGCTCTTGCTGCTCTTCACCGTCCCTTGGCACCCTACCTACAGGCACAACAGCACTGGGGATCTGTGCTTTCCCAGAGACGGAACATCTCACGGGGCTCAGTCTCGGCAAGCCTCTTTCTGAAAAGGCGAACGGTCGGATCCTTCTCCCCCGAGGAAGGGCCCAGCCCTGAAACCTCTTGCTGCTCTTCACCACCCCTTGGCACCCTACCTACAGGCACAACAGCACTGGGGATCTGTGCTTTCCCAGAGACGGAACATCTCACGGGGCTCAGTCTCGGCAAGCCTGTTTCTGAAAAGGCGAACGGTCAGATACTTGTCCCACGAGGAAGGGCCCAGCCCTGAAAGCTCTTGCTGCTCTTCACCGTCCCTTGGCACCCTACCTACAGGCACAACAGCACTGGGGATCTGTGCTTTCCCAGAGACGGAACATCTCACGGCGCTCAGTCTCGGCAAGCCTCTTTCTGAAAAGGCGAACGGTCGGATCCTTCTCCCACGAGGAAGGGCCCAGCCCTGAAAGCTCTTGCTGCTCTTCACCGTCCCTTGTGGCCCTACCTACAGGCACAACAGCACTGGGGATCTGTGCTTTCCCAGAGACGGAACATCTCACGGGGCTCAGTCTCGGCAAGCCTCTTTCTGAAAAGGCGAACGGTCGGATCCTTCTCCCACGAGGAAGGGCCCAGCCCTGAAAGCTCTTGCTGCTCTTCACCGTCCCTTGGCACCCTACCTACAGGCACAACAGCACTGGGGATCTGTGCTTTCCCAGAGACGGAATATCTCACGGGGCTCAGTCTCAGCAAGCCTCTTTCTGAAAAGGCGAACGGTCGGATCCTTCTCCCACGAGGAAGGGCCCAGCCCTGAAAGCTCTTGCTGCTCTTCACCGCCCCTTGGCACCCTACCTACAGGCACAACAGCACTGGGGATCTGTGCTTTCCCAGAGACGGAACATCTCGTGGCGCTACGCCTCGGCAGAGCCTCTTTTTTCTGGAAAAGGCGAACGGTCGGATCCTTCTCCCACGAGGAAGGGCCCAGCCCTGAAAGCTCTTGCTGCTCTTCACCGTCCCTTGGCACCCTACCTACAGGCACAACAGCACTGGGGATCTGTGCTTTCCCAGAGACGGAATATCTCACGGGGCTCAGTCTCGGCAAGCCTCTTTCTGAAAAGGCGAACGGTCGGATCCTTCTCCCACGAGGAAGGGCCCAGCCCTGAAAGCTCTTGCTGCTCTTCACCGTCCCTTGGCACCCTACCTACAGGCACAACAGCACTGGGGATCTGTGCTTTCCCAGAGACGGAATATCTCACGGGGCTCAGTCTCGGCAAGCCTCTTTCTGAAAAGGCGAACGGTCGGATCCTTCTCCCACGAGGAAGGGCCCAGCCCTGAAAGCTCTTGCTGCTCTTCACCGTCCCTTGGCACCCTACCTACAGGCACAACAGCACTGGGGATCTGTGCTTTCCCAGAGACGGAACATCTCACGGGGCTCAGTCTCGGCAAGCCTCTTTCTGAAAAGGCGAACGGTCGGATCCTTCTCCCACGAGGAAGGGCCCAGCCCTGAAAGCTCTTGCTGCTCTTCACCGTCCCTTGTGGCCCTACCTACAGGCACAACAGCACTGGGGATCTGTGCTTTCCCAGAGACGGAACATCTCACGGCGCTCAGTCTCGGCAGAGCCTCTTTTTTTTGGAAAAGGCGAACGGTCGGATCCTTCTCCCACAAGGAAGGGCCCAGCCCTGAAAGCTCTTGCTGCTCTTCACTGTCCCTTGGCACCCTACCTACAGGCACAACAGCACTGGGGATCTGTGCTTTCCCAGAGACGGAACATCTCACGGCGCTCAGTCTCGGCAAGCCTCTTTCTGAAAAGGTGAACGGTCGGATCCTTCTCCCACGACGAAGGGCCCAGCCCTGAAAGCTCTTGCTGCTCTTCACCGTCCCTTGGCACCCTACCTACAGGCACAACAGCACTGGGGATCTGTGCTTTCCCAGAGACGGAACATCTCACGGGGCTCAGTCTCGGCAAGCCTCTTTCTGAAAAGGCGAACGGTCGGATCCTTCTCCCACGAGTAAGGGCCCAGCCCTGAAAGCTCTTGCTGCTCTTCACCGTCCCTTGTGGCCCTACCTACAGGCACAACAGCACTGGGGATCTGTGCTTTCCCAGAGACGGAACATCTCGTGGCGCTACGCCTCGGCAGAGCCTCTTTTTTTTGGAAAAGGCGAACGGTCGGATCCTTCTCCCACGAGGAAGGGCCCAGCCCTGAAAGCTCTTGCTGATCTTCACCGTCCCTTGGCACCCTACCTACAGGCACAACAGCACTGGGGATCTGTGCTTTCCCAGAGACGGAACATCTCACGGGGCTCAGTCTCGGCAAGCCTCTTTCTGAAAAGGCGAACGGTCGGATCCTTCTCCCACGAGGAAGGGCCCAGCCCTGAAAGCTCTTGCTGCTCTTCACCGTCCCTTGGCACCCTACCTACAGGCACAACAGCACTGGGGATCTGTGCTTTCCCAGAGACGGAACATCTCACGGCGCTCAGTCTCGGCAAGCCTCTTTCTGAAAAGACGAACGGTGCGATCCTTCTCCCACGAGGAAGGGCCCAGCCCTGAAAGCTCTTGCTGCTCTTCACCGCCCCTTGGCACCCTACCTACAGGCACAACAGCACTGGGGATCTGTGCTTTCCCAGAGACGGAACATCTCACGGCGCTCAGTCTCGGCAAGCCTCTTTCTGAAAAGACGAACGGTGCGATCCATCTCCCCCGAGGAAGGGCCCAGCCCTGAAAGCTCTTGCTGCTCTTCACCGCCCCTTGGCACCCTACCTACAGGCACAACAGCACTGGGGATCTGTGCTTTCCCAGAGACGGAATATCTCACGGGGCTCAGTCTCGGCAAGCCTCTTTCTGAAAAGGCGAACGGTCGGATCCTTCTCCCACGAGGAAGGGCCCAGCCCTGAAAGCTCTTGCTGCTCTTCACCGTCCCTTGGCACCCTACCTACAGGCACAACAGCACTGGGGATCTGTGCTTTCCCAGAGACGGAATATCTCACGGGGCTCAGTCTCGGCAAGCCTCTTTCTGAAAAGGCGAACGGTCGGATCCTTCTCCCACGAGGAAGGGCCCAGCCCTGAAAGCTCTTGCTGCTCTTCACCGTCCCTTGGCACCCTACCTACAGGCACAACAGCACTGGGGATCTGTGCTTTCCCAGAGACGGAACATCTCACGGGGCTCAGTCTCGGCAAGCCTCTTTCTGAAAAGGCGAACGGTCGGATCCTTCTCCCACGAGGAAGGGCCCAGCCCTGAAAGCTCTTGCTGCTCTTCACTGTCCCTTGGCACCCTACCTACAGGCACAACAGCACTGGGGATCTGTGCTTTCCCAGAGACGGAACATCTCACGGGGCTCAGTCTCGGCAAGCCTCTTTCTGAAAAGACGAACGGTGCGATCCATCTCCCCCGAGGAAGGGCCCAGCCCTGAAAGCTCTTGCTGCTCTTCACCGCCCCTTGGCACCCTACCTACAGGCACAACAGCACTGGGGATCTATGCTTTCGCAGAGACGGAACGTCTCGTAGTGCTACGCCTCGGCAGAGCCTCTTTTTTTTGGAAAAGGCGAACGGTCGGATCCTTCTCCCACGAGGAAGGGCCCAGCCCTGAAAGCTCTTGCTGCTCTTCACCGCCCCTTGGCACCCTACCTACAGGCACAACAGCACTGGGGATCTGTGCTTTCCCAGAGACGGAACATCTCACGGGGCTCAGTCTCGGCAAGCCTCTTTCTGAAAAGGCGAACGGTCGGATCCTTCTCCCACGAGGAAGGGCCCAGCCCTGAAAGCTCTTGCTGCTCTTCACCGTCCCTTGGCACCCTACCTACAGGCACAACAGCACTGGGGATCTGTGCTTTCCCAGAGACGGAACATCTCACGGGGCTCAGTCTCGGCAAGCCTCTTTCTGAAAAGGCGAACGGTCGGATCCTTCTCCCACGAGGAAGGGCCCAGCCCTGAAAGCTCTTGCTGCTCTTCACCGTCCCTTGGCACCCTACCTACAGGCACAACAGCACTGGGGATCTGTGCTTTCCCAGAGACGGAATATCTCACGGCGCTCAGTCTTGGCAAGCCTCTTTCTGAAAAGGCGAACGGTCGGATCCTTCTCCCACGAGGAAGGGCCCAGCCCTGAAAGCTCTTGCTGCTCTTCACCGCCCCTTGGCACCCTACCTACAGGCACAACAGCACTGGGGATCTGTGCTTTCCCAGAGACGGAACATCTCACGGGGCTCAGTCTCGGCAAGCCTCTTTCTGAAAAGACGAACGGTGCGATCCTTCTCCCACGACGAAGGGCCCAGCCCTGAAAGCTCTTGCTGCTGTTCACCGTCCCTTGGCACCCTACCTACAGGCACAACAGCACTGGGGATCTGTGCTTTCCCAGAGACGGAACATCTCACGGGGCTCAGTCTCGGCAAGCCTCTTTCTGAAAAGGCGAACGGTCGGATCCTTCTCCCCCGAGGAAGGGCCCAGCCCTGAAACCTCTTGCTGCTCTTCACCACCCCTTGGCACCCTACCTACAGGCACAACAGCACTGGGGATCTGTGCTTTCCCAGAGACGGAACATCTCACGGGGCTCAGTCTCGGCAAGCCTGTTTCTGAAAAGGCGAACGGTCGGATACTTGTCCCACGAGGAAGGGCCCAGCCCTGAAAGCTCTTGCTGCTCTTCACCGCCCCTTGGCACCCTACCTACAGGCACAACAGCACTGGGGATCTGTGCTTTCCCAGAGACGGAACATCTCACGGGGCTCAGTCTCGGCAAGCCTCTTTCTGAAAAGGCGAACGGTCGGATCCTTCTCCCACGAGGAAGGGCCCAGCCCTGAAAGCTCTTGCTGCTCTTCACCGTCCCTTGGCACCCTACCTACAGGCACAACAGCACTGGGGATCTGTGCTTTCCCAGAGACGGAATATCTCACGGGGCTCAGTCTCGGCAAGCCTCTTTCTGAAAAGGCGAACGGTCGGATCCTTCTCCCACGAGGAAGGGCCCAGCCCTGAAAGCTCTTGCTGCTCTTCACCGTCCCTTGGCACCCTACCTACAGGCACAACAGCACTGGGGATCTGTGCTTTCCCAGAGACGGAACATCTCACGGGGCTCAGTCTCGGCAAGCCTCTTTCTGAAAAGGCGAACGGTCGGATCCTTCTCCCACGAGGAAGGGCCCAGCCCTGAAAGCTCTTGCTGCTCTTCACCGTCCCTTGTGGCCCTACCTACAGGCACAACAGCACTGGGGATCTGTGCTTTCCCAGAGACGGAACATCTCGTGGCGCTACGCCTCGGCAGAGCCTCTTTTTTTTGGAAAAGGCGAACGGTCGGATCCTTCTCCCCCGAGGAAGGGCCCAGCCCTGAAAGCTCTTGCTGCTCTTCACTGTCCCTTGGCACCCTACCTACAGGCACAACAGCACTGGGGATCTGTGCTTTCCCAGAGACGGAACATCTCACGGGGCTCAGTCTCGGCAAGCCTCTTTCTGAAAAGGCGAACGGTCGGATCCTTCTCCCACGACGAAGGGCCCAGCCATGAAAGCTCTTGCTGCTCTTCACCGCCCCTTGGCACCCTACCTACAGGCACAACAGCACTGGGGATCTGTGCTTTCCCAGAGACTGAACATCTCACGGCGCACAGTCTCGGCAGAGCCTCTTTTTTTTGGAAAAGGCGAACGGTCGGATCCTTCTCCCACGAGGAAGGGCCCAGCCCTGAAAGCTCTTGCTGCTCTTCACCGCCCCTTGGCACCCTACCTACAGGCACAACAGCACTGGGGATCTGTGCTTTCCCAGAGACGGAACATCTCACGGGGCTCAGTCTCGGCAAGCCTCTTTCTGAAAAGGCGAACGGTCGGATCCTTCTCCCACGAGGAAGGGCCCAGCCCTGAAAGCTCTTGCTGCTCTTCACCGTCCCTTGTGGCCCTACCTACAGGCACAACAGCACTGGGGATCTGTGCTTTCCCAGAGACGGAACATCTCGTGGCGCTACGCCTCGGCAGAGCCTCTTTTTTTTGGAAAAGGCGAACGGTCGGATCCTTCTCCCACGAGGAAGGGCCCAGCCCTGAAAGCTCTTGCTGCTCTTCACTGTCCCTTGGCACCCTACCTACAGGCACAACAGCACTGGGGATCTGTGCTTTCCCAGAGACGGAACATCTCACGGGGCTCAGTCTCGGCAAGCCTCTTTCTGAAAAGGTGAACGGTCGGATCCTTCTCCCACGACGAAGGGCCCAGCCCTGAAAGCTCTTGCTGCTCTTCACCGCCCCTTGGCACCCTACCTACAGGCACAACAGCACTGGGGATCTGTGCTTTCCCAGAGACTGAACATCTCACGGCGCACAGTCTCGACAGAGCCTCTTTTTTTTGGAAAAGGCGAACGGTCGGATCCTTCTCCCACGAGGAAGGGCCCAGCCCTGAAAGCTCTTGCTGCTCTTCACCGCCCCTTGGCACCCTACCTACAGGCACAACAGCACTGGGGATCTGTGCTTTCCCAGAGACGGAACATCTCACGGGGCTCAGTCTCGGCAAGCCTGTTTCTGAAAAGGCGAACGGTCGGATCCTTCTCCCCCGAGGAAGGGCCCAGCCCTGAAAGCTCTTGCTGCTCTTCACCGCCCCTTGGCACCCTACCTACAGGCACAACAGCACTGGGGATCTGTGCTTTCCCAGAGACGGAACATCTCACGGGGCTCAGTCTCGGCAAGCCTCTTTCTGAAAAGGCGAACGGTCGGATCCTTCTCCCACGAGGAAGGGCCCAGCCCTGAAAGCTCTTGCTGCTCTTCACCGTCCCTTGTGGCCCTACCTACAGGCACAACAGCACTGGGGATCTGTGCTTTCCCAGAGACGGAACATCTCACGGGGCTCAGTCTCGGCAAGCCTCTTTCTGAAAAGGCGAACGGTCGGATCCTTCTCCCACGAGGAAGGGCCCAGCCCTGAAAGCTCTTGCTGCTGTTCACCGTCCCTTGGCACCCTACCTACAGGCACAACAGCACTGGGGATCTGTGCTTTCCCAGAGACGGAATATCTCACGGGGCTCAGTCTAGGCAAGCCTCTTTCTGAAAAGGCGAACGGTCGGATCCTTCTCCCACGAGGAAGGGCCCAGCCCTGAAAGCTCTTGCTGCTCTTCACCGTCCCTTGGCACCCTACCTACAGGCACAACAGCACTGGGGATCTGTGCTTTCCCAGAGACGGAACATCTCGTGGCGCTACGCTTCGGCAGAGCCTCTTTTTTCTGGAAAAGGCGAACGGTCGGATCCTTCTCCCACGAGGAAGGGCCCAGCCCTGAAAGCTCTTGCTGCTCTTCACCGTCCCTTGGCACCCTACCTACAGGCACAACAGCACTGGGGATCTGTGCTTTCCCAGAGACGGAACATCTCACGGGGCTCAGTCTCGGCAAGCCTCTTTCTGAAAAGGCGAACGGTCGGATCCTTCTCCCACGAGGAAGGGCCCAGCCCTGAAAGCTCTTGCTGCTCTTCACCGTCCCTTGGCACCCTACCTACAGGCACAACAGCACTGGGGATCTGTGCTTTCCCAGAGACGGAATATCTCACGGCGCTCAGTCTCGGCAAGCCTCTTTCTGAAAAGACGAACGGTGAGATCCATCTCCACCGAGGAAGGGCCCAGCCCTGAAAGCTCTTGCTGCTCTTCACCGCCCCTTGGCACCCTACCTACAGGCACAACAGCACTGGGGATCTGTGCTTTCCCAGAGACGGAACATCTCACGGGGCTCAGTCTCGGCAAGACTCTTTCTGAAAAGGCGAACGGTCGGATCCTTCTCCCACGAGGAAGGGCCCAGCCCTGAAAGCTCTTGCTGCTGTTCACCGTCCCTTGGCACCCTACCTACAGGAACAACAGCACTGGGGATCTGTGCTTTCCCAGAGACGGAATATCTCACGGGGCTCAGTCTCGGCAAGCCTCTTTCTGAAAAGGCGAACGGTCGGATCCTTCTCCCACGAGGAAGGGCCCAGCCCTGAAAGCTCTTGCTACTCTTCACCGTCCCTTGGCACCCTACCTACAGGCACAACAGCACTGGGGATCTGTGCTTTCCCAGAGACGGAATATCTCACGGCGCTCAGTCTCGGCAAGCCTCTTTCTGAAAAGGCGAACGGTCGGATCCTTCTCCCACGAGGAAGGGCCCAGCCCTGAAAGCTCTTGCTGCTCTTCACCATCCCTTGGCACCCTACCTACAGGCACAACAGCACTGGGGATCTGTGCTTTCCCAGAGACGGAACATCTCACGGGGCTCAGTCTCGGCAAGCCTCTTTCTGAAAAGGCGAACGGTCGGATCCTTCTCCCACGAGGAAGGGCCCAGCCCTGAAAGCTCTTGCTGCTCTTCACCGTCCCTTGTGGCCCTACCTACAGGCACAACAGCACTGGGGATCTGTGCTTTCCCAGAGACGGAACATCTCGTGGCGCTACGCCTCGGCAGAGCCTCTTTTTTTTGGAAAAGGCGAACGGTCGGATCCTTCTCCCACGACGAAGGGCCCAGCCCTGAAAGCTCTTGCTGCTCTTCACTGTCCCTTGGCACCCTACCTACAGGCACAACAGCACTGGGGATCTGTGCTTTCCCAGAGACGGAACATCTCACGGGGCTCAGTCTCGGCAAGCCTCTTTCTGAAAAGGCGAACGGTCGGATCCTTCTCCCACGACGAAGGGCCCAGCCATGAAAGCTCTTGCTGCTCTTCACCGCCCCTTGGCACCCTACCTACAGGCACAACAGCACTGGGGATCTGTGCTTTCCCAGAGACTGAACATCTCACGGCGCACAGTCTCGGCAGAGCCTCTTTTTTTTGGAAAAGGCGAACGGTCGGATCCTTCTCCCACGAGGAAGGGCCCAGCCCTGAAAGCTCTTGCTGCTCTTCACCGCCCCTTGGCACCCTACCTACAGGCACAACAGCACTGGGGATCTGTGCTTTCCCAGAGACGGAACATCTCACGGGGCTCAGTCTCGGCAAGCCTCTTTCTGAAAAGGCGAACGGTCGGATCCTTCTCCCACGAGGAAGGGCCCAGCCCTGAAAGCTCTTGCTGCTCTTCACCGTCCCTTGTGGCCCTACCTACAGGCACAACAGCACTGGGGATCTGTGTTTTCCCAGAGACGGAACATCTCGTGGCGCTACTCCTCGGCAGAGCCTCTTTTTTTTGGAAAAGGCGAACGGTCGGATCCTTCTCCCACGAGGAAGGGCCCAGCCCTGAAAGCTCTTGCTGCTCTTCACCGCCCCTTGGCACCCTACCTACAGGCACAACAGCACTGGGGATCTGTGCTTTCCCAGAGACGGAACATCTCACGGGGCTCAGTCTCGGCAAGCCTCTTTCTGAAAAGGCGAACGGTCGGATCCTTCTCCCACGAGGAAGGGCCCAGCCCTGAAAGCTCTTGCTGCTCTTCACCGCCCCTTGGCACCCTACCTACAGGCACAACAGCACTGGGGATCTGTGCTTTCCCAGAGACGGAACATCTCACAGGGCTCAGTCTCGGCAAGCCTCTTTCTGAAAAGGCGAACGGTCGGATCCTTCTCCCACGAGGAAGGGCCCAGCCCTGAAAGCTCTTGCTGCTCTTCACCGTCCCTTGGCACCCTACCTACAGGCACAACAGCACTGGGGATCTATGCTTTCGCAGAGACGGAACGTCTCGTAGTGCTACGCCTCGGCAGAGCCTCTTTTTTTTGGAAAAGGCGAACGGTCGGATCCTTCTCCCACGAGGAAGGGCCCAGCCCTGAAAGCTCTTGCTGCTCTTCACCGCCCCTTGGCACCCTACCTACAGGCACAACAGCACTGGGGATCTGTGCTTTCCCAGAGACTGAACATCTCACGGCGCACAGTCTCGGCAGAGCCTCTTTTTTTTGGAAAAGGCGAACGGTCGGATCCTTCTCCCACGAGGAAGGGCCCAGCCCTGAAAGCTCTTGCTGCTCTTCACCGCCCCTTGGCACCCTACCTACAGGCACAACAGCACTGGGGATCTGTGCTTTCCCAGAGACGGAACATCTCACGGGGCTCAGTCTCGGCAAGCCTCTTTCTGAAAAGGTGAACGGTCAGATCCTTCTCCCACGAGGAAGGGCCCAGCCCTGAAAGCTCTTGCTACTCTTCACCGCCCCTTGGCACCCTACCTACAGGCACAACAGCACTGGGGATCTGTGCTTTCCCAGAGACGGAACATCTCACGGGGCTCAGTCTCGGCAAGCCTCTTTCTGAAAAGGCGAACGGTCGGATCCTTCTCCCACGAGGAAGGGCCCAGCCCTGAAAGCTCTTGCTGCTCTTCACCGTCCCTTGGCACCCTACCTACAGGCACAACAGCACTGGGGATCTATGCTTTCGCAGAGACGGAACGTCTCGTAGTGCTACGCCTCGGCAGAGCCTCTTTTTTTTGGAAAAGGCGAACGGTCGGATCCTTCTCCCACGAGGAAGGGCCCAGCCCTGAAAGCTCTTGCTGCTGTTCACCGTCCCTTGGCACCCTACCTACAGGCACAACAGCACTGGGGATCTGTGCTTTCCCAGAGACGGAACATCTCACGGGGCTCAGTCTCGGCAAGCCTCTTTCTGAAAAGGCGAACGGTCGGATCCTTCTCCCACGAGGAAGGGCCCAGCCCTGAAAGCTCTTGCTGCTCTTCACCGTCCCTTGGCACCCTACCTACAGGCACAACAGCACTGGGGATCTGTGCTTTCCCAGAGACGGAACATCTCACGGGGCTCAGTCTCGGCAAGCCTCTTTCTGAAAAGGCGAACGGTCGGATCCTTCTCCCACGAGGAAGGGCCCAGCCCTGAAAGCTCTTGCTGCTCTTCACCGTCCCTTGGCACCCTACCTACAGGCACAACAGCACTGGGGATCTGTGCTTTCCCAGAGACGGAATATCTCACGGGGCTCAGTCTCGGCAAGCCTCTTTCTGAAAAGGCGAACGGTCGGATCCTTCTCCCACGAGGAAGGGCCCAGCCCTGAAAGCTCTTGCTGCTCTTCACCGTCCCTTGGCACCCTACCTACAGGCACAACAGCACTGGGGATCTGTGCTTTCCCAGAGACGGAACATCTCACGGCGCTCAGTCTCGACAAGCCTCTTTCTGAAAAGGCGAACGGTCGGATCCTGCTCCCACGAGGAAGGGCCCAGCCCTGAAAGCTCTTGCTGCTCTTCACCGTCCCTTGTGGCCCTACCTACAGGCACAACAGCACTGGGGATCTGTGCTTTCCCAGAGACGGAACATCTCGTGGCGCTACGCCTCGGCAGAGCCTCTTTTTTTTGGAAAAGGCGAACGGTCGGATCCTTCTCCCACGAGGAAGGGCCCAGACCTGAAAGCTCTTGCTGCTGTTCACCGTCCCTTGGCACCCTACCTACAGGCACAACAGCACTGGGGATCTGTGCTTTCCCAGAGACGGAACATCTCACGGGGCTCAGTCTCGGCAAGCCTCTTTCTGAAAAGGCGAACGGTCGGATCCTTCTCCCACGAGGAAGGGCCCAGCCCTGAAAGCTCTTGCTGCTCTTCACCGTCCCTTGGCACCCTACCTACAGGCACAACAGCACTGGGGATCTGTGCTTTCCCAGAGACGGAACATCTCACGGGGCTCAGTCTCGGCAAGCCTCTTTCTGAAAAGGCGAACGGTCGGATCCTTCTCCCACGAGGAAGGGCCCAGCCCTGAAAGCTCTTGCTGCTCTTCACCGTCCCTTGGCACCCTACCTACAGGCACAACAGCACTGGGGATCTGTGCTTTCCCAGAGACGGAACATCTCACGGGGCTCAGTCTCGGCAAGCCTCTTTCTGAAAAGGCGAACGGTCGGATCCTTCTCCCACGAGGAAGGGCCCAGCCCTGAAAGCTCTTGCTGCTCTTCACCGTCCCTTGGCACCCTACCTACAGGCACAACAGCACTGGGGATCTGTGCTTTCCCAGAGACGGAACATCTCACGGGGCTCAGTCTCGGCAAGCCTCTTTCTGAAAAGGCGAACGGTCGGATCCTGCTCCCACGAGGAAGGGCCCAGCCCTGAAAGCTCTTGCTGCTCTTCACCGTCCCTTGGCACCCTACCTACAGGCACAACAGCACTGGGGATCTGTGCTTTCCCAGAGACGGAACATCTCGTGGCGCTACGCCTCGGCAGAGCCTCTTTTTTTTGGAAAAGGCAAACGGTCGGATCCTTCTCCCACGAGGAAGGGCCCAGCCCTGAAAGCTCTTGCTGCTCTTCACCGCCCCTTGGCACCCTACCTACAGGCACAACAGCACTGGGGATCTGTGCTTTCCCAGAGACGGAACATCTCACGGGGCTCAGTCTCGGCAAGCCTCTTTCTGAAAAGGCGAACGGTCGGATCCTTCTCCCACGAGGAAGGGCCCAGCCCTGAAAGCTCTTGCTGCTCTTCACCGTCCCTTGGCACCCTACCTACAGGCACAACAGCACTGGGGATCTGTGTTTTCCCAGAGACGGAACATCTCACGGCGCTCAGTCTCGGCAAGCCTCTTTCTGAAAAGGCGAACGGTCGGATCCTTCTCCCACGAGGAAGGGCCCAGCCCTGAAAGCTCTTGCTGCTCTTCACCGCCCCTTGGCACCCTACCTACAGGCACAACAGCACTGGGGATCTGTGCTTTCCCAGAGACGGAACATCTCACGGGGCTCAGTCTCGGCAAGCCTCTTTCTGAAAAGGCGAACGGTCGGATATTTGTCCCACGAGGAAGGGCCCAGCCCTGAAAGCTCTTGCTTCTCTTCACCGTCCCTTGTGGCCCTACCTACAGGCACAACAGCACTGGGGATCTGTGCTTTCCCAGAGACGGAACATCTCACGGGGCTCAGTCTCGGCAAGCCTCTTTCTGAAAAGGCGAACGGTCGGATCCTTCTCCCACGAGGAAGGGCCCAGCCCTGAAAGCTCTTGCTGCTCTTCACCGTCCCTTGGCACCCTACCTACAGGCACAACAGCACTGGGGATCTGTGCTTTCCCAGAGACGGAACATCTCGTGGCGCTACGCCTCGCAGAGCCTCTTTTTTCTGGAAAAGGCGAACGGTCGGATCCTTCTCCCACGAGGAAGGGCCCAGCCCTGAAAGCTCTTGCTGCTCTTCACCGCCCCTTGGCACCCTACCTACAGGCACAACAGCACTGGGGATCTGTGCTTTCGCAGAGACGGAATATCTCACGGGGCTCAGTCTCGGCAAGCCTCTTTCTGAAAAGGCGAACGGTCGGATACTTGTCCCACGACGAAGGGCCCAGCCCTGAAAGCTCTTGCTGCTCTTCACCGCCCCTTGGCACCCTACCTACAGGCACAACAGCACTGGGGATCTGTGCTTTCCCAGAGACGGAACATCTCACGGGGCTCAGTCTCGGCAAGCCTCTTTCTGAAAAGGCGAACGGTCGGATCCTTCTCCCACGAGGAAGGGCCCAGCCCTGAAAGCTCTTGCTGCTCTTCACCGTCCCTTGGCACCCTACCTACAGGCACAACAGCACTGGGGATCTGTGCTTTCCCAGAGACGGAACATCTCACGGGGCTCAGTCTCGGCAAGCCTCTTTCTGAAAAGGCGAACGGTCGGATACTTGTCCCACGAGGAAGGGCCCAGCCCTGAAAGCTCTTGCTGCTCTTCACCGCCCCTTGGCACCCTACCTACAGGCACAACAGCACTGGGGATCTGTGCTTTCCCAGAGACGGAACATCTCACGGGGCTCAGTCTCGGCAAGCCTCTTTCTGAAAAGACGAACGGTGCGATCCATCTCCCCCGAGGAAGGGCCCAGCCCTGAAAGCTCTTGCTGCTCTTCACCGCCCCTTGGCACCCTACCTACAGGCACAACAGCACTGGGGATCTGTGCTTTCCCAGAGACGGAATATCTCACGGGGCTCAGTCTCGGCAAGCCTCTTTCTGAAAAGGCGAACGGTCGGATCCTTCTCCCACGAGGAAGGGCCCAGCCCTGAAAGCTCTTGCTGCTCTTCACCGTCCCTTGGCACCCTACCTACAGGCACAACAGCACTGGGGATCTATGCTTTCGCAGAGACGGAACGTCTCGTAGTGCTACGCCTCGGCAGAGCCTCTTTTTTTTGGAAAAGGCAAACGGTCGGATCCTTCTCCCACGAGGAAGGGCCCAGCCCTGAAAGCTCTTGCTGCTCTTCACCGCCCCTTGGCACCCTACCTACAGGCACAACAGCACTGGGGATCTGTGCTTTCCCAGAGACTGAACATCTCACGGCGCACAGTCTCGGCAGAGCCTCTTTTTTTTGGAAAAGGCGAACGGTCGGATCCTTCTCCCACGAGGAAGGGCCCAGCCCTGAAAGCTCTTGCTGCTCTTCACCGCCCCTTGGCACCCTACCTACAGGCACAACAGCACTGGGGATCTGTGCTTTCCCAGAGACGGAACATCTCACGGGGCTCAGTCTCGGCAAGCCTCTTTCTGAAAAGGCGAACGGTCGGATCCTTCTCCCACGAGGAAGGGCCCAGCCCTGAAAGCTCTTGCTGCTCTTCACCGCCCCTTGGCACCCTACCTACAGGCACAACAGCACTGGGGATCTGTGCTTTCCCAGAGACGGAACATCTCACAGGGCTCAGTCTCGGCAAGCCTCTTTCTGAAAAGGCGAACGGTCGGATCCTTCTCCCACGAGGAAGGGCCCAGCCCTGAAAGCTCTTGCTGCTCTTCACCGTCCCTTGGCACCCTACCTACAGGCACAACAGCACTGGGGATCTATGCTTTCGCAGAGACGGAACGTCTCGTAGTGCTACGCCTCGGCAGAGCCTCTTTTTTTTGGAAAAGGCGAACGGTCGGATCCTTCTCCCACGAGGAAGGGCCCAGCCCTGAAAGCTCTTGCTGCTCTTCACCGCCCCTTGGCACCCTACCTACAGGCACAACAGCACTGGGGATCTGTGCTTTCCCAGAGACTGAACATCTCACGGCGCACAGTCTCGGCAGAGCCTCTTTTTTTTGGAAAAGGCGAACGGTCGGATCCTTCTCCCACGAGGAAGGGCCCAGCCCTGAAAGCTCTTGCTGCTCTTCACCGCCCCTTGGCACCCTACCTACAGGCACAACAGCACTGGGGATCTGTGCTTTCCCAGAGACGGAACATCTCACGGGGCTCAGTCTCGGCAAGCCTCTTTCTGAAAAGGCGAACGGTCGGATCGTTCTCCCACGAGGAAGGGCCCAGCCCTGAAAGCTCTTGCTACTCTTCACCGCCCCTTGGCACCCTACCTACAGGCACAACAGCACTGGGGATCTGTGCTTTCCCAGAGACGGAATATCTCACGGGGCTCAGTCTCGGCAAGCCTCTTTCTGAAAAGGCGAACGGTCGGATCCTTCTCCCACGAGGAAGGGCCCAGCCCTGAAAGCTCTTGCTGCTCTTCACCGTCCCTTGGCACCCTACCTACAGGCACAACAGCACTGGGGATCTATGCTTTCGCAGAGACGGAACGTCTCGTAGTGCTACGCCTCGGCAGAGCCTCTTTTTTTTGGAAAAGGCGAACGGTCGGATCCTTCTCCCACGAGGAAGGGCCCAGCCCTGAAAGCTCTTGCTGCTCTTCACCGTCCCTTGGCACCCTACCTACAGGCACAACAGCACTGGGGATCTGTGCTTTCCCAGAGACGGAACATCTCACGGGGCTCAGTCTCGGCAAGCCTCTTTCTGAAAAGGCGAACGGTCGGATCCTTCTCCCACGAGGAAGGGCCCAGCCCTGAAAGCTCTTGCTGCTCTTCACCGTCCCTTGGCACCCTACCTACAGGCACAACAGCACTGGGGATCTGTGCTTTCCCAGAGACGGAACATCTCACGGGGCTCAGTCTCGGCAAGCCTCTTTCTGAAAAGGCGAACGGTCGGATCCTTCTCCCACGAGGAAGGGCCCAGCCCTGAAAGCTCTTGCTGCTCTTCACCGTCCCTTGGCACCCTACCTACAGGCACAACAGCACTGGGGATCTGTGCTTTCCCAGAGACGGAATATCTCACGGGGCTCAGTCTCGGCAAGCCTCTTTCTGAAAAGGCGAACGGTCGGATCCTTCTCCCACGAGGAAGGGCCCAGCCCTGAAAGCTCTTGCTGCTCTTCACCGTCCCTTGGCACCCTACCTACAGGCACAACAGCACTGGGGATCTGTGCTTTCCCAGAGACGGAACATCTCACGGGGCTCAGTCTCGGCAAGCCTCTTTCTGAAAAGGCGAACGGTCGGATCCTGCTCCCACGAGGAAGGGCCCAGCCCTGAAAGCTCTTGCTGCTCTTCACCGTCCCTTGTGGCCCTACCTACAGGCACAACAGCACTGGGGATCTGTGCTTTCCCAGAGACGGAACATCTCGTGGCGCTACGCCTCGGCAGAGCCTCTTTTTTTTGGAAAAGGCGAACGGTGCGATCCATCTCCCCCGAGGAAGGGCCCAGCCCTGAAAGCTCTTGCTGCTGTTCACCGTCCCTTGGCACCCTACCTACAGGCACAACAGCACTGGGGATCTGTGCTTTCCCAGAGACGGAACATCTCACGGGGCTCAGTCTCGGCAAGCCTCTTTCTGAAAAGGCGAACGGTCGGATCCTTCTCCCACGAGGAAGGGCCCAGCCCTGAAAGCTCTTGCTGCTCTTCACCGTCCCTTGGCACCCTACCTACAGGCACAACAGCACTGGGGATCTGTGCTTTCCCAGAGACGGAACATCTCACGGGGCTCAGTCTCGGCAAGCCTCTTTCTGAAAAGGCGAACGGTCGGATCCTTCTCCCACGAGGAAGGGCCCAGCCCTGAAAGCTCTTGCTGCTCTTCACCGTCCCTTGGCACCCTACCTACAGGCACAACAGCACTGGGGATCTGTGCTTTCCCAGAGACGGAATATCTCACGGGGCTCAGTCTCGGCAAGCCTCTTTCTGAAAAGGCGAACGGTCGGATCCTTCTCCCACGAGGAAGGGCCCAGCCCTGAAAGCTCTTGCTGCTCTTCACCGTCCCTTGGCACCCTACCTACAGGCACAACAGCACTGGGGATCTGTGCTTTCCCAGAGACGGAACATCTCACGGGGCTCAGTCTCGGCAAGCCTCTTTCTGAAAAGGCGAACGGTCGGATCCTGCTCCCACGAGGAAGGGCCCAGCCCTGAAAGCTCTTGCTGCTCTTCACCGTCCCTTGTGGCCCTACCTACAGGCACAACAGCACTGGGGATCTGTGCTTTCCCAGAGACGGAACATCTCACGGGGCTCAGTCTCGGCAAGCCTCTTTCTGAAAAGGCGAACGGTCGGATATTTGTCCCACGAGGAAGGGCCCAGCCCTGAAAGCTCTTGCTTCTCTTCACCGTCCCTTGTGGCCCTACCTACAGGCACAACAGCACTGGGGATCTGTGCTTTCCCAGAGACGGAACATCTCACGGGGCTCAGTCTCGGCAAGCCTCTTTCTGAAAAGGCGAACGGTCGGATCCTTCTCCCACGAGGAAGGGCCCAGCCCTGAAAGCTCTTGCTGCTCTTCACCGCCCCTTGGCACCCTACCTACAGGCACAACAGCACTGGGGATCTGTGCTTTCCCAGAGACGGAACATCTCACGGGGCTCAGTCTCGGCAAGCCTCTTTCTGAAAAGGCGAACGGTCGGATCCTTCTCCCACGAGGAAGGGCCCAGCCCTGAAAGCTCTTGCTGCTCTTCACCGTCCCTTGGCACCCTACCTACAGGCACAACAGCACTGGGGATCTGTGCTTTCCCAGAGACGGAACATCTCACGGGGCTCAGTCTCGGCAGAGCCTCTTTTTTCTGGAAAAGGCGAACGGTCGGATCCTTCTCCCACGAGGAAGGGCCCAGCCCTGAAAGCTCTTGCTGCTCTTCACCGCCCCTTGGCACCCTACCTACAGGCACAACAGCACTGGGGATCTGTGCTTTCCCAGATACGGAATATCTCACGGGGCTCAGTCTCGGCAAGCCTCTTTCTGAAAAGGCGAACGGTCGGATACTTGTCCCACGACGAAGGGCCCAGCCCTGAAAGCTCTTGCTGCTCTTCACCGCCCCTTGGCACCCTACCTACAGGCACAACAGCACTGGGGATCTGTGCTTTCCCAGAGACGGAACATCTCACGGGGCTCAGTCTCGGCAAGCCTCTTTCTGAAAAGGCGAACGGTCGGATCCTTCTCCCACGAGGAAGGGCCCAGCCCTGAAAGCTCTTGCTGCTCTTCACCGTCCCTTGGCACCCTACCTACAGGCACAACAGCACTGGGGATCTGTGCTTTCCCAGAGACGGAACATCTCACGGGGCTCAGTCTCGGCAAGCCTCTTTCTGAAAAGGCGAACGGTCGGATACTTGTCCCACGAGGAAGGGCCCAGCCCTGAAAGCTCTTGCTGCTCTTCACCGCCCCTTGGCACCCTACCTACAGGCACAACAGCACTGGGGATCTGTGCTTTCCCAGAGACGGAATATCTCACGGGGCTCAGTCTCGGCAAGCCTCTTTCTGAAAAGGCGAACGGTCGGATCCTTCTCCCACGAGGAAGGGCCCAGCCCTGAAAGCTCTTGCTGCTCTTCACCGTCCCTTGTGGCCCTACCTACAGGCACAACAGCACTGGGGATCTGTGCTTTCCCAGAGACGGAACATCTCACGGGGCTCAGTCTCGGCAAGCCTCTTTCTGAAAAGGCGAACGGTCGGATCCTGCTCCCACGAGGAAGGGCCCAGCCCTGAAAGCTCTTGCTGCTCTTCACCGTCCCTTGGCACCCTACCTACAGGCACAACAGCACTGGGGATCTGTGCTTTCCCAGAGACGGAACATCTCGTGGCGCTACGCCTCGGCAGAGCCTCTTTTTTCTGGAAAAGGCGAACGGTCGGATCCTTCTCCCACGAGGAAGGGCCCAGCCCTGAAAGCTCTTGCTGCTCTTCACCGCCCCTTGGCACCCTACCTACAGGCACAACAGCACTGGGGATCTGTGCTTTCCCAGAGACGGAATATCTCACGGGGCTCAGTCTCGGCAAGCCTCTTTCTGAAAAGGCGAACGGTCGGATACTTGTCCCACGACGAAGGGCCCAGCCCTGAAAGCTCTTGCTGCTCTTCACCGCCCCTTGGCACCCTACCTACAGGCACAACAGCACTGGGGATCTGTGCTTTCCCAGAGACGGAACATCTCACGGGGCTCAGTCTCGGCAAGCCTCTTTCTGAAAAGGCGAACGGTCGGATCCTTCTCCCACGAGGAAGGGCCCAGCCCTGAAAGCTCTTGCTGCTCTTCACCGTCCCTTGGCACCCTACCTACAGGCACAACAGCACTGGGGATCTGTGCTTTCCCAGAGACGGAACATCTCACGGGGCTCAGTCTCGGCAAGCCTCTTTCTGAAAAGGCGAACGGTCGGATACTTGTCCCACGAGGAAGGGCCCAGCCCTGAAAGCTCTTGCTGCTCTTCACCGCCCCTTGGCACCCTACCTACAGGCACAACAGCACTGGGGATCTGTGCTTTCCCAGAGACGGAATATCTCACGGGGCTCAGTCTCGGCAAGCCTCTTTCTGAAAAGGCGAACGGTCGGATCCTTCTCCCACGAGGAAGGGCCCAGCCCTGAAAGCTCTTGCTGCTCTTCACCGTCCCTTGGCACCCTACCTACAGGCACAACAGCACTGGGGATCTGTGCTTTCCCAGAGATGGAACATCTCACGGGGCTCAGTCTCGGCAAGCCTCTTTCTGAAAAGGCGAACGGTCGGATCCTGCTCCCACGAGGAAGGGCCCAGCCCTGAAAGCTCTTGCTGCTCTTCACCGTCCCTTGTGGCCCTACCTACAGGCACAACAGCACTGGGGATCTGTGCTTTCCCAGAGACGGAACATCTCGTGGCGCTACACCTCGGCAGAGCCTCTTTTTTTTGGAAAAGGCGAACGGTCGGATCCTTCTCCCACGAGGAAGGGCCCAGCCCTGAAAGCTCTTGCTGCTGTTCACCGTCCCTTGGCACCCTACCTACAGGCACAACAGCACTGGGGATCTGTGCTTTCCCAGAGACGGAACATCTCACGGGGCTCAGTCTCGGCAAGCCTCTTTCTGAAAAGGCGAACGGTCGGATCCTTCTCCCACGAGGAAGGGCCCAGCCCTGAAAGCTCTTGCTGCTCTTCACCGTCCCTTGGCACCCTACCTACAGGCACAACAGCACTGGGGATCTGTGCTTTCCCAGAGACGGAACATCTCACGGGGCTCAGTCTCGGCAAGCCTCTTTCTGAAAAGGCGAACGGTCGGATCCTTCTCCCATGAGGAAGGGCCCAGCCCTGAAAGCTCTTGCTGCTCTTCACCGTCCCTTGGCACCCTACCTACAGGCACAACAGCACTGGGGATCTGTGCTTTCCCAGAGACGGAATATCTCACGGGGCTCAGTCTCGGCAAGCCTCTTTCTGAAAAGGCGAACGGTCGGATCCTTCTCCCACGAGGAAGGGCCCAGCCCTGAAAGCTCTTGCTGCTCTTCACCGTCCCTTGGCACCCTACCTACAGGCACAACAGCACTGGGGATCTGTGCTTTCCCAGAGACGGAACATCTCACGGGGCTCAGTCTCGGCAAGCCTCTTTCTGAAAAGGCGAACGGTCGGATCCTGCTCCCACGAGGAAGGGCCCAGCCCTGAAAGCTCTTGCTGCTCTTCACCGTCCCTTGTGGCCCTACCTACAGGCACAACAGCACTGGGGATCTGTGCTTTCCCAGAGACGGAACATCTCACGGGGCTCAGTCTCGGCAAGCCTCTTTCTGAAAAGGCGAACGGTCGGATATTTGTCCCACGAGGAAGGGCCCAGCCCTGAAAGCTCTTGCTTCTCTTCACCGTCCCTTGTGGCCCTACCTACAGGCACAACAGCACTGGGGATCTGTGCTTTCCCAGAGACGGAACATCTCACGGGGCTCAGTCTCGGCAAGCCTCTTTCTGAAAAGGCGAACGGTCGGATCCTTCTCCCACGAGGAAGGGCCCAGCCCTGAAAGCTCTTGCTGCTCTTCACCGCCCCTTGGCACCCTACCTACAGGCACAACAGCACTGGGGATCTGTGCTTTCCCAGAGACGGAACATCTCACGGGGCTCAGTCTCGGCAAGCCTCTTTCTGAAAAGGCGAACGGTCGGATCCTTCTCCCACGAGGAAGGGCCCAGCCCTGAAAGCTCTTGCTGCTCTTCACCGTCCCTTGGCACCCTACCTACAGGCACAACAGCACTGGGGATCTGTGCTTTCCCAGAGACGGAACATCTCGTGGCGCTACGCCTCGGCAGAGCCTCTTTTTTCTGGAAAAGGCGAACGGTCGGATCCTTCTCCCACGAGGAAGGGCCCAGCCCTGAAAGCTCTTGCTGCTCTTCACCGCCCCTTGGCACCCTACCTACAGGCACAACAGCACTGGGGATCTGTGCTTTCCCAGAGACGGAATATCTCACGGGGCTCAGTCTCGGCAAGCCTCTTTCTGAAAACGCGAACGGTCGGATACTTGTCCCACGACGAAGGGCCCAGCCCTGAAAGCTCTTGCTGCTCTTCACCGCCCCTTGGCACCCTACCTACAGGCACAACAGCACTGGGGATCTGTGCTTTCCCAGAGACGGAACATCTCACGGGGCTCAGTCTCGGCAAGCCTCTTTCTGAAAAGGCGAACGGTCGGATCCTTCTCCCACGAGGAAGGGCCCAGCCCTGAAAGCTCTTGCTGCTCTTCACCGTCCCTTGGCACCCTACCTACAGGCACAACAGCACTGGGGATCTGTGCTTTCCCAGAGACGGAACATCTCACGGGGCTCAGTCTCGGCAAGCCTCTTTCTGAAAAGGCGAACGGTCGGATACTTGTCCCACGAGGAAGGGCCCAGCCCTGAAAGCTCTTGCTGCTCTTCACCGCCCCTTGGCACCCTACCTACAGGCACAACAGCACTGGGGATCTGTGCTTTCCCAGAGACGGAACATCTCACGGGGCTCAGTCTCGGCAAGCCTCTTTCTGAAAAGACGAACGGTGCGATCCATCTCCCCCGAGGAAGGGCCCAGCCCTGAAAGCTCTTGCTGCTCTTCACCGCCCCTTGGCACCCTACCTACAGGCACAACAGCACTGGGGATCTGTGCTTTCCCAGAGACGGAATATCTCACGGCGCTCAGTCTCGGCAAGCCTCTTTCTGAAAAGGCGAACGGTCGGATCCTTCTCCCACGAGGAAGGGCCCAGCCCTGAAAGCTCTTGCTGCTCTTCACCGTCCCTTGGCACCCTACCTACAGGCACAACAGCACTGGGGATCTATGCTTTCGCAGAGACGGAACGTCTCGTAGTGCTACGCCTCGGCAGAGCCTCTTTTTTTTGGAAAAGGCGAACGGTCGGATCCTTCTCCCACGAGGAAGGGCCCAGCCCTGAAAGCTCTTGCTGCTCTTCACCGCCCCTTGGCACCCTACCTACAGGCACAACAGCACTGGGGATCTGTGCTTTCCCAGAGACTGAACATCTCACGGCGCACAGTCTCGGCAGAGCCTCTTTTTTTTGGAAAAGGCGAACGGTCGGATCCTTCTCCCACGAGGAAGGGCCCAGCCCTGAAAGCTCTTGCTGCTCTTCACCGCCCCTTGGCACCCTACCTACAGGCACAACAGCACTGGGGATCTGTGCTTTCCCAGAGACGGAACATCTCACGGGGCTCAGTCTCGGCAAGCCTCTTTCTGAAAAGGCGAACGGTCGGATCCTTCTCCCACGAGGAAGGGCCCAGCCCTGAAAGCTCTTGCTGCTCTTCACCGCCCCTTGGCACCCTACCTACAGGCACAACAGCACTGGGGATCTGTGCTTTCCCAGAGACGGAACATCTCACAGGGCTCAGTCTCGGCAAGCCTCTTTCTGAAAAGGCGAACGGTCGGATCCTTCTCCCACGAGGAAGGGCCCAGCCCTGAAAGCTCTTGCTGCTCTTCACCGTCCCTTGGCACCCTACCTACAGGCACAACAGCACTGGGGATCTATGCTTTCGCAGAGACGGAACGTCTCGTAGTGCTACGCCTCGGCAGAGCCTCTTTTTTTTGGAAAAGGCGAACGGTCGGATCCTTCTCCCACGAGGAAGGGCCCAGCCCTGAAAGCTCTTGCTGCTCTTCACCGCCCCTTGGCACCCTACCTACAGGCACAACAGCACTGGGGATCTGTGCTTTCCCAGAGACTGAACATCTCACGGCGCACAGTCTCGGCAGAGCCTCTTTTTTTTGGAAAAGGCGAACGGTCGGATCCTTCTCCCACGAGGAAGGGCCCAGCCCTGAAAGCTCTTGCTGCTCTTCACCGCCCCTTGGCACCCTACCTACAGGCACAACAGCACTGGGGATCTGTGCTTTCCCAGAGACGGAACATCTCACGGGGCTCAGTCTCGGCAAGCCTCTTTCTGAAAAGGCGAACGGTCAGATCCTTCTCCCACGAGGAAGGGCCCAGCCCTGAAAGCTCTTGCTACTCTTCACCGCCCCTTGGCACCCTACCTACAGGCACAACAGCACTGGGGATCTGTGCTTTCCCAGAGACGGAATATCTCACGGGGCTCAGTCTCGGCAAGCCTCTTTCTGAAAAGGCGAACGGTCGGATCCTTCTCCCACGAGGAAGGGCCCAGCCCTGAAAGCTCTTGCTGCTCTTCACCGTCCCTTGGCACCCTACCTACAGGCACAACAGCACTGGGGATCTATGCTTTCGCAGAGACGGAACGTCTCGTAGTGCTACGCCTCGGCAGAGCCTCTTTTTTTTGGAAAAGGCGAACGGTCGGATCCTTCTCCCACGAGGAAGGGCCCAGCCCTGAAAGCTCTTGCTGCTCTTCACCGTCCCTTGGCACCCTACCTACAGGCACAACAGCACTGGGGATCTGTGCTTTCCCAGAGACGGAACATCTCACGGGGCTCAGTCTCGGCAAGCCTCTTTCTGAAAAGGCGAACGGTCGGATCCTTCTCCCACGAGGAAGGGCCCAGCCCTGAAAGCTCTTGCTGCTCTTCACCGTCCCTTGGCACCCTACCTACAGGCACAACAGCACTGGGGATCTGTGCTTTCCCAGAGACGGAATATCTCACGGGGCTCAGTCTCGGCAAGCCTCTTTCTGAAAAGGCGAACGGTCGGATCCTTCTCCCACGAGGAAGGGCCCAGCCCTGAAAGCTCTTGCTGCTCTTCACCGTCCCTTGGCACCCTACCTACAGGCACAACAGCACTGGGGATCTGTGCTTTCCCAGAGACGGAACATCTCACGGGGCTCAGTCTCGGCAAGCCTCTTTCTGAAAAGGCGAACGGTCGGATCCTGCTCCCACGAGGAAGGGCCCAGCCCTGAAAGCTCTTGCTGCTCTTCACCGTCCCTTGTGGCCCTACCTACAGGCACAACAGCACTGGGGATCTGTGCTTTCCCAGAGACGGAACATCTCGTGGCGCTACGCCTCGGCAGAGCCTCTTTTTTTTGGAAAAGGCGAACGGTCGGATCCTTCTCCCACGAGGAAGGGCCCAGCCCTGAAAGCTCTTGCTGCTCTTCACAGCCCCTTGGCACCCTACCTACAGGCACAACAGCACTGGGGATCTGTGCTTTCCCAGAGACGGAATATCTCACGGGGCTCAGTCTCGGCAAGCCTCTTTCTGAAAAGGCGAACGGTCGGATCCTTCTCCCACGAGGAAGGGCCCAGCCCTGAAAGCTCTTGCTGCTCTTCACCGTCCCTTGGCACCCTACCTACAGGCACAACAGCACTGGGGATCTGTGCTTTCCCAGAGACGGAACATCTCACGGGGCTCAGTCTCGGCAAGCCTCTTTCTGAAAAGGCGAACGGTCGGATCCTGCTCCCACGAGGAAGGGCCCAGCCCTGAAAGCTCTTGCTGCTCTTCACCGTCCCTTGTGGCCCTACCTACAGGCACAACAGCACTGGGGATCTGTGCTTTCCCAGAGACGGAACATCTCACGGGGCTCAGTCTCGGCAAGCCTCTTTCTGAAAAGGCGAACGGTCGGATATTTGTCCCACGAGGAAGGGCCCAGCCCTGAAAGCTCTTGCTTCTCTTCACCGTCCCTTGTGGCCCTACCTACAGGCACAACAGCACTGGGGATCTGTGCTTTCCCAGAGACGGAACATCTCACGGGGCTCAGTCTCGGCAAGCCTCTTTCTGAAAAGGCGAACGGTCGGATCCTTCTCCCACGAGGAAGGGCCCAGCCCTGAAAGCTCTTGCTGCTCTTCACCGCCCCTTGGCACCCTACCTACAGGCACAACAGCACTGGGGATCTGTGCTTTCCCAGAGACGGAACATCTCACGGGGCTCAGTCTCGGCAAGCCTCTTTCTGAAAAGGCGAACGGTCGGATCCTTCTCCCACGAGGAAGGGCCCAGCCCTGAAAGCTCTTGCTGCTCTTCACCGTCCCTTGGCACCCTACCTACAGGCACAACAGCACTGGGGATCTGTGCTTTCCCAGAGACGGAACATCTCGTGGCGCTACGCCTCGGCAGAGCCTCTTTTTTCTGGAAAAGGCGAACGGTCGGATCCTTCTCCCACGAGGAAGGGCCCAGCCCTGAAAGCTCTTGCTGCTCTTCACCGCCCCTTGGCACCCTACCTACAGGCACAACAGCACTGGGGATCTGTGCTTTCCCAGAGACGGAATATCTCACGGGGCTCAGTCTCGGCAAGCCTCTTTCTGAAAACGCGAACGGTCGGATACTTGTCCCACGACGAAGGGCCCAGCCCTGAAAGCTCTTGCTGCTCTTCACCGCCCCTTGGCACCCTACCTACAGGCACAACAGCACTGGGGATCTGTGCTTTCCCAGAGACGGAACATCTCACGGGGCTCAGTCTCGGCAAGCCTCTTTCTGAAAAGGCGAACGGTCGGATCCTTCTCCCACGAGGAAGGGCCCAGCCCTGAAAGCTCTTGCTGCTCTTCACCGTCCCTTGGCACCCTACCTACAGGCACAACAGCACTGGGGATCTGTGCTTTCCCAGAGACGGAACATCTCACGGGGCTCAGTCTCGGCAAGCCTCTTTCTGAAAAGGCGAACGGTCGGATACTTGTCCCACGAGGAAGGGCCCAGCCCTGAAAGCTCTTGCTGCTCTTCACCGCCCCTTGGCACCCTACCTACAGGCACAACAGCACTGGGGATCTGTGCTTTCCCAGAGACGGAACATCTCACGGGGCTCAGTCTCGGCAAGCCTCTTTCTGAAAAGACGAACGGTGCGATCCATCTCCCCCGAGGAAGGGCCCAGCCCTGAAAGCTCTTGCTGCTCTTCACCGCCCCTTGGCACCCTACCTACAGGCACAACAGCACTGGGGATCTGTGCTTTCCCAGAGACGGAATATCTCACGGCGCTCAGTCTCGGCAAGCCTCTTTCTGAAAAGGCGAACGGTCGGATCCTTCTCCCACGAGGAAGGGCCCAGCCCTGAAAGCTCTTGCTGCTCTTCACCGTCCCTTGGCACCCTACCTACAGGCACAACAGCACTGGGGATCTATGCTTTCGCAGAGACGGAACGTCTCGTAGTGCTACGCCTCGGCAGAGCCTCTTTTTTTTGGAAAAGGCGAACGGTCGGATCCTTCTCCCACGAGGAAGGGCCCAGCCCTGAAAGCTCTTGCTGCTCTTCACCGCCCCTTGGCACCCTACCTACAGGCACAACAGCACTGGGGATCTGTGCTTTCCCAGAGACTGAACATCTCACGGCGCACAGTCTCGGCAGAGCCTCTTTTTTTTGGAAAAGGCGAACGGTCGGATCCTTCTCCCACGAGGAAGGGCCCAGCCCTGAAAGCTCTTGCTGCTCTTCACCGCCCCTTGGCACCCTACCTACAGGCACAACAGCACTGGGGATCTGTGCTTTCCCAGAGACGGAACATCTCACGGGGCTCAGTCTCGGCAAGCCTCTTTCTGAAAAGGCGAACGGTCGGATCCTTCTCCCACGAGGAAGGGCCCAGCCCTGAAAGCTCTTGCTGCTCTTCACCGCCCCTTGGCACCCTACCTACAGGCACAACAGCACTGGGGATCTGTGCTTTCCCAGAGACGGAACATCTCACAGGGCTCAGTCTCGGCAAGCCTCTTTCTGAAAAGGCGAACGGTCGGATCCTTCTCCCACGAGGAAGGGCCCAGCCCTGAAAGCTCTTGCTGCTCTTCACCGTCCCTTGGCACCCTACCTACAGGCACAACAGCACTGGGGATCTATGCTTTCGCAGAGACGGAACGTCTCGTAGTGCTACGCCTCGGCAGAGCCTCTTTTTTTTGGAAAAGGCGAACGGTCGGATCCTTCTCCCACGAGGAAGGGCCCAGCCCTGAAAGCTCTTGCTGCTCTTCACCGCCCCTTGGCACCCTACCTACAGGCACAACAGCACTGGGGATCTGTGCTTTCCCAGAGACGGAACATCTCACGGCGCACAGTCTCGGCAGAGCCTCTTTTTTTTGGAAAAGGCGAACGGTCGGATCCTTCTCCCACGAGGAAGGGCCCAGCCCTGAAAGCTCTTGCTGCTCTTCACCGCCCCTTGGCACCCTACCTACAGGCACAACAGCACTGGGGATCTGTGCTTTCCCAGAGACGGAACATCTCACGGGGCTCAGTCTCGGCAAGCCTCTTTCTGAAAAGGCGAACGGTCAGATCCTTCTCCCACGAGGAAGGGCCCAGCCCTGAAAGCTCTTGCTACTCTTCACCGTCCCTTGGCACCCTACCTACAGGCACAACAGCACTGGGGATCTGTGCTTTCCCAGAGACGGAATATCTCACGGGGCTCAGTCTCGGCAAGCCTCTTTCTGAAAAGGCGAACGGTCGGATCCTTCTCCCACGAGGAAGGGCCCAGCCCTGAAAGCTCTTGCTGCTCTTCACCGTCCCTTGGCACCCTACCTACAGGCACAACAGCACTGGGGATCTATGCTTTCGCAGAGACGGAACGTCTCGTAGTGCTACGCCTCGGCAGAGCCTCTTTTTTTTGGAAAAGGCGAACGGTCGGATCCTTCTCCCACGAGGAAGGGCCCAGCCCTGAAAGCTCTTGCTGCTGTTCACCGTCCCTTGGCACCCTACCTACAGGCACAACAGCACTGGGGATCTGTGCTTTCCCAGAGACGGAACATCTCACGGGGCTCAGTCTCGGCAAGCCTCTTTCTGAAAAGGCGAACGGTCGGATCCTTCTCCCACGAGGAAGGGCCCAGCCCTGAAAGCTCTTGCTGCTCTTCACCGTCCCTTGGCACCCTACCTACAGGCACAACAGCACTGGGGATCTGTGCTTTCCCAGAGACGGAACATCTCACGGCGCTCAGTCTCGGCAAGCCTCTTTCTGAAAAGGCGAACGGTCGGATCCTTCTCCCACGAGGAAGGGCCCAGCCCTGAAAGCTCTTGCTGCTCTTCACCGTCCCTTGGCACCCTACCTACAGGCACAACAGCACTGGGGATCTGTGCTTTCCCAGAGACGGAATATCTCACGGGGCTCAGTCTCGGCAAGCCTCTTTCTGAAAAGGCGAACGGTCGGATCCTTCTCCCACGAGGAAGGGCCCAGCCCTGAAAGCTCTTGCTGCTCTTCACCGTCCCTTGGCACCCTACCTACAGGCACAACAGCACTGGGGATCTGTGCTTTCCCAGAGACGGAACATCTCACGGGGCTCAGTCTCGGCAAGCCTCTTTCTGAAAAGGCGAACGGTCGGATCCTGCTCCCACGAGGAAGGGCCCAGCCCTGAAAGCTCTTGCTGCTCTTCACCGTCCCTTGTGGCCCTACCTACAGGCACAACAGCACTGGGGATCTGTGCTTTCCCAGAGACGGAACATCTCGTGGCGCTACGCCTCGGCAGAGCCTCTTTTTTTTGGAAAAGGCGAACGGTCGGATCCTTCTCCCACGAGGAAGGGCCCAGCCCTGAAAGCTCTTGCTGCTGTTCACCGTCCCTTGGCACCCTACCTACAGGCACAACAGCACTGGGGATCTGTGCTTTCCCAGAGACGGAACATCTCACGGGGCTCAGTCTCAGCAAGCCTCTTTCTGAAAAGGCGAACGGTCGGATCCTTCTCCCACGAGGAAGGGCCCAGCCCTGAAAGCTCTTGCTGCTCTTCACCGTCCCTTGGCACCCTACCTACAGGCACAACAGCACTGGGGATCTGTGCTTTCCCAGAGACGGAACATCTCACGGGGCTCAGTCTCGGCAAGCCTCTTTCTGAAAAGGCGAACGGTCGGATCCTTCTCCCACGAGGAAGGGCCCAGCCCTGAAAGCTCTTGCTGCTCTTCACCGTCCCTTGGCACCCTACCTACAGGCACAACAGCACTGGGGATCTGTGCTTTCCCAGAGACGGAACATCTCGTGGCGCTACGCCTCGGCAGAGCCTCTTTTTTCTGGAAAAGGCGAACGGTCGGATCCTTCTCCCACGAGGAAGGGCCCAGCCCTGAAAGCTCTTGCTGCTCTTCACCGCCCCTTGGCACCCTACCTACAGGCACAACAGCACTGGGGATCTGTGCTTTCCCAGAGACGGAATATCTCACGGGGCTCAGTCTCGGCAAGCCTCTTTCTGAAAACGCGAACGGTCGGATACTTGTCCCACGACGAAGGGCCCAGCCCTGAAAGCTCTTGCTGCTCTTCACCGCCCCTTGGCACCCTACCTACAGGCACAACAGCACTGGGGATCTGTGCTTTCCCAGAGACGGAACATCTCACGGGGCTCAGTCTCGGCAAGCCTCTTTCTGAAAAGGCGAACGGTCGGATCCTTCTCCCACGAGGAAGGGCCCAGCCCTGAAAGCTCTTGCTGCTCTTCACCGTCCCTTGGCACCCTACCTACAGGCACAACAGCACTGGGGATCTGTGCTTTCCCAGAGACGGAACATCTCACGGGGCTCAGTCTCGGCAAGCCTCTTTCTGAAAAGGCGAACGGTCGGATACTTGTCCCACGAGGAAGGGCCCAGCCCTGAAAGCTCTTGCTGCTCTTCACCGCCCCTTGGCACCCTACCTACAGGCACAACAGCACTGGGGATCTGTGCTTTCCCAGAGACGGAACATCTCACGGGGCTCAGTCTCGGCAAGCCTCTTTCTGAAAAGACGAACGGTGCGATCCATCTCCCCCGAGGAAGGGCCCAGCCCTGAAAGCTCTTGCTGCTCTTCACCGTCCCTTGTGGCCCTACCTACAGGCACAACAGCACTGGGGATCTGTGCTTTCCCAGAGACGGAACATCTCGTGGCGCTACGCCTCGGCAGAGCCTCTTTTTTTTGGAAAAGGCGAACGGTCGGATCCTTCTCCCACGAGGAAGGGCCCAGCCCTGAAAGCTCTTGCTGCTGTTCACCGTCCCTTGGCACCCTACCTACAGGCACAACAGCACTGGGGATCTGTGCTTTCCCAGAGACGGAACATCTCACGGGGCTCAGTCTCAGCAAGCCTCTTTCTGAAAAGGCGAACGGTCGGATCCTTCTCCCACGAGGAAGGGCCCAGCCCTGAAAGCTCTTGCTGCTCTTCACCGTCCCTTGGCACCCTACCTACAGGCACAACAGCACTGGGGATCTGTGCTTTCCCAGAGACGGAACATCTCACGGGGCTCAGTCTCGGCAAGCCTCTTTCTGAAAAGGCGAACGGTCGGATCCTTCTCCCACGAGGAAGGGCCCAGCCCTGAAAGCTCTTGCTGCTCTTCACCGTCCCTTGGCACCCTACCTACAGGCACAACAGCACTGGGGATCTGTGCTTTCCCAGAGACGGAACATCTCGTGGCGCTACGCCTCGGCAGAGCCTCTTTTTTCTGGAAAAGGCGAACGGTCGGATCCTTCTCCCACGAGGAAGGGCCCAGCCCTGAAAGCTCTTGCTGCTCTTCACCGCCCCTTGGCACCCTACCTACAGGCACAACAGCACTGGGGATCTGTGCTTTCCCAGAGACGGAATATCTCACGGGGCTCAGTCTCGGCAAGCCTCTTTCTGAAAACGCGAACGGTCGGATACTTGTCCCACGACGAAGGGCCCAGCCCTGAAAGCTCTTGCTGCTCTTCACCGCCCCTTGGCACCCTACCTACAGGCACAACAGCACTGGGGATCTGTGCTTTCCCAGAGACGGAACATCTCACGGGGCTCAGTCTCGGCAAGCCTCTTTCTGAAAAGGCGAACGGTCGGATCCTTCTCCCACGAGGAAGGGCCCAGCCCTGAAAGCTCTTGCTGCTCTTCACCGTCCCTTGGCACCCTACCTACAGGCACAACAGCACTGGGGATCTGTGCTTTCCCAGAGACGGAACATCTCACGGGGCTCAGTCTCGGCAAGCCTCTTTCTGAAAAGGCGAACGGTCGGATACTTGTCCCACGAGGAAGGGCCCAGCCCTGAAAGCTCTTGCTGCTCTTCACCGCCCCTTGGCACCCTACCTACAGGCACAACAGCACTGGGGATCTGTGCTTTCCCAGAGACGGAACATCTCACGGGGCTCAGTCTCGGCAAGCCTCTTTCTGAAAAGACGAACGGTGCGATCCATCTCCCCCGAGGAAGGGCCCAGCCCTGAAAGCTCTTGCTGCTCTTCACCGCCCCTTGGCACCCTACCTACAGGCACAACAGCACTGGGGATCTGTGCTTTCCCAGAGACGGAATATCTCACGGCGCTCAGTCTCGGCAAGCCTCTTTCTGAAAAGGCGAACGGTCGGATCCTTCTCCCACGAGGAAGGGCCCAGCCCTGAAAGCTCTTGCTGCTCTTCACCGTCCCTTGGCACCCTACCTACAGGCACAACAGCACTGGGGATCTATGCTTTCGCAGAGACGGAACGTCTCGTAGTGCTACGCCTCGGCAGAGCCTCTTTTTTTTGGAAAAGGCGAACGGTCGGATCCTTCTCCCACGAGGAAGGGCCCAGCCCTGAAAGCTCTTGCTGCTCTTCACCGCCCCTTGGCACCCTACCTACAGGCACAACAGCACTGGGGATCTGTGCTTTCCCAGAGACTGAACATCTCACGGCGCACAGTCTCGGCAGAGCCTCTTTTTTTTGGAAAAGGCGAACGGTCGGATCCTTCTCCCACGAGGAAGGGCCCAGCCCTGAAAGCTCTTGCTGCTCTTCACCGCCCCTTGGCACCCTACCTACAGGCACAACAGCACTGGGGATCTGTGCTTTCCCAGAGACGGAACATCTCACGGGGCTCAGTCTCGGCAAGCCTCTTTCTGAAAAGGCGAACGGTCGGATCCTTCTCCCACGAGGAAGGGCCCAGCCCTGAAAGCTCTTGCTGCTCTTCACCGCCCCTTGGCACCCTACCTACAGGCACAACAGCACTGGGGATCTGTGCTTTCCCAGAGACGGAACATCTCACAGGGCTCAGTCTCGGCAAGCCTCTTTCTGAAAAGGCGAACGGTCGGATCCTTCTCCCACGAGGAAGGGCCCAGCCCTGAAAGCTCTTGCTGCTCTTCACCGTCCCTTGGCACCCTACCTACAGGCACAACAGCACTGGGGATCTATGCTTTCGCAGAGACGGAACGTCTCGTAGTGCTACGCCTCGGCAGAGCCTCTTTTTTTTGGAAAAGGCGAACGGTCGGATCCTTCTCCCACGAGGAAGGGCCCAGCCCTGAAAGCTCTTGCTGCTCTTCACCGCCCCTTGGCACCCTACCTACAGGCACAACAGCACTGGGGATCTGTGCTTTCCCAGAGACTGAACATCTCACGGCGCATAGTCTCGGCAGAGCCTCTTTTTTTTGGAAAAGGCGAACGGTCGGATCCTTCTCCCACGAGGAAGGGCCCAGCCCTGAAAGCTCTTGCTGCTCTTCACCGCCCCTTGGCACCCTACCTACAGGCACAACAGCACTGGGGATCTGTGCTTTCCCAGAGACGGAACATCTCACGGGGCTCAGTCTCGGCAAGCCTCTTTCTGAAAAGGCGAACGGTCAGATCCTTCTCCCACGAGGAAGGGCCCAGCCCTGAAAGCTCTTGCTACTCTTCACCGTCCCTTGGCACCCTACCTACAGGCACAACAGCACTGGGGATCTGTGCTTTCCCAGAGACGGAATATCTCACGGGGCTCAGTCTCGGCAAGCCTCTTTCTGAAAAGGCGAACGGTCGGATCCTTCTCCCACGAGGAAGGGCCCAGCCCTGAAAGCTCTTGCTGCTCTTCACCGTCCCTTGGCACCCTACCTACAGGCACAACAGCACTGGGGATCTATGCTTTCGCAGAGACGGAACATCTCGTGGCGCTACGCCTCGGCAGAGCCTCTTTTTTTTGGAAAAGGCGAACGGTCGGATCCTTCTCCCACGAGGAAGGGCCCAGCCCTGAAAGCTCTTGCTGCTCTTCACAGCCCCTTGGCACCCTACCTACAGGCACAACAGCACTGGGGATCTGTGCTTTCCCAGAGACGGAATATCTCACGGGGCTCAGTCTCGGCAAGCCTCTTTCTGAAAAGGCGAACGGTCGGATCCTTCTCCCACGAGGAAGGGCCCAGCCCTGAAAGCTCTTGCTGCTCTTCACCGTCCCTTGGCACCCTACCTACAGGCACAACAGCACTGGGGATCTGTGCTTTCCCAGAGACGGAACATCTCACGGGGCTCAGTCTCGGCAAGCCTCTTTCTGAAAAGGCGAACGGTCGGATCCTGCTCCCACGAGGAAGGGCCCAGCCCTGAAAGCTCTTGCTGCTCTTCACCGTCCCTTGTGGCCCTACCTACAGGCACAACAGCACTGGGGATCTGTGCTTTCCCAGAGACGGAACATCTCACGGGGCTCAGTCTCGGCAAGCCTCTTTCTGAAAAGGCGAACGGTCGGATATTTGTCCCACGAGGAAGGGCCCAGCCCTGAAAGCTCTTGCTTCTCTTCACCGTCCCTTGTGGCCCTACCTACAGGCACAACAGCACTGGGGATCTGTGCTTTCCCAGAGACGGAACATCTCACGGGGCTCAGTCTCGGCAAGCCTCTTTCTGAAAAGGCGAACGGTCGGATCCTTCTCCCACGAGGAAGGGCCCAGCCCTGAAAGCTCTTGCTGCTCTTCACCGCCCCTTGGCACCCTACCTACAGGCACAACAGCACTGGGGATCTGTGCTTTCCCAGAGACGGAACATCTCACGGGGCTCAGTCTCGGCAAGCCTCTTTCTGAAAAGGCGAACGGTCGGATCCTTCTCCCACGAGGAAGGGCCCAGCCCTGAAAGCTCTTGCTGCTCTTCACCGTCCCTTGGCACCCTACCTACAGGCACAACAGCACTGGGGATCTGTGCTTTCCCAGAGACGGAACATCTCGTGGCGCTACGCCTCGGCAGAGCCTCTTTTTTCTGGAAAAGGCGAACGGTCGGATCCTTCTCCCACGAGGAAGGGCCCAGCCCTGAAAGCTCTTGCTGCTCTTCACCGCCCCTTGGCACCCTACCTACAGGCACAACAGCACTGGGGATCTGTGCTTTCCCAGAGACGGAATATCTCACGGGGCTCAGTCTCGGCAAGCCTCTTTCTGAAAACGCGAACGGTCGGATACTTGTCCCACGACGAAGGGCCCAGCCCTGAAAGCTCTTGCTGCTCTTCACCGCCCCTTGGCACCCTACCTACAGGCACAACAGCACTGGGGATCTGTGCTTTCCCAGAGACGGAACATCTCACGGGGCTCAGTCTCGGCAAGCCTCTTTCTGAAAAGGCGAACGGTCGGATCCTTCTCCCACGAGGAAGGGCCCAGCCCTGAAAGCTCTTGCTGCTCTTCACCGTCCCTTGGCACCCTACCTACAGGCACAACAGCACTGGGGATCTGTGCTTTCCCAGAGACGGAACATCTCACGGGGCTCAGTCTCGGCAAGCCTCTTTCTGAAAAGGCGAACGGTCGGATACTTGTCCCACGAGGAAGGGCCCAGCCCTGAAAGCTCTTGCTGCTCTTCACCGCCCCTTGGCACCCTACCTACAGGCACAACAGCACTGGGGATCTGTGCTTTCCCAGAGACGGAACATCTCACGGGGCTCAGTCTCGGCAAGCCTCTTTCTGAAAAGACGAACGGTGCGATCCATCTCCCCCGAGGAAGGGCCCAGCCCTGAAAGCTCTTGCTGCTCTTCACCGCCCCTTGGCACCCTACCTACAGGCACAACAGCACTGGGGATCTGTGCTTTCCCAGAGACGGAATATCTCACGGCGCTCAGTCTCGGCAAGCCTCTTTCTGAAAAGGCGAACGGTCGGATCCTTCTCCCACGAGGAAGGGCCCAGCCCTGAAAGCTCTTGCTGCTCTTCACCGTCCCTTGGCACCCTACCTACAGGCACAACAGCACTGGGGATCTATGCTTTCGCAGAGACGGAACGTCTCGTAGTGCTACGCCTCGGCAGAGCCTCTTTTTTTTGGAAAAGGCGAACGGTCGGATCCTTCTCCCACGAGGAAGGGCCCAGCCCTGAAAGCTCTTGCTGCTCTTCACCGCCCCTTGGCACCCTACCTACAGGCACAACAGCACTGGGGATCTGTGCTTTCCCAGAGACTGAACATCTCACGGCGCACAGTCTCGGCAGAGCCTCTTTTTTTTGGAAAAGGCGAACGGTCGGATCCTTCTCCCACGAGGAAGGGCCCAGCCCTGAAAGCTCTTGCTGCTCTTCACCGCCCCTTGGCACCCTACCTACAGGCACAACAGCACTGGGGATCTGTGCTTTCCCAGAGACGGAACATCTCACGGGGCTCAGTCTCGGCAAGCCTCTTTCTGAAAAGGCGAACGGTCGGATCCTTCTCCCACGAGGAAGGGCCCAGCCCTGAAAGCTCTTGCTGCTCTTCACCGCCCCTTGGCACCCTACCTACAGGCACAACAGCACTGGGGATCTGTGCTTTCCCAGAGACGGAACATCTCACAGGGCTCAGTCTCGGCAAGCCTCTTTCTGAAAAGGCGAACGGTCGGATCCTTCTCCCACGAGGAAGGGCCCAGCCCTGAAAGCTCTTGCTGCTCTTCACCGTCCCTTGGCACCCTACCTACAGGCACAACAGCACTGGGGATCTATGCTTTCGCAGAGACGGAACGTCTCGTAGTGCTACGCCTCGGCAGAGCCTCTTTTTTTTGGAAAAGGCGAACGGTCGGATCCTTCTCCCACGAGGAAGGGCCCAGCCCTGAAAGCTCTTGCTGCTCTTCACCGCCCCTTGGCACCCTACCTACAGGCACAACAGCACTGGGGATCTGTGCTTTCCCAGAGACGGAACATCTCACGGCGCACAGTCTCGGCAGAGCCTCTTTTTTTTGGAAAAGGCGAACGGTCGGATCCTTCTCCCACGAGGAAGGGCCCAGCCCTGAAAGCTCTTGCTGCTCTTCACCGCCCCTTGGCACCCTACCTACAGGCACAACAGCACTGGGGATCTGTGCTTTCCCAGAGACGGAACATCTCACGGGGCTCAGTCTCGGCAAGCCTCTTTCTGAAAAGGCGAACGGTCAGATCCTTCTCCCACGAGGAAGGGCCCAGCCCTGAAAGCTCTTGCTACTCTTCACCGTCCCTTGGCACCCTACCTACAGGCACAACAGCACTGGGGATCTGTGCTTTCCCAGAGACGGAATATCTCACGGGGCTCAGTCTCGGCAAGCCTCTTTCTGAAAAGGCGAACGGTCGGATCCTTCTCCCACGAGGAAGGGCCCAGCCCTGAAAGCTCTTGCTGCTCTTCACCGTCCCTTGGCACCCTACCTACAGGCACAACAGCACTGGGGATCTATGCTTTCGCAGAGACGGAACGTCTCGTAGTGCTACGCCTCGGCAGAGCCTCTTTTTTTTGGAAAAGGCGAACGGTCGGATCCTTCTCCCACGAGGAAGGGCCCAGCCCTGAAAGCTCTTGCTGCTGTTCACCGTCCCTTGGCACCCTACCTACAGGCACAACAGCACTGGGGATCTGTGCTTTCCCAGAGACGGAACATCTCACGGGGCTCAGTCTCGGCAAGCCTCTTTCTGAAAAGGCGAACGGTCGGATCCTTCTCCCACGAGGAAGGGCCCAGCCCTGAAAGCTCTTGCTGCTCTTCACCGTCCCTTGGCACCCTACCTACAGGCACAACAGCACTGGGGATCTGTGCTTTCCCAGAGACGGAACATCTCACGGCGCTCAGTCTCGGCAAGCCTCTTTCTGAAAAGGCGAACGGTCGGATCCTTCTCCCACGAGGAAGGGCCCAGCCCTGAAAGCTCTTGCTGCTCTTCACCGTCCCTTGGCACCCTACCTACAGGCACAACAGCACTGGGGATCTGTGCTTTCCCAGAGACGGAATATCTCACGGGGCTCAGTCTCGGCAAGCCTCTTTCTGAAAAGGCGAACGGTCGGATCCTTCTCCCACGAGGAAGGGCCCAGCCCTGAAAGCTCTTGCTGCTCTTCACCGTCCCTTGGCACCCTACCTACAGGCACAACAGCACTGGGGATCTGTGCTTTCCCAGAGACGGAACATCTCACGGGGCTCAGTCTCGGCAAGCCTCTTTCTGAAAAGGCGAACGGTCGGATCCTGCTCCCACGAGGAAGGGCCCAGCCCTGAAAGCTCTTGCTGCTCTTCACCGTCCCTTGTGGCCCTACCTACAGGCACAACAGCACTGGGGATCTGTGCTTTCCCAGAGACGGAACATCTCGTGGCGCTACGCCTCGGCAGAGCCTCTTTTTTTTGGAAAAGGCGAACGGTCGGATCCTTCTCCCACGAGGAAGGGCCCAGCCCTGAAAGCTCTTGCTGCTGTTCACCGTCCCTTGGCACCCTACCTACAGGCACAACAGCACTGGGGATCTGTGCTTTCCCAGAGACGGAACATCTCACGGGGCTCAGTCTCAGCAAGCCTCTTTCTGAAAAGGCGAACGGTCGGATCCTTCTCCCACGAGGAAGGGCCCAGCCCTGAAAGCTCTTGCTGCTCTTCACCGTCCCTTGGCACCCTACCTACAGGCACAACAGCACTGGGGATCTGTGCTTTCCCAGAGACGGAACATCTCACGGGGCTCAGTCTCGGCAAGCCTCTTTCTGAAAAGGCGAACGGTCGGATCCTTCTCCCACGAGGAAGGGCCCAGCCCTGAAAGCTCTTGCTGCTCTTCACCGTCCCTTGGCACCCTACCTACAGGCACAACAGCACTGGGGATCTGTGCTTTCCCAGAGACGGAACATCTCGTGGCGCTACGCCTCGGCAGAGCCTCTTTTTTCTGGAAAAGGCGAACGGTCGGATCCTTCTCCCACGAGGAAGGGCCCAGCCCTGAAAGCTCTTGCTGCTCTTCACCGCCCCTTGGCACCCTACCTACAGGCACAACAGCACTGGGGATCTGTGCTTTCCCAGAGACGGAATATCTCACGGGGCTCAGTCTCGGCAAGCCTCTTTCTGAAAACGCGAACGGTCGGATACTTGTCCCACGACGAAGGGCCCAGCCCTGAAAGCTCTTGCTGCTCTTCACCGCCCCTTGGCACCCTACCTACAGGCACAACAGCACTGGGGATCTGTGCTTTCCCAGAGACGGAACATCTCACGGGGCTCAGTCTCGGCAAGCCTCTTTCTGAAAAGGCGAACGGTCGGATCCTTCTCCCACGAGGAAGGGCCCAGCCCTGAAAGCTCTTGCTGCTCTTCACCGTCCCTTGGCACCCTACCTACAGGCACAACAGCACTGGGGATCTGTGCTTTCCCAGAGACGGAACATCTCACGGGGCTCAGTCTCGGCAAGCCTCTTTCTGAAAAGGCGAACGGTCGGATACTTGTCCCACGAGGAAGGGCCCAGCCCTGAAAGCTCTTGCTGCTCTTCACCGCCCCTTGGCACCCTACCTACAGGCACAACAGCACTGGGGATCTGTGCTTTCCCAGAGACGGAACATCTCACGGGGCTCAGTCTCGGCAAGCCTCTTTCTGAAAAGACGAACGGTGCGATCCATCTCCCCCGAGGAAGGGCCCAGCCCTGAAAGCTCTTGCTGCTCTTCACCGTCCCTTGTGGCCCTACCTACAGGCACAACAGCACTGGGGATCTGTGCTTTCCCAGAGACGGAACATCTCGTGGCGCTACGCCTCGGCAGAGCCTCTTTTTTTTGGAAAAGGCGAACGGTCGGATCCTTCTCCCACGAGGAAGGGCCCAGCCCTGAAAGCTCTTGCTGCTGTTCACCGTCCCTTGGCACCCTACCTACAGGCACAACAGCACTGGGGATCTGTGCTTTCCCAGAGACGGAACATCTCACGGGGCTCAGTCTCAGCAAGCCTCTTTCTGAAAAGGCGAACGGTCGGATCCTTCTCCCACGAGGAAGGGCCCAGCCCTGAAAGCTCTTGCTGCTCTTCACCGTCCCTTGGCACCCTACCTACAGGCACAACAGCACTGGGGATCTGTGCTTTCCCAGAGACGGAACATCTCACGGGGCTCAGTCTCGGCAAGCCTCTTTCTGAAAAGGCGAACGGTCGGATCCTTCTCCCACGAGGAAGGGCCCAGCCCTGAAAGCTCTTGCTGCTCTTCACCGTCCCTTGGCACCCTACCTACAGGCACAACAGCACTGGGGATCTGTGCTTTCCCAGAGACGGAACATCTCGTGGCGCTACGCCTCGGCAGAGCCTCTTTTTTCTGGAAAAGGCGAACGGTCGGATCCTTCTCCCACGAGGAAGGGCCCAGCCCTGAAAGCTCTTGCTGCTCTTCACCGCCCCTTGGCACCCTACCTACAGGCACAACAGCACTGGGGATCTGTGCTTTCCCAGAGACGGAATATCTCACGGGGCTCAGTCTCGGCAAGCCTCTTTCTGAAAACGCGAACGGTCGGATACTTGTCCCACGACGAAGGGCCCAGCCCTGAAAGCTCTTGCTGCTCTTCACCGCCCCTTGGCACCCTACCTACAGGCACAACAGCACTGGGGATCTGTGCTTTCCCAGAGACGGAACATCTCACGGGGCTCAGTCTCGGCAAGCCTCTTTCTGAAAAGGCGAACGGTCGGATCCTTCTCCCACGAGGAAGGGCCCAGCCCTGAAAGCTCTTGCTGCTCTTCACCGTCCCTTGGCACCCTACCTACAGGCACAACAGCACTGGGGATCTGTGCTTTCCCAGAGACGGAACATCTCACGGGGCTCAGTCTCGGCAAGCCTCTTTCTGAAAAGGCGAACGGTCGGATACTTGTCCCACGAGGAAGGGCCCAGCCCTGAAAGCTCTTGCTGCTCTTCACCGCCCCTTGGCACCCTACCTACAGGCACAACAGCACTGGGGATCTGTGCTTTCCCAGAGACGGAACATCTCACGGGGCTCAGTCTCGGCAAGCCTCTTTCTGAAAAGACGAACGGTGCGATCCATCTCCCCCGAGGAAGGGCCCAGCCCTGAAAGCTCTTGCTGCTCTTCACCGCCCCTTGGCACCCTACCTACAGGCACAACAGCACTGGGGATCTGTGCTTTCCCAGAGACGGAATATCTCACGGCGCTCAGTCTCGGCAAGCCTCTTTCTGAAAAGGCGAACGGTCGGATCCTTCTCCCACGAGGAAGGGCCCAGCCCTGAAAGCTCTTGCTGCTCTTCACCGTCCCTTGGCACCCTACCTACAGGCACAACAGCACTGGGGATCTATGCTTTCGCAGAGACGGAACGTCTCGTAGTGCTACGCCTCGGCAGAGCCTCTTTTTTTTGGAAAAGGCGAACGGTCGGATCCTTCTCCCACGAGGAAGGGCCCAGCCCTGAAAGCTCTTGCTGCTCTTCACCGCCCCTTGGCACCCTACCTACAGGCACAACAGCACTGGGGATCTGTGCTTTCCCAGAGACTGAACATCTCACGGCGCACAGTCTCGGCAGAGCCTCTTTTTTTTGGAAAAGGCGAACGGTCGGATCCTTCTCCCACGAGGAAGGGCCCAGCCCTGAAAGCTCTTGCTGCTCTTCACCGCCCCTTGGCACCCTACCTACAGGCACAACAGCACTGGGGATCTGTGCTTTCCCAGAGACGGAACATCTCACGGGGCTCAGTCTCGGCAAGCCTCTTTCTGAAAAGGCGAACGGTCGGATCCTTCTCCCACGAGGAAGGGCCCAGCCCTGAAAGCTCTTGCTGCTCTTCACCGCCCCTTGGCACCCTACCTACAGGCACAACAGCACTGGGGATCTGTGCTTTCCCAGAGACGGAACATCTCACAGGGCTCAGTCTCGGCAAGCCTCTTTCTGAAAAGGCGAACGGTCGGATCCTTCTCCCACGAGGAAGGGCCCAGCCCTGAAAGCTCTTGCTGCTCTTCACCGTCCCTTGGCACCCTACCTACAGGCACAACAGCACTGGGGATCTATGCTTTCGCAGAGACGGAACGTCTCGTAGTGCTACGCCTCGGCAGAGCCTCTTTTTTTTGGAAAAGGCGAACGGTCGGATCCTTCTCCCACGAGGAAGGGCCCAGCCCTGAAAGCTCTTGCTGCTCTTCACCGCCCCTTGGCACCCTACCTACAGGCACAACAGCACTGGGGATCTGTGCTTTCCCAGAGACTGAACATCTCACGGCGCATAGTCTCGGCAGAGCCTCTTTTTTTTGGAAAAGGCGAACGGTCGGATCCTTCTCCCACGAGGAAGGGCCCAGCCCTGAAAGCTCTTGCTGCTCTTCACCGCCCCTTGGCACCCTACCTACAGGCACAACAGCACTGGGGATCTGTGCTTTCCCAGAGACGGAACATCTCACGGGGCTCAGTCTCGGCAAGCCTCTTTCTGAAAAGGCGAACGGTCAGATCCTTCTCCCACGAGGAAGGGCCCAGCCCTGAAAGCTCTTGCTACTCTTCACCGTCCCTTGGCACCCTACCTACAGGCACAACAGCACTGGGGATCTGTGCTTTCCCAGAGACGGAATATCTCACGGGGCTCAGTCTCGGCAAGCCTCTTTCTGAAAAGGCGAACGGTCGGATCCTTCTCCCACGAGGAAGGGCCCAGCCCTGAAAGCTCTTGCTGCTCTTCACCGTCCCTTGGCACCCTACCTACAGGCACAACAGCACTGGGGATCTATGCTTTCGCAGAGACGGAACGTCTCGTAGTGCTACGCCTCGGCAGAGCCTCTTTTTTTTGGAAAAGGCGAACGGTCGGATCCTTCTCCCACGAGGAAGGGCCCAGCCCTGAAAGCTCTTGCTGCTGTTCACCGTCCCTTGGCACCCTACCTACAGGCACAACAGCACTGGGGATCTGTGCTTTCCCAGAGACGGAACATCTCACGGGGCTCAGTCTCGGCAAGCCTCTTTCTGAAAAGGCGAACGGTCGGATCCTTCTCCCACGAGGAAGGGCCCAGCCCTGAAAGCTCTTGCTGCTCTTCACCGTCCCTTGGCACCCTACCTACAGGCACAACAGCACTGGGGATCTGTGCTTTCCCAGAGACGGAACATCTCACGGCGCTCAGTCTCGGCAAGCCTCTTTCTGAAAAGGCGAACGGTCGGATCCTTCTCCCACGAGGAAGGGCCCAGCCCTGAAAGCTCTTGCTGCTCTTCACCGTCCCTTGGCACCCTACCTACAGGCACAACAGCACTGGGGATCTGTGCTTTCCCAGAGACGGAATATCTCACGGGGCTCAGTCTCGGCAAGCCTCTTTCTGAAAAGGCGAACGGTCGGATCCTTCTCCCACGAGGAAGGGCCCAGCCCTGAAAGCTCTTGCTGCTCTTCACCGTCCCTTGGCACCCTACCTACAGGCACAACAGCACTGGGGATCTGTGCTTTCCCAGAGACGGAACATCTCACGGGGCTCAGTCTCGGCAAGCCTCTTTCTGAAAAGGCGAACGGTCGGATCCTGCTCCCACGAGGAAGGGCCCAGCCCTGAAAGCTCTTGCTGCTCTTCACCGTCCCTTGTGGCCCTACCTACAGGCACAACAGCACTGGGGATCTGTGCTTTCCCAGAGACGGAACATCTCGTGGCGCTACGCCTCGGCAGAGCCTCTTTTTTTTGGAAAAGGCGAACGGTCGGATCCTTCTCCCACGAGGAAGGGCCCAGCCCTGAAAGCTCTTGCTGCTGTTCACCGTCCCTTGGCACCCTACCTACAGGCACAACAGCACTGGGGATCTGTGCTTTCCCAGAGACGGAACATCTCACGGGGCTCAGTCTCAGCAAGCCTCTTTCTGAAAAGGCGAACGGTCGGATCCTTCTCCCACGAGGAAGGGCCCAGCCCTGAAAGCTCTTGCTGCTCTTCACCGTCCCTTGGCACCCTACCTACAGGCACAACAGCACTGGGGATCTGTGCTTTCCCAGAGACGGAACATCTCACGGGGCTCAGTCTCGGCAAGCCTCTTTCTGAAAAGGCGAACGGTCGGATCCTTCTCCCACGAGGAAGGGCCCAGCCCTGAAAGCTCTTGCTGCTCTTCACCGTCCCTTGGCACCCTACCTACAGGCACAACAGCACTGGTGATCTGTGCTTTCCCAGAGACGGAATATCTCACGGGGCTCAGTCTCGGCAAGCCTCTTTCTGAAAAGGCGAACGGTCGGATCCTTCTCCCACGAGGAAGGGCCCAGCCCTGAAAGCTCTTGCTGCTCTTCACCGTCCCTTGGCACCCTACCTACAGGCACAACAGCACTGGGGATCTGTGCTTTCCCAGAGACGGAACATCTCACGGGGCTCAGTCTCGGCAAGCCTCTTTCTGAAAAGGCGAACGGTCGGATCCTGCTCCCACGAGGAAGGGCCCAGCCCTGAAAGCTCTTGCTGCTCTTCACCGTCCCTTGTGGCCCTACCTACAGGCACAACAGCACTGGGGATCTGTGCTTTCCCAGAGACGGAACATCTCGTGGCGCTACGCCTCGGCAGAGCCTCTTTTTTTTGGAAAAGGCGAACGGTCGGATCCTTCTCCCACGAGGAAGGGCCCAGCCCTGAAAGCTCTTGCTGCTCTTCACCGCCCCTTGGCACCCTACCTACAGGCACAACAGCACTGGGGATCTGTGCTTTCCCAGAGACGGAACATCTCACGGGGCTCAGTCTCGGCAAGCCTCTTTCTGAAAAGGCGAACGGTCGGATCCTTCTCCCACGAGGAAGGGCCCAGCCCTGAAAGCTCTTGCTGCTCTTCACCGCCCCTTGGCACCCTACCTACAGGCACAACAGCACTGGGGATCTGTGCTTTCCCAGAGACGGAACATCTCACGGGGCTCAGTCTCGGCAAGCCTCTTTCTGAAAAGGCGAACGGTCGGATATTTGTCCCACGAGGAAGGGCCCAGCCCTGAAAGCTCTTGCTTCTCTTCACCGTCCCTTGGCACCCTACCTACAGGCACAACAGCACTGGGGATCTGTGCTTTCCCAGAGACGGAACATCTCACGGGGCTCAGTCTCGGCAAGCCTCTTTCTGAAAAGGCGAACGGTCGGATCCTTCTCCCACGAGGAAGGGCCCAGCCCTGAAAGCTCTTGCTGCTCTTCACCGTCCCTTGGCACCCTACCTACAGGCACAACAGCACTGGGGATCTATGCTTTCGCAGAGACGGAACATCTCGTAGTGCTACGCCTCGGCAGAGCCTCTTTTTTTTGGAAAAGGCGAACGGTCGGATCCTTCTCCCATGAGGAAGGGCCCAGCCCTGAAAGCTCTTGCTGCTCTTCACCGCCCCTTGGCACCCTACCTACAGGCCCAACAGCACTGGGGATCTGTGCTTTCCCAGAGACGGAATATCTCACGGGGCTCAGTCTCGGCAAGCCTCTTTCTGAAAAGGCGAACGGTCGGATCCTTCTCCCACGAGGAAGGGCCCAGCCCTGAAAGCTCTTGCTGCTCTTCACCGTCCCTTGTGGCCCTACCTACAGGCACAACAGCACTGGGGATCTGTGCTTTCCCAGAGACGGAACATCTCACGGGGCTCAGTCTCGGCAAGCCTCTTTCTGAAAACGTGAACGGTCGGATCCTTCTCCCATGACGAAGGGCCCAGCCCTGAAAGCTCTTGCTGCTCTTCACCGCCCCTTGGCACCCTACCTACAGGCACAACAGCACTGGGGATCTGTGCTTTCCCAGAGACGGAACATCTCACGGGGCTCAGTCTCGGCAAGCCTCTTTCTGAAAAGGCGAACGGTCGGATCCTTCTCCCACGAGGAAGGGCCCAGCCCTGAAAGCTCTTGCTGCTCTTCACCGTCCCTTGGCACCCTACCTACAGGCACAACAGCACTGGGGATCTGTGCTTTCCCAGAGACGGAACATCTCACGGCGCTCAGTCTCGGCAAGCCTCTTTCTGAAAAGGCGAACGGTCGGATACTTGTCCCACGAGGAAGGGCCCAGCCCTGAAAGCTCTTGCTGCTCTTCACCGCCCCTTGGCACCCTACCTACAGGCACAACAGCACTGGGGATCTGTGCTTTCCCAGAGACGGAACATCTCACGGGGCTCAGTCTCGGCAAGCCTCTTTCTGAAAAGACGAACGGTGCGATCCATCTCCCCCGAGGAAGGGCCCAGCCCTGAAAGCTCTTGCTGCTCTTCACCGCCCCTTGGCACCCTACCTACAGGCACAACAGCACTGGGGATCTGTGCTTTCCCAGAGACGGAATATCTCACGGCGCTCAGTCTCGGCAAGCCTCTTTCTGAAAAGGCGAACGGTCGGATCCTTCTCCCACGAGGAAGGGCCCAGCCCTGAAAGCTCTTGCTGCTCTTCACCGTCCCTTGGCACCCTACCTACAGGCACAACAGCACTGGGGATCTATGCTTTCGCAGAGACGGAACGTCTCGTAGTGCTACGCCTCGGCAGAGCCTCTTTTTTTTGGAAAAGGCGAACGGTCGGATCCTTCTCCCACGAGGAAGGGCCCAGCCCTGAAAGCTCTTGCTGCTCTTCACCGCCCCTTGGCACCCTACCTACAGGCACAACAGCACTGGGGATCTGTGCTTTCCCAGAGACTGAACATCTCACGGCGCACAGTCTCGGCAGAGCCTCTTTTTTTTGGAAAAGGCGAACGGTCGGATCCTTCTCCCACGAGGAAGGGCCCAGCCCTGAAAGCTCTTGCTGCTCTTCACCGCCCCTTGGCACCCTACCTACAGGCACAACAGCACTGGGGATCTGTGCTTTCCCAGAGACGGAACATCTCACGGGGCTCAGTCTCGGCAAGCCTCTTTCTGAAAAGGCGAACGGTCGGATCCTTCTCCCACGACGAAGGGCCCAGCCCTGAAAGCTCTTGCTGCTCTTCACCGTCCCTTGGCACCCTACCTACAGGCACAACAGCACTGGGGATCTGTGCTTTCCCAGAGACGGAACATCTCACGGGGCTCAGTCTCGGCAAGCCTCTTTCTGAAAAGGCGAACGGTCGGATACTTCTCCCACGAGGAAGGGCCCAGCCCTGAAAGCTCTTGCTGCTCTTCACCGCCCCTTGGCACCCTACCTACAGGCACAACAGCACTGGGGATCTGTGCTTTCCCAGAGACGGAATATCTCACGGCGCTCAGTCTCGGCAAGCCTCTTTCTGAAAAGGCGAACGGTCGGATATTTGTCCCACGAGGAAGGGCCCAGCCCTGAAAGCTCTTGCTGCTCTTCACTGTCCCTTGGCACCCTACCTACAGGCACAACAGCACTGGGGATCTGTGCTTTCCCAGAGACGGAACATCTCACGGCGCTCAGTCTCGGCAAGCCTCTTTCTGAAAAGACGAACGGTGCGATCCATCTCCCCCGAGGAAGGGCCCAGCCCTGAAAGCTCTTGCTGCTCTTCACCGCCCCTTGGCACCCTACCTACAGGCACAACAGCACTGGGGATCTATGCTTTCGCAGAGACGGAACATCTCGTAGTGCTACGCCTCGGCAGAGCCTCTTTTTTTTGGAAAAGGCGAACGGTCGGATCCTTCTCCCACGAGGAAGGGCCCAGCCCTGAAAGCTCTTGCTGCTCTTCACCGTCCCTTGTGGCCCTACCTACAGGCACAACAGCACTGGGGATCTGTGCTTTCCCAGAGACGGAACATCTCACGGGGCTCAGTCTCGGCAAGCCTCTTTCTGAAAACGTGAACGGTCGGATCCTTCTCCCATGACGAAGGGCCCAGCCCTGAAAGCTCTTGCTGCTCTTCACCGCCCCTTGGCACCCTACCTACAGGCACAACAGCACTGGGGATCTGTGCTTTCCCAGAGACGGAACATCTCACGGGGCTCAGTCTCGGCAAGCCTCTTTCTGAAAAGGCGAACGGTCGGATCCTTCTCCCACGAGGAAGGGCCCAGCCCTGAAAGCTCTTGCTGCTCTTCACCGTCCCTTGGCACCCTACCTACAGGCACAACAGCACTGGGGATCTGTGCTTTCCCAGAGACGGAACATCTCACGGCGCTCAGTCTCGGCAAGCCTCTTTCTGAAAAGGCGAACGGTCGGATACTTGTCCCACGAGGAAGGGCCCAGCCCTGAAAGCTCTTGCTGCTCTTCACCGCCCCTTGGCACCCTACCTACAGGCACAACAGCACTGGGGATCTGTGCTTTCCCAGAGACGGAACATCTCACGGGGCTCAGTCTCGGCAAGCCTCTTTCTGAAAAGACGAACGGTGCGATCCTTCTCCCACGAGGAAGGGCCCAGCCCTGAAAGCTCTTGCTGCTCTTCACCGCCCCTTGGCACCCTACCTACAGGCACAACAGCACTGGGGATCTGTGCTTTCCCAGAGACGGAATATCTCACGGCGCTCAGTCTCGGCAAGCCTCTTTCTGAAAAGGCGAACGGTCGGATCCTTCTCCCACGAGGAAGGGCCCAGCCCTGAAAGCTCTTGCTGCTCTTCACCGTCCCTTGGCACCCTACCTACAGGCACAACAGCACTGGGGATCTATGCTTTCGCAGAGACGGAACGTCTCGTAGTGCTACGCCTCGGCAGAGCCTCTTTTTTTTGGAAAAGGCGAACGGTCGGATCCTTCTCCCACGAGGAAGGGCCCAGCCCTGAAAGCTCTTGCTGCTCTTCACCGCCCCTTGGCACCCTACCTACAGGCACAACAGCACTGGGGATCTGTGCTTTCCCAGAGACTGAACATCTCACGGCGCACAGTCTCGGCAGAGCCTCTTTTTTTTGGAAAAGGCGAACGGTCGGATCCTTCTCCCACGAGGAAGGGCCCAGCCCTGAAAGCTCTTGCTGCTCTTCACCGCCCCTTGGCACCCTACCTACAGGCACAACAGCACTGGGGATCTGTGCTTTCCCAGAGACGGAACATCTCACGGGGCTCAGTCTCGGCAAGCCTCTTTCTGAAAAGGCGAACGGTCGGATCCTTCTCCCACGACGAAGGGCCCAGCCCTGAAAGCTCTTGCTGCTCTTCACCGTCCCTTGGCACCCTACCTACAGGCACAACAGCACTGGGGATCTGTGCTTTCCCAGAGACGGAACATCTCACGGGGCTCAGTCTCGGCAAGCCTCTTTCTGAAAAGGCGAACGGTCGGATACTTCTCCCACGAGGAAGGGCCCAGCCCTGAAAGCTCTTGCTGCTCTTCACCGCCCCTTGGCACCCTACCTACAGGCACAACAGCACTGGGGATCTGTGCTTTCCCAGAGACGGAATATCTCACGGCGCTCAGTCTCGGCAAGCCTCTTTCTGAAAAGGCGAACGGTCGGATATTTGTCCCACGAGGAAGGGCCCAGCCCTGAAAGCTCTTGCTGCTCTTCACTGTCCCTTGGCACCCTACCTACAGGCACAACAGCACTGGGGATCTGTGCTTTCCCAGAGACGGAACATCTCACGGCGCTCAGTCTCGGCAAGCCTCCTTCTGAAAAGACGAACGGTGCGATCCATCTCCCCCGAGGAAGGGCCCAGCCCTGAAAGCTCTTGCTGCTCTTCACCGCCCCTTGGCACCCTACCTACAGGCACAACAGCACTGGGGATCTATGCTTTCGCAGAGACGGAACATCTCGTAGTGCTACGCCTCGGCAGAGCCTCTTTTTTTTGGAAAAGGCGAACGGTCGGATCCTTCTCCCACGAGGAAGGGCCCAGCCCTGAAAGCTCTTGCTGCTCTTCACCGCCCCTTGGCACCCTACCTACAGGCACAACAGCACTGGGGATCTGTGCTTTCCCAGAGACGGAATATCTTACGGGGCTCAGTCTCGGCAAGCCTCTTTCTGAAAAGGCGAACGGTCGGATCCTTCTCCCACGAGGAAGGGCCCAGCCCTGAAAGCTCTTGCTGCTCTTCACCGCCCCTTGGCACCCTACCTACAGGCACAACAGCACTGGGGATCTGTGCTTTCCCAGAGACGGAATATCTCACGGGGCTCAGTCTCGGCAAGCCTCTTTCTGAAAAGGCGAACGGTCGGATCCTTCTCCCACGACGAAGGGCCCAGCCCTGAAAGCTCTTGCTGCTCTTCACCGTCCCTTGGCACCCTACCTACAGGCACAACAGCACTGGGGATCTGTGCTTTCCCAGAGACGGAACATCTCACGGGGCTCAGTCTCGGCAAGCCTCTTTCTGAAAAGGTGAACGGTCGGATCCTTCTCCCACGACGAAGGGCCCAGCCCTGAAAGCTCTTGCTGCTCTTCACCGCCCCTTGGCACCCTACCTACAGGCACAACAGCACTGGGGATCTGTGCTTTCCCAGAGACGGAACATCTCACGGGGCTCAGTCTCGGCAAGCCTCTTTCTGAAAAGGCGAACGGTCGGATCCTTCTCCCACGAGGAAGGGCCCAGCCCTGAAAGCTCTTGCTGCTCTTCACCGCCCCTTGGCACCCTACCTACAGGCACAACAGCACTGGGGATCTGTGCTTTCCCAGAGACGGAACATCTCACGGGGCTCAGTCTCGGCAAGCCTCTTTCTGAAAAGGCGAACGGTCGGATCCTTCTCCCACGAGGAAGGGCCCAGCCCTGAAAGCTCTTGCTGCTCTTCACCGTCCCTTGGCACCCTACCTACAGGCACAACAGCACTGGGGATCTGTGCTTTCCCAGAGACGGAACATCTCACGGGGCTCAGTCTCGGCAAGCCTCTTTCTGAAAAGGCGAACGGTCGGATACTTGTCCCACGAGGAAGGGCCCAGCCCTGAAAGCTCTTGCTGCTCTTCACCGCCCCTTGGCACCCTACCTACAGGCACAACAGCACTGGGGATCTGTGCTTTCCCAGAGACGGAACATCTCACGGGGCTCAGTCTCGGCAAGCCTCTTTCTGAAAAGACGAACGGTGCGATCCATCTCCCCCGAGGAAGGGCCCAGCCCTGAAAGCTCTTGCTGCTCTTCACCGCCCCTTGGCACCCTACCTACAGGCACAACAGCACTGGGGATCTGTGCTTTCCCAGAGACGGAATATCTCACGGCGCTCAGTCTCGGCAAGCCTCTTTCTGAAAAGGCGAACGGTCGGATCCTTCTCCCACGAGGAAGGGCCCAGCCCTGAAAGCTCTTGCTGCTCTTCACCGTCCCTTGGCACCCTACCTACAGGCACAACAGCACTGGGGATCTATGCTTTCGCAGAGACGGAACGTCTCGTAGTGCTACGCCTCGGCAGAGCCTCTTTTTTTTGGAAAAGGCGAACGGTCGGATCCTTCTCCCACGAGGAAGGGCCCAGCCCTGAAAGCTCTTGCTGCTCTTCACCGCCCCTTGGCACCCTACCTACAGGCACAACAGCACTGGGGATCTGTGCTTTCCCAGAGACTGAACATCTCACGGCGCACAGTCTCGGCAGAGCCTCTTTTTTTTGGAAAAGGCGAACGGTCGGATCCTTCTCCCACGAGGAAGGGCCCAGCCCTGAAAGCTCTTGCTGCTCTTCACCGCCCCTTGGCACCCTACCTACAGGCACAACAGCACTGGGGATCTGTGCTTTCCCAGAGACGGAACATCTCACGGGGCTCAGTCTCGGCAAGCCTCTTTCTGAAAAGGCGAACGGTCGGATCCTTCTCCCACGACGAAGGGCCCAGCCCTGAAAGCTCTTGCTGCTCTTCACCGTCCCTTGGCACCCTACCTACAGGCACAACAGCACTGGGGATCTGTGCTTTCCCAGAGACGGAACATCTCACGGGGCTCAGTCTCGGCAAGCCTCTTTCTGAAAAGGCGAACGGTCGGATACTTCTCCCACGAGGAAGGGCCCAGCCCTGAAAGCTCTTGCTGCTCTTCACCGCCCCTTGGCACCCTACCTACAGGCACAACAGCACTGGGGATCTGTGCTTTCCCAGAGACGGAATATCTCACGGCGCTCAGTCTCGGCAAGCCTCTTTCTGAAAAGGCGAACGGTCGGATATTTGTCCCACGAGGAAGGGCCCAGCCCTGAAAGCTCTTGCTGCTCTTCACTGTCCCTTGGCACCCTACCTACAGGCACAACAGCACTGGGGATCTGTGCTTTCCCAGAGACGGAACATCTCACGGCGCTCAGTCTCGGCAAGCCTCTTTCTGAAAAGACGAACGGTGCGATCCATCTCCCCCGAGGAAGGGCCCAGCCCTGAAAGCTCTTGCTGCTCTTCACCGCCCCTTGGCACCCTACCTACAGGCACAACAGCACTGGGGATCTATGCTTTCGCAGAGACGGAACATCTCGTAGTGCTACGCCTCGGCAGAGCCTCTTTTTTTTGGAAAAGGCGAACGGTCGGATCCTTCTCCCACGAGGAAGGGCCCAGCCCTGAAAGCTCTTGCTGCTCTTCACCGCCCCTTGGCACCCTACCTACAGGCACAACAGCACTGGGGATCTGTGCTTTCCCAGAGACGGAATATCTCACGGGGCTCAGTCTCGGCAAGCCTCTTTCTGAAAAGGCGAACGGTCGGATCCTTCTCCCACGAGGAAGGGCCCAGCCCTGAAAGCTCTTGCTGCTCTTCACCGCCCCTTGGCACCCTACCTACAGGCACAACAGCACTGGGGATCTGTGCTTTCCCAGAGACGGAACATCTCACGGGGCTCAGTCTCGGCAAGCCTCTTTCTGAAAAGGTGAACGGTCGGATCCTTCTCCCACGACGAAGGGCCCAGCCCTGAAAGCTCTTGCTGCTCTTCACCGCCCCTTGGCACCCTACCTACAGGCACAACAGCACTGGGGATCTGTGCTTTCCCAGAGACGGAACATCTCACGGGGCTCAGTCTCGGCAAGCCTCTTTCTGAAAAGGCGAACGGTCGGATCCTTCTCCCACGAGGAAGGGCCCAGCCCTGAAAGCTCTTGCTGCTCTTCACCGTCCCTTGGCACCCTACCTACAGGCACAACAGCACTGGGGATCTGTGCTTTCCCAGAGACGGAACATCTCACGGGGCTCAGTCTCGGCAAGCCTCTTTCTGAAAAGGCGAACGGTCGGATACTTGTCCCACGAGGAAGGGCCCAGCCCTGAAAGCTCTTGCTGCTCTTCACCGCCCCTTGGCACCCTACGTACAGGCACAACAGCACTGGGGATCTGTGCTTTCCCAGAGACGGAACATCTCACGGGGCTCAGTCTCGGCAAGCCTCTTTCTGAAAAGACGAACGGTGCGATCCATCTCCCCCGAGGAAGGGCCCAGCCCTGAAAGCTCTTGCTGCTCTTCACCGCCCCTTGGCACCCTACCTACAGGCACAACAGCACTGGGGATCTGTGCTTTCCCAGAGACGGAATATCTCACGGCGCTCAGTCTCGGCAAGCCTCTTTCTGAAAAGGCGAACGGTCGGATCCTTCTCCCACGAGGAAGGGCCCAGCCCTGAAAGCTCTTGCTGCTCTTCACCGTCCCTTGGCACCCTACCTACAGGCACAACAGCACTGGGGATCTATGCTTTCGCAGAGACGCAACGTCTCGTAGTGCTACGCCTCGGCAGAGCCTCTTTTTTTTGGAAAAGGCGAACGGTCGGATCCTTCTCCCACGAGGAAGGGCCCAGCCCTGAAAGCTCTTGCTGCTCTTCACCGCCCCTTGGCACCCTACCTACAGGCACAACAGCACTGGGGATCTGTGCTTTCCCAGAGACTGAACATCTCACGGGGCTCAGTCTCGGCAGAGCCTCTTTTTTTTGGAAAAGGCGAACGGTCGGATCCTTCTCCCACGAGGAAGGGCCCAGCCCTGAAAGCTCTTGCTGCTCTTCACCGCCCCTTGGCACCCTACCTACAGGCACAACAGCACTGGGGATCTGTGCTTTCCCAGAGACGGAACATCTCACGGGGCTCAGTCTCGGCAAGCCTCTTTCTGAAAAGGCGAACGGTCGGATCCTTCTCCCACGAGGAAGGGCCCAGCCCTGAAAGCTCTTGCTGCTCTTCACCGTCCCTTGGCACCCTACCTACAGGCACAACAGCACTGGGGATCTGTGCTTTCCCAGAGACGGAACATCTCACGGGGCTCAGTCTCGGCAAGCCTCTTTCTGAAAAGGCGAACGGTCGGATCCTTCTCCCACGAGGAAGGGCCCAGCCCTGAAAGCTCTTGCTGCTCTTCACCGTCCCTTGGCACCCTACCTACAGGCACAACAGCACTGGGGATCTGTGCTTTCCCAGAGACGGAATATCTCACGGCGCTCAGTCTCGGCAAGCCTCTTTCTGAAAAGGCGAACGGTCGGATATTTGTCCCACGAGGAAGGGCCCAGCCCTGAAAGCTCTTGCTGCTCTTCACTGTCCCTTGGCACCCTACCTACAGGCACAACAGCACTGGGGATCTGTGCTTTCCCAGAGACGGAACATCTCACGGCGCTCAGTCTCGGCAAGCCTCTTTCTGAAAAGACGAACGGTGCGATCCATCTCCCCCGAGGAAGGGCCCAGCCCTGAAAGCTCTTGCTGCTCTTCACCGCCCCTTGGCACCCTACCTACAGGCACAACAGCACTGGGGATCTATGCTTTCGCAGAGACGGAACATCTCGTAGTGCTACGCCTCAGCAGAGCCTCTTTTTTTTGGAAAAGGCGAACGGTCGGATCCTTCTCCCACGAGGAAGGGCCCAGCCCTGAAAGCTCTTGCTGCTCTTCACCGCCCCTTGGCACCCTACCTACAGGCACAACAGCACTGGGGATCTGTGCTTTCCCAGAGACGGAACATCTCACGGCGCTCAGTCTCGGCAAGCCTCTTTCTGAAAAGGCGAACGGTCGGATCCTTCTCCCACGAGGAAGGGCCCAGCCCTGAAAGCTCTTGCTGCTCTTCACCGTCCCTTGGCACCCTACCTACAGGCACAACAGCACTGGGGATCTGTGCTTTCCCAGAGACGGAACATCTCGTGGCGCTACGCCTCGGCAGAGCCTCTTTTTTTTGGAAAAGGCGAACGGTCGGATCCTTCTCCCACGAGGAAGGGCCCAGCCCTGAAAGCTCTTGCTGCTCTTCACCGCCCCTTGGCACCCTGCCTACAGGCACAACAGCACTGGGGATCTGTGCTTTCCCAGAGACGGAACATCTCACGGGGCTCAGTCTCGGCAAGCCTCTTTCTGAAAAGACGAACGGTGCGATCCATCTCCTCCGAGGAAGGGCCCAGCCCTGAAAGCTCTTGCTGCTCTTCACCGTCCCTTGGCACCCTACCTACAGGCACAACAGCACTGGGGATCTATGCTTTCGCAGAGACGGAACATCTCGTAGTGCTACGCCTCGGCAGAGCCTCTTTTTTTTGGAAAAGGCGAACGGTCGGATCCTTCTCCCACGAGGAAGGGCCCAGCCCTGAAAGCTCTTGCTGCTCTTCACCGCCCCTTGGCACCCTACCTACAGGCACAACAGCACTGGGGATCTGTGCTTTCCCAGAGACGGAACATCTCACGGGGCTCAGTCTCGGCAAGCCTCTTTCTGAAAAGGCGAACGGTCGGATCCTTCTCCCACGACGAAGGGCCCAGCCCTGAAAGCTCTTGCTGCTCTTCACCGTCCCTTGGCACCCTACCTACAGGCACAACAGCACTGGGGATCTGTGCTTTCCCAGAGACGGAACATCTCACGGGGCTCAGTCTCGGCAAGCCTCTTTCTGAAAAGGCGAACGGTCGGATCCTTCTCCCACGAGGAAGGGCCCAGCCCTGAAAGCTCTTGCTGCTCTTCACCGCCCCTTGGCACCCTACCTACAGGCACAACAGCACTGGGGATCTGTGCTTTCCCAGAGACGGAATATCTCACGGCGCTCAGTCTCGGCAAGCCTCTTTCTGAAAAGGCGAACGGTCGGATATTTGTCCCACGAGGAAGGGCCCAGCCCTGAAAGCTCTTGCTGCTCTTCACTGTCCCTTGTGGCCCTACCTACAGGCACAACAGCACTGGGGATCTGTGCTTTCCCAGAGACGGAACATCTCACGGCGCTCAGTCTCGGCAAGCCTCTTTCTGAAAAGACGAACGGTGCGATCCATCTCCCCCGAGGAAGGGCCCAGCCCTGAAAGCTCTTGCTGCTCTTCACCGCCCCTTGGCACCCTACCTACAGGCACAACAGCACTGGGGATCTATGCTTTCGCAGAGACGGAACATCTCGTAGTGCTACGCCTCGGCAGAGCCTCTTTTTTTTGGAAAAGGCGAACGGTCGGATCCTTCTCCCACGAGGAAGGGCCCAGCCCTGAAAGCTCTTGCTGCTCTTCACCGCCCCTTGGCACCCTACCTACAGGCACAACAGCACTGGGGATCTGTGCTTTCCCAGAGACGGAACATCTCACGGGGCTCAGTCTCGGCAAGCCTCTTTCTGAAAAGGCGAACGGTCGGATCCTTCTCCCACGAGGAAGGGCCCAGCCCTGAAAGCTCTTGCTGCTCTTCACCGCCCCTTGGCACCCTACCTACAGGCACAACAGCACTGGGGATCTGTGCTTTCCCAGAGACGGAACATCTCACGGGGCTCAGTCTCGGCAAGCCTCTTTCTGAAAAGGCGAACGGTCGGATCCTTCTCCCACGAGGAAGGGCCCAGCCCTGAAAGCTCTTGCTGCTCTTCACCGTCCCTTGGCACCCTACCTACAGGCACAACAGCACTGGGGATCTGTGCTTTCCCAGAGACGGAACATCTCACGGGGCTCAGTCTCGGCAAGCCTCTTTCTGAAAAGGCGAACGGTCGGATCCTTCTCCCACGAGGAAGGGCCCAGCCCTGAAAGCTCTTGCTGCTCTTCACCGTCCCTTGGCACCCTACCTACAGGCACAACAGCACTGGGGATCTGTGCTTTCCCAGAGACGGAACATCTCACGGCGCTCAGTCTCGGCAAGCCTCTTTCTGAAAAGGCGAACGGTCGGATCCTTCTCCCACGAGGAAGGGCCCAGCCCTGAAAGCTCTTGCTGCTCTTCACCGTCCCTTGGCACCCTACCTACAGGCACAACAGCACTGGGGATCTGTGCTTTCCCAGAGACGGAACATCTCGTGGCGCTACGCCTCGGCAGAGCCTCTTTTTTTTGGAAAAGGCGAACGGTCGGATCCTTCTCCCACGAGGAAGGGCCCAGCCCTGAAAGCTCTTGCTGCTCTTCACCGCCCCTTGGCACCCTACCTACAGGCACAACAGCACTGGGGATCTGTGCTTTCCCAGAGACGGAACATCTCACGGGGCTCAGTCTCGGCAAGCCTCTTTCTGAAAAGACGAACGGTGCGATCCATCTCCCCCGAGGAAGGGCCCAGCCCTGAAAGCTCTTGCTGCTCTTCACCGTCCCTTGGCACCCTACCTACAGGCACAACAGCACTGGGGATCTATGCTTTCGCAGAGACGGAACATCTCGTAGTGCTACGCCTCGGCAGAGCCTCTTTTTTTTGGAAAAGGCGAACGGTCGGATCCTTCTCCCACGAGGAAGGGCCCAGCCCTGAAAGCTCTTGCTGCTCTTCACCGCCCCTTGGCACCCTACCTACAGGCACAACAGCACTGGGGATCTGTGCTTTCCCAGAGACGGAACATCTCACGGGGCTCAGTCTCGGCAAGCCTCTTTCTGAAAAGGCGAACGGTCGGATTCTTCTCCCACGAGGAAGGGCCCAGCCCTGAAAGCTCTTGCTGCTCTTCACCGTCCCTTGTGGCCCTACCTACAGGCACAACAGCACTGGGGATCTGTGCTTTCCCAGAGACGGAACATCTCACGGCGCTCAGTCTCGGCAAGCCTCTTTCTGAAAAGACGAACGGTGCGATCCATCTCCCCCGAGGAAAGGCCCAGCCCTGAAAGCTCTTGCTGCTCTTCACCGCCCCTTGGCACCCTACCTACAGGCACAACAGCACTGGGGATCTGTGCTTTCCCAGAGACGGAACATCTCACGGGGCTCAGTCTCGGCAAGCCTCTTTCTGAAAAGGCGAACGGTCGGATCCTTCTCCCACGAGGAAGGGCCCAGCCCTGAAAGCTCTTGCTGCTCTTCACCGCCCCTTGGCACCCTACCTACAGGCACAACAGCACTGGGGATCTGTGCTTTCCCAGAGACGGAACATCTCACGGGGCTCAGTCTCGGCAAGCCTCTTTCTGAAAAGGCGAACGGTCGGATCCTTCTCCCACGAGGAAGGGCCCAGCCCTGAAAGCTCTTGCTGCTCTTCACCGTCCCTTGGCACCCTACCTACAGGCACAACAGCACTGGGGATCTGTGCTTTCCCAGAGACGGAATATCTCACGGCGCTCAGTCTTGGCAAGCCTCTTTCTGAAAAGGCGAACGGTCGGATCCTTCTCCCACGAGGAAGGGCCCAGCCCTGAAAGCTCTTGCTGCTCTTCACCGCCCCTTGGCACCCTACCTACAGGCACAACAGCACTGGGGATCTGTGCTTTCCCAGAGACGGAACATCTCACGGGGCTCAGTCTCGGCAAGCCTCTTTCTGAAAAGACGAACGGTGCGATCCTTCTCCCACGAGGAAGGGCCCAGCCCTGAAAGCTCTTGCTGCTCTTCACCGCCCCTTGGCACCCTACCTACAGGCACAACAGCACTGGGGATCTGTGCTTTCCCAGAGACGGAACATCTCACGGGGCTCAGTCTCGGCAAGCCTCTTTCTGAAAAGGCGAACGGTCGGATCCTTCTCCCACGAGGAAGGGCCCAGCCCTGAAAGCTCTTGCTGCTCTTCACCGTCCCTTGGCACCCTACCTACAGGCACAACAGCACTGGGGATCTGTGCTTTCCCAGAGACGGAACATCTCACGGGGCTCAGTCTCGGCAAGCCTCTTTCTGAAAAGGCGAAAGGTCGGATCCTTCTCCCACGAGGAAGGGCCCAGCCCTGAAAGCTCTTGCTGCTCTTCACCGCCCCTTGGCACCCTACCTACAGGCACAACAGCACTGGGGATCTGTGCTTTCCCAGAGACGGAACATCTCACGGGGCTCAGTCTCGGCAAGCCTCTTTCTGAAAAGACGAACGGTGCGATCCTTCTCCCACGACGAAGGGCCCAGCCCTGAAAGCTCTTGCTGCTCTTCACCGTCCCTTGTGGCCCTACCTACAGGCACAACAGCACTGGGGATCTGTGCTTTCCCAGAGACGGAACATCTCACGGGGCTCAGTCTCGGCAAGCCTCTTTCTGAAAAGGCGAACGGTCGGATCCTTCTCCCACGAGGAAGGGCCCAGCCCTGAAAGCTCTTGCTGCTCTTCACCGTCCCTTGTGGCCCTACCTACAGGCACAACAGCACTGGGGATCTGTGCTTTCCCAGAGACGGAATATCTTACGGGGCTCAGTCTCGGCAAGCCTCTTTCTGAAAAGGCGAACGGTCGGATCCTTCTCCCACGAGGAAGGGCCCAGCCCTGAAAGCTCTTGCTGCTCTTCACCGCCCCTTGGCACCCTACCTACAGGCACAACAGCACTGGGGATCTGTGCTTTCCCAGAGACGGAACATCTCACGGGGCTCAGTCTCGGCAAGCCTCTTTCTGAAAAGGCGAACGGTCGGATCCTTCTCCCACGAGGAAGGGCCCAGCCCTGAAAGCTCTTGCTGCTCTTCACCGCCCCTTGGCACCCTACCTACAGGCACAACAGCACTGGGGATCTGTGCTTTCCCAGAGACGGAACATCTCACGGGGCTCAGTCTCGGCAAGCCTCTTTCTGAAAAGACGAACGGTGCGATCCATCTCCCCCGAGGAAAGGCCCAGCCCTGAAAGCTCTTGCTGCTCTTCACCGCCCCTTGGCACCCTACCTACAGGCACAACAGCACTGGGGATCTGTGCTTTCCCAGAGACGGAACATCTCACGGGGCTCATTCTCGGCAAGCCTCTTTCTGAAAAGGCGAACGGTCGGATCCTTCTCCCACGAGGAAGGGCCCAGCCCTGAAAGCTCTTGCTGCTCTTCACCGCCCCTTGGCACCCTACCTACAGGCACAACAGCACTGGGGATCTGTGCTTTCCCAGAGACGGAACATCTCACGGGGCTCAGTCTCGGCAAGCCTCTTTCTGAAAAGGCGAACGGTCGGATCCTTCTCCCACGAGGAAGGGCCCAGCCCTGAAAGCTCTTGCTGCTCTTCACCGTCCCTTGGCACCCTACCTACAGGCACAACAGCACTGGGGATCTGTGCTTTCCCAGAGACGGAATATCTCACGGCGCTCAGTCTTGGCAAGCCTCTTTCTGAAAAGGCGAACGGTCGGATCCTTCTCCCACGAGGAAGGGCCCAGCCCTGAAAGCTCTTGCTGCTCTTCACCGCCCCTTGGCACCCTACCTACAGGCACAACAGCACTGGGGATCTGTGCTTTCCCAGAGACGGAACATCTCACGGGGCTCAGTCTCGGCAAGCCTCTTTCTGAAAAGACGAACGGTGCGATCCTTCTCCCACGAGGAAGGGCCCAGCCCTGAAAGCTCTTGCTGCTCTTCACCGCCCCTTGGCACCCTACCTACAGGCACAACAGCACTGGGGATCTGTGCTTTCCCAGAGACGGAACATCTCACGGGGCTCAGTCTCGGCAAGCCTCTTTCTGAAAAGGCGAACGGTCGGATCCTTCTCCCACGAGGAAGGGCCCAGCCCTGAAAGCTCTTGCTGCTCTTCACCGTCCCTTGGCACCCTACCTACAGGCACAACAGCACTGGGGATCTGTGCTTTCCCAGAGACGGAACATCTCACGGGGCTCAGTCTCGGCAAGCCTCTTTCTGAAAAGGCGAAAGGTCGGATCCTTCTCCCACGAGGAAGGGCCCAGCCCTGAAAGCTCTTGCTGCTCTTCACCGCCCCTTGGCACCCTACCTACAGGCACAACAGCACTGGGGATCTGTGCTTTCCCAGAGACGGAACATCTCACGGGGCTCAGTCTCGGCAAGCCTCTTTCTGAAAAGACGAACGGTGCGATCCTTCTCCCACGACGAAGGGCCCAGCCCTGAAAGCTCTTGCTGCTCTTCACCGTCCCTTGTGGCCCTACCTACAGGCACAACAGCACTGGGGATCTGTGCTTTCCCAGAGACGGAACATCTCACGGGGCTCAGTCTCGGCAAGCCTCTTTCTGAAAAGGCGAACGGTCGGATCCTTCTCCCACGAGGAAGGGCCCAGCCCTGAAAGCTCTTGCTGCTCTTCACCGTCCCTTGTGGCCCTACCTACAGGCACAACAGCACTGGGGATCTGTGCTTTCCCAGAGACGGAATATCTTACGGGGCTCAGTCTCGGCAAGCCTCTTTCTGAAAAGGCGAACGGTCGGATCCTTCTCCCACGAGGAAGGGCCCAGCCCTGAAAGCTCTTGCTGCTCTTCACCGCCCCTTGGCACCCTACCTACAGGCACAACAGCACTGGGGATCTGTGCTTTCCCAGAGACGGAACATCTCACGGGGCTCAGTCTCGGCAAGCCTCTTTCTGAAAAGGCGAACGGTCGGATCCTTCTCCCACGAGGAAGGGCCCAGCCCTGAAAGCTCTTGCTGCTCTTCACCGTCCCTTGGCACCCTACCTACAGGCACAACAGCACTGGGGATCTATGCTTTCGCAGAGACGGAACGTCTCGTAGCGCTACGCCTCGGCAGAGCCTCTTTTTTTTGGAAAAGGCGAACGGTCGGATCCTTCTCCCACGAGGAAGGGCCCAGCCCTGAAAGCTCTTGCTGCTCTTCACCGCCCCTTGGCACCCTACCTACAGGCACAACAGCACTGGGGATCTGTGCTTTCCCAGAGACGGAACATCTCACGGGGCTCAGTCTCGGCAAGCCTCTTTCTGAAAAGGCGAACGGTCGGATCCTTCTCCCACGAGGAAGGGCCCAGCCCTGAAAGCTCTTGCTGCTCTTCACCGCCCCTTGGCACCCTACCTACAGGCACAACAGCACTGGGGATCTGTGCTTTCCCAGAGACGGAACATCTCACGGGGCTCAGTCTCGGCAAGCCTCTTTCTGAAAAGGCGAACGGTCGGATCCTTCTCCCACGAGGAAGGGCCCAGCCCTGAAAGCTCTTGCTGCTCTTCACCGTCCCTTGGCACCCTACCTACAGGCACAACAGCACTGGGGATCTGTGCTTTCCCAGAGACGGAACATCTCACGGCGCTCAGTCTCGGCAAGCCTCTTTCTGAAAAGGCGAACGGTCGGATCCTTCTCCCACGAGGAAGGGCCCAGCCCTGAAAGCTCTTGCTGCTCTTCACCGTCCCTTGGCACCCTACCTACAGGCACAACAGCACTGGGGATCTGTGCTTTCCCAGAGACGGAACATCTCGTGGCGCTACGCCTCGGCAGAGCCTCTTTTTTTTGGAAAAGGCGAACGGTCGGATCCTTCTCCCACGAGGAAGGGCCCAGCCCTGAAAGCTCTTGCTGCTCTTCACCGCCCCTTGGCACCCTACCTACAGGCACAACAGCACTGGGGATCTGTGCTTTCCCAGAGACGGAACATCTCACGGGGCTCAGTCTCGGCAAGCCTCTTTCTGAAAAGACGAACGGTGCGATCCATCTCCCCCGAGGAAGGGCCCAGCCCTGAAAGCTCTTGCTGCTCTTCACCGTCCCTTGGCACCCTACCTACAGGCACAACAGCACTGGGGATCTATGCTTTCGCAGAGACGGAACATCTCGTAGTGCTACGCCTCGGCAGAGCCTCTTTTTTTTGGAAAAGGCGAACGGTCGGATCCTTCTCCCACGAGGAAGGGCCCAGCCCTGAAAGCTCTTGCTGCTCTTCACCGCCCCTTGGCACCCTACCTACAGGCACAACAGCACTGGGGATCTGTGCTTTCCCAGAGACGGAACATCTCACGGGGCTCAGTCTCGGCAAGCCTCTTTCTGAAAAGGCGAACGGTCGGATTCTTCTCCCACGAGGAAGGGCCCAGCCCTGAAAGCTCTTGCTGCTCTTCACCGTCCCTTGTGGCCCTACCTACAGGCACAACAGCACTGGGGATCTGTGCTTTCCCAGAGACGGAACATCTCACGGCGCTCAGTCTCGGCAAGCCTCTTTCTGAAAAGACGAACGGTGCGATCCATCTCCCCCGAGGAAAGGCCCAGCCCTGAAAGCTCTTGCTGCTCTTCACCGCCCCTTGGCACCCTACCTACAGGCACAACAGCACTGGGGATCTGTGCTTTCCCAGAGACGGAACATCTCACGGGGCTCATTCTCGGCAAGCCTCTTTCTGAAAAGGCGAACGGTCGGATCCTTCTCCCACGAGGAAGGGCCCAGCCCTGAAAGCTCTTGCTGCTCTTCACCGCCCCTTGGCACCCTACCTACAGGCACAACAGCACTGGGGATCTGTGCTTTCCCAGAGACGGAACATCTCACGGGGCTCAGTCTCGGCAAGCCTCTTTCTGAAAAGGCGAACGGTCGGATCCTTCTCCCACGAGGAAGGGCCCAGCCCTGAAAGCTCTTGCTGCTCTTCACCGTCCCTTGGCACCCTACCTACAGGCACAACAGCACTGGGGATCTGTGCTTTCCCAGAGACGGAATATCTCACGGCGCTCAGTCTTGGCAAGCCTCTTTCTGAAAAGGCGAACGGTCGGATCCTTCTCCCACGAGGAAGGGCCCAGCCCTGAAAGCTCTTGCTGCTCTTCACCGCCCCTTGGCACCCTACCTACAGGCACAACAGCACTGGGGATCTGTGCTTTCCCAGAGACGGAACATCTCACGGGGCTCAGTCTCGGCAAGCCTCTTTCTGAAAAGACGAACGGTGCGATCCTTCTCCCACGACGAAGGGCCCAGCCCTGAAAGCTCTTGCTGCTCTTCACCGCCCCTTGGCACCCTACCTACAGGCACAACAGCACTGGGGATCTGTGCTTTCCCAGAGACGGAACATCTCACGGGGCTCAGTCTCGGCAAGCCTCTTTCTGAAAAGGCGAACGGTCGGATCCTTCTCCCACGAGGAAGGGCCCAGCCCTGAAAGCTCTTGCTGCTCTTCACCGTCCCTTGTGGCCCTACCTACAGGCACAACAGCACTGGGGATCTGTGCTTTCCCAGAGACGGAACATCTCACGGGGCTCAGTCTCGGCAAGCCTCTTTCTGAAAAGGCGAAAGGTCGGATCCTTCTCCCACGAGGAAGGGCCCAGCCCTGAAAGCTCTTGCTGCTCTTCACCGCCCCTTGGCACCCTACCTACAGGCACAACAGCACTGGGGATCTGTGCTTTCCCAGAGACGGAACATCTCACGGGGCTCAGTCTCGGCAAGCCTCTTTCTGAAAAGACGAACGGTGCGATCCTTCTCCCACGACGAAGGGCCCAGCCCTGAAAGCTCTTGCTGCTCTTCACCGCCCCTTGGCACCCTACCTACAGGCACAACAGCACTGGGGATCTGTGCTTTCCCAGAGACGGAACATCTCACGGGGCTCAGTCTCGGCAAGCCTTTTTCTGAAAAGGCGAACGGTCGGATCCTTCTCCCACGAGGAAGGGCCCAGCCCTGAAAGCTCTTGCTGCTCTTCACCGTCCCTTGTGGCCCTACCTACAGGCACAACAGCACTGGGGATCTGTGCTTTCCCAGAGACGGAACATCTCACGGGGCTCAGTCTCGGCAAGCCTCTTTCTGAAAAGGCGAACGGTCGGATCCTTCTCCCACGAGGAAGGGCCCAGCCCTGAAAGCTCTTGCTGCTCTTCACCGTCCCTTGTGGCCCTACCTACAGGCACAACAGCACTGGGGATCTGTGCTTTCCCAGAGACGGAATATCTCACGGGGCTCAGTCTCGGCAAGCCTCTTTCTGAAAAGGCGAACGGTCGGATCCTTCTCCCACGAGGAAGGGCCCAGCCCTGAAAGCTCTTGCTGCTCTTCACCGCCCCTTGGCACCCTACCTACAGGCACAACAGCACTGGGGATCTGTGCTTTCCCAGAGACGGAACATCTCACGGGGCTCAGTCTCGGCAAGCCTCTTTCTGAAAAGGCGAACGGTCGGATCCTTCTCCCACGAGGAAGGGCCCAGCCCTGAAAGCTCTTGCTGCTCTTCACCGTCCCTTGGCACCCTACCTACAGGCACAACAGCACTGGGGATCTATGCTTTCGCAGAGACGGAACGTCTCGTAGCGCTACGCCTCGGCAGAGCCTCTTTTTTTTGGAAAAGGCGAACGGTCGGATCCTTCTCCCACGAGGAAGGGCCCAGCCCTGAAAGCTCTTGCTGCTCTTCACCGCCCCTTGGCACCCTACCTACAGGCACAACAGCACTGGGGATCTGTGCTTTCCCAGAGACGGAACATCTCACGGGGCTCAGTCTCGGCAAGCCTCTTTCTGAAAAGACGAACGGTGCGATCCATCTCCCCCGAGGAAGGGCCCAGCCCTGAAAGCTCTTGCTGCTCTTCACCGTCCCTTGGCACCCTACCTACAGGCACAACAGCACTGGGGATCTATGCTTTCGCAGAGACGGAACATCTCGTAGTGCTACGCCTCGGCAGAGCCTCTTTTTTTTGGAAAAGGCGAACGGTCGGATCCTTCTCCCACGAGGAAGGGCCCAGCCCTGAAAGCTCTTGCTGCTCTTCACCGCCCCTTGGCACCCTACCTACAGGCACAACAGCACTGGGGATCTGTGCTTTCCCAGAGACGGAACATCTCACGGGGCTCAGTCTCGGCAAGCCTCTTTCTGAAAAGGCGAACGGTCGGATTCTTCTCCCACGAGGAAGGGCCCAGCCCTGAAAGCTCTTGCTGCTCTTCACCGTCCCTTGTGGCCCTACCTACAGGCACAACAGCACTGGGGATCTGTGCTTTCCCAGAGACGGAACATCTCACGGCGCTCAGTCTCGGCAAGCCTCTTTCTGAAAAGACGAACGGTGCGATCCATCTCCCCCGAGGAAAGGCCCAGCCCTGAAAGCTCTTGCTGCTCTTCACCGCCCCTTGGCACCCTACCTACAGGCACAACAGCACTGGGGATCTGTGCTTTCCCAGAGACGGAACATCTCACGGGGCTCATTCTCGGCAAGCCTCTTTCTGAAAAGGCGAACGGTCGGATCCTTCTCCCACGAGGAAGGGCCCAGCCCTGAAAGCTCTTGCTGCTCTTCACCGCCCCTTGGCACCCTACCTACAGGCACAACAGCACTGGGGATCTGTGCTTTCCCAGAGACGGAACATCTCACGGGGCTCAGTCTCGGCAAGCCTCTTTCTGAAAAGGCGAACGGTCGGATCCTTCTCCCACGAGGAAGGGCCCAGCCCTGAAAGCTCTTGCTGCTCTTCACCGTCCCTTGGCACCCTACCTACAGGCACAACAGCACTGGGGATCTGTGCTTTCCCAGAGACGGAATATCTCACGGCGCTCAGTCTCGGCAAGCCTCTTTCTGAAAAGGCGAACGGTCGGATCCTTCTCCCACGAGGAAGGGCCCAGCCCTGAAAGCTCTTGCTGCTCTTCACCGCCCCTTGGCACCCTACCTACAGGCACAACAGCACTGGGGATCTGTGCTTTCCCAGAGACGGAACATCTCACGGGGCTCAGTCTCGGCAAGCCTCTTTCTGAAAAGACGAACGGTGCGATCCTTCTCCCACGACGAAGGGCCCAGCCCTGAAAGCTCTTGCTGCTCTTCACCGCCCCTTGGCACCCTACCTACAGGCACAACAGCACTGGGGATCTGTGCTTTCCCAGAGACGGAACATCTCACGGGGCTCAGTCTCGGCAAGCCTCTTTCTGAAAAGGCGAACGGTCGGATCCTTCTCCCACGAGGAAGGGCCCAGCCCTGAAAGCTCTTGCTGCTCTTCACCGTCCCTTGTGGCCCTACCTACAGGCACAACAGCACTGGGGATCTGTGCTTTCCCAGAGACGGAACATCTCACGGGGCTCAGTCTCGGCAAGCCTCTTTCTGAAAAGGCGAAAGGTCGGATCCTTCTCCCACGAGGAAGGGCCCAGCCCTGAAAGCTCTTGCTGCTCTTCACCGCCCCTTGGCACCCTACCTACAGGCACAACAGCACTGGGGATCTGTGCTTTCCCAGAGACGGAACATCTCACGGGGCTCAGTCTCGGCAAGCCTCTTTCTGAAAAGGCGAACGGTCGGATCCTTCTCCCACGACGAAGGGCCCAGCCCTGAAAGCTCTTGCTGCTCTTCACCGCCCCTTGGCACCCTACCTACAGGCACAACAGCACTGGGGATCTGTGCTTTCCCAGAGACGGAACATCTCACGGGGCTCAGTCTCGGCAAGCCTTTTTCTGAAAAGGCGAACGGTCGGATCCTTCTCCCACGAGGAAGGGCCCAGCCCTGAAAGCTCTTGCTGCTCTTCACCGTCCCTTGTGGCCCTACCTACAGGCACAACAGCACTGGGGATCTGTGCTTTCCCAGAGACGGAACATCTCACGGGGCTCAGTCTCGGCAAGCCTCTTTCTGAAAAGACGAACGGTCGGATCCTTCTCCCACGAGGAAGGGCCCAGCCCTGAAAGCTCTTGCTGCTCTTCACCGTCCCTTGTGGCCCTACCTACAGGCACAACAGCACTGGGGATCTGTGCTTTCCCAGAGACGGAATATCTCACGGGGCTCAGTCTCGGCAAGCCTCTTTCTGAAAAGGCGAACGGTCGGATCCTTCTCCCACGAGGAAGGGCCCAGCCCTGAAAGCTCTTGCTGCTCTTCACCGCCCCTTGGCACCCTACCTACAGGCACAACAGCACTGGGGATCTGTGCTTTCCCAGAGACGGAACATCTCACGGGGCTCAGTCTCGGCAAGCCTCTTTCTGAAAAGGCGAACGGTCGGATCCTTCTCCCACGAGGAAGGGCCCAGCCCTGAAAGCTCTTGCTGCTCTTCACCGTCCCTTGGCACCCTACCTACAGGCACAACAGCACTGGGGATCTATGCTTTCGCAGAGACGGAACGTCTCGTAGCGCTACGCCTCGGCAGAGCCTCTTTTTTTTGGAAAAGGCGAACGGTCGGATCCTTCTCCCACGAGGAAGGGCCCAGCCCTGAAAGCTCTTGCTGCTCTTCACCGCCCCTTGGCACCCTACCTACAGGCACAACAGCACTGGGGATCTGTGCTTTCCCAGAGACGGAACATCTCACGGGGCTCAGTCTCGGCAAGCCTCTTTCTGAAAAGACGAACGGTGCGATACATCTCCCCCGAGGAAGGGCCCAGCCCTGAAAGCTCTTGCTGCTCTTCACCGTCCCTTGTGGCCCTACCTACAGGCACAACAGCACTGGGGATCTGTGCTTTCCCAGAGACGGAACATCTCACGGCGCTCAGTCTCGGCAAGCCTCTTTCTGAAAAGACGAACGGTGCGATCCATCTCCCCCGAGGAAAGGCCCAGCCCTGAAAGCTCTTGCTGCTCTTCACCGCCCCTTGGCACCCTACCTACAGGCACAACAGCACTGGGGATCTGTGCTTTCCCAGAGACGGAACATCTCACGGGGCTCATTCTCGGCAAGCCTCTTTCTGAAAAGGCGAACGGTCGGATCCTTCTCCCACGAGGAAGGGCCCAGCCCTGAAAGCTCTTGCTGCTCTTCACCGCCCCTTGGCACCCTACCTACAGGCACAACAGCACTGGGGATCTGTGCTTTCCCAGAGACGGAACATCTCACGGGGCTCAGTCTCGGCAAGCCTCTTTCTGAAAAGGCGAACGGTCGGATCCTTCTCCCACGAGGAAGGGCCCAGCCCTGAAAGCTCTTGCTGCTCTTCACCGTCCCTTGGCACCCTACCTACAGGCACAACAGCACTGGGGATCTGTGCTTTCCCAGAGACGGAATATCTCACGGCGCTCAGTCTTGGCAAGCCTCTTTCTGAAAAGGCGAAAGGTCGGATCCTGCTCCCACGAGGAAGGGCCCAGCCCTGAAAGCTCTTGCTGCTCTTCACCGCCCCTTGGCACCCTACCTACAGGCACAACAGCACTGGGGATCTGTGCTTTCCCAGAGACGGAACATCTCACGGGGCTCAGTCTCGGCAAGCCTCTTTCTGAAAAGACGAACGGTGCGATCCTTCTCCCACGACGAAGGGCCCAGCCCTGAAAGCTCTTGCTGCTCTTCACCGCCCCTTGGCACCCTACCTACAGGCACAACAGCACTGGGGATCTGTGCTTTCCCAGAGACGGAACATCTCACGGGGCTCAGTCTCGGCAAGCCTCTTTCTGAAAAGGCGAACGGTCGGATCCTTCTCTCACGAGGAAGGGCCCAGCCCTGAAAGCTCTTGCTGCTCTTCACCGTCCCTTGTGGCCCTACCTACAGGCACAACAGCACTGGGGATCTGTGCTTTCCCAGAGACGGAACATCTCACGGGGCTCAGTCTCGGCAAGCCTCTTTCTGAAAAGGCGAAAGGTCGGATCCTTCTCCCACGAGGAAGGGCCCAGCCCTGAAAGCTCTTGCTGCTCTTCACCGTCCCTTGGCACCCTACCTACAGGCACAACAGCACTGGGGATCTGTGCTTTCCCAGAGACGGAACATCTCACGGGGCTCAGTCTCGGCAAGCCTCTTTCTGAAAAGACGAACGGTGCGATCCTTCTCCCACGACGAAGGGCCCAGCCCTGAAAGCTCTTGCTGCTCTTCACCGCCCCTTGGCACCCTACCTACAGGCACAACAGCACTGGGGATCTGTGCTTTCCCAGAGACGGAATATCTCACGGGGCTCAGTCTCGGCAAGCCTGTTTCTGAAAAGGCGAACGGTCGGATACTTGTCCCACGAGGAAGGGCCCAGCCCTGAAAGCTCTTGCTGCTGTTCACCGTCCCTTGGCACCCTACCTACAGGCACAACAGCACTGGGGATCTGTGCTTTCCCAGAGACGGAACATCTCACGGGGCTCAGTCTCGGCAAGCCTTTTTCTGAAAAGGCGAACGGTCGGATCCTTCTCCCACGAGGAAGGGCCCAGCCCTGAAAGCTCTTGCTGCTCTTCACCGTCCCTTGTGGCCCTACCTACAGGCACAACAGCACTGGGGATCTGTGCTTTCCCGGAGACGGAACATCTCACGGGGCTCAGTCTCGGCAAGCCTCTTTCTGAAAAGGCGAACGGTCGGATCCTTCTCCCACGAGGAAGGGCCCAGCCCTGAAAGCTCTTGCTGCTCTTCACCGTCCCTTGTGGCCCTACCTACAGGCACAACAGCACTGGGGATCTGTGCTTTCCCAGAGACGGAATATCTCACGGGGCTCAGTCTCGGCAAGCCTCTTTCTGAAAAGGCGAACGGTCGGATCCTTCTCCCACGAGGAAGGGCCCAGCCCTGAAAGCTCTTGCTGCTCTTCACCGCCCCTTGGCACCCTACCTACAGGCACAACAGCACTGGGGATCTGTGCTTTCCCAGAGACGGAACATCTCACGGGGCTCAGTCTCGGCAAGCCTCTTTCTGAAAAGGCGAACGGTCGGATCCTTCTCCCACGAGGAAGGGCCCAGCCCTGAAAGCTCTTGCTGCTCTTCACCGTCCCTTGGCACCCTACCTACAGGCACAACAGCACTGGGGATCTATGCTTTCGCAGAGACGGAACGTCTCGTAGTGCTACGCCTCGGCAGAGCCTCTTTTTTTTGGAAAAGGCGAACGGTCGGATCCTTCTCCCACGAGGAAGGGCCCAGCCCTGAAAGCTCTTGCTGCTCTTCACCGCCCCTTGGCACCCTACCTACAGGCACAACAGCACTGGGGATCTGTGCTTTCCCAGAGACTGAACATCTCACGGCGCACAGTCTCGGCAGAGCCTCTTTTTTTTGGAAAAGGCGAACGGTCGGATCCTTCTCCCACGAGGAAGGGCCCAGCCCTGAAAGCTCTTGCTGCTCTTCACCGCCCCTTGGCACCCTACCTACAGGCACAACAGCACTGGGGATCTGTGCTTTCCCAGAGACGGAACATCTCACGGGGCTCAGTCTCGGCAAGCCTCTTTCTGAAAAGGCGAACGGTCGGATCCTTCTCCCACGAGGAAGGGCCCAGCCCTGAAAGCTCTTGCTGCTCTTCACCGTCCCTTGGCACCCTACCTACAGGCACAACAGCACTGGGGATCTGTGCTTTCCCAGAGACGGAACATCTCACGGGGCTCAGTCTCGGCAAGCCTCTTTATGAAAAGGCGAACGGTCGGATACTTCTCCCACGAGGAAGGGCCCAGCCCTGAAAGCTCTTGCTGCTCTTCACCGCCCCTTGGCACCCTACCTACAGGCACAACAGCACTGGGGATCTGTGCTTTCCCAGAGACGGAATATCTCACGGCGCTCAGTCTCGGCAAGCCTCTTTCTGAAAAGGCGAACGGTCGGATATTTGTCCCACGAGGAAGGGCCCAGCCCTGAAAGCTCTTGCTGCTCTTCACTGTCCCTTGGCACCCTACCTACAGGCACAACAGCACTGGGGATCTGTGCTTTCCCAGAGACGGAACATCTCACGGCGCTCAGTCTCGGCAAGCCTCTTTCTGAAAAGACGAACGGTGCGATCCATCTCCCCCGAGGAAGGGCCCAGCCCTGAAAGCTCTTGCTGCTCTTCACCGCCCCTTGGCACCCTACCTACAGGCACAACAGCACTGGGGATCTATGCTTTCGCAGAGACGGAACATCTCGTAGTGCTACGCCTCGGCAGAGCCTCTTTTTTTTGGAAAAGGCGAACGGTCGGATCCTTCTCCCACGAGGAAGGGCCCAGCCCTGAAAGCTCTTGCTGCTCTTCACCGCCCCTTGGCACCCTACCTACAGGCACAACAGCACTGGGGATCTGTGCTTTCCCAGAGACGGAATATCTCACGGCGCTCAGTCTTGGCAAGCCTCTTTCTGAAAAGGCGAACGGTCGGATCCTTCTCCCACGAGGAAGGGCCCAGCCCTGAAAGCTCTTGCTGCTCTTCACCGCCCCTTGGCACCCTACCTACAGGCACAACAGCACTGGGGATCTGTGCTTTCCCAGAGACGGAACATCTCACGGGGCTCAGTCTCGGCAAGCCTCTTTCTGAAAAGACGAACGGTGCGATCCTTCTCCCACGACGAAGGGCCCAGCCCTGAAAGCTCTTGCTGCTCTTCACCGCCCCTTGGCACCCTACCTACAGGCACAACAGCACTGGGGATCTGTGCTTTCCCAGAGACGGAACATCTCACGGGGCTCAGTCTCGGCAAGCCTCTTTCTGAAAAGGCGAACGGTCGGATCCTTCTCCCACGAGGAAGGGCCCAGCCCTGAAAGCTCTTGCTGCTCTTCACCGTCCCTTGGCACCCTACCTACAGGCACAACAGCACTGGGGATCTGTGCTTTCCCAGAGACGGAACATCTCACGGGGCTCAGTCTCGGCAAGCCTCTTTCTGAAAAGGCGAAAGGTCGGATCCTTCTCCCACGAGGAAGGGCCCAGCCCTGAAAGCTCTTGCTGCTCTTCACCGCCCCTTGGCACCCTACCTACAGGCACAACAGCACTGGGGATCTGTGCTTTCCCAGAGACGGAACATCTCACGGGGCTCAGTCTCGGCAAGCCTCTTTCTGAAAAGACGAACGGTGCGATCCTTCTCCCACGACGAAGGGCCCAGCCCTGAAAGCTCTTGCTGCTCTTCACCGTCCCTTGTGGCCCTACCTACAGGCACAACAGCACTGGGGATCTGTGCTTTCCCAGAGACGGAACATCTCACGGGGCTCAGTCTTCGCAAGCCTCTTTCTGAAAAGGCGAACGGTCGGATCCTTCTCCCACGAGGAAGGGCCCAGCCCTGAAAGCTCTTGCTGCTCTTCACCGTCCCTTGTGGCCCTACCTACAGGCACAACAGCACTGGGGATCTGTGCTTTCCCAGAGACGGAATATCTCACGGGGCTCAGTCTCGGCAAGCCTCTTTCTGAAAAGGCGAACGGTCGGATCCTTCTCCCACGAGGAAGGGCCCAGCCCTGAAAGCTCTTGCTGCTCTTCACCGCCCCTTGGCACCCTACCTACAGGCACAACAGCACTGGGGATCTGTGCTTTCCCAGAGACGGAACATCTCACGGGGCTCAGTCTCGGCAAGCCTCTTTCTGAAAAGGCGAACGGTCGGATCCTTCTCCCACGAGGAAGGGCCCAGCCCTGAAAGCTCTTGCTGCTCTTCACCGTCCCTTGGCACCCTACCTACAGGCACAACAGCACTGGGGATCTATGCTTTCGCAGAGACGGAACGTCTCGTAGCGCTACGCCTCGGCAGAGCCTCTTTTTTTTGGAAAAGGCGAACGGTCGGATCCTTCTCCCACGAGGAAGGGCCCAGCCCTGAAAGCTCTTGCTGCTCTTCACCGCCCCTTGGCACCCTACCTACAGGCACAACAGCACTGGGGATCTGTGCTTTCCCAGAGACGGAACATCTCACGGGGCTCAGTCTCGGCAAGCCTCTTTCTGAAAAGGCGAACGGTCGGATCCTTCTCCCACGAGGAAGGGCCCAGCCCTGAAAGCTCTTGCTGCTCTTCACCGCCCCTTGGCACCCTACCTACAGGCACAACAGCACTGGGGATCTGTGCTTTCCCAGAGACGGAATATCTCACGGCGCTCAGTCTCGGCAAGCCTCTTTCTGAAAAGGCGAACGGTCGGATATTTGTCCCACGAGGAAGGGCCCAGCCCTGAAAGCTCTTGCTGCTCTTCACTGTCCCTTGGCACCCTACCTACAGGCACAACAGCACTGGGGATCTGTGCTTTCCCAGAGACGGAACATCTCACGGCGCTCAGTCTCGGCAAGCCTCTTTCTGAAAAGACGAACGGTGCGATCCATCTCCCCCGAGGAAGGGCCCAGCCCTGAAAGCTCTTGCTGCTCTTCACCGCCCCTTGGCACCCTACCTACAGGCACAACAGCACTGGGGATCTATGCTTTCGCAGAGACGGAACATCTCGTAGTGCTACGCCTCAGCAGAGCCTCTTTTTTTTGGAAAAGGCGAAAGGTCGGATCCTTCTCCCACGAGGAAGGGCCCAGCCCTGAAAGCTCTTGCTGCTCTTCACCGCCCCTTGGCACCCTACCTACAGGCACAACAGCACTGGGGATCTGTGCTTTCCCAGAGACGGAACATCTCACGGGGCTCAGTCTCGGCAAGCCTCTTTCTGAAAAGGCGAACGGTCGGATCCTTCTCCCACGAGGAAGGGCCCAGCCCTGAAAGCTCTTGCTGCTCTTCACCGCCCCTTGGCACCCTACCTACAGGCACAACAGCACTGGGGATCTGTGCTTTCCCAGAGACGGAACATCTCACGGGGCTCAGTCTCGGCAAGCCTCTTTCTGAAAAGGCGAACGGTCGGATCCTTCTCCCACGAGGAAGGGCCCAGCCCTGAAAGCTCTTGCTGCTCTTCACCGTCCCTTGGCACCCTACCTACAGGCACAACAGCACTGGGGATCTGTGCTTTCCCAGAGACGGAACATCTCACGGGGCTCAGTCTCGGCAAGCCTCTTTCTGAAAAGGCGAACGGTCGGATCCTTCTCCCACGAGGAAGGGCCCAGCCCTGAAAGCTCTTGCTGCTCTTCACCGTCCCTTGGCACCCTACCTACAGGCACAACAGCACTGGGGATCTGTGCTTTCCCAGAGACGGAACATCTCACGGCGCTCAGTCTCGGCAAGCCTCTTTCTGAAAAGGCGAACGGTCGGATCCTTCTCCCACGAGGAAGGGCCCAGCCCTGAAAGCTCTTGCTGCTCTTCACCGTCCCTTGGCACCCTACCTACAGGCACAACAGCACTGGGGATCTGTGCTTTCCCAGAGACGGAACATCTCGTGGCGCTACGCCTCGGCAGAGCCTCTTTTTTTTGGAAAAGGCGAACGGTCGGATCCTTCTCCCACGAGGAAGGGCCCAGCCCTGAAAGCTCTTGCTGCTCTTCACCGCCCCTTGGCACCCTACCTACAGGCACAACAGCACTGGGGATCTGTGCTTTCCCAGAGACGGAACATCTCACGGGGCTCAGTCTCGGCAAGCCTCTTTCTGAAAAGACGAACGGTGCGATCCATCTCCCCCGAGGAAGGGCCCAGCCCTGAAAGCTCTTGCTGCTCTTCACCGTCCCTTGGCACCCTACCTACAGGCACAACAGCACTGGGGATCTATGCTTTCGCAGAGACGGAACATCTCGTAGTGCTACGCCTCGGCAGAGCCTCTTTTTTTTGGAAAAGGCGAACGGTCGGATCCTTCTCCCACGAGGAAGGGCCCAGCCCTGAAAGCTCTTGCTGCTCTTCACCGCCCCTTGGCACCCTACCTACAGGCACAACAGCACTGGGGATCTGTGCTTTCCCAGAGACGGAACATCTCACGGGGCTCAGTCTCGGCAAGCCTCTTTCTGAAAAGGCGAACGGTCGGATTCTTCTCCCACGAGGAAGGGCCCAGCCCTGAAAGCTCTTGCTGCTCTTCACCGTCCCTTGTGGCCCTAACTACAGGCACAACAGCACTGGGGATCTGTGCTTTCCCAGAGACGGAACATCTCACGGCGCTCAGTCTCGGCAAGCCTCTTTCTGAAAAGACGAACGGTGCGATCCATCTCCCCCGAGGAAAGGCCCAGCCCTGAAAGCTCTTGCTGCTCTTCACCGCCCCTTGGCACCCTACCTACAGGCACAACAGCACTGGGGATCTGTGCTTTCCCAGAGACGGAACATCTCACGGGGCTCATTCTCGGCAAGCCTCTTTCTGAAAAGGCGAACGGTCGGATCCTTCTCCCACGAGGAAGGGCCCAGCCCTGAAAGCTCTTGCTGCTCTTCACCGCCCCTTGGCACCCTACCTACAGGCACAACAGCACTGGGGATCTGTGCTTTCCCAGAGACGGAACATCTCACGGGGCTCAGTCTCGGCAAGCCTCTTTCTGAAAAGGCGAACGGTCGGATCCTTCTCCCACGAGGAAGGGCCCAGCCCTGAAAGCTCTTGCTGCTCTTCACCGTCCCTTGGCACCCTACCTACAGGCACAACAGCACTGGGGATCTGTGCTTTCCCAGAGACGGAATATCTCACGGCGCTCAGTCTTGGCAAGCCTCTTTCTGAAAAGGCGAACGGTCGGATCCTTCTCCCACGAGGAAGGGCCCAGCCCTGAAAGCTCTTGCTGCTCTTCACCGCCCCTTGGCACCCTACCTACAGGCACAACAGCACTGGGGATCTGTGCTTTCCCAGAGACGGAACATCTCACGGGGCTCAGTCTCGGCAAGCCTCTTTCTGAAAAGACGAACGGTGCGATCCTTCTCCCACGACGAAGGGCCCAGCCCTGAAAGCTCTTGCTGCTCTTCACCGCCCCTTGGCACCCTACCTACAGGCACAACAGCACTGGGGATCTGTGCTTTCCCAGAGACGGAACATCTCACGGGGCTCAGTCTCGGCAAGCCTCTTTCTGAAAAGGCGAACGGTCGGATCCTTCTCCCACGAGGAAGGGCCCAGCCCTGAAAGCTCTTGCTGCTCTTCACCGTCCCTTGTGGCCCTACCTACAGGCACAACAGCACTGGGGATCTGTGCTTTCCCAGAGACGGAACATCTCACGGGGCTCAGTCTCGGCAAGCCTCTTTCTGAAAAGGCGAAAGGTCGGATCCTTCTCCCACGAGGAAGGGCCCAGCCCTGAAAGCTCTTGCTGCTCTTCACCGCCCCTTGGCACCCTACCTACAGGCACAACAGCACTGGGGATCTGTGCTTTCCCAGAGACGGAACATCTCACGGGGCTCAGTCTCGGCAAGCCTCTTTCTGAAAAGACGAACGGTGCGATCCTTCTCCCACGACGAAGGGCCCAGCCCTGAAAGCTCTTGCTGCTCTTCACCGCCCCTTGGCACCCTACCTACAGGCACAACAGCACTGGGGATCTGTGCTTTCCCAGAGACGGAACATCTCACGGGGCTCAGTCTCGGCAAGCCTCTTTCTGAAAAGGCGAACGGTCGGATCCTTCTCCCACGAGGAAGGGCCCAGCCCTGAAAGCTCTTGCTGCTCTTCACCGTCCCTTGTGGCCCTACCTACAGGCACAACAGCACTGGGGATCTGTGCTTTCCCAGAGACGGAACATCTCACGGGGCTCAGTCTCGGCAAGCCTCTTTCTGAAAAGGCGAACGGTCGGATCCTTCTCCCACGAGGAAGGGCCCAGCCCTGAAAGCTCTTGCTGCTCTTCACCGTCCCTTGTGGCCCTACCTACAGGCACAACAGCACTGGGGATCTGTGCTTTCCCAGAGACGGAACATCTCACGGGGCTCAGTCTCGGCAAGCCTCTTTCTGAAAAGGCGAACGGTCGGATCCTTCTCCCACGAGGAAGGGCCCAGCCCTGAAAGCTCTTGCTGCTCTTCACCGCCCCTTGGCACCCTACCTACAGGCACAACAGCACTGGGGATCTGTGCTTTCCCAGAGACGGAACATCTCACGGGGCTCAGTCTCGGCAAGCCTCTTTCTGAAAAGGCGAACGGTCGGATCCTTCTCCCACGAGGAAGGGCCCAGCCCTGAAAGCTCTTGCTGCTCTTCACCGTCCCTTGGCACCCTACCTACAGGCACAACAGCACTGGGGATCTATGCTTTCGCAGAGACGGAACGTCTCGTAGCGCTACGCCTCGGCAGAGCCTCTTTTTTTTGGAAAAGGCGAACGGTCGGATCCTTCTCCCACGAGGAAGGGCCCAGCCCTGAAAGCTCTTGCTGCTCTTCACCGCCCCTTGGCACCCTACCTACAGGCACAACAGCACTGGGGATCTGTGCTTTCCCAGAGACGGAACATCTCACGGGGCTCAGTCTCGGCAAGCCTCTTTCTGAAAAGACGAACGGTGCGATACATCTCCCCCGAGGAAGGGCCCAGCCCTGAAAGCTCTTGCTGCTCTTCACCGTCCCTTGTGGCCCTACCTACAGGCACAACAGCACTGGGGATCTGTGCTTTCCCAGAGACGGAACATCTCACGGCGCTCAGTCTCGGCAAGCCTCTTTCTGAAAAGACGAACGGTGCGATCCATCTCCCCCGAGGAAAGGCCCAGCCCTGAAAGCTCTTGCTGCTCTTCACCGCCCCTTGGCACCCTACCTACAGGCACAACAGCACTGGGGATCTGTGCTTTCCCAGAGACGGAACATCTCACGGGGCTCATTCTCGGCAAGCCTCTTTCTGAAAAGGCGAACGGTCGGATCCTTCTCCCACGAGGAAGGGCCCAGCCCTGAAAGCTCTTGCTGCTCTTCACCGCCCCTTGGCACCCTACCTACAGGCACAACAGCACTGGGGATCTGTGCTTTCCCAGAGACGGAACATCTCACGGGGCTCAGTCTCGGCAAGCCTCTTTCTGAAAAGGCGAACGGTCGGATCCTTCTCCCACGAGGAAGGGCCCAGCCCTGAAAGCTCTTGCTGCTCTTCACCGTCCCTTGGCACCCTACCTACAGGCACAACAGCACTGGGGATCTGTGCTTTCCCAGAGACGGAATATCTCACGGCGCTCAGTCTTGGCAAGCCTCTTTCTGAAAAGGCGAAAGGTCGGATCCTTCTCCCACGAGGAAGGGCCCAGCCCTGAAAGCTCTTGCTGCTCTTCACCGCCCCTTGGCACCCTACCTACAGGCACAACAGCACTGGGGATCTGTGCTTTCCCAGAGACGGAACATCTCACGGGGCTCAGTCTCGGCAAGCCTCTTTCTGAAAAGACGAACGGTGCGATCCTTCTCCCACGACGAAGGGCCCAGCCCTGAAAGCTCTTGCTGCTCTTCACCGCCCCTTGGCACCCTACCTACAGGCACAACAGCACTGGGGATCTGTGCTTTCCCAGAGACGGAACATCTCACGGGGCTCAGTCTCGGCAAGCCTCTTTCTGAAAAGGCGAACGGTCGGATCCTTCTCCCACGAGGAAGGGCCCAGCCCTGAAAGCTCTTGCTGCTCTTCACCGTCCCTTGTGGCCCTACCTACAGGCACAACAGCACTGGGGATCTGTGCTTTCCCAGAGACGGAACATCTCACGGGGCTCAGTCTCGGCAAGCCTCTTTCTGAAAAGGCGAAAGGTCGGATCCTTCTCCCACGAGGAAGGGCCCAGCCCTGAAAGCTCTTGCTGCTCTTCACCGCCCCTTGGCACCCTACCTACAGGCACAACAGCACTGGGGATCTGTGCTTTCCCAGAGACGGAACATCTCACGGGGCTCAGTCTCGGCAAGCCTCTTTCTGAAAAGACGAACGGTGCGATCCTTCTCCCACGACGAAGGGCCCAGCCCTGAAAGCTCTTGCTGCTCTTCACCGCCCCTTGGCACCCTACCTACAGGCACAACAGCACTGGGGATCTGTGCTTTCCCAGAGACGGAATATCTCACGGGGCTCAGTCTCGGCAAGCCTGTTTCTGAAAAGGCGAACGGTCGGATACTTGTCCCACGAGGAAGGGCCCAGCCCTGAAAGCTCTTGCTGCTCTTCACCGCCCCTTGGCACCCTACCTACAGGCACAACAGCACTGGGGATCTGTGCTTTCCCAGAGACGGAACATCTCACGGGGCTCAGTCTCGGCAAGCCTTTTTCTGAAAAGGCGAACGGTCGGATCCTTCTCCCACGAGGAAGGGCCCAGCCCTGAAAGCTCTTGCTGCTCTTCACCGTCCCTTGTGGCCCTACCTACAGGCACAACAGCACTGGGGATCTGTGCTTTCCCAGAGACGGAACATCTCACGGGGCTCAGTCTCGGCAAGCCTCTTTCTGAAAAGGCGAACGGTCGGATCCTTCTCCCACGAGGAAGGGCCCAGCCCTGAAAGCTCTTGCTGCTCTTCACCGTCCCTTGTGGCCCTACCTACAGGCACAACAGCACTGGGGATCTGTGCTTTCCCAGAGACGGAATATCTCACGGGGCTCAGTCTCGGCAAGCCTCTTTCTGAAAAGGCGAACGGTCGGATCCTTCTCCCACGAGGAAGGGCCCAGCCCTGAAAGCTCTTGCTGCTCTTCACCGCCCCTTGGCACCCTACCTACAGGCACAACAGCACTGGGGATCTGTGCTTTCCCAGAGACGGAACATCTCACGGGGCTCAGTCTCGGCAAGCCTCTTTCTGAAAAGGCGAACGGTCGGATCCTTCTCCCACGAGGAAGGGCCCAGCCCTGAAAGCTCTTGCTGCTCTTCACCGTCCCTTGGCACCCTACCTACAGGCACAACAGCACTGGGGATCTGTGCTTTCCCAGAGACGGAATATCTCACGGCGCTCAGTCTTGGCAAGCCTCTTTCTGAAAAGGCGAAAGGTCGGATCCTGCTCCCACGAGGAAGGGCCCAGCCCTGAAAGCTCTTGCTGCTCTTCACCGCCCCTTGGCACCCTACCTACAGGCACAACAGCACTGGGGATCTGTGCTTTCCCAGAGACGGAACATCTCACGGGGCTCAGTCTCGGCAAGCCTCTTTCTGAAAAGACGAACGGTGCGATCCTTCTCCCACGACGAAGGGCCCAGCCCTGAAAGCTCTTGCTGCTCTTCACCGCCCCTTGGCACCCTACCTACAGGCACAACAGCACTGGGGATCTGTGCTTTCCCAGAGACGGAACATCTCACGGGGCTCAGTCTCGGCAAGCCTCTTTCTGAAAAGGCGAACGGTCGGATCCTTCTCTCACGAGGAAGGGCCCAGCCCTGAAAGCTCTTGCTGCTCTTCACCGTCCCTTGTGGCCCTACCTACAGGCACAACAGCACTGGGGATCTGTGCTTTCCCAGAGACGGAACATCTCACGGGGCTCAGTCTCGGCAAGCCTCTTTCTGAAAAGGCGAAAGGTCGGATCCTTCTCCCACGAGGAAGGGCCCAGCCCTGAAAGCTCTTGCTGCTCTTCACCGTCCCTTGGCACCCTACCTACAGGCACAACAGCACTGGGGATCTGTGCTTTCCCAGAGACGGAACATCTCACGGGGCTCAGTCTCGGCAAGCCTCTTTCTGAAAAGACGAACGGTGCGATCCTTCTCCCACGACGAAGGGCCCAGCCCTGAAAGCTCTTGCTGCTCTTCACCGCCCCTTGGCACCCTACCTACAGGCACAACAGCACTGGGGATCTGTGCTTTCCCAGAGACGGAATATCTCACGGGGCTCAGTCTCGGCAAGCCTGTTTCTGAAAAGGCGAACGGTCGGATACTTGTCCCACGAGGAAGGGCCCAGCCCTGAAAGCTCTTGCTGCTCTTCACCGCCCCTTGGCACCCTACCTACAGGCACAACAGCACTGGGGATCTGTGCTTTCCCAGAGACGGAACATCTCACGGGGCTCAGTCTCGGCAAGCCTTTTTCTGAAAAGGCGAACGGTCGGATCCTTCTCCCACGAGGAAGGGCCCAGCCCTGAAAGCTCTTGCTGCTCTTCACCGTCCCTTGTGGCCCTACCTACAGGCACAACAGCACTGGGGATCTGTGCTTTCCCGGAGACGGAACATCTCACGGGGCTCAGTCTCGGCAAGCCTCTTTCTGAAAAGGCGAACGGTCGGATCCTTCTCCCACGAGGAAGGGCCCAGCCCTGAAAGCTCTTGCTGCTCTTCACCGTCCCTTGTGGCCCTACCTACAGGCACAACAGCACTGGGGATCTGTGCTTTCCCAGAGACGGAATATCTCACGGGGCTCAGTCTCGGCAAGCCTCTTTCTGAAAAGGCGAACGGTCGGATCCTTCTCCCACGAGGAAGGGCCCAGCCCTGAAAGCTCTTGCTGCTCTTCACCGCCCCTTGGCACCCTACCTACAGGCACAACAGCAGTGGGGATCTGTGCTTTCCCAGAGACGGAACATCTCACGGGGCTCAGTCTCGGCAAGCCTCTTTCTGAAAAGGCGAACGGTCGGATCCTTCTCCCACGAGGAAGGGCCCAGCCCTGAAAGCTCTTGCTGCTCTTCACCGTCCCTTGGCACCCTACCTACAGGCACAACAGCACTGGGGATCTATGCTTTCGCAGAGACGGAACGTCTCGTAGTGCTACGCCTCGGCAGAGCCTCTTTTTTTTGGAAAAGGCGAACGGTCGGATCCTTCTCCCACGAGGAAGGGCCCAGCCCTGAAAGCTCTTGCTGCTCTTCACCGCCCCTTGGCACCCTACCTACAGGCACAACAGCACTGGGGATCTGTGCTTTCCCAGAGACTGAACATCTCACGGCGCACAGTCTCGGCAGAGCCTCTTTTTTTTGGAAAAGGCGAACGGTCGGATCCTTCTCCCACGAGGAAGGGCCCAGCCCTGAAAGCTCTTGCTGCTCTTCACCGCCCCTTGGCACCCTACCTACAGGCACAACAGCACTGGGGATCTGTGCTTTCCCAGAGACGGAACATCTCACGGGGCTCAGTCTCGGCAAGCCTCTTTCTGAAAAGGCGAACGGTCGGATCCTTCTCCCACGAGGAAGGGCCCAGCCCTGAAAGCTCTTGCTGCTCTTCACCGTCCCTTGGCACCCTACCTACAGGCACAACAGCACTGGGGATCTGTGCTTTCCCAGAGACGGAACATCTCACGGGGCTCAGTCTCGGCAAGCCTCTTTATGAAAAGGCGAACGGTCGGATACTTCTCCCACGAGGAAGGGCCCAGCCCTGAAAGCTCTTGCTGCTCTTCACCGCCCCTTGGCACCCTACCTACAGGCACAACAGCACTGGGGATCTGTGCTTTCCCAGAGACGGAATATCTCACGGCGCTCAGTCTCGGCAAGCCTCTTTCTGAAAAGGCGAACGGTCGGATATTTGTCCCACGAGGAAGGGCCCAGCCCTGAAAGCTCTTGCTGCTCTTCACTGTCCCTTGGCACCCTACCTACAGGCACAACAGCACTGGGGATCTGTGCTTTCCCAGAGACGGAACATCTCACGGCGCTCAGTCTCGGCAAGCCTCTTTCTGAAAAGACGAACGGTGCGATCCATCTCCCCCGAGGAAGGGCCCAGCCCTGAAAGCTCTTGCTGCTCTTCACCGCCCCTTGGCACCCTACCTACAGGCACAACAGCACTGGGGATCTATGCTTTCGCAGAGACGGAACATCTCGTAGTGCTACGCCTCGGCAGAGCCTCTTTTTTTTGGAAAAGGCGAACGGTCGGATCCTTCTCCCACGAGGAAGGGCCCAGCCCTGAAAGCTCTTGCTGCTCTTCACCGCCCCTTGGCACCCTACCTACAGGCACAACAGCACTGGGGATCTGTGCTTTCCCAGAGACGGAATATCTCACGGCGCTCAGTCTTGGCAAGCCTCTTTCTGAAAAGGCGAACGGTCGGATCCTTCTCCCACGAGGAAGGGCCCAGCCCTGAAAGCTCTTGCTGCTCTTCACCGCCCCTTGGCACCCTACCTACAGGCACAACAGCACTGGGGATCTGTGCTTTCCCAGAGACGGAACATCTCACGGGGCTCAGTCTCGGCAAGCCTCTTTCTGAAAAGACGAACGGTGCGATCCTTCTCCCACGACGAAGGGCCCAGCCCTGAAAGCTCTTGCTGCTCTTCACCGCCCCTTGGCACCCTACCTACAGGCACAACAGCACTGGGGATCTGTGCTTTCCCAGAGACGGAACATCTCACGGGGCTCAGTCTCGGCAAGCCTCTTTCTGAAAAGGCGAACGGTCGGATCCTTCTCCCACGAGGAAGGGCCCAGCCCTGAAAGCTCTTGCTGCTCTTCACCGTCCCTTGGCACCCTACCTACAGGCACAACAGCACTGGGGATCTGTGCTTTCCCAGAGACGGAACATCTCACGGGGCTCAGTCTCGGCAAGCCTCTTTCTGAAAAGGCGAAAGGTCGGATCCTTCTCCCACGAGGAAGGGCCCAGCCCTGAAAGCTCTTGCTGCTCTTCACCGCCCCTTGGCACCCTACCTACAGGCACAACAGCACTGGGGATCTGTGCTTTCCCAGAGACGGAACATCTCACGGGGCTCAGTCTCGGCAAGCCTCTTTCTGAAAAGACGAACGGTGCGATCCTTCTCCCACGACGAAGGGCCCAGCCCTGAAAGCTCTTGCTGCTCTTCACCGTCCCTTGTGGCCCTACCTACAGGCACAACAGCACTGGGGATCTGTGCTTTCCCAGAGACGGAACATCTCACGGGGCTCAGTCTCGGCAAGCCTCTTTCTGAAAAGGCGAACGGTCGGATCCTTCTCCCACGAGGAAGGGCCCAGCCCTGAAAGCTCTTGCTGCTCTTCACCGTCCCTTGTGGCCCTACCTACAGGCACAACAGCACTGGGGATCTGTGCTTTCCCAGAGACGGAATATCTTACGGGGCTCAGTCTCGGCAAGCCTCTTTCTGAAAAGGCGAACGGTCGGATCCTTCTCCCACGAGGAAGGGCCCAGCCCTGAAAGCTCTTGCTGCTCTTCACCGCCCCTTGGCACCCTACCTACAGGCACAACAGCACTGGGGATCTGTGCTTTCCCAGAGACGGAACATCTCACGGGGCTCAGTCTCGGCAAGCCTCTTTCTGAAAAGGCGAACGGTCGGATCCTTCTCCCACGAGGAAGGGCCCAGCCCTGAAAGCTCTTGCTGCTCTTCACCGTCCCTTGGCACCCTACCTACAGGCACAACAGCACTGGGGATCTATGCTTTCGCAGAGACGGAACGTCTCGTAGCGCTACGCCTCGGCAGAGCCTCTTTTTTTTGGAAAAGGCGAACGGTCGGATCCTTCTCCCACGAGGAAGGGCCCAGCCCTGAAAGCTCTTGCTGCTCTTCACCGCCCCTTGGCACCCTACCTACAGGCACAACAGCACTGGGGATCTGTGCTTTCCCAGAGACGGAACATCTCACGGGGCTCAGTCTCGGCAAGCCTCTTTCTGAAAAGGCGAACGGTCGGATCCTTCTCCCACGAGGAAGGGCCCAGCCCTGAAAGCTCTTGCTGCTCTTCACCGCCCCTTGGCACCCTACCTACAGGCACAACAGCACTGGGGATCTGTGCTTTCCCAGAGACGGAATATCTCACGGCGCTCAGTCTCGGCAAGCCTCTTTCTGAAAAGGCGAACGGTCGGATATTTGTCCCACGAGGAAGGGCCCAGCCCTGAAAGCTCTTGCTGCTCTTCACTGTCCCTTGGCACCCTACCTACAGGCACAACAGCACTGGGGATCTGTGCTTTCCCAGAGACGGAACATCTCACGGCGCTCAGTCTCGGCAAGCCTCTTTCTGAAAAGACGAACGGTGCGATCCATCTCCCCCGAGGAAGGGCCCAGCCCTGAAAGCTCTTGCTGCTCTTCACCGCCCCTTGGCACCCTACCTACAGGCACAACAGCACTGGGGATCTATGCTTTCGCAGAGACGGAACATCTCGTAGTGCTACGCCTCAGCAGAGCCTCTTTTTTTTGGAAAAGGCGAACGGTCGGATCCTTCTCCCACGAGGAAGGGCCCAGCCCTGAAAGCTCTTGCTGCTCTTCACCGCCCCTTGGCACCCTACCTACAGGCACAACAGCACTGGGGATCTGTGCTTTCCCAGAGACGGAACATCTCACGGGGCTCAGTCTCGGCAAGCCTCTTTCTGAAAAGGCGAACGGTCGGATCCTTCTCCCACGAGGAAGGGCCCAGCCCTGAAAGCTCTTGCTGCTCTTCACCGCCCCTTGGCACCCTACCTACAGGCACAACAGCACTGGGGATCTGTGCTTTCCCAGAGACGGAACATCTCACGGGGCTCAGTCTCGGCAAGCCTCTTTCTGAAAAGGCGAACGGTCGGATCCTTCTCCCACGAGGAAGGGCCCAGCCCTGAAAGCTCTTGCTGCTCTTCACCGTCCCTTGGCACCCTACCTACAGGCACAACAGCACTGGGGATCTGTGCTTTCCCAGAGACGGAACATCTCACGGGGCTCAGTCTCGGCAAGCCTCTTTCTGAAAAGGCGAACGGTCGGATCCTTCTCCCACGAGGAAGGGCCCAGCCCTGAAAGCTCTTGCTGCTCTTCACCGTCCCTTGGCACCCTACCTACAGGCACAACAGCACTGGGGATCTGTGCTTTCCCAGAGACGGAACATCTCACGGCGCTCAGTCTCGGCAAGCCTCTTTCTGAAAAGGCGAACGGTCGGATCCTTCTCCCACGAGGAAGGGCCCAGCCCTGAAAGCTCTTGCTGCTCTTCACCGTCCCTTGGCACCCTACCTACAGGCACAACAGCACTGGGGATCTGTGCTTTCCCAGAGACGGAACATCTCGTGGCGCTACGCCTCGGCAGAGCCTCTTTTTTTTGGAAAAGGCGAACGGTCGGATCCTTCTCCCACGAGGAAGGGCCCAGCCCTGAAAGCTCTTGCTGCTCTTCACCGCCCCTTGGCACCCTACCTACAGGCACAACAGCACTGGGGATCTGTGCTTTCCCAGAGACGGAACATCTCACGGGGCTCAGTCTCGGCAAGCCTCTTTCTGAAAAGACGAACGGTGCGATCCATCTCCCCCGAGGAAGGGCCCAGCCCTGAAAGCTCTTGCTGCTCTTCACCGTCCCTTGGCACCCTACCTACAGGCACAACAGCACTGGGGATCTATGCTTTCGCAGAGACGGAACATCTCGTAGTGCTACGCCTCGGCAGAGCCTCTTTTTTTTGGAAAAGGCGAACGGTCGGATCCTTCTCCCACGAGGAAGGGCCCAGCCCTGAAAGCTCTTGCTGCTCTTCACCGCCCCTTGGCACCCTACCTACAGGCACAACAGCACTGGGGATCTGTGCTTTCCCAGAGACGGAACATCTCACGGGGCTCAGTCTCGGCAAGCCTCTTTCTGAAAAGGCGAACGGTCGGATTCTTCTCCCACGAGGAAGGGCCCAGCCCTGAAAGCTCTTGCTGCTCTTCACCGTCCCTTGTGGCCCTAACTACAGGCACAACAGCACTGGGGATCTGTGCTTTCCCAGAGACGGAACATCTCACGGCGCTCAGTCTCGGCAAGCCTCTTTCTGAAAAGACGAACGGTGCGATCCATCTCCCCCGAGGAAAGGCCCAGCCCTGAAAGCTCTTGCTGCTCTTCACCGCCCCTTGGCACCCTACCTACAGGCACAACAGCACTGGGGATCTGTGCTTTCCCAGAGACGGAACATCTCACGGGGCTCATTCTCGGCAAGCCTCTTTCTGAAAAGGCGAACGGTCGGATCCTTCTCCCACGAGGAAGGGCCCAGCCCTGAAAGCTCTTGCTGCTCTTCACCGCCCCTTGGCACCCTACCTACAGGCACAACAGCACTGGGGATCTGTGCTTTCCCAGAGACGGAACATCTCACGGGGCTCAGTCTCGGCAAGCCTCTTTCTGAAAAGGCGAACGGTCGGATCCTTCTCCCACGAGGAAGGGCCCAGCCCTGAAAGCTCTTGCTGCTCTTCACCGTCCCTTGGCACCCTACCTACAGGCACAACAGCACTGGGGATCTGTGCTTTCCCAGAGACGGAATATCTCACGGCGCTCAGTCTTGGCAAGCCTCTTTCTGAAAAGGCGAACGGTCGGATCCTTCTCCCACGAGGAAGGGCCCAGCCCTGAAAGCTCTTGCTGCTCTTCACCGCCCCTTGGCACCCTACCTACAGGCACAACAGCACTGGGGATCTGTGCTTTCCCAGAGACGGAACATCTCACGGGGCTCAGTCTCGGCAAGCCTCTTTCTGAAAAGACGAACGGTGCGATCCTTCTCCCACGACGAAGGGCCCAGCCCTGAAAGCTCTTGCTGCTCTTCACCGCCCCTTGGCACCCTACCTACAGGCACAACAGCACTGGGGATCTGTGCTTTCCCAGAGACGGAACATCTCACGGGGCTCAGTCTCGGCAAGCCTCTTTCTGAAAAGGCGAACGGTCGGATCCTTCTCCCACGAGGAAGGGCCCAGCCCTGAAAGCTCTTGCTGCTCTTCACCGTCCCTTGTGGCCCTACCTACAGGCACAACAGCACTGGGGATCTGTGCTTTCCCAGAGACGGAACATCTCACGGGGCTCAGTCTCGGCAAGCCTCTTTCTGAAAAGGCGAAAGGTCGGATCCTTCTCCCACGAGGAAGGGCCCAGCCCTGAAAGCTCTTGCTGCTCTTCACCGCCCCTTGGCACCCTACCTACAGGCACAACAGCACTGGGGATCTGTGCTTTCCCAGAGACGGAACATCTCACGGGGCTCAGTCTCGGCAAGCCTCTTTCTGAAAAGACGAACGGTGCGATCCTTCTCCCACGACGAAGGGCCCAGCCCTGAAAGCTCTTGCTGCTCTTCACCGCCCCTTGGCACCCTACCTACAGGCACAACAGCACTGGGGATCTGTGCTTTCCCAGAGACGGAACATCTCACGGGGCTCAGTCTCGGCAAGCCTCTTTCTGAAAAGGCGAACGGTCGGATCCTTCTCCCACGAGGAAGGGCCCAGCCCTGAAAGCTCTTGCTGCTCTTCACCGTCCCTTGTGGCCCTACCTACAGGCACAACAGCACTGGGGATCTGTGCTTTCCCAGAGACGGAACATCTCACGGGGCTCAGTCTCGGCAAGCCTCTTTCTGAAAAGGCGAACGGTCGGATCCTTCTCCCACGAGGAAGGGCCCAGCCCTGAAAGCTCTTGCTGCTCTTCACCGTCCCTTGTGGCCCTACCTACAGGCACAACAGCACTGGGGATCTGTGCTTTCCCAGAGACGGAACATCTCACGGGGCTCAGTCTCGGCAAGCCTCTTTCTGAAAAGGCGAACGGTCGGATCCTTCTCCCACGAGGAAGGGCCCAGCCCTGAAAGCTCTTGCTGCTCTTCACCGCCCCTTGGCACCCTACCTACAGGCACAACAGCACTGGGGATCTGTGCTTTCCCAGAGACGGAACATCTCACGGGGCTCAGTCTCGGCAAGCCTCTTTCTGAAAAGGCGAACGGTCGGATCCTTCTCCCACGAGGAAGGGCCCAGCCCTGAAAGCTCTTGCTGCTCTTCACCGTCCCTTGGCACCCTACCTACAGGCACAACAGCACTGGGGATCTATGCTTTCGCAGAGACGGAACGTCTCGTAGCGCTACGCCTCGGCAGAGCCTCTTTTTTTTGGAAAAGGCGAACGGTCGGATCCTTCTCCCACGAGGAAGGGCCCAGCCCTGAAAGCTCTTGCTGCTCTTCACCGCCCCTTGGCACCCTACCTACAGGCACAACAGCACTGGGGATCTGTGCTTTCCCAGAGACGGAACATCTCACGGGGCTCAGTCTCGGCAAGCCTCTTTCTGAAAAGACGAACGGTGCGATACATCTCCCCCGAGGAAGGGCCCAGCCCTGAAAGCTCTTGCTGCTCTTCACCGTCCCTTGTGGCCCTACCTACAGGCACAACAGCACTGGGGATCTGTGCTTTCCCAGAGACGGAACATCTCACGGCGCTCAGTCTCGGCAAGCCTCTTTCTGAAAAGACGAACGGTGCGATCCATCTCCCCCGAGGAAAGGCCCAGCCCTGAAAGCTCTTGCTGCTCTTCACCGCCCCTTGGCACCCTACCTACAGGCACAACAGCACTGGGGATCTGTGCTTTCCCAGAGACGGAACATCTCACGGGGCTCATTCTCGGCAAGCCTCTTTCTGAAAAGGCGAACGGTCGGATCCTTCTCCCACGAGGAAGGGCCCAGCCCTGAAAGCTCTTGCTGCTCTTCACCGCCCCTTGGCACCCTACCTACAGGCACAACAGCACTGGGGATCTGTGCTTTCCCAGAGACGGAACATCTCACGGGGCTCAGTCTCGGCAAGCCTCTTTCTGAAAAGGCGAACGGTCGGATCCTTCTCCCACGAGGAAGGGCCCAGCCCTGAAAGCTCTTGCTGCTCTTCACCGTCCCTTGGCACCCTACCTACAGGCACAACAGCACTGGGGATCTGTGCTTTCCCAGAGACGGAATATCTCACGGCGCTCAGTCTTGGCAAGCCTCTTTCTGAAAAGGCGAAAGGTCGGATCCTTCTCCCACGAGGAAGGGCCCAGCCCTGAAAGCTCTTGCTGCTCTTCACCGCCCCTTGGCACCCTACCTACAGGCACAACAGCACTGGGGATCTGTGCTTTCCCAGAGACGGAACATCTCACGGGGCTCAGTCTCGGCAAGCCTCTTTCTGAAAAGACGAACGGTGCGATCCTTCTCCCACGACGAAGGGCCCAGCCCTGAAAGCTCTTGCTGCTCTTCACCGCCCCTTGGCACCCTACCTACAGGCACAACAGCACTGGGGATCTGTGCTTTCCCAGAGACGGAACATCTCACGGGGCTCAGTCTCGGCAAGCCTCTTTCTGAAAAGGCGAACGGTCGGATCCTTCTCCCACGAGGAAGGGCCCAGCCCTGAAAGCTCTTGCTGCTCTTCACCGTCCCTTGTGGCCCTACCTACAGGCACAACAGCACTGGGGATCTGTGCTTTCCCAGAGACGGAACATCTCACGGGGCTCAGTCTCGGCAAGCCTCTTTCTGAAAAGGCGAAAGGTCGGATCCTTCTCCCACGAGGAAGGGCCCAGCCCTGAAAGCTCTTGCTGCTCTTCACCGCCCCTTGGCACCCTACCTACAGGCACAACAGCACTGGGGATCTGTGCTTTCCCAGAGACGGAACATCTCACGGGGCTCAGTCTCGGCAAGCCTCTTTCTGAAAAGACGAACGGTGCGATCCTTCTCCCACGACGAAGGGCCCAGCCCTGAAAGCTCTTGCTGCTCTTCACCGCCCCTTGGCACCCTACCTACAGGCACAACAGCACTGGGGATCTGTGCTTTCCCAGAGACGGAATATCTCACGGGGCTCAGTCTCGGCAAGCCTGTTTCTGAAAAGGCGAACGGTCGGATACTTGTCCCACGAGGAAGGGCCCAGCCCTGAAAGCTCTTGCTGCTCTTCACCGCCCCTTGGCACCCTACCTACAGGCACAACAGCACTGGGGATCTGTGCTTTCCCAGAGACGGAACATCTCACGGGGCTCAGTCTCGGCAAGCCTTTTTCTGAAAAGGCGAACGGTCGGATCCTTCTCCCACGAGGAAGGGCCCAGCCCTGAAAGCTCTTGCTGCTCTTCACCGTCCCTTGTGGCCCTACCTACAGGCACAACAGCACTGGGGATCTGTGCTTTCCCAGAGACGGAACATCTCACGGGGCTCAGTCTCGGCAAGCCTCTTTCTGAAAAGGCGAACGGTCGGATCCTTCTCCCACGAGGAAGGGCCCAGCCCTGAAAGCTCTTGCTGCTCTTCACCGTCCCTTGTGGCCCTACCTACAGGCACAACAGCACTGGGGATCTGTGCTTTCCCAGAGACGGAATATCTCACGGGGCTCAGTCTCGGCAAGCCTCTTTCTGAAAAGGCGAACGGTCGGATCCTTCTCCCACGAGGAAGGGCCCAGCCCTGAAAGCTCTTGCTGCTCTTCACCGCCCCTTGGCACCCTACCTACAGGCACAACAGCACTGGGGATCTGTGCTTTCCCAGAGACGGAACATCTCACGGGGCTCAGTCTCGGCAAGCCTCTTTCTGAAAAGGCGAACGGTCGGATCCTTCTCCCACGAGGAAGGGCCCAGCCCTGAAAGCTCTTGCTGCTCTTCACCGTCCCTTGGCACCCTACCTACAGGCACAACAGCACTGGGGATCTATGCTTTCGCAGAGACGGATATCTCGTAGTGCTACGCCTCGGCAGAGCCTCTTTTTTTTGGAAAAGGCGAACGGTCGGATCCTTCTCCCACGAGGAAGGGCCCAGCCCTGAAAGCTCTTGCTGCTCTTCACCGCCCCTTGGCACCCTACCTACAGGCACAACAGCACTGGGGATCTGTGCTTTCCCAGAGACTGAACATCTCACGGCGCACAGTCTCGGCAGAGCCTCTTTTTTTTGGAAAAGGCGAACGGTCGGATCCTTCTCCCACGAGGAAGGGCCCAGCCCTGAAAGCTCTTGCTGCTCTTCACCGCCCCTTGGCACCCTACCTACAGGCACAACAGCACTGGGGATCTGTGCTTTCCCAGAGACGGAACATCTCACGGGGCTCAGTCTCGGCAAGCCTCTTTCTGAAAAGGCGAACGGTCGGATCCTTCTCCCACGAGGAAGGGCCCAGCCCTGAAAGCTCTTGCTGCTCTTCACCGCCCCTTGGCACCCTACCTACAGGCACAACAGCACTGGGGATCTGTGCTTTCCCAGAGACGGAACATCTCACGGGGCTCAGTCTCGGCAAGCCTCTTTATGAAAAGGCGAACGGTCGGATACTTCTCCCACGAGGAAGGGCCCAGCCCTGAAAGCTCTTGCTGCTCTTCACCGCCCCTTGGCACCCTACCTACAGGCACAACAGCACTGGGGATCTGTGCTTTCCCAGAGACGGAATATCTCACGGCGCTCAGTCTCGGCAAGCCTCTTTCTGAAAAGGCGAACGGTCGGATATTTGTCCCACGAGGAAGGGCCCAGCCCTGAAAGCTCTTGCTGCTCTTCACTGTCCCTTGGCACCCTACCTACAGGCACAACAGCACTGGGGATCTGTGCTTTCCCAGAGACGGAACATCTCACGGCGCTCAGTCTCGGCAAGCCTCTTTCTGAAAAGACGAACGGTGCGATCCATCTCCCCCGAGGAAGGGCCCAGCCCTGAAAGCTCTTGCTGCTCTTCACCGCCCCTTGGCACCCTACCTACAGGCACAACAGCACTGGGGATCTATGCTTTCGCAGAGACGGAACATCTCGTAGTGCTACGCCTCGGCAGAGCCTCTTTTTTTTGGAAAAGGCGAACGGTCGGATCCTTCTCCCACGAGGAAGGGCCCAGCCCTGAAAGCTCTTGCTGCTCTTCACCGCCCCTTGGCACCCTACCTACAGGCACAACAGCACTGGGGATCTGTGCTTTCCCAGAGACGGAATATCTCACGGGGCTCAGTCTCGGCAAGCCTCTTTCTGAAAAGGCGAACGGTCGGATCCTTCTCCCACGAGGAAGGGCCCAGCCCTGAAAGCTCTTGCTGCTCTTCACCGTCCCTTGGCACCCTACCTACAGGCACAACAGCACTGGGGATCTGTGCTTTCCCAGAGACGGAATATCTCACGGGGCTCAGTCTCGGCAAGCCTCTTTCTGAAAAGGCGAACGGTCGGATCCTTCTCCCACGAGGAAGGGCCCAGCCCTGAAAGCTCTTGCTGCTCTTCACCGTCCCTTGGCACCCTACCTACAGGCACAACAGCACTGGGGATCTGTGCTTTCCCAGAGACGGAACATCTCACGGCGCTCAGTCTCGGCAAGCCTCTTTCTGAAAAGGTGAACGGTCGGATCCTTCTCCCACGAGGAAGGGCCCAGCCCTGAAAGCTCTTGCTGCTCTTCACCGCCCCTTGGCACCCTACCTACAGGCACAACAGCACTGGGGATCTGTGCTTTCCCAGAGACGGAACATCTCACGGGGCTCAGTCTCGGCAAGCCTCTTTCTGAAAAGGCGAACGGTCGGATCCTTCTCCCACGAGGAAGGGCCCAGCCCTGAAAGCTCTTGCTGCTCTTCACCGTCCCTTGGCACCCTACCTACAGGCACAACAGCACTGGGGATCTGTGCTTTCCCAGAGACGGAACATCTCACGGGGCTCAGTCTCGGCAAGCCTCTTTCTGAAAAGGCGAACGGTCGGATACTTGTCCCACGAGGAAGGGCCCAGCCCTGAAAGCTCTTGCTGCTCTTCACCGCCCCTTGGCACCCTACCTACAGGCACAACAGCACTGGGGATCTGTGCTTTCCCAGAGACGGAACATCTCACGGGGCTCAGTCTCGGCAAGCCTCTTTCTGAAAAGACGAACGGTGCGATCCATCTCCCCCGAGGAAGGGCCCAGCCCTGAAAGCTCTTGCTGCTCTTCACCGCCCCTTGGCACCCTACCTACAGGCACAACAGCACTGGGGATCTGTGCTTTCCCAGAGACGGAATATCTCACGGCGCTCAGTCTCGGCAAGCCTCTTTCTGAAAAGGCGAACGGTCGGATCCTTCTCCCACGAGGAAGGGCCCAGCCCTGAAAGCTCTTGCTGCTCTTCACCGTCCCTTGGCACCCTACCTACAGGCACAACAGCACTGGGGATCTATGCTTTCGCAGAGACGGAACGTCTCGTAGTGCTACGCCTCGGCAGAGCCTCTTTTTTTTGGAAAAGGCGAACGGTCGGATCCTTCTCCCACGAGGAAGGGCCCAGCCCTGAAAGCTCTTGCTGCTCTTCACCGCCCCTTGGCACCCTACCTACAGGCACAACAGCACTGGGGATCTGTGCTTTCCCAGAGACTGAACATCTCACGGCGCACAGTCTCGGCAGAGCCTCTTTTTTTTGGAAAAGGCGAACGGTCGGATCCTTCTCCCACGAGGAAGGGCCCAGCCCTGAAAGCTCTTGCTGCTCTTCACCGCCCCTTGGCACCCTACCTACAGGCACAACAGCACTGGGGATCTGTGCTTTCCCAGAGACGGAACATCTCACGGGGCTCAGTCTCGGCAAGCCTCTTTCTGAAAAGGCGAACGGTCGGATCCTTCTCCCACGAGGAAGGGCCCAGCCCTGAAAGCTCTTGCTGCTCTTCACCGTCCCTTGGCACCCTACCTACAGGCACAACAGCACTGGGGATCTGTGCTTTCGCAGAGACGGAACATCTCGTAGTGCTACGCCTCGGCAGAGCCTCTTTTTTTTGGAAAAGGCGAACGGTCGGATCCTTCTCCCACGAGGAAGGGCCCAGCCCTGAAAGCTCTTGCTGCTCTTCACCGCCCCTTGGCACCCTACCTACAGGCACAACAGCACTGGGGATCTGTGCTTTCCCAGAGACGGAATATCTCACGGGGCTCAGTCTCGGCAAGCCTCTTTCTGAAAAGGCGAACGGTCGGATCCTTCTCCCACGAGGAAGGGCCCAGCCCTGAAAGCTCTTGCTGCTCTTCACCGTCCCTTGGCACCCTACCTACAGGCACAACAGCACTGGGGATCTGTGCTTTCCCAGAGACGGAATATCTCACGGGGCTCAGTCTCGGCAAGCCTCTTTCTGAAAAGGCGAACGGTCGGATCCTTCTCCCACGAGGAAGGGCCCAGCCCTGAAAGCTCTTGCTGCTCTTCACCGTCCCTTGGCACCCTACCTACAGGCACAACAGCACTGGGGATCTGTGCTTTCCCAGAGACGGAACATCTCACGGCGCTCAGTCTCGGCAAGCCTCTTTCTGAAAAGGCGAACGGTCGGATCCTTCTCCCACGAGGAAGGGACCAGCCCTGAAAGCTCTTGCTGCTCTTCACCGCCCCTTGGCACCCTACCTACAGGCACAACAGCACTGGGGATCTGTGCTTTCCCAGAGACGGAACATCTCGTGGCGCTACGCCTCAGCAGAGCCTCTTTTTTTTGGAAAAGGCGAACGGTCGGATCCTTCTCCCACGAGGAAGGGCCCAGCCCTGAAAGCTCTTGCTGCTCTTCACCGTCCCTTGGCACCCTACCTACAGGCACAACAGCACTGGGGATCTGTGCTTTCCCAGAGACGGAACATCTCACGGGGCTCAGTCTCGGCAAGCCTCTTTCTGAAAAGGCGAACGGTCGGATACTTCTCCCACGAGGAAGGGCCCAGCCCTGAAAGCTCTTGCTGCTCTTCACCGCCCCTTGGCACCCTACCTACAGGCACAACAGCACTGGGGATCTGTGCTTTCCCAGAGACGGAATATCTCACGGCGCTCAGTCTCGGCAAGCCTCTTTCTGAAAAGGCGAACGGTCGGATATTTGTCCCACGAGGAAGGGCCCAGCCCTGAAAGCTCTTGCTGCTCTTCACTGTCCCTTGGCACCCTACCTACAGGCACAACAGCACTGGGGATCTGTGCTTTCCCAGAGACGGAACATCTCACGGCGCTCAGTCTCGGCAAGCCTCTTTCTGAAAAGACGAACGGTGCGATCCATCTCCCCCGAGGAAGGGCCCAGCCCTGAAAGCTCTTGCTGCTCTTCACCGCCCCTTGGCACCCTACCTACAGGCACAACAGCACTGGGGATCTATGCTTTCGCAGAGACGGAACATCTCGTAGTGCTACGCCTCGGCAGAGCCTCTTTTTTTTGGAAAAGGCGAACGGTCGGATCCTTCTCCCACGAGGAAGGGCCCAGCCCTGAAAGCTCTTGCTGCTCTTCACCGCCCCTTGGCACCCTACCTACAGGCACAACAGCACTGGGGATCTGTGCTTTCCCAGAGACGGAACATCTCACGGGGCTCAGTCTCGGCAAGCCTCTTTCTGAAAAGGCGAACGGTCGGATCCTTCTCCCACGAGGAAGGGCCCAGCCCTGAAAGCTCTTGCTGCTCTTCACCGTCCCTTGGCACCCTACCTACAGGCACAACAGCACTGGGGATCTGTGCTTTCCCAGAGACGGAACATCTCACGGGGCTCAGTCTCGGCAAGCCTCTTTCTGAAAAGGCGAACGGTCGGATACTTCTCCCACGAGGAAGGGCCCAGCCCTGAAAGCTCTTGCTGCTCTTCACCGCCCCTTGGCACCCTACCTACAGGCACAACAGCACTGGGGATCTGTGCTTTCCCAGAGACGGAATATCTCACGGCGCTCAGTCTCGGCAAGCCTCTTTCTGAAAAGGCGAACGGTCGGATATTTGTCCCACGAGGAAGGGCCCAGCCCTGAAAGCTCTTGCTGCTCTTCACTGTCCCTTGGCACCCTACCTACAGGCACAACAGCACTGGGGATCTGTGCTTTCCCAGAGACGGAACATCTCACGGCACTCAGTCTCGGCAAGCCTCTTTCTGAAAAGACGAACGGTGCCATCCATCTCCCCCGAGGAAGGGCCCAGCCCTGAAAGCTCTTGCTGCTCTTCACCGCCCCTTGGCACCCTACCTACAGGCACAACAGCACTGGGGATCTATGCTTTCGCAGAGACGGAACATCTCGTAGTGCTACGCCTCGGCAGAGCCTCTTTTTTTTGGAAAAGGCGAACGGTCGGATCCTTCTCCCACGAGGAAGGGCCCAGCCCTGAAAGCTCTTGCTGCTCTTCACCGCCCCTTGGCACCCTACCTACAGGCACAACAGCACTGGGGATCTGTGCTTTCCCAGAGACGGAATATCTCACGGGGCTCAGTCTCGGCAAGCCTCTTTCTGAAAAGGCGAACGGTCGGATCCTTCTCCCACGAGGAAGGGCCCAGCCCTGAAAGCTCTTGCTGCTCTTCACCGTCCCTTGGCACCCTACCTACAGGCACAACAGCACTGGGGATCTGTGCTTTCCCAGAGACGGAACATCTCACGGGGCTCAGTCTCGGCAAGCCTCTTTCTGAAAAGGCGAACGGTCGGATCCTTCTCCCACGAGGAAGGGCCCAGCCCTGAAAGCTCTTGCTGCTCTTCACCGCCCCTTGGCACCCTACCTACAGGCACAACAGCACTGGGGATCTGTGCTTTCCCAGAGACGGAACATCTCACGGGGCTCAGTCTCGGCAAGCCTCTTTCTGAAAAGGCGAACGGTCGGATCCTTCTCCCACGAGGAAGGGCCCAGCCCTGAAAGCTCTTGCTGCTCTTCACCGTCCCTTGGCACCCTACCTACAGGCACAACAGCACTGGGGATCTGTGCTTTCCCAGAGACGGAACATCTCGTGGCGCTACGCCTCGGCAGAGCCTCTTTTTTTTGGAAAAGGCGAACGGTCGGATCCTTCTCCCACGAGGAAGGGCCCAGCCCTGAAAGCTCTTGCTGCTCTTCACCGCCCCTTGGCACCCTACCTACAGGCACAACAGCACTGGGGATCTGTGCTTTCCCAGAGACGGAACATCTCACGGGGCTCAGTCTCGGCAAGCCTCTTTCTGAAAAGACGAACGGTGCGATCCATCTCCCCCAAGGAAGGGCCCAGCCCTGAAAGCTCTTGCTGCTCTTCACCGTCCCTTGGCACCCTACCTACAGGCACAACAGCACTGGGGATCTATGCTTTCGCAGAGACGGATATCTCGTAGTGCTACGCCTCGGCAGAGCCTCTTTTTTTTGGAAAAGGCGAACGGTCGGATCCTTCTCCCACGAGGAAGGGCCCAGCCCTGAAAGCTCTTGCTGCTCTTCACTGTCCCTTGGCACCCTACCTACAGGCACAACAGCACTGGGGATCTGTGCTTTCCCAGAGACGGAACATCTCACGGGGCTCAGTCTCGGCAAGCCTCTTTCTGAAAAGGCGAACGGTCGGATTCTTCTCCCACGAGGAAGGGCCCAGCCCTGAAAGCTCTTGCTGCTCTTCACCGTCCCTTGTGGCCCTACCTACAGGCACAACAGCACTGGGGATCTGTGCTTTCCCAGAGACGGAACATCTCACGGCGCTCAGTCTCGGCAAGCCTCTTTCTGAAAAGACGAACGGTGCGATCCATCTCCCCCGAGGAAAGGCCCAGCCCTGAAAGCTCTTGCTGCTCTTCACCGCCCCTTGGCACCCTACCTACAGGCACAACAGCACTGGGGATCTGTGCTTTCCCAGAGACGGAACATCTCACGGGGCTCAGTCTCGGCAAGCCTCTTTCTGAAAAGGCGAACGGTCGGATCCTTCTCCCACGAGGAAGGGCCCAGCCCTGAAAGCTCTTGCTGCTCTTCACCGCCCCTTGGCACCCTACCTACAGGCACAACAGCACTGGGGATCTGTGCTTTCCCAGAGACGGAACATCTCACGGGGCTCAGTCTCGGCAAGCCTCTTTCTGAAAAGGCGAACGGTCGGATCCTTCTCCCACGACGAAGGGCCCAGCCCTGAAAGCTCTTGCTGCTCTTCACCGTCCCTTGGCACCCTACCTACAGGCACAACAGCACTGGGGATCTGTGCTTTCCCAGAGACGGAATATCTCACGGCGCTCAGTCTTGGCAAGCCTCTTTCTGAAAAGGCGAAAGGTCGGATCCTGCTCCCACGAGGAAGGGCCCAGCCCTGAAAGCTCTTGCTGCTCTTCACCGCCCCTTGGCACCCTACCTACAGGCACAACAGCACTGGGGATCTGTGCTTTCCCAGAGACGGAACATCTCACGGGGCTCAGTCTCGGCAAGCCTCTTTCTGAAAAGACAAACGGTGCGATCCTTCTCCCACGACGAAGGGCCCAGCCCTGAAAGCTCTTGCTGCTCTTCACCGCCCCTTGGCACCCTACCTACAGGCACAACAGCACTGGGGATCTGTGCTTTCCCAGAGACGGAACATCTCACGGGGCTCAGTCTCGGCAAGCCTCTTTCTGAAAAGGCGAACGGTCGGATCCTTCTCCCACGAGGAAGGGCCCAGCCCTGAAAGCTCTTGCTGCTCTTCACCGTCCCTTGTGGCCCTACCTACAGGCACAACAGCACTGGGGATCTGTGCTTTCCCAGAGACGGAACATCTCACGGGGCTCAGTCTCGGCAAGCCTCTTTCTGAAAAGGCGAAAGGTCGGATCCTTCTCCCACGAGGAAGGGCCCAGCCCTGAAAGCTCTTGCTGCTCTTCACCGCCCCTTGGCACCCTACCTACAGGCACAACAGCACTGGGGATCTGTGCTTTCCCAGAGACGGAACATCTCACGGGGCTCAGTCTCGGCAAGCCTCTTTCTGAAAAGACGAACGGTGCGATCCTTCTCCCACGACGAAGGGCCCAGCCCTGAAAGCTCTTGCTGCTCTTCACCGCCCCTTGGCACCCTACCTACAGGCACAACAGCACTGGGGATCTGTGCTTTCCCAGAGACGGAATATCTCACGGGGCTCAGTCTCGGCAAGCCTGTTTCTGAAAAGGCGAACGGTCGGATACTTGTCCCACGAGGAAGGGCCCAGCCCTGAAAGCTCTTGCTGCTCTTCACCGCCCCTTGGCACCCTACCTACAGGCACAACAGCACTGGGGATCTGTGCTTTCCCAGAGACGGAACATCTCACGGGGCTCAGTCTCGGCAAGCCTTTTTCTGAAAAGGCGAACGGTCGGATCCTTCTCCCACGAGGAAGGGCCCAGCCCTGAAAGCTCTTGCTGCTCTTCACCGTCCCTTGTGGCCCTACCTACAGGCACAACAGCACTGGGGATCTGTGCTTTCCCAGAGACGGAACATCTCACGGGGCTCAGTCTCGGCAAGCCTCTTTCTGAAAAGGCGAACGGTCGGATCCTTCTCCCACGAGGAAGGGCCCAGCCCTGAAAGCTCTTGCTGCTGTTCACCGTCCCTTGGCACCCTACCTACAGGCACAACAGCACTGGGGATCTGTGCTTTCCCAGAGACGGAATATCTCATGGGGCTCAGTCTCGGCAAGCCTCTTTCTGAAAAGGCGAACGGTCGGATCCTTCTCCCACGAGGAAGGGCCCAGCCCTGAAAGCTCTTGCTGCTCTTCACCGCCCCTTGGCACCCTACCTACAGGCACAACAGCACTGGGGATCTGTGCTTTCCCAGAGACGGAACATCTCACGGGGCTCAGTCTCGGCAAGCCTCTTTCTGAAAAGGCGAACGGTCGGATCCTTCTCCCACGAGGAAGGGCCCAGCCCTGAAAGCTCTTGCTGCTCTTCACCGTCCCTTGGCACCCTACCTACAGGCACAACAGCACTGGGGATCTGTGCTTTCCCAGAGACGGAACATCTCACGGCGCTCAGTCTCGGCAAGCCTCTTTCTGAAAAGACGAACGGTGCGATCCATCTCCCCCGAGGAAGGGCCCAGCCCTGAAAGCTCTTGCTGCTCTTCACCGCCCCTTGGCACCCTACCTACAGGCACAACAGCACTGGGGATCTGTGCTTTCCCAGAGACGGAACATCTCACGGGGCTCAGTCTCGGCAAGCCTCTTTCTGAAAAGGCGAACGGTCGGATCCTTCTCCCACGAGGAAGGGCCCAGCCCTGAAAGCTCTTGCTGCTCTTCACCGCCCCTTGGCACCCTACCTACAGGCACAACAGCACTGGGGATCTGTGCTTTCCCAGAGACGGAATATCTCACGGGGCTCAGTCTCGGCAAGCCTCTTTCTGAAAAGGCGAACGGTCGGATCCTTCTCCCACGAGGAAGGGCCCAGCCCTGAAAGCTCTTGCTGCTCTTCACCGTCCCTTGGCACCCTACCTACAGGCACAACAGCACTGGGGATCTGTGCATTCCCAGAGACGGAATATCTCACGGGGCTCAGTCTCGGCAAGCCTCTTTCTGAAAAGGCGAACGGTCGGATCCTTCTCCCACGAGGAAGGGCCCAGCCCTGAAAGCTCTTGCTGCTCTTCACCGTCCCTTGGCACCCTACCTACAGGCACAACAGCACTGGGGATCTGTGCTTTCCCAGAGACGGAACATCTCACGGCGCTCAGTCTCGGCAAGCCTCTTTCTGAAAAGGCGAACGGTCGGATCCTTCTCCCACGAGGAAGGGCCCAGCCCTGAAAGCTCTTGCTGCTCTTCACCGTCCCTTGTGGCCCTACCTACAAGCACAACAGCACTGGGGATCTGTGCTTTCCCAGAGACGGAACATCTCGTGGCGCTACGCCTCGGCAGAGCCTCTTTTTTTTGGAAAAGGCGAACGGTCGGATCCTTCTCCCACGAGGAAGGGCCCAGCCCTGAAAGCTCTTGCTGCTCTTCACTGTCCCTTGGCACCCTACCTACAGGCACAACAGCACTGGGGATCTGTGCTTTCCCAGAGACGGAACATCTCACGGGGCTCAGTCTCGGCAAGCCTCTTTCTGAAAAGGCGAACGGTCGGATTCTTCTCCCACGAGGAAGGGCCCAGCCCTGAAAGCTCTTGCTGCTCTTCACCGTCCCTTGTGGCCCTACCTACAGGCACAACAGCACTGGGGATCTGTGCTTTCCCAGAGACGGAACATCTCACGGCGCTCAGTCTCGGCAAGCCTCTTTCTGAAAAGACGAACGGTGCGATCCATCTCCCCCGAGGAAAGGCCCAGCCCTGAAAGCTCTTGCTGCTCTTCACCGCCCCTTGGCACCCTACCTACAGGCACAACAGCACTGGGGATCTGTGCTTTCCCAGAGACGGAACATCTCACGGGGCTCATTCTCGGCAAGCCTCTTTCTGAAAAGGCGAACGGTCGGATCCTTCTCCCACGAGGAAGGGCCCAGCCCTGAAAGCTCTTGCTGCTCTTCACCGCCCCTTGGCACCCTACCTACAGGCACAACAGCACTGGGGATCTGTGCTTTCCCAGAGACGGAACATCTCACGGGGCTCAGTCTCGGCAAGCCTCTTTCTGAAAAGGCGAACGGTCGGATCCTTCTCCCACGAGGAAGGGCCCAGCCCTGAAAGCTCTTGCTGCTCTTCACCGTCCCTTGGCACCCTACCTACAGGCACAACAGCACTGGGGATCTGTGCTTTCCCAGAGACGGAATATCTCACGGCGCTCAGTCTTGGCAAGCCTCTTTCTGAAAAGGCGAAAGGTCGGATCCTTCTCCCACGAGGAAGGGCCCAGCCCTGAAAGCTCTTGCTGCTCTTCACCGCCCCTTGGCACCCTACCTACAGGCACAACAGCACTGGGGATCTGTGCTTTCCCAGAGACGGAACATCTCACGGGGCTCAGTCTCGGCAAGCCTCTTTCTGAAAAGACGAACGGTGCGATCCTTCTCCCACGACGAAGGGCCCAGCCCTGAAAGCTCTTGCTGCTCTTCACCGCCCCTTGGCACCCTACCTACAGGCACAACAGCACTGGGGATCTGTGCTTTCCCAGAGACGGAACATCTCACGGGGCTCAGTCTCGGCAAGCCTCTTTCTGAAAAGGCGAACGGTCGGATCCTTCTCCCACGAGGAAGGGCCCAGCCCTGAAAGCTCTTGCTGCTCTTCACCGTCCCTTGTGGCCCTACCTACAGGCACAACAGCACTGGGGATCTGTGCTTTCCCAGAGACGGAACATCTCACGGGGCTCAGTCTCGGCAAGCCTCTTTCTGAAAAGGCGAACGGTCGGATCCTTCTCCCACGAGGAAGGGCCCAGCCCTGAAAGCTCTTGCTGCTCTTCACCGCCCCTTGGCACCCTACCTACAGGCACAACAGCACTGGGGATCTGTGCTTTCCCAGAGACGGAACATCTCACGGGGCTCAGTCTCGGCAAGCCTCTTTCTGAAAAGACGAACGGTGCGATCCTTCTCCCACGACGAAGGGCCCAGCCCTGAAAGCTCTTGCTGCTCTTCACCGCCCCTTGGCACCCTACCTACAGGCACAACAGCACTGGGGATCTGTGCTTTCCCAGAGACGGAATATCTCACGGCGCTCAGTCTCGGCAAGCCTGTTTCTGAAAAGGCGAACGGTCGGATACTTGTCCCACGAGGAAGGGCCCAGCCCTGAAAGCTCTTGCTGCTCTTCACCGCCCCTTGGCACCCTACCTACAGGCACAACAGCACTGGGGATCTGTGCTTTCCCAGAGACGGAACATCTCACGGGGCTCAGTCTCGGCAAGCCTTTTTCTGAAAAGGCGAACGGTCGGATCCTTCTCCCACGAGGAAGGGCCCAGCCCTGAAAGCTCTTGCTGCTCTTCACCGTCCCTTGTGGCCCTACCTACAGGCACAACAGCACTGGGGATCTGTGCTTTCCCAGAGACGGAACATCTCACGGGGCTCAGTCTCGGCAAGCCTCTTTCTGAAAAGGCGAACGGTCGGATCCTTCTCCCACGAGGAAGGGCCCAGCCCTGAAAGCTCTTGCTGCTGTTCACCGTCCCTTGGCACCCTACCTACAGGCACAACAGCACTGGGGATCTGTGCTTTCCCAGAGACGGAATATCTCACGGGGCTCAGTCTCGGCAAGCCTCTTTCTGAAAAGGCGAACGGTCGGATACTTGTCCCACGAGGAAGGGCCCAGCCCTGAAAGCTCTTGCTGCTCTTCACCGCCCCTTGGCACCCTACCTACAGGCACAACAGCACTGGGGATCTGTGCTTTCCCAGAGACGGAACATCTCACGGGGCTCAGTCTCGGCAAGCCTCTTTCTGAAAAGACGAACGGTGCGATCCATCTCCCCCGAGGAAGGGCCCAGCCCTGAAAGCTCTTGCTGCTCTTCACCGTCCCTTGGCACCCTACCTACAGGCACAACAGCACTGGGGATCTGTGCTTTCCCAGAGACGGAATATCTCACGGCGCTCAGTCTCGGCAAGCCTCTTTCTGAAAAGGCGAACGGTCGGATCCTTCTCCCACGAGGAAGGGCCCAGCCCTGAAAGCTCTTGCTGCTCTTCACCGTCCCTTGGCACCCTACCTACAGGCACAACAGCACTGGGGATCTATGCTTTCCCAGAGACGGAACGTCTCGTAGTGCTACGCCTCGGCAGAGCCTCTTTTTTTTGGAAAAGGCGAACGGTCGGATCCTTCTCCCACGAGGAAGGGCCCAGCCCTGAAAGCTCTTGCTGCTCTTCACCGTCCCTTGGCACCCTACCTACAGGCACAACAGCACTGGGGATCTGTGCTTTCCCAGAGACTGAACATCTCACGGCGCACAGTCTCGGCAGAGCCTCTTTTTTTTGGAAAAGGCGAACGGTCGGATCCTTCTCCCACGAGGAAGGGCCCAGCCCTGAAAGCTCTTGCTGCTCTTCACCGCCCCTTGGCACCCTACCTACAGGCACAACAGCACTGGGGATCTGTGCTTTCCCAGAGACGGAACATCTCACGGGGCTCAGTCTCGGCAAGCCTCTTTCTGAAAAGGCGAACGGTCGGATCCTTCTCCCACGAGGAAGGGCCCAGCCCTGAAAGCTCTTGCTGCTCTTCACCGTCCCTTGGCACCCTACCTACAGGCACAACAGCACTGGGGATCTGTGCTTTCCCAGAGACGGAACATCTCACGGGGCTCAGTCTCGGCAAGCCTCTTTCTGAAAAGGCGAACGGTCGGATCCTTCTCCCACGAGGAAGGGCCCAGCCCTGAAAGCTCTTGCTGCTCTTCACCGTCCCTTGTGGCCCTACCTACAAGCACAACAGCACTGGGGATCTGTGCTTTCCCAGAGACGGAACATCTCGTGGCGCTACGCCTCGGCAGAGCCTCTTTTTTTTGGAAAAGGCGAACGGTCGGATCCTTCTCCCACGAGGAAGGGCCCAGCCCTGAAAGCTCTTGCTGCTCTTCACTGTCCCTTGGCACCCTACCTACAGGCACAACAGCACTGGGGATCTGTGCTTTCCCAGAGACGGAATATCTCACGGGGCTCAGTCTCGGCAAGCCTCTTTCTGAAAAGGCGAACGGTCGGATCCTTCTCCCACGACGAAGGGCCCAGCCCTGAAAGCTCTTGCTGCTCTTCACCGCCCCTTGGCACGCTACCTACAGGCACAACAGCACTGGGGATCTGTGCTTTCCCAGAGACTGAACATCTCACGGCGCACAGTCTCGGCAGAGCCTCTTTTTTTTGGAAAAGGCGAACGGTCGGATCCTTCTCCCACGAGGAAGGGCCCAGCCCTGAAAGCTCTTGCTGCTCTTCACCGCCCCTTGGCACCCTACCTACAGGCACAACAGCACTGGGGATCTGTGCTTTCCCAGAGACGGAACATCTCACGGGGCTCAGTCTCGGCAAGCCTCTTTCTGAAAAGGCGAACGGTCGGATCCTTCTCCCACGAGGAAGGGCCCAGCCCTGAAAGCTCTTGCTGCTCTTCACCGTCCCTTGTGGCCCTACCTACAGGCACAACAGCACTGGGGATCTGTGCTTTCCCAGAGACGGAACATCTCGTGGCGCTACGCCTCGGCAGAGCCTCTTTTTTTTGGAAAAGGCGAACGGTCGGATCCTTCTCCCACGAGGAAGGGCCCAGCCCTGAAAGCTCTTGCTGCTCTTCACCGCCCCTTGGCACCCTACCTACAGGCACAACAGCACTGGGGATCTGTGCTTTCCCAGAGACTGAACATCTCGTGGCGCACAGTCTCGGCAGAGCCTCTTTTTTTTGGAAAAGGCGAACGGTCGGATCCTTCTCCCACGAGGAAGGGCCCAGCCCTGAAAGCTCTTGCTGCTCTTCACCGCCCCTTGGCACCCTACCTACAGGCACAACAGCACTGGGGATCTGTGCTTTCCCAGAGACGGAATATCTCACGGCGCTCAGTCTCGGCAAGCCTCTTTCTGAAAAGGCGAACGGTCGGATCCTTCTCCCACGAGGAAGGGCCCAGCCCTGAAAGCTCTTGCTGCTCTTCACCGTCCCTTGGCACCCTACCTACAGGCACAACAGCACTGGGGATCTGTGCTTTCCCAGAGACGGAATATCTCACGGGGCTCAGTCTCGGCAAGCCTCTTTCTGAAAAGGCGAACGGTCGGATCCTTCTCCCCCGAGGAAGGGCCCAGCCCTGAAAGCTCTTGCTGCTCTTCACCGCCCCTTGGCACCCTACCTACAGGCACAACAGCACTGGGGATCTGTGCTTTCCCAGAGACGGAACATCTCACGGGGCTCAGTCTCGGCAAGCCTCTTTCTGAAAAGGCGAACGGTCGGATCCTTCTCCCACGAGGAAGGGCCCAGCCCTGAAAGCTCTTGCTACTCTTCACCACCCCTTGGCACCCTACCTACAGGCACAACAGCACTGGGGATCTGTGCTTTCCCAGAGACGGAACATCTCACGGGGCTCAGTCTCGGCAAGCCTCTTTCTGAAAAGGCGAACGGTCGGATACTTGTCCCACGAGGAAGGGCCCAGCCCTGAAAGCTCTTGCTGCTCTTCACCGCCCCTTGGCACCCTACCTACAGGCACAACAGCACTGGGGATCTGTGCTTTCCCAGAGACGGAACATCTCACGGGGCTCAGTCTCGGCAAGCCTCTTTCTGAAAAGACGAACGGTGCGATCCATCTCCCCCGAGGAAGGGCCCAGCCCTGAAAGCTCTTGCTGCTCTTCACCGTCCCTTGGCACCCTACCTACAGGCACAACAGCACTGGGGATCTGTGCTTTCCCAGAGACGGAATATCTCACGGCGCTCAGTCTCGGCAAGCCTCTTTCTGAAAAGGCGAACGGTCGGATCCTTCTCCCACGAGGAAGGGCCCAGCCCTGAAAGCTCTTGCTGCTCTTCACCGTCCCTTGGCACCCTACCTACAGGCACAACAGCACTGGGGATCTATGCTTTCCCAGAGACGGAACGTCTCGTAGTGCTACGCCTCGGCAGAGCCTCTTTTTTTTGGAAAAGGCGAACGGTCGGATCCTTCTCCCACGAGGAAGGGCCCAGCCCTGAAAGCTCTTGCTGCTCTTCACCGTCCCTTGGCACCCTACCTACAGGCACAACAGCACTGGGGATCTGTGCTTTCCCAGAGACTGAACATCTCACGGCGCACAGTCTCGGCAGAGCCTCTTTTTTTTGGAAAAAGCGAACGGTCGGATCCTTCTCCCACGAGGAAGGGCCCAGCCCTGAAAGCTCTTGCTGCTCTTCACCGCCCCTTGGCACCCTACCTACAGGCACAACAGCACTGGGGATCTGTGCTTTCCCAGAGACGGAACATCTCACGGGGCTCAGTCTCGGCAAGCCTCTTTCTGAAAAGGCGAACGGTCGGATCCTTCTCCCACGAGGAAGGGCCCAGCCCTGAAAGCTCTTGCTGCTCTTCACCGTCCCTTGGCACCCTACCTACAGGCACAACAGCACTGGGGATCTGTGCTTTCCCAGAGACGGAACATCTCACGGGGCTCAGTCTCGGCAAGCCTCTTTCTGAAAAGGCGAACGGTCGGATACTTCTCCCACGAGGAAGGGCCCAGCCCTGAAAGCTCTTGCTGCTCTTCACCGCCCCTTGGCACCCTACCTACAGGCACAACAGCACTGGGGATGTGTGCTTTCCCAGAGACGGAATATCTCACGGCGCTCAGTCTCGGCAAGCCTCTTTCTGAAAAGGCGAACGGTCGGATATTTGTCCCACGAGGAAGGGCCCAGCCCTGAAAGCTCTTGCTGCTCTTCACCGCCCCTTGGCACCCTACCTACAGGCACAACAGCACTGGGGATCTATGCTTTCGCAGAGACGGAACATCTCGTAGTGCTACGCCTCGGCAGAGCCTCTTTTTTTTGGAAAAGGCGAACGGTCGGATCCTTCTCCCACGAGGAAGGGCCCAGCCCTGAAAGCTCTTGCTGCTCTTCACCGCCCCTTGGCACCCTACCTACAGGCACAACAGCACTGGGGATCTGTGCTTTCCCAGAGACGGAACATCTCACGGGGCTCAGTCTCGGCAAGCCTCTTTCTGAAAAGGCGAACGGTCGGATTCTTCTCCCACGAGGAAGGGCCCAGCCCTGAAAGCTCTTGCTGCTCTTCACTGTCCCTTGGCACCCTACCTACAGGCACAACAGCACTGGGGATCTGTGCTTTGCCAGAGACGGAACATCTCACGGGGCTCAGTCTCGGCAAGCCTCTTTCTGAAAAGGCGAACGGTGCGATCCTTCTCCCACGAGGAAGGGCCCAGCCCTGAAAGCTCTTGCTACTCTTCACCGCCCCTTGGCACCCTACCTACAGGCACAACAGCACTGGGGATCTGTGCTTTCCCAGAGACGGAATATCTCACGGGGCTCAGTCTCGGCAAGCCTCTTTCTGAAAAGGCGAACGGTCGGATCCTTCTCCCACGAGGAAGGGCCCAGCCCTGAAAGCTCTTGCTGCTCTTCACCGTCCCTTGTGGCCCTACCTACAGGCACAACAGCACTGGGGATCTGTGCTTTCCCAGAGACGGAACATCTCACGGGGCTCAGTCTCGGCAAGCCTCTTTCTGAAAAGGCGAACGGTCGGATCCTTCTCCCACGAGGAAGGGCCCAGCCCTGAAAGCTCTTGCTGCTCTTCACCGTCCCTTGGCACCCTACCTACAGGCACAACAGCACTGGGGATCTATGCTTTCGCAGAGACGGAACGTCTCGTAGTGCTACGCCTCGGCAGAGCCTCTTTTTTTTGGAAAAGGCGAACGGTCGGATCCATCTCCCACGAGGAAGGGCCCAGCCCTGAAATCTCTTGCTGCTGTTCACCGTCCCTTGGCACCCTACCTACAGGCACAACAGCACTGGGGATCTGTGCTTTCCCAGAGACGGAACATCTCACGGGGCTCAGTCTCGGCAAGCCTCTTTCTGAAAAGGCGAACGGTCGGATCCTTCTCCCACGAGGAAGGGCCCAGCCCTGAAAGCTCTTGCTGCTCTTCACCGTCCCTTGGCACCCTACCTACAGGCACAACAGCACTGGGGATCTGTGCTTTCCCAGAGACGGAACATCTCACGGCGCTCAGTCTCGGCAAGCCTCTTTCTGAAAAGGCGAACGGTCGGATCCTTCTCCCACGAGGAAGGGCCCAGCCCTGAAAGCTCTTGCTGCTCTTCACCGCCCCTTGGCACCCTACCTACAGGCACAACAGCACTGGGGATCTGTGCTTTCCCAGAGACGGAATATCTCACGGGGCTCAGTCTCGGCAAGCCTCTTTCTGAAAAGGCGAACGGTCGGATCCTTCTCCCACGAGGAAGGGCCCAGCCCTGAAAGCTCTTGCTGCTCTTCACCGTCCCTTGGCACCCTACCTACAGGCACAACAGCACTGGGGATCTGTGCTTTCCCAGAGACGGAACATCTCACGGGGCTCAGTCTCGGCAAGCCTCTTTCTGAAAAGGCGAACGGTCGGATCCTTCTCCCACGACGAAGGGCCCAGCCCTGAAAGCTCTTGCTGCTCTTCACCGCCCCTTGGCACCCTACCTACAGGCACAACAGCACTGGGGATCTGTGCTTTCCCAGAGACTGAACATCTCACGGCGCACAGTCTCGGCAGAGCCTCTTTTTTTTGGAAAAGGCGAACGGTCGGATCCTTCTCCCACGAGGAAGGGCCCAGCCCTGAAAGCTCTTGCTGCTCTTCACCGCCCCTTGGCACCCTACCTACAGGCACAACAGCACTGGGGATCTGTGCTTTCCCAGAGACGGAACATCTCACGGGGCTCAGTCTCGGCAAGCCTCTTTCTGAAAAGGCGAACGGTCGGATCCTTCTCCCACGAGGAAGGGCCCAGCCCTGAAAGCTCTTGCTGCTCTTCACCGTCCCTTGGCACCCTACCTACAGGCACAACAGCACTGGGGATCTGTGCTTTCCCAGAGACGGAACATCTCGTGGCGCTACGCCTCGGCAGAGCCTCTTTTTTTTGGAAAAGGCGAACGGTCGGATCCTTCTCCCACGAGGAAGGGCCCAGCCCTGAAAGCTCTTGCTGCTCTTCACTGTCCCTTGGCACCCTACCTACAGGCACAACAGCACTGGGGATCTGTGCTTTCCCAGAGACGGAACATCTCACGGGGCTCAGTCTCGGCAAGCCTCTTTCTGAAAAGGCGAACGGTCGGATCCTTCTCCCACGAGGAAGGGCCCAGCCCTGAAAGCTCTTGCTGCTCTTCACCGCCCCTTGGCACCCTACCTACAGGCACAACAGCACTGGGGATCTGTGCTTTCCCAGAGACGGAACATCTCACGGGGCTCAGTCTCGGCAAGCCTCTTTCTGAAAAGGCGAACGGTCGGATTCTTCTCCCACGAGGAAGGGCCCAGCCCTGAAAGCTCTTGCTGCTCTTCACTGTCCCTTGGCACCCTACCTACAGGCACAACAGCACTGGGGATCTGTGCTTTGCCAGAGACGGAACATCTCACGGGGCTCAGTCTCGGCAAGCCTCTTTCTGAAAAGGCGAACGGTGCGATCCTTCTCCCACGAGGAAGGGCCCAGCCCTGAAAGCTCTTGCTACTCTTCACCGCCCCTTGGCACCCTACCTACAGGCACAACAGCACTGGGGATCTGTGCTTTCCCAGAGACGGAATATCTCACGGGGCTCAGTCTCGGCAAGCCTCTTTCTGAAAAGGCGAACGGTCGGATCCTTCTCCCACGAGGAAGGGCCCAGCCCTGAAAGCTCTTGCTGCTCTTCACCGTCCCTTGTGGCCCTACCTACAGGCACAACAGCACTGGGGATCTGTGCTTTCCCAGAGACGGAACATCTCACGGGGCTCAGTCTCGGCAAGCCTCTTTCTGAAAAGGCGAACGGTCGGATCCTTCTCCCACGAGGAAGGGCCCAGCCCTGAAAGCTCTTGCTGCTCTTCACCGTCCCTTGGCACCCTACCTACAGGCACAACAGCACTGGGGATCTATGCTTTCGCAGAGACGGAACGTCTCGTAGTGCTACGCCTCGGCAGAGCCTCTTTTTTTTGGAAAAGGCGAACGGTCGGATCCTTCTCCCACGAGGAAGGGCCCAGCCCTGAAATCTCTTGCTGCTCTTCACCGTCCCTTGGCACCCTACCTACAGGCACAACAGCACTGGGGATCTGTGCTTTCCCAGAGACGGAACATCTCACGGGGCTCAGTCTCGGCAAGCCTCTTTCTGAAAAGGCGAACGGTCGGATCCTTCTCCCACGAGGAAGGGCCCAGCCCTGAAAGCTCTTGCTGCTCTTCACCGTCCCTTGGCACCCTACCTACAGGCACAACAGCACTGGGGATCTGTGCTTTCCCAGAGACGGAACATCTCACGGCGCTCAGTCTCGGCAAGCCTCTTTCTGAAAAGACGAACGGTGCGATCCATCTCCCCCGAGGAAGGGCCCAGCCCTGAAAGCTCTTGCTGCTCTTCACCGCCCCTTGGCACCCTACCTACAGGCACAACAGCACTGGGGATCTGTGCTTTCCCAGAGACGGAATATCTCACGGGGCTCAGTCTCGGCAAGCCTCTTTCTGAAAAGGCGAACGGTCGGATCCTTCTCCCACGAGGAAGGGCCCAGCCCTGAAAGCTCTTGCTGCTCTTCACCGTCCCTTGGCACCCTACCTACAGGCACAACAGCACTGGGGATCTGTGCTTTCCCAGAGACGGAACATCTCACGGGGCTCAGTCTCGGCAAGCCTCTTTCTGAAAAGGCGAACGGTCGGATCCTTCTCCCACGAGGAAGGGCCCAGCCCTGAAAGCTCTTGCTGCTCTTCACCGCCCCTTGGCACCCTACCTACAGGCACAACAGCACTGGGGATCTGTGCTTTCCCAGAGACTGAACATCTCACGGCGCACAGTCTCGGCAGAGCCTCTTTTTTTTGGAAAAGGCGAACGGTCGGATCCTTCTCCCACGAGGAAGGGCCCAGCCCTGAAAGCTCTTGCTGCTCTTCACCGCCCCTTGGCACCCTACCTACAGGCACAACAGCACTGGGGATCTGTGCTTTCCCAGAGACGGAACATCTCACGGGGCTCAGTCTCGGCAAGCCTCTTTCTGAAAAGGCGAACGGTCGGATCCTTCTCCCACGAGGAAGGGCCCAGCCCTGAAAGCTCTTGCTGCTCTTCACCGTCCCTTGGCACCCTACCTACAGGCACAACAGCACTGGGGATCTGTGCTTTCCCAGAGACGGAACATCTCGTGGCGCTACGCCTCGGCAGAGCCTCTTTTTTTTGGAAAAGGCGAACGGTCGGATCCTTCTCCCACGAGGAAGGGCCCAGCCCTGAAAGCTCTTGCTGCTCTTCACTGTCCCTTGGCACCCTACCTACAGGCACAACAGCACTGGGGATCTGTGCTTTCCCAGAGACGGAACATCTCACGGGGCTCAGTCTCGGCAAGCCTCTTTCTGAAAAGGTGAACGGTCGGATCCTTCTCCCACGACGAAGGGCCCAGCCCTGAAAGCTCTTGCTGCTCTTCACCGCCCCTTGGCACCCTACCTACAGGCACAACAGCACTGGGGATCTGTGCTTTCCCAGAGACGGAACATCTCACGGCGCACAGTCTCGGCAGAGCCTCTTTTTTTTGGAAAAGGCGAACGGTCGGATCCTTCTCCCCCGAGGAAGGGCCCAGCCCTGAAAGCTCTTGCTGCTCTTCACCGCCCCTTGGCACCCTACCTACAGGCACAACAGCACTGGGGATCTGTGCTTTCCCAGAGACGGAACATCTCACGGGGCTCAGTCTCGGCAAGCCTCTTTCTGAAAAGGCGAACGGTCGGATCCTTCTCCCACGAGGAAGGGCCCAGCCCTGAAAGCTCTTGCTGCTCTTCACCGTCCCTTGGCACCCTACCTACAGGCACAACAGCACTGGGGATCTGTGCTTTCCCAGAGACGGAACATCTCACGGGGCTCAGTCTCGGCAAGCCTCTTTCTGAAAAGGCGAACGGTCGGATACTTGTCCCACGAGGAAGGGCCCAGCCCTGAAAGCTCTTGCTGCTCTTCACCGCCCCTTGGCACCCTACCTACAGGCACAACAGCACTGGGGATCTGTGCTTTCCCAGAGACGGAACATCTCACGGGGCTCAGTCTCGGCAAGCCTCTTTCTGAAAAGGCGAACGGTCAGATCCTTCTCCCACGACGAAGGGCCCAGCCCTGAAAGCTCTTGCTGCTCTTCACCGCCCCTTGGCACCCTACCTACAGGCACAACAGCACTGGGGATCTGTGCTTTCCCAGAGACTGAACATCTCACGGCGCACAGTCTCGGCAGAGCCTCTTTTTTTTGGAAAAGGCGAACGGTCGGATCCTTCTGCCACGAGGAAGGGCCCAGCCCTGAAAGCTCTTGCTGCTCTTCACCGCCCCTTGGCACCCTACCTACAGGCACAACAGCACTGGGGATCTGTGCTTTCCCAGAGACGGAACATCTCACGGGGCTCAGTCTCGGCAAGCCTCTTTCTGAAAAGGCGAACGGTCGGATCCTTCTCCCACGAGGAAGGGCCCAGCCCTGAAAGCTCTTGCTGCTCTTCACCGTCCCTTGGCACCCTACCTACAGGCACAACAGCACTGGGGATCTGTGCTTTCCCAGAGACGGAACATCTCACGGGGCTCAGTCTCGGCAAGCCTCTTTCTGAAAAGGCGAACGGTCGGATCCTTCTCCCACGACGAAGGGCCCAGCCCTGAAAGCTCTTGCTGCTCTTCACCGCCCCTTGGCACCCTACCTACAGGCACAACAGCACTGGGGATCTGTGCTTTCCCAGAGACTGAACATCTCACGGCGCACAGTCTCGGCAGAGCCTCTTTTTTTTGGAAAAGGCGAACGGTCGGATCCTTCTCCCACGAGGAAGGGCCCAGCCCTGAAAGCTCTTGCTGCTCTTCACCGCCCCTTGGCACCCTACCTACAGGCACAACAGCACTGGGGATCTGTGCTTTCCCAGAGACGGAACATCTCACGGGGCTCAGTCTCGGCAAGCCTCTTTCTGAAAAGGCGAACGGTCGGATCCTTCTCCCACGAGGAAGGGCCCAGCCCTGAAAGCTCTTGCTGCTCTTCACCGTCCCTTGGCACCCTACCTACAGGCACAACAGCACTGGGGATCTGTGCTTTCCCAGAGACTGAACATCTCACGGCGCACAGTCTCGGCAGAGCCTCTTTTTTTTGGAAAAGGCGAACGGTCGGATCCTTCTCCCACGAGGAAGGGCCCAGCCCTGAAAGCTCTTGCTGCTCTTCACCGCCCCTTGGCACCCTACCTACAGGCACAACAGCACTGGGGATCTGTGCTTTCCCAGAGACGGAACATCTCACGGGGCTCAGTCTCGGCAAGCCTCTTTCTGAAAAGGCGAACGGTCGGATCCTTCTCCCACGAGGAAGGGCCCAGCCCTGAAAGCTCTTGCTGCTCTTCACCGTCCCTTGGCACCCTACCTACAGGCACAACAGCACTGGGGATCTATGCTTTCGCAGAGACGGAACATCTCGTAGTGCTACGCCTCGGCAGAGCCTCTTTTTTTTGGAAAAGGCGAACGGTCGGATCCTTCTCCCACGAGGAAGGGCCCAGCCCTGAAAGCTCTTGCTGCTCTTCACCGCCCCTTGGCACCCTACCTACAGGCACAACAGCACTGGGGATCTGTGCTTTCCCAGAGACGGAACATCTCACGGGGCTCAGTCTCGGCAAGCCTCTTTCTGAAAAGGCGAACGGTCGGATTCTTCTCCCACGAGGAAGGGCCCAGCCCTGAAAGCTCTTGCTGCTCTTCACTGTCCCTTGGCACCCTACCTACAGGCACAACAGCACTGGGGATCTGTGCTTTGCCAGAGACGGAACATCTCACGGGGCTCAGTCTCGGCAAGCCTCTTTCTGAAAAGGCGAACGGTGCGATCCTTCTCCCACGAGGAAGGGCCCAGCCCTGAAAGCTCTTGCTACTCTTCACCGCCCCTTGGCACCCTACCTACAGGCACAACAGCACTGGGGATCTGTGCTTTCCCAGAGACGGAATATCTCACGGGGCTCAGTCTCGGCAAGCCTCTTTCTGAAAAGGCGAACGGTCGGATCCTTCTCCCACGAGGAAGGGCCCAGCCCTGAAAGCTCTTGCTGCTCTTCACCGCCCCTTGGCACCCTACCTACAGGCACAACAGCACTGGGGATCTATGCTTTCGCAGAGACGGAACGTCTCGTAGTGCTACGCCTCGGCAGAGCCTCTTTTTTTTGGAAAAGGCGAACGGTCGGATCCTTCTCCCACGAGGAAGGGCCCAGCCCTGAAAGCTCTTGCTGCTGTTCACCGTCCCTTGGCACCCTACCTACAGGCACAACAGCACTGGGGATCTATGCTTTCCCAGAGACGGAACATCTCACGGGGCTCAGTCTCGGCAAGCCTCTTTCTGAAAAGGCGAACGGTCGGATCCTTCTCCCACGAGGAAGGGCCCAGCCCTGAAAGCTCTTGCTGCTCTTCACCGTCCCTTGGCACCCTACCTACAGGCACAACAGCACTGGGGATCTGTGCTTTCCCAGAGACGGAACATCTCACGGCGCTCAGTCTCGGCAAGCCTCTTTCTGAAAAGGCGAACGGTCGGATCCTTCTCCCACGAGGAAGGGCCCAGCCCTGAAAGCTCTTGCTGCTCTTCACCGCCCCTTGGCACCCTACCTACAGGCACAACAGCACTGGGGATCTGTGCTTTCCCAGAGACGGAATATCTCACGGGGCTCAGTCTCGGCAAGCCTCTTTCTGAAAAGGCGAACGGTCGGATCCTTCTCCCACGAGGAAGGGCCCAGCCCTGAAAGCTCTTGCTGCTCTTCACCGTCCCTTGGCACCCTACCTACAGGCACAACAGCACTGGGGATCTGTGCTTTCCCAGAGACGGAACATCTCACGGGGCTCAGTCTCGGCAAGCCTCTTTCTGAAAAGGCGAACGGTCGGATCCTTCTCCCACGACGAAGGGCCCAGCCCTGAAAGCTCTTGCTGCTCTTCACCGCCCCTTGGCACCCTACCTACAGGCACAACAGCACTGGGGATCTGTGCTTTCCCAGAGACTGAACATCTCACGGCGCACAGTCTCGGCAGAGCCTCTTTTTTTTGGAAAAGGCGAACGGTCGGATCCTTCTCCCACGAGGAAGGGCCCAGCCCTGAAAGCTCTTGCTGCTCTTCACCGTCCCTTGGCACCCTACCTACAGGCACAACAGCACTGGGGATCTGTGCTTTCCCAGAGACGGAACATCTCACGGGGCTCAGTCTCGGCAAGCCTCTTTCTGAAAAGGCGAACGGTCGGATCCTTCTCCCACGAGGAAGGGCCCAGCCCTGAAAGCTCTTGCTGCTCTTCACCGTCCCTTGGCACCCTACCTACAGGCACAACAGCACTGGGGATCTGTGCTTTCCCAGAGACGGAACATCTCACGGGGCTCAGTCTCGGCAAGCCTCTTTCTGAAAAGGCGAACGGTCGGATACTTGTCCCACGAGGAAGGGCCCAGCCCTGAAAGCTCTTGCTGCTCTTCACCGCCCCTTGGCACCCTACCTACAGGCACAACAGCACTGGGGATCTGTGCTTTCCCAGAGACGGAACATCTCACGGGGCTCAGTCTCGGCAAGCCTCTTTCTGAAAAGACGAACGGTGCGATCCATCTCCCACGAGGAAGGGCCCAGCCCTGAAAGCTCTTGCTGCTCTTCACCGCCCCTTGGCACCCTACCTACAGGCACAACAGCACTGGGGATCTGTGCTTTCCCAGAGACGGAATATCTCACGGCGCTCAGTCTCGGCAAGCCTCTTTCTGAAAAGGCGAACGGTCGGATCCTTCTCCCACGAGGAAGGGCCCAGCCCTGAAAGCTCTTGCTGCTCTTCACCGTCCCTTGGCACCCTACCTACAGGCACAACAGCACTGGGGATCTATGCTTTCGCAGAGACGGAACGTCTCGTAGTGCTACGCCTCGGCAGAGCCTCTTTTTTTTGGAAAAGGCGAACGGTCGGATCCTTCTCCCACGAGGAAGGGCCCAGCCCTGAAAGCTCTTGCTGCTCTTCACCGTCCCTTGGCACCCTACCTACAGGCACAACAGCACTGGGGATCTGTGCTTTCCCAGAGACTGAACATCTCACGGCGCACAGTCTCGGCAGAGCCTCTTTTTTTTGGAAAAGGCGAACGGTCGGATCCTTCTCCCACGAGGAAGGGCCCAGCCCTGAAAGCTCTTGCTGCTCTTCACCGCCCCTTGGCACCCTACCTACAGGCACAACAGCACTGGGGATCTGTGCTTTCCCAGAGACGGAACATCTCACGGGGCTCAGTCTCGGCAAGCCTCTTTCTGAAAAGGCGAACGGTCGGATCCTTCTCCCACGAGGAAGGGCCCAGCCCTGAAAGCTCTTGCTGCTCTTCACCGTCCCTTGGCACCCTACCTACAGGCACAACAGCACTGGGGATCTGTGCTTTCCCAGAGACGGAACATCTCACGGGGCTCAGTCTCGGCAAGCCTCTTTCTGAAAAGGCGAACGGTCGGATACTTCTCCCACGAGGAAGGGCCCAGCCCTGAAAGCTCTTGCTGCTCTTCACCGCCCCTTGGCACCCTACCTACAGGCACAACAGCACTGGGGATGTGTGCTTTCCCAGAGACGGAATATCTCACGGCGCTCAGTCTCGGCAAGCCTCTTTCTGAAAAGGCGAACGGTCGGATATTTGTCCCACGAGGAAGGGCCCAGCCCTGAAAGCTCTTGCTTCTCTTCACCGTCCCTTGTGGCCCTACCTACAGGCACAACAGCACTGGGGATCTGTGCTTTCCCAGAGACGGAACATCTCACGGGGCTCAGTCTCGGCAAGCCTCTTTCTGAAAAGGCGAACGGTCGGATCCTTCTCCCACGAGGAAGGGCCCAGCCCTGAAAGCTCTTGCTGCTCTTCACCGTCCCTTGGCACCCTACCTACAGGCACAACAGCACTGGGGATCTATGCTTTCGCAGAGACGGAACATCTCGTAGTGCTACGCCTCGGCAGAGCCTCTTTTTTTTGGAAAAGGCGAACGGTCGGATCCTTCTCCCACGAGGAAGGGCCCAGCCCTGAAAGCTCTTGCTGCTCTTCACCGCCCCTTGGCACCCTACCTACAGGCACAACAGCACTGGGGATCTGTGCTTTCCCAGAGACGGAACATCTCACGGGGCTCAGTCTCGGCAAGCCTCTTTCTGAAAAGGCGAACGGTCGGATTCTTCTCCCACGAGGAAGGGCCCAGCCCTGAAAGCTCTTGCTGCTCTTCACTGTCCCTTGGCACCCTACCTACAGGCACAACAGCACTGGGGATCTGTGCTTTGCCAGAGACGGAACATCTCACGGGGCTCAGTCTCGGCAAGCCTCTTTCTGAAAAGGCGAACGGTCGGATCCTTCTCCCACGAGGAAGGGCCCAGCCCTGAAAGCTCTTGCTACTCTTCACCGCCCCTTGGCACCCTACCTACAGGCACAACAGCACTGGGGATCTGTGCTTTCCCAGAGACGGAATATCTCACGGGGCTCAGTCTCGGCAAGCCTCTTTCTGAAAAGGCGAACGGTCGGATCCTTCTCCCACGAGGAAGGGCCCAGCCCTGAAAGCTCTTGCTGCTCTTCACCGTCCCTTGTGGCCCTACCTACAGGCACAACAGCAGTGGGGATCTGTGCTTTCCCAGAGACGGAACATCTCACGGGGCTCAGTCTCGGCAAGCCTCTTTCTGAAAAGGCGAACGGTCGGATCCTTCTCCCACGAGGAAGGGCCCAGCCCTGAAAGCTCTTGCTGCTCTTCACCGTCCCTTGGCACCCTACCTACAGGCACAACAGCACTGGGGATCTATGCTTTCGCAGAGACGGAACGTCTCGTAGTGCTACGCCTCGGCAGAGCCTCTTTTTTTTGGAAAAGGCGAACGGTCGGATCCTTCTCCCACGAGGAAGGGCCCAGCCCTGAAAGCTCTTGCTGCTCTTCACCGTCCCTTGGCACCCTACCTACAGGCACAACAGCACTGGGGATCTGTGCTTTCCCAGAGACGGAACATCTCACGGGGCTCAGTCTCGGCAAGCCTCTTTCTGAAAAGGCGAACGGTCGGATCCTTCTCCCACGAGGAAGGGCCCAGCCCTGAAAGCTCTTGCTGCTCTTCACCGTCCCTTGGCACCCTACCTACAGGCACAACAGCACTGGGGATCTGTGCTTTCCCAGAGACTGAACATCTCACGGCGCACAGTCTCGGCAGAGCCTCTTTTTTTTGGAAAAGGCGAACGGTCGGATCCTTCTCCCACGAGGAAGGGCCCAGCCCTGAAAGCTCTTGCTGCTCTTCACCGCCCCTTGGCACCCTACCTACAGGCACAACAGCACTGGGGATCTGTGCTTTCCCAGAGACGGAACATCTCACGGGGCTCAGTCTCGGCAAGCCTCTTTCTGAAAAGGCGAACGGTCGGATCCTTCTCCCACGAGGAAGGGCCCAGCCCTGAAAGCTCTTGCTGCTCTTCACCGTCCCTTGGCACCCTACCTACAGGCACAACAGCACTGGGGATCTGTGCTTTCCCAGAGACGGAACATCTCACGGGGCTCAGTCTCGGCAAGCCTCTTTCTGAAAAGGCGAACGGTCGGATACTTCTCCCACGAGGAAGGGCCCAGCCCTGAAAGCTCTTGCTGCTCTTCACCGCCCCTTGGCACCCTACCTACAGGCACAACAGCACTGGGGATGTGTGCTTTCCCAGAGACGGAATATCTCACGGCGCTCAGTCTCGGCAAGCCTCTTTCTGAAAAGGCGAACGGTCGGATATTTGTCCCACGAGGAAGGGCCCAGCCCTGAAAGCTCTTGCTTCTCTTCACCGTCCCTTGTGGCCCTACCTACAGGCACAACAGCACTGGGGATCTGTGCTTTCCCAGAGACGGAACATCTCACGGGGCTCAGTCTCGGCAAGCCTCTTTCTGAAAAGGCGAACGGTCGGATCCTTCTCCCACGAGGAAGGGCCCAGCCCTGAAAGCTCTTGCTGCTCTTCACCGTCCCTTGGCACCCTACCTACAGGCACAACAGCACTGGGGATCTATGCTTTCGCAGAGACGGAACATCTCGTAGTGCTACGCCTCGGCAGAGCCTCTTTTTTTTGGAAAAGGCGAACGGTCGGATCCTTCTCCCACGAGGAAGGGCCCAGCCCTGAAAGCTCTTGCTGCTCTTCACCGTCCCTTGGCACCCTACCTACAGGCACAACAGCACTGGGGATCTGTGCTTTCCCAGAGACGGAACATCTCACGGGGCTCAGTCTCGGCAAGCCTCTTTCTGAAAAGGCGAACGGTCGGATTCTTCTCCCACGAGGAAGGGCCCAGCCCTGAAAGCTCTTGCTGCTCTTCACTGTCCCTTGGCACCCTACCTACAGGCACAACAGCACTGGGGATCTGTGCTTTGCCAGAGACGGAACATCTCACGGGGCTCAGTCTCGGCAAGCCTCTTTCTGAAAAGGCGAACGGTCGGATCCTTCTCCCACGAGGAAGGGCCCAGCCCTGAAAGCTCTTGCTACTCTTCACCGCCCCTTGGCACCCTACCTACAGGCACAACAGCACTGGGGATCTGTGCTTTCCCAGAGACGGAATATCTCACGGGGCTCAGTCTCGGCAAGCCTCTTTCTGAAAAGGCGAACGGTCGGATCCTTCTCCCACGAGGAAGGGCCCAGCCCTGAAAGCTCTTGCTGCTCTTCACCGTCCCTTGTGGCCCTACCTACAGGCACAACAGCAGTGGGGATCTGTGCTTTCCCAGAGACGGAACATCTCACGGGGCTCAGTCTCGGCAAGCCTCTTTCTGAAAAGGCGAACGGTCGGATCCTTCTCCCACGAGGAAGGGCCCAGCCCTGAAAGCTCTTGCTGCTCTTCACCGTCCCTTGGCACCCTACCTACAGGCACAACAGCACTGGGGATCTATGCTTTCGCAGAGACGGAACGTCTCGTAGTGCTACGCCTCGGCAGAGCCTCTTTTTTTTGGAAAAGGCGAACGGTCGGATCCTTCTCCCACGAGGAAGGGCCCAGCCCTGAAAGCTCTTGCTGCTCTTCACCATCCCTTGGCACCCTACCTACAGGCACAACAGCACTGGGGATCTGTGCTTTCCCAGAGACGGAACATCTCACGGGGCTCAGTCTCGGCAAGCCTCTTTCTGAAAAGGCGAACGGTCGGATCCTTCTCCCACGAGGAAGGGCCCAGCCCTGAAAGCTCTTGCTGCTCTTCACCGTCCCTTGGCACCCTACCTACAGGCACAACAGCACTGGGGATCTGTGCTTTCCCAGAGACGGAATATCTCACGGCGCTCAGTCTCGGCAAGCCTCTTTCTGAAAAGGCGAACGGTGCGATCCATCTCCCCCGAGGAAGGGCCCAGCCCTGAAAGCTCTTGCTGCTCTTCACCATCCCTTGGCACCCTACCTACAGGCACAACAGCACTGGGGATCTGTGCTTTCCCAGAGACGGAACATCTCACGGGGCTCAGTCTCGGCAAGCCTCTTTCTGAAAAGGCGAACGGTCGGATCCTTCTCCCACGAGGAAGGGCCCAGCCCTGAAAGCTCTTGCTGCTCTTCACCGCCCCTTGGCACCCTACCTACAGGCACAACAGCACTGGGGATCTGTGCTTTCCCAGAGACGGAATATCTCACGGGGCTCAGTCTCGGCAAGCCTCTTTCTGAAAAGGCGAACGGTGCGATCCATCTCCCCCGAGGAAGGGCCCAGCCCTGAAAGCTCTTGCTGCTCTTCACCGCCCCTTGGCACCCTACCTACAGGCACAACAGCACTGGGGATCTGTGCTTTCCCAGAGACGGAACATCTCACGGGGCTCAGTCTCGGCAAGCCTCTTTCTGAAAAGGCGAACGGTCGGATCCTTCTCCCACGAGGAAGGGCCCAGCCCTGAAAGCTCTTGCTGCTCTTCACCGTCCCTTGTGGCCCTACCCACAGGCACAACAGCACTGGGGATCTGTGCTTTCCCAGAGACGGAACATCTCGTGGCGCTACGCCTCGGCAGAGCCTCTTTTTTTTGGAAAAGGCGAACGGTCGGATCCTTCTCCCACGAGGAAGGGCCCAGCCCTGAAAGCTCTTGCTGCTCTTCACTGTCCCTTGGCACCCTACCTACAGGCACAACAGCACTGGGGATCTGTGCTTTCCCAGAGACGGAACATCTCACGGGGCTCAGTCTCGGCAAGCCTCTTTCTGAAAAGGCGAACGGTCGGATCCTTCTCCCACGACGAAGGGCCCAGCCCTGAAAGCTCTTGCTGCTGTTCACCGTCCCTTGGCACCCTACCTACAGGCACAACAGCACTGGGGATCTGTGCTTTCCCAGAGACTGAACATCTCACGGCGCACAGTCTCGGCAGAGCATCTTTTTTTTGGAAAAGGCGAACGGTCGGATCCTTCTCCCACGAGGAAGGGCCCAGCCCTGAAAGCTCTTGCTGCTCTTCACCGCCCCTTGGCACCCTACCTACAGGCACAACAGCACTGGGGATCTGTGCTTTCCCAGAGACGGAACATCTCACGGGGCTCAGTCTCGGCAAGCCTCTTTCTGAAAAGGCGAACGGTCGGATCCTTCTCCCACGAGGAAGGGCCCAGCCCTGAAAGCTCTTGCTGCTCTTCACCGTCCCTTGGCACCCTACCTACAGGCACAACAGCACTGGGGATCTATGCTTTCGCAGAGACGGAACGTCTCGTAGTGCTACGCCTCGGCAGAGCCTCTTTTTTTTGGAAAAGGCGAACGGTCGGATCCTTCTCCCACGAGGAAGGGCCCAGCCCTGAAAGCTCTTGCTGCTCTTCACCGTCCCTTGGCACCCTACCTACAGGCACAACAGCACTGGGGATCTGTGCTTTCCCAGAGACGGAACATCTCACGGGGCTCAGTCTCGGCAAGCCTCTTTCTGAAAAGGCGAACGGTCGGATCCTTCTCCCACGAGGAAGGGCCCAGCCCTGAAAGCTCTTGCTGCTCTTCACCGTCCCTTGGCACCCTACCTACAGGCACAACAGCACTGGGGATCTGTGCTTTCCCAGAGACGGAACATCTCACGGCGCTCAGTCTCGGCAAGCCTCTTTCTGAAAAGGCGAACGGTCGGATCCTTCTCCCACGAGGAAGGGCCCAGCCCTGAAAGCTCTTGCTGCTCTTCACCGCCCCTTGGCACCCTACCTACAGGCACAACAGCACTGGGGATCTATGCTTTCGCAGAGACGGAACGTCTCGTAGTGCTACGCCTCGGCAGAGCCTCTTTTTTTTGGAAAAGGCGAACGGTCGGATCCTTCTCCCACGAGGAAGGGCCCAGCCCTGAAAGCTCTTGCTGCTGTTCACCGTCCCTTGGCACCCTACCTACAGGCACAACAGCACTGGGGATCTGTGCTTTCCCAGAGACGGAACATCTCACGGGGCTCAGTCTCGGCAAGCCTCTTTCTGAAAAGGCGAACGGTCGGATCCTTCTCCCACGAGGAAGGGCCCAGCCCTGAAAGCTCTTGCTGCTCTTCACCGCCCCTTGGCACCCTACCTACAGGCACAACAGCACTGGGGATCTGTGCTTTCCCAGAGACGGAATATCTCACGGGGCTCAGTCTCGGCAAGCCTCTTTCTGAAAAGGCGAACGGTCGGATCCTTCTCCCACGACGAAGGGCCCAGCCCTGAAAGCTCTTGCTGCTCTTCACCGCCCCTTGGCACCCTACCTACAGGCACAACAGCACTGGGGATCTGTGCTTTCCCAGAGACTGAACATCTCACGGCGCACAGTCTCGGCAGAGCCTCTTTTTTTTGGAAAAGGCGAACGGTCGGATCCTTCTCCCATGAGGAAGGGCCCAGCCCTGAAAGCTCTTGCTGCTCTTCACCGCCCCTTGGCACCCTACCTACAGGCACAACAGCACTGGGGATCTGTGCTTTCCCAGAGACGGAACATCTCACGGGGCTCAGTCTCGGCAAGCCTCTTTCTGAAAAGGCGAACGGTCGGATCCTTCTCCCACGAGGAAGGGCCCAGCCCTGAAAGCTCTTGCTGCTCTTCACCGTCCCTTGGCACCCTACCTACAGGCACAACAGCACTGGGGATCTGTGCTTTCCCAGAGACGGAACATCTCACGGCGCTCAGTCTCGGCAAGCCTCTTTCTGAAAAGGCGAACGGTCGGATACTTGTCCCACGAGGAAGGGCCCAGCCCTGAAAGCTCTTGCTGCTCTTCACCGCCCCTTGGCACCCTACCTACAGGCACAACAGCACTGGGGATCTGTGCTTTCCCAGAGACGGAACATCTCACGGGGCTCAGTCTCGGCAAGCCTCTTTCTGAAAAGACGAACGGTGCGATCCATCTCCCACGAGGAAGGGCCCAGCCCTGAAAGCTCTTGCTGCTCTTCACCGCCCCTTGGCACCCTACCTACAGGCACAACAGCACTGGGGATCTGTGCTTTCCCAGAGACGGAATATCTCATGGGGCTCAGTCTCGGCAAGCCTCTTTCTGAAAAGGCGAACGGTCGGATCCTTCTCCCACGAGGAAGGGCCCAGCCCTGAAAGCTCTTGCTGCTCTTCACCGTCCCTTGGCACCCTACCTACAGGCACAACAGCACTGGGGATCTATGCTTTCGCAGAGACGGAACGTCTCGTAGTGCTACGCCTCGGCAGAGCCTCTTTTTTTTGGAAAAGGCGAACGGTCGGATCCTTCTCCCACGAGGAAGGGCCCAGCCCTGAAAGCTCTTGCTGCTCTTCACCGTCCCTTGGCACCCTACCTACAGGCACAACAGCACTGGGGATCTGTGCTTTCCCAGAGACTGAACATCTCACGGCGCACAGTCTCGGCAGAGCCTCTTTTTTTTGGAAAAGGCGAACGGTCGGATCCTTCTCCCACGAGGAAGGGCCCAGCCCTGAAAGCTCTTGCTGCTCTTCACTGTCCCTTGGCACCCTACCTACAGGCACAACAGCACTGGGGATCTGTGCTTTGCCAGAGACGGAACATCTCACGGGGCTCAGTCTCGGCAAGCCTCTTTCTGAAAAGGCGAACGGTGCGATCCTTCTCCCACGAGGAAGGGCCCAGCCCTGAAAGCTCTTGCTACTCTTCACCGCCCCTTGGCACCCTACCTACAGGCACAACAGCACTGGGGATCTGTGCTTTCCCAGAGACGGAATATCTCACGGGGCTCAGTCTCGGCAAGCCTCTTTCTGAAAAGGCGAACGGTCGGATCCTTCTCCCACGAGGAAGGGACCAGCCCTGAAAGCTCTTGCTGCTCTTCACCGTCCCTTGTGGCCCTACCTACAGGCACAACAGCACTGGGGATCTGTGCTTTCCCAGAGACGGAACATCTCACGGGGCTCAGTCTCGGCAAGCCTCTTTCTGAAAAGGCGAACGGTCGGATCCTTCTCCCACGAGGAAGGGCCCAGCCCTGAAAGCTCTTGCTGCTCTTCACCGCCCCTTGGCACCCTACCTACAGGCACAACAGCACTGGGGATCTATGCTTTCGCAGAGACGGAACGTCTCGTAGTGCTACGCCTCGGCAGAGCCTCTTTTTTTTGGAAAAGGCGAACGGTCGGATCCTTCTCCCACGAGGAAGGGCCCAGCCCTGAAAGCTCTTGCTGCTGTTCACCGTCCCTTGGCACCCTACCTACAGGCACAACAGCACTGGGGATCTGTGCTTTCCCAGAGACGGAACATCTCACGGGGCTCAGTCTCGGCAAGCCTCTTTCTGAAAAGGCGAACGGTCGGATCCTTCTCCCACGAGGAAGGGCCCAGCCCTGAAAGCTCTTGCTGCTCTTCACCGTCCCTTGGCACCCTACCTACAGGCACAACAGCACTGGGGATCTGTGCTTTCCCAGAGACGGAACATCTCACGGCGCTCAGTCTCGGCAAGCCTCTTTCTGAAAAGGCGAACGGTCGGATCCTTCTCCCACGAGGAAGGGCCCAGCCCTGAAAGCTCTTGCTGCTCTTCACCGCCCCTTGGCACCCTACCTACAGGCACAACAGCACTGGGGATCTGTGCTTTCCCAGAGACGGAATATCTCACGGGGCTCAGTCTCGGCAAGCCTCTTTCTGAAAAGGCGAACGGTCGGATCCTTCTCCCACGAGGAAGGGCCCAGCCCTGAAAGCTCTTGCTGCTCTTCACCGTCCCTTGGCACCCTACCTACAGGCACAACAGCACTGGGGATCTGTGCTTTCCCAGAGACGGAACATCTCACGGGGCTCAGTCTCGGCAAGCCTCTTTCTGAAAAGGCGAACGGTCGGATCCTTCTCCCACGACGAAGGGCCCAGCCCTGAAAGCTCTTGCTGCTCTTCACCGCCCCTTGGCACCCTACCTACAGGCACAACAGCACTGGGGATCTGTGCTTTCCCAGAGACTGAACATCTCACGGCGCACAGTCTCGGCAGAGCCTCTTTTTTTTGGAAAAGGCGAACGGTCGGATCCTTCTCCCACGAGGAAGGGCCCAGCCCTGAAAGCTCTTGCTGCTCTTCACCGCCCCTTGGCACCCTACCTACAGGCACAACAGCACTGGGGATCTGTGCTTTCCCAGAGACGGAACATCTCACGGGGCTCAGTCTCGGCAAGCCTCTTTCTGAAAAGGCGAACGGTCGGATCCTTCTCCCACGAGGAAGGGCCCAGCCCTGAAAGCTCTTGCTGCTCTTCACCGTCCCTTGGCACCCTACCTACAGGCACAACAGCACTGGGGATCTGTGCTTTCCCAGAGACGGAACATCTCACGGCGCTCAGTCTCGGCAAGCCTCTTTCTGAAAAGGCGAACGGTCGGATACTTGTCCCACGAGGAAGGGCCCAGCCCTGAAAGCTCTTGCTGCTCTTCACCGCCCCTTGGCACCCTACCTACAGGCACAACAGCACTGGGGATCTGTGCTTTCCCAGAGACGGAACATCTCACGGGGCTCAGTCTCGGCAAGCCTCTTTCTGAAAAGACGAACGGTGCGATCCATCTCCCACGAGGAAGGGCCCAGCCCTGAAAGCTCTTGCTGCTCTTCACCGCCCCTTGGCACCCTACCTACAGGCACAACAGCACTGGGGATCTGTGCTTTCCCAGAGACGGAACATCTCACGGGGCTCAGTCTCGGCAAGCCTCTTTCTGAAAAGGCGAACGGTCGGATCCTTCTCCCACGAGGAAGGGCCCAGCCCTGAAAGCTCTTGCTGCTCTTCACCGTCCCTTGGCACCCTACCTACAGGCACAACAGCACTGGGGATCTGTGCTTTCCCAGAGACGGAACATCTCACGGCGCTCAGTCTCGGCAAGCCTCTTTCTGAAAAGGCGAACGGTCGGATACTTGTCCCACGAGGAAGGGCCCAGCCCTGAAAGCTCTTGCTGCTCTTCACCGCCCCTTGGCACCCTACCTACAGGCACAACAGCACTGGGGATCTGTGCTTTCCCAGAGACGGAACATCTCACGGGGCTCAGTCTCGGCAAGCCTCTTTCTGAAAAGACGAACGGTGCGATCCATCTCCCACGAGGAAGGGCCCAGCCCTGAAAGCTCTTGCTGCTCTTCACCGCCCCTTGGCACCCTACCTACAGGCACAACAGCACTGGGGATCTGTGCTTTCCCAGAGACGGAATATCTCACGGCGCTCAGTCTCGGCAAGCCTCTTTCTGAAAAGGCGAACGGTCGGATCCTTCTCCCACGAGGAAGGGCCCAGCCCTGAAAGCTCTTGCTGCTCTTCACCGTCCCTTGGCACCCTACCTACAGGCACAACAGCACTGGGGATCTATGCTTTCGCAGAGACGGAACGTCTCGTAGTGCTACGCCTCGGCAGAGCCTCTTTTTTTTGGAAAAGGCGAACGGTCGGATCCTTCTCCCACGAGGAAGGGCCCAGCCCTGAAAGCTCTTGCTGCTCTTCACCGTCCCTTGGCACCCTACCTACAGGCACAACAGCACTGGGGATCTGTGCTTTCCCAGAGACTGAACATCTCACGGCGCACAGTCTCGGCAGAGCCTCTTTTTTTTGGAAAAGGCGAACGGTCGGATCCTTCTCCCACGAGGAAGGGCCCAGCCCTGAAAGCTCTTGCTGCTCTTCACTGTCCCTTGGCACCCTACCTACAGGCACAACAGCACTGGGGATCTGTGCTTTGCCAGAGACGGAACATCTCACGGGGCTCAGTCTCGGCAAGCCTCTTTCTGAAAAGGCGAACGGTGCGATCCTTCTCCCACGAGGAAGGGCCCAGCCCTGAAAGCTCTTGCTACTCTTCACCGCCCCTTGGCACCCTACCTACAGGCACAACAGCACTGGGGATCTGTGCTTTCCCAGAGACGGAATATCTCACGGGGCTCAGTCTCGGCAAGCCTCTTTCTGAAAAGGCGAACGGTCGGATCCTTCTCCCACGAGGAAGGGACCAGCCCTGAAAGCTCTTGCTGCTCTTCACCGTCCCTTGTGGCCCTACCTACAGGCACAACAGCACTGGGGATCTGTGCTTTCCCAGAGACGGAACATCTCACGGGGCTCAGTCTCGGCAAGCCTCTTTCTGAAAAGGCGAACGGTCGGATCCTTCTCCCACGAGGAAGGGCCCAGCCCTGAAAGCTCTTGCTGCTCTTCACCGCCCCTTGGCACCCTACCTACAGGCACAACAGCACTGGGGATCTATGCTTTCGCAGAGACGGAACGTCTCGTAGTGCTACGCCTCGGCAGAGCCTCTTTTTTTTGGAAAAGGCGAACGGTCGGATCCTTCTCCCACGAGGAAGGGCCCAGCCCTGAAAGCTCTTGCTGCTGTTCACCGTCCCTTGGCACCCTACCTACAGGCACAACAGCACTGGGGATCTGTGCTTTCCCAGAGACGGAACATCTCACGGGGCTCAGTCTCGGCAAGCCTCTTTCTGAAAAGGCGAACGGTCGGATCCTTCTCCCACGAGGAAGGGCCCAGCCCTGAAAGCTCTTGCTGCTCTTCACCGTCCCTTGGCACCCTACCTACAGGCACAACAGCACTGGGGATCTGTGCTTTCCCAGAGACGGAACATCTCACGGCGCTCAGTCTCGGCAAGCCTCTTTCTGAAAAGGCGAACGGTCGGATCCTTCTCCCACGAGGAAGGGCCCAGCCCTGAAAGCTCTTGCTGCTCTTCACCGCCCCTTGGCACCCTACCTACAGGCACAACAGCACTGGGGATCTGTGCTTTCCCAGAGACGGAATATCTCACGGGGCTCAGTCTCGGCAAGCCTCTTTCTGAAAAGGCGAACGGTCGGATCCTTCTCCCACGAGGAAGGGCCCAGCCCTGAAAGCTCTTGCTGCTCTTCACCGTCCCTTGGCACCCTACCTACAGGCACAACAGCACTGGGGATCTGTGCTTTCCCAGAGACGGAACATCTCACGGGGCTCAGTCTCGGCAAGCCTCTTTCTGAAAAGGCGAACGGTCGGATCCTTCTCCCACGACGAAGGGCCCAGCCCTGAAAGCTCTTGCTGCTCTTCACCGCCCCTTGGCACCCTACCTACAGGCACAACAGCACTGGGGATCTGTGCTTTCCCAGAGACTGAACATCTCACGGCGCACAGTCTCGGCAGAGCCTCTTTTTTTTGGAAAAGGCGAACGGTCGGATCCTTCTCCCACGAGGAAGGGCCCAGCCCTGAAAGCTCTTGCTGCTCTTCACCGCCCCTTGGCACCCTACCTACAGGCACAACAGCACTGGGGATCTGTGCTTTCCCAGAGACGGAACATCTCACGGGGCTCAGTCTCGGCAAGCCTCTTTCTGAAAAGGCGAACGGTCGGATCCTTCTCCCACGAGGAAGGGCCCAGCCCTGAAAGCTCTTGCTGCTCTTCACCGTCCCTTGGCACCCTACCTACAGGCACAACAGCACTGGGGATCTGTGCTTTCCCAGAGACGGAACATCTCACGGGGCTCAGTCTCGGCAAGCCTCTTTCTGAAAAGGCGAACGGTCGGATACTTGTCCCACGAGGAAGGGCCCAGCCCTGAAAGCTCTTGCTGCTCTTCACCGCCCCTTGGCACCCTACCTACAGGCACAACAGCACTGGGGATCTGTGCTTTCCCAGAGACGGAACATCTCACGGGGCTCAGTCTCGGCAAGCCTCTTTCTGAAAAGACGAACGGTGCGATCCATCTCCCACGAGGAAGGGCCCAGCCCTGAAAGCTCTTGCTGCTCTTCACCGTCCCTTGGCACCCTACCTACAGGCACAACAGCACTGGGGATCTATGCTTTCGCAGAGACGGAACGTCTCGTAGTGCTACGCCTCGGCAGAGCCTCTTTTTTTTGGAAAAGGCGAACGGTCGGATCCTTCTCCCACGAGGAAGGGCCCAGCCCTGAAAGCTCTTGCTGCTCTTCACCGTCCCTTGGCACCCTACCTACAGGCACAACAGCACTGGGGATCTGTGCTTTCCCAGAGACTGAACATCTCACGGCGCACAGTCTCGGCAGAGCCTCTTTTTTTTGGAAAAGGCGAACGGTCGGATCCTTCTCCCACGAGGAAGGGCCCAGCCCTGAAAGCTCTTGCTGCTCTTCACCGCCCCTTGGCACCCTACCTACAGGCACAACAGCACTGGGGATCTGTGCTTTCCCAGAGACGGAACATCTCACGGGGCTCAGTCTCGGCAAGCCTCTTTCTGAAAAGGCGAACGGTCGGATCCTTCTCCCACGAGGAAGGGCCCAGCCCTGAAAGCTCTTGCTGCTCTTCACCGTCCCTTGGCACCCTACCTACAGGCACAACAGCACTGGGGATCTGTGCTTTCCCAGAGACGGAACATCTCACGGGGCTCAGTCTCGGCAAGCCTCTTTCTGAAAAGGCGAACGGTCGGATCCTTCTCCCACGACGAAGGGCCCAGCCCTGAAAGCTCTTGCTGCTCTTCACCGCCCCTTGGCACCCTACCTACAGGCACAACAGCACTGGGGATCTGTGCTTTCCCAGAGACTGAACATCTCACGGCGCACAGTCTCGGCAGAGCCTCTTTTTTTTGGAAAAGGCGAACGGTCGGATCCTTCTCCCACGAGGAAGGGCCCAGCCCTGAAAGCTCTTGCTGCTCTTCACCGCCCCTTGGCACCCTACCTACAGGCACAACAGCACTGGGGATCTGTGCTTTCCCAGAGACGGAACATCTCACGGGGCTCAGTCTCGGCAAGCCTCTTTCTGAAAAGGCGAACGGTCGGATCCTTCTCCCACGAGGAAGGGCCCAGCCCTGAAAGCTCTTGCTGCTCTTCACCGTCCCTTGGCACCCTACCTACAGGCACAACAGCACTGGGGATCTGTGCTTTCCCAGAGACGGAACATCTCACGGCGCTCAGTCTCGGCAAGCCTCTTTCTGAAAAGGCGAACGGTCGGATACTTGTCCCACGAGGAAGGGCCCAGCCCTGAAAGCTCTTGCTGCTCTTCACCGCCCCTTGGCACCCTACCTACAGGCACAACAGCACTGGGGATCTGTGCTTTCCCAGAGACGGAACATCTCACGGGGCTCAGTCTCGGCAAGCCTCTTTCTGAAAAGACGAACGGTGCGATCCATCTCCCACGAGGAAGGGCCCAGCCCTGAAAGCTCTTGCTGCTCTTCACCGCCCCTTGGCACCCTACCTACAGGCACAACAGCACTGGGGATCTGTGCTTTCCCAGAGTCGGAACATCTCACGGGGCTCAGTCTCGGCAAGCCTCTTTCTGAAAAGGCGAACGGTCGGATCCTTCTCCCACGAGGAAGGGCCCAGCCCTGAAAGCTCTTGCTGCTCTTCACCGTCCCTTGGCACCCTACCTACAGGCACAACAGCACTGGGGATCTGTGCTTTCCCAGAGACGGAACATCTCACGGCGCTCAGTCTCGGCAAGCCTCTTTCTGAAAAGGCGAACGGTCGGATACTTGTCCCACGAGGAAGGGCCCAGCCCTGAAAGCTCTTGCTGCTCTTCACCGCCCCTTGGCACCCTACCTACAGGCACAACAGCACTGGGGATCTGTGCTTTCCCAGAGACGGAACATCTCACGGGGCTCAGTCTCGGCAAGCCTCTTTCTGAAAAGACGAACGGTGCGATCCATCTCCCACGAGGAAGGGCCCAGCCCTGAAAGCTCTTGCTGCTCTTCACCGCCCCTTGGCACCCTACCTACAGGCACAACAGCACTGGGGATCTGTGCTTTCCCAGAGACGGAATATCTCACGGCGCTCAGTCTCGGCAAGCCTCTTTCTGAAAAGGCGAACGGTCGGATCCTTCTCCCACGAGGAAGGGCCCAGCCCTGAAAGCTCTTGCTGCTCTTCACCGTCCCTTGGCACCCTACCTACAGGCACAACAGCACTGGGGATCTATGCTTTCGCAGAGACGGAACGTCTCGTAGTGCTACGCCTCGGCAGAGCCTCTTTTTTTTGGAAAAGGCGAACGGTCGGATCCTTCTCCCACGAGGAAGGGCCCAGCCCTGAAAGCTCTTGCTGCTCTTCACCGTCCCTTGGCACCCTACCTACAGGCACAACAGCACTGGGGATCTGTGCTTTCCCAGAGACTGAACATCTCACGGCGCACAGTCTCGGCAGAGCCTCTTTTTTTTGGAAAAGGCGAACGGTCGGATCCTTCTCCCACGAGGAAGGGCCCAGCCCTGAAAGCTCTTGCTGCTCTTCACTGTCCCTTGGCACCCTACCTACAGGCACAACAGCACTGGGGATCTGTGCTTTGCCAGAGACGGAACATCTCACGGGGCTCAGTCTCGGCAAGCCTCTTTCTGAAAAGGCGAACGGTGCGATCCTTCTCCCACGAGGAAGGGCCCAGCCCTGAAAGCTCTTGCTACTCTTCACCGCCCCTTGGCACCCTACCTACAGGCACAACAGCACTGGGGATCTGTGCTTTCCCAGAGACGGAATATCTCACGGGGCTCAGTCTCGGCAAGCCTCTTTCTGAAAAGGCGAACGGTCGGATCCTTCTCCCACGAGGAAGGGACCAGCCCTGAAAGCTCTTGCTGCTCTTCACCGTCCCTTGTGGCCCTACCTACAGGCACAACAGCACTGGGGATCTGTGCTTTCCCAGAGACGGAACATCTCACGGGGCTCAGTCTCGGCAAGCCTCTTTCTGAAAAGGCGAACGGTCGGATCCTTCTCCCACGAGGAAGGGCCCAGCCCTGAAAGCTCTTGCTGCTCTTCACCGCCCCTTGGCACCCTACCTACAGGCACAACAGCACTGGGGATCTATGCTTTCGCAGAGACGGAACGTCTCGTAGTGCTACGCCTCGGCAGAGCCTCTTTTTTTTGGAAAAGGCGAACGGTCGGATCCTTCTCCCACGAGGAAGGGCCCAGCCCTGAAAGCTCTTGCTGCTCTTCACCGTCCCTTGGCACCCTACCTACAGGCACAACAGCACTGGGGATCTGTGCTTTCCCAGAGACGGAACATCTCACGGGGCTCAGTCTCGGCAAGCCTCTTTCTGAAAAGGCGAACGGTCGGATCCTTCTCCCACGAGGAAGGGCCCAGCCCTGAAAGCTCTTGCTGCTCTTCACCGTCCCTTGGCACCCTACCTACAGGCACAACAGCACTGGGGATCTGTGCTTTCCCAGAGACGGAACATCTCACGGCGCTCAGTCTCGGCAAGCCTCTTTCTGAAAAGGCGAACGGTCGGATCCTTCTCCCACGAGGAAGGGCCCAGCCCTGAAAGCTCTTGCTGCTCTTCACCGCCCCTTGGCACCCTACCTACAGGCACAACAGCACTGGGGATCTGTGCTTTCCCAGAGACGGAATATCTCACGGGGCTCAGTCTCGGCAAGCCTCTTTCTGAAAAGGCGAACGGTCGGATCCTTCTCCCACGAGGAAGGGCCCAGCCCTGAAAGCTCTTGCTGCTCTTCACCGTCCCTTGTGGCCCTACCTACAGGCACAACAGCAGTGGGGATCTGTGCTTTCCCAGAGACGGAACATCTCACGGGGCTCAGTCTCGGCAAGCCTCTTTCTGAAAAGGCGAACGGTCGGATCCTTCTCCCACGAGGAAGGGCCCAGCCCTGAAAGCTCTTGCTGCTCTTCACCGCCCCTTGGCACCCTACCTACAGGCACAACAGCACTGGGGATCTGTGCTTTCCCAGAGACTGAACATCTCACGGCGCACAGTCTCGGCAGAGCCTCTTTTTTTTGGAAAAGGCGAACGGTCGGATCCTTCTCCCACGAGGAAGGGCCCAGCCCTGAAAGCTCTTGCTGCTCTTCACCGCCCCTTGGCACCCTACCTACAGGCACAACAGCACTGGGGATCTGTGCTTTCCCAGAGACGGAACATCTCACGGGGCTCAGTCTCGGCAAGCCTCTTTCTGAAAAGGCGAACGGTCGGATCCTTCTCCCACGAGGAAGGGCCCAGCCCTGAAAGCTCTTGCTGCTCTTCACCGTCCCTTGGCACCCTACCTACAGGCACAACAGCACTGGGGATCTGTGCTTTCCCAGAGACGGAACATCTCACGGGGCTCAGTCTCGGCAAGCCTCTTTCTGAAAAGGCGAACGGTCGGATACTTGTCCCACGAGGAAGGGCCCAGCCCTGAAAGCTCTTGCTGCTCTTCACCGCCCCTTGGCACCCTACCTACAGGCACAACAGCACTGGGGATCTGTGCTTTCCCAGAGACGGAACATCTCACGGGGCTCAGTCTCGGCAAGCCTCTTTCTGAAAAGACGAACGGTGCGATCCATCTCCCACGAGGAAGGGCCCAGCCCTGAAAGCTCTTGCTGCTCTTCACCGCCCCTTGGCACCCTACCTACAGGCACAACAGCACTGGGGATCTGTGCTTTCCCAGAGACGGAATATCTCACGGCGCTCAGTCTCGGCAAGCCTCTTTCTGAAAAGGCGAACGGTCGGATCCTTCTCCCACGAGGAAGGGCCCAGCCCTGAAAGCTCTTGCTGCTCTTCACCGTCCCTTGGCACCCTACCTACAGGCACAACAGCACTGGGGATCTATGCTTTCGCAGAGACGGAACGTCTCGTAGTGCTACGCCTCGGCAGAGCCTCTTTTTTTTGGAAAAGGCGAACGGTCGGATCCTTCTCCCACGAGGAAGGGCCCAGCCCTGAAAGCTCTTGCTGCTCTTCACCGTCCCTTGGCACCCTACCTACAGGCACAACAGCACTGGGGATCTGTGCTTTCCCAGAGACTGAACATCTCACGGCGCACAGTCTCGGCAGAGCCTCTTTTTTTTGGAAAAGGCGAACGGTCGGATCCTTCTCCCACGAGGAAGGGCCCAGCCCTGAAACCTCTTGCTGCTCTTCACTGTCCCTTGGCACCCTACCTACAGGCACAACAGCACTGGGGATCTGTGCTTTGCCAGAGACGGAACATCTCACGGGGCTCAGTCTCGGCAAGCCTCTTTCTGAAAAGGCGAACGGTCGGATACTTGTCCCACGAGGAAGGGCCCAGCCCTGAAAGCTCTTGCTACTCTTCACCGCCCCTTGGCACCCTACCTACAGGCACAACAGCACTGGGGATCTGTGCTTTCCCAGAGACGGAATATCTCACGGGGCTCAGTCTCGGCAAGCCTCTTTCTGAAAAGGCGAACGGTCGGATCCTTCTCCCACGAGGAAGGGCCCAGCCCTGAAAGCTCTTGCTGCTCTTCACCGTCCCTTGTGGCCCTACCTACAGGCACAACAGCACTGGGGATCTGTGCTTTCCCAGAGACGGAACATCTCACGGGGCTCAGTCTCGGCAAGCCTCTTTCTGAAAAGGCGAACGGTCGGATCCTTCTCCCACGAGGAAGGGCCCAGCCCTGAAAGCTCTTGCTGCTCTTCACCGCCCCTTGGCACCCTACCTACAGGCACAACAGCACTGGGGATCTATGCTTTCGCAGAGACGGAACGTCTCGTAGTGCTACGCCTCGGCAGAGCCTCTTTTTTTTGGAAAAGGCGAACGGTCGGATCCTTCTCCCACGAGGAAGGGCCCAGCCCTGAAAGCTCTTGCTGCTCTTCACCGTCCCTTGGCACCCTACCTACAGGCACAACAGCACTGGGGATCTGTGCTTTCCCAGAGACGGAACATCTCACGGGGCTCAGTCTCGGCAAGCCTCTTTCTGAAAAGGCGAACGGTCGGATCCTTCTCCCACGAGGAAGGGCCCAGCCCTGAAAGCTCTTGCTGCTCTTCACCGTCCCTTGGCACCCTACCTACAGGCACAACAGCACTGGGGATCTGTGCTTTCCCAGAGACGGAACATCTCACGGCGCTCAGTCTCGGCAAGCCTCTTTCTGAAAAGGCGAACGGTCGGATCCTTCTCCCACGAGGAAGGGCCCAGCCCTGAAAGCTCTTGCTGCTCTTCACCGCCCCTTGGCACCCTACCTACAGGCACAACAGCACTGGGGATCTGTGCTTTCCCAGAGACGGAATATCTCACGGGGCTCAGTCTCGGCAAGCCTCTTTCTGAAAAGGCGAACGGTCGGATCCTTCTCCCACGAGGAAGGGCCCAGCCCTGAAAGCTCTTGCTGCTCTTCACCGTCCCTTGGCACCCTACCTACAGGCACAACAGCACTGGGGATCTGTGCTTTCCCAGAGACGGAACATCTCACGGGGCTCAGTCTCGGCAAGCCTCTTTCTGAAAAGGCGAACGGTCGGATCCTTCTCCCACGACGAAGGGCCCAGCCCTGAAAGCTCTTGCTGCTCTTCACCGCCCCTTGGCACCCTACCTACAGGCACAACAGCACTGGGGATCTGTGCTTTCCCAGAGACTGAACATCTCACGGCGCACAGTCTCGGCAGAGCCTCTTTTTTTTGGAAAAGGCGAACGGTCGGATCCTTCTCCCACGAGGAAGGGCCCAGCCCTGAAAGCTCTTGCTGCTCTTCACCGCCCCTTGGCACCCTACCTACAGGCACAACAGCACTGGGGATCTGTGCTTTCCCAGAGACGGAACATCTCACGGGGCTCAGTCTCGGCAAGCCTCTTTCTGAAAAGGCGAACGGTCGGATCCTTCTCCCACGAGGAAGGGCCCAGCCCTGAAAGCTCTTGCTGCTCTTCACCGTCCCTTGGCACCCTACCTACAGGCACAACAGCACTGGGGATCTGTGCTTTCCCAGAGACGGAACATCTCACGGGGCTCAGTCTCGGCAAGCCTCTTTCTGAAAAGGCGAACGGTCGGATACTTGTCCCACGAGGAAGGGCCCAGCCCTGAAAGCTCTTGCTGCTCTTCACCGCCCCTTGGCACCCTACCTACAGGCACAACAGCACTGGGGATCTGTGCTTTCCCAGAGACGGAACATCTCACGGGGCTCAGTCTCGGCAAGCCTCTTTCTGAAAAGACGAACGGTGCGATCCATCTCCCACGAGGAAGGGCCCAGCCCTGAAAGCTCTTGCTGCTCTTCACCGTCCCTTGGCACCCTACCTACAGGCACAACAGCACTGGGGATCTATGCTTTCGCAGAGACGGAACGTCTCGTAGTGCTACGCCTCGGCAGAGCCTCTTTTTTTTGGAAAAGGCGAACGGTCGGATCCTTCTCCCACGAGGAAGGGCCCAGCCCTGAAAGCTCTTGCTGCTCTTCACCGCCCCTTGGCACCCTACCTACAGGCACAACAGCACTGGGGATCTGTGCTTTCCCAGAGACTGAACATCTCACGGCGCACAGTCTCGGCAGAGCCTCTTTTTTTTGGAAAAGGCGAACGGTCGGATCCTTCTCCCACGAGGAAGGGCCCAGCCCTGAAAGCTCTTGCTGCTCTTCACCGCCCCTTGGCACCCTACCTACAGGCACAACAGCACTGGGGATCTGTGCTTTCCCAGAGACGGAACATCTCACGGGGCTCAGTCTCGGCAAGCCTCTTTCTGAAAAGGCGAACGGTCGGATCCTTCTCCCACGAGGAAGGGCCCAGCCCTGAAAGCTCTTGCTGCTCTTCACCGTCCCTTGGCACCCTACCTACAGGCACAACAGCACTGGGGATCTATGCTTTCGCAGAGACGGAACGTCTCGTAGTGCTACGCCTCGGCAGAGCCTCTTTTTTTTGGAAAAGGCGAACGGTCGGATCCTTCTCCCACGAGGAAGGGCCCAGCCCTGAAAGCTCTTGCTGCTCTTCACCGTCCCTTGGCACCCTACCTACAGGCACAACAGCACTGGGGATCTGTGCTTTCCCAGAGACTGAACATCTCACGGCGCACAGTCTCGGCAGAGCCTCTTTTTTTTGGAAAAGGCGAACGGTCGGATCCTTCTCCCACGAGGAAGGGCCCAGCCCTGAAAGCTCTTGCTGCTCTTCACCGCCCCTTGGCACCCTACCTACAGGCACAACAGCACTGGGGATCTGTGCTTTCCCAGAGACGGAACATCTCACGGGGCTCAGTCTCGGCAAGCCTCTTTCTGAAAATGCGAACGGTCGGATCCTTCTCCCACGAGGAAGGGCCCAGCCCTGAAAGCTCTTGCTGCTCTTCACCGTCCCTTGGCACCCTACCTACAGGCACAACAGCACTGGGGATCTGTGCTTTCCCAGAGACGGAACATCTCACGGGGCTCAGTCTCGGCAAGCCTCTTTCTGAAAAGGCGAACGGTCGGATACTTCTCCCACGAGGAAGGGCCCAGCCCTGAAAGCTCTTGCTGCTCTTCACCGCCCCTTGGCACCCTACCTACAGGCACAACAGCACTGGGGATCTGTGCTTTCCCAGAGACGGAATATCTCACGGCACTCAGTCTCGGCAAGCCTCTTTCTGAAAAGGCGAACGGTCGGATATTTGTCCCACGAGGAAGGGCCCAGCCCTGAAAGCTCTTGCTGCTCTTCACCGTCCCTTGGCACCCTACCTACAGGCACAACAGCACTGGGGATCTATGCTTTCGCAGAGACGGAACATCTCGTAGTGCTACGCCTCGGCAGAGCCTCTTTTTTTTGGAAAAGGCGAACGGTCGGATCCTTCTCCCACGAGGAAGGGCCCAGCCCTGAAAGCTCTTGCTGCTCTTCACCGCCCCTTGGCACCCTACCTACAGGCACAACAGCACTGGGGATCTGTGCTTTCCCAGAGACGGAACATCTCACGGGGCTCAGTCTCGGCAAGCCTCTTTCTGAAAAGGCGAACGGTCGGATTCTTCTCCCACGAGGAAGGGCCCAGCCCTGAAGGCTCTTGCTGCTCTTCACTGTCCCTTGGCACCCTACCTACAGGCACAACAGCACTGGGGATCTGTGCTTTGCCAGAGACGGAACATCTCACGGGGCTCAGTCTCGGCAAGCCTCTTTCTGAAAAGGCGAACGGTGCGATCCTTCTCCCACGAGGAAGGGCCCAGCCCTGAAAGCTCTTGCTACTCTTCACCGCCCCTTGGCACCCTACCTACAGGCACAACAGCACTGGGGATCTGTGCTTTCCCAGAGACGGAATATCTCACGGGGCTCAGTCTCGGCAAGCCTCTTTCTGAAAAGGCGAACGGTCGGATCCTTCTCCCACGAGGAAGGGCCCAGCCCTGAAAGCTCTTGCTGCTCTTCACCGTCCCTTGGCACCCTACCTACAGGCACAACAGCACTGGGGATCTGTGCTTTCCCAGAGACGGAACATCTCACGGCGCTCAGTCTCGGCAAGCCTCTTTCTGAAAAGGCGAACGGTCGGATCCTTCTCCCACGAGGAAGGGCCCAGCCCTGAAAGCTCTTGCTGCTCTTCACCGCCCCTTGGCACCCTACCTACAGGCACAACAGCACTGGGGATCTGTGCTTTCCCAGAGACGGAATATCTCACGGGGCTCAGTCTCGGCAAGCCTCTTTCTGAAAAGGCGAACGGTCGGATCCTTCTCCCACGAGGAAGGGCCCAGCCCTGAAAGCTCTTGCTGCTCTTCACCGTCCCTTGGCACCCTACCTACAGGCACAACAGCACTGGGGATCTGTGCTTTCCCAGAGACGGAACATCTCACGGGGCTCAGTCTCGGCAAGCCTCTTTCTGAAAAGGCGAACGGTCGGATCCTGCTCCCACGAGGAAGGGCCCAGCCCTGAAAGCTCTTGCTGCTCTTCACCGTCCCTTGTGGCCCTACCTACAGGCACAACAGCACTGGGGATCTGTGCTTTCCCAGAGACGGAACATCTCGTGGCGCTACGCCTCGGCAGAGCCTCTTTTTTTTGGAAAAGGCGAACGGTCGGATCCTTCTCCCACGAGGAAGGGCCCAGCCCTGAAAGCTCTTGCTGCTCTTCACTGTCCCTTGGCACCCTACCTACAGGCACAACAGCACTGGGGATCTGTGCTTTCCCAGAGACGGAACATCTCACGGGGCTCAGTCTCGGCAAGCCTCTTTCTGAAAAGGCGAACGGTCGGATCCTTCTCCCACGACGAAGGGCCCAGCCCTGAAAGCTCTTGCTGCTCTTCACCGCCCCTTGGCACCCTACCTACAGGCACAACAGCACTGGGGATCTGTGCTTTCCCAGAGACTGAACATCTCACGGCGCACAGTCTCGGCAGAGCCTCTTTTTTTTGGAAAAGGCGAACGGTCGGATCCTTCTCCCACGAGGAAGGGCCCAGCCCTGAAAGCTCTTGCTGCTCTTCACCGCCCCTTGGCACCCTACCTACAGGCACAACAGCACTGGGGATCTGTGCTTTCCCAGAGACGGAACATCTCACGGGGCTCAGTCTCGGCAAGCCTCTTTCTGAAAAGGCGAACGGTCGGATCCTTCTCCCACGAGGAAGGGCCCAGCCCTGAAAGCTCTTGCTGCTCTTCACCGTCCCTTGGCACCCTACCTACAGGCACAACAGCACTGGGGATCTATGCTTTCGCAGAGACGGAACGTCTCGTAGTGCTACGCCTCGGCAGAGCCTCTTTTTTTTGGAAAAGGCGAACGGTCGGATCCTTCTCCCACGAGGAAGGGCCCAGCCCTGAAAGCTCTTGCTGCTGTTCACCGTCCCTTGGCACCCTACCTACAGGCACAACAGCACTGGGGATCTGTGCTTTCCCAGAGACGGAACATCTCACGGGGCTCAGTCTCGGCAAGCCTCTTTCTGAAAAGGCGAACGGTCGGATCCTTCTCCCACGAGGAAGGGCCCAGCCCTGAAAGCTCTTGCTGCTCTTCACCGTCCCTTGGCACCCTACCTACAGGCACAACAGCACTGGGGATCTGTGCTTTCCCAGAGACGGAACATCTCACGGCGCTCAGTCTCGGCAAGCCTCTTTCTGAAAAGGCGAACGGTCGGATCCTTCTCCCACGAGGAAGGGCCCAGCCCTGAAAGCTCTTGCTGCTCTTCACCGCCCCTTGGCACCCTACCTACAGGCACAACAGCACTGGGGATCTGTGCTTTCCCAGAGACGGAACATCTCACGGGGCTCAGTCTCGGCAAGCCTCTTTCTGAAAAGGCGAACGGTCGGATCCTTCTCCCACGAGGAAGGGCCCAGCCCTGAAAGCTCTTGCTGCTCTTCACCGTCCCTTGGCACCCTACCTACAGGCACAACAGCACTGGGGATCTGTGCTTTCCCAGAGACGGAACATCTCACGGGGCTCAGTCTCGGCAAGCCTCTTTCTGAAAAGGCGAACGGTCGGATCCTTCTCCCACGAGGAAGGGCCCAGCCCTGAAAGCTCTTGCTGCTCTTCACCGTCCCTTGTGGCCCTACCTACAGGCACAACAGCACTGGGGATCTGTGCTTTCCCAGAGACGGAACATCTCGTGGCGCTACGCCTCGGCAGAGCCTCTTTTTTTTGGAAAAGGCGAACGGTCGGATCCTTCTCCCACGAGGAAGGGCCCAGCCCTGAAAGCTCTTGCTGCTCTTCACTGTCCCTTGGCACCCTACCTACAGGCACAACAGCACTGGGGATCTGTGCTTTCCCAGAGACGGAACATCTCACGGGGCTCAGTCTCGGCAAGCCTCTTTCTGAAAAGGCGAACGGTCGGATTCTTCTCCCACGACGAAGGGCCCAGCCCTGAAAGCTCTTGCTGCTCTTCACCGCCCCTTGGCACCCTACCTACAGGCACAACAGCACTGGGGATCTGTGCTTTCCCAGAGACGGAACATCTCACGGCGCACAGTCTCGGCAGAGCCTCTTTTTTTTGGAAAAGGCGAACGGTCGGATCCTTCTCCCACGAGGAAGGGCCCAGCCCTGAAAGCTCTTGCTGCTCTTCACCGTCCCTTGGCACCCTACCTACAGGCACAACAGCACTGGGGATCTGTGCTTTCCCAGAGACGGAACATCTCACGGGGCTCAGTCTCGGCAAGCCTCTTTCTGAAAAGGCGAACGGTCGGATCCTTCTCCCACGAGGAAGGGCCCAGCCCTGAAAGCTCTTGCTTCTCTTCACCGTCCCTTGTGGCCCTACCTACAGGCACAACAGCACTGGGGATCTGTGCTTTCCCAGAGACGGAACATCTCACGGGGCTCAGTCTCGGCAAGCCTCTTTCTGAAAAGGCGAACGGTCGGATCCTTCTCCCACGAGGAAGGGCCCAGCCCTGAAAGCTCTTGCTGCTCTTCACCGTCCCTTGGCACCCTACCTACAGGCACAACAGCACTGGGGATCTATGCTTTCGCAGAGACGGAACATCTCGTAGTGCTACGCCTCGGCAGAGCCTCTTTTTTTTGGAAAAGGCGAACGGTCGGATCCTTCTCCCACGAGGAAGGGCCCAGCCCTGAAAGCTCTTGCTGCTCTTCACCGCCCCTTGGCACCCTACCTACAGGCACAACAGCACTGGGGATCTGTGCTTTCCCAGAGACGGAACATCTCACGGGGCTCAGTCTCGGCAAGCCTCTTTCTGAAAAGGCGAACGGTGCGATCCTTCTCCCACGAGGAAGGGCCCAGCCCTGAAAGCTCTTGCTACTCTTCACCGCCCCTTGGCACCCTACCTACAGGCACAACAGCACTGGGGATCTGTGCTTTGCCAGAGACGGAACATCTCACGGGGCTCAGTCTCGGCAAGCCTCTTTCTGAAAAGGCGAACGGTCGGATCCTTCTCCCACGAGGAAGGGCCCAGCCCTGAAAGCTCTTGCTGCTCTTCACCGCCCCTTGGCACCCTACCTACAGGCACAACAGCACTGGGGATCTGTGCTTTCCCAGAGACGGAACATCTCGTGGCGCTACGCCTCGGCAGAGCCTCTTTTTTCTGGAAAAGGCGAACGGTCGGATCCTTCTCCCACGAGGAAGGGCCCAGCCCTGAAAGCTCTTGCTGCTCTTCACCGCCCCTTGGCACCCTACCTACAGGCACAACAGCACTGGGGATCTGTGCTTTCCCAGAGACGGAATATCTCACGGGGCTCAGTCTCGGCAAGCCTCTTTCTGAAAAGGCGAACGGTCGGATACTTGTCCCACGAGGAAGGGCCCAGCCCTGAAAGCTCTTGCTGCTCTTCACCGTCCCTTGGCACCCTACCTACAGGCACAACAGCACTGGGGATCTGTGCTTTCCCAGAGACGGAACATCTCACGGCGCTCAGTCTCGGCAAGCCTCTTTCTGAAAAGGCGAACGGTCGGATACTTGTCCCACGAGGAAGGGCCCAGCCCTGAAAGCTCTTGCTGCTCTTCACCGCCCCTTGGCACCCTACCTACAGGCACAACAGCACTGGGGATCTGTGCTTTCCCAGAGACGGAACATCTCACGGGGCTCAGTCTCGGCAAGCCTCTTTCTGAAAAGACGAACGGTGCGATCCATCTCCCACGAGGAAGGGCCCAGCCCTGAAAGCTCTTGCTGCTCTTCACCGCCCCTTGGCACCCTACCTACAGGCACAACAGCACTGGGGATCTGTGCTTTCCCAGAGACGGAACATCTCACGGGGCTCAGTCTCGGCAAGCCTCTTTCTGAAAAGGCGAACGGTCGGATCCTTCTCCCACGAGGAAGGGCCCAGCCCTGAAAGCTCTTGCTGCTCTTCACCGTCCCTTGGCACCCTACCTACAGGCACAACAGCACTGGGGATCTGTGCTTTCCCAGAGACGGAACATCTCACGGCGCTCAGTCTCGGCAAGCCTCTTTCTGAAAAGGCGAACGGTCGGATACTTGTCCCACGAGGAAGGGCCCAGCCCTGAAAGCTCTTGCTGCTCTTCACCGCCCCTTGGCACCCTACCTACAGGCACAACAGCACTGGGGATCTGTGCTTTCCCAGAGACGGAACATCTCACGGGGCTCAGTCTCGGCAAGCCTCTTTCTGAAAAGACGAACGGTGCGATCCATCTCCCACGAGGAAGGGCCCAGCCCTGAAAGCTCTTGCTGCTCTTCACCGCCCCTTGGCACCCTACCTACAGGCACAACAGCACTGGGGATCTGTGCTTTCCCAGAGACGGAATATCTCACGGCGCTCAGTCTCGGCAAGCCTCTTTCTGAAAAGGCGAACGGTCGGATCCTTCTCCCACGAGGAAGGGCCCAGCCCTGAAAGCTCTTGCTGCTCTTCACCGTCCCTTGGCACCCTACCTACAGGCACAACAGCACTGGGGATCTATGCTTTCGCAGAGACGGAACGTCTCGTAGTGCTACGCCTCGGCAGAGCCTCTTTTTTTTGGAAAAGGCGAACGGTCGGATCCTTCTCCCACGAGGAAGGGCCCAGCCCTGAAAGCTCTTGCTGCTCTTCACCGTCCCTTGGCACCCTACCTACAGGCACAACAGCACTGGGGATCTGTGCTTTCCCAGAGACTGAACATCTCACGGCGCACAGTCTCGGCAGAGCCTCTTTTTTTTGGAAAAGGCGAACGGTCGGATCCTTCTCCCACGAGGAAGGGCCCAGCCCTGAAAGCTCTTGCTGCTCTTCACTGTCCCTTGGCACCCTACCTACAGGCACAACAGCACTGGGGATCTGTGCTTTGCCAGAGACGGAACATCTCACGGGGCTCAGTCTCGGCAAGCCTCTTTCTGAAAAGGCGAACGGTGCGATCCTTCTCCCACGAGGAAGGGCCCAGCCCTGAAAGCTCTTGCTACTCTTCACCGCCCCTTGGCACCCTACCTACAGGCACAACAGCACTGGGGATCTGTGCTTTCCCAGAGACGGAATATCTCACGGGGCTCAGTCTCGGCAAGCCTCTTTCTGAAAAGGCGAACGGTCGGATCCTTCTCCCACGAGGAAGGGACCAGCCCTGAAAGCTCTTGCTGCTCTTCACCGTCCCTTGTGGCCCTACCTACAGGCACAACAGCACTGGGGATCTGTGCTTTCCCAGAGACGGAACATCTCACGGGGCTCAGTCTCGGCAAGCCTCTTTCTGAAAAGGCGAACGGTCGGATCCTTCTCCCACGAGGAAGGGCCCAGCCCTGAAAGCTCTTGCTGCTCTTCACCGCCCCTTGGCACCCTACCTACAGGCACAACAGCACTGGGGATCTATGCTTTCGCAGAGACGGAACGTCTCGTAGTGCTACGCCTCGGCAGAGCCTCTTTTTTTTGGAAAAGGCGAACGGTCGGATCCTTCTCCCACGAGGAAGGGCCCAGCCCTGAAAGCTCTTGCTGCTGTTCACCGTCCCTTGGCACCCTACCTACAGGCACAACAGCACTGGGGATCTGTGCTTTCCCAGAGACGGAACATCTCACGGGGCTCAGTCTCGGCAAGCCTCTTTCTGAAAAGGCGAACGGTCGGATCCTTCTCCCACGAGGAAGGGCCCAGCCCTGAAAGCTCTTGCTGCTCTTCACCGTCCCTTGGCACCCTACCTACAGGCACAACAGCACTGGGGATCTGTGCTTTCCCAGAGACGGAACATCTCACGGCGCTCAGTCTCGGCAAGCCTCTTTCTGAAAAGGCGAACGGTCGGATCCTTCTCCCACGAGGAAGGGCCCAGCCCTGAAAGCTCTTGCTGCTCTTCACCGCCCCTTGGCACCCTACCTACAGGCACAACAGCACTGGGGATCTGTGCTTTCCCAGAGACGGAATATCTCACGGGGCTCAGTCTCGGCAAGCCTCTTTCTGAAAAGGCGAACGGTCGGATCCTTCTCCCACGAGGAAGGGCCCAGCCCTGAAAGCTCTTGCTGCTCTTCACCGTCCCTTGGCACCCTACCTACAGGCACAACAGCACTGGGGATCTGTGCTTTCCCAGAGACGGAACATCTCACGGCGCTCAGTCTCGGCAAGCCTCTTTCTGAAAAGGCGAACGGTCGGATACTTGTCCCACGAGGAAGGGCCCAGCCCTGAAAGCTCTTGCTGCTCTTCACCGCCCCTTGGCACCCTACCTACAGGCACAACAGCACTGGGGATCTGTGCTTTCCCAGAGACGGAACATCTCACGGGGCTCAGTCTCGGCAAGCCTCTTTCTGAAAAGACGAACGGTGCGATCCATCTCCCACGAGGAAGGGCCCAGCCCTGAAAGCTCTTGCTGCTCTTCACCGCCCCTTGGCACCCTACCTACAGGCACAACAGCACTGGGGATCTGTGCTTTCCCAGAGACGGAATATCTCACGGCGCTCAGTCTCGGCAAGCCTCTTTCTGAAAAGGCGAACGGTCGGATCCTTCTCCCACGAGGAAGGGCCCAGCCCTGAAAGCTCTTGCTGCTCTTCACCGTCCCTTGGCACCCTACCTACAGGCACAACAGCACTGGGGATCTATGCTTTCGCAGAGACGGAACGTCTCGTAGTGCTACGCCTCGGCAGAGCCTCTTTTTTTTGGAAAAGGCGAACGGTCGGATCCTTCTCCCACGAGGAAGGGCCCAGCCCTGAAAGCTCTTGCTGCTCTTCACCGTCCCTTGGCACCCTACCTACAGGCACAACAGCACTGGGGATCTGTGCTTTCCCAGAGACTGAACATCTCACGGCGCACAGTCTCGGCAGAGCCTCTTTTTTTTGGAAAAGGCGAACGGTCGGATCCTTCTCCCACGAGGAAGGGCCCAGCCCTGAAAGCTCTTGCTGCTCTTCACTGTCCCTTGGCACCCTACCTACAGGCACAACAGCACTGGGGATCTGTGCTTTGCCAGAGACGGAACATCTCACGGGGCTCAGTCTCGGCAAGCCTCTTTCTGAAAAGGCGAACGGTGCGATCCTTCTCCCACGAGGAAGGGCCCAGCCCTGAAAGCTCTTGCTACTCTTCACCGCCCCTTGGCACCCTACCTACAGGCACAACAGCAGTGGGGATCTGTGCTTTCCCAGAGACGGAATATCTCACGGGGCTCAGTCTCGGCAAGCCTCTTTCTGAAAAGGCGAACGGTCGGATCCTTCTCCCACGAGGAAGGGACCAGCCCTGAAAGCTCTTGCTGCTCTTCACCGTCCCTTGTGGCCCTACCTACAGGCACAACAGCACTGGGGATCTGTGCTTTCCCAGAGACGGAACATCTCACGGCGCTCAGTCTCGGCAAGCCTCTTTCTGAAAAGGCGAACGGTCGGATCCTTCTCCCACGAGGAAGGGCCCAGCCCTGAAAGCTCTTGCTGCTCTTCACCGCCCCTTGGCACCCTACCTACAGGCACAACAGCACTGGGGATCTATGCTTTCGCAGAGACGGAACGTCTCGTAGTGCTACGCCTCGGCAGAGCCTCTTTTTTTTGGAAAAGGCGAACGGTCGGATCCTTCTCCCACGAGGAAGGGCCCAGCCCTGAAAGCTCTTGCTGCTGTTCACCGTCCCTTGGCACCCTACCTACAGGCACAACAGCACTGGGGATCTGTGCTTTCCCAGAGACGGAACATCTCACGGGGCTCAGTCTCGGCAAGCCTCTTTCTGAAAAGGCGAACGGTCGGATCCTTCTCCCACGAGGAAGGGCCCAGCCCTGAAAGCTCTTGCTGCTCTTCACCGTCCCTTGGCACCCTACCTACAGGCACAACAGCACTGGGGATCTGTGCTTTCCCAGAGACGGAACATCTCACGGCGCTCAGTCTCGGCAAGCCTCTTTCTGAAAAGGCGAACGGTCGGATCCTTCTCCCACGAGGAAGGGCCCAGCCCTGAAAGCTCTTGCTGCTCTTCACCGCCCCTTGGCACCCTACCTACAGGCACAACAGCACTGGGGATCTGTGCTTTCCCAGAGACGGAATATCTCACGGGGCTCAGTCTCGGCAAGCCTCTTTCTGAAAAGGCGAACGGTCGGATCCTTCTCCCACGAGGAAGGGCCCAGCCCTGAAAGCTCTTGCTGCTCTTCACCGTCCCTTGGCACCCTACCTACAGGCACAACAGCACTGGGGATCTGTGCTTTCCCAGAGACGGAACATCTCACGGGGCTCAGTCTCGGCAAGCCTCTTTCTGAAAAGGCGAACGGTCGGATCCTTCTCCCACGACGAAGGGCCCAGCCCTGAAAGCTCTTGCTGCTCTTCACCGCCCCTTGGCACCCTACCTACAGGCACAACAGCACTGGGGATCTGTGCTTTCCCAGAGACTGAACATCTCACGGCGCACAGTCTCGGCAGAGCCTCTTTTTTTTGGAAAAGGCGAACGGTCGGATCCTTCTCCCACGAGGAAGGGCCCAGCCCTGAAAGCTCTTGCTGCTCTTCACCGCCCCTTGGCACCCTACCTACAGGCACAACAGCACTGGGGATCTGTGCTTTCCCAGAGACGGAACATCTCACGGGGCTCAGTCTCGGCAAGCCTCTTTCTGAAAAGGCGAACGGTCGGATCCTTCTCCCACGAGGAAGGGCCCAGCCCTGAAAGCTCTTGCTGCTCTTCACCGTCCCTTGGCACCCTACCTACAGGCACAACAGCACTGGGGATCTGTGCTTTCCCAGAGACGGAACATCTCACGGCGCTCAGTCTCGGCAAGCCTCTTTCTGAAAAGGCGAACGGTCGGATACTTGTCCCACGAGGAAGGGCCCAGCCCTGAAAGCTCTTGCTGCTCTTCACCGCCCCTTGGCACCCTACCTACAGGCACAACAGCACTGGGGATCTGTGCTTTCCCAGAGACGGAACATCTCACGGGGCTCAGTCTCGGCAAGCCTCTTTCTGAAAAGACGAACGGTGCGATCCATCTCCCACGAGGAAGGGCCCAGCCCTGAAAGCTCTTGCTGCTCTTCACCGCCCCTTGGCACCCTACCTACAGGCACAACAGCACTGGGGATCTGTGCTTTCCCAGAGACGGAATATCTCACGGCGCTCAGTCTCGGCAAGCCTCTTTCTGAAAAGGCGAACGGTCGGATCCTTCTCCCACGAGGAAGGGCCCAGCCCTGAAAGCTCTTGCTGCTCTTCACCGTCCCTTGGCACCCTACCTACAGGCACAACAGCACTGGGGATCTATGCTTTCGCAGAGACGGAACGTCTCGTAGTGCTACGCCTCGGCAGAGCCTCTTTTTTTTGGAAAAGGCGAACGGTCGGATCCTTCTCCCACGAGGAAGGGCCCAGCCCTGAAAGCTCTTGCTGCTCTTCACCGTCCCTTGGCACCCTACCTACAGGCACAACAGCACTGGGGATCTGTGCTTTCCCAGAGACTGAACATCTCACGGCGCACAGTCTCGGCAGAGCCTCTTTTTTTTGGAAAAGGCGAACGGTCGGATCCTTCTCCCACGAGGAAGGGCCCAGCCCTGAAAGCTCTTGCTGCTCTTCACCGTCCCTTGTGGCCCTACCTACAGGCACAACAGCACTGGGGATCTGTGCTTTCCCAGAGACGGAACATCTCACGGGGCTCAGTCTCGGCAAGCCTCTTTCTGAAAAGGCGAACGGTCGGATCCTTCTCCCACGAGGAAGGGCCCAGCCCTGAAAGCTCTTGCTGCTCTTCACCGTCCCTTGTGGCCCTACCTACAGGCACAACAGCACTGGGGATCTATGCTTTCGCAGAGACGGAACGTCTCGTAGTGCTACGCCTCGGCAGAGCCTCTTTTTTTTGGAAAAGGCGAACGGTCGGATCCTTCTCCCACGAGGAAGGGCCCAGCCCTGAAAGCTCTTGCTGCTCTTCACCGTCCCTTGGCACCCTACCTACAGGCACAACAGCACTGGGGATCTGTGCTTTCCCAGAGACGGAACATCTCACGGGGCTCAGTCTCGGCAAGCCTCTTTCTGAAAAGGCGAACGGTCGGATCCTTCTCCCACGAGGAAGGGCCCAGCCCTGAAAGCTCTTGCTGCTCTTCACCGTCCCTTGGCACCCTACCTACAGGCACAACAGCACTGGGGATCTGTGCTTTCCCAGAGACGGAACATCTCACGGCGCTCAGTCTCGGCAAGCCTCTTTCTGAAAAGGCGAACGGTCGGATCCTTCTCCCACGAGGAAGGGCCCAGCCCTGAAAGCTCTTGCTGCTCTTCACCGCCCCTTGGCACCCTACCTACAGGCACAACAGCACTGGGGATCTGTGCTTTCCCAGAGACGGAATATCTCACGGGGCTCAGTCTCGGCAAGCCTCTTTCTGAAAAGGCGAACGGTCGGATCCTTCTCCCACGAGGAAGGGCCCAGCCCTGAAAGCTCTTGCTGCTCTTCACCGTCCCTTGGCACCCTACCTACAGGCACAACAGCACTGGGGATCTGTGCTTTCCCAGAGACGGAACATCTCACGGGGCTCAGTCTCGGCAAGCCTCTTTCTGAAAAGGCGAACGGTCGGATCCTTCTCCCACGACGAAGGGCCCAGCCCTGAAAGCTCTTGCTGCTCTTCACCGCCCCTTGGCACCCTACCTACAGGCACAACAGCACTGGGGATCTGTGCTTTCCCAGAGACTGAACATCTCACGGCGCACAGTCTCGGCAGAGCCTCTTTTTTTTGGAAAAGGCGAACGGTCGGATCCTTCTCCCACGAGGAAGGGCCCAGCCCTGAAAGCTCTTGCTGCTCTTCACCGCCCCTTGGCACCCTACCTACAGGCACAACAGCACTGGGGATCTGTGCTTTCCCAGAGACGGAACATCTCACGGGGCTCAGTCTCGGCAAGCCTCTTTCTGAAAAGGCGAACGGTCGGATCCTTCTCCCACGAGGAAGGGCCCAGCCCTGAAAGCTCTTGCTGCTCTTCACCGTCCCTTGGCACCCTACCTACAGGCACAACAGCACTGGGGATCTGTGCTTTCCCAGAGACGGAACATCTCACGGGGCTCAGTCTCGGCAAGCCTCTTTCTGAAAAGGCGAACGGTCGGATACTTGTCCCACGAGGAAGGGCCCAGCCCTGAAAGCTCTTGCTGCTCTTCACCGCCCCTTGGCACCCTACCTACAGGCACAACAGCACTGGGGATCTGTGCTTTCCCAGAGACGGAACATCTCACGGGGCTCAGTCTCGGCAAGCCTCTTTCTGAAAAGACGAACGGTGCGATCCATCTCCCACGAGGAAGGGCCCAGCCCTGAAAGCTCTTGCTGCTCTTCACCGTCCCTTGGCACCCTACCTACAGGCACAACAGCACTGGGGATCTATGCTTTCGCAGAGACGGAACGTCTCGTAGTGCTACGCCTCGGCAGAGCCTCTTTTTTTTGGAAAAGGCGAACGGTCGGATCCTTCTCCCACGAGGAAGGGCCCAGCCCTGAAAGCTCTTGCTGCTCTTCACCGTCCCTTGGCACCCTACCTACAGGCACAACAGCACTGGGGATCTGTGCTTTCCCAGAGACTGAACATCTCACGGCGCACAGTCTCGGCAGAGCCTCTTTTTTTTGGAAAAGGCGAACGGTCGGATCCTTCTCCCACGAGGAAGGGCCCAGCCCTGAAAGCTCTTGCTGCTCTTCACCGCCCCTTGGCACCCTACCTACAGGCACAACAGCACTGGGGATCTGTGCTTTCCCAGAGACGGAACATCTCACGGGGCTCAGTCTCGGCAAGCCTCTTTCTGAAAAGGCGAACGGTCGGATCCTTCTCCCACGAGGAAGGGCCCAGCCCTGAAAGCTCTTGCTGCTCTTCACCGTCCCTTGGCACCCTACCTACAGGCACAACAGCACTGGGGATCTATGCTTTCGCAGAGACGGAACGTCTCGTAGTGCTACGCCTCGGCAGAGCCTCTTTTTTTTGGAAAAGGCGAACGGTCGGATCCTTCTCCCACGAGGAAGGGCCCAGCCCTGAAAGCTCTTGCTGCTCTTCACCGTCCCTTGGCACCCTACCTACAGGCACAACAGCACTGGGGATCTGTGCTTTCCCAGAGACTGAACATCTCACGGCGCACAGTCTCGGTAGAGCCTCTTTTTTTTGGAAAAGGCGAACGGTCGGATCCTTCTCCCACGAGGAAGGGCCCAGCCCTGAAAGCTCTTGCTGCTCTTCACCGCCCCTTGGCACCCTACCTACAGGCACAACAGCACTGGGGATCTGTGCTTTCCCAGAGACGGAACATCTCACGGGGCTCAGTCTCGGCAAGCCTCTTTCTGAAAATGCGAACGGTCGGATCCTTCTCCCACGAGGAAGGGCCCAGCCCTGAAAGCTCTTGCTGCTCTTCACCGTCCCTTGGCACCCTACCTACAGGCACAACAGCACTGGGGATCTGTGCTTTCCCAGAGACGGAACATCTCACGGGGCTCAGTCTCGGCAAGCCTCTTTCTGAAAAGGCGAACGGTCGGATACTTGTCCCACGAGGAAGGGCCCAGCCCTGAAAGCTCTTGCTGCTCTTCACCGCCCCTTGGCACCCTACCTACAGGCACAACAGCACTGGGGATCTGTGCTTTCCCAGAGACGGAACATCTCACGGGGCTCAGTCTCGGCAAGCCTCTTTCTGAAAAGGCGAACGGTCGGATCCTGCTCCCACGAGGAAGGGCCCAGCCCTGAAAGCTCTTGCTGCTCTTCACCGTCCCTTGTGGCCCTACCTACAGGCACAACAGCACTGGGGATCTGTGCTTTCCCAGAGACGGAACATCTCGTGGCGCTACGCCTCGGCAGAGCCTCTTTTTTTTGGAAAAGGCGAACGGTCGGATCCTTCTCCCACGAGGAAGGGCCCAGCCCTGAAAGCTCTTGCTGCTCTTCACTGTCCCTTGGCACCCTACCTACAGGCACAACAGCACTGGGGATCTGTGCTTTCCCAGAGACGGAACATCTCACGGGGCTCAGTCTCGGCAAGCCTCTTTCTGAAAAGGCGAACGGTCGGATCCTTCTCCCACGACGAAGGGCCCAGCCCTGAAAGCTCTTGCTGCTCTTCACCGCCCCTTGGCACCCTACCTACAGGCACAACAGCACTGGGGATCTGTGCTTTCCCAGAGACTGAACATCTCACGGCGCACAGTCTCGGCAGAGCCTCTTTTTTTTGGAAAAGGCGAACGGTCGGATCCTTCTCCCACGAGGAAGGGCCCAGCCCTGAAAGCTCTTGCTGCTCTTCACCGCCCCTTGGCACCCTACCTACAGGCACAACAGCACTGGGGATCTGTGCTTTCCCAGAGACGGAACATCTCACGGGGCTCAGTCTCGGCAAGCCTCTTTCTGAAAAGGCGAACGGTCGGATCCTTCTCCCACGAGGAAGGGCCCAGCCCTGAAAGCTCTTGCTGCTCTTCACCGTCCCTTGGCACCCTACCTACAGGCACAACAGCACTGGGGATCTATGCTTTCGCAGAGACGGAACGTCTCGTAGTGCTACGCCTCGGCAGAGCCTCTTTTTTTTGGAAAAGGCGAACGGTCGGATCCTTCTCCCACGAGGAAGGGCCCAGCCCTGAAAGCTCTTGCTGCTGTTCACCGTCCCTTGGCACCCTACCTACAGGCACAACAGCACTGGGGATCTGTGCTTTCCCAGAGACGGAACATCTCACGGGGCTCAGTCTCGGCAAGCCTCTTTCTGAAAAGGCGAACGGTCGGATCCTTCTCCCACGAGGAAGGGCCCAGCCCTGAAAGCTCTTGCTGCTCTTCACCGTCCCTTGGCACCCTACCTACAGGCACAACAGCACTGGGGATCTGTGCTTTCCCAGAGACGGAACATCTCACGGCGCTCAGTCTCGGCAAGCCTCTTTCTGAAAAGGCGAACGGTCGGATCCTTCTCCCACGAGGAAGGGCCCAGCCGTGAAAGCTCTTGCTGCTCTTCACCGCCCCTTGGCACCCTACCTACAGGCACAACAGCACTGGGGATCTGTGCTTTCCCAGAGACGGAACATCTCACGGGGCTCAGTCTCGGCAAGCCTCTTTCTGAAAAGGCGAACGGTCGGATCCTTCTCCCACGAGGAAGGGCCCAGCCCTGAAAGCTCTTGCTGCTCTTCACCGCCCCTTGGCACCCTACCTACAGGCACAACAGCACTGGGGATCTGTGCTTTCCCAGAGACGGAACATCTCGTGGCGCTACGCCTCGGCAGAGCCTCTTTTTTTTGGAAAAGGCGAACGGTCGGATCCTTCTCCCACGAGGAAGGGCCCAGCCCTGAAAGCTCTTGCTGCTCTTCACTGTCCCTTGGCACCCTACCTACAGGCACAACAGCACTGGGGATCTGTGCTTTCCCAGAGACGGAACATCTCACGGGGCTCAGTCTCGGCAAGCCTCTTTCTGAAAAGGCGAACGGTCGGATTCTTCTCCCACGACGAAGGGCCCAGCCCTGAAAGCTCTTGCTGCTCTTCACCGCCCCTTGGCACCCTACCTACAGGCACAACAGCACTGGGGATCTGTGCTTTCCCAGAGACTGAACATCTCACGGCGCACAGTCTCGGCAGAGCCTCTTTTTTTTGGAAAAGGCGAACGGTCGGATCCTTCTCCCACGAGGAAGGGCCCAGCCCTGAAAGCTCTTGCTGCTCTTCACCGTCCCTTGGCACCCTACCTACAGGCACAACAGCACTGGGGATCTGTGCTTTCCCAGAGACGGAACATCTCACGGGGCTCAGTCTCGGCAAGCCTCTTTCTGAAAAGGCGAACGGTCGGATCCTTCTCCCACGAGGAAGGGCCCAGCCCTGAAAGCTCTTGCTGCTCTTCACCGTCCCTTGGCACCCTACCTACAGGCACAACAGCACTGGGGATCTGTGCTTTCCCAGAGACGGAACATCTCACGGGGCTCAGTCTCGGCAAGCCTCTTTCTGAAAAGGCGAACGGTCGGATCCTTCTCCCACGAGGAAGGGCCCAGCCCTGAAAGCTCTTGCTGCTCTTCACCGCCCCTTGGCACCCTACCTACAGGCACAACAGCACTGGGGATCTATGCTTTCGCAGAGACGGAACGTCTCGTAGTGCTACGCCTCGGCAGAGCCTCTTTTTTTTGGAAAAGGCGAACGGTCGGATCCTTCTCCCACGAGGAAGGGCCCAGCCCTGAAAGCTCTTGCTACTCTTCACCGCCCCTTGGCACCCTACCTACAGGCACAACAGCACTGGGGATCTGTGCTTTGCCAGAGACGGAACATCTCACGGGGCTCAGTCTCGGCAAGCCTCTTTCTGAAAAGGCGAACGGTCGGATCCTTCTCCCACGAGGAAGGGCCCAGCCCTGAAAGCTCTTGCTGCTCTTCACCGCCCCTTGGCACCCTACCTACAGGCACAACAGCACTGGGGATCTGTGCTTTCCCAGAGACGGAACATCTCGTGGCGCTACGCCTCGGCAGAGCCTCTTTTTTCTGGAAAAGGCGAACGGTCGGATCCTTCTCCCACGAGGAAGGGCCCAGCCCTGAAAGCTCTTGCTGCTCTTCACCGCCCCTTGGCACCCTACCTACAGGCACAACAGCACTGGGGATCTGTGCTTTCCCAGAGACGGAATATCTCACGGGGCTCAGTCTCGGCAAGCCTCTTTCTGAAAAGGCGAACGGTGCGATCCTTCTCCCACGAGGAAGGGCCCAGCCCTGAAAGCTCTTGCTGCTCTTCACCGTCCCTTGTGGCCCTACCTACAGGCACAACAGCACTGGGGATCTGTGCTTTCCCAGAGACGGAACATCTCACGGGGCTCAGTCTCGGCAAGCCTCTTTCTGAAAAGGCGAACGGTCGGATCCTTCTCCCACGAGGAAGGGCCCAGCCCTGAAAGCTCTTGCTGCTCTTCACCGTCCCTTGGCACCCTACCTACAGGCACAACAGCACTGGGGATCTGTGCTTTCCCAGAGACGGAATATCTCACGGCGCTCAGTCTTGGCAAGCCTCTTTCTGAAAAGGCGAACGGTCGGATCCTTCTCCCACGAGGAAGGGCCCAGCCCTGAAAGCTCTTGCTGCTCTTCACCGCCCCTTGGCACCCTACCTACAGGCACAACAGCACTGGGGATCTGTGCTTTCCCAGAGACGGAACATCTCACGGGGCTCAGTCTCGGCAAGCCTCTTTCTGAAAAGACGAACGGTGCGATCCATCTCCCACGAGGAAGGGCCCAGCCCTGAAAGCTCTTGCTGCTCTTCACCGTCCCTTGGCACCCTACCTACAGGCACAACAGCACTGGGGATCTGTGCTTTCCCAGAGACGGAACATCTCACGGGGCTCAGTCTCGGCAAGCCTCTTTCTGAAAAGGCGAACGGTCGGATCCTTCTCCCACGACGAAGGGCCCAGCCCTGAAAGCTCTTGCTGCTCTTCACTGTCCCTTGGCACCCTACCTACAGGCACAACAGCACTGGGGATCTGTGCTTTCCCAGAGACGGAACATCTCACGGGGCTCAGTCTCGGCAAGCCTCTTTCTGAAAAGGCGAACGGTCGGATCCTTCTCCCACGAGGAAGGGCCCAGCCCTGAAAGCTCTTGCTGCTCTTCACCGCCCCTTGGCACCCTACCTACAGGCACAACAGCACTGGGGATCTGTGCTTTCCCAGAGACGGAACATCTCACGGGGCTCAGTCTCGGCAAGCCTCTTTCTGAAAAGGCGAACGGTCGGATCCTTCTCCCACGAGGAAGGGCCCAGCCCTGAAAGCTCTTGCTGCTCTTCACCGTCCCTTGGCACCCTACCTACAGGCACAACAGCACTGGGGATCTGTGCTTTCCCAGAGACGGAACATCTCACGGGGCTCAGTCTCGGCAAGCCTCTTTCTGAAAAGGCGAACGGTCGGATCCTGCTCCCACGAGGAAGGGCCCAGCCCTGAAAGCTCTTGCTGCTCTTCACCGCCCCTTGGCACCCTACCTACAGGCACAACAGCACTGGGGATCTGTGCTTTCCCAGAGACGGAACATCTCACGGGGCTCAGTCTCGGCAAGCCTCTTTCTGAAAAGACGAACGGTGCGATCCATCTCCCCCGAGGAAGGGCCCAGCCCTGAAAGCTCTTGCTGCTCTTCACCGCCCCTTGGCACCCTACCTACAGGCACAACAGCACTGGGGATCTGTGCTTTCCCAGAGACGGAATATCTCACGGCGCTCAGTCTCGGCAAGCCTCTTTCTGAAAAGGCGAACGGTCGGATCCTTCTCCCACGAGGAAGGGCCCAGCCCTGAAAGCTCTTGCTGCTCTTCACCGTCCCTTGGCACCCTACCTACAGGCACAACAGCACTGGGGATCTATGCTTTCGCAGAGACGGAACGTCTCGTAGTGCTACGCCTCGGCAGAGCCTCTTTTTTTTGGAAAAGGCGAACGGTCGGATCCTTCTCCCACGAGGAAGGGCCCAGCCCTGAAAGCTCTTGCTGCTCTTCACCGCCCCTTGGCACCCTACCTACAGGCACAACAGCAGTGGGGATCTGTGCTTTCCCAGAGACTGAACATCTCACGGCGCACAGTCTCGGCAGAGCCTCTTTTTTTTGGAAAAGGCGAACGGTCGGATCCTTCTCCCACGAGGAAGGGCCCAGCCCTGAAAGCTCTTGCTGCTCTTCACCGCCCCTTGGCACCCTACCTACAGGCACAACAGCACTGGGGATCTGTGCTTTCCCAGAGACGGAACATCTCACGGGGCTCAGTCTCGGCAAGCCTCTTTCTGAAAAGGCGAACGGTCGGATCCTTCTCCCACGAGGAAGGGCCCAGCCCTGAAAGCTCTTGCTGCTCTTCACCGTCCCTTGGCACCCTACCTACAGGCACAACAGCACTGGGGATCTGTGCTTTCCCAGAGACGGAACATCTCACGGGGCTCAGTCTCGGCAAGCCTCTTTCTGAAAAGGCGAACGGTCGGATACTTCTCCCACGAGGAAGGGCCCAGCCCTGAAAGCTCTTGCTGCTCTTCACCGTCCCTTGGCACCCTACCTACAGGCACAACAGCACTGGGGATCTGTGCTTTCCCAGAGACGGAACATCTCACGGGGCTCAGTCTCGGCAAGCCTCTTTCTGAAAAGGCGAACGGTCGGATCCTTCTCCCACGAGGAAGGGCCCAGCCCTGAAAGCTCTTGCTGCTCTTCACCGTCCCTTGGCACCCTACCTACAGGCACAACAGCACTGGGGATCTGTGCTTTCCCAGAGACGGAACATCTCACGGGGCTCAGTCTCGGCAAGCCTCTTTCTGAAAAGGCGAACGGTCGGATCCTGCTCCCACGAGGAAGGGCCCAGCCCTGAAAGCTCTTGCTGCTCTTCACCGCCCCTTGGCACCCTACCTACAGGCACAACAGCACTGGGGATCTGTGCTTTCCCAGAGACGGAACATCTCACGGGGCTCAGTCTCGGCAAGCCTCTTTCTGAAAAGACGAACGGTGCGATCCATCTCCCCCGAGGAAGGGCCCAGCCCTGAAAGCTCTTGCTGCTCTTCACCGCCCCTTGGCACCCTACCTACAGGCACAACAGCACTGGGGATCTGTGCTTTCCCAGAGACGGAATATCTCACGGCGCTCAGTCTCGGCAAGCCTCTTTCTGAAAAGGCGAACGGTCGGATCCTTCTCCCACGAGGAAGGGCCCAGCCCTGAAAGCTCTTGCTGCTCTTCACCGTCCCTTGGCACCCTACCTACAGGCACAACAGCACTGGGGATCTATGCTTTCGCAGAGACGGAACGTCTCGTAGTGCTACGCCTCGGCAGAGCCTCTTTTTTTTGGAAAAGGCGAACGGTCGGATCCTTCTCCCACGAGGAAGGGCCCAGCCCTGAAAGCTCTTGCTGCTCTTCACCGCCCCTTGGCACCCTACCTACAGGCACAACAGCAGTGGGGATCTGTGCTTTCCCAGAGACTGAACATCTCACGGCGCACAGTCTCGGCAGAGCCTCTTTTTTTTGGAAAAGGCGAACGGTCGGATCCTTCTCCCACGAGGAAGGGCCCAGCCCTGAAAGCTCTTGCTGCTCTTCACCGCCCCTTGGCACCCTACCTACAGGCACAACAGCACTGGGGATCTGTGCTTTCCCAGAGACGGAACATCTCACGGGGCTCAGTCTCGGCAAGCCTCTTTCTGAAAAGGCGAACGGTCGGATCCTTCTCCCACGAGGAAGGGCCCAGCCCTGAAAGCTCTTGCTGCTCTTCACCGTCCCTTGGCACCCTACCTACAGGCACAACAGCACTGGGGATCTGTGCTTTCCCAGAGACGGAACATCTCACGGGGCTCAGTCTCGGCAAGCCTCTTTCTGAAAAGGCGAACGGTCGGATACTTCTCCCACGAGGAAGGGCCCAGCCCTGAAAGCTCTTGCTGCTCTTCACCGTCCCTTGGCACCCTACCTACAGGCACAACAGCACTGGGGATCTGTGCTTTCCCAGAGACGGAACATCTCACGGGGCTCAGTCTCGGCAAGCCTCTTTCTGAAAAGGCGAACGGTCGGATCCTTCTCCCACGAGGAAGGGCCCAGCCCTGAAAGCTCTTGCTGCTCTTCACCGTCCCTTGGCACCCTACCTACAGGCACAACAGCACTGGGGATCTGTGCTTTCCCAGAGACGGAACATCTCACGGGGCTCAGTCTCGGCAAGCCTCTTTCTGAAAAGGCGAACGGTCGGATCCTTCTCCCACGAGGAAGGGCCCAGCCCTGAAAGCTCTTGCTGCTCTTCACCGCCCCTTGGCACCCTACCTACAGGCACAACAGCACTGGGGATCTATGCTTTCGCAGAGACGGAACATCTCGTAGTGCTACGCCTCGGCAGAGCCTCTTTTTTTTGGAAAAGGCGAACGGTCGGATCCTTCTCCCACGAGGAAGGGCCCAGCCCTGAAAGCTCTTGCTGCTCTTCACCGCCCCTTGGCACCCTACCTACAGGCACAACAGCACTGGGGATCTGTGCTTTCCCAGAGACGGAACATCTCACGGGGCTCAGTCTCGGCAAGCCTCTTTCTGAAAAGACGAACGGTGCGATCCATCTCCCACGAGGAAGGGCCCAGCCCTGAAAGCTCTTGCTGCTCTTCACCGTCCCTTGGCACCCTACCTACAGGCACAACAGCACTGGGGATCTGTGCTTTCCCAGAGACGGAACATCTCACGGGGCTCAGTCTCGGCAAGCCTCTTTCTGAAAAGGCGAACGGTCGGATCCTTCTCCCACGACGAAGGGCCCAGCCCTGAAAGCTCTTGCTGCTCTTCACTGTCCCTTGGCACCCTACCTACAGGCACAACAGCACTGGGGATCTGTGCTTTCCCAGAGACGGAACATCTCACGGGGCTCAGTCTCGGCAAGCCTCTTTCTGAAAAGGCGAACGGTCGGATCCTTCTCCCACGAGGAAGGGCCCAGCCCTGAAAGCTCTTGCTGCACTTCACCGCCCCTTGGCACCCTACCTACAGGCACAACAGCACTGGGGATCTGTGCTTTCCCAGAGACGGAACATCTCACGGGGCTCAGTCTCGGCAAGCCTCTTTCTGAAAAGGCGAACGGTCGGATCCTTCTCCCACGAGGAAGGGCCCAGCCCTGAAAGCTCTTGCTGCTCTTCACCGTCCCTTGGCACCCTACCTACAGGCACAACAGCACTGGGGATCTGTGCTTTCCCAGAGACGGAACATCTCACGGGGCTCAGTCTCGGCAAGCCTCTTTCTGAAAAGGCGAACGGTCGGATCCTGCTCCCACGAGGAAGGGCCCAGCCCTGAAAGCTCTTGCTGCTCTTCACCGCCCCTTGGCACCCTACCTACAGGCACAACAGCACTGGGGATCTGTGCTTTCCCAGAGACGGAACATCTCACGGGGCTCAGTCTCGGCAAGCCTCTTTCTGAAAAGACGAACGGTGCGATCCATCTCCCCCGAGGAAGGGCCCAGCCCTGAAAGCTCTTGCTGCTCTTCACCGCCCCTTGGCACCCTACCTACAGGCACAACAGCACTGGGGATCTGTGCTTTCCCAGAGACGGAATATCTCACGGCGCTCAGTCTCGGCAAGCCTCTTTCTGAAAAGGCGAACGGTCGGATCCTTCTCCCACGAGGAAGGGCCCAGCCCTGAAAGCTCTTGCTGCTCTTCACCGTCCCTTGGCACCCTACCTACAGGCACAACAGCACTGGGGATCTATGCTTTCGCAGAGACGGAACGTCTCGTAGTGCTACGCCTCGGCAGAGCCTCTTTTTTTTGGAAAAGGCGAACGGTCGGATCCTTCTCCCACGAGGAAGGGCCCAGCCCTGAAAGCTCTTGCTGCTCTTCACCGCCCCTTGGCACCCTACCTACAGGCACAACAGCACTGGGGATCTGTGCTTTCCCAGAGACTGAACATCTCACGGCGCACAGTCTCGGCAGAGCCTCTTTTTTTTGGAAAAGGCGAACGGTCGGATCCTTCTCCCACGAGGAAGGGCCCAGCCCTGAAAGCTCTTGCTGCTCTTCACCGCCCCTTGGCACCCTACCTACAGGCACAACAGCACTGGGGATCTGTGCTTTCCCAGAGACGGAACATCTCACGGGGCTCAGTCTCGGCAAGCCTCTTTCTGAAAAGGCGAACGGTCGGATCCTTCTCCCACGAGGAAGGGCCCAGCCCTGAAAGCTCTTGCTGCTCTTCACCGTCCCTTGGCACCCTACCTACAGGCACAACAGCACTGGGGATCTGTGCTTTCCCAGAGACGGAACATCTCACGGGGCTCAGTCTCGGCAAGCCTCTTTCTGAAAAGGCGAACGGTCGGATACTTCTCCCACGAGGAAGGGCCCAGCCCTGAAAGCTCTTGCTGCTCTTCACCGTCCCTTGGCACCCTACCTACAGGCACAACAGCACTGGGGATCTGTGCTTTCCCAGAGACGGAACATCTCACGGGGCTCAGTCTCGGCAAGCCTCTTTCTGAAAAGGCGAACGGTCGGATCCTTCTCCCACGAGGAAGGGCCCAGCCCTGAAAGCTCTTGCTGCTCTTCACCGTCCCTTGGCACCCTACCTACAGGCACAACAGCACTGGGGATCTGTGCTTTCCCAGAGACGGAACATCTCACGGGGCTCAGTCTCGGCAAGCCTCTTTCTGAAAAGGCGAACGGTCGGATCCTTCTCCCACGAGGAAGGGCCCAGCCCTGAAAGCTCTTGCTGCTCTTCACCGCCCCTTGGCACCCTACCTACAGGCACAACAGCACTGGGGATCTATGCTTTCGCAGAGACGGAACATCTCGTAGTGCTACGCCTCGGCAGAGCCTCTTTTTTTTGGAAAAGGCGAACGGTCGGATCCTTCTCCCACGAGGAAGGGCCCAGCCCTGAAAGCTCTTGCTGCTCTTCACCGCCCCTTGGCACCCTACCTACAGGCACAACAGCACTGGGGATCTGTGCTTTCCCAGAGACGGAACATCTCACGGGGCTCAGTCTCGGCAAGCCTCTTTCTGAAAAGGCGAACGGTGCGATCCTTCTCCCACGAGGAAGGGCCCAGCCCTGAAAGCTCTTGCTACTCTTCACCGCCCCTTGGCACCCTACCTACAGGCACAACAGCACTGGGGATCTGTGCTTTGCCAGAGACGGAACATCTCACGGGGCTCAGTCTCGGCAAGCCTCTTTCTGAAAAGGCGAACGGTCGGATCCTTCTCCCACGAGGAAGGGCCCAGCCCTGAAAGCTCTTGCTGCTCTTCACCGCCCCTTGGCACCCTACCTACAGGCACAACAGCACTGGGGATCTGTGCTTTCCCAGAGACGGAACATCTCGTGGCGCTACGCCTCGGCAGAGCCTCTTTTTTCTGGAAAAGGCGAACGGTCGGATCCTTCTCCCACGAGGAAGGGCCCAGCCCTGAAAGCTCTTGCTGCTCTTCACCGCCCCTTGGCACCCTACCTACAGGCACAACAGCACTGGGGATCTGTGCTTTCCCAGAGACGGAATATCTCACGGGGCTCAGTCTCGGCAAGCCTCTTTCTGAAAAGGCGAACGGTCGGATCCTTCTCCCACGAGGAAGGGCCCAGCCCTGAAAGCTCTTGCTGCTCTTCACCGTCCCTTGGCACCCTACCTACAGGCACAACAGCACTGGGGATCTGTGCTTTCCCAGAGACGGAACATCTCACGGGGCTCAGTCTCGGCAAGCCTCTTTCTGAAAAGGCGAACGGTCGGATCCTTCTCCCACGAGGAAGGGCCCAGCCCTGAAAGCTCTTGCTGCTCTTCACCGTCCCTTGGCACCCTACCTACAGGCACAACAGCACTGGGGATCTGTGCTTTCCCAGAGACGGAATATCTCACGGCGCTCAGTCTTGGCAAGCCTCTTTCTGAAAAGGCGAACGGTCGGATCCTTCTCCCACGAGGAAGGGCCCAGCCCTGAAAGCTCTTGCTGCTCTTCACCGCCCCTTGGCACCCTACCTACAGGCACAACAGCACTGGGGATCTGTGCTTTCCCAGAGACGGAACATCTCACGGGGCTCAGTCTCGGCAAGCCTCTTTCTGAAAAGACGAACGGTGCGATCCTTCTCCCACGAGGAAGGGCCCAGCCCTGAAAGCTCTTGCTGCTCTTCACCGTCCCTTGGCACCCTACCTACAGGCACAACAGCACTGGGGATCTGTGCTTTCCCAGAGACGGAACATCTCACGGGGCTCAGTCTCGGCAAGCCTCTTTCTGAAAAGGCGAACGGTCGGATCCTTCTCCCACGACGAAGGGCCCAGCCCTGAAAGCTCTTGCTGCTCTTCACTGTCCCTTGGCACCCTACCTACAGGCACAACAGCACTGGGGATCTGTGCTTTCCCAGAGACGGAACATCTCACGGGGCTCAGTCTCGGCAAGCCTCTTTCTGAAAAGGCGAACGGTCGGATCCTTCTCCCACGAGGAAGGGCCCAGCCCTGAAAGCTCTTGCTGCTCTTCACCGCCCCTTGGCACCCTACCTACAGGCACAACAGCACTGGGGATCTGTGCTTTCCCAGAGACGGAACATCTCACGGGGCTCAGTCTCGGCAAGCCTCTTTCTGAAAAGGCGAACGGTCGGATCCTTCTCCCACGAGGAAGGGCCCAGCCCTGAAAGCTCTTGCTGCTCTTCACCGTCCCTTGGCACCCTACCTACAGGCACAACAGCACTGGGGATCTGTGCTTTCCCAGAGACGGAACATCTCACGGGGCTCAGTCTCGGCAAGCCTCTTTCTGAAAAGGCGAACGGTCGGATACTTGTCCCACGAGGAAGGGCCCAGCCCTGAAAGCTCTTGCTGCTCTTCACCGCCCCTTGGCACCCTACCTACAGGCACAACAGCACTGGGGATCTGTGCTTTCCCAGAGACGGAACATCTCACGGGGCTCAGTCTCGGCAAGCCTCTTTCTGAAAAGACGAACGGTGCGATCCATCTCCCCCGAGGAAGGGCCCAGCCCTGAAAGCTCTTGCTGCTCTTCACCGCCCCTTGGCACCCTACCTACAGGCACAACAGCACTGGGGATCTGTGCTTTCCCAGAGACGGAATATCTCACGGCGCTCAGTCTCGGCAAGCCTCTTTCTGAAAAGGCGAACGGTCGGATCCTTCTCCCACGAGGAAGGGCCCAGCCCTGAAAGCTCTTGCTGCTCTTCACCGTCCCTTGGCACCCTACCTACAGGCACAACAGCACTGGGGATCTATGCTTTCGCAGAGACGGAACGTCTCGTAGTGCTACGCCTCGGCAGAGCCTCTTTTTTTTGGAAAAGGCGAACGGTCGGATCCTTCTCCCACGAGGAAGGGCCCAGCCCTGAAAGCTCTTGCTGCTCTTCACCGCCCCTTGGCACCCTACCTACAGGCACAACAGCACTGGGGATCTGTGCTTTCCCAGAGACTGAACATCTCACGGCGCACAGTCTCGGCAGAGCCTCTTTTTTTTGGAAAAGGCGAACGGTCGGATCCTTCTCCCACGAGGAAGGGCCCAGCCCTGAAAGCTCTTGCTGCTCTTCACCGCCCCTTGGCACCCTACCTACAGGCACAACAGCACTGGGGATCTGTGCTTTCCCAGAGACGGAACATCTCACGGGGCTCAGTCTCGGCAAGCCTCTTTCTGAAAAGGCGAACGGTCGGATCCTTCTCCCACGAGGAAGGGCCCAGCCCTGAAAGCTCTTGCTGCTCTTCACCGTCCCTTGGCACCCTACCTACAGGCACAACAGCACTGGGGATCTGTGCTTTCCCAGAGACGGAACATCTCACGGGGCTCAGTCTCGGCAAGCCTCTTTCTGAAAAGGCGAACGGTCGGATACTTCTCCCACGAGGAAGGGCCCAGCCCTGAAAGCTCTTGCTGCTCTTCACCGCCCCTTGGCACCCTACCTACAGGCACAACAGCACTGGGGATCTGTGCTTTGCCAGAGACGGAACATCTCACGGGGCTCAGTCTCGGCAAGCCTCTTTCTGAAAAGGCGAACGGTGCGATCCTTCTCCCACGAGGAAGGGCCCAGCCCTGAAAGCTCTTGCTGCTCTTCACCGTCCCTTGTGGCCCTACCTACAGGCACAACAGCAGTGGGGATCTGTGCTTTCCCAGAGACGGAACATCTCACGGGGCTCAGTCTCGGCAAGCCTCTTTCTGAAAAGGCGAACGGTCGGATCCTTCTCCCACGAGGAAGGGCCCAGCCCTGAAAGCTCTTGCTGCTCTTCACCGTCCCTTGTGGCCCTACCTACAGGCACAACAGCACTGGGGATCTGTGCTTTCCCAGAGACGGAACATCTCGTGGCGCTACGCCTCGGCAGAGCCTCTTTTTTTTGGAAAAGGCGAACGGTCGGATCCTTCTCCCACGAGGAAGGGCCCAGCCCTGAAAGCTCTTGCTGCTCTTCACTGTCCCTTGGCACCCTACCTACAGGCACAACAGCACTGGGGATCTGTGCTTTCCCAGAGACGGAACATCTCACGGGGCTCAGTCTCGGCAAGCCTCTTTCTGAAAAGGCGAACGGTCGGATTCTTCTCCCACGACGAAGGGCCCAGCCCTGAAAGCTCTTGCTGCTCTTCACCGCCCCTTGGCACCCTACCTACAGGCACAACAGCACTGGGGATCTGTGCTTTCCCAGAGACTGAACATCTCACGGCGCACAGTCTCGGCAGAGCCTCTTTTTTTTGGAAAAGGCGAACGGTCGGATCCTTCTCCCACGAGGAAGGGCCCAGCCCTGAAAGCTCTTGCTGCTCTTCACCGTCCCTTGGCACCCTACCTACAGGCACAACAGCACTGGGGATCTGTGCTTTCCCAGAGACGGAACATCTCACGGGGCTCAGTCTCGGCAAGCCTCTTTCTGAAAAGGCGAACGGTCGGATCCTTCTCCCACGAGGAAGGGCCCAGCCCTGAAAGCTCTTGCTGCTCTTCACCGTCCCTTGGCACCCTACCTACAGGCACAACAGCACTGGGGATCTGTGCTTTCCCAGAGACGGAACATCTCACGGGGCTCAGTCTCGGCAAGCCTCTTTCTGAAAAGGCGAACGGTCGGATATTTGTCCCACGAGGAAGGGCCCAACCCTGAAAGCTCTTGCTTCTCTTCACCGTCCCTTGTGGCCCTACCTACAGGCACAACAGCACTGGGGATCTGTGCTTTCCCAGAGACGGAACATCTCACGGGGCTCAGTCTCGGCAAGCCTCTTTCTGAAAAGGCGAACGGTCGGATCCTTCTCCCACGAGGAAGGGCCCAGCCCTGAAAGCTCTTGCTGCTCTTCACCGTCCCTTGGCACCCTACCTACAGGCACAACAGCACTGGGGATCTATGCTTTCGCAGAGACGGAACATCTCGTAGTGCTACGCCTCGGCAGAGCCTCTTTTTTTTGGAAAAGGCGAACGGTCGGATCCTTCTCCCACGAGGAAGGGCCCAGCCCTGAAAGCTCTTGCTGCTCTTCACCGCCCCTTGGCACCCTACCTACAGGCACAACAGCACTGGGGATCTGTGCTTTCCCAGAGACGGAACATCTCACGGGGCTCAGTCTCGGCAAGCCTCTTTCTGAAAAGGCGAACGGTGCGATCCTTCTCCCACGAGGAAGGGCCCAGCCCTGAAAGCTCTTGCTACTCTTCACCGCCCCTTGGCACCCTACCTACAGGCACAACAGCACTGGGGATCTGTGCTTTGCCAGAGACGGAACATCTCACGGGGCTCAGTCTCGGCAAGCCTCTTTCTGAAAAGGCGAACGGTCGGATCCTTCTCCCACGAGGAAGGGCCCAGCCCTGAAAGCTCTTGCTGCTCTTCACCGTCCCTTGGCACCCTACCTACAGGCACAACAGCACTGGGGATCTGTGCTTTCCCAGAGATTGAACATCTCGTGGCGCTACGCCTCGGCAGAGCCTCTTTTTTCTGGAAAAGGCGAACGGTCGGATCCTTCTCCCACGAGGAAGGGCCCAGCCCTGAAAGCTCTTGCTGCTCTTCACCGCCCCTTGGCACCCTACCTACAGGCACAACAGCACTGGGGATCTGTGCTTTCCCAGAGACGGAATATCTCACGGGGCTCAGTCTCGGCAAGCCTCTTTCTGAAAAGGCGAACGGTGGGATCCTTCTCCCACGAGGAAGGGCCCAGCCCTGAAAGCTCTTGCTGCTCTTCACCGTCCCTTGTGGCCCTACCTACAGGCACAACAGCACTGGGGATCTGTGCTTTCCCAGAGACGGAACATCTCACGGGGCTCAGTCTCGGCAAGCCTCTTTCTGAAAAGGCGAACGGTCGGATCCTTCTCCCACGAGGAAGGGCCCAGCCCTGAAAGCTCTTGCTGCTCTTCACCGTCCCTTGGCACCCTACCTACAGGCACAACAGCACTGGGGATCTATGCTTTCGCAGAGACGGAACGTCTCGTAGTGCTACGCCTCGGCAGAGCCTCTTTTTTTTGGAAAAGGCGAACGGTCGGATCCTTCTCCCACGAGGAAGGGCCCAGCCCTGAAAGCTCTTGCTGCTCTTCACCGCCCCTTGGCACCCTACCTACAGGCACAACAGCAGTGGGGATCTGTGCTTTCCCAGAGACTGAACATCTCACGGCGCACAGTCTCGGCAGAGCCTCTTTTTTTTGGAAAAGGCGAACGGTCGGATCCTTCTCCCACGAGGAAGGGCCCAGCCCTGAAAGCTCTTGCTGCTCTTCACCGCCCCTTGGCACCCTACCTACAGGCACAACAGCACTGGGGATCTGTGCTTTCCCAGAGACGGAACATCTCACGGGGCTCAGTCTCGGCAAGCCTCTTTCTGAAAAGGCGAACGGTCGGATCCTTCTCCCACGAGGAAGGGCCCAGCCCTGAAAGCTCTTGCTGCTCTTCACCGTCCCTTGGCACCCTACCTACAGGCACAACAGCACTGGGGATCTGTGCTTTCCCAGAGACGGAACATCTCACGGGGCTCAGTCTCGGCAAGCCTCTTTCTGAAAAGGCGAACGGTCGGATACTTCTCCCACGAGGAAGGGCCCAGCCCTGAAAGCTCTTGCTGCTCTTCACCGTCCCTTGGCACCCTACCTACAGGCACAACAGCACTGGGGATCTGTGCTTTCCCAGAGACGGAACATCTCACGGGGCTCAGTCTCGGCAAGCCTCTTTCTGAAAAGGCGAACGGTCGGATCCTTCTCCCACGAGGAAGGGCCCAGCCCTGAAAGCTCTTGCTGCTCTTCACCGTCCCTTGGCACCCTACCTACAGGCACAACAGCACTGGGGATCTGTGCTTTCCCAGAGACGGAACATCTCACGGGGCTCAGTCTCGGCAAGCCTCTTTCTGAAAAGGCGAACGGTCGGATCCTTCTCCCACGAGGAAGGGCCCAGCCCTGAAAGCTCTTGCTGCTCTTCACCGCCCCTTGGCACCCTACCTACAGGCACAACAGCACTGGGGATCTATGCTTTCGCAGAGACGGAACATCTCGTAGTGCTACGCCTCGGCAGAGCCTCTTTTTTTTGGAAAAGGCGAACGGTCGGATCCTTCTCCCACGAGGAAGGGCCCAGCCCTGAAAGCTCTTGCTGCTCTTCACCGCCCCTTGGCACCCTACCTACAGGCACAACAGCACTGGGGATCTGTGCTTTCCCAGAGACGGAACATCTCACGGGGCTCAGTCTCGGCAAGCCTCTTTCTGAAAAGACGAACGGTGCGATCCATCTCCCACGAGGAAGGGCCCAGCCCTGAAAGCTCTTGCTGCTCTTCACCGTCCCTTGGCACCCTACCTACAGGCACAACAGCACTGGGGATCTGTGCTTTCCCAGAGACGGAACATCTCACGGGGCTCAGTCTCGGCAAGCCTCTTTCTGAAAAGGCGAACGGTCGGATCCTTCTCCCACGACGAAGGGCCCAGCCCTGAAAGCTCTTGCTGCTCTTCACTGTCCCTTGGCACCCTACCTACAGGCACAACAGCACTGGGGATCTGTGCTTTCCCAGAGACGGAACATCTCACGGGGCTCAGTCTCGGCAAGCCTCTTTCTGAAAAGGCGAACGGTCGGATCCTTCTCCCACGAGGAAGGGCCCAGCCCTGAAAGCTCTTGCTGCACTTCACCGCCCCTTGGCACCCTACCTACAGGCACAACAGCACTGGGGATCTGTGCTTTCCCAGAGACGGAACATCTCACGGGGCTCAGTCTCGGCAAGCCTCTTTCTGAAAAGGCGAACGGTCGGATCCTTCTCCCACGAGGAAGGGCCCAGCCCTGAAAGCTCTTGCTGCTCTTCACCGTCCCTTGGCACCCTACCTACAGGCACAACAGCACTGGGGATCTGTGCTTTCCCAGAGACGGAACATCTCACGGGGCTCAGTCTCGGCAAGCCTCTTTCTGAAAAGGCGAACGGTCGGATCCTGCTCCCACGAGGAAGGGCCCAGCCCTGAAAGCTCTTGCTGCTCTTCACCGCCCCTTGGCACCCTACCTACAGGCACAACAGCACTGGGGATCTGTGCTTTCCCAGAGACGGAACATCTCACGGGGCTCAGTCTCGGCAAGCCTCTTTCTGAAAAGACGAACGGTGCGATCCATCTCCCCCGAGGAAGGGCCCAGCCCTGAAAGCTCTTGCTGCTCTTCACCGCCCCTTGGCACCCTACCTACAGGCACAACAGCACTGGGGATCTGTGCTTTCCCAGAGACGGAATATCTCACGGCGCTCAGTCTCGGCAAGCCTCTTTCTGAAAAGGCGAACGGTCGGATCCTTCTCCCACGAGGAAGGGCCCAGCCCTGAAAGCTCTTGCTGCTCTTCACCGTCCCTTGGCACCCTACCTACAGGCACAACAGCACTGGGGATCTATGCTTTCGCAGAGACGGAACGTCTCGTAGTGCTACGCCTCGGCAGAGCCTCTTTTTTTTGGAAAAGGCGAACGGTCGGATCCTTCTCCCACGAGGAAGGGCCCAGCCCTGAAAGCTCTTGCTGCTCTTCACCGCCCCTTGGCACCCTACCTACAGGCACAACAGCACTGGGGATCTGTGCTTTCCCAGAGACTGAACATCTCACGGCGCACAGTCTCGGCAGAGCCTCTTTTTTTTGGAAAAGGCGAACGGTCGGATCCTTCTCCCACGAGGAAGGGCCCAGCCCTGAAAGCTCTTGCTGCTCTTCACCGCCCCTTGGCACCCTACCTACAGGCACAACAGCACTGGGGATCTGTGCTTTCCCAGAGACGGAACATCTCACGGGGCTCAGTCTCGGCAAGCCTCTTTCTGAAAAGGCGAACGGTCGGATCCTTCTCCCACGAGGAAGGGCCCAGCCCTGAAAGCTCTTGCTGCTCTTCACCGTCCCTTGGCACCCTACCTACAGGCACAACAGCACTGGGGATCTGTGCTTTCCCAGAGACGGAACATCTCACGGGGCTCAGTCTCGGCAAGCCTCTTTCTGAAAAGGCGAACGGTCGGATACTTCTCCCACGAGGAAGGGCCCAGCCCTGAAAGCTCTTGCTGCTCTTCACCGTCCCTTGGCACCCTACCTACAGGCACAACAGCACTGGGGATCTGTGCTTTCCCAGAGACGGAACATCTCACGGGGCTCAGTCTCGGCAAGCCTCTTTCTGAAAAGGCGAACGGTCGGATCCTTCTCCCACGAGGAAGGGCCCAGCCCTGAAAGCTCTTGCTGCTCTTCACCGTCCCTTGGCACCCTACCTACAGGCACAACAGCACTGGGGATCTGTGCTTTCCCAGAGACGGAACATCTCACGGGGCTCAGTCTCGGCAAGCCTCTTTCTGAAAAGGCGAACGGTCGGATCCTTCTCCCACGAGGAAGGGCCCAGCCCTGAAAGCTCTTGCTGCTCTTCACCGCCCCTTGGCACCCTACCTACAGGCACAACAGCACTGGGGATCTATGCTTTCGCAGAGACGGAACATCTCGTAGTGCTACGCCTCGGCAGAGCCTCTTTTTTTTGGAAAAGGCGAACGGTCGGATCCTTCTCCCACGAGGAAGGGCCCAGCCCTGAAAGCTCTTGCTGCTCTTCACCGCCCCTTGGCACCCTACCTACAGGCACAACAGCACTGGGGATCTGTGCTTTCCCAGAGACGGAACATCTCACGGGGCTCAGTCTCGGCAAGCCTCTTTCTGAAAAGGCGAACGGTGCGATCCTTCTCCCACGAGGAAGGGCCCAGCCCTGAAAGCTCTTGCTACTCTTCACCGCCCCTTGGCACCCTACCTACAGGCACAACAGCACTGGGGATCTGTGCTTTGCCAGAGACGGAACATCTCACGGGGCTCAGTCTCGGCAAGCCTCTTTCTGAAAAGGCGAACGGTCGGATCCTTCTCCCACGAGGAAGGGCCCAGCCCTGAAAGCTCTTGCTGCTCTTCACCGCCCCTTGGCACCCTACCTACAGGCACAACAGCACTGGGGATCTGTGCTTTCCCAGAGACGGAACATCTCGTGGCGCTACGCCTCGGCAGAGCCTCTTTTTTCTGGAAAAGGCGAACGGTCGGATCCTTCTCCCACGAGGAAGGGCCCAGCCCTGAAAGCTCTTGCTGCTCTTCACCGCCCCTTGGCACCCTACCTACAGGCACAACAGCACTGGGGATCTGTGCTTTCCCAGAGACGGAATATCTCACGGGGCTCAGTCTCGGCAAGCCTCTTTCTGAAAAGGCGAACGGTCGGATCCTTCTCCCACGAGGAAGGGCCCAGCCCTGAAAGCTCTTGCTGCTCTTCACCGTCCCTTGGCACCCTACCTACAGGCACAACAGCACTGGGGATCTGTGCTTTCCCAGAGACGGAACATCTCACGGGGCTCAGTCTCGGCAAGCCTCTTTCTGAAAAGGCGAACGGTCGGATCCTTCTCCCACGAGGAAGGGCCCAGCCCTGAAAGCTCTTGCTGCTCTTCACCGTCCCTTGGCACCCTACCTACAGGCACAACAGCACTGGGGATCTGTGCTTTCCCAGAGACGGAATATCTCACGGCGCTCAGTCTTGGCAAGCCTCTTTCTGAAAAGGCGAACGGTCGGATCCTTCTCCCACGAGGAAGGGCCCAGCCCTGAAAGCTCTTGCTGCTCTTCACCGCCCCTTGGCACCCTACCTACAGGCACAACAGCACTGGGGATCTGTGCTTTCCCAGAGACGGAACATCTCACGGGGCTCAGTCTCGGCAAGCCTCTTTCTGAAAAGACGAACGGTGCGATCCTTCTCCCACGAGGAAGGGCCCAGCCCTGAAAGCTCTTGCTGCTCTTCACCGTCCCTTGGCACCCTACCTACAGGCACAACAGCACTGGGGATCTGTGCTTTCCCAGAGACGGAACATCTCACGGGGCTCAGTCTCGGCAAGCCTCTTTCTGAAAAGGCGAACGGTCGGATCCTTCTCCCACGACGAAGGGCCCAGCCCTGAAAGCTCTTGCTGCTCTTCACTGTCCCTTGGCACCCTACCTACAGGCACAACAGCACTGGGGATCTGTGCTTTCCCAGAGACGGAACATCTCACGGGGCTCAGTCTCGGCAAGCCTCTTTCTGAAAAGGCGAACGGTCGGATCCTTCTCCCACGAGGAAGGGCCCAGCCCTGAAAGCTCTTGCTGCTCTTCACCGCCCCTTGGCACCCTACCTACAGGCACAACAGCACTGGGGATCTGTGCTTTCCCAGAGACGGAACATCTCACGGGGCTCAGTCTCGGCAAGCCTCTTTCTGAAAAGGCGAACGGTCGGATCCTTCTCCCACGAGGAAGGGCCCAGCCCTGAAAGCTCTTGCTGCTCTTCACCGTCCCTTGGCACCCTACCTACAGGCACAACAGCACTGGGGATCTGTGCTTTCCCAGAGACGGAACATCTCACGGGGCTCAGTCTCGGCAAGCCTCTTTCTGAAAAGGCGAACGGTCGGATACTTGTCCCACGAGGAAGGGCCCAGCCCTGAAAGCTCTTGCTGCTCTTCACCGCCCCTTGGCACCCTACCTACAGGCACAACAGCACTGGGGATCTGTGCTTTCCCAGAGACGGAACATCTCACGGGGCTCAGTCTCGGCAAGCCTCTTTCTGAAAAGACGAACGGTGCGATCCATCTCCCCCGAGGAAGGGCCCAGCCCTGAAAGCTCTTGCTGCTCTTCACCGCCCCTTGGCACCCTACCTACAGGCACAACAGCACTGGGGATCTGTGCTTTCCCAGAGACGGAATATCTCACGGCGCTCAGTCTCGGCAAGCCTCTTTCTGAAAAGGCGAACGGTCGGATCCTTCTCCCACGAGGAAGGGCCCAGCCCTGAAAGCTCTTGCTGCTCTTCACCGTCCCTTGGCACCCTACCTACAGGCACAACAGCACTGGGGATCTATGCTTTCGCAGAGACGGAACGTCTCGTAGTGCTACGCCTCGGCAGAGCCTCTTTTTTTTGGAAAAGGCGAACGGTCGGATCCTTCTCCCACGAGGAAGGGCCCAGCCCTGAAAGCTCTTGCTGCTCTTCACCGCCCCTTGGCACCCTACCTACAGGCACAACAGCACTGGGGATCTGTGCTTTCCCAGAGACTGAACATCTCACGGCGCACAGTCTCGGCAGAGCCTCTTTTTTTTGGAAAAGGCGAACGGTCGGATCCTTCTCCCACGAGGAAGGGCCCAGCCCTGAAAGCTCTTGCTGCTCTTCACCGCCCCTTGGCACCCTACCTACAGGCACAACAGCACTGGGGATCTGTGCTTTCCCAGAGACGGAACATCTCACGGGGCTCAGTCTCGGCAAGCCTCTTTCTGAAAAGGCGAACGGTCGGATCCTTCTCCCACGAGGAAGGGCCCAGCCCTGAAAGCTCTTGCTGCTCTTCACCGTCCCTTGGCACCCTACCTACAGGCACAACAGCACTGGGGATCTGTGCTTTCCCAGAGACGGAACATCTCACGGGGCTCAGTCTCGGCAAGCCTCTTTCTGAAAAGGCGAACGGTCGGATACTTCTCCCACGAGGAAGGGCCCAGCCCTGAAAGCTCTTGCTGCTCTTCACCGCCCCTTGGCACCCTACCTACAGGCACAACAGCACTGGGGATCTGTGCTTTGCCAGAGACGGAACATCTCACGGGGCTCAGTCTCGGCAAGCCTCTTTCTGAAAAGGCGAACGGTGCGATCCTTCTCCCACGAGGAAGGGCCCAGCCCTGAAAGCTCTTGCTGCTCTTCACCGTCCCTTGTGGCCCTACCTACAGGCACAACAGCAGTGGGGATCTGTGCTTTCCCAGAGACGGAACATCTCACGGGGCTCAGTCTCGGCAAGCCTCTTTCTGAAAAGGCGAACGGTCGGATCCTTCTCCCACGAGGAAGGGCCCAGCCCTGAAAGCTCTTGCTGCTCTTCACCGTCCCTTGTGGCCCTACCTACAGGCACAACAGCACTGGGGATCTGTGCTTTCCCAGAGACGGAACATCTCGTGGCGCTACGCCTCGGCAGAGCCTCTTTTTTTTGGAAAAGGCGAACGGTCGGATCCTTCTCCCACGAGGAAGGGCCCAGCCCTGAAAGCTCTTGCTGCTCTTCACTGTCCCTTGGCACCCTACCTACAGGCACAACAGCACTGGGGATCTGTGCTTTCCCAGAGACGGAACATCTCACGGGGCTCAGTCTCGGCAAGCCTCTTTCTGAAAAGGCGAACGGTCGGATTCTTCTCCCACGACGAAGGGCCCAGCCCTGAAAGCTCTTGCTGCTCTTCACCGCCCCTTGGCACCCTACCTACAGGCACAACAGCACTGGGGATCTGTGCTTTCCCAGAGACTGAACATCTCACGGCGCACAGTCTCGGCAGAGCCTCTTTTTTTTGGAAAAGGCGAACGGTCGGATCCTTCTCCCACGAGGAAGGGCCCAGCCCTGAAAGCTCTTGCTGCTCTTCACCGTCCCTTGGCACCCTACCTACAGGCACAACAGCACTGGGGATCTGTGCTTTCCCAGAGACGGAACATCTCACGGGGCTCAGTCTCGGCAAGCCTCTTTCTGAAAAGGCGAACGGTCGGATCCTTCTCCCACGAGGAAGGGCCCAGCCCTGAAAGCTCTTGCTGCTCTTCACCGTCCCTTGGCACCCTACCTACAGGCACAACAGCACTGGGGATCTGTGCTTTCCCAGAGACGGAACATCTCACGGGGCTCAGTCTCGGCAAGCCTCTTTCTGAAAAGGCGAACGGTCGGATATTTGTCCCACGAGGAAGGGCCCAACCCTGAAAGCTCTTGCTTCTCTTCACCGTCCCTTGTGGCCCTACCTACAGGCACAACAGCACTGGGGATCTGTGCTTTCCCAGAGACGGAACATCTCACGGGGCTCAGTCTCGGCAAGCCTCTTTCTGAAAAGGCGAACGGTCGGATCCTTCTCCCACGAGGAAGGGCCCAGCCCTGAAAGCTCTTGCTGCTCTTCACCGTCCCTTGGCACCCTACCTACAGGCACAACAGCACTGGGGATCTATGCTTTCGCAGAGACGGAACATCTCGTAGTGCTACGCCTCGGCAGAGCCTCTTTTTTTTGGAAAAGGCGAACGGTCGGATCCTTCTCCCACGAGGAAGGGCCCAGCCCTGAAAGCTCTTGCTGCTCTTCACCGCCCCTTGGCACCCTACCTACAGGCACAACAGCACTGGGGATCTGTGCTTTCCCAGAGACGGAACATCTCACGGGGCTCAGTCTCGGCAAGCCTCTTTCTGAAAAGGCGAACGGTGCGATCCTTCTCCCACGAGGAAGGGCCCAGCCCTGAAAGCTCTTGCTACTCTTCACCGCCCCTTGGCACCCTACCTACAGGCACAACAGCACTGGGGATCTGTGCTTTGCCAGAGACGGAACATCTCACGGGGCTCAGTCTCGGCAAGCCTCTTTCTGAAAAGGCGAACGGTCGGATCCTTCTCCCACGAGGAAGGGCCCAGCCCTGAAAGCTCTTGCTGCTCTTCACCGTCCCTTGGCACCCTACCTACAGGCACAACAGCACTGGGGATCTGTGCTTTCCCAGAGATTGAACATCTCGTGGCGCTACGCCTCGGCAGAGCCTCTTTTTTCTGGAAAAGGCGAACGGTCGGATCCTTCTCCCACGAGGAAGGGCCCAGCCCTGAAAGCTCTTGCTGCTCTTCACCGCCCCTTGGCACCCTACCTACAGGCACAACAGCACTGGGGATCTGTGCTTTCCCAGAGACGGAATATCTCACGGGGCTCAGTCTCGGCAAGCCTCTTTCTGAAAAGGCGAACGGTGGGATCCTTCTCCCACGAGGAAGGGCCCAGCCCTGAAAGCTCTTGCTGCTCTTCACCGTCCCTTGTGGCCCTACCTACAGGCACAACAGCACTGGGGATCTGTGCTTTCCCAGAGACGGAACATCTCACGGGGCTCAGTCTCGGCAAGCCTCTTTCTGAAAAGGCGAACGGTCGGATCCTTCTCCCACGAGGAAGGGCCCAGCCCTGAAAGCTCTTGCTGCTCTTCACCGTCCCTTGGCACCCTACCTACAGGCACAACAGCACTGGGGATCTGTGCTTTCCCAGAGACGGAATATCTCACGGCGCTCAGTCTTGGCAAGCCTCTTTCTGAAAAGGCGAACGGTCGGATCCTTCTCCCACGAGGAAGGGCCCAGCCCTGAAAGCTCTTGCTGCTCTTCACCGCCCCTTGGCACCCTACCTACAGGCACAACAGCACTGGGGATCTGTGCTTTCCCAGAGACGGAACATCTCACGGGGCTCAGTCTCGGCAAGCCTCTTTCTGAAAAGACGAACGGTGCGATCCATCTCCCACGAGGAAGGGCCCAGCCCTGAAAGCTCTTGCTGCTCTTCACCGTCCCTTGGCACCCTACCTACAGGCACAACAGCACTGGGGATCTGTGCTTTCCCAGAGACGGAACATCTCACGGGGCTCAGTCTCGGCAAGCCTCTTTCTGAAAAGGCGAACGGTCGGATCCTTCTCCCACGACGAAGGGCCCAGCCCTGAAAGCTCTTGCTGCTCTTCACTGTCCCTTGGCACCCTACCTACAGGCACAACAGCACTGGGGATCTGTGCTTTCCCAGAGACGGAACATCTCACGGGGCTCAGTCTCGGCAAGCCTCTTTCTGAAAAGGCGAACGGTCGGATCCTTCTCCCACGAGGAAGGGCCCAGCCCTGAAAGCTCTTGCTGCTCTTCACCGCCCCTTGGCACCCTACCTACAGGCACAACAGCACTGGGGATCTGTGCTTTCCCAGAGACGGAACATCTCACGGGGCTCAGTCTCGGCAAGCCTCTTTCTGAAAAGGCGAACGGTCGGATCCTTCTCCCACGAGGAAGGGCCCAGCCCTGAAAGCTCTTGCTGCTCTTCACCGTCCCTTGGCACCCTACCTACAGGCACAACAGCACTGGGGATCTGTGCTTTCCCAGAGACGGAACATCTCACGGGGCTCAGTCTCGGCAAGCCTCTTTCTGAAAAGGCGAACGGTCGGATCCTGCTCCCACGAGGAAGGGCCCAGCCCTGAAAGCTCTTGCTGCTCTTCACCGCCCCTTGGCACCCTACCTACAGGCACAACAGCACTGGGGATCTGTGCTTTCCCAGAGACGGAACATCTCACGGGGCTCAGTCTCGGCAAGCCTCTTTCTGAAAAGACGAACGGTGCGATCCATCTCCCCCGAGGAAGGGCCCAGCCCTGAAAGCTCTTGCTGCTCTTCACCGCCCCTTGGCACCCTACCTACAGGCACAACAGCACTGGGGATCTGTGCTTTCCCAGAGACGGAATATCTCACGGCGCTCAGTCTCGGCAAGCCTCTTTCTGAAAAGGCGAACGGTCGGATCCTTCTCCCACGAGGAAGGGCCCAGCCCTGAAAGCTCTTGCTGCTCTTCACCGTCCCTTGGCACCCTACCTACAGGCACAACAGCACTGGGGATCTATGCTTTCGCAGAGACGGAACGTCTCGTAGTGCTACGCCTCGGCAGAGCCTCTTTTTTTTGGAAAAGGCGAACGGTCGGATCCTTCTCCCACGAGGAAGGGCCCAGCCCTGAAAGCTCTTGCTGCTCTTCACCGCCCCTTGGCACCCTACCTACAGGCACAACAGCACTGGGGATCTGTGCTTTCCCAGAGACTGAACATCTCACGGCGCACAGTCTCGGCAGAGCCTCTTTTTTTTGGAAAAGGCGAACGGTCGGATCCTTCTCCCACGAGGAAGGGCCCAGCCCTGAAAGCTCTTGCTGCTCTTCACCGCCCCTTGGCACCCTACCTACAGGCACAACAGCACTGGGGATCTGTGCTTTCCCAGAGACGGAACATCTCACGGGGCTCAGTCTCGGCAAGCCTCTTTCTGAAAAGGCGAACGGTCGGATCCTTCTCCCACGAGGAAGGGCCCAGCCCTGAAAGCTCTTGCTGCTCTTCACCGTCCCTTGGCACCCTACCTACAGGCACAACAGCACTGGGGATCTGTGCTTTCCCAGAGACGGAACATCTCACGGGGCTCAGTCTCGGCAAGCCTCTTTCTGAAAAGGCGAACGGTCGGATACTTCTCCCACGAGGAAGGGCCCAGCCCTGAAAGCTCTTGCTGCTCTTCACCGTCCCTTGGCACCCTACCTACAGGCACAACAGCACTGGGGATCTGTGCTTTCCCAGAGACGGAACATCTCACGGGGCTCAGTCTCGGCAAGCCTCTTTCTGAAAAGGCGAACGGTCGGATCCTTCTCCCACGAGGAAGGGCCCAGCCCTGAAAGCTCTTGCTGCTCTTCACCGTCCCTTGGCACCCTACCTACAGGCACAACAGCACTGGGGATCTGTGCTTTCCCAGAGACGGAACATCTCACGGGGCTCAGTCTCGGCAAGCCTCTTTCTGAAAAGGCGAACGGTCGGATCCTTCTCCCACGAGGAAGGGCCCAGCCCTGAAAGCTCTTGCTGCTCTTCACCGCCCCTTGGCACCCTACCTACAGGCACAACAGCACTGGGGATCTATGCTTTCGCAGAGACGGAACATCTCGTAGTGCTACGCCTCGGCAGAGCCTCTTTTTTTTGGGAAAGGCGAACGGTCGGATCCTTCTCCCACGAGGAAGGGCCCAGCCCTGAAAGCTCTTGCTGCTCTTCACCGCCCCTTGGCACCCTACCTACAGGCACAACAGCACTGGGGATCTGTGCTTTCCCAGAGACGGAACATCTCACGGGGCTCAGTCTCGGCAAGCCTCTTTCTGAAAAGGCGAACGGTGCGATCCTTCTCCCACGAGGAAGGGCCCAGCCCTGAAAGCTCTTGCTACTCTTCACCGCCCCTTGGCACCCTACCTACAGGCACAACAGCACTGGGGATCTGTGCTTTGCCAGAGACGGAACATCTCACGGGGCTCAGTCTCGGCAAGCCTCTTTCTGAAAAGGCGAACGGTCGGATCCTTCTCCCACGAGGAAGGGCCCAGCCCTGAAAGCTCTTGCTGCTCTTCACCGCCCCTTGGCACCCTACCTACAGGCACAACAGCACTGGGGATCTGTGCTTTCCCAGAGACGGAACATCTCGTGGCGCTACGCCTCGGCAGAGCCTCTTTTTTCTGGAAAAGGCGAACGGTCGGATCCTTCTCCCACGAGGAAGGGCCCAGCCCTGAAAGCTCTTGCTGCTCTTCACCGCCCCTTGGCACCCTACCTACAGGCACAACAGCACTGGGGATCTGTGCTTTCCCAGAGACGGAATATCTCACGGGGCTCAGTCTCGGCAAGCCTCTTTCTGAAAAGGCGAACGGTCGGATCCTTCTCCCACGAGGAAGGGCCCAGCCCTGAAAGCTCTTGCTGCTCTTCACCGTCCCTTGTGGCCCTACCTACAGGCACAACAGCACTGGGGATCTGTGCTTTCCCAGAGACGGAACATCTCACGGGGCTCAGTCTCGGCAAGCCTCTTTCTGAAAAGGCGAACGGTCGGATCCTTCTCCCACGAGGAAGGGCCCAGCCCTGAAAGCTCTTGCTGCTCTTCACCGTCCCTTGGCACCCTACCTACAGGCACAACAGCACTGGGGATCTGTGCTTTCCCAGAGACGGAATATCTCACGGCGCTCAGTCTTGGCAAGCCTCTTTCTGAAAAGGCGAACGGTCGGATCCTTCTCCCACGAGGAAGGGCCCAGCCCTGAAAGCTCTTGCTGCTCTTCACCGCCCCTTGGCACCCTACCTACAGGCACAACAGCACTGGGGATCTGTGCTTTCCCAGAGACGGAACATCTCACGGGGCTCAGTCTCGGCAAGCCTCTTTCTGAAAAGACGAACGGTGCGATCCTTCTCCCACGAGGAAGGGCCCAGCCCTGAAAGCTCTTGCTGCTCTTCACCGTCCCTTGGCACCCTACCTACAGGCACAACAGCACTGGGGATCTGTGCTTTCCCAGAGACGGAACATCTCACGGGGCTCAGTCTCGGCAAGCCTCTTTCTGAAAAGGCGAACGGTCGGATCCTTCTCCCACGACGAAGGGCCCAGCCCTGAAAGCTCTTGCTGCTCTTCACTGTCCCTTGGCACCCTACCTACAGGCACAACAGCACTGGGGATCTGTGCTTTCCCAGAGACGGAACATCTCACGGGGCTCAGTCTCGGCAAGCCTCTTTCTGAAAAGGCGAACGGTCGGATCCTTCTCCCACGAGGAAGGGCCCAGCCCTGAAAGCTCTTGCTGCTCTTCACCGCCCCTTGGCACCCTACCTACAGGCACAACAGCACTGGGGATCTGTGCTTTCCCAGAGACGGAACATCTCACGGGGCTCAGTCTCGGCAAGCCTCTTTCTGAAAAGGCGAACGGTCGGATCCTTCTCCCACGAGGAAGGGCCCAGCCCTGAAAGCTCTTGCTGCTCTTCACCGTCCCTTGGCACCCTACCTACAGGCACAACAGCACTGGGGATCTGTGCTTTCCCAGAGACGGAACATCTCACGGGGCTCAGTCTCGGCAAGCCTCTTTCTGAAAAGGCGAACGGTCGGATACTTGTCCCACGAGGAAGGGCCCAGCCCTGAAAGCTCTTGCTGCTCTTCACCGCCCCTTGGCACCCTACCTACAGGCACAACAGCACTGGGGATCTGTGCTTTCCCAGAGACGGAACATCTCACGGGGCTCAGTCTCGGCAAGCCTCTTTCTGAAAAGACGAACGGTGCGATCCATCTCCCCCGAGGAAGGGCCCAGCCCTGAAAGCTCTTGCTGCTCTTCACCGCCCCTTGGCACCCTACCTACAGGCACAACAGCACTGGGGATCTGTGCTTTCCCAGAGACGGAATATCTCACGGCGCTCAGTCTCGGCAAGCCTCTTTCTGAAAAGGCGAACGGTCGGATCCTTCTCCCACGAGGAAGGGCCCAGCCCTGAAAGCTCTTGCTGCTCTTCACCGTCCCTTGGCACCCTACCTACAGGCACAACAGCACTGGGGATCTATGCTTTCGCAGAGACGGAACGTCTCGTAGTGCTACGCCTCGGCAGAGCCTCTTTTTTTTGGAAAAGGCGAACGGTCGGATCCTTCTCCCACGAGGAAGGGCCCAGCCCTGAAAGCTCTTGCTGCTCTTCACCGTCCCTTGTGGCCCTACCTACAGGCACAACAGCACTGGGGATCTGTGCTTTCCCAGAGACGGAACATCTCACGGGGCTCAGTCTCGGCAAGCCTCTTTCTGAAAAGGCGAACGGTCGGATCCTTCTCCCACGACGAAGGGCCCAGCCCTGAAAGCTCTTGCTGCTCTTCACCGTCCCTTGTGGCCCTACCTACAGGCACAACAGCAGTGGGGATCTGTGCTTTCCCAGAGACGGAACATCTCACGGGGCTCAGTCTCGGCAAGCCTCTTTCTGAAAAGGCGAACGGTCGGATCCTTCTCCCACGAGGAAGGGCCCAGCCCTGAAAGCTCTTGCTGCTCTTCACCGTCCCTTGGCACCCTACCTACAGGCACAACAGCACTGGGGATCTATGCTTTCGCAGAAACGGAACGTCTCGTAGTGCTACGCCTCGGCAGAGCCTCTTTTTTTTGGAAAAGGCGAACGGTCGGATCCTTCTCCCACGAGGAAGGGCCCAGCCCTGAAAGCTCTTGCTGCTCTTCACCGTCCCTTGGCACCCTACCTACAGGCACAACAGCACTGGGGATCTGTGCTTTCCCAGAGACGGAACATCTCACGGGGCTCAGTCTCGGCAAGCCTCTTTCTGAAAAGGCGAACGGTCGGATCCTTCTCCCACGAGGAAGGGCCCAGCCCTGAAAGCTCTTGCTGCTCTTCACCGTCCCTTGGCACCCTACCTACAGGCACAACAGCACTGGGGATCTGTGCTTTCCCAGAGACGGAACATCTCACGGCGCTCAGTCTCGGCAAGCCTCTTTCTGAAAAGGCGAACGGTCGGATCCTTCTCCCACGAGGAAGGGCCCAGCCCTGAAAGCTCTTGCTGCTCTTCACCGCCCCTTGGCACCCTACCTACAGGCACAACAGCACTGGGGATCTGTGCTTTCCCAGAGACGGAATATCTCACGGGGCTCAGTCTCGGCAAGCCTCTTTCTGAAAAGGCGAACGGTCGGATCCTTCTCCCACGAGGAAGGGCCCAGCCCTGAAAGCTCTTGCTGCTCTTCACCGTCCCTTGGCACCCTACCTACAGGCACAACAGCAGTGGGGATCTGTGCTTTCCCAGAGACGGAACATCTCACGGGGCTCAGTCTCGGCAAGCCTCTTTCTGAAAAGGCGAACGGTGCGATCCTTCTCCCACGAGGAAGGGCCCAGCCCTGAAAGCTCTTGCTGCTCTTCACCGTCCCTTGTGGCCCTACCTACAGGCACAACAGCACTGGGGATCTGTGCTTTCCCAGAGACGGAACATCTCGTGGCGCTACGCCTCGGCAGAGCCTCTTTTTTTTGGAAAAGGCGAACGGTCGGATCCTTCTGCCACGAGGAAGGGCCCAGCCCTGAAAGCTCTTGCTGCTCTTCACTGTCCCTTGGCACCCTACCTACAGGCACAACAGCACTGGGGATCTGTGCTTTCCCAGAGACGGAACATCTCACGGGGCTCAGTCTCGGCAAGCCTCTTTCTGAAAAGGCGAACGGTCGGATCCTTCTCCCACGACGAAGGGCCCAGCCCTGAAAGCTCTTGCTGCTCTTCACCGCCCCTTGGCACCCTACCTACAGGCACAACAGCAGTGGGGATCTGTGCTTTCCCAGAGACGGAACATCTCACGGGGCTCAGTCTCGGCAAGCCTCTTTCTGAAAAGGCGAACGGTCGGATCCTTCTCCCACGAGGAAGGGCCCAGCCCTGAAAGCTCTTGCTGCTCTTCACCGTCCCTTGGCACCCTACCTACAGGCACAACAGCACTGGGGATCTGTGCTTTCCCAGAGACGGAACATCTCACGGGGCTCAGTCTCGGCAAGCCTGTTTCTGAAAAGGCGAACGGTCGGATCCTTCTCCCACGAGGAAGGGCCCAGCCCTGAAAGCTCTTGCTGCTCTTCACCGCCCCTTGGCACCCTACCTACAGGCACAACAGCACTGGGGATCTATGCTTTCGCAGAGACGGAACGTCTCGTAGTGCTACGCCTCGGCAGAGCCTCTTTTTTTTGGAAAAGGCGAACGGTCGGATCCTTCTCCCACGAGGAAGGGCCCAGCCCTGAAAGCTCTTGCTGCTCTTCACCGTCCCTTGTGGCCCTACCTACAGGCACAACAGCACTGGGGATCTGTGCTTTCCCAGAGACGGAACATCTCACGGCGCTCAGTCTCGGCAAGCCTCTTTCTGAAAAGGCGAACGGTCGGATCCTTCTCCCACGACGAAGGGCCCAGCCCTGAAAGCTCTTGCTGCTCTTCACCGTCCCTTGTGGCCCTACCTACAGGCACAACAGCAGTGGGGATCTGTGCTTTCCCAGAGACGGAACATCTCACGGGGCTCAGTCTCGGCAAGCCTCTTTCTGAAAAGGCGAACGGTCGGATCCTTCTCCCACGAGGAAGGGCCCAGCCCTGAAAGCTCTTGCTGCTCTTCACCGTCCCTTGGCACCCTACCTACAGGCACAACAGCACTGGGGATCTATGCTTTCGCAGAAACGGAACGTCTCGTAGTGCTACGCCTCGGCAGAGCCTCTTTTTTTTGGAAAAGGCGAACGGTCGGATCCTTCTCCCACGAGGAAGGGCCCAGCCCTGAAAGCTCTTGCTGCTCTTCACCGTCCCTTGGCACCCTACCTACAGGCACAACAGCACTGGGGATCTGTGCTTTCCCAGAGACGGAACATCTCACGGGGCTCAGTCTCGGCAAGCCTCTTTCTGAAAAGGCGAACGGTCGGATCCTTCTCCCACGAGGAAGGGCCCAGCCCTGAAAGCTCTTGCTGCTCTTCACCGTCCCTTGGCACCCTACCTACAGGCACAACAGCACTGGGGATCTGTGCTTTCCCAGAGACGGAACATCTCACGGCGCTCAGTCTCGGCAAGCCTCTTTCTGAAAAGGCGAACGGTCGGATCCTTCTCCCACGAGGAAGGGCCCAGCCCTGAAAGCTCTTGCTGCTCTTCACCGTCCCTTGGCACCCTACCTACAGGCACAACAGCACTGGGGATCTGTGCTTTCCCAGAGACGGAATATCTCACGGAGCTCAGTCTCGGCAAGCCTCTTTCTGAAAAGGCGAACGGTCGGATCCTTCTCCCACGAGGAAGGGCCCAGCCCTGAAAGCTCTTGCTGCTCTTCACCGTCCCTTGGCACCCTACCTACAGGCACAACAGCACTGGGGATCTGTGCTTTCCCAGAGACGGAACATCTCACGGGGCTCAGTCTCGGCAAGCCTCTTTCTGAAAAGGCGAACGGTGCGATCCTTCTCCCACGAGGAAGGGCCCAGCCCTGAAAGCTCTTGCTACTCTTCACCGCCCCTTGGCACCCTACCTACAGGCACAACAGCACTGGGGATCTGTGCTTTCCCAGAGACGGAACATCTCACGGGGCTCAGTCTCGGCAAGCCTCTTTCTGAAAAGGCGAACGGTCGGATCCTTCTCCCACGAGGAAGGGCCCAGCCCTGAAAGCTCTTGCTGCTCTTCACCGTCCCTTGTGGCCCTACCTACAGGCACAACAGCAGTGGGGATCTGTGCTTTCCCAGAGACGGAACATCTCACGGGGCTCAGTCTCGGCAAGCCTCTTTCTGAAAAGGCGAACGGTCGGATCCTTCTCCCACGAGGAAGGGCCCAGCCCTGAAAGCTCTTGCTGCTCTTCACCGTCCCTTGGCACCCTACCTACAGGCACAACAGCACTGGGGATCTGTGCTTTCCCAGAGACGGAACATCTCACGGGGCTCAGTCTCGGCAAGCCTCTTTCTGAAAAGGCGAACGGTCGGATCCTTCTCCCACGAGGAAGGGCCCAGCCCTGAAAGCTCTTGCTGCTCTTCACCGTCCCTTGGCACCCTACCTACAGGCACAACAGCACTGGGGATCTGTGCTTTCCCAGAGACGGAACATCTCACGGGGCTCAGTCTCGGCAAGCCTCTTTCTGAAAAGGCGAACGGTCGGATCCTGCTCCCACGAGGAAGGGCCCAGCCCTGAAAGCTCTTGCTGCTCTTCACCGTCCCTTGTGGCCCTACCTACAGGCACAACAGCACTGGGGATCTGTGCTTTCCCAGAGACGGAACATCTCGTGGCGCTACGCCTCGGCAGAGCCTCTTTTTTTTGGAAAAGGCGAACGGTCGGATCCTTCTCCCACGAGGAAGGGCCCAGCCCTGAAAGCTCTTGCTGCTCTTCACTGTCCCTTGGCACCCTACCTACAGGCACAACAGCACTGGGGATCTGTGCTTTCCCAGAGACGGAACATCTCACGGGGCTCAGTCTCGGCAAGCCTCTTTCTGAAAAGGCGAACGGTCGGATCCTTCTCCCACGATGAAGGGCCCAGCCCTGAAAGCTCTTGCTGCTCTTCACCGCCCCTTGGCACCCTACCTACAGGCACAACAGCACTGGGGATCTGTGCTTTCCCAGAGACTGAACATCTCACGGCGCACAGTCTCGGCAGAGCCTCTTTTTTTTGGAAAAGGCGAACGGTCGGATCCTTCTCCCACGAGGAAGGGCCCAGCCCTGAAAGCTCTTGCTGCTCTTCACCGCCCCTTGGCACCCTACCTACAGGCACAACAGCACTGGGGATCTGTGCTTTCCCAGAGACGGAACATCTCGTGGCGCTACGCCTCGGCAGAGCCTCTTTTTTTTGGAAAAGGCGAACGGTCGGATCCTTCTCCCACGAGGAAGGGCCCAGCCCTGAAAGCTCTTGCTGCTCTTCACTGTCCCTTGGCACCCTACCTACAGGCACAACAGCACTGGGGATCTGTGCTTTCCCAGAGACGGAACATCTCACGGGGCTCAGTCTCGGCAAGCCTCTTTCTGAAAAGGCGAACGGTCGGATCCTTCTCCCACGAGGAAGGGCCCAGCCCTGAAAGCTCTTGCTGCTCTTCACCGCCCCTTGGCACCCTACCTACAGGCACAACAGCACTGGGGATCTGTGCTTTCCCAGAGACTGAACATCTCACGGCGCACAGTCTCGGCAGAGCCTCTTTTTTTTGGAAAAGGCGAACGGTCGGATCCTTCTCCCACGAGGAAGGGCCCAGCCCTGAAAGCTCTTGCTGCTCTTCACCGCCCCTTGGCACCCTACCTACAGGCACAACAGCACTGGGGATCTGTGCTTTCCCAGAGACGGAACATCTCACGGCGCTCAGTCTCGGCAAGCCTCTTTCTGAAAAGGCGAACGGTCGGATCCTTCTCCCACGAGGAAGGGCCCAGCCCTGAAAGCTCTTGCTGCTCTTCACCGCCCCTTGGCACCCTACCTACAGGCACAACAGCACTGGGGATCTGTGCTTTCCCAGAGACGGAATATCTCACGGGGCTCAGTCTCGGCAAGCCTCTTTCTGAAAAGGCGAACGGTCGGATCCTTCTCCCACGAGGAAGGGCCCAGCCCTGAAAGCTCTTGCTGCTCTTCACCGTCCCTTGGCACCCTACCTACAGGCACAACAGCACTGGGGATCTGTGCTTTCCCAGAGACGGAACATCTCACGGGGCTCAGTCTCGGCAAGCCTCTTTCTGAAAAGGCGAACGGTCGGATCCTTCTCCCACGAGGAAGGGCCCAGCCCTGAAAGCTCTTGCTGCTCTTCACCGTCCCTTGTGGCCCTACCTACAGGCACAACAGCACTGGGGATCTGTGCTTTCCCAGAGACGGAACATCTCGTGGCGCTACGCCTCGGCAGAGCCTCTTTTTTTTGGAAAAGGCGAACGGTCGGATCCTTCTGCCACGAGGAAGGGCCCAGCCCTGAAAGCTCTTGCTGCTCTTCACTGTCCCTTGGCACCCTACCTACAGGCACAACAGCACTGGGGATCTGTGCTTTCCCAGAGACGGAACATCTCACGGCGCACAGTCTCGGCAGAGCCTCTTTCTGAAAAGGCGAACGGTCGGATCCTTCTCCCACGACGAAGGGCCCAGCCCTGAAAGCTCTTGCTGCTCTTCACCGCCCCTTGGCACCCTACCTACAGGCACAACAGCACTGGGGATCTGTGCTTTCCCAGAGACGGAACATCTCACGGGGCTCAGTCTCGGCAAGCCTCTTTCTGAAAAGGCGAACGGTCGGATCCTTCTCCCACGAGGAAGGGCCCAGCCCTGAAAGCTCTTGCTGCTCTTCACCGTCCCTTGGCACCCTACCTACAGGCACAACAGCACTGGGGATCTGTGCTTTCCCAGAGACGGAACATCTCACGGGGCTCAGTCTCGGCAAGCCTGTTTCTGAAAAGGCGAACGGTCGGATCCTTCTCCCACGAGGAAGGGCCCAGCCCTGAAAGCTCTTGCTGCTCTTCACCGCCCCTTGGCACCCTACCTACAGGCACAACAGCACTGGGGATCTGTGCTTTCCCAGAGACGGAACATCTCACGGGGCTCAGTCTCGGCAAGCCTCTTTCTGAAAAGGCGAACGGTCGGATATTTGTCCCACGAGGAAGGGCCCAGCCCTGAAAGCTCTTGCTTCTCTTCACCGTCCCTTGTGGCCCTACCTACAGGCACAACAGCACTGGGGATCTGTGCTTTCCCAGAGACGGAACATCTCACGGGGCTCAGTCTCGGCAAGCCTCTTTCTGAAAAGGCGAACGGTCGGATCCTTCTCCCACGAGGAAGGGCCCAGCCCTGAAAGCTCTTGCTGCTCTTCACCGTCCCTTGGCACCCTACCTACAGGCACAACAGCACTGGGGATCTATGCTTTCGCAGAGTCGGAACATCTCGTGGCGCTACGCCTCGGCAGAGCCTCTTTTTTTTGGAAAAGGCGAACGGTCGGATCCTTCTCCCACGAGGAAGGGCCCAGCCCTGAAAGCTCTTGCTGCTCTTCACCGCCCCTTGGCACCCTACCTACAGGCACAACAGCACTGGGGATCTGTGCTTTCCCAGAGACGGAACATCTCACGGCGCTCAGTCTCGGCAAGCCTCTTTCTGAAAAGGCGAACGGTCGGATCCTTCTCCCACGAGGAAGGGCCCAGCCCTGAAAGCTCTTGCTGCTCTTCACCGCCCCTTGGCACCCTACCTACAGGCACAACAGCACTGGGGATCTGTGCTTTCCCAGAGACGGAATATCTCACGGGGCTCAGTCTCGGCAAGCCTCTTTCTGAAAAGGCGAACGGTCGGATCCTTCTCCCACGAGGAAGGGCCCAGCCCTGAAAGCTCTTGCTGCTCTTCACCGTCCCTTGGCACCCTACCTACAGGCACAACAGCACTGGGGATCTGTGCTTTCCCAGAGACGGAACATCTCACGGGGCTCAGTCTCGGCAAGCCTCTTTCTGAAAAGGCGAACGGTCGGATCCTTCTCCCACGAGGAAGGGCCCAGCCCTGAAAGCTCTTGCTGCTCTTCACCGTCCCTTGTGGCCCTACCTACAGGCACAACAGCACTGGGGATCTGTGCTTTCCCAGAGACGGAACATCTCGTGGCGCTACGCCTCGGCAGAGCCTCTTTTTTTTGGAAAAGGCGAACGGTCGGATCCTTCTCCCACGAGGAAGGGCCCAGCCCTGAAAGCTCTTGCTGCTCTTCACTGTCCCTTGGCACCCTACCTACAGGCACAACAGCACTGGGGATCTGTGCTTTCCCAGAGACGGAACATCTCACGGGGCTCAGTCTCGGCAAGCCTCTTTCTGAAAAGGCGAACGGTCGGATCCTTCTCCCACGATGAAGGGCCCAGCCCTGAAAGCTCTTGCTGCTCTTCACCGCCCCTTGGCACCCTACCTACAGGCACAACAGCACTGGGGATCTGTGCTTTCCCAGAGACGGAACATCTCACGGGGCTCAGTCTCGGCAAGCCTCTTTCTGAAAAGGCGAACGGTCGGATCCTTCTCCCACGAGGAAGGGCCCAGCCCTGAAAGCTCTTGCTGCTCTTCACCGTCCCTTGGCACCCTACCTACAGGCACAACAGCACTGGGGATCTGTGCTTTCCCAGAGACGGAACATCTCACGGCGCTCAGTCTCGGCAAGCCTCTTTCTGAAAAGGCGAACGGTCGGATCCTTCTCCCACGAGGAAGGGCCCAGCCCTGAAAGCTCTTGCTGCTCTTCACCGCCCCTTGGCACCCTACCTACAGGCACAACAGCACTGGGGATCTATGCTTTCGCAGAGACGGAACGTCTCGTAGTGCTACGCCTCGGCAGAGCCTCTTTTTTTTGGAAAAGGCGAACGGTCGGATCCTTCTCCCACGAGGAAGGGCCCAGCCCTGAAAGCTCTTGCTGCTCTTCACCGTCCCTTGTGGCCCTACCTACAGGCACAACAGCACTGGGGATCTGTGCTTTCCCAGAGACGGAACATCTCACGGGGCTCAGTCTCGGCAAGCCTCTTTCTGAAAAGGCGAACGGTCGGATCCTTCTCCCACGACGAAGGGCCCAGCCCTGAAAGCTCTTGCTGCTCTTCACCGTCCCTTGTGGCCCTACCTACAGGCACAACAGCAGTGGGGATCTGTGCTTTCCCAGAGACGGAACATCTCACGGGGCTCAGTCTCGGCAAGCCTCTTTCTGAAAGGGCGAACGGTCGGATCCTTCTCCCACGAGGAAGGGCCCAGCCCTGAAAGCTCTTGCTGCTCTTCACCGTCCCTTGGCACCCTACCTACAGGCACAACAGCACTGGGGATCTATGCTTTCGCAAAAACGGAACGTCTCGTAGTGCTACGCCTCGGCAGAGCCTCTTTTTTTTGGAAAAGGCGAACGGTCGGATCCTTCTCCCACGAGGAAGGGCCCAGCCCTGAAAGCTCTTGCTGCTCTTCACCGTCCCTTGGCACCCTACCTACAGGCACAACAGCACTGGGGATCTGTGCTTTCCCAGAGACGGAACATCTCACGGGGCTCAGTCTCGGCAAGCCTCTTTCTGAAAAGGCGAACGGTCGGATCCTTCTCCCACGAGGAAGGGCCCAGCCCTGAAAGCTCTTGCTGCTCTTCACCGTCCCTTGGCACCCTACCTACAGGCACAACAGCACTGGGGATCTGTGCTTTCCCAGAGACGGAACATCTCACGGCGCTCAGTCTCGGCAAGCCTCTTTCTGAAAAGGCGAACGGTCGGATCCTTCTCCCACGAGGAAGGGCCCAGCCCTGAAAGCTCTTGCTGCTCTTCACCGTCCCTTGGCACCCTACCTACAGGCACAACAGCACTGGGGATCTGTGCTTTCCCAGAGACGGAATATCTCACGGGGCTCAGTCTCGGCAAGCCTCTTTCTGAAAAGGCGAACGGTCGGATCCTTCTCCCACGAGGAAGGGCCCAGCCCTGAAAGCTCTTGCTGCTCTTCACCGTCCCTTGGCACCCTACCTACAGGCACAACAGCAGTGGGGATCTGTGCTTTCCCAGAGACGGAACATCTCACGGGGCTCAGTCTCGGCAAGCCTCTTTCTGAAAAGGCGAACGGTGCGATCCTTCTCCCACGAGGAAGGGCCCAGCCCTGAAAGCTCTTGCTACTCTTCACCGCCCCTTGGCACCCTACCTACAGGCACAACAGCACTGGGGATCTGTGCTTTCCCAGAGACGGAACATCTCACGGGGCTCAGTCTCGGCAAGCCTCTTTCTGAAAAGGCGAACGGTCGGATCCTTCTCCCACGAGGAAGGGCCCAGCCCTGAAAGCTCTTGCTGCTCTTCACCGTCCCTTGTGGCCCTACCTACAGGCACAACAGCAGTGGGGATCTGTGCTTTCCCAGAGACGGAACATCTCACGGGGCTCAGTCTCGGCAAGCCTCTTTCTGAAAAGGCGAACGGTCGGATCCTTCTCCCACGAGGAAGGGCCCAGCCCTGAAAGCTCTTGCTGCTCTTCACCGTCCCTTGGCACCCTACCTACAGGCACAACAGCACTGGGGATCTGTGCTTTCCCAGAGACGGAACATCTCACGGGGCTCAGTCTCGGCAAGCCTCTTTCTGAAAAGGCGAACGGTCGGATCCTTCTCCCACGAGGAAGGGCCCAGCCCTGAAAGCTCTTGCTGCTCTTCACCGTCCCTTGGCACCCTACCTACAGGCACAACAGCACTGGGGATCTGTGCTTTCCCAGAGACGGAACATCTCACGGCGCTCAGTCTCGGCAAGCCTCTTTCTGAAAAGGCGAACGGTCGGATCCTGCTCCCACGAGGAAGGGCCCAGCCCTGAAAGCTCTTGCTGCTCTTCACCGTCCCTTGTGGCCCTACCTACAGGCACAACAGCACTGGGGATCTGTGCTTTCCCAGAGACGGAACATCTCGTGGCGCTACGCCTCGGCAGAGCCTCTTTTTTTTGGAAAAGGCGAACGGTCGGATCCTTCTCCCACGAGGAAGGGCCCAGCCCTGAAAGCTCTTGCTGCTCTTCACTGTCCCTTGGCACCCTACCTACAGGCACAACAGCACTGGGGATCTGTGCTTTCCCAGAGACGGAACATCTCACGGGGCTCAGTCTCGGCAAGCCTCTTTCTGAAAAGGCGAACGGTCGGATCCTTCTCCCACGATGAAGGGCCCAGCCCTGAAAGCTCTTGCTGCTCTTCACCGCCCCTTGGCACCCTACCTACAGGCACAACAGCACTGGGGATCTGTGCTTTCCCAGAGACTGAACATCTCACGGCGCACAGTCTCGGCAGAGCCTCTTTTTTTTGGAAAAGGCGAACGGTCGGATCCTTCTCCCACGAGGAAGGGCCCAGCCCTGAAAGCTCTTGCTGCTCTTCACCGCCCCTTGGCACCCTACCTACAGGCACAACAGCACTGGGGATCTGTGCTTTCCCAGAGACGGAACATCTCGTGGCGCTACGCCTCGGCAGAGCCTCTTTTTTTTGGAAAAGGCGAACGGTCGGATCCTTCTCCCACGAGGAAGGGCCCAGCCCTGAAAGCTCTTGCTGCTCTTCACTGTCCCTTGGCACCCTACCTACAGGCACAACAGCACTTGGGATCTGTGCTTTCCCAGAGACGGAACATCTCACGGGGCTCAGTCTCGGCAAGCCTCTTTCTGAAAAGGCGAACGGTCGGATCCTTCTCCCACGACGAAGGGCCCAGCCCTGAAAGCTCTTGCTGCTCTTCACCGCCCCTTGGCACCCTACCTACAGGCACAACAGCACTGGGGATCTGTGCTTTCCCAGAGACTGAACATCTCACGGCGCACAGTCTCGGCAGAGCCTCTTTTTTTTGGAAAAGGCGAACGGTCGGATCCTTCTCCCACGAGGAAGGGCCCAGCCCTGAAAGCTCTTGCTGCTCTTCACCGCCCCTTGGCACCCTACCTACAGGCACAACAGCACTGGGGATCTGTGCTTTCCCAGAGACGGAACATCTCACGGCGCTCAGTCTCGGCAAGCCTCTTTCTGAAAAGGCGAACGGTCGGATCCTTCTCCCACGAGGAAGGGCCCAGCCCTGAAAGCTCTTGCTGCTCTTCACCGCCCCTTGGCACCCTACCTACAGGCACAACAGCACTGGGGATCTGTGCTTTCCCAGAGACGGAATATCTCACGGGGCTCAGTCTCGGCAAGCCTCTTTCTGAAAAGGCGAACGGTCGGATCCTTCTCCCACGAGGAAGGGCCCAGCCCTGAAAGCTCTTGCTGCTCTTCACCGTCCCTTGGCACCCTACCTACAGGCACAACAGCACTGGGGATCTGTGCTTTCCCAGAGACGGAACATCTCACGGGGCTCAGTCTCGGCAAGCCTCTTTCTGAAAAGGCGAACGGTCGGATCCTTCTCCCACGAGGAAGGGCCCAGCCCTGAAAGCTCTTGCTGCTCTTCACCGTCCCTTGTGGCCCTACCTACAGGCACAACAGCACTGGGGATCTGTGCTTTCCCAGAGACGGAACATCTCGTGGCGCTACGCCTCGGCAGAGCCTCTTTTTTTTGGAAAAGGCGAACGGTCGGATCCTTCTGCCACGAGGAAGGGCCCAGCCCTGAAAGCTCTTGCTGCTCTTCACTGTCCCTTGGCACCCTACCTACAGGCACAACAGCACTGGGGATCTGTGCTTTCCCAGAGACGGAACATCTCACGGGGCTCAGTCTCGGCAAGCCTGTTTCTGAAAAGGCGAACGGTCGGATCCTTCTCCCACGAGGAAGGGCCCAGCCCTGAAAGCTCTTGCTGCTCTTCACCGCCCCTTGGCACCCTACCTACAGGCACAACAGCACTGGGGATCTGTGCTTTCCCAGAGACGGAACATCTCACGGGGCTCAGTCTCGGCAAGCCTCTTTCTGAAAAGGCGAACGGTCGGATCCTTCTCCCACGAGGAAGGGCCCAGCCCTGAAAGCTCTTGCTGCTCTTCACCGTCCCTTGGCACCCTACCTACAGGCACAACAGCACTGGGGATCTGTGCTTTCCCAGAGACGGAACATCTCACGGGGCTCAGTCTCGGCAAGCCTGTTTCTGAAAAGGCGAACGGTCGGATCCTTCTCCCACGAGGAAGGGCCCAGCCCTGAAAGCTCTTGCTGCTCTTCACCGCCCCTTGGCACCCTACCTACAGGCACAACAGCACTGGGGATCTGTGCTTTCCCAGAGACGGAACATCTCACGGGGCTCAGTCTCGGCAAGCCTCTTTCTGAAAAGGCGAACGGTCGGATATTTGTCCCACGAGGAAGGGCCCAGCCCTGAAAGCTCTTGCTTCTCTTCACCGTCCCTTGTGGCCCTACCTACAGGCACAACAGCACTGGGGATCTGTGCTTTCCCAGAGACGGAACATCTCACGGGGCTCAGTCTCGGCAAGCCTCTTTCTGAAAAGGCGAACGGTCGGATCCTTCTCCCACGAGGAAGGGCCCAGCCCTGAAAGCTCTTGCTGCTCTTCACCGTCCCTTGGCACCCTACCTACAGGCACAACAGCACTGGGGATCTATGCTTTCGCAGAGTCGGAACATCTCGTAGTGCTACGCCTCGGCAGAGCCTCTTTTTTTTGGAAAAGGCGAACGGTCGGATCCTTCTCCCACGAGGAAGGGCCCAGCCCTGAAAGCTCTTGCTGCTCTTCACCGCCCCTTGGCACCCTACCTACAGGCACAACAGCACTGGGGATCTGTGCTTTCCCAGAGACGGAATATCTCACGGGGCTCAGTCTCGGCAAGCCTCTTTCTGAAAAGGCGAACGGTGCGATCCTTCTCCCACGAGGAAGGGCCCAGCCCTGAAAGCTCTTGCTACTCTTCACCGCCCCTTGGCACCCTACCTACAGGCACAACAGCACTGGGGATCTGTGCTTTCCCAGAGACGGAACATCTCGTGGCGCTACGCCTCGGCAGAGCCTCTTTTTTTTGGAAAAGGCGAACGGTCGGATCCTTCTCCCACGAGGAAGGGCCCAGCCCTGAAAGCTCTTGCTGCTGTTCACCGTCCCTTGGCACCCTACCTACAGGCACAACAGCACTGGGGATCTGTGCTTTCCCAGAGACGGAACATCTCACGGGGCTCAGTCTCGGCAAGCCTCTTTCTGAAAAGGCGAACGGTCGGATCCTTCTCCCACGAGGAAGGGCCCAGCCCTGAAAGCTCTTGCTGCTCTTCACCGTCCCTTGGCACCCTACCTACAGGCACAACAGCACTGGGGATCTGTGCTTTCCCAGAGACGGAACATCTCACGGGGCTCAGTCTCGGCAAGCCTCTTTCTGAAAAGGCGAACGGTCGGATCCTTCTCCCACGAGGAAGGGCCCAGCCCTGAAAGCTCTTGCTGCTCTTCACCGCCCCTTGGCACCCTACCTACAGGCACAACAGCACTGGGGATCTGTGCTTTCCCAGAGACGGAATATCTCACGGGGCTCAGTCTCGGCAAGCCTCTTTCTGAAAAGGCGAACGGTGCGATCCTTCTCCCACGAGGAAGGGCCCAGCCCTGAAAGCTCTTGCTGCTCTTCACCGTCCCTTGGCACCCTACCTACAGGCACAACAGCACTGGGGATCTGTGCTTTCCCAGAGACGGAACATCTCACGGGGCTCAGTCTCGGCAAGCCTCTTTCTGAAAAGGCGAACGGTCGGATATTTGTCCCACGAGGAAGGGCCCAGCCCTGAAAGCTCTTGCTGCTCTTCACCGTCCCTTGTGGCCCTACCTACAGGCACAACAGCACTGGGGATCTGTGCTTTCCCAGAGACGGAACATCTCGTGGCGCTACGCCTCGGCAGAGCCTCTTTTTTTTGGAAAAGGCGAACGGTCGGATCCTTCTCCCACGAGGAAGGGCCCAGCCCTGAAAGCTCTTGCTGCTCTTCACTGTCCCTTGGCACCCTACCTACAGGCACAACAGCACTGGGGATCTGTGCTTTCCCAGAGACGGAACATCTCACGGGGCTCAGTCTCGGCAAGCCTCTTTCTGAAAAGGCGAACGGTCGGATCCTTCTCCCACGATGAAGGGCCCAGCCCTGAAAGCTCTTGCTGCTCTTCACCGCCCCTTGGCACCCTACCTACAGGCACAACAGCACTGGGGATCTGTGCTTTCCCAGAGACTGAACATCTCACGGCGCACAGTCTCGGCAGAGCCTCTTTTTTTTGGAAAAGGCGAACGGTCGGATCCTTCTCCCACGAGGAAGGGCCCAGCCCTGAAAGCTCTTGCTGCTCTTCACCGCCCCTTGGCACCCTACCTACAGGCACAACAGCACTGGGGATCTGTGCTTTCCCAGAGACGGAACATCTCGTGGCGCTACGCCTCGGCAGAGCCTCTTTTTTTTGGAAAAGGCGAACGGTCGGATCCTTCTCCCACGAGGAAGGGCCCAGCCCTGAAAGCTCTTGCTGCTCTTCACTGTCCCTTGGCACCCTACCTACAGGCACAACAGCACTGGGGATCTGTGCTTTCCCAGAGACGGAACATCTCACGGGGCTCAGTCTCGGCAAGCCTCTTTCTGAAAAGGCGAACGGTCGGATCCTTCTCCCACGACGAAGGGCCCAGCCCTGAAAGCTCTTGCTGCTCTTCACCGCCCCTTGGCACCCTACCTACAGGCACAACAGCACTGGGGATCTGTGCTTTCCCAGAGACTGAACATCTCACGGCGCACAGTCTCGGCAGAGCCTCTTTTTTTTGGAAAAGGCGAACGGTCGGATCCTTCTCCCACGAGGAAGGGCCCAGCCCTGAAAGCTCTTGCTGCTCTTCACCGCCCCTTGGCACCCTACCTACAGGCACAACAGCACTGGGGATCTGTGCTTTCCCAGAGACGGAACATCTCACGGCGCTCAGTCTCGGCAAGCCTCTTTCTGAAAAGGCGAACGGTCGGATCCTTCTCCCACGAGGAAGGGCCCAGCCCTGAAAGCTCTTGCTGCTCTTCACCGCCCCTTGGCACCCTACCTACAGGCACAACAGCACTGGGGATCTGTGCTTTCCCAGAGACGGAATATCTCACGGGGCTCAGTCTCGGCAAGCCTCTTTCTGAAAAGGCGAACGGTCGGATCCTTCTCCCACGAGGAAGGGCCCAGCCCTGAAAGCTCTTGCTGCTCTTCACCGTCCCTTGGCACCCTACCTACAGGCACAACAGCACTGGGGATCTGTGCTTTCCCAGAGACGGAACATCTCACGGGGCTCAGTCTCGGCAAGCCTCTTTCTGAAAAGGCGAACGGTCGGATCCTTCTCCCACGAGGAAGGGCCCAGCCCTGAAAGCTCTTGCTGCTCTTCACCGTCCCTTGTGGCCCTACCTACAGGCACAACAGCACTGGGGATCTGTGCTTTCCCAGAGACGGAACATCTCGTGGCGCTACGCCTCGGCAGAGCCTCTTTTTTTTGGAAAAGGCGAACGGTCGGATCCTTCTGCCACGAGGAAGGGCCCAGCCCTGAAAGCTCTTGCTGCTCTTCACTGTCCCTTGGCACCCTACCTACAGGCACAACAGCACTGGGGATCTGTGCTTTCCCAGAGACGGAACATCTCACGGGGCTCAGTCTCGGCAAGCCTCTTTCTGAAAAGGCGAACGGTCGGATCCTTCTCCCACGACGAAGGGCCCAGCCCTGAAAGCTCTTGCTGCTCTTCACCGCCCCTTGGCACCCTACCTACAGGCACAACAGCACTGGGGATCTGTGCTTTCCCAGAGACGGAACATCTCACGGGGCTCAGTCTCGGCAAGCCTCTTTCTGAAAAGGCGAACGGTCGGATCCTTCTCCCACGAGGAAGGGCCCAGCCCTGAAAGCTCTTGCTGCTCTTCACCGTCCCTTGGCACCCTACCTACAGGCACAACAGCACTGGGGATCTGTGCTTTCCCAGAGACGGAACATCTCACGGGGCTCAGTCTCGGCAAGCCTGTTTCTGAAAAGGCGAACGGTCGGATCCTTCTCCCACGAGGAAGGGCCCAGCCCTGAAAGCTCTTGCTGCTCTTCACCGCCCCTTGGCACCCTACCTACAGGCACAACAGCACTGGGGATCTGTGCTTTCCCAGAGACGGAACATCTCACGGGGCTCAGTCTCGGCAAGCCTCTTTCTGAAAAGGCGAACGGTCGGATATTTGTCCCACGAGGAAGGGCCCAGCCCTGAAAGCTCTTGCTTCTCTTCACCGTCCCTTGTGGCCCTACCTACAGGCACAACAGCACTGGGGATCTGTGCTTTCCCAGAGACGGAACATCTCACGGGGCTCAGTCTCGGCAAGCCTCTTTCTGAAAAGGCGAACGGTCGGATCCTTCTCCCACGAGGAAGGGCCCAGCCCTGAAAGCTCTTGCTGCTCTTCACCGTCCCTTGGCACCCTACCTACAGGCACAACAGCACTGGGGATCTATGCTTTCGCAGAGTCGGAACATCTCGTAGTGCTACGCCTCGGCAGAGCCTCTTTTTTTTGGAAAAGGCGAACGGTCGGATCCTTCTCCCACGAGGAAGGGCCCAGCCCTGAAAGCTCTTGCTGCTCTTCACCGCCCCTTGGCACCCTACCTACAGGCACAACAGCACTGGGGATCTGTGCTTTCCCTGAGACGGAATATCTCACGGGGCTCAGTCTCGGCAAGCCTCTTTCTGAAAAGGCGAACGGTGCGATCCTTCTCCCACGAGGAAGGGCCCAGCCCTGAAAGCTCTTGCTACTCTTCACCGCCCCTTGGCACCCTACCTACAGGCACAACAGCACTGGGGATCTGTGCTTTCCCAGAGACGGAACATCTCGTGGCGCTACGCCTCGGCAGAGCCTCTTTTTTTTGGAAAAGGCGAACGGTCGGATCCTTCTCCCACGAGGAAGGGCCCAGCCCTGAAAGCTCTTGCTGCTGTTCACCGTCCCTTGGCACCCTACCTACAGGCACAACAGCACTGGGGATCTGTGCTTTCCCAGAGACGGAACATCTCACGGGGCTCAGTCTCGGCAAGCCTCTTTCTGAAAAGGCGAACGGTCGGATCCTTCTCCCACGAGGAAGGGCCCAGCCCTGAAAGCTCTTGCTGCTCTTCACCGTCCCTTGGCACCCTACCTACAGGCACAACAGCACTGGGGATCTGTGCTTTCCCAGAGACGGAACATCTCACGGCGCTCAGTCTCGGCAAGCCTCTTTCTGAAAAGGCGAACGGTCGGATCCTTCTCCCACGAGGAAGGGCCCAGCCCTGAAAGCTCTTGCTGCTCTTCACCGCCCCTTGGCACCCTACCTACAGGCACAACAGCACTGGGGATCTGTGCTTTCCCAGAGACGGAATATCTCACGGGGCTCAGTCTCGGCAAGCCTCTTTCTGAAAAGGCGAACGGTGCGATCCTTCTCCCACGAGGAAGGGCCCAGCCCTGAAAGCTCTTGCTGCTCTTCACCGTCCCTTGTGGCCCTACCTACAGGCACAACAGCACTGGGGATCTGTGCTTTCCCAGAGACGGAACATCTCACGGGGCTCAGTCTCGGCAAGCCTCTTTCTGAAAAGGCGAACGGTCGGATCCTTCTCCCACGAGGAAGGGCCCAGCCCTGAAAGCTCTTGCTGCTCTTCACCGTCCCTTGTGGCCCTACCTACAGGCACAACAGCACTGGGGATCTGTGCTTTCCCAGAGACGGAACATCTCGTGGCGCTACGCCTCGGCAGAGCCTCTTTTTTTTGGAAAAGGCGAACGGTCGGATCCTTCTCCCACGAGGAAGGGCCCAGCCCTGAAAGCTCTTGCTGCTCTTCACTGTCCCTTGGCACCCTACCTACAGGCACAACAGCACTGGGGATCTGTGCTTTCCCAGAGACGGAACATCTCACGGGGCTCAGTCTCGGCAAGCCTCTTTCTGAAAAGGCGAACGGTCGGATCCTTCTCCCACGACGAAGGGCCCAGCCCTGAAAGCTCTTGCTGCTCTTCACCGCCCCTTGGCACCCTACCTACAGGCACAACAGCACTGGGGATCTGTGCTTTCCCAGAGACTGAACATCTCACGGCGCACAGTCTCGGCAGAGCCTCTTTTTTTTGGAAAAGGCGAACGGTCGGATCCTTCTCCCACGAGGAAGGGCCCAGCCCTGAAAGCTCTTGCTGCTCTTCACCGCCCCTTGGCACCCTACCTACAGGCACAACAGCACTGGGGATCTGTGCTTTCCCAGAGACGGAACATCTCACGGGGCTCAGTCTCGGCAAGCCTCTTTCTGAAAAGGCGAACGGTCGGATCCTTCTCCCACGAGGAAGGGCCCAGCCCTGAAAGCTCTTGCTGCTCTTCACCGTCCCTTGGCACCCTACCTACAGGCACAACAGCACTGGGGATCTGTGCTTTCCCAGAGACGGAACATCTCACGGGGCTCAGTCTCGGCAAGCCTCTTTCTGAAAAGGCGAACGGTCGGATCCTTCTCCCACGAGGAAGGGCCCAGCCCTGAAAGCTCTTGCTGCTCTTCACCGCCCCTTGGCACCCTACCTACAGGCACAACAGCACTGGGGATCTGTGCTTTCCCAGAGACGGAACATCTCACGGGGCTCAGTCTCGGCAAGCCTCTTTCTGAAAAGGCGAACGGTCGGATCCTTCTCCCACGAGGAAGGGCCCAGCCCTGAAAGCTCTTGCTGCTCTTCACCGTCCCTTGGCACCCTACCTACAGGCACAACAGCACTGGGGATCTGTGCTTTCCCAGAGACGGAACATCTCGTGGCGCTACGCCTCGGCAGAGCCTCTTTTTTTTGGAAAAGGCGAACGGTCGGATCCTTCTCCCACGAGGAAGGGCCCAGCCCTGAAAGCTCTTGCTGCTGTTCACCGTCCCTTGGCACCCTACCTACAGGCACAACAGCACTGGGGATCTGTGCTTTCCCAGAGACGGAACATCTCACGGGGCTCAGTCTCGGCAAGCCTCTTTCTGAAAAGGCGAACGGTCGGATCCTTCTCCCACGAGGAAGGGCCCAGCCCTGAAAGCTCTTGCTGCTCTTCACCGTCCCTTGGCACCCTACCTACAGGCACAACAGCACTGGGGATCTGTGCTTTCCCAGAGACGGAACATCTCACGGGGCTCAGTCTCGGCAAGCCTCTTTCTGAAAAGGCGAACGGTCGGATCCTTCTCCCACGAGGAAGGGCCCAGCCCTGAAAGCTCTTGCTGCTCTTCACCGCCCCTTGGCACCCTACCTACAGGCACAACAGCACTGGGGATCTGTGCTTTCCCAGAGACGGAATATCTCACGGGGCTCAGTCTCGGCAAGCCTCTTTCTGAAAAGGCGAACGGTGCGATCCTTCTCCCACGAGGAAGGGCCCAGCCCTGAAAGCTCTTGCTGCTCTTCACCGTCCCTTGGCACCCTACCTACAGGCACAACAGCACTGGGGATCTGTGCTTTCCCAGAGACGGAACATCTCACGGGGCTCAGTCTCGGCAAGCCTCTTTCTGAAAAGGCGAACGGTCGGATCCTTCTCCCACGAGGAAGGGCCCAGCCCTGAAAGCTCTTGCTGCTCTTCACCGTCCCTTGTGGCCCTACCTACAGGCACAACAGCACTGGGGATCTGTGCTTTCCCAGAGACGGAACATCTCGTGGCGCTACGCCTCGGCAGAGCCTCTTTTTTTTGGAAAAGGCGAACGGTCGGATCCTTCTCCCACGAGGAAGGGCCCAGCCCTGAAAGCTCTTGCTGCTCTTCACTGTCCCTTGGCACCCTACCTACAGGCACAACAGCACTGGGGATCTGTGCTTTCCCAGAGACGGAACATCTCACGGGGCTCAGTCTCGGCAAGCCTCTTTCTGAAAAGGCGAACGGTCGGATCCTTCTCCCACGATGAAGGGCCCAGCCCTGAAAGCTCTTGCTGCTCTTCACCGCCCCTTGGCACCCTACCTACAGGCACAACAGCACTGGGGATCTGTGCTTTCCCAGAGACTGAACATCTCACGGCGCACAGTCTCGGCAGAGCCTCTTTTTTTTGGAAAAGGCGAACGGTCGGATCCTTCTCCCACGAGGAAGGGCCCAGCCCTGAAAGCTCTTGCTGCTCTTCACCGCCCCTTGGCACCCTACCTACAGGCACAACAGCACTGGGGATCTGTGCTTTCCCAGAGACGGAACATCTCGTGGCGCTACGCCTCGGCAGAGCCTCTTTTTTTTGGAAAAGGCGAACGGTCGGATCCTTCTCCCACGAGGAAGGGCCCAGCCCTGAAAGCTCTTGCTGCTCTTCACTGTCCCTTGGCACCCTACCTACAGGCACAACAGCACTGGGGATCTGTGCTTTCCCAGAGACGGAACATCTCACGGGGCTCAGTCTCGGCAAGCCTCTTTCTGAAAAGGCGAACGGTCGGATCCTTCTCCCACGAGGAAGGGCCCAGCCCTGAAAGCTCTTGCTGCTCTTCACCGCCCCTTGGCACCCTACCTACAGGCACAACAGCACTGGGGATCTGTGCTTTCCCAGAGACGGAACATCTCACGGCGCTCAGTCTCGGCAAGCCTCTTTCTGAAAAGGCGAACGGTCGGATCCTTCTCCCACGAGGAAGGGCCCAGCCCTGAAAGCTCTTGCTGCTCTTCACCGCCCCTTGGCACCCTACCTACAGGCACAACAGCACTGGGGATCTGTGCTTTCCCAGAGACGGAATATCTCACGGGGCTCAGTCTCGGCAAGCCTCTTTCTGAAAAGGCGAACGGTCGGATCCTTCTCCCACGAGGAAGGGCCCAGCCCTGAAAGCTCTTGCTGCTCTTCACCGTCCCTTGGCACCCTACCTACAGGCACAACAGCACTGGGGATCTGTGCTTTCCCAGAGACGGAACATCTCACGGGGCTCAGTCTCGGCAAGCCTCTTTCTGAAAAGGCGAACGGTCGGATCCTTCTCCCACGAGGAAGGGCCCAGCCCTGAAAGCTCTTGCTGCTCTTCACCGTCCCTTGTGGCCCTACCTACAGGCACAACAGCACTGGGGATCTGTGCTTTCCCAGAGACGGAACATCTCGTGGCGCTACGCCTCGGCAGAGCCTCTTTTTTTTGGAAAAGGCGAACGGTCGGATCCTTCTCCCACGAGGAAGGGCCCAGCCCTGAAAGCTCTTGCTGCTCTTCACTGTCCCTTGGCACCCTACCTACAGGCACAACAGCACTGGGGATCTGTGCTTTCCCAGAGACGGAACATCTCACGGGGCTCAGTCTCGGCAAGCCTCTTTCTGAAAAGGCGAACGGTCGGATCCTTCTCCCACGACGAAGGGCCCAGCCCTGAAAGCTCTTGCTGCTCTTCACCGCCCCTTGGCACCCTACCTACAGGCACAACAGCACTGGGGATCTGTGCTTTCCCAGAGACGGAACATCTCACGGGGCTCAGTCTCGGCAAGCCTCTTTCTGAAAAGGCGAACGGTCGGATCCTTCTCCCACGAGGAAGGGCCCAGCCCTGAAAGCTCTTGCTGCTCTTCACCGTCCCTTGGCACCCTACCTACAGGCACAACAGCACTGGGGATCTGTGCTTTCCCAGAGACGGAACATCTCACGGGGCTCAGTCTCGGCAAGCCTGTTTCTGAAAAGGCGAACGGTCGGATCCTTCTCCCACGAGGAAGGGCCCAGCCCTGAAAGCTCTTGCTGCTCTTCACCGCCCCTTGGCACCCTACCTACAGGCACAACAGCACTGGGGATCTGTGCTTTCCCAGAGACGGAACATCTCACGGGGCTCAGTCTCGGCAAGCCTCTTTCTGAAAAGGCGAACGGTCGGATATTTGTCCCACGAGGAAGGGCCCAGCCCTGAAAGCTCTTGCTTCTCTTCACCGTCCCTTGTGGCCCTACCTACAGGCACAACAGCACTGGGGATCTGTGCTTTCCCAGAGACGGAACATCTCACGGGGCTCAGTCTCGGCAAGCCTCTTTCTGAAAAGGCGAACGGTCGGATCCTTCTCCCACGAGGAAGGGCCCAGCCCTGAAAGCTCTTGCTGCTCTTCACCGTCCCTTGGCACCCTACCTACAGGCACAACAGCACTGGGGATCTATGCTTTCGCAGAGTCGGAACATCTCGTAGTGCTACGCCTCGGCAGAGCCTCTTTTTTTTGGAAAAGGCGAACGGTCGGATCCTTCTCCCACGAGGAAGGGCCCAGCCCTGAAAGCTCTTGCTGCTCTTCACCGCCCCTTGGCACCCTACCTACAGGCACAACAGCACTGGGGATCTGTGCTTTCCCTGAGACGGAATATCTCACGGGGCTCAGTCTCGGCAAGCCTCTTTCTGAAAAGGCGAACGGTGCGATCCTTCTCCCACGAGGAAGGGCCCAGCCCTGAAAGCTCTTGCTACTCTTCACCGCCCCTTGGCACCCTACCTACAGGCACAACAGCACTGGGGATCTGTGCTTTCCCAGAGACGGAACATCTCGTGGCGCTACGCCTCGGCAGAGCCTCTTTTTTTTGGAAAAGGCGAACGGTCGGATCCTTCTCCCACGAGGAAGGGCCCAGCCCTGAAAGCTCTTGCTGCTGTTCACCGTCCCTTGGCACCCTACCTACAGGCACAACAGCACTGGGGATCTGTGCTTTCCCAGAGACGGAACATCTCACGGGGCTCAGTCTCGGCAAGCCTCTTTCTGAAAAGGCGAACGGTCGGATCCTTCTCCCACGAGGAAGGGCCCAGCCCTGAAAGCTCTTGCTGCTCTTCACCGTCCCTTGGCACCCTACCTACAGGCACAACAGCACTGGGGATCTGTGCTTTCCCAGAGACGGAACATCTCACGGCGCTCAGTCTCGGCAAGCCTCTTTCTGAAAAGGCGAACGGTCGGATCCTTCTCCCACGAGGAAGGGCCCAGCCCTGAAAGCTCTTGCTGCTCTTCACCGCCCCTTGGCACCCTACCTACAGGCACAACAGCACTGGGGATCTGTGCTTTCCCAGAGACGGAATATCTCACGGGGCTCAGTCTCGGCAAGCCTCTTTCTGAAAAGGCGAACGGTGCGATCCTTCTCCCACGAGGAAGGGCCCAGCCCTGAAAGCTCTTGCTGCTCTTCACCGTCCCTTGGCACCCTACCTACAGGCACAACAGCACTGGGGATCTGTGCTTTCCCAGAGACGGAACATCTCACGGGGCTCAGTCTCGGCAAGCCTCTTTCTGAAAAGGCGAACGGTCGGATCCTTCTCCCACGAGGAAGGGCCCAGCCCTGAAAGCTCTTGCTGCTCTTCACCGTCCCTTGTGGCCCTACCTACAGGCACAACAGCACTGGGGATCTGTGCTTTCCCAGAGACGGAACATCTCGTGGCGCTACGCCTCGGCAGAGCCTCTTTTTTTTGGAAAAGGCGAACGGTCGGATCCTTCTCCCACGAGGAAGGGCCCAGCCCTGAAAGCTCTTGCTGCTCTTCACTGTCCCTTGGCACCCTACCTACAGGCACAACAGCACTGGGGATCTGTGCTTTCCCAGAGACGGAACATCTCACGGGGCTCAGTCTCGGCAAGCCTCTTTCTGAAAAGGCGAACGGTCGGATCCTTCTCCCACGACGAAGGGCCCAGCCCTGAAAGCTCTTGCTGCTCTTCACCGCCCCTTGGCACCCTACCTACAGGCACAACAGCACTGGGGATCTGTGCTTTCCCAGAGACTGAACATCTCACGGCGCACAGTCTCGGCAGAGCCTCTTTTTTTTGGAAAAGGCGAACGGTCGGATCCTTCTCCCACGAGGAAGGGCCCAGCCCTGAAAGCTCTTGCTGCTCTTCACCGCCCCTTGGCACCCTACCTACAGGCACAACAGCACTGGGGATCTGTGCTTTCCCAGAGACGGAACATCTCACGGGGCTCAGTCTCGGCAAGCCTCTTTCTGAAAAGGCGAACGGTCGGATCCTTCTCCCACGAGGAAGGGCCCAGCCCTGAAAGCTCTTGCTGCTCTTCACCGTCCCTTGGCACCCTACCTACAGGCACAACAGCACTGGGGATCTGTGCTTTCCCAGAGACGGAACATCTCACGGGGCTCAGTCTCGGCAAGCCTCTTTCTGAAAAGGCGAACGGTCGGATCCTTCTCCCACGAGGAAGGGCCCAGCCCTGAAAGCTCTTGCTGCTCTTCACCGCCCCTTGGCACCCTACCTACAGGCACAACAGCACTGGGGATCTGTGCTTTCCCAGAGACGGAACATCTCACGGGGCTCAGTCTCGGCAAGCCTCTTTCTGAAAAGGCGAACGGTCGGATCCTTCTCCCACGAGGAAGGGCCCAGCCCTGAAAGCTCTTGCTGCTCTTCACCGTCCCTTGGCACCCTACCTACAGGCACAACAGCACTGGGGATCTATGCTTTCGCAGAGACGGAACGTCTCGTAGTGCTACGCCTCGGCAGAGCCTCTTTTTTTTGGAAAAGGCGAACGGTCGGATCCTTCTCCCACGAGGAAGGGCCCAGCCCTGAAAGCTCTTGCTGCTCTTCACCGCCCCTTGGCACCCTACCTACAGGCACAACAGCACTGGGGATCTGTGCTTTCCCAGAGACGGAACATCTCACGGGGCTCAGTCTCGGCAAGCCTCTTTCTGAAAAGGCGAACGGTGCGATCCTTCTCCCACGAGGAAGGGCCCAGCCCTGAAAGCTCTTGCTACTCTTCACCGCCCCTTGGCACCCTACCTACAGGCACAACAGCACTGGGGATCTGTGCTTTCCCAGAGACGGAACATCTCACGGGGCTCAGTCTCGGCAAGCCTCTTTCTGAAAAGGCGAACGGTCGGATCCTTCTCCCACGAGGAAGGGCCCAGCCCTGAAAGCTCTTGCTGCTCTTCACCGCCCCTTGGCACCCTACCTACAGGCACAACAGCACTGGGGATCTGTGCTTTCCCAGAGACGGAACATCTCGTGGCGCTACGCCTCGGCAGAGCCTCTTTTTTCTGGAAAAGACGAACGGTCGGATCCTTCTCCCACGAGGAAGGGCCCAGCCCTGAAAGCTCTTGCTGCTCTTCACCGCCCCTTGGCACCCTACCTACAGGCACAACAGCACTGGGGATCTGTGCTTTCCCAGAGACGGAACATCTCACGGGGCTCAGTCTCGGCAAGCCTCTTTCTGAAAAGGCGAACGGTCGGATCCTTCTCCCACGAGGAAGGGCCCAGCCCTGAAAGCTCTTGCTGCTCTTCACCGTCCCTTGGCACCCTACCTACAGGCACAACAGCACTGGGGATCTGTGCTTTCCCAGAGACGGAACATCTCACGGGGCTCAGTCTCGGCAAGCCTCTTTCTGAAAAGGCGAACGGTCGGATATTTGTCCCACGAGGAAGGGCCCAGCCCTGAAAGCTCTTGCTGCTCTTCACTGTCCCTTGGCACCCTACCTACAGGCACAACAGCACTGGGGATCTGTGCTTTGCCAGAGACGGAACATCTCACGGGGCTCAGTCTCGGCAAGCCTCTTTCTGAAAAGGCGAACGGTGCGATCCTTCTCCCACGAGGAAGGGCCCAGCCCTGAAAGCTCTTGCTACTCTTCACCGCCCCTTGGCACCCTACCTACAGGCACAACAGCACTGGGGATCTGTGCTTTCCCAGAGACGGAATATCTCACGGGGCTCAGTCTCGGCAAGCCTCTTTCTGAAAAGGCGAACGGTCGGATCCTGCTCCCACGAGGAAGGGCCCAGCCCTGAAAGCTCTTGCTGCTCTTCACCGTCCCTTGTGGCCCTACCTACAGGCACAACAGCACTGGGGATCTGTGCTTTCCCAGAGACGGAACATCTCACGGGGCTCAGTCTCGGCAAGCCTCTTTCTGAAAAGGCGAACGGTCGGATCCTTCTCCCACGAGGAAGGGCCCAGCCCTGAAAGCTCTTGCTGCTCTTCACCGTCCCTTGGCACCCTACCTACAGGCACAACAGCACTGGGGATCTATGCTTTCGCAGAGACGGAACGTCTCGTAGTGCTACGCCTCGGCAGAGCCTCTTTTTTTTGGAAAAGGCGAACGGTCGGATCCTTCTCCCACGAGGAAGGGCCCAGCCCTGAAAGCTCTTGCTGCTCTTCACCATCCCTTGGCACCCTACCTACAGGCACAACAGCACTGGGGATCTGTGCTTTCCCAGAGACTGAACATCTCACGGGGCTCAGTCTCGGCAAGCCTCTTTCTGAAAAGGCGAACGGTCGGATCCTTCTCCCACGAGGAAGGGCCCAGCCCTGAAAGCTCTTGCTGCTCTTCACCGTCCCTTGGCACCCTACCTACAGGCACAACAGCAGTGGGGATCTGTGCTTTCCCAGAGACGGAACATCTCACGGGGCTCAGTCTCGGCAAGCCTCTTTCTGAAAAGGCGAACGGTGCGATCCTTCTCCCACGAGGAAGGGCCCAGCCCTGAAAGCTCTTGCTGCTCTTCACCGTCCCTTGTGGCCCTACCTACAGGCACAACAGCACTGGGGATCTGTGCTTTCCCAGAGACGGAACATCTCACGGCGCTCAGTCTCGGCAAGCCTCTTTCTGAAAAGGCGAACGGTCGGATCCTTCTCCCACGAGGAAGGGCCCAGCCCTGAAAGCTCTTGCTGCTCTTCACCGTCCCTTGGCACCCTACCTACAGGCACAACAGCACTGGGGATCTGTGCTTTCCCAGAGACGGAACATCTCACGGGGCTCAGTCTCGGCAAGCCTCTTTCTGAAAAGGCGAACGGTCGGATCCTTCTCCCACGAGGAAGGGCCCAGCCCTGAAAGCTCTTGCTGCTCTTCACCGTCCCTTGGCACCCTACCTACAGGCACAACAGCACTGGGGATCTGTGCTTTCCCAGAGACGGAACATCTCACGGCGCTCAGTCTCGGCAAGCCTCTTTCTGAAAAGGCGAACGGTCGGATCCTTCTCCCCCGAGGAAGGGCCCAGCCCTGAAAGCTCTTGCTGCTCTTCACCGCCCCTTGGCACCCTACCTACAGGCACAACAGCACTGGGGATCTGTGCTTTCCCAGAGACGGAATATCTCACGGGGCTCAGTCTCGGCAAGCCTCTTTCTGAAAAGGCGAACGGTCGGATCCTTCTCCCACGAGGAAGGGCCCAGCCCTGAAAGCTCTTGCTGCTCTTCACCGTCCCTTGGCACCCTACCTACAGGCACAACAGCACTGGGGATCTGTGCTTTCCCAGAGACGGAACATCTCACGGGGCTCAGTCTCGGCAAGCCTCTTTCTGAAAAGGCGAACGGTCGGATCCTGCTCCCACGAGGAAGGGCCCAGCCCTGAAAGCTCTTGCTGCTCTTCACCGTCCCTTGTGGCCCTACCTACAGGCACAACAGCACTGGGGATCTGTGCTTTCCCAGAGACGGAACATCTCGTGGCGCTACGCCTCGGCAGAGCCTCTTTTTTTTGGAAAAGGCGAACGGTCGGATCCTTCTCCCACGAGGAAGGGCCCAGCCCTGAAAGCTCTTGCTGCTCTTCACCGTCCCTTGGCACCCTACCTACAGGCACAACAGCACTGGGGATCTGTGCTTTCCCAGAGACGGAACATCTCACGGGGCTCAGTCTCGGCAAGCCTCTTTCTGAAAAGGCGAACGGTCGGATCCTTCTCCCACGAGGAAGGGCCCAGCCCTGAAAGCTCTTGCTGCTCTTCACCGCCCCTTGGCACCCTACCTACAGGCACAACAGCACTGGGGATCTGTGCTTTCCCAGAGACGGAACATCTCACGGCGCTCAGTCTCGGCAAGCCTCTTTCTGAAAAGGCGAACGGTCGGATCCTTCTCCCACGAGGAAGGGCCCAGCCCTGAAAGCTCTTGCTGCTCTTCACCGTCCCTTGGCACCCTACCTACAGGCACAACAGCACTGGGGATCTGTGCTTTCCCAGAGACGGAACATCTCACGGGGCTCAGTCTCGGCAAGCCTCTTTCTGAAAAGGCGAACGGTCGGATCCTTCTCCCACGAGGAAGGGCCCAGCCCTGAAAGCTCTTGCTGCTCTTCACTGTCCCTTGGCACCCTACCTACAGGCACAACAGCACTGGGGATCTGTGCTTTCCCAGAGACGGAACATCTCACGGGGCTCAGTCTCGGCAAGCCTCTTTCTGAAAAGGTGAACGGTCGGATCCTTCTCCCACGACGAAGGGCCCAGCCCTGAAAGCTCTTGCTGCTCTTCACCGCCCCTTGGCACCCTACCTACAGGCACAACAGCACTGGGGATCTGTGCTTTCCCAGAGACTGAACATCTCACGGCGCACAGTCTCGGCAGAGCCTCTTTTTTTTGGAAAATGCGAACGGTCGGATCCTTCTCCCACGACGAAGGGCCCAGCCCTGAAAGCTCTTGCTGCTCTTCACCGTCCCTTGGCACCCTACCTACAGGCACAACAGCACTGGGGATCTGTGCTTTCCCAGAGACGGAACATCTCACGGGGCTCAGTCTCGGCAAGCCTCTTTCTGAAAAGGCGAACGGTCGGATCCTTCTCCCACGAGGAAGGGCCCAGCCCTGAAAGCTCTTGCTGCTCTTCACCGTCCCTTGGCACCCTACCTACAGGCACAACAGCACTGGGGATCTGTGCTTTCCCAGAGACGGAACATCTCACGGGGCTCAGTCTCGGCAAGCCTCTTTCTGAAAAGGCGAACGGTCGGATCCTTCTCCCACGAGGAAGGGCCCAGCCCTGAAAGCTCTTGCTACTCTTCACCACCCCTTGGCACCCTACCTACAGGCACAACAGCACTGGGGATCTGTGCTTTCCCAGAGACGGAATATCTCACGGGGCTCAGTCTCGGCAAGCCTCTTTCTGAAAAGGCGAACGGTCGGATCCTTCTCCCACGAGGAAGGGCCCAGCCCTGAAAGCTCTTGCTGCTCTTCACCGTCCCTTGTGGCCCTACCTACAGGCACAACAGCAGTGGGGATCTGTGCTTTCCCAGAGACGGAACATCTCACGGGGCTCAGTCTCGGCAAGCCTCTTTCTGAAAAGACGAACGGTCGGATCCTTCTCCCACGAGGAAGGGCCCAGCCCTGAAAGCTCTTGCTGCTCTTCACCGTCCCTTGGCACCCTACCTACAGGCACAACAGCACTGGGGATCTATGCTTTCGCAGAGACGGAACGTCTCGTAGTGCTACGCCTCGGCAGAGCCTCTTTTTTTTGGAAAAGGCGAACGGTCGGATCCTTCTCCCACGAGGAAGGGCCCAGCCCTGAAAGCTCTTGCTGCTGTTCACCGTCCCTTGGCACCCTACCTACAGGCACAACAGCACTGGGGATCTGTGCTTTCCCAGAGACGGAATATCTCACGGGGCTCAGTCTCGGCAAGCCTCTTTCTGAAAAGGCGAACGGTCGGATACTTGTCCCACGAGGAAGGGCCCAGCCCTGAAAGCTCTTGCTGCTCTTCACCGTCCCTTGTGGCCCTACCTACAGGCACAACAGCACTGGGGATCTGTGCTTTCCCAGAGACGGAACATCTCACGGCGCTCAGTCTCGGCAAGCCTCTTTCTGAAAAGGCGAACGGTCGGATCCTTCTCCCACGAGGAAGGGCCCAGCCCTGAAAGCTCTTGCTGCTCTTCACCGTCCCTTGGCACCCTACCTACAGGCACAACAGCACTGGGGATCTGTGCTTTCCCAGAGACGGAATATCTCACGGCGCTCAGTCTTGGCAAGCCTCTTTCTGAAAAGGCGAACGGTCGGATCCTTCTCCCACGAGGAAGGGCCCAGCCCTGAAAGCTCTTGCTGCTCTTCACCGCCCCTTGGCACCCTACCTACAGGCACAACAGCACTGGGGATCTGTGCTTTCCCAGAGACGGAACATCTCACGGGGCTCAGTCTCGGCAAGCCTCTTTCTGAAAAGACGAACGGTGCGATCCTTCTCCCACGACGAAGGGCCCAGCCCTGAAAGCTCTTGCTGCTCTTCACCGTCCCTTGGCACCCTACCTACAGGCACAACAGCACTGGGGATCTGTGCTTTCCCAGAGACGGAACATCTCACGGGGCTCAGTCTCGGCAAGCCTCTTTCTGAAAAGGCGAACGGTCGGATCCTTCTCCCCCGAGGAAGGGCCCAGCCCTGAAAGCTCTTGCTGCTCTTCACCGTCCCTTGGCACCCTACCTACAGGCACAACAGCACTGGGGATCTGTGCTTTCCCAGAGACGGAACATCTCACGGGGCTCAGTCTCGGCAAGCCTCTTTCTGAAAAGGCGAACGGTCGGATCCTTCTCCCACGAGGAAGGGCCCAGCCCTGAAAGCTCTTGCTGCTCTTCACCGTCCCTTGGCACCCTACCTACAGGCACAACAGCACTGGGGATCTGTGCTTTCCCAGAGACGGAACATCTCACGGGGCTCAGTCTCGGCAAGCCTCTTTCTGAAAAGACGAACGGTGCGATCCTTCTCCCACGACGAAGGGCCCAGCCCTGAAAGCTCTTGCTGCTGTTCACCGTCCCTTGGCACCCTACCTACAGGCACAACAGCACTGGGGATCTGTGCTTTCCCAGAGACGGAACATCTCACGGGGCTCAGTCTCGGCAAGCCTCTTTCTGAAAAGGCGAACGGTCGGATACTTGTCCCACGAGGAAGGGCCCAGCCCTGAAAGCTCTTGCTGCTCTTCACCGCCCCTTGGCACCCTACCTACAGGCACAACAGCACTGGGGATCTGTGCTTTCCCAGAGACGGAACATCTCACGGCGCTCAGTCTCGGCAAGCCTCTTTCTGAAAAGACGAACGGTGCGATCCATCTCCCCCGAGGAAGGGCCCAGCCCTGAAAGCTCTTGCTGCTCTTCACCGCCCCTTGGCACCCTACCTACAGGCACAACAGCACTGGGGATCTGTGCTTTCCCAGAGACGGAACATCTCACGGGGCTCAGTCTCGGCAAGCCTCTTTCTGAAAAGGCGAACGGTCGGATCCTTCTCCCACGAGGAAGGGCCCAGCCCTGAAAGCTCTTGCTGCTCTTCACCGTCCCTTGGCACCCTACCTACAGGCACAACAGCACTGGGGATCTGTGCTTTCCCAGAGACGGAATATCTCACGGGGCTCAGTCTCGGCAAGCCTCTTTCTGAATAGGCGAACGGACAGATCCTTCTCCCACGAGGAAGGGCCCAGCCCTGAAAGCTCTTGCTGCTCTTCACCGCCCCTTGGCACCCTACCTACAGGCACAACAGCACTGGGGATCTGTGCTTTCCCAGAGACGGAATATCTCACGGGGCTCAGTCTCGGCAAGCCTCTTTCTGAAAAGGTGAACGGTCGGATCCTTCTCCCACGACGAAGGGCCCAGCCCTGAAAGCTCTTGCTGCTCTTCACCGCCCCTTGGCACCCTACCTACAGGCACAACAGCACTGGGGATCTGTGCTTTCCCAGAGACTGAACATCTCACGGCGCACAGTCTCGGCAGAGCCTCTTTTTTTTGGAAAATGCGAACGGTCGGATCCTTCTCCCACGACGAAGGGCCCAGCCCTGAAAGCTCTTGCTGCTCTTCACCGTCCCTTGGCACCCTACCTACAGGCACAACAGCACTGGGGATCTGTGCTTTCCCAGAGACGGAACATCTCACGGGGCTCAGTCTCGGCAAGCCTCTTTCTGAAAAGGCGAACGGTCGGATCCTTCTCCCACGAGGAAGGGCCCAGCCCTGAAAGCTCTTGCTGCTCTTCACCGTCCCTTGGCACCCTACCTACAGGCACAACAGCACTGGGGATCTGTGCTTTCCCAGAGACGGAACATCTCACGGGGCTCAGTCTCGGCAAGCCTCTTTCTGAAAAGGCGAACGGTCGGATCCTTCTCCCACGAGGAAGGGCCCAGCCCTGAAAGCTCTTGCTACTCTTCACCACCCCTTGGCACCCTACCTACAGGCACAACAGCACTGGGGATCTGTGCTTTCCCAGAGACGGAATATCTCACGGGGCTCAGTCTCGGCAAGCCTCTTTCTGAAAAGGCGAACGGTGCGATCCTTCTCCCACGAGGAAGGGCCCAGCCCTGAAAGCTCTTGCTGCTCTTCACCGTCCCTTGTGGCCCTACCTACAGGCACAACAGCAGTGGGGATCTGTGCTTTCCCAGAGACGGAACATCTCACGGGGCTCAGTCTCGGCAAGCCTCTTTCTGAAAAGACGAACGGTCGGATCCTTCTCCCACGAGGAAGGGCCCAGCCCTGAAAGCTCTTGCTGCTCTTCACCGTCCCTTGGCACCCTACCTACAGGCACAACAGCACTGGGGATCTATGCTTTCGCAGAGACGGAACGTCTCGTAGTGCTACGCCTCGGCAGAGCCTCTTTTTTTTGGAAAAGGCGAACGGTCGGATCCTTCTCCCACGAGGAAGGGCCCAGCCCTGAAAGCTCTTGCTGCTGTTCACCGTCCCTTGGCACCCTACCTACAGGCACAACAGCACTGGGGATCTGTGCTTTCCCAGAGACGGAATATCTCACGGGGCTCAGTCTCGGCAAGCCTCTTTCTGAAAAGGCGAACGGTCGGATACTTGTCCCACGAGGAAGGGCCCAGCCCTGAAAGCTCTTGCTGCTCTTCACCGTCCCTTGTGGCCCTACCTACAGGCACAACAGCACTGGGGATCTGTGCTTTCCCAGAGACGGAACATCTCACGGCGCTCAGTCTCGGCAAGCCTCTTTCTGAAAAGGCGAACGGTCGGATCCTTCTCCCACGAGGAAGGGCCCAGCCCTGAAAGCTCTTGCTGCTCTTCACCGTCCCTTGGCACCCTACCTACAGGCACAACAGCACTGGGGATCTGTGCTTTCCCAGAGACGGAATATCTCACGGCGCTCAGTCTTGGCAAGCCTCTTTCTGAAAAGGCGAACGGTCGGATCCTTCTCCCACGAGGAAGGGCCCAGCCCTGAAAGCTCTTGCTGCTCTTCACCGCCCCTTGGCACCCTACCTACAGGCACAACAGCACTGGGGATCTGTGCTTTCCCAGAGACGGAACATCTCACGGGGCTCAGTCTCGGCAAGCCTCTTTCTGAAAAGACGAACGGTGCGATCCTTCTCCCACGACGAAGGGCCCAGCCCTGAAAGCTCTTGCTGCTCTTCACCGTCCCTTGGCACCCTACCTACAGGCACAACAGCACTGGGGATCTGTGCTTTCCCAGAGACGGAACATCTCACGGGGCTCAGTCTCGGCAAGCCTCTTTCTGAAAAGGCGAACGGTCGGATCCTTCTCCCCCGAGGAAGGGCCCAGCCCTGAAAGCTCTTGCTGCTCTTCACCGTCCCTTGGCACCCTACCTACAGGCACAACAGCACTGGGGATCTGTGCTTTCCCAGAGACGGAACATCTCACGGGGCTCAGTCTCGGCAAGCCTCTTTCTGAAAAGACGAACGGTGCGATCCTTCTCCCACGAGGAAGGGCCCAGCCCTGAAAGCTCTTGCTGCTCTTCACCGTCCCTTGGCACCCTACCTACAGGCACAACAGCACTGGGGATCTGTGCTTTCCCAGAGACGGAACATCTCACGGGGCTCAGTCTCGGCAAGCCTCTTTCTGAAAAGACGAACGGTGCGATCCTTCTCCCACGACGAAGGGCCCAGCCCTGAAAGCTCTTGCTGCTGTTCACCGTCCCTTGGCACCCTACCTACAGGCACAACAGCACTGGGGATCTGTGCTTTCCCAGAGACGGAACATCTCACGGGGCTCAGTCTCGGCAAGCCTCTTTCTGAAAAGGCGAACGGTCGGATACTTGTCCCACGAGGAAGGGCCCAGCCCTGAAAGCTCTTGCTGCTCTTCACCGCCCCTTGGCACCCTACCTACAGGCACAACAGCACTGGGGATCTGTGCTTTCCCAGAGACGGAACATCTCACGGCGCTCAGTCTCGGCAAGCCTCTTTCTGAAAAGACGAACGGTGCGATCCATCTCCCCCGAGGAAGGGCCCAGCCCTGAAAGCTCTTGCTGCTCTTCACCGCCCCTTGGCACCCTACCTACAGGCACAACAGCACTGGGGATCTGTGCTTTCCCAGAGACGGAACATCTCACGGGGCTCAGTCTCGGCAAGCCTCTTTCTGAAAAGGCGAACGGTCGGATCCTTCTCCCACGAGGAAGGGCCCAGCCCTGAAAGCTCTTGCTGCTCTTCACCGTCCCTTGGCACCCTACCTACAGGCACAACAGCACTGGGGATCTGTGCTTTCCCAGAGACGGAATATCTCACGGGGCTCAGTCTCGGCAAGCCTCTTTCTGAATAGGCGAACGGACAGATCCTTCTCCCACGAGGAAGGGCCCAGCCCTGAAAGCTCTTGCTGCTCTTCACCGCCCCTTGGCACCCTACCTACAGGCACAACAGCACTGGGGATCTGTGCTTTCCCAGAGACGGAATATCTCACGGGGCTCAGTCTCGGCAAGCCTTTTTCTGAAAAGGCGAACGGTCGGATCCTTCTCCCACGAGGAAGGGCCCAGCCCTGAAAGCTCTTGCTGCTCTTCACCGCCCCTTGGCACCCTACCTACAGGCACAACAGCACTGGGGATCTGTGCTTTCCCAGAGACGGAACATCTCACGGGGCTCAGTCTCGGCAAGCCTCTTTCTGAAAAGACGAACGGTGCGATCCATCTCCCCCGAGGAAGGGCCCAGCCCTGAAAGCTCTTGCTGCTCTTCACCGCCCCTTGGCACCCTACCTACAGGCACAACAGCACTGGGGATCTGTGCTTTCCCAGAGACGGAATATCTCACGGCGCTCAGTCTCGGCAAGCCTCTTTCTGAAAAGGCGAACGGTCGGATCCTTCTCCCACGAGGAAGGGCCCAGCCCTGAAAGCTCTTGCTGCTCTTCACCGTCCCTTGGCACCCTACCTACAGGCACAACAGCACTGGGGATCTATGCTTTCGCAGAGACGGAACGTCTCGTAGTGCTACGCCTCGGCAGAGCCTCTTTTTTTTGGAAAAGGCGAACGGTCGGATCCTTCTCCCACGAGGAAGGGCCCAGCCCTGAAAGCTCTTGCTGCTCTTCACCGCCCCTTGGCACCCTACCTACAGGCACAACAGCACTGGGGATCTGTGCTTTCCCAGAGACTGAACATCTCACGGCGCACAGTCTCGGCAGAGCCTCTTTTTTTTGGAAAAGGCGAACGGTCGGATCCTTCTCCCACGAGGAAGGGCCCAGCCCTGAAAGCTCTTGCTGCTCTTCACCGTCCCTTGGCACCCTACCTACAGGCACAACAGCACTGGGGATCTGTGCTTTCCCAGAGACGGAACATCTCACGGGGCTCAGTCTCGGCAAGCCTCTTTCTGAAAAGGCGAACGGTCGGATCCTTCTCCCACGAGGAAGGGCCCAGCCCTGAAAGCTCTTGCTGCTCTTCACCGTCCCTTGGCACCCTACCTACAGGCACAACAGCACTGGGGATCTGTGCTTTCCCAGAGACGGAACATCTCACGGGGCTCAGTCTCGGCAAGCCTCTTTCTGAAAAGGCGAACGGTCGGATCCTTCTCCCACGAGGAAGGGCCCAGCCCTGAAAGCTCTTGCTGCTCTTCACCGCCCCTTGGCACCCTACCTACAGGCACAACAGCACTGGGGATCTGTGCTTTGCCAGAGACGGAACATCTCACGGGGCTCAGTCTCGGCAAGCCTCTTTCTGAAAAGGCGAACGGTGCGATCCTTCTCCCACGAGGAAGGGCCCAGCCCTGAAAGCTCTTGCTACTCTTCACCGCCCCTTGGCACCCTACCTACAGGCACAACAGCACTGGGGATCTGTGCTTTCCCAGAGACGGAATATCTCACGGGGCTCAGTCTCGGCAAGCCTCTTTCTGAAAAGGCGAACGGTCGGATCCTTCTCCCACGAGGAAGGGCCCAGCCCTGAAAGCTCTTGCTGCTCTTCACCGTCCCTTGTGGCCCTACCTACAGGCACAACAGCAGTGGGGATCTGTGCTTTCCCAGAGACGGAACATCTCACGGGGCTCAGTCTCGGCAAGCCTCTTTCTGAAAAGGCGAACGGTCGGATCCTTCTCCCACGAGGAAGGGCCCAGCCCTGAAAGCTCTTGCTGCTCTTCACCGTCCCTTGGCACCCTACCTACAGGCACAACAGCACTGGGGATCTGTGCTTTCCCAGACACGGAACGTCTCGTAGTGCTACGCCTCGGCAGAGCCTCTCTTTTTTGGAAAAGGCGAACGGTCGGATCCTTCTCCCACGAGGAAGGGCCCAGCCCTGAAAGCTCTTGCTGCTCTTCACCGTCCCTTGGCACCCTACCTACAGGCACAACAGCACTGGGGATCTGTGCTTTCCCAGAGACGGAACATCTCACGGGGCTCAGTCTCGGCAAGCCTCTTTCTGAAAAGGCGAACGGTCGGATCCTTCTCCCACGAGGAAGGGCCCAGCCCTGAAAGCTCTTGCTGCTCTTCACCATCCCTTGGCACCCTACCTACAGGCACAACAGCACTGGGGATCTGTGCTTTCCCAGAGACGGAACATCTCACGGCGCTCAGTCTCGGCAAGCCTCTTTCTGAAAAGGCGAACGGTCGGATCCTTCTCCCACGAGGAAGGGCCCAGCCCTGAAAGCTCTTGCTGCTCTTCACCGTCCCTTGGCACCCTACCTACAGGCACAACAGCACTGGGGATCTGTGCTTTCCCAGAGACGGAATATCTCACGGGGCTCAGTCTCGGCAAGCCTCTTTCTGAAAAGGCGAACGGTCGGATCCTTCTCCCACGAGGAAGGGCCCAGCCCTGAAAGCTCTTGCTGCTCTTCACCGTCCCTTGTGGCCCTACCTACAGGCACAACAGCACTGGGGATCTGTGCTTTCCCAGAGACGGAACATCTCACGGCGCTCAGTCTCGGCAAGCCTCTTTCTGAAAAGGCGAACGGTCGGATCCTTCTCCCACGAGGAAGGGCCCAGCCCTGAAAGCTCTTGCTGCTCTTCACCGTCCCTTGGCACCCTACCTACAGGCACAACAGCACTGGGGATCTGTGCTTTCCCAGAGACGGAATATCTCACGGGGCTCAGTCTCGGCAAGCCTCTTTCTGAAAAGGCGAACGGTCGGATCCTTCTCCCACGAGGAAGGGCCCAGCCCTGAAAGCTCTTGCTGCTCTTCACCGTCCCTTGGCACCCTACCTACAGGCACAACAGCACTGGGGATCTGTGCTTTCCCAGAGACGGAACATCTCACGGGGCTCAGTCTCGGCAAGCCTCTTTCTGAAAAGGCGAACGGTGCGATCCTGCTCCCACGAGGAAGGGCCCAGCCCTGAAAGCTCTTGCTGCTCTTCACCGTCCCTTGGCACCCTACCTACAGGCACAACAGCACTGGGGATCTGTGCTTTCCCAGAGACGGAACATCTCGTGGCGCTACGCCTCGGCAGAGCCTCTTTTTTTTGGAAAAGGCGAACGGTCGGATCCTTCTCCCACGAGGAAGGGCCCAGCCCTGAAAGCTCTTGCTGCTCTTCACTGTCCCTTGGCACCCTACCTACAGGCACAACAGCACTGGGGATCTGTGCTTTCCCAGAGACGGAACATCTCACGGGGCTCAGTCTCGGCAAGCCTCTTTCTGAAAAGGCGAACGGTCGGATCCTTCTCCCACGATGAAGGGCCCAGCCCTGAAAGCTCTTGCTGCTCTTCACCGCCCCTTGGCACCCTACCTACAGGCACAACAGCACTGGGGATCTGTGCTTTCCCAGAGACTGAACATCTCACGGCGCACAGTCTCGGCAGAGCCTCTTTTTTTTGGAAAAGGCGAACGGTCGGATCCTTCTCCCACGAGGAAGGGCCCAGCCCTGAAAGCTCTTGCTGCTCTTCACCGCCCCTTGGCACCCTACCTACAGGCACAACAGCACTGGGGATCTGTGCTTTCCCAGAGACGGAACATCTCACGGGGCTCAGTCTCGGCAAGCCTCTTTCTGAAAAGGCGAACGGTCGGATCCTTCTCCCACGAGGAAGGGCCCAGCCCTGAAAGCTCTTGCTGCTCTTCACCGTCCCTTGGCACCCTACCTACAGGCACAACAGCACTGGGGATCTGTGCTTTCCCAGAGACGGAACATCTCACGGGGCTCAGTCTCGGCAAGCCTCTTTCTGAAAAGGCGAACGGTCGGATCCTTCTCCCACGAGGAAGGGCCCAGCCCTGAAAGCTCTTGCTGCTCTTCACCGCCCCTTGGCACCCTACCTACAGGCACAACAGCACTGGGGATCTGTGCTTTCCCAGAGACGGAACATCTCACGGGGCTCAGTCTCGGCAAGCCTCTTTCTGAAAAGGCGAACGGTGCGATCCTTCTCCCACGAGGAAGGGCCCAGCCCTGAAAGCTCTTGCTACTCTTCACCGCCCCTTGGCACCCTACCTACAGGCACAACAGCACTGGGGATCTGTGCTTTCCCAGAGACGGAATATCTCACGGGGCTCAGTCTCGGCAAGCCTCTTTCTGAAAAGGCGAACGGTCGGATCCTTCTCCCACGAGGAAGGGCCCAGCCCTGAAAGCTCTTGCTGCTCTTCACCGTCCCTTATGGCCCTACCTACAGGCACAACAGCACTGGGGATCTGTGCTTTCCCAGAGACGGAACATCTCACGGGGCTCAGTCTCGGCAAGCCTCTTTCTGAAAAGGCGAACGGTCGGATCCTTCTCCCACGAGGAAGGGCCCAGCCCTGAAAGCTCTTGCTGCTCTTCACCGTCCCTTGGCACCCTACCTACAGGCACAACAGCACTGGGGATCTATGCTTTCCCAGAGACGGAACGTCTCGTAGTGCTACGCCTCGGCAGAGCCTCTTTTTTTTGGAAAAGGCGAACGGTCGGATCCTTCTCCCACGAGGAAGGGCCCAGCCCTGAAAGCTCTTGCTGCTCTTCACCGTCCCTTGGCACCCTACCTACAGGCACAACAGCACTGGGGATCTGTGCTTTCCCAGAGACGGAACATCTCACGGGGCTCAGTCTCGGCAAGCCTCTTTCTGAAAAGGCGAACGGTCGGATCCTTCTCCCACGAGGAAGGGCCCAGCCCTGAAAGCTCTTGCTGCTCTTCACCGTCCCTTGGCACCCTACCTACAGGCACAACAGCACTGGGGATCTGTGCTTTCCCAGAGACGGAACATCTCACGGCGCTCAGTCTCGGCAAGCCTCTTTCTGAAAAGGCGAACGGTCGGATCCTTCTCCCACGAGGAAGGGCCCAGCCCTGAAAGCTCTTGCTGCTCTTCACCGTCCCTTGGCACCCTACCTACAGGCACAACAGCACTGGGGATCTGTGCTTTCCCAGAGACGGAATATCTCACGGGGCTCAGTCTCGGCAAGCCTCTTTCTGAAAAGGCGAACGGTCGGATCCTTCTCCCACGAGGAAGGGCCCAGCCCTGAAAGCTCTTGCTGCTCTTCACCGTCCCTTGTGGCCCTACCTACAGGCACAACAGCACTGGGGATCTGTGCTTTCCCAGAGACGGAACATCTCACGGGGCTCAGTCTCGGCAAGCCTCTTTCTGAAAAGGCGAACGGTCGGATCCTTCTCCCACGAGGAAGGGCCCAGCCCTGAAAGCTCTTGCTGCTGTTCACCGTCCCTTGGCACCCTACCTACAGGCACAACAGCACTGGGGATCTGTGCTTTCCCAGAGACGGAACATCTCACGGGGCTCAGTCTCGGCAAGCCTCTTTCTGAAAAGGCGAACGGTCGGATCCTTCTCCCACGAGGAAGGGCCCAGCCCTGAAAGCTCTTGCTGCTCTTCACCGTCCCTTGGCACCCTACCTACAGGCACAACAGCACTGGGGATCTGTGCTTTCCCAGAGACGGAACATCTCACGGCGCTCAGTCTCGGCAAGCCTCTTTCTGAAAAGGCGAACGGTCGGATCCTTCTCCCACGAGGAAGGGCCCAGCCCTGAAAGCTCTTGCTGCTCTTCACCGCCCCTTGGCACCCTACCTACAGGCACAACAGCACTGGGGATCTGTGCTTTCCCAGAGACGGAATATCTCACGGGGCTCAGTCTCGGCAAGCCTCTTTCTGAAAAGGCGAACGGTCGGATCCTTCTCCCACGAGGAAGGGCCCAGCCCTGAAAGCTCTTGCTGCTCTTCACCGTCCCTTGGCACCCTACCTACAGGCACAACAGCACTGGGGATCTGTGCTTTCCCAGAGACGGAACATCTCACGGGGCTCAGTCTCGGCAAGCCTCTTTCTGAAAAGGCGAACGGTCGGATACTTGTCCCACGAGGAAGGGCCCAGCCCTGAAAGCTCTTGCTGCTCTTCACCGTCCCTTGGCACCCTACCTACAGGCACAACAGCACTGGGGATCTGTGCTTTCCCAGAGACGGAACATCTCACGGCGCTCAGTCTCGGCAAGCCTCTTTCTGAAAAGGCGAACGGTCGGATCCTTCTCCCACGAGGAAGGGCCCAGCCCTGAAAGCTCTTGCTGCTCTTCACCGTCCCTTGGCACCCTACCTACAGGCACAACAGCACTGGGGATCTGTGCTTTCCCAGAGACGGAATATCTCACGGGGCTCAGTCTCGGCAAGCCTCTTTCTGAAAAGGCGAACGGTCGGATCCTTCTCCCACGAGGAAGGGCCCAGCCCTGAAAGCTCTTGCTGCTCTTCACCGCCCCTTGGCACCCTACCTACAGGCACAACAGCACTGGGGATCTGTGCTTTCCCAGAGACGGAACATCTCACGGGGCTCAGTCTCGGCAAGCCTCTTTCTGAAAAGGCGAACGGTCGGATCCTTCTCCCACGAGGAAGGGCCCAGCCCTGAAAGCTCTTGCTGCTCTTCACCGCCCCTTGGCACCCTACCTACAGGCACAACAGCACTGGGGATCTGTGCTTTCCCAGAGACTGAACATCTCACGGCGCACAATCTCGGCAGAGCCTCTTTCTGAAAAGGTGAATGGTCGGATCCTTCTCCCACGAGGAAGGGCCCAGCCCTGAAAGCTCTTGCTGCTCTTCACCGTCCCTTGGCACCCTACCTACAGGCACAACAGCACTGGGGATCTGTGCTTTCCCAGAGATGGAACATCTCACGGGGCTCAGTCTCGGCAAGCCTCTTTCTGAAAAGGCGAACGGTCGGATCCTTCTCCCACGAGGAAGGGCCCAGCCCTGAAAGCTCTTGCTGCTCTTCACCGTCCCTTGGCACCCTACCTACAGGCACAACAGCACTGGGGATCTGTGCTTTCCCAGAGACGGAACATCTCACGGGGCTCAGTCTCGGCAAGCCTCTTTCTGAAAAGACGAACGGTGCGATCCTTCTCCCACGACGAAGGGCCCAGCCCTGAAAGCTCTTGCTGCTCTTCACCGTCCCTTGGCACCCTACCTACAGGCACAACAGCACTGGGGATCTGTGCTTTCCCAGAGATGGAACATCTCACGGGGCTCAGTCTCGGCAAGCCTCTTTCTGAAAAGGCGAACGGTCGGATACTTGTCCCACGAGGAAGGGCCCAGCCCTGAAAGCTCTTGCTGCTCTTCACCGCCCCTTGGCACCCTACCTACAGGCACAACAGCACTGGGGATCTATGCTTTCCCAGAGACGGAACATCTCACGGGGCTCAGTCTCGGCAAGCCTCTTTCTGAAAAGACGAACGGTGCGATCCATCTCCCCCGAGGAAGGGCCCAGCCCTGAAAGCTCTTGCTGCTCTTCACCGCCCCTTGGCACCCTACCTACAGGCACAACAGCACTGGGGATCTGTGCTTTCCCAGAGACGGAATATCTCACGGCGCTCAGTCTCGGCAAGCCTCTTTCTGAAAAGGCGAACGGTCGGATCCTTCTCCCACGAGGAAGGGCCCAGCCCTGAAAGCTCTTGCTGCTCTTCACCGTCCCTTGGCACCCTACCTACAGGCACAACAGCACTGGGGATCTATGCTTTCGCAGAGACGGAACGTCTCGTAGTGCTACGCCTCGGCAGAGCCTCTTTTTTTTGGAAAAGGCGAACGGTCGGATCCTTCTCCCACGAGGAAGGGCCCAGCCCTGAAAGCTCTTGCTGCTCTTCACCGCCCCTTGGCACCCTACCTACAGGCACAACAGCACTGGGGATCTGTGCTTTCCCAGAGACTGAACATCTCACGGCGCACAGTCTCGGCAGAGCCTCTTTTTTTTGGAAAAGGCGAACGGTCGGATCCTTCTCCCACGAGGAAGGGCCCAGCCCTGAAAGCTCTTGCTGCTCTTCACCGCCCCTTGGCACCCTACCTACAGGCACAACAGCACTGGGGATCTGTGCTTTCCCAGAGACTGAACATCTCACGGCGCACAGTCTCGGCAGAGCCTCTTTTTTTTGGAAAAGGCGAACGGTCGGATCCTTCTCCCACGAGGAAGGGCCCAGCCCTGAAAGCTCTTGCTGCTCTTCACCGTCCCTTGGCACCCTACCTACAGGCACAACAGCACTGGGGATCTGTGCTTTCCCAGAGACGGAACATCTCACGGGGCTCAGTCTCGGCAAGCCTCTTTCTGAAAAGGCGAACGGTCGGATCCTTCTCCCACGAGGAAGGGCCCAGCCCTGAAAGCTCTTGCTGCTCTTCACCGTCCCTTGGCACCCTACCTACAGGCACAACAGCACTGGGGATCTGTGCTTTCCCAGAGACGGAACATCTCACGGGGCTCAGTCTCGGCAAGCCTCTTTCTGAAAAGGCGAACGGTCGGATCCTTCTCCCACGAGGAAGGGCCCAGCCCTGAAAGCTCTTGCTGCTCTTCACCGCCCCTTGGCACCCTACCTACAGGCACAACAGCACTGGGGATCTGTGCTTTGCCAGAGACGGAACATCTCACGGGGCTCAGTCTCGGCAAGCCTCTTTCTGAAAAGGCGAACGGTGCGATCCTTCTCCCACGAGGAAGGGCCCAGCCCTGAAAGCTCTTGCTACTCTTCACCGCCCCTTGGCACCCTACCTACAGGCACAACAGCACTGGGGATCTGTGCTTTCCCAGAGACGGAATATCTCACGGGGCTCAGTCTCGGCAAGCCTCTTTCTGAAAAGGCGAACGGTCGGATCCTTCTCCCACGAGGAAGGGCCCAGCCCTGAAAGCTCTTGCTGCTCTTCACCGTCCCTTGTGGCCCTACCTACAGGCACAACAGCAGTGGGGATCTGTGCTTTCCCAGAGACGGAACATCTCACGGGGCTCAGTCTCGGCAAGCCTCTTTCTGAAAAGGCGAACGGTCGGATCCTTCTCCCACGAGGAAGGGCCCAGCCCTGAAAGCTCTTGCTGCTCTTCACCGTCCCTTGGCACCCTACCTACAGGCACAACAGCACTGGGGATCTGTGCTTTCCCAGACACGGAACGTCTCGTAGTGCTACGCCTCGGCAGAGCCTCTCTTTTTTGGAAAAGGCGAACGGTCGGATCCTTCTCCCACGAGGAAGGGCCCAGCCCTGAAAGCTCTTGCTGCTCTTCACCGTCCCTTGGCACCCTACCTACAGGCACAACAGCACTGGGGATCTGTGCTTTCCCAGAGACGGAACATCTCACGGGGCTCAGTCTCGGCAAGCCTCTTTCTGAAAAGGCGAACGGTCGGATCCTTCTCCCACGAGGAAGGGCCCAGCCCTGAAAGCTCTTGCTGCTCTTCACCGTCCCTTGGCACCCTACCTACAGGCACAACAGCACTGGGGATCTGTGCTTTCCCAGAGACGGAACATCTCACGGCGCTCAGTCTCGGCAAGCCTCTTTCTGAAAAGGCGAACGGTCGGATCCTTCTCCCACGAGGAAGGGCCCAGCCCTGAAAGCTCTTGCTGCTCTTCACCGTCCCTTGGCACCCTACCTACAGGCACAACAGCACTGGGGATCTGTGCTTTCCCAGAGACGGAATATCTCACGGGGCTCAGTCTCGGCAAGCCTCTTTCTGAAAAGGCGAACGGTCGGATCCTTCTCCCACGAGGAAGGGCCCAGCCCTGAAAGCTCTTGCTGCTCTTCACCGTCCCTTGTGGCCCTACCTACAGGCACAACAGCACTGGGGATCTGTGCTTTCCCAGAGACGGAACATCTCACGGGGCTCAGTCTCGGCAAGCCTCTTTCTGAAAAGGCGAACGGTCGGATCCTTCTCCCACGAGGAAGGGCCCAGCCCTGAAAGCTCTTGCTGCTCTTCACCGTCCCTTGGCACCCTACCTACAGGCACAACAGCACTGGGGATCTGTGCTTTCCCAGAGACGGAACATCTCACGGCGCTCAGTCTCGGCAAGCCTCTTTCTGAAAAGGCGAACGGTCGGATCCTTCTCCCACGAGGAAGGGCCCAGCCCTGAAAGCTCTTGCTGCTCTTCACCGTCCCTTGGCACCCTACCTACAGGCACAACAGCACTGGGGATCTGTGCTTTCCCAGAGACGGAACATCTCACGGCGCTCAGTCTCGGCAAGCCTCTTTCTGAAAAGGCGAACGGTCGGATCCTTCTCCCACGAGGAAGGGCCCAGCCCTGAAAGCTCTTGCTGCTCTTCACCGTCCCTTGGCACCCTACCTACAGGCACAACAGCACTGGGGATCTGTGCTTTCCCAGAGACGGAATATCTCACGGGGCTCAGTCTCGGCAAGCCTCTTTCTGAAAAGGCGAACGGTCGGATCCTTCTCCCACGAGGAAGGGCCCAGCCCTGAAAGCTCTTGCTGCTCTTCACCGTCCCTTGGCACCCTACCTACAGGCACAACAGCACTGGGGATCTGTGCTTTCCCAGAGACGGAACATCTCACGGGGCTCAGTCTCGGCAAGCCTCTTTCTGAAAAGGCGAACGGTGCGATCCTGCTCCCACGAGGAAGGGCCCAGCCCTGAAAGCTCTTGCTGCTCTTCACCGTCCCTTGGCACCCTACCTACAGGCACAACAGCACTGGGGATCTGTGCTTTCCCAGAGACGGAACATCTCGTGGCGCTACGCCTCGGCAGAGCCTCTTTTTTTTGGAAAAGGCGAACGGTCGGATCCTTCTCCCACGAGGAAGGGCCCAGCCCTGAAAGCTCTTGCTGCTCTTCACTGTCCCTTGGCACCCTACCTACAGGCACAACAGCACTGGGGATCTGTGCTTTCCCAGAGACGGAACATCTCACGGGGCTCAGTCTCGGCAAGCCTCTTTCTGAAAAGGCGAACGGTCGGATCCTTCTCCCACGATGAAGGGCCCAGCCCTGAAAGCTCTTGCTGCTCTTCACCGCCCCTTGGCACCCTACCTACAGGCACAACAGCACTGGGGATCTGTGCTTTCCCAGAGACTGAACATCTCACGGCGCACAGTCTCGGCAGAGCCTCTTTTTTTTGGAAAAGGCGAACGGTCGGATCCTTCTCCCACGAGGAAGGGCCCAGCCCTGAAAGCTCTTGCTGCTCTTCACCGCCCCTTGGCACCCTACCTACAGGCACAACAGCACTGGGGATCTGTGCTTTCCCAGAGACGGAACATCTCACGGGGCTCAGTCTCGGCAAGCCTCTTTCTGAAAAGGCGAACGGTCGGATCCTTCTCCCACGAGGAAGGGCCCAGCCCTGAAAGCTCTTGCTGCTCTTCACCGTCCCTTGGCACCCTACCTACAGGCACAACAGCACTGGGGATCTGTGCTTTCCCAGAGACGGAACATCTCACGGGGCTCAGTCTCGGCAAGCCTCTTTCTGAAAAGGCGAACGGTCGGATCCTTCTCCCACGAGGAAGGGCCCAGCCCTGAAAGCTCTTGCTGCTCTTCACCGCCCCTTGGCACCCTACCTACAGGCACAACAGCACTGGGGATCTGTGCTTTCCCAGAGACGGAACATCTCACGGGGCTCAGTCTCGGCAAGCCTCTTTCTGAAAAGGCGAACGGTGCGATCCTTCTCCCACGAGGAAGGGCCCAGCCCTGAAAGCTCTTGCTACTCTTCACCGCCCCTTGGCACCCTACCTACAGGCACAACAGCACTGGGGATCTGTGCTTTCCCAGAGACGGAATATCTCACGGGGCTCAGTCTCGGCAAGCCTCTTTCTGAAAAGGCGAACGGTCGGATCCTTCTCCCACGAGGAAGGGCCCAGCCCTGAAAGCTCTTGCTGCTCTTCACCGTCCCTTATGGCCCTACCTACAGGCACAACAGCACTGGGGATCTGTGCTTTCCCAGAGACGGAACATCTCACGGGGCTCAGTCTCGGCAAGCCTCTTTCTGAAAAGGCGAACGGTCGGATCCTTCTCCCACGAGGAAGGGCCCAGCCCTGAAAGCTCTTGCTGCTCTTCACCGTCCCTTGGCACCCTACCTACAGGCACAACAGCACTGGGGATCTATGCTTTCCCAGAGACGGAACGTCTCGTAGTGCTACGCCTCGGCAGAGCCTCTTTTTTTTGGAAAAGGCGAACGGTCGGATCCTTCTCCCACGAGGAAGGGCCCAGCCCTGAAAGCTCTTGCTGCTCTTCACCGTCCCTTGGCACCCTACCTACAGGCACAACAGCACTGGGGATCTGTGCTTTCCCAGAGACGGAACATCTCACGGGGCTCAGTCTCGGCAAGCCTCTTTCTGAAAAGGCGAACGGTCGGATCCTTCTCCCACGAGGAAGGGCCCAGCCCTGAAAGCTCTTGCTGCTCTTCACCGTCCCTTGGCACCCTACCTACAGGCACAACAGCACTGGGGATCTGTGCTTTCCCAGAGACGGAACATCTCACGGCGCTCAGTCTCGGCAAGCCTCTTTCTGAAAAGGCGAACGGTCGGATCCTTCTCCCACGAGGAAGGGCCCAGCCCTGAAAGCTCTTGCTGCTCTTCACCGTCCCTTGGCACCCTACCTACAGGCACAACAGCACTGGGGATCTGTGCTTTCCCAGAGACGGAATATCTCACGGGGCTCAGTCTCGGCAAGCCTCTTTCTGAAAAGGCGAACGGTCGGATCCTTCTCCCACGAGGAAGGGCCCAGCCCTGAAAGCTCTTGCTGCTCTTCACCGTCCCTTGTGGCCCTACCTACAGGCACAACAGCACTGGGGATCTGTGCTTTCCCAGAGACGGAATATCTCACGGGGCTCAGTCTCGGCAAGCCTCTTTCTGAAAAGGCGAACGGTCGGATCCTTCTCCCACGAGGAAGGGCCCAGCCCTGAAAGCTCTTGCTGCTCTTCACCGTCCCTTGGCACCCTACCTACAGGCACAACAGCACTGGGGATCTGTGCTTTCCCAGAGACGGAACATCTCACGGGGCTCAGTCTCGGCAAGCCTCTTTCTGAAAAGGCGAACGGTCGGATACTTGTCCCACGAGGAAGGGCCCAGCCCTGAAAGCTCTTGCTGCTCTTCACCGTCCCTTGGCACCCTACCTACAGGCACAACAGCACTGGGGATCTGTGCTTTCCCAGAGACGGAACATCTCACGGCGCTCAGTCTCGGCAAGCCTCTTTCTGAAAAGGCGAACGGTCGGATCCTTCTCCCACGAGGAAGGGCCCAGCCCTGAAAGCTCTTGCTGCTCTTCACCGTCCCTTGGCACCCTACCTACAGGCACAACAGCACTGGGGATCTGTGCTTTCCCAGAGACGGAATATCTCACGGGGCTCAGTCTCGGCAAGCCTCTTTCTGAAAAGGCGAACGGTCGGATCCTTCTCCCACGAGGAAGGGCCCAGCCCTGAAAGCTCTTGCTGCTCTTCACCGCCCCTTGGCACCCTACCTACAGGCACAACAGCACTGGGGATCTGTGCTTTCCCAGAGACGGAACATCTCACGGGGCTCAGTCTCGGCAAGCCTCTTTCTGAAAAGGCGAACGGTCGGATCCTTCTCCCACGAGGAAGGGCCCAGCCCTGAAAGCTCTTGCTGCTCTTCACCGCCCCTTGGCACCCTACCTACAGGCACAACAGCACTGGGGATCTGTGCTTTCCCAGAGACTGAACATCTCACGGCGCACAATCTCGGCAGAGCCTCTTTCTGAAAAGGTGAATGGTCGGATCCTTCTCCCACGAGGAAGGGCCCAGCCCTGAAAGCTCTTGCTGCTCTTCACCGTCCCTTGGCACCCTACCTACAGGCACAACAGCACTGGGGATCTGTGCTTTCCCAGAGATGGAACATCTCACGGGGCTCAGTCTCGGCAAGCCTCTTTCTGAAAAGGCGAACGGTCGGATCCTTCTCCCACGAGGAAGGGCCCAGCCCTGAAAGCTCTTGCTGCTCTTCACCGTCCCTTGGCACCCTACCTACAGGCACAACAGCACTGGGGATCTGTGCTTTCCCAGAGACGGAACATCTCACGGGGCTCAGTCTCGGCAAGCCTCTTTCTGAAAAGACGAACGGTGCGATCCTTCTCCCACGACGAAGGGCCCAGCCCTGAAAGCTCTTGCTGCTCTTCACCGTCCCTTGGCACCCTACCTACAGGCACAACAGCACTGGGGATCTGTGCTTTCCCAGAGATGGAACATCTCACGGGGCTCAGTCTCGGCAAGCCTCTTTCTGAAAAGGCGAACGGTCGGATACTTGTCCCACGAGGAAGGGCCCAGCCCTGAAAGCTCTTGCTGCTCTTCACCGCCCCTTGGCACCCTACCTACAGGCACAACAGCACTGGGGATCTATGCTTTCCCAGAGACGGAACATCTCACGGGGCTCAGTCTCGGCAAGCCTCTTTCTGAAAAGACGAACGGTGCGATCCATCTCCCCCGAGGAAGGGCCCAGCCCTGAAAGCTCTTGCTGCTCTTCACCGCCCCTTGGCACCCTACCTACAGGCACAACAGCACTGGGGATCTGTGCTTTCCCAGAGACGGAATATCTCACGGCGCTCAGTCTCGGCAAGCCTCTTTCTGAAAAGGCGAACGGTCGGATCCTTCTCCCACGAGGAAGGGCCCAGCCCTGAAAGCTCTTGCTGCTCTTCACCGTCCCTTGGCACCCTACCTACAGGCACAACAGCACTGGGGATCTATGCTTTCGCAGAGACGGAACGTCTCGTAGTGCTACGCCTCGGCAGAGCCTCTTTTTTTTGGAAAAGGCGAACGGTCGGATCCTTCTCCCACGAGGAAGGGCCCAGCCCTGAAAGCTCTTGCTGCTCTTCACCGCCCCTTGGCACCCTACCTACAGGCACAACAGCACTGGGGATCTGTGCTTTCCCAGAGACTGAACATCTCACGGCGCACAGTCTCGGCAGAGCCTCTTTTTTTTGGAAAAGGCGAACGGTCGGATCCTTCTCCCACGAGGAAGGGCCCAGCCCTGAAAGCTCTTGCTGCTCTTCACCGCCCCTTGGCACCCTACCTACAGGCACAACAGCACTGGGGATCTGTGCTTTCCCAGAGACTGAACATCTCACGGCGCACAGTCTCGGCAGAGCCTCTTTTTTTTGGAAAAGGCGAACGGTCGGATCCTTCTCCCACGAGGAAGGGCCCAGCCCTGAAAGCTCTTGCTGCTCTTCACCGTCCCTTGGCACCCTACCTACAGGCACAACAGCACTGGGGATCTGTGCTTTCCCAGAGACGGAACATCTCACGGGGCTCAGTCTCGGCAAGCCTCTTTCTGAAAAGGCGAACGGTCGGATCCTTCTCCCACGAGGAAGGGCCCAGCCCTGAAAGCTCTTGCTGCTCTTCACCGTCCCTTGGCACCCTACCTACAGGCACAACAGCACTGGGGATCTGTGCTTTCCCAGAGACGGAACATCTCACGGGGCTCAGTCTCGGCAAGCCTCTTTCTGAAAAGGCGAACGGTCGGATCCTTCTCCCACGAGGAAGGGCCCAGCCCTGAAAGCTCTTGCTGCTCTTCACCGCCCCTTGGCACCCTACCTACAGGCACAACAGCACTGGGGATCTGTGCTTTGCCAGAGACGGAACATCTCACGGGGCTCAGTCTCGGCAAGCCTCTTTCTGAAAAGGCGAACGGTGCGATCCTTCTCCCACGAGGAAGGGCCCAGCCCTGAAAGCTCTTGCTACTCTTCACCGCCCCTTGGCACCCTACCTACAGGCACAACAGCACTGGGGATCTGTGCTTTCCCAGAGACGGAATATCTCACGGGGCTCAGTCTCGGCAAGCCTCTTTCTGAAAAGGCGAACGGTCGGATCCTTCTCCCACGAGGAAGGGCCCAGCCCTGAAAGCTCTTGCTGCTCTTCACCGTCCCTTGTGGCCCTACCTACAGGCACAACAGCAGTGGGGATCTGTGCTTTCCCAGAGACGGAACATCTCACGGGGCTCAGTCTCGGCAAGCCTCTTTCTGAAAAGGCGAACGGTCGGATCCTTCTCCCACGAGGAAGGGCCCAGCCCTGAAAGCTCTTGCTGCTCTTCACCGTCCCTTGGCACCCTACCTACAGGCACAACAGCACTGGGGATCTGTGCTTTCCCAGACACGGAACGTCTCGTAGTGCTACGCCTCGGCAGAGCCTCTCTTTTTTGGAAAAGGCGAACGGTCGGATCCTTCTCCCACGAGGAAGGGCCCAGCCCTGAAAGCTCTTGCTGCTCTTCACCGTCCCTTGGCACCCTACCTACAGGCACAACAGCACTGGGGATCTGTGCTTTCCCAGAGACGGAACATCTCACGGGGCTCAGTCTCGGCAAGCCTCTTTCTGAAAAGGCGAACGGTCGGATCCTTCTCCCACGAGGAAGGGCCCAGCCCTGAAAGCTCTTGCTGCTCTTCACCGTCCCTTGGCACCCTACCTACAGGCACAACAGCACTGGGGATCTGTGCTTTCCCAGAGACGGAACATCTCACGGCGCTCAGTCTCGGCAAGCCTCTTTCTGAAAAGGCGAACGGTCGGATCCTTCTCCCACGAGGAAGGGCCCAGCCCTGAAAGCTCTTGCTGCTCTTCACCGTCCCTTGGCACCCTACCTACAGGCACAACAGCACTGGGGATCTGTGCTTTCCCAGAGACGGAATATCTCACGGGGCTCAGTCTCGGCAAGCCTCTTTCTGAAAAGGCGAACGGTCGGATCCTTCTCCCACGAGGAAGGGCCCAGCCCTGAAAGCTCTTGCTGCTCTTCACCGTCCCTTGTGGCCCTACCTACAGGCACAACAGCACTGGGGATCTGTGCTTTCCCAGAGACGGAACATCTCACGGGGCTCAGTCTCGGCAAGCCTCTTTCTGAAAAGGCGAACGGTCGGATCCTTCTCCCACGAGGAAGGGCCCAGCCCTGAAAGCTCTTGCTGCTCTTCACCGTCCCTTGGCACCCTACCTACAGGCACAACAGCACTGGGGATCTGTGCTTTCCCAGAGACGGAACATCTCACGGCGCTCAGTCTCGGCAAGCCTCTTTCTGAAAAGGCGAACGGTCGGATCCTTCTCCCACGAGGAAGGGCCCAGCCCTGAAAGCTCTTGCTGCTCTTCACCGTCCCTTGGCACCCTACCTACAGGCACAACAGCACTGGGGATCTGTGCTTTCCCAGAGACGGAACATCTCACGGCGCTCAGTCTCGGCAAGCCTCTTTCTGAAAAGGCGAACGGTCGGATCCTTCTCCCACGAGGAAGGGCCCAGCCCTGAAAGCTCTTGCTGCTCTTCACCGTCCCTTGGCACCCTACCTACAGGCACAACAGCACTGGGGATCTGTGCTTTCCCAGAGACGGAATATCTCACGGGGCTCAGTCTCGGCAAGCCTCTTTCTGAAAAGGCGAACGGTCGGATCCTTCTCCCACGAGGAAGGGCCCAGCCCTGAAAGCTCTTGCTGCTCTTCACCGTCCCTTGGCACCCTACCTACAGGCACAACAGCACTGGGGATCTGTGCTTTCCCAGAGACGGAACATCTCACGGGGCTCAGTCTCGGCAAGCCTCTTTCTGAAAAGGCGAACGGTGCGATCCTGCTCCCACGAGGAAGGGCCCAGCCCTGAAAGCTCTTGCTGCTCTTCACCGTCCCTTGGCACCCTACCTACAGGCACAACAGCACTGGGGATCTGTGCTTTCCCAGAGACGGAACATCTCGTGGCGCTACGCCTCGGCAGAGCCTCTTTTTTTTGGAAAAGGCGAACGGTCGGATCCTTCTCCCACGAGGAAGGGCCCAGCCCTGAAAGCTCTTGCTGCTCTTCACTGTCCCTTGGCACCCTACCTACAGGCACAACAGCACTGGGGATCTGTGCTTTCCCAGAGACGGAACATCTCACGGGGCTCAGTCTCGGCAAGCCTCTTTCTGAAAAGGCGAACGGTCGGATCCTTCTCCCACGATGAAGGGCCCAGCCCTGAAAGCTCTTGCTGCTCTTCACCGCCCCTTGGCACCCTACCTACAGGCACAACAGCACTGGGGATCTGTGCTTTCCCAGAGACTGAACATCTCACGGCGCACAGTCTCGGCAGAGCCTCTTTTTTTTGGAAAAGGCGAACGGTCGGATCCTTCTCCCACGAGGAAGGGCCCAGCCCTGAAAGCTCTTGCTGCTCTTCACCGCCCCTTGGCACCCTACCTACAGGCACAACAGCACTGGGGATCTGTGCTTTCCCAGAGACGGAACATCTCACGGGGCTCAGTCTCGGCAAGCCTCTTTCTGAAAAGGCGAACGGTCGGATCCTTCTCCCACGAGGAAGGGCCCAGCCCTGAAAGCTCTTGCTGCTCTTCACCGTCCCTTGGCACCCTACCTACAGGCACAACAGCACTGGGGATCTGTGCTTTCCCAGAGACGGAACATCTCACGGGGCTCAGTCTCGGCAAGCCTCTTTCTGAAAAGGCGAACGGTCGGATCCTTCTCCCACGAGGAAGGGCCCAGCCCTGAAAGCTCTTGCTGCTCTTCACCGCCCCTTGGCACCCTACCTACAGGCACAACAGCACTGGGGATCTGTGCTTTCCCAGAGACGGAACATCTCACGGGGCTCAGTCTCGGCAAGCCTCTTTCTGAAAAGGCGAACGGTGCGATCCTTCTCCCACGAGGAAGGGCCCAGCCCTGAAAGCTCTTGCTACTCTTCACCGCCCCTTGGCACCCTACCTACAGGCACAACAGCACTGGGGATCTGTGCTTTCCCAGAGACGGAATATCTCACGGGGCTCAGTCTCGGCAAGCCTCTTTCTGAAAAGGCGAACGGTCGGATCCTTCTCCCACGAGGAAGGGCCCAGCCCTGAAAGCTCTTGCTGCTCTTCACCGTCCCTTATGGCCCTACCTACAGGCACAACAGCACTGGGGATCTGTGCTTTCCCAGAGACGGAACATCTCACGGGGCTCAGTCTCGGCAAGCCTCTTTCTGAAAAGGCGAACGGTCGGATCCTTCTCCCACGAGGAAGGGCCCAGCCCTGAAAGCTCTTGCTGCTCTTCACCGTCCCTTGGCACCCTACCTACAGGCACAACAGCACTGGGGATCTATGCTTTCCCAGAGACGGAACGTCTCGTAGTGCTACGCCTCGGCAGAGCCTCTTTTTTTTGGAAAAGGCGAACGGTCGGATCCTTCTCCCACGAGGAAGGGCCCAGCCCTGAAAGCTCTTGCTGCTCTTCACCGTCCCTTGGCACCCTACCTACAGGCACAACAGCACTGGGGATCTGTGCTTTCCCAGAGACGGAACATCTCACGGGGCTCAGTCTCGGCAAGCCTCTTTCTGAAAAGGCGAACGGTCGGATCCTTCTCCCACGAGGAAGGGCCCAGCCCTGAAAGCTCTTGCTGCTCTTCACCGTCCCTTGGCACCCTACCTACAGGCACAACAGCACTGGGGATCTGTGCTTTCCCAGAGACGGAACATCTCACGGCGCTCAGTCTCGGCAAGCCTCTTTCTGAAAAGGCGAACGGTCGGATCCTTCTCCCACGAGGAAGGGCCCAGCCCTGAAAGCTCTTGCTGCTCTTCACCGTCCCTTGGCACCCTACCTACAGGCACAACAGCACTGGGGATCTGTGCTTTCCCAGAGACGGAATATCTCACGGGGCTCAGTCTCGGCAAGCCTCTTTCTGAAAAGGCGAACGGTCGGATCCTTCTCCCACGAGGAAGGGCCCAGCCCTGAAAGCTCTTGCTGCTCTTCACCGTCCCTTGTGGCCCTACCTACAGGCACAACAGCACTGGGGATCTGTGCTTTCCCAGAGACGGAACATCTCACGGGGCTCAGTCTCGGCAAGCCTCTTTCTGAAAAGGCGAACGGTCGGATCCTTCTCCCACGAGGAAGGGCCCAGCCCTGAAAGCTCTTGCTGCTGTTCACCGTCCCTTGGCACCCTACCTACAGGCACAACAGCACTGGGGATCTGTGCTTTCCCAGAGACGGAACATCTCACGGGGCTCAGTCTCGGCAAGCCTCTTTCTGAAAAGGCGAACGGTCGGATCCTTCTCCCACGAGGAAGGGCCCAGCCCTGAAAGCTCTTGCTGCTCTTCACCGTCCCTTGGCACCCTACCTACAGGCACAACAGCACTGGGGATCTGTGCTTTCCCAGAGACGGAACATCTCACGGCGCTCAGTCTCGGCAAGCCTCTTTCTGAAAAGGCGAACGGTCGGATCCTTCTCCCACGAGGAAGGGCCCAGCCCTGAAAGCTCTTGCTGCTCTTCACCGCCCCTTGGCACCCTACCTACAGGCACAACAGCACTGGGGATCTGTGCTTTCCCAGAGACGGAATATCTCACGGGGCTCAGTCTCGGCAAGCCTCTTTCTGAAAAGGCGAACGGTCGGATCCTTCTCCCACGAGGAAGGGCCCAGCCCTGAAAGCTCTTGCTGCTCTTCACCGTCCCTTGGCACCCTACCTACAGGCACAACAGCACTGGGGATCTGTGCTTTCCCAGAGACGGAACATCTCACGGGGCTCAGTCTCGGCAAGCCTCTTTCTGAAAAGGCGAACGGTCGGATACTTGTCCCACGAGGAAGGGCCCAGCCCTGAAAGCTCTTGCTGCTCTTCACCGTCCCTTGGCACCCTACCTACAGGCACAACAGCACTGGGGATCTGTGCTTTCCCAGAGACGGAACATCTCACGGCGCTCAGTCTCGGCAAGCCTCTTTCTGAAAAGGCGAACGGTCGGATCCTTCTCCCACGAGGAAGGGCCCAGCCCTGAAAGCTCTTGCTGCTCTTCACCGTCCCTTGGCACCCTACCTACAGGCACAACAGCACTGGGGATCTGTGCTTTCCCAGAGACGGAATATCTCACGGGGCTCAGTCTCGGCAAGCCTCTTTCTGAAAAGGCGAACGGTCGGATCCTTCTCCCACGAGGAAGGGCCCAGCCCTGAAAGCTCTTGCTGCTCTTCACCGCCCCTTGGCACCCTACCTACAGGCACAACAGCACTGGGGATCTGTGCTTTCCCAGAGACGGAACATCTCACGGGGCTCAGTCTCGGCAAGCCTCTTTCTGAAAAGGCGAACGGTCGGATCCTTCTCCCACGAGGAAGGGCCCAGCCCTGAAAGCTCTTGCTGCTCTTCACCGCCCCTTGGCACCCTACCTACAGGCACAACAGCACTGGGGATCTGTGCTTTCCCAGAGACTGAACATCTCACGGCGCACAATCTCGGCAGAGCCTCTTTCTGAAAAGGTGAATGGTCGGATCCTTCTCCCACGAGGAAGGGCCCAGCCCTGAAAGCTCTTGCTGCTCTTCACCGTCCCTTGGCACCCTACCTACAGGCACAACAGCACTGGGGATCTGTGCTTTCCCAGAGATGGAACATCTCACGGGGCTCAGTCTCGGCAAGCCTCTTTCTGAAAAGACGAACGGTGCGATCCTTCTCCCACGACGAAGGGCCCAGCCCTGAAAGCTCTTGCTGCTCTTCACCGTCCCTTGGCACCCTACCTACAGGCACAACAGCACTGGGGATCTGTGCTTTCCCAGAGATGGAACATCTCACGGGGCTCAGTCTCGGCAAGCCTCTTTCTGAAAAGGCGAACGGTCGGATACTTGTCCCACGAGGAAGGGCCCAGCCCTGAAAGCTCTTGCTGCTCTTCACCGCCCCTTGGCACCCTACCTACAGGCACAACAGCACTGGGGATCTATGCTTTCCCAGAGACGGAACATCTCACGGGGCTCAGTCTCGGCAAGCCTCTTTCTGAAAAGACGAACGGTGCGATCCATCTCCCCCGAGGAAGGGCCCAGCCCTGAAAGCTCTTGCTGCTCTTCACCGCCCCTTGGCACCCTACCTACAGGCACAACAGCACTGGGGATCTGTGCTTTCCCAGAGACGGAATATCTCACGGCGCTCAGTCTCGGCAAGCCTCTTTCTGAAAAGGCGAACGGTCGGATCCTTCTCCCACGAGGAAGGGCCCAGCCCTGAAAGCTCTTGCTGCTCTTCACCGTCCCTTGGCACCCTACCTACAGGCACAACAGCACTGGGGATCTATGCTTTCGCAGAGACGGAACGTCTCGTAGTGCTACGCCTCGGCAGAGCCTCTTTTTTTTGGAAAAGGCGAACGGTCGGATCCTTCTCCCACGAGGAAGGGCCCAGCCCTGAAAGCTCTTGCTGCTCTTCACCGCCCCTTGGCACCCTACCTACAGGCACAACAGCACTGGGGATCTGTGCTTTCCCAGAGACTGAACATCTCACGGCGCACAGTCTCGGCAGAGCCTCTTTTTTTTGGAAAAGGCGAACGGTCGGATCCTTCTCCCACGAGGAAGGGCCCAGCCCTGAAAGCTCTTGCTGCTCTTCACCGCCCCTTGGCACCCTACCTACAGGCACAACAGCACTGGGGATCTGTGCTTTCCCAGAGATGGAACATCTCACGGGGCTCAGTCTCGGCAAGCCTCTTTCTGAAAAGGCGAACGGTCGGATACTTGTCCCACGAGGAAGGGCCCAGCCCTGAAAGCTCTTGCTGCTCTTCACCGCCCCTTGGCACCCTACCTACAGGCACAACAGCACTGGGGATCTGTGCTTTCCCAGAGACGGAACATCTCACGGGGCTCAGTCTCGGCAAGCCTCTTTCTGAAAAGGCGAACGGTCGGATCCTGCTCCCACGAGGAAGGGCCCAGCCCTGAAAGCTCTTGCTGCTCTTCACCGTCCCTTGTGGCCCTACCTACAGGCACAACAGCACTGGGGATCTGTGCTTTCCCAGAGACGGAACATCTCGTGGCGCTACGCCTCGGCAGAGCCTCTTTTTTTTGGAAAAGGCGAACGGTCGGATCCTTCTCCCACGAGGAAGGGCCCAGCCCTGAAAGCTCTTGCTGCTCTTCACTGTCCCTTGGCACCCTACCTACAGGCACAACAGCACTGGGGATCTGTGCTTTGCCAGAGACGGAACATCTCACGGGGCTCAGTCTCGGCAAGCCTCTTTCTGAAAAGGCGAACGGTGCGATCCTTCTCCCACGAGGAAGGGCCCAGCCCTGAAAGCTCTTGCTACTCTTCACCGCCCCTTGGCACCCTACCTACAGGCACAACAGCACTGGGGATCTGTGCTTTCCCAGAGACGGAATATCTCACGGGGCTCAGTCTCGGCAAGCCTCTTTCTGAAAAGGCGAACGGTGCGATCCATCTCCCCCGAGGAAGGGCCCAGCCCTGAAAGCTCTTGCTGCTCTTCACCGCCCCTTGGCACCCTACCTACAGGCACAACAGCACTGGGGATCTGTGCTTTCCCAGAGACGGAATATCTCACGGCGCTCAGTCTCGGCAAGCCTCTTTCTGAAAAGGCGAACGGTCGGATCCTTCTCCCACGAGGAAGGGCCCAGCCCTGAAAGCTCTTGCTGCTCTTCACCGTCCCTTGGCACCCTACCTACAGGCACAACAGCACTGGGGATCTATGCTTTCGCAGAGACGGAACGTCTCGTAGTGCTACGCCTCGGCAGAGCCTCTTTTTTTTGGAAAAGGCGAACGGTCGGATCCTTCTCCCACGAGGAAGGGCCCAGCCCTGAAAGCTCTTGCTGCTCTTCACCGCCCCTTGGCACCCTACCTACAGGCACAACAGCACTGGGGATCTGTGCTTTCCCAGAGACTGAACATCTCACGGCGCACAGTCTCGGCAGAGCCTCTTTTTTTTGGAAAAGGCGAACGGTCGGATCCTTCTCCCACGAGGAAGGGCCCAGCCCTGAAAGCTCTTGCTGCTCTTCACCGCCCCTTGGCACCCTACCTACAGGCACAACAGCACTGGGGATCTGTGCTTTCCCAGAGACGGAACATCTCACGGGGCTCAGTCTCGGCAAGCCTCTTTCTGAAAAGGCGAACGGTCGGATCCTTCTCCCACGAGGAAGGGCCCAGCCCTGAAAGCTCTTGCTGCTCTTCACCGCCCCTTGGCACCCTACCTACAGGCACAACAGCAGTGGGGATCTGTGCTTTCCCAGAGACGGAACATCTCACGGGGCTCAGTCTCGGCAAGCCTCTTTCTGAAAAGGCGAACGGTCGGATCCTGCTCCCACAAGGAAGGGCCCAGCCCTGAAAGCTCTTGCTGCTCTTCACCGTCCCTTGTGGCCCTACCTACAGGCACAACAGCACTGGGGATCTGTGCTTTCCCAGAGACGGAACATCTCGTGGCGCTACGCCTCGGCAGAGCCTCTTTTTTTTGGAAAAGGCGAACGGTCGGATCCTTCTCCCACGAGGAAGGGCCCAGCCCTGAAAGCTCTTGCTGCTCTTCACTGTCCCTTGGCACCCTACCTACAGGCACAACAGCACTGGGGATCTGTGCTTTGCCAGAGACGGAACATCTCACGGGGCTCAGTCTCGGCAAGCCTCTTTCTGAAAAGGCGAACGGTGCGATCCTTCTCCCACGAGGAAGGGCCCAGCCCTGAAAGCTCTTGCTACTCTTCACCGCCCCTTGGCACCCTACCTACAGGCACAACAGCACTGGGGATCTGTGCTTTCCCAGAGACGGAATATCTCACGGGGCTCAGTCTCGGCAAGCCTCTTTCTGAAAAGGCGAACGGTCGGATCCTTCTCCCACGAGGAAGGGCCCAGCCCTGAAAGCTCTTGCTGCTCTTCACCGTCCCTTGTGGCCCTACCTACAGGCACAACAGCAGTGGGGATCTGTGCTTTCCCAGAGACGGAACATCTCACGGGGCTCAGTCTCGGCAAGCCTCTTTCTGAAAAGGCGAACGGTCGGATCCTGCTCCCACGAGGAAGGGCCCAGCCCTGAAAGCTCTTGCTGCTCTTCACCGTCCCTTGTGGCCCTACCTACAGGCACAACAGCACTGGGGATCTGTGCTTTCCCAGAGACGGAACATCTCGTGGCGCTACGCCTCGGCAGAGCCTCTTTTTTTTGGAAAAGGCGAACGGTCGGATCCTTCTCCCACGAGGAAGGGCCCAGCCCTGAAAGCTCTTGATGCTCTTCGCTGTCCCTTGGCACCCTACCTACAGGCACAACAGCACTGGGGATCTGTGCTTTCCCAGAGACGGAACATCTCACGGGGCTCAGTCTCGGCAAGCCTCTTTCTGAAAAGGCGAACGGTCGGATCCTTCTCCCACGAGGAAGGGCCCAGCCCTGAAAGCTCTTGCTGCTCTTCACCGCCCCTTGGCACCCTACCTACAGGCACAACAGCACTGGGGATCTGTGCTTTCCCAGAGACGGAACATCTCACGGGGCTCAGTCTCGGCAAGCCTCTTTCTGACAAGACGAACGGTGCGATCCTTCTCCCACGACGAAGGGCCCAGCCCTGAAAGCTCTTGCTGCTCTTCACCGTCCCTTGGCACCCTACCTACAGGCACAACAGCACTGGGGATCTGTGCTTTCCCAGAGACGGAACATCTCACGGGGCTCAGTCTCGGCAAGCCTCTTTCTGAAAAGGCGAACGGTCGGATCCTTCTCCCACGAGGAAGGGCCCAGCCCTGAAAGCTCTTGCTGCTGTTCACCGTCCCTTGGCACCCTACCTACAGGCACAACAGCACTGGGGATCTGTGCTTTCCCAGAGACGGAACATCTCACGGGGCTCAGTCTCGGCAAGCCTCTTTCTGAAAAGGCGAACGGTCGGATCCTTCTCCCACGAGGAAGGGCCCAGCCCTGAAAGCTCTTGCTGCTCTTCACCGTCCCTTGGCACCCTACCTACAGGCACAACAGCACTGGGGATCTGTGCTTTCCCAGAGACTGAACATCTCACGGCGCACAGTCTCGGCAGAGCCTCTTTTTTTTGGAAAAGGCGAACGGTCGGATCCTTCTCCCACGAGGAAGGGCCCAGCCCTGAAAGCTCTTGCTGCTCTTCACCGCCCCTTGGCACCCTACCTACAGGCACAACAGCACTGGGGATCTGTGCTTTCCCAGAGACGGAACATCTCACGGGGCTCAGTCTCGGCAAGCCTCTTTCTGAAAAGGCGAACGGTCGGATCCTTCTCCCACGAGGAAGGGCCCAGCCCTGAAAGCTCTTGCTGCTCTTCACCGTCCCTTGGCACCCTACCTACAGGCACAACAGCACTGGGGATCTGTGCTTTCCCAGAGATGGAACATCTCACGGGGCTCAGTCTCGGCAAGCCTCTTTCTGAAAAGGCGAACGGTCGGATACTTGTCCCACGAGGAAGGGCCCAGCCCTGAAAGCTCTTGCTGCTCTTCACCGCCCCTTGGCACCCTACCTACAGGCACAACAGCACTGGGGATCTGTGCTTTCCCAGAGACGGAACATCTCACGGGGCTCAGTCTCGGCAAGCCTCTTTCTGAAAAGACGAACGGTGCGATCCATCTCCCCCGAGGAAGGGCCCAGCCCTGAAAGCTCTTGCTGCTCTTCACCGCCCCTTGGCACCCTACCTACAGGCACAACAGCACTGGGGATCTGTGCTTTCCCAGAGACGGAATATCTCACGGCGCTCAGTCTCGGCAAGCCTCTTTCTGAAAAGGCGAACGGTGCGATCCTTCTCCCACGAGGAAGGGCCCAGCCCTGAAAGCTCTTGCTGCTCTTCACCGTCCCTTGGCACCCTACCTACAGGCACAACAGCACTGGGGATCTATGCTTTCGCAGAGACGGAACGTCTCGTAGTGCTACGCCTCGGCAGAGCCTCTTTTTTTTGGAAAAGGCGAACGGTCGGATCCTTCTCCCACGAGGAAGGGCCCAGCCCTGAAAGCTCTTGCTGCTCTTCACCGCCCCTTGGCACCCTACCTACAGGCACAACAGCACTGGGGATCTGTGCTTTCCCAGAGACTGAACATCTCACGGCGCACAGTCTCGGCAGAGCCTCTTTTTTTTGGAAAAGGCGAACGGTCGGATCCTTCTCCCACGAGGAAGGGCCCAGCCCTGAAAGCTCTTGCTGCTCTTCACCGCCCCTTGGCACCCTACCTACAGGCACAACAGCACTGGGGATCTGTGCTTTCCCAGAGACGGAACATCTCACGGGGCTCAGTCTCGGCAAGCCTCTTTCTGAAAAGGCGAACGGTCGGATCCTTCTCCCACGAGGAAGGGCCCAGCCCTGAAAGCTCTTGCTGCTCTTCACCGCCCCTTGGCACCCTACCTACAGGCACAACAGCACTGGGGATCTGTGCTTTCCCAGAGACGGAACATCTCACGGGGCTCAGTCTCGGCAAGCCTCTTTCTGAAAAGGCGAACGGTCGGATCCTGCTCCCACGAGGAAGGGCCCAGCCCTGAAAGCTCTTGCTGCTCTTCACCGTCCCTTGTGGCCCTACCTACAGGCACAACAGCACTGGGGATCTGTGCTTTCCCAGAGACGGAACATCTCGTGGCGCTACGCCTCGGCAGAGCCTCTTTTTTTTGGAAAAGGCGAACGGTCGGATCCTTCTCCCACGAGGAAGGGCCCAGCCCTGAAAGCTCTTGCTGCTCTTCACTGTCCCTTGGCACCCTACCTACAGGCACAACAGCACTGGGGATCTGTGCTTTGCCAGAGACGGAACATCTCACGGGGCTCAGTCTCGGCAAGCCTCTTTCTGAAAAGGCGAACGGTGCGATCCTTCTCCCACGAGGAAGGGCCCAGCCCTGAAAGCTCTTGCTACTCTTCACCGCCCCTTGGCACCCTACCTACAGGCACAACAGCACTGGGGATCTGTGCTTTCCCAGAGACGGAACATCTCACGGCGCTCAGTCTCGGCAAGCCTCTTTCTGAAAAGGCGAACGGTCGGATCCTTCTCCCACGAGGAAGGGCCCAGCCCTGAAAGCTCTTGCTGCTCTTCACCGTCCCTTGTGGCCCTACCTACAGGCACAACAGCAGTGGGGATCTGTGCTTTCCCAGAGACGGAACATCTCACGGGGCTCAGTCTCGGCAAGCCTCTTTCTGAAAAGGCGAACGGTCGGATCCTGCTCCCACGAGGAAGGGCCCAGCCCTGAAAGCTCTTGCTGCTCTTCACCGTCCCTTGGCACCCTACCTACAGGCACAACAGCACTGGGGATCTATGCTTTCGCAGAGACGGAACGTCTCGTAGTGCTACGCCTCGGCAGAGCCTCTTTTTTTTGGAAAAGGCGAACGGTCGGATCCTTCTCCCACGAGGAAGGGCCCAGCCCTGAAAGCTCTTGCTGCTCTTCACCGCCCCTTGGCACCCTACCTACAGGCACAACAGCACTGGGGATCTGTGCTTTCCCAGAGACGGAACATCTCACGGGGCTCAGTCTCGGCAAGCCTCTTTCTGAAAAGGCGAACGGTCGGATCCTTCTCCCACGAGGAAGGGCCCAGCCCTGAAAGCTCTTGCTGCTCTTCACCGTCCCTTGGCACCCTACCTACAGGCACAACAGCACTGGGGATCTGTGCTTTCCCAGAGACGGAACATCTCACGGCGCTCAGTCTCGGCAAGCCTCTTTCTGAAAAGGCGAACGGTCGGATCCTTCTCCCACGAGGAAGGGCCCAGCCCTGAAAGCTCTTGCTGCTCTTCACCGCCCCTTGGCACCCTACCTACAGGCACAACAGCACTGGGGATCTGTGCTTTCCCAGAGACGGAACATCTCACGGGGCTCAGTCTCGGCAAGCCTCTTTCTGAAAAGGCGAACGGTCGGATCCTGCTCCCACGAGGAAGGGCCCAGCCCTGAAAGCTCTTGCTGCTCTTCACCGTCCCTTGGCACCCTACCTACAGGCACAACAGCACTGGGGATCTGTGCTTTCCCAGAGACGGAACATCTCACGGGGCTCAGTCTCGGCAAGCCTCTTTCTGAAAAGGCGAACGGTCGGATCCTGCTCCCACGAGGAAGGGCCCAGCCCTGAAAGCTCTTGCTGCTCTTCACCGTCCCTTGTGGCCCTACCTACAGGCACAACAGCACTGGGGATCTGTGCTTTCCCAGAGACGGAACATCTCACGGGGCTCAGTCTCGGCAAGCCTCTTTCTGAAAAGGCGAACGGTCGGATCCTGCTCCCACGAGGAAGGGCCCAGCCCTGAAAGCTCTTGCTGCTCTTCACCGTCCCTTGGCACCCTACCTACAGGCACAACAGCACTGGGGATCTATGCTTTCCCAGAGACGGAACGTCTCGTAGTGCTACGCCTCGGCAGAGCCTCTTTTTTTTGGAAAAGGCGAACGGTCGGATCCTTCTCCCACGAGGAAGGGCCCAGCCCTGAAAGCTCTTGCTGCTCTTCACCGCCCCTTGGCACCCTACCTACAGGCACAACAGCACTGGGGATCTGTGCTTTCCCAGAGACGGAACATCTCACGGGGCTCAGTCTCGGCAAGCCTCTTTCTGAAAAGGCGAACGGTCGGATCCTTCTCCCACGAGGAAGGGCCCAGCCCTGAAAGCTCTTGCTGCTCTTCACCGTCCCTTGGCACCCTACCTACAGGCACAACAGCACTGGGGATCTGTGCTTTCCCAGAGACGGAACATCTCACGGCGCTCAGTCTCGGCAAGCCTCTTTCTGAAAAGGCGAACGGTCGGATCCTTCTCCCACGAGGAAGGGCCCAGCCCTGAAAGCTCTTGCTGCTCTTCACCGCCCCTTGGCACCCTACCTACAGGCACAACAGCACTGGGGATCTGTGCTTTCCCAGAGACGGAACATCTCACGGGGCTCAGTCTCGGCAAGCCTCTTTCTGAAAAGGCGAACGGTCGGATCCTGCTCCCACGAGGAAGGGCCCAGCCCTGAAAGCTCTTGCTGCTCTTCACCGTCCCTTGTGGCCCTACCTACAGGCACAACAGCACTGGGGATCTGTGCTTTCCCAGAGACGGAACATCTCGTGGCGCTACGCCTCGGCAGAGCCTCTTTTTTTTGGAAAAGGCGAACGGTCGGATCCTTCTCCCACGAGGAAGGGCCCAGCCCTGAAAGCTCTTGATGCTCTTCGCTGTCCCTTGGCACCCTACCTACAGGCACAACAGCACTGGGGATCTGTGCTTTCCCAGAGACGGAACATCTCACGGGGCTCAGTCTCGGCAAGCCTCTTTCTGAAAAGGCGAACGGTCGGATCCTTCTCCCACGACGAAGGGCCCAGCCCTGAAAGCTCTTGCTGCTCTTCACCGTCCCTTGTGGCCCTACCTACAGGCACAACAGCAGTGGGGATCTGTGCTTTCCCAGAGACGGAACATCTCACGGGGCTCAGTCTCGGCAAGCCTCTTTCTGAAAAGGCGAACGGTCGGATCCTGCTCCCACGAGGAAGGGCCCAGCCCTGAAAGCTCTTGCTGCTCTTCACCGTCCCTTGTGGCCCTACCTACAGGCACAACAGCACTGGGGATCTGTGCTTTCCCAGAGACGGAACATCTCGTGGCGCTACGCCTCGGCAGAGCCTCTTTTTTTTGGAAAAGGCGAACGGTCGGATCCTTCTCCCACGAGGAAGGGCCCAGCCCTGAAAGCTCTTGATGCTCTTCGCTGTCCCTTGGCACCCTACCTACAGGCACAACAGCACTGGGGATCTGTGCTTTCCCAGAGACGGAACATCTCACGGGGCTCAGTCTCGGCAAGCCTCTTTCTGAAAAGGCGAACGGTCGGATCCTTCTCCCACGAGGAAGGGCCCAGCCCTGAAAGCTCTTGCTGCTCTTCACCGTCCCTTGGCACCCTACCTACAGGCACAACAGCACTGGGGATCTGTGCTTTCCCAGAGACGGAACATCTCACGGCGCTCAGTCTCGGCAAGCCTCTTTCTGAAAAGGCGAACGGTCGGATCCTTCTCCCACGAGGAAGGGCCCAGCCCTGAAAGCTCTTGCTGCTCTTCACCGCCCCTTGGCACCCTACCTACAGGCACAACAGCACTGGGGATCTGTGCTTTCCCAGAGACGGAACATCTCACGGCGCTCAGTCTCGGCAAGCCTCTTTCTGAAAAGGCGAACGGTCGGATATTTGTCCCACGAGGAAGGGCCCAGCCCTGAAAGCTCTTGCTTCTCTTCACCGTCCCTTGTGGCCCTACCTACAGGCACAACAGCAGTGGGGATCTGTGCTTTCCCAGAGACGGAACATCTCACGGGGCTCAGTCTCGGCAAGCCTCTTTCTGAAAAGGCGAACGGTCGGATCCTTCTCCCACGAGGAAGGGCCCAGCCCTGAAAGCTCTTGCTGCTCTTCACCGTCCCTTGGCACCCTACCTACAGGCACAACAGCACTGGGGATCTGTGCTTTCCCAGAGACGGAACATCTCGTAGTGCTACGCCTCGGCAGAGCCTCTTTTTTTTGGAAAAGGCGAACGGTCGGATCCTTCTCCCACGAGGAAGGGCCCAGCCCTGAAAGCTCTTGCTGCTCTTCACCGCCCCTTGGCACCCTACCTACAGGCACAACAGCACTGGGGATCTGTGCTTTCCCAGAGACGGAACATCTCACGGGGCTCAGTCTCGGCAAGCCTCTTTCTGAAAAGGCGAACGGTGCGATCCTTCTCCCACGAGGAAGGGCCCAGCCCTGAAAGCTCTTGCTACTCTTCACCGCCCCTTGGCACCCTACCTACAGGCACAACAGCACTGGGGATCTGTGCTTTCCCAGAGACGGAACATCTCACGGCGCTCAGTCTCGGCAAGCCTCTTTCTGAAAAGGCGAACGGTCGGATCCTTCTCCCACGAGGAAGGGCCCAGCCCTGAAAGCTCTTGCTGCTCTTCACCGCCCCTTGGCACCCTACCTACAGGCACAACAGCACTGGGGATCTGTGCTTTCCCAGAGATGGAACATCTCACGGGGCTCAGTCTCGGCAAGCCTCTTTCTGAAAAGGCGAACGGTCGGATACTTGTCCCACGAGGAAGGGCCCAGCCCTGAAAGCTCTTGCTGCTCTTCACCGCCCCTTGGCACCCTACCTACAGGCACAACAGCACTGGGGATCTGTGCTTTCCCAGAGACGGAACATCTCACGGGGCTCAGTCTCGGCAAGCCTCTTTCTGAAAAGACGAACGGTGCGATCCATCTCCCCCGAGGAAGGGCCCAGCCCTGAAAGCTCTTGCTGCTCTTCACCGCCCCTTGGCACCCTACCTACAGGCACAACAGCACTGGGGATCTGTGCTTTCCCAGAGACGGAATATCTCACGGCGCTCAGTCTCGGCAAGCCTCTTTCTGAAAAGGCGAACGGTCGGATCCTTCTCCCACGAGGAAGGGCCCAGCCCTGAAAGCTCTTGCTGCTCTTCACCGTCCCTTGGCACCCTACCTACAGGCACAACAGCACTGGGGATCTATGCTTTCGCAGAGACGGAACGTCTCGTAGTGCTACGCCTCGGCAGAGCCTCTTTTTTTTGGAAAAGGCGAACGGTCGGATCCTTCTCCCACGAGGAAGGGCCCAGCCCTGAAAGCTCTTGCTGCTCTTCACCGCCCCTTGGCACCCTACCTACAGGCACAACAGCACTGGGGATCTGTGCTTTCCCAGAGACTGAACATCTCACGGCGCACAGTCTCGGCAGAGCCTCTTTTTTTTGGAAAAGGCGAACGGTCGGATCCTTCTCCCACGAGGAAGGGCCCAGCCCTGAAAGCTCTTGCTGCTCTTCACCGCCCCTTGGCACCCTACCTACAGGCACAACAGCACTGGGGATCTGTGCTTTCCCAGAGACGGAACATCTCACGGGGCTCAGTCTCGGCAAGCCTCTTTCTGAAAAGGCGAACGGTCGGATCCTTCTCCCACGAGGAAGGGCCCAGCCCTGAAAGCTCTTGCTGCTCTTCACCGTCCCTTGTGGCCCTACCTACAGGCACAACAGCAGTGGGGATCTGTGCTTTCCCAGAGACGGAACATCTCACGGGGCTCAGTCTCGGCAAGCCTCTTTCTGAAAAGGCGAACGGTCGGATCCTGCTCCCACGAGGAAGGGCCCAGCCCTGAAAGCTCTTGCTGCTCTTCACCGTCCCTTGTGGCCCTACCTACAGGCACAACAGCACTGGGGATCTGTGCTTTCCCAGAGACGGAACATCTCGTGGCGCTACGCCTCGGCAGAGCCTCTTTTTTTTGGAAAAGGCGAACGGTCGGATCCTTCTCCCACGAGGAAGGGCCCAGCCCTGAAAGCTCTTGCTGCTCTTCACTGTCCCTTGGCACCCTACCTACAGGCACAACAGCACTGGGGATCTGTGCTTTGCCAGAGACGGAACATCTCACGGGGCTCAGTCTCGGCAAGCCTCTTTCTGAAAAGGCGAACGGTGCGATCCTTCTCCCACGAGGAAGGGCCCAGCCCTGAAAGCTCTTGCTGCTCTTCACTGTCCCTTGGCACCCTACCTACAGGCACAACAGCACTGGGGATCTGTGCTTTCCCAGAGACGGAACATCTCACGGGGCTCAGTCTCGGCAAGCCTCTTTCTGAAAAGGCGAACGGTCGGATATTTGTCCCACGAGGAAGGGCCCAGCCCTGAAAGCTCTTGCTTCTCTTCACCGTCCCTTGTGGCCCTACCTACAGGCACAACAGCAGTGGGGATCTGTGCTTTCCCAGAGACGGAACATCTCACGGGGCTCAGTCTCGGCAAGCCTCTTTCTGAAAAGGCGAACGGTCGGATCCTTCTCCCACGAGGAAGGGCCCAGCCCTGAAAGCTCTTGCTGCTCTTCACCGTCCCTTGGCACCCTACCTACAGGCACAACAGCACTGGGGATCTGTGCTTTCCCAGAGACGGAACATCTCGTAGTGCTACGCCTCGGCAGAGCCTCTTTTTTTTGGAAAAGGCGAACGGTCGGATCCTTCTCCCACGAGGAAGGGCCCAGCCCTGAAAGCTCTTGCTGCTCTTCACTGTCCCTTGGCACCCTACCTACAGGCACAACAGCACTGGGGATCTGTGCTTTGCCAGAGACGGAACATCTCACGGGGCTCAGTCTCGGCAAGCCTCTTTCTGAAAAGGCGAACGGTGCGATCCTTCTCCCACGAGGAAGGGCCCAGCCCTGAAAGCTCTTGCTGCTCTTCACTGTCCCTTGGCACCCTACCTACAGGCACAACAGCACTGGGGATCTGTGCTTTCCCAGAGACGGAACATCTCACGGGGCTCAGTCTCGGCAAGCCTCTTTCTGAAAAGGCGAACGGTCGGATATTTGTCCCACGAGGAAGGGCCCAGCCCTGAAAGCTCTTGCTTCTCTTCACCGTCCCTTGTGGCCCTACCTACAGGCACAACAGCAGTGGGGATCTGTGCTTTCCCAGAGACGGAACATCTCACGGGGCTCAGTCTCGGCAAGCCTCTTTCTGAAAAGGCGAACGGTCGGATCCTTCTCCCACGAGGAAGGGCCCAGCCCTGAAAGCTCTTGCTGCTCTTCACCGTCCCTTGGCACCCTACCTACAGGCACAACAGCACTGGGGATCTGTGCTTTCCCAGAGACGGAACATCTCGTAGTGCTACGCCTCGGCAGAGCCTCTTTTTTTTGGAAAAGGCGAACGGTCGGATCCTTCTCCCACGAGGAAGGGCCCAGCCCTGAAAGCTCTTGCTGCTCTTCACCGCCCCTTGGCACCCTACCTACAGGCACAACAGCACTGGGGATCTGTGCTTTCCCAGAGACGGAACATCTCACGGGGCTCAGTCTCGGCAAGCCTCTTTCTGAAAAGGCGAACGGTGCGATCCTTCTCCCACGAGGAAGGGCCCAGCCCTGAAAGCTCTTGCTACTCTTCACCGCCCCTTGGCACCCTACCTACAGGCACAACAGCACTGGGGATCTGTGCTTTCCCAGAGACGGAACATCTCACGGCGCTCAGTCTCGGCAAGCCTCTTTCTGAAAAGGCGAACGGTCGGATCCTTCTCCCACGAGGAAGGGCCCAGCCCTGAAAGCTCTTGCTGCTCTTCACCGCCCCTTGGCACCCTACCTACAGGCACAACAGCACTGGGGATCTGTGCTTTCCCAGAGATGGAACATCTCACGGGGCTCAGTCTCGGCAAGCCTCTTTCTGAAAAGGCGAACGGTCGGATACTTGTCCCACGAGGAAGGGCCCAGCCCTGAAAGCTCTTGCTGCTCTTCACCGCCCCTTGGCACCCTACCTACAGGCACAACAGCACTGGGGATCTGTGCTTTCCCAGAGACGGAACATCTCACGGGGCTCAGTCTCGGCAAGCCTCTTTCTGAAAAGACGAACGGTGCGATCCATCTCCCCCGAGGAAGGGCCCAGCCCTGAAAGCTCTTGCTGCTCTTCACCGCCCCTTGGCACCCTACCTACAGGCACAACAGCACTGGGGATCTGTGCTTTCCCAGAGACGGAATATCTCACGGCGCTCAGTCTCGGCAAGCCTCTTTCTGAAAAGGCGAACGGTCGGATCCTTCTCCCACGAGGAAGGGCCCAGCCCTGAAAGCTCTTGCTGCTCTTCACCGTCCCTTGGCACCCTACCTACAGGCACAACAGCACTGGGGATCTATGCTTTCGCAGAGACGGAACGTCTCGTAGTGCTACGCCTCGGCAGAGCCTCTTTTTTTTGGAAAAGGCGAACGGTCGGATCCTTCTCCCACGAGGAAGGGCCCAGCCCTGAAAGCTCTTGCTGCTCTTCACCGCCCCTTGGCACCCTACCTACAGGCACAACAGCACTGGGGATCTGTGCTTTCCCAGAGACTGAACATCTCACGGCGCACAGTCTCGGCAGAGCCTCTTTTTTTTGGAAAAGGCGAACGGTCGGATCCTTCTCCCACGAGGAAGGGCCCAGCCCTGAAAGCTCTTGCTGCTCTTCACCGCCCCTTGGCACCCTACCTACAGGCACAACAGCACTGGGGATCTGTGCTTTCCCAGAGACGGAACATCTCACGGGGCTCAGTCTCGGCAAGCCTCTTTCTGAAAAGGCGAACGGTCGGATCCTTCTCCCACGAGGAAGGGCCCAGCCCTGAAAGCTCTTGCTGCTCTTCACCGTCCCTTGTGGCCCTACCTACAGGCACAACAGCAGTGGGGATCTGTGCTTTCCCAGAGACGGAACATCTCACGGGGCTCAGTCTCGGCAAGCCTCTTTCTGAAAAGGCGAACGGTCGGATCCTGCTCCCACGAGGAAGGGCCCAGCCCTGAAAGCTCTTGCTGCTCTTCACCGTCCCTTGTGGCCCTACCTACAGGCACAACAGCACTGGGGATCTGTGCTTTCCCAGAGACGGAACATCTCGTGGCGCTACGCCTCGGCAGAGCCTCTTTTTTTTGGAAAAGGCGAACGGTCGGATCCTTCTCCCACGAGGAAGGGCCCAGCCCTGAAAGCTCTTGCTGCTCTTCACTGTCCCTTGGCACCCTACCTACAGGCACAACAGCACTGGGGATCTGTGCTTTGCCAGAGACGGAACATCTCACGGGGCTCAGTCTCGGCAAGCCTCTTTCTGAAAAGGCGAACGGTGCGATCCTTCTCCCACGAGGAAGGGCCCAGCCCTGAAAGCTCTTGCTACTCTTCACCGCCCCTTGGCACCCTACCTACAGGCACAACAGCACTGGGGATCTGTGCTTTCCCAGAGAAGGAACATCTCACGGCGCTCAGTCTCGGCAAGCCTCTTTCTGAAAAGGCGAACGGTCGGATCCTTCTCCCACGAGGAAGGGCCCAGCCCTGAAAGCTCTTGCTGCTCTTCACCGTCCCTTGTGGCCCTACCTACAGGCACAACAGCACTGGGGATCTGTGCTTTCCCAGAGACGGAACATCTCACGGGGCTCAGTCTCGGCAAGCCTCTTTCTGAAAAGGCGAACGGTCGGATACTTGTCCCACGAGGAAGGGCCCAGCCCTGAAAGCTCTTGCTGCTCTTCACCGTCCCTTGGCACCCTACCTACAGGCACAACAGCACTGGGGATCTATGCTTTCGCAGAGACGGAACGTCTCGTAGTGCTACGCCTCGGCAGAGCCTCTTTTTTTTGGAAAAGGCGAACGGTCGGATCCTTCTCCCACGAGGAAGGGCCCAGCCCTGAAAGCTCTTGCTGCTGTTCACCGTCCCTTGGCACCCTACCTACAGGCACAACAGCACTGGGGATCTGTGCTTTCCCAGAGACGGAACATCTCACGGGGCTCAGTCTCGGCAAGCCTCTTTCTGAAAAGGCGAACGGTCGGATCCTTCTCCCACGAGGAAGGGCCCAGCCCTGAAAGCTCTTGCTGCTCTTCACCGTCCCTTGGCACCCTACCTACAGGCACAACAGCAGTGGGGATCTGTGCTTTCGCAGAGACGGAACGTCTCGTAGTGCTACGCCTCGGCAGAGCCTCTTTTTTTTGGAAAAGGCGAACGGTCGGATCCTTCTCCCACGAGGAAGGGCCCAGCCCTGAAAGCTCTTGCTGCTGTTCACCGTCCCTTGGCACCCTACCTACAGGCACAACAGCACTGGGGATCTGTGCTTTCCCAGAGACGGAACATCTCACGGGGCTCAGTCTCGGCAAGCCTCTTTCTGAAAAGGCGAACGGTCGGATCCTTCTCCCACGAGGAAGGGCCCAGCCCTGAAAGCTCTTGCTGCTCTTCACCGTCCCTTGGCACCCTACCTACAGGCACAACAGCACTGGGGATCTGTGCTTTCCCAGAGACGGAACATCTCACGGGGCTCAGTCTCGGCAAGCCTCTTTCTGAAAAGGCGAACGGTCGGATCCTTCTCCCACGAGGAAGGGCCCAGCCCTGAAAGCTCTTGCTGCTCTTCACCGCCCCTTGGCACCCTACCTACAGGCACAACAGCACTGGGGATCTGTGCTTTCCCAGAGACGGAACATCTCACGGGGCTCAGTCTCGGCAAGCCTCTTTCTGAAAAGGCGAACGGTCGGATCCTTCTCCCACGAGGAAGGGCCCAGCCCTGAAAGCTCTTGCTGCTCTTCACCGTCCCTTGGCACCCTACCTACAGGCACAACAGCACTGGGGATCTGTGCTTTCCCAGAGACGGAACATCTCGTGGCGCTACGCCTCGGCAGAGCCTCTTTTTTTTGGAAAAGGCGAACAGTCGGATCCTTCTCCCACGAGGAAGGGCCCAGCCCTGAAAGCTCTTGCTGCTCTTCACCGCCCCTTGGCACCCTACCTACAGGCACAACAGCAGTGGGGATCTGTGCTTTCCCAGAGACGGAACATCTCACGGGGCTCAGTCTCGGCAAGCCTCTTTCTGAAAAGGCGAACGGTCGGATCCTGCTCCCACGAGGAAGGGCCCAGCCCTGAAAGCTCTTGCTGCTCTTCACCGTCCCTTGTGGCCCTACCTACAGGCACAACAGCACTGGGGATCTGTGCTTTCCCAGAGACGGAACATCTCGTGGCGCTACGCCTCGGCAGAGCCTCTTTTTTTTGGAAAAGGCGAACGGTCGGATCCTTCTCCCACGAGGAAGGGCCCAGCCCTGAAAGCTCTTGATGCTCTTCACCGCCCCTTGGCACCCTACCTACAGGCACAACAGCACTGGGGATCTGTGCTTTCCCAGAGACGGAACATCTCACGGGGCTCAGTCTCGGCAAGCCTCTTTCTGAAAAGGCGAACGGTCGGATCCTTCTCCCACGACGAAGGGCCCAGCCCTGAAAGCTCTTGCTGCTCTTCACCGTCCCTTGGCACCCTACCTACAGGCACAACAGCACTGGGGATCTGTGCTTTCCCAGAGACGGAACATCTCACGGGGCTCAGTCTCGGCAAGCCTCTTTCTGAAAAGGCGAACGGTCGGATCCTTCTCCCACGAGGAAGGGCCCAGCCCTGAAAGCTCTTGCTGCTCTTCACCGTCCCTTGTGGCCCTACCTACAGGCACAACAGCACTGGGGATCTGTGCTTTCCCAGAGACGGAACATCTCACGGGGCTCAGTCTCGGCAAGCCTCTTTCTGAAAAGGCGAACGGTCGGATCCTGCTCCCACGAGGAAGGGCCCAGCCCTGAAAGCTCTTGCTGCTCTTCACCGTCCCTTGTGGCCCTACCTACAGGCACAACAGCACTGGGGATCTGTGCTTTCCCAGAGACGGAACATCTCGTGGCGCTACGCCTCGGCAGAGCCTCTTTTTTTTGGAAAAGGCGAACGGTCGGATCCTTCTCCCACGAGGAAGGGCCCAGCCCTGAAAGCTCTTGATGCTCTTCACCGCCCCTTGGCACCCTACCTACAGGCACAACAGCACTGGGGATCTGTGCTTTCCCAGAGACGGAACATCTCACGGGGCTCAGTCTCGGCAAGCCTCTTTCTGAAAAGGCGAACGGTCGGATCCTTCTCCCACGAGGAAGGGCCCAGCCCTGAAAGCTCTTGCTGCTCTTCACCGTCCCTTGGCACCCTACCTACAGGCACAACAGCACTGGGGATCTGTGCTTTCCCAGAGACGGAACATCTCACGGGGCTCAGTCTCGGCAAGCCTCTTTCTGAAAAGGCGAACGGTCGGATCCTTCTCCCACGAGGAAGGGCCCAGCCCTGAAAGCTCTTGCTGCTCTTCACCGTCCCTTGTGGCCCTACCTACAGGCACAACAGCACTGGGGATCTGTGCTTTCCCAGAGACGGAACATCTCACGGGGCTCAGTCTCGGCAAGCCTCTTTCTGAAAAGGCGAACGGTCGGATATTTGTCCCACGAGGAAGGGCCCAGCCCTGAAAGCTCTTGCTTCTCTTCACCGTCCCTTGTGGCCCTACCTACAGGCACAACAGCACTGGGGATCTGTGCTTTCCCAGAGACGGAACATCTCACGGGGCTCAGTCTCGGCAAGCCTCTTTCTGAAAAGGCGAACGGTCGGATCCTTCTCCCACGAGGAAGGGCCCAGCCCTGAAAGCTCTTGCTGCTCTTCACCGTCCCTTGGCACCCTACCTACAGGCACAACAGCACTGGGGATCTATGCTTTCCCAGAGACGGAACATCTCGTAGTGCTACGCCTCGGCAGAGCCTCTTTTTTTTGGAAAAGGCGAACGGTCGGATCCTTCTCCCACGAGGAAGGGCCCAGCCCTGAAAGCTCTTGCTGCTCTTCACCGCCCCTTGGCACCCTACCTACAGGCACAACAGCACTGGGGATCTGTGCTTTCCCAGAGACGGAACATCTCACGGGGCTCAGTCTCGGCAAGCCTCTTTCTGAAAAGGCGAACGGTGCGATCCTTCTCCCACGAGGAAGGGCCCAGCCCTGAAAGCTCTTGCTACTCTTCACCGCCCCTTGGCACCCTACCTACAGGCACAACAGCACTGGGGATCTGTGCTTTCCCAGAGACGGAACATCTCACGGCGCTCAGTCTCGGCAAGCCTCTTTCTGAAAAGGCGAACGGTCGGATCCTTCTCCCACGAGGAAGGGCCCAGCCCTGAAAGCTCTTGCTGCTCTTCACCGCCCCTTGGCACCCTACCTACAGGCACAACAGCACTGGGGATCTGTGCTTTCCCAGAGATGGAACATCTCACGGGGCTCAGTCTCGGCAAGCCTCTTTCTGAAAAGGCGAACGGTCGGATACTTCTCCCACGAGGAAGGGCCCAGCCCTGAAAGCTCTTGCTGCTCTTCACCGCCCCTTGGCACCCTACCTACAGGCACAACAGCACTGGGGATCTGTGCTTTCCCAGAGACGGAACATCTCACGGGGCTCAGTCTCGGCAAGCCTCTTTCTGAAAAGACGAACGGTGCGATCCATCTCGCCCGAGGAAGGGCCCAGCCCTGAAAGCTCTTGCTGCTCTTCACCGCCCCTTGGCACCCTACCTACAGGCACAACAGCACTGGGGATCTGTGCTTTCCCAGAGACGGAATATCTCACGGCGCTCAGTCTCGGCAAGCCTCTTTCTGAAAAGGCGAACGGTCGGATCCTTCTCCCACGAGGAAGGGCCCAGCCCTGAAAGCTCTTGCTGCTCTTCACCGTCCCTTGGCACCCTACCTACAGGCACAACAGCACTGGGGATCTATGCTTTCGCAGAGACGGAACGTCTCGTAGTGCTACGCCTCGGCAGAGCCTCTTTTTTTTGGAAAAGGCGAACGGTCGGATCCTTCTCCCACGAGGAAGGGCCCAGCCCTGAAAGCTCTTGCTGCTCTTCACCGCCCCTTGGCACCCTACCTACAGGCACAACAGCACTGGGGATCTGTGCTTTCCCAGAGACTGAACATCTCACGGCGCACAGTCTCGGCAGAGCCTCTTTTTTTTGGAAAAGGCGAACGGTCGGATCCTTCTCCCACGAGGAAGGGCCCAGCCCTGAAAGCTCTTGCTGCTCTTCACCGCCCCTTGGCACCCTACCTACAGGCACAACAGCACTGGGGATCTGTGCTTTCCCAGAGACGGAACATCTCACGGGGCTCAGTCTCGGCAAGCCTCTTTCTGAAAAGGCGAACGGTCGGATCCTTCTCCCACGAGGAAGGGCCCAGCCCTGAAAGCTCTTGCTGCTCTTCACCGTCCCTTGTGGCCCTACCTACAGGCACAACAGCAGTGGGGATCTGTGCTTTCCCAGAGACAGAACATCTCACGGGGCTCAGTCTCGGCAAGCCTCTTTCTGAAAAGGCGAACGGTCGGATCCTGCTCCCACGAGGAAGGGCCCAGCCCTGAAAGCTCTTGCTGCTCTTCACCGTCCCTTGTGGCCCTACCTACAGGCACAACAGCACTGGGGATCTGTGCTTTCCCAGAGACGGAACATCTCGTGGCGCTACGCCTCGGCAGAGCCTCTTTTTTTTGGAAAAGGCGAACGGTCGGATCCTTCTCCCACGAGGAAGGGCCCAGCCCTGAAAGCTCTTGCTGCTCTTCACTGTCCCTTGGCACCCTACCTACAGGCACAACAGCACTGGGGATCTGTGCTTTGCCAGAGACGGAACATCTCACGGGGCTCAGTCTCGGCAAGCCTCTTTCTGAAAAGGCGAACGGTGCGATCCTTCTCCCACGAGGAAGGGCCCAGCCCTGAAAGCTCTTGCTACTCTTCACCGCCCCTTGGCACCCTACCTACAGGCACAACAGCACTGGGGATCTGTGCTTTCCCAGAGACGGAACATCTCACGGCGCTCAGTCTCGGCAAGCCTCTTTCTGAAAAGGCGAACGGTCGGATCCTTCTCCCACGAGGAAGGGCCCAGCCCTGAAAGCTCTTGCTGCTCTTCACCGTCCCTTGTGGCCCTACCTACAGGCACAACAGCAGTGGGGATCTGTGCTTTCCCAGAGACGGAACATCTCACGGGGCTCAGTCTCGGCAAGCCTCTTTCTGAAAAGGCGAACGGTCGGATCCTGCTCCCACGAGGAAGGGCCCAGCCCTGAAAGCTCTTGCTGCTCTTCACCGTCCCTTGGCACCCTACCTACAGGCACAACAGCACTGGGGATCTATGCTTTCGCAGAGACGGAACGTCTCGTAGTGCTACGCCTCGGCAGAGCCTCTTTGTTTTGGAAAAGGCGAACGGTCGGATCCTTCTCCCACGAGGAAGGGCCCAGCCCTGAAAGCTCTTGCTGCTGTTCACCGTCCCTTGGCACCCTACCTACAGGCACAACAGCACTGGGGATCTGTGCTTTCCCAGAGACGGAACATCTCACGGGGCTCAGTCTCGGCAAGCCTCTTTCTGAAAAGGCGAACGGTCGGATCCTTCTCCCACGAGGAAGGGCCCAGCCCTGAAAGCTCTTGCTGCTCTTCACCGTCCCTTGGCACCCTACCTACAGGCACAACAGCACTGGGGATCTGTGCTTTCGCAGAGACGGAACGTCTCGTAGTGCTACGCCTCGGCAGAGCCTCTTTTTTTTGGAAAAGGCGAACGGTCGGATCCTTCTCCCACGAGGAAGGGCCCAGCCCTGAAAGCTCTTGCTGCTGTTCACCGTCCCTTGGCACCCTACCTACAGGCACAACAGCACTGGGGATCTGTGCTTTCCCAGAGACGGAACATCTCACGGGGCTCAGTCTCGGCAAGCCTCTTTCTGAAAAGGCGAACGGTCGGATCCTTCTCCCACGAGGAAGGGCCCAGCCCTGAAAGCTCTTGCTGCTCTTCACCGTCCCTTGGCACCCTACCTACAGGCACAACAGCACTGGGGATCTGTGCTTTCCCAGAGACGGAACATCTCACGGGGCTCAGTCTCGGCAAGCCTCTTTCTGAAAAGGCGAACGGTCGGATCCTTCTCCCACGAGGAAGGGCCCAGCCCTGAAAGCTCTTGCTGCTCTTCACCGCCCCTTGGCACCCTACCTACAGGCACAACAGCACTGGGGATCTGTGCTTTCCCAGAGACGGAACATCTCACGGGGCTCAGTCTCGGCAAGCCTCTTTCTGAAAAGGCGAACGGTCGGATCCTGCTCCCACGAGGAAGGGCCCAGCCCTGAAAGCTCTTGCTGCTCTTCACCGTCCCTTGTGGCCCTACCTACAGGCACAACAGCACTGGGGATCTGTGCTTTCCCAGAGACGGAACATCTCGTGGCGCTACGCCTCGGCAGAGCCTCTTTTTTTTGGAAAAGGCGAACAGTCGGATCCTTCTCCCACGAGGAAGGGCCCAGCCCTGAAAGCTCTTGCTGCTCTTCACCGTCCCTTGTGGCCCTACCTACAGGCACAACAGCACTGGGGATCTGTGCTTTCCCAGAGACGGAACATCTCACGGGGCTCAGTCTCGGCAAGCCTCTTTCTGAAAAGGCGAACGGTCGGATCCTGCTCCCACGAGGAAGGGCCCAGCCCTGAAAGCTCTTGCTGCTCTTCACCGTCCCTTGTGGCCCTACCTACAGGCACAACAGCACTGGGGATCTGTGCTTTCCCAGAGACGGAACATCTCGTGGCGCTACGCCTCGGCAGAGCCTCTTTTTTTTGGAAAAGGCGAACGGTCGGATCCTTCTCCCACGAGGAAGGGCCCAGCCCTGAAAGCTCTTGATGCTCTTCGCTGTCCCTTGGCACCCTACCTACAGGCACAACAGCACTGGGGATCTGTGCTTTCCCAGAGACGGAACATCTCACGGGGCTCAGTCTCGGCAAGCCTCTTTCTGAAAAGGCGAACGGTCGGATCCTTCTCCCACGACGAAGGGCCCAGCCCTGAAAGCTCTTGCTGCTCTTCACCGCCCCTTGGCACCCTACCTACAGGCACAACAGCACTGGGGATCTGTGCTTTCCCAGAGACGGAACATCTCACGGGGCTCAGTCTCGGCAAGCCTCTTTCTGAAAAGGCGAACGGTCGGATCCTTCTCCCACGAGGAAGGGCCCAGCCCTGAAAGCTCTTGCTGCTCTTCACCGTCCCTTGGCACCCTACCTACAGGCACAACAGCACTGGGGATCTGTGCTTTCCCAGAGACGGAACATCTCACGGGGCTCAGTCTCGGCAAGCCTCTTTCTGAAAAGGCGAACGGTCGGATCCTTCTCCCACGAGGAAGGGCCCAGCCCTGAAAGCTCTTGCTGCTCTTCACCGCCCCTTGGCACCCTACCTACAGGCACAACAGCACTGGGGATCTGTGCTTTCCCAGAGACGGAACATCTCACGGGGCTCAGTCTCGGCAAGCCTCTTTCTGAAAAGGCGAACGGTTGGATATTTGTCCCACGAGGAAGGGCCCAGCCCTGAAAGCTCTTGCTTCTCTTCACCGTCCCTTGTGGCCCTACCTACAGGCACAACAGCACTGGGGATCTGTGCTTTCCCAGAGACGGAACATCTCACGGGGCTCAGTCTCGGCAAGCCTCTTTCTGAAAAGGCGAACGGTCGGATCCTTCTCCCACGAGGAAGGGCCCAGCCCTGAAAGCTCTTGCTGCTCTTCACCGTCCCTTGGCAGCCTACCTACAGGCACAACAGCACTGGGGATCTATGCTTTCCCAGAGACGGAACATCTCGTAGTGCTACGCCTCGGCAGAGCCTCTTTTTTTTGGAAAAGGCGAACGGTCGGATCCTTCTCCCACGAGGAAGGGCCCAGCCCTGAAAGCTCTTGCTGCTCTTCACCGCCCCTTGGCACCCTACCTACAGGCACAACAGCACTGGGGATCTGTGCTTTCCCAGAGACGGAACATCTCACGGGGCTCAGTCTCGGCAAGCCTCTTTCTGAAAAGGCGAACGGTGCGATCCTTCTCCCACGAGGAAGGGCCCAGCCCTGAAAGCTCTTGCTACTCTTCACCGCCCCTTGGCACCCTACCTACAGGCACAACAGCACTGGGGATCTGTGCTTTCCCAGAGACGGAACATCTCACGGCGCTCAGTCTCGGCAAGCCTCTTTCTGAAAAGGCGAACGGTCGGATCCTTCTCCCACGAGGAAGGGCCCAGCCCTGAAAGCTCTTGCTGCTCTTCACCGTCCCTTGGCACCCTACCTACAGGCACAACAGCACTGGGGATCTATGCTTTCGCAGAGACGGAACGTCTCGTAGTGCTACGCCTCGGCAGAGCCTCTTTTTTTTGGAAAAGGCGAACGGTCGGATCCTTCTCCCACGAGGAAGGGCCCAGCCCTGAAAGCTCTTGCTGCTCTTCACCGCCCCTTGGCACCCTACCTACAGGCACAACAGCACTGGGGATCTGTGCTTTCCCAGAGACTGAACATCTCACGGCGCACAGTCTCGGCAGAGCCTCTTTTTTTTGGAAAAGGCGAACGGTCGGATCCTTCTCCCACGAGGAAGGGCCCAGCCCTGAAAGCTCTTGCTGCTCTTCACCGCCCCTTGGCACCCTACCTACAGGCACAACAGCACTGGGGATCTGTGCTTTCCCAGAGACGGAACATCTCACGGGGCTCAGTCTCGGCAAGCCTCTTTCTGAAAAGGCGAACGGTCGGATCCTTCTCCCACGAGGAAGGGCCCAGCCCTGAAAGCTCTTGCTGCTCTTCACCGTCCCTTGTGGCCCTACCTACAGGCACAACAGCAGTGGGGATCTGTGCTTTCCCAGAGACAGAACATCTCACGGGGCTCAGTCTCGGCAAGCCTCTTTCTGAAAAGGCGAACGGTCGGATCCTGCTCCCACGAGGAAGGGCCCAGCCCTGAAAGCTCTTGCTGCTCTTCACCGTCCCTTGTGGCCCTACCTACAGGCACAACAGCACTGGGGATCTGTGCTTTCCCAGAGACGGAACATCTCGTGGCGCTACGCCTCGGCAGAGCCTCTTTTTTTTGGAAAAGGCGAACGGTCGGATCCTTCTCCCACGAGGAAGGGCCCAGCCCTGAAAGCTCTTGCTGCTCTTCACTGTCCCTTGGCACCCTACCTACAGGCACAACAGCACTGGGGATCTGTGCTTTGCCAGAGACGGAACATCTCACGGGGCTCAGTCTCGGCAAGCCTCTTTCTGAAAAGGCGAACGGTGCGATCCTTCTCCCACGAGGAAGGGCCCAGCCCTGAAAGCTCTTGCTACTCTTCACCGCCCCTTGGCACCCTACCTACAGGCACAACAGCACTGGGGATCTGTGCTTTCCCAGAGACGGAACATCTCACGGCGCTCAGTCTCGGCAAGCCTCTTTCTGAAAAGGCGAACGGTCGGATCCTTCTCCCACGAGGAAGGGCCCAGCCCTGAAAGCTCTTGCTGCTCTTCACCGTCCCTTGTGGCCCTACCTACAGGCACAACAGCAGTGGGGATCTGTGCTTTCCCAGAGACGGAACATCTCACGGGGCTCAGTCTCGGCAAGCCTCTTTCTGAAAAGGCGAACGGTCGGATCCTGCTCCCACGAGGAAGGGCCCAGCCCTGAAAGCTCTTGCTGCTCTTCACCGTCCCTTGGCACCCTACCTACAGGCACAACAGCACTGGGGATCTATGCTTTCGCAGAGACGGAACGTCTCGTAGTGCTACGCCTCGGCAGAGCCTCTTTGTTTTGGAAAAGGCGAACGGTCGGATCCTTCTCCCACGAGGAAGGGCCCAGCCCTGAAAGCTCTTGCTGCTGTTCACCGTCCCTTGGCACCCTACCTACAGGCACAACAGCACTGGGGATCTGTGCTTTCCCAGAGACGGAACATCTCACGGGGCTCAGTCTCGGCAAGCCTCTTTCTGAAAAGGCGAACGGTCGGATCCTTCTCCCACGAGGAAGGGCCCAGCCCTGAAAGCTCTTGCTGCTCTTCACCGTCCCTTGGCACCCTACCTACAGGCACAACAGCACTGGGGATCTGTGCTTTCGCAGAGACGGAACGTCTCGTAGTGCTACGCCTCGGCAGAGCCTCTTTTTTTTGGAAAAGGCGAACGGTCGGATCCTTCTCCCACGAGGAAGGGCCCAGCCCTGAAAGCTCTTGCTGCTGTTCACCGTCCCTTGGCACCCTACCTACAGGCACAACAGCACTGGGGATCTGTGCTTTCCCAGAGACGGAACATCTCACGGGGCTCAGTCTCGGCAAGCCTCTTTCTGAAAAGGCGAACGGTCGGATCCTTCTCCCACGAGGAAGGGCCCAGCCCTGAAAGCTCTTGCTGCTCTTCACCGTCCCTTGGCACCCTACCTACAGGCACAACAGCACTGGGGATCTGTGCTTTCCCAGAGACGGAACATCTCACGGGGCTCAGTCTCGGCAAGCCTCTTTCTGAAAAGGCGAACGGTCGGATCCTTCTCCCACGAGGAAGGGCCCAGCCCTGAAAGCTCTTGCTGCTCTTCACCGCCCCTTGGCACCCTACCTACAGGCACAACAGCACTGGGGATCTGTGCTTTCCCAGAGACGGAACATCTCACGGGGCTCAGTCTCGGCAAGCCTCTTTCTGAAAAGGCGAACGGTCGGATCCTGCTCCCACGAGGAAGGGCCCAGCCCTGAAAGCTCTTGCTGCTCTTCACCGTCCCTTGTGGCCCTACCTACAGGCACAACAGCACTGGGGATCTGTGCTTTCCCAGAGACGGAACATCTCGTGGCGCTACGCCTCGGCAGAGCCTCTTTTTTTTGGAAAAGGCGAACAGTCGGATCCTTCTCCCACGAGGAAGGGCCCAGCCCTGAAAGCTCTTGCTGCTCTTCACCGCCCCTTGGCACCCTACCTACAGGCACAACAGCACTGGGGATCTGTGCTTTCCCAGAGACGGAACATCTCACGGGGCTCAGTCTCGGCAAGCCTCTTTCTGAAAAGGCGAACGGTCGGATCCTGCTCCCACGAGGAAGGGCCCAGCCCTGAAAGCTCTTGCTGCTCTTCACCGTCCCTTGTGGCCCTACCTACAGGCACAACAGCACTGGGGATCTGTGCTTTCCCAGAGACGGAACATCTCGTGGCGCTACGCCTCGGCAGAGCCTCTTTTTTTTGGAAAAGGCGAACGGTCGGATCCTTCTCCCACGAGGAAGGGCCCAGCCCTGAAAGCTCTTGATGCTCTTCGCTGTCCCTTGGCACCCTACCTACAGGCACAACAGCACTGGGGATCTGTGCTTTCCCAGAGACGGAACATCTCACGGGGCTCAGTCTCGGCAAGCCTCTTTCTGAAAAGGCGAACGGTCGGATCCTTCTCCCACGACGAAGGGCCCAGCCCTGAAAGCTCTTGCTGCTCTTCACCGCCCCTTGGCACCCTACCTACAGGCACAACAGCACTGGGGATCTGTGCTTTCCCAGAGACGGAACATCTCACGGGGCTCAGTCTCGGCAAGCCTCTTTCTGAAAAGGCGAACGGTCGGATCCTTCTCCCACGAGGAAGGGCCCAGCCCTGAAAGCTCTTGCTGCTCTTCACCGTCCCTTGGCACCCTACCTACAGGCACAACAGCACTGGGGATCTGTGCTTTCCCAGAGACGGAACATCTCACGGGGCTCAGTCTCGGCAAGCCTCTTTCTGAAAAGGCGAACGGTCGGATCCTTCTCCCACGAGGAAGGGCCCAGCCCTGAAAGCTCTTGCTGCTCTTCACCGCCCCTTGGCACCCTACCTACAGGCACAACAGCACTGGGGATCTGTGCTTTCCCAGAGACGGAACATCTCACGGGGCTCAGTCTCGGCAAGCCTCTTTCTGAAAAGGCGAACGGTTGGATATTTGTCCCACGAGGAAGGGCCCAGCCCTGAAAGCTCTTGCTTCTCTTCACCGTCCCTTGTGGCCCTACCTACAGGCACAACAGCACTGGGGATCTGTGCTTTCCCAGAGACGGAACATCTCACGGGGCTCAGTCTCGGCAAGCCTCTTTCTGAAAAGGCGAACGGTCGGATCCTTCTCCCACGAGGAAGGGCCCAGCCCTGAAAGCTCTTGCTGCTCTTCACCGTCCCTTGGCACCCTACCTACAGGCACAACAGCACTGGGGATCTATGCTTTCCCAGAGACGGAACATCTCGTAGTGCTACGCCTCGGCAGAGCCTCTTTTTTTTGGAAAAGGCGAACGGTCGGATCCTTCTCCCACGAGGAAGGGCCCAGCCCTGAAAGCTCTTGCTGCTCTTCACCGCCCCTTGGCACCCTACCTACAGGCACAACAGCACTGGGGATCTGTGCTTTCCCAGAGACGGAACATCTCACGGGGCTCAGTCTCGGCAAGCCTCTTTCTGAAAAGGCGAACGGTGCGATCCTTCTCCCACGAGGAAGGGCCCAGCCCTGAAAGCTCTTGCTACTCTTCACCGCCCCTTGGCACCCTACCTACAGGCACAACAGCACTGGGGATCTGTGCTTTCCCAGAGACGGAACATCTCACGGCGCTCAGTCTCGGCAAGCCTCTTTCTGAAAAGGCGAACGGTCGGATCCTTCTCCCACGAGGAAGGGCCCAGCCCTGAAAGCTCTTGCTGCTCTTCACCGCCCCTTGGCACCCTACCTACAGGCACAACAGCACTGGGGATCTGTGCTTTCCCAGAGATGGAACATCTCACGGGGCTCAGTCTCGGCAAGCCTCTTTCTGAAAAGGCGAACGGTCGGATACTTGTCCCAAGAGGAAGGGCCCAGCCCTGAAAGCTCTTGCTGCTCTTCACCGCCCCTTGGCACCCTACCTACAGGCACAACAGCACTGGGGATCTGTGCTTTCCCAGAGACGGAACATCTCACGGGGCTCAGTCTCGGCAAGCCTCTTTCTGAAAAGACGAACGGTGCGATCCATCTCCCCCGAGGAAGGGCCCAGCCCTGAAAGCTCTTGCTGCTGTTCACCATCCCTTGGCACCCTACCTACAGGCACAACAGCACTGGGGATCTGTGCTTTCCCAGAGACGGAATATATCACGGCGCTCAGTCTCGGCAAGCCTCTTTCTGAAAAGGCGAACGGTCGGATCCTTCTCCCACGAGGAAGGGCCCAGCCCTGAAAGCTCTTGCTGCTCTTCACCGTCCCTTGGCACCCTACCTACAGGCACAACAGCACTGGGGATCTATGCTTTCGCAGAGACGGAACGTCTAGTAGTGCTACGCCTCGGCAGAGCCTCTTTTTTTTGGAAAAGGCGAATGGTCGGATCCTTCTCCCACGAGGAAGGGCCCAGCCCTGAAAGCTCTTGCTGCTCTTCACCGCCCCTTGGCACCCTACCTACAGGCACAACAGCACTGGGGATCTGTGCTTTCCCAGAGACTGAACATCTCACGGCGCACAGTCTCGGCAGAGCCTCTTTTTTTTGGAAAAGGCGAACGGTCGGATCCTTCTCCCACGAGGAAGGGCCCAGCCCTGAAAGCTCTTGCTGCTCTTCACCGCCCCTTGGCACCCTACCTACAGGCACAACAGCACTGGGGATCTGTGCTTTCCCAGAGACGGAACATCTCACGGGGCTCAGTCTCGGCAAGCCTCTTTCTGAAAAGGCGAACGGTCGGATCCTTCTCCCACGAGGAAGGGCCCAGCCCTGAAAGCTCTTGCTGCTCTTCACCGTCCCTTGTGGCCCTACCTACAGGCACAACAGCAGTGGGGATCTGTGCTTTCCCAGAGACGGAACATCTCACGGGGCTCAGTCTCGGCAAGCCTCTTTCTGAAAAGGCGAACGGTCGGATCCTGCTCCCACGAGGAAGGGCCCAGCCCTGAAAGCTCTTGCTGCTCTTCACCGTCCCTTGTGGCCCTACCTACAGGCACAACAGCACTGGGGATCTGTGCTTTCCCAGAGACGGAACATCTCGTGGCGCTACGCCTCGGCAGAGCCTCTTTTTTTTGGAAAAGGCGAACGGTCGGATCCTTCTCCCACGAGGAAGGGCCCAGCCCTGAAAGCTCTTGCTGCTCTTCACTGTCCCTTGGCACCCTACCTACAGGCACAACAGCACTGGGGATCTGTGCTTTCCCAGAGACGGAACATCTCACGGGGCTCAGTCTCGGCAAGCCTCTTTCTGAAAAGGCGAACGGTGCGATCCTTCTCCCACGAGGAAGGGCCCAGCCCTGAAAGCTCTTGCTACTCTTCACCGCCCCTTGGCACCCTACCTACAGGCACAACAGCACTGGGGATCTGTGCTTTCCCAGAGACGGAACATCTCACGGCGCTCAGTCTCGGCAAGCCTCTTTCTGAAAAGGCGAACGGTCGGATCCTTCTCCCACGAGGAAGGGCCCAGCCCTGAAAGCTCTTGCTGCTCTTCACCGTCCCTTGTGGCCCTACCTACAGGCACAACAGCACTGGGGATCTGTGCTTTCCCAGAGACGGAACATCTCACGGGGCTCAGTCTCGGCAAGCCTGTTTCTGAAAAGGCGAACGGTCGGATCCTGCTCCCACGAGGAAGGGCCCAGCCCTGAAAGCTCTTGCTGCTCTTCACCGTCCCTTGGCACCCTACCTACAGGCACAACAGCACTGGGGATCTATGCTTTCGCAGAGACGGAACGTCTCGTAGTGCTACGCCTCGGCAGAGCCTCTTTTTTTTGGAAAAGGCGAACGGTCGGATCCTTCTCCCACGAGGAAGGGCCCAGCCCTGAAAGCTCTTGCTGCTGTTCACCGTCCCTTGGCACCCTACCTACAGGCACAACAGCACTGGGGATCTGTGCTTTCCCAGAGACGGAACATCTCACGGGGCTCAGTCTCGGCAAGCCTCTTTCTGAAAAGGCGAACGGTCGGATCCTTCTCCCACGAGGAAGGGCCCAGCCCTGAAAGCTCTTGCTGCTCTTCACCGTCCCTTGGCACCCTACCTACAGGCACAACAGCAGTGGGGATCTGTGCTTTCGCAGAGACGGAACGTCTCGTAGTGCTACGCCTCGGCAGAGCCTCTTTTTTTTGGAAAAGGCGAACGGTCGGATCCTTCTCCCACGAGGAAGGGCCCAGCCCTGAAAGCTCTTGCTGCTGTTCACCGTCCCTTGGCACCCTACCTACAGGCACAACAGCACTGGGGATCTGTGCTTTCCCAGAGACGGAACATCTCACGGGGCTCAGTCTCGGCAAGCCTCTTTCTGAAAAGGCGAACGGTCGGATCCTTCTCCCACGAGGAAGGGCCCAGCCCTGAAAGCTCTTGCTGCTCTTCACCGTCCCTTGGCACCCTACCTACAGGCACAACAGCACTGGGGATCTGTGCTTTCCCAGAGACGGAACATCTCACGGGGCTCAGTCTCGGCAAGCCTCTTTCTGAAAAGGCGAACGGTGCGATCCTTCTCCCACGAGGAAGGGCCCAGCCCTGAAAGCTCTTGCTACTCTTCACCGCCCCTTGGCACCCTACCTACAGGCACAACAGCACTGGGGATCTGTGCTTTCCCAGAGACGGAACATCTCGTGGCGCTATGCCTCGGCAGAGCCTCTTTTTTTTGGAAAAGGCGAACGGTCGGATCCTTCTCCCACGAGGAAGGGCCCAGCCCTGAAAGCTCTTGATGCTCTTCGCTGTCCCTTGGCACCCTACCTACAGGCACAACAGCACTGGGGATCTGTGCTTTCCCAGAGACGGAACATCTCACGGGGCTCAGTCTCGGCAAGCCTCTTTCTGAAAAGGCGAACGGTCGGATCCTTCTCCCACGACGAAGGGCCCAGCCCTGAAAGCTCTTGCTGCTCTTCACCGCCCCTTGGCACCCTACCTACAGGCACAACAGCACTGGGGATCTGTGCTTTCCCAGAGACTGAACATCTCACGGCGCACAGTCTCGGCAGAGCCTCTTTTTTTTGGAAAAGGCGAACGGTCGGATCCTTCTCCCACGAGGAAGGGCCCAGCCCTGAAAGCTCTTGCTGCTCTTCACCGCCCCTTGGCACCCTACCTACAGGCACAACAGCACTGGGGATCTATGCTTTCCCAGAGACGGAACGTCTCTTAGTGCTACGCCTCGGCAGAGCCTCTTTTTTTTGGAAAAGGCGAACGGTCGGATCCTTCTCCCACGAGGAAGGGCCCAGCCCTGAAAGCTCTTGCTGCTCTTCACCGCCCCTTGGCACCCTACCTACAGGCACAACAGCACTGGGGATCTGTGCTTTCCCAGAGACGGAACATCTCACGGGGCTCAGTCTCGGCAAGCCTCTTTCTGAAAAGGCGAACGGTCGGATCCTGCTCCCACGAGGAAGGGCCCAGCCCTGAAAGCTCTTGCTGCTCTTCACCGTCCCTTGGCACCCTACCTACAGGCACAACAGCACTGGGGATCTGTGCTTTCCCAGAGACGGAACATCTCGTGGCGCTACGCCTCGGCAGAGCCTCTTTTTTTTGGAAAAGGCGAACGGTCGGATCCTTCTCCCACGAGGAAGGGCCCAGCCCTGAAAGCTCTTGCTGCTCTTCACTGTCCCTTGGCACCCTACCTACAGGCACAACAGCACTGGGGATCTGTGCTTTGCCAGAGACGGAACATCTCACGGGGCTCAGTCTCGGCAAGCCTCTTTCTGAAAAGGCGAACGGTGCGATCCTTCTCCCACGAGGAAGGGCCCAGCCCTGAAAGCTCTTGCTGCTCTTCACCGTCCCTTGTGGCCCTACCTACAGGCACAACAGCAGTGGGGATCTGTGCTTTCCCAGAGACGGAACATCTCACGGCGCTCAGTCTCGGCAAGCCTGTTTCTGAAAAGGCGAACGGTCGGATCCTGCTCCCACGAGGAAGGGCCCAGCCCTGAAAGCTCTTGCTGCTCTTCACCGTCCCTTGGCACCCTACCTACAGGCACAACAGCACTGGGGATCTATGCTTTCCCAGAGACGGAACGTCTCGTAGTGCTACGCCTCGGCAGAGCCTCTTTTTTTTGGAAAAGGCGAACGGTCGGATCCTTCTCCCACGAGGAAGGGCCCAGCCCTGAAAGCTCTTGCTGCTGTTCACCGTCCCTTGGCACCCTACCTACAGGCACAACAGCACTGGGGATCTGTGCTTTCCCAGAGACGGAACATCTCACGGGGCTCAGTCTCGGCAAGCCTCTTTCTGAAAAGGCGAACGGTCGGATCCTTCTCCCACGAGGAAGGGCCCAGCCCTGAAAGCTCTTGCTGCTCTTCACCGTCCCTTGGCACCCTACCTACAGGCACAACAGCAGTGGGGATCTGTGCTTTCGCAGAGACGGAACGTCTCGTAGTGCTACGCCTCGGCAGAGCCTCTTTTTTTTGGAAAAGGCGAACGGTCGGATCCTTCTCCCACGAGGAAGGGCCCAGCCCTGAAAGCTCTTGCTGCTGTTCACCGTCCCTTGGCACCCTACCTACAGGCACAACAGCACTGGGGATCTGTGCTTTCCCAGAGACGGAACATCTCACGGGGCTCAGTCTCGGCAAGCCTCTTTCTGAAAAGGCGAACGGTCGGATCCTGCTCCCACGAGGAAGGGCCCAGCCCTGAAAGCTCTTGCTGCTCTTCACCGTCCCTTGGCACCCTACCTACAGGCACAACAGCACTGGGGATCTGTGCTTTCCCAGAGACGGAACATCTCACGGGGCTCAGTCTCGGCAAGCCTCTTTCTGAAAAGGCGAACGGTGCGATCCTTCTCCCACGAGGAAGGGCCCAGCCCTGAAAGCTCTTGCTACTCTTCACCGCCCCTTGGCACCCTACCTACAGGCACAACAGCACTGGGGATCTGTGCTTTCCCAGAGACGGAACATCTCGTGGCGCTATGCCTCGGCAGAGCCTCTTTTTTTTGGAAAAGGCGAACGGTCGGATCCTTCTCCCACGAGGAAGGGCCCAGCCCTGAAAGCTCTTGATGCTCTTCGCTGTCCCTTGGCACCCTACCTACAGGCACAACAGCACTGGGGATCTGTGCTTTCCCAGAGACGGAACATCTCACGGGGCTCAGTCTCGGCAAGCCTCTTTCTGAAAAGGCGAACGGTCGGATCCTTCTCCCACGACGAAGGGCCCAGCCCTGAAAGCTCTTGCTGCTCTTCACCGCCCCTTGGCACCCTACCTACAGGCACAACAGCACTGGGGATCTGTGCTTTCCCAGAGACTGAACATCTCACGGCGCACAGTCTCGGCAGAGCCTCTTTTTTTTGGAAAAGGCGAACGGTCGGATCCTTCTCCCACGAGGAAGGGCCCAGCCCTGAAAGCTCTTGCTGCTCTTCACCGCCCCTTGGCACCCTACCTACAGGCACAACAGCACTGGGGATCTGTGCTTTCCCAGAGACGGAACATCTCACGGCGCTCAGTCTCGGCAAGCCTCTTTCTGAAAAGGCGAACGGTCGGATCCTTCTCCCACGAGGAAGGGCCCAGCCCTGAAAGCTCTTGCTGCTCTTCACCGTCCCTTGGCACCCTACCTACAGGCACAACAGCACTGGGGATCTGTGCTTTCCCAGAGACGGAACATCTCACGGCGCTCAGTCTCGGCAAGCCTCTTTCTGAAAAGGCGAACGGTCGGATCCTTCTCCCACGAGGAAGGGCCCAGCCCTGAAAGCTCTTGCTGCTCTTCACCGTCCCTTGGCACCCTACCTACAGGCACAACAGCACTGGGGATCTATGCTTTCCCAGAGACGGAACGTCTCTTAGTGCTACGCCTCGGCAGAGCCTCTTTTTTTTGGAAAAGGCGAACGGTCGGATCCTTCTCCCACGAGGAAGGGCCCAGCCCTGAAAGCTCTTGCTGCTCTTCACCGCCCCTTGGCACCCTACCTACAGGCACAACAGCACTGGGGATCTGTGCTTTCCCAGAGACGGAACATCTCACGGGGCTCAGTCTCGGCAAGCCTCTTTCTGAAAAGGCGAACGGTCGGATCCTTCTCCCACGAGGAAGGGCCCAGCCCTGAAAGCTCTTGCTGCTCTTCACCGTCCCTTGTGGCCCTACCTACAGGCACAACAGCAGTGGGGATCTGTGCTTTCCCAGAGACGGAACATCTCACGGGGCTCAGTCTCGGCAAGCCTCTTTCTGAAAAGGCGAACGGTCGGATCCTGCTCCCACGAGGAAGGGCCCAGCCCTGAAAGCTCTTGCTGCTCTTCACCGTCCCTTGGCACCCTACCTACAGGCACAACAGCACTGGGGATCTGTGCTTTCCCAGAGACGGAACATCTCGTGGCGCTACGCCTCGGCAGAGCCTCTTTTTTTTGGAAAAGGCGAACGGTCGGATCCTTCTCCCACGAGGAAGGGCCCAGCCCTGAAAGCTCTTGCTGCTCTTCACTGTCCCTTGGCACCCTACCTACAGGCACAACAGCACTGGGGATCTGTGCTTTGCCAGAGACGGAACATCTCACGGGGCTCAGTCTCGGCAAGCCTCTTTCTGAAAAGGCGAACGGTGCGATCCTTCTCCCACGAGGAAGGGCCCAGCCCTGAAAGCTCTTGCTACTCTTCACCGCCCCTTGGCACCCTACCTACAGGCACAACAGCACTGGGGATCTGTGCTTTCCCAGAGACGGAACATCTCACGGCGCTCAGTCTCGGCAAGCCTCTTTCTGAAAAGGCGAACGGTCGGATCCTTCTCCCACGAGGAAGGGCCCAGCCCTGAAAGCTCTTGCTGCTCTTCACCGTCCCTTGTGGCCCTACCTACAGGCACAACAGCAGTGGGGATCTGTGCTTTCCCAGAGACGGAACATCTCACGGGGCTCAGTCTCGGCAAGCCTCTTTCTGAAAAGGCGAACGGTCGGATCCTGCTCCCACGAGGAAGGGCCCAGCCCTGAAAGCTCTTGCTGCTCTTCACCGTCCCTTGGCACCCTACCTACAGGCACAACAGCACTGGGGATCTATGCTTTCGCAGAGACGGAACGTCTCGTAGTGCTACGCCTCGGCAGAGCCTCTTTTTTTTGGAAAAGGCGAACGGTCGGATCCTTCTCCCACGAGGAAGGGCCCAGCCCTGAAAGCTCTTGCTGCTGTTCACCATCCCTTGGCACCCTACCTACAGGCACAACAGCACTGGGGATCTGTGCTTTCCCAGAGACGGAACATCTCACGGGGCTCAGTCTCGGCAAGCCTCTTTCTGAAAAGGCGAACGGTCGGATCCTTCTCCCACGAGGAAGGGCCCAGCCCTGAAAGCTCTTGCTGCTCTTCACCGTCCCTTGGCACCCTACCTACAGGCACAACAGCAGTGGGGATCTGTGCTTTCGCAGAGACGGAACGTCTCGTAGTGCTACGCCTCGGCAGAGCCTCTTTTTTTTGGAAAAGGCGAACGGTCGGATCCTTCTCCCACGAGGAAGGGCCCAGCCCTGAAAGCTCTTGCTGCTGTTCACCGTCCCTTGGCACCCTACCTACAGGCACAACAGCACTGGGGATCTGTGCTTTCCCAGAGACGGAACATCTCACGGGGCTCAGTCTCGGCAAGCCTCTTTCTGAAAAGGCGAACGGTCGGATCCTGCTCCCACGAGGAAGGGCCCAGCCCTGAAAGCTCTTGCTGCTCTTCACCGTCCCTTGGCACCCTACCTACAGGCACAACAGCACTGGGGATCTGTGCTTTCCCAGAGACGGAACATCTCACGGGGCTCAGTCTCGGCAAGCCTCTTTCTGAAAAGGCGAACGGTGCGATCCTTCTCCCACGAGGAAGGGCCCAGCCCTGAAAGCTCTTGCTACTCTTCACCGCCCCTTGGCACCCTACCTACAGGCACAACAGCACTGGGGATCTGTGCTTTCCCAGAGACGGAACATCTCGTGGCGCTATGCCTCGGCAGAGCCTCTTTTTTTTGGAAAAGGCGAACGGTCGGATCCTTCTCCCACGAGGAAGGGCCCAGCCCTGAAAGCTCTTGATGCTCTTCGCTGTCCCTTGGCACCCTACCTACAGGCACAACAGCACTGGGGATCTGTGCTTTCCCAGAGACGGAACATCTCACGGGGCTCAGTCTCGGCAAGCCTCTTTCTGAAAAGGCGAACGGTCGGATCCTTCTCCCACGACGAAGGGCCCAGCCCTGAAAGCTCTTGCTGCTCTTCACCGTCCCTTGTGGCCCTACCTACAGGCACAACAGCAGTGGGGATCTGTGCTTTCCCAGAGACGGAACATCTCACGGGGCTCAGTCTCGGCAAGCCTGTTTCTGAAAAGGCGAACGGTCGGATCCTGCTCCCACGAGGAAGGGCCCAGCCCTGAAAGCTCTTGCTGCTCTTCACCGTCCCTTGGCACCCTACCTACAGGCACAACAGCACTGGGGATCTATGCTTTCCCAGAGACGGAACGTCTCGTAGTGCTACGCCTCGGCAGAGCCTCTTTTTTTTGGAAAAGGCGAACGGTCGGATCCTTCTCCCACGAGGAAGGGCCCAGCCCTGAAAGCTCTTGCTGCTGTTCACCGTCCCTTGGCACCCTACCTACAGGCACAACAGCACTGGGGATCTGTGCTTTCCCAGAGACGGAACATCTCACGGGGCTCAGTCTCGGCAAGCCTCTTTCTGAAAAGGCGAACGGTCGGATCCTTCTCCCACGAGGAAGGGCCCAGCCCTGAAAGCTCTTGCTGCTCTTCACCGTCCCTTGGCACCCTACCTACAGGCACAACAGCAGTGGGGATCTGTGCTTTCGCAGAGACGGAACGTCTCGTAGTGCTACGCCTCGGCAGAGCCTCTTTTTTTTGGAAAAGGCGAACGGTCGGATCCTTCTCCCACGAGGAAGGGCCCAGCCCTGAAAGCTCTTGCTGCTGTTCACCGTCCCTTGGCACCCTACCTACAGGCACAACAGCACTGGGGATCTGTGCTTTCCCAGAGACGGAACATCTCACGGGGCTCAGTCTCGGCAAGCCTCTTTCTGAAAAGGCGAACGGTCGGATCCTGCTCCCACGAGGAAGGGCCCAGCCCTGAAAGCTCTTGCTGCTCTTCACCGTCCCTTGGCACCCTACCTACAGGCACAACAGCACTGGGGATCTGTGCTTTCCCAGAGACGGAACATCTCACGGGGCTCAGTCTCGGCAAGCCTCTTTCTGAAAAGGCGAACGGTGCGATCCTTCTCCCACGAGGAAGGGCCCAGCCCTGAAAGCTCTTGCTACTCTTCACCGCCCCTTGGCACCCTACCTACAGGCACAACAGCACTGGGGATCTGTGCTTTCCCAGAGACGGAACATCTCGTGGCGCTATGCCTCGGCAGAGCCTCTTTTTTTTGGAAAAGGCGAACGGTCGGATCCTTCTCCCACGAGGAAGGGCCCAGCCCTGAAAGCTCTTGATGCTCTTCGCTGTCCCTTGGCACCCTACCTACAGGCACAACAGCACTGGGGATCTGTGCTTTCCCAGAGACGGAACATCTCACGGGGCTCAGTCTCGGCAAGCCTCTTTCTGAAAAGGCGAACGGTCGGATCCTTCTCCCACGACGAAGGGCCCAGCCCTGAAAGCTCTTGCTGCTCTTCACCGCCCCTTGGCACCCTACCTACAGGCACAACAGCACTGGGGATCTGTGCTTTCCCAGAGACTGAACATCTCACGGCGCACAGTCTCGGCAGAGCCTCTTTTTTTTGGAAAAGGCGAACGGTCGGATCCTTCTCCCACGAGGAAGGGCCCAGCCCTGAAAGCTCTTGCTGCTCTTCACCGTCCCTTGGCACCCTACCTACAGGCACAACAGCACTGGGGATCTGTGCTTTCCCAGAGACGGAACATCTCACGGCGCTCAGTCTCGGCAAGCCTCTTTCTGAAAAGGCGAACGGTCGGATCCTTCTCCCACGAGGAAGGGCCCAGCCCTGAAAGCTCTTGCTGCTCTTCACCGTCCCTTGGCACCCTACCTACAGGCACAACAGCACTGGGGATCTGTGCTTTCCCAGAGACGGAACATCTCACGGCGCTCAGTCTCGGCAAGCCTCTTTCTGAAAAGGCGAACGGTCGGATCCTTCTCCCACGAGGAAGGGCCCAGCCCTGAAAGCTCTTGCTGCTCTTCACCGTCCCTTGGCACCCTACCTACAGGCACAACAGCACTGGGGATCTATGCTTTCCCAGAGACGGAACGTCTCTTAGTGCTACGCCTCGGCAGAGCCTCTTTTTTTTGGAAAAGGCGAACGGTCGGATCCTTCTCCCACGAGGAAGGGCCCAGCCCTGAAAGCTCTTGCTGCTCTTCACCGCCCCTTGGCACCCTACCTACAGGCACAACAGCACTGGGGATCTGTGCTTTCCCAGAGACGGAACATCTCACGGGGCTCAGTCTCGGCAAGCCTCTTTCTGAAAAGGCGAACGGTCGGATCCTTCTCCCACGAGGAAGGGCCCAGCCCTGAAAGCTCTTGCTGCTCTTCACCGTCCCTTGTGGCCCTACCTACAGGCACAACAGCAGTGGGGATCTGTGCTTTCCCAGAGACGGAACATCTCACGGGGCTCAGTCTCGGCAAGCCTCTTTCTGAAAAGGCGAACGGTCGGATCCTGCTCCCACGAGGAAGGGCCCAGCCCTGAAAGCTCTTGCTGCTCTTCACCGTCCCTTGGCACCCTACCTACAGGCACAACAGCACTGGGGATCTGTGCTTTCCCAGAGACGGAACATCTCGTGGCGCTACGCCTCGGCAGAGCCTCTTTTTTTTGGAAAAGGCGAACGGTCGGATCCTTCTCCCACGAGGAAGGGCCCAGCCCTGAAAGCTCTTGCTGCTCTTCACTGTCCCTTGGCACCCTACCTACAGGCACAACAGCACTGGGGATCTGTGCTTTGCCAGAGACGGAACATCTCACGGGGCTCAGTCTCGGCAAGCCTCTTTCTGAAAAGGCGAACGGTGCGATCCTTCTCCCACGAGGAAGGGCCCAGCCCTGAAAGCTCTTGCTACTCTTCACCGCCCCTTGGCACCCTACCTACAGGCACAACAGCACTGGGGATCTGTGCTTTCCCAGAGACGGAACATCTCACGGCGCTCAGTCTCGGCAAGCCTCTTTCTGAAAAGGCGAACGGTCGGATCCTTCTCCCACGAGGAAGGGCCCAGCCCTGAAAGCTCTTGCTGCTCTTCACCGTCCCTTGTGGCCCTACCTACAGGCACAACAGCAGTGGGGATCTGTGCTTTCCCAGAGACGGAACATCTCACGGGGCTCAGTCTCGGCAAGCCTCTTTCTGAAAAGGCGAACGGTCGGATCCTGCTCCCACGAGGAAGGGCCCAGCCCTGAAAGCTCTTGCTGCTCTTCACCGTCCCTTGGCACCCTACCTACAGGCACAACAGCACTGGGGATCTATGCTTTCGCAGAGACGGAACGTCTCGTAGTGCTACGCCTCGGCAGAGCCTCTTTTTTTTGGAAAAGGCGAACGGTCGGATCCTTCTCCCACGAGGAAGGGCCCAGCCCTGAAAGCTCTTGCTGCTGTTCACCATCCCTTGGCACCCTACCTACAGGCACAACAGCACTGGGGATCTGTGCTTTCCCAGAGACGGAACATCTCACGGGGCTCAGTCTCGGCAAGCCTCTTTCTGAAAAGGCGAACGGTCGGATCCTTCTCCCACGAGGAAGGGCCCAGCCCTGAAAGCTCTTGCTGCTCTTCACCGTCCCTTGGCACCCTACCTACAGGCACAACAGCAGTGGGGATCTGTGCTTTCGCAGAGACGGAACGTCTCGTAGTGCTACGCCTCGGCAGAGCCTCTTTTTTTTGGAAAAGGCGAACGGTCGGATCCTTCTCCCACGAGGAAGGGCCCAGCCCTGAAAGCTCTTGCTGCTGTTCACCGTCCCTTGGCACCCTACCTACAGGCACAACAGCACTGGGGATCTGTGCTTTCCCAGAGACGGAACATCTCACGGGGCTCAGTCTCGGCAAGCCTCTTTCTGAAAAGGCGAACGGTCGGATCCTGCTCCCACGAGGAAGGGCCCAGCCCTGAAAGCTCTTGCTGCTCTTCACCGTCCCTTGGCACCCTACCTACAGGCACAACAGCACTGGGGATCTGTGCTTTCCCAGAGACGGAACATCTCACGGGGCTCAGTCTCGGCAAGCCTCTTTCTGAAAAGGCGAACGGTGCGATCCTTCTCCCACGAGGAAGGGCCCAGCCCTGAAAGCTCTTGCTACTCTTCACCGCCCCTTGGCACCCTACCTACAGGCACAACAGCACTGGGGATCTGTGCTTTCCCAGAGACGGAACATCTCGTGGCGCTATGCCTCGGCAGAGCCTCTTTTTTTTGGAAAAGGCGAACGGTCGGATCCTTCTCCCACGAGGAAGGGCCCAGCCCTGAAAGCTCTTGATGCTCTTCGCTGTCCCTTGGCACCCTACCTACAGGCACAACAGCACTGGGGATCTGTGCTTTCCCAGAGACGGAACATCTCACGGGGCTCAGTCTCGGCAAGCCTCTTTCTGAAAAGGCGAACGGTCGGATCCTTCTCCCACGACGAAGGGCCCAGCCCTGAAAGCTCTTGCTGCTCTTCACCGCCCCTTGGCACCCTACCTACAGGCACAACAGCACTGGGGATCTGTGCTTTCCCAGAGACTGAACATCTCACGGCGCACAGTCTCGGCAGAGCCTCTTTTTTTTGGAAAAGGCGAACGGTCGGATCCTTCTCCCACGAGGAAGGGCCCAGCCCTGAAAGCTCTTGCTGCTCTTCACCGCCCCTTGGCACCCTACCTACAGGCACAACAGCACTGGGGATCTGTGCTTTCCCAGAGACGGAACATCTCACGGCGCTCAGTCTCGGCAAGCCTCTTTCTGAAAAGGCGAACGGTCGGATCCTTCTCCCACGAGGAAGGGCCCAGCCCTGAAAGCTCTTGCTGCTCTTCACCGTCCCTTGGCACCCTACCTACAGGCACAACAGCACTGGGGATCTGTGCTTTCCCAGAGACGGAACATCTCACGGGGCTCAGTCTCGGCAAGCCTCTTTCTGAAAAGGCGAACGGTCGGATCCTTCTCCCACGAGGAAGGGCCCAGCCCTGAAAGCTCTTGCTGCTCTTCACCGCCCCTTGGCACCCTACCTACAGGCACAACAGCACTGGGGATCTGTGCTTTCCCAGAGACGGAACATCTCACGGGGCTCAGTCTCGGCAAGCCTCTTTCTGAAAAGGCGAACGGTCGGATATTTGTCCCACGAGGAAGGGCCCAGCCCTGAAAGCTCTTGCTTCTCTTCACCGTCCCTTGTGGCCCTACCTACAGGCACAACAGCACTGGGGATCTGTGCTTTCCCAGAGACGGAACATCTCACGGGGCTCAGTCTCGGCAAGCCTCTTTCTGAAAAGGCGAACGGTCGGATCCTTCTCCCACGAGGAAGGGCCCAGCCCTGAAAGCTCTTGCTGCTCTTCACCGTCCCTTGGCACCCTACCTACAGGCACAACAGCACTGGGGATCTATGCTTTCCCAGAGACGGAACATCTCGTAGTGCTACGCCTCGGCAGAGCCTCTTTTTTTTGGAAAAGGCGAACGGTCGGATCCTTCTCCCACGAGGAAGGGCCCAGCCCTGAAAGCTCTTGCTGCTCTTCACCGCCCCTTGGCACCCTACCTACAGGCACAACAGCACTGGGGATCTGTGCTTTCCCAGAGACGGAACATCTCACGGGGCTCAGTCTCGGCAAGCCTCTTTCTGAAAAGGCGAACGGTGCGATCCTTCTCCCACGAGGAAGGGCCCAGCCCTGAAAGCTCTTGCTACTCTTCACCGCCCCTTGGCACCCTACCTACAGGCACAACAGCACTGGGGATCTGTGCTTTCCCAGAGACGGAACATCTCACGGGGCTCAGTCTCGGCAAGCCTCTTTCTGAAAAGGCGAACGGTCGGATCCTTCTCCCACGAGGAAGGGCCCAGCCCTGAAAGCTCTTGCTGCTCTTCACCGTCCCTTGGCACCCTACCTACAGGCACAACAGCACTGGGGATCTGTGCTTTCCCAGAGACGGAACATCTCGTGGCGCTACGCCTCGGCAGAGCCTCTTTTTTCTGGAAAAGGCGAACGGTCGGATCCTTCTCCCACGAGGAAGGGCCCAGCCCTGAAAGCTCTTGCTGCTCTTCACCGCCCCTTGGCACCCTACCTACAGGCACAACAGCACTGGGGATCTGTGCTTTCCCAGAGACGGAACATCTCACGGGGCTCAGTCTCGGCAAGCCTCTTTCTGAAAAGACGAACGGTCGGATACTTGTCCCACGAGGAAGGGCCCAGCCCTGAAAGCTCTTGCTGCTCTTCACCGTCCCTTGTGGCCCTACCTACAGGCACAACAGCACTGGGGATCTGTGCTTTCCCAGAGACGGAACATCTCACGGGGCTCAGTCTCGGCAAGCCTCTTTCTGAAAAGGCGAACGGTCGGATCCTTCTCCCACGAGGAAGGGCCCAGCCCTGAAAGCTCTTGCTGCTCTTCACCGTCCCTTGGCACCCTACCTACAGGCACAACAGCACTGGGGATCTGTGCTTTCCCAGAGACGGAATATCTCACGGCGCTCAGTCTTGGCAAGCCTCTTTCTGAAAAGGCGAACGGTCGGATCCTTCTCCCACGAGGAAGGGCCCAGCCCTGAAAGCTCTTGCTGCTCTTCACCGCCCCTTGGCACCCTACCTACAGGCACAACAGCAGTGGGGATCTGTGCTTTCCCAGAGACGGAACATCTCACGGGGCTCAGTCTCGGCAAGCCTCTTTCTGAAAAGGCGAACGGTCGGATCCTTCTCCCACGAGGAAGGGCCCAGCCCTGAAAGCTCTTGCTGCTCTTCACCGCCCCTTGGCACCCTACCTACAGGCACAACAGCACTGGGGATCTGTGCTTTCCCAGAGACGGAACATCTCACGGCGCTCAGTCTCGGCAAGCCTCTTTCTGAAAAGGCGAACGGTCGGATCCTTCTCCCACGAGGAAGGGCCCAGCCCTGAAAGCTCTTGCTGCTCTTCACCGTCCCTTGGCACCCTACCTACAGGCACAACAGCACTGGGGATCTGTGCTTTCCCAGAGACGGAACATCTCACGGGGCTCAGTCTCGGCAAGCCTCTTTCTGAAAAGGCGAACGGTCGGATCCTTCTCCCCCGAGGAAGGGCCCAGCCCTGAAACCTCTTGCTGCTCTTCACCACCCCTTGGCACCCTACCTACAGGCACAACAGCACTGGGGATCTGTGCTTTCCCAGAGACGGAACATCTCACGGGGCTCAGTCTCGGCAAGCCTGTTTCTGAAAAGGCGAACGGTCGGATACTTGTCCCACGAGGAAGGGCCCAGCCCTGAAAGCTCTTGCTGCTCTTCACCGTCCCTTGTGGCCCTACCTACAGGCACAACAGCACTGGGGATCTGTGCTTTCCCAGAGACGGAACATCTCACGGGGCTCAGTCTCGGCAAGCCTCTTTCTGAAAAGGCGAACGGTCGGATCCTTCTCCCACGAGGAAGGGCCCAGCCCTGAAAGCTCTTGCTGCTCTTCACCGCCCCTTGGCACCCTACCTACAGGCACAACAGCACTGGGGATCTGTGCTTTCCCAGAGACGGAACATCTCACGGGGCTCAGTCTCGGCAAGCCTCTTTCTGAAAAGACGAACGGTGCGATCCTTCTCCCACGACGAAGGGCCCAGCCCTGAAAGCTCTTGCTGCTGTTCACCGTCCCTTGGCACCCTACCTACAGGCACAACAGCACTGGGGATCTGTGCTTTCCCAGAGACGGAACATCTCACGGGGCTCAGTCTCGGCAAGCCTCTTTCTGAAAAGGCGAACGGTCGGATCCTTCTCCCACGAGGAAGGGCCCAGCCCTGAAAGCTCTTGCTGCTCTTCACCGTCCCTTGGCACCCTACCTACAGGCACAACAGCACTGGGGATCTGTGCTTTCCCAGAGACGGAACATCTCACGGCGCTCAGTCTCGGCAAGCCTCTTTCTGAAAAGGCGAACGGTCGGATCCTTCTCCCACGAGGAAGGGCCCAGCCCTGAAAGCTCTTGCTGCTCTTCACCGTCCCTTGGCACCCTACCTACAGGCACAACAGCACTGGGGATCTGTGCTTTCCCAGAGACGGAACATCTCACGGGGCTCAGTCTCGGCAAGCCTCTTTCTGAAAAGGCGAACGGTCGGATCCTTCTCCCACGAGGAAGGGCCCAGCCCTGAAAGCTCTTGCTGCTCTTCACCGCCCCTTGGCACCCTACCTACAGGCACAACAGCACTGGGGATCTGTGCTTTCCCAGAGACGGAACATCTCACGGGGCTCAGTCTCGGCAAGCCTCTTTCTGAAAAGGCGAACGGTCGGATACTTGTCCCACGAGGAAGGGCCCAGCCCTGAAAGCTCTTGCTTCTCTTCACCGTCCCTTGTGGCCCTACCTACAGGCACAACAGCACTGGGGATCTGTGCTTTCCCAGAGACGGAACATCTCACGGGGCTCAGTCTCGGCAAGCCTCTTTCTGAAAAGGCGAACGGTCGGATCCTTCTCCCACGAGGAAGGGCCCAGCCCTGAAAGCTCTTGCTGCTCTTCACCGTCCCTTGGCACCCTACCTACAGGCACAACAGCACTGGGGATCTATGCTTTCCCAGAGACGGAACATCTCGTAGTGCTACGCCTCGGCAGAGCCTCTTTTTTTTGGAAAAGGCGAACGGTCGGATCCTTCTCCCACGAGGAAGGGCCCAGCCCTGAAAGCTCTTGCTGCTCTTCACCGCCCCTTGGCACCCTACCTACAGGCACAACAGCACTGGGGATCTGTGCTTTCCCAGAGACGGAACATCTCACGGGGCTCAGTCTCGGCAAGCCTCTTTCTGAAAAGGCGAACTGTCGGATACTTGTCCCACGAGGAAGGGCCCAGCCCTGAAAGCTCTTGCTGCTCTTCACCGTCCCTTGTGGCCCTACCTACAGGCACAACAGCACTGGGGATCTGTGCTTTCCCAGAGACGGAACATCTCACGGCGCTCAGTCTCGGCAAGCCTCTTTCTGAAAAGGCGAACGGTCGGATCCTTCTCCCACGAGGAAGGGCCCAGCCCTGAAAGCTCTTGCTGCTCTTCACCGTCCCTTGGCACCCTACCTACAGGCACAACAGCACTGGGGATCTGTGCTTTCCCAGAGACGGAATATCTCACGGCGCTCAGTCTTGGCAAGCCTCTTTCTGAAAAGGCGAACGGTCGGATCCTTCTCCCACGAGGAAGGGCCCAGCCCTGAAAGCTCTTGCTGCTCTTCACCGCCCCTTGGCACCCTACCTACAGGCACAACAGCACTGGGGATCTGTGCTTTCCCAGAGACGGAACATCTCACGGGGCTCAGTCTCGGCAAGCCTCTTTCTGAAAAGGCGAACGGTCGGATCCTTCTCCCACGAGGAAGGGCCCAGCCCTGAAAGCTCTTGCTGCTCTTCACCGCCCCTTGGCACCCTACCTACAGGCACAACAGCACTGGGGATCTGTGCTTTCCCAGAGACGGAACATCTCACGGCGCTCAGTCTCGGCAAGCCTCTTTCTGAAAAGGCGAACGGTCGGATCCTTCTCCCACGAGGAAGGGCCCAGCCCTGAAAGCTCTTGCTGCTCTTCACCGTCCCTTGGCACCCTACCTACAGGCACAACAGCACTGGGGATCTGTGCTTTCCCAGAGACGGAACATCTCACGGGGCTCAGTCTCGGCAAGCCTCTTTCTGAAAAGGCGAACGGTCGGATCCTTCTCCCCCGAGGAAGGGCCCAGCCCTGAAACCTCTTGCTGCTCTTCACCACCCCTTGGCACCCTACCTACAGGCACAACAGCACTGGGGATCTGTGCTTTCCCAGAGACGGAACATCTCACGGGGCTCAGTCTCGGCAAGCCTGTTTCTGAAAAGGCGAACGGTCGGATACTTGTCCCACGAGGAAGGGCCCAGCCCTGAAAGCTCTTGCTGCTCTTCACCGTCCCTTGTGGCCCTACCTACAGGCACAACAGCACTGGGGATCTGTGCTTTCCCAGAGACGGAACATCTCACGGGGCTCAGTCTCGGCAAGCCTGTTTCTGAAAAGGCGAACGGTCGGATCCTTCTCCCACGAGGAAGGGCCCAGCCCTGAAAGCTCTTGCTGCTCTTCACCGCCCCTTGGCACCCTACCTACAGGCACAACAGCACTGGGGATCTGTGCTTTCCCAGAGACGGAACATCTCACGGGGCTCAGTCTCGGCAAGCCTCTTTCTGAAAAGACGAACGGTGCGATCCTTCTCCCACGACGAAGGGCCCAGCCCTGAAAGCTCTTGCTGCTGTTCACCGTCCCTTGGCACCCTACCTACAGGCACAACAGCACTGGGGATCTGTGCTTTCCCAGAGACGGAACATCTCACGGGGCTCAGTCTCGGCAAGCCTCTTTCTGAAAAGGCGAACGGTCGGATCCTTCTCCCACGAGGAAGGGCCCAGCCCTGAAAGCTCTTGCTGCTCTTCACCGTCCCTTGGCACCCTACCTACAGGCACAACAGCACTGGGGATCTGTGCTTTCCCAGAGACGGAACATCTCACGGCGCTCAGTCTCGGCAAGCCTCTTTCTGAAAAGGCGAACGGTCGGATCCTTCTCCCACGAGGAAGGGCCCAGCCCTGAAACCTCTTGCTGCTCTTCACCACCCCTTGGCACCCTACCTACAGGCACAACAGCACTGGGGATCTGTGCTTTCCCAGAGACGGAACATCTCACGGGGCTCAGTCTCGGCAAGCCTCTTTCTGAAAAGGCGAACGGTGCGATCCATCTCCCACGAGGAAGGGCCCAGCCCTGAAAGCTCTTGCTACTCTTCACCGCCCCTTGGCACCCTACCTACAGGCACAACAGCACTGGGGATCTGTGCTTTCCCAGAGACGGAACATCTCACGGCGCTCAGTCTCGGCAAGCCTCTTTCTGAAAAGGCGAACGGTCGGATCCTTCTCCCACGAGGAAGGGCCCAGCCCTGAAAGCTCTTGCTGCTCTTCACCGCCCCTTGGCACCCTACCTACAGGCACAACAGCACTGGGGATCTGTGCTTTCCCAGAGACGGAACATCTCACGGGGCTCAGTCTCGGCAAGCCTCTTTCTGAAAAGGCGAACTGTCGGATACTTGTCCCACGAGGAAGGGCCCAGCCCTGAAAGCTCTTGCTGCTCTTCACCGTCCCTTGTGGCCCTACCTACAGGCACAACAGCACTGGGGATCTGTGCTTTCCCAGAGACGGAACATCTCACGGCGCTCAGTCTCGGCAAGCCTCTTTCTGAAAAGGCGAACGGTCGGATCCTTCTCCCACGAGGAAGGGCCCAGCCCTGAAAGCTCTTGCTGCTCTTCACCGTCCCTTGGCACCCTACCTACAGGCACAACAGCACTGGGGATCTGTGCTTTCCCAGAGACGGAATATCTCACGGCGCTCAGTCTTGGCAAGCCTCTTTCTGAAAAGGCGAACGGTCGGATCCTTCTCCCACGAGGAAGGGCCCAGCCCTGAAAGCTCTTGCTGCTCTTCACCGCCCCTTGGCACCCTACCTACAGGCACAACAGCACTGGGGATCTGTGCTTTCCCAGAGACGGAACATCTCACGGGGCTCAGTCTCGGCAAGCCTCTTTCTGAAAAGGCGAACGGTCGGATCCTTCTCCCACGAGGAAGGGCCCAGCCCTGAAAGCTCTTGCTGCTCTTCACCGCCCCTTGGCACCCTACCTACAGGCACAACAGCACTGGGGATCTGTGCTTTCCCAGAGACGGAACATCTCACGGCGCTCAGTCTCGGCAAGCCTCTTTCTGAAAAGGCGAACGGTCGGATCCTTCTCCCACGACGAAGGGCCCAGCCCTGAAAGCTCTTGCTGCTCTTCACCGTCCCTTGGCACCCTACCTACAGGCACAACAGCACTGGGGATCTGTGCTTTCCCAGAGACGGAACATCTCACGGGGCTCAGTCTCGGCAAGCCTCTTTCTGAAAAGGCGAACGGTCGGATCCTTCTCCCCCGAGGAAGGGCCCAGCCCTGAAACCTCTTGCTGCTCTTCACCACCCCTTGGCACCCTACCTACAGGCACAACAGCACTGGGGATCTGTGCTTTCCCAGAGACGGAACATCTCACGGGGCTCAGTCTCGGCAAGCCTCTTTCTGAAAAGGCGAACGGTCGGATACTTGTCCCACGAGGAAGGGCCCAGCCCTGAAAGCTCTTGCTGCTCTTCACCGTCCCTTGTGGCCCTACCTACAGGCACAACAGCACTGGGGATCTGTGCTTTCCCAGAGACGGAACATCTCACGGGGCTCAGTCTCGGCAAGCCTGTTTCTGAAAAGGCGAACGGTCGGATCCTTCTCCCACGAGGAAGGGCCCAGCCCTGAAAGCTCTTGCTGCTCTTCACCGCCCCTTGGCACCCTACCTACAGGCACAACAGCACTGGGGATCTGTGCTTTCCCAGAGACGGAACATCTCACGGGGCTCAGTCTCGGCAAGCCTCTTTCTGAAAAGACGAACGGTGCGATCCTTCTCCCACGAGGAAGGGCCCAGCCCTGAAAGCTCTTGCTGCTCTTCACCGTCCCTTGGCACCCTACCTACAGGCACAACAGCACTGGGGATCTGTGCTTTCCCAGAGACGGAACATCTCACGGGGCTCAGTCTCGGCAAGCCTGTTTCTGAAAAGGCGAACGGTCGGATCCTTCTCCCACGAGGAAGGGCCCAGCCCTGAAAGCTCTTGCTGCTCTTCACCGTCCCTTGGCACCCTACCTACAGGCACAACAGCACTGGGGATCTGTGCTTTCCCAGAGACGGAACATCTCACGGCGCTCAGTCTCGGCAAGCCTCTTTCTGAAAAGGCGAACGGTCGGATCCTTCTCCCACGAGGAAGGGCCCAGCCCTGAAAGCTCTTGCTGCTCTTCACCGTCCCTTGGCACCCTACCTACAGGCACAACAGCACTGGGGATCTGTGCTTTCCCAGAGACGGAACATCTCACGGGGCTCAGTCTCGGCAAGCCTCTTTCTGAAAAGGCGAACGGTCGGATCCTTCTCCCCCGAGGAAGGGCCCAGCCCTGAAACCTCTTGCTGCTCTTCACCACCCCTTGGCACCCTACCTACAGGCACAACAGCACTGGGGATCTGTGCTTTCCCAGAGACGGAACATCTCACGGGGCTCAGTCTCGGCAAGCCTCTTTCTGAAAAGGCGAACGGTCGGATACTTGTCCCACGAGGAAGGGCCCAGCCCTGAAAGCTCTTGCTGCTCTTCACCGCCCCTTGGCACCCTACCTACAGGCACAACAGCACTGGGGATCTGTGCTTTCCCAGAGACGGAACATCTCACGGCGCTCAGTCTCGGCAAGCCTCTTTCTGAAAAGACGAACGGTCGGATCCTTCTCCCACGAGGAAGGGCCCAGCCCTGAAAGCTCTTGCTGCTCTTCACCGCCCCTTGGCACCCTACCTACAGGCACAACAGCACTGGGGATCTGTGCTTTCCCAGAGACGGAACATCTCACGGGGCTCAGTCTCGGCAAGCCTCTTTCTGAAAAGGCGAACGGTCGGATCCTTCTCCCACGAGGAAGGGCCCAGCCCTGAAAGCTCTTGCTGCTCTTCACCGTCCCTTGGCACCCTACCTACAGGCACAACAGCACTGGGGATCTGTGCTTTCCCAGAGAAGGAATATCTCACGGGGCTCAGTCTCGGCAAGCCTCTTTCTGAAAAGGCGAACGGTCGGATCCTTCTCCCACGAGGAAGGGCCCAGCCCTGAAAGCTCTTGCTGCTCTTCACCGTCCCTTGGCACCCTACCTACAGGCACAACAGCACTGGGGATCTGTGCTTTCCCAGAGACGGAACATCTCACGGGGCTCAGTCTCGGCAAGCCTCTTTCTGAAAAGGCGAACGGTCGGATCCTTCTCCCCCGAGGAAGGGCCCAGCCCTGAAACCTCTTGCTGCTCTTCACCACCCCTTGGCACCCTACCTACAGGCACAACAGCACTGGGGATCTGTGCTTTCCCAGAGACGGAACATCTCGTGGCGCTACGCCTCGGCAGAGCCTCTTTTTTTTGGAAAAGGCGAACGGTCGGATACTTGTCCCACGAGGAAGGGCCCAGCCCTGAAAGCTCTTGCTGCTCTTCACCGTCCCTTGTGGCCCTACCTACAGGCACAACAGCAGTGGGGATCTGTGCTTTCCCAGAGACGGAACATCTCACGGGGCTCAGTCTCGGCAAGCCTCTTTCTGAAAAGGCGAACGGTCGGATCCTTCTCCCACGAGGAAGGGCCCAGCCCTGAAAGCTCTTGCTGCTCTTCACCGTCCCTTGGCACCCTACCTACAGGCACAACAGCACTGGGGATCTATGCTTTCGCAGAGACGGAACATCTCGTAGTGCTACGCCTCGGCAGAGCCTCTTTTTTTTGGAAAAGGCGAACGGTCGGATCCTTCTCCCACGAGGAAGGGCCCAGCCCTGAAAGCTCTTGCTGCTCTTCACCGTCCCTTGGCACCCTACCTACAGGCACAACAGCACTGGGGATCTGTGCTTTCCCAGAGACGGAATATCTCACGGGGCTCAGTCTCGGCAAGCCTCTTTCTGAAAAGGCGAACGGTCGGATCCTTCTCCCACGAGGAAGGGCCCAGCCCTGAAAGCTCTTGCTGCTCTTCACCGTCCCTTGGCAGCCTACCTACAGGCACAACAGCAGTGGGGATCTGTGCTTTCCCAGAGACGGAACATCTCACGGGGCTCAGTCTCGGCAAGCCTCTTTCTGAAAAGGCGAACGGTCGGATCCTTCTCCCACGAGGAAGGGCCCAGCCCTGAAAGCTCTTGCTGCTCTTCACCGTCCCTTGTGGCCCTACCTACAGGCACAACAGCACTGGGGATCTGTGCTTTCCCAGAGACGGAACATCTCACGGGGCTCAGTCTCGGCAAGCCTCTTTCTGAAAAGGCGAACGGTCGGATCCTTCTCCCACGAGGAAGGGCCCAGCCCTGAAAGCTCTTGCTGCTCTTCACCGTCCCTTGGCACCCTACCTACAGGCACAACAGCACTGGGGATCTGTGCTTTCCCAGAGAAGGAATATCTCACGGGGCTCAGTCTCGGCAAGCCTCTTTCTGAAAAGGCGAACGGTCGGATCCTTCTCCCACGAGGAAGGGCCCAGCCCTGAAAGCTCTTGCTGCTCTTCACCGTCCCTTGGCACCCTACCTACAGGCACAACAGCACTGGGGATCTGTGCTTTCCCAGAGACGGAATATCTCACGGGGCTCAGTCTCGGCAAGCCTCTTTCTGAAAAGGCGAACGGTCGGATCCTTCTCCCACGAGGAAGGGCCCAGCCCTGAAAGCTCTTGCTGCTCTTCACCGTCCCTTGGCACCCTACCTACAGGCACAACAGCACTGGGGATCTGTGCTTTCCCAGAGACGGAACATCTCGTGGCGCTACGCCTCGGCAGAGCCTCTTTTTTTTGGAAAAGGCGAACGGTCGGATCCTTCTCCCACGAGGAAGGGCCCAGCCCTGAAAGCTCTTGCTGCTCTTCACTGTCCCTTGGCACCCTACCTACAGGCACAACAGCACTGGGGATCTGTGCTTTCCCAGAGACGGAACATCTCACGGGGCTCAGTCTCGGCAAGCCTCTTTCTGAAAAGGCGAACGGTCGGATCCTTCTCCCACGAGGAAGGGCCCAGCCCTGAAAGCTCTTGCTGCTCTTCACCGTCCCTTGTGGCCCTACCTACAGGCACAACAGCACTGGGGATCTATGCTTTCGCAGAGACGGAACATCTCGTAGTGCTACGCCTCGGCAGAGCCTCTTTTTTTTGGAAAAGGCGAACGGTCGGATCCTTCTCCCACGAGGAAGGGCCCAGCCCTGAAAGCTCTTGCTGCTCTTCACCGTCCCTTGTGGCCCTACCTACAGGCACAACAGCACTGGGGATCTGTGCTTTCCCAGAGACGGAACATCTCGTGGCGCTACGCCTCGCCAGAGACTCTTTTTTTTGGAAAAGGCGAACGGTCGGATACTTGTCCCACGAGGAAGGGCCCAGCCCTGAAAGCTCTTGCTGCTCTTCACTGTCCCTTGGCACCCTACCTACAGGCACAACAGCACTGGGGATCTGTGCTTTCCCAGAGACGGAACATCTCACGGGGCTCAGTCTCGGCAAGCCTCTTTCTGAAAAGGCGAACGGTCGGATACTTGTCCCACGAGGAAGGGCCCAGCCCTGAAAGCTCTTGCTGCTCTTCACCGTCCCTTGTGGCCCTACCTACAGGCACAACAGCACTGGGGATCTGTGCTTTCCCAGAGACGGAACATCTCACGGGGCTCAGTCTCGGCAAGCCTGTTTCTGAAAAGGCGAACGGTCGGATCCTTCTCCCACGAGGAAGGGCCCAGCCCTGAAAGCTCTTGCTGCTCTTCACCGCCCCTTGGCACCCTACCTACAGGCACAACAGCACTGGGGATCTGTGCTTTCCCAGAGACGGAACATCTCACGGGGCTCAGTCTCGGCAAGCCTCTTTCTGAAAAGACGAACGGTGCGATCCTTCTCCCACGAGGAAGGGCCCAGCCCTGAAAGCTCTTGCTGCTCTTCACCGTCCCTTGGCACCCTACCTACAGGCACAACAGCACTGGGGATCTGTGCTTTCCCAGAGACGGAACATCTCACGGGGCTCAGTCTCGGCAAGCCTGTTTCTGAAAAGGCGAACGGTCGGATACTTGTCCCACGAGGAAGGGCCCAGCCCTGAAAGCTCTTGCTGCTCTTCACCGTCCCTTGTGGCCCTACCTACAGGCACAACAGCACTGGGGATCTGTGCTTTCCCAGAGACGGAACATCTCACGGGGCTCAGTCTCGGCAAGCCTGTTTCTGAAAAGGCGAACGGTCGGATCCTTCTCCCACGAGGAAGGGCCCAGCCCTGAAAGCTCTTGCTGCTCTTCACCGCCCCTTGGCACCCTACCTACAGGCACAACAGCACTGGGGATCTGTGCTTTCCCAGAGACGGAACATCTCACGGGGCTCAGTCTCGGCAAGCCTCTTTCTGAAAAGACGAACGGTGCGATCCTTCTCCCACGACGAAGGGCCCAGCCCTGAAAGCTCTTGCTGCTGTTCACCGTCCCTTGGCACCCTACCTACAGGCACAACAGCACTGGGGATCTGTGCTTTCCCAGAGACGGAACATCTCACGGGGCTCAGTCTCGGCAAGCCTCTTTCTGAAAAGGCGAACGGTCGGATCCTTCTCCCACGAGGAAGGGCCCAGCCCTGAAAGCTCTTGCTGCTCTTCACCGTCCCTTGGCACCCTACCTACAGGCACAACAGCACTGGGGATCTGTGCTTTCCCAGAGACGGAACATCTCACGGCGCTCAGTCTCGGCAAGCCTCTTTCTGAAAAGGCGAACGGTCGGATCCTTCTCCCACGAGGAAGGGCCCAGCCCTGAAACCTCTTGCTGCTCTTCACCACCCCTTGGCACCCTACCTACAGGCACAACAGCACTGGGGATCTGTGCTTTCCCAGAGACGGAACATCTCACGGGGCTCAGTCTCGGCAAGCCTCTTTCTGAAAAGGCGAACGGTGCGATCCATCTCCCACGAGGAAGGGCCCAGCCCTGAAAGCTCTTGCTACTCTTCACCGCCCCTTGGCACCCTACCTACAGGCACAACAGCACTGGGGATCTGTGCTTTCCCAGAGACGGAACATCTCACGGCGCTCAGTCTCGGCAAGCCTCTTTCTGAAAAGGCGAACGGTCGGATCCTTCTCCCACGAGGAAGGGCCCAGCCCTGAAAGCTCTTGCTGCTCTTCACCGCCCCTTGGCACCCTACCTACAGGCACAACAGCACTGGGGATCTGTGCTTTCCCAGAGACGGAACATCTCACGGGGCTCAGTCTCGGCAAGCCTCTTTCTGAAAAGGCGAACTGTCGGATACTTGTCCCACGAGGAAGGGCCCAGCCCTGAAAGCTCTTGCTGCTCTTCACCGTCCCTTGTGGCCCTACCTACAGGCACAACAGCACTGGGGATCTGTGCTTTCCCAGAGACGGAACATCTCACGGCGCTCAGTCTCGGCAAGCCTCTTTCTGAAAAGGCGAACGGTCGGATCCTTCTCCCACGAGGAAGGGCCCAGCCCTGAAAGCTCTTGCTGCTCTTCACCGTCCCTTGGCACCCTACCTACAGGCACAACAGCACTGGGGATCTGTGCTTTCCCAGAGACGGAATATCTCACGGCGCTCAGTCTTGGCAAGCCTCTTTCTGAAAAGGCGAACGGTCGGATCCTTCTCCCACGAGGAAGGGCCCAGCCCTGAAAGCTCTTGCTGCTCTTCACCGCCCCTTGGCACCCTACCTACAGGCACAACAGCACTGGGGATCTGTGCTTTCCCAGAGACGGAACATCTCACGGGGCTCAGTCTCGGCAAGCCTCTTTCTGAAAAGGCGAACGGTCGGATCCTTCTCCCACGAGGAAGGGCCCAGCCCTGAAAGCTCTTGCTGCTCTTCACCGCCCCTTGGCACCCTACCTACAGGCACAACAGCACTGGGGATCTGTGCTTTCCCAGAGACGGAACATCTCACGGCGCTCAGTCTCGGCAAGCCTCTTTCTGAAAAGGCGAACGGTCGGATCCTTCTCCCACGACGAAGGGCCCAGCCCTGAAAGCTCTTGCTGCTCTTCACCGTCCCTTGGCACCCTACCTACAGGCACAACAGCACTGGGGATCTGTGCTTTCCCAGAGACGGAACATCTCACGGGGCTCAGTCTCGGCAAGCCTCTTTCTGAAAAGGCGAACGGTCGGATCCTTCTCCCCCGAGGAAGGGCCCAGCCCTGAAACCTCTTGCTGCTCTTCACCACCCCTTGGCACCCTACCTACAGGCACAACAGCACTGGGGATCTGTGCTTTCCCAGAGACGGAACATCTCACGGGGCTCAGTCTCGGCAAGCCTCTTTCTGAAAAGGCGAACGGTCGGATACTTGTCCCACGAGGAAGGGCCCAGCCCTGAAAGCTCTTGCTGCTCTTCACCGTCCCTTGTGGCCCTACCTACAGGCACAACAGCACTGGGGATCTGTGCTTTCCCAGAGACGGAACATCTCACGGGGCTCAGTCTCGGCAAGCCTGTTTCTGAAAAGGCGAACGGTCGGATCCTTCTCCCACGAGGAAGGGCCCAGCCCTGAAAGCTCTTGCTGCTCTTCACCGCCCCTTGGCACCCTACCTACAGGCACAACAGCACTGGGGATCTGTGCTTTCCCAGAGACGGAACATCTCACGGGGCTCAGTCTCGGCAAGCCTCTTTCTGAAAAGACGAACGGTGCGATCCTTCTCCCACGAGGAAGGGCCCAGCCCTGAAAGCTCTTGCTGCTCTTCACCGTCCCTTGGCACCCTACCTACAGGCACAACAGCACTGGGGATCTGTGCTTTCCCAGAGACGGAACATCTCACGGGGCTCAGTCTCGGCAAGCCTGTTTCTGAAAAGGCGAACGGTCGGATCCTTCTCCCACGAGGAAGGGCCCAGCCCTGAAAGCTCTTGCTGCTCTTCACCGTCCCTTGGCACCCTACCTACAGGCACAACAGCACTGGGGATCTGTGCTTTCCCAGAGACGGAACATCTCACGGCGCTCAGTCTCGGCAAGCCTCTTTCTGAAAAGGCGAACGGTCGGATCCTTCTCCCACGAGGAAGGGCCCAGCCCTGAAAGCTCTTGCTGCTCTTCACCGTCCCTTGGCACCCTACCTACAGGCACAACAGCACTGGGGATCTGTGCTTTCCCAGAGACGGAACATCTCACGGGGCTCAGTCTCGGCAAGCCTCTTTCTGAAAAGGCGAACGGTCGGATCCTTCTCCCCCGAGGAAGGGCCCAGCCCTGAAACCTCTTGCTGCTCTTCACCACCCCTTGGCACCCTACCTACAGGCACAACAGCACTGGGGATCTGTGCTTTCCCAGAGACGGAACATCTCACGGGGCTCAGTCTCGGCAAGCCTCTTTCTGAAAAGGCGAACGGTCGGATACTTGTCCCACGAGGAAGGGCCCAGCCCTGAAAGCTCTTGCTGCTCTTCACCGCCCCTTGGCACCCTACCTACAGGCACAACAGCACTGGGGATCTGTGCTTTCCCAGAGACGGAACATCTCACGGCGCTCAGTCTCGGCAAGCCTCTTTCTGAAAAGACGAACGGTCGGATCCTTCTCCCACGAGGAAGGGCCCAGCCCTGAAAGCTCTTGCTGCTCTTCACCGCCCCTTGGCACCCTACCTACAGGCACAACAGCACTGGGGATCTGTGCTTTCCCAGAGACGGAACATCTCACGGGGCTCAGTCTCGGCAAGCCTCTTTCTGAAAAGGCGAACGGTCGGATCCTTCTCCCACGAGGAAGGGCCCAGCCCTGAAAGCTCTTGCTGCTCTTCACCGTCCCTTGGCACCCTACCTACAGGCACAACAGCACTGGGGATCTGTGCTTTCCCAGAGAAGGAATATCTCACGGGGCTCAGTCTCGGCAAGCCTCTTTCTGAAAAGGCGAACGGTCGGATCCTTCTCCCACGAGGAAGGGCCCAGCCCTGAAAGCTCTTGCTGCTCTTCACCGTCCCTTGGCACCCTACCTACAGGCACAACAGCACTGGGGATCTGTGCTTTCCCAGAGACGGAACATCTCACGGGGCTCAGTCTCGGCAAGCCTCTTTCTGAAAAGGCGAACGGTCGGATCCTTCTCCCCCGAGGAAGGGCCCAGCCCTGAAACCTCTTGCTGCTCTTCACCACCCCTTGGCACCCTACCTACAGGCACAACAGCACTGGGGATCTGTGCTTTCCCAGAGACGGAACATCTCGTGGCGCTACGCCTCGGCAGAGCCTCTTTTTTTTGGAAAAGGCGAACGGTCGGATACTTGTCCCACGAGGAAGGGCCCAGCCCTGAAAGCTCTTGCTGCTCTTCACCGTCCCTTGTGGCCCTACCTACAGGCACAACAGCAGTGGGGATCTGTGCTTTCCCAGAGACGGAACATCTCACGGGGCTCAGTCTCGGCAAGCCTCTTTCTGAAAAGGCGAACGGTCGGATCCTTCTCCCACGAGGAAGGGCCCAGCCCTGAAAGCTCTTGCTGCTCTTCACCGTCCCTTGGCACCCTACCTACAGGCACAACAGCACTGGGGATCTATGCTTTCGCAGAGACGGAACATCTCGTAGTGCTACGCCTCGGCAGAGCCTCTTTTTTTTGGAAAAGGCGAACGGTCGGATCCTTCTCCCACGAGGAAGGGCCCAGCCCTGAAAGCTCTTGCTGCTCTTCACCGTCCCTTGGCACCCTACCTACAGGCACAACAGCACTGGGGATCTGTGCTTTCCCAGAGACGGAATATCTCACGGGGCTCAGTCTCGGCAAGCCTCTTTCTGAAAAGGCGAACGGTCGGATCCTTCTCCCACGAGGAAGGGCCCAGCCCTGAAAGCTCTTGCTGCTCTTCACCGTCCCTTGGCAGCCTACCTACAGGCACAACAGCAGTGGGGATCTGTGCTTTCCCAGAGACGGAACATCTCACGGGGCTCAGTCTCGGCAAGCCTCTTTCTGAAAAGGCGAACGGTCGGATCCTTCTCCCACGAGGAAGGGCCCAGCCCTGAAAGCTCTTGCTGCTCTTCACCGTCCCTTGTGGCCCTACCTACAGGCACAACAGCACTGGGGATCTGTGCTTTCCCAGAGACGGAACATCTCACGGGGCTCAGTCTCGGCAAGCCTCTTTCTGAAAAGGCGAACGGTCGGATCCTTCTCCCACGAGGAAGGGCCCAGCCCTGAAAGCTCTTGCTGCTCTTCACCGTCCCTTGGCACCCTACCTACAGGCACAACAGCACTGGGGATCTGTGCTTTCCCAGAGAAGGAATATCTCACGGGGCTCAGTCTCGGCAAGCCTCTTTCTGAAAAGGCGAACGGTCGGATCCTTCTCCCACGAGGAAGGGCCCAGCCCTGAAAGCTCTTGCTGCTCTTCACCGTCCCTTGGCACCCTACCTACAGGCACAACAGCACTGGGGATCTGTGCTTTCCCAGAGACGGAATATCTCACGGGGCTCAGTCTCGGCAAGCCTCTTTCTGAAAAGGCGAACGGTCGGATCCTTCTCCCACGAGGAAGGGCCCAGCCCTGAAAGCTCTTGCTGCTCTTCACCGTCCCTTGGCACCCTACCTACAGGCACAACAGCACTGGGGATCTGTGCTTTCCCAGAGACGGAACATCTCGTGGCGCTACGCCTCGGCAGAGCCTCTTTTTTTTGGAAAAGGCGAACGGTCGGATCCTTCTCCCACGAGGAAGGGCCCAGCCCTGAAAGCTCTTGCTGCTCTTCACTGTCCCTTGGCACCCTACCTACAGGCACAACAGCACTGGGGATCTGTGCTTTCCCAGAGACGGAACATCTCACGGGGCTCAGTCTCGGCAAGCCTCTTTCTGAAAAGGCGAACGGTCGGATCCTTCTCCCACGAGGAAGGGCCCAGCCCTGAAAGCTCTTGCTGCTCTTCACCGTCCCTTGTGGCCCTACCTACAGGCACAACAGCACTGGGGATCTATGCTTTCGCAGAGACGGAACATCTCGTAGTGCTACGCCTCGGCAGAGCCTCTTTTTTTTGGAAAAGGCGAACGGTCGGATCCTTCTCCCACGAGGAAGGGCCCAGCCCTGAAAGCTCTTGCTGCTCTTCACCGTCCCTTGTGGCCCTACCTACAGGCACAACAGCACTGGGGATCTGTGCTTTCCCAGAGACGGAACATCTCGTGGCGCTACGCCTCGCCAGAGACTCTTTTTTTTGGAAAAGGCGAACGGTCGGATACTTGTCCCACGAGGAAGGGCCCAGCCCTGAAAGCTCTTGCTGCTCTTCACTGTCCCTTGGCACCCTACCTACAGGCACAACAGCACTGGGGATCTGTGCTTTCCCAGAGACGGAACATCTCACGGGGCTCAGTCTCGGCAAGCCTCTTTCTGAAAAGGCGAACGGTCGGATACTTGTCCCACGAGGAAGGGCCCAGCCCTGAAAGCTCTTGCTGCTCTTCACCGTCCCTTGTGGCCCTACCTACAGGCACAACAGCACTGGGGATCTGTGCTTTCCCAGAGACGGAACATCTCACGGGGCTCAGTCTCGGCAAGCCTGTTTCTGAAAAGGCGAACGGTCGGATCCTTCTCCCACGAGGAAGGGCCCAGCCCTGAAAGCTCTTGCTGCTCTTCACCGCCCCTTGGCACCCTACCTACAGGCACAACAGCACTGGGGATCTGTGCTTTCCCAGAGACGGAACATCTCACGGGGCTCAGTCTCGGCAAGCCTCTTTCTGAAAAGACGAACGGTGCGATCCTTCTCCCACGAGGAAGGGCCCAGCCCTGAAAGCTCTTGCTGCTCTTCACCGTCCCTTGGCACCCTACCTACAGGCACAACAGCACTGGGGATCTGTGCTTTCCCAGAGACGGAACATCTCACGGGGCTCAGTCTCGGCAAGCCTCTTTCTGAAAAGGCGAACGGTCGGATCCTTCTCCCACGAGGAAGGGCCCAGCCCTGAAAGCTCTTGCTGCTCTTCACCGTCCCTTGGCAGCCTACCTACAGGCACAACAGCAGTGGGGATCTGTGCTTTCCCAGAGACGGAACATCTCACGGGGCTCAGTCTCGGCAAGCCTCTTTCTGAAAAGGCGAACGGTCGGATCCTTCTCCCACGAGGAAGGGCCCAGCCCTGAAAGCTCTTGCTGCTCTTCACCGTCCCTTGGCACCCTACCTACAGGCACAACAGCACTGGGGATCTGTGCTTTCCCAGAGACGGAACATCTCACGGCGCTCAGTCTCGGCAAGCCTCTTTCTGAAAAGGCGAACGGTCGGATCCTTCTCCCACGAGGAAGGGCCCAGCCCTGAAAGCTCTTGCTGCTCTTCACCGTCCCTTGGCACCCTACCTACAGGCACAACAGCACTGGGGATCTGTGCTTTCCCAGAGAAGGAATATCTCACGGGGCTCAGTCTCGGCAAGCCTCTTTCTGAAAAGGCGAACGGTCGGATCCTTCTCCCACGAGGAAGGGCCCAGCCCTGAAAGCTCTTGCTGCTCTTCACCGTCCCTTGGCACCCTACCTACAGGCACAACAGCACTGGGGATCTGTGCTTTCCCAGAGACGGAATATCTCACGGCGCTCAGTCTCGGCAAGCCTCTTTCTGAAAAGGCGAACGGTCGGATCCTTCTCCCACGAGGAAGGGCCCAGCCCTGAAAGCTCTTGCTGCTCTTCACCGTCCCTTGTGGCCCTACCTACAGGCACAACAGCACTGGGGATCTGTGCTTTCCCAGAGACGGAACATCTCGTGGCGCTACGCCTCGGCAGAGCCTCTTTTTTTTGGAAAAGGCGAACGGTCGGATCCTTCTCCCACGAGGAAGGGCCCAGCCCTGAAAGCTCTTGCTGCTCTTCACCGTCCCTTGGCACCCTACCTACAGGCACAACAGCACTGGGGATCTGTGCTTTCCCAGAGACGGAACATCTCACGGGGCTCAGTCTCGGCAAGCCTCTTTCTGAAAAGGCGAACGGTCGGATCCTTCTCCCACGAGGAAGGGCCCAGCCCTGAAAGCTCTTGCTGCTCTTCACCGTCCCTTGTGGCCCTACCTACAGGCACAACAGCACTGGGGATCTGTGCTTTCCCAGAGACGGAACATCTCGTGGCGCTACGCCTCGGCAGAGCCTCTTTTTTTTGGAAAAGGCGAACGGTCGGATACTTGTCCCACGAGGAAGGGCCCAGCCCTGAAAGCTCTTGCTGCTCTTCACTGTCCCTTGGCACCCTACCTACAGGCACAACAGCACTGGGGATCTGTGCTTTCCCAGAGACGGAACATCTCACGGGGCTCAGTCTCGGCAAGCCTCTTTCTGAAAAGGCGAACGGTCGGATACTTGTCCCACGAGGAAGGGCCCAGCCCTGAAAGCTCTTGCTGCTCTTCACCGTCCCTTGGCACCCTACCTACAGGCACAACAGCACTGGGGATCTGTGCTTTCCCAGAGACGGAACATCTCACGGGGCTCAGTCTCGGCAAGCCTCTTTCTGAAAAGGCGAACGGTCGGATCCTTCTCCCACGAGGAAGGGCCCAGCCCTGAAAGCTCTTGCTGCTCTTCACCGCCCCTTGGCACCCTACCTACAGGCACAACAGCACTGGGGATCTGTGCTTTCCCAGAGACGGAACATCTCACGGGGCTCAGTCTCGGCAAGCCTCTTTCTGAAAAGACGAACGGTGCGATCCTTCTCCCACGAGGAAGGGCCCAGCCCTGAAAGCTCTTGCTGCTCTTCACCGTCCCTTGGCACCCTACCTACAGGCACAACAGCACTGGGGATCTGTGCTTTCCCAGAGACGGAACATCTCACGGGGCTCAGTCTCGGCAAGCCTCTTTCTGAAAAGGCGAACGGTCGGATCCTTCTCCCACGAGGAAGGGCCCAGCCCTGAAAGCTCTTGCTGCTCTTCACCGTCCCTTGGCACCCTACCTACAGGCACAACAGCACTGGGGATCTGTGCTTTCCCAGAGACGGAACATCTCACGGCGCTCAGTCTCGGCAAGCCTCTTTCTGAAAAGGCGAACGGTCGGATCCTTCTCCCCCGAGGAAGGGCCCAGCCCTGAAACCTCTTGCTGCTCTTCACCACCCCTTGGCACCCTACCTACAGGCACAACAGCACTGGGGATCTGTGCTTTCCCAGAGACGGAACATCTCACGGGGCTCAGTCTCGGCAAGCCTCTTTCTGAAAAGGCGAACGGTCGGATACTTGTCCCACGAGGAAGGGCCCAGCCCTGAAAGCTCTTGCTGCTCTTCACCGCCCCTTGGCACCCTACCTACAGGCACAACAGCACTGGGGATCTGTGCTTTCCCAGAGACGGAACATCTCACGGCGCTCAGTCTCGGCAAGCCTCTTTCTGAAAAGACGAACGGTCGGATCCTTCTCCCACGAGGAAGGGCCCAGCCCTGAAAGCTCTTGCTGCTCTTCACCGCCCCTTGGCACCCTACCTACAGGCACAACAGCACTGGGGATCTGTGCTTTCCCAGAGACGGAACATCTCACGGGGCTCAGTCTCGGCAAGCCTCTTTCTGAAAAGGCGAACGGTCGGATCCTTCTCCCACGAGGAAGGGCCCAGCCCTGAAAGCTCTTGCTGCTCTTCACCGCCCCTTGGCACCCTACCTACAGGCACAACAGCACTGGGGATCTGTGCTTTCCCAGAGACGGAATATCTCACGGGGCTCAGTCTCGGCAAGCCTCTTTCTGAAAAGGCGAACGGTCGGATCCTTCTCCCACGAGGAAGGGCCCAGCCCTGAAAGATCTTGCTGCTCTTCACCGTCCCTTGGCACCCTACCTACAGGCACAACAGCACTGGGGATCTGTGCTTTCCCAGAGACGGAATATCTCACGGGGCTCAGTCTCGGCAAGCCTCTTTCTGAAAAGGCGAACGGTCGGATCCTTCTCCCACGAGGAAGGGCCCAGCCCTGAAAGCTCTTGCTGCTCTTCACCGTCCCTTGGCAGCCTACCTACAGGCACAACAGCACTGGGGATCTGTGCTTTCCCAGAGACGGAACATCTCACGGGGCTCAGTCTCGGCAAGCCTCTTTCTGAAAAGGCGAACGGTCGGATCCTTCTCCCACGAGGAAGGGCCCAGCCCTGAAAGCTCTTGCTGCTCTTCACCGTCCCTTGTGGCCCTACCTACAGGCACAACAGCACTGGGGATCTGTGCTTTCCCAGAGACGGAACATCTCGTGGCGCTACGCCTCGGCAGAGCCTCTTTTTTTTGGAAAAGGCGAACGGTCGGATACTTGTCCCACGAGGAAGGGCCCAGCCCTGAAAGCTCTTGCTGCTCTTCACTGTCCCTTGGCACCCTACCTACAGGCACAACAGCACTGGGGATCTGTGCTTTCCCAGAGACGGAACATCTCACGGCGCTCAGTCTCGGCAAGCCTCTTTCTGAAAAGGCGAACGGTCGGATCCTTCTCCCACGAGGAAGGGCCCAGCCCTGAAAGCTCTTGCTGCTCTTCACCGTCCCTTGGCACCCTACCTACAGGCACAACAGCACTGGGGATCTGTGCTTTCCCAGAGACGGAATATCTCACGGCGCTCAGTCTTGGCAAGCCTCTTTCTGAAAAGGCGAACGGTCGGATCCTTCTCCCACGAGGAAGGGCCCAGCCCTGAAAGCTCTTGCTGCTCTTCACCGCCCCTTGGCACCCTACCTACAGGCACAACAGCACTGGGGATCTGTGCTTTCCCAGAGACGGAACATCTCACGGGGCTCAGTCTCGGCAAGCCTCTTTCTGAAAAGGCGAACGGTCGGATCCTTCTCCCACGAGGAAGGGCCCAGCCCTGAAAGCTCTTGCTGCTCTTCACCGCCCCTTGGCACCCTACCTACAGGCACAACAGCACTGGGGATCTGTGCTTTCCCAGAGACGGAACATCTCACGGCGCTCAGTCTCGGCAAGCCTCTTTCTGAAAAGGCGAACGGTCGGATCCTTCTCCCACGAGGAAGGGCCCAGCCCTGAAAGCTCTTGCTGCTCTTCACCGTCCCTTGGCACCCTACCTACAGGCACAACAGCACTGGGGATCTGTGCTTTCCCAGAGACGGAACATCTCACGGGGCTCAGTCTCGGCAAGCCTCTTTCTGAAAAGGCGAACGGTCGGATCCTTCTCCCCCGAGGAAGGGCCCAGCCCTGAAACCTCTTGCTGCTCTTCACCACCCCTTGGCACCCTACCTACAGGCACAACAGCACTGGGGATCTGTGCTTTCCCAGAGACGGAACATCTCACGGGGCTCAGTCTCGGCAAGCCTGTTTCTGAAAAGGCGAACGGTCGGATACTTGTCCCACGAGGAAGGGCCCAGCCCTGAAAGCTCTTGCTGCTCTTCACCGTCCCTTGTGGCCCTACCTACAGGCACAACAGCACTGGGGATCTGTGCTTTCCCAGAGACGGAACATCTCACGGGGCTCAGTCTCGGCAAGCCTGTTTCTGAAAAGGCGAACGGTCGGATCCTTCTCCCACGAGGAAGGGCCCAGCCCTGAAAGCTCTTGCTGCTCTTCACCGCCCCTTGGCACCCTACCTACAGGCACAACAGCACTGGGGATCTGTGCTTTCCCAGAGACGGAACATCTCACGGGGCTCAGTCTCGGCAAGCCTCTTTCTGAAAAGACGAACGGTGCGATCCTTCTCCCACGACGAAGGGCCCAGCCCTGAAAGCTCTTGCTGCTGTTCACCGTCCCTTGGCACCCTACCTACAGGCACAACAGCACTGGGGATCTGTGCTTTCCCAGAGACGGAACATCTCACGGGGCTCAGTCTCGGCAAGCCTCTTTCTGAAAAGGCGAACGGTCGGATCCTTCTCCCACGAGGAAGGGCCCAGCCCTGAAAGCTCTTGCTGCTCTTCACCACCCCTTGGCACCCTACCTACAGGCACAACAGCACTGGGGATCTGTGCTTTCCCAGAGACGGAACATCTCACGGGGCTCAGTCTCGGCAAGCCTCTTTCTGAAAAGGCGAACGGTGCGATCCATCTCCCACGAGGAAGGGCCCAGCCCTGAAAGCTCTTGCTACTCTTCACCGCCCCTTGGCACCCTACCTACAGGCACAACAGCACTGGGGATCTGTGCTTTCCCAGAGACGGAACATCTCACGGCGCTCAGTCTCGGCAAGCCTCTTTCTGAAAAGGCGAACGGTCGGATCCTTCTCCCACGAGGAAGGGCCCAGCCCTGAAAGCTCTTGCTGCTCTTCACCGCCCCTTGGCACCCTACCTACAGGCACAACAGCACTGGGGATCTGTGCTTTCCCAGAGACGGAACATCTCACGGGGCTCAGTCTCGGCAAGCCTCTTTCTGAAAAGGCGAACTGTCGGATACTTGTCCCACGAGGAAGGGCCCAGCCCTGAAAGCTCTTGCTGCTCTTCACCGTCCCTTGTGGCCCTACCTACAGGCACAACAGCACTGGGGATCTGTGCTTTCCCAGAGACGGAACATCTCACGGCGCTCAGTCTCGGCAAGCCTCTTTCTGAAAAGGCGAACGGTCGGATCCTTCTCCCACGAGGAAGGGCCCAGCCCTGAAAGCTCTTGCTGCTCTTCACCGTCCCTTGTGGCCCTACCTACAGGCACAACAGCACTGGGGATCTGTGCTTTCCCAGAGACGGAATATCTCACGGCGCTCAGTCTTGGCAAGCCTCTTTCTGAAAAGGCGAACGGTCGGATCCTTCTCCCACGAGGAAGGGCCCAGCCCTGAAAGCTCTTGCTGCTCTTCACCGCCCCTTGGCACCCTACCTACAGGCACAACAGCACTGGGGATCTGTGCTTTCCCAGAGACGGAACATCTCACGGGGCTCAGTCTCGGCAAGCCTCTTTCTGAAAAGGCGAACGGTCGGATCCTTCTCCCACGAGGAAGGGCCCAGCCCTGAAAGCTCTTGCTGCTCTTCACCGCCCCTTGGCACCCTACCTACAGGCACAACAGCACTGGGGATCTGTGCTTTCCCAGAGACGGAACATCTCACGGCGCTCAGTCTCGGCAAGCCTCTTTCTGAAAAGGCGAACGGTCGGATCCTTCTCCCACGACGAAGGGCCCAGCCCTGAAAGCTCTTGCTGCTCTTCACCGTCCCTTGGCACCCTACCTACAGGCACAACAGCACTGGGGATCTGTGCTTTCCCAGAGACGGAACATCTCACGGGGCTCAGTCTCGGCAAGCCTCTTTCTGAAAAGGCGAACGGTCGGATCCTTCTCCCCCGAGGAAGGGCCCAGCCCTGAAACCTCTTGCTGCTCTTCACCACCCCTTGGCACCCTACCTACAGGCACAACAGCACTGGGGATCTGTGCTTTCCCAGAGACGGAACATCTCACGGGGCTCAGTCTCGGCAAGCCTCTTTCTGAAAAGGCGAACGGTCGGATACTTGTCCCACGAGGAAGGGCCCAGCCCTGAAAGCTCTTGCTGCTCTTCACCGTCCCTTGTGGCCCTACCTACAGGCACAACAGCACTGGGGATCTGTGCTTTCCCAGAGACGGAACATCTCACGGGGCTCAGTCTCGGCAAGCCTGTTTCTGAAAAGGCGAACGGTCGGATCCTTCTCCCACGAGGAAGGGCCCAGCCCTGAAAGCTCTTGCTGCTCTTCACCGCCCCTTGGCACCCTACCTACAGGCACAACAGCACTGGGGATCTGTGCTTTCCCAGAGACGGAACATCTCACGGGGCTCAGTCTCGGCAAGCCTCTTTCTGAAAAGACGAACGGTGCGATCCTTCTCCCACGAGGAAGGGCCCAGCCCTGAAAGCTCTTGCTGCTCTTCACCGTCCCTTGGCACCCTACCTACAGGCACAACAGCACTGGGGATCTGTGCTTTCCCAGAGACGGAACATCTCACGGGGCTCAGTCTCGGCAAGCCTCTTTCTGAAAAGGCGAACGGTCGGATCCTTCTCCCACGAGGAAGGGCCCAGCCCTGAAAGCTCTTGCTGCTCTTCACCGTCCCTTGGCACCCTACCTACAGGCACAACAGCACTGGGGATCTGTGCTTTCCCAGAGACGGAACATCTCACGGCGCTCAGTCTCGGCAAGCCTCTTTCTGAAAAGGCGAACGGTCGGATCCTTCTCCCACGAGGAAGGGCCCAGCCCTGAAAGCTCTTGCTGCTCTTCACCGTCCCTTGGCACCCTACCTACAGGCACAACAGCACTGGGGATCTGTGCTTTCCCAGAGACGGAACATCTCACGGGGCTCAGTCTCGGCAAGCCTCTTTCTGAAAAGGCGAACGGTCGGATCCTTCTCCCCCGAGGAAGGGCCCAGCCCTGAAACCTCTTGCTGCTCTTCACCACCCCTTGGCACCCTACCTACAGGCACAACAGCACTGGGGATCTGTGCTTTCCCAGAGACGGAACATCTCACGGGGCTCAGTCTCGGCAAGCCTCTTTCTGAAAAGGCGAACGGTCGGATACTTGTCCCACGAGGAAGGGCCCAGCCCTGAAAGCTCTTGCTGCTCTTCACCGCCCCTTGGCACCCTACCTACAGGCACAACAGCACTGGGGATCTGTGCTTTCCCAGAGACGGAACATCTCACGGCGCTCAGTCTCGGCAAGCCTCTTTCTGAAAAGACGAACGGTCGGATCCTTCTCCCACGAGGAAGGGCCCAGCCCTGAAAGCTCTTGCTGCTCTTCACCGCCCCTTGGCACCCTACCTACAGGCACAACAGCACTGGGGATCTGTGCTTTCCCAGAGACGGAACATCTCACGGGGCTCAGTCTCGGCAAGCCTCTTTCTGAAAAGGCGAACGGTCGGATCCTTCTCCCACGAGGAAGGGCCCAGCCCTGAAAGCTCTTGCTGCTCTTCACCGTCCCTTGGCACCCTACCTACAGGCACAACAGCACTGGGGATCTGTGCTTTCCCAGAGAAGGAATATCTCACGGGGCTCAGTCTCGGCAAGCCTCTTTCTGAAAAGGCGAACGGTCGGATCCTTCTCCCACGAGGAAGGGCCCAGCCCTGAAAGCTCTTGCTGCTCTTCACCGTCCCTTGGCACCCTACCTACAGGCACAACAGCACTGGGGATCTGTGCTTTCCCAGAGACGGAACATCTCACGGGGCTCAGTCTCGGCAAGCCTCTTTCTGAAAAGGCGAACGGTCGGATCCTTCTCCCCCGAGGAAGGGCCCAGCCCTGAAACCTCTTGCTGCTCTTCACCACCCCTTGGCACCCTACCTACAGGCACAACAGCACTGGGGATCTGTGCTTTCCCAGAGACGGAACATCTCGTGGCGCTACGCCTCGGCAGAGCCTCTTTTTTTTGGAAAAGGCGAACGGTCGGATACTTGTCCCACGAGGAAGGGCCCAGCCCTGAAAGCTCTTGCTGCTCTTCACCGTCCCTTGTGGCCCTACCTACAGGCACAACAGCAGTGGGGATCTGTGCTTTCCCAGAGACGGAACATCTCACGGGGCTCAGTCTCGGCAAGCCTCTTTCTGAAAAGGCGAACGGTCGGATCCTTCTCCCACGAGGAAGGGCCCAGCCCTGAAAGCTCTTGCTGCTCTTCACCGTCCCTTGGCACCCTACCTACAGGCACAACAGCACTGGGGATCTATGCTTTCGCAGAGACGGAACATCTCGTAGTGCTACGCCTCGGCAGAGCCTCTTTTTTTTGGAAAAGGCGAACGGTCGGATCCTTCTCCCACGAGGAAGGGCCCAGCCCTGAAAGCTCTTGCTGCTCTTCACCGTCCCTTGGCACCCTACCTACAGGCACAACAGCACTGGGGATCTGTGCTTTCCCAGAGACGGAATATCTCACGGGGCTCAGTCTCGGCAAGCCTCTTTCTGAAAAGGCGAACGGTCGGATCCTTCTCCCACGAGGAAGGGCCCAGCCCTGAAAGCTCTTGCTGCTCTTCACCGTCCCTTGGCAGCCTACCTACAGGCACAACAGCAGTGGGGATCTGTGCTTTCCCAGAGACGGAACATCTCACGGGGCTCAGTCTCGGCAAGCCTCTTTCTGAAAAGGCGAACGGTCGGATCCTTCTCCCACGAGGAAGGGCCCAGCCCTGAAAGCTCTTGCTGCTCTTCACCGTCCCTTGTGGCCCTACCTACAGGCACAACAGCACTGGGGATCTGTGCTTTCCCAGAGACGGAACATCTCACGGGGCTCAGTCTCGGCAAGCCTCTTTCTGAAAAGGCGAACGGTCGGATCCTTCTCCCACGAGGAAGGGCCCAGCCCTGAAAGCTCTTGCTGCTCTTCACCGTCCCTTGGCACCCTACCTACAGGCACAACAGCACTGGGGATCTGTGCTTTCCCAGAGAAGGAATATCTCACGGGGCTCAGTCTCGGCAAGCCTCTTTCTGAAAAGGCGAACGGTCGGATCCTTCTCCCACGAGGAAGGGCCCAGCCCTGAAAGCTCTTGCTGCTCTTCACCGTCCCTTGGCACCCTACCTACAGGCACAACAGCACTGGGGATCTGTGCTTTCCCAGAGACGGAATATCTCACGGGGCTCAGTCTCGGCAAGCCTCTTTCTGAAAAGGCGAACGGTCGGATCCTTCTCCCACGAGGAAGGGCCCAGCCCTGAAAGCTCTTGCTGCTCTTCACCGTCCCTTGGCACCCTACCTACAGGCACAACAGCACTGGGGATCTGTGCTTTCCCAGAGACGGAACATCTCGTGGCGCTACGCCTCGGCAGAGCCTCTTTTTTTTGGAAAAGGCGAACGGTCGGATCCTTCTCCCACGAGGAAGGGCCCAGCCCTGAAAGCTCTTGCTGCTCTTCACTGTCCCTTGGCACCCTACCTACAGGCACAACAGCACTGGGGATCTGTGCTTTCCCAGAGACGGAACATCTCACGGGGCTCAGTCTCGGCAAGCCTCTTTCTGAAAAGGCGAACGGTCGGATCCTTCTCCCACGAGGAAGGGCCCAGCCCTGAAAGCTCTTGCTGCTCTTCACCGTCCCTTGTGGCCCTACCTACAGGCACAACAGCACTGGGGATCTATGCTTTCGCAGAGACGGAACATCTCGTAGTGCTACGCCTCGGCAGAGCCTCTTTTTTTTGGAAAAGGCGAACGGTCGGATCCTTCTCCCACGAGGAAGGGCCCAGCCCTGAAAGCTCTTGCTGCTCTTCACCGTCCCTTGTGGCCCTACCTACAGGCACAACAGCACTGGGGATCTGTGCTTTCCCAGAGACGGAACATCTCGTGGCGCTACGCCTCGGCAGAGCCTCTTTTTTTTGGAAAAGGCGAACGGTCGGATACTTGTCCCACGAGGAAGGGCCCAGCCCTGAAAGCTCTTGCTGCTCTTCACTGTCCCTTGGCACCCTACCTACAGGCACAACAGCACTGGGGATCTGTGCTTTCCCAGAGACGGAACATCTCACGGGGCTCAGTCTCGGCAAGCCTCTTTCTGAAAAGGCGAACGGTCGGATACTTGTCCCACGAGGAAGGGCCCAGCCCTGAAAGCTCTTGCTGCTCTTCACCGTCCCTTGTGGCCCTACCTACAGGCACAACAGCACTGGGGATCTGTGCTTTCCCAGAGACGGAACATCTCACGGGGCTCAGTCTCGGCAAGCCTGTTTCTGAAAAGGCGAACGGTCGGATCCTTCTCCCACGAGGAAGGGCCCAGCCCTGAAAGCTCTTGCTGCTCTTCACCGCCCCTTGGCACCCTACCTACAGGCACAACAGCACTGGGGATCTGTGCTTTCCCAGAGACGGAACATCTCACGGGGCTCAGTCTCGGCAAGCCTCTTTCTGAAAAGACGAACGGTGCGATCCTTCTCCCACGAGGAAGGGCCCAGCCCTGAAAGCTCTTGCTGCTCTTCACCGTCCCTTGGCACCCTACCTACAGGCACAACAGCACTGGGGATCTGTGCTTTCCCAGAGACGGAACATCTCACGGGGCTCAGTCTCGGCAAGCCTCTTTCTGAAAAGGCGAACGGTCGGATCCTTCTCCCACGAGGAAGGGCCCAGCCCTGAAAGCTCTTGCTGCTCTTCACCGTCCCTTGGCAGCCTACCTACAGGCACAACAGCAGTGGGGATCTGTGCTTTCCCAGAGACGGAACATCTCACGGGGCTCAGTCTCGGCAAGCCTCTTTCTGAAAAGGCGAACGGTCGGATCCTTCTCCCACGAGGAAGGGCCCAGCCCTGAAAGCTCTTGCTGCTCTTCACCGTCCCTTGGCACCCTACCTACAGGCACAACAGCACTGGGGATCTGTGCTTTCCCAGAGACGGAACATCTCACGGCGCTCAGTCTCGGCAAGCCTCTTTCTGAAAAGGCGAACGGTCGGATCCTTCTCCCACGAGGAAGGGCCCAGCCCTGAAAGCTCTTGCTGCTCTTCACCGTCCCTTGGCACCCTACCTACAGGCACAACAGCACTGGGGATCTGTGCTTTCCCAGAGAAGGAATATCTCACGGGGCTCAGTCTCGGCAAGCCTCTTTCTGAAAAGGCGAACGGTCGGATCCTTCTCCCACGAGGAAGGGCCCAGCCCTGAAAGCTCTTGCTGCTCTTCACCGTCCCTTGGCACCCTACCTACAGGCACAACAGCACTGGGGATCTGTGCTTTCCCAGAGACGGAATATCTCACGGCGCTCAGTCTCGGCAAGCCTCTTTCTGAAAAGGCGAACGGTCGGATCCTTCTCCCACGAGGAAGGGCCCAGCCCTGAAAGCTCTTGCTGCTCTTCACCGTCCCTTGTGGCCCTACCTACAGGCACAACAGCACTGGGGATCTGTGCTTTCCCAGAGACGGAACATCTCGTGGCGCTACGCCTCGGCAGAGCCTCTTTTTTTTGGAAAAGGCGAACGGTCGGATCCTTCTCCCACGAGGAAGGGCCCAGCCCTGAAAGCTCTTGCTGCTCTTCACCGTCCCTTGGCACCCTACCTACAGGCACAACAGCACTGGGGATCTGTGCTTTCCCAGAGACGGAACATCTCACGGGGCTCAGTCTCGGCAAGCCTCTTTCTGAAAAGGCGAACGGTCGGATCCTTCTCCCACGAGGAAGGGCCCAGCCCTGAAAGCTCTTGCTGCTCTTCACCGTCCCTTGTGGCCCTACCTACAGGCACAACAGCACTGGGGATCTGTGCTTTCCCAGAGACGGAACATCTCGTGGCGCTACGCCTCGGCAGAGCCTCTTTTTTTTGGAAAAGGCGAACGGTCGGATACTTGTCCCACGAGGAAGGGCCCAGCCCTGAAAGCTCTTGCTGCTCTTCACTGTCCCTTGGCACCCTACCTACAGGCACAACAGCACTGGGGATCTGTGCTTTCCCAGAGACGGAACATCTCACGGGGCTCAGTCTCGGCAAGCCTCTTTCTGAAAAGGCGAACGGTCGGATACTTGTCCCACGAGGAAGGGCCCAGCCCTGAAAGCTCTTGCTGCTCTTCACCGTCCCTTGGCACCCTACCTACAGGCACAACAGCACTGGGGATCTGTGCTTTCCCAGAGACGGAACATCTCACGGGGCTCAGTCTCGGCAAGCCTCTTTCTGAAAAGGCGAACGGTCGGATCCTTCTCCCACGAGGAAGGGCCCAGCCCTGAAAGCTCTTGCTGCTCTTCACCGCCCCTTGGCACCCTACCTACAGGCACAACAGCACTGGGGATCTGTGCTTTCCCAGAGACGGAACATCTCACGGGGCTCAGTCTCGGCAAGCCTCTTTCTGAAAAGACGAACGGTGCGATCCTTCTCCCACGAGGAAGGGCCCAGCCCTGAAAGCTCTTGCTGCTCTTCACCGTCCCTTGGCACCCTACCTACAGGCACAACAGCACTGGGGATCTGTGCTTTCCCAGAGACGGAACATCTCACGGGGCTCAGTCTCGGCAAGCCTCTTTCTGAAAAGGCGAACGGTCGGATCCTTCTCCCACGAGGAAGGGCCCAGCCCTGAAAGCTCTTGCTGCTCTTCACCGTCCCTTGGCACCCTACCTACAGGCACAACAGCACTGGGGATCTGTGCTTTCCCAGAGACGGAACATCTCACGGCGCTCAGTCTCGGCAAGCCTCTTTCTGAAAAGGCGAACGGTCGGATCCTTCTCCCCCGAGGAAGGGCCCAGCCCTGAAACCTCTTGCTGCTCTTCACCACCCCTTGGCACCCTACCTACAGGCACAACAGCACTGGGGATCTGTGCTTTCCCAGAGACGGAACATCTCACGGGGCTCAGTCTCGGCAAGCCTCTTTCTGAAAAGGCGAACGGTCGGATACTTGTCCCACGAGGAAGGGCCCAGCCCTGAAAGCTCTTGCTGCTCTTCACCGCCCCTTGGCACCCTACCTACAGGCACAACAGCACTGGGGATCTGTGCTTTCCCAGAGACGGAACATCTCACGGCGCTCAGTCTCGGCAAGCCTCTTTCTGAAAAGACGAACGGTCGGATCCTTCTCCCACGAGGAAGGGCCCAGCCCTGAAAGCTCTTGCTGCTCTTCACCGCCCCTTGGCACCCTACCTACAGGCACAACAGCACTGGGGATCTGTGCTTTCCCAGAGACGGAACATCTCACGGGGCTCAGTCTCGGCAAGCCTCTTTCTGAAAAGGCGAACGGTCGGATCCTTCTCCCACGAGGAAGGGCCCAGCCCTGAAAGCTCTTGCTGCTCTTCACCGCCCCTTGGCACCCTACCTACAGGCACAACAGCACTGGGGATCTGTGCTTTCCCAGAGACGGAATATCTCACGGGGCTCAGTCTCGGCAAGCCTCTTTCTGAAAAGGCGAACGGTCGGATCCTTCTCCCACGAGGAAGGGCCCAGCCCTGAAAGATCTTGCTGCTCTTCACCGTCCCTTGGCACCCTACCTACAGGCACAACAGCACTGGGGATCTGTGCTTTCCCAGAGACGGAATATCTCACGGGGCTCAGTCTCGGCAAGCCTCTTTCTGAAAAGGCGAACGGTCGGATCCTTCTCCCACGAGGAAGGGCCCAGCCCTGAAAGCTCTTGCTGCTCTTCACCGTCCCTTGGCAGCCTACCTACAGGCACAACAGCACTGGGGATCTGTGCTTTCCCAGAGACGGAACATCTCACGGGGCTCAGTCTCGGCAAGCCTCTTTCTGAAAAGGCGAACGGTCGGATCCTTCTCCCACGAGGAAGGGCCCAGCCCTGAAAGCTCTTGCTGCTCTTCACCGTCCCTTGTGGCCCTACCTACAGGCACAACAGCACTGGGGATCTGTGCTTTCCCAGAGACGGAACATCTCGTGGCGCTACGCCTCGGCAGAGCCTCTTTTTTTTGGAAAAGGCGAACGGTCGGATACTTGTCCCACGAGGAAGGGCCCAGCCCTGAAAGCTCTTGCTGCTCTTCACTGTCCCTTGGCACCCTACCTACAGGCACAACAGCACTGGGGATCTGTGCTTTCCCAGAGACGGAACATCTCACGGGGCTCAGTCTCGGCAAGCCTCTTTCTGAAAAGGCGAACGGTCGGATCCTTCTCCCCCGAGGAAGGGCCCAGCCCTGAAACCTCTTGCTGCTCTTCACCACCCCTTGGCACCCTACCTACAGGCACAACAGCACTGGGGATCTGTGCTTTCCCAGAGACGGAACATCTCACGGGGCTCAGTCTCGGCAAGCCTCTTTCTGAAAAGGCGAACGGTCGGATACTTGTCCCACGAGGAAGGGCCCAGCCCTGAAAGCTCTTGCTGCTCTTCACCGCCCCTTGGCACCCTACCTACAGGCACAACAGCACTGGGGATCTGTGCTTTCCCAGAGACGGAACATCTCGTGGCGCTACGCCTCGGCAGAGCCTCTTTTTTTTGGAAAAGGCGAACGGTCGGATCCTTCTCCCACGAGGAAGGGCCCAGCCCTGAAAGCTCTTGCTGCTCTTCACTGTCCCTTGGCACCCTACCTACAGGCACAACAGCACTGGGGATCTGTGCTTTCCCAGAGACGGAACATCTCACGGGGCTCAGTCTCGGCAAGCCTCTTTCTGAAAAGGCGAACGGTCGGATCCTTCTCCCACGAGGAAGGGCCCAGCCCTGAAAGCTCTTGCTGCTCTTCACCGTCCCTTGTGGCCCTACCTACAGGCACAACAGCACTGGGGATCTATGCTTTCGCAGAGACGGAACATCTCGTAGTGCTACGCCTCGGCAGAGCCTCTTTTTTTTGGAAAAGGCGAACGGTCGGATCCTTCTCCCACGAGGAAGGGCCCAGCCCTGAAAGCTCTTGCTGCTCTTCACCGTCCCTTGGCACCCTACCTACAGGCACAACAGCACTGGGGATCTGTGCTTTCCCAGAGACGGAACATCTCGTGGCGCTACGCCTCGGCAGAGCCTCTTTTTTTTGGAAAAGGCGAACGGTCGGATACTTGTCCCACGAGGAAGGGCCCAGCCCTGAAAGCTCTTGCTGCTCTTCACTGTCCCTTGGCACCCTACCTACAGGCACAACAGCACTGGGGATCTGTGCTTTCCCAGAGACGGAACATCTCACGGGGCTCAGTCTCGGCAAGCCTCTTTCTGAAAAGGCGAACGGTCGGATACTTGTCCCACGAGGAAGGGCCCAGCCCTGAAAGCTCTTGCTGCTCTTCACCGTCCCTTGGCACCCTACCTACAGGCACAACAGCACTGGGGATCTGTGCTTTCCCAGAGACGGAACATCTCACGGGGCTCAGTCTCGGCAAGCCTCTTTCTGAAAAGGCGAACGGTCGGATCCTTCTCCCACGAGGAAGGGCCCAGCCCTGAAAGCTCTTGCTGCTCTTCACCGTCCCTTGGCACCCTACCTACAGGCACAACAGCACTGGGGATCTGTGCTTTCCCAGAGACGGAACATCTCACGGCGCTCAGTCTCGGCAAGCCTCTTTCTGAAAAGGCGAACGGTCGGATCCTTCTCCCACGAGGAAGGGCCCAGCCCTGAAAGCTCTTGCTGCTCTTCACCGTCCCTTGGCACCCTACCTACAGGCACAACAGCACTGGGGATCTGTGCTTTCCCAGAGACGGAACATCTCACGGGGCTCAGTCTCGGCAAGCCTCTTTCTGAAAAGGCGAACGGTCGGATCCTTCTCCCCCGAGGAAGGGCCCAGCCCTGAAACCTCTTGCTGCTCTTCACCACCCCTTGGCACCCTACCTACAGGCACAACAGCACTGGGGATCTGTGCTTTCCCAGAGACGGAACATCTCACGGGGCTCAGTCTCGGCAAGCCTCTTTCTGAAAAGGCGAACGGTCGGATACTTGTCCCACGAGGAAGGGCCCAGCCCTGAAAGCTCTTGCTGCTCTTCACCGCCCCTTGGCACCCTACCTACAGGCACAACAGCACTGGGGATCTGTGCTTTCCCAGAGACGGAACATCTCACGGCGCTCAGTCTCGGCAAGCCTCTTTCTGAAAAGACGAACGGTCGGATCCTTCTCCCACGAGGAAGGGCCCAGCCCTGAAAGCTCTTGCTGCTCTTCACCGCCCCTTGGCACCCTACCTACAGGCACAACAGCACTGGGGATCTGTGCTTTCCCAGAGACGGAACATCTCACGGGGCTCAGTCTCGGCAAGCCTCTTTCTGAAAAGGCGAACGGTCGGATCCTTCTCCCACGAGGAAGGGCCCAGCCCTGAAAGCTCTTGCTGCTCTTCACCGTCCCTTGGCACCCTACCTACAGGCACAACAGCACTGGGGATCTGTGCTTTCCCAGAGAAGGAATATCTCACGGGGCTCAGTCTCGGCAAGCCTCTTTCTGAAAAGGCGAACGGTCGGATCCTTCTCCCACGAGGAAGGGCCCAGCCCTGAAAGCTCTTGCTGCTCTTCACCGTCCCTTGGCACCCTACCTACAGGCACAACAGCACTGGGGATCTGTGCTTTCCCAGAGACGGAACATCTCACGGGGCTCAGTCTCGGCAAGCCTCTTTCTGAAAAGGCGAACGGTCGGATCCTTCTCCCCCGAGGAAGGGCCCAGCCCTGAAACCTCTTGCTGCTCTTCACCACCCCTTGGCACCCTACCTACAGGCACAACAGCACTGGGGATCTGTGCTTTCCCAGAGACGGAACATCTCGTGGCGCTACGCCTCGGCAGAGCCTCTTTTTTTTGGAAAAGGCGAACGGTCGGATACTTGTCCCACGAGGAAGGGCCCAGCCCTGAAAGCTCTTGCTGCTCTTCACCGTCCCTTGTGGCCCTACCTACAGGCACAACAGCAGTGGGGATCTGTGCTTTCCCAGAGACGGAACATCTCACGGGGCTCAGTCTCGGCAAGCCTCTTTCTGAAAAGGCGAACGGTCGGATCCTTCTCCCACGAGGAAGGGCCCAGCCCTGAAAGCTCTTGCTGCTCTTCACCGTCCCTTGGCACCCTACCTACAGGCACAACAGCACTGGGGATCTATGCTTTCGCAGAGACGGAACATCTCGTAGTGCTACGCCTCGGCAGAGCCTCTTTTTTTTGGAAAAGGCGAACGGTCGGATCCTTCTCCCACGAGGAAGGGCCCAGCCCTGAAAGCTCTTGCTGCTCTTCACCGTCCCTTGGCACCCTACCTACAGGCACAACAGCACTGGGGATCTGTGCTTTCCCAGAGACGGAATATCTCACGGGGCTCAGTCTCGGCAAGCCTCTTTCTGAAAAGGCGAACGGTCGGATCCTTCTCCCACGAGGAAGGGCCCAGCCCTGAAAGCTCTTGCTGCTCTTCACCGTCCCTTGGCAGCCTACCTACAGGCACAACAGCAGTGGGGATCTGTGCTTTCCCAGAGACGGAACATCTCACGGGGCTCAGTCTCGGCAAGCCTCTTTCTGAAAAGGCGAACGGTCGGATCCTTCTCCCACGAGGAAGGGCCCAGCCCTGAAAGCTCTTGCTGCTCTTCACCGTCCCTTGTGGCCCTACCTACAGGCACAACAGCACTGGGGATCTGTGCTTTCCCAGAGACGGAACATCTCACGGGGCTCAGTCTCGGCAAGCCTCTTTCTGAAAAGGCGAACGGTCGGATCCTTCTCCCACGAGGAAGGGCCCAGCCCTGAAAGCTCTTGCTGCTCTTCACCGTCCCTTGGCACCCTACCTACAGGCACAACAGCACTGGGGATCTGTGCTTTCCCAGAGAAGGAATATCTCACGGGGCTCAGTCTCGGCAAGCCTCTTTCTGAAAAGGCGAACGGTCGGATCCTTCTCCCACGAGGAAGGGCCCAGCCCTGAAAGCTCTTGCTGCTCTTCACCGTCCCTTGGCACCCTACCTACAGGCACAACAGCACTGGGGATCTGTGCTTTCCCAGAGACGGAATATCTCACGGGGCTCAGTCTCGGCAAGCCTCTTTCTGAAAAGGCGAACGGTCGGATCCTTCTCCCACGAGGAAGGGCCCAGCCCTGAAAGCTCTTGCTGCTCTTCACCGTCCCTTGGCACCCTACCTACAGGCACAACAGCACTGGGGATCTGTGCTTTCCCAGAGACGGAACATCTCGTGGCGCTACGCCTCGGCAGAGCCTCTTTTTTTTGGAAAAGGCGAACGGTCGGATCCTTCTCCCACGAGGAAGGGCCCAGCCCTGAAAGCTCTTGCTGCTCTTCACTGTCCCTTGGCACCCTACCTACAGGCACAACAGCACTGGGGATCTGTGCTTTCCCAGAGACGGAACATCTCACGGGGCTCAGTCTCGGCAAGCCTCTTTCTGAAAAGGCGAACGGTCGGATCCTTCTCCCACGAGGAAGGGCCCAGCCCTGAAAGCTCTTGCTGCTCTTCACCGTCCCTTGTGGCCCTACCTACAGGCACAACAGCACTGGGGATCTATGCTTTCGCAGAGACGGAACATCTCGTAGTGCTACGCCTCGGCAGAGCCTCTTTTTTTTGGAAAAGGCGAACGGTCGGATCCTTCTCCCACGAGGAAGGGCCCAGCCCTGAAAGCTCTTGCTGCTCTTCACCGTCCCTTGTGGCCCTACCTACAGGCACAACAGCACTGGGGATCTGTGCTTTCCCAGAGACGGAACATCTCGTGGCGCTACGCCTCGGCAGAGCCTCTTTTTTTTGGAAAAGGCGAACGGTCGGATACTTGTCCCACGAGGAAGGGCCCAGCCCTGAAAGCTCTTGCTGCTCTTCACTGTCCCTTGGCACCCTACCTACAGGCACAACAGCACTGGGGATCTGTGCTTTCCCAGAGACGGAACATCTCACGGGGCTCAGTCTCGGCAAGCCTCTTTCTGAAAAGGCGAACGGTCGGATACTTGTCCCACGAGGAAGGGCCCAGCCCTGAAAGCTCTTGCTGCTCTTCACCGTCCCTTGTGGCCCTACCTACAGGCACAACAGCACTGGGGATCTGTGCTTTCCCAGAGACGGAACATCTCACGGGGCTCAGTCTCGGCAAGCCTGTTTCTGAAAAGGCGAACGGTCGGATCCTTCTCCCACGAGGAAGGGCCCAGCCCTGAAAGCTCTTGCTGCTCTTCACCGCCCCTTGGCACCCTACCTACAGGCACAACAGCACTGGGGATCTGTGCTTTCCCAGAGACGGAACATCTCACGGGGCTCAGTCTCGGCAAGCCTCTTTCTGAAAAGACGAACGGTGCGATCCTTCTCCCACGAGGAAGGGCCCAGCCCTGAAAGCTCTTGCTGCTCTTCACCGTCCCTTGGCACCCTACCTACAGGCACAACAGCACTGGGGATCTGTGCTTTCCCAGAGACGGAACATCTCACGGGGCTCAGTCTCGGGCAAGCCTCTTTCTGAAAAGGCGAACGGTCGGATCCTTCTCCCACGAGGAAGGGCCCAGCCCTGAAAGCTCTTGCTGCTCTTCACCGTCCCTTGGCAGCCTACCTACAGGCACAACAGCAGTGGGGATCTGTGCTTTCCCAGAGACGGAACATCTCACGGGGCTCAGTCTCGGCAAGCCTCTTTCTGAAAAGGCGAACGGTCGGATCCTTCTCCCACGAGGAAGGGCCCAGCCCTGAAAGCTCTTGCTGCTCTTCACCGTCCCTTGGCACCCTACCTACAGGCACAACAGCACTGGGGATCTGTGCTTTCCCAGAGACGGAACATCTCACGGCGCTCAGTCTCGGCAAGCCTCTTTCTGAAAAGGCGAACGGTCGGATCCTTCTCCCACGAGGAAGGGCCCAGCCCTGAAAGCTCTTGCTGCTCTTCACCGTCCCTTGGCACCCTACCTACAGGCACACAGCACTGGGGATCTGTGCTTTCCCAGAGAAGGAATATCTCACGGGGCTCAGTCTCGGCAAGCCTCTTTCTGAAAAGGCGAACGGTCGGATCCTTCTCCCACGAGGAAGGGCCCAGCCCTGAAAGCTCTTGCTGCTCTTCACCGTCCCTTGGCACCCTACCTACAGGCACAACAGCACTGGGGATCTGTGCTTTCCCAGAGACGGAATATCTCACGGCGCTCAGTCTCGGCAAGCCTCTTTCTGAAAAGGCGAACGGTCGGATCCTTCTCCCACGAGGAAGGGCCCAGCCCTGAAAGCTCTTGCTGCTCTTCACCGTCCCTTGTGGCCCTACCTACAGGCACAACAGCACTGGGGATCTGTGCTTTCCCAGAGACGGAACATCTCGTGGCGCTACGCCTCGGCAGAGCCTCTTTTTTTTGGAAAAGGCGAACGGTCGGATCCTTCTCCCACGAGGAAGGGCCCAGCCCTGAAAGCTCTTGCTGCTCTTCACCGTCCCTTGGCACCCTACCTACAGGCACAACAGCACTGGGGATCTGTGCTTTCCCAGAGACGGAACATCTCACGGGGCTCAGTCTCGGCAAGCCTCTTTCTGAAAAGGCGAACGGTCGGATCCTTCTCCCACGAGGAAGGCCCAGCCCTGAAAGCTCTTGCTGCTCTTCACCGTCCCTTGTGGCCCTACCTACAGGCACAACAGCACTGGGGATCTGTGCTTTCCCAGAGACGGAACATCTCGTGGCGCTACGCCTCGGCAGAGCCTCTTTTTTTGGAAAAGGCGAACGGTCGGATACTTGTCCCACGAGGAAGGGCCCAGCCCTGAAAGCTCTTGCTGCTCTTCACTGTCGTCCCTTGGCACCCTACCTACAGGCACAACAGCACTGGGGATCTGTGCTTTCCCAGAGACGGAACATCTCACGGGGCTCAGTCTCGGCAAGCCTCTTTCTGAAAAGGCGAACGGTCGGATACTTGTCCCACGAGGAAGGGCCCAGCCCTGAAAGCTCTTGCTGCTCTTCACCGTCCCTTGGCACCCTACCTACAGGCACAACAGCACTGGGGATCTGTGCTTTCCCAGAGACGGAACATCTCACGGGGCTCAGTCTCGGCAAGCCTCTTTCTGAAAAGGCGAACGGTCGGATCCTTCTCCCACGAGGAAGGGCCCAGCCCTGAAAGCTCTTGCTGCTCTTCACCGCCCCTTGGCACCCTACCTACAGGCACAACAGCACTGGGGATCTGTGCTTTCCCAGAGACGGAACATCTCACGGGGCTCAGTCTCGGCAAGCCTCTTTCTGAAAAGACGAACGGTGCGATCCTTCTCCCACGAGGAAGGGCCCAGCCCTGAAAGCTCTTGCTGCTCTTCACCGTCCCTTGGCACCCTACCTACAGGCACAACAGCACTGGGGATCTGTGCTTTCCCAGAGACGGAACATCTCACGGGGCTCAGTCTCGGCAAGCCTCTTTCTGAAAAGGCGAACGGTCGGATCCTTCTCCCACGAGGAAGGGCCCAGCCCTGAAAGCTCTTGCTGCTCTTCACCGTCCCTTGGCACCCTACCTACAGGCACAACAGCACTGGGGATCTGTGCTTTCCCAGAGACGGAACATCTCACGGCGCTCAGTCTCGGCAAGCCTCTTTCTGAAAAGGCGAACGGTCGGATCCTTCTCCCCCGAGGAAGGGCCCAGCCCTGAAACCTCTTGCTGCTCTTCACCACCCCTTGGCACCCTACCTACAGGCACAACAGCACTGGGGATCTGTGCTTTCCCAGAGACGGAACATCTCACGGGGCTCAGTCTCGGCAAGCCTCTTTCTGAAAAGGCGAACGGTCGGATACTTGTCCCACGAGGAAGGGCCCAGCCCTGAAAGCTCTTGCTGCTCTTCACCGCCCCTTGGCACCCTACCTACAGGCACAACAGCACTGGGGATCTGTGCTTTCCCAGAGACGGAACATCTCACGGCGCTCAGTCTCGGCAAGCCTCTTTCTGAAAAGACGAACGGTCGGATCCTTCTCCCACGAGGAAGGGCCCAGCCCTGAAAGCTCTTGCTGCTCTTCACCGCCCCTTGGCACCCTACCTACAGGCACAACAGCACTGGGGATCTGTGCTTTCCCAGAGACGGAACATCTCACGGGGCTCAGTCTCGGCAAGCCTCTTTCTGAAAAGGCGAACGGTCGGATCCTTCTCCCACGAGGAAGGGCCCAGCCCTGAAAGCTCTTGCTGCTCTTCACCGCCCCTTGGCACCCTACCTACAGGCACAACAGCACTGGGGATCTGTGCTTTCCCAGAGACGGAATATCTCACGGGGCTCAGTCTCGGCAAGCCTCTTTCTGAAAAGGCGAACGGTCGGATCCTTCTCCCACGAGGAAGGGCCCAGCCCTGAAAGATCTTGCTGCTCTTCACCGTCCCTTGGCACCCTACCTACAGGCACAACAGCACTGGGGATCTGTGCTTTCCCAGAGACGGAATATCTCACGGGGCTCAGTCTCGGCAAGCCTCTTTCTGAAAAGGCGAACGGTCGGATCCTTCTCCCACGAGGAAGGGCCCAGCCCTGAAAGCTCTTGCTGCTCTTCACCGTCCCTTGGCAGCCTACCTACAGGCACAACAGCACTGGGGATCTGTGCTTTCCCAGAGACGGAACATCTCACGGGGCTCAGTCTCGGCAAGCCTCTTTCTGAAAAGGCGAACGGTCGGATCCTTCTCCCACGAGGAAGGGCCCAGCCCTGAAAGCTCTTGCTGCTCTTCACCGTCCCTTGTGGCCCTACCTACAGGCACAACAGCACTGGGGATCTGTGCTTTCCCAGAGACGGAACATCTCGTGGCGCTACGCCTCGGCAGAGCCTCTTTTTTTTGGAAAAGGCGAACGGTCGGATACTTGTCCCACGAGGAAGGGCCCAGCCCTGAAAGCTCTTGCTGCTCTTCACTGTCCCTTGGCACCCTACCTACAGGCACAACAGCACTGGGGATCTGTGCTTTCCCAGAGACGGAACATCTCACGGGGCTCAGTCTCGGCAAGCCTCTTTCTGAAAAGGCGAACGGTCGGATCCTTCTCCCCCGAGGAAGGGCCCAGCCCTGAAACCTCTTGCTGCTCTTCACCACCCCTTGGCACCCTACCTACAGGCACAACAGCACTGGGGATCTGTGCTTTCCCAGAGACGGAACATCTCACGGGGCTCAGTCTCGGCAAGCCTCTTTCTGAAAAGGCGAACGGTCGGATACTTGTCCCACGAGGAAGGGCCCAGCCCTGAAAGCTCTTGCTGCTCTTCACCGCCCCTTGGCACCCTACCTACAGGCACAACAGCACTGGGGATCTGTGCTTTCCCAGAGACGGAACATCTCGTGGCGCTACGCCTCGGCAGAGCCTCTTTTTTTTGGAAAAGGCGAACGGTCGGATCCTTCTCCCACGAGGAAGGGCCCAGCCCTGAAAGCTCTTGCTGCTCTTCACTGTCCCTTGGCACCCTACCTACAGGCACAACAGCACTGGGGATCTGTGCTTTCCCAGAGACGGAACATCTCACGGGGCTCAGTCTCGGCAAGCCTCTTTCTGAAAAGGCGAACGGTCGGATCCTTCTCCCACGAGGAAGGGCCCAGCCCTGAAAGCTCTTGCTGCTCTTCACCGTCCCTTGTGGCCCTACCTACAGGCACAACAGCACTGGGGATCTATGCTTTCGCAGAGACGGAACATCTCGTAGTGCTACGCCTCGGCAGAGCCTCTTTTTTTTGGAAAAGGCGAACGGTCGGATCCTTCTCCCACGAGGAAGGGCCCAGCCCTGAAAGCTCTTGCTGCTCTTCACCGTCCCTTGGCACCCTACCTACAGGCACAACAGCACTGGGGATCTGTGCTTTCCCAGAGACGGAACATCTCGTGGCGCTACGCCTCGGCAGAGCCTCTTTTTTTTGGAAAAGGCGAACGGTCGGATACTTGTCCCACGAGGAAGGGCCCAGCCCTGAAAGCTCTTGCTGCTCTTCACTGTCCCTTGGCACCCTACCTACAGGCACAACAGCACTGGGGATCTGTGCTTTCCCAGAGACGGAACATCTCACGGGGCTCAGTCTCGGCAAGCCTCTTTCTGAAAAGGCGAACGGTCGGATACTTGTCCCACGAGGAAGGGCCCAGCCCTGAAAGCTCTTGCTGCTCTTCACCGTCCCTTGTGGCCCTACCTACAGGCACAACAGCACTGGGGATCTGTGCTTTCCCAGAGACGGAACATCTCACGGGGCTCAGTCTCGGCAAGCCTGTTTCTGAAAAGGCGAACGGTCGGATCCTTCTCCCACGAGGAAGGGCCCAGCCCTGAAAGCTCTTGCTGCTCTTCACCGCCCCTTGGCACCCTACCTACAGGCACAACAGCACTGGGGATCTGTGCTTTCCCAGAGACGGAACATCTCACGGGGCTCAGTCTTGGCAAGCCTCTTTCTGAAAAGACGAACGGTGCGATCCTTCTCCCACGAGGAAGGGCCCAGCCCTGAAAGCTCTTGCTGCTCTTCACCGTCCCTTGGCACCCTACCTACAGGCACAACAGCACTGGGGATCTGTGCTTTCCCAGAGACGGAACATCTCACGGGGCTCAGTCTCGGCAAGCCTCTTTCTGAAAAGGCGAACGGTCGGATCCTTCTCCCACGAGGAAGGGCCCAGCCCTGAAAGCTCTTGCTGCTCTTCACCGTCCCTTGGCACCCTACCTACAGGCACAACAGCACTGGGGATCTGTGCTTTCCCAGAGACGGAACATCTCACGGCGCTCAGTCTCGGCAAGCCTCTTTCTGAAAAGGCGAACGGTCGGATCCTTCTCCCACGAGGAAGGGCCCAGCCCTGAAAGCTCTTGCTGCTCTTCACCGTCCCTTGGCACCCTACCTACAGGCACAACAGCACTGGGGATCTGTGCTTTCCCAGAGACGGAACATCTCACGGGGCTCAGTCTCGGCAAGCCTCTTTCTGAAAAGGCGAACGGTCGGATCCTTCTCCCCCGAGGAAGGGCCCAGCCCTGAAACCTCTTGCTGCTCTTCACCACCCCTTGGCACCCTACCTACAGGCACAACAGCACTGGGGATCTGTGCTTTCCCAGAGACGGAACATCTCACGGGGCTCAGTCTCGGCAAGCCTCTTTCTGAAAAGGCGAACGGTCGGATCCTTCTCCCACGAGGAAGGGCCCAGCCCTGAAAGCTCTTGCTGCTCTTCACCGCCCCTTGGCACCCTACCTACAGGCACAACAGCACTGGGGATCTGTGCTTTCCCAGAGACGGAACATCTCACGGGGCTCAGTCTCGGCAAGCCTCTTTCTGAAAAGACGAACGGTCGGATACTTGTCCCACGAGGAAGGGCCCAGCCCTGAAAGCTCTTGCTGCTCTTCACCGTCCCTTGTGGCCCTACCTACAGGCACAACAGCACTGGGGATCTGTGCTTTCCCAGAGACGGAACATCTCACGGGGCTCAGTCTCGGCAAGCCTCTTTCTGAAAAGGCGAACGGTCGGATCCTTCTCCCACGAGGAAGGGCCCAGCCCTGAAAGCTCTTGCTGCTCTTCACCGTCCCTTGGCACCCTACCTACAGGCACAACAGCACTGGGGATCTGTGCTTTCCCAGAGACGGAATATCTCACGGCGCTCAGTCTTGGCAAGCCTCTTTCTGAAAAGGCGAACGGTCGGATCCTTCTCCCACGAGGAAGGGCCCAGCCCTGAAAGCTCTTGCTGCTCTTCACCGCCCCTTGGCACCCTACCTACAGGCACAACAGCAGTGGGGATCTGTGCTTTCCCAGAGACGGAACATCTCACGGGGCTCAGTCTCGGCAAGCCTCTTTCTGAAAAGGCGAACGGTCGGATCCTTCTCCCACGAGGAAGGGCCCAGCCCTGAAAGCTCTTGCTGCTCTTCACCGCCCCTTGGCACCCTACCTACAGGCACAACAGCACTGGGGATCTGTGCTTTCCCAGAGACGGAACATCTCACGGCGCTCAGTCTCGGCAAGCCTCTTTCTGAAAAGGCGAACGGTCGGATCCTTCTCCCACGAGGAAGGGCCCAGCCCTGAAAGCTCTTGCTGCTCTTCACCGTCCCTTGGCACCCTACCTACAGGCACAACAGCACTGGGGATCTGTGCTTTCCCAGAGACGGAACATCTCACGGGGCTCAGTCTCGGCAAGCCTCTTTCTGAAAAGGCGAACGGTCGGATCCTTCTCCCCCGAGGAAGGGCCCAGCCCTGAAACCTCTTGCTGCTCTTCACCACCCCTTGGCACCCTACCTACAGGCACAACAGCACTGGGGATCTGTGCTTTCCCAGAGACGGAACATCTCACGGGGCTCAGTCTCGGCAAGCCTGTTTCTGAAAAGGCGAACGGTCGGATACTTGTCCCACGAGGAAGGGCCCAGCCCTGAAAGCTCTTGCTGCTCTTCACCGTCCCTTGTGGCCCTACCTACAGGCACAACAGCACTGGGGATCTGTGCTTTCCCAGAGACGGAACATCTCACGGGGCTCAGTCTCGGCAAGCCTCTTTCTGAAAAGGCGAACGGTCGGATCCTTCTCCCACGAGGAAGGGCCCAGCCCTGAAAGCTCTTGCTGCTCTTCACCGCCCCTTGGCACCCTACCTACAGGCACAACAGCACTGGGGATCTGTGCTTTCCCAGAGACGGAACATCTCACGGGGCTCAGTCTCGGCAAGCCTCTTTCTGAAAAGACGAACGGTGCGATCCTTCTCCCACGACGAAGGGCCCAGCCCTGAAAGCTCTTGCTGCTGTTCACCGTCCCTTGGCACCCTACCTACAGGCACAACAGCACTGGGGATCTGTGCTTTCCCAGAGACGGAACATCTCACGGGGCTCAGTCTCGGCAAGCCTCTTTCTGAAAAGGCGAACGGTCGGATCCTTCTCCCACGAGGAAGGGCCCAGCCCTGAAAGCTCTTGCTGCTCTTCACCGTCCCTTGGCACCCTACCTACAGGCACAACAGCACTGGGGATCTGTGCTTTCCCAGAGACGGAACATCTCACGGCGCTCAGTCTCGGCAAGCCTCTTTCTGAAAAGGCGAACGGTCGGATCCTTCTCCCACGAGGAAGGGCCCAGCCCTGAAAGCTCTTGCTGCTCTTCACCGTCCCTTGGCACCCTACCTACAGGCACAACAGCACTGGGGATCTGTGCTTTCCCAGAGACGGAACATCTCACGGGGCTCAGTCTCGGCAAGCCTCTTTCTGAAAAGGCGAACGGTCGGATCCTTCTCCCACGAGGAAGGGCCCAGCCCTGAAAGCTCTTGCTGCTCTTCACCGCCCCTTGGCACCCTACCTACAGGCACAACAGCACTGGGGATCTGTGCTTTCCCAGAGACGGAACATCTCACGGGGCTCAGTCTCGGCAAGCCTCTTTCTGAAAAGGCGAACGGTCGGATACTTGTCCCACGAGGAAGGGCCCAGCCCTGAAAGCTCTTGCTTCTCTTCACCGTCCCTTGTGGCCCTACCTACAGGCACAACAGCACTGGGGATCTGTGCTTTCCCAGAGACGGAACATCTCACGGGGCTCAGTCTCGGCAAGCCTCTTTCTGAAAAGGCGAACGGTCGGATCCTTCTCCCACGAGGAAGGGCCCAGCCCTGAAAGCTCTTGCTGCTCTTCACCGTCCCTTGGCACCCTACCTACAGGCACAACAGCACTGGGGATCTATGCTTTCCCAGAGACGGAACATCTCGTAGTGCTACGCCTCGGCAGAGCCTCTTTTTTTTGGAAAAGGCGAACGGTCGGATCCTTCTCCCACGAGGAAGGGCCCAGCCCTGAAAGCTCTTGCTGCTCTTCACCGCCCCTTGGCACCCTACCTACAGGCACAACAGCACTGGGGATCTGTGCTTTCCCAGAGACGGAACATCTCACGGGGCTCAGTCTCGGCAAGCCTCTTTCTGAAAAGGCGAACTGTCGGATACTTGTCCCACGAGGAAGGGCCCAGCCCTGAAAGCTCTTGCTGCTCTTCACCGTCCCTTGTGGCCCTACCTACAGGCACAACAGCACTGGGGATCTGTGCTTTCCCAGAGACGGAACATCTCACGGCGCTCAGTCTCGGCAAGCCTCTTTCTGAAAAGGCGAACGGTCGGATCCTTCTCCCACGAGGAAGGGCCCAGCCCTGAAAGCTCTTGCTGCTCTTCACCGTCCCTTGGCACCCTACCTACAGGCACAACAGCACTGGGGATCTGTGCTTTCCCAGAGACGGAATATCTCACGGCGCTCAGTCTTGGCAAGCCTCTTTCTGAAAAGGCGAACGGTCGGATCCTTCTCCCACGAGGAAGGGCCCAGCCCTGAAAGCTCTTGCTGCTCTTCACCGCCCCTTGGCACCCTACCTACAGGCACAACAGCACTGGGGATCTGTGCTTTCCCAGAGACGGAACATCTCACGGGGCTCAGTCTCGGCAAGCCTCTTTCTGAAAAGGCGAACGGTCGGATCCTTCTCCCACGAGGAAGGGCCCAGCCCTGAAAGCTCTTGCTGCTCTTCACCGCCCCTTGGCACCCTACCTACAGGCACAACAGCACTGGGGATCTGTGCTTTCCCAGAGACGGAACATCTCACGGCGCTCAGTCTCGGCAAGCCTCTTTCTGAAAAGGCGAACGGTCGGATCCTTCTCCCACGAGGAAGGGCCCAGCCCTGAAAGCTCTTGCTGCTCTTCACCGTCCCTTGGCACCCTACCTACAGGCACAACAGCACTGGGGATCTGTGCTTTCCCAGAGACGGAACATCTCACGGGGCTCAGTCTCGGCAAGCCTCTTTCTGAAAAGGCGAACGGTCGGATCCTTCTCCCCCGAGGAAGGGCCCAGCCCTGAAAGCTCTTGCTGCTCTTCACCGTCCCTTGGCACCCTACCTACAGGCACAACAGCACTGGGGATCTGTGCTTTCCCAGAGACGGAACATCTCACGGGGCTCAGTCTCGGCAAGCCTGTTTCTGAAAAGGCGAACGGTCGGATACTTGTCCCACGAGGAAGGGCCCAGCCCTGAAAGCTCTTGCTGCTCTTCACCGTCCCTTGTGGCCCTACCTACAGGCACAACAGCACTGGGGATCTGTGCTTTCCCAGAGACGGAACATCTCACGGGGCTCAGTCTCGGCAAGCCTGTTTCTGAAAAGGCGAACGGTCGGATCCTTCTCCCACGAGGAAGGGCCCAGCCCTGAAAGCTCTTGCTGCTCTTCACCGCCCCTTGGCACCCTACCTACAGGCACAACAGCACTGGGGATCTGTGCTTTCCCAGAGACGGAACATCTCACGGGGCTCAGTCTCGGCAAGCCTCTTTCTGAAAAGACGAACGGTGCGATCCTTCTCCCACGACGAAGGGCCCAGCCCTGAAAGCTCTTGCTGCTGTTCACCGTCCCTTGGCACCCTACCTACAGGCACAACAGCACTGGGGATCTGTGCTTTCCCAGAGACGGAACATCTCACGGGGCTCAGTCTCGGCAAGCCTCTTTCTGAAAAGGCGAACGGTCGGATCCTTCTCCCACGAGGAAGGGCCCAGCCCTGAAAGCTCTTGCTGCTCTTCACCGTCCCTTGGCACCCTACCTACAGGCACAACAGCACTGGGGATCTGTGCTTTCCCAGAGACGGAACATCTCACGGCGCTCAGTCTCGGCAAGCCTCTTTCTGAAAAGGCGAACGGTCGGATCCTTCTCCCACGAGGAAGGGCCCAGCCCTGAAAGCTCTTGCTGCTCTTCACCGTCCCTTGGCACCCTACCTACAGGCACAACAGCACTGGGGATCTGTGCTTTCCCAGAGACGGAACATCTCACGGGGCTCAGTCTCGGCAAGCCTCTTTCTGAAAAGGCGAACGGTCGGATCCTTCTCCCACGAGGAAGGGCCCAGCCCTGAAACCTCTTGCTGCTCTTCACCACCCCTTGGCACCCTACCTACAGGCACAACAGCACTGGGGATCTGTGCTTTCCCAGAGACGGAACATCTCACGGGGCTCAGTCTCGGCAAGCCTCTTTCTGAAAAGGCGAACGGTGCGATCCATCTCCCACGAGGAAGGGCCCAGCCCTGAAAGCTCTTGCTACTCTTCACCGCCCCTTGGCACCCTACCTACAGGCACAACAGCACTGGGGATCTGTGCTTTCCCAGAGACGGAACATCTCACGGCGCTCAGTCTCGGCAAGCCTCTTTCTGAAAAGGCGAACGGTCGGATCCTTCTCCCACGAGGAAGGGCCCAGCCCTGAAACCTCTTGCTGCTCTTCACCACCCCTTGGCACCCTACCTACAGGCACAACAGCACTGGGGATCTGTGCTTTCCCAGAGACGGAACATCTCACGGGGCTCAGTCTCGGCAAGCCTCTTTCTGAAAAGGCGAACGGTGCGATCCATCTCCCACGAGGAAGGGCCCAGCCCTGAAAGCTCTTGCTACTCTTCACCGCCCCTTGGCACCCTACCTACAGGCACAACAGCACTGGGGATCTGTGCTTTCCCAGAGACGGAACATCTCACGGCGCTCAGTCTCGGCAAGCCTCTTTCTGAAAAGGCGAACGGTCGGATCCTTCTCCCACGAGGAAGGGCCCAGCCCTGAAAGCTCTTGCTGCTCTTCACCGCCCCTTGGCACCCTACCTACAGGCACAACAGCACTGGGGATCTGTGCTTTCCCAGAGACGGAACATCTCACGGGGCTCAGTCTCGGCAAGCCTCTTTCTGAAAAGGCGAACTGTCGGATACTTGTCCCACGAGGAAGGGCCCAGCCCTGAAAGCTCTTGCTGCTCTTCACCGTCCCTTGTGGCCCTACCTACAGGCACAACAGCACTGGGGATCTGTGCTTTCCCAGAGACGGAACATCTCACGGCGCTCAGTCTCGGCAAGCCTCTTTCTGAAAAGGCGAACGGTCGGATCCTTCTCCCACGAGGAAGGGCCCAGCCCTGAAAGCTCTTGCTGCTCTTCACCGTCCCTTGGCACCCTACCTACAGGCACAACAGCACTGGGGATCTGTGCTTTCCCAGAGACGGAATATCTCACGGCGCTCAGTCTTGGCAAGCCTCTTTCTGAAAAGGCGAACGGTCGGATCCTTCTCCCACGAGGAAGGGCCCAGCCCTGAAAGCTCTTGCTGCTCTTCACCGCCCCTTGGCACCCTACCTACAGGCACAACAGCACTGGGGATCTGTGCTTTCCCAGAGACGGAACATCTCACGGGGCTCAGTCTCGGCAAGCCTCTTTCTGAAAAGGCGAACGGTCGGATCCTTCTCCCACGAGGAAGGGCCCAGCCCTGAAAGCTCTTGCTGCTCTTCACCGCCCCTTGGCACCCTACCTACAGGCACAACAGCACTGGGGATCTGTGCTTTCCCAGAGACGGAACATCTCACGGCGCTCAGTCTCGGCAAGCCTCTTTCTGAAAAGGCGAACGGTCGGATCCTTCTCCCACGACGAAGGGCCCAGCCCTGAAAGCTCTTGCTGCTCTTCACCGTCCCTTGGCACCCTACCTACAGGCACAACAGCACTGGGGATCTGTGCTTTCCCAGAGACGGAACATCTCACGGGGCTCAGTCTCGGCAAGCCTCTTTCTGAAAAGGCGAACGGTCGGATCCTTCTCCCCCGAGGAAGGGCCCAGCCCTGAAACCTCTTGCTGCTCTTCACCACCCCTTGGCACCCTACCTACAGGCACAACAGCACTGGGGATCTGTGCTTTCCCAGAGACGGAACATCTCACGGGGCTCAGTCTCGGCAAGCCTCTTTCTGAAAAGGCGAACGGTCGGATACTTGTCCCACGAGGAAGGGCCCAGCCCTGAAAGCTCTTGCTGCTCTTCACCGTCCCTTGTGGCCCTACCTACAGGCACAACAGCACTGGGGATCTGTGCTTTCCCAGAGACGGAACATCTCACGGGGCTCAGTCTCGGCAAGCCTGTTTCTGAAAAGGCGAACGGTCGGATCCTTCTCCCACGAGGAAGGGCCCAGCCCTGAAAGCTCTTGCTGCTCTTCACCGCCCCTTGGCACCCTACCTACAGGCACAACAGCACTGGGGATCTGTGCTTTCCCAGAGACGGAACATCTCACGGGGCTCAGTCTCGGCAAGCCTCTTTCTGAAAAGACGAACGGTGCGATCCTTCTCCCACGACGAAGGGCCCAGCCCTGAAAGCTCTTGCTGCTGTTCACCGTCCCTTGGCACCCTACCTACAGGCACAACAGCACTGGGGATCTGTGCTTTCCCAGAGACTGAACATCTCACGGGGCTCAGTCTCGGCAAGCCTCTTTCTGAAAAGGCGAACGGTCGGATCCTTCTCCCACGAGGAAGGGCCCAGCCCTGAAAGCTCTTGCTGCTCTTCACCGTCCCTTGGCACCCTACCTACAGGCACAACAGCACTGGGGATCTGTGCTTTCCCAGAGACGGAACATCTCACGGCGCTCAGTCTCGGCAAGCCTCTTTCTGAAAAGGCGAACGGTCGGATACTTGTCCCACGAGGAAGGGCCCAGCCCTGAAAGCTCTTGCTGCTCTTCACCGCCCCTTGGCACCCTACCTACAGGCACAACAGCACTGGGGATCTGTGCTTTCCCAGAGACGGAACATCTCACGGCGCTCAGTCTCGGCAAGCCTCTTTCTGAAAAGACGAACGGTCGGATCCTTCTCCCACGAGGAAGGGCCCAGCCCTGAAAGCTCTTGCTGCTCTTCACCGCCCCTTGGCACCCTACCTACAGGCACAACAGCACTGGGGATCTGTGCTTTCCCAGAGACGGAACATCTCACGGGGCTCAGTCTCGGCAAGCCTCTTTCTGAAAAGGCGAACGGTCGGATCCTTCTCCCACGAGGAAGGGCCCAGCCCTGAAAGCTCTTGCTGCTCTTCACCGTCCCTTGGCACCCTACCTACAGGCACAACAGCACTGGGGATCTGTGCTTTCCCAGAGAAGGAATATCTCACGGGGCTCAGTCTCGGCAAGCCTCTTTCTGAAAAGGCGAACGGTCGGATCCTTCTCCCACGAGGAAGGGCCCAGCCCTGAAAGCTCTTGCTGCTCTTCACCGTCCCTTGGCACCCTACCTACAGGCACAACAGCACTGGGGATCTGTGCTTTCCCAGAGACGGAACATCTCACGGGGCTCAGTCTCGGCAAGCCTCTTTCTGAAAAGGCGAACGGTCGGATCCTTCTCCCCCGAGGAAGGGCCCAGCCCTGAAACCTCTTGCTGCTCTTCACCACCCCTTGGCACCCTACCTACAGGCACAACAGCACTGGGGATCTGTGCTTTCCCAGAGACGGAACATCTCGTGGCGCTACGCCTCGGCAGAGCCTCTTTTTTTTGGAAAAGGCGAACGGTCGGATACTTGTCCCACGAGGAAGGGCCCAGCCCTGAAAGCTCTTGCTGCTCTTCACCGTCCCTTGTGGCCCTACCTACAGGCACAACAGCAGTGGGGATCTGTGCTTTCCCAGAGACGGAACATCTCACGGGGCTCAGTCTCGGCAAGCCTCTTTCTGAAAAGGCGAACGGTCGGATCCTTCTCCCACGAGGAAGGGCCCAGCCCTGAAAGCTCTTGCTGCTCTTCACCGTCCCTTGGCACCCTACCTACAGGCACAACAGCACTGGGGATCTATGCTTTCGCAGAGACGGAACGTCTCGTAGTGCTACGCCTCGGCAGAGCCTCTTTTTTTTGGAAAAGGCGAACGGTCGGATCCTTCTCCCACGAGGAAGGGCCCAGCCCTGAAAGCTCTTGCTGCTCTTCACCGTCCCTTGGCACCCTACCTACAGGCACAACAGCACTGGGGATCTGTGCTTTCCCAGAGACGGAATATCTCACGGGGCTCAGTCTCGGCAAGCCTCTTTCTGAAAAGGCGAACGGTCGGATCCTTCTCCCACGAGGAAGGGCCCAGCCCTGAAAGCTCTTGCTGCTCTTCACCGTCCCTTGGCAGCCTACCTACAGGCACAACAGCAGTGGGGATCTGTGCTTTCCCAGAGACGGAACATCTCACGGGGCTCAGTCTCGGCAAGCCTCTTTCTGAAAAGGCGAACGGTCGGATCCTTCTCCCACGAGGAAGGGCCCAGCCCTGAAAGCTCTTGCTGCTCTTCACCGTCCCTTGTGGCCCTACCTACAGGCACAACAGCACTGGGGATCTGTGCTTTCCCAGAGACGGAACATCTCACGGGGCTCAGTCTCGGCAAGCCTCTTTCTGAAAAGGCGAACGGTCGGATCCTTCTCCCACGAGGAAGGGCCCAGCCCTGAAAGCTCTTGCTGCTCTTCACCGTCCCTTGGCACCCTACCTACAGGCACAACAGCACTGGGGATCTGTGCTTTCCCAGAGAAGGAATATCTCACGGGGCTCAGTCTCGGCAAGCCTCTTTCTGAAAAGGCGAACGGTCGGATCCTTCTCCCACGAGGAAGGGCCCAGCCCTGAAAGCTCTTGCTGCTCTTCACCGTCCCTTGGCACCCTACCTACAGGCACAACAGCACTGGGGATCTGTGCTTTCCCAGAGACGGAATATCTCACGGGGCTCAGTCTCGGCAAGCCTCTTTCTGAAAAGGCGAACGGTCGGATCCTTCTCCCACGAGGAAGGGCCCAGCCCTGAAAGCTCTTGCTGCTCTTCACCGTCCCTTGGCACCCTACCTACAGGCACAACAGCACTGGGGATCTGTGCTTTCCCAGAGACGGAACATCTCACGGGGCTCAGTCTCGGCAAGCCTCTTTCTGAAAAGGCGAACGGTCGGATCCTTCTCCCACGAGGAAGGGCCCAGCCCTGAAAGCTCTTGCTGCTCTTCACCGCCCCTTGGCACCCTACCTACAGGCACAACAGCACTGGGGATCTGTGCTTTCCCAGAGACGGAACATCTCACGGGGCTCAGTCTCGGCAAGCCTCTTTCTGAAAAGGCGAACGGTCGGATACTTGTCCCACGAGGAAGGGCCCAGCCCTGAAAGCTCTTGCTTCTCTTCACCGTCCCTTGTGGCCCTACCTACAGGCACAACAGCACTGGGGATCTGTGCTTTCCCAGAGACGGAACATCTCACGGGGCTCAGTCTCGGCAAGCCTCTTTCTGAAAAGGCGAACGGTCGGATCCTTCTCCCACGAGGAAGGGCCCAGCCCTGAAAGCTCTTGCTGCTCTTAACCGTCCCTTGGCACCCTACCTACAGGCACAACAGCACTGGGGATCTATGCTTTCCCAGAGACGGAACATCTCGTAGTGCTACGCCTCGGCAGAGCCTCTTTTTTTTGGAAAAGGCGAACGGTCGGATCCTTCTCCCACGAGGAAGGGCCCAGCCCTGAAAGCTCTTGCTGCTCTTCACCGCCCCTTGGCACCCTACCTACAGGCACAACAGCACTGGGGATCTGTGCTTTCCCAGAGACGGAACATCTCACGGGGCTCAGTCTCGGCAAGCCTCTTTCTGAAAAGGCGAACTGTCGGATACTTGTCCCACGAGGAAGGGCCCAGCCCTGAAAGCTCTTGCTGCTCTTCACCGTCCCTTGTGGCCCTACCTACAGGCACAACAGCACTGGGGATCTGTGCTTTCCCAGAGACGGAACATCTCACGGCGCTCAGTCTCGGCAAGCCTCTTTCTGAAAAGGCGAACGGTCGGATCCTTCTCCCACGAGGAAGGGCCCAGCCCTGAAAGCTCTTGCTGCTCTTCACCGTCCCTTGGCACCCTACCTACAGGCACAACAGCACTGGGGATCTGTGCTTTCCCAGAGACGGAATATCTCACGGCGCTCAGTCTTGGCAAGCCTCTTTCTGAAAAGGCGAACGGTCGGATCCTTCTCCCACGAGGAAGGGCCCAGCCCTGAAAGCTCTTGCTGCTCTTCACCGCCCCTTGGCACCCTACCTACAGGCACAACAGCACTGGGGATCTGTGCTTTCCCAGAGACGGAACATCTCACGGGGCTCAGTCTCGGCAAGCCTCTTTCTGAAAAGGCGAACGGTCGGATCCTTCTCCCACGAGGAAGGGCCCAGCCCTGAAAGCTCTTGCTGCTCTTCACCGCCCCTTGGCACCCTACCTACAGGCACAACAGCACTGGGGATCTGTGCTTTCCCAGAGACGGAACATCTCACGGCGCTCAGTCTCGGCAAGCCTCTTTCTGAAAAGGCGAACGGTCGGATCCTTCTCCCACGAGGAAGGGCCCAGCCCTGAAAGCTCTTGCTGCTCTTCACCGTCCCTTGGCACCCTACCTACAGGCACAACAGCACTGGGGATCTGTGCTTTCCCAGAGACGGAACATCTCACGGGGCTCAGTCTCGGCAAGCCTCTTTCTGAAAAGGCGAACGGTCGGATCCTTCTCCCCCGAGGAAGGGCCCAGCCCTGAAAGCTCTTGCTGCTCTTCACCGTCCCTTGGCACCCTACCTACAGGCACAACAGCACTGGGGATCTGTGCTTTCCCAGAGACGGAACATCTCACGGGGCTCAGTCTCGGCAAGCCTGTTTCTGAAAAGGCGAACGGTCGGATACTTGTCCCACGAGGAAGGGCCCAGCCCTGAAAGCTCTTGCTGCTCTTCACCGTCCCTTGTGGCCCTACCTACAGGCACAACAGCACTGGGGATCTGTGCTTTCCCAGAGACGGAACATCTCACGGGGCTCAGTCTCGGCAAGCCTGTTTCTGAAAAGGCGAACGGTCGGATCCTTCTCCCACGAGGAAGGGCCCAGCCCTGAAAGCTCTTGCTGCTCTTCACCGCCCCTTGGCACCCTACCTACAGGCACAACAGCACTGGGGATCTGTGCTTTCCCAGAGACGGAACATCTCACGGGGCTCAGTCTCGGCAAGCCTCTTTCTGAAAAGACGAACGGTGCGATCCTTCTCCCACGACGAAGGGCCCAGCCCTGAAAGCTCTTGCTGCTGTTCACCGTCCCTTGGCACCCTACCTACAGGCACAACAGCACTGGGGATCTGTGCTTTCCCAGAGACGGAACATCTCACGGGGCTCAGTCTCGGCAAGCCTCTTTCTGAAAAGGCGAACGGTCGGATCCTTCTCCCACGAGGAAGGGCCCAGCCCTGAAAGCTCTTGCTGCTCTTCACCGTCCCTTGGCACCCTACCTACAGGCACAACAGCACTGGGGATCTGTGCTTTCCCAGAGACGGAACATCTCACGGCGCTCAGTCTCGGCAAGCCTCTTTCTGAAAAGGCGAACGGTCGGATCCTTCTCCCACGAGGAAGGGCCCAGCCCTGAAAGCTCTTGCTGCTCTTCACCGTCCCTTGGCACCCTACCTACAGGCACAACAGCACTGGGGATCTGTGCTTTCCCAGAGACGGAACATCTCACGGGGCTCAGTCTCGGCAAGCCTCTTTCTGAAAAGGCGAACGGTCGGATCCTTCTCCCACGAGGAAGGGCCCAGCCCTGAAACCTCTTGCTGCTCTTCACCACCCCTTGGCACCCTACCTACAGGCACAACAGCACTGGGGATCTGTGCTTTCCCAGAGACGGAACATCTCACGGGGCTCAGTCTCGGCAAGCCTCTTTCTGAAAAGGCGAACGGTGCGATCCATCTCCCACGAGGAAGGGCCCAGCCCTGAAAGCTCTTGCTACTCTTCACCGCCCCTTGGCACCCTACCTACAGGCACAACAGCACTGGGGATCTGTGCTTTCCCAGAGACGGAACATCTCACGGCGCTCAGTCTCGGCAAGCCTCTTTCTGAAAAGGCGAACGGTCGGATCCTTCTCCCACGAGGAAGGGCCCAGCCCTGAAACCTCTTGCTGCTCTTCACCACCCCTTGGCACCCTACCTACAGGCACAACAGCACTGGGGATCTGTGCTTTCCCAGAGACGGAACATCTCACGGGGCTCAGTCTCGGCAAGCCTCTTTCTGAAAAGGCGAACGGTGCGATCCATCTCCCACGAGGAAGGGCCCAGCCCTGAAAGCTCTTGCTACTCTTCACCGCCCCTTGGCACCCTACCTACAGGCACAACAGCACTGGGGATCTGTGCTTTCCCAGAGACGGAACATCTCACGGCGCTCAGTCTCGGCAAGCCTCTTTCTGAAAAGGCGAACGGTCGGATCCTTCTCCCACGAGGAAGGGCCCAGCCCTGAAAGCTCTTGCTGCTCTTCACCGCCCCTTGGCACCCTACCTACAGGCACAACAGCACTGGGGATCTGTGCTTTCCCAGAGACGGAACATCTCACGGGGCTCAGTCTCGGCAAGCCTCTTTCTGAAAAGGCGAACTGTCGGATACTTGTCCCACGAGGAAGGGCCCAGCCCTGAAAGCTCTTGCTGCTCTTCACCGTCCCTTGTGGCCCTACCTACAGGCACAACAGCACTGGGGATCTGTGCTTTCCCAGAGACGGAACATCTCACGGCGCTCAGTCTCGGCAAGCCTCTTTCTGAAAAGGCGAACGGTCGGATCCTTCTCCCACGAGGAAGGGCCCAGCCCTGAAAGCTCTTGCTGCTCTTCACCGTCCCTTGGCACCCTACCTACAGGCACAACAGCACTGGGGATCTGTGCTTTCCCAGAGACGGAATATCTCACGGCGCTCAGTCTTGGCAAGCCTCTTTCTGAAAAGGCGAACGGTCGGATCCTTCTCCCACGAGGAAGGGCCCAGCCCTGAAAGCTCTTGCTGCTCTTCACCGCCCCTTGGCACCCTACCTACAGGCACAACAGCACTGGGGATCTGTGCTTTCCCAGAGACGGAACATCTCACGGGGCTCAGTCTCGGCAAGCCTCTTTCTGAAAAGGCGAACGGTCGGATCCTTCTCCCACGAGGAAGGGCCCAGCCCTGAAAGCTCTTGCTGCTCTTCACCGCCCCTTGGCACCCTACCTACAGGCACAACAGCACTGGGGATCTGTGCTTTCCCAGAGACGGAACATCTCACGGCGCTCAGTCTCGGCAAGCCTCTTTCTGAAAAGGCGAACGGTCGGATCCTTCTCCCACGACGAAGGGCCCAGCCCTGAAAGCTCTTGCTGCTCTTCACCGTCCCTTGGCACCCTACCTACAGGCACAACAGCACTGGGGATCTGTGCTTTCCCAGAGACGGAACATCTCACGGGGCTCAGTCTCGGCAAGCCTCTTTCTGAAAAGGCGAACGGTCGGATCCTTCTCCCCCGAGGAAGGGCCCAGCCCTGAAACCTCTTGCTGCTCTTCACCACCCCTTGGCACCCTACCTACAGGCACAACAGCACTGGGGATCTGTGCTTTCCCAGAGACGGAACATCTCACGGGGCTCAGTCTCGGCAAGCCTCTTTCTGAAAAGGCGAACGGTCGGATACTTGTCCCACGAGGAAGGGCCCAGCCCTGAAAGCTCTTGCTGCTCTTCACCGTCCCTTGTGGCCCTACCTACAGGCACAACAGCACTGGGGATCTGTGCTTTCCCAGAGACGGAACATCTCACGGGGCTCAGTCTCGGCAAGCCTGTTTCTGAAAAGGCGAACGGTCGGATCCTTCTCCCACGAGGAAGGGCCCAGCCCTGAAAGCTCTTGCTGCTCTTCACCGCCCCTTGGCACCCTACCTACAGGCACAACAGCACTGGGGATCTGTGCTTTCCCAGAGACGGAACATCTCACGGGGCTCAGTCTCGGCAAGCCTCTTTCTGAAAAGACGAACGGTGCGATCCTTCTCCCACGACGAAGGGCCCAGCCCTGAAAGCTCTTGCTGCTGTTCACCGTCCCTTGGCACCCTACCTACAGGCACAACAGCACTGGGGATCTGTGCTTTCCCAGAGACTGAACATCTCACGGGGCTCAGTCTCGGCAAGCCTCTTTCTGAAAAGGCGAACGGTCGGATCCTTCTCCCACGAGGAAGGGCCCAGCCCTGAAAGCTCTTGCTGCTCTTCACCGTCCCTTGGCACCCTACCTACAGGCACAACAGCACTGGGGATCTGTGCTTTCCCAGAGACGGAACATCTCACGGCGCTCAGTCTCGGCAAGCCTCTTTCTGAAAAGGCGAACGGTCGGATACTTGTCCCACGAGGAAGGGCCCAGCCCTGAAAGCTCTTGCTGCTCTTCACCGCCCCTTGGCACCCTACCTACAGGCACAACAGCACTGGGGATCTGTGCTTTCCCAGAGACGGAACATCTCACGGCGCTCAGTCTCGGCAAGCCTCTTTCTGAAAAGACGAACGGTCGGATCCTTCTCCCACGAGGAAGGGCCCAGCCCTGAAAGCTCTTGCTGCTCTTCACCGCCCCTTGGCACCCTACCTACAGGCACAACAGCACTGGGGATCTGTGCTTTCCCAGAGACGGAACATCTCACGGGGCTCAGTCTCGGCAAGCCTCTTTCTGAAAAGGCGAACGGTCGGATCCTTCTCCCACGAGGAAGGGCCCAGCCCTGAAAGCTCTTGCTGCTCTTCACCGTCCCTTGGCACCCTACCTACAGGCACAACAGCACTGGGGATCTGTGCTTTCCCAGAGAAGGAATATCTCACGGGGCTCAGTCTCGGCAAGCCTCTTTCTGAAAAGGCGAACGGTCGGATCCTTCTCCCACGAGGAAGGGCCCAGCCCTGAAAGCTCTTGCTGCTCTTCACCGTCCCTTGGCACCCTACCTACAGGCACAACAGCACTGGGGATCTGTGCTTTCCCAGAGACGGAACATCTCACGGGGCTCAGTCTCGGCAAGCCTCTTTCTGAAAAGGCGAACGGTCGGATCCTTCTCCCCCGAGGAAGGGCCCAGCCCTGAAACCTCTTGCTGCTCTTCACCACCCCTTGGCACCCTACCTACAGGCACAACAGCACTGGGGATCTGTGCTTTCCCAGAGACGGAACATCTCGTGGCGCTACGCCTCGGCAGAGCCTCTTTTTTTTGGAAAAGGCGAACGGTCGGATACTTGTCCCACGAGGAAGGGCCCAGCCCTGAAAGCTCTTGCTGCTCTTCACCGTCCCTTGTGGCCCTACCTACAGGCACAACAGCAGTGGGGATCTGTGCTTTCCCAGAGACGGAACATCTCACGGGGCTCAGTCTCGGCAAGCCTCTTTCTGAAAAGGCGAACGGTCGGATCCTTCTCCCACGAGGAAGGGCCCAGCCCTGAAAGCTCTTGCTGCTCTTCACCGTCCCTTGGCACCCTACCTACAGGCACAACAGCACTGGGGATCTATGCTTTCGCAGAGACGGAACGTCTCGTAGTGCTACGCCTCGGCAGAGCCTCTTTTTTTTGGAAAAGGCGAACGGTCGGATCCTTCTCCCACGAGGAAGGGCCCAGCCCTGAAAGCTCTTGCTGCTCTTCACCGTCCCTTGGCACCCTACCTACAGGCACAACAGCACTGGGGATCTGTGCTTTCCCAGAGACGGAATATCTCACGGGGCTCAGTCTCGGCAAGCCTCTTTCTGAAAAGGCGAACGGTCGGATCCTTCTCCCACGAGGAAGGGCCCAGCCCTGAAAGCTCTTGCTGCTCTTCACCGTCCCTTGGCAGCCTACCTACAGGCACAACAGCAGTGGGGATCTGTGCTTTCCCAGAGACGGAACATCTCACGGGGCTCAGTCTCGGCAAGCCTCTTTCTGAAAAGGCGAACGGTCGGATCCTTCTCCCACGAGGAAGGGCCCAGCCCTGAAAGCTCTTGCTGCTCTTCACCGTCCCTTGTGGCCCTACCTACAGGCACAACAGCACTGGGGATCTGTGCTTTCCCAGAGACGGAACATCTCACGGGGCTCAGTCTCGGCAAGCCTCTTTCTGAAAAGGCGAACGGTCGGATCCTTCTCCCACGAGGAAGGGCCCAGCCCTGAAAGCTCTTGCTGCTCTTCACCGTCCCTTGGCACCCTACCTACAGGCACAACAGCACTGGGGATCTGTGCTTTCCCAGAGAAGGAATATCTCACGGGGCTCAGTCTCGGCAAGCCTCTTTCTGAAAAGGCGAACGGTCGGATCCTTCTCCCACGAGGAAGGGCCCAGCCCTGAAAGCTCTTGCTGCTCTTCACCGTCCCTTGGCACCCTACCTACAGGCACAACAGCACTGGGGATCTGTGCTTTCCCAGAGACGGAATATCTCACGGGGCTCAGTCTCGGCAAGCCTCTTTCTGAAAAGGCGAACGGTCGGATCCTTCTCCCACGAGGAAGGGCCCAGCCCTGAAAGCTCTTGCTGCTCTTCACCGTCCCTTGGCACCCTACCTACAGGCACAACAGCACTGGGGATCTGTGCTTTCCCAGAGACGGAACATCTCGTGGCGCTACGCCTCGGCAGAGCCTCTTTTTTTTGGAAAAGGCGAACGGTCGGATCCTTCTCCCACGAGGAAGGGCCCAGCCCTGAAAGCTCTTGCTGCTCTTCACTGTCCCTTGGCACCCTACCTACAGGCACAACAGCACTGGGGATCTGTGCTTTCCCAGAGACGGAACATCTCACGGGGCTCAGTCTCGGCAAGCCTCTTTCTGAAAAGGCGAACGGTCGGATCCTTCTCCCACGAGGAAGGGCCCAGCCCTGAAAGCTCTTGCTGCTCTTCACCGTCCCTTGTGGCCCTACCTACAGGCACAACAGCACTGGGGATCTATGCTTTCGCAGAGACGGAACATCTCGTAGTGCTACGCCTCGGCAGAGCCTCTTTTTTTTGGAAAAGGCGAACGGTCGGATCCTTCTCCCACGAGGAAGGGCCCAGCCCTGAAAGCTCTTGCTGCTCTTCACCGTCCCTTGTGGCCCTACCTACAGGCACAACAGCACTGGGGATCTGTGCTTTCCCAGAGACGGAACATCTCGTGGCGCTACGCCTCGCCAGAGACTCTTTTTTTTGGAAAAGGCGAACGGTCGGATACTTGTCCCACGAGGAAGGGCCCAGCCCTGAAAGCTCTTGCTGCTCTTCACCGTCCCTTGGCACCCTACCTACAGGCACAACAGCACTGGGGATCTGTGCTTTCCCAGAGACGGAACATCTCACGGGGCTCAGTCTCGGCAAGCCTCTTTCTGAAAAGGCGAACGGTCGGATCCTTCTCCCACGAGGAAGGGCCCAGCCCTGAAAGCTCTTGCTGCTCTTCACCGTCCCTTGTGGCCCTACCTACAGGCACAACAGCACTGGGGATCTGTGCTTTCCCAGAGACGGAACATCTCACGGGGCTCAGTCTCGGCAAGCCTGTTTCTGAAAAGGCGAACGGTCGGATCCTTCTCCCACGAGGAAGGGCCCAGCCCTGAAAGCTCTTGCTGCTCTTCACCGCCCCTTGGCACCCTACCTACAGGCACAACAGCACTGGGGATCTGTGCTTTCCCAGAGACGGAACATCTCACGGGGCTCAGTCTCGGCAAGCCTCTTTCTGAAAAGGCGAACGGTCGGATCCTTCTCCCACGAGGAAGGGCCCAGCCCTGAAAGCTCTTGCTGCTCTTCACCGTCCCTTGGCACCCTACCTACAGGCACAACAGCACTGGGGATCTGTGCTTTCCCAGAGACGGAACATCTCACGGGGCTCAGTCTCGGCAAGCCTCTTTCTGAAAAGGCGAACGGTCGGATCCTTCTCCCACGAGGAAGGGCCCAGCCCTGAAAGCTCTTGCTGCTCTTCACCGTCCCTTGGCAGCCTACCTACAGGCACAACAGCAGTGGGGATCTGTGCTTTCCCAGAGACGGAACATCTCACGGGGCTCAGTCTCGGCAAGCCTCTTTCTGAAAAGGCGAACGGTCGGATCCTTCTCCCACGAGGAAGGGCCCAGCCCTGAAAGCTCTTGCTGCTCTTCACCGTCCCTTGTGGCCCTACCTACAGGCACAACAGCACTGGGGATCTGTGCTTTCCCAGAGACGGAACATCTCACGGGGCTCAGTCTCGGCAAGCCTCTTTCTGAAAAGGCGAACGGTCGGATCCTTCTCCCACGAGGAAGGGCCCAGCCCTGAAAGCTCTTGCTGCTCTTCACCGTCCCTTGGCACCCTACCTACAGGCACAACAGCACTGGGGATCTGTGCTTTCCCAGAGAAGGAATATCTCACGGGGCTCAGTCTCGGCAAGCCTCTTTCTGAAAAGGCGAACGGTCGGATCCTTCTCCCACGAGGAAGGGCCCAGCCCTGAAAGCTCTTGCTGCTCTTCACCGTCCCTTGGCACCCTACCTACAGGCACAACAGCACTGGGGATCTGTGCTTTCCCAGAGACGGAATATCTCACGGGGCTCAGTCTCGGCAAGCCTCTTTCTGAAAAGGCGAACGGTCGGATCCTTCTCCCACGAGGAAGGGCCCAGCCCTGAAAGCTCTTGCTGCTCTTCACCGTCCCTTGGCACCCTACCTACAGGCACAACAGCACTGGGGATCTGTGCTTTCCCAGAGACGGAACATCTCGTGGCGCTACGCCTCGGCAGAGCCTCTTTTTTTTGGAAAAGGCGAACGGTCGGATCCTTCTCCCACGAGGAAGGGCCCAGCCCTGAAAGCTCTTGCTGCTCTTCACCGTCCCTTGGCACCCTACCTACAGGCACAACAGCACTGGGGATCTGTGCTTTCCCAGAGACGGAACATCTCACGGGGCTCAGTCTCGGCAAGCCTCTTTCTGAAAAGGCGAACGGTCGGATCCTTCTCCCACGAGGAAGGGCCCAGCCCTGAAAGCTCTTGCTGCTCTTCACCGTCCCTTGGCACCCTACCTACAGGCACAACAGCACTGGGGATCTATGCTTTCGCAGAGACGGAACATCTCGTAGTGCTACGCCTCGGCAGAGCCTCTTTTTTTTGGAAAAGGCGAACGGTCGGATCCTTCTCCCACGAGGAAGGGCCCAGCCCTGAAAGCTCTTGCTGCTCTTCACCGTCCCTTGTGGCCCTACCTACAGGCACAACAGCACTGGGGATCTGTGCTTTCCCAGAGACGGAACATCTCGTGGCGCTACGCCTCGGCAGAGCCTCTTTTTTTTGGAAAAGGCGAACGGTCGGATACTTGTCCCACGAGGAAGGGCCCAGCCCTGAAAGCTCTTGCTGCTCTTCACTGTCCCTTGGCACCCTACCTACAGGCACAACAGCACTGGGGATCTGTGCTTTCCCAGAGACGGAACATCTCACGGGGCTCAGTCTCGGCAAGCCTCTTTCTGAAAAGGCGAACGGTCGGATACTTGTCCCACGAGGAAGGGCCCAGCCCTGAAAGCTCTTGCTGCTCTTCACCGTCCCTTGGCACCCTACCTACAGGCACAACAGCACTGGGGATCTGTGCTTTCCCAGAGACGGAACATCTCACGGGGCTCAGTCTCGGCAAGCCTGTTTCTGAAAAGGCGAACGGTCGGATCCTTCTCCCACGAGGAAGGGCCCAGCCCTGAAAGCTCTTGCTGCTCTTCACCGCCCCTTGGCACCCTACCTACAGGCACAACAGCACTGGGGATCTGTGCTTTCCCAGAGACGGAACATCTCACGGGGCTCAGTCTCGGCAAGCCTCTTTCTGAAAAGACGAACGGTGCGATCCTTCTCCCACGAGGAAGGGCCCAGCCCTGAAAGCTCTTGCTGCTCTTCACCGTCCCTTGGCACCCTACCTACAGGCACAACAGCACTGGGGATCTGTGCTTTCCCAGAGACGGAACATCTCACGGGGCTCAGTCTCGGCAAGCCTCTTTCTGAAAAGGCGAACGGTCGGATCCTTCTCCCACGAGGAAGGGCCCAGCCCTGAAAGCTCTTGCTGCTCTTCACCGTCCCTTGGCACCCTACCTACAGGCACAACAGCACTGGGGATCTGTGCTTTCCCAGAGACGGAACATCTCACGGCGCTCAGTCTCGGCAAGCCTCTTTCTGAAAAGGCGAACGGTCGGATCCTTCTCCCCCGAGGAAGGGCCCAGCCCTGAAACCTCTTGCTGCTCTTCACCACCCCTTGGCACCCTACCTACAGGCACAACAGCACTGGGGATCTGTGCTTTCCCAGAGACGGAACATCTCACGGCGCTCAGTCTCGGCAAGCCTCTTTCTGAAAAGACGAACGGTCGGATCCTTCTCCCACGAGGAAGGGCCCAGCCCTGAAAGCTCTTGCTGCTCTTCACCGCCCCTTGGCACCCTACCTACAGGCACAACAGCACTGGGGATCTGTGCTTTCCCAGAGACGGAACATCTCACGGGGCTCAGTCTCGGCAAGCCTCTTTCTGAAAAGGCGAACGGTCGGATCCTTCTCCCACGAGGAAGGGCCCAGCCCTGAAAGCTCTTGCTGCTCTTCACCGCCCCTTGGCACCCTACCTACAGGCACAACAGCACTGGGGATCTGTGCTTTCCCAGAGAAGGAATATCTCACGGGGCTCAGTCTCGGCAAGCCTCTTTCTGAAAAGGCGAACGGTCGGATCCTTCTCCCACGAGGAAGGGCCCAGCCCTGAAAGCTCTTGCTGCTCTTCACCGTCCCTTGGCACCCTACCTACAGGCACAACAGCACTGGGGATCTGTGCTTTCCCAGAGACGGAATATCTCACGGGGCTCAGTCTCGGCAAGCCTCTTTCTGAAAAGGCGAACGGTCGGATCCTTCTCCCACGAGGAAGGGCCCAGCCCTGAAAGCTCTTGCTGCTCTTCACCGTCCCTTGGCAGCCTACCTACAGGCACAACAGCACTGGGGATCTGTGCTTTCCCAGAGACGGAACATCTCACGGGGCTCAGTCTCGGCAAGCCTCTTTCTGAAAAGGCGAACGGTCGGATCCTTCTCCCACGAGGAAGGGCCCAGCCCTGAAAGCTCTTGCTGCTCTTCACCGTCCCTTGTGGCCCTACCTACAGGCACAACAGCACTGGGGATCTGTGCTTTCCCAGAGACGGAACATCTCGTGGCGCTACGCCTCGGCAGAGCCTCTTTTTTTTGGAAAAGGCGAACGGTCGGATACTTGTCCCACGAGGAAGGGCCCAGCCCTGAAAGCTCTTGCTGCTCTTCACTGTCCCTTGGCACCCTACCTACAGGCACAACAGCACTGGGGATCTGTGCTTTCCCAGAGACGGAACATCTCACGGGGCTCAGTCTCGGCAAGCCTCTTTCTGAAAAGGCGAACGGTCGGATCCTTCTCCCCCGAGGAAGGGCCCAGCCCTGAAACCTCTTGCTGCTCTTCACCACCCCTTGGCACCCTACCTACAGGCACAACAGCACTGGGGATCTGTGCTTTCCCAGAGACGGAACATCTCACGGGGCTCAGTCTCGGCAAGCCTCTTTCTGAAAAGGCGAACGGTCGGATCCTTCTCCCCCGAGGAAGGGCCCAGCCCTGAAACCTCTTGCTGCTCTTCACCGCCCCTTGGCACCCTACCTACAGGCACAACAGCACTGGGGATCTGTGCTTTCCCAGAGACGGAACATCTCGTGGCGCTACGCCTCGGCAGAGCCTCTTTTTTTTGGAAAAGGCGAACGGTCGGATCCTTCTCCCACGAGGAAGGGCCCAGCCCTGAAAGCTCTTGCTGCTCTTCACTGTCCCTTGGCACCCTACCTACAGGCACAACAGCACTGGGGATCTGTGCTTTCCCAGAGACGGAACATCTCACGGGGCTCAGTCTCGGCAAGCCTCTTTCTGAAAAGGCGAACGGTCGGATACTTGTCCCACGAGGAAGGGCCCAGCCCTGAAAGCTCTTGCTGCTCTTCACCGTCCCTTGTGGCCCTACCTACAGGCACAACAGCACTGGGGATCTGTGCTTTCCCAGAGACGGAACATCTCACGGGGCTCAGTCTCGGCAAGCCTGTTTCTGAAAAGGCGAACGGTCGGATCCTTCTCCCACGAGGAAGGGCCCAGCCCTGAAAGCTCTTGCTGCTCTTCACCGCCCCTTGGCACCCTACCTACAGGCACAACAGCACTGGGGATCTGTGCTTTCCCAGAGACGGAACATCTCACGGGGCTCAGTCTTGGCAAGCCTCTTTCTGAAAAGACGAACGGTGCGATCCTTCTCCCACGAGGAAGGGCCCAGCCCTGAAAGCTCTTGCTGCTCTTCACCGTCCCTTGGCACCCTACCTACAGGCACAACAGCACTGGGGATCTGTGCTTTCCCAGAGACGGAACATCTCACGGGGCTCAGTCTCGGCAAGCCTCTTTCTGAAAAGGCGAACGGTCGGATCCTTCTCCCACGAGGAAGGGCCCAGCCCTGAAAGCTCTTGCTGCTCTTCACCGTCCCTTGGCACCCTACCTACAGGCACAACAGCACTGGGGATCTGTGCTTTCCCAGAGACGGAACATCTCACGGCGCTCAGTCTCGGCAAGCCTCTTTCTGAAAAGGCGAACGGTCGGATCCTTCTCCCACGAGGAAGGGCCCAGCCCTGAAAGCTCTTGCTGCTCTTCACCGTCCCTTGGCACCCTACCTACAGGCACAACAGCACTGGGGATCTGTGCTTTCCCAGAGACGGAACATCTCACGGGGCTCAGTCTCGGCAAGCCTCTTTCTGAAAAGGCGAACGGTCGGATCCTTCTCCCCCGAGGAAGGGCCCAGCCCTGAAACCTCTTGCTGCTCTTCACCACCCCTTGGCACCCTACCTACAGGCACAACAGCACTGGGGATCTGTGCTTTCCCAGAGACGGAACATCTCACGGGGCTCAGTCTCGGCAAGCCTCTTTCTGAAAAGGCGAACGGTCGGATACTTGTCCCACGAGGAAGGGCCCAGCCCTGAAAGCTCTTGCTGCTCTTCACCGCCCCTTGGCACCCTACCTACAGGCACAACAGCACTGGGGATCTGTGCTTTCCCAGAGACGGAACATCTCACGGCGCTCAGTCTCGGCAAGCCTCTTTCTGAAAAGACGAACGGTCGGATCCTTCTCCCACGAGGAAGGGCCCAGCCCTGAAAGCTCTTGCTGCTCTTCACCGCCCCTTGGCACCCTACCTACAGGCACAACAGCACTGGGGATCTGTGCTTTCCCAGAGACGGAACATCTCACGGGGCTCAGTCTCGGCAAGCCTCTTTCTGAAAAGGCGAACGGTCGGATCCTTCTCCCACGAGGAAGGGCCCAGCCCTGAAAGCTCTTGCTGCTCTTCACCGTCCCTTGGCACCCTACCTACAGGCACAACAGCACTGGGGATCTGTGCTTTCCCAGAGAAGGAATATCTCACGGGGCTCAGTCTCGGCAAGCCTCTTTCTGAAAAGGCGAACGGTCGGATCCTTCTCCCACGAGGAAGGGCCCAGCCCTGAAACCTCTTGCTGCTCTTCACCGTCCCTTGGCACCCTACCTACAGGCACAACAGCACTGGGGATCTGTGCTTTCCCAGAGACGGAATATCTCACGGGGCTCAGTCTCGGCAAGCCTCTTTCTGAAAAGGCGAACGGTCGGATCCTTCTCCCACGAGGAAGGGCCCAGCCCTGAAAGCTCTTGCTGCTCTTCACCGTCCCTTGGCAGCCTACCTACAGGCACAACAGCACTGGGGATCTGTGCTTTCCCAGAGACGGAACATCTCACGGGGCTCAGTCTCGGCAAGCCTCTTTCTGAAAAGGCGAACGGTCGGATCCTTCTCCCACGAGGAAGGGCCCAGCCCTGAAAGCTCTTGCTGCTCTTCACCGTCCCTTGTGGCCCTACCTACAGGCACAACAGCACTGGGGATCTGTGCTTTCCCAGAGACGGAACATCTCGTGGCGCTACGCCTCGGCAGAGCCTCTTTTTTTTGGAAAAGGCGAACGGTCGGATACTTGTCCCACGAGGAAGGGCCCAGCCCTGAAAGCTCTTGCTGCTCTTCACTGTCCCTTGGCACCCTACCTACAGGCACAACAGCACTGGGGATCTGTGCTTTCCCAGAGACGGAACATCTCACGGGGCTCAGTCTCGGCAAGCCTCTTTCTGAAAAGGCGAACGGTCGGATCCTTCTCCCCCGAGGAAGGGCCCAGCCCTGAAACCTCTTGCTGCTCTTCACCACCCCTTGGCACCCTACCTACAGGCACAACAGCACTGGGGATCTGTGCTTTCCCAGAGACGGAACATCTCACGGGGCTCAGTCTCGGCAAGCCTCTTTCTGAAAAGGCGAACGGTCGGATACTTGTCCCACGAGGAAGGGCCCAGCCCTGAAAGCTCTTGCTGCTCTTCACCGCCCCTTGGCACCCTACCTACAGGCACAACAGCACTGGGGATCTGTGCTTTCCCAGAGACGGAACATCTCACGGCGCTCAGTCTCGGCAAGCCTCTTTCTGAAAAGACGAACGGTCGGATCCTTCTCCCACGAGGAAGGGCCCAGCCCTGAAAGCTCTTGCTGCTCTTCACCGCCCCTTGGCACCCTACCTACAGGCACAACAGCACTGGGGATCTGTGCTTTCCCAGAGACGGAACATCTCACGGGGCTCAGTCTCGGCAAGCCTCTTTCTGAAAAGGCGAACGGTCGGATCCTTCTCCCACGAGGAAGGGCCCAGCCCTGAAAGCTCTTGCTGCTCTTCACCGTCCCTTGGCACCCTACCTACAGGCACAACAGCACTGGGGATCTGTGCTTTCCCAGAGAAGGAATATCTCACGGGGCTCAGTCTCGGCAAGCCTCTTTCTGAAAAGGCGAACGGTCGGATCCTTCTCCCACGAGGAAGGGCCCAGCCCTGAAAGCTCTTGCTGCTCTTCACCGTCCCTTGGCACCCTACCTACAGGCACAACAGCACTGGGGATCTGTGCTTTCCCAGAGACGGAATATCTCACGGGGCTCAGTCTCGGCAAGCCTCTTTCTGAAAAGGCGAACGGTCGGATCCTTCTCCCACGAGGAAGGGCCCAGCCCTGAAAGCTCTTGCTGCTCTTCACCGCCCCTTGGCAGCCTACCTACAGGCACAACAGCACTGGGGATCTGTGCTTTCCCAGAGACGGAACATCTCACGGGGCTCAGTCTCGGCAAGCCTCTTTCTGAAAAGGCGAACGGTCGGATCCTTCTCCCACGAGGAAGGGCCCAGCCCTGAAAGCTCTTGCTGCTCTTCACCGTCCCTTGTGGCCCTACCTACAGGCACAACAGCACTGGGGATCTGTGCTTTCCCAGAGACGGAACATCTCGTGGCGCTACGCCTCGGCAGAGCCTCTTTTTTTTGGAAAAGGCGAACGGTCGGATACTTGTCCCACGAGGAAGGGCCCAGCCCTGAAAGCTCTTGCTGCTCTTCACTGTCCCTTGGCACCCTACCTACAGGCACAACAGCACTGGGGATCTGTGCTTTCCCAGAGACGGAACATCTCACGGGGCTCAGTCTCGGCAAGCCTCTTTTTTTTGGAAAAGGCGAACGGTCGGATCCTTCTCCCACGAGGAAGGGCCCAGCCCTGAAAGCTCTTGCTGCTCTTCACCGTCCCTTGGCACCCTACCTACAGGCACAACAGCACTGGGGATCTATGCTTTCGCAGAGACGGAACATCTCGTAGTGCCACGCCTCGGCAGAGCCTCTTTTTTTTGGAAAAGGCGAACGGTCGGATCCTTCTCCCACGAGGAAGGGCCCAGCCCTGAAAGCTCTTGCTGCTCTTCACCGCCCCTTGGCACCCTACCTACAGGCACAACAGCACTGGGGATCTGTGCTTTCCCAGAGACGGAACATCTCACGGGGCTCAGTCTCGGCAAGCCTCTTTCTGAAAAGGCGAACGGTGCGATCCTTCTCCCACGAGGAAGGGCCCAGCCCTGAAAGCTCTTGCTACTCTTCACCGCCCCTTGGCACCCTACCTACAGGCACAACAGCACTGGGGATCTGTGCTTTCCCAGAGACGGAACATCTCACGGGGCTCAGTCTCGGCAAGCCTCTTTCTGAAAAGGCGAACGGTCAGATCCTTCTCCCACGAGGAAGGGCCCAGCCCTGAAAGCTCTTGCTGCTCTTCACCGCCCCTTGGCACCCTACCTACAGGCACAACAGCACTGGGGATCTGTGCTTTCCCAGAGACGGAACATCTCACGGCGCTCAGTCTCGGCAAGCCTCTTTCTGAAAAGGCGAACGGTCGGATCCTTCTCCCACGAGGAAGGGCCCAGCCCTGAAAGCTCTTGCTGCTCTTCACCGTCCCTTGGCACCCTACCTACAGGCACAACAGCACTGGGGATCTGTGCTTTCCCAGAGACGGAACATCTCACGGGGCTCAGTCTCGGCAAGCCTCTTTCTGAAAAGGCGAACGGTCGGATCCTTCTCCCCCGAGGAAGGGCCCAGCCCTGAAACCTCTTGCTGCTCTTCACCACCCCTTGGCACCCTACCTACAGGCACAACAGCACTGGGGATCTGTGCTTTCCCAGAGACGGAACATCTCACGGCGCTCAGTCTCGGCAAGCCTCTTTCTGAAAAGCCGAACGGTCGGATACTTGTCCCACGAGGAAGGGCCCAGCCCTGAAAGCTCTTGCTGCTCTTCACCGTCCCTTGGCACCCTACCTACAGGCACAACAGCACTGGGTATCTGTGCTTTCCCAGAGACGGAACATCTCACGGGGCTCAGTCTCGGCAAGCCTCTTTCTGAAAAGGCGAACGGTCGGATCCTTCTCCCACGAGGAAGGGCCCAGCCCTGAAAGCTCTTGCTGCTCTTCACCGCCCCTTGGCACCCTACCTACAGGCACAACAGCACTGGGGATCTGTGCTTTCCCAGAGACGGAACATCTCACGGGGCTCAGCCTCGGCAGAGCCTCTTTCTGAAAAGGCGAACGTTCGGATCCTTCTCCCACGAGGAAGGGCCCAGCCCTGAAAGCTCTTGCTGCTCTTCACCGTCCCTTGGCACCCTACCTACAGGCACAACAGCACTGGGGATCTGTGCTTTCCCAGAGACGGAACATCTCACGGCGCTCAGTCTCGGCAAGCCTCTTTCTGAAAAGGCGAACGGTCGGATCCTTCTCCCACGAGGAAGGGCCCAGCCCTGAAAGCTCTTGCTGCTCTTCACCGTCCCTTGGCACCCTACCTACAGGCACAACAGCACTGGGGATCTGTGCTTTCCCAGAGACGGAACATCTCACGGGGCTCAGTCTCGGCAAGCCTCTTTCTGAAAAGGCGAACGGTCGGATCCTTCTCCCCCGAGGAAGGGCCCAGCCCTGAAACCTCTTGCTGCTCTTCACCACCCCTTGGCACCCTACCTACAGGCACAACAGCACTGGGGATCTGTGCTTTCCCAGAGACGGAACATCTCACGGGGCTCAGTCTCGGCAAGCCTCTTTCTGAAAAGGCGAACGGTCGGATACTTGTCCCACGAGGAAGGGCCCAGCCCTGAAAGCTCTTGCTGCTCTTCACCGTCCCTTGGCACCCTACCTACAGGCACAACAGCACTGGGGATCTGTGCTTTCCCAGAGACGGAACATCTCACGGCGCTCAGTCTCGGCAAGCCTCTTTCTGAAAAGACGAACGGTCGGATCCTTCTCCCACGAGGAAGGGCCCAGCCCTGAAAGCTCTTGCTGCTCTTCACCGCCCCTTGGCACCCTACCTACAGGCACAACAGCACTGGGGATCTGTGCTTTCCCAGAGACGGAACATCTCACGGCGCTCAGTCTCGGCAAGCCTCTTTCTGAAAAGGCGCACGGTCGGATCCTTCTCCCACGAGGAAGGGCCCAGCCCTGAAAGCTCTTGCTGCTCTTCACCGTCCCTTGGCACCCTACCTACAGGCACAACAGCACTGGGGATCTGTGCTTTCCCAGAGAAGGAATATCTCACGGGGCTCAGTCTCGGCAAGCCTCTTTCTGAAAAGGCGAACGGTCGGATCCTTCTCCCCCGAGGAAGGGCCCAGCCCTGAAAGCTCTTGCTGCTCTTCACCGTCCCTTGGCACCCTACCTACAGGCACAACAGCACTGGGGATCTATGCTTTCGCAGAGACGGAACATCTCGTAGTGCTACGCCTCGGCAGAGCCTCTTTTTTTTGGAAAAGGCGAACGGTCGGATCCTTCTCCCACGAGGAAGGGCCCAGCCCTGAAAGCTCTTGCTGCTCTTCACCGCCCCTTGGCACCCTACCTACAGGCACAACAGCACTGGGGATCTGTGCTTTCCCAGAGACGGAATATCTCACGGGGCTCAGTCTCGGCAAGCCTCTTTCTGAAAAGGCGAACGGTTGGCTCCTTTTCCCACGAGGAAGGGCCCAGCCCTGAAAGCTCTTGCTGCTCTTCACCACCCCTTGGCACCCTACCTACAGGCACAACAGCACTGGGGATCTGTGCTTTCCCAGAGACGGAACATCTCACGGGGCTCAGTCTCGGCAAGCCTCTTTCTGAAAAGGCGAACGGTCGGATCCTTCTCCCACGAGGAAGGGCCCAGCCCTGAAAGCTCTTGCTGCTCTTCACCGCCCCTTGGCACCCTACCTACAGGCACAACAGCACTGGGGATCTGTGCTTTCCCAGAGACGGAACATCTCACGGGGCTCAGTCTCGGCAAGCCTCTTTCTGAAAAGACGAACGGTGCGATCCTTCTCCCACGACGAAGGGCCCAGCCCTGAAAGCTCTTGCTGCTCTTCACCGTCCCTTGGCACCCTACCTACAGGCACAACAGCACTGGGGATCTGTGCTTTCCCAGAGACGGAACATCTCACGGGGCTCAGTCTCGGCAAGCCTCTTTCTGAAAAGGCGAACGGTCGGATCCTTCTCCCCCGAGGAAGGGCCCAGCCCTGAAATCTCTTGCTGCTCTTCACCACCCCTTGGCACCCTACCTACAGGCACAACAGCACTGGGGATCTGTGCTTTCCCAGAGACGGAACATCTCACGGGGCTCAGTCTCGGCAAGCCTCTTTCTGAAAAGGCGAACGGTCGGATACTTGTCCCACGAGGAAGGGCCCAGCCCTGAAAGCTCTTGCTGCTCTTCACCGCCCCTTGGCACCCTACCTACAGGCACAACAGCACTGGGGATCTGTGCTTTCCCAGAGACGGAACATCTCACGGGGCTCAGTCTCGGCAAGCCTCTTTCTGAAAAGACGAACGGTCGGATCCTTCTCCCACGAGGAAGGGCCCAGCCCTGAAAGCTCTTGCTGCTCTTCACCGCCCCTTGGCACCCTACCTACAGGCACAACAGCACTGGGGATCTGTGCTTTCCCAGAGACGGAACATCTCGTGGCGCTACGCCTCGGCAGAGCCTCTTTTTTTTGGAAAAGGCGAACGGTCGGATACTTGTCCCACGAGGAAGGGCCCAGCCCTGAAAGCTCTTGCTGCTCTTCACCGTCCCTTGTGGCCCTACCTACAGGCACAACAGCAGTGGGGATCTGTGCTTTCCCAGAGACGGAACATCTCACGGGGCTCAGTCTCGGCAAGCCTCTTTCTGAAAAGGCGAACGGTCGGATCCTTCTCCCACGAGGAAGGGCCCAGCCCTGAAAGCTCTTGCTGCTCTTCACCGTCCCTTGGCACCCTACCTACAGGCACAACAGCACTGGGGATCTATGCTTTCGCAGAGACGGAACATCTCGTAGTGCTACGCCTCGGCAGAGCCTCTTTTTTTTGGAAAAGGCGAACGGTCGGATCCTTCTCCCACGAGGAAGGGCCCAGCCCTGAAAGCTCTTGCTGCTCTTCACCGCCCCTTGTGGCCCTACCTACAGGCACAACAGCACTGGGGATCTGTGCTTTCCCAGAGACGGAACATCTCACGGGGCTCAGTCTCGGCAAGCCTCTTTCTGAAAAGGCGAACGGTCGGATCCTTCTCCCACGAGGAAGGGCCCAGCCCTGAAAGCTCTTGCTGCTCTTCACCGTCCCTTGGCACCCTACCTACAGGCACAACAGCACTGGGGATCTGTGCTTTCCCAGAGACGGAATATCTCACGGGGCTCAGTCTCGGCAAGCCTCTTTCTGAAAAGGCGAACGGTCGGATCCTTCTCCCACGAGGAAGGGCCCAGCCCTGAAAGCTCTTGCTGCTCTTCACCGTCCCTTGGCAGCCTACCTACAGGCACAACAGCACTGGGGATCTGTGCTTTCCCAGAGACGGAACATCTCACGGGGCTCAGTCTCGGCAAGCCTCTTTCTGAAAAGGCGAACGGTCGGATCCTTCTCCCACGAGGAAGGGCCCAGCCCTGAAAGCTCTTGCTGCTCTTCACCGTCCCTTGTGGCCCTACCTACAGGCACAACAGCACTGGGGATCTGTGCTTTCCCAGAGACGGAACATCTCACGGGGCTCAGTCTCGGCAAGCCTCTTTCTGAAAAGGCGAACGGTCGGATCCTTCTCCCACGAGGAAGGGCCCAGCCCTGAAAGCTCTTGCTGCTCTTCACCGTCCCTTGGCACCCTACCTACAGGCACAACAGCACTGGGGATCTGTGCTTTCCCAGAGAAGGAATATCTCACGGGGCTCAGTCTCGGCAAGCCTCTTTCTGAAAAGGCGAACGGTCGGATCCTTCTCCCACGAGGAAGGGCCCAGCCCTGAAAGCTCTTGCTGCTCTTCACCGTCCCTTGGCACCCTACCTACAGGCACAACAGCACTGGGGATCTGTGCTTTCCCAGAGACGGAATATCTCACGGGGCTCAGTCTCGGCAAGCCTCTTTCTGAAAAGGCGAACGGTCGGATCCTTCTCCCACGAGGAAGGGCCCAGCCCTGAAAGCTCTTGCTGCTCTTCACCGTCCCTTGGCAGCCTACCTACAGGCACAACAGCACTGGGGATCTGTGCTTTCCCAGAGACGGAACATCTCACGGGGCTCAGTCTCGGCAAGCCTCTTTCTGAAAAGGCGAACGGTCGGATCCTTCTCCCACGAGGAAGGGCCCAGCCCTGAAAGCTCTTGCTGCTCTTCACCGTCCCTTGTGGCCCTACCTACAGGCACAACAGCACTGGGGATCTGTGCTTTCCCAGAGACGGAACATCTCGTGGCGCTACGCCTCGGCAGAGCCTCTTTTTTTTGGAAAAGGCGAACGGTCGGATCCTTCTCCCACGAGGAAGGGCCCAGCCCTGAAAGCTCTTGCTGCTCTTCACTGTCCCTTGGCACCCTACCTACAGGCACAACAGCACTGGGGATCTGTGCTTTCCCAGAGACGGAACATCTCACGGGGCTCAGTCTCGGCAAGCCTCTTTCTGAAAAGGCGAACGGTCGGATCCTTCTCCCACGAGGAAGGGCCCAGCCCTGAAAGCTCTTGCTGCTCTTCACCGTCCCTTGGCACCCTACCTACAGGCACAACAGCACTGGGGATCTATGCTTTCGCAGAGACGGAACATCTCGTAGTGCTACGCCTCGGCAGAGCCTCTTTTTTTTGGAAAAGGCGAACGGTCGGATCCTTCTCCCACGAGGAAGGGCCCAGCCCTGAAAGCTCTTGCTGCTCTTCACCGTCCCTTGGCACCCTACCTACAGGCACAACAGCACTGGGGATCTGTGCTTTCCCAGAGACGGAACATCTCACGGCGCTCAGTCTCGGCAAGCCTCTTTCTGAAAAGGCGAACGGTCGGATCCTTCTCCCACGAGGAAGGGCCCAGCCCTGAAAGCTCTTGCTGCTCTTCACCGTCCCTTGGCACCCTACCTACAGGCACAACAGCACTGGGGATCTGTGCTTTCCCAGAGACGGAACATCTCACGGCGCTCAGTCTCGGCAAGCCTCTTTCTGAAAAGACGAACGGTCGGATCCTTCTCCCACGAGGAAGGGCCCAGCCCTGAAAGCTCTTGCTGCTCTTCACCGCCCCTTGGCACCCTACCTACAGGCACAACAGCACTGGGGATCTGTGCTTTCCCAGAGACGGAACATCTCACGGGGCTCAGTCTCGGCAAGCCTCTTTCTGAAAAGGCGAACGGTCGGATCCTTCTCCCACGAGGAAGGGCCCAGCCCTGAAAGCTCTTGCTGCTCTTCACCGTCCCTTGTGGCCCTACCTACAGGCACAACAGCACTGGGGATCTGTGCTTTCCCAGAGAAGGAATATCTCACGGGGCTCAGTCTCGGCAAGCCTCTTTCTGAAAAGGCGAACGGTCGGATCCTTCTCCCACGAGGAAGGGCCCAGCCCTGAAAGCTCTTGCTGCTCTTCACCGTCCCTTGGCACCCTACCTACAGGCACAACAGCACTGGGGATCTGTGCTTTCCCAGAGACGGAATATCTCACGGGGCTCAGTCTCGGCAAGCCTCTTTCTGAAAAGGCGAACGGTCGGATCCTTCTCCCACGAGGAAGGGCCCAGCCCTGAAAGCTCTTGCTGCTCTTCACCGTCCCTTGGCAGCCTACCTACAGGCACAACAGCACTGGGGATCTGTGCTTTCCCAGAGACGGAACATCTCACGGGGCTCAGTCTCGGCAAGCCTCTTTCTGAAAAGGCGAACGGTCGGATCCTTCTCCCACGAGGAAGGGCCCAGCCCTGAAAGCTCTTGCTGCTCTTCACCGTCCCTTGTGGCCCTACCTACAGGCACAACAGCACTGGGGATCTGTGCTTTCCCAGAGACGGAACATCTCGTGGCGCTACGCCTCGGCAGAGCCTCTTTTTTTTGGAAAAGGCGAACGGTCGGATCCTTCTCCCACGAGGAAGGGCCCAGCCCTGAAAGCTCTTGCTGCTCTTCACTGTCCCTTGGCACCCTACCTACAGGCACAACAGCACTGGGGATCTGTGCTTTCCCAGAGACGGAACATCTCACGGGGCTCAGTCTCGGCAAGCCTCTTTCTGAAAAGGCGAACGGTCGGATCCTTCTCCCACGAGGAAGGGCCCAGCCCTGAAAGCTCTTGCTGCTCTTCACCGTCCCTTGGCACCCTACCTACAGGCACAACAGCACTGGGGATCTATGCTTTCGCAGAGACGGAACATCTCGTAGTGCTACGCCTCGGCAGAGCCTCTTTTTTTTGGAAAAGGCGAACGGTCGGATCCTTCTCCCACGAGGAAGGGCCCAGCCCTGAAAGCTCTTGCTGCTCTTCACCGTCCCTTGGCACCCTACCTACAGGCACAACAGCACTGGGGATCTGTGCTTTCCCAGAGACGGAACATCTCACGGCGCTCAGTCTCGGCAAGCCTCTTTCTGAAAAGGCGAACGGTCGGATCCTTCTCCCACGAGGAAGGGCCCAGCCCTGAAAGCTCTTGCTGCTCTTCACCGTCCCTTGGCACCCTACCTACAGGCACAACAGCACTGGGGATCTGTGCTTTCCCAGAGACGGAACATCTCACGGCGCTCAGTCTCGGCAAGCCTCTTTCTGAAAAGACGAACGGTCGGATCCTTCTCCCACGAGGAAGGGCCCAGCCCTGAAAGCTCTTGCTGCTCTTCACCGCCCCTTGGCACCCTACCTACAGGCACAACAGCACTGGGGATCTGTGCTTTCCCAGAGACGGAACATCTCACGGGGCTCAGTCTCGGCAAGCCTCTTTCTGAAAAGGCGAACGGTCGGATCCTTCTCCCACGAGGAAGGGCCCAGCCCTGAAAGCTCTTGCTGCTCTTCACCGTCCCTTGTGGCCCTACCTACAGGCACAACAGCACTGGGGATCTGTGCTTTCCCAGAGAAGGAATATCTCACGGGGCTCAGTCTCGGCAAGCCTCTTTCTGAAAAGGCGAACGGTCGGATCCTTCTCCCACGAGGAAGGGCCCAGCCCTGAAAGCTCTTGCTGCTCTTCACCGTCCCTTGGCACCCTACCTACAGGCACAACAGCACTGGGGATCTGTGCTTTCCCAGAGACGGAATATCTCACGGGGCTCAGTCTCGGCAAGCCTCTTTCTGAAAAGGCGAACGGTCGGATCCTTCTCCCACGAGGAAGGGCCCAGCCCTGAAAGCTCTTGCTGCTCTTCACCGTCCCTTGGCAGCCTACCTACAGGCACAACAGCACTGGGGATCTGTGCTTTCCCAGAGACGGAACATCTCACGGGGCTCAGTCTCGGCAAGCCTCTTTCTGAAAAGGCGAACGGTCGGATCCTTCTCCCACGAGGAAGGGCCCAGCCCTGAAAGCTCTTGCTGCTCTTCACCGTCCCTTGTGGCCCTACCTACAGGCACAACAGCACTGGGGATCTGTGCTTTCCCAGAGACGGAACATCTCGTGGCGCTACGCCTCGGCAGAGCCTCTTTTTTTTGGAAAAGGCGAACGGTCGGATACTTGTCCCACGAGGAAGGGCCCAGCCCTGAAAGCTCTTGCTGCTCTTCACTGTCCCTTGGCACCCTACCTACAGGCACAACAGCACTGGGGATCTGTGCTTTCCCAGAGACGGAACATCTCACGGGGCTCAGTCTCGGCAAGCCTCTTTCTGAAAAGGCGAACGGTCGGATCCTTCTCCCCCGAGGAAGGGCCCAGCCCTGAAACCTCTTGCTGCTCTTCACCACCCCTTGGCACCCTACCTACAGGCACAACAGCACTGGGGATCTGTGCTTTCCCAGAGACGGAACATCTCACGGCGCTCAGTCTCGGCAAGCCTCTTTCTGAAAAGACGAACGGTCGGATCCTTCTCCCACGAGGAAGGGCCCAGCCCTGAAAGCTCTTGCTGCTCTTCACCGCCCCTTGGCACCCTACCTACAGGCACAACAGCACTGGGGATCTGTGCTTTCCCAGAGACGGAACATCTCACGGGGCTCAGTCTCGGCAAGCCTCTTTCTGAAAAGGCGAACGGTCGGATCCTTCTCCCACGAGGAAGGGCCCAGCCCTGAAAGCTCTTGCTGCTCTTCACCGTCCCTTGGCACCCTACCTACAGGCACAACAGCACTGGGGATCTGTGCTTTCCCAGAGAAGGAATATCTCACGGGGCTCAGTCTCGGCAAGCCTCTTTCTGAAAAGGCGAACGGTCGGATCCTTCTCCCACGAGGAAGGGCCCAGCCCTGAAAGCTCTTGCTGCTCTTCACCGTCCCTTGGCACCCTACCTACAGGCACAACAGCACTGGGGATCTGTGCTTTCCCAGAGACGGAATATCTCACGGGGCTCAGTCTCGGCAAGCCTCTTTCTGAAAAGGCGAACGGTCGGATCCTTCTCCCACGAGGAAGGGCCCAGCCCTGAAAGCTCTTGCTGCTCTTCACCGTCCCTTGGCAGCCTACCTACAGGCACAACAGCACTGGGGATCTGTGCTTTCCCAGAGACGGAACATCTCACGGGGCTCAGTCTCGGCAAGCCTCTTTCTGAAAAGGCGAACGGTCGGATCCTTCTCCCACGAGGAAGGGCCCAGCCCTGAAAGCTCTTGCTGCTCTTCACCGTCCCTTGTGGCCCTACCTACAGGCACAACAGCACTGGGGATCTGTGCTTTCCCAGAGACGGAACATCTCGTGGCGCTACGCCTCGGCAGAGCCTCTTTTTTTTGGAAAAGGCGAACGGTCGGATACTTGTCCCACGAGGAAGGGCCCAGCCCTGAAAGCTCTTGCTGCTCTTCACTGTCCCTTGGCACCCTACCTACAGGCACAACAGCACTGGGGATCTGTGCTTTCCCAGAGACGGAACATCTCACGGGGCTCAGTCTCGGCAAGCCTCTTTTTTTTGGAAAAGGCGAACGGTCGGATCCTTCTCCCACGAGGAAGGGCCCAGCCCTGAAAGCTCTTGCTGCTCTTCACCGTCCCTTGGCACCCTACCTACAGGCACAACAGCACTGGGGATCTATGCTTTCGCAGAGACGGAACATCTCGTAGTGCCACGCCTCGGCAGAGCCTCTTTTTTTTGGAAAAGGCGAACGGTCGGATCCTTCTCCCACGAGGAAGGGCCCAGCCCTGAAAGCTCTTGCTGCTCTTCACCGCCCCTTGGCACCCTACCTACAGGCACAACAGCACTGGGGATCTGTGCTTTCCCTGAGACGGAACATCTCACGGCGCTCAGTCTCGGCAAGCCTCTTTCTGAAAAGGCGAACGGTCGGATCCTTCTCCCACGAGGAAGGGCCCAGCCCTGAAAGCTCTTGCTGCTCTTCACCACCCCTTGGCACCCTACCTACAGGCACAACAGCACTGGGGATCTGTGCTTTCCCAGAGACGGAACATCTCACGGGGCTCAGTCTCGGCAAGCCTCTTTCTGAAAAGGCGAACGGTCGGATCCTTCTCCCACGAGGAAGGGCCCAGCCCTGAAAGCTCTTGCTGCTCTTCACCGCCCCTTGGCACCCTACCTACAGGCACAACAGCACTGGGGATCTGTGCTTTCCCAGAGACGGAACATCTCACGGGGCTCAGTCTCGGCAAGCCTCTTTCTGAAAAGACGAACGGTGCGATCCTTCTCCCACGACGAAGGGCCCAGCCCTGAAAGCTCTTGCTGCTCTTCACCGTCCCTTGGCACCCTACCTACAGGCACAACAGCACTGGGGATCTGTGCTTTCCCAGAGACGGAACATCTCACGGGGCTCAGTCTCGGCAAGCCTCTTTCTGAAAAGGCGAACGGTCGGATCCTTCTCCCACGAGGAAGGGCCCAGCCCTGAAAGCTCTTGCTGCTCTTCACCGTCCCTTGGCACCCTACCTACAGGCACAACAGCACTGGGGATCTGTGCTTTCCCAGACACGGAACATCTCACGGCGCTCAGTCTCGGCAAGCCTCTTTCTGAAAAGGCGAACGGTCGGATCCTTCTCCCACGAGGAAGGGCCCAGCCCTGAAAGCTCTTGCTGCTCTTCACCGTCCCTTGGCACCCTACCTACAGGCACAACAGCACTGGGGATCTGTGCTTTCCCAGAGACGGAACATCTCACGGGGCTCAGTCTCGGCAAGCCTCTTTCTGAAAAGGCGAACGGTCGGATCCTTCTCCCCCGAGGAAGGGCCCAGCCCTGAAATCTCTTGCTGCTCTTCACCACCCCTTGGCACCCTACCTACAGGCACAACAGCACTGGGGATCTGTGCTTTCCCAGAGACGGAACATCTCACGGGGCTCAGTCTCGGCAAGCCTCTTTCTGAAAAGGCGAACGGTCGGATACTTGTCCCACGAGGAAGGGCCCAGCCCTGAAAGCTCTTGCTGCTCTTCACCGCCCCTTGGCACCCTACCTACAGGCACAACAGCACTGGGGATCTGTGCTTTCCCAGAGACGGAACATCTCACGGGGCTCAGTCTCGGCAAGCCTCTTTCTGAAAAGACGAACGGTCGGATCCTTCTCCCACGAGGAAGGGCCCAGCCCTGAAAGCTCTTGCTGCTCTTCACCGCCCCTTGGCACCCTACCTACAGGCACAACAGCACTGGGGATCTGTGCTTTCCCAGAGACGGAACATCTCGTGGCGCTACGCCTCGGCAGAGCCTCTTTTTTTTGGAAAAGGCGAACGGTCGGATACTTGTCCCACGAGGAAGGGCCCAGCCCTGAAAGCTCTTGCTGCTCTTCACCGTCCCTTGTGGCCCTACCTACAGGCACAACAGCAGTGGGGATCTGTGCTTTCCCAGAGACGGAACATCTCACGGGGCTCAGTCTCGGCAAGCCTCTTTCTGAAAAGGCGAACGGTCGGATCCTTCTCCCACGAGGAAGGGCCCAGCCCTGAAAGCTCTTGCTGCTCTTCACCGTCCCTTGGCACCCTACCTACAGGCACAACAGCACTGGGGATCTATGCTTTCGCAGAGACGGAACATCTCGTAGTGCTACGCCTCGGCAGAGCCTCTTTTTTTTGGAAAAGGCGAACGGTCGGATCCTTCTCCCACGAGGAAGGGCCCAGCCCTGAAAGCTCTTGCTGCTCTTCACCGCCCCTTGTGGCCCTACCTACAGGCACAACAGCACTGGGGATCTGTGCTTTCCCAGAGACGGAACATCTCACGGGGCTCAGTCTCGGCAAGCCTCTTTCTGAAAAGGCGAACGGTCGGATCCTTCTCCCACGAGGAAGGGCCCAGCCCTGAAAGCTCTTGCTGCTCTTCACCGTCCCTTGGCACCCTACCTACAGGCACAACAGCACTGGGGATCTGTGCTTTCCCAGAGACGGAATATCTCACGGGGCTCAGTCTCGGCAAGCCTCTTTCTGAAAAGGCGAACGGTCGGATCCTTCTCCCACGAGGAAGGGCCCAGCCCTGAAAGCTCTTGCTGCTCTTCACCGTCCCTTGGCAGCCTACCTACAGGCACAACAGCACTGGGGATCTGTGCTTTCCCAGAGACGGAACATCTCACGGGGCTCAGTCTCGGCAAGCCTCTTTCTGAAAAGGCGAACGGTCGGATCCTTCTCCCACGAGGAAGGGCCCAGCCCTGAAAGCTCTTGCTGCTCTTCACCGTCCCTTGTGGCCCTACCTACAGGCACAACAGCACTGGGGATCTGTGCTTTCCCAGAGACGGAACATCTCACGGGGCTCAGTCTCGGCAAGCCTCTTTCTGAAAAGGCGAACGGTCGGATCCTTCTCCCACGAGGAAGGGCCCAGCCCTGAAAGCTCTTGCTGCTCTTCACCGTCCCTTGGCACCCTACCTACAGGCACAACAGCACTGGGGATCTGTGCTTTCCCAGAGAAGGAATATCTCACGGGGCTCAGTCTCGGCAAGCCTCTTTCTGAAAAGGCGAACGGTCGGATCCTTCTCCCACGAGGAAGGGCCCAGCCCTGAAAGCTCTTGCTGCTCTTCACCGTCCCTTGGCACCCTACCTACAGGCACAACAGCACTGGGGATCTGTGCTTTCCCAGAGACGGAATATCTCACGGGGCTCAGTCTCGGCAAGCCTCTTTCTGAAAAGGCGAACGGTCGGATCCTTCTCCCACGAGGAAGGGCCCAGCCCTGAAAGCTCTTGCTGCTCTTCACCGTCCCTTGGCAGCCTACCTACAGGCACAACAGCACTGGGGATCTGTGCTTTCCCAGAGACGGAACATCTCACGGGGCTCAGTCTCGGCAAGCCTCTTTCTGAAAAGGCGAACGGTCGGATCCTTCTCCCACGAGGAAGGGCCCAGCCCTGAAAGCTCTTGCTGCTCTTCACCGTCCCTTGTGGCCCTACCTACAGGCACAACAGCACTGGGGATCTGTGCTTTCCCAGAGACGGAACATCTCGTGGCGCTACGCCTCGGCAGAGCCTCTTTTTTTTGGAAAAGGCGAACGGTCGGATCCTTCTCCCACGAGGAAGGGCCCAGCCCTGAAAGCTCTTGCTGCTCTTCACTGTCCCTTGGCACCCTACCTACAGGCACAACAGCACTGGGGATCTGTGCTTTCCCAGAGACGGAACATCTCACGGGGCTCAGTCTCGGCAAGCCTCTTTCTGAAAAGGCGAACGGTCGGATCCTTCTCCCACGAGGAAGGGCCCAGCCCTGAAAGCTCTTGCTGCTCTTCACCGTCCCTTGGCACCCTACCTACAGGCACAACAGCACTGGGGATCTATGCTTTCGCAGAGACGGAACATCTCGTAGTGCTACGCCTCGGCAGAGCCTCTTTTTTTTGGAAAAGGCGAACGGTCGGATCCTTCTCCCACGAGGAAGGGCCCAGCCCTGAAAGCTCTTGCTGCTCTTCACCGTCCCTTGTGGCCCTACCTACAGGCACAACAGCACTGGGGATCTGTGCTTTCCCAGAGACGGAACATCTCACGGCGCTCAGTCTCGGCAAGCCTCTTTCTGAAAAGGCGAACGGTCGGATCCTTCTCCCACGAGGAAGGGCCCAGCCCTGAAAGCTCTTGCTGCTCTTCACCGTCCCTTGGCACCCTACCTACAGGCACAACAGCACTGGGGATCTGTGCTTTCCCAGAGACGGAACATCTCACGGGGCTCAGTCTCGGCAAGCCTCTTTCTGAAAAGGCGAACGGTCGGATCCTTCTCCCCCGAGGAAGGGCCCAGCCCTGAAACCTCTTGCTGCTCTTCACCACCCCTTGGCACCCTACCTACAGGCACAACAGCACTGGGGATCTGTGCTTTCCCAGAGACGGAACATCTCACGGGGCTCAGTCTCGGCAAGCCTCTTTCTGAAAAGGCGAACGGTCGGATACTTGTCCCACGAGGAAGGGCCCAGCCCTGAAAGCTCTTGCTGCTCTTCACCGCCCCTTGGCACCCTACCTACAGGCACAACAGCACTGGGGATCTGTGCTTTCCCAGAGACGGAACATCTCACGGCGCTCAGTCTCGGCAAGCCTCTTTCTGAAAAGACGAACGGTCGGATCCTTCTCCCACGAGGAAGGGCCCAGCCCTGAAAGCTCTTGCTGCTCTTCACCGCCCCTTGGCACCCTACCTACAGGCACAACAGCACTGGGGATCTGTGCTTTCCCAGAGACGGAACATCTCACGGGGCTCAGTCTCGGCAAGCCTCTTTCTGAAAAGGCGAACGGTCGGATCCTTCTCCCACGAGGAAGGGCCCAGCCCTGAAAGCTCTTGCTGCTCTTCACCGTCCCTTGTGGCCCTACCTACAGGCACAACAGCACTGGGGATCTGTGCTTTCCCAGAGAAGGAATATCTCACGGGGCTCAGTCTCGGCAAGCCTCTTTCTGAAAAGGCGAACGGTCGGATCCTTCTCCCACGAGGAAGGGCCCAGCCCTGAAAGCTCTTGCTGCTCTTCACCGTCCCTTGGCACCCTACCTACAGGCACAACAGCACTGGGGATCTGTGCTTTCCCAGAGACGGAATATCTCACGGGGCTCAGTCTCGGCAAGCCTCTTTCTGAAAAGGCGAACGGTCGGATCCTTCTCCCACGAGGAAGGGCCCAGCCCTGAAAGCTCTTGCTGCTCTTCACCGTCCCTTGGCAGCCTACCTACAGGCACAACAGCACTGGGGATCTGTGCTTTCCCAGAGACGGAACATCTCACGGGGCTCAGTCTCGGCAAGCCTCTTTCTGAAAAGGCGAACGGTCGGATCCTTCTCCCACGAGGAAGGGCCCAGCCCTGAAAGCTCTTGCTGCTCTTCACCGTCCCTTGTGGCCCTACCTACAGGCACAACAGCACTGGGGATCTGTGCTTTCCCAGAGACGGAACATCTCGTGGCGCTACGCCTCGGCAGAGCCTCTTTTTTTTGGAAAAGGCGAACGGTCGGATACTTGTCCCACGAGGAAGGGCCCAGCCCTGAAAGCTCTTGCTGCTCTTCACTGTCCCTTGGCACCCTACCTACAGGCACAACAGCACTGGGGATCTGTGCTTTCCCAGAGACGGAACATCTCACGGGGCTCAGTCTCGGCAAGCCTCTTTCTGAAAAGGCGAACGGTCGGATCCTTCTCCCCCGAGGAAGGGCCCAGCCCTGAAACCTCTTGCTGCTCTTCACCACCCCTTGGCACCCTACCTACAGGCACAACAGCACTGGGGATCTGTGCTTTCCCAGAGACGGAACATCTCACGGGGCTCAGTCTCGGCAAGCCTCTTTCTGAAAAGGCGAACGGTCGGATACTTGTCCCACGAGGAAGGGCCCAGCCCTGAAAGCTCTTGCTGCTCTTCACCGCCCCTTGGCACCCTACCTACAGGCACAACAGCACTGGGGATCTGTGCTTTCCCAGAGACGGAACATCTCACGGCGCTCAGTCTCGGCAAGCCTCTTTCTGAAAAGACGAACGGTCGGATCCTTCTCCCACGAGGAAGGGCCCAGCCCTGAAAGCTCTTGCTGCTCTTCACCGCCCCTTGGCACCCTACCTACAGGCACAACAGCACTGGGGATCTGTGCTTTCCCAGAGACGGAACATCTCACGGGGCTCAGTCTCGGCAAGCCTCTTTCTGAAAAGGCGAACGGTCGGATCCTTCTCCCACGAGGAAGGGCCCAGCCCTGAAAGCTCTTGCTGCTCTTCACCGTCCCTTGGCACCCTACCTACAGGCACAACAGCACTGGGGATCTGTGCTTTCCCAGAGAAGGAATATCTCACGGGGCTCAGTCTCGGCAAGCCTCTTTCTGAAAAGGCGAACGGTCGGATCCTTCTCCCACGAGGAAGGGCCCAGCCCTGAAAGCTCTTGCTGCTCTTCACCGTCCCTTGGCACCCTACCTACAGGCACAACAGCACTGGGGATCTGTGCTTTCCCAGAGACGGAACATCTCACGGGGCTCAGTCTCGGCAAGCCTCTTTCTGAAAAGGCGAACGGTCGGATCCTTCTCCCACGAGGAAGGGCCCAGCCCTGAAAGCTCTTGCTGCTCTTCACCGTCCCTTGGCAGCCTACCTACAGGCACAACAGCACTGGGGATCTGTGCTTTCCCAGAGACGGAACATCTCACGGGGCTCAGTCTCGGCAAGCCTCTTTCTGAAAAGGCGAACGGTCGGATCCTTCTCCCACGAGGAAGGGCCCAGCCCTGAAAGCTCTTGCTGCTCTTCACCGTCCCTTGTGGCCCTACCTACAGGCACAACAGCACTGGGGATCTGTGCTTTCCCAGAGACGGAACATCTCGTGGCGCTACGCCTCGGCAGAGCCTCTTTTTTTTGGAAAAGGCGAACGGTCGGATACTTGTCCCACGAGGAAGGGCCCAGCCCTGAAAGCTCTTGCTGCTCTTCACTGTCCCTTGGCACCCTACCTACAGGCACAACAGCACTGGGGATCTGTGCTTTCCCAGAGACGGAACATCTCACGGGGCTCAGTCTCGGCAAGCCTCTTTTTTTTGGAAAAGGCGAACGGTCGGATCCTTCTCCCACGAGGAAGGGCCCAGCCCTGAAAGCTCTTGCTGCTCTTCACCGTCCCTTGGCACCCTACCTACAGGCACAACAGCACTGGGGATCTATGCTTTCGCAGAGACGGAACATCTCGTAGTGCCACGCCTCGGCAGAGCCTCTTTTTTTTGGAAAAGGCGAACGGTCGGATCCTTCTCCCACGAGGAAGGGCCCAGCCCTGAAAGCTCTTGCTGCTCTTCACCGCCCCTTGGCACCCTACCTACAGGCACAACAGCACTGGGGATCTGTGCTTTCCCAGAGACGGAACATCTCACGGGGCTCAGTCTCGGCAAGCCTCTTTCTGAAAAGGCGAACGGTGCGATCCTTCTCCCACGAGGAAGGGCCCAGCCCTGAAAGCTCTTGCTACTCTTCACCGTCCCTTGGCACCCTACCTACAGGCACAACAGCACTGGGGATCTGTGCTTTCCCAGAGACGGAACATCTCACGGGGCTCAGTCTCGGCAAGCCTCTTTCTGAAAAGGCGAACGGTCGGATCCTTCTCCCACGAGGAAGGGCCCAGCCCTGAAAGCTCTTGCTGCTCTTCACCGCCCCTTGGCACCCTACCTACAGGCACAACAGCACTGGGGATCTGTGCTTTCCCAGAGACGGAACATCTCACGGCGCTCAGTCTCGGCAAGCCTCTTTCTGAAAAGGCGAACGGTCGGATCCTTCTCCCACGAGGAAGGGCCCAGCCCTGAAAGCTCTTGCTGCTCTTCACCGTCCCTTGGCACCCTACCTACAGGCACAACAGCACTGGGGATCTGTGCTTTCCCAGAGACGGAACATCTCACGGGGCTCAGTCTCGGCAAGCCTCTTTCTGAAAAGGCGAACGGTCGGATCCTTCTCCCCCGAGGAAGGGCCCAGCCCTGAAACCTCTTGCTGCTCTTCACCACCCCTTGGCACCCTACCTACAGGCACAACAGCACTGGGGATCTGTGCTTTCCCAGAGACGGAACATCTCACGGGGCTCAGTCTCGGCAAGCCTCTTTCTGAAAAGCCGAACGGTCGGATACTTGTCCCACGAGGAAGGGCCCAGCCCTGAAAGCTCTTGCTGCTCTTCACCGTCCCTTGGCACCCTACCTACAGGCACAACAGCACTGGGGATCTGTGCTTTCCCAGAGACGGAACATCTCACGGGGCTCAGTCTCGGCAAGCCTCTTTCTGAAAAGGCGAACGGTCGGATCCTTCTCCCACGAGGAAGGGCCCAGCCCTGAAAGCTCTTGCTGCTCTTCACCGCCCCTTGGCACCCTACCTACAGGCACAACAGCACTGGGGATCTGTGCTTTCCCAGAGACGGAACATCTCACGGGGCTCAGCCTCGGCAGAGCCTCTTTCTGAAAAGGCGAACGTTCGGATCCTTCTCCCACGAGGAAGGGCCCAGCCCTGAAAGCTCTTGCTGCTCTTCACCGTCCCTTGGCACCCTACCTACAGGCACAACAGCACTGGGGATCTGTGCTTTCCCAGAGACGGAACATCTCACGGCGCTCAGTCTCGGCAAGCCTCTTTCTGAAAAGGCGAACGGTCGGATCCTTCTCCCACGAGGAAGGGCCCAGCCCTGAAAGCTCTTGCTGCTCTTCACCGTCCCTTGGCACCCTACCTACAGGCACAACAGCACTGGGGATCTGTGCTTTCCCAGAGACGGAATATCTCACGGGGCTCAGTCTCGGCAAGCCTCTTTCTGAAAAGGCGAACGGTTGGCTCCTTTTCCCACGAGGAAGGGCCCAGCCCTGAAAGCTCTTGCTGCTCTTCACCGTCCCTTGTGGCCCTACCTACAGGCACAACAGCACTGGGGATCTGTGCTTTCCCAGAGACGGAACATCTCGTGGCGCTACGCCTCGGCAGAGCCTCTTTTTTTTGGAAAAGGCGAACGGTCGGATCCTTCTCCCACGAGGAAGGGCCCAGCCCTGAAAGCTCTTGCTGCTCTTCACTGTCCCTTGGCACCCTACCTACAGGCACAACAGCACTGGGGATCTGTGCTTTCCCAGAGATGGAACATCTCACGGGGCTCAGTCTCGGCAAGCCTCTTTCTGAAAAGGCGAACGGTCGGATCCTTCTCCCACGAGGAAGGGCCCAGCCCTGAAAGCTCTTGCTGCTCTTCACCGTCCCTTGGCACCCTACCTACAGGCACAACAGCACTGGGGATCTATGCTTTCGCAGAGACGGAACATCTCGTAGTGCTACGCCTCGGCAGAGCCTCTTTTTTTTGGAAAAGGCGAACGGTCGGATCCTTCTCCCACGAGGAAGGGCCCAGCCCTGAAAGCTCTTGCTGCTCTTCACCGCCCCTTGGCACCCTACCTACAGGCACAACAGCACTGGGGATCTGTGCTTTCCCTGAGACGGAACATCTCACGGCGCTCAGTCTCGGCAAGCCTCTTTCTGAAAAGGCGAACGGTCGGATCCTTCTCCCACGAGGAAGGGCCCAGCCCTGAAAGCTCTTGCTGCTCTTCACCACCCCTTGGCACCCTACCTACAGGCACAACAGCACTGGGGATCTGTGCTTTCCCAGAGACGGAACATCTCACGGGGCTCAGTCTCGGCAAGCCTCTTTCTGAAAAGGCGAACGGTCGGATCCTTCTCCCACGAGGAAGGGCCCAGCCCTGAAAGCTCTTGCTGCTCTTCACCGCCCCTTGGCACCCTACCTACAGGCACAACAGCACTGGGGATCTGTGCTTTCCCAGAGACGGAACATCTCACGGGGCTCAGTCTCGGCAAGCCTCTTTCTGAAAAGACGAACGGTGCGATCCTTCTCCCACGACGAAGGGCCCAGCCCTGAAAGCTCTTGCTGCTCTTCACCGTCCCTTGGCAGCCTACCTACAGGCACAACAGCACTGGGGATCTGTGCTTTCCCAGAGACGGAACATCTCACGGGGCTCAGTCTCGGCAAGCCTCTTTCTGAAAAGGCGAACGGTCGGATCCTTCTCCCACGAGGAAGGGCCCAGCCCTGAAAGCTCTTGCTGCTCTTCACCGTCCCTTGGCACCCTACCTACAGGCACAACAGCACTGGGGATCTGTGCTTTCCCAGACACGGAACATCTCACGGCGCTCAGTCTCGGCAAGCCTCTTTCTGAAAAGGCGAACGGTCGGATCCTTCTCCCACGAGGAAGGGCCCAGCCCTGAAAGCTCTTGCTGCTCTTCACCGTCCCTTGGCACCCTACCTACAGGCACAACAGCACTGGGGATCTGTGCTTTCCCAGAGACGGAACATCTCACGGGGCTCAGTCTCGGCAAGCCTCTTTCTGAAAAGGCGAACGGTCGGATCCTTCTCCCCCGAGGAAGGGCCCAGCCCTGAAATCTCTTGCTGCTCTTCACCACCCCTTGGCACCCTACCTACAGGCACAACAGCACTGGGGATCTGTGCTTTCCCAGAGACGGAACATCTCACGGGGCTCAGTCTCGGCAAGCCTCTTTCTGAAAAGGCGAACGGTCGGATACTTGTCCCACGAGGAAGGGCCCAGCCCTGAAAGCTCTTGCTGCTCTTCACCGCCCCTTGGCACCCTACCTACAGGCACAACAGCACTGGGGATCTGTGCTTTCCCAGAGACGGAACATCTCACGGGGCTCAGTCTCGGCAAGCCTCTTTCTGAAAAGACGAACGGTCGGATCCTTCTCCCACGAGGAAGGGCCCAGCCCTGAAAGCTCTTGCTGCTCTTCACCGCCCCTTGGCACCCTACCTACAGGCACAACAGCACTGGGGATCTGTGCTTTCCCAGAGACGGAACATCTCGTGGCGCTACGCCTCGGCAGAGCCTCTTTTTTTTGGAAAAGGCGAACGGTCGGATACTTGTCCCACGAGGAAGGGCCCAGCCCTGAAAGCTCTTGCTGCTCTTCACCGTCCCTTGTGGCCCTACCTACAGGCACAACAGCAGTGGGGATCTGTGCTTTCCCAGAGACGGAACATCTCACGGGGCTCAGTCTCGGCAAGCCTCTTTCTGAAAAGGCGAACGGTCGGATCCTTCTCCCACGAGGAAGGGCCCAGCCCTGAAAGCTCTTGCTGCTCTTCACCGTCCCTTGGCACCCTACCTACAGGCACAACAGCACTGGGGATCTATGCTTTCGCAGAGACGGAACATCTCGTAGTGCTACGCCTCGGCAGAGCCTCTTTTTTTTGGAAAAGGCGAACGGTCGGATCCTTCTCCCACGAGGAAGGGCCCAGCCCTGAAAGCTCTTGCTGCTCTTCACCGCCCCTTGTGGCCCTACCTACAGGCACAACAGCACTGGGGATCTGTGCTTTCCCAGAGACGGAACATCTCACGGGGCTCAGTCTCGGCAAGCCTCTTTCTGAAAAGGCGAACGGTCGGATCCTTCTCCCACGAGGAAGGGCCCAGCCCTGAAAGCTCTTGCTGCTCTTCACCGTCCCTTGGCACCCTACCTACAGGCACAACAGCACTGGGGATCTGTGCTTTCCCAGAGACGGAATATCTCACGGGGCTCAGTCTCGGCAAGCCTCTTTCTGAAAAGGCGAACGGTCGGATCCTTCTCCCACGAGGAAGGGCCCAGCCCTGAAAGCTCTTGCTGCTCTTCACCGTCCCTTGGCAGCCTACCTACAGGCACAACAGCACTGGGGATCTGTGCTTTCCCAGAGACGGAACATCTCACGGGGCTCAGTCTCGGCAAGCCTCTTTCTGAAAAGGCGAACGGTCGGATCCTTCTCCCACGAGGAAGGGCCCAGCCCTGAAAGCTCTTGCTGCTCTTCACCGTCCCTTGTGGCCCTACCTACAGGCACAACAGCACTGGGGATCTGTGCTTTCCCAGAGACGGAACATCTCACGGGGCTCAGTCTCGGCAAGCCTCTTTCTGAAAAGGCGAACGGTCGGATCCTTCTCCCACGAGGAAGGGCCCAGCCCTGAAAGCTCTTGCTGCTCTTCACCGTCCCTTGGCACCCTACCTACAGGCACAACAGCACTGGGGATCTGTGCTTTCCCAGAGAAGGAATATCTCACGGGGCTCAGTCTCGGCAAGCCTCTTTCTGAAAAGGCGAACGGTCGGATCCTTCTCCCACGAGGAAGGGCCCAGCCCTGAAAGCTCTTGCTGCTCTTCACCGTCCCTTGGCACCCTACCTACAGGCACAACAGCACTGGGGATCTGTGCTTTCCCAGAGACGGAATATCTCACGGGGCTCAGTCTCGGCAAGCCTCTTTCTGAAAAGGCGAACGGTCGGATCCTTCTCCCACGAGGAAGGGCCCAGCCCTGAAAGCTCTTGCTGCTCTTCACCGTCCCTTGGCAGCCTACCTACAGGCACAACAGCACTGGGGATCTGTGCTTTCCCAGAGACGGAACATCTCACGGGGCTCAGTCTCGGCAAGCCTCTTTCTGAAAAGGCGAACGGTCGGATCCTTCTCCCACGAGGAAGGGCCCAGCCCTGAAAGCTCTTGCTGCTCTTCACCGTCCCTTGTGGCCCTACCTACAGGCACAACAGCACTGGGGATCTGTGCTTTCCCAGAGACGGAACATCTCGTGGCGCTACGCCTCGGCAGAGCCTCTTTTTTTTGGAAAAGGCGAACGGTCGGATCCTTCTCCCACGAGGAAGGGCCCAGCCCTGAAAGCTCTTGCTGCTCTTCACTGTCCCTTGGCACCCTACCTACAGGCACAACAGCACTGGGGATCTGTGCTTTCCCAGAGACGGAACATCTCACGGGGCTCAGTCTCGGCAAGCCTCTTTCTGAAAAGGCGAACGGTCGGATCCTTCTCCCACGAGGAAGGGCCCAGCCCTGAAAGCTCTTGCTGCTCTTCACCGTCCCTTGGCACCCTACCTACAGGCACAACAGCACTGGGGATCTATGCTTTCGCAGAGACGGAACATCTCGTAGTGCTACGCCTCGGCAGAGCCTCTTTTTTTTGGAAAAGGCGAACGGTCGGATCCTTCTCCCACGAGGAAGGGCCCAGCCCTGAAAGCTCTTGCTGCTCTTCACCGTCCCTTGGCACCCTACCTACAGGCACAACAGCACTGGGGATCTGTGCTTTCCCAGAGACGGAACATCTCACGGGGCTCAGTCTCGGCAAGCCTCTTTCTGAAAAGGCGAACGGTCGGATCCTTCTCCCCCGAGGAAGGGCCCAGCCCTGAAACCTCTTGCTGCTCTTCACCACCCCTTGGCACCCTACCTACAGGCACAACAGCACTGGGGATCTGTGCTTTCCCAGAGACGGAACATCTCACGGGGCTCAGTCTCGGCAAGCCTGTTTCTGAAAAGGCGAACGGTCGGATCCTTCTCCCACGAGGAAGGGCCCAGCCCTGAAAGCTCTTGCTGCTCTTCACCGCCCCTTGGCACCCTACCTACAGGCACAACAGCACTGGGGATCTGTGCTTTCCCAGAGACGGAACATCTCACGGGGCTCAGTCTCGGCAAGCCTCTTTCTGAAAAGACGAACGGTGCGATCCTTCTCCCACGACGAAGGGCCCAGCCCTGAAAGCTCTTGCTGCTCTTCACCGTCCCTTGGCACCCTACCTACAGGCACAACAGCACTGGGGATCTGTGCTTTCCCAGAGACAGAACATCTCACGGCGCTCAGTCTCGGCAAGCCTCTTTCTGAAAAGGCGAACGGTCGGATCCTTCTCCCACGAGGAAGGGCCCAGCCCTGAAACCTCTTGCTGCTCTTCACCGTCCCTTGGCACCCTACCTACAGGCACAACAGCACTGGGGATCTGTGCTTTCCCAGAGACGGAACATCTCACGGGGCTCAGTCTCGGCAAGCCTCTTTCTGAAAAGGCGAACGGTCGGATCCTTCTCCCCCGAGGAAGGGCCCAGCCCTGAAACCTCTTGCTGCTCTTCACCACCCCTTGGCACCCTACCTACAGGCACAACAGCACTGGGGATCTGTGCTTTCCCAGAGACGGAACATCTCACGGGGCTCAGTCTCGGCAAGCCTGTTTCTGAAAAGGCGAACGGTCGGATACTTGTCCCACGAGGAAGGGCCCAGCCCTGAAAGCTCTTGCTGCTCTTCACCGTCCCTTGTGGCCCTACCTACAGGCACAACAGCACTGGGGATCTGTGCTTTCCCAGAGACGGAACATCTCACGGGGCTCAGTCTCGGCAAGCCTGTTTCTGAAAAGGCGAACGGTCGGATCCTTCTCCCACGAGGAAGGGCCCAGCCCTGAAAGCTCTTGCTGCTCTTCACTGTCCCTTGGCACCCTACCTACAGGCACAACAGCACTGGGGATCTGTGCTTTCCCAGAGACGGAACATCTCACGGGGCTCAGTCTCGGCAAGCCTCTTTCTGAAAAGGCGAACGGTCGGATCCTTCTCCCACGAGGAAGGGCCCAGCCCTGAAAGCTCTTGCTGCTCTTCACCGTCCCTTGGCACCCTACCTACAGGCACAACAGCACTGGGGATCTATGCTTTCGCAGAGACGGAACATCTCGTAGTGCTACGCCTCAGCAGAGCCTCTTTTTTTTGGAAAAGGCGAACGGTCGGATCCTTCTCCCACGAGGAAGGGCCCAGCCCTGAAAGCTCTTGCTGCTCTTCACCGCCCCTTGGCACCCTACCTACAGGCACAACAGCACTGGGGATCTGTGCTTTCCCAGAGACGGAACATCTCACGGGGCTCAGTCTCGGCAAGCCTCTTTCTGAAAAGGCGAACGGTGCGATCCTTCTCCCACGAGGAAGGGCCCAGCCCTGAAAGCTCTTGCTACTCTTCACCGTCCCTTGGCACCCTACCTACAGGCACAACAGCACTGGGGATCTGTGCTTTCCCAGAGACGGAACATCTCACGGCGCTCAGTCTCGGCAAGCCTCTTTCTGAAAAGGCGAACGGTCGGATCCTTCTCCCACGAGGAAGGGCCCAGCCCTGAAAGCTCTTGCTGCTCTTCACCGTCCCTTGGCACCCTACCTACAGGCACAACAGCACTGGGGATCTGTGCTTTCCCAGAGACGGAACATCTCACGGGGCTCAGTCTCGGCAAGCCTCTTTCTGAAAAGGCGAACGGTCGGATCCTTCTCCCCCGAGGAAGGGCCCAGCCCTGAAACCTCTTGCTGCTCTTCACCACCCCTTGGCACCCTACCTACAGGCACAACAGCACTGGGGATCTGTGCTTTCCCAGAGACGGAACATCTCACGGGGCTCAGTCTCGGCAAGCCTGTTTCTGAAAAGGCGAACGGTCGGATACTTGTCCCACGAGGAAGGGCCCAGCCCTGAAAGCTCTTGCTGCTCTTCACCGTCCCTTGTGGCCCTACCTACAGGCACAACAGCACTGGGGATCTGTGCTTTCCCAGAGACGGAACATCTCACGGGGCTCAGTCTCGGCAAGCCTCTTTCTGAAAAGGCGAACGGTCGGATCCTTCTCCCACGAGGAAGGGCCCAGCCCTGAAAGCTCTTGCTGCTCTTCACCGCCCCTTGGCACCCTACCTACAGGCACAACAGCACTGGGGATCTGTGCTTTCCCAGAGACGGAACATCTCACGGGGCTCAGTCTCAGCAAGCCTCTTTCTGAAAAGACGAACGGTGCGATCCTTCTCCCACGACGAAGGGCCCAGCCCTGAAAGCTCTTGCTGCTCTTCACCGTCCCTTGGCACCCTACCTACAGGCACAACAGCACTGGGGATCTGTGCTTTCCCAGAGACGGAACATCTCACGGGGCTCAGTCTCGGCAAGCCTCTTTCTGAAAAGGCGAACGGTCGGATCCTTCTCCCCCGAGGAAGGGCCCAGCCCTGAAACCTCTTGCTGCTCTTCACCACCCCTTGGCACCCTACCTACAGGCACAACAGCACTGGGGATCTGTGCTTTCCCAGAGACGGAACATCTCACGGGGCTCAGTCTCGGCAAGCCTCTTTCTGAAAAGGCGAACGGTCGGATCCTTCTCCCACGAGGAAGGGCCCAGCCCTGAAAGCTCTTGCTGCTCTTCACCGTCCCTTGTGGCCCTACCTACAGGCACAACAGCACTGGGGATCTGTGCTTTCCCAGAGACGGAACATCTCACGGCGCTCAGTCTCGGCAAGCCTCTTTCTGAAAAGACGAACGGTCGGATCCTTCTCCCACGAGGAAGGGCCCAGCCCTGAAAGCTCTTGCTGCTCTTCACCGCCCCTTGGCACCCTACCTACAGGCACAACAGCACTGGGGATCTGTGCTTTCCCAGAGACGGAACATCTCACGGGGCTCAGTCTCGGCAAGCCTCTTTCTGAAAAGGCGAACGGTCGGATCCTTCTCCCACGAGGAAGGGCCCAGCCCTGAAAGCTCTTGCTGCTCTTCACCGTCCCTTGGCACCCTACCTACAGGCACAACAGCACTGGGGATCTGTGCTTTCCCAGAGAAGGAATATCTCACGGGGCTCAGTCTCAGCAAGCCTCTTTCTGAAAAGGCGAACGGTCGGATCCTTCTCCCACGAGGAAGGGCCCAGCCCTGAAAGCTCTTGCTGCTCTTCACCGTCCCTTGGCACCCTACCTACAGGCACAACAGCACTGGGGATCTGTGCTTTCCCAGAGACGGAACATCTCACGGGGCTCAGTCTCGGCAAGCCTCTTTCTGAAAAGGCGAACGGTCGGATCCTTCTCCCACGAGGAAGGGCCCAGCCCTGAAAGCTCTTGCTGCTCTTCACCGTCCCTTGGCAGCCTACCTACAGGCACAACAGCACTGGGGATCTGTGCTTTCCCAGAGACGGAACATCTCACGGGGCTCAGTCTCGGCAAGCCTCTTTCTGAAAAGGCGAACGGTCGGATCCTTCTCCCACGAGGAAGGGCCCAGCCCTGAAAGCTCTTGCTGCTCTTCACCGTCCCTTGTGGCCCTACCTACAGGCACAACAGCACTGGGGATCTGTGCTTTCCCAGAGACGGAACATCTCGTGGCGCTACGCCTCGGCAGAGCCTCTTTTTTTTGGAAAAGGCGAACGGTCGGATACTTGTCCCACGAGGAAGGGCCCAGCCCTGAAAGCTCTTGCTGCTCTTCACTGTCCCTTGGCACCCTACCTACAGGCACAACAGCACTGGGGATCTGTGCTTTCCCAGAGACGGAACATCTCACGGGGCTCAGTCTCGGCAAGCCTCTTTCTGAAAAGGCGAACGGTCGGATCCTTCTCCCACGAGGAAGGGCCCAGCCCTGAAAGCTCTTGCTGCTCTTCACCGTCCCTTGGCACCCTACCTACAGGCACAACAGCACTGGGGATCTATGCTTTCGCAGAGACGGAACATCTCGTAGTGCTACGCCTCGGCAGAGCCTCTTTTTTTTGGAAAAGGCGAACGGTCGGATCCTTCTCCCACGAGGAAGGGCCCAGCCCTGAAAGCTCTTGCTGCTCTTCACCGCCCCTTGGCACCCTACCTACAGGCACAACAGCACTGGGGATCTGTGCTTTCCCAGAGACGGAACATCTCACGGGGCTCAGTCTCGGCAAGCCTCTTTCTGAAAAGGCGAACGGTGCGATCCTTCTCCCACGAGGAAGGGCCCAGCCCTGAAAGCTCTTGCTACTCTTCACCGCCCCTTGGCACCCTACCTACAGGCACAACAGCACTGGGGATCTGTGCTTTCCCAGAGACGGAACATCTCACGGCGCTCAGTCTCGGCAAGCCTCTTTCTGAAAAGGCGAACGGTCGGATCCTTCTCCCACGAGGAAGGGCCCAGCCCTGAAAGCTCTTGCTGCTCTTCACCGCCCCTTGGCACCCTACCTACAGGCACAACAGCACTGGGGATCTGTGCTTTCCCAGAGACGGAACATCTCGTGGCGCTACGCCTCGGCAGAGCCTCTTTTTTCTGGAAAAGGCGAACGGTCGGATCCTTCTCCCACGAGGAAGGGCCCAGCCCTGAAAGCTCTTGCTGCTCTTCACCGCCCCTTGGCACCCTACCTACAGGCACAACAGCACTGGGGATCTGTGCTTTCCCAGAGACGGAACATCTCACGGGGCTCAGTCTCGGCAAGCCTCTTTCTGAAAAGGCGAACGGTCGGATCCTTCTCCCACGAGGAAGGGCCCAGCCCTGAAAGCTCTTGCTGCTCTTCACCGCCCCTTGGCACCCTACCTACAGGCACAACAGCACTGGGGATCTGTGCTTTCCCAGAGACGGAACATCTCACGGGGCTCAGTCTCGGCAAGCCTCTTTCTGAAAAGGCGAACGGTCGGATCCTTCTCCCCCGAGGAAGGGCCCAGCCCTGAAACCTCTTGCTGCTCTTCACCGTCCCTTGTGGCCCTACCTACAGGCACAACAGCACTGGGGATCTGTGCTTTCCCAGAGACGGAACATCTCACGGCGCTCAGTCTCGGCAAGCCTCTTTCTGAAAAGACGAACGGTCGGATCCTTCTCCCACGAGGAAGGGCCCAGCCCTGAAAGCTCTTGCTGCTCTTCACCGCCCCTTGGCACCCTACCTACAGGCACAACAGCACTGGGGATCTGTGCTTTCCCAGAGACGGAACATCTCACGGGGCTCAGTCTCGGCAAGCCTCTTTCTGAAAAGGCGAACGGTCGGATCCTTCTCCCCCGAGGAAGGGCCCAGCCCTGAAAGCTCTTGCTGCTCTTCACCGTCCCTTGGCACCCTACCTACAGGCACAACAGCACTGGGGATCTGTGCTTTCCCAGAGAAGGAATATCTCACGGGGCTCAGTCTCAGCAAGCCTCTTTCTGAAAAGGCGAACGGTCGGATCCTTCTCCCACGAGGAAGGGCCCAGCCCTGAAAGCTCTTGCTGCTCTTCACCGTCCCTTGGCACCCTACCTACAGGCACAACAGCACTGGGGATCTGTGCTTTCCCAGAGACGGAACATCTCACGGGGCTCAGTCTCGGCAAGCCTCTTTCTGAAAAGGCGAACGGTCGGATCCTTCTCCCACGAGGAAGGGCCCAGCCCTGAAAGCTCTTGCTGCTCTTCACCGTCCCTTGGCAGCCTACCTACAGGCACAACAGCACTGGGGATCTGTGCTTTCCCAGAGACGGAACATCTCACGGGGCTCAGTCTCGGCAAGCCTCTTTCTGAAAAGGCGAACGGTCGGATCCTTCTCCCACGAGGAAGGGCCCAGCCCTGAAAGCTCTTGCTGCTCTTCACCGTCCCTTGTGGCCCTACCTACAGGCACAACAGCACTGGGGATCTGTGCTTTCCCAGAGACGGAACATCTCGTGGCGCTACGCCTCGGCAGAGCCTCTTTTTTTTGGAAAAGGCGAACGGTCGGATACTTGTCCCACGAGGAAGGGCCCAGCCCTGAAAGCTCTTGCTGCTCTTCACTGTCCCTTGGCACCCTACCTACAGGCACAACAGCACTGGGGATCTGTGCTTTCCCAGAGACGGAACATCTCACGGGGCTCAGTCTCGGCAAGCCTCTTTCTGAAAAGGCGAACGGTCGGATCCTTCTCCCACGAGGAAGGGCCCAGCCCTGAAAGCTCTTGCTGCTCTTCACCGTCCCTTGGCACCCTACCTACAGGCACAACAGCACTGGGGATCTATGCTTTCGCAGAGACGGAACATCTCGTAGTGCTACGCCTCGGCAGAGCCTCTTTTTTTTGGAAAAGGCGAACGGTCGGATCCTTCTCCCACGAGGAAGGGCCCAGCCCTGAAAGCTCTTGCTGCTCTTCACCGCCCCTTGGCACCCTACCTACAGGCACAACAGCACTGGGGATCTGTGCTTTCCCAGAGACGGAACATCTCACGGGGCTCAGTCTCGGCAAGCCTCTTTCTGAAAAGGCGAACGGTGCGATCCTTCTCCCACGAGGAAGGGCCCAGCCCTGAAAGCTCTTGCTACTCTTCACCGCCCCTTGGCACCCTACCTACAGGCACAACAGCACTGGGGATCTGTGCTTTCCCAGAGACGGAACATCTCACGGCGCTCAGTCTCGGCAAGCCTCTTTCTGAAAAGGCGAACGGTCGGATCCTTCTCCCACGAGGAAGGGCCCAGCCCTGAAAGCTCTTGCTGCTCTTCACCGCCCCTTGGCACCCTACCTACAGGCACAACAGCACTGGGGATCTGTGCTTTCCCAGAGACGGAACATCTCGTGGCGCTACGCCTCGGCAGAGCCTCTTTTTTCTGGAAAAGGCGAACGGTCGGATCCTTCTCCCACGAGGAAGGGCCCAGCCCTGAAAGCTCTTGCTGCTCTTCACCGCCCCTTGGCACCCTACCTACAGGCACAACAGCACTGGGGATCTGTGCTTTCCCAGAGACGGAACATCTCACGGGGCTCAGTCTCGGCAAGCCTCTTTCTGAAAAGGCGAACGGTCGGATCCTTCTCCCACGAGGAAGGGCCCAGCCCTGAAAGCTCTTGCTGCTCTTCACCGCCCCTTGGCACCCTACCTACAGGCACAACAGCACTGGGGATCTGTGCTTTCCCAGAGACGGAACATCTCACGGCGCTCAGTCTCGGCAAGCCTCTTTCTGAAAAGGCGAACGGTCGGATCCTTCTCCCACGAGGAAGGGCCCAGCCCTGAAAGCTCTTGCTGCTCTTCACCGTCCCTTGGCACCCTACCTACAGGCACAACAGCACTGGGGATCTGTGCTTTCCCAGAGACGGAACATCTCACGGGGCTCAGTCTCGGCAAGCCTCTTTCTGAAAAGGCGAACGGTCGGATCCTGCTCCCACGAGGAAGGGCCCAGCCCTGAAAGCTCTTGCTGCTGTTCACCGTCCCTTGTGGCCCTACCTACAGGCACAACAGCACTGGGGATCTGTGCTTTCCCAGAGACGGAACATCTCACGGGGCTCAGTCTCGGCAAGCCTCTTTCTGAAAAGGCGAACGGTCGGATCCTTCTCCCACGAGGAAGGGCCCAGCCCTGAAAGCTCTTGCTGCTCTTCACCGTCCCTTGGCACCCTACCTACAGGCACAACAGCACTGGGGATCTGTGCTTTCCCAGAGAAGGAATATCTCACGGGGCTCAGTCTCGGCAAGCCTCTTTCTGAAAAGGCGAACGGTCGGATCCTTCTCCCACGAGGAAGGGCCCAGCCCTGAAAGCTCTTGCTGCTCTTCACCGTCCCTTGGCACCCTACCTACAGGCACAACAGCACTGGGGATCTGTGCTTTCCCAGAGACGGAATATCTCACGGCGCTCAGTCTCGGCAAGCCTCTTTCTGAAAAGGCGAACGGTCGGATCCTTCTCCCACGAGGAAGGGCCCAGCCCTGAAAGCTCTTGCTGCTCTTCACCGTCCCTTGGCACCCTACCTACAGGCACAACAGCACTGGGGATCTGTGCTTTCCCAGAGACGGAACATCTCACGGGGCTCAGTCTCGGCAAGCCTCTTTCTGAAAAGGCGAACGGTCGGATCCTTCTCCCACGAGGAAGGGCCCAGCCCTGAAAGCTCTTGCTGCTCTTCACCGTCCCTTGTGGCCCTACCTACAGGCACAACAGCACTGGGGATCTGTGCTTTCCCAGAGACGGAACATCTCGTGGCGCTACGCCTCGGCAGAGCCTCTTTTTTTTGGAAAAGGCGAACGGTCGGATCCTTCTCCCACGAGGAAGGGCCCAGCCCTGAAAGCTCTTGCTGCTCTTCACTGTCCCTTGGCACCCTACCTACAGGCACAACAGCACTGGGGATCTGTGCTTTCCCAGAGACGGAACATCTCACGGGGCTCAGTCTCGGCAAGCCTCTTTCTGAAAAGGCGAACGGTCGGATCCTTCTCCCACGAGGAAGGGCCCAGCCCTGAAAGCTCTTGCTGCTCTTCACCGTCCCTTGGCACCCTACCTACAGGCACAACAGCACTGGGGATCTGTGCTTTCCCAGAGACGGAACATCTCACGGGGCTCAGTCTCGGCAAGCCTCTTTCTGAAAAGGCGAACGGTCGGATCCTTCTCCCACGAGGAAGGGCCCAGCCCTGAAAGCTCTTGCTGCTCTTCACCGTCCCTTGTGGCCCTACCTACAGGCACAACAGCACTGGGGATCTGTGCTTTCCCAGAGACGGAACATCTCGTGGCGCTACGCCTCGGCAGAGCCTCTTTTTTTTGGAAAAGGCGAACGGTCGGATACTTGTCCCACGAGGAAGGGCCCAGCCCTGAAAGCTCTTGCTGCTCTTCACTGTCCCTTGGCACCCTACCTACAGGCACAACAGCACTGGGGATCTGTGCTTTCCCAGAGACGGAACATCTCACGGGGCTCAGTCTCGGCAAGCCTCTTTCTGAAAAGGCGAACGGTCGGATCCTTCTCCCACGAGGAAGGGCCCAGCCCTGAAAGCTCTTGCTGCTCTTCACCGTCCCTTGGCACCCTACCTACAGGCACAACAGCACTGGGGATCTATGCTTTCGCAGAGACGGAACATCTCGTAGTGCTACGCCTCGGCAGAGCCTCTTTTTTTTGGAAAAGGCGAACGGTCGGATCCTTCTCCCACGAGGAAGGGCCCAGCCCTGAAAGCTCTTGCTGCTCTTCACCGCCCCTTGGCACCCTACCTACAGGCACAACAGCACTGGGGATCTGTGCTTTCCCAGAGACGGAACATCTCACGGGGCTCAGTCTCGGCAAGCCTCTTTCTGAAAAGGCGAACGGTGCGATCCTTCTCCCACGAGGAAGGGCCCAGCCCTGAAAGCTCTTGCTACTCTTCACCGCCCCTTGGCACCCTACCTACAGGCACAACAGCACTGGGGATCTGTGCTTTCCCAGAGACGGAACATCTCACGGCGCTCAGTCTCGGCAAGCCTCTTTCTGAAAAGGCGAACGGTCGGATCCTTCTCCCACGAGGAAGGGCCCAGCCCTGAAAGCTCTTGCTGCTCTTCACCGCCCCTTGGCACCCTACCTACAGGCACAACAGCACTGGGGATCTGTGCTTTCCCAGAGACGGAACATCTCGTGGCGCTACGCCTCGGCAGAGCCTCTTTTTTCTGGAAAAGGCGAACGGTCGGATCCTTCTCCCACGAGGAAGGGCCCAGCCCTGAAAGCTCTTGCTGCTCTTCACCGCCCCTTGGCACCCTACCTACAGGCACAACAGCACTGGGGATCTGTGCTTTCCCAGAGACGGAACATCTCACGGGGCTCAGTCTCGGCAAGCCTCTTTCTGAAAAGGCGAACGGTCGGATCCTTCTCCCACGAGGAAGGGCCCAGCCCTGAAAGCTCTTGCTGCTCTTCACCGCCCCTTGGCACCCTACCTACAGGCACAACAGCACTGGGGATCTGTGCTTTCCCAGAGACGGAACATCTCACGGGGCTCAGTCTCGGCAAGCCTCTTTCTGAAAAGGCGAACGGTCGGATCCTTCTCCCACGAGGAAGGGCCCAGCCCTGAAAGCTCTTGCTGCTCTTCACCGCCCCTTGGCACCCTACCTACAGGCACAACAGCACTGGGGATCTGTGCTTTCCCAGAGACGGAACATCTCACGGGGCTCAGTCTCGGCAAGCCTCTTTCTGAAAAGGCGAACGGTCGGATCCTTCTCCCACGAGGAAGGGCCCAGCCCTGAAAGCTCTTGCTGCTCTTCACCGTCCCTTGGCACCCTACCTACAGGCACAACAGCACTGGGGATCTGTGCTTTCCCAGAGACGGAACATCTCACGGCGCTCAGTCTCGGCAAGCCTCTTTCTGAAAAGGCGAACGGTCGGATCCTTCTCTCACGAGGAAGGGCCCAGCCCTGAAAGCTCTTGCTGCTCTTCACCGCCCCTTGGCACCCTACCTACAGGCACAACAGCACTGGGGATCTGTGCTTTCCCAGAGACGGAACATCTCACGGGGCTCAGTCTCGGCAAGCCTCTTTCTGAAAAGGCGAACGGTCGGATCCTTCTCCCACGAGGAAGGGCCCAGCCCTGAAAGCTCTTGCTGCTCTTCACCGTCCCTTGTGGCCCTACCTACAGGCACAACAGCACTGGGGATCTGTGCTTTCCCAGAGACGGAACATCTCACGGGGCTCAGTCTCGGCAAGCCTCTTTCTGAAAAGGCGAACGGTCGGATCCTTCTCCCACGAGGAAGGGCCCAGCCCTGAAAGCTCTTGCTGCTCTTCACCGTCCCTTGGCACCCTACCTACAGGCACAACAGCACTGGGGATCTGTGCTTTCCCAGAGAAGGAATATCTCACGGGGCTCAGTCTCGGCAAGCCTCTTTCTGAAAAGGCGAACGGTCGGATCCTTCTCCCACGAGGAAGGGCCCAGCCCTGAAAGCTCTTGCTGCTCTTCACCGTCCCTTGGCACCCTACCTACAGGCACAACAGCACTGGGGATCTGTGCTTTCCCAGAGACGGAATATCTCACGGCGCTCAGTCTCGGCAAGCCTCTTTCTGAAAAGGCGAACGGTCGGATCCTTCTCCCACGAGGAAGGGCCCAGCCCTGAAAGCTCTTGCTGCTCTTCACCGTCCCTTGGCACCCTACCTACAGGCACAACAGCACTGGGGATCTGTGCTTTCCCAGAGACGGAACATCTCACGGGGCTCAGTCTCGGCAAGCCTCTTTCTGAAAAGGCGAACGGTCGGATCCTTCTCCCACGAGGAAGGGCCCAGCCCTGAAAGCTCTTGCTGCTCTTCACCGTCCCTTGTGGCCCTACCTACAGGCACAACAGCACTGGGGATCTGTGCTTTCCCAGAGACGGAACATCTCGTGGCGCTACGCCTCGGCAGAGCCTCTTTTTTTTGGAAAAGGCGAACGGTCGGATCCTTCTCCCACGAGGAAGGGCCCAGCCCTGAAAGCTCTTGCTGCTCTTCACTGTCCCTTGGCACCCTACCTACAGGCACAACAGCACTGGGGATCTGTGCTTTCCCAGAGACGGAACATCTCACGGGGCTCAGTCTCGGCAAGCCTCTTTCTGAAAAGGCGAACGGTCGGATCCTTCTCCCACGAGGAAGGGCCCAGCCCTGAAAGCTCTTGCTGCTCTTCACCGTCCCTTGGCACCCTACCTACAGGCACAACAGCACTGGGGATCTATGCTTTCGCAGAGACGGAACATCTCGTAGTGCTACGCCTCGGCAGAGCCTCTTTTTTTTGGAAAAGGCGAACGGTCGGATCCTTCTCCCACGAGGAAGGGCCCAGCCCTGAAAGCTCTTGCTGCTCTTCACCGTCCCTTGTGGCCCTACCTACAGGCACAACAGCACTGGGGATCTGTGCTTTCCCAGAGACGGAACATCTCACGGGGCTCAGTCTCGGCAAGCCTCTTTCTGAAAAGGCGAACGGTCGGATCCTTCTCCCACGAGGAAGGGCCCAGCCCTGAAAGCTCTTGCTGCTCTTCACCGTCCCTTGTGGCCCTACCTACAGGCACAACAGCACTGGGGATCTGTGCTTTCCCAGAGACGGAACATCTCACGGGGCTCAGTCTCGGCAAGCCTCTTTCTGAAAAGGCGAACGGTCGGATCCTTCTCCCCCGAGGAAGGGCCCAGCCCTGAAACCTCTTGCTGCTCTTCACCACCCCTTGGCACCCTACCTACAGGCACAACAGCACTGGGGATCTGTGCTTTCCCAGAGACGGAACATCTCACGGGGCTCAGTCTCGGCAAGCCTCTTTCTGAAAAGGCGAACGGTCGGATACTTGTCCCACGAGGAAGGGCCCAGCCCTGAAAGCTCTTGCTGCTCTTCACCGCCCCTTGGCACCCTACCTACAGGCACAACAGCACTGGGGATCTGTGCTTTCCCAGAGACGGAACATCTCACGGCGCTCAGTCTCGGCAAGCCTCTTTCTGAAAAGGCGAACGGTCGGATCCTTCTCCCACGAGGAAGGGCCCAGCCCTGAAAGCTCTTGCTGCTCTTCACCGTCCCTTGGCACCCTACCTACAGGCACAACAGCACTGGGGATCTGTGCTTTCCCAGAGAAGGAATATCTCACGGGGCTCAGTCTCGGCAAGCCTCTTTCTGAAAAGGCGAACGGTCGGATCCTTCTCCCACGAGGAAGGGCCCAGCCCTGAAAGCTCTTGCTGCTCTTCACCGTCCCTTGGCACCCTACCTACAGGCACAACAGCACTGGGGATCTGTGCTTTCCCAGAGACGGAATATCTCACGGGGCTCAGTCTCGGCAAGCCTCTTTCTGAAAAGGCGAACGGTCGGATCCTTCTCCCACGAGGAAGGGCCCAGCCCTGAAAGCTCTTGCTGCTCTTCACCGTCCCTTGGCACCCTACCTACAGGCACAACAGCACTGGGGATCTGTGCTTTCCCAGAGACGGAACATCTCACGGGGCTCAGTCTCGGCAAGCCTCTTTCTGAAAAGGCGAACGGTCGGATCCTTCTCCCACGAGGAAGGGCCCAGCCCTGAAAGCTCTTGCTGCTCTTCACCGTCCCTTGTGGCCCTACCTACAGGCACAACAGCACTGGGGATCTGTGCTTTCCCAGAGACGGAACATCTCGTGGCGCTACGCCTCGGCAGAGCCTCTTTTTTTTGGAAAAGGCGAACGGTCGGATACTTGTCCCACGAGGAAGGGCCCAGCCCTGAAAGCTCTTGCTGCTCTTCACTGTCCCTTGGCACCCTACCTACAGGCACAACAGCACTGGGGATCTGTGCTTTCCCAGAGACGGAACATCTCACGGGGCTCAGTCTCGGCAAGCCTCTTTCTGAAAAGGCGAACGGTCGGATCCTTCTCCCACGAGGAAGGGCCCAGCCCTGAAAGCTCTTGCTGCTCTTCACCGTCCCTTGGCACCCTACCTACAGGCACAACAGCACTGGGGATCTGTGCTTTCCCAGAGACGGAACATCTCGTGGCGCTACGCCTCGGCAGAGCCTCTTTTTTTTGGAAAAGGCGAACGGTCGGATACTTGTCCCACGAGGAAGGGCCCAGCCCTGAAAGCTCTTGCTGCTCTTCACTGTCCCTTGGCACCCTACCTACAGGCACAACAGCACTGGGGATCTGTGCTTTCCCAGAGACGGAACATCTCACGGGGCTCAGTCTCGGCAAGCCTCTTTCTGAAAAGGCGAACGGTCGGATCCTTCTCCCACGAGGAAGGGCCCAGCCCTGAAAGCTCTTGCTGCTCTTCACCGTCCCTTGGCACCCTACCTACAGGCACAACAGCACTGGGGATCTGTGCTTTCCCAGAGACGGAACATCTCGTAGTGCTACGCCTCGGCAGAGCCTCTTTTTTTTGGAAAAGGCGAACGGTCGGATCCTTCTCCCACGAGGAAGGGCCCAGCCCTGAAAGCTCTTGCTGCTCTTCACCGCCCCTTGGCACCCTACCTACAGGCACAACAGCACTGGGGATCTGTGCTTTCCCAGAGACGGAACATCTCACGGGGCTCAGTCTCGGCAAGCCTCTTTCTGAAAAGGCGAACGGTGCGATCCTTCTCCCACGAGGAAGGGCCCAGCCCTGAAAGCTCTTGCTACTCTTCACCGCCCCTTGGCACCCTACCTACAGGCACAACAGCACTGGGGATCTGTGCTTTCCCAGAGACGGAACATCTCACGGCGCTCAGTCTCGGCAAGCCTCTTTCTGAAAAGGCGAACGGTCGGATCCTTCTCCCACGAGGAAGGGCCCAGCCCTGAAAGCTCTTGCTGCTCTTCACCGCCCCTTGGCACCCTACCTACAGGCACAACAGCACTGGGGATCTGTGCTTTCCCAGAGACGGAACATCTCACGGGGCTCAGTCTCGGCAAGCCTCTTTCTGAAAAGGCGAACGGTCGGATCCTTCTCCCACGAGGAAGGGCCCAGCCCTGAAAGCTCTTGCTGCTCTTCACCGTCCCTTGGCACCCTACCTACAGGCACAACAGCACTGGGGATCTGTGCTTTCCCAGAGAAGGAATATCTCACGGGGCTCAGTCTCGGCAAGCCTCTTTCTGAAAAGGCGAACGGTCGGATCCTTCTCCCACGAGGAAGGGCCCAGCCCTGAAAGCTCTTGCTGCTCTTCACCGTCCCTTGGCACCCTACCTACAGGCACAACAGCACTGGGGATCTGTGCTTTCCCAGAGACGGAATATCTCACGGGGCTCAGTCTCGGCAAGCCTCTTTCTGAAAAGGCGAACGGTCGGATCCTTCTCCCACGAGGAAGGGCCCAGCCCTGAAAGCTCTTGCTGCTCTTCACCGTCCCTTGGCAGCCTACCTACAGGCACAACAGCACTGGGGATCTGTGCTTTCCCAGAGACGGAACATCTCACGGGGCTCAGTCTCGGCAAGCCTCTTTCTGAAAAGGCGAACGGTCGGATCCTTCTCCCACGAGGAAGGGCCCAGCCCTGAAAGCTCTTGCTGCTCTTCACCGTCCCTTGTGGCCCTACCTACAGGCACAACAGCACTGGGGATCTGTGCTTTCCCAGAGACGGAACATCTCGTGGCGCTACGCCTCGGCAGAGCCTCTTTTTTTTGGAAAAGGCGAACGGTCGGATACTTGTCCCACGAGGAAGGGCCCAGCCCTGAAAGCTCTTGCTGCTCTTCACTGTCCCTTGGCACCCTACCTACAGGCACAACAGCACTGGGGATCTGTGCTTTCCCAGAGACGGAACATCTCACGGGGCTCAGTCTCGGCAAGCCTCTTTCTGAAAAGGCGAACGGTCGGATCCTTCTCCCACGAGGAAGGGCCCAGCCCTGAAAGCTCTTGCTGCTCTTCACCGTCCCTTGGCACCCTACCTACAGGCACAACAGCACTGGGGATCTATGCTTTCGCAGAGACGGAACATCTCGTAGTGCTACGCCTCGGCAGAGCCTCTTTTTTTTGGAAAAGGCGAACGGTCGGATCCTTCTCCCACGAGGAAGGGCCCAGCCCTGAAAGCTCTTGCTGCTCTTCACCGCCCCTTGGCACCCTACCTACAGGCACAACAGCACTGGGGATCTGTGCTTTCCCAGAGACAGAACATCTCACGGGGCTCAGTCTCGGCAAGCCTCTTTCTGAAAAGGCGAACGGTGCGATCCTTCTCCCACGAGGAAGGGCCCAGCCCTGAAAGCTCTTGCTACTCTTCACCGCCCCTTGGCACCCTACCTACAGGCACAACAGCACTGGGGATCTGTGCTTTCCCAGAGACGGAACATCTCACGGCGCTCAGTCTCGGCAAGCCTCTTTCTGAAAAGGCGAACGGTCGGATCCTTCTCCCACGAGGAAGGGCCCAGCCCTGAAAGCTCTTGCTGCTCTTCACCGCCCCTTGGCACCCTACCTACAGGCACAACAGCACTGGGGATCTGTGCTTTCCCAGAGACGGAACATCTCGTGGCGCTACGCCTCGGCAGAGCCTCTTTTTTCTGGAAAAGGCGAACGGTCGGATCCTTCTCCCACGAGGAAGGGCCCAGCCCTGAAAGCTCTTGCTGCTCTTCACCGCCCCTTGGCACCCTACCTACAGGCACAACAGCACTGGGGATCTGTGCTTTCCCAGAGACGGAACATCTCACGGGGCTCAGTCTCGGCAAGCCTCTTTCTGAAAAGGCGAACTGTCGGATACTTGTCCCACGAGGAAGGGCCCAGCCCTGAAAGCTCTTGCTGCTCTTCACCGTCCCTTGTGGCCCTACCTACAGGCACAACAGCACTGGGGATCTGTGCTTTCCCAGAGACGGAACATCTCACGGGGCTCAGTCTCGGCAAGCCTCTTTCTGAAAAGGCGAACGGTCGGATCCTTCTCCCACGAGGAAGGGCCCAGCCCTGAAAGCTCTTGCTGCTCTTCACCGTCCCTTGGCACCCTACCTACAGGCACAACAGCACTGGGGATCTGTGCTTTCCCAGAGACGGAATATCTCACGGCGCTCAGTCTTGGCAAGCCTCTTTCTGAAAAGGCGAACGGTCGGATCCTTCTCCCACGAGGAAGGGCCCAGCCCTGAAAGCTCTTGCTGCTCTTCACCGCCCCTTGGCACCCTACCTACAGGCACAACAGCACTGGGGATCTGTGCTTTCCCAGAGACGGAACATCTCACGGGGCTCAGTCTCGGCAAGCCTCTTTCTGAAAAGACGAACGGTCGGATCCTTCTCCCACGAGGAAGGGCCCAGCCCTGAAAGCTCTTGCTGCTCTTCACCGCCCCTTGGCACCCTACCTACAGGCACAACAGCACTGGGGATCTGTGCTTTCCCAGAGACGGAACATCTCACGGCGCTCAGTCTCGGCAAGCCTCTTTCTGAAAAGGCGAACGGTCGGATCCTTCTCCCACGAGGAAGGGCCCAGCCCTGAAAGCTCTTGCTGCTCTTCACCGTCCCTTGGCACCCTACCTACAGGCACAACAGCACTGGGGATCTGTGCTTTCCCAGAGACGGAACATCTCACGGGGCTCAGTCTCGGCAAGCCTCTTTCTGAAAAGGCGAACGGTCGGATCCTTCTCCCACGAGGAAGGGCCCAGCCCTGAAAGCTCTTGCTGCTCTTCACCGTCCCTTGGCACCCTACCTACAGGCACAACAGCACTGGGGATCTGTGCTTTCCCAGAGACGGAATATCTCACGGCGCTCAGTCTTGGCAAGCCTCTTTCTGAAAAGGCGAACGGTCGGATCCTTCTCCCACGAGGAAGGGCCCAGCCCTGAAAGCTCTTGCTGCTCTTCACCGCCCCTTGGCACCCTACCTACAGGCACAACAGCACTGGGGATCTGTGCTTTCCCAGAGACGGAACATCTCACGGGGCTCAGTCTCGGCAAGCCTCTTTCTGAAAAGACGAACGGTCGGATCCTTCTCCCACGAGGAAGGGCCCAGCCCTGAAAGCTCTTGCTGCTCTTCACCGCCCCTTGGCACCCTACCTACAGGCACAACAGCACTGGGGATCTGTGCTTTCCCAGAGACGGAACATCTCACGGCGCTCAGTCTCGGCAAGCCTCTTTCTGAAAAGGCGAACGGTCGGATCCTTCTCCCACGAGGAAGGGCCCAGCCCTGAAAGCTCTTGCTGCTCTTCACCGTCCCTTGGCACCCTACCTACAGGCACAACAGCACTGGGGATCTGTGCTTTCCCAGAGACGGAACATCTCACGGGGCTCAGTCTCGGCAAGCCTCTTTCTGAAAAGGCGAACGGTCGGATCCTTCTCCCCCGAGGAAGGGCCCAGCCCTGAAACCTCTTGCTGCTCTTCACCACCCCTTGGCACCCTACCTACAGGCACAACAGCACTGGGGATCTGTGCTTTCCCAGAGACGGAACATCTCACGGGGCTCAGTCTCGGCAAGCCTGTTTCTGAAAAGGCGAACGGTCGGATACTTGTCCCACGAGGAAGGGCCCAGCCCTGAAAGCTCTTGCTGCTCTTCACCGTCCCTTGGCACCCTACCTACAGGCACAACAGCACTGGGGATCTGTGCTTTCCCAGAGACGGAACATCTCACGGGGCTCAGTCTCGGCAAGCCTGTTTCTGAAAAGGCGAACGGTCGGATCCTTCTCCCACGAGGAAGGGCCCAGCCCTGAAACCTCTTGCTGCTCTTCACCGCCCCTTGGCACCCTACCTACAGGCACAACAGCACTGGGGATCTGTGCTTTGCCAGAGACGGAACATCTCACGGGGCTCAGTCTCGGCAAGCCTCTTTCTGAAAAGACGAACGGTGCGATCCTTCTCCCACGACGAAGGGCCCAGCCCTGAAAGCTCTTGCTGCTCTTCACCGTCCCTTGGCACCCTACCTACAGGCACAACAGCACTGGGGATCTGTGCTTTCCCAGAGACGGAACATCTCACGGGGCTCAGTCTCGGCAAGCCTCTTTCTGAAAAGGCGAACGGTCGGATCCTTCTCCCACGAGGAAGGGCCCAGCCCTGAAAGCTCTTGCTGCTCTTCACCGTCCCTTGGCACCCTACCTACAGGCACAACAGCACTGGGGATCTGTGCTTTCCCAGAGACGGAACATCTCACGGCGCTCAGTCTCGGCAAGCCTCTTTCTGAAAAGGCGAACGGTCGGATCCTTCTCCCACGAGGAAGGGCCCAGCCCTGAAAGCTCTTGCTGCTCTTCACCGTCCCTTGGCACCCTACCTACAGGCACAACAGCACTGGGGATCTGTGCTTTCCCAGAGACGGAACATCTCACGGCGCTCAGTCTCGGCAAGCCTCTTTCTGAAAAGGCGAACGGTCGGATCCTTCTCCCCCGAGGAAGGGCCCAGCCCTGAAACCTCTTGCTGCTCTTCACCACCCCTTGGCACCCTACCTACAGGCACAACAGCACTGGGGATCTGTGCTTTCCCAGAGACGGAACATCTCACGGGGCTCAGTCTCAGCAAGCCTCTTTCTGAAAAGGCGAACGGTCGGATACTTGTCCCACGAGGAAGGGCCCAGCCCTGAAAGCTCTTGCTGCTCTTCACCGCCCCTTGGCACCCTACCTACAGGCACAACAGCACTGGGGATCTGTGCTTTCCCAGAGACGGAACATCTCACGGCGCTCAGTCTCGGCAAGCCTCTTTCTGAAAAGACGAACGGTCGGATCCTTCTCCCACGAGGAAGGGCCCAGCCCTGAAAGCTCTTGCTGCTCTTCACCGCCCCTTGGCACCCTACCTACAGGCACAACAGCACTGGGGATCTGTGCTTTCCCAGAGACGGAACATCTCACGGGGCTCAGTCTCGGCAAGCCTCTTTCTGAAAAGGCGAACGGTCGGATCCTTCTCCCACGAGGAAGGGCCCAGCCCTGAAAGCTCTTGCTGCTCTTCACCGTCCCTTGGCACCCTACCTACAGGCACAACAGCACTGGGGATCTGTGCTTTCCCAGAGACGGAATATCTCACGGGGCTCAGTCTCGGCAAGCCTCTTTCTGAAAAGGCGAACGGTCGGATCCTTCTCCCACGAGGAAGGGCCCAGCCCTGAAAGCTCTTGCTGCTCTTCACCGCCCCTTGGCAGCCTACCTACAGGCACAACAGCACTGGGGATCTGTGCTTTCCCAGAGACGGAACATCTCACGGGGCTCAGTCTCGGCAAGCCTCTTTCTGAAAAGGCGAACGGTCGGATCCTTCTCCCACGAGGAAGGGCCCAGCCCTGAAAGCTCTTGCTGCTCTTCACCGTCCCTTGTGGCCCTACCTACAGGCACAACAGCACTGGGGATCTGTGCTTTCCCAGAGACGGAACATCTCGTGGCGCTACGCCTCGGCAGAGCCTCTTTTTTTTGGAAAAGGCGAACGGTCGGATACTTGTCCCACGAGGAAGGGCCCAGCCCTGAAACCTCTTGCTGCTCTTCACCGTCCCTTGTGGCCCTACCTACAGGCACAACAGCAGTGGGGATCTGTGCTTTCCCAGAGACGGAACATCTCACGGGGCTCAGTCTCGGCAAGCCTCTTTCTGAAAAGGCGAACGGTCGGATCCTTCTCCCACGAGGAAGGGCCCAGCCCTGAAAGCTCTTGCTGCTCTTCACCGTCCCTTGGCACCCTACCTACAGGCACAACAGCACTGGGGATCTATGCTTTCGCAGAGACGGAACATCTCGTAGTGCTACGCCTCGGCAGAGCCTCTTTTTTTTGGAAAAGGCGAACGGTCGGATCCTTCTCCCACGAGGAAGGGCCCAGCCCTGAAAGCTCTTGCTGCTCTTCACCGCCCCTTGGCACCCTACCTACAGGCACAACAGCACTGGGGATCTGTGCTTTCCCAGAGACGGAATATCTCACGGGGCTCAGTCTCGGCAAGCCTCTTTCTGAAAAGGCGAACGGTCGGATCCTTCTCCCACGAGGAAGGGCCCAGCCCTGAAAGCTCTTGCTGCTCTTCACCGTCCCTTGGCAGCCTACCTACAGGCACAACAGCACTGGGGATCTGTGCTTTCCCAGAGACGGAACATCTAACGGGGCTCAGTCTCGGCAAGCCTCTTTCTGAAAAGGCGAACGGTCGGATCCTTCTCCCACGAGGAAGGGCCCAGCCCTGAAAGCTCTTGCTGCTCTTCACCGTCCCTTGTGGCCCTACCTACAGGCACAACAGCACTGGGGATCTGTGCTTTCCCAGAGACGGAACATCTCACGGGGCTCAGTCTCGGCAAGCCTCTTTCTGAAAAGGCGAACGGTCGGATCCTTCTCCCACGAGGAAGGGCCCAGCCCTGAAAGCTCTTGCTGCTCTTCACCGTCCCTTGGCACCCTACCTACAGGCACAACAGCACTGGGGATCTGTGCTTTCCCAGAGAAGGAATATCTCACGGGGCTCAGTCTCGGCAAGCCTCTTTCTGAAAAGGCGAACGGTCGGATCCTTCTCCCACGAGGAAGGGCCCAGCCCTGAAAGCTCTTCCTGCTCTTCACCGCCCCTTGGCACCCTACCTACAGGCACAACAGCACTGGGGATCTGTGCTTTCCCAGAGACGGAACATCTCACGGGGCTCAGTCTCGGCAAGCCTCTTTCTGAAAAGGCGAACGGTCGGATCCTTCTCCCACGAGGAAGGGCCCAGCCCTGAAAGCTCTTGCTGCTCTTCACCGTCCCTTGTGGCCCTACCTACAGGCACAACAGCACTGGGGATCTGTGCTTTCCCAGAGACGGAACATCTCGTGGCGCTACGCCTCGGCAGAGCCTCTTTTTTTTGGAAAAGGCGAACGGTCGGATCCTTCTCCCACGAGGAAGGGCCCAGCCCTGAAAGCTCTTGCTGCTCTTCACTGTCCCTTGGCACCCTACCTACAGGCACAACAGCACTGGGGATCTGTGCTTTCCCAGAGACGGAACATCTCACGGGGCTCAGTCTCGGCAAGCCTCTTTCTGAAAAGGCGAACGGTCGGATCCTTCTCCCACGAGGAAGGGCCCAGCCCTGAAAGCTCTTGCTGCTCTTCACCGTCCCTTGGCACCCTACCTACAGGCACAACAGCACTGGGGATCTGTGCTTTCCCAGAGACGGAACATCTCACGGGGCTCAGTCTCGGCAAGCCTCTTTCTGAAAAGGCGAACGGTCGGATCCTTCTCCCACGAGGAAGGGCCCAGCCCTGAAAGCTCTTGCTGCTCTTCACCGTCCCTTGGCACCCTACCTACAGGCACAACAGCACTGGGGATCTGTGCTTTCCCAGAGACGGAACATCTCAAGGCGCTCAGTCTCGGCAAGCCTCTTTCTGAAAAGGCGAACGGTCGGATCCTTCTCCCACGAGGAAGGGCCCAGCCCTGAAACCTCTTGCTGCTCTTCACCACCCCTTGGCACCCTACCTACAGGCACAACAGCACTGGGGATCTGTGCTTTCCCAGAGACGGAACATCTCACGGGGCTCAGTCTCGGCAAGCCTCTTTCTGAAAAGGCGAACGGTCGGATACTTGTCCCACGAGGAAGGGCCCAGCCCTGAAAGCTCTTGCTGCTCTTCACCGCCCCTTGGCACCCTACCTACAGGCACAACAGCACTGGGGATCTGTGCTTTCCCAGAGACGGAACATCTCACGGCGCTCAGTCTCGGCAAGCCTCTTTCTGAAAAGACGAACGGTCGGATCCTTCTCCCACGAGGAAGGGCCCAGCCCTGAAAGCTCTTGCTGCTCTTCACCGCCCCTTGGCACCCTACCTACAGGCACAACAGCACTGGGGATCTGTGCTTTCCCAGAGACGGAACATCTCACGGGGCTCAGTCTCGGCAAGCCTCTTTCTGAAAAGGCGAACGGTCGGATCCTTCTCCCACGAGGAAGGGCCCAGCCCTGAAAGCTCTTGCTGCTCTTCACCGTCCCTTGGCACCCTACCTACAGGCACAACAGCACTGGGGATCTGTGCTTTCCCAGAGACGGAACATCTCACGGGGCTCAGTCTCGGCAAGCCTCTTTCAGAAAAGGCGAAAGGTCGGATCCTTCTCCCACGAGGAAGGGCCCAGCCCTGAAAGCTCTTGCTGCTCTTCACCGTCCCTTGTGGCCCTACCTACAGGCACAACAGCACTGGGGATCTGTGCTTTCCCAGAGACGGAACATCTCGTGGCGCTACGCCTCGGCAGAGCCTCTTTTTTTTGGAAAAGGCGAACGGTCGGATACTTGTCCCACGAGGAAGGGCCCAGCCCTGAAAGCTCTTGCTGCTCTTCACTGTCCCTTGGCACCCTACCTACAGGCACAACAGCACTGGGGATCTGTGCTTTCCCAGAGACGGAACATCTCACGGGGCTCAGTCTCGGCAAGCCTCTTTCTGAAAAGGCGAACGGTCGGATCCTTCTCCCCCGAGGAAGGGCCCAGCCCTGAAACCTCTTGCTGCTCTTCACCACCCCTTGGCACCCTACCTACAGGCACAACAGCACTGGGGATCTGTGCTTTCCCAGAGACGGAACATCTCACGGGGCTCAGTCTCGGCAAGCCTCTTTCTGAAAAGGCGAACGGTCGGATACTTGTCCCACGAGGAAGGGCCCAGCCCTGAAAGCTCTTGCTGCTCTTCACCGTCCCTTGTGGCCCTACCTACAGGCACAACAGCACTGGGGATCTGTGCTTTCCCAGAGACGGAACATCTCACGGCGCTCAGTCTCGGCAAGCCTCTTTCTGAAAAGGCGAACGGTCGGATCCTTCTCCCACGAGGAAGGGCCCAGCCCTGAAAGCTCTTGCTGCTCTTCACCGCCCCTTGGCACCCTACCTACAGGCACAACAGCACTGGGGATCTGTGCTTTCCCAGAGATGGAACATCTCACGGGGCTCAGTCTCGGCAAGCCTCTTTCTGAAAAGGCGAACGGTCGGATCCTTCTCCCACGAGGAAGGGCCCAGCCCTGAAAGCTCTTGCTGCTCTTCACCGTCCCTTGGCACCCTACCTACAGGCACAACAGCACTGGGGATCTGTGCTTTCCCAGAGAAGGAATATCTCACGGGGCTCAGTCTCGGCAAGCCTCTTTCTGAAAAGGCGAACGGTCGGATCCTTCTCCCACGAGGAAGGGCCCAGCCCTGAAAGCTCTTGCTGCTCTTCACCGTCCCTTGGCACCCTACCTACAGGCACAACAGCACTGGGGATCTGTGCTTTCCCAGAGACGGAATATCTCACGGGGCTCAGTCTCGGCAAGCCTCTTTCTGAAAAGGCGAACGGTCGGATCCTTCTCCCACGAGGAAGGGCCCAGCCCTGAAAGCTCTTGCTGCTCTTCACCGTCCCTTGGCACCCTACCTACAGGCACAACAGCACTGGGGATCTGTGCTTTCCCAGAGACGGAACATCTCACGGGGCTCAGTCTCGGCAAGCCTCTTTCTGAAAAGGCGAACGGTCGGATCCTTCTCCCACGAGGAAGGGCCCAGCCCTGAAAGCTCTTGCTGCTCTTCACCGTCCCTTGTGGCCCTACCTACAGGCACAACAGCACTGGGGATCTGTGCTTTCCCAGAGACGGAACATCTCGTGGCGCTACGCCTCGGCAGAGCCTCTTTTTTTTGGAAAAGGCGAACGGTCGGATACTTGTCCCACGAGGAAGGGCCCAGCCCTGAAAGCTCTTGCTGCTCTTCACTGTCCCTTGGCACCCTACCTACAGGCACAACAGCACTGGGGATCTGTGCTTTCCCAGAGACGGAACATCTCACGGGGCTCAGTCTCGGCAAGCCTCTTTCTGAAAAGGCGAACGGTCGGATCCTTCTCCCACGAGGAAGGGCCCAGCCCTGAAAGCTCTTGCTGCTCTTCACCGTCCCTTGGCACCCTACCTACAGGCACAACAGCACTGGGGATCTATGCTTTCGCAGAGACGGAACATCTCGTAGTGCTACGCCTCGGCAGAGCCTCTTTTTTTTGGAAAAGGCGAACGGTCGGATCCTTCTCCCACGAGGAAGGGCCCAGCCCTGAAAGCTCTTGCTGCTCTTCACCGCCCCTTGGCACCCTACCTACAGGCACAACAGCACTGGGGATCTGTGCTTTCCCAGAGACGGAACATCTCACGGGGCTCAGTCTCGGCAAGCCTCTTTCTGAAAAGGCGAACGGTGCGATCCTTCTCCCACGAGGAAGGGCCCAGCCCTGAAAGCTCTTGCTACTCTTCACCGCCCCTTGGCACCCTACCTACAGGCACAACAGCACTGGGGATCTGTGCTTTCCCAGAGACGGAACATCTCACGGCGCTCAGTCTCGGCAAGCCTCTTTCTGAAAAGGCGAACGGTCGGATCCTTCTCCCACGAGGAAGGGCCCAGCCCTGAAAGCTCTTGCTGCTCTTCACCGCCCCTTGGCACCCTACCTACAGGCACAACAGCACTGGGGATCTGTGCTTTCCCAGAGACGGAACATCTCGTGGCGCTACGCCTCGGCAGAGCCTCTTTTTTCTGGAAAAGGCGAACGGTCGGATCCTTCTCCCACGAGGAAGGGCCCAGCCCTGAAACCTCTTGCTGCTCTTCACCGCCCCTTGGCACCCTACCTACAGGCACAACAGCACTGGGGATCTGTGCTTTCCCAGAGACGGAACATCTCACGGGGCTCAGTCTCGGCAAGCCTCTTTCTGAAAAGGCGAACGGTCGGATCCTTCTCCCACGAGGAAGGGCCCAGCCCTGAAAGCTCTTGCTGCTCTTCACCGCCCCTTGGCACCCTACCTACAGGCACAACAGCACTGGGGATCTGTGCTTTCCCAGAGACGGAACATCTCACGGCGCTCAGTCTCGGCAAGCCTCTTTCTGAAAAGGCGAACGGTCGGATCCTTCTCCCACGAGGAAGGGCCCAGCCCTGAAAGCTCTTGCTGCTCTTCACCGTCCCTTGGCACCCTACCTACAGGCACAACAGCACTGGGGATCTGTGCTTTCCCAGAGACGGAACATCTCACGGGGCTCAGTCTCGGCAAGCCTCTTTCTGAAAAGGCGAACGGTCGGATCCTGCTCCCACGAGGAAGGGCCCAGCCCTGAAAGCTCTTGCTGCTCTTCACCGCCCCTTGTGGCCCTACCTACAGGCACAACAGCACTGGGGATCTGTGCTTTCCCAGAGACGGAACATCTCACGGGGCTCAGTCTCGGCAAGCCTCTTTCTGAAAAGGCGAACGGTCGGATCCTTCTCCCACGAGGAAGGGCCCAGCCCTGAAAGCTCTTGCTGCTCTTCACCGTCCCTTGGCACCCTACCTACAGGCACAACAGCACTGGGGATCTGTGCTTTCCCAGAGAAGGAATATCTCACGGGGCTCAGTCTCGGCAAGCCTCTTTCTGAAAAGGCGAACGGTCGGATCCTTCTCCCACGAGGAAGGGCCCAGCCCTGAAAGCTCTTGCTGCTCTTCACCGTCCCTTGGCACCCTACCTACAGGCACAACAGCACTGGGGATCTGTGCTTTCCCAGAGACGGAATATCTCACGGCGCTCAGTCTCGGCAAGCCTCTTTCTGAAAAGGCGAACGGTCGGATCCTTCTCCCACGAGGAAGGGCCCAGCCCTGAAAGCTCTTGCTGCTCTTCACCGTCCCTTGTGGCCCTACCTACAGGCACAACAGCACTGGGGATCTGTGCTTTCCCAGAGACGGAACATCTCACGGGGCTCAGTCTCGGCAAGCCTCTTTCTGAAAAGGCGAACGGTCGGATCCTTCTCCCACGAGGAAGGGCCCAGCCCTGAAAGCTCTTGCTGCTCTTCACCGTCCCTTGTGGCCCTACCTACAGGCACAACAGCACTGGGGATCTGTGCTTTCCCAGAGACGGAACATCTCGTGGCGCTACGCCTCGGCAGAGCCTCTTTTTTTTGGAAAAGGCGAACGGTCGGATCCTTCTCCCACGAGGAAGGGCCCAGCCCTGAAAGCTCTTGCTGCTCTTCACTGTCCCTTGGCACCCTACCTACAGGCACAACAGCACTGGGGATCTGTGCTTTCCCAGAGACGGAACATCTCACGGGGCTCAGTCTCGGCAAGCCTCTTTCTGAAAAGGCGAACGGTCGGATCCTTCTCCCACGAGGAAGGGCCCAGCCCTGAAAGCTCTTGCTGCTCTTCACCGTCCCTTGGCACCCTACCTACAGGCACAACAGCACTGGGGATCTATGCTTTCGCAGAGACGGAACATCTCGTAGTGCTACGCCTCGGCAGAGCCTCTTTTTTTTGGAAAAGGCGAACGGTCGGATCCTTCTCCCACGAGGAAGGGCCCAGCCCTGAAAGCTCTTGCTGCTCTTCACCGCCCCTTGGCACCCTACCTACAGGCACAACAGCACTGGGGATCTGTGCTTTCCCAGAGACGGAACATCTCACGGCGCTCAGTCTCGGCAAGCCTCTTTCTGAAAAGACGAACGGTCGGATCCTTCTCCCACGAGGAAGGGCCCAGCCCTGAAAGCTCTTGCTGCTCTTCACCGTCCCTTGTGGCCCTACCTACAGGCACAACAGCAGTGGGGATCTGTGCTTTCCCAGAGACGGAACATCTCACGGGGCTCAGTCTCGGCAAGCCTCTTTCTGAAAAGGCGAACGGTCGGATCCTTCTCCCACGAGGAAGGGCCCAGCCCTGAAAGCTCTTGCTGCTCTTCACCGTCCCTTGGCACCCTACCTACAGGCACAACAGCACTGGGGATCTGTGCTTTCCCAGAGAAGGAATATCTCACGGGGCTCAGTCTCGGCAAGCCTCTTTCTGAAAAGGCGAACGGTCGGATCCTTCTCCCACGAGGAAGGGCCCAGCCCTGAAAGCTCTTGCTGCTCTTCACCGTCCCTTGGCACCCTACCTACAGGCACAACAGCACTGGGGATCTGTGCTTTCCCAGAGACGGAATATCTCACGGGGCTCAGTCTCGGCAAGCCTCTTTCTGAAAAGGCGAACGGTCGGATCCTTCTCCCACGAGGAAGGGCCCAGCCCTGAAAGCTCTTGCTGCTCTTCACCGTCCCTTGGCAGCCTACCTACAGGCACAACAGCACTGGGGATCTGTGCTTTCCCAGAGACGGAACATCTCACGGGGCTCAGTCTCGGCAAGCCTCTTTCTGAAAAGGCGAACGGTCGGATCCTTCTCCCACGAGGAAGGGCCCAGCCCTGAAAGCTCTTGCTGCTCTTCACCGTCCCTTGTGGCCCTACCTACAGGCACAACAGCACTGGGGATCTGTGCTTTCCCAGAGACGGAACATCTCGTGGCGCTACGCCTCGGCAGAGCCTCTTTTTTTTGGAAAAGGCGAACGGTCGGATACTTGTCCCACGAGGAAGGGCCCAGCCCTGAAAGCTCTTGCTGCTCTTCACTGTCCCTTGGCACCCTACCTACAGGCACAACAGCACTGGGGATCTGTGCTTTCCCAGAGACGGAACATCTCACGGGGCTCAGTCTCGGCAAGCCTCTTTCTGAAAAGGCGAACGGTCGGATCCTTCTCCCACGAGGAAGGGCCCAGCCCTGAAAGCTCTTGCTGCTCTTCACCGTCCCTTGGCACCCTACCTACAGGCACAACAGCACTGGGGATCTATGCTTTCGCAGAGACGGAACATCTCGTAGTGCTACGCCTCGGCAGAGCCTCTTTTTTTTGGAAAAGGCGAACGGTCGGATCCTTCTCCCACGAGGAAGGGCCCAGCCCTGAAAGCTCTTGCTGCTCTTCACCGCCCCTTGGCACCCTACCTACAGGCACAACAGCACTGGGGATCTGTGCTTTCCCAGAGACGGAACATCTCACGGGGCTCAGTCTCGGCAAGCCTCTTTCTGAAAAGGCGAACGGTGCGATCCTTCTCCCACGAGGAAGGGCCCAGCCCTGAAAGCTCTTGCTACTCTTCACCGCCCCTTGGCACCCTACCTACAGGCACAACAGCACTGGGGATCTGTGCTTTCCCAGAGACGGAACATCTCACGGCGCTCAGTCTCGGCAAGCCTCTTTCTGAAAAGGCGAACGGTCGGATCCTTCTCCCACGAGGAAGGGCCCAGCCCTGAAAGCTCTTGCTGCTCTTCACCGCCCCTTGGCACCCTACCTACAGGCACAACAGCACTGGGGATCTGTGCTTTCCCAGAGACGGAACATCTCGTGGCGCTACGCCTCGGCAGAGCCTCCTTTTTCTGGAAAAGGCGAACGGTCGGATCCTTCTCCCACGAGGAAGGGCCCAGCCCTGAAAGCTCTTGCTGCTCTTCACCGCCCCTTGGCACCCTACCTACAGGCACAACAGCACTGGGGATCTGTGCTTTCCCAGAGACGGAACATCTCACGGGGCTCAGTCTCGGCAAGCCTCTTTCTGAAAAGGCGAACTGTCGGATACTTGTCCCACGAGGAAGGGCCCAGCCCTGAAAGCTCTTGCTGCTCTTCACCGTCCCTTGTGGCCCTACCTACAGGCACAACAGCACTGGGGATCTGTGCTTTCCCAGAGACGGAACATCTCACGGGGCTCAGTCTCGGCAAGCCTCTTTCTGAAAAGGCGAACGGTCGGATCCTTCTCCCACGAGGAAGGGCCCAGCCCTGAAAGCTCTTGCTGCTCTTCACCGTCCCTTGGCACCCTACCTACAGGCACAACAGCACTGGGGATCTGTGCTTTCCCAGAGACGGAATATCTCACGGCGCTCAGTCTTGGCAAGCCTCTTTCTGAAAAGGCGAACGGTCGGATCCTTCTCCCACGAGGAAGGGCCCAGCCCTGAAAGCTCTTGCTGCTCTTCACCGCCCCTTGGCACCCTACCTACAGGCACAACAGCACTGGGGATCTGTGCTTTCCCAGAGACGGAACATCTCACGGGGCTCAGTCTCGGCAAGCCTCTTTCTGAAAAGACGAACGGTCGGATCCTTCTCCCACGAGGAAGGGCCCAGCCCTGAAAGCTCTTGCTGCTCTTCACCGCCCCTTGGCACCCTACCTACAGGCACAACAGCACTGGGGATCTGTGCTTTCCCAGAGACGGAACATCTCACGGGGCTCAGTCTCGGCAAGCCTCTTTCTGAAAAGGCGAACGGTCGGATCCTTCTCCCACGAGGAAGGGCCCAGCCCTGAAAGCTCTTGCTGCTCTTCACCGTCCCTTGGCACCCTACCTACAGGCACAACAGCACTGGGGATCTGTGCTTTCCCAGAGACGGAACATCTCACGGGGCTCAGTCTCGGCAAGCCTCTTTCTGAAAAGGCGAACGGTCGGATCCTTCTCCCCCGAGGAAGGGCCCAGCCCTGAAACCTCTTGCTGCTCTTCACCACCCCTTGGCACCCTACCTACAGGCACAACAGCACTGGGGATCTGTGCTTTCCCAGAGACGGAACATCTCACGGGGCTCAGTCTCGGCAAGCCTCTTTCTGAAAAGGCGAACGGTCGGATACTTGTCCCACGAGGAAGGGCCCAGCCCTGAAAGCTCTTGCTGCTCTTCACCGTCCCTTGGCAGCCTACCTACAGGCACAACAGCACTGGGGATCTGTGCTTTCCCAGAGACGGAACATCTCACGGGGCTCAGTCTCGGCAAGCCTGTTTCTGAAAAGGCGAACGGTCGGATCCTTCTCCCACGAGGAAGGGCCCAGCCCTGAAACCTCTTGCTGCTCTTCACCGCCCCTTGGCACCCTACCTACAGGCACAACAGCACTGGGGATCTGTGCTTTGCCAGAGACGGAACATCTCACGGGGCTCAGTCTCGGCAAGCCTCTTTCTGAAAAGACGAACGGTGCGATCCTTCTCCCACGACGAAGGGCCCAGCCCTGAAAGCTCTTGCTGCTCTTCACCGTCCCTTGGCACCCTACCTACAGGCACAACAGCACTGGGGATCTGTGCTTTCCCAGAGACGGAACATCTCACGGGGCTCAGTCTCGGCAAGCCTCTTTCTGAAAAGGCGAACGGTCGGATCCTTCTCCCACGAGGAAGGGCCCAGCCCTGAAAGCTCTTGCTGCTCTTCACCGTCCCTTGGCACCCTACCTACAGGCACAACAGCACTGGGGATCTGTGCTTTCCCAGAGACGGAACATCTCACGGCGCTCAGTCTCGGCAAGCCTCTTTCTGAAAAGGCGAACGGTCGGATCCTTCTCCCACGAGGAAGGGCCCAGCCCTGAAAGCTCTTGCTGCTCTTCACCGTCCCTTGGCACCCTACCTACAGGCACAACAGCACTGGGGATCTGTGCTTTCCCAGAGACGGAACATCTCACGGCGCTCAGTCTCGGCAAGCCTCTTTCTGAAAAGGCGAACGGTCGGATCCTTCTCCCCCGAGGAAGGGCCCAGCCCTGAAACCTCTTGCTGCTCTTCACCACCCCTTGGCACCCTACCTACAGGCACAACAGCACTGGGGATCTGTGCTTTCCCAGAGACGGAACATCTCATGGGGCTCAGTCTCAGCAAGCCTCTTTCTGAAAAGGCGAACGGTCGGATACTTGTCCCACGAGGAAGGGCCCAGCCCTGAAAGCTCTTGCTGCTCTTCACCGCCCCTTGGCACCCTACCTACAGGCACAACAGCACTGGGGATCTGTGCTTTCCCAGAGACGGAACATCTCACGGCGCTCAGTCTCGGCAAGCCTCTTTCTGAAAAGACGAACGGTCGGATCCTTTTCCCACGAGGAAGGGCCCAGCCCTGAAAGCTCTTGCTGCTCTTCACCGCCCCTTGGCACCCTACCTACAGGCACAACAGCACTGGGGATCTGTGCTTTCCCAGAGACGGAACATCTCACGGGGCTCAGTCTCGGCAAGCCTCTTTCTGAAAAGGCGAACGGTCGGATCCTTCTCCCACGAGGAAGGGCCCAGCCCTGAAAGCTCTTGCTGCTCTTCACCGTCCCTTGGCACCCTACCTACAGGCACAACAGCACTGGGGATCTGTGCTTTCCCAGAGACGGAATATCTCACGGGGCTCAGTCTCGGCAAGCCTCTTTCTGAAAAGGCGAACGGTCGGATCCTTCTCCCACGAGGAAGGGCCCAGCCCTGAAAGCTCTTGCTGCTCTTCACCGCCCCTTGGCAGCCTACCTACAGGCACAACAGCACTGGGGATCTGTGCTTTCCCAGAGACGGAACATCTCACGGGGCTCAGTCTCGGCAAGCCTCTTTCTGAAAAGGCGAACGGTCGGATCCTTCTCCCACGAGGAAGGGCCCAGCCCTGAAAGCTCTTGCTGCTCTTCACCGTCCCTTGTGGCCCTACCTACAGGCACAACAGCACTGGGGATCTGTGCTTTCCCAGAGACGGAACATCTCGTGGCGCTACGCCTCGGCAGAGCCTCTTTTTTTTGGAAAAGGCGAACGGTCGGATACTTGTCCCACGAGGAAGGGCCCAGCCCTGAAAGCTCTTGCTGCTCTTCACCGTCCCTTGTGGCCCTACCTACAGGCACAACAGCAGTGGGGATCTGTGCTTTCCCAGAGACGGAACATCTCACGGGGCTCAGTCTCGGCAAGCCTCTTTCTGAAAAGGCGAACGGTCGGATCCTTCTCCCACGAGGAAGGGCCCAGCCCTGAAAGCTCTTGCTGCTCTTCACCGTCCCTTGGCACCCTACCTACAGGCACAACAGCACTGGGGATCTATGCTTTCGCAGAGACGGAACATCTCGTAGTGCTACGCCTCGGCAGAGCCTCTTTTTTTTGGAAAAGGCGAACGGTCGGATCCTTCTCCCACGAGGAAGGGCCCAGCCCTGAAAGCTCTTGCTGCTCTTCACCGCCCCTTGGCACCCTACCTACAGGCACAACAGCACTGGGGATCTGTGCTTTCCCAGAGACGGAATATCTCACGGGGCTCAGTCTCGGCAAGCCTCTTTCTGAAAAGGCGAACGGTCGGATCCTTCTCCCACGAGGAAGGGCCCAGCCCTGAAAGCTCTTGCTGCTCTTCACCGTCCCTTGGCACCCTACCTACAGGCACAACAGCACTGGGGATCTGTGCTTTCCCAGAGACGGAACATCTCACGGGGCTCAGTCTCGGCAAGCCTCTTTCTGAAAAGGCGAACGGTCGGATCCTTCTCCCACGAGGAAGGGCCCAGCCCTGAAAGCTCTTGCTGCTCTTCACCGTCCCTTGGCACCCTACCTACAGGCACAACAGCACTGGGGATCTGTGCTTTCCCAGAGACGGAATATCTCACGGCGCTCAGTCTTGGCAAGCCTCTTTCTGAAAAGGCGAACGGTCGGATCCTTCTCCCACGAGGAAGGGCCCAGCCCTGAAAGCTCTTGCTGCTCTTCACCGCCCCTTGGCACCCTACCTACAGGCACAACAGCACTGGGGATCTGTGCTTTCCCAGAGACGGAACATCTCACGGGGCTCAGTCTCGGCAAGCCTCTTTCTGAAAAGGCGAACGGTCGGATCCTTCTCCCACGAGGAAGGGCCCAGCCCTGAAAGCTCTTGCTGCTCTTCACCGTCCCTTGGCACCCTACCTACAGGCACAACAGCACTGGGGATCTGTGCTTTCCCAGAGACGGAATATCTCACGGCGCTCAGTCTTGGCAAGCCTCTTTCTGAAAAGGCGAACGGTCGGATCCTTCTCCCACGAGGAAGGGCCCAGCCCTGAAAGCTCTTGCTGCTCTTCACCGCCCCTTGGCACCCTACCTACAGGCACAACAGCACTGGGGATCTGTGCTTTCCCAGAGACGGAACATCTCACGGGGCTCAGTCTCGGCAAGCCTCTTTCTGAAAAGACGAACGGTCGGATCCTTCTCCCACGAGGAAGGGCCCAGCCCTGAAAGCTCTTGCTGCTCTTCACCGCCCCTTGGCACCCTACCTACAGGCACAACAGCACTGGGGATCTGTGCTTTCCCAGAGACGGAACATCTCACGGCGCTCAGTCTCGGCAAGCCTCTTTCTGAAAAGGCGAACGGTCGGATCCTTCTCCCACGAGGAAGGGCCCAGCCCTGAAAGCTCTTGCTGCTCTTCACCGTCCCTTGGCACCCTACCTACAGGCACAACAGCACTGGGGATCTGTGCTTTCCCAGAGACGGAACATCTCACGGGGCTCAGTCTCGGCAAGCCTCTTTCTGAAAAGGCGAACGGTCGGATCCTTCTCCCCCGAGGAAGGGCCCAGCCCTGAAACCTCTTGCTGCTCTTCACCACCCCTTGGCACCCTACCTACAGGCACAACAGCACTGGGGATCTGTGCTTTCCCAGAGACGGAACATCTCACGGGGCTCAGTCTCGGCAAGCCTGTTTCTGAAAAGGCGAACGGTCGGATACTTGTCCCACGAGGAAGGGCCCAGCCCTGAAAGCTCTTGCTGCTCTTCACCGTCCCTTGGCACCCTACCTACAGGCACAACAGCACTGGGGATCTGTGCTTTCCCAGAGACGGAACATCTCACGGGGCTCAGTCTCGGCAAGCCTGTTTCTGAAAAGGCGAACGGTCGGATCCTTCTCCCACGAGGAAGGGCCCAGCCCTGAAACCTCTTGCTGCTCTTCACCGCCCCTTGGCACCCTACCTACAGGCACAACAGCACTGGGGATCTGTGCTTTGCCAGAGACGGAACATCTCACGGGGCTCAGTCTCGGCAAGCCTCTTTCTGAAAAGACGAACGGTGCGATCCTTCTCCCACGACGAAGGGCCCAGCCCTGAAAGCTCTTGCTGCTCTTCACCGTCCCTTGGCACCCTACCTACAGGCACAACAGCACTGGGGATCTGTGCTTTCCCAGAGACGGAACATCTCACGGGGCTCAGTCTCGGCAAGCCTCTTTCTGAAAAGGCGAACGGTCGGATCCTTCTCCCACGAGGAAGGGCCCAGCCCTGAAAGCTCTTGCTGCTCTTCACCGTCCCTTGGCACCCTACCTACAGGCACAACAGCACTGGGGATCTGTGCTTTCCCAGAGACGGAACATCTCACGGCGCTCAGTCTCGGCAAGCCTCTTTCTGAAAAGGCGAACGGTCGGATCCTTCTCCCACGAGGAAGGGCCCAGCCCTGAAAGCTCTTGCTGCTCTTCACCGTCCCTTGGCACCCTACCTACAGGCACAACAGCACTGGGGATCTGTGCTTTCCCAGAGACGGAACATCTCACGGCGCTCAGTCTCGGCAAGCCTCTTTCTGAAAAGGCGAACGGTCGGATCCTTCTCCCCCGAGGAAGGGCCCAGCCCTGAAACCTCTTGCTGCTCTTCACCACCCCTTGGCACCCTACCTACAGGCACAACAGCACTGGGGATCTGTGCTTTCCCAGAGACGGAACATCTCACGGGGCTCAGTCTCAGCAAGCCTCTTTCTGAAAAGGCGAACGGTCGGATACTTGTCCCACGAGGAAGGGCCCAGCCCTGAAAGCTCTTGCTGCTCTTCACCGCCCCTTGGCACCCTACCTACAGGCACAACAGCACTGGGGATCTGTGCTTTCCCAGAGACGGAACATCTCACGGCGCTCAGTCTCGGCAAGCCTCTTTCTGAAAAGACGAACGGTCGGATCCTTCTCCCACGAGGAAGGGCCCAGCCCTGAAAGCTCTTGCTGCTCTTCACCGTCCCTTGGCACCCTACCTACAGGCACAACAGCACTGGGGATCTGTGCTTTCCCAGAGACGGAATATCTCACGGCGCTCAGTCTTGGCAAGCCTCTTTCTGAAAAGGCGAACGGTCGGATCCTTCTCCCACGAGGAAGGGCCCAGCCCTGAAAGCTCTTGCTGCTCTTCACCGCCCCTTGGCACCCTACCTACAGGCACAACAGCACTGGGGATCTGTGCTTTCCCAGAGACGGAACATCTCACGGGGCTCAGTCTCGGCAAGCCTCTTTCTGAAAAGACGAACGGTCGGATCCTTCTCCCACGAGGAAGGGCCCAGCCCTGAAAGCTCTTGCTGCTCTTCACCGCCCCTTGGCACCCTACCTACAGGCACAACAGCACTGGGGATCTGTGCTTTCCCAGAGACGGAACATCTCACGGGGCTCAGTCTCGGCAAGCCTCTTTCTGAAAAGGCGAACGGTCGGATCCTTCTCCCACGAGGAAGGGCCCAGCCCTGAAAGCTCTTGCTGCTCTTCACCGTCCCTTGGCACCCTACCTACAGGCACAACAGCACTGGGGATCTGTGCTTTCCCAGAGACGGAACATCTCACGGGGCTCAGTCTCGGCAAGCCTCTTTCTGAAAAGGCGAACGGTCGGATCCTTCTCCCCCGAGGAAGGGCCCAGCCCTGAAACCTCTTGCTGCTCTTCACCACCCCTTGGCACCCTACCTACAGGCACAACAGCACTGGGGATCTGTGCTTTCCCAGAGACGGAACATCTCACGGGGCTCAGTCTCGGCAAGCCTCTTTCTGAAAAGGCGAACGGTCGGATACTTGTCCCACGAGGAAGGGCCCAGCCCTGAAAGCTCTTGCTGCTCTTCACCGTCCCTTGGCAGCCTACCTACAGGCACAACAGCACTGGGGATCTGTGCTTTCCCAGAGACGGAACATCTCACGGGGCTCAGTCTCGGCAAGCCTGTTTCTGAAAAGGCGAACGGTCGGATCCTTCTCCCACGAGGAAGGGCCCAGCCCTGAAACCTCTTGCTGCTCTTCACCGCCCCTTGGCACCCTACCTACAGGCACAACAGCACTGGGGATCTGTGCTTTGCCAGAGACGGAACATCTCACGGGGCTCAGTCTCGGCAAGCCTCTTTCTGAAAAGACGAACGGTGCGATCCTTCTCCCACGACGAAGGGCCCAGCCCTGAAAGCTCTTGCTGCTCTTCACCGTCCCTTGGCACCCTACCTACAGGCACAACAGCACTGGGGATCTGTGCTTTCCCAGAGACGGAACATCTCACGGGGCTCAGTCTCGGCAAGCCTCTTTCTGAAAAGGCGAACGGTCGGATCCTTCTCCCACGAGGAAGGGCCCAGCCCTGAAAGCTCTTGCTGCTCTTCACCGTCCCTTGGCACCCTACCTACAGGCACAACAGCACTGGGGATCTGTGCTTTCCCAGAGACGGAACATCTCACGGCGCTCAGTCTCGGCAAGCCTCTTTCTGAAAAGGCGAACGGTCGGATCCTTCTCCCACGAGGAAGGGCCCAGCCCTGAAAGCTCTTGCTGCTCTTCACCGTCCCTTGGCACCCTACCTACAGGCACAACAGCACTGGGGATCTGTGCTTTCCCAGAGACGGAACATCTCACGGCGCTCAGTCTCGGCAAGCCTCTTTCTGAAAAGGCGAACGGTCGGATCCTTCTCCCCCGAGGAAGGGCCCAGCCCTGAAACCTCTTGCTGCTCTTCACCACCCCTTGGCACCCTACCTACAGGCACAACAGCACTGGGGATCTGTGCTTTCCCAGAGACGGAACATCTCATGGGGCTCAGTCTCAGCAAGCCTCTTTCTGAAAAGGCGAACGGTCGGATACTTGTCCCACGAGGAAGGGCCCAGCCCTGAAAGCTCTTGCTGCTCTTCACCGCCCCTTGGCACCCTACCTACAGGCACAACAGCACTGGGGATCTGTGCTTTCCCAGAGACGGAACATCTCACGGCGCTCAGTCTCGGCAAGCCTCTTTCTGAAAAGACGAACGGTCGGATCCTTTTCCCACGAGGAAGGGCCCAGCCCTGAAAGCTCTTGCTGCTCTTCACCGCCCCTTGGCACCCTACCTACAGGCACAACAGCACTGGGGATCTGTGCTTTCCCAGAGACGGAACATCTCACGGGGCTCAGTCTCGGCAAGCCTCTTTCTGAAAAGGCGAACGGTCGGATCCTTCTCCCACGAGGAAGGGCCCAGCCCTGAAAGCTCTTGCTGCTCTTCACCGTCCCTTGGCACCCTACCTACAGGCACAACAGCACTGGGGATCTGTGCTTTCCCAGAGACGGAATATCTCACGGGGCTCAGTCTCGGCAAGCCTCTTTCTGAAAAGGCGAACGGTCGGATCCTTCTCCCACGAGGAAGGGCCCAGCCCTGAAAGCTCTTGCTGCTCTTCACCGCCCCTTGGCAGCCTACCTACAGGCACAACAGCACTGGGGATCTGTGCTTTCCCAGAGACGGAACATCTCACGGGGCTCAGTCTCGGCAAGCCTCTTTCTGAAAAGGCGAACGGTCGGATCCTTCTCCCACGAGGAAGGGCCCAGCCCTGAAAGCTCTTGCTGCTCTTCACCGTCCCTTGTGGCCCTACCTACAGGCACAACAGCACTGGGGATCTGTGCTTTCCCAGAGACGGAACATCTCGTGGCGCTACGCCTCGGCAGAGCCTCTTTTTTTTGGAAAAGGCGAACGGTCGGATACTTGTCCCACGAGGAAGGGCCCAGCCCTGAAAGCTCTTGCTGCTCTTCACCGTCCCTTGTGGCCCTACCTACAGGCACAACAGCAGTGGGGATCTGTGCTTTCCCAGAGACGGAACATCTCACGGGGCTCAGTCTCGGCAAGCCTCTTTCTGAAAAGGCGAACGGTCGGATCCTTCTCCCACGAGGAAGGGCCCAGCCCTGAAAGCTCTTGCTGCTCTTCACCGTCCCTTGGCACCCTACCTACAGGCACAACAGCACTGGGGATCTATGCTTTCGCAGAGACGGAACATCTCGTAGTGCTACGCCTCGGCAGAGCCTCTTTTTTTTGGAAAAGGCGAACGGTCGGATCCTTCTCCCACGAGGAAGGGCCCAGCCCTGAAAGCTCTTGCTGCTCTTCACCGCCCCTTGGCACCCTACCTACAGGCACAACAGCACTGGGGATCTGTGCTTTCCCAGAGACGGAATATCTCACGGGGCTCAGTCTCGGCAAGCCTCTTTCTGAAAAGGCGAACGGTCGGATCCTTCTCCCACGAGGAAGGGCCCAGCCCTGAAAGCTCTTGCTGCTCTTCACCGTCCCTTGGCACCCTACCTACAGGCACAACAGCACTGGGGATCTGTGCTTTCCCAGAGACGGAACATCTCACGGGGCTCAGTCTCGGCAAGCCTCTTTCTGAAAAGGCGAACGGTCGGATCCTTCTCCCACGAGGAAGGGCCCAGCCCTGAAAGCTCTTGCTGCTCTTCACCGTCCCTTGGCACCCTACCTACAGGCACAACAGCACTGGGGATCTGTGCTTTCCCAGAGACGGAATATCTCACGGCGCTCAGTCTTGGCAAGCCTCTTTCTGAAAAGGCGAACGGTCGGATCCTTCTCCCACGAGGAAGGGCCCAGCCCTGAAAGCTCTTGCTGCTCTTCACCGCCCCTTGGCACCCTACCTACAGGCACAACAGCACTGGGGATCTGTGCTTTCCCAGAGACGGAACATCTCACGGGGCTCAGTCTCGGCAAGCCTCTTTCTGAAAAGACGAACGGTCGGATCCTTCTCCCACGAGGAAGGGCCCAGCCCTGAAAGCTCTTGCTGCTCTTCACCGCCCCTTGGCACCCTACCTACAGGCACAACAGCACTGGGGATCTGTGCTTTCCCAGAGACGGAACATCTCACGGCGCTCAGTCTCGGCAAGCCTCTTTCTGAAAAGGCGAACGGTCGGATCCTTCTCCCACGAGGAAGGGCCCAGCCCTGAAAGCTCTTGCTGCTCTTCACCGTCCCTTGGCACCCTACCTACAGGCACAACAGCACTGGGGATCTGTGCTTTCCCAGAGACGGAACATCTCACGGGGCTCAGTCTCGGCAAGCCTCTTTCTGAAAAGGCGAACGGTCGGATCCTTCTCCCACGAGGAAGGGCCCAGCCCTGAAAGCTCTTGCTGCTCTTCACCGTCCCTTGGCACCCTACCTACAGGCACAACAGCACTGGGGATCTGTGCTTTCCCAGAGACGGAATATCTCACGGCGCTCAGTCTTGGCAAGCCTCTTTCTGAAAAGGCGAACGGTCGGATCCTTCTCCCACGAGGAAGGGCCCAGCCCTGAAAGCTCTTGCTGCTCTTCACCGCCCCTTGGCACCCTACCTACAGGCACAACAGCACTGGGGATCTGTGCTTTCCCAGAGACGGAACATCTCACGGGGCTCAGTCTCGGCAAGCCTCTTTCTGAAAAGACGAACGGTCGGATCCTTCTCCCACGAGGAAGGGCCCAGCCCTGAAAGCTCTTGCTGCTCTTCACCGCCCCTTGGCACCCTACCTACAGGCACAACAGCACTGGGGATCTGTGCTTTCCCAGAGACGGAACATCTCACGGCGCTCAGTCTCGGCAAGCCTCTTTCTGAAAAGGCGAACGGTCGGATCCTTCTCCCACGAGGAAGGGCCCAGCCCTGAAAGCTCTTGCTGCTCTTCACCGTCCCTTGGCACCCTACCTACAGGCACAACAGCACTGGGGATCTGTGCTTTCCCAGAGACGGAACATCTCACGGGGCTCAGTCTCGGCAAGCCTCTTTCTGAAAAGGCGAACGGTCGGATCCTTCTCCCCCGAGGAAGGGCCCAGCCCTGAAACCTCTTGCTGCTCTTCACCACCCCTTGGCACCCTACCTACAGGCACAACAGCACTGGGGATCTGTGCTTTCCCAGAGACGGAACATCTCACGGGGCTCAGTCTCGGCAAGCCTGTTTCTGAAAAGGCGAACGGTCGGATACTTGTCCCACGAGGAAGGGCCCAGCCCTGAAAGCTCTTGCTGCTCTTCACCGTCCCTTGGCACCCTACCTACAGGCACAACAGCACTGGGGATCTGTGCTTTCCCAGAGACGGAACATCTCACGGGGCTCAGTCTCGGCAAGCCTGTTTCTGAAAAGGCGAACGGTCGGATCCTTCTCCCACGAGGAAGGGCCCAGCCCTGAAACCTCTTGCTGCTCTTCACCGCCCCTTGGCACCCTACCTACAGGCACAACAGCACTGGGGATCTGTGCTTTGCCAGAGACGGAACATCTCACGGGGCTCAGTCTCGGCAAGCCTCTTTCTGAAAAGACGAACGGTGCGATCCTTCTCCCACGACGAAGGGCCCAGCCCTGAAAGCTCTTGCTGCTCTTCACCGTCCCTTGGCACCCTACCTACAGGCACAACAGCACTGGGGATCTGTGCTTTCCCAGAGACGGAACATCTCACGGGGCTCAGTCTCGGCAAGCCTCTTTCTGAAAAGGCGAACGGTCGGATCCTTCTCCCACGAGGAAGGGCCCAGCCCTGAAAGCTCTTGCTGCTCTTCACCGTCCCTTGGCACCCTACCTACAGGCACAACAGCACTGGGGATCTGTGCTTTCCCAGAGACGGAACATCTCACGGCGCTCAGTCTCGGCAAGCCTCTTTCTGAAAAGGCGAACGGTCGGATCCTTCTCCCACGAGGAAGGGCCCAGCCCTGAAAGCTCTTGCTGCTCTTCACCGTCCCTTGGCACCCTACCTACAGGCACAACAGCACTGGGGATCTGTGCTTTCCCAGAGACGGAACATCTCACGGCGCTCAGTCTCGGCAAGCCTCTTTCTGAAAAGGCGAACGGTCGGATCCTTCTCCCCCGAGGAAGGGCCCAGCCCTGAAACCTCTTGCTGCTCTTCACCACCCCTTGGCACCCTACCTACAGGCACAACAGCACTGGGGATCTGTGCTTTCCCAGAGACGGAACATCTCACGGGGCTCAGTCTCAGCAAGCCTCTTTCTGAAAAGGCGAACGGTCGGATACTTGTCCCACGAGGAAGGGCCCAGCCCTGAAAGCTCTTGCTGCTCTTCACCGCCCCTTGGCACCCTACCTACAGGCACAACAGCACTGGGGATCTGTGCTTTCCCAGAGACGGAACATCTCACGGCGCTCAGTCTCGGCAAGCCTCTTTCTGAAAAGACGAACGGTCGGATCCTTCTCCCACGAGGAAGGGCCCAGCCCTGAAAGCTCTTGCTGCTCTTCACCGCCCCTTGGCACCCTACCTACAGGCACAACAGCACTGGGGATCTGTGCTTTCCCAGAGACGGAACATCTCACGGGGCTCAGTCTCGGCAAGCCTCTTTCTGAAAAGGCGAACGGTCGGATCCTTCTCCCACGAGGAAGGGCCCAGCCCTGAAAGCTCTTGCTGCTCTTCACCGTCCCTTGGCACCCTACCTACAGGCACAACAGCACTGGGGATCTGTGCTTTCCCAGAGACGGAATATCTCACGGGGCTCAGTCTCGGCAAGCCTCTTTCTGAAAAGGCGAACGGTCGGATCCTTCTCCCACGAGGAAGGGCCCAGCCCTGAAAGCTCTTGCTGCTCTTCACCGCCCCTTGGCAGCCTACCTACAGGCACAACAGCACTGGGGATCTGTGCTTTCCCAGAGACGGAACATCTCACGGGGCTCAGTCTCGGCAAGCCTCTTTCTGAAAAGGCGAACGGTCGGATCCTTCTCCCACGAGGAAGGGCCCAGCCCTGAAAGCTCTTGCTGCTCTTCACCGTCCCTTGTGGCCCTACCTACAGGCACAACAGCACTGGGGATCTGTGCTTTCCCAGAGACGGAACATCTCGTGGCGCTACGCCTCGGCAGAGCCTCTTTTTTTTGGAAAAGGCGAACGGTCGGATACTTGTCCCACGAGGAAGGGCCCAGCCCTGAAAGCTCTTGCTGCTCTTCACCGTCCCTTGTGGCCCTACCTACAGGCACAACAGCAGTGGGGATCTGTGCTTTCCCAGAGACGGAACATCTCACGGGGCTCAGTCTCGGCAAGCCTCTTTCTGAAAAGGCGAACGGTCGGATCCTTCTCCCACGAGGAAGGGCCCAGCCCTGAAAGCTCTTGCTGCTCTTCACCGTCCCTTGGCACCCTACCTACAGGCACAACAGCACTGGGGATCTATGCTTTCGCAGAGACGGAACATCTCGTAGTGCTACGCCTCGGCAGAGCCTCTTTTTTTTGGAAAAGGCGAACGGTCGGATCCTTCTCCCACGAGGAAGGGCCCAGCCCTGAAAGCTCTTGCTGCTCTTCACCGCCCCTTGGCACCCTACCTACAGGCACAACAGCACTGGGGATCTGTGCTTTCCCAGAGACGGAATATCTCACGGGGCTCAGTCTCGGCAAGCCTCTTTCTGAAAAGGCGAACGGTCGGATCCTTCTCCCACGAGGAAGGGCCCAGCCCTGAAAGCTCTTGCTGCTCTTCACCGTCCCTTGGCAGCCTACCTACAGGCACAACAGCACTGGGGATCTGTGCTTTCCCAGAGACGGAACATCTAACGGGGCTCAGTCTCGGCAAGCCTCTTTCTGAAAAGGCGAACGGTCGGATCCTTCTCCCACGAGGAAGGGCCCAGCCCTGAAAGCTCTTGCTGCTCTTCACCGTCCCTTGTGGCCCTACCTACAGGCACAACAGCACTGGGGATCTGTGCTTTCCCAGAGACGGAACATCTCACGGGGCTCAGTCTCGGCAAGCCTCTTTCTGAAAAGGCGAACGGTCGGATCCTTCTCCCACGAGGAAGGGCCCAGCCCTGAAAGCTCTTGCTGCTCTTCACCGTCCCTTGGCACCCTACCTACAGGCACAACAGCACTGGGGATCTGTGCTTTCCCAGAGAAGGAATATCTCACGGGGCTCAGTCTCGGCAAGCCTCTTTCTGAAAAGGCGAACGGTCGGATCCTTCTCCCACGAGGAAGGGCCCAGCCCTGAAAGCTCTTCCTGCTCTTCACCGCCCCTTGGCACCCTACCTACAGGCACAACAGCACTGGGGATCTGTGCTTTCCCAGAGACGGAACATCTCACGGGGCTCAGTCTCGGCAAGCCTCTTTCTGAAAAGGCGAACGGTCGGATCCTTCTCCCACGAGGAAGGGCCCAGCCCTGAAAGCTCTTGCTGCTCTTCACCGTCCCTTGTGGCCCTACCTACAGGCACAACAGCACTGGGGATCTGTGCTTTCCCAGAGACGGAACATCTCGTGGCGCTACGCCTCGGCAGAGCCTCTTTTTTTTGGAAAAGGCGAACGGTCGGATCCTTCTCCCACGAGGAAGGGCCCAGCCCTGAAAGCTCTTGCTGCTCTTCACTGTCCCTTGGCACCCTACCTACAGGCACAACAGCACTGGGGATCTGTGCTTTCCCAGAGACGGAACATCTCACGGGGCTCAGTCTCGGCAAGCCTCTTTCTGAAAAGGCGAACGGTCGGATCCTTCTCCCACGAGGAAGGGCCCAGCCCTGAAAGCTCTTGCTGCTCTTCACCGTCCCTTGGCACCCTACCTACAGGCACAACAGCACTGGGGATCTGTGCTTTCCCAGAGACGGAACATCTCACGGGGCTCAGTCTCGGCAAGCCTCTTTCTGAAAAGGCGAACGGTCGGATCCTTCTCCCACGAGGAAGGGCCCAGCCCTGAAAGCTCTTGCTGCTCTTCACCGTCCCTTGGCACCCTACCTACAGGCACAACAGCACTGGGGATCTGTGCTTTCCCAGAGACGGAACATCTCAAGGCGCTCAGTCTCGGCAAGCCTCTTTCTGAAAAGGCGAACGGTCGGATCCTTCTCCCACGAGGAAGGGCCCAGCCCTGAAACCTCTTGCTGCTCTTCACCACCCCTTGGCACCCTACCTACAGGCACAACAGCACTGGGGATCTGTGCTTTCCCAGAGACGGAACATCTCACGGGGCTCAGTCTCGGCAAGCCTCTTTCTGAAAAGGCGAACGGTCGGATACTTGTCCCACGAGGAAGGGCCCAGCCCTGAAAGCTCTTGCTGCTCTTCACCGCCCCTTGGCACCCTACCTACAGGCACAACAGCACTGGGGATCTGTGCTTTCCCAGAGACGGAACATCTCACGGCGCTCAGTCTCGGCAAGCCTCTTTCTGAAAAGACGAACGGTCGGATCCTTCTCCCACGAGGAAGGGCCCAGCCCTGAAAGCTCTTGCTGCTCTTCACCGCCCCTTGGCACCCTACCTACAGGCACAACAGCACTGGGGATCTGTGCTTTCCCAGAGACGGAACATCTCACGGGGCTCAGTCTCGGCAAGCCTCTTTCTGAAAAGGCGAACGGTCGGATCCTTCTCCCACGAGGAAGGGCCCAGCCCTGAAAGCTCTTGCTGCTCTTCACCGTCCCTTGGCACCCTACCTACAGGCACAACAGCACTGGGGATCTGTGCTTTCCCAGAGACGGAACATCTCACGGGGCTCAGTCTCGGCAAGCCTCTTTCAGAAAAGGCGAAAGGTCGGATCCTTCTCCCACGAGGAAGGGCCCAGCCCTGAAAGCTCTTGCTGCTCTTCACCGTCCCTTGTGGCCCTACCTACAGGCACAACAGCACTGGGGATCTGTGCTTTCCCAGAGACGGAACATCTCGTGGCGCTACGCCTCGGCAGAGCCTCTTTTTTTTGGAAAAGGCGAACGGTCGGATACTTGTCCCACGAGGAAGGGCCCAGCCCTGAAAGCTCTTGCTGCTCTTCACTGTCCCTTGGCACCCTACCTACAGGCACAACAGCACTGGGGATCTGTGCTTTCCCAGAGACGGAACATCTCACGGGGCTCAGTCTCGGCAAGCCTCTTTCTGAAAAGGCGAACGGTCGGATCCTTCTCCCCCGAGGAAGGGCCCAGCCCTGAAACCTCTTGCTGCTCTTCACCACCCCTTGGCACCCTACCTACAGGCACAACAGCACTGGGGATCTGTGCTTTCCCAGAGACGGAACATCTCACGGGGCTCAGTCTCGGCAAGCCTCTTTCTGAAAAGGCGAACGGTCGGATACTTGTCCCACGAGGAAGGGCCCAGCCCTGAAAGCTCTTGCTGCTCTTCACCGTCCCTTGTGGCCCTACCTACAGGCACAACAGCACTGGGGATCTGTGCTTTCCCAGAGACGGAACATCTCACGGCGCTCAGTCTCGGCAAGCCTCTTTCTGAAAAGGCGAACGGTCGGATCCTTCTCCCACGAGGAAGGGCCCAGCCCTGAAAGCTCTTGCTGCTCTTCACCGCCCCTTGGCACCCTACCTACAGGCACAACAGCACTGGGGATCTGTGCTTTCCCAGAGATGGAACATCTCACGGGGCTCAGTCTCGGCAAGCCTCTTTCTGAAAAGGCGAACGGTCGGATCCTTCTCCCACGAGGAAGGGCCCAGCCCTGAAAGCTCTTGCTGCTCTTCACCGTCCCTTGGCACCCTACCTACAGGCACAACAGCACTGGGGATCTGTGCTTTCCCAGAGAAGGAATATCTCACGGGGCTCAGTCTCGGCAAGCCTCTTTCTGAAAAGGCGAACGGTCGGATCCTTCTCCCACGAGGAAGGGCCCAGCCCTGAAAGCTCTTGCTGCTCTTCACCGTCCCTTGGCACCCTACCTACAGGCACAACAGCACTGGGGATCTGTGCTTTCCCAGAGACGGAATATCTCACGGGGCTCAGTCTCGGCAAGCCTCTTTCTGAAAAGGCGAACGGTCGGATCCTTCTCCCACGAGGAAGGGCCCAGCCCTGAAAGCTCTTGCTGCTCTTCACCGTCCCTTGGCACCCTACCTACAGGCACAACAGCACTGGGGATCTGTGCTTTCCCAGAGACGGAACATCTCACGGGGCTCAGTCTCGGCAAGCCTCTTTCTGAAAAGGCGAACGGTCGGATCCTTCTCCCACGAGGAAGGGCCCAGCCCTGAAAGCTCTTGCTGCTCTTCACCGTCCCTTGTGGCCCTACCTACAGGCACAACAGCACTGGGGATCTGTGCTTTCCCAGAGACGGAACATCTCGTGGCGCTACGCCTCGGCAGAGCCTCTTTTTTTTGGAAAAGGCGAACGGTCGGATACTTGTCCCACGAGGAAGGGCCCAGCCCTGAAAGCTCTTGCTGCTCTTCACTGTCCCTTGGCACCCTACCTACAGGCACAACAGCACTGGGGATCTGTGCTTTCCCAGAGACGGAACATCTCACGGGGCTCAGTCTCGGCAAGCCTCTTTCTGAAAAGGCGAACGGTCGGATCCTTCTCCCACGAGGAAGGGCCCAGCCCTGAAAGCTCTTGCTGCTCTTCACCGTCCCTTGGCACCCTACCTACAGGCACAACAGCACTGGGGATCTATGCTTTCGCAGAGACGGAACATCTCGTAGTGCTACGCCTCGGCAGAGCCTCTTTTTTTTGGAAAAGGCGAACGGTCGGATCCTTCTCCCACGAGGAAGGGCCCAGCCCTGAAAGCTCTTGCTGCTCTTCACCGCCCCTTGGCACCCTACCTACAGGCACAACAGCACTGGGGATCTGTGCTTTCCCAGAGACGGAACATCTCACGGGGCTCAGTCTCGGCAAGCCTCTTTCTGAAAAGGCGAACGGTGCGATCCTTCTCCCACGAGGAAGGGCCCAGCCCTGAAAGCTCTTGCTACTCTTCACCGCCCCTTGGCACCCTACCTACAGGCACAACAGCACTGGGGATCTGTGCTTTCCCAGAGACGGAACATCTCACGGCGCTCAGTCTCGGCAAGCCTCTTTCTGAAAAGGCGAACGGTCGGATCCTTCTCCCACGAGGAAGGGCCCAGCCCTGAAAGCTCTTGCTGCTCTTCACCGCCCCTTGGCACCCTACCTACAGGCACAACAGCACTGGGGATCTGTGCTTTCCCAGAGACGGAACATCTCGTGGCGCTACGCCTCGGCAGAGCCTCTTTTTTCTGGAAAAGGCGAACGGTCGGATCCTTCTCCCACGAGGAAGGGCCCAGCCCTGAAAGCTCTTGCTGCTCTTCACCGCCCCTTGGCACCCTACCTACAGGCACAACAGCACTGGGGATCTGTGCTTTCCCAGAGACGGAACATCTCACGGGGCTCAGTCTCGGCAAGCCTCTTTCTGAAAAGGCGAACGGTCGGATCCTTCTCCCACGAGGAAGGGCCCAGCCCTGAAAGCTCTTGCTGCTCTTCACCGCCCCTTGGCACCCTACCTACAGGCACAACAGCACTGGGGATCTGTGCTTTCCCAGAGACGGAACATCTCACGGCGCTCAGTCTCGGCAAGCCTCTTTCTGAAAAGGCGAACGGTCGGATCCTTCTCCCACGAGGAAGGGCCCAGCCCTGAAAGCTCTTGCTGCTCTTCACCGTCCCTTGGCACCCTACCTACAGGCACAACAGCACTGGGGATCTGTGCTTTCCCAGAGACGGAACATCTCACGGGGCTCAGTCTCGGCAAGCCTCTTTCTGAAAAGGCGAACGGTCGGATCCTGCTCCCACGAGGAAGGGCCCAGCCCTGAAAGCTCTTGCTGCTCTTCACCGCCCCTTGTGGCCCTACCTACAGGCACAACAGCACTGGGGATCTGTGCTTTCCCAGAGACGGAACATCTCACGGGGCTCAGTCTCGGCAAGCCTCTTTCTGAAAAGGCGAACGGTCGGATCCTTCTCCCACGAGGAAGGGCCCAGCCCTGAAAGCTCTTGCTGCTCTTCACCGTCCCTTGGCACCCTACCTACAGGCACAACAGCACTGGGGATCTGTGCTTTCCCAGAGAAGGAATATCTCACGGGGCTCAGTCTCGGCAAGCCTCTTTCTGAAAAGGCGAACGGTCGGATCCTTCTCCCACGAGGAAGGGCCCAGCCCTGAAAGCTCTTGCTGCTCTTCACCGTCCCTTGGCACCCTACCTACAGGCACAACAGCACTGGGGATCTGTGCTTTCCCAGAGACGGAATATCTCACGGCGCTCAGTCTCGGCAAGCCTCTTTCTGAAAAGGCGAACGGTCGGATCCTTCTCCCACGAGGAAGGGCCCAGCCCTGAAAGCTCTTGCTGCTCTTCACCGTCCCTTGTGGCCCTACCTACAGGCACAACAGCACTGGGGATCTGTGCTTTCCCAGAGACGGAACATCTCACGGGGCTCAGTCTCGGCAAGCCTCTTTCTGAAAAGGCGAACGGTCGGATCCTTCTCCCACGAGGAAGGGCCCAGCCCTGAAAGCTCTTGCTGCTCTTCACCGTCCCTTGTGGCCCTACCTACAGGCACAACAGCACTGGGGATCTGTGCTTTCCCAGAGACGGAACATCTCGTGGCGCTACGCCTCGGCAGAGCCTCTTTTTTTTGGAAAAGGCGAACGGTCGGATCCTTCTCCCACGAGGAAGGGCCCAGCCCTGAAAGCTCTTGCTGCTCTTCACTGTCCCTTGGCACCCTACCTACAGGCACAACAGCACTGGGGATCTGTGCTTTCCCAGAGACGGAACATCTCACGGGGCTCAGTCTCGGCAAGCCTCTTTCTGAAAAGGCGAACGGTCGGATCCTTCTCCCACGAGGAAGGGCCCAGCCCTGAAAGCTCTTGCTGCTCTTCACCGTCCCTTGGCACCCTACCTACAGGCACAACAGCACTGGGGATCTATGCTTTCGCAGAGACGGAACATCTCGTAGTGCTACGCCTCGGCAGAGCCTCTTTTTTTTGGAAAAGGCGAACGGTCGGATCCTTCTCCCACGAGGAAGGGCCCAGCCCTGAAAGCTCTTGCTGCTCTTCACCGCCCCTTGGCACCCTACCTACAGGCACAACAGCACTGGGGATCTGTGCTTTCCCAGAGACGGAACATCTCACGGCGCTCAGTCTCGGCAAGCCTCTTTCTGAAAAGACGAACGGTCGGATCCTTCTCCCACGAGGAAGGGCCCAGCCCTGAAAGCTCTTGCTGCTCTTCACCGTCCCTTGTGGCCCTACCTACAGGCACAACAGCAGTGGGGATCTGTGCTTTCCCAGAGACGGAACATCTCACGGGGCTCAGTCTCGGCAAGCCTCTTTCTGAAAAGGCGAACGGTCGGATCCTTCTCCCACGAGGAAGGGCCCAGCCCTGAAAGCTCTTGCTGCTCTTCACCGTCCCTTGGCACCCTACCTACAGGCACAACAGCACTGGGGATCTGTGCTTTCCCAGAGAAGGAATATCTCACGGGGCTCAGTCTCGGCAAGCCTCTTTCTGAAAAGGCGAACGGTCGGATCCTTCTCCCACGAGGAAGGGCCCAGCCCTGAAAGCTCTTGCTGCTCTTCACCGTCCCTTGGCACCCTACCTACAGGCACAACAGCACTGGGGATCTGTGCTTTCCCAGAGACGGAATATCTCACGGGGCTCAGTCTCGGCAAGCCTCTTTCTGAAAAGGCGAACGGTCGGATCCTTCTCCCACGAGGAAGGGCCCAGCCCTGAAAGCTCTTGCTGCTCTTCACCGTCCCTTGGCAGCCTACCTACAGGCACAACAGCACTGGGGATCTGTGCTTTCCCAGAGACGGAACATCTCACGGGGCTCAGTCTCGGCAAGCCTCTTTCTGAAAAGGCGAACGGTCGGATCCTTCTCCCACGAGGAAGGGCCCAGCCCTGAAAGCTCTTGCTGCTCTTCACCGTCCCTTGTGGCCCTACCTACAGGCACAACAGCACTGGGGATCTGTGCTTTCCCAGAGACGGAACATCTCGTGGCGCTACGCCTCGGCAGAGCCTCTTTTTTTTGGAAAAGGCGAACGGTCGGATACTTGTCCCACGAGGAAGGGCCCAGCCCTGAAAGCTCTTGCTGCTCTTCACTGTCCCTTGGCACCCTACCTACAGGCACAACAGCACTGGGGATCTGTGCTTTCCCAGAGACGGAACATCTCACGGGGCTCAGTCTCGGCAAGCCTCTTTCTGAAAAGGCGAACGGTCGGATCCTTCTCCCACGAGGAAGGGCCCAGCCCTGAAAGCTCTTGCTGCTCTTCACCGTCCCTTGGCACCCTACCTACAGGCACAACAGCACTGGGGATCTATGCTTTCGCAGAGACGGAACATCTCGTAGTGCTACGCCTCGGCAGAGCCTCTTTTTTTTGGAAAAGGCGAACGGTCGGATCCTTCTCCCACGAGGAAGGGCCCAGCCCTGAAAGCTCTTGCTGCTCTTCACCGCCCCTTGGCACCCTACCTACAGGCACAACAGCACTGGGGATCTGTGCTTTCCCAGAGACGGAACATCTCACGGGGCTCAGTCTCGGCAAGCCTCTTTCTGAAAAGGCGAACGGTGCGATCCTTCTCCCACGAGGAAGGGCCCAGCCCTGAAAGCTCTTGCTACTCTTCACCGCCCCTTGGCACCCTACCTACAGGCACAACAGCACTGGGGATCTGTGCTTTCCCAGAGACGGAACATCTCACGGCGCTCAGTCTCGGCAAGCCTCTTTCTGAAAAGGCGAACGGTCGGATCCTTCTCCCACGAGGAAGGGCCCAGCCCTGAAAGCTCTTGCTGCTCTTCACCGCCCCTTGGCACCCTACCTACAGGCACAACAGCACTGGGGATCTGTGCTTTCCCAGAGACGGAACATCTCGTGGCGCTACGCCTCGGCAGAGCCTCCTTTTTCTGGAAAAGGCGAACGGTCGGATCCTTCTCCCACGAGGAAGGGCCCAGCCCTGAAAGCTCTTGCTGCTCTTCACCGCCCCTTGGCACCCTACCTACAGGCACAACAGCACTGGGGATCTGTGCTTTCCCAGAGACGGAACATCTCACGGGGCTCAGTCTCGGCAAGCCTCTTTCTGAAAAGGCGAACTGTCGGATACTTGTCCCACGAGGAAGGGCCCAGCCCTGAAAGCTCTTGCTGCTCTTCACCGTCCCTTGTGGCCCTACCTACAGGCACAACAGCACTGGGGATCTGTGCTTTCCCAGAGACGGAACATCTCACGGGGCTCAGTCTCGGCAAGCCTCTTTCTGAAAAGGCGAACGGTCGGATCCTTCTCCCACGAGGAAGGGCCCAGCCCTGAAAGCTCTTGCTGCTCTTCACCGTCCCTTGGCACCCTACCTACAGGCACAACAGCACTGGGGATCTGTGCTTTCCCAGAGACGGAATATCTCACGGCGCTCAGTCTTGGCAAGCCTCTTTCTGAAAAGGCGAACGGTCGGATCCTTCTCCCACGAGGAAGGGCCCAGCCCTGAAAGCTCTTGCTGCTCTTCACCGCCCCTTGGCACCCTACCTACAGGCACAACAGCACTGGGGATCTGTGCTTTCCCAGAGACGGAACATCTCACGGGGCTCAGTCTCGGCAAGCCTCTTTCTGAAAAGACGAACGGTCGGATCCTTCTCCCACGAGGAAGGGCCCAGCCCTGAAAGCTCTTGCTGCTCTTCACCGCCCCTTGGCACCCTACCTACAGGCACAACAGCACTGGGGATCTGTGCTTTCCCAGAGACGGAACATCTCACGGGGCTCAGTCTCGGCAAGCCTCTTTCTGAAAAGGCGAACGGTCGGATCCTTCTCCCACGAGGAAGGGCCCAGCCCTGAAAGCTCTTGCTGCTCTTCACCGTCCCTTGGCACCCTACCTACAGGCACAACAGCACTGGGGATCTGTGCTTTCCCAGAGACGGAACATCTCACGGGGCTCAGTCTCGGCAAGCCTCTTTCTGAAAAGGCGAACGGTCGGATCCTTCTCCCCCGAGGAAGGGCCCAGCCCTGAAACCTCTTGCTGCTCTTCACCACCCCTTGGCACCCTACCTACAGGCACAACAGCACTGGGGATCTGTGCTTTCCCAGAGACGGAACATCTCACGGGGCTCAGTCTCGGCAAGCCTCTTTCTGAAAAGGCGAACGGTCGGATACTTGTCCCACGAGGAAGGGCCCAGCCCTGAAAGCTCTTGCTGCTCTTCACCGTCCCTTGGCAGCCTACCTACAGGCACAACAGCACTGGGGATCTGTGCTTTCCCAGAGACGGAACATCTCACGGGGCTCAGTCTCGGCAAGCCTGTTTCTGAAAAGGCGAACGGTCGGATCCTTCTCCCACGAGGAAGGGCCCAGCCCTGAAACCTCTTGCTGCTCTTCACCGCCCCTTGGCACCCTACCTACAGGCACAACAGCACTGGGGATCTGTGCTTTGCCAGAGACGGAACATCTCACGGGGCTCAGTCTCGGCAAGCCTCTTTCTGAAAAGACGAACGGTGCGATCCTTCTCCCACGACGAAGGGCCCAGCCCTGAAAGCTCTTGCTGCTCTTCACCGTCCCTTGGCACCCTACCTACAGGCACAACAGCACTGGGGATCTGTGCTTTCCCAGAGACGGAACATCTCACGGGGCTCAGTCTCGGCAAGCCTCTTTCTGAAAAGGCGAACGGTCGGATCCTTCTCCCACGAGGAAGGGCCCAGCCCTGAAAGCTCTTGCTGCTCTTCACCGTCCCTTGGCACCCTACCTACAGGCACAACAGCACTGGGGATCTGTGCTTTCCCAGAGACGGAACATCTCACGGCGCTCAGTCTCGGCAAGCCTCTTTCTGAAAAGGCGAACGGTCGGATCCTTCTCCCACGAGGAAGGGCCCAGCCCTGAAAGCTCTTGCTGCTCTTCACCGTCCCTTGGCACCCTACCTACAGGCACAACAGCACTGGGGATCTGTGCTTTCCCAGAGACGGAACATCTCACGGCGCTCAGTCTCGGCAAGCCTCTTTCTGAAAAGGCGAACGGTCGGATCCTTCTCCCCCGAGGAAGGGCCCAGCCCTGAAACCTCTTGCTGCTCTTCACCACCCCTTGGCACCCTACCTACAGGCACAACAGCACTGGGGATCTGTGCTTTCCCAGAGACGGAACATCTCATGGGGCTCAGTCTCAGCAAGCCTCTTTCTGAAAAGGCGAACGGTCGGATACTTGTCCCACGAGGAAGGGCCCAGCCCTGAAAGCTCTTGCTGCTCTTCACCGCCCCTTGGCACCCTACCTACAGGCACAACAGCACTGGGGATCTGTGCTTTCCCAGAGACGGAACATCTCACGGCGCTCAGTCTCGGCAAGCCTCTTTCTGAAAAGACGAACGGTCGGATCCTTTTCCCACGAGGAAGGGCCCAGCCCTGAAAGCTCTTGCTGCTCTTCACCGCCCCTTGGCACCCTACCTACAGGCACAACAGCACTGGGGATCTGTGCTTTCCCAGAGACGGAACATCTCACGGGGCTCAGTCTCGGCAAGCCTCTTTCTGAAAAGGCGAACGGTCGGATCCTTCTCCCACGAGGAAGGGCCCAGCCCTGAAAGCTCTTGCTGCTCTTCACCGCCCCTTGGCACCCTACCTACAGGCACAACAGCACTGGGGATCTGTGCTTTCCCAGAGACGGAATATCTCACGGGGCTCAGTCTCGGCAAGCCTCTTTCTGAAAAGGCGAACGGTCGGATCCTTCTCCCACGAGGAAGGGCCCAGCCCTGAAAGCTCTTGCTGCTCTTCACCGCCCCTTGGCAGCCTACCTACAGGCACAACAGCACTGGGGATCTGTGCTTTCCCAGAGACGGAACATCTCACGGGGCTCAGTCTCGGCAAGCCTCTTTCTGAAAAGGCGAACGGTCGGATCCTTCTCCCACGAGGAAGGGCCCAGCCCTGAAAGCTCTTGCTGCTCTTCACCGTCCCTTGTGGCCCTACCTACAGGCACAACAGCACTGGGGATCTGTGCTTTCCCAGAGACGGAACATCTCGTGGCGCTACGCCTCGGCAGAGCCTCTTTTTTTTGGAAAAGGCGAACGGTCGGATACTTGTCCCACGAGGAAGGGCCCAGCCCTGAAAGCTCTTGCTGCTCTTCACCGTCCCTTGTGGCCCTACCTACAGGCACAACAGCAGTGGGGATCTGTGCTTTCCCAGAGACGGAACATCTCACGGGGCTCAGTCTCGGCAAGCCTCTTTCTGAAAAGGCGAACGGTCGGATCCTTCTCCCACGAGGAAGGGCCCAGCCCTGAAAGCTCTTGCTGCTCTTCACCGTCCCTTGGCACCCTACCTACAGGCACAACAGCACTGGGGATCTATGCTTTCGCAGAGACGGAACATCTCGTAGTGCTACGCCTCGGCAGAGCCTCTTTTTTTTGGAAAAGGCGAACGGTCGGATCCTTCTCCCACGAGGAAGGGCCCAGCCCTGAAAGCTCTTGCTGCTCTTCACCGCCCCTTGGCACCCTACCTACAGGCACAACAGCACTGGGGATCTGTGCTTTCCCAGAGACGGAATATCTCACGGGGCTCAGTCTCGGCAAGCCTCTTTCTGAAAAGGCGAACGGTCGGATCCTTCTCCCACGAGGAAGGGCCCAGCCCTGAAAGCTCTTGCTGCTCTTCACCGTCCCTTGGCAGCCTACCTACAGGCACAACAGCACTGGGGATCTGTGCTTTCCCAGAGACGGAACATCTCACGGGGCTCAGTCTCGGCAAGCCTCTTTCTGAAAAGGCGAACGGTCGGATCCTTCTCCCACGAGGAAGGGCCCAGCCCTGAAAGCTCTTGCTGCTCTTCACCGTCCCTTGTGGCCCTACCTACAGGCACAACAGCACTGGGGATCTGTGCTTTCCCAGAGACGGAACATCTCACGGGGCTCAGTCTCGGCAAGCCTCTTTCTGAAAAGGCGAACGGTCGGATCCTTCTCCCACGAGGAAGGGCCCAGCCCTGAAAGCTCTTGCTGCTCTTCACCGTCCCTTGGCACCCTACCTACAGGCACAACAGCACTGGGGATCTGTGCTTTCCCAGAGAAGGAATATCTCACGGGGCTCAGTCTCGGCAAGCCTCTTTCTGAAAAGGCGAACGGTCGGATCCTTCTCCCACGAGGAAGGGCCCAGCCCTGAAAGCTCTTGCTGCTCTTCACCGTCCCTTGGCACCCTACCTACAGGCACAACAGCACTGGGGATCTGTGCTTTCCCAGAGACGGAACATCTCACGGGGCTCAGTCTCGGCAAGCCTCTTTCTGAAAAGGCGAACGGTCGGATCCTTCTCCCACGAGGAAGGGCCCAGCCCTGAAAGCTCTTGCTGCTCTTCACCGTCCCTTGGCAGCCTACCTACAGGCACAACAGCACTGGGGATCTGTGCTTTCCCAGAGACGGAACATCTCACGGGGCTCAGTCTCGGCAAGCCTCTTTCTGAAAAGGCGAACGGTCGGATCCTTCTCCCACGAGGAAGGGCCCAGCCCTGAAAGCTCTTGCTGCTCTTCACCGTCCCTTGTGGCCCTACCTACAGGCACAACAGCACTGGGGATCTGTGCTTTCCCAGAGACGGAACATCTCGTGGCGCTACGCCTCGGCAGAGCCTCTTTTTTTTGGAAAAGGCGAACGGTCGGATCCTTCTCCCACGAGGAAGGGCCCAGCCCTGAAAGCTCTTGCTGCTCTTCACTGTCCCTTGGCACCCTACCTACAGGCACAACAGCACTGGGGATCTGTGCTTTCCCAGAGACGGAACATCTCACGGGGCTCAGTCTCGGCAAGCCTCTTTCTGAAAAGGCGAACGGTCGGATCCTTCTCCCACGAGGAAGGGCCCAGCCCTGAAAGCTCTTGCTGCTCTTCACCGTCCCTTGGCACCCTACCTACAGGCACAACAGCACTGGGGATCTGTGCTTTCCCAGAGACGGAACATCTCGTAGTGCTACGCCTCGGCAGAGCCTCTTTTTTTTGGAAAAGGCGAACGGTCGGATCCTTCTCCCACGAGGAAGGGCCCAGCCCTGAAAGCTCTTGCTGCTCTTCACCGTCCCTTGGCACCCTACCTACAGGCACAACAGCACTGGGGATCTGTGCTTTCCCAGAGACGGAACATCTCACGGGGCTCAGTCTCGGCAAGCCTCTTTCTGAAAAGGCGAACGGTCGGATCCTTCTCCCCCGAGGAAGGGCCCAGCCCTGAAACCTCTTGCTGCTCTTCACCACCCCTTGGCACCCTACCTACAGGCACAACAGCACTGGGGATCTGTGCTTTCCCAGAGACGGAACATCTCACGGCGCTCAGTCTCGGCAAGCCTGTTTCTGAAAAGGCGAACGGTCGGATCCTTCTCCCACGAGGAAGGGCCCAGCCCTGAAAGCTCTTGCTGCTCTTCACCGCCCCTTGGCACCCTACCTACAGGCACAACAGCACTGGGGATCTGTGCTTTCCCAGAGACGGAACATCTCACGGGGCTCAGTCTCGGCAAGCCTCTTTCTGAAAAGACTAACGGTGCGATCCTTCTCCCACGACGAAGGGCCCAGCCCTGAAAGCTCTTGCTGCTCTTCACCGTCCCTTGGCACCCTACCTACAGGCACAACAGCACTGGGGATCTGTGCTTTCCCAGAGACGGAACATCTCACGGGGCTCAGTCTCGGCAAGCCTCTTTCTGAAAAGGCGAACGGTCGGATCCTTCTCCCACGAGGAAGGGCCCAGCCCTGAAAGCTCTTGCTGCTCTTCACCGTCCCTTGGCACCCTACCTACAGGCACAACAGCACTGGGGATCTGTGCTTTCCCAGAGACGGAACATCTCACGGCGCTCAGTCTCGGCAAGCCTCTTTCTGAAAAGGCGAACGGTCGGATCCTTCTCCCACGAGGAAGGGCCCAGCCCTGAAACCTCTTGCTGCTCTTCACCACCCCTTGGCACCCTACCTACAGGCACAACAGCACTGGGGATCTGTGCTTTCCCAGAGACGGAACATCTCACGGGGCTCAGTCTCGGCAAGCCTCTTTCTGAAAAGGCGAACGGTCGGATACTTGTCCCACGAGGAAGGGCCCAGCCCTGAAAGCTCTTGCTGCTCTTCACCGCCCCTTGGCACCCTACCTACAGGCACAACAGCACTGGGGATCTGTGCTTTCCCAGAGACGGAACATCTCACGGCGCTCAGTCTTGGCAAGCCTCTTTCTGAAAAGACGAACGGTCGGATCCTTCTCCCACGAGGAAGGGCCCAGCCCTGAAAGCTCTTGCTGCTCTTCACCGCCCCTTGGCACCCTACCTACAGGCACAACAGCACTGGGGATCTGTGCTTTCCCAGAGACGGAACATCTCACGGGGCTCAGTCTCGGCAAGCCTCTTTCTGAAAAGGCGAACGGTCGGATCCTTCTCCCACGAGGAAGGGCCCAGCCCTGAAAGCTCTTGCTGCTCTTCACCGTCCCTTGGCACCCTACCTACAGGCACAACAGCACTGGGGATCTGTGCTTTCCCAGAGACGGAACATCTCACGGGGCTCAGTCTCGGCAAGCCTCTTTCTGAAAAGGCGAACGGTCGGATCCTTCTCCCACGAGGAAGGGCCCAGCCCTGAAAGCTCTTGCTGCTCTTCACCGTCCCTTGTGGCCCTACCTACAGGCACAACAGCACTGGGGATCTGTGCTTTCCCAGAGACGGAACATCTCGTGGCGCTACGCCTCGGCAGAGCCTCTTTTTTTTCGAAAAGGCGAACGGTCGGATACTTGTCCCACGAGGAAGGGCCCAGCCCTGAAAGCTCTTGCTGCTCTTCACTGTCCCTTGGCACCCTACCTACAGGCACAACAGCACTGGGGATCTGTGCTTTCCCAGAGACGGAACATCTCACGGGGCTCAGTCTCGGCAAGCCTCTTTCTGAAAAGGCGAACGGTCGGATCCTTCTCCCACGAGGAAGGGCCCAGCCCTGAAAGCTCTTGCTGCTCTTCACCGTCCCTTGGCACCCTACCTACAGGCACAACAGCACTGGGGATCTATGCTTTCGCAGAGACGGAACATCTCGTAGTGCTACGCCTCGGCAGAGCCTCTTTTTTTTGGAAAAGGCGAACGGTCGGATCCTTCTCCCACGAGGAAGGGCCCAGCCCTGAAAGCTCTTGCTGCTCTTCACCGCCCCTTGGCACCCTACCTACAGGCACAACAGCACTGGGGATCTGTGCTTTCCCAGAGACGGAACATCTCACGGGGCTCAGTCTCGGCAAGCCTCTTTCTGAAAAGGCGAACGGTCGGATCCTTCTCCCACGAGGAAGGGCCCAGCCCTGAAAGCTCTTGCTACTCTTCACCGCCCCTTGGCACCCTACCTACAGGCACAACAGCACTGGGGATCTGTGCTTTCCCAGAGACGGAACATCTCACGGCGCTCAGTCTCGGCAAGCCTCTTTCTGAAAAGGCGAACGGTCGGATCCTTCTCCCACGAGGAAGGGCCCAGCCCTGAAAGCTCTTGCTGCTCTTCACCGCCCCTTGGCACCCTACCTACAGGCACAACAGCACTGGGGATCTGTGCTTTCCCAGAGACGGAACATCTCGTGGCGCTACGCCTCGGCAGAGCCTCTTTTTTCTGGAAAAGGCGAACGGTCGGATCCTTCTCCCACGAGGAAGGGCCCAGCCCTGAAAGCTCTTGCTGCTCTTCACCGTCCCTTGGCACCCTACCTACAGGCACAACAGCACTGGGGATCTGTGCTTTCCCAGAGACGGAACATCTCACGGGGCTCAGTCTCGGCAAGCCTCTTTCTGAAAAGGCGAACGGTCGGATCCTTCTCCCCCGAGGAAGGGCCCAGCCCTGAAACCTCTTGCTGCTCTTCACCACCCCTTAGCACCCTACCTACAGGCACAACAGCACTGGGGATCTGTGCTTTCCCAGAGACGGAACATCTCACGGGGCTCAGTCTCGGCAAGCCTCTTTCTGAAAAGGCGAACGGTCGGATCCTTCTCCCACGAGGAAGGGCCCAGCCCTGAAAGCTCTTGCTGCTCTTCACCGCCCCTTGGCACCCTACCTACAGGCACAACAGCACTGGGGATCTGTGCTTTCCCAGAGACGGAACATCTCACGGCGCTCAGTCTCGGCAAGCCTCTTTCTGAAAAGGCGAACGGTCGGATCCTTCTCCCACGAGGAAGGGCCCAGCCCTGAAAGCTCTTGCTGCTCTTCACCGCCCCTTGGCACCCTACCTACAGGCACAACAGCACTGGGGATCTGTGCTTTCCCAGAGACGGAACATCTCACGGCGCTCAGTCTCGGCAAGCCTCTTTCTGAAAAGGCGAACGGTCGGATCCTTCTCCCACGAGGAAGGGCCCAGCCCTGAAAGCTCTTGCTGCTCTTCACCGTCCCTTGGCAGCCTACCTACAGGCACAACAGCACTGGGGATCTGTGCTTTCCCAGAGACGGAACATCTCACGGGGCTCAGTCTCGGCAAGCCTCTTTCTGAAAAGGCGAACGGTCGGATCCTTCTCCCCCGAGGAAGGGCCCAGCCCTGAAACCTCTTGCTGCTCTTCACCACCCCTTGGCACCCTACCTACAGGCACAACAGCACTGGGGATCTGTGCTTTCCCAGAGACGGAACATCTCACGGGGCTCAGTCTCGGCAAGCCTCTTTCTGAAAAGGCGAACGGTCGGATACTTGTCCCACGAGGAAGGGCCCAGCCCTGAAAGCTCTTGCTGCTCTTCACCGTCCCTTGTGGCCCTACCTACAGGCACAACAGCACTGGGGATCTGTGCTTTCCCAGAGACGGAACATCTCACGGGGCTCAGTCTCGGCAAGCCTGTTTCTGAAAAGGCGAACGGTCGGATCCTTCTCCCACGAGGAAGGGCCCAGCCCTGAAAGCTCTTGCTGCTCTTCACCGCCCCTTGGCACCCTACCTACAGGCACAACAGCACTGGGGATCTGTGCTTTCCCAGAGACGGAACATCTCACGGGGCTCAGTCTCGGCAAGCCTCTTTCTGAAAAGACGAACGGTGCGATCCTTCTCCCACGACGAAGGGCCCAGCCCTGAAAGCTCTTGCTGCTGTTCACCGTCCCTTGGCACCCTACCTACAGGCACAACAGCACTGGGGATCTGTGCTTTCCCAGAGACGGAACATCTCACGGGGCTCAGTCTCGGCAAGCCTCTTTCTGAAAAGGCGAACGGTGCGATCCTTCTCCCACGAGGAAGGGCCCAGCCCTGAAAGCTCTTGCTGCTCTTCACCGTCCCTTGGCACCCTACCTACAGGCACAACAGCACTGGGGATCTGTGCTTTCCCAGAGACGGAACATCTCACGGCGCTCAGTCTCGGCAAGCCTCTTTCTGAAAAGGCGAACGGTCGGATCCTTCTCCCACGAGGAAGGGCCCAGCCCTGAAAGCTCTTGCTGCTCTTCACCGTCCCTTGGCACCCTACCTACAGGCACAACAGCACTGGGGATCTGTGCTTTCCCAGAGACGGAACATCTCACGGGGCTCAGTCTCGGCAAGCCTCTTTCTGAAAAGGCGAACGGTCGGATCCTTCTCCCCCGAGGAAGGGCCCAGCCCTGAAACCTCTTGCTGCTCTTCACCACCCCTTGGCACCCTACCTACAGGCACAACAGCACTGGGGATCTGTGCTTTCCCAGAGACGGAACATCTCACGGGGCTCAGTCTCGGCAAGCCTCTTTCTGAAAAGGCGAACGGTCGGATACTTGTCCCACGAGGAAGGGCCCAGCCCTGAAAGCTCTTGCTGCTCTTCACCGTCCCTTGGCACCCTACCTACAGGCACAACAGCACTGGGGATCTGTGCTTTCCCAGAGACGGAACATCTCACGGCGCTCAGTCTCGGCAAGCCTCTTTCTGAAAAGACGAACGGTCGGATCCTTCTCCCACGAGGAAGGGCCCAGCCCTGAAAGCTCTTGCTGCTCTTCACCGCCCCTTGGCACCCTACCTACAGGCACAACAGCACTGGGGATCTGTGCTTTCCCAGAGACGGAACATCTCACGGGGCTCAGTCTCGGCAAGCCTCTTTCTGAAAAGGCGAACGGTCGGATCCTTCTCCCACGAGGAAGGGCCCAGCCCTGAAAGCTCTTGCTGCTCTTCACCGCCCCTTGGCACCCTACCTACAGGCACAACAGCACTGGGGATCTGTGCTTTCCCAGAGACGGAATATCTCACGGGGCTCAGTCTCGGCAAGCCTCTTTCTGAAAAGGCGAACGGTTGGCTCCTTTTCCCACGAGGAAGGGCCCAGCCCTGAAAGCTCTTGCTGCTCTTCACCGTCCCTTGTGGCCCTACCTACAGGCACAACAGCACTGGGGATCTGTGCTTTCCCAGAGACGGAACATCTCGTGGCGCTACGCCTCGCCAGAGCCTCTTTTTTCTGGAAAAGGCGAACGGTCGGATCCTTCTCCCACGAGGAAGGGCCCAGCCCTGAAAGCTCTTGCTGCTCTTCACCGCCCCTTGGCACCCTACCTACAGGCACAACAGCACTGGGGATCTGTGCTTTCCCAGAGACGGAACATCTCACGGGGCTCAGTCTCGGCAAGCCTCTTTCTGAAAAGGCGAACGGTCGGATCCTTCTCCCCCGAGGAAGGGCCCAGCCCTGAAACCTCTTGCTGCTCTTCACCACCCCTTAGCACCCTACCTACAGGCACAACAGCACTGGGGATCTGTGCTTTCCCAGAGACGGAACATCTCACGGGGCTCAGTCTCGGCAAGCCTCTTTCTGAAAAGGCGAACGGTCGGATCCTTCTCCCACGAGGAAGGGCCCAGCCCTGAAAGCTCTTGCTGCTCTTCACCGTCCCTTGGCACCCTACCTACAGGCACAACAGCACTGGGGATCTGTGCTTTCCCAGAGACGGAATATCTCACGGCGCTCAGTCTTGGCAAGCCTCTTTCTGAAAAGGCGAACGGTCGGATCCTTCTCCCACGAGGAAGGGCCCAGCCCTGAAAGCTCTTGCTGCTCTTCACCGCCCCTTGGCACCCTACCTACAGGCACAACAGCACTGGGGATCTGTGCTTTCCCAGAGACGGAACATCTCACGGCGCTCAGTCTCGGCAAGCCTCTTTCTGAAAAGGCGAACGGTCGGATCCTTCTCCCACGAGGAAGGGCCCAGCCCTGAAAGCTCTTGCTGCTCTTCACCGCCCCTTGGCACCCTACCTACAGGCACAACAGCACTGGGGATCTGTGCTTTCCCAGAGACGGAACATCTCACGGCGCTCAGTCTCGGCAAGCCTCTTTCTGAAAAGGCGAACGGTCGGATCCTTCTCCCACGAGGAAGGGCCCAGCCCTGAAAGCTCTTGCTGCTCTTCACCGTCCCTTGGCACCCTACCTACAGGCACAACAGCACTGGGGATCTGTGCTTTCCCAGAGACGGAACATCTCACGGGGCTCAGTCTCGGCAAGCCTCTTTCTGAAAAGGCGAACGGTCGGATCCTTCTCCCCCGAGGAAGGGCCCAGCCCTGAAACCTCTTGCTGCTCTTCACCACCCCTTGGCACCCTACCTACAGGCACAACAGCACTCGGGATCTGTGCTTTCCCAGAGACGGAACATCTCACGGGGCTCAGTCTCGGCAAGCCTGTTTCTGAAAAGGCGAACGGTCGGATACTTGTCCCACGAGGAAGGGCCCAGCCCTGAAAGCTCTTGCTGCTCTTCACCGTCCCTTGTGGCCCTACCTACAGGCACAACAGCACTGGGGATCTGTGCTTTCCCAGAGACGGAACATCTCACGGGGCTCAGTCTCGGCAAGCCTCTTTCTGAAAAGGCGAACGGTCGGATCCTTCTCCCACGAGGAAGGGCCCAGCCCTGAAAGCTCTTGCTGCTCTTCACCGCCCCTTGGCACCCTACCTACAGGCACAACAGCACTGGGGATCTGTGCTTTCCCAGAGACGGAACATCTCACGGGGCTCAGTCTCGGCAAGCCTCTTTCTGAAAAGACGAACGGTGCGATCCTTCTCCCACGACGAAGGGCCCAGCCCTGAAAGCTCTTGCTGCTGTTCACCATCCCTTGGCACCCTACCTACAGGCACAACAGCACTGGGGATCTGTGCTTTCCCAGAGACGGAACATCTCACGGGGCTCAGTCTCGGCAAGCCTCTTTCTGAAAAGGCGAACGGTCGGATCCTTCTCCCACGAGGAAGGGCCCAGCCCTGAAAGCTCTTGCTGCTCTTCACCGTCCCTTGGCACCCTACCTACAGGCACAACAGCACTGGGGATCTGTGCTTTCCCAGAGACGGAACATCTCACGGCGCTCAGTCTCGGCAAGCCTCTTTCTGAAAAGGCGAACGGTCGGATCCTTCTCCCCCGAGGAAGGGCCCAGCCCTGAAAGCTCTTGCTGCTCTTCACCGTCCCTTGGCACCCTACCTACAGGCACAACAGCACTGGGGATCTGTGCTTTCCCAGAGACGGAACATCTCACGGGGCTCAGTCTCGGCAAGCCTCTTTCTGAAAAGGCGAACGGTCGGATCCTTCTCCCCCGAGGAAGGGCCCAGCCCTGAAACCTCTTGCTGCTCTTCACCACCCCTTGGCACCCTACCTACAGGCACAACAGCACTGGGGATCTGTGCTTTCCCAGAGACGGAACATCTCACGGGGCTCAGTCTCGGCAAGCCTCTTTCTGAAAAGGCGAACGGTCGGATACTTGTCCCACGAGGAAGGGCCCAGCCCTGAAAGCTCTTGCTGCTCTTCACCGTCCCTTGGCACCCTACCTACAGGCACAACAGCACTGGGGATCTGTGCTTTCCCAGAGACGGAACATCTCACGGCGCTCAGTCTCGGCAAGCCTCTTTCTGAAAAGACGAACGGTCGGATCCTTCTCCCACGAGGAAGGGCCCAGCCCTGAAAGCTCTTGCTGCTCTTCACCGCCCCTTGGCACCCTACCTACAGGCACAACAGCACTGGGGATCTGTGCTTTCCCAGAGACGGAACATCTCACGGGGCTCAGTCTCGGCAAGCCTCTTTCTGAAAAGGCGAACGGTCGGATCCTTCTCCCACGAGGAAGGGCCCAGCCCTGAAAGCTCTTGCTGCTCTTCACCGCCCCTTGGCACCCTACCTACAGGCACAACAGCACTGGGGATCTGTGCTTTCCCAGAGACGGAATATCTCACGGGGCTCAGTCTCGGCAAGCCTCTTTCTGAAAAGGCGAACGGTTGGCTCCTTTTCCCACGAGGAAGGGCCCAGCCCTGAAAGCTCTTGCTGCTCTTCACCGTCCCTTGTGGCCCTACCTACAGGCACAACAGCACTGGGGATCTGTGCTTTCCCAGAGACGGAACATCTCGTGGCGCTACGCCTCGCCAGAGACTCTTTTTTCTGGAAAAGGCGAACGGTCGGATCCTTCTCCCACGAGGAAGGGCCCAGCCCTGAAAGCTCTTGCTGCTCTTCACCGCCCCTTGGCACCCTACCTACAGGCACAACAGCACTGGGGATCTGTGCTTTCCCAGAGACGGAATATCTCACGGGGCTCAGTCTCAGCAAGCCTCTTTCTGAAAAGGCGAACGGTCGGATCCTTCTCCCACGAGGAAGGGCCCAGCCCTGAAAGCTCTTGCTGCTCTTCACCGTCCCTTGGCACCCTACCTACAGGCACAACAGCACTGGGGATCTGTGCTTTCCCAGAGACGGAACATCTCACGGGGCTCAGTCTCGGCAAGCCTCTTTCTGAAAAGACGAACGGTGCGATCCTTCTCCCACGAGGAAGGGCCCAGCCCTGAAAGCTCTTGCTGCTGTTCACCGTCCCTTGTGGCCCTACCTACAGGCACAACAGCACTGGGGATCTGTGCTTTCCCAGAGACGGAACATCTCACGGGGCTCAGTCTCGGCAAGCCTCTTTCTGAAAAGGCGAACGGTCGGATCCTTCTCCCACGAGGAAGGGCCCAGCCCTGAAAGCTCTTGCTGCTCTTCACCGTCCCTTGGCACCCTACCTACAGGCACAACAGCACTGGGGATCTGTGCTTTCCCAGAGACGGAACATCTCACGGCGCTCAGTCTCGGCAAGCCTCTTTCTGAAAAGGCGAACGGTCGGATCCTTCTCCCACGAGGAAGGGCCCAGCCCTGAAAGCTCTTGCTGCTCTTCACCGTCCCTTGGCACCCTACCTACAGGCACAACAGCACTGGGGATCTGTGCTTTCCCAGAGACGGAACATCTCACGGGGCTCAGTCTCGGCAAGCCTCTTTCTGAAAAGGCGAACGGTCGGATCCTTCTCCCCCGAGGAAGGGCCCAGCCCTGAAACCTCTTGCTGCTCTTCACCACCCCTTGGCACCCTACCTACAGGCACAACAGCACTGGGGATCTGTGCTTTCCCAGAGACGGAACATCTCACGGGGCTCAGTCTCGGCAAGCCTCTTTCTGAAAAGGCGAACGGTCGGATACTTGTCCCACGAGGAAGGGCCCAGCCCTGAAAGCTCTTGCTGCTCTTCACCGTCCCTTGGCACCCTACCTACAGGCACAACAGCACTGGGGATCTGTGCTTTCCCAGAGACGGAACATCTCACGGCGCTCAGTCTCGGCAAGCCTCTTTCTGAAAAGACGAACGGTCGGATCCTTCTCCCACGAGGAAGGGCCCAGCCCTGAAAGCTCTTGCTGCTCTTCACCGCCCCTTGGCACCCTACCTACAGGCACAACAGCACTGGGGATCTGTGCTTTCCCAGAGACGGAACATCTCACGGGGCTCAGTCTCGGCAAGCCTCTTTCTGAAAAGGCGAACGGTCGGATCCTTCTCCCACGAGGAAGGGCCCAGCCCTGAAAGCTCTTGCTGCTCTTCACCGTCCCTTGGCACCCTACCTACAGGCACAACAGCACTGGGGATCTGTGCTTTCCCAGAGAAGGAATATCTCACGGGGCTCAGTCTCGGCAAGCCTCTTTCTGAAAAGGCGAACGGTCGGATCCTTCTCCCACGAGGAAGGGCCCAGCCCTGAAAGCTCTTGCTGCTCTTCACCGTCCCTTGGCACCCTACCTACAGGCACAACAGCACTGGGGATCTGTGCTTTCCCAGAGACGGAATATCTCACGGGGCTCAGTCTCGGCAAGCCTCTTTCTGAAAAGGCGAACGGTCGGATCCTTCTCCCACGAGGAAGGGCCCAGCCCTGAAAGCTCTTGCTGCTCTTCACCGTCCCTTGGCAGCCTACCTACAGGCACAACAGCACTGGGGATCTGTGCTTTCCCAGAGACGGAACATCTCACGGGGCTCAGTCTCGGCAAGCCTCTTTCTGAAAAGGCGAACGGTCGGATCCTTCTCCCACGAGGAAGGGCCCAGCCCTGAAAGCTCTTGCTGCTCTTCACCGTCCCTTGTGGCCCTACCTACAGGCACAACAGCACTGGGGATCTGTGCTTTCCCAGAGACGGAACATCTCGTGGCGCTACGCCTCGGCAGAGCCTCTTTTTTTTGGAAAAGGCGAACGGTCGGATCCTTCTCCCACGAGGAAGGGCCCAGCCCTGAAAGCTCTTGCTGCTCTTCACTGTCCCTTGGCACCCTACCTACAGGCACAACAGCACTGGGGATCTGTGCTTTCCCAGAGACGGAACATCTCACGGGGCTCAGTCTCGGCAAGCCTCTTTCTGAAAAGGCGAACGGTCGGATCCTTCTCCCACGAGGAAGGGCCCAGCCCTGAAAGCTCTTGCTGCTCTTCACCGCCCCTTGGCACCCTACCTACAGGCACAACAGCACTGGGGATCTGTGCTTTCCCAGAGACGGAATATCTCACGGGGCTCAGTCTCGGCAAGCCTCTTTCTGAAAAGGCGAACGGTTGGCTCCTTTTCCCACGAGGAAGGGCCCAGCCCTGAAAGCTCTTGCTGCTCTTCACCGTCCCTTGTGGCCCTACCTACAGGCACAACAGCACTGGGGATCTGTGCTTTCCCAGAGACGGAACATCTCGTGGCGCTACGCCTCGCCAGAGACTCTTTTTTCTGGAAAAGGCGAACGGTCGGATCCTTCTCCCACGAGGAAGGGCCCAGCCCTGAAAGCTCTTGCTGCTCTTCACCGTCCCTTGGCACCCTACCTACAGGCACAACAGCACTGGGGATCTGTGCTTTCCCAGAGACGGAATATCTCACGGCGCTCAGTCTTGGCAAGCCTCTTTCTGAAAAGGCGAACGGTCGGATCCTTCTCCCACGAGGAAGGGCCCAGCCCTGAAAGCTCTTGCTGCTCTTCACCGCCCCTTGGCACCCTACCTACAGGCACAACAGCACTGGGGATCTGTGCTTTCCCAGAGACGGAACATCTCACGGGGCTCAGTCTCGGCAAGCCTCTTTCTGAAAAGACGAACGGTGCGATCCTTCTCCCACGACGAAGGGCCCAGCCCTGAAATCTCTTGCTGCTCTTCACCGTCCCTTGGCACCCTACCTACAGGCACAACAGCACTGGGGATCTGTGCTTTCCCAGAGACGGAACATCTCACGGGGCTCAGTGTCGGCAAGCCTCTTTCTGAAAAGGCGAACGTTCGGATACTTGTCCCACGAGGAAGGGCCCAGCCCTGAAAGCTCTTGCTGCTCTTCACCGTCCCTTGGCACCCTACCTACAGGCACAACAGCACTGGGGATCTATGCTTTCGCAGAGACGGAACATCTCGTAGTGCTACGCCTCGGCAGAGCCTCTTTTTTTTGGAAAAGGCGAACGGTCGGATCCTTCTCCCACGAGGAAGGGCCCAGCCCTGAAAGCTCTTGCTGCTCTTCACTGTCCCTTGGCACCCTACCTACAGGCACAACAGCACTGGGGATCTGTGCTTTCCCAGAGACGGAACATCTCACGGCGCTCAGTCTCGGCAAGCCTCTTTCTGAAAAGGCGAACGGTCGGATCCTTCTCCCACGAGGAAGGGCCCAGCCCTGAAAGCTCTTGCTGCTCTTCACCGCCCCTTGTGGCCCTAACTACAGGCACAACAGCACTGGGGATCTGTGCTTTCCCAGAGACGGAATATCTCACGGGGCTCAGTCTCGGCAAGCCTCTTTCTGAAAAGGCGAACGGTCGGCTCCTTTTCCCACGAGGAAGGGCCCAGCCCTGAAAGCTCTTGCTGCTCTTCACCGTCCCTTGTGGCCCTACCTACAGGCACAACAGCACTGGGGATCTGTGCTTTCCCAGAGACGGAACATCTCGTGGCGCTACGCCTCGGCAGAGCCTCTTTTTTCTGGAAAAGGCGAACGGTCGGATCCTTCTCCCACGAGGAAGGGCCCAGCCCTGAAAGCTCTTGCTGCTCTTCACCGCCCCTTGGCACCCTACCTACAGGCACAACAGCACTGGGGATCTGTGCTTTCCCAGAGACGGAATATCTCACGGGGCTCAGTCTCGGCAAGCCTCTTTCTGAAAAGGCGAACGGTCGGATACTTGTCCCACGAGGAAGGGCCCAGCCCTGAAAGCTCTTGCTGCTCTTCACCGTCCCTTGTGGCCCTACCTACAGGCACAACAGCACTGGGGATCTGTGCTTTCCCAGAGACGGAACATCTCACGGGGCTCAGTCTCGGCAAGCCTCTTTCTGAAAAGGCGAACGGTCGGATCCTTCTCCCACGAGGAAGGGCCAAGCCCTGAAAGCTCTTGCTGCTCTTCACCGTCCCTTGGCACCCTACCTACAGGCACAACAGCACTGGGGATCTGTGCTTTCCCAGAGACGGAATATCTCACGGCGCTCAGTCTTGGCAAGCCTCTTTCTGAAAAGGCGAACGCTCGGATCCTTCTCCCACGAGGAAGGGCCCAGCCCTGAAAGCTCTTGCTGCTCTTCACCGCCCCTTGGCACCCTACCTACAGGCACAACAGCACTGGGGATCTGTGCTTTCCCAGAGACGGAACATCTCACGGGGCTCAGTCTCGGCAAGCCTCTTTCTGAAAAGACGAACGGTGCGATCCTTCTCCCACGACGAAGGGCCCAGCCCTGAAAGCTCTTGCTGCTGTTCACCGTCCCTTGGCACCCTACCTACAGGCACAACAGCACTGGGGATCTGTGCTTTCCCAGAGACGGAACATCTCACGGGGCTCAGTCTCGGCAAGCCTCTTTCTGAAAAGGCGAACGGTCGGATCCTTCTCCCACGAGGAAGGGCCCAGCCCTGAAAGCTCTTGCTGCTCTTCACCGTCCCTTGGCACCCTACCTACAGGCACAACAGCACTGGGGATCTGTGCTTTCCCAGAGACGGAACATCTCACGGCGCTCAGTCTCGGCAAGCCTCTTTCTGAAAAGGCGAACGGTCGGATCCTTCTCCCACGAGGAAGGGCCCAGCCCTGAAAGCTCTTGCTGCTCTTCACCGTCCCTTGGCACCCTACCTACAGGCACAACAGCACTGGGGATCTGTGCTTTCCCAGAGACGGAACATCTCACGGGGCTCAGTCTCGGCAAGCCTCTTTCTGAAAAGGCGAACGGTCGGATCCTTCTCCCCCGAGGAAGGGCCCAGCCCTGAAACCTCTTGCTGCTCTTCACCACCCCTTAGCACCCTACCTACAGGCACAACAGCACTGGGGATCTGTGCTTTCCCAGAGACGGAACATCTCACGGGGCTCAGTCTCGGCAAGCCTCTTTCTGAAAAGGCGAACGGTCGGATCCTTCTCCCACGAGGAAGGGCCCAGCCCTGAAAGCTCTTGCTGCTCTTCACCGTCCCTTGGCAGCCTACCTACAGGCACAACAGCACTGGGGATCTGTGCTTTCCCAGAGACGGAATATCTCACGGGGCTCAGTCTCGGCAAGCCTCTTTCTGAAAAGGCGAACGGTCGGATCCTTCTCCCACGAGGAAGGGCCCAGCCCTGAAAGCTCTTGCTGCTCTTCACCGTCCCTTGGCACCCTACCTACAGGCACAACAGCACTGGGGATCTGTGCTTTCCCAGAGACGGAACATCTCACGGCGCTCAGTCTCGGCAAGCCTCTTTCTGAAAAGACGAACGGTGCGATCCATCTCCCCCGAGGAAGGGCCCAGCCCTGAAAGCTCTTGCTGCTCTTCACCGTCCCTTGGCACCCTACCTACAGGCACAACAGCACTGGGGATCTGTGCTTTCCCAGAGACGGAACATCTCACGGGGCTCAGTCTCGGCAAGCCTCTTTCTGAAAAGGCGAACGGTCGGATCCTTCTCCCACGAGGAAGGGCCCAGCCCTGAAAGCTCTTGCTGCTCTTCACCGTCCCTTGGCACCCTACCTACAGGCACAACAGCACTGGGGATCTGTGCTTTCCCAGAGACGGAATATCTCACGGGGCTCAGTCTCGGCAAGCCTCTTTCTGAAAAGGTGAACGGTCGGATCCTTCTCCCACGAGGAAGGGCCCAGCCCTGAAAGCTCTTGCTGCTCTTCACCGTCCCTTGGCACCCTACCTACAGGCACAACAGCACTGGGGATCTGTGCTTTCCCAGAGACGGAACATCTCACGGGGCTCAGTCTCGGCAAGCCTCTTTCTGAAAAGGCGAACGGTCGGATCCTTCTCCCACGAGGAAGGGCCCAGCCCTGAAAGCTCTTGCTGCTCTTCACCGTCCCTTGTGGCCCTACCTACAGGCACAACAGCACTGGGGATCTGTGCTTTCCCAGAGACGGAACATCTCACGGGGCTCAGTCTCGGCAAGCCTGTTTCTGAAAAGGCGAACGGTCGGATACTTGTCCCACGAGGAAGGGCCCAGCCCTGAAAGCTCTTGCTGCTCTTCACCGCCCCTTGGCACCCTACCTACAGGCACAACAGCACTGGGGATCTATGCTTTCGCAGATACGGAACATCTCGTAGTGCTACGCCTCGGCAGAGCCTCTTTTTTTTGGAAAAGGCGAACGGTCGGATCCTTCTCCCACGAGGAAGGGCCCAGCCCTGAAAGCTCTTGCTGCTCTTCACCGCCCCTTGGCACCCTACCTACAGGCACAACAGCACTGGGGATCTGTGCTTTCCCAGAGACGGAACATCTCACGGGGCTCAGTCTCGGCAAGCCTCTTTCTGAAAAGGCGAACGGTCGGATTCTTCTCCCACGAGGAAGGGCCCAGCCCTGAAAGCTCTTGCTGCTCTTCACTGTCCCTTGGCACCCTACCTACAGGCACAACAGCACTGGGGATCTGTGCTTTCCCAGAGACGGAACATCTCACGGGGCTCAGTCTCGGCAAGCCTCTTTCTGAAAAGGCGAACGGTGCGATCCTTCTCCCACGAGGAAGGGCCCAGCCCTGAAAGCTCTTGCTACTCTTCACCGCCCCTTGGCACCCTACCTACAGGCACAACAGCACTGGGGATCTGTGCTTTCCCAGAGACGGAACATCTCACGGCGCTCAGTCTCGGCAAGCCTCTTTCTGAAAAGGCGAACGGTCGGATCCTTCTCCCACGAGGAAGGGCCCAGCCCTGAAAGCTCTTGCTGCTCTTCACCGCCCCTTGTGGCCCTACCTACAGGCACAACAGCACTGGGGATCTGTGCTTTCCCAGAGACGGAATATCTCACGGGGCTCAGTCTCGGCAAGCCTCTTTCTGAAAAGGCGAACGGTCGGCTCCCTTTCCCACGAGGAAGGGCCCAGCCCTGAAAGCTCTTGCTGCTCTTCACCGTCCCTTGTGGCCCTACCTACAGGCACAACAGCACTGGGGATCTGTGCTTTCCCAGAGACGGAACATCTCGTGGCGCTACGCCTCGGCAGAGCCTCTTTTTTCTGGAAAAGGCGAACGGTCGGATCCTTCTCCCACGAGGAAGGGCCCAGCCCTGAAAGCTCTTGCTGCTCTTCACCGCCCCTTGGCACCCTACCTACAGGCACAACAGCACTGGGGATCTGTGCTTTCCCAGAGACGGAACATCTCACGGGGCTCAGTCTCGGCAAGCCTCTTTCTGAAAAGGCGAACGGTCGGATACTTGTCCCACGAGGAAGGGCCCAGCCCTGAAAGCTCTTGCTGCTCTTCACCATCCCTTGTGGCCCTACCTACAGGCACAACAGCAGTGGGGATCTGTGCTTTCCCAGAGACGGAACATCTCACGGGGCTCAGTCTCGGCAAGCCTCTTTCTGAAAAGGCGAACGGTCGGATCCTTCTCCCACGAGGAAGGGCCAAGCCCTGAAAGCTCTTGCTGCTCTTCACCGTCCCTTGTGGCCCTACCTACAGGCACAACAGCACTGGGGATCTGTGCTTTCCCAGAGACGGAATATCTCACGGCGCTCAGTCTTGGCAAGCCTCTTTCTGAAAAGGCGAACGGTCGGATCCTTCTCCCACGAGGAAGGGCCCAGCCCTGAAAGCTCTTGCTGCTCTTCACCGCCCCTTGGCACCCTACCTACAGGCACAACAGCACTGGGGATCTGTGCTTTCCCAGAGACGGAACATCTCACGGGGCTCAGTCTCGGCAAGCCTCTTTCTGAAAAGACGAACGGTGCGATCCTTCTCCCACGACGAAGGGCCCAGCCCTGAAAGCTCTTGCTGCTGTTCACCGTCCCTTGGCACCCTACCTACAGGCACAACAGCACTGGGGATCTGTGCTTTCCCAGAGACGGAACATCTCACGGGGCTCAGTCTCGGCAAGCCTCTTTCTGAAAAGGCGAACGGTCGGATCCTTCTCCCACGAGGAAGGGCCCAGCCCTGAAAGCTCTTGCTGCTCTTCACCGTCCCTTGGCACCCTACCTACAGGCACAACAGCACTGGGGATCTGTGCTTTCCCAGAGACGGAACATCTCACGGCGCTCAGTCTCGGCAAGCCTCTTTCTGAAAAGGCGAACGGTCGGATCCTTCTCCCACGAGGAAGGGCCCAGCCCTGAAAGCTCTTGCTGCTCTTCACCGTCCCTTGGCACCCTACCTACAGGCACAACAGCACTGGGGATCTGTGCTTTCCCAGAGACGGAACATCTCGTGGCGCTACGCCTCGGCAGAGCCTCTTTTTTCTGGAAAAGGCGAACGGTCGGATCCTTCTCCCACGAGGAAGGGCCCAGCCCTGAAAGCTCTTGCTGCTCTTCACCGCCCCTTGGCACCCTACCTACAGGCACAACAGCACTGGGGATCTGTGCTTTCCCAGAGACGGAACATCTCACGGGGCTCAGTCTCGGCAAGCCTCTTTCTGAAAAGGCAAACGGTCGGATCCTTCTCCCACGAGGAAGGGCCCAGCCCTGAAAGCTCTTGCTGCTCTTCACCGTCCCTTGGCAGCCTACCTACAGGCACAACAGCACTGGGGATCTGTGCTTTCCCAGAGACGGAATATCTCACGGGGCTCAGTCTCGGCAAGCCTCTTTCTGAAAAGGCGAACGGTCGGATCCTTCTCCCACGAGGAAGGGCCCAGCCCTGAAAGCTCTTGCTGCTCTTCACCGTCCCTTGGCACCCTACCTACAGGCACAACAGCACTGGGGATCTGTGCTTTCCCAGAGACGGAATATCTCACGGGGCTCAGTCTCGGCAAGCCTCTTTCTGAAAAGGCGAACGGTCGGATCCTTCTCCCACGAGGAAGGGCCCAGCCCTGAAAGCTCTTGCTGCTCTTCACCGCCCCTTGGCAGCCTACCTACAGGCACAACAGCACTGGGGATCTGTGCTTTCCCAGAGACGGAACATCTCACGGGGCTCAGTCTCGGCAAGCCTCTTTCTGAAAAGACGAACGGTGCGATCCTTCTCCCACGACGAAGGGCCCAGCCCTGAAAGCTCTTGCTGCTCTTCACCGTCCCTTGTGGCCCTACCTACAGGCACAACAGCACTGGGGATCTGTGCTTTCCCAGAGACGGAACATCTCGTGGCGCTACGCCTCGGCAGAGCCTCTTTTTTTTGGAAAAGGCGAACGGTCGGATCCTTCTCCCACGAGGAAGGGCCCAGCCCTGAAAGCTCTTGCTGCTCTTCACTGTCCCTTGGCACCCTACCTACAGGCACAACAGCACTGGGGATCTGTGCTTTCCCAGAGACGGAACATCTCACGGGGCTCAGTCTCGGCAAGCCTCTTTTTGAAAAGGTGAACGGTCGGATCCTTCTCCCACGAGGAAGGGCCCAGCCCTGAAAGCTCTTGCTGCTCTTCACTGTCCCTTGGCACCCTACCTACAGGCACAACAGCACTGGGGATCTGTGCTTTCCCAGAGACTGAACATCTCACGGCGCAAAGTCTCGGCAGAGCCTCTTTTTTTTGGAAAAGGCGAACGGTCGGATCCTTCTCCCACGAGGAAGGGCCCAGCCCTGAAAGCTCTTGCTGCTCTTCACCGCCCCTTGGCACCCTACCTACAGGCACAACAGCACTGGGGATCTGTGCTTTCCCAGAGACGGAACATCTCACGGGGCTCAGTCTCGGCAAGCCTCTTTCTGAAAAGGCGAACGGTGCGATCCTTCTCCCACGAGGAAGGGCCCAGCCCTGAAAGCTCTTGCTGCTCTTCACTGTCCCTTGGCACCCTACCTACAGGCACAACAGCACTGGGGATCTGTGCTTTGCCAGAGACGGAACATCTCACGGGGCTCAGTCTCGGCAAGCCTCTTTCTGAAAAGGCGAACGGTGCGATCCTTCTCCCACGAGGAAGGGCCCAGCCCTGAAAGCTCTTGCTACTCTTCACCGCCCCTTGGCACCCTACCTACAGGCACAACAGCACTGGGGATCTGTGCTTTCCCAGAGACGGAATATCTCACGGGGCTCAGTCTCGGCAAGCCTCTTTCTGAAAAGGCGAACGGTCGGATCCTTCTCCCACGAGGAAGGGCCCAGCCCTGAAAGCTCTTGCTGCTCTTCACCGTCCCTTGTGGCCCTACCTACAGGCACAACAGCAGTGGGGATCTGTGCTTTCCCAGAGACGGAACATCTCACGGGGCTCAGTCTCGGCAAGCCTCTTTCTGAAAAGGCGAACGGTCGGATCCTTCTCCCACGAGGAAGGGCCCAGCCCTGAAAGCTCTTGCTGCTCTTCACCGTCCCTTGGCACCCTACCTACAGGCACAACAGCACTGGGGATCTATGCTTTCGCAGAGACGGAACGTCTCGTAGTGCTACGCCTCGGCAGAGCCTCTTTTTTTTGGAAAAGGCGAACGGTCGGATCCTTCTCCCACGAGGAAGGGCCCAGCCCTGAAAGCTCTTGCTGCTCTTCACCGTCCCTTGGCAGCCTACCTACAGGCACAACAGCACTGGGGATCTGTGCTTTCCCAGAGACGGAACATCTCACGGGGCTCAGTCTCGGCAAGCCTCTTTCTGAAAAGGCGAACGGTCGGATTCTTCTCCCACGAGGAAGGGCCCAGCCCTGAAAGCTCTTGCTGCTCTTCACTGTCCCTTGGCACCCTACCTACAGGCACAACAGCACTGGGGATCTGTGCTTTGCCAGAGACGGAACATCTCACGGGGCTCAGTCTCGGCAAGCCTCTTTCTGAAAAGGCGAACGGTGCGATCCTTCTCCCACGAGGAAGGGCCCAGCCCTGAAAGCTCTTGCTGCTCTTCACCGTCCCTTGGCACCCTACCTACAGGCACAACAGCACTGGGGATCTGTGCTTTCCCAGAGACGGAACATCTCACGGCGCTCAGTCTCGGCAAGCCTCTTTCTGAAAAGACGAACGGTGCGATCCATCTCCCCCGAGGAAGGGCCCAGCCCTGAAAGCTCTTGCTGCTCTTCACCGCCCCTTGGCACCCTACCTACAGGCACAACAGCACTGGGGATCTGTGCTTTCCCAGAGACGGAACATCTCACGGGGCTCAGTCTCGGCAAGCCTCTTTCTGAAAAGGCGAACGGTCGGATCCTTCTCCCACGAGGAAGGGCCCAGCCCTGAAAGCTCTTGCTGCTCTTCACCGTCCCTTGGCACCCTACCTACAGGCACAACAGCACTGGGGATCTGTGCTTTCCCAGAGACGGAATATCTCACGGGGCTCAGTCTCGGCAAGCCTCTTTCTGAAAAGGTGAACGGTCGGATCCTTCTCCCACGAGGAAGGGCCCAGCCCTGAAAGCTCTTGCTGCTCTTCACCGTCCCTTGGCACCCTACCTACAGGCACAACAGCACTGGGGATCTGTGCTTTCCCAGAGACGGAACATCTCACGGGGCTCAGTCTCGGCAAGCCTCTTTCTGAAAAGGCGAACGGTCGGATCCTTCTCCCACGAGGAAGGGCCCAGCCCTGAAAGCTCTTGCTGCTCTTCACCGTCCCTTGGCACCCTACCTACAGGCACAACAGCACTGGGGATCTGTGCTTTCCCAGAGACGGAATATCTCACGGGGCTCAGTCTCGGCAAGCCTCTTTCTGAAAAGGTGAACGGTCGGATCCTTCTCCCACGAGGAAGGGCCCAGCCCTGAAAGCTCTTGCTGCTCTTCACCGTCCCTTGGCACCCTACCTACAGGCACAACAGCACTGGGGATCTGTGCTTTCCCAGAGACGGAACATCTCACGGGGCTCAGTCTCGGCAAGCCTCTTTCTGAAAAGGCGAACGGTCGGATCCTTCTCCCACGAGGAAGGGCCCAGCCCTGAAAGCTCTTGCTGCTCTTCACCGTCCCTTGTGGCCCTACCTACAGGCACAACAGCAGTGGGGATCTGTGCTTTCCCAGAGACGGAACATCTCACGGGGCTCAGTCTCGGCAAGCCTGTTTCTGAAAAGGCGAACGGTCGGATACTTGTCCCACGAGGAAGGGCCCAGCCCTGAAAGCTCTTGCTGCTCTTCACCGCCCCTTGGCACCCTACCTACAGGCACAACAGCACTGGGGATCTATGCTTTCGCAGAGACGGAACATCTCGTAGTGCTACGCCTCGGCAGAGCCTCTTTTTTTTGGAAAAGGCGAACGGTCGGATCCTTCTCCCACGAGGAAGGGCCCAGCCCTGAAAGCTCTTGCTGCTCTTCACCGCCCCTTGGCACCCTACCTACAGGCACAACAGCACTGGGGATCTGTGCTTTCCCAGAGACGGAACATCTCACGGGGCTCAGTCTCGGCAAGCCTCTTTCTGAAAAGGCGAACGGTCGGATTCTTCTCCCACGAGGAAGGGCCCAGCCCTGAAAGCTCTTGCTGCTCTTCACTGTCCCTTGGCACCCTACCTACAGGCACAACAGCACTGGGGATCTGTGCTTTGCCAGAGACGGAACATCTCACGGGGCTCAGTCTCGGCAAGCCTCTTTCTGAAAAGGCGAACGGTGCGATCCTTCTCCCACGAGGAAGGGCCCAGCCCTGAAAGCTCTTGCTACTCTTCACCGCCCCTTGGCACCCTACCTACAGGCACAACAGCACTGGGGATCTGTGCTTTCCCAGAGACGGAACATCTCACGGCGCTCAGTCTCGGCAAGCCTCTTTCTGAAAAGGCGAACGGTCGGATCCTTCTCCCACGAGGAAGGGCCCAGCCCTGAAAGCTCTTGCTGCTCTTCACCGCCCCTTGTGGCCCTACCTACAGGCACAACAGCACTGGGGATCTGTGCTTTCCCAGAGACGGAATATCTCACGGGGCTCAGTCTCGGCAAGCCTCTTTCTGAAAAGGCGAACGGTCGGATCCTTCTCCCACGAGGAAGGGCCCAGCCCTGAAAGCTCTTGCTGCTCTTCACCGTCCCTTGTGGCCCTACCTACAGGCACAACAGCACTGGGGATCTGTGCTTTCCCAGAGACGGAACATCTCGTGGCGCTACGCCTCGGCAGAGCCTCTTTTTTCTGGAAAAGGCGAACGGTCGGATCCTTCTCCCACGAGGAAGGGCCCAGCCCTGAAAGCTCTTGCTGCTCTTCACCGCCCCTTGGCACCCTACCTACAGGCACAACAGCACTGGGGATCTGTGCTTTCCCAGAGACGGAACATCTCACGGGGCTCAGTCTCGGCAAGCCTCTTTCTGAAAAGGCGAACGGTCGGATACTTGTCCCACGAGGAAGGGCCCAGCCCTGAAAGCTCTTGCTGCTCTTCACCGTCCCTTGTGGCCCTACCTACAGGCACAACAGCAGTGGGGATCTGTGCTTTCCCAGAGACGGAACATCTCACGGGGCTCAGTCTCGGCAAGCCTCTTTCTGAAAAGGCGAACGGTCGGATCCTTCTCCCACGAGGAAGGGCCAAGCCCTGAAAGCTCTTGCTGCTCTTCACCGTCCCTTGTGGCCCTACCTACAGGCACAACAGCACTGGGGATCTGTGCTTTCCCAGAGACGGAATATCTCACGGCGCTCAGTCTTGGCAAGCCTCTTTCTGAAAAGGCGAACGGTCGGATCCTTCTCCCACGAGGAAGGGCCCAGCCCTGAAAGCTCTTGCTGCTCTTCACCGCCCCTTGGCACCCTACCTACAGGCACAACAGCACTGGGGATCTGTGCTTTCCCAGAGACGGAACATCTCACGGGGCTCAGTCTCGGCAAGCCTCTTTCTGAAAAGACGAACGGTGCGATCCTTCTCCCACGACGAAGGGCCCAGCCCTGAAAGCTCTTGCTGCTGTTCACCGTCCCTTGGCACCCTACCTACAGGCACAACAGCACTGGGGATCTGTGCTTTCCCAGAGACGGAACATCTCACGGGGCTCAGTCTCGGCAAGCCTCTTTCTGAAAAGGCGAACGGTCGGATCCTTCTCCCACGAGGAAGGGCCCAGCCCTGAAAGCTCTTGCTGCTCTTCACCGTCCCTTGGCACCCTACCTACAGGCACAACAGCACTGGGGATCTGTGCTTTCCCAGAGACGGAACATCTCACGGCGCTCAGTCTCGGCAAGCCTCTTTCTGAAAAGGCGAACGGTCGGATCCTTCTCCCACGAGGAAGGGCCCAGCCCTGAAAGCTCTTGCTGCTCTTCACTGTCCCTTGGCACCCTACCTACAGGCACAACAGCACTGGGGATCTGTGCTTTCCCAGAGACGGAACATCTCGTGGCGCTACGCCTCGGCAGAGCCTCTTTTTTCTGGAAAAGGCGAACGGTCGGATCCTTCTCCCACGAGGAAGGGCCCAGCCCTGAAAGCTCTTGCTGCTCTTCACCGTCCCTTGGCACCCTACCTACAGGCACAACAGCACTGGGGATCTGTGCTTTCCCAGAGACGGAACATCTCACGGGGCTCAGTCTCGGCAAGCCTCTTTCTGAAAAGGCAAACGGTCGGATCCTTCTCCCACGAGGAAGGGCCCAGCCCTGAAAGCTCTTGCTGCTCTTCACCGTCCCTTGGCAGCCTACCTACAGGCACAACAGCACTGGGGATCTGTGCTTTCCCAGAGACGGAACATCTCACGGCGCTCAGTCTCGGCAAGCCTCTTTCTGAAAAGGCGAACGGTCGGATCCTTCTCCCACGAGGAAGGGCCCAGCCCTGAAAGCTCTTGCTGCTCTTCACCGTCCCTTGGCACCCTACCTACAGGCACAACAGCACTGGGGATCTGTGCTTTCCCAGAGACGGAACATCTCACAGGGCTCAGTCTCGGCAAGCCTCTTTCTGAAAAGGCGAACGGTCGGATCCTTCTCCCCCGAGGAAGGGCCCAGCCCTGAAACCTCTTGCTGCTCTTCACCACCCCTTGGCACCCTACCTACAGGCACAACAGCACTGGGGATCTGTGCTTTCCCAGAGACGGAACATCTCACGGGGCTCAGTCTCGGCAAGCCTCTTTCTGAAAAGGCAAACGGTCGGATCCTTCTCCCACGAGGAAGGGCCCAGCCCTGAAAGCTCTTGCTGCTCTTCACCGTCCCTTGGCAGCCTACCTACAGGCACAACAGCACTGGGGATCTGTGCTTTCCCAGAGACGGAATATCTCACGGGGCTCAGTCTCGGCAAGCCTCTTTCTGAAAAGGCGAACGGTCGGATCCTTCTCCCACGAGGAAGGGCCCAGCCCTGAAAGCTCTTGCTGCTCTTCACCGTCCCTTGGCACCCTACCTACAGGCACAACAGCACTGGGGATCTGTGCTTTCCCAGAGACGGAATATCTCACGGGGCTCAGTCTCGGCAAGCCTCTTTCTGAAAAGGCGAACGGTCGGATCCTTCTCCCACGAGGAAGGGCCCAGCCCTGAAAGCTCTTGCTGCTCTTCACCGCCCCTTGGCACCCTACCTACAGGCACAACAGCACTGGGGATCTGTGCTTTCCCAGAGACGGAACATCTCACGGGGCTCAGTCTCGGCAAGCCTCTTTCTGAAAAGACGAACGGTGCGATCCTTCTCCCACGACGAAGGGCCCAGCCCTGAAAGCTCTTGCTGCTCTTCACCGTCCCTTGTGGCCCTACCTACAGGCACAACAGCACTGGGGATCTGTGCTTTCCCAGAGACGGAACATCTCGTGGCGCTACGCCTCGGCAGAGCCTCTTTTTTTTGGAAAAGGCGAACGGTCGGATCCTTCTCCCACGAGGAAGGGCCCAGCCCTGAAAGCTCTTGCTGCTCTTCACTGTCCCTTGGCACCCTACCTACAGGCACAACAGCACTGGGGATCTGTGCTTTCCCAGAGACGGAACATCTCACGGGGCTCAGTCTCGGCAAGCCTCTTTTTGAAAAGGTGAACGGTCGGATCCTTCTCCCACGAGGAAGGGCCCAGCCCTGAAAGCTCTTGCTGCTCTTCACCGCCCCTTGGCACCCTACCTACAGGCACAACAGCACTGGGGATCTGTGCTTTCCCAGAGACTGAACATCTCACGGCGCAAAGTCTCGGCAGAGCCTCTTTTTTTTGGAAAAGGCGAACGGTCGGATCCTTCTCCCACGAGGAAGGGCCCAGCCCTGAAAGCTCTTGCTGCTCTTCACCGCCCCTTGGCACCCTACCTACAGGCACAACAGCACTGGGGATCTGTGCTTTCCCAGAGACGGAACATCTCACGGGGCTCAGTCTCGGCAAGCCTCTTTCTGAAAAGGCGAACGGTCGCATTCTTCTCCCACGAGGAAGGGCCCAGCCCTGAAAGCTCTTGCTGCTCTTCACTGTCCCTTGGCACCCTACCTACAGGCACAACAGCACTGGGGATCTGTGCTTTGCCAGAGACGGAACATCTCACGGGGCTCAGTCTCGGCAAGCCTCTTTCTGAAAAGGCGAACGGTGCGATCCTTCTCCCACGAGGAAGGGCCCAGCCCTGAAAGCTCTTGCTGCTCTTCACCGCCCCTTGGCACCCTACCTACAGGCACAACAGCACTGGGGATCTGTGCTTTCCCAGAGACGGAATATCTCACGGGGCTCAGTCTCGGCAAGCCTCTTTCTGAAAAGGCGAACGGTCGGATCCTTCTCCCACGAGGAAGGGCCCAGCCCTGAAAGCTCTTGCTGCTCTTCACCGTCCCTTGTGGCCCTACCTACAGGCACAACAGCACTGGGGATCTGTGCTTTCCCAGAGACGGAACATCTCACGGGGCTCAGTCTCGGCAAGCCTCTTTCTGAAAAGGCGAACGGTCGGATCCTTCTCCCACGAGGAAGGGCCCAGCCCTGAAAGCTCTTGCTGCTCTTCACCGTCCCTTGGCACCCTACCTACAGGCACAACAGCACTGGGGATCTATGCTTTCGCAGAGACGGAACGTCTCGTAGTGCTACGCCTCGGCAGAGCCTCTTTTTTTTGGAAAAGGCGAACGGTCGGATCCTTCTCCCACGAGGAAGGGCCCAGCCCTGAAAGCTCTTGCTGCTCTTCACCGTCCCTTGGCACCCTACCTACAGGCACAACAGCACTGGGGATCTGTGCTTTCCCAGAGACGGAACATCTCACGGGGCTCAGTCTCGGCAAGCCTCTTTCTGAAAAGGCGAACGGTCGGATTCTTCTCCCACGAGGAAGGGCCCAGCCCTGAAAGCTCTTGCTGCTCTTCACTGTCCCTTGGCACCCTACCTACAGGCACAACAGCACTGGGGATCTGTGCTTTGCCAGAGACGGAATATCTCACGGCGCTCAGTCTCGGCAAGCCTCTTTCTGAAAAGCCGAACGGTCGGATCCTTCTCCCACGAGGAAGGGCCCAGCCCTGAAAGCTCTTGCTACTCTTCACCGCCCCTTGGCACCCTACCTACAGGCACAACAGCACTGGGGATCTGTGCTTTCCCAGAGACGGAACATCTCACGGCGCTCAGTCTCGGCAAGCCTCTTTCTGAAAAGGCGAACGGTCGGATCCTTCTCCCACGAGGAAGGGCCCAGCCCTGAAAGCTCTTGCTGCTCTTCACCGCCCCTTGGCACCCTACCTACAGGCACAACAGCAGTGGGGATCTGTGCTTTCCCAGAGACGGAACATCTCACGGGGCTCAGTCTCGGCAAGCCTCTTTCTGAAAAGGCGAACGGTCGGATCCTTCTCCCACGAGGAAGGGCCCAGCCCTGAAAGCTCTTGCTGCTCTTCACCGTCCCTTGGCACCCTACCTACAGGCACAACAGCACTGGGGATCTGTGCTTTCCCAGAGACGGAACATCTCACGGGGCTCAGTCTCGGCAAGCCTCTTTCTGAAAAGACGAACGGTGCGATCCTTCTCCCACGACGAAGGGCCCAGCCCTGAAAGCTCTTGCTGCTCTTCACCGTCCCTTGGCACCCTACCTACAGGCACAACAGCACTGGGGATCTGTGCTTTCCCAGAGACGGAACATCTCGTGGCGCTACGCCTCGGCAGAGCCTCTTTTTTTTGGAAAAGGCGAACGGTCGGATCCTTCTCCCCCGAGGAAGGGCCCAGCCCTGAAACCTCTTGCTGCTCTTCACCACCCCTTGGCACCCTACCTACAGGCACAACAGCACTGGGGATCTGTGCTTTCCCAGAGACGGAACATCTCACGGGGCTCAGTCTCGGCAAGCCTCTTTCTGAAAAGGCGAACGGTCGGATACTTGTCCCACGAGGAAGGGCCCAGCCCTGAAAGCTCTTGCTGCTCTTCACCGTCCCTTGTGGCCCTACCTACAGGCACAACAGCACTGGGGATCTGTGCTTTCCCAGAGACGGAACATCTCGTGGCGCTACGCCTCGGCAGAGCCTCTTTTTTTTGGAAAAGGCGAACGGTCGGATCCTTCTCCCACGAGGAAGGGCCCAGCCCTGAAAGCTCTTGCTGCTCTTCACTGTCCCTTGGCACCCTACCTACAGGCACAACAGCACTGGGGATCTGTGCTTTCCCAGAGACGGAACATCTCACGGGGCTCAGTCTCGGCAAGCCTCTTTTTGAAAAGGTGAACGGTCGGATCCTTCTCCCACGAGGAAGGGCCCAGCCCTGAAAGCTCTTGCTGCTCTTCACCGCCCCTTGGCACCCTACCTACAGGCACAACAGCACTGGGGATCTGTGCTTTCCCAGAGACGGAACATCTCGTGGCGCTACGCCTCGGCAGAGCCTCTTTTTTCTGGAAAAGGCGAACGGTCGGATCCTTCTCCCACGAGGAAGGGCCCAGCCCTGAAAGCTCTTGCTGCTGTTCACCGTCCCTTGGCACCCTACCTACAGGCACAACAGCACTGGGGATCTGTGCTTTCCCAGAGACGGAACATCTCACGGGGCTCAGTCTCGGCAAGCCTCTTTCTGAAAAGGCGAACGGTCGGATCCTTCTCCCACGAGGAAGGGCCCAGCCCTGAAAGCTCTTGCTGCTCTTCACCGTCCCTTGGCACCCTACCTACAGGCACAACAGCACTGGGGATCTGTGCTTTCCCAGAGACGGAACATCTCACGGCGCTCAGTCTCGGCAAGCCTCTTTCTGAAAAGACGAACGGTGCGATCCATCTCCCCCGAGGAAGGGCCCAGCCCTGAAAGCTCTTGCTGCTCTTCACCGCCCCTTGGCACCCTACCTACAGGCACAACAGCACTGGGGATCTGTGCTTTCCCAGGGACGGAACATCTCACGGGGCTCAGTCTCGGCAAGCCTCTTTTTGAAAAGGTGAACGGTCGGATCCTTCTCCCACGAGGAAGGGCCCAGCCCTGAAAGCTCTTGCTGCTCTTCACCGCCCCTTGGCACCCTACCTACAGGCACAACAGCACTGGGGATCTGTGCTTTCCCAGAGACTGAACATCTCACGGCGCAAAGTCTCGGCAGAGCCTCTTTTTTTTGGAAAAGGCGAACGGTCGGATCCTTCTCCCACGAGGAAGGGCCCAGCCCTGAAAGCTCTTGCTGCTCTTCACCGTCCCTTGGCACCCTACCTACAGGCACAACAGCACTGGGGATCTGTGCTTTCCCAGAGACGGAACATCTCACGGGGCTCAGTCTCGGCAAGCCTCTTTCTGAAAAGGCGAACGGTCGGATCCTTCTCCCACGAGGAAGGGCCCAGCCCTGAAAGCTCTTGCTGCTCTTCACCGTCCCTTGGCACCCTACCTACAGGCACAACAGCACTGGGGATCTGTGCTTTCCCAGAGACGGAATATCTCACGGGGCTCAGTCTCGGCAAGCCTCTTTCTGAAAAGGTGAACGGTCGGATCCTTCTCCCACGAGGAAGGGCCCAGCCCTGAAAGCTCTTGCTGCTCTTCACCGTCCCTTGGCACCCTACCTACAGGCACAACAGCACTGGGGATCTGTGCTTTCCCAGAGACGGAACATCTCACGGGGCTCAGTCTCGGCAAGCCTCTTTCTGAAAAGGCGAACGGTCGGATCCTTCTCCCACGAGGAAGGGCCCAGCCCTGAAAGCTCTTGCTGCTCTTCACCGTCCCTTGTGGCCCTACCTACAGGCACAACAGCAGTGGGGATCTGTGCTTTCCCAGAGACGGAACATCTCACGGGGCTCAGTCTCGGCAAGCCTGTTTCTGAAAAGGCGAACGGTCGTATACTTGTCCCACGAGGAAGGGCCCAGCCCTGAAAGCTCTTGCTGCTCTTCACCGCCCCTTGGCACCCTACCTACAGGCACAACAGCACTGGGGATCTATGCTTTCGCAGAGACGGAACATCTCGTAGTGCTACGCCTCGGCAGAGCCTCTTTTTTTTGGAAAAGGCGAACGGTCGGATCCTTCTCCCACGAGGAAGGGCCCAGCCCTGAAAGCTCTTGCTGCTCTTCACCGCCCCTTGGCACCCTACCTACAGGCACAACAGCACTGGGGATCTGTGCTTTCCCAGAGACGGAACATCTCACGGGGCTCAGTCTCGGCAAGCCTCTTTCTGAAAAGGCGAACGGTCGGATTCTTCTCCCACGAGGAAGGGCCCAGCCCTGAAAGCTCTTGCTGCTCTTCACTGTCCCTTGGCACCCTACCTACAGGCACAACAGCACTGGGGATCTGTGCTTTGCCAGAGACGGAACATCTCACGGGGCTCAGTCTCGGCAAGCCTCTTTCTGAAAAGGCGAACGGTGCGATCCTTCTCCCACGAGGAAGGGCCCAGCCCTGAAAGCTCTTGCTACTCTTCACCGCCCCTTGGCACCCTACCTACAGGCACAACAGCACTGGGGATCTGTGCTTTCCCAGAGACGGAACATCTCACGGCGCTCAGTCTCGGCAAGCCTCTTTCTGAAAAGGCGAACGGTCGGATCCTTCTCCCACGAGGAAGGGCCCAGCCCTGAAAGCTCTTGCTGCTCTTCACCGCCCCTTGTGGCCCTACCTACAGGCACAACAGCACTGGGGATCTGTGCTTTCCCAGAGACGGAATATCTCACGGGGCTCAGTCTCGGCAAGCCTCTTTCTGAAAAGGCGAACGGTCGGATCCTTCTCCCACGAGGAAGGGCCCAGCCCTGAAAGCTCTTGCTGCTCTTCACCGTCCCTTGTGGCCCTACCTACAGGCACAACAGCACTGGGGATCTGTGCTTTCCCAGAGACGGAACATCTCGTGGCGCTACGCCTCGGCAGAGCCTCTTTTTTCTGGAAAAGGCGAACGGTCGGATCCTTCTCCCACGAGGAAGGGCCCAGCCCTGAAAGCTCTTGCTGCTCTTCACCGCCCCTTGGCACCCTACCTACAGGCACAACAGCACTGGGGATCTGTGCTTTCCCAGAGACGGAACATCTCACGGGGCTCAGTCTCGGCAAGCCTCTTTCTGAAAAGGCGAACGGTCGGATACTTGTCCCACGAGGAAGGGCCCAGCCCTGAAAGCTCTTGCTGCTCTTCACCGTCCCTTGTGGCCCTACCTACAGGCACAACAGCAGTGGGGATCTGTGCTTTCCCAGAGACGGAACATCTCACGGGGCTCAGTCTCGGCAAGCCTCTTTCTGAAAAGGCGAACGGTCGGATCCTTCTCCCACGAGGAAGGGCCAAGCCCTGAAAGCTCTTGCTGCTCTTCACCGTCCCTTGTGGCCCTACCTACAGGCACAACAGCACTGGGGATCTGTGCTTTCCCAGAGACGGAATATCTCACGGCGCTCAGTCTTGGCAAGCCTCTTTCTGAAAAGGCGAACGGTCGGATCCTTCTCCCACGAGGAAGGGCCCAGCCCTGAAAGCTCTTGCTGCTCTTCACCGCCCCTTGGCACCCTACCTACAGGCACAACAGCACTGGGGATCTGTGCTTTCCCAGAGACGGAACATCTCACGGGGCTCAGTCTCGGCAAGCCTCTTTCTGAAAAGACGAACGGTGCGATCCTTCTCCCACGACGAAGGGCCCAGCCCTGAAAGCTCTTGCTGCTGTTCACCGTCCCTTGGCACCCTACCTACAGGCACAACAGCACTGGGGATCTGTGCTTTCCCAGAGACGGAACATCTCACGGGGCTCAGTCTCGGCAAGCCTCTTTCTGAAAAGGCGAACGGTCGGATCCTTCTCCCACGAGGAAGGGCCCAGCCCTGAAAGCTCTTGCTGCTCTTCACCGTCCCTTGGCACCCTACCTACAGGCACAACAGCACTGGGGATCTGTGCTTTCCCAGAGACGGAACATCTCACGGCGCTCAGTCTCGGCAAGCCTCTTTCTGAAAAGGCGAACGGTCGGATCCTTCTCCCACGAGGAAGGGCCCAGCCCTGAAAGCTCTTGCTGCTCTTCACTGTCCCTTGGCACCCTACCTACAGGCACAACAGCACTGGGGATCTGTGCTTTCCCAGAGACGGAACATCTCGTGGCGCTACGCCTCGGCAGAGCCTCTTTTTTCTGGAAAAGGCGAACGGTCGGATCCTTCTCCCACGAGGAAGGGCCCAGCCCTGAAAGCTCTTGCTGCTCTTCACCGTCCCTTGGCACCCTACCTACAGGCACAACAGCACTGGGGATCTGTGCTTTCCCAGAGACGGAACATCTCACGGGGCTCAGTCTCGGCAAGCCTCTTTCTGAAAAGGCAAACGGTCGGATCCTTCTCCCACGAGGAAGGGCCCAGCCCTGAAAGCTCTTGCTGCTCTTCACCGTCCCTTGGCAGCCTACCTACAGGCACAACAGCACTGGGGATCTGTGCTTTCCCAGAGACGGAACATCTCACGGCGCTCAGTCTCGGCAAGCCTCTTTCTGAAAAGGCGAACGGTCGGATCCTTCTCCCACGAGGAAGGGCCCAGCCCTGAAAGCTCTTGCTGCTCTTCACCGTCCCTTGGCACCCTACCTACAGGCACAACAGCACTGGGGATCTGTGCTTTCCCAGAGACGGAACATCTCACAGGGCTCAGTCTCGGCAAGCCTCTTTCTGAAAAGGCGAACGGTCGGATCCTTCTCCCCCGAGGAAGGGCCCAGCCCTGAAACCTCTTGCTGCTCTTCACCACCCCTTGGCACCCTACCTACAGGCACAACAGCACTGGGGATCTGTGCTTTCCCAGAGACGGAACATCTCACGGGGCTCAGTCTCGGCAAGCCTCTTTCTGAAAAGGCAAACGGTCGGATCCTTCTCCCACGAGGAAGGGCCCAGCCCTGAAAGCTCTTGCTGCTCTTCACCGTCCCTTGGCAGCCTACCTACAGGCACAACAGCACTGGGGATCTGTGCTTTCCCAGAGACGGAATATCTCACGGGGCTCAGTCTCGGCAAGCCTCTTTCTGAAAAGGCGAACGGTCGGATCCTTCTCCCACGAGGAAGGGCCCAGCCCTGAAAGCTCTTGCTGCTCTTCACCGTCCCTTGGCACCCTACCTACAGGCACAACAGCACTGGGGATCTGTGCTTTCCCAGAGACGGAATATCTCACGGGGCTCAGTCTCGGCAAGCCTCTTTCTGAAAAGGCGAACGGTCGGATCCTTCTCCCACGAGGAAGGGCCCAGCCCTGAAAGCTCTTGCTGCTCTTCACCGCCCCTTGGCACCCTACCTACAGGCACAACAGCACTGGGGATCTGTGCTTTCCCAGAGACGGAACATCTCACGGGGCTCAGTCTCGGCAAGCCTCTTTCTGAAAAGACGAACGGTGCGATCCTTCTCCCACGACGAAGGGCCCAGCCCTGAAAGCTCTTGCTGCTCTTCACCGTCCCTTGTGGCCCTACCTACAGGCACAACAGCACTGGGGATCTGTGCTTTCCCAGAGACGGAACATCTCGTGGCGCTACGCCTCGGCAGAGCCTCTTTTTTTTGGAAAAGGCGAACGGTCGGATCCTTCTCCCACGAGGAAGGGCCCAGCCCTGAAAGCTCTTGCTGCTCTTCACTGTCCCTTGGCACCCTACCTACAGGCACAACAGCACTGGGGATCTGTGCTTTCCCAGAGACGGAACATCTCACGGGGCTCAGTCTCGGCAAGCCTCTTTTTGAAAAGGTGAACGGTCGGATCCTTCTCCCACGAGGAAGGGCCCAGCCCTGAAAGCTCTTGCTGCTCTTCACCGCCCCTTGGCACCCTACCTACAGGCACAACAGCACTGGGGATCTGTGCTTTCCCAGAGACTGAACATCTCACGGCGCAAAGTCTCGGCAGAGCCTCTTTTTTTTGGAAAAGGCGAACGATCGGATCCTTCTCCCACGAGGAAGGGCCCAGCCCTGAAAGCTCTTGCTGCTCTTCACCGCCCCTTGGCACCCTACCTACAGGCACAACAGCACTGGGGATCTGTGCTTTCCCAGAGACGGAACATCTCACGGGGCTCAGTCTCGGCAAGCCTCTTTCTGAAAAGGCGAACGGTCGCATTCTTCTCCCACGAGGAAGGGCCCAGCCCTGAAAGCTCTTGCTGCTCTTCACTGTCCCTTGGCACCCTACCTACAGGCACAACAGCACTGGGGATCTGTGCTTTGCCAGAGACGGAACATCTCACGGGGCTCAGTCTCGGCAAGCCTCTTTCTGAAAAGGCGAACGGTGCGATCCTTCTCCCACGAGGAAGGGCCCAGCCCTGAAAGCTCTTGCTGCTCTTCACCGCCCCTTGGCACCCTACCTACAGGCACAACAGCACTGGGGATCTGTGCTTTCCCAGAGACGGAATATCTCACGGGGCTCAGTCTCGGCAAGCCTCTTTCTGAAAAGGCGAACGGTCGGATCCTTCTCCCACGAGGAAGGGCCCAGCCCTGAAAGCTCTTGCTGCTCTTCACCGTCCCTTGTGGCCCTACCTACAGGCACAACAGCACTGGGGATCTGTGCTTTCCCAGAGACGGAACATCTCACGGCGCTCAGTCTCGGCAAGCCTCTTTCTGAAAAGGCGAACGGTCGGATCCTTCTCCCACGAGGAAGGGCCCAGCCCTGAAAGCTCTTGCTGCTCTTCACCGTCCCTTGGCACCCTACCTACAGGCACAACAGCACTGGGGATCTATGCTTTCGCAGAGACGGAACGTCTCGTAGTGCTACGCCTCGGCAGAGCCTCTTTTTTTTGGAAAAGGCGAACGGTCGGATCCTTCTCCCACGAGGAAGGGCCCAGCCCTGAAAGCTCTTGCTGCTCTTCACCGTCCCTTGGCACCCTACCTACAGGCACAACAGCACTGGGGATCTGTGCTTTCCCAGAGACGGAACATCTCACGGGGCTCAGTCTCGGCAAGCCTCTTTCTGAAAAGGCGAACGGTCGGATTCTTCTCCCACGAGGAAGGGCCCAGCCCTGAAAGCTCTTGCTGCTCTTCACTGTCCCTTGGCACCCTACCTACAGGCACAACAGCACTGGGGATCTGTGCTTTGCCAGAGACGGAATATCTCACGGGGCTCAGTCTCGGCAAGCCTCTTTCTGAAAAGCCGAACGGTCGGATCCTTCTCCCACGAGGAAGGGCCCAGCCCTGAAAGCTCTTGCTACTCTTCACCGCCCCTTGGCACCCTACCTACAGGCACAACAGCACTGGGGATCTGTGCTTTCCCAGAGACGGAACATCTCACGGCGCTCAGTCTCGGCAAGCCTCTTTCTGAAAAGGCGAACGGTCGGATCCTTCTCCCACGAGGAAGGGCCCAGCCCTGAAAGCTCTTGCTGCTCTTCACCGCCCCTTGGCACCCTACCTACAGGCACAACAGCAGTGGGGATCTGTGCTTTCCCAGAGACGGAACATCTCACGGGGCTCAGTCTCGGCAAGCCTCTTTCTGAAAAGGCGAACGGTCGGATCCTTCTCCCACGAGGAAGGGCCCAGCCCTGAAAGCTCTTGCTGCTCTTCACCGTCCCTTGGCACCCTACCTACAGGCACAACAGCACTGGGGATCTGTGCTTTCCCAGAGACGGAACATCTCACGGGGCTCAGTCTCGGCAAGCCTCTTTCTGAAAAGACGAACGGTGCGATCCTTCTCCCACGACGAAGGGCCCAGCCCTGAAAGCTCTTGCTGCTCTTCACCGTCCCTTGGCACCCTACCTACAGGCACAACAGCACTGGGGATCTGTGCTTTCCCAGAGACGGAACATCTCGTGGCGCTACGCCTCGGCAGAGCCTCTTTTTTTTGGAAAAGGCGAACGGTCGGATCCTTCTCCCCCGAGGAAGGGCCCAGCCCTGAAACCTCTTGCTGCTCTTCACCACCCCTTGGCACCCTACCTACAGGCACAACAGCACTGGGGATCTGTGCTTTCCCAGAGACGGAACATCTCACGGGGCTCAGTCTCGGCAAGCCTCTTTCTGAAAAGGCGAACGGTCGGATACTTGTCCCACGAGGAAGGGCCCAGCCCTGAAAGCTCTTGCTGCTCTTCACCGTCCCTTGTGGCCCTACCTACAGGCACAACAGCACTGGGGATCTGTGCTTTCCCAGAGACGGAACATCTCGTGGCGCTACGCCTCGGCAGAGCCTCTTTTTTTTGGAAAAGGCGAACGGTCGGATCCTTCTCCCACGAGGAAGGGCCCAGCCCTGAAAGCTCTTGCTGCTCTTCACTGTCCCTTGGCACCCTACCTACAGGCACAACAGCACTGGGGATCTGTGCTTTCCCAGAGACGGAACATCTCACGGGGCTCAGTCTCGGCAAGCCTCTTTTTGAAAAGGTGAACGGTCGGATCCTTCTCCCACGAGGAAGGGCCCAGCCCTGAAAGCTCTTGCTGCTCTTCACCGCCCCTTGGCACCCTACCTACAGGCACAACAGCACTGGGGATCTGTGCTTTCCCAGAGACGGAACATCTCGTGGCGCTACGCCTCGGCAGAGCCTCTTTTTTCTGGAAAAGGCGAACGGTCGGATCCTTCTCCCACGAGGAAGGGCCCAGCCCTGAAAGCTCTTGCTGCTGTTCACCGTCCCTTGGCACCCTACCTACAGGCACAACAGCACTGGGGATCTGTGCTTTCCCAGAGACGGAACATCTCACGGGGCTCAGTCTCGGCAAGCCTCTTTCTGAAAAGGCGAACGGTCGGATCCTTCTCCCACGAGGAAGGGCCCAGCCCTGAAAGCTCTTGCTGCTCTTCACCGTCCCTTGGCACCCTACCTACAGGCACAACAGCACTGGGGATCTGTGCTTTCCCAGAGACGGAACATCTCACGGCGCTCAGTCTCGGCAAGCCTCTTTCTGAAAAGACGAACGGTGCGATCCATCTCCCCCGAGGAAGGGCCCAGCCCTGAAAGCTCTTGCTGCTCTTCACCGCCCCTTGGCACCCTACCTACAGGCACAACAGCACTGGGGATCTGTGCTTTCCCAGGGACGGAACATCTCACGGGGCTCAGTCTCGGCAAGCCTCTTTTTGAAAAGGTGAACGGTCGGATCCTTCTCCCACGAGGAAGGGCCCAGCCCTGAAAGCTCTTGCTGCTCTTCACCGCCCCTTGGCACCCTACCTACAGGCACAACAGCACTGGGGATCTGTGCTTTCCCAGAGACTGAACATCTCACGGCGCAAAGTCTCGGCAGAGCCTCTTTTTTTTGGAAAAGGCGAACGGTCGGATCCTTCTCCCACGAGGAAGGGCCCAGCCCTGAAAGCTCTTGCTGCTCTTCACCGTCCCTTGGCACCCTACCTACAGGCACAACAGCACTGGGGATCTGTGCTTTCCCAGAGACGGAACATCTCACGGGGCTCAGTCTCGGCAAGCCTCTTTCTGAAAAGGCGAACGGTCGGATCCTTCTCCCACGAGGAAGGGCCCAGCCCTGAAAGCTCTTGCTGCTCTTCACCGTCCCTTGTGGCCCTACCTACAGGCACAACAGCACTGGGGATCTGTGCTTTCCCAGAGACGGAACATCTCACGGGGCTCAGTCTCGGCAAGCCTGTTTCTGAAAAGGCGAACGGTCGGATACTTGTCCCACGAGGAAGGGCCCAGCCCTGAAAGCTCTTGCTGCTCTTCACCGCCCCTTGGCACCCTACCTACAGGCACAACAGCACTGGGGATCTATGCTTTCGCAGAGACGGAACATCTCGTAGTGCTACGCCTCGGCAGAGTCTCTTTTTTTTGGAAAAGGCGAACGGTCGGATCCTTCTCCCACGAGGAAGGGCCCAGCCCTGAAAGCTCTTGCTGCTCTTCACCGCCCCTTGGCACCCTACCTACAGGCACAACAGCACTGGGGATCTGTGCTTTCCCAGAGACGGAACATCTCGTGGCGCTACGCCTCGGCAGAGCCTCTTTTTTTTGGAAAAGGCGAACGGTCGGATACTTGTCCCACGAGGAAGGGCCCAGCCCTGAAAGCTCTTGCTGCTCTTCACTGTCCCTTGGCACCCTACCTACAGGCACAACAGCACTGGGGATCTGTGCTTTGCCAGAGACGGAACATCTCACGGGGCTCAGTCTCGGCAAGCCTCTTTCTGAAAAGGCGAACGGTGCGATCCTTCTCCCACGAGGAAGGGCCCAGCCCTGAAAGCTCTTGCTACTCTTCACCGCCCCTTGGCACCCTACCTACAGGCACAACAGCACTGGGGATCTGTGCTTTCCCAGAGACGGAACATCTCACGGCGCTCAGTCTCGGCAAGCCTCTTTCTGAAAAGGCGAACGGTCGGATCCTTCTCCCACGAGGAAGGGCCCAGCCCTGAAACCTCTTGCTGCTCTTCACCGCCCCTTGTGGCCCTACCTACAGGCACAACAGCACTGGGGATCTGTGCTTTCCCAGAGACGGAATATCTCACGGGGCTCAGTCTCGGCAAGCCTCTTTCTGAAAAGGCGAACGGTCGGCTCCTTTTCCCACGAGGAAGGGCCCAGCCCTGAAAGCTCTTGCTGCTCTTCACCGTCCCTTGTGGCCCTACCTACAGGCACAACAGCACTGGGGATCTGTGCTTTCCCAGAGACGGAACATCTCACGGGGCTCAGTCTCGGCAAGCCTCTTTCTGAAAAGACGAACGGTCGGATACTTGTCCCACGAGGAAGGGCCCAGCCCTGAAAGCTCTTGCTGCTCTTCACCGTCCCTTGGCACCCTACCTACAGGCACAACAGCACTGGGGATCTGTGCTTTCCCAGAGACGGAACATCTCACGGGGCTCAGTCTCGGCAAGCCTCTTTCTGAAAAGGCGAACGGTCGGATCCTTCTCCCACGAGGAAGGGCCCAGCCCTGAAAGCTCTTGCTGCTCTTCACCGTCCCTTGGCACCCTACCTACAGGCACAACAGCACTGGGGATCTGTGCTTTCCCAGAGACGGAACATCTCACGGGGCTCAGTCTCGGCAAGCCTCTTTCTGAAAAGGCGAACGGTCGGATCCTTCTCCCCCGAGGAAGGGCCCAGCCCTGAAACCTCTTGCTGCTCTTCACCACCCCTTGGCACCCTACCTACAGGCACAACAGCACTGGGGATCTGTGCTTTCCCAGAGACGGAACATCTCACGGGGCTCAGTCTCGGCAAGCCTCTTTCTGAAAAGGCGAACGGTCGGATCCTTCTCCCACGAGGAAGGGCCCAGCCCTGAAAGCTCTTGCTGCTCTTCACCGTCCCTTGGCAGCCTACCTACAGGCACAACAGCACTGGGGATCTGTGCTTTCCCAGAGACGGAATATCTCACGGGGCTCAGTCTCGGCAAGCCTCTTTCTGAAAAGGCGAACGGTCGGATCCTTCTCCCACGAGGAAGGGCCCAGCCCTGAAAGCTCTTGCTGCTCTTCACCGTCCCTTGGCACCCTACCTACAGGCACAACAGCACTGGGGATCTGTGCTTTCCCAGAGACGGAATATCTCACGGGGCTCAGTCTCGGCAAGCCTCTTTCTGAAAAGGCGAACGGTCGGATCCTTCTCCCACGAGGAAGGGCCCAGCCCTGAAAGCTCTTGCTGCTCTTCACCGCCCCTTGGCACCCTACCTACAGGCACAACAGCACTGGGGATCTGTGCTTTCCCAGAGACGGAACATCTCACGGCGCTCAGTCTCGGCAAGCCTCTTTCTGAAAAGACGAACGGTGCGATCCTTCTCCCACGACGAAGGGCCCAGCCCTGAAAGCTCTTGCTGCTCTTCACCGTCCCTTGTGGCCCTACCTACAGGCACAACAGCACTGGGGATCTGTGCTTTCCCAGAGACGGAACATCTCGTGGCGCTACGCCTCGGCAGAGCCTCTTTTTTTTGGAAAAGGCGAACGGTCGGATCCTTCTCCCACGAGGAAGGGCCCAGCCCTGAAAGCTCTTGCTGCTCTTCACTGTCCCTTGGCACCCTACCTACAGGCACAACAGCACTGGGGATCTGTGCTTTCCCAGAGACGGAACATCTCACGGGGCTCAGTCTCGGCAAGCCTCTTTTTGAAAAGGTGAACGGTCGGATCCTTCTCCCACGAGGAAGGGCCCAGCCCTGAAAGCTCTTGCTGCTCTTCACCGCCCCTTGGCACCCTACCTACAGGCACAACAGCACTGGGGATCTGTGCTTTCCCAGAGACTGAACATCTCACGGCGCAAAGTCTCGGCAGAGCCTCTTTTTTTTGGAAAAGGCGAACGGTGCGATCCTTCTCCCACGAGGAAGGGCCCAGCCCTGAAAGCTCTTGCTGCTCTTCACCGCCCCTTGGCACCCTACCTACAGGCACAACAGCACTGGGGATCTGTGCTTTCCCAGAGACGGAACATCTCACGGGGCTCAGTCTCGGCAAGCCTCTTTCTGAAAAGGCGAACGGTCGGATTCTTCTCCCACGAGGAAGGGCCCAGCCCTGAAAGCTCTTGCTGCTCTTCACTGTCTCTTGGCACCCTACCTACAGGCACAACAGCACTGGGGATCTGTGCTTTGCCAGAGACGGAACATCTCACGGGGCTCAGTCTCGGCAAGCCTCTTTCTGAAAAGGCGAACGGTCGGATCCTTCTCCCACGAGGAAGGGCCCAGCCCTGAAAGCTCTTGCTGCTCTTCACCGTCCCTTGTGGCCCTACCTACAGGCACAACAGCAGTGGGGATCTGTGCTTTCCCAGAGACGGAACATCTCACGGGGCTCAGTCTCGGCAAGCCTCTTTCTGAAAAGGCGAACGGTCGGATTCTTCTCCCACGAGGAAGGGCCCAGCCCTGAAACCTCTTGCTGCTCTTCACTGTCCCTTGGCACCCTACCTACAGGCACAACAGCACTGGGGATCTGTGCTTTGCCAGAGACGGAACATCTCACGGGGCTCAGTCTCGGCAAGCCTCTTTCTGAAAAGTCGAACGGTGCGATCCTTCTCCCACGAGGAAGGGCCCAGCCCTGAAAGCTCTTCCTACTCTTCACCGCCCCTTGGCACCCTACCTACAGGCACAACAGCACTGGGGATCTGTGCTTTCCCAGAGACGGAACATCTCACGGCGCTCAGTCTCGGCAGAGCCTCTTTCTGAAAAGGCGAACGGTCGGATCCTTCTCCCACGAGGAAGGGCCCAGCCCTGAAAGCTCTTGCTGCTCTTCACCGTCCCTTGTGGCCCTACCTACAGGCACAACAGCAGTGGGGATCTGTGCTTTCCCAGAGACGGAACATCTCACGGGGCTCAGTCTCGGCAAGCCTCTTTCTGAAAAGGCGAACGGTCGGATCCTTCTCCCACGAGGAAGGGCCCAGCCCTGAAAGCTCTTGCTGCTCTTCACCGTCCCTTGGCACCCTACCTACAGGCACAACAGCACTGGGGATCTATGCTTTCGCAGAGACGGAACGTCTCGTAGTGCTACGCCTCGGCAGAGCCTCTTTTTTTTGGAAAAGGCGAACAGTCGGATCCTTCTCCCACGAGGAAGGGCCCAGCCCTGAAAGCTCTTGCTGCTGTTCACCGTCCCTTGGCACCCTACCTACAGGCACAACAGCACTGGGGATCTGTGCTTTCCCAGAGACGGAACATCTCACGGGGCTCAGTGTCGGCAAGCCTGTTTCTGAAAAGGCGAACGGTCGGATACTTGTCCCACGAGGAAGGGCCCAGCCCTGAAAGCTCTTGCTGCTCTTCACCGCCCCTTGTGGCCCTACCTACAGGCACAACAGCACTGGGGATCTATGCTTTCGCAGAGACGGAACATCTCGTAGTGCTGCGCCTCGGCAGAGCCTCTTTTTTTTGGAAAAGGCGAACGGTTGGATCCTTCTCCCACGAGGAAGGGCCCAGCCCTGAAACCTCTTGCTGCTCTTCACCGCCCCTTGGCACCCTACCTACAGGCACAACAGCACTGGGGATCTGTGCTTTCCCAGAGACGGAACATCTCACGGCGCTCAGTCTCGGCAAGCCTCTTTCTGAAAAGGCGAACGGTCGGATTCTTCTCCCACGAGGAAGGGCCCAGCCCTGAAAGCTCTTGCTGCTCTTCACTGTCCCTTGGCACCCTACCTACAGGCACAACAGCACTGGGGATCTGTGCTTTCCCAGAGACGGAACATCTCACGGCGCTCAGTCTCGGCAAGCCTCTTTCTGAAAAGGCGAACGGTCGGATCCTTCTCCCACGAGGAAGGGCCAAGCCCTGAAAGCTCTTGCTGCTCTTCACCGTCCCTTGGCACCCTACCTACAGGCACAACAGCACTGGGGATCTGTGCTTTCCCAGAGACGGAATATCTCACGGGGCTCAGTCTCGGCAAGCCTCTTTCTGAAAAGGCGAACGGTCGGCTCCTTTTCCCACGAGGAAGGGCCCAGCCCTGAAAGCTCTTGCTGCTCTTCACCGTCCCTTGTGGCCCTACCTACAGGCACAACAGCACTGGGGATCTGTGCTTTCCCAGAGACGGAACATCTCGTGGCGCTACGCCTCGGCAGAGCCTCTTTTTTCTGGAAAAGGCGAACGGTCGGATCCTTCTCCCACGAGGAAGGGCCCAGCCCTGAAAGCTCTTGCTGCTCTTCACCGCCCCTTGGCACCCTACCTACAGGCACAACAGCACTGGGGATCTGTGCTTTCCCAGAGACGGAATATCTCACGGGGCTCAGTCTCGGCAAGCCTCTTTCTGAAAAGGCGAACGGTCGGATACTTGTCCCACGAGGAAGGGCCCAGCCCTGAAAGCTCTTGCTGCTCTTCACCGTCCCTTGGCAGCCTACCTACAGGCACAACAGCACTGGGGATCTGTGCTTTCCCAGAGACGGAACATCTCACGGGGCTCAGTCTCGGCAAGCCTCTTTCTGAAAAGGCGAACGGTCGGATCCTTCTCCCACGAGGAAGGGCCAAGCCCTGAAAGCTCTTGCTGCTCTTCACCGTCCCTTGGCACCCTACCTACAGGCACAACAGCACTGGGGATCTGTGCTTTCCCAGAGACGGAATATCTCACGGCGCTCAGTCTTGGCAAGCCTCTTTCTGAAAAGGCGAACGGTCGGATCCTTCTCCCACGAGGAAGGGCCCAGCCCTGAAAGCTCTTGCTGCTCTTCACCGCCCCTTGGCACCCTACCTACAGGCACAACAGCACTGGGGATCTGTGCTTTCCCAGAGACGGAACATCTCACGGGGCTCAGTCTCGGCAAGCCTCTTTCTGAAAAGACGAACGGTCGGATTCTTCTCCCACGAGGAAGGGCCCAGCCCTGAAAGCTCTTGCTGCTCTTCACTGTCCCTTGGCACCCTACCTACAGGCACAACAGCACTGGGGATCTGTGCTTTGCCAGAGACGGAACATCTCACGGGGCTCAGTCTCGGCAAGCCTCTTTCTGAAAAGGCGAACGGTGCGATCCTTCTCCCACGAGGAAGGGCCCAGCCCTGAAAGCTCTTGCTACTCTTCACCGCCCCTTGGCACCCTACCTACAGGCACAACAGCACTGGGGATCTGTGCTTTCCCAGAGACGGAACATCTCACGGCGCTCAGTCTCGGCAAGCCTCTTTCTGAAAAGGCGAACGGTCGGATCCTTCTCCCACGAGGAAGGGCCCAGCCCTGAAAGCTCTTGCTGCTCTTCACCGCCCCTTGTGGCCCTACCTACAGGCACAACAGCACTGGGGATCTGTGCTTTCCCAGAGACGGAACATCTCGTGGCGCTACGCCTCGGCAGAGCCTCTTTTTTCTGGAAAAGGCGAACGGTCGGATCCTTCTCCCACGAGGAAGGGCCCAGCCCTGAAAGCTCTTGCTGCTCTTCACCGCCCCTTGGCACCCTACCTACAGGCACAACAGCACTGGGGATCTGTGCTTTCCCAGAGACGGAATATCTCACGGGGCTCAGTCTCGGCAAGCCTCTTTCTGAAAAGGCGAACGGTCGGATACTTGTCCCACGAGGAAGGGCCCAGCCCTGAAAGCTCTTGCTGCTCTTCACCGTCCCTTGTGGCCCTACCTACAGGCACAACAGCACTGGGGATCTGTGCTTTCCCAGAGACGGAACATCTCACGGGGCTCAGTCTCGGCAAGCCTCTTTCTGAAAAGGCGAACGGTCGGATCCTTCTCCCACGAGGAAGGGCCCAGCCCTGAAAGCTCTTGCTGCTCTTCACCGTCCCTTGTGGCCCTACCTACAGGCACAACAGCACTGGGGATCTGTGCTTTCCCAGAGACGGAACATCTCACGGCGCTCAGTCTCGGCAAGCCTCTTTCTGAAAAGGCGAACGGTCGGATCCTTCTCCCACGAGGAAGGGCCCAGCCCTGAAAGCTCTTGCTGCTCTTCACCGTCCCTTGGCACCCTACCTACAGGCACAACAGCACTGGGGATCTGTGCTTTCCCAGAGACGGAACATCTCACGGGGCTCAGTCTCGGCAAGCCTCTTTCTGAAAAGGCGAACGGTCGGATCCTTCTCCCCCGAGGAAGGGCCCAGCCCTGAAACCTCTTGCTGCTCTTCACCACCCCTTGGCACCCTACCTACAGGCACAACAGCACTGGGGATCTGTGCTTTCCCAGAGACGGAACATCTCACGGGGCTCAGTCTCGGCAAGCCTCTTTCTGAAAAGGCGAACGGTCGGATACTTGTCCCACGAGGAAGGGCCCAGCCCTGAAAGCTCTTGCTGCTCTTCACCGTCCCTTGGCAGCCTACCTACAGGCACAACAGCACTGGGGATCTGTGCTTTCCCAGAGACGGAACATCTCACGGCGCTCAGTCTCGGCAAGCCTCTTTCTGAAAAGACGAACGGTCGGATCCTTCTCCCACGAGGAAGGGCCCAGCCCTGAAAGCTCTTGCTGCTCTTCACCGCCCCTTGGCACCCTACCTACAGGCACAACAGCACTGGGGATCTGTGCTTTCCCAGAGACGGAACATCTCACGGGGCTCAGTCTCGGCAAGCCTCTTTCTGAAAAGGCGAACGGTCGGATCCTTCTCCCACGAGGAAGGGCCCAGCCCTGAAAGCTCTTGCTGCTCTTCACCGTCCCTTGGCACCCTACCTACAGGCACAACAGCACTGGGGATCTGTGCTTTCCCAGAGAAGGAATATCTCACGGGGCTCAGTCTCGGCAAGCCTCTTTCTGAAAAGGCGAACGGTCGGATCCTTCTCCCACGAGGAAGGGCCCAGCCCTGAAAGCTCTTGCTGCTCTTCACCGTCCCTTGGCACCCTACCTACAGGCACAACAGCACTGGGGATCTGTGCTTTCCCAGAGACGGAATATCTCACGGGGCTCAGTCTCGGCAAGCCTCTTTCTGAAAAGGCGAACGGTCGGATCCTTCTCCCACGAGGAAGGGCCCAGCCCTGAAAGCTCTTGCTGCTCTTCACCGTCCCTTGGCAGCCTACCTACAGGCACAACAGCACTGGGGATCTGTGCTTTCCCAGAGACGGAACATCTCACGGGGCTCAGTCTCGGCAAGCCTCTTTCTGAAAAGGCGAACGGTCGGATCCTTCTCCCACGAGGAAGGGCCCAGCCCTGAAAGCTCTTGCTGCTCTTCACCGTCCCTTGTGGCCCTACCTACAGGCACAACAGCACTGGGGATCTGTGCTTTCCCAGAGACGGAACATCTCGTGGCGCTACGCCTCGGCAGAGCCTCTTTTTTTTGGAAAAGGCGAACGGTCGGATCCTTCTCCCACGAGGAAGGGCCCAGCCCTGAAAGCTCTTGCTGCTCTTCACTGTCCCTTGGCACCCTACCTACAGGCACAACAGCACTGGGGATCTGTGCTTTCCCAGAGACGGAACATCTCACGGGGCTCAGTCTCGGCAAGCCTCTTTCTGAAAAGGCGAACGGTCGGATCCTTCTCCCACGAGGAAGGGCCCAGCCCTGAAAGCTCTTGCTGCTCTTCACCGCCCCTTGGCACCCTACCTACAGGCACAACAGCACTGGGGATCTGTGCTTTCCCAGAGACGGAATATCTCACGGGGCTCAGTCTCGGCAAGCCTCTTTCTGAAAAGGCGAACGGTTGGCTCCTTTTCCCACGAGGAAGGGCCCAGCCCTGAAAGCTCTTGCTGCTCTTCACCGTCCCTTGTGGCCCTACCTACAGGCACAACAGCACTGGGGATCTGTGCTTTCCCAGAGACGGAACATCTCGTGGCGCTACGCCTCGCCAGAGACTCTTTTTTCTGGAAAAGGCGAACGGTCGGATCCTTCTCCCACGAGGAAGGGCCCAGCCCTGAAAGCTCTTGCTGCTCTTCACCGTCCCTTGGCACCCTACCTACAGGCACAACAGCACTGGGGATCTGTGCTTTCCCAGAGACGGAATATCTCACGGCGCTCAGTCTTGGCAAGCCTCTTTCTGAAAAGGCGAACGGTCGGATCCTTCTCCCACGAGGAAGGGCCCAGCCCTGAAAGCTCTTGCTGCTCTTCACCGCCCCTTGGCACCCTACCTACAGGCACAACAGCACTGGGGATCTGTGCTTTCCCAGAGACGGAACATCTCACGGGGCTCAGTCTCGGCAAGCCTCTTTCTGAAAAGACGAACGGTGCGATCCTTCTCCCACGACGAAGGGCCCAGCCCTGAAAGCTCTTGCTGCTGTTCACCGTTCCTTGGCACCCTACCTACAGGCACAACAGCACTGGGGATCTGTGCTTTCCCAGAGACGGAACATCTCACGGGGCTCAGTCTCGGCAATCCTCTTTCTGAAAAGGCGAACGGTCGGATCCTTCTCCCACGAGGAAGGGCCCAGCCCTGAAAGCTCTTGCTGCTCTTCACCGTCCCTTGGCACCCTACCTACAGGCACAACAGCACTGGGGATCTATGCTTTCGCAGAGACGGAACATCTCGTAGTGCTACGCCTCGGCAGAGCCTCTTTTTTTTGGAAAAGGCGAACGGTCGGATCCTTCTCCCACGAGGAAGGGCCCAGCCCTGAAAGCTCTTGCTGCTCTTCACTGTCCCTTGGCACCCTACCTACAGGCACAACAGCACTGGGGATCTGTGCTTTCCCAGAGACGGAACATCTCACGGCGCTCAGTCTCGGCAAGCCTCTTTCTGAAAAGGCGAACGGTCGGATCCTTCTCCCACGAGGAAGGGCCCAGCCCTGAAAGCTCTTGCTGCTCTTCACCGCCCCTTGTGGCCCTACCTACAGGCACAACAGCACTGGGGATCTGTGCTTTCCCAGAGACGGAATATCTCACGGGGCTCAGTCTCGGCAAGCCTCTTTCTGAAAAGGCGAACGGTCGGCTCCTTTTCCCACGAGGAAGGGCCCAGCCCTGAAAGCTCTTGCTGCTCTTCACCGTCCCTTGTGGCCCTACCTACAGGCACAACAGCACTGGGGATCTGTGCTTTCCCAGAGACGGAACATCTCGTGGCGCTACGCCTCGGCAGAGCCTCTTTTTTCTGGAAAAGGCGAACGGTCGGATCCTTCTCCCACGAGGAAGGGCCCAGCCCTGAAAGCTCTTGCTGCTCTTCACCGCCCCTTGGCACCCTACCTACAGGCACAACAGCACTGGGGATCTGTGCTTTCCCAGAGACGGAATATCTCACGGGGCTCAGTCTCGGCAAGCCTCTTTCTGAAAAGGCGAACGGTCGGATACTTGTCCCACGAGGAAGGGCCCAGCCCTGAAAGCTCTTGCTGCTCTTCACCGTCCCTTGGCAGCCTACCTACAGGCACAACAGCACTGGGGATCTGTGCTTTCCCAGAGACGGAACATCTCACGGGGCTCAGTCTCGGCAAGCCTCTTTCTGAAAAGGCGAACGGTCGGATCCTTCTCCCACGAGGAAGGGCCAAGCCCTGAAAGCTCTTGCTGCTCTTCACCGTCCCTTGGCACCCTACCTACAGGCACAACAGCACTGGGGATCTGTGCTTTCCCAGAGACGGAATATCTCACGGCGCTCAGTCTTGGCAAGCCTCTTTCTGAAAAGGCGAACGGTCGGATCCTTCTCCCACGAGGAAGGGCCCAGCCCTGAAAGCTCTTGCTGCTCTTCACCGCCCCTTGGCACCCTACCTACAGGCACAACAGCACTGGGGATCTGTGCTTTCCCAGAGACGGAACATCTCACGGGGCTCAGTCTCGGCAAGCCTCTTTCTGAAAAGACGAACGGTCGGATTCTTCTCCCACGAGGAAGGGCCCAGCCCTGAAAGCTCTTGCTGCTCTTCACTGTCCCTTGGCACCCTACCTACAGGCACAACAGCACTGGGGATCTGTGCTTTGCCAGAGACGGAACATCTCACGGGGCTCAGTCTCGGCAAGCCTCTTTCTGAAAAGGCGAACGGTGCGATCCTTCTCCCACGAGGAAGGGCCCAGCCCTGAAAGCTCTTGCTACTCTTCACCGCCCCTTGGCACCCTACCTACAGGCACAACAGCACTGGGGATCTGTGCTTTCCCAGAGACGGAACATCTCACGGCGCTCAGTCTCGGCAAGCCTCTTTCTGAAAAGGCGAACGGTCGGATCCTTCTCCCACGAGGAAGGGCCCAGCCCTGAAAGCTCTTGCTGCTCTTCACCGCCCCTTGTGGCCCTACCTACAGGCACAACAGCACTGGGGATCTGTGCTTTCCCAGAGACGGAACATCTCGTGGCGCTACGCCTCGGCAGAGCCTCTTTTTTCTGGAAAAGGCGAACGGTCGGATCCTTCTCCCACGAGGAAGGGCCCAGCCCTGAAAGCTCTTGCTGCTCTTCACCGCCCCTTGGCACCCTACCTACAGGCACAACAGCACTGGGGATCTGTGCTTTCCCAGAGACGGAATATCTCACGGGGCTCAGTCTCGGCAAGCCTCTTTCTGAAAAGGCGAACGGTCGGATACTTGTCCCACGAGGAAGGGCCCAGCCCTGAAAGCTCTTGCTGCTCTTCACCGTCCCTTGTGGCCCTACCTACAGGCACAACAGCACTGGGGATCTGTGCTTTCCCAGAGACGGAACATCTCACGGGGCTCAGTCTCGGCAAGCCTCTTTCTGAAAAGGCGAACGGTCGGATCCTTCTCCCACGAGGAAGGGCCCAGCCCTGAAAGCTCTTGCTGCTCTTCACCGTCCCTTGTGGCCCTACCTACAGGCACAACAGCACTGGGGATCTGTGCTTTCCCAGAGACGGAACATCTCACGGCGCTCAGTCTCGGCAAGCCTCTTTCTGAAAAGGCGAACGGTCGGATCCTTCTCCCACGAGGAAGGGCCCAGCCCTGAAAGCTCTTGCTGCTCTTCACCGTCCCTTGGCACCCTACCTACAGGCACAACAGCACTGGGGATCTGTGCTTTCCCAGAGACGGAACATCTCACGGGGCTCAGTCTCGGCAAGCCTCTTTCTGAAAAGGCGAACGGTCGGATCCTTCTCCCCCGAGGAAGGGCCCAGCCCTGAAACCTCTTGCTGCTCTTCACCACCCCTTGGCACCCTACCTACAGGCACAACAGCACTGGGGATCTGTGCTTTCCCAGAGACGGAACATCTCACGGGGCTCAGTCTCGGCAAGCCTCTTTCTGAAAAGGCGAACGGTCGGATACTTGTCCCACGAGGAAGGGCCCAGCCCTGAAAGCTCTTGCTGCTCTTCACCGTCCCTTGGCAGCCTACCTACAGGCACAACAGCACTGGGGATCTGTGCTTTCCCAGAGACGGAACATCTCACGGCGCTCAGTCTCGGCAAGCCTCTTTCTGAAAAGACGAACGGTCGGATCCTTCTCCCACGAGGAAGGGCCCAGCCCTGAAAGCTCTTGCTGCTCTTCACCGCCCCTTGGCACCCTACCTACAGGCACAACAGCACTGGGGATCTGTGCTTTCCCAGAGACGGAACATCTCACGGGGCTCAGTCTCGGCAAGCCTCTTTCTGAAAAGGCGAACGGTCGGATCCTTCTCCCACGAGGAAGGGCCCAGCCCTGAAAGCTCTTGCTGCTCTTCACCGTCCCTTGGCACCCTACCTACAGGCACAACAGCACTGGGGATCTGTGCTTTCCCAGAGAAGGAATATCTCACGGGGCTCAGTCTCGGCAAGCCTCTTTCTGAAAAGGCGAACGGTCGGATCCTTCTCCCACGAGGAAGGGCCCAGCCCTGAAAGCTCTTGCTGCTCTTCACCGTCCCTTGGCACCCTACCTACAGGCACAACAGCACTGGGGATCTGTGCTTTCCCAGAGACGGAATATCTCACGGGGCTCAGTCTCGGCAAGCCTCTTTCTGAAAAGGCGAACGGTCGGATCCTTCTCCCACGAGGAAGGGCCCAGCCCTGAAAGCTCTTGCTGCTCTTCACCGTCCCTTGGCAGCCTACCTACAGGCACAACAGCACTGGGGATCTGTGCTTTCCCAGAGACGGAACATCTCACGGGGCTCAGTCTCGGCAAGCCTCTTTCTGAAAAGGCGAACGGTCGGATCCTTCTCCCACGAGGAAGGGCCCAGCCCTGAAAGCTCTTGCTGCTCTTCACCGTCCCTTGTGGCCCTACCTACAGGCACAACAGCACTGGGGATCTGTGCTTTCCCAGAGACGGAACATCTCGTGGCGCTACGCCTCGGCAGAGCCTCTTTTTTTTGGAAAAGGCGAACGGTCGGATCCTTCTCCCACGAGGAAGGGCCCAGCCCTGAAAGCTCTTGCTGCTCTTCACTGTCCCTTGGCACCCTACCTACAGGCACAACAGCACTGGGGATCTGTGCTTTCCCAGAGACGGAACATCTCACGGGGCTCAGTCTCGGCAAGCCTCTTTCTGAAAAGGCGAACGGTCGGATCCTTCTCCCACGAGGAAGGGCCCAGCCCTGAAAGCTCTTGCTGCTCTTCACCGCCCCTTGGCACCCTACCTACAGGCACAACAGCACTGGGGATCTGTGCTTTCCCAGAGACGGAATATCTCACGGGGCTCAGTCTCGGCAAGCCTCTTTCTGAAAAGGCGAACGGTTGGCTCCTTTTCCCACGAGGAAGGGCCCAGCCCTGAAAGCTCTTGCTGCTCTTCACCGTCCCTTGTGGCCCTACCTACAGGCACAACAGCACTGGGGATCTGTGCTTTCCCAGAGACGGAACATCTCGTGGCGCTACGCCTCGCCAGAGACTCTTTTTTCTGGAAAAGGCGAACGGTCGGATCCTTCTCCCACGAGGAAGGGCCCAGCCCTGAAAGCTCTTGCTGCTCTTCACCGTCCCTTGGCACCCTACCTACAGGCACAACAGCACTGGGGATCTGTGCTTTCCCAGAGACGGAATATCTCACGGCGCTCAGTCTTGGCAAGCCTCTTTCTGAAAAGGCGAACGGTCGGATCCTTCTCCCACGAGGAAGGGCCCAGCCCTGAAAGCTCTTGCTGCTCTTCACCGCCCCTTGGCACCCTACCTACAGGCACAACAGCACTGGGGATCTGTGCTTTCCCAGAGACGGAACATCTCACGGGGCTCAGTCTCGGCAAGCCTCTTTCTGAAAAGACGAACGGTGCGATCCTTCTCCCACGACGAAGGGCCCAGCCCTGAAAGCTCTTGCTGCTGTTCACCGTTCCTTGGCACCCTACCTACAGGCACAACAGCACTGGGGATCTGTGCTTTCCCAGAGACGGAACATCTCACGGGGCTCAGTCTCGGCAATCCTCTTTCTGAAAAGGCGAACGGTCGGATCCTTCTCCCACGAGGAAGGGCCCAGCCCTGAAAGCTCTTGCTGCTCTTCACCGTCCCTTGGCACCCTACCTACAGGCACAACAGCACTGGGGATCTATGCTTTCGCAGAGACGGAACATCTCGTAGTGCTACGCCTCGGCAGAGCCTCTTTTTTTTGGAAAAGGCGAACGGTCGGATCCTTCTCCCACGAGGAAGGGCCCAGCCCTGAAAGCTCTTGCTGCTCTTCACTGTCCCTTGGCACCCTACCTACAGGCACAACAGCACTGGGGATCTGTGCTTTCCCAGAGACGGAACATCTCACGGCGCTCAGTCTCGGCAAGCCTCTTTCTGAAAAGGCGAACGGTCGGATCCTTCTCCCACGAGGAAGGGCCCAGCCCTGAAAGCTCTTGCTGCTCTTCACCGCCCCTTGTGGCCCTACCTACAGGCACAACAGCACTGGGGATCTGTGCTTTCCCAGAGACGGAATATCTCACGGGGCTCAGTCTCGGCAAGCCTCTTTCTGAAAAGGCGAACGGTCGGCTCCTTTTCCCACGAGGAAGGGCCCAGCCCTGAAAGCTCTTGCTGCTCTTCACCGTCCCTTGTGGCCCTACCTACAGGCACAACAGCACTGGGGATCTGTGCTTTCCCAGAGACGGAACATCTCGTGGCGCTACGCCTCGGCAGAGCCTCTTTTTTCTGGAAAAGGCGAACGGTCGGATCCTTCTCCCACGAGGAAGGGCCCAGCCCTGAAAGCTCTTGCTGCTCTTCACCGCCCCTTGGCACCCTACCTACAGGCACAACAGCACTGGGGATCTGTGCTTTCCCAGAGACGGAATATCTCACGGGGCTCAGTCTCGGCAAGCCTCTTTCTGAAAAGGCGAACGGTCGGATACTTGTCCCACGAGGAAGGGCCCAGCCCTGAAAGCTCTTGCTGCTCTTCACCGTCCCTTGTGGCCCTACCTACAGGCACAACAGCACTGGGGATCTGTGCTTTCCCAGAGACGGAACATCTCACGGGGCTCAGTCTCGGCAAGCCTCTTTCTGAAAAGGCGAACGGTCGGATCCTTCTCCCACGAGGAAGGGCCAAGCCCTGAAAGCTCTTGCTGCTCTTCACCGTCCCTTGGCACCCTACCTACAGGCACAACAGCACTGGGGATCTGTGCTTTCCCAGAGACGGAATATCTCACGGGGCTCAGTCTTGGCAAGCCTCTTTCTGAAAAGGCGAACGCTCGGATCCTTCTCCCACGAGGAAGGGCCCAGCCCTGAAAGCTCTTGCTGCTCTTCACCGCCCCTTGGCACCCTACCTACAGGCACAACAGCACTGGGGATCTGTGCTTTCCCAGAGACGGAACATCTCACGGGGCTCAGTCTCGGCAAGCCTCTTTCTGAAAAGACGAACGGTGCGATCCTTCTCCCACGACGAAGGGCCCAGCCCTGAAAGCTCTTGCTGCTGTTCACCGTCCCTTGGCACCCTACCTACAGGCACAACAGCACTGGGGATCTGTGCTTTCCCAGAGACGGAACATCTCACGGGGCTCAGTCTCGGCAAGCCTCTTTCTGAAAAGGCGAACGGTCGGATCCTTCTCCCACGAGGAAGGGCCCAGCCCTGAAAGCTCTTGCTGCTCTTCACCGTCCCTTGGCACCCTACCTACAGGCACAACAGCACTGGGGATCTGTGCTTTCCCAGAGACGGAACATCTCACGGGGCTCAGTCTCGGCAAGCCTCTTTCTGAAAAGGCGAACGGTCGGATCCTTCTCCCACGAGGAAGGGCCCAGCCCTGAAAGCTCTTGCTGCTCTTCACCGTCCCTTGGCACCCTACCTACAGGCACAACAGCACTGGGGATCTGTGCTTTCCCAGAGACGGAACATCTCACGGGGCTCAGTCTCGGCAAGCCTCTTTCTGAAAAGGCGAACGGTCGGATCCTTCTCCCACGAGGAAGGGCCCAGCCCTGAAACCTCTTGCTGCTCTTCACCACCCCTTAGCACCCTACCTACAGGCACAACAGCACTGGGGATCTGTGCTTTCCCAGAGACGGAACATCTCACGGGGCTCAGTCTCGGCAAGCCTCTTTCTGAAAAGGCGAACGGTCGGATCCTTCTCCCACGAGGAAGGGCCCAGCCCTGAAAGCTCTTGCTGCTCTTCACCGTCCCTTGGCAGCCTACCTACAGGCACAACAGCACTGGGGATCTGTGCTTTCCCAGAGACGGAATATCTCACGGGGCTCAGTCTCGGCAAGCCTCTTTCTGAAAAGGCGAACGGTCGGATCCTTCTCCCACGAGGAAGGGCCCAGCCCTGAAAGCTCTTGCTGCTCTTCACCGTCCCTTGGCACCCTACCTACAGGCACAACAGCACTGGGGATCTGTGCTTTCCCAGAGACGGAACATCTCACGGCGCTCAGTCTCGGCAAGCCTCTTTCTGAAAAGACGAACGGTGCGATCCATCTCCCCCGAGGAAGGGCCCAGCCCTGAAAGCTCTTGCTGCTCTTCACCGCCCCTTGGCACCCTACCTACAGGCACAACAGCACTGGGGATCTGTGCTTTCCCAGAGACGGAACATCTCACGGGGCTCAGTCTCGGCAAGCCTCTTTCTGAAAAGGCGAACGGTCGGATCCTTCTCCCACGAGGAAGGGCCCAGCCCTGAAAGCTCTTGCTGCTCTTCACCGTCCCTTGGCACCCTACCTACAGGCACAACAGCACTGGGGATCTGTGCTTTCCCAGAGACGGAATATCTCACGGGGCTCAGTCTCGGCAAGCCTCTTTCTGAAAAGGTGAACGGTCGGATCCTTCTCCCACGAGGAAGGGCCCAGCCCTGAAAGCTCTTGCTGCTCTTCACCGTCCCTTGGCACCCTACCTACAGGCACAACAGCACTGGGGATCTGTGCTTTCCCAGAGACGGAACATCTCACGGGGCTCAGTCTCGGCAAGCCTCTTTCTGAAAAGGCGAACGGTCGGATCCTTCTCCCACGAGGAAGGGCCCAGCCCTGAAAGCTCTTGCTGCTCTTCACCGTCCCTTGTGGCCCTACCTACAGGCACAACAGCAGTGGGGATCTGTGCTTTCCCAGAGACGGAACATCTCACGGGGCTCAGTCTCGGCAAGCCTGTTTCTGAAAAGGCGAACGGTCGGATACTTGTCCCACGAGGAAGGGCCCAGCCCTGAAAGCTCTTGCTGCTCTTCACCGCCCCTTGGCACCCTACCTACAGGCACAACAGCACTGGGGATCTATGCTTTCGCAGATACGGAACATCTCGTAGTGCTACGCCTCGGCAGAGCCTCTTTTTTTTGGAAAAGGCGAACGGTCGGATCCTTCTCCCACGAGGAAGGGCCCAGCCCTGAAAGCTCTTGCTGCTCTTCACCGCCCCTTGGCACCCTACCTACAGGCACAACAGCACTGGGGATCTGTGCTTTCCCAGAGACGGAACATCTCACGGGGCTCAGTCTCGGCAAGCCTCTTTCTGAAAAGGCGAACGGTCGGATCCTTCTCCCACGAGGAAGGGCCCAGCCCTGAAAGCTCTTGCTGCTCTTCACCGTCCCTTGGCACCCTACCTACAGGCACAACAGCACTGGGGATCTGTGCTTTGCCAGAGACGGAACATCTCACGGGGCTCAGTCTCGGCAAGCCTCTTTCTGAAAAGGCGAACGGTGCGATCCTTCTCCCACGAGGAAGGGACCAGCCCTGAAAGCTCTTGCTACTCTTCACCGCCCCTTGGCACCCTACCTACAGGCACAACAGCACTGGGGATCTGTGCTTTCCCAGAGACGGAACATCTCACGGCGCTCAGTCTCGGCAAGCCTCTTTCTGAAAAGGCGAACGGTCGGATCCTTCTCCCACGAGGAAGGGCCCAGCCCTGAAAGCTCTTGCTGCTCTTCACCGCCCCTTGTGGCCCTACCTACAGGCACAACAGCACTGGGGATCTGTGCTTTCCCAGAGACGGAATATCTCACGGGGCTCAGTCTCGGCAAGCCTCTTTCTGAAAAGGCGAACGGTCGGCTCCTTTTCCCACAAGGAAGGGCCCAGCCCTGAAAGCTCTTGCTGCTCTTCACCGTCCCTTGTGGCCCTACCTACAGGCACAACAGCACTGGGGATCTGTGCTTTCCCAGAGACGGAACATCTCGTGGCGCTACGCCTCGGCAGAGCCTCTTTTTTCTGGAAAAGGCGAACGGTCGGATCCTTCTCCCACGAGGAAGGGCCCAGCCCTGAAAGCTCTTGCTGCTCTTCACCGCCCCTTGGCACCCTACCTACAGGCACAACAGCACTGGGGATCTGTGCTTTCCCAGAGACGGAACATCTCACGGGGCTCAGTCTCGGCAAGCCTCTTTCTGAAAAGGCGAACGGTCGGATACTTGTCCCACGAGGAAGGGCCCAGCCCTGAAAGCTCTTGCTGCTCTTCACCGTCCCTTGTGGCCCTACCTACAGGCACAACAGCAGTGGGGATCTGTGCTTTCCCAGAGACGGAACATCTCACGGGGCTCAGTCTCGGCAAGCCTCTTTCTGAAAAGGCGAACGGTCGGATCCTTCTCCCACGAGGAAGGGCCAAGCCCTGAAAGCTCTTGCTGCTCTTCACCGTCCCTTGTGGCCCTACCTACAGGCACAACAGCACTGGGGATCTGTGCTTTCCCAGAGACGGAATATCTCACGGCGCTCAGTCTTGGCAAGCCTCTTTCTGAAAAGGCGAACGGTCGGATCCTTCTCCCACGAGGAAGGGCCCAGCCCTGAAAGCTCTTGCTGCTCTTCACCGCCCCTTGGCACCCTACCTACAGGCACAACAGCACTGGGGATCTGTGCTTTCCCAGAGACGGAACATCTCACGGGGCTCAGTCTCGGCAAGCCTCTTTCTGAAAAGACGAACGGTGCGATCCTTCTCCCACGACGAAGGGCCCAGCCCTGAAAGCTCTTGCTGCTCTTCACCGTCCCTTGGCACCCTACCTACAGGCACAACAGCACTGGGGATCTGTGCTTTCCCAGAGACGGAACATCTCACGGGGCTCAGTCTCGGCAAGCCTCTTTCTGAAAAGGCGAACGGTCGGATCCTTCTCCCACGAGGAAGGGCCCAGCCCTGAAAGCTCTTGCTGCTCTTCACCGTCCCTTGGCACCCTACCTACAGGCACAACAGCACTGGGGATCTGTGCTTTCCCAGAGACGGAACATCTCACGGCGCTCAGTCTCGGCAAGCCTCTTTCTGAAAAGGCGAACGGTCGGATCCTTCTCCCACGAGGAAGGGCCCAGCCCTGAAAGCTCTTGCTGCTCTTCACCGTCCCTTGGCACCCTACCTACAGGCACAACAGCACTGGGGATCTGTGCTTTCCCAGAGACGGAACATCTCGTGGCGCTACGCCTCGGCAGAGCCTCTTTTTTCTGGAAAAGGCGAACGGTCGGATCCTTCTCCCACGAGGAAGGGCCCAGCCCTGAAAGCTCTTGCTGCTCTTCACCGCCCCTTGGCACCCTACCTACAGGCACAACAGCACTGGGGATCTGTGCTTTCCCAGAGACGGAACATCTCACGGGGCTCAGTCTCGGCAAGCCTCTTTCTGAAAAGGCGAACGGTCGGATACTTGTCCCACGAGGAAGGGCCCAGCCCTGAAAGCTCTTGCTGCTCTTCACCGTCCCTTGTGGCCCTACCTACAGGCACAACAGCAGTGGGGATCTGTGCTTTCCCAGAGACGGAACATCTCACGGGGCTCAGTCTCGGCAAGCCTCTTTCTGAAAAGGCGAACGGTCGGATCCTTCTCCCACGAGGAAGGGCCAAGCCCTGAAAGCTCTTGCTGCTCTTCACCGCCCCTTGTGGCCCTACCTACAGGCACAACAGCACTGGGGATCTGTGCTTTCCCAGAGACGGAATATCTCACGGCGCTCAGTCTTGGCAAGCCTCTTTCTGAAAAGGCGAACGGTCGGATCCTTCTCCCACGAGGAAGGGCCCAGCCCTGAAAGCTCTTGCTGCTCTTCACTGTCCCTTGGCACCCTACCTACAGGCACAACAGCACTGGGGATCTGTGCTTTCCCAGAGACGGAACATCTCACGGGGCTCAGTCTCGGCAAGCCTCTTTCTGAAAAGGTGAACGGTCGGATCCTTCTCCCACGAGGAAGGGCCCAGCCCTGAAAGCTCTTGCTGCTCTTCACCGTCCCTTGGCACCCTACCTACAGGCACAACAGCACTGGGGATCTGTGCTTTCCCAGAGACGGAACATCTCACGGGGCTCAGTCTCGGCAAGCCTCTTTCTGAAAAGGCGAACGGTCGGATCCTTCTCCCACGAGGAAGGGCCCAGCCCTGAAAGCTCTTGCTGCTCTTCACCGTCCCTTGGCACCCTACCTACAGGCACAACAGCACTGGGGATCTGTGCTTTCCCAGAGACGGAACATCTCACGGCGCTCAGTCTCGGCAAGCCTCTTTCTGAAAAGGCGAACGGTCGGATCCTTCTCCCACGAGGAAGGGCCCAGCCCTGAAAGCTCTTGCTGCTCTTCACCGTCCCTTGGCACCCTACCTACAGGCACAACAGCACTGGGGATCTGTGCTTTCCCAGAGACGGAACATCTCACGGGGCTCAGTCTCGGCAAGCCTCTTTCTGAAAAGGCGAACGGTCGGATCCTTCTCCCCCGAGGAAGGGCCCAGCCCTGAAACCTCTTGCTGCTCTTCACCACCCCTTGGCACCCTACCTACAGGCACAACAGCACTGGGGATCTGTGCTTTCCCAGAGACGGAACATCTCACGGGGCTCAGTCTCGGCAAGCCTCTTTCTGAAAAGGCAAACGGTCGGATCCTTCTCCCACGAGGAAGGGCCCAGCCCTGAAAGCTCTTGCTGCTCTTCACCGTCCCTTGGCAGCCTACCTACAGGCACAACAGCACTGGGGATCTGTGCTTTCCCAGAGACGGAATATCTCACGGGGCTCAGTCTCGGCAAGCCTCTTTCTGAAAAGGCGAACGGTCGGATCCTTCTCCCACGAGGAAGGGCCCAGCCCTGAAAGCTCTTGCTGCTCTTCACCGTCCCTTGGCACCCTACCTACAGGCACAACAGCACTGGGGATCTGTGCTTTCCCAGAGACGGAATATCTCACGGGGCTCAGTCTCGGCAAGCCTCTTTCTGAAAAGGCGAACGGTCGGATCCTTCTCCCACGAGGAAGGGCCCAGCCCTGAAAGCTCTTGCTGCTCTTCACCGCCCCTTGGCAGCCTACCTACAGGCACAACAGCAGTGGGGATCTGTGCTTTCCCAGAGACGGAACATCTCACGGGGCTCAGTCTCGGCAAGCCTCTTTCTGAAAAGACGAACGGTGCGATCCTTCTCCCACGACGAAGGGCCCAGCCCTGAAAGCTCTTGCTGCTCTTCACCGTCCCTTGTGGCCCTACCTACAGGCACAACAGCACTGGGGATCTGTGCTTTCCCAGAGACGGAACATCTCGTGGCGCTACGCCTCGGCAGAGCCTCTTTTTTTTGGAAAAGGCGAACGGTCGGATCCTTCTCCCACGAGGAAGGGCCCAGCCCTGAAAGCTCTTGCTGCTCTTCACTGTCCCTTGGCACCCTACCTACAGGCACAACAGCACTGGGGATCTGTGCTTTCCCAGAGACGGAACATCTCACGGGGCTCAGTCTCGGCAAGCCTCTTTTTGAAAAGGTGAACGGTCGGATCCTTCTCCCACGAGGAAGGGCCCAGCCCTGAAAGCTCTTGCTGCTCTTCACCGCCCCTTGGCACCCTACCTACAGGCACAACAGCACTGGGGATCTGTGCTTTCCCAGAGACTGAACATCTCACGGCGCAAAGTCTCGGCAGAGCCTCTTTTTTTTGGAAAAGGCGAACGGTCGGATCCTTCTCCCACGAGGAAGGGCCCAGCCCTGAAAGCTCTTGCTGCTCTTCACCGCCCCTTGGCACCCTACCTACAGGCACAACAGCACTGGGGATCTGTGCTTTCCCAGAGACGGAACATCTCACAGGGCTCAGTCTCGGCAAGCCTCTTTCTGAAAAGGCGAACGGTCGGATTCTTCTCCCACGAGGAAGGGCCCAGCCCTGAAAGCTCTTGCTGCTCTTCACTGTCCCTTGGCACCCTACCTACAGGCACAACAGCACTGGGGATCTGTGCTTTGCCAGAGACGGAACATCTCACGGGGCTCAGTCTCGGCAAGCCTCTTTCTGAAAAGGCGAACGGTGCGATCCTTCTCCCACGAGGAAGGGCCCAGCCCTGAAAGCTCTTGCTACTCTTCACCGCCCCTTGGCACCCTACCTACAGGCACAACAGCACTGGGGATCTGTGCTTTCCCAGAGACGGAATATCTCACGGGGCTCAGTCTCGGCAAGCCTCTTTCTGAAAAGGCGAACGGTCGGATCCTTCTCCCACGAGGAAGGGCCCAGCCCTGAAAGCTCTTGCTGCTCTTCACCGTCCCTTGGCACCCTACCTACAGGCACAACAGCACTGGGGATCTGTGCTTTCCCAGAGACGGAACATCTCACGGGGCTCAGTCTCGGCAAGCCTCTTTCTGAAAAGGCGAACGGTCGGATCCTTCTCCCACGAGGAAGGGCCCAGCCCTGAAAGCTCTTGCTGCTCTTCACCGTCCCTTGGCACCCTACCTACAGGCACAACAGCACTGGGGATCTATGCTTTCGCAGAGACGGAACGTCTCGTAGTGCTACGCCTCGGCAGAGCCTCTTTTTTTTGGAAAAGGCGAACGGTCGGATCCTTCTCCCACGAGGAAGGGCCCAGCCCTGAAAGCTCTTGCTGCTCTTCACCGTCCCTTGGCACCCTACCTACAGGCACAACAGCACTGGGGATCTGTGCTTTCCCAGAGACGGAACATCTCACGGGGCTCAGTCTCGGCAAGCCTCTTTCTGAAAAGGCGAACGGTCGGATTCTTCTCCCACGAGGAAGGGCCCAGCCCTGAAAGCTCTTGCTGCTCTTCACTGTCCCTTGGCACCCTACCTACAGGCACAACAGCACTGGGGATCTGTGCTTTGCCAGAGACGGAACATCTCACGGGGCTCAGTCTCGGCAAGCCTCTTTCTGAAAAGGCGAACGGTGCGATCCTTCTCCCACGAGGAAGGGCCCAGCCCTGAAAGCTCTTGCTGCTCTTCACCGTCCCTTGGCACCCTACCTACAGGCACAACAGCACTGGGGATCTGTGCTTTCCCAGAGACGGAACATCTCACGGGGCTCAGTCTCGGCAAGCCTCTTTCTGAAAAGGCGAATGGTCGGATCCTTCTCCCACGAGGAAGGGCCCAGCCCTGAAAGCTCTTGCTGCTCTTCACCGTCCCTTGGCAGCCTACCTACAGGCACAACAGCACTGGGGATCTGTGCTTTCCCAGAGACGGAATATCTCACGGCGCTCAGTCTCGGCAAGCCTCTTTCTGAAAAGGCGAACGGTCGGATCCTTCTCCCACGAGGAAGGGCCCAGCCCTGAAAGCTCTTGCTGCTCTTCACCGTCCCTTGGCACCCTACCTACAGGCACAACAGCACTGGGGATCTGTGCTTTCCCAGAGACGGAACATCTCACGGGGCTCAGTCTCGGCAAGCCTCTTTCTGAAAAGGCGAACGGTCGGATCCTTCTCCCACGAGGAAGGGCCCAGCCCTGAAAGCTCTTGCTGCTCTTCACCGTCCCTTGGCACCCTACCTACAGGCACAACAGCACTGGGGATCTGTGCTTTCCCAGAGACGGAACATCTCACGGCGCTCAGTCTCGGCAAGCCTCTTTCTGAAAAGACGAACGGTGCGATCCATCTCCCCCGAGGAAGGGCCCAGCCCTGAAAGCTCTTGCTGCTCTTCACCGCCCCTTGGCACCCTACCTACAGGCACAACAGCACTGGGGATCTGTGCTTTCCCAGAGACGGAACATCTCACGGGGCTCAGTCTCGGCAAGCCTCTTTCTGAAAAGGCGAACGGTCGGATTCTTCTCCCACGAGGAAGGGCCCAGCCCTGAAAGCTCTTGCTGCTCTTCACTGTCCCTTGGCACCCTACCTACAGGCACAACAGCACTGGGGATCTGTGCTTTGCCAGAGACGGAACATCTCACGGGGCTCAGTCTCGGCAAGCCTCTTTCTGAAAAGGCGAACGGTGCGATCCTTCTCCCACGAGGAAGGGCCCAGCCCTGAAAGCTCTTGCTACTCTTCACCGCCCCTTGGCACCCTACCTACAGGCACAACAGCACTGGGGATCTGTGCTTTCCCAGAGACGGAATATCTCACGGGGCTCAGTCTCGGCAAGCCTCTTTCTGAAAAGGCGAACGGTCGGATCCTTCTCCCACGAGGAAGGGCCCAGCCCTGAAAGCTCTTGCTGCTCTTCACCGTCCCTTGTGGCCCTACCTACAGGCACAACAGCAGTGGGGATCTGTGCTTTCCCAGAGACGGAACATCTCACGGGGCTCAGTCTCGGCAAGCCTCTTTCTGAAAAGGCGAACGGTCGGATCCTTCTCCCACGAGGAAGGGCCCAGCCCTGAAAGCTCTTGCTGCTCTTCACCGTCCCTTGGCACCCTACCTACAGGCACAACAGCACTGGGGATCTATGCTTTCGCAGAGACGGAACGTCTCGTAGTGCTACGCCTCGGCAGAGCCTCTTTTTTTTGGAAAAGGCGAACGGTCGGATCCTTCTCCCACGAGGAAGGGCCCAGCCCTGAAAGCTCTTGCTGCTCTTCACCGTCCCTTGGCACCCTACCTACAGGCACAACAGCACTGGGGATCTGTGCTTTCCCAGAGACGGAACATCTCACGGGGCTCAGTCTCGGCAAGCCTCTTTCTGAAAAGGCGAACGGTCGGATTCTTCTCCCACGAGGAAGGGCCCAGCCCTGAAAGCTCTTGCTGCTCTTCACTGTCCCTTGGCACCCTACCTACAGGCACAACAGCACTGGGGATCTGTGCTTTGCCAGAGACGGAACATCTCACGGGGCTCAGTCTCGGCAAGCCTCTTTCTGAAAAGGCGAACGGTGCGATCCTTCTCCCACGAGGAAGGGCCCAGCCCTGAAAGCTCTTGCTGCTCTTCACCGTCCCTTGGCACCCTACCTACAGGCACAACAGCACTGGGGATCTGTGCTTTCCCAGAGACGGAACATCTCACGGGGCTCAGTCTCGGCAAGCCTCTTTCTGAAAAGGCGAATGGTCGGATCCTTCTCCCACGAGGAAGGGCCCAGCCCTGAAAGCTCTTGCTGCTCTTCACCGTCCCTTGGCAGCCTACCTACAGGCACAACAGCACTGGGGATCTGTGCTTTCCCAGAGACGGAATATCTCACGGGGCTCAGTCTCGGCAAGCCTCTTTCTGAAAAGGCGAACGGTCGGATCCTTCTCCCACGAGGAAGGGCCCAGCCCTGAAAGCTCTTGCTGCTCTTCACCGTCCCTTGGCACCCTACCTACAGGCACAACAGCACTGGGGATCTGTGCTTTCCCAGAGACGGAACATCTCACGGGGCTCAGTCTCGGCAAGCCTCTTTCTGAAAAGGCGAACGGTCGGATCCTTCTCCCACGAGGAAGGGCCCAGCCCTGAAAGCTCTTGCTGCTCTTCACCGTCCCTTGGCACCCTACCTACAGGCACAACAGCACTGGGGATCTGTGCTTTCCCAGAGACGGAACATCTCACGGCGCTCAGTCTCGGCAAGCCTCTTTCTGAAAAGACGAACGGTGCGATCCATCTCCCCCGAGGAAGGGCCCAGCCCTGAAAGCTCTTGCTGCTCTTCACCGCCCCTTGGCACCCTACCTACAGGCACAACAGCACTGGGGATCTGTGCTTTCCCAGAGACGGAACATCTCACGGGGCTCAGTCTCGGCAAGCCTCTTTCTGAAAAGGCGAACGGTCGGATCCTTCTCCCACGAGGAAGGGCCCAGCCCTGAAAGCTCTTGCTGCTCTTCACCGTCCCTTGGCACCCTACCTACACGCACAACAGCACTGGGGATCTGTGCTTTCCCAGAGACGGAATATCTCACGGGGCTCAGTCTCGGCAAGCCTCTTTCTGAAAAGGTGAACGGTCGGATCCTTCTCCCACGAGGAAGGGCCCAGCCCTGAAAGCTCTTGCTGCTCTTCACCGTCCCTTGGCACCCTACCTACAGGCACAACAGCAGTGGGGATCTGTGCTTTCCCAGAGACGGAACATCTCACGGGGCTCAGTCTCGGCAAGCCTGTTTCTGAAAAGGCGAACGGTCGGATACTTGTCCCACGAGGAAGGGCCCAGCCCTGAAAGCTCTTGCTGCTCTTCACCGCCCCTTGGCACCCTACCTACAGGCACAACAGCACTGGGGATCTATGCTTTCGCAGAGACGGAACATCTCGTAGTGCTACGCCTCGGCAGAGCCTCTTTTTTTTGGAAAAGGCGAACGGTCGGATCCTTCTCCCACGAGGAAGGGCCCAGCCCTGAAAGCTCTTGCTGCTCTTCACCGCCCCTTGGCACCCTACCTACAGGCACAACAGCACTGGGGATCTGTGCTTTCCCAGAGACGGAACATCTCACGGGGCTCAGTCTCGGCAAGCCTCTTTCTGAAAAGGCGAACGGTCGGATTCTTCTCCCACGAGGAAGGGCCCAGCCCTGAAAGCTCTTGCTGCTCTTCACTGTCCCTTGGCACCCTACCTACAGGCACAACAGCACTGGGGATCTGTGCTTTGCCAGAGACGGAACATCTCACGGGGCTCAGTCTCGGCAAGCCTCTTTCTGAAAAGGCGAACGGTGCGATCCTTCTCCCACGAGGAAGGGCCCAGCCCTGAAAGCTCTTGCTACTCTTCACCGCCCCTTGGCACCCTACCTACAGGCACAACAGCACTGGGGATCTGTGCTTTCCCAGAGACGGAACATCTCACGGGGCTCAGTCTCGGCAAGCCTCTTTCTGAAAAGACGAACGGTGCGATCCTTCTCCCACGACGAAGGGCCCAGCCCTGAAAGCTCTTGCTGCTGTTCACCGTCCCTTGGCACCCTACCTACAGGCACAACAGCACTGGGGATCTGTGCTTTCCCAGAGACGGAACATCTCACGGGGCTCAGTCTCGGCAAGCCTCTTTCTGAAAAGGCGAACGGTCGGATCCTTCTCCCACGAGGAAGGGCCCAGCCCTGAAAGCTCTTGCTGCTCTTCACCGTCCCTTGGCACCCTACCTACAGGCACAACAGCAGTGGGGATCTGTGCTTTCCCAGAGACGGAACATCTCACGGCGCTCAGTCTCGGCAAGCCTCTTTCTGAAAAGGCGAACGGTCGGATCCTTCTCCCACGAGGAAGGGCCCAGCCCTGAAAGCTCTTGCTGCTCTTCACCGTCCCTTGGCACCCTACCTACAGGCACAACAGCACTGGGGATCTGTGCTTTCCCAGAGACGGAACATCTCGTTGCGCTACGCCTCGGCAGAGCCTCTTTTTTCTGGAAAAGGCGAACGGTCGGATCCTTCTCCCACGAGGAAGGGCCCAGCCCTGAAAGCTCTTGCTGCTCTTCACCGCCCCTTGGCACCCTACCTACAGGCACAACAGCACTGGGGATCTGTGCTTTCCCAGAGACGGAACATCTCACGGGGCTCAGTCTCGGCAAGCCTCTTTCTGAAAAGGCGAACGGTCGGATACTTGTCCCACGAGGAAGGGCCCAGCCCTGAAAGCTCTTGCTGCTCTTCACCGTCCCTTGTGGCCCTACCTACAGGCACAACAGCAGTGGGGATCTGTGCTTTCCCAGAGACGGAACATCTCACGGGGCTCAGTCTCGGCAAGCCTCTTTCTGAAAAGGCGAACGGTCGGATCCTTCTCCCACGAGGAAGGGCCAAGCCCTGAAAGCTCTTGCTGCTCTTCACCGTCCCTTGTGGCCCTACCTACAGGCACAACAGCACTGGGGATCTGTGCTTTCCCAGAGACGGAATATCTCACGGCGCTCAGTCTTGGCAAGCCTCTTTCTGAAAAGGCGAACGGTCGGATCCTTCTTCCACGAGGAAGGGCCCAGCCCTGAAAGCTCTTGCTGCTCTTCACCGTCCCTTGGCACCCTACCTACAGGCACAACAGCACTGGGGATCTGTGCTTTCCCAGAGACGGAACATCTCACGGGGCTCAGTCTCGGCAAGCCTCTTTCTGAAAAGACGAACGGTGCGATCCTTCTCCCACGACGAAGGGCCCAGCCCTGAAAGCTCTTGCTGCTGTTCACCGTCCCTTGGCACCCTACCTACAGGCACAACAGCACTGGGGATCTGTGCTTTCCCAGAGACGGAACATCTCACGGGGCTCAGTCTCGGCAAGCCTCTTTCTGAAAAGGCGAACGGTCGGATCCTTCTCCCACGAGGAAGGGCCCAGCCCTGAAAGCTCTTGCTGCTCTTCACCGTCCCTTGGCACCCTACCTACAGGCACAACAGCACTGGGGATCTGTGCTTTCCCAGAGACGGAACATCTCACGGCGCTCAGTCTCGGCAAGCCTCTTTCTGAAAAGGCGAACGGTCGGATCCTTCTCCCACGAGGAAGGGCCCAGCCCTGAAAGCTCTTGCTGCTCTTCACCGTCCCTTGGCACCCTACCTACAGGCACAACAGCACTGGGGATCTGTGCTTTTCCAGAGACGGAACATCTCACGGGGCTCAGTCTCGGCAAGCCTCTTTCTGAAAAGGCGAACGGTCGGATCCTTCTCCCCCGAGGAAGGGCCCAGCCCTGAAACCTCTTGCTGCTCTTCACCACCCCTTGGCACCCTACCTACAGGCACAACAGCACTGGGGATCTGTGCTTTCCCAGAGACGGAACATCTCACGGGGCTCAGTCTCGGCAAGCCTCTTTCTGAAAAGGCAAACGGTCGGATCCTTCTCCCACGAGGAAGGGCCCAGCCCTGAAAGCTCTTGCTGCTCTTCACCGTCCCTTGGCAGCCTACCTACAGGCACAACAGCACTGGGGATCTGTGCTTTCCCAGAGACGGAATATCTCACGGGGCTCAGTCTCGGCAAGCCTCTTTCTGAAAAGGCGAACGGTCGGATCCTTCTCCCACGAGGAAGGGCCCAGCCCTGAAAGCTCTTGCTGCTCTTCACCGTCCCTTGGCACCCTACCTACAGGCACAACAGCACTGGGGATCTGTGCTTTCCCAGAGACGGAACATCTCACGGCGCTCAGTCTCGGCAAGCCTCTTTCTGAAAAGACGAACGGTGCGATCCATCTCCCCCGAGGAAGGGCCCAGCCCTGAAAGCTCTTGCTGCTCTTCACCGCCCCTTGGCACCCTACCTACAGGCACAACAGCACTGGGGATCTGTGCTTTCCCAGAGACGGAACATCTCACGGGGCTCAGTCTCGGCAAGCCTCTTTCTGAAAAGGCGAACGGTCGGATCCTTCTCCCACGAGGAAGGGCCCAGCCCTGAAAGCTCTTGCTGCTCTTCACCGTCCCTTGGCACCCTACCTACACGCACAACAGCACTGGGGATCTGTGCTTTCCCAGAGACGGAATATCTCACGGGGCTCAGTCTCGGCAAGCCTCTTTCTGAAAAGGTGAACGGTCGGATCCTTCTCCCACGAGGAAGGGCCCAGCCCTGAAAGCTCTTGCTGCTCTTCACCGTCCCTTGGCACCCTACCTACAGGCACAACAGCACTGGGGATCTGTGCTTTCCCAGAGACGGAACATCTCACGGGGCTCAGTCTCGGCAAGCCTCTTTCTGAAAAGGCGAACGGTCGGATCCTTCTCCCACGAGGAAGGGCCCAGCCCTGAAAGCTCTTGCTGCTCTTCACCGTCCCTTGTGGCCCTACCTACAGGCACAACAGCAGTGGGGATCTGTGCTTTCCCAGAGACGGAACATCTCACGGGGCTCAGTCTCGGCAAGCCTGTTTCTGAAAAGGCGAACGGTCGGATACTTGTCCCACGAGGAAGGGCCCAGCCCTGAAAGCTCTTGCTGCTCTTCACCGCCCCTTGGCACCCTACCTACAGGCACAACAGCACTGGGGATCTATGCTTTCGCAGAGACGGAACATCTCGTAGTGCTACGCCTCGGCAGAGCCTCTTTTTTTTGGAAAAGGCGAACGGTCGGATCCTTCTCCCACGAGGAAGGGCCCAGCCCTGAAAGCTCTTGCTGCTCTTCACCGCCCCTTGGCACCCTACCTACAGGCACAACAGCACTGGGGATCTGTGCTTTCCCAGAGACGGAACATCTCACGGGGCTCAGTCTCGGCAAGCCTCTTTCTGAAAAGGCGAACGGTCGGATTCTTCTCCCACGAGGAAGGGCCCAGCCCTGAAAGCTCTTGCTGCTCTTCACTGTCCCTTGGCACCCTACCTACAGGCACAACAGCACTGGGGATCTGTGCTTTGCCAGAGACGGAACATCTCACGGGGCTCAGTCTCGGCAAGCCTCTTTCTGAAAAGGCGAACGGTGCGATCCTTCTCCCACGAGGAAGGGCCCAGCCCTGAAAGCTCTTGCTACTCTTCACCGCCCCTTGGCACCCTACCTACAGGCACAACAGCACTGGGGATCTGTGCTTTCCCAGAGACGGAACATCTCACGGGGCTCAGTCTCGGCAAGCCTCTTTCTGAAAAGACGAACGGTGCGATCCTTCTCCCACGACGAAGGGCCCAGCCCTGAAAGCTCTTGCTGCTGTTCACCGTCCCTTGGCACCCTACCTACAGGCACAACAGCACTGGGGATCTGTGCTTTCCCAGAGACGGAACATCTCACGGGGCTCAGTCTCGGCAAGCCTCTTTCTGAAAAGGCGAACGGTCGGATCCTTCTCCCACGAGGAAGGGCCCAGCCCTGAAAGCTCTTGCTGCTCTTCACCGTCCCTTGGCACCCTACCTACAGGCACAACAGCACTGGGGATCTGTGCTTTCCCAGAGACGGAACATCTCACGGCGCTCAGTCTCGGCAAGCCTCTTTCTGAAAAGGCGAACGGTCGGATCCTTCTCCCACGAGGAAGGGCCCAGCCCTGAAAGCTCTTGCTGCTCTTCACCGTCCCTTGGCACCCTACCTACAGGCACAACAGCACTGGGGATCTGTGCTTTCCCAGAGACGGAACATCTCGTGGCGCTACGCCTCGGCAGAGCCTCTTTTTTCTGGAAAAGGCGAACGGTCGGATCCTTCTCCCACGAGGAAGGGCCCAGCCCTGAAAGCTCTTGCTGCTCTTCACCGCCCCTTGGCACCCTACCTACAGGCACAACAGCACTGGGGATCTGTGCTTTCCCAGAGACGGAACATCTCACGGGGCTCAGTCTCGGCAAGCCTCTTTCTGAAAAGGCGAACGGTCGGATACTTGTCCCACGAGGAAGGGCCCAGCCCTGAAAGCTCTTGCTGCTCTTCACCGTCCCTTGTGGCCCTACCTACAGGCACAACAGCAGTGGGGATCTGTGCTTTCCCAGAGACGGAACATCTCACGGGGCTCAGTCTCGGCAAGCCTCTTTCTGAAAAGGCGAACGGTCGGATCCTTCTCCCACGAGGAAGGGCCAAGCCCTGAAAGCTCTTGCTGCTCTTCACCGTCCCTTGTGGCCCTACCTACAGGCACAACAGCACTGGGGATCTGTGCTTTCCCAGAGACGGAATATCTCACGGCGCTCAGTCTTGGCAAGCCTCTTTCTGAAAAGGCGAACGGTCGGATCCTTCTTCCACGAGGAAGGGCCCAGCCCTGAAAGCTCTTGCTGCTCTTCACCGTCCCTTGGCACCCTACCTACAGGCACAACAGCACTGGGGATCTGTGCTTTCCCAGAGACGGAACATCTCACGGGGCTCAGTCTCGGCAAGCCTCTTTCTGAAAAGACGAACGGTGCGATCCTTCTCCCACGACGAAGGGCCCAGCCCTGAAAGCTCTTGCTGCTGTTCACCGTCCCTTGGCACCCTACCTACAGGCACAACAGCACTGGGGATCTGTGCTTTCCCAGAGACGGAACATCTCACGGGGCTCAGTCTCGGCAAGCCTCTTTCTGAAAAGGCGAACGGTCGGATCCTTCTCCCACGAGGAAGGGCCCAGCCCTGAAAGCTCTTGCTGCTCTTCACCGTCCCTTGGCACCCTACCTACAGGCACAACAGCACTGGGGATCTGTGCTTTCCCAGAGACGGAACATCTCACGGCGCTCAGTCTCGGCAAGCCTCTTTCTGAAAAGGCGAACGGTCGGATCCTTCTCCCACGAGGAAGGGCCCAGCCCTGAAAGCTCTTGCTGCTCTTCACCGTCCCTTGGCACCCTACCTACAGGCACAACAGCACTGGGGATCTGTGCTTTTCCAGAGACGGAACATCTCACGGGGCTCAGTCTCGGCAAGCCTCTTTCTGAAAAGGCGAACGGTCGGATCCTTCTCCCCCGAGGAAGGGCCCAGCCCTGAAACCTCTTGCTGCTCTTCACCACCCCTTGGCACCCTACCTACAGGCACAACAGCACTGGGGATCTGTGCTTTCCCAGAGACGGAACATCTCACGGGGCTCAGTCTCGGCAAGCCTCTTTCTGAAAAGGCAAACGGTCGGATCCTTCTCCCACGAGGAAGGGCCCAGCCCTGAAAGCTCTTGCTGCTCTTCACCGTCCCTTGGCAGCCTACCTACAGGCACAACAGCACTGGGGATCTGTGCTTTCCCAGAGACGGAATATCTCACGGGGCTCAGTCTCGGCAAGCCTCTTTCTGAAAAGGCGAACGGTCGGATCCTTCTCCCACGAGGAAGGGCCCAGCCCTGAAAGCTCTTGCTGCTCTTCACCGCCCCTTGGCACCCTACCTACAGGCACAACAGCACTGGGGATCTGTGCTTTCCCAGAGACGGAACATCTCACGGGGCTCAGTCTCGGCAAGCCTCTTTCTGAAAAGACGAACGGTGCGATCCTTCTCCCACGACGAAGGGCCCAGCCCTGAAAGCTCTTGCTGCTCTTCACCGTCCCTTGTGGCCCTACCTACAGGCACAACAGCACTGGGGATCTGTGCTTTCCCAGAGACGGAACATCTCGTGGCGCTACGCCTCGGCAGAGCCTCTTTTTTTTGGAAAAGGCGAACGGTCGGATCCTTCTCCCACGAGGAAGGGCCCAGCCCTGAAAGCTCTTGCTGCTCTTCACTGTCCCTTGGCACCCTACCTACAGGCACAACAGCACTGGGGATCTGTGCTTTCCCAGAGACGGAACATCTCACGGGGCTCAGTCTCGGCAAGCCTCTTTTTGAAAAGGTGAACGGTCGGATCCTTCTCCCACGAGGAAGGGCCCAGCCCTGAAAGCTCTTGCTGCTCTTCACCGCCCCTTGGCACCCTACCTACAGGCACAACAGCACTGGGGATCTGTGCTTTCCCAGAGACTGAACATCTCACGGCGCAAAGTCTCGGCAGAGCCTCTTTTTTTTGGAAAAGGCGAACGGTCGGATCCTTCTCCCACGAGGAAGGGCCCAGCCCTGAAAGCTCTTGCTGCTCTTCACCGCCCCTTGGCACCCTACCTACAGGCACAACAGCACTGGGGATCTGTGCTTTCCCAGAGACGGAACATCTCACGGGGCTCAGTCTCGGCAAGCCTCTTTCTGAAAAGGCGAACGGTCGGATTCTTCTCCCACGAGGAAGGGCCCAGCCCTGAAAGCTCTTGCTGCTCTTCACTGTCCCTTGGCACCCTACCTACAGGCACAACAGCACTGGGGATCTGTGCTTTGCCAGAGACGGAACATCTCACGGGGCTCAGTCTCGGCAAGCCTCTTTCTGAAAAGGCGAACGGTGCGATCCTTCTCCCACGAGGAAGGGCCCAGCCCTGAAAGCTCTTGCTACTCTTCACCGCCCCTTGGCACCCTACCTACAGGCACAACAGCACTGGGGATCTGTGCTTTCCCAGAGACGGAACATCTCACGGGGCTCAGTCTCGGCAAGCCTCTTTCTGAAAAGGCGAACGGTCGGATCCTTCTCCCACGAGGAAGGGCCCAGCCCTGAAAGCTCTTGCTGCTCTTCACCGTCCCTTGTGGCCCTACCTACAGGCACAACAGCACTGGGGATCTGTGCTTTCCCAGAGACGGAACATCTCACGGCGCTCAGTCTCGGCAAGCCTCTTTCTGAAAAGGCGAACGGTCGGATCCTTCTCCCACGAGGAAGGGCCCAGCCCTGAAAGCTCTTGCTGCTCTTCACCGTCCCTTGGCACCCTACCTACAGGCACAACAGCACTGGGGATCTATGCTTTCGCAGAGACGGAACGTCTCGTAGTGCTACGCCTCGGCAGAGCCTCTTTTTTTTGGAAAAGGCGAACGGTCGGATCCTTCTCCCACGAGGAAGGGCCCAGCCCTGAAAGCTCTTGCTGCTCTTCACTGTCCCTTGGCACCCTACCTACAGGCACAACAGCACTGGGGATCTGTGCTTTGCCAGAGACGGAATATCTCACGGGGCTCAGTCTCGGCAAGCCTCTTTCTGAAAAGGCGAACGGTGCGATCCTTCTCCCACGAGGAAGGGCCCAGCCCTGAAAGCTCTTGCTACTCTTCACCGCCCCTTGGCACCCTACCTACAGGCACAACAGCACTGGGGATCTGTGCTTTCCCGGAGACGGAACATCTCACGGCGCTCAGTCTCGGCAAGCCTCTTTCTGAAAAGGCGAACGGTCGGATCCTTCTCCCACGAGGAAGGGCCCAGCCCTGAAAGCTCTTGCTGCTCTTCACCGCCCCTTGGCACCCTACCTACAGGCACAACAGCAGTGGGGATCTGTGCTTTCCCAGAGACGGAACATCTCACGGGGCTCAGTCTCGGCAAGCCTCTTTCTGAAAAGGCGAACGGTCGGATCCTTCTCCCACGAGGAAGGGCCCAGCCCTGAAAGCTCTTGCTGCTCTTCACCGTCCCTTGGCACTCTACCTACAGGCACAACAGCACTGGGGATCTGTGCTTTCCCAGAGACGGAACATCTCACGGCGCTCAGTCTCGGCAAGCCTCTTTCTGAAAAGGCGAACGGTCGGATCCTTCTCCCACGAGGAAGGGCCCAGCCCTGAAAGCTCTTGCTGCTCTTCACCGTCCCTTGGCACCCTACCTACAGGCACAACAGCACTGGGGATCTGTGCTTTCCCAGAGACGGAACATCTCACGGGGCTCAGTCTCGGCAAGCCTCTTTCTGAAAAGGCGAACGGTCGGATCCTTCTCCCCCGAGGAAGGGCCCAGCCCTGAAACCTCTTGCTGCTCTTCACCACCCCTTGGCACCCTACCTACAGGCACAACAGCACTGGGGATCTGTGCTTTCCCAGAGACGGAACATCTCACGGGGCTCAGTCTCGGCAAGCCTCTTTCTGAAAAGGCGAACGGTCGGATCCTTCTCCCACGAGGAAGGGCCCAGCCCTGAAAGCTCTTGCTGCTCTTCACCGTCCCTTGTGGCCCTACCTACAGGCACAACAGCACTGGGGATCTGTGCTTTCCCAGAGACGGAACATCTCGTGGCGCTACGCCTCGGCAGAGCCTCTTTTTTTTGGAAAAGGCGAACGGTCGGATCCTTCTCCCAGAAGGAAGGGCCCAGCCCTGAAAGCTCTTGCTGCTCTTCACTGTCCCTTGGCACCCTACCTACAGGCACAACAGCACTGGGGATCTGTGCTTTCCCAGAGACGGAACATCTCACGGGGCTCAGTCTCGGCAAGCCTCTTTTTGAAAAGGTGAACGGTCGGATCCTTCTCCCACGAGGAAGGGCCCAGCCCTGAAAGCTCTTGCTGCTCTTCACCGCCCCTTGGCACCCTACCTACAGGCACAACAGCACTGGGGATCTGTGCTTTCCCAGAGACTGAACATCTCACGGCGCAAAGTCTCGGCAGAGCCTCTTTTTTTTGGAAAAGGCGAACGGTCGGATCCTTCTCCCACGAGGAAGGGCCCAGCCCTGAAAGCTCTTGCTGCTCTTCACCGCCCCTTGGCACCCTACCTACAGGCACAACAGCACTGGGGATCTGTGCTTTCCCAGAGACGGAACATCTCACGGGGCTCAGTCTCGGCAAGCCTCTTTCTGAAAAGGCGAACGGTCGGATTCTTCTCCCACGAGGAAGGGCCCAGCCCTGAAAGCTCTTGCTGCTCTTCACCGCCCCTTGGCACCCTACCTACAGGCACAACAGCACTGGGGATCTGTGCTTTGCCAGAGACGGAACATCTCACGGCGCTCAGTCTCGGCAAGCCTCTTTCTGAAAAGGCGAACGGTGCGATCCTTCTCCCACGAGGAAGGGCCCAGCCCTGAAAGCTCTTGCTACTCTTCACCGCCCCTTGGCACCCTACCTACAGGCACAACAGCACTGGGGATCTGTGCTTTCCCAGAGACGGAATATCTCACGGGGCTCAGTCTCGGCAAGCCTCTTTCTGAAAAGGCGAACGGTCGGATCCTTCTCCCACGAGGAAGGGCCCAGCCCTGAAAGCTCTTGCTGCTCTTCACCGTCCCTTGGCACCCTACCTACAGGCACAACAGCACTGGGGATCTATGCTTTCCCAGAGACGGAACGTCTCGTAGTGCTACGCCTCGGCAGAGCCTCTTTTTTTTGGAAAAGGCGAACGGTGCGATCCTTCTCCCACGAGGAAGGGCCCAGCCCTGAAAGCTCTTGCTACTCTTCACCGCCCCTTGGCACCCTACCTACAGGCACAACAGCACTGGGGATCTGTGCTTTCCCAGAGACGGAACATCTCACGGCGCTCAGTCTCGGCAAGCCTCTTTCTGAAAAGGCGAACGGTCGGATCCTTCTCCCACGAGGAAGGGCCCAGCCCTGAAAGCTCTTGCTGCTCTTCACCGCCCCTTGGCACCCTACCTACAGGCACAACAGCAGTGGGGATCTGTGCTTTCCCAGAGACGGAACATCTCACGGGGCTCAGTCTCAGCAAGCCTCTTTCTGAAAAGGCGAACGGTCGGATCCTTCTCCCACGAGGAAGGGCCCAGCCCTGAAAGCTCTTGCTGCTCTTCACCGTCCCTTGGCACCCTACCTACAGGCACAACAGCACTGGGGATCTGTGCTTTCCCAGAGACGGAACATCTCACGGCGCTCAGTCTCGGCAAGCCTCTTTCTGAAAAGGCGAACGGTCGGATCCTTCTCCCACGAGGAAGGGCCCAGCCCTGAAAGCTCTTGCTGCTCTTCACCGTCCCTTGGCACCCTACCTACAGGCACAACAGCACTGGGGATCTGTGCTTTCCCAGAGACGGAACATCTCACGGGGCTCAGTCTCGGCAAGCCTCTTTCTGAAAAGGCGAACGGTCGGATCCTTCTCCCCCGAGGAAGGGCCCAGCCCTGAAAGCTCTTGCTGCTCTTCACCACCCCTTGGCACCCTACCTACAGGCACAACAGCACTGGGGATCTGTGCTTTCCCAGAGACGGAACATCTCACGGGGCTCAGTCTCGGCAAGCCTGTTTCTGAAAAGGCGAACGGTCGGATACTTGTCCCACGAGGAAGGGCCCAGCCCTGAAAGCTCTTGCTGCTCTTCACCGTCCCTTGGCACCCTACCTACAGGCACAACAGCACTGGGGATCTATGCTTTCGCAGAGACGGAACATCTCGTAGTGCTACGCCTCGGCAGAGCCTCTTTTTTTTGGAAAAGGCGAACGGTCGGATCCTTCTCCCACGAGGAAGGGCCCAGCCCTGAAAGCTCTTGCTGCTCTTCACCGCCCCTTGGCACCCTACCTACAGGCACAACAGCACTGGGGATCTGTGCTTTCCCAGAGACGGAATATCTCACGGGGCTCAGTCTCGGCAAGCCTCTTTCTGAAAAGGCGAACGGTTGGCTCCTTTTCCCACGAGGAAGGGCCCAGCCCTGAAAGCTCTTGCTGCTCTTCACCGTCCCTTGTGGCCCTACCTACAGGCACAACAGCACTGGGGATCTGTGCTTTCCCAGAGACGGAACATCTCGTGGCGCTACGCCTCGCCAGAGACTCTTTTTTCTGGAAAAGGCGAACGGTCGGATCCTTCTCCCACGAGGAAGGGCCCAGCCCTGAAAGCTCTTGCTGCTCTTCACCGCCCCTTGGCACCCTACCTACAGGCACAACAGCACTGGGGATCTGTGCTTTCCCAGAGACGGAATATCTCACGGGGCTCAGTCTCAGCAAGCCTCTTTCTAAAAAGGCGAACGGTCGGATCCTTCTCCCACGACGAAGGGCCCAGCCCTGAAAGCTCTTGCTGCTCTTCACCGTCCCTTGTGGCCCTACCTACAGGCACAACAGCACTGGGGATCTGTGCTTTCCCAGAGACGGAACATCTCACGGGGCTCAGTCTCGGCAAGCCTCTTTCTGAAAAGGCGAACGGTCGGATCCTTCTCCCACGAGGAAGGGCCCAGCCCTGAAAGCTCTTGCTGCTCTTCACCGTCCCTTGGCACCCTACCTACAGGCACAACAGCACTGGGGATCTGTGCTTTCCCAGAGACGGAATATCTCACGGCGCTCAGTCTTGGCAAGCCTCTTTCTGAAAAGGCGAACGGTCGGATCCTTCTCCCACGAGGAAGGGCCCAGCCCTGAAAGCTCTTGCTGCTCTTCACCGCCCCTTGGCACCCTACCTACAGGCACAACAGCACTGGGGATCTGTGCTTTCCCAGAGACGGAACATCTCACGGCGCTCAGTCTCGGCAAGCCTCTTTCTGAAAAGGCGAACGGTGCGATCCTTCTCCCACGAGGAAGGGCCCAGCCCTGAAAGCTCTTGCTACTCTTCACCGCCCCTTGGCACCCTACCTACAGGCACAACAGCACTGGGGATCTGTGCTTTCCCAGAGACGGAACATCTCACGGGGCTCAGTCTCGGCAAGCCTCTTTCTGAAAAGGCGAACGGTCGGATCCTTCTCCCACGAGGAAGGGCCCAGCCCTGAAAGCTCTTGCTACTCTTCACCGCCCCTTGGCACCCTACCTACAGGCACAACAGCACTGGGGATCTATGCTTTCGCAGAGACGGAACGTCTCGTAGTGCTACGCCTCGGCAGAGCCTCTTTTTTTTGGAAAAGGCGAACGGTCGGATCCTTCTCCCACGAGGAAGGGCCCAGCCCTGAAAGCTCTTGCTGCTCTTCACTGTCCCTTGGCACCCTACCTACAGGCACAACAGCACTGGGGATCTGTGCTTTGCCAGAGACGGAATATCTCACGGGGCTCAGTCTCGGCAAGCCTCTTTCTGAAAAGGCGAACGGTGCGATCCTTCTCCCACGAGGAAGGGCCCAGCCCTGAAAGCTCTTGCTACTCTTCACCGCCCCTTGGCACCCTACCTACAGGCACAACAGCACTGGGGATCTGTGCTTTCCCGGAGACGGAACATCTCACGGCGCTCAGTCTCGGCAAGCCTCTTTCTGAAAAGGCGAACGGTCGGATCCTTCTCCCACGAGGAAGGGCCCAGCCCTGAAAGCTCTTGCTGCTCTTCACCGCCCCTTGGCACCCTACCTACAGGCACAACAGCAGTGGGGATCTGTGCTTTCCCAGAGACGGAACATCTCACGGGGCTCAGTCTCGGCAAGCCTCTTTCTGAAAAGGCGAACGGTCGGATCCTTCTCCCACGAGGAAGGGCCCAGCCCTGAAAGCTCTTGCTGCTCTTCACCGTCCCTTGGCACCCTACCTACAGGCACAACAGCACTGGGGATCTGTGCTTTCCCAGAGACGGAACATCTCACGGCGCTCAGTCTCGGCAAGCCTCTTTCTGAAAAGGCGAACGGTCGGATCCTTCTCCCACGAGGAAGGGCCCAGCCCTGAAAGCTCTTGCTGCTCTTCACCGTCCCTTGGCACCCTACCTACAGGCACAACAGCACTGGGGATCTGTGCTTTCCCAGAGACGGAACATCTCACGGGGCTCAGTCTCGGCAAGCCTCTTTCTGAAAAGGCGAACGGTCGGATCCTTCTCCCCCGAGGAAGGGCCCAGCCCTGAAACCTCTTGCTGCTCTTCACCACCCCTTGGCACCCTACCTACAGGCACAACAGCACTGGGGATCTGTGCTTTCCCAGAGACGGAACATCTCACGGGGCTCAGTCTCGGCAAGCCTCTTTCTGAAAAGGCGAACGGTCGGATCCTTCTCCCACGAGGAAGGGCCCAGCCCTGAAAGCTCTTGCTGCTCTTCACCGTCCCTTGTGGCCCTACCTACAGGCACAACAGCACTGGGGATCTGTGCTTTCCCAGAGACGGAACATCTCGTGGCGCTACGCCTCGGCAGAGCCTCTTTTTTTTGGAAAAGGCGAACGGTCGGATCCTTCTCCCAGAAGGAAGGGCCCAGCCCTGAAAGCTCTTGCTGCTCTTCACTGTCCCTTGGCACCCTACCTACAGGCACAACAGCACTGGGGATCTGTGCTTTCCCAGAGACGGAACATCTCACGGGGCTCAGTCTCGGCAAGCCTCTTTTTGAAAAGGTGAACGGTCGGATCCTTCTCCCACGAGGAAGGGCCCAGCCCTGAAAGCTCTTGCTGCTCTTCACCGCCCCTTGGCACCCTACCTACAGGCACAACAGCACTGGGGATCTGTGCTTTCCCAGAGACTGAACATCTCACGGCGCAAAGTCTCGGCAGAGCCTCTTTTTTTTGGAAAAGGCGAACGGTCGGATCCTTCTCCCACGAGGAAGGGCCCAGCCCTGAAAGCTCTTGCTGCTCTTCACCGCCCCTTGGCACCCTACCTACAGGCACAACAGCACTGGGGATCTGTGCTTTCCCAGAGACGGAACATCTCACGGGGCTCAGTCTCGGCAAGCCTCTTTCTGAAAAGGCGAACGGTCGGATTCTTCTCCCACGAGGAAGGGCCCAGCCCTGAAAGCTCTTGCTGCTCTTCACCGCCCCTTGGCACCCTACCTACAGGCACAACAGCACTGGGGATCTGTGCTTTGCCAGAGACGGAACATCTCACGGCGCTCAGTCTCGGCAAGCCTCTTTCTGAAAAGGCGAACGGTGCGATCCTTCTCCCACGAGGAAGGGCCCAGCCCTGAAAGCTCTTGCTACTCTTCACCGCCCCTTGGCACCCTACCTACAGGCACAACAGCACTGGGGATCTGTGCTTTCCCAGAGACGGAATATCTCACGGGGCTCAGTCTCGGCAAGCCTCTTTCTGAAAAGGCGAACGGTCGGATCCTTCTCCCACGAGGAAGGGCCCAGCCCTGAAAGCTCTTGCTGCTCTTCACCGTCCCTTGGCACCCTACCTACAGGCACAACAGCACTGGGGATCTATGCTTTCCCAGAGACGGAACGTCTCGTAGTGCTACGCCTCGGCAGAGCCTCTTTTTTTTGGAAAAGGCGAACGGTGCGATCCTTCTCCCACGAGGAAGGGCCCAGCCCTGAAAGCTCTTGCTACTCTTCACCGCCCCTTGGCACCCTACCTACAGGCACAACAGCACTGGGGATCTGTGCTTTCCCAGAGACGGAACATCTCACGGCGCTCAGTCTCGGCAAGCCTCTTTCTGAAAAGGCGAACGGTCGGATCCTTCTCCCACGAGGAAGGGCCCAGCCCTGAAAGCTCTTGCTGCTCTTCACCGCCCCTTGGCACCCTACCTACAGGCACAACAGCAGTGGGGATCTGTGCTTTCCCAGAGACGGAACATCTCACGGGGCTCAGTCTCAGCAAGCCTCTTTCTGAAAAGGCGAACGGTCGGATCCTTCTCCCACGAGGAAGGGCCCAGCCCTGAAAGCTCTTGCTGCTCTTCACCGTCCCTTGGCACCCTACCTACAGGCACAACAGCACTGGGGATCTGTGCTTTCCCAGAGACGGAACATCTCACGGCGCTCAGTCTCGGCAAGCCTCTTTCTGAAAAGGCGAACGGTCGGATCCTTCTCCCACGAGGAAGGGCCCAGCCCTGAAAGCTCTTGCTGCTCTTCACCGTCCCTTGGCACCCTACCTACAGGCACAACAGCACTGGGGATCTGTGCTTTCCCAGAGACGGAACATCTCACGGGGCTCAGTCTCGGCAAGCCTCTTTCTGAAAAGGCGAACGGTCGGATCCTTCTCCCCCGAGGAAGGGCCCAGCCCTGAAAGCTCTTGCTGCTCTTCACCACCCCTTGGCACCCTACCTACAGGCACAACAGCACTGGGGATCTGTGCTTTCCCAGAGACGGAACATCTCACGGGGCTCAGTCTCGGCAAGCCTGTTTCTGAAAAGGCGAACGGTCGGATACTTGTCCCACGAGGAAGGGCCCAGCCCTGAAAGCTCTTGCTGCTCTTCACCGTCCCTTGGCACCCTACCTACAGGCACAACAGCACTGGGGATCTATGCTTTCGCAGAGACGGAACATCTCGTAGTGCTACGCCTCGGCAGAGCCTCTTTTTTTTGGAAAAGGCGAACGGTCGGATCCTTCTCCCACGAGGAAGGGCCCAGCCCTGAAAGCTCTTGCTGCTCTTCACCGCCCCTTGGCACCCTACCTACAGGCACAACAGCACTGGGGATCTGTGCTTTCCCAGAGACGGAATATCTCACGGGGCTCAGTCTCGGCAAGCCTCTTTCTGAAAAGGCGAACGGTTGGCTCCTTTTCCCACGAGGAAGGGCCCAGCCCTGAAAGCTCTTGCTGCTCTTCACCGTCCCTTGTGGCCCTACCTACAGGCACAACAGCACTGGGGATCTGTGCTTTCCCAGAGACGGAACATCTCGTGGCGCTACGCCTCGCCAGAGACTCTTTTTTCTGGAAAAGGCGAACGGTCTGATCCTTCTCCCACGAGGAAGGGCCCAGCCCTGAAAGCTCTTGCTGCTCTTCACCGCCCCTTGGCACCCTACCTACAGGCACAACAGCACTGGGGATCTGTGCTTTCCCAGAGACGGAATATCTCACGGGGCTCAGTCTCAGCAAGCCTCTTTCTAAAAAGGCGAACGGTCGGATCCTTCTCCCACGACGAAGGGCCCAGCCCTGAAAGCTCTTGCTGCTCTTCACCGTCCCTTGTGGCCCTACCTACAGGCACAACAGCACTGGGGATCTGTGCTTTCCCAGAGACGGAACATCTCACGGGGCTCAGTCTCGGCAAGCCTCTTTCTGAAAAGGCGAACGGTCGGATCCTTCTCCCACGAGGAAGGGCCCAGCCCTGAAAGCTCTTGCTGCTCTTCACCGTCCCTTGGCACCCTACCTACAGGCACAACAGCACTGGGGATCTGTGCTTTCCCAGAGACGGAATATCTCACGGCGCTCAGTCTTGGCAAGCCTCTTTCTGAAAAGGCGAACGGTCGGATCCTTCTCCCACGAGGAAGGGCCCAGCCCTGAAAGCTCTTGCTGCTCTTCACCGCCCCTTGGCACCCTACCTACAGGCACAACAGCACTGGGGATCTGTGCTTTCCCAGAGACGGAACATCTCACGGGGCTCAGTCTCGGCAAGCCTCTTTCTGAAAAGACGAACGGTGCGATCCTTCTCCCACGACGAAGGGCCCAGCCCTGAAATCTCTTGCTGCTCTTCACCGTCCCTTGGCACCCTACCTACAGGCACAACAGCACTGGGGATCTGTGCTTTCCCAGAGACGGAACATCTCACGGGGCTCAGTGTCGGCAAGCCTGTTTCTGAAAAGGCGAACGGTCGGATACTTGTCCCACGAGGAAGGGCCCAGCCCTGAAAGCTCTTGCTGCTCTTCACCGCCCCTTGGCACCCTACCTACAGGCACAACAGCACTGGGGATCTATGCTTTCGCAGAGACGGAACATCTCGTAGTGCTACGCCTCGGCAGAGCCTCTTTTTTTTGGAAAAGGCGAACGGTCGGATCCTTCTCCCACGAGGAAGGGCCCAGCCCTGAAAGCTCTTGCTGCTCTTCACCGCCCCTTGGCACCCTACCTACAGGCACAACAGCACTGGGGATCTGTGCTTTCCCAGAGACGGAACATCTCACGGGGCTCAGTCTCGGCAAGCCTCTTTCTGAAAAGGCGAACGGTCGGATACTTGTCCCACGAGGAAGGGCCCAGCCCTGAAAGCTCTTGCTGCTCTTCACCGTCCCTTGGCACCCTACCTACAGGCACAACAGCACTGGGGATCTGTGCTTTCCCAGAGACGGAACATCTCACGGCGCTCAGTCTCGGCAAGCCTCTTTCTGAAAAGGCGAACGGTCGGATCCTTCTCCCACGAGGAAGGGCCCAGCCCTGAAAGCTCTTGCTGCTCTTCACCGCCCCTTGTGGCCCTACCTACAGGCACAACAGCACTGGGGATCTGTGCTTTCCCAGAGACGGAATATCTCACGGGGCTCAGTCTCGGCAAGCCTCTTTCTGAAAAGGCGAACGGTCGGATCCTTCTCCCACGAGGAAGGGCCCAGCCCTGAAAGCTCTTGCTGCTCTTCACCGTCCCTTGTGGCCCTACCTACAGGCACAACAGCACTGGGGATCTGTGCTTTCCCAGAGACGGAACATCTCGTGGCGCTACGTCTCGGCAGAGCCTCTTTTTTCTGGAAAAGGCGAACGGTCGGATCCTTCTCCCACGAGGAAGGGCCCAGCCCTGAAAGCTCTTGCTGCTCTTCACCGCCCCTTGGCACCCTACCTACAGGCACAACAGCACTGGGGATCTGTGCTTTCCCAGAGACGGAATATCTCACGGGGCTCAGTCTCGGCAAGCCTCTTTCTGAAAAGGCGAACGGTCGGATACTTGTCCCACGAGGAAGGGCCCAGCCCTGAAAGCTCTTGCTGCTCTTCACCGTCCCTTGTGGCCCTACCTACAGGCACAACAGCACTGGGGATCTGTGCTTTCCCAGAGACGGAACATCTCACGGGGCTCAGTCTCGGCAAGCCTCTTTCTGAAAAGGCGAACGGTCGGATCCTTCTCCCACGAGGAAGGGCCAAGCCCTGAAAGCTCTTGCTGCTCTTCACCGTCCCTTGGCACCCTACCTACAGGCACAACAGCACTGGGGATCTGTGCTTTCCCAGAGACGGAATATCTCACGGCGCTCAGTCTTGGCAAGCCTCTTTCTGAAAAGGCGAACGCTCGGATCCTTCTCCCACGAGGAAGGGCCCAGCCCTGAAAGCTCTTGCTGCTCTTCACCGCCCCTTGGCACCCTACCTACAGGCACAACAGCAGTGGGGATCTGTGCTTTCCCAGAGACGGAACATCTCACGGGGCTCAGTCTCGGCAAGCCTCTTTCTGAAAAGACGAACGGTGCGATCCTTCTCCCACGACGAAGGGCCCAGCCCTGAAAGCTCTTGCTGCTGTTCACCGTCCCTTGGCACCCTACCTACAGGCACAACAGCACTGGGGATCTGTGCTTTCCCAGAGACGGAACATCTCACGGGGCTCAGTCTCGGCAAGCCTCTTTCTGAAAAGGCGAACGGTCGGATCCTTCTCCCACGAGGAAGGGCCCAGCCCTGAAAGCTCTTGCTGCTCTTCACCGTCCCTTGGCACCCTACCTACAGGCACAACAGCACTGGGGATCTGTGCTTTCCCAGAGACGGAACATCTCACGGCGCTCAGTCTCGGCAAGCCTCTTTCTGAAAAGGCGAACGGTCGGATCCTTCTCCCACGAGGAAGGGCCCAGCCCTGAAAGCTCTTGCTGCTCTTCACCGTCCCTTGGCACCCTACCTACAGGCACAACAGCACTGGGGATCTGTGCTTTCCCAGAGACGGAACATCTCACGGGGCTCAGTCTCGGCAAGCCTCTTTCTGAAAAGGCGAACGGTCGGATCCTTCTCCCCCGAGGAAGGGCCCAGCCCTGAAAGCTCTTGCTGCTCTTCACCACCCCTTAGCACCCTACCTACAGGCACAACAGCACTGGGGATCTGTGCTTTCCCAGAGACGGAACATCTCACGGCGCTCAGTCTCGGCAAGCCTCTTTCTGAAAAGGCGAACGGTCGGATCCTTCTCCCACGAGGAAGGGCCCAGCCCTGAAAGCTCTTGCTGCTCTTCACCGTCCCTTGGCAGCCTACCTACAGGCACAACAGCACTGGGGATCTGTGCTTTCCCAGAGACGGAATATCTCACGGGGCTCAGTCTCGGCAAGCCTCTTTCTGAAAAGGCGAACGGTCGGATCCTTCTCCCACGAGGAAGGGCCCAGCCCTGAAAGCTCTTGCTGCTCTTCACCACCCCTTAGCACCCTACCTACAGGCACAACAGCACTGGGGATCTGTGCTTTCCCAGAGACGGAACATCTCGTGGCGCTACGCCTCGGCAGAGCCTCTTTTTTCTGGAAAAGGCGAACGGTCGGATCCTTCTCCCACGAGGAAGGGCCCAGCCCTGAAAGCTCTTGCTGCTCTTCACCGCCCCTTGGCACCCTACCTACAGGCACAACAGCACTGGGGATCTGTGCTTTCCCAGAGACGGAATATCTCACGGGGCTCAGTCTCGGCAAGCCTCTTTCTGAAAAGGCGAACGGTCGGATACTTGTCCCACGAGGAAGGGCCCAGCCCTGAAAGCTCTTGCTGCTCTTCACCGTCCCTTGTGGCCCTACCTACAGGCACAACAGCACTGGGGATCTGTGCTTTCCCAGAGACGGAACATCTCACGGGGCTCAGTCTCGGCAAGCCTCTTTCTGAAAAGGCGAACGGTCGGATCCTTCTCCCACGAGGAAGGGCCAAGCCCTGAAAGCTCTTGCTGCTCTTCACCGTCCCTTGGCACCCTACCTACAGGCACAACAGCAGTGGGGATCTGTGCTTTCCCAGAGACGGAATATCTCACGGCGCTCAGTCTTGGCAAGCCTCTTTCTGAAAAGGCGAACGCTCGGATCCTTCTCCCACGAGGAAGGGCCCAGCCCTGAAAGCTCTTGCTGCTCTTCACCGTCCCTTGGCACCCTACCTACAGGCACAACAGCACTGGGGATCTGTGCTTTCCCAGAGACGGAACATCTCACGGGGCTCAGTCTCGGCAAGCCTCTTTCTGAAAAGGCGAACGGTCGGATCCTTCTCCCCCGAGGAAGGGCCCAGCCCTGAAAGCTCTTGCTGCTCTTCACCACCCCTTAGCACCCTACCTACAGGCACAACAGCACTGGGGATCTGTGCTTTCCCAGAGACGGAACATCTCACGGGGCTCAGTCTCGGCAAGCCTCTTTCTGAAAAGGCGAACGGTCGGATCCTTCTCCCACGAGGAAGGGCCCAGCCCTGAAAGCTCTTGCTGCTCTTCACCGTCCCTTGGCAGCCTACCTACAGGCACAACAGCACTGGGGATCTGTGCTTTCCCAGAGACGGAATATCTCACGGGGCTCAGTCTCGGCAAGCCTCTTTCTGAAAAGGCGAACGGTCGGATCCTTCTCCCACGAGGAAGGGCCCAGCCCTGAAAGCTCTTGCTGCTCTTCACCGTCCCTTGTGGCCCTACCTACAGGCACAACAGCACTGGGGATCTGTGCTTTCCCAGAGACGGAACATCTCGTGGCGCTACGCCTCGGCAGAGCCTCTTTTTTCTGGAAAAGGCGAACGGTCGGATCCTTCTCCCACGAGGAAGGGCCCAGCCCTGAAAGCTCTTGCTGCTCTTCACCGTCCCTTGGCACCCTACCTACAGGCACAACAGCACTGGGGATCTGTGCTTTCCCAGAGACGGAACATCTCACGGGGCTCAGTCTCGGCAAGCCTCTTTCTGAAAAGGCGAACGGTCGGATCCTTCTCCCACGAGGAAGGGCCCAGCCCTGAAAGCTCTTGCTGCTCTTCACCGTCCCTTGGCACCCTACCTACAGGCACAACAGCACTGGGGATCTGTGCTTTCCCAGAGACGGAACATCTCACGGCGCTCAGTCTCGGCAAGCCTCTTTCTGAAAAGACGAACGGTGCGATCCATCTCCCCCGAGGAAGGGCCCAGCCCTGAAAGCTCTTGCTGCTCTTCACCGCCCCTTGGCACCCTACCTACAGGCACAACAGCACTGGGGATCTGTGCTTTCCCAGAGACGGAACATCTCACGGGGCTCAGTCTCGGCAAGCCTCTTTCTGAAAAGGCGAACGGTCGGATCCTTCTCCCACGAGGAAGGGCCCAGCCCTGAAAGCTCTTGCTGCTCTTCACCGTCCCTTGGCACCCTACCTACAGGCACAACAGCACTGGGGATCTGTGCTTTCCCAGAGACGGAATATCTCACGGGGCTCAGTCTCGGCAAGCCTCTTTCTGAAAAGGCGAACGGTCGGATCCTTCTCCCACGAGGAAGGGCCCAGCCCTGAAAGCTCTTGCTGCTCTTCACCGTCCCTTGGCACCCTACCTACAGGCACAACAGCACTGGGGATCTGTGCTTTCCCAGAGACGGAACATCTCACGGCGCTCAGTCTCGGCAAGCCTCTTTCTGAAAAGGCGAACGGTCGGATCCTTCTCCCACGAGGAAGGGCCCAGCCCTGAAAGCTCTTGCTGCTCTTCACCGTCCCTTGTGGCCCTACCTACAGGCACAACAGCACTGGGGATCTGTGCTTTCCCAGAGACGGAACATCTCACGGGGCTCAGTCTCGGCAAGCCTGTTTCTGAAAAGGCGAACGGTCGGATACTTGTCCCACGAGGAAGGGCCCAGCCCTGAAAGCTCTTGCTGCTCTTCACCGCCCCTTGGCACCCTACCTACAGGCACAACAGCACTGGGGATCTATGCTTTCGCAGAGACGGAACATCTCGTAGTGCTACGCCTCGGCAGAGCCTCTTTTTTTTGGAAAAGGCGAACGGTCGGATCCTTCTCCCACGAGGAAGGGCCCAGCCCTGAAAGCTCTTGCTGCTCTTCACCGTCCCTTGTGGCCCTACCTACAGGCACAACAGCAGTGGGGATCTGTGCTTTCCCAGAGACGGAACATCTCACGGGGCTCAGTCTCGGCAAGCCTGTTTCTGAAAAGGCGAACGGTCGGATACTTGTCCCACGAGGAAGGGCCCAGCCCTGAAAGCTCTTGCTGCTCTTCACCGCCCCTTGGCACCCTACCTACAGGCACAACAGCACTGGGGATCTATGCTTTCGCAGAGACGGAACATCTCGTAGTGCTACGCCTCGGCAGAGCCTCTTTTTTTTGGAAAAGGCGAACGGTCGGATCCTTCTCCCACGAGGAAGGGCCCAGCCCTGAAAGCTCTTGCTGCTCTTCACCGCCCCTTGGCACCCTACCTACAGGCACAACAGCACTGGGGATCTGTGCTTTCCCAGAGACGGAACATCTCACGGGGCTCAGTCTCGGCAAGCCTCTTTCTGAAAAGGCGAACGGTCGGATTCTTCTCCCACGAGGAAGGGCCCAGCCCTGAAAGCTCTTGCTGCTCTTCACTGTCCCTTGGCACCCTACCTACAGGCACAACAGCACTGGGGATCTGTGCTTTGCCAGAGACGGAACATCTCACGGGGCTCAGTCTCGGCAAGCCTCTTTCTGAAAAGGCGAACGGTGCGATCCTTCTCCCACGAGGAAGGGCCCAGCCCTGAAAGCTCTTGCTACTCTTCACCGCCCCTTGGCACCCTACCTACAGGCACAACAGCACTGGGGATCTGTGCTTTCCCAGAGACGGAACATCTCACGGGGCTCAGTCTCGGCAAGCCTCTTTCTGAAAAGACGAACGGTGCGATCCTTCTCCCACGACGAAGGGCCCAGCCCTGAAAGCTCTTGCTGCTGTTCACCGTCCCTTGGCACCCTACCTACAGGCACAACAGCACTGGGGATCTGTGCTTTCCCAGAGACGGAACATCTCACGGGGCTCAGTCTCGGCAAGCCTCTTTCTGAAAAGGCGAACGGTCGGATCCTTCTCCCACGAGGAAGGGCCCAGCCCTGAAAGCTCTTGCTGCTCTTCACCGTCCCTTGGCACCCTACCTACAGGCACAACAGCACTGGGGATCTGTGCTTTCCCAGAGACGGAACATCTCACGGCGCTCAGTCTCGGCAAGCCTCTTTCTGAAAAGGCGAACGGTCGGATCCTTCTCCCACGAGGAAGGGCCCAGCCCTGAAAGCTCTTGCTGCTCTTCACCGTCCCTTGGCACCCTACCTACAGGCACAACAGCACTGGGGATCTGTGCTTTCCCAGAGACGGAACATCTCGTGGCGCTACGCCTCGGCAGAGCCTCTTTTTTCTGGAAAAGGCGAACGGTCGGATCCTTCTCCCACGAGGAAGGGCCCAGCCCTGAAAGCTCTTGCTGCTCTTCACCGCCCCTTGGCACCCTACCTACAGGCACAACAGCACTGGGGATCTGTGCTTTCCCAGAGACGGAACATCTCACGGGGCTCAGTCTCGGCAAGCCTCTTTCTGAAAAGGCGAACGGTCGGATCCTTCTCCCACGAGGAAGGGCCCAGCCCTGAAAGCTCTTGCTGCTCTTCACCGTCCCTTGTGGCCCTACCTACAGGCACAACAGCAGTGGGGATCTGTGCTTTCCCAGAGACGGAACATCTCACGGGGCTCAGTCTCGGCAAGCCTCTTTCTGAAAAGGCGAACGGTCGGATCCTTCTCCCACGAGGAAGGGCCAAGCCCTGAAAGCTCTTGCTGCTCTTCACCGTCCCTTGTGGCCCTACCTACAGGCACAACAGCACTGGGGATCTGTGCTTTCCCAGAGACGGAATATCTCACGGCGCTCAGTCTTGGCAAGCCTCTTTCTGAAAAGGCGAACGGTCGGATCCTTCTTCCACGAGGAAGGGCCCAGCCCTGAAAGCTCTTGCTGCTCTTCACCGTCCCTTGGCACCCTACCTACAGGCACAACAGCACTGGGGATCTGTGCTTTCCCAGAGACGGAACATCTCACGGGGCTCAGTCTCGGCAAGCCTCTTTCTGAAAAGACGAACGGTGCGATCCTTCTCCCACGACGAAGGGCCCAGCCCTGAAAGCTCTTGCTGCTGTTCACCGTCCCTTGGCACCCTACCTACAGGCACAACAGCACTGGGGATCTGTGCTTTCCCAGAGACGGAACATCTCACGGGGCTCAGTCTCGGCAAGCCTCTTTCTGAAAAGGCGAACGGTCGGATCCTTCTCCCACGAGGAAGGGCCCAGCCCTGAAAGCTCTTGCTGCTCTTCACCGTCCCTTGGCACCCTACCTACAGGCACAACAGCACTGGGGATCTGTGCTTTCCCAGAGACGGAACATCTCACGGCGCTCAGTCTCGGCAAGCCTCTTTCTGAAAAGGCGAACGGTCGGATCCTTCTCCCACGAGGAAGGGCCCAGCCCTGAAAGCTCTTGCTGCTCTTCACCGTCCCTTGGCACCCTACCTACAGGCACAACAGCACTGGGGATCTGTGCTTTTCCAGAGACGGAACATCTCACGGGGCTCAGTCTCGGCAAGCCTCTTTCTGAAAAGGCGAACGGTCGGATCCTTCTCCCCCGAGGAAGGGCCCAGCCCTGAAACCTCTTGCTGCTCTTCACCACCCCTTGGCACCCTACCTACAGGCACAACAGCACTGGGGATCTGTGCTTTCCCAGAGACGGAACATCTCACGGGGCTCAGTCTCGGCAAGCCTCTTTCTGAAAAGGCAAACGGTCGGATCCTTCTCCCACGAGGAAGGGCCCAGCCCTGAAAGCTCTTGCTGCTCTTCACCGTCCCTTGGCAGCCTACCTACAGGCACAACAGCACTGGGGATCTGTGCTTTCCCAGAGACGGAATATCTCACGGGGCTCAGTCTCGGCAAGCCTCTTTCTGAAAAGGCGAACGGTCGGATCCTTCTCCCACGAGGAAGGGCCCAGCCCTGAAAGCTCTTGCTGCTCTTCACCGCCCCTTGGCACCCTACCTACAGGCACAACAGCACTGGGGATCTGTGCTTTCCCAGAGACGGAACATCTCACGGGGCTCAGTCTCGGCAAGCCTCTTTCTGAAAAGGCAAACGGTCGGATCCTTCTCCCACGAGGAAGGGCCCAGCCCTGAAAGCTCTTGCTGCTCTTCACCGTCCCTTGGCAGCCTACCTACAGGCACAACAGCACTGGGGATCTGTGCTTTCCCAGAGACGGAACATCTCGTGGCGCTACGCCTCGGCAGAGCCTCTTTTTTTTGGAAAAGGCGAACGGTCGGATCCTTCTCCCACGAGGAAGGGCCCAGCCCTGAAAGCTCTTGCTGCTCTTCACTGTCCCTTGGCACCCTACCTACAGGCACAACAGCACTGGGGATCTGTGCTTTCCCAGAGACGGAACATCTCACGGGGCTCAGTCTCGGCAAGCCTCTTTTTGAAAAGGTGAACGGTCGGATCCTTCTCCCACGAGGAAGGGCCCAGCCCTGAAAGCTCTTGCTGCTCTTCACCGCCCCTTGGCACCCTACCTACAGGCACAACAGCACTGGGGATCTGTGCTTTCCCAGAGACTGAACATCTCACGGCGCAAAGTCTCGGCAGAGCCTCTTTTTTTTGGAAAAGGCGAACGGTCGGATCCTTCTCCCACGAGGAAGGGCCCAGCCCTGAAAGCTCTTGCTGCTCTTCACCGCCCCTTGGCACCCTACCTACAGGCACAACAGCACTGGGGATCTGTGCTTTCCCAGAGACGGAACATCTCACGGGGCTCAGTCTCGGCAAGCCTCTTTCTGAAAAGGCGAACGGTCGGATTCTTCTCCCACGAGGAAGGGCCCAGCCCTGAAAGCTCTTGCTGCTCTTCACTGTCCCTTGGCACCCTACCTACAGGCACAACAGCACTGGGGATCTGTGCTTTGCCAGAGACGGAACATCTCACGGGGCTCAGTCTCGGCAAGCCTCTTTCTGAAAAGGCGAACGGTGCGATCCTTCTCCCACGAGGAAGGGCCCAGCCCTGAAAGCTCTTGCTACTCTTCACCGCCCCTTGGCACCCTACCTACAGGCACAACAGCACTGGGGATCTGTGCTTTCCCAGAGACGGAACATCTCACGGGGCTCAGTCTCGGCAAGCCTCTTTCTGAAAAGGCGAACGGTCGGATCCTTCTCCCACGAGGAAGGGCCCAGCCCTGAAAGCTCTTGCTGCTCTTCACCGTCCCTTGTGGCCCTACCTACAGGCACAACAGCACTGGGGATCTGTGCTTTCCCAGAGACGGAACATCTCACGGCGCTCAGTCTCGGCAAGCCTCTTTCTGAAAAGGCGAACGGTCGGATCCTTCTCCCACGAGGAAGGGCCCAGCCCTGAAAGCTCTTGCTGCTCTTCACCGTCCCTTGGCACCCTACCTACAGGCACAACAGCACTGGGGATCTATGCTTTCGCAGAGACGGAACGTCTCGTAGTGCTACGCCTCGGCAGAGCCTCTTTTTTTTGGAAAAGGCGAACGGTCGGATCCTTCTCCCACGAGGAAGGGCCCAGCCCTGAAAGCTCTTGCTGCTCTTCACTGTCCCTTGGCACCCTACCTACAGGCACAACAGCACTGGGGATCTGTGCTTTGCCAGAGACGGAATATCTCACGGGGCTCAGTCTCGGCAAGCCTCTTTCTGAAAAGGCGAACGGTGCGATCCTTCTCCCACGAGGAAGGGCCCAGCCCTGAAAGCTCTTGCTACTCTTCACCGCCCCTTGGCACCCTACCTACAGGCACAACAGCACTGGGGATCTGTGCTTTCCCGGAGACGGAACATCTCACGGCGCTCAGTCTCGGCAAGCCTCTTTCTGAAAAGGCGAACGGTCGGATCCTTCTCCCACGAGGAAGGGCCCAGCCCTGAAAGCTCTTGCTGCTCTTCACCGCCCCTTGGCACCCTACCTACAGGCACAACAGCAGTGGGGATCTGTGCTTTCCCAGAGACGGAACATCTCACGGGGCTCAGTCTCGGCAAGCCTCTTTCTGAAAAGGCGAACGGTCGGATCCTTCTCCCACGAGGAAGGGCCCAGCCCTGAAAGCTCTTGCTGCTCTTCACCGTCCCTTGGCACTCTACCTACAGGCACAACAGCACTGGGGATCTGTGCTTTCCCAGAGACGGAACATCTCACGGCGCTCAGTCTCGGCAAGCCTCTTTCTGAAAAGGCGAACGGTCGGATCCTTCTCCCACGAGGAAGGGCCCAGCCCTGAAAGCTCTTGCTGCTCTTCACCGTCCCTTGGCACCCTACCTACAGGCACAACAGCACTGGGGATCTGTGCTTTCCCAGAGACGGAACATCTCACGGGGCTCAGTCTCGGCAAGCCTCTTTCTGAAAAGGCGAACGGTCGGATCCTTCTCCCCCGAGGAAGGGCCCAGCCCTGAAACCTCTTGCTGCTCTTCACCACCCCTTGGCACCCTACCTACAGGCACAACAGCACTGGGGATCTGTGCTTTCCCAGAGACGGAACATCTCACGGGGCTCAGTCTCGGCAAGCCTCTTTCTGAAAAGGCGAACGGTCGGATCCTTCTCCCACGAGGAAGGGCCCAGCCCTGAAAGCTCTTGCTGCTCTTCACCGTCCCTTGTGGCCCTACCTACAGGCACAACAGCACTGGGGATCTGTGCTTTCCCAGAGACGGAACATCTCGTGGCGCTACGCCTCGGCAGAGCCTCTTTTTTTTGGAAAAGGCGAACGGTCGGATCCTTCTCCCAGAAGGAAGGGCCCAGCCCTGAAAGCTCTTGCTGCTCTTCACTGTCCCTTGGCACCCTACCTACAGGCACAACAGCACTGGGGATCTGTGCTTTCCCAGAGACGGAACATCTCACGGGGCTCAGTCTCGGCAAGCCTCTTTTTGAAAAGGTGAACGGTCGGATCCTTCTCCCACGAGGAAGGGCCCAGCCCTGAAAGCTCTTGCTGCTCTTCACCGCCCCTTGGCACCCTACCTACAGGCACAACAGCACTGGGGATCTGTGCTTTCCCAGAGACTGAACATCTCACGGCGCAAAGTCTCGGCAGAGCCTCTTTTTTTTGGAAAAGGCGAACGGTCGGATCCTTCTCCCACGAGGAAGGGCCCAGCCCTGAAAGCTCTTGCTGCTCTTCACCGCCCCTTGGCACCCTACCTACAGGCACAACAGCACTGGGGATCTGTGCTTTCCCAGAGACGGAACATCTCACGGGGCTCAGTCTCGGCAAGCCTCTTTCTGAAAAGGCGAACGGTCGGATTCTTCTCCCACGAGGAAGGGCCCAGCCCTGAAAGCTCTTGCTGCTCTTCACCGCCCCTTGGCACCCTACCTACAGGCACAACAGCACTGGGGATCTGTGCTTTGCCAGAGACGGAACATCTCACGGCGCTCAGTCTCGGCAAGCCTCTTTCTGAAAAGGCGAACGGTGCGATCCTTCTCCCACGAGGAAGGGCCCAGCCCTGAAAGCTCTTGCTACTCTTCACCGCCCCTTGGCACCCTACCTACAGGCACAACAGCACTGGGGATCTGTGCTTTCCCAGAGACGGAATATCTCACGGGGCTCAGTCTCGGCAAGCCTCTTTCTGAAAAGGCGAACGGTCGGATCCTTCTCCCACGAGGAAGGGCCCAGCCCTGAAAGCTCTTGCTGCTCTTCACCGTCCCTTGGCACCCTACCTACAGGCACAACAGCACTGGGGATCTATGCTTTCCCAGAGACGGAACGTCTCGTAGTGCTACGCCTCGGCAGAGCCTCTTTTTTTTGGAAAAGGCGAACGGTGCGATCCTTCTCCCACGAGGAAGGGCCCAGCCCTGAAAGCTCTTGCTACTCTTCACCGCCCCTTGGCACCCTACCTACAGGCACAACAGCACTGGGGATCTGTGCTTTCCCAGAGACGGAACATCTCACGGCGCTCAGTCTCGGCAAGCCTCTTTCTGAAAAGGCGAACGGTCGGATCCTTCTCCCACGAGGAAGGGCCCAGCCCTGAAAGCTCTTGCTGCTCTTCACCGCCCCTTGGCACCCTACCTACAGGCACAACAGCAGTGGGGATCTGTGCTTTCCCAGAGACGGAACATCTCACGGGGCTCAGTCTCAGCAAGCCTCTTTCTGAAAAGGCGAACGGTCGGATCCTTCTCCCACGAGGAAGGGCCCAGCCCTGAAAGCTCTTGCTGCTCTTCACCGTCCCTTGGCACCCTACCTACAGGCACAACAGCACTGGGGATCTGTGCTTTCCCAGAGACGGAACATCTCACGGCGCTCAGTCTCGGCAAGCCTCTTTCTGAAAAGGCGAACGGTCGGATCCTTCTCCCACGAGGAAGGGCCCAGCCCTGAAAGCTCTTGCTGCTCTTCACCGTCCCTTGGCACCCTACCTACAGGCACAACAGCACTGGGGATCTGTGCTTTCCCAGAGACGGAACATCTCACGGGGCTCAGTCTCGGCAAGCCTCTTTCTGAAAAGGCGAACGGTCGGATCCTTCTCCCCCGAGGAAGGGCCCAGCCCTGAAAGCTCTTGCTGCTCTTCACCACCCCTTGGCACCCTACCTACAGGCACAACAGCACTGGGGATCTGTGCTTTCCCAGAGACGGAACATCTCACGGGGCTCAGTCTCGGCAAGCCTGTTTCTGAAAAGGCGAACGGTCGGATACTTGTCCCACGAGGAAGGGCCCAGCCCTGAAAGCTCTTGCTGCTCTTCACCGTCCCTTGGCACCCTACCTACAGGCACAACAGCACTGGGGATCTATGCTTTCGCAGAGACGGAACATCTCGTAGTGCTACGCCTCGGCAGAGCCTCTTTTTTTTGGAAAAGGCGAACGGTCGGATCCTTCTCCCACGAGGAAGGGCCCAGCCCTGAAAGCTCTTGCTGCTCTTCACCGCCCCTTGGCACCCTACCTACAGGCACAACAGCACTGGGGATCTGTGCTTTCCCAGAGACGGAATATCTCACGGGGCTCAGTCTCGGCAAGCCTCTTTCTGAAAAGGCGAACGGTTGGCTCCTTTTCCCACGAGGAAGGGCCCAGCCCTGAAAGCTCTTGCTGCTCTTCACCGTCCCTTGTGGCCCTACCTACAGGCACAACAGCACTGGGGATCTGTGCTTTCCCAGAGACGGAACATCTCGTGGCGCTACGCCTCGCCAGAGACTCTTTTTTCTGGAAAAGGCGAACGGTCGGATCCTTCTCCCACGAGGAAGGGCCCAGCCCTGAAAGCTCTTGCTGCTCTTCACCGCCCCTTGGCACCCTACCTACAGGCACAACAGCACTGGGGATCTGTGCTTTCCCAGAGACGGAATATCTCACGGGGCTCAGTCTCAGCAAGCCTCTTTCTAAAAAGGCGAACGGTCGGATCCTTCTCCCACGACGAAGGGCCCAGCCCTGAAAGCTCTTGCTGCTCTTCACCGTCCCTTGTGGCCCTACCTACAGGCACAACAGCACTGGGGATCTGTGCTTTCCCAGAGACGGAACATCTCACGGGGCTCAGTCTCGGCAAGCCTCTTTCTGAAAAGGCGAACGGTCGGATCCTTCTCCCACGAGGAAGGGCCCAGCCCTGAAAGCTCTTGCTGCTCTTCACCGTCCCTTGGCACCCTACCTACAGGCACAACAGCACTGGGGATCTGTGCTTTCCCAGAGACGGAATATCTCACGGCGCTCAGTCTTGGCAAGCCTCTTTCTGAAAAGGCGAACGGTCGGATCCTTCTCCCACGAGGAAGGGCCCAGCCCTGAAAGCTCTTGCTGCTCTTCACCGCCCCTTGGCACCCTACCTACAGGCACAACAGCACTGGGGATCTGTGCTTTCCCAGAGACGGAACATCTCACGGCGCTCAGTCTCGGCAAGCCTCTTTCTGAAAAGGCGAACGGTGCGATCCTTCTCCCACGAGGAAGGGCCCAGCCCTGAAAGCTCTTGCTACTCTTCACCGCCCCTTGGCACCCTACCTACAGGCACAACAGCACTGGGGATCTGTGCTTTCCCAGAGACGGAACATCTCACGGGGCTCAGTCTCGGCAAGCCTCTTTCTGAAAAGGCGAACGGTCGGATCCTTCTCCCACGAGGAAGGGCCCAGCCCTGAAAGCTCTTGCTACTCTTCACCGCCCCTTGGCACCCTACCTACAGGCACAACAGCACTGGGGATCTATGCTTTCGCAGAGACGGAACGTCTCGTAGTGCTACGCCTCGGCAGAGCCTCTTTTTTTTGGAAAAGGCGAACGGTCGGATCCTTCTCCCACGAGGAAGGGCCCAGCCCTGAAAGCTCTTGCTGCTCTTCACTGTCCCTTGGCACCCTACCTACAGGCACAACAGCACTGGGGATCTGTGCTTTGCCAGAGACGGAATATCTCACGGGGCTCAGTCTCGGCAAGCCTCTTTCTGAAAAGGCGAACGGTGCGATCCTTCTCCCACGAGGAAGGGCCCAGCCCTGAAAGCTCTTGCTACTCTTCACCGCCCCTTGGCACCCTACCTACAGGCACAACAGCACTGGGGATCTGTGCTTTCCCGGAGACGGAACATCTCACGGCGCTCAGTCTCGGCAAGCCTCTTTCTGAAAAGGCGAACGGTCGGATCCTTCTCCCACGAGGAAGGGCCCAGCCCTGAAAGCTCTTGCTGCTCTTCACCGCCCCTTGGCACCCTACCTACAGGCACAACAGCAGTGGGGATCTGTGCTTTCCCAGAGACGGAACATCTCACGGGGCTCAGTCTCGGCAAGCCTCTTTCTGAAAAGGCGAACGGTCGGATCCTTCTCCCACGAGGAAGGGCCCAGCCCTGAAAGCTCTTGCTGCTCTTCACCGTCCCTTGGCACCCTACCTACAGGCACAACAGCACTGGGGATCTGTGCTTTCCCAGAGACGGAACATCTCACGGCGCTCAGTCTCGGCAAGCCTCTTTCTGAAAAGGCGAACGGTCGGATCCTTCTCCCACGAGGAAGGGCCCAGCCCTGAAAGCTCTTGCTGCTCTTCACCGTCCCTTGGCACCCTACCTACAGGCACAACAGCACTGGGGATCTGTGCTTTCCCAGAGACGGAACATCTCACGGGGCTCAGTCTCGGCAAGCCTCTTTCTGAAAAGGCGAACGGTCGGATCCTTCTCCCCCGAGGAAGGGCCCAGCCCTGAAACCTCTTGCTGCTCTTCACCACCCCTTGGCACCCTACCTACAGGCACAACAGCACTGGGGATCTGTGCTTTCCCAGAGACGGAACATCTCACGGGGCTCAGTCTCGGCAAGCCTCTTTCTGAAAAGGCGAACGGTCGGATCCTTCTCCCACGAGGAAGGGCCCAGCCCTGAAAGCTCTTGCTGCTCTTCACCGTCCCTTGTGGCCCTACCTACAGGCACAACAGCACTGGGGATCTGTGCTTTCCCAGAGACGGAACATCTCGTGGCGCTACGCCTCGGCAGAGCCTCTTTTTTTTGGAAAAGGCGAACGGTCGGATCCTTCTCCCAGAAGGAAGGGCCCAGCCCTGAAAGCTCTTGCTGCTCTTCACTGTCCCTTGGCACCCTACCTACAGGCACAACAGCACTGGGGATCTGTGCTTTCCCAGAGACGGAACATCTCACGGGGCTCAGTCTCGGCAAGCCTCTTTTTGAAAAGGTGAACGGTCGGATCCTTCTCCCACGAGGAAGGGCCCAGCCCTGAAAGCTCTTGCTGCTCTTCACCGCCCCTTGGCACCCTACCTACAGGCACAACAGCACTGGGGATCTGTGCTTTCCCAGAGACTGAACATCTCACGGCGCAAAGTCTCGGCAGAGCCTCTTTTTTTTGGAAAAGGCGAACGGTCGGATCCTTCTCCCACGAGGAAGGGCCCAGCCCTGAAAGCTCTTGCTGCTCTTCACCGCCCCTTGGCACCCTACCTACAGGCACAACAGCACTGGGGATCTGTGCTTTCCCAGAGACGGAACATCTCACGGGGCTCAGTCTCGGCAAGCCTCTTTCTGAAAAGGCGAACGGTCGGATTCTTCTCCCACGAGGAAGGGCCCAGCCCTGAAAGCTCTTGCTGCTCTTCACCGCCCCTTGGCACCCTACCTACAGGCACAACAGCACTGGGGATCTGTGCTTTGCCAGAGACGGAACATCTCACGGGGCTCAGTCTCGGCAAGCCTCTTTCTGAAAAGGCGAACGGTGCGATCCTTCTCCCACGAGGAAGGGCCCAGCCCTGAAAGCTCTTGCTACTCTTCACCGCCCCTTGGCACCCTACCTACAGGCACAACAGCACTGGGGATCTGTGCTTTCCCAGAGACGGAATATCTCACGGGGCTCAGTCTCGGCAAGCCTCTTTCTGAAAAGGCGAACGGTCGGATCCTTCTCCCACGAGGAAGGGCCCAGCCCTGAAAGCTCTTGCTGCTCTTCACCGTCCCTTGGCACCCTACCTACAGGCACAACAGCACTGGGGATCTATGCTTTCCCAGAGACGGAACGTCTCGTAGTGCTACGCCTCGGCAGAGCCTCTTTTTTTTGGAAAAGGCGAACGGTGCGATCCTTCTCCCACGAGGAAGGGCCCAGCCCTGAAAGCTCTTGCTACTCTTCACCGCCCCTTGGCACCCTACCTACAGGCACAACAGCACTGGGGATCTGTGCTTTCCCAGAGACGGAACATCTCACGGCGCTCAGTCTCGGCAAGCCTCTTTCTGAAAAGGCGAACGGTCGGATCCTTCTCCCACGAGGAAGGGCCCAGCCCTGAAAGCTCTTGCTGCTCTTCACCGCCCCTTGGCACCCTACCTACAGGCACAACAGCAGTGGGGATCTGTGCTTTCCCAGAGACGGAACATCTCACGGGGCTCAGTCTCAGCAAGCCTCTTTCTGAAAAGGCGAACGGTCGGATCCTTCTCCCACGAGGAAGGGCCCAGCCCTGAAAGCTCTTGCTGCTCTTCACCGTCCCTTGGCACCCTACCTACAGGCACAACAGCACTGGGGATCTGTGCTTTCCCAGAGACGGAACATCTCACGGCGCTCAGTCTCGGCAAGCCTCTTTCTGAAAAGGCGAACGGTCGGATCCTTCTCCCACGAGGAAGGGCCCAGCCCTGAAAGCTCTTGCTGCTCTTCACCGTCCCTTGGCACCCTACCTACAGGCACAACAGCACTGGGGATCTGTGCTTTCCCAGAGACGGAACATCTCACGGGGCTCAGTCTCGGCAAGCCTCTTTCTGAAAAGGCGAACGGTCGGATCCTTCTCCCCCGAGGAAGGGCCCAGCCCTGAAAGCTCTTGCTGCTCTTCACCACCCCTTGGCACCCTACCTACAGGCACAACAGCACTGGGGATCTGTGCTTTCCCAGAGACGGAACATCTCACGGGGCTCAGTCTCGGCAAGCCTGTTTCTGAAAAGGCGAACGGTCGGATACTTGTCCCACGAGGAAGGGCCCAGCCCTGAAAGCTCTTGCTGCTCTTCACCGTCCCTTGGCACCCTACCTACAGGCACAACAGCACTGGGGATCTATGCTTTCGCAGAGACGGAACATCTCGTAGTGCTACGCCTCGGCAGAGCCTCTTTTTTTTGGAAAAGGCGAACGGTCGGATCCTTCTCCCACGAGGAAGGGCCCAGCCCTGAAAGCTCTTGCTGCTCTTCACCGCCCCTTGGCACCCTACCTACAGGCACAACAGCACTGGGGATCTGTGCTTTCCCAGAGACGGAATATCTCACGGGGCTCAGTCTCGGCAAGCCTCTTTCTGAAAAGGCGAACGGTTGGCTCCTTTTCCCACGAGGAAGGGCCCAGCCCTGAAAGCTCTTGCTGCTCTTCACCGTCCCTTGTGGCCCTACCTACAGGCACAACAGCACTGGGGATCTGTGCTTTCCCAGAGACGGAACATCTCGTGGGGCTACGCCTCGCCAGAGACTCTTTTTTCTGGAAAAGGCGAACGGTCTGATCCTTCTCCCACGAGGAAGGGCCCAGCCCTGAAAGCTCTTGCTGCTCTTCACCGCCCCTTGGCACCCTACCTACAGGCACAACAGCACTGGGGATCTGTGCTTTCCCAGAGACGGAATATCTCACGGGGCTCAGTCTCAGCAAGCCTCTTTCTAAAAAGGCGAACGGTCGGATCCTTCTCCCACGACGAAGGGCCCAGCCCTGAAAGCTCTTGCTGCTCTTCACCGTCCCTTGTGGCCCTACCTACAGGCACAACAGCACTGGGGATCTGTGCTTTCCCAGAGACGGAACATCTCACGGGGCTCAGTCTCGGCAAGCCTCTTTCTGAAAAGGCGAACGGTCGGATCCTTCTCCCACGAGGAAGGGCCCAGCCCTGAAAGCTCTTGCTGCTCTTCACCGTCCCTTGGCACCCTACCTACAGGCACAACAGCACTGGGGATCTGTGCTTTCCCAGAGACGGAATATCTCACGGCGCTCAGTCTTGGCAAGCCTCTTTCTGAAAAGGCGAACGGTCGGATCCTTCTCCCACGAGGAAGGGCCCAGCCCTGAAAGCTCTTGCTGCTCTTCACCGCCCCTTGGCACCCTACCTACAGGCACAACAGCACTGGGGATCTGTGCTTTCCCAGAGACGGAACATCTCACGGGGCTCAGTCTCGGCAAGCCTCTTTCTGAAAAGACGAACGGTGCGATCCTTCTCCCACGACGAAGGGCCCAGCCCTGAAATCTCTTGCTGCTCTTCACCGTCCCTTGGCACCCTACCTACAGGCACAACAGCACTGGGGATCTGTGCTTTCCCAGAGACGGAACATCTCACGGGGCTCAGTGTCGGCAAGCCTGTTTCTGAAAAGGCGAACGGTCGGATACTTGTCCCACGAGGAAGGGCCCAGCCCTGAAAGCTCTTGCTGCTCTTCACCGCCCCTTGGCACCCTACCTACAGGCACAACAGCACTGGGGATCTATGCTTTCGCAGAGACGGAACATCTCGTAGTGCTACGCCTCGGCAGAGCCTCTTTTTTTTGGAAAAGGCGAACGGTCGGATCCTTCTCCCACGAGGAAGGGCCCAGCCCTGAAAGCTCTTGCTGCTCTTCACCGCCCCTTGGCACCCTACCTACAGGCACAACAGCACTGGGGATCTGTGCTTTCCCAGAGACGGAACATCTCACGGGGCTCAGTCTCGGCAAGCCTCTTTCTGAAAAGGCGAACGGTCGGATACTTGTCCCACGAGGAAGGGCCCAGCCCTGAAAGCTCTTGCTGCTCTTCACCGTCCCTTGGCACCCTACCTACAGGCACAACAGCACTGGGGATCTGTGCTTTCCCAGAGACGGAACATCTCACGGCGCTCAGTCTCGGCAAGCCTCTTTCTGAAAAGGCGAACGGTCGGATCCTTCTCCCACGAGGAAGGGCCCAGCCCTGAAAGCTCTTGCTGCTCTTCACCGCCCCTTGTGGCCCTACCTACAGGCACAACAGCACTGGGGATCTGTGCTTTCCCAGAGACGGAATATCTCACGGGGCTCAGTCTCGGCAAGCCTCTTTCTGAAAAGGCGAACGGTCGGATCCTTCTCCCACGAGGAAGGGCCCAGCCCTGAAAGCTCTTGCTGCTCTTCACCGTCCCTTGTGGCCCTACCTACAGGCACAACAGCACTGGGGATCTGTGCTTTCCCAGAGACGGAACATCTCGTGGCGCTACGTCTCGGCAGAGCCTCTTTTTTCTGGAAAAGGCGAACGGTCGGATCCTTCTCCCACGAGGAAGGGCCCAGCCCTGAAAGCTCTTGCTGCTCTTCACCGCCCCTTGGCACCCTACCTACAGGCACAACAGCACTGGGGATCTGTGCTTTCCCAGAGACGGAATATCTCACGGGGCTCAGTCTCGGCAAGCCTCTTTCTGAAAAGGCGAACGGTCGGATACTTGTCCCACGAGGAAGGGCCCAGCCCTGAAAGCTCTTGCTGCTCTTCACCGTCCCTTGTGGCCCTACCTACAGGCACAACAGCACTGGGGATCTGTGCTTTCCCAGAGACGGAACATCTCACGGGGCTCAGTCTCGGCAAGCCTCTTTCTGAAAAGGCGAACGGTCGGATCCTTCTCCCACGAGGAAGGGCCAAGCCCTGAAAGCTCTTGCTGCTCTTCACCGTCCCTTGGCACCCTACCTACAGGCACAACAGCACTGGGGATCTGTGCTTTCCCAGAGACGGAATATCTCACGGCGCTCAGTCTTGGCAAGCCTCTTTCTGAAAAGGCGAACGCTCGGATCCTTCTCCCACGAGGAAGGGCCCAGCCCTGAAAGCTCTTGCTGCTCTTCACCGCCCCTTGGCACCCTACCTACAGGCACAACAGCAGTGGGGATCTGTGCTTTCCCAGAGACGGAACATCTCACGGGGCTCAGTCTCGGCAAGCCTCTTTCTGAAAAGACGAACGGTGCGATCCTTCTCCCACGACGAAGGGCCCAGCCCTGAAAGCTCTTGCTGCTGTTCACCGTCCCTTGGCACCCTACCTACAGGCACAACAGCACTGGGGATCTGTGCTTTCCCAGAGACGGAACATCTCACGGGGCTCAGTCTCGGCAAGCCTCTTTCTGAAAAGGCGAACGGTCGGATCCTTCTCCCACGAGGAAGGGCCCAGCCCTGAAAGCTCTTGCTGCTCTTCACCGTCCCTTGGCACCCTACCTACAGGCACAACAGCACTGGGGATCTGTGCTTTCCCAGAGACGGAACATCTCACGGCGCTCAGTCTCGGCAAGCCTCTTTCTGAAAAGGCGAACGGTCGGATCCTTCTCCCACGAGGAAGGGCCCAGCCCTGAAAGCTCTTGCTGCTCTTCACCGTCCCTTGGCACCCTACCTACAGGCACAACAGCACTGGGGATCTGTGCTTTCCCAGAGACGGAACATCTCACGGGGCTCAGTCTCGGCAAGCCTCTTTCTGAAAAGGCGAACGGTCGGATCCTTCTCCCCCGAGGAAGGGCCCAGCCCTGAAAGCTCTTGCTGCTCTTCACCACCCCTTAGCACCCTACCTACAGGCACAACAGCACTGGGGATCTGTGCTTTCCCAGAGACGGAACATCTCACGGCGCTCAGTCTCGGCAAGCCTCTTTCTGAAAAGGCGAACGGTCGGATCCTTCTCCCACGAGGAAGGGCCCAGCCCTGAAAGCTCTTGCTGCTCTTCACCGTCCCTTGGCAGCCTACCTACAGGCACAACAGCACTGGGGATCTGTGCTTTCCCAGAGACGGAATATCTCACGGGGCTCAGTCTCGGCAAGCCTCTTTCTGAAAAGGCGAACGGTCGGATCCTTCTCCCACGAGGAAGGGCCCAGCCCTGAAAGCTCTTGCTGCTCTTCACCACCCCTTAGCACCCTACCTACAGGCACAACAGCACTGGGGATCTGTGCTTTCCCAGAGACGGAACATCTCGTGGCGCTACGCCTCGGCAGAGCCTCTTTTTTCTGGAAAAGGCGAACGGTCGGATCCTTCTCCCACGAGGAAGGGCCCAGCCCTGAAAGCTCTTGCTGCTCTTCACCGCCCCTTGGCACCCTACCTACAGGCACAACAGCACTGGGGATCTGTGCTTTCCCAGAGACGGAATATCTCACGGGGCTCAGTCTCGGCAAGCCTCTTTCTGAAAAGGCGAACGGTCGGATACTTGTCCCACGAGGAAGGGCCCAGCCCTGAAAGCTCTTGCTGCTCTTCACCGTCCCTTGTGGCCCTACCTACAGGCACAACAGCACTGGGGATCTGTGCTTTCCCAGAGACGGAACATCTCACGGGGCTCAGTCTCGGCAAGCCTCTTTCTGAAAAGGCGAACGGTCGGATCCTTCTCCCACGAGGAAGGGCCAAGCCCTGAAAGCTCTTGCTGCTCTTCACCGTCCCTTGGCACCCTACCTACAGGCACAACAGCAGTGGGGATCTGTGCTTTCCCAGAGACGGAATATCTCACGGCGCTCAGTCTTGGCAAGCCTCTTTCTGAAAAGGCGAACGCTCGGATCCTTCTCCCACGAGGAAGGGCCCAGCCCTGAAAGCTCTTGCTGCTCTTCACCGTCCCTTGGCACCCTACCTACAGGCACAACAGCACTGGGGATCTGTGCTTTCCCAGAGACGGAACATCTCACGGGGCTCAGTCTCGGCAAGCCTCTTTCTGAAAAGGCGAACGGTCGGATCCTTCTCCCCCGAGGAAGGGCCCAGCCCTGAAAGCTCTTGCTGCTCTTCACCACCCCTTAGCACCCTACCTACAGGCACAACAGCACTGGGGATCTGTGCTTTCCCAGAGACGGAACATCTCACGGGGCTCAGTCTCGGCAAGCCTCTTTCTGAAAAGGCGAACGGTCGGATCCTTCTCCCACGAGGAAGGGCCCAGCCCTGAAAGCTCTTGCTGCTCTTCACCGTCCCTTGGCAGCCTACCTACAGGCACAACAGCACTGGGGATCTGTGCTTTCCCAGAGACGGAATATCTCACGGGGCTCAGTCTCGGCAAGCCTCTTTCTGAAAAGGCGAACGGTCGGATCCTTCTCCCACGAGGAAGGGCCCAGCCCTGAAAGCTCTTGCTGCTCTTCACCGTCCCTTGTGGCCCTACCTACAGGCACAACAGCACTGGGGATCTGTGCTTTCCCAGAGACGGAACATCTCGTGGCGCTACGCCTCGGCAGAGCCTCTTTTTTCTGGAAAAGGCGAACGGTCGGATCCTTCTCCCACGAGGAAGGGCCCAGCCCTGAAAGCTCTTGCTGCTCTTCACCGTCCCTTGGCACCCTACCTACAGGCACAACAGCACTGGGGATCTGTGCTTTCCCAGAGACGGAACATCTCACGGGGCTCAGTCTCGGCAAGCCTCTTTCTGAAAAGGCGAACGGTCGGATCCTTCTCCCACGAGGAAGGGCCCAGCCCTGAAAGCTCTTGCTGCTCTTCACCGTCCCTTGGCACCCTACCTACAGGCACAACAGCACTGGGGATCTGTGCTTTCCCAGAGACGGAACATCTCACGGCGCTCAGTCTCGGCAAGCCTCTTTCTGAAAAGACGAACGGTGCGATCCATCTCCCCCGAGGAAGGGCCCAGCCCTGAAAGCTCTTGCTGCTCTTCACCGCCCCTTGGCACCCTACCTACAGGCACAACAGCACTGGGGATCTGTGCTTTCCCAGAGACGGAACATCTCACGGGGCTCAGTCTCGGCAAGCCTCTTTCTGAAAAGGCGAACGGTCGGATCCTTCTCCCACGAGGAAGGGCCCAGCCCTGAAAGCTCTTGCTGCTCTTCACCGTCCCTTGGCACCCTACCTACAGGCACAACAGCACTGGGGATCTGTGCTTTCCCAGAGACGGAATATCTCACGGGGCTCAGTCTCGGCAAGCCTCTTTCTGAAAAGGCGAACGGTCGGATCCTTCTCCCACGAGGAAGGGCCCAGCCCTGAAAGCTCTTGCTGCTCTTCACCGTCCCTTGGCACCCTACCTACAGGCACAACAGCACTGGGGATCTGTGCTTTCCCAGAGACGGAACATCTCACGGCGCTCAGTCTCGGCAAGCCTCTTTCTGAAAAGGCGAACGGTCGGATCCTTCTCCCACGAGGAAGGGCCCAGCCCTGAAAGCTCTTGCTGCTCTTCACCGTCCCTTGTGGCCCTACCTACAGGCACAACAGCACTGGGGATCTGTGCTTTCCCAGAGACGGAACATCTCACGGGGCTCAGTCTCGGCAAGCCTGTTTCTGAAAAGGCGAACGGTCGGATACTTGTCCCACGAGGAAGGGCCCAGCCCTGAAAGCTCTTGCTGCTCTTCACCGCCCCTTGGCACCCTACCTACAGGCACAACAGCACTGGGGATCTATGCTTTCGCAGAGACGGAACATCTCGTAGTGCTACGCCTCGGCAGAGCCTCTTTTTTTTGGAAAAGGCGAACGGTCGGATCCTTCTCCCACGAGGAAGGGCCCAGCCCTGAAAGCTCTTGCTGCTCTTCACCTCCCCTTGGCACCCTACCTACAGGCACAACAGCACTGGGGATCTGTGCTTTCCCAGAGACGGAACATCTCACGGGGCTCAGTCTCGGCAAGCCTCTTTCTGAAAAGGCGAACGGTCGGATTCTTCTCCCACGAGGAAGGGCCCAGCCCTGAAAGCTCTTGCTGCTCTTCACTGTCCCTTGGCACCCTACCTACAGGCACAACAGCACTGGGGATCTGTGCTTTGCCAGAGACGGAACATCTCACGGGGCTCAGTCTCGGCAAGCCTCTTTCTGAAAAGGCGAACGGTGCGATCCTTCTCCCACGAGGAAGGGCCCAGCCCTGAAAGCTCTTGCTACTCTTCACCGCCCCTTGGCACCCTACCTACAGGCACAACAGCACTGGGGATCTGTGCTTTCCCAGAGACGGAACATCTCACGGCGCTCAGTCTCGGCAAGCCTCTTTCTGAAAAGGCGAACGGTCGGATCCTTCTCCCACGAGGAAGGGCCCAGCCCTGAAAGCTCTTGCTGCTCTTCACCGCCCCTTGTGGCCCTACCTACAGGCACAACAGCACTGGGGATCTGTGCTTTCCCAGAGACGGAATATCTCACGGGGCTCAGTCTCGGCAAGCCTCTTTCTGAAAAGGCGAACGGTCGGATCCTTCTCCCACGAGGAAGGGCCCAGCCCTGAAAGCTCTTGCTGCTCTTCACCGTCCCTTGTGGCCCTACCTACAGGCACAACAGCACTGGGGATCTGCGCTTTCCCAGAGACGGAACATCTCACGGGGCTCAGTCTCGGCAAGCCTCTTTCTGAAAAGACGAACGGTGCGATCCTTCTCCCACGACGAAGGGCCCAGCCCTGAAAGCTCTTGCTGCTGTTCACCGTCCCTTGGCACCCTACCTACAGGCACAACAGCACTGGGGATCTGTGCTTTCCCAGAGACGGAACATCTCACGGGGCTCAGTCTCGGCAAGCCTCTTTCTGAAAAGGCGAACGGTCGGATCCTTCTCCCACGAGGAAGGGCCCAGCCCTGAAAGCTCTTGCTGCTCTTCACCGCCCCTTGGCACCCTACCTACAGGCACAACAGCACTGGGGATCTGTGCTTTCCCAGAGACGGAACATCTCACGGGGCTCAGTCTCGGCAAGCCTCTTTCTGAAAAGACGAACGGTGCGATCCTTCTCCCACGACGAAGGGCCCAGCCCTGAAAGCTCTTGCTGCTCTTCACCGTCCCTTGTGGCCCTACCTACAGGCACAACAGCACTGGGGATCTGTGCTTTCCCAGAGACGGAACATCTCGTGGCGCTACGCCTCGGCAGAGCCTCTTTTTTTTGGAAAAGGCGAACGGTCGGATCCTTCTCCCACGAGGAAGGGCCCAGCCCTGAAAGCTCTTGCTGCTCTTCACCGCCCCTTGGCACCCTACCTACAGGCACAACAGCACTGGGGATCTGTGCTTTCCCAGAGACGGAACATCTCACGGGGCTCAGTCTCGGCAAGCCTCTTTCTGAAAAGGCGAACGGTCGGATTCTTCTCCCACGAGGAAGGGCCCAGCCCTGAAAGCTCTTGCTGCTCTTCACTGTCTCTTGGCACCCTACCTACAGGCACAACAGCACTGGGGATCTGTGCTTTGCCAGAGACGGAACATCTCACGGGGCTCAGTCTCGGCAAGCCTCTTTCTGAAAAGGCGAACGGTGCGATCCTTCTCTCACGAGGAAGGGCCCAGCCCTGAAAGCTCTTGCTACTCTTCACCGCCCCTTGGCACCCTACCTACAGGCACAACAGCACTGGGGATCTGTGCTTTCCCAGAGACGGAACATCTCACGGCGCTCAGTCTCGGCAAGCCTCTTTCTGAAAAGGCGAACGGTCGGATCCTTCTCCCACGAGGAAGGGCCCAGCCCTGAAAGCTCTTGCTGCTCTTCACCGTCCCTTGTGGCCCTACCTACAGGCACAACAGCAGTGGGGATCTGTGCTTTCCCAGAGACGGAACATCTCACGGGGCTCAGTCTCGGCAAGCCTCTTTCTGAAAAGGCGAACGGTCGGATCCTTCTCCCACGAGGAAGGGCCCAGCCCTGAAAGCTCTTGCTGCTCTTCACCGTCCCTTGGCACCCTACCTACAGGCACAACAGCACTGGGGATCTATGCTTTCGCAGAGACGGAACGTCTCGTAGTGCTACGCCTCGGCAGAGCCTCTTTTTTTTGGAAAAGGCGAACGGTCGGATCCTTCTCCCACGAGGAAGGGCCCAGCCCTGAAAGCTCTTGCTGCTCTTCACTGTCCCTTGGCACCCTACCTACAGGCACAACAGCACTGGGGATCTGTGCTTTCCCAGAGACGGAACATCTCACGGGGCTCAGTCTCGGCAAGCCTCTTTCTGAAAAGGCGAACGGTCGGATTCTTCTCCCACGAGGAAGGGCCCAGCCCTGAAAGCTCTTGCTGCTCTTCACTGTCCCTTGGCACCCTACCTACAGGCACAACAGCACTGGGGATCTGTGCTTTGCCAGAGATGGAACATCTCACGGGGCTCAGTCTCGGCAAGCCTCTTTCTGAAAAGGCGAACGGTGCGATCCTTCTCCCACGAGGAAGGGCCCAGCTCTGAAAGCTCTTGCTACTCTTCACCGCCCCTTGGCACCCTACCTACAGGCACAACAGCACTGGGGATCTGTGCTTTCCCAGAGACGGAACATCTCACGGCGCTCAGTCTCGGCAAGCCTCTTTCTGAAAAGGCGAACGGTCGGATCCTTCTCCCACGAGGAAGGGCCCAGCCCTGAAAGCTCTTGCTGCTCTTCACCGCCCCTTGGCACCCTACCTACAGGCACAACAGCACTGGGGATCTGTGCTTTCCCAGAGACGGAATATCTCACGGGGCTCAGTCTCGGCAAGCCTCTTTCTGAAAAGGCGAACGGTTGGCTCCTTTTCCCACGAGGAAGGGCCCAGCCCTGAAAGCTCTTGCTGCTCTTCACCGTCCCTTGTGGCCCTACCTACAGGCACAACAGCACTGGGGATCTGTGCTTTCCCAGAGACGGAACATCTCGTGGCGCTACGCCTCGCCAGAGACTCTTTTTTCTGGAAAAGGCGAACGGTCGGATCCTTCTCCCACGAGGAAGGGCCCAGCCCTGAAAGCTCTTGCTGCTCTTCACCGCCCCTTGGCACCCTACCTACAGGCACAACAGCACTGGGGATCTGTGCTTTCCCAGAGACGGAATATCTCACGGGGCTCAGTCTCGGCAAGCCTCTTTCTGAAAAGGCGAACGGTCGGATCCTTCTCCCACGAGGAAGGGCCCAGCCCTGAAAGCTCTTGCTGCTCTTCACCGTCCCTTGGCACCCTACCTACAGGCACAACAGCACTGGGGATCTGTGCTTTCCCAGAGACGGAACATCTCACGGGGCTCAGTCTCGGCAAGCCTCTTTCTGAAAAGGCGAACGGTCGGATCCTTCTCCCACGAGGAAGGGCCCAGCCCTGAAAGCTCTTGCTGCTCTTCACCGTCCCTTGGCACCCTACCTACAGGCACAACAGCACTGGGGATCTGTGCTTTCCCAGAGACGGAATATCTCACGGCGCTCAGTCTTGGCAAGCCTCTTTCTGAAAAGGCGAACGGTCGGATCCTTCTCCCACGAGGAAGGGCCCAGCCCTGAAAGCTCTTGCTGCTCTTCACCGCCCCTTGGCACCCTACCTACAGGCACAACAGCACTGGGGATCTGTGCTTTCCCAGAGACGGAACATCTCACAGGGCTCAGTCTCGGCAAGCCTCTTTCTGAAAAGACGAACGGTGCGATCCTTCTCCCACGACGAAGGGCCCAGCCCTGAAATCTCTTGCTGCTGTTCACCGTCCCTTGGCACCCTACCTACAGGCACAACAGCACTGGGGATCTGTGCTTTCCCAGAGACGGAACATCTCACGGGGCTCAGTCTCGGCAAGCCTCTTTCTGAAAAGGCGAACGGTCGGATCCTTCTCCCACGAGGAAGGGCCCAGCCCTGAAAGCTCTTGCTGCTCTTCACCGCCCCTTGGCACCCTACCTACAGGCACAACAGCACTGGGGATCTGTGCTTTCCCAGAGACGGAACATCTCACGGGGCTCAGTCTCGGCAAGCCTCTTTCTGAAAAGGCGAACGGTCGGATTCTTCTCCCACGAGGAAGGGCCCAGCCCTGAAAGCTCTTGCTGCTCTTCACTGTCCCTTGGCACCCTACCTACAGGCACAACAGCACTGGGGATCTGTGCTTTCCCAGAGACGGAACATCTCACGGCGCTCAGTCTCGGCAAGCCTCTTTCTGAAAAGGCGAACGGTCGGATCCTTCTCCCACGAGGAAGGGCCCAGCCCTGAAAGCTCTTGCTGCTCTTCACCGCCCCTTGTGGCCCTACCTACAGGCACAACAGCACTGGGGATCTGTGCTTTCCCAGAGACGGAATATCTCACGGGGCTCAGTCTCGGCAAGCCTCTTTCTGAAAAGGCGAACGGTCGGCTCCTTTTCCCACGAGGAAGGGCCCAGCCCTGAAAGCTCTTGCTGCTCTTCACCGTCCCTTGTGGCCCTACCTACAGGCACAACAGCACTGGGGATCTGTGCTTTCCCAGAGACGGAACATCTCGTGGCGCTACGCCTCGGCAGAGCCTCTTTTTTCTGGAAAAGGCGAACGGTCGGATCCTTCTCCCACGAGGAAGGGCCCAGCCCTGAAAGCTCTTGCTGCTCTTCACCGCCCCTTGGCACCCTACCTACAGGCACAACAGCACTGGGGATCTGTGCTTTCCCAGAGACGGAATATCTCACGGGGCTCAGTCTCGGCAAGCCTCTTTCTGAAAAGGCGAACGGTCGGATACTTGTCCCACGAGGAAGGGCCCAGCCCTGAAAGCTCTTGCTGCTCTTCACCGTCCCTTGTGGCCCTACCTACAGGCACAACAGCACTGGGGATCTGTGCTTTCCCAGAGACGGAACATCTCACGGGGCTCAGTCTCGGCAAGCCTCTTTCTGAAAAGGCGAACGGTCGGATCCTTCTCCCACGAGGAAGGGCCAAGCCCTGAAAGCTCTTGCTGCTCTTCACCGTCCCTTGGCACCCTACCTACAGGCACAACAGCACTGGGGATCTGTGCTTTCCCAGAGACGGAATATCTCACGGCGCTCAGTCTTGGCAAGCCTCTTTCTGAAAAGGCGAACGGTCGGATCCTTCTCCCACGAGGAAGGGCCCAGCCCTGAAAGCTCTTGCTGCTCTTCACCGCCCCTTGGCACCCTACCTACAGGCACAACAGCACTGGGGATCTGTGCTTTCCCAGAGACGGAACATCTCACGGGGCTCAGTCTCGGCAAGCCTCTTTCTGAAAAGACGAACGGTGCGATCCTTCTCCCACGAGGAAGGGCCCAGCCCTGAAAGCTCTTGCTGCTGTTCACCGTCCCTTGGCACGCTACCTACAGGCACAACAGCACTGGGGATCTGTGCTTTCCCAGAGACGGAACATCTCACGGGGCTCAGTCTCGGCAAGCCTCTTTCTGAAAAGGCGAACGGTCGGATCCTTCTCCCACGAGGAAGGGCCCAGCCCTGAAAGCTCTTGCTGCTCTTCACCGTCCCTTGGCACCCTACCTACAGGCACAACAGCACTGGGGATCTGTGCTTTCCCAGAGACGGAACATCTCACGGCGCTCAGTCTCGGCAAGCCTCTTTCTGAAAAGGCGAACGGTCGGATCCTTCTCCCACGAGGAAGGGCCCAGCCCTGAAACCTCTTGCTGCTCTTCACCACCCCTTGGCACCCTACCTACAGGCACAACAGCACTGGGGATCTGTGCTTTCCCAGAGACGGAACATCTCACGGGGCTCAGTCTCGGCAAGCCTCTTTCTGAAAAGGCGAACGGTCGGATCCTTCTCCCACGAGGAAGGGCCCAGCCCTGAAAGCTCTTGCTGCTCTTCACCGTCCCTTGGCAGCCTACCTACAGGCACAACAGCACTGGGGATCTGTGCTTTCCCAGAGACGGAATATCTCACGGGGCTCAGTCTCGGCAAGCCTCTTTCTGAAAAGGCGAACGGTCGGATCCTTCTCCCACGAGGAAGGGCCCAGCCCTGAAAGCTCTTGCTGCTCTTCACCGCCCCTTGGCACCCTACCTACAGGCACAACAGCACTGGGGATCTGTGCTTTCCCAGAGACGGAACATCTCACGGGGCTCAGTCTCGGCAAGCCTCTTTCTGAAAAGGCGAACGGTCGGATCCTTCTCCCACGAGGAAGGGCCCAGCCCTGAAAGCTCTTGCTGCTCTTCACCGTCCCTTGGCACCCTACCTACAGGCACAACAGCACTGGGGATCTATGCTTTCGCAGAGACGGAACGTCTCGTAGTGCTACGCCTCGGCAGAGCCTCTTTTTTTTGGAAAAGGCGAACGGTCGGATCCTTCTCCCACGAGGAAGGGCCCAGCCCTGAAAGCTCTTGCTGCTGTTCACCGTCCCTTGGCACCCTACCTACAGGCACAACAGCACTGGGGATCTGTGCTTTCCCAGAGACGGAACATCTCACGGCGCTCAGTCTCGGCAAGCCTCTTTCTGAAAAGGCGAACGGTCGGATCCTTCTCCCACGAGGAAGGGCCCAGCCCTGAAAGCTCTTGCTGCTCTTCACCGCCCCTTGGCACCCTACCTACAGGCACAACAGCACTGGGGATCTGTGCTTTCCCAGAGACGGAATATCTCACGGGGCTCAGTCTCGGCAAGCCTCTTTCTGAAAAGGCGAACGGTTGGCTCCTTTTCCCACGAGGAAGGGCCCAGCCCTGAAAGCTCTTGCTGCTCTTCACCGTCCCTTGTGGCCCTACCTACAGGCACAACAGCACTGGGGATCTGTGCTTTCCCAGAGACGGAACATCTCGTGGCGCTACGCCTCGCCAGAGACTCTTTTTTCTGGAAAAGGCGAACGGTCGGATCCTTCTCCCACGAGGAAGGGCCCAGCCCTGAAAGCTCTTGCTGCTCTTCACCGCCCCTTGGCACCCTACCTACAGGCACAACAGCACTGGGGATCTGTGCTTTCCCAGAGACGGAATATCTCACGGGGCTCAGTCTCGGCAAGCCTCTTTCTGAAAAGGCGAACGGTCGGATCCTTCTCCCACGACGAAGGGCCCAGCCCTGAAAGCTCTTGCTGCTCTTCACCGTCCCTTGGCACCCTACCTACAGGCACAACAGCACTGGGGATCTGTGCTTTCCCAGAGACGGAACATCTCACGGGGCTCAGTCTCGGCAAGCCTCTTTCTGAAAAGGCGAACGGTCGGATCCTTCTCCCACGAGGAAGGGCCCAGCCCTGAAAGCTCTTGCTGCTCTTCACCGTCCCTTGGCACCCTACCTACAGGCACAACAGCACTGGGGATCTGTGCTTTCCCAGAGACGGAATATCTCACGGCGCTCAGTCTTGGCAAGCCTCTTTCTGAAAAGGCGAACGGTCGGATCCTTCTCCCACGAGGAAGGGCCCAGCCCTGAAAGCTCTTGCTGCTCTTCACCGCCCCTTGGCACCCTACCTACAGGCACAACAGCACTGGGGATCTGTGCTTTCCCAGAGACGGAACATCTCACAGGGCTCAGTCTCGGCAAGCCTCTTTCTGAAAAGACGAACGGTGCGATCCTTCTCCCACGAGGAAGGGCCCAGCCCTGAAATCTCTTGCTGCTGTTCACCGTCCCTTGGCACCCTACCTACAGGCACAACAGCACTGGGGATCTGTGCTTTCCCAGAGACGGAACATCTCACGGGGCTCAGTGTCGGCAAGCCTGTTTCTGAAAAGGCGAACGGTCGGATACTTGTCCCACGAGGAAGGGCCCAGCCCTGAAAGCTCTTGCTGCTCTTCACCGCCCCTTGGCACCCTACCTACAGGCACAACAGCACTGGGGATCTATGCTTTCGCAGAGACGGAACATCTCGTAGTGCTACGCCTCGGCAGAGCCTCTTTTTTTTGTAAAAGGCGAACGGTCGGATCCTTCTCCCACGAGGAAGGGCCCAGCCCTGAAAGCTCTTGCTGCTCTTCACCGCCCCTTGGCACCCTACCTACAGGCACAACAGCACTGGGGATCTGTGCTTTCCCAGAGACGGAACATCTCACGGGGCTCAGTCTCGGCAAGCCTCTTTCTGAAAAGGCGAACGGTCGGATTCTTCTCCCACGAGGAAGGGCCCAGCCCTGAAAGCTCTTGCTGCTCTTCACTGTCCCTTGGCACCCTACCTACAGGCACAACAGCACTGGGGATCTGTGCTTTCCCAGAGACGGAACATCTCACGGCGCTCAGTCTCGGCAAGCCTCTTTCTGAAAAGGCGAACGGTCGGATCCTTCTCCCACGAGGAAGGGCCCAGCCCTGAAAGCTCTTGCTGCTCTTCACCGCCCCTTGTGGCCCTACCTACAGGCACAACAGCACTGGGGATCTGTGCTTTCCCAGAGACGGAATATCTCACGGGGCTCAGTCTCGGCAAGCCTCTTTCTGAAAAGGCGAACGGTCGGCTCCTTTTCCCACGAGGAAGGGCCCAGCCCTGAAAGCTCTTGCTGCTCTTCACCGTCCCTTGTGGCCCTACCTACAGGCACAACAGCACTGGGGATCTGTGCTTTCCCAGAGACGGAACATCTCGTGGCGCTACGCCTCGGCAGAGCCTCTTTTTTCTGGAAAAGGCGAACGGTCGGATCCTTCTCCCACGAGGAAGGGCCCAGCCCTGAAAGCTCTTGCTGCTCTTCACCGCCCCTTGGCACCCTACCTACAGGCACAACAGCACTGGGGATCTGTGCTTTCCCAGAGACGGAATATCTCACGGGGCTCAGTCTCGGCAAGCCTCTTTCTGAAAAGGCGAACGGTCGGATACTTGTCCCACGAGGAAGGGCCCAGCCCTGAAAGCTCTTGCTGCTCTTCACCGTCCCTTGTGGCCCTACCTACAGGCACAACAGCACTGGGGATCTGTGCTTTCCCAGAGACGGAACATCTCACGGGGCTCAGTCTCGGCAAGCCTCTTTCTGAAAAGGCGAACGGTCGGATCCTTCTCCCACGAGGAAGGGCCAAGCCCTGAAAGCTCTTGCTGCTCTTCACCGTCCCTTGGCACCCTACCTACAGGCACAACAGCACTGGGGAGCTGTGCTTTCCCAGAGACGGAATATCTCACGGCGCTCAGTCTTGGCAAGCCTCTTTCTGAAAAGGCGAACGGTCGGATCCTTCTCCCACGAGGAAGGGCCCAGCCCTGAAAGCTCTTGCTGCTCTTCACCGCCCCTTGGCACCCTACCTACAGGCACAACAGCACTGGGGATCTGTGCTTTCCCAGAGACGGAACATCTCACGGGGCTCAGTCTCGGCAAGCCTCTTTCTGAAAAGACGAACGGTGCGATCCTTCTCCCACGAGGAAGGGCCCAGCCCTGAAAGCTCTTGCTGCTGTTCACCGTCCCTTGGCAGCCTACCTACAGGCACAACAGCACTGGGGATCTGTGCTTTCCCAGAGACGGAATATCTCACGGGGCTCAGTCTCGGCAAGCCTCTTTCTGAAAAGGCGAACGGTCGGATCCTTCTCCCACGAGGAAGGGCCCAGCCCTGAAAGCTCTTGCTGCTCTTCACCGCCCCTTGGCACCCTACCTACAGGCACAACAGCACTGGGGATCTGTGCTTTCCCAGAGACGGAACATCTCGTGGCGCTACGCCTCGGCAGAGCCTCTTTTTTCTGGAAAAGGCGAACGGTCGGATCCTTCTCCCACGAGGAAGGGCCCAGCCCTGAAAGCTCTTGCTGCTCTTCACCGCCCCTTGGCACCCTACCTACAGGCACAACAGCACTGGGGATCTGTGCTTTCCCAGAGACGGAACATCTCACGGGGCTCAGTCTCGGCAAGCCTCTTTCTGAAAAGGCGAACGGTCGGATCCTTCTCCCATGAGGAAGGGCCCAGCCCTGAAAGCTCTTGCTGCTCTTCACCGTCCCTTGGCACCCTACCTACAGGCACAACAGCACTGGGGATCTGTGCTTTCCCAGAGACGGAACATCTCACGGGGCTCAGTCTCGGCAAGCCTCTTTCTGAAAAGGCGAACGGTCGGATCCTTCTCCCACGAGGAAGGGCCCAGCCCTGAAAGCTCTTGCTGCTCTTCACCGTCCCTTGGCACCCTACCTACAGGCACAACAGCACTGGGGATCTGTGCTTTCCCAGAGACGGAATATCTCACGGGGCTCAGTCTCGGCAAGCCTCTTTCTGAAAAGGCGAACGGTCGGATCCTTCTCCCACGAGGAAGGGCCCAGCCCTGAAAGCTCTTGCTGCTCTTCACCGCCCCTTGGCACCCTACCTACAGGCACAACAGCACTGGGGATCTATGCTTTCGCAGAGACGGAACATCTCGTAGTGCTACGCCTCGGCAGAGCCTCTTTTTTTTGGAAAAGGCGAACGGTCGGATCCTTCTCCCACGAGGAAGGGCCCAGCCCTGAAAGCTCTTGCTGCTCTTCACCGCCCCTTGGCACCCTACCTACAGGCACAACAGCACTGGGGATCTGTGCTTTCCCAGAGACGGAACATCTCACGGGGCTCAGTCTCGGCAAGCCTCTTTCTGAAAAGGCGAACGGTCGGATTCTTCTCCCACGAGGAAGGGCCCAGCCCTGAAAGCTCTTGCTGCTCTTCACTGTCCCTTGGCACCCTACCTACAGGCACAACAGCACTGGGGATCTGTGCTTTGCCAGAGACGGAACATCTCACGGGGCTCAGTCTCGGCAAGCCTCTTTCTGAAAAGGCGAACGGTGCGATCCTTCTCCCACGAGGAAGGGCCCAGCCCTGAAAGCTCTTGCTACTCTTCACCGCCCCTTGGCACCCTACCTACAGGCACAACAGCACTGGGGATCTGTGCTTTCCCAGAGACGGAACATCTCACGGCGCTCAGTCTCGGCAAGCCTCTTTCTGAAAAGGCGAACGGTCGGATCCTTCTCCCACGAGGAAGGGCCCAGCCCTGAAAGCTCTTGCTGCTCTTCACCGCCCCTTGTGGCCCTACCTACAGGCACAACAGCACTGGGGATCTGTGCTTTCCCAGAGACGGAACATCTCGTGGCGCTACGCCTCGGCAGAGCCTCTTTTTTCTGGAAAAGGCGAACGGTCGGATCCTTCTCCCACGAGGAAGGGCCCAGCCCTGAAAGCTCTTGCTGCTCTTCACCGCCCCTTGGCACCCTACCTACAGGCACAACAGCACTGGGGATCTGTGCTTTCCCAGAGACGGAATATCTCACGGGGCTCAGTCTCGGCAAGCCTCTTTCTGAAAAGGCGAACGGTCGGATACTTGTCCCACGAGGAAGGGCCCAGCCCTGAAAGCTCTTGCTGCTCTTCACCGTCCCTTGTGGCCCTACCTACAGGCACAACAGCACTGGGGATCTGTGCTTTCCCAGAGACGGAACATCTCACGGGGCTCAGTCTCGGCAAGCCTCTTTCTGAAAAGGCGAACGGTCGGATCCTTCTCCCACGAGGAAGGGCCAAGCCCTGAAAGCTCTTGCTGCTCTTCACCGTCCCTTGGCACCCTACCTACAGGCACAACAGCACTGGGGATCTGTGCTTTCCCAGAGACGGAATATCTCACGGCGCTCAGTCTTGGCAAGCCTCTTTCTGAAAAGGCGAACGGTCGGATCCTTCTCCCACGAGGAAGGGCCCAGCCCTGAAAGCTCTTGCTGCTCTTCACCGCCCCTTGGCACCCTACCTACAGGCACAACAGCACTGGGGATCTGTGCTTTCCCAGAGACGGAATATCTCACGGGGCTCAGTCTCGGCAAGCCTCTTTCTGAAAAGGCGAACGGTCGGATACTTGTCCCACGAGGAAGGGCCCAGCCCTGAAAGCTCTTGCTGCTCTTCACCGTCCCTTGTGGCCGTACCTACAGGCACAACAGCACTGGGGATCTGTGCTTTCCCAGAGACGGAACATCTCACGGGGCTCAGTCTCGGCAAGCCTCTTTCTGAAAAGGCGAACGGTCGGATCCTTCTCCCACGAGGAAGGGCCAAGCCCTGAAAGCTCTTGCTGCTCTTCACCGTCCCTTGGCACCCTACCTACAGGCACAACAGCACTGGGGATCTGTGCTTTCCCAGAGACGGAATATCTCACGGCGCTCAGTCTTGGCAAGCCTCTTTCTGAAAAGGCGAACGGTCGGATCCTTCTCCCACGAGGAAGGGCCCAGCCCTGAAAGCTCTTGCTGCTCTTCACCGCCCCTTGGCACCCTACCTACAGGCACAACAGCACTGGGGATCTGTGCTTTCCCAGAGACGGAACATCTCACGGGGCTCAGTCTCGGCAAGCCTCTTTCTGAAAAGACGAACGGTGCGATCCTTCTCCCACGACGAAGGGCCCAGCCCTGAAAGCTCTTGCTGCTGTTCACCGTCCCTTGGCACCCTACCTACAGGCACAACAGCACTGGGGATCTGTGCTTTCCCAGAGACGGAACATCTCACGGGGCTCAGTCTCGGCAAGCCTCTTTCTGAAAAGGCGAACGGTCGGATCCTTCTCCCACGAGGAAGGGCCCAGCCCTGAAAGCTCTTGCTGCTCTTCACCGTCCCTTGGCACCCTACCTACAGGCACAACAGCACTGGGGATCTGTGCTTTCCCAGAGACGGAACATCTCACGGTGCTCAGTCTCGGCAAGCCTCTTTCTGAAAAGGCGAACGGTCGGATCCTTCTCCCACGAGGAAGGGCCCAGCCCTGAAAGCTCTTGCTGCTCTTCACCGTCCCTTGGCACCCTACCTACAGGCACAACAGCACTGGGGATCTGTGCTTTCCCAGAGACGGAATATCTCACGGGGCTCAGTCTCGGCAAGCCTCTTTCTGAAAAGGTGAACGGTCGGATCCTTCTCCCACGAGGAAGGGCCCAGCCCTGAAAGCTCTTGCTGCTCTTCACCGTCCCTTGGCACCCTACCTACAGGCACAACAGCACTGGGGATCTGTGCTTTCCCAGAGACGGAATATCTCACGGGGCTCAGTCTCGGCAAGCCTCTTTCTGAAAAGGCGAACGGTCGGATCCTTCTCCCACGAGGAAGGGCCCAGCCCTGAAAGCTCTTGCTGCTCTTCACCGTCCCTTGGCACCCTACCTACAGGCACAACAGCACTGGGGATCTGTGCTTTCCCAGAGACGGAACATCTCACGGCGCTCAGTCTCGGCAAGCCTCTTTCTGAAAAGGCGAACGGTCGGATCCTTCTCCCACGAGGAAGGGCCCAGCCCTGAAAGCTCTTGCTGCTCTTCACCGTCCCTTGGCACCCTACCTACAGGCACAACAGCACTGGGGATCTGTGCTTTCCCAGAGACGGAACATCTCACGGCGCTCAGTCTCGGCAAGCCTCTTTCTGAAAAGGCGAACGGTCGGATCCTTCTCCCACGAGGAAGGGCCCAGCCCTGAAAGCTCTTGCTGCTCTTCACCGTCCCTTGTGGCCCTACCTACAGGCACAACAGCACTGGGGATCTGTGCTTTCCCAGAGACGGAACATCTCGTGGCGCTACGCCTCGGCAGAGCCTCTTTTTTTTGGAAAAGGCGAACGGTCGGATCCTTCTCCCACGAGGAAGGGCCCAGCCCTGAAAGCTCTTGCTGCTCTTCACTGTCCCTTGGCACCCTACCTACAGGCACAACAGCACTGGGGATCTGTGCTTTCCCAGAGACGGAACATCTCACGGGGCTCAGTCTCGGCAAGCCTCTTTCTGAAAAGGTGAACGGTCGGATCCTTCTCCCACGAGGAAGGGCCCAGCCCTGAAAGCTCTTGCTGCTCTTCACCGCCCCTTGGCACCCTACCTACAGGCACAACAGCACTGGGGATCTGTGCTTTCCCAGAGACGGAATATCTCACGGGGCTCAGTCTCGGCAAGCCTCTTTCTGAAAAGGCGAACGGTCGGATCCTTCTCCCACGAGGAAGGGCCCAGCCCTGAAAGCTCTTGCTGCTCTTCACCGTCCCTTGTGGCCCTACCTACAGGCACAACAGCAGTGGGGATCTGTGCTTTCCCAGAGACGGAACATCTCACGGGGCTCAGTCTCGGCAAGCCTCTTTCTGAAAAGGCGAACGGTCGGATCCTTCTCCCACGAGGAAGGGCCCAGCCCTGAAAGCTCTTGCTGCTCTTCACCGTCCCTTGGCACCCTACCTACAGGCACAACAGCACTGGGGATCTGTGCTTTCCCAGAGACGGAACGTCTCGTAGTGCTACGCCTCGGCAGAGCCTCTTTTTTTTGGAAAAGGCGAACGGTCGGATCCTTCTCCCACGAGGAAGGGCCCAGCCCTGAAAGGTCTTGCTGCTGTTCACCGTCCCTTGGCACCCTACCTACAGGCACAACAGCACTGGGGATCTGTGCTTTCCCAGAGACGGAACATCTCACGGGGCTCAGTCTCGGCAAGCCTCTTTCTGAAAAGGCGAACGGTCGGATCCTTCTCCCACGAGGAAGGGCCCAGCCCTGAAAGCTCTTGCTGCTCTTCACCGTCCCTTGGCACCCTACCTACAGGCACAACAGCACTGGGGATCTGTGCTTTCCCAGAGACGGAACATCTCACGGCGCTCAGTCTCGGCAAGCCTCTTTCTGAAAAGGCGAACGGTCGGATCCTTCTCCCATGAGGAAGGGCCCAGCCCTGAAAGCTCTTGCTGCTCTTCACCGTCCCTTGGCACCCTACCTACAGGCACAACAGCACTGGGGATCTGTGCTTTCCCAGAGACGGAACATCTCACGGGGCTCAGTCTCGGCAGAGCCTCTTTTTTTTGGAAAAGGCGAACGGTCGGATCCTTCTCCCACGAGGAAGGGCCCAGCCCTGAAAGCTCTTGCTGCTCTTCACCGTCCCTTGGCACCCTACCTACAGGCACAACAGCACTGGGGATCTGTGCTTTCCCAGACACGGAACATCTCACGGGGCTCAGTCTCGGCAAGCCTCTTTCTGAAAAGGCGAACGGTCGGATCCTTCTCCCACGAGGAAGGGCCCAGCCCTGAAAGCTCTTGCTGCTCTTCACCGTCCCTTGGCACCCTACCTACAGGCACAACAGCACTGGGGATCTGTGCTTTCCCAGAGACGGAACATCTCACGGCGCTCAGTCTCGGCAAGCCTCTTTCTGAAAAGGCGAACGGTCGGATCCTTCTCCCACGAGGAAGGGCCCAGCCCTGAAAGCTCTTGCTGCTCTTCACCGCCCCTTGGCACCCTACCTACAGGCACAACAGCACTGGGGATCTGTGCTTTCCCAGAGACGGAACATCTCACGGGGCTCAGTCTCGGCAAGCCTCTTTCTGAAAAGGCGAACGGTCGGATATTTGTCCCACGAGGAAGGGCCCAGCCCTGAAAGCTCTTGCTTCTCTTCACCGTCCCTTGTGGCCCTACCTACAGGCACAACAGCACTGGGGATCTGTGCTTTCCCAGAGACGGAACATCTCACGGCGCTCAGTCTCGGCAAGCCTCTTTCTGAAAAGGCGAACGGTCGGATCCTTCTCCCACGAGGAAGGGCCCAGCCCTGAAAGCTCTTGCTGCTCTTCACCGTCCCTTGGCACCCTACCTACAGGCACAACAGCACTGGGGATCTATGCTTTCGCAGAGACGGAACATCTCGTGGTGCTACGCCTCGGCAGAGCCTCTTTTTTTTGGAAAAGGCGAACGGTCGGATCCGTCTCCCACGAGGAAGGGCCCAGCCCTGAAAGCTCTTGCTGATCTTCACCGCCCCTTGGCACCCTACCTACAGGCACAACAGCACTGGGGATCTGTGCTTTCCCAGAGACGGAACATCTCATGGCGCTCAGTCTCGGCAAGCCTCTTTCTGAAAAGGCGAACGGTGCGATCCTTCTCCCACGAGGAAGGGCCCAGCCCTGAAAGCTCTTGCTACTCTTCACCGCCCCTTGGCACCCTACCTACAGGCACAACAGCACCGGGGATCTGTGCTTTCCCAGAGACGGAACATCTCACGGCGCTCAGTCTCGGCAAGCCTCTTTCTGAAAAGGCGAACGGTCGGATCCTTCTCCCACGAGGAAGGGCCCAGCCCTGAAAGCTCTTGCTGCTCTTCACCGCCCCTTGGCACCCTACCTACAGGCACAACAGCACTGGGGATCTGTGCTTTCCCAGAGACGGAACATCTCACGGGGCTCAGTCTCGGCAAGCCTCTTTCTGAAAAGACGAACGGTGCGATCCTTCTCCCACGACGAAGGGCCCAGCCCTGAAAGCTCTTGCTGCTGTTCACCGTCCCTTGGCACCCTACCTACAGGCACAACAGCACTGGGGATCTGTGCTTTCCCAGAGACGGAACATCTCACGGCGCTCAGTCTCGGCAAGCCTCTTTCTGAAAAGGCGAACGGTCGGATCCTTCTCCCACGAGGAAGGGCCCAGCCCTGAAAGCTCTTGCTGCTCTTCACCGCCCCTTGGCACCCTACCTACAGGCACAACAGCACTGGGGATCTGTGCTTTCCCAGAGACGGAACATCTCACGGGGCTCAGTCTCGGCAAGCCTGTTTCTGAAAAGGCGAACGGTCGGATCCTTCTCCCACGAGGAAGGGCCCAGCCCTGAAAGCTCTTGCTGCTCTTCACCGTCCCTTGGCACCCTACCTACAGGCACAACAGCACTGGGGATCTGTGCTTTCCCAGAGACGGAACATCTCACGGGGCTCAGTCTCGGCAAGCCTCTTTCTGAAAAGGCGAACGGTCGGATCCTTCTCCCCCGAGGAAGGGCCCAGCCCTGAAACCTCTTGCTGCTCTTCACCACCCCTTGGCACCCTACCTACAGGCACAACAGCACTGGGGATCTGTGCTTTCCCAGAGACGGAACATCTCACGGCGCTCAGTCTCGGCAAGCCTCTTTCTGAAAAGACGAACGGTGCGATCCATCTCCCCCGAGGAAGGGCCCAGCCCTGAAAGCTCTTGCTGCTCTTCACCGCCCCTTGGCACCCTACCTACAGGCACAACAGCACTGGGGATCTGTGCTTTCCCAGAGACGGAACATCTCACGGGGCTCAGTCTCGGCAAGCCTCTTTCTGAAAAGGCGAACGGTCGGATCCTTCTCCCACGAGGAAGGGCCCAGCCCTGAAAGCTCTTGCTGCTCTTCACCGTCCCTTGGCACCCTACCTACAGGCACAACAGCACTGGGGATCTGTGCTTTCCCAGAGACGGAATATCTCACGGGGCTCAGTCTCGGCAAGCCTCTTTCTGAAAAGGCGAACGGTCGGATCCTTCTCCCACGAGGAAGGGCCCAGCCCTGAAAGCTCTTGCTGCTCTTCACCGCCCCTTGGCACCCTACCTACAGGCACAACAGCACTGGGGATCTGTGCTTTCCCAGAGACGGAACATCTCACGGGGCTCAGTCTCGGCAAGCCTCTTTCTGAAAAGGCGAACGGTCGGATCCTTCTCCCACGAGGAAGGGCCCAGCCCTGAAAGCTCTTGCTGCTCTTCACCGTCCCTTGGCACCCTACCTACAGGCACAACAGCACTGGGGATCTGTGCTTTCCCAGAGACGGAATATCTCACGGGGCTCAGTCTCGGCAAGCCTCTTTCTGAAAAGGCGAACGGTCGGATCCTTCTCCCACGAGGAAGGGCCCAGCCCTGAAAGCTCTTGCTGCTCTTCACCGTCCCTTGGCACCCTACCTACAGGCACAACAGCACTGGGGATCTGTGCTTTCCCAGAGACGGAATATCTCACGGGGCTCAGTCTCGGCAAGCCTCTTTCTGAAAAGGCGAACGGTCGGATCCTTCTCCCACGAGGAAGGGCCCAGCCCTGAAAGCTCTTGCTGCTCTTCACCGTCCCTTGTGGCCCTACCTACAGGCACAACAGCACTGGGGATCTGTGCTTTCCCAGAGACGGAACATCTCGTGGCGCTACGCCTCGGCAGAGCCTCTTTTTTTTGGAAAAGGCGAACGGTCGGATCCTTCTCCCACGAGGAAGGGCCCAGCCCTGAAAGCTCTTGCTGCTCTTCACCGCCCCTTGGCACCCTACCTACAGGCACAACAGCACTGGGGATCTGTGCTTTCCCAGAGACGGAACATCTCACGGGGCTCAGTCTCGGCAAGCCTCTTTCTGAAAAGGCGAACGGTCGGATCCTTCTCCCACGAGGAAGGGCCCAGCCCTGAAAGCTCTTGCTGCTCTTCACCGTCCCTTGGCACCCTACCTACAGGCACAACAGCACTGGGGATCTGTGCTTTCCCAGAGACGGAACATCTCACGGGGCTCAGTCTCGGCAAGCCTGTTTCTGAAAAGGCGAACGGTCGGATACTTGTCCCACGAGGAAGGGCCCAGCCCTGAAAGCTCTTGCTGCTCTTCACCGCCCCTTGGCACCCTACCTACAGGCACAACAGCACTGGGGATCTATGCTTTCGCAGAGACGGAACATCTCGTAGTGCTACGCCTCTGCAGAGCCTCTTTTTTTTGGAAAAGGCGAACGGTCGGATCCTTCTCCCACGAGGAAGGGCCCAGCCCTGAAAGCTCTTGCTGCTCTTCACCGCCCCTTGGCACCCTACCTACAGGCACAACAGCGCTGGGGATCTGTGCTTTCCCAGAGACGGAACATCTCACGGGGCTCAGTCTCGGCAAGCCTCTTTCTGAAAAGGCGAACGGTGCGATCCATCTCCCCCGAGGAAGGGCCCAGCCCTGAAAGCTCTTGCTGCTCTTCACCGTCCCTTGGCACCCTACCTACAGGCACAACAGCACTGGGGATCTGTGCTTTCCCAGAGACGGAACATCTCACGGGGCTCAGTCTCGGCAAGCCTCTTTCTGAAAAGGCGAACGGTCGGATCCTTCTCCCACGAGGAAGGGCCCAGCCCTGAAAGCTCTTGCTGCTCTTCACCGTCCCTTGGCACCCTACCTACAGGCACAACAGCACTGGGGATCTGTGCTTTCCCAGAGACGGAATATCTCACGGGGCTCAGTCTCGGCAAGCCTCTTTCTGAAAAGGCGAACGGTCGGATCATTCTCCCACGAGGAAGGGCCCAGCCCTGAAAGCTCTTGCTGCTCTTCACCGCCCCTTGGCACCCTACCTACAGGCACAACAGCACTGGGGATCTGTGCTTTCCCAGAGACGGAATATCTCACGGGGGTCAGTCTCGGCAAGCCTCTTTCTGAAAAGGCGAACGGTCGGATCCTTCTCCCACGAGGAAGGGCCCAGCCCTGAAAGCTCTTGCTGCTCTTCACCACCCCTTGGCACCCTACCTACAGGCACAACAGCACTGGGGATCTGTGCTTTCCCAGAGACGGAACATCTCACGGCGCTCAGTCTCGGCAAGCCTCTTTCTGAAAAGACGAACGGTGCGATCCATCTCCCCCGAGGAAGGGCCCAGCCCTGAAAGCTCTTGCTGCTCTTCACCGCCCCTTGGCACCCTACCTACAGGCACAACAGCACTGGGGATCTGTGCTTTCCCAGAGACGGAACATCTCGTGGCGCTACTCCTCGGCAGAGCCTCTTTTTTTTGGAAAAGGCGAACGGTCGGATCCTTCTCCCACGAGGAAGGGCCCAGCCCTGAAAGCTCTTGCTGCTCTTCACCGTCCCTTGGCACCCTACCTACAGGCACAACAGCACTGGGGATCTGTGCTTTCCCAGAGACGGAATATCTCACGGGGCTCAGTCTCGGCAAGCCTCTTTCTGAAAAGGCGAACGGTCGGATCCTTCTCCCACGAGGAAGGGCCCAGCCCTGAAAGCTCTTGCTTCTCTTCACCGTCCCTTGTGGCCCTACCTACAGGCACAACAGCACTGGGGATCTGTGCTTTCCCAGAGACGGAACATCTCACGGCGCTCAGTCTCGGCAAGCCTCTTTCTGAAAAGGCGAACGGTCGGATCCTTCTCCCACGAGGAAGGGCCCAGCCCTGAAAGCTCTTGCTGCTCTTCACCGTCCCTTGGCACCCTACCTACAGGCACAACAGCACTGGGGATCTATGCTTTCGCAGAGACGGAACATCTCGTAGTGCTACGCCTCGGCAGAGCCTCTTTTTTTTGGAAAAGGCGAACGGTGCGATCCTTCTCCCACGAGGAAGGGCCCAGCCCTGAAAGCTCTTGCTACTCTTCACCGCCCCTTGGCACCCTACCTACAGGCACAACAGCACTGGGGATCTGTGCTTTCCCAGAGACGGAACATCTCACGGCGCTCAGTCTCGGCAAGCCTCTTTCTGAAAAGGCGAACGGTCGGATCCTTCTCCCACGAGGAAGGGCCCAGCCCTGAAAGCTCTTGCTGCTCTTCACCACCCCTTGGCACCCTACCTACAGGCACAACAGCAGTGGGGATCTGTGCTTTCCCAGAGACGGAACATCTCACGGGGCTCAGTCTCGGCAAGCCTCTTTCTGAAAAGGCGAACGGTCGGATCCTTCTCCCACGAGGAAGGGCCCAGCCCTGAAAGCTCTTGCTGCTCTTCACCGTCCCTTGGCACCCTACCTACAGGCACAACAGCACTGGGGATCTATGCTTTCGCAGAGACGGAACGTCTCGTAGTGCTACGCCTCGGCAGAGCCTCTTTTTTTTGGAAAAGGCGAACGGTCGGATCCTTCTCCCACGAGGAAGGGCCCAGCCCTGAAAGCTCTTGCTGCTCTTCACCGTCCCTTGGCACCCTACCTACAGGCACAACAGCACTGGGGATCTGTGCTTTCCCAGAGACGGAACATCTCACGGGGCTCAGTCTCGGCAAGCCTCTTTCTGAAAAGGCGAACGGTCGGATCCTTCTCCCACGAGGAAGGGCCCAGCCCTGAAAGCTCTTGCTGCTCTTCACCACCCCTTGGCACCCTACCTACAGGCACAACAGCACTGGGGATCTGTGCTTTCCCAGAGACGGAACATCTCACGGCGCTCAGTCTCGGCAAGCCTCTTTCTGAAAAGGCGAACGGTCGGATCCTTCTCCCACGAGGAAGGGCCCAGGCCTGAAAGCTCTTGCTGCTCTTCACCGTCCCTTGGCACCCTACCTACAGGCACAACAGCACTGGGGATCTGTGCTTTCCCAGAGACGGAACATCTCACGGGGCTCAGTCTCGGCAGAGCCTCTTTTTTTTGGAAAAGGCGAACGGTCGGATCCTTCTCCCACGAGGAAGGGCCCAGCCCTGAAAGCTCTTGCTGCTCTTCACCGTCCCTTGGCACCCTACCTACAGGCACAACAGCACTGGGGATCTGTGCTTTCCCAGACACGGAACATCTCACGGGGCTCAGTCTCGGCAAGCCTCTTTCTGAAAAGGCGAACGGTCGGATCCTTCTCCCACGAGGAAGGGCCCAGCCCTGAAAGCTCTTGCTGCTCTTCACCGTCCCTTGGCACCCTACCTACAGGCACAACAGCACTGGGGATCTGTGCTTTCCCAGAGACGGAACATCTCACGGGGCTCAGTCTCGGCAAGCCTCTTTCTGAAAAGGCGAACGGTCGGATATTTGTCCCACGAGGAAGGGCCCAGCCCTGAAAGCTCTTGCTTCTCTTCACCGTCCCTTGTGGCCCTACCTACAGGCACAACAGCACTGGGGATCTGTGCTTTCCCAGAGACGGAACATCTCACGGCGCTCAGTCTCGGCAAGCCTCTTTCTGAAAAGGCGAACGGTCGGATCCTTCTCCCACGAGGAAGGGCCCAGCCCTGAAAGCTCTTGCTGCTCTTCACCGTCCCTTGGCACCCTACCTACAGGCACAACAGCACTGGGGATCTATGCTTTCGCAGAGACGGAACATCTCGTAGTGCTACGCCTCGGCAGAGCCTCTTTTTTTTGGAAAAGGCGAACGGTCGGATCCGTCTCCCACGAGGAAGGGCCCAGCCCTGAAAGCTCTTGCTGATCTTCACCGCCCCTTGGCACCCTACCTACAGGCACAACAGCACTGGGGATCTGTGCTTTCCCAGAGACGGAACATCTCACGGCGCTCAGTCTCGGCAAGCCTGTTTCTGAAAAGGCGAACGGTCGGATCCTTCTCCCACGAGGAAGGGCCCAGCCCTGAAAGCTCTTGCTGCTCTTCACCGCCCCTTGGCACCCTACCTACAGGCACAACAGCACTGGGGATCTGTGCTTTCCCAGAGACGGAACATCTCACGGGGCTCAGTCTCGGCAAGCCTCTTTCTGAAAAGACGAACGGTGCGATCCTTCTCCCACGACGAAGGGCCCAGCCCTGAAAGCTCTTGCTGCTCTTCACCGTCCCTTGGCACCCTACCTACAGGCACAACAGCACTGGGGATCTGTGCTTTCCCAGAGACGGAACATCTCACGGGGCTCAGTCTCGGCAAGCCTCTTTCTGAAAAGGCGAACGGTCGGATCCTTCTCCCACGAGGAAGGGCCCAGCCCTGAAAGCTCTTGCTGCTCTTCACCGTCCCTTGGCACCCTACCTACAGGCACAACAGCACTGGGGATCTGTGCTTTCCCAGAGACGGAACATCTCACGGGGCTCAGTCTCGGCAAGCCTCTTTCTGAAAAGGCGAACGGTCGGATCCTTCTCCCACGAGGAAGGGCCCAGCCCTGAAAGCTCTTGCTGCTCTTCACCGTCCCTTGGCACCCTACCTACAGGCACAACAGCACTGGGGATCTGTGCTTTCCCAGAGACGGAACATCTCACGGGGCTCAGTCTCGGCAAGCCTCTTTCTGAAAAGGCGAACGGTCGGATCCTTCTCCCCCGAGGAAGGGCCCAGCCCTGAAACCTCTTGCTGCTCTTCACCACCCCTTGGCACCCTACCTACAGGCACAACAGCACTGGGGATCTGTGCTTTCCCAGAGACGGAACATCTCACGGCGCTCAGTCTCGGCAAGCCTCTTTCTGAAAAGACGAACGGTGCGATCCATCTCCCCCGAGGAAGGGCCCAGCCCTGAAAGCTCTTGCTGCTCTTCACCGCCCCTTGGCACCCTACCTACAGGCACAACAGCACTGGGGATCTGTGCTTTCCCAGAGACGGAACATCTCACGGGGCTCAGTCTCGGCAAGCCTCTTTCTGAAAAGGCGAACGGTCGGATCCTTCTCCCACGAGGAAGGGCCCAGCCCTGAAAGCTCTTGCTGCTCTTCACCGTCCCTTGGCACCCTACCTACAGGCACAACAGCACTGGGGATCTGTGCTTTCCCAGAGACGGAATATCTCACGGGGCTCAGTCTCGGCAAGCCTCTTTCTGAAAAGGCGAACGGTCGGATCCTTCTCCCACGAGGAAGGGCCCAGCCCTGAAAGCTCTTGCTGCTCTTCACCGTCCCTTGGCACCCTACCTACAGGCACAACAGCACTGGGGATCTGTGCTTTCGCAGAGACGGAACATCTCACGGGGCTCAGTCTCGGCAAGCCTCTTTCTGAAAAGGCGAACGGTCGGATCCTTCTCCCACGAGGAAGGGCCCAGCCCTGAAAGCTCTTGCTGCTCTTCACCGTCCCTTGGCACCCTACCTACAGGCACAACAGCACTGGGGATCTGTGCTTTCCCAGAGACGGAATATCTCACGGGGCTCAGTCTCGGCAAGCCTCTTTCTGAAAAGGCGAACGGTCGGATCCTTCTCCCACGAGGAAGGGCCCAGCCCTGAAAGCTCTTGCTGCTCTTCACCGTCCCTTGGCACCCTACCTACAGGCACAACAGCACTGGGGATCTGTGCTTTCCCAGAGACGGAATATCTCACGGGGCTCAGTCTCGGCAAGCCTCTTTCTGAAAAGGCGAACGGTCGGATCCTTCTCCCACGAGGAAGGGCCCAGCCCTGAAAGCTCTTGCTGCTCTTCACCGTCCCTTGTGGCCCTACCTACAGGCACAACAGCACTGGGGATCTGTGCTTTCCCAGAGACGGAACATCTCACGGGGCTCAGTCTCGGCAAGCCTCTTTCTGAAAAGGCGAACGGTCGGATCCTTCTCCCACGAGGAAGGGCCCAGCCCTGAAAGCTCTTGCTGCTCTTCACCGTCCCTTGTGGCCCTACCTACAGGCACAACAGCACTGGGGATCTGTGCTTTCCCAGAGACGGAACATCTCGTGGCGCTACGCCTCGGCAGAGCCTCTTTTTTTTGGAAAAGGCGAACGGTCGGATCCTTCTCCCACGAGGAAGGGCCCAGCCCTGAAAGCTCTTGCTGCTCTTCACCGCCCCTTGGCACCCTACCTACAGGCACAACAGCACTGGGGATCTGTGCTTTCCCAGAGACGGAACATCTCACGGGGCTCAGTCTCGGCAAGCCTCTTTCTGAAAAGGCGAACGGTCGGATCCTTCTCCCACGAGGAAGGGCCCAGCCCTGAAAGCTCTTGCTGCTCTTCACCGTCCCTTGGCACCCTACCTACAGGCACAACAGCACTGGGGATCTGTGCTTTCGCAGAGACGGAACATCTCACGGGGCTCAGTCTCGGCAAGCCTGTTTCTGAAAAGGCGAACGGTCGGATACTTGTCCCACGAGGAAGGGCCCAGCCCTGAAAGCTCTTGCTGCTCTTCACCGCCCCTTGGCACCCTACCTACAGGCACAACAGCACTGGGGATCTATGCTTTCGCAGAGACGGAACATCTCGTAGTGCTACGCCTCTGCAGAGCCTCTTTTTTTTGGAAAAGGCGAACGGTCGGATCCTTCTCCCACGAGGAAGGGCCCAGCCCTGAAAGCTCTTGCTGCTCTTCACCGCCCCTTGGCACCCTACCTACAGGCACAACAGCACTGGGGATCTGTGCTTTCCCAGAGACGGAATATCTCACGGGGGTCAGTCTCGGCAAGCCTCTTTCTGAAAAGGCGAACGGTCGGATCCTTCTCCCACGAGGAAGGGCCCAGCCCTGAAAGCTCTTGCTGCTCTTCACCACCCCTTGGCACCCTACCTACAGGCACAACAGCACTGGGGATCTGTGCTTTCCCAGAGACGGAACATCTCACGGCGCTCAGTCTCGGCAAGCCTCTTTCTGAAAAGACGAACGGTGCGATCCATCTCCCCCGAGGAAGGGCCCAGCCCTGAAAGCTCTTGCTGCTCTTCACCGCCCCTTGGCACCCTACCTACAGGCACAACAGCACTGGGGATCTGTGCTTTCCCAGAGACGGAACATCTCGTGGCGCTACTCCTCGGCAGAGCCTCTTTTTTTTGGAAAAGGCGAACGGTCGGATCCTTCTCCCACGAGGAAGGGCCCAGCCCTGAAAGCTCTTGCTGCTCTTCACCGTCCCTTGGCACCCTACCTACAGGCACAACAGCACTGGGGATCTGTGCTTTCCCAGAGACGGAATATCTCACGGGGCTCAGTCTCGGCAAGCCTCTTTCTGAAAAGGCGAACGGTCGGATCCTTCTCCCACGAGGAAGGGCCCAGCCCTGAAAGCTCTTGCTTCTCTTCACCGTCCCTTGTGGCCCTACCTACAGGCACAACAGCACTGGGGATCTGTGCTTTCCCAGAGACGGAACATCTCACGGCGCTCAGTCTCGGCAAGCCTCTTTCTGAAAAGGCGAACGGTCGGATCCTTCTCCCACGAGGAAGGGCCCAGCCCTGAAAGCTCTTGCTGCTCTTCACCACCCCTTGGCACCCTACCTACAGGCACAACAGCAGTGGGGATCTGTGCTTTCCCAGAGACGGAACATCTCACGGGGCTCAGTCTCGGCAAGCCTCTTTCTGAAAAGGCGAACGGTCGGATCCTTCTCCCACGAGGAAGGGCCCAGCCCTGAAAGCTCTTGCTGCTCTTCACCGTCCCTTGGCACCCTACCTACAGGCACAACAGCACTGGGGATCTATGCTTTCGCAGAGACGGAACGTCTCGTAGTGCTACGCCTCGGCAGAGCCTCTTTTTTTTGGAAAAGGCGAACGGTCGGATCCTTCTCCCACGAGGAAGGGCCCAGCCCTGAAAGCTCTTGCTGCTCTTCACCGTCCCTTGGCACCCTACCTACAGGCACAACAGCACTGGGGATCTGTGCTTTCCCAGAGACGGAACATCTCACGGGGCTCAGTCTCGGCAAGCCTCTTTCTGAAAAGGCGAACGGTCGGATCCTTCTCCCACGAGGAAGGGCCCAGCCCTGAAAGCTCTTGCTGCTCTTCACCACCCCTTGGCACCCTACCTACAGGCACAACAGCACTGGGGATCTGTGCTTTCCCAGAGACGGAACATCTCACGGCGCTCAGTCTCGGCAAGCCTCTTTCTGAAAAGGCGAACGGTCGGATCCTTCTCCCACGAGGAAGGGCCCAGGCCTGAAAGCTCTTGCTGCTCTTCACCGTCCCTTGGCACCCTACCTACAGGCACAACAGCACTGGGGATCTGTGCTTTCCCAGAGACGGAACATCTCACGGGGCTCAGTCTCGGCAGAGCCTCTTTTTTTTGGAAAAGGCGAACGGTCGGATCCTTCTCCCACGAGGAAGGGCCCAGCCCTGAAAGCTCTTGCTGCTCTTCACCGTCCCTTGGCACCCTACCTACAGGCACAACAGCACTGGGGATCTGTGCTTTCCCAGACACGGAACATCTCACGGGGCTCAGTCTCGGCAAGCCTCTTTCTGAAAAGGCGAACGGTCGGATCCTTCTCCCACGAGGAAGGGCCCAGCCCTGAAAGCTCTTGCTGCTCTTCACCGTCCCTTGGCACCCTACCTACAGGCACAACAGCACTGGGGATCTGTGCTTTCCCAGAGACGGAACATCTCACGGGGCTCAGTCTCGGCAAGCCTCTTTCTGAAAAGGCGAACGGTCGGATCCTTCTCCCACGAGGAAGGGCCCAGCCCTGAAAGCTCTTGCTGCTCTTCACCGCCCCTTGGCACCCTACCTACAGGCACAACAGCACTGGGGATCTGTGCTTTCCCAGAGACGGAACATCTCACGGGGCTCAGTCTCGGCAAGCCTCTTTCTGAAAAGGCGAACGGTCGGATCCTTCTCCCACGAGGAAGGGCCCAGCCCTGAAAGCTCTTGCTTCTCTTCACCGTCCCTTGTGGCCCTACCTACAGGCACAACAGCACTGGGGATCTGTGCTTTCCCAGAGACGGAACATCTCACGGCGCTCAGTCTCGGCAAGCCTCTTTCTGAAAAGGCGAACGGTCGGATCCTTCTCCCACGAGGAAGGGCCCAGCCCTGAAAGCTCTTGCTGCTCTTCACCGTCCCTTGGCACCCTACCTACAGGCACAACAGCACTGGGGATCTATGCTTTCGCAGAGACGGAACATCTCGTAGTGCTACGCCTCGGCAGAGCCTCTTTTTTTTGGAAAAGGCGAACGGTCGGATCCGTCTCCCACGAGGAAGGGCCCAGCCCTGAAAGCTCTTGCTGATCTTCACCGCCCCTTGGCACCCTACCTACAGGCACAACAGCACTGGGGATCTGTGCTTTCCCAGAGACGGAACATCTCACGGCGCTCAGTCTCGGCAAGCCTGTTTCTGAAAAGGCGAACGGTCGGATCCTTCTCCCACGAGGAAGGGCCCAGCCCTGAAAGCTCTTGCTGCTCTTCACCGCCCCTTGGCACCCTACCTACAGGCACAACAGCACTGGGGATCTGTGCTTTCCCAGAGACGGAACATCTCACGGGGCTCAGTCTCGGCAAGCCTCTTTCTGAAAAGACGAACGGTGCGATCCTTCTCCCACGACGAAGGGCCCAGCCCTGAAAGCTCTTGCTGCTCTTCACCGTCCCTTGGCACCCTACCTACAGGCACAACAGCACTGGGGATCTGTGCTTTCCCAGAGACGGAACATCTCACGGGGCTCAGTCTCGGCAAGCCTCTTTCTGAAAAGGCGAACGGTCGGATCCTTCTCCCACGAGGAAGGGCCCAGCCCTGAAAGCTCTTGCTGCTCTTCACCGTCCCTTGGCACCCTACCTACAGGCACAACAGCACTGGGGATCTGTGCTTTCCCAGAGACGGAACATCTCACGGGGCTCAGTCTCGGCAAGCCTCTTTCTGAAAAGGCGAACGGTCGGATCCTTCTCCCACGAGGAAGGGCCCAGCCCTGAAAGCTCTTGCTGCTCTTCACCGTCCCTTGGCACCCTACCTACAGGCACAACAGCACTGGGGATCTGTGCTTTCCCAGAGACGGAACATCTCACGGGGCTCAGTCTCGGCAAGCCTCTTTCTGAAAAGGCGAACGGTCGGATCCTTCTCCCCCGAGGAAGGGCCCAGCCCTGAAACCTCTTGCTGCTCTTCACCACCCCTTGGCACCCTACCTACAGGCACAACAGCACTGGGGATCTGTGCTTTCCCAGAGACGGAACATCTCACGGCGCTCAGTCTCGGCAAGCCTCTTTCTGAAAAGACGAACGGTGCGATCCATCTCCCCCGAGGAAGGGCCCAGCCCTGAAAGCTCTTGCTGCTCTTCACCGCCCCTTGGCACCCTACCTACAGGCACAACAGCACTGGGGATCTGTGCTTTCCCAGAGACGGAACATCTCACGGGGCTCAGTCTCGGCAAGCCTCTTTCTGAAAAGGCGAACGGTCGGATCCTTCTCCCACGAGGAAGGGCCCAGCCCTGAAAGCTCTTGCTGCTCTTCACCGTCCCTTGGCACCCTACCTACAGGCACAACAGCACTGGGGATCTGTGCTTTCCCAGAGACGGAACATCTCACGGCGCTCAGTCTCGGCAAGCCTCTTTCTGAAAAGACGAACGGTGCGATCCATCTCCCCCGAGGAAGGGCCCAGCCCTGAAAGCTCTTGCTGCTCTTCACCGCCCCTTGGCACCCTACCTACAGGCACAACAGCACTGGGGATCTGTGCTTTCCCAGAGACGGAACATCTCGTGGCGCTACTCCTCGGCAGAGCCTCTTTTTTTTGGAAAAGGCGAACGGTCGGATCCTTCTCCCACGAGGAAGGGCCCAGCCCTGAAAGCTCTTGCTGCTCTTCACCGTCCCTTGGCACCCTACCTACAGGCACAACAGCACTGGGGATCTGTGCTTTCCCAGAGACGGAATATCTCACGGGGCTCAGTCTCGGCAAGCCTCTTTCTGAAAAGGCGAACGGTCGGATCCTTCTCCCACGAGGAAGGGCCCAGCCCTGAAAGCTCTTGCTTCTCTTCACCGTCCCTTGTGGCCCTACCTACAGGCACAACAGCACTGGGGATCTGTGCTTTCCCAGAGACGGAACATCTCACGGCGCTCAGTCTCGGCAAGCCTCTTTCTGAAAAGGCGAACGGTCGGATCCTTCTCCCACGAGGAAGGGCCCAGCCCTGAAAGCTCTTGCTGCTCTTCACCACCCCTTGGCACCCTACCTACAGGCACAACAGCAGTGGGGATCTGTGCTTTCCCAGAGACGGAACATCTCACGGGGCTCAGTCTCGGCAAGCCTCTTTCTGAAAAGGCGAACGGTCGGATCCTTCTCCCACGAGGAAGGGCCCAGCCCTGAAAGCTCTTGCTGCTCTTCACCGTCCCTTGGCACCCTACCTACAGGCACAACAGCACTGGGGATCTATGCTTTCGCAGAGACGGAACGTCTCGTAGTGCTACGCCTCGGCAGAGCCTCTTTTTTTTTTGGAAAAGGCGAACGGTCGGATCCTTCTCCCACGAGGAAGGGCCCAGCCCTGAAAGCTCTTGCTGCTCTTCACCGTCCCTTGGCACCCTACCTACAGGCACAACAGCACTGGGGATCTGTGCTTTCCCAGAGACGGAACATCTCACGGGGCTCAGTCTCGGCAAGCCTCTTTCTGAAAAGGCGAACGGTCGGATCCTTCTCCCACGAGGAAGGGCCCAGCCCTGAAAGCTCTTGCTGCTCTTCACCACCCCTTGGCACCCTACCTACAGGCACAACAGCACTGGGGATCTGTGCTTTCCCAGAGACGGAACATCTCACGGCGCTCAGTCTCGGCAAGCCTCTTTCTGAAAAGGCGAACGGTCGGATCCTTCTCCCACGAGGAAGGGCCCAGGCCTGAAAGCTCTTGCTGCTCTTCACCGTCCCTTGGCACCCTACCTACAGGCACAACAGCACTGGGGATCTGTGCTTTCCCAGAGACGGAACATCTCACGGGGCTCAGTCTCGGCAGAGCCTCTTTTTTTTGGAAAAGGCGAACGGTCGGATCCTTCTCCCACGAGGAAGGGCCCAGCCCTGAAAGCTCTTGCTGCTCTTCACCGTCCCTTGGCAGCCTACCTACAGGCACAACAGCACTGGGGATCTGTGCTTTCCCAGACACGGAACATCTCACGGGGCTCAGTCTCGGCAAGCCTCTTTCTGAAAAGGCGAACGGTCGGATCCTTCTCCCACGAGGAAGGGCCCAGCCCTGAAAGCTCTTGCTGCTCTTCACCGTCCCTTGGCACCCTACCTACAGGCACAACAGCACTGGGGATCTGTGCTTTCCCAGAGACGGAACATCTCACGGGGCTCAGTCTCGGCAAGCCTCTTTCTGAAAAGGCGAACGGTCGGATCCTTCTCCCACGAGGAAGGGCCCAGCCCTGAAAGCTCTTGCTGCTCTTCACCGCCCCTTGGCACCCTACCTACAGGCACAACAGCACTGGGGATCTGTGCTTTCCCAGAGACGGAACATCTCACGGGGCTCAGTCTCGGCAAGCCTCTTTCTGAAAAGGCGAACGGTCGGATCCTTCTCCCACGAGGAAGGGCCCAGCCCTGAAAGCTCTTGCTTCTCTTCACCGTCCCTTGTGGCCCTACCTACAGGCACAACAGCACTGGGGATCTGTGCTTTCCCAGAGACGGAACATCTCACGGCGCTCAGTCTCGGCAAGCCTCTTTCTGAAAAGGCGAACGGTCGGATCCTTCTCCCACGAGGAAGGGCCCAGCCCTGAAAGCTCTTGCTGCTCTTCACCGTCCCTTGGCACCCTACCTACAGGCACAACAGCACTGGGGATCTATGCTTTCGCAGAGACGGAACATCTCGTAGTGCTACGCCTCGGCAGAGCCTCTTTTTTTTGGAAAAGGCGAACGGTCGGATCCGTCTCCCACGAGGAAGGGCCCAGCCCTGAAAGCTCTTGCTGATCTTCACCGCCCCTTGGCACCCTACCTACAGGCACAACAGCACTGGGGATCTGTGCTTTCCCAGAGACGGAACATCTCACGGCGCTCAGTCTCGGCAAGCCTGTTTCTGAAAAGGCGAACGGTCGGATCCTTCTCCCACGAGGAAGGGCCCAGCCCTGAAAGCTCTTGCTGCTCTTCACCGCCCCTTGGCACCCTACCTACAGGCACAACAGCACTGGGGATCTGTGCTTTCCCAGAGACGGAACATCTCACGGGGCTCAGTCTCGGCAAGCCTCTTTCTGAAAAGACGAACGGTGCGATCCTTCTCCCACGACGAAGGGCCCAGCCCTGAAAGCTCTTGCTGCTCTTCACCGTCCCTTGGCACCCTACCTACAGGCACAACAGCACTGGGGATCTGTGCTTTCCCAGAGACGGAACATCTCACGGGGCTCAGTCTCGGCAAGCCTCTTTCTGAAAAGGCGAACGGTCGGATCCTTCTCCCACGAGGAAGGGCCCAGCCCTGAAAGCTCTTGCTGCTCTTCACCGTCCCTTGGCACCCTACCTACAGGCACAACAGCACTGGGGATCTGTGCTTTCCCAGAGACGGAACATCTCACGGGGCTCAGTCTCGGCAAGCCTCTTTCTGAAAAGGCGAACGGTCGGATCCTTCTCCCACGAGGAAGGGCCCAGCCCTGAAAGCTCTTGCTGCTCTTCACCGTCCCTTGGCACCCTACCTACAGGCACAACAGCACTGGGGATCTGTGCTTTCCCAGAGACGGAACATCTCACGGGGCTCAGTCTCGGCAAGCCTCTTTCTGAAAAGGCGAACGGTCGGATCCTTCTCCCCCGAGGAAGGGCCCAGCCCTGAAACCTCTTGCTGCTCTTCACCACCCCTTGGCACCCTACCTACAGGCACAACAGCACTGGGGATCTGTGCTTTCCCAGAGACGGAACATCTCACGGCGCTCAGTCTCGGCAAGCCTCTTTCTGAAAAGACGAACGGTGCGATCCATCTCCCCCGAGGAAGGGCCCAGCCCTGAAAGCTCTTGCTGCTCTTCACCGCCCCTTGGCACCCTACCTACAGGCACAACAGCACTGGGGATCTGTGCTTTCCCAGAGACGGAACATCTCACGGGGCTCAGTCTCGGCAAGCCTCTTTCTGAAAAGGCGAACGGTCGGATCCTTCTCCCACGAGGAAGGGCCCAGCCCTGAAAGCTCTTGCTGCTCTTCACCGTCCCTTGGCACCCTACCTACAGGCACAACAGCACTGGGGATCTGTGCTTTCCCAGAGACGGAATATCTCACGGGGCTCAGTCTCGGCAAGCCTCTTTCTGAAAAGGCGAACGGTCGGATCCTTCTCCCACGAGGAAGGGCCCAGCCCTGAAAGCTCTTGCTGCTCTTCACCGTCCCTTGGCACCCTACCTACAGGCACAACAGCACTGGGGATCTGTGCTTTCGCAGAGACGGAACATCTCACGGGGCTCAGTCTCGGCAAGCCTCTTTCTGAAAAGGCGAACGGTCGGATCCTTCTCCCACGAGGAAGGGCCCAGCCCTGAAAGCTCTTGCTGCTCTTCACCGTCCCTTGGCACCCTACCTACAGGCACAACAGCACTGGGGATCTGTGCTTTCCCAGAGACGGAATATCTCACGGGGCTCAGTCTCGGCAAGCCTCTTTCTGAAAAGGCGAACGGTCGGATCCTTCTCCCACGAGGAAGGGCCCAGCCCTGAAAGCTCTTGCTGCTCTTCACCGTCCCTTGGCACCCTACCTACAGGCACAACAGCACTGGGGATCTGTGCTTTCCCAGAGACGGAATATCTCACGGGGCTCAGTCTCGGCAAGCCTCTTTCTGAAAAGGCGAACGGTCGGATCCTTCTCCCACGAGGAAGGGCCCAGCCCTGAAAGCTCTTGCTGCTCTTCACCGTCCCTTGTGGCCCTACCTACAGGCACAACAGCACTGGGGATCTGTGCTTTCCCAGAGACGGAACATCTCACGGGGCTCAGTCTCGGCAAGCCTCTTTCTGAAAAGGCGAACGGTCGGATCCTTCTCCCACGAGGAAGGGCCCAGCCCTGAAAGCTCTTGCTGCTCTTCACCGTCCCTTGTGGCCCTACCTACAGGCACAACAGCACTGGGGATCTGTGCTTTCCCAGAGACGGAACATCTCGTGGCGCTACGCCTCGGCAGAGCCTCTTTTTTTTGGAAAAGGCGAACGGTCGGATCCTTCTCCCACGAGGAAGGGCCCAGCCCTGAAAGCTCTTGCTGCTCTTCACCGCCCCTTGGCACCCTACCTACAGGCACAACAGCACTGGGGATCTGTGCTTTCCCAGAGACGGAACATCTCACGGGGCTCAGTCTCGGCAAGCCTCTTTCTGAAAAGGCGAACGGTCGGATCCTTCTCCCACGAGGAAGGGCCCAGCCCTGAAAGCTCTTGCTGCTCTTCACCGTCCCTTGGCACCCTACCTACAGGCACAACAGCACTGGGGATCTGTGCTTTCGCAGAGACGGAACATCTCACGGGGCTCAGTCTCGGCAAGCCTGTTTCTGAAAAGGCGAACGGTCGGATACTTGTCCCACGAGGAAGGGCCCAGCCCTGAAAGCTCTTGCTGCTCTTCACCGCCCCTTGGCACCCTACCTACAGGCACAACAGCACTGGGGATCTATGCTTTCGCAGAGACGGAACATCTCGTAGTGCTACGCCTCTGCAGAGCCTCTTTTTTTTGGAAAAGGCGAACGGTCGGATCCTTCTCCCACGAGGAAGGGCCCAGCCCTGAAAGCTCTTGCTGCTCTTCACCGCCCCTTGGCACCCTACCTACAGGCACAACAGCGCTGGGGATCTGTGCTTTCCCAGAGACGGAACATCTCACGGGGCTCAGTCTCGGCAAGCCTCTTTCTGAAAAGGCGAACGGTGCGATCCATCTCCCCCGAGGAAGGGCCCAGCCCTGAAAGCTCTTGCTGCTCTTCACCGTCCCTTGGCACCCTACCTACAGGCACAACAGCACTGGGGATCTGTGCTTTCGCAGAGACGGAACATCTCACGGGGCTCAGTCTCGGCAAGCCTCTTTCTGAAAAGGCGAACGGTCGGATCCTTCTCCCACGAGGAAGGGCCCAGCCCTGAAAGCTCTTGCTGCTCTTCACCGTCCCTTGGCACCCTACCTACAGGCACAACAGCACTGGGGATCTGTGCTTTCCCAGAGACGGAATATCTCACGGGGCTCAGTCTCGGCAAGCCTCTTTCTGAAAAGGCGAACGGTCGGATCCTTCTCCCACGAGGAAGGGCCCAGCCCTGAAAGCTCTTGCTGCTCTTCACCGCCCCTTGGCACCCTACCTACAGGCACAACAGCACTGGGGATCTGTGCTTTCCCAGAGACGGAATATCTCACGGGGGTCAGTCTCGGCAAGCCTCTTTCTGAAAAGGCGAACGGTCGGATCCTTCTCCCACGAGGAAGGGCCCAGCCCTGAAAGCTCTTGCTGCTCTTCACCACCCCTTGGCACCCTACCTACAGGCACAACAGCACTGGGGATCTGTGCTTTCCCAGAGACGGAACATCTCACGGCGCTCAGTCTCGGCAAGCCTCTTTCTGAAAAGACGAACGGTGCGATCCATCTCCCCCGAGGAAGGGCCCAGCCCTGAAAGCTCTTGCTGCTCTTCACCGCCCCTTGGCACCCTACCTACAGGCACAACAGCACTGGGGATCTGTGCTTTCCCAGAGACGGAACATCTCGTGGCGCTACTCCTCGGCAGAGCCTCTTTTTTTTGGAAAAGGCGAACGGTCGGATCCTTCTCCCACGAGGAAGGGCCCAGCCCTGAAAGCTCTTGCTGCTCTTCACCGTCCCTTGGCACCCTACCTACAGGCACAACAGCACTGGGGATCTGTGCTTTCCCAGAGACGGAATATCTCACGGGGCTCAGTCTCGGCAAGCCTCTTTCTGAAAAGGCGAACGGTCGGATCCTTCTCCCACGAGGAAGGGCCCAGCCCTGAAAGCTCTTGCTTCTCTTCACCGTCCCTTGTGGCCCTACCTACAGGCACAACAGCACTGGGGATCTGTGCTTTCCCAGAGACGGAACATCTCACGGCGCTCAGTCTCGGCAAGCCTCTTTCTGAAAAGGCGAACGGTCGGATCCTTCTCCCACGAGGAAGGGCCCAGCCCTGAAAGCTCTTGCTGCTCTTCACCGTCCCTTGGCACCCTACCTACAGGCACAACAGCACTGGGGATCTATGCTTTCGCAGAGACGGAACATCTCGTAGTGCTACGCCTCGGCAGAGCCTCTTTTTTTTGGAAAAGGCGAACGGTCGGATCCGTCTCCCACGAGGAAGGGCCCAGCCCTGAAAGCTCTTGCTGATCTTCACCGCCCCTTGGCACCCTACCTACAGGCACAACAGCACTGGGGATCTGTGCTTTCCCAGAGACGGAACATCTCACGGGGCTCAGTCTCGGCAAGCCTCTTTCTGAAAAGGCGAACGGTGCGATCCTTCTCCCACGAGGAAGGGCCCAGCCCTGAAAGCTCTTGCTACTCTTCACCGCCCCTTGGCACCCTACCTACAGGCACAACAGCACTGGGGATCTGTGCTTTCCCAGAGACGGAACATCTCACGGCGCTCAGTCTCGGCAAGCCTCTTTCTGAAAAGGCGAACGGTCGGATCCTTCTCCCACGAGGAAGGGCCCAGCCCTGAAAGCTCTTGCTGCTCTTCACCACCCCTTGGCACCCTACCTACAGGCACAACAGCACTGGGGATCTGTGCTTTCCCAGAGACGGAACATCTCACGGCGCTCAGTCTCGGCAAGCCTCTTTCTGAAAAGACGAACGGTGCGGTCCATCTCCCCCGAGGAAGGGCCCAGCCCTGAAAGCTCTTGCTGCTCTTCACCGCCCCTTGGCACCCTACCTACAGGCACAACAGCACTGGGGATCTGTGCTTTCCCAGAGACGGAACATCTCGTGGCGCTACTCCTCGGCAGAGCCTCTTTTTTTTGGAAAAGGCGAACGGTCGGATCCTTCTCCCACGAGGAAGGGCCCAGCCCTGAAAGCTCTTGCTGCTCTTCACCGTCCCTTGGCACCCTACCTACAGGCACAACAGCACTGGGGATCTGTGCTTTCCCAGAGACGGAATATCTCACGGGGCTCAGTCTCGGCAAGCCTCTTTCTGAAAAGGCGAACGGTCGGATCCTTCTCCCACGAGGAAGGGCCCAGCCCTGAAAGCTCTTGCTTCTCTTCACCGTCCCTTGTGGCCCTACCTACAGGCACAACAGCACTGGGGATCTGTGCTTTCCCAGAGACGGAACATCTCACGGGGCTCAGTCTCGGCAAGCCTCTTTCTGAAAAGGCGAACGGTCGGATCCTTCTCCCACGAGGAAGGGCCCAGCCCTGAAAGCTCTTGCTGCTCTTCACCGTCCCTTGGCACCCTACCTACAGGCACAACAGCACTGGGGATCTATGCTTTCGCAGAGACGGAACATCTCGTAGTGCTACGCCTCGGCAGAGCCTCTTTTTTTTGGAAAAGGCGAACGGTCGGATCCGTCTCCCACGAGGAAGGGCCCAGCCCTGAAAGCTCTTGCTGATCTTCACCGCCCCTTGGCACCCTACCTACAGGCACAACAGCACTGGGGATCTGTGCTTTCCCAGAGACGGAACATCTCATGGCGCTCAGTCTCGGCAAGCCTCTTTCTGAAAAGGCGAACGGTGCGATCCTTCTCCCACGAGGAAGGGCCCAGCCCTGAAAGCTCTTGCTACTCTTCACCGCCCCTTGGCACCCTACCTACAGGCACAACAGCACTGGGGATCTGTGCTTTCCCAGAGACGGAACATCTCACGGGGCTCAGTCTCGGCAAGCCTCTTTCTGAAAAGGCGAACGGTCGGATCCTTCTCCCACGAGGAAGGGCCCAGCCCTGAAAGCTCTTGCTGCTCTTCACCGCCCCTTGGCACCCTACCTACAGGCACAACAGCACTGGGGATCTGTGCTTTCCCAGAGACGGAACATCTCACGGGGCTCAGTCTCGGCAAGCCTCTTTCTGAAAAGATGAACGGTGCGATCCTTCTCCCACGACGAAGGGCCCAGCCCTGAAAGCTCTTGCTGCTGTTCACCGTCCCTTGGCACCCTACCTACAGGCACAACAGCACTGGGGATCTGTGCTTTCCCAGAGACGGAACATCTCACGGGGCTCAGTCTCGGCAAGCCTCTTTCTGAAAAGGCGAACGGTCGGATCCTTCTCCCACGAGGAAGGGCCCAGCCCTGAAAGCTCTTGCTGCTCTTCACCGTCCCTTGGCACCCTACCTACAGGCACAACAGCACTGGGGATCTGTGCTTTCCCAGAGACGGAACATCTCACGGGGCTCAGTCTCGGCAAGCCTCTTTCTGAAAAGGCGAACGGTCGGATCCTTCTCCCACGAGGAAGGGCCCAGCCCTGAAAGCTCTTGCTGCTCTTCACCGTCCCTTGGCACCCTACCTACAGGCACAACAGCACTGGGGATCTGTGCTTTCCCAGAGACGGAACATCTCACGGGGGTCAGTCTCGGCAAGCCTCTTTCTGAAAAGGCGAACGGTGCGATCCATCTCCCCCGAGGAAGGGCCCAGCCCTGAAAGCTCTTGCTGCTCTTCACCGCCCCTTGGCACCCTACCTACAGGCACAACAGCACTGGGGATCTGTGCTTTCCCAGAGACGGAACATCTCACGGGGCTCAGTCTCGGCAAGCCTCTTTCTGAAAAGGCGAACGGTCGGATCCTTCTCCCACGAGGAAGGGCCCAGCCCTGAAAGCTCTTGCTGCTCTTCACCGTCCCTTGGCACCCTACCTACAGGCACAACAGCACTGGGGATCTGTGCTTTCCCAGAGACGGAATATCTCACGGGGCTCAGTCTCGGCAAGCCTCTTTCTGAAAAGGCGAACGGTCGGATCCTTCTCCCACGAGGAAGGGCCCAGCCCTGAAAGCTCTTGCTGCTCTTCACCACCCCTTGGCACCCTACCTACAGGCACAACAGCACTGGGGATCTGTGCTTTCCCAGAGACGGAACATCTCACGGCGCTCAGTCTCGGCAAGCCTCTTTCTGAAAAGACGAACGGTGCGATCCATCTCCCCCGAGGAAGGGCCCAGCCCTGAAAGCTCTTGCTGCTCTTCACCGCCCCTTGGCACCCTACCTACAGGCACAACAGCACTGGGGATCTGTGCTTTCCCAGAGACGGAACATCTCGTGGCGCTACTCCTCGGCAGAGCCTCTTTTTTTTGGAAAAGGCGAACGGTCGGATCCTTCTCCCACGAGGAAGGGCCCAGCCCTGAAAGCTCTTGCTGCTCTTCACCGTCCCTTGGCACCCTACCTACAGGCACAACAGCACTGGGGATCTGTGCTTTCCCAGAGACGGAATATCTCACGGGGCTCAGTCTCGGCAAGCCTCTTTCTGAAAAGGCGAACGGTCGGATCCTTCTCCCACGAGGAAGGGCCCAGCCCTGAAAGCTCTTGCTTCTCTTCACCGTCCCTTGTGGCCCTACCTACAGGCACAACAGCACTGGGGATCTGTGCTTTCCCAGAGACGGAACATCTCACGGCGCTCAGTCTCGGCAAGCCTCTTTCTGAAAAGGCGAACGGTCGGATCCTTCTCCCACGAGGAAGGGCCCAGCCCTGAAAGCTCTTGCTGCTCTTCACCGTCCCTTGGCACCCTACCTACAGGCACAACAGCACTGGGGATCTATGCTTTCGCAGAGACGGAACATCTCGTAGTGCTACGCCTCGGCAGAGCCTCTTTTTTTTGGAAAAGGCGAACGGTCGGATCCGTCTCCCACGAGGAAGGGCCCAGCCCTGAAAGCTCTTGCTGATCTTCACCGCCCCTTGGCACCCTACCTACAGGCACAACAGCACTGGGGATCTGTGCTTTCCCAGAGACGGAACATCTCACGGGGCTCAGTCTCGGCAAGCCTCTTTCTGAAAAGGCGAACGGTGCGATCCTTCTCCCACGAGGAAGGGCCCAGCCCTGAAAGCTCTTGCTACTCTTCACCGCCCCTTGGCACCCTACCTACAGGCACAACAGCACTGGGGATCTGTGCTTTCCCAGAGACGGAACATCTCACGGCGCTCAGTCTCGGCAAGCCTCTTTCTGAAAAGGCGAACGGTCGGATCCTTCTCCCACGAGGAAGGGCCCAGCCCTGAAAGCTCTTGCTGCTCTTCACCACCCCTTGGCACCCTACCTACAGGCACAACAGCACTGGGGATCTGTGCTTTCCCAGAGACGGAACATCTCACGGCGCTCAGTCTCGGCAAGCCTCTTTCTGAAAAGACGAACGGTGCGGTCCATCTCCCCCGAGGAAGGGCCCAGCCCTGAAAGCTCTTGCTGCTCTTCACCGCCCCTTGGCACCCTACCTACAGGCACAACAGCACTGGGGATCTGTGCTTTCCCAGAGACGGAACATCTCGTGGCGCTACTCCTCGGCAGAGCCTCTTTTTTTTGGAAAAGGCGAACGGTCGGATCCTTCTCCCACGAGGAAGGGCCCAGCCCTGAAAGCTCTTGCTGCTCTTCACCGTCCCTTGGCACCCTACCTACAGGCACAACAGCACTGGGGATCTGTGCTTTCCCAGAGACGGAATATCTCACGGGGCTCAGTCTCGGCAAGCCTCTTTCTGAAAAGGCGAACGGTCGGATCCTTCTCCCACGAGGAAGGGCCCAGCCCTGAAAGCTCTTGCTTCTCTTCACCGTCCCTTGTGGCCCTACCTACAGGCACAACAGCACTGGGGATCTGTGCTTTCCCAGAGACGGAACATCTCACGGGGCTCAGTCTCGGCAAGCCTCTTTCTGAAAAGGCGAACGGTCGGATCCTTCTCCCACGAGGAAGGGCCCAGCCCTGAAAGCTCTTGCTGCTCTTCACCGTCCCTTGGCACCCTACCTACAGGCACAACAGCACTGGGGATCTATGCTTTCGCAGAGACGGAACATCTCGTAGTGCTACGCCTCGGCAGAGCCTCTTTTTTTTGGAAAAGGCGAACGGTCGGATCCGTCTCCCACGAGGAAGGGCCCAGCCCTGAAAGCTCTTGCTGATCTTCACCGCCCCTTGGCACCCTACCTACAGGCACAACAGCACTGGGGATCTGTGCTTTCCCAGAGACGGAACATCTCATGGCGCTCAGTCTCGGCAAGCCTCTTTCTGAAAAGGCGAACGGTGCGATCCTTCTCCCACGAGGAAGGGCCCAGCCCTGAAAGCTCTTGCTACTCTTCACCGCCCCTTGGCACCCTACCTACAGGCACAACAGCACTGGGGATCTGTGCTTTCCCAGAGACGGAACATCTCACGGGGCTCAGTCTCGGCAAGCCTCTTTCTGAAAAGGCGAACGGTCGGATCCTTCTCCCACGAGGAAGGGCCCAGCCCTGAAAGCTCTTGCTGCTCTTCACCGCCCCTTGGCACCCTACCTACAGGCACAACAGCACTGGGGATCTGTGCTTTCCCAGAGACGGAACATCTCACGGGGCTCAGTCTCGGCAAGCCTCTTTCTGAAAAGATGAACGGTGCGATCCTTCTCCCACGACGAAGGGCCCAGCCCTGAAAGCTCTTGCTGCTGTTCACCGTCCCTTGGCACCCTACCTACAGGCACAACAGCACTGGGGATCTGTGCTTTCCCAGAGACGGAACATCTCACGGGGCTCAGTCTCGGCAAGCCTCTTTCTGAAAAGGCGAACGGTCGGATCCTTCTCCCACGAGGAAGGGCCCAGCCCTGAAAGCTCTTGCTGCTCTTCACCGTCCCTTGGCACCCTACCTACAGGCACAACAGCACTGGGGATCTGTGCTTTCCCAGAGACGGAACATCTCACGGGGCTCAGTCTCGGCAAGCCTCTTTCTGAAAAGGCGAACGGTCGGATCCTTCTCCCACGAGGAAGGGCCCAGCCCTGAAAGCTCTTGCTGCTCTTCACCGTCCCTTGGCACCCTACCTACAGGCACAACAGCACTGGGGATCTGTGCTTTCCCAGAGACGGAACATCTCACGGGGGTCAGTCTCGGCAAGCCTCTTTCTGAAAAGGCGAACGGTGCGATCCATCTCCCCCGAGGAAGGGCCCAGCCCTGAAAGCTCTTGCTGCTCTTCACCGCCCCTTGGCACCCTACCTACAGGCACAACAGCACTGGGGATCTGTGCTTTCCCAGAGACGGAACATCTCACGGGGCTCAGTCTCGGCAAGCCTCTTTCTGAAAAGGCGAACGGTCGGATCCTTCTCCCACGAGGAAGGGCCCAGCCCTGAAAGCTCTTGCTGCTCTTCACCGTCCCTTGGCACCCTACCTACAGGCACAACAGCACTGGGGATCTGTGCTTTCCCAGAGACGGAATATCTCACGGGGCTCAGTCTCGGCAAGCCTCTTTCTGAAAAGGCGAACGGTCGGATCCTTCTCCCACGAGGAAGGGCCCAGCCCTGAAAGCTCTTGCTGCTCTTCACCACCCCTTGGCACCCTACCTACAGGCACAACAGCACTGGGGATCTGTGCTTTCCCAGAGACGGAACATCTCACGGCGCTCAGTCTCGGCAAGCCTCTTTCTGAAAAGACGAACGGTGCGATCCATCTCCCCCGAGGAAGGGCCCAGCCCTGAAAGCTCTTGCTGCTCTTCACCGCCCCTTGGCACCCTACCTACAGGCACAACAGCACTGGGGATCTGTGCTTTCCCAGAGACGGAACATCTCGTGGCGCTACTCCTCGGCAGAGCCTCTTTTTTTTGGAAAAGGCGAACGGTCGGATCCTTCTCCCACGAGGAAGGGCCCAGCCCTGAAAGCTCTTGCTGCTCTTCACCGTCCCTTGGCACCCTACCTACAGGCACAACAGCACTGGGGATCTGTGCTTTCCCAGAGACGGAATATCTCACGGGGCTCAGTCTCGGCAAGCCTCTTTCTGAAAAGGCGAACGGTCGGATCCTTCTCCCACGAGGAAGGGCCCAGCCCTGAAAGCTCTTGCTTCTCTTCACCGTCCCTTGTGGCCCTACCTACAGGCACAACAGCACTGGGGATCTGTGCTTTCCCAGAGACGGAACATCTCACGGCGCTCAGTCTCGGCAAGCCTCTTTCTGAAAAGGCGAACGGTCGGATCCTTCTCCCACGAGGAAGGGCCCAGCCCTGAAAGCTCTTGCTGCTCTTCACCGTCCCTTGGCACCCTACCTACAGGCACAACAGCACTGGGGATCTATGCTTTCGCAGAGACGGAACATCTCGTAGTGCTACGCCTCGGCAGAGCCTCTTTTTTTTGGAAAAGGCGAACGGTCGGATCCGTCTCCCACGAGGAAGGGCCCAGCCCTGAAAGCTCTTGCTGATCTTCACCGCCCCTTGGCACCCTACCTACAGGCACAACAGCACTGGGGATCTGTGCTTTCCCAGAGACGGAACATCTCACGGGGCTCAGTCTCGGCAAGCCTCTTTCTGAAAAGGCGAACGGTGCGATCCTTCTCCCACGAGGAAGGGCCCAGCCCTGAAAGCTCTTGCTACTCTTCACCGCCCCTTGGCACCCTACCTACAGGCACAACAGCACTGGGGATCTGTGCTTTGCCAGAGACGGAACATCTCACGGCGCTCAGTCTCGGCAAGCCTCTTTCTGAAAAGGCGAACGGTCGGATCCTTCTCCCACGAGGAAGGGCCCAGCCCTGAAAGCTCTTGCTGCTCTTCACCACCCCTTGGCACCCTACCTACAGGCACAACAGCACTGGGGATCTGTGCTTTCCCAGAGACGGAACATCTCACGGCGCTCAGTCTCGGCAAGCCTCTTTCTGAAAAGACGAACGGTGCGGTCCATCTCCCCCGAGGAAGGGCCCAGCCCTGAAAGCTCTTGCTGCTCTTCACCGCCCCTTGGCACCCTACCTACAGGCACAACAGCACTGGGGATCTGTGCTTTCCCAGAGACGGAACATCTCGTGGCGCTACTCCTCGGCAGAGCCTCTTTTTTTTGGAAAAGGCGAACGGTCGGATCCTTCTCCCACGAGGAAGGGCCCAGCCCTGAAAGCTCTTGCTGCTCTTCACCGTCCCTTGGCACCCTACCTACAGGCACAACAGCACTGGGGATCTGTGCTTTCCCAGAGACGGAATATCTCACGGGGCTCAGTCTCGGCAAGCCTCTTTCTGAAAAGGCGAACGGTCGGATCCTTCTCCCACGAGGAAGGGCCCAGCCCTGAAAGCTCTTGCTTCTCTTCACCGTCCCTTGTGGCCCTACCTACAGGCACAACAGCACTGGGGATCTGTGCTTTCCCAGAGACGGAACATCTCACGGGGCTCAGTCTCGGCAAGCCTCTTTCTGAAAAGGCGAACGGTCGGATCCTTCTCCCACGAGGAAGGGCCCAGCCCTGAAAGCTCTTGCTGCTCTTCACCGTCCCTTGGCACCCTACCTACAGGCACAACAGCACTGGGGATCTATGCTTTCGCAGAGACGGAACATCTCGTAGTGCTACGCCTCGGCAGAGCCTCTTTTTTTTGGAAAAGGCGAACGGTCGGATCCGTCTCCCACGAGGAAGGGCCCAGCCCTGAAAGCTCTTGCTGATCTTCACCGCCCCTTGGCACCCTACCTACAGGCACAACAGCACTGGGGATCTGTGCTTTCCCAGAGACGGAACATCTCATGGCGCTCAGTCTCGGCAAGCCTCTTTCTGAAAAGGCGAACGGTGCGATCCTTCTCCCACGAGGAAGGGCCCAGCCCTGAAAGCTCTTGCTACTCTTCACCGCCCCTTGGCACCCTACCTACAGGCACAACAGCACTGGGGATCTGTGCTTTCCCAGAGACGGAACATCTCACGGCGCTCAGTCTCGGCAAGCCTCTTTCTGAAAAGGCGAACGGTCGGATCCTTCTCCCACGAGGAAGGGCCCAGCCCTGAAAGCTCTTGCTGCTCTTCACCGCCCCTTGGCACCCTACCTACAGGCACAACAGCACTGGGGATCTGTGCTTTCCCAGAGACGGAACATCTCACGGGGCTCAGTCTCGGCAAGCCTCTTTCTGAAAAGATGAACGGTGCGATCCTTCTCCCACGACGAAGGGCCCAGCCCTGAAAGCTCTTGCTGCTGTTCACCGTCCCTTGGCACCCTACCTACAGGCACAACAGCACTGGGGATCTGTGCTTTCCCAGAGACGGAACATCTCACGGGGCTCAGTCTCGGCAAGCCTCTTTCTGAAAAGGCGAACGGTCGGATCCTTCTCCCACGAGGAAGGGCCCAGCCCTGAAAGCTCTTGCTGCTCTTCACCGTCCCTTGGCACCCTACCTACAGGCACAACAGCACTGGGGATCTGTGCTTTCCCAGAGACGGAACATCTCACGGGGCTCAGTCTCGGCAAGCCTCTTTCTGAAAAGGCGAACGGTCGGATCCTTCTCCCACGAGGAAGGGCCCAGCCCTGAAAGCTCTTGCTGCTCTTCACCGTCCCTTGGCACCCTACCTACAGGCACAACAGCACTGGGGATCTGTGCTTTCCCAGAGACGGAACATCTCACGGGGGTCAGTCTCGGCAAGCCTCTTTCTGAAAAGGCGAACGGTGCGATCCATCTCCCCCGAGGAAGGGCCCAGCCCTGAAAGCTCTTGCTGCTCTTCACCGCCCCTTGGCACCCTACCTACAGGCACAACAGCACTGGGGATCTGTGCTTTCCCAGAGACGGAACATCTCACGGGGCTCAGTCTCGGCAAGCCTCTTTCTGAAAAGGCGAACGGTCGGATCCTTCTCCCACGAGGAAGGGCCCAGCCCTGAAAGCTCTTGCTGCTCTTCACCGTCCCTTGGCACCCTACCTACAGGCACAACAGCACTGGGGATCTGTGCTTTCCCAGAGACGGAATATCTCACGGGGCTCAGTCTCGGCAAGCCTCTTTCTGAAAAGGCGAACGGTCGGATCCTTCTCCCACGAGGAAGGGCCCAGCCCTGAAAGCTCTTGCTGCTCTTCACCGCCCCTTGGCACCCTACCTACAGGCACAACAGCACTGGGGATCTGTGCTTTCCCAGAGACGGAACATCTCGTGGCGCTACGCCTCGGCAGAGCCTCTTTTTTCTGGAAAAGGCGAACGGTCGGATCCTTCTCCCACGAGGAAGGGCCCAGCCCTGAAAGCTCTTGCTGCTGTTCACCGTCCCTTGGCACCCTACCTACAGGCACAACAGCACTGGGGATCTGTGCTTTCCCAGAGACGGAACATCTCACGGGGCTCAGTCTCGGCAAGCCTCTTTCTGAAAAGGCGAACGGTCGGATCCTTCTCCCACGAGGAAGGGCCCAGCCCTGAAAGCTCTTGCTGCTCTTCACCGTCCCTTGGCACCCTACCTACAGGCACAACAGCACTGGGGATCTGTGCTTTCCCAGAGACGGAACATCTCACGGGGCTCAGTCTCGGCAAGCCTCTTTCTGAAAAGGCGAACGGTCGGATCCTTCTCCCACGAGGAAGGGCCCAGCCCTGAAAGCTCTTGCTGCTCTTCACCGCCCCTTGGCACCCTACCTACAGGCACAACAGCACTGGGGATCTGTGCTTTCCCAGAGACGGAATATCTCACGGGGGTCAGTCTCGGCAAGCCTCTTTCTGAAAAGGCGAACGGTCGGATCCTTCTCCCACGAGGAAGGGCCCAGCCCTGAAAGCTCTTGCTGCTCTTCACCGTCCCTTGTGGCCCTACCTACAGGCACAACAGCACTGGGGATCTATGCTTTCGCAGAGACGGAACATCTCGTAGTGCTACGCCTCTGCAGAGCCTCTTTTTTTTGGAAAAGGCGAACGGTCGGATCCTTCTCCCACGAGGAAGGGCCCAGCCCTGAAAGCTCTTGCTGCTCTTCACCGTCCCTTGGCAGCCTACCTACAGGCACAACAGCACTGGGGATCTGTGCTTTCCCAGAGACGGAATATCTCACGGGGCTCAGTCTCGGCAAGCCTCTTTCTGAAAAGGCGAACGGTCGGATCCTTCTCCCACGAGGAAGGGCCCAGCCCTGAAAGCTCTTGCTTCTCTTCACCGTCCCTTGTGGCCCTACCTACAGGCACAACAGCACTGGGGATCTGTGCTTTCCCAGAGACGGAACATCTCACGGCGCTCAGTCTCGGCAAGCCTCTTTCTGAAAAGGCGAACGGTCGGATCCTTCTCCCACGAGGAAGGGCCCAGCCCTGAAAGCTCTTGCTGCTCTTCACCGTCCCTTGGCACCCTACCTACAGGCACAACAGCACTGGGGATCTATGCTTTCGCAGAGACGGAACATCTCGTAGTGCTACGCCTCGGCAGAGCCTCTTTTTTTTGGAAAAGGCGAACGGTCGGATCCGTCTCCCACGAGGAAGGGCCCAGCCCTGAAAGCTCTTGCTGATCTTCACCGCCCCTTGGCACCCTACCTACAGGCACAACAGCACTGGGGATCTGTGCTTTCCCAGAGACGGAACATCTCATGGCGCTCAGTCTCGGCAAGCCTCTTTCTGAAAAGGCGAACGGTGCGATCCTTCTCCCACGAGGAAGGGCCCAGCCCTGAAAGCTCTTGCTACTCTTCACCGCCCCTTGGCACCCTACCTACAGGCACAACAGCACTGGGGATCTGTGCTTTCCCAGAGACGGAACATCTCACGGCGCTCAGTCTCGGCAAGCCTCTTTCTGAAAAGGCGAACGGTCGGATCCTTCTCCCACGAGGAAGGGCCCAGCCCTGAAAGCTCTTGCTGCTCTTCACCGCCCCTTGGCACCCTACCTACAGGCACAACAGCACTGGGGATCTGTGCTTTCCCAGAGACGGAACATCTCACGGGGCTCAGTCTCGGCAAGCCTCTTTCTGAAAAGGCGAACGGTCGGATCCTTCTCCCACGAGGAAGGGCCCAGCCCTGAAAGCTCTTGCTGCTCTTCACCGTCCCTTGGCACCCTACCTACAGGCACAACAGCACTGGGGATCTGTGCTTTCCCAGAGACGGAACATCTCACGGGGCTCAGTCTCGGCAAGCCTCTTTCTGAAAAGGCGAACGGTCGGATCCTTCTCCCACGAGGAAGGGCCCAGCCCTGAAAGCTCTTGCTGCTCTTCACCGTCCCTTGGCACCCTACCTACAGGCACAACAGCACTGGGGATCTGTGCTTTCCCAGAGACGGAACATCTCACGGGGCTCAGTCTCGGCAAGCCTCTTTCTGAAAAGGCGAACGGTCGGATCCTTCTCCCACGAGGAAGGGCCCAGCCCTGAAACCTCTTGCTGCTCTTCACCACCCCTTGGCACCCTACCTACAGGCACAACAGCACTGGGGATCTGTGCTTTCCCAGAGACGGAACATCTCACGGCGCTCAGTCTCGGCAAGCCTCTTTCTGAAAAGACGAACGGTGCGATCCATCTCCCCCGAGGAAGGGCCCAGCCCTGAAAGCTCTTGCTGCTCTTCACCGCCCCTTGGCACCCTACCTACAGGCACAACAGCACTGGGGATCTGTGCTTTCCCAGAGACGGAACATCTCACGGGGCTCAGTCTCGGCAAGCCTCTTTCTGAAAAGGCGAACGGTCGGATCCTTCTCCCACGAGGAAGGGCCCAGCCCTGAAAGCTCTTGCTGCTCTTCACCGTCCCTTGGCACCCTACCTACAGGCACAACAGCACTGGGGATCTGTGCTTTCCCAGAGACGGAATATCTCACGGGGCTCAGTCTCGGCAAGCCTCTTTCTGAAAAGGCGAACGGTCGGATCCTTCTCCCACGAGGAAGGGCCCAGCCCTGAAAGCTCTTGCTGCTCTTCACCGCCCCTTGGCACCCTACCTACAGGCACAACAGCACTGGGGATCTGTGCTTTCCCAGAGACGGAACATCTCGTGGCGCTACGCCTCGGCAGAGCCTCTTTTTTCTGGAAAAGGCGAACGGTCGGATCCTTCTCCCACGAGGAAGGGCCCAGCCCTGAAAGCTCTTGCTGCTGTTCACCGTCCCTTGGCACCCTACCTACAGGCACAACAGCACTGGGGATCTGTGCTTTCCCAGAGACGGAACATCTCACGGGGCTCAGTCTCGGCAAGCCTCTTTCTGAAAAGGCGAACGGTCGGATCCTTCTCCCACGAGGAAGGGCCCAGCCCTGAAAGCTCTTGCTGCTCTTCACCGTCCCTTGGCACCCTACCTACAGGCACAACAGCACTGGGGATCTGTGCTTTCCCAGAGACGGAACATCTCACGGGGCTCAGTCTCGGCAAGCCTCTTTCTGAAAAGGCGAACGGTCGGATCCTTCTCCCACGAGGAAGGGCCCAGCCCTGAAAGCTCTTGCTGCTCTTCACCGCCCCTTGGCACCCTACCTACAGGCACAACAGCACTGGGGATCTGTGCTTTCCCAGAGACGGAATATCTCACGGGGGTCAGTCTCGGCAAGCCTCTTTCTGAAAAGGCGAACGGTCGGATCCTTCTCCCACGAGGAAGGGCCCAGCCCTGAAAGCTCTTGCTGCTCTTCACCGTCCCTTGTGGCCCTACCTACAGGCACAACAGCACTGGGGATCTATGCTTTCGCAGAGACGGAACATCTCGTAGTGCTACGCCTCTGCAGAGCCTCTTTTTTTTGGAAAAGGCGAACGGTCGGATCCTTCTCCCACGAGGAAGGGCCCAGCCCTGAAAGCTCTTGCTGCTCTTCACCGTCCCTTGGCAGCCTACCTACAGGCACAACAGCACTGGGGATCTGTGCTTTCCCAGAGACGGAATATCTCACGGGGCTCAGTCTCGGCAAGCCTCTTTCTGAAAAGGCGAACGGTCGGATCCTTCTCCCACGAGGAAGGGCCCAGCCCTGAAAGCTCTTGCTTCTCTTCACCGTCCCTTGTGGCCCTACCTACAGGCACAACAGCACTGGGGATCTGTGCTTTCCCAGAGACGGAACATCTCACGGCGCTCAGTCTCGGCAAGCCTCTTTCTGAAAAGGCGAACGGTCGGATCCTTCTCCCACGAGGAAGGGCCCAGCCCTGAAAGCTCTTGCTGCTCTTCACCGTCCCTTGGCACCCTACCTACAGGCACAACAGCACTGGGGATCTATGCTTTCGCAGAGACGGAACATCTCGTAGTGCTACGCCTCGGCAGAGCCTCTTTTTTTTGGAAAAGGCGAACGGTCGGATCCGTCTCCCACGAGGAAGGGCCCAGCCCTGAAAGCTCTTGCTGATCTTCACCGCCCCTTGGCACCCTACCTACAGGCACAACAGCACTGGGGATCTGTGCTTTCCCAGAGACGGAACATCTCATGGCGCTCAGTCTCGGCAAGCCTCTTTCTGAAAAGGCGAACGGTGCGATCCTTCTCCCACGAGGAAGGGCCCAGCCCTGAAAGCTCTTGCTACTCTTCACCGCCCCTTGGCACCCTACCTACAGGCACAACAGCACTGGGGATCTGTGCTTTCCCAGAGACGGAACATCTCACGGCGCTCAGTCTCGGCAAGCCTCTTTCTGAAAAGGCGAACGGTCGGATCCTTCTCCCACGAGGAAGGGCCCAGCCCTGAAAGCTCTTGCTGCTCTTCACCGCCCCTTGGCACCCTACCTACAGGCACAACAGCACTGGGGATCTGTGCTTTCCCAGAGACGGAACATCTCACGGGGCTCAGTCTCGGCAAGCCTCTTTCTGAAAAGGCGAACGGTCGGATCCTTCTCCCACGAGGAAGGGCCCAGCCCTGAAAGCTCTTGCTGCTGTTCACCGTCCCTTGGCACCCTACCTACAGGCACAACAGCACTGGGGATCTGTGCTTTCCCAGAGACGGAACATCTCACGGGGCTCAGTCTCGGCAAGCCTCTTTCTGAAAAGGCGAACGGTCGGATCCTTCTCCCACGAGGAAGGGCCCAGCCCTGAAAGCTCTTGCTGCTCTTCACCGTCCCTTGGCACCCTACCTACAGGCACAACAGCACTGGGGATCTGTGCTTTCCCAGAGACGGAACATCTCACGGGGCTCAGTCTCGGCAAGCCTCTTTCTGAAAAGGCGAACGGTCGGATCCTTCTCCCACGAGGAAGGGCCCAGCCCTGAAACCTCTTGCTGCTCTTCACCACCCCTTGGCACCCTACCTACAGGCACAACAGCACTGGGGATCTGTGCTTTCCCAGAGACGGAACATCTCACGGCGCTCAGTCTCGGCAAGCCTCTTTCTGAAAAGACGAACGGTGCGATCCATCTCCCCCGAGGAAGGGCCCAGCCCTGAAAGCTCTTGCTGCTCTTCACCGCCCCTTGGCACCCTACCTACAGGCACAACAGCACTGGGGATCTGTGCTTTCCCAGAGACGGAACATCTCACGGGGCTCAGTCTCGGCAAGCCTCTTTCTGAAAAGGCGAACGGTCGGATCCTTCTCCCACGAGGAAGGGCCCAGCCCTGAAAGCTCTTGCTGCTCTTCACCGTCCCTTGGCACCCTACCTACAGGCACAACAGCACTGGGGATCTGTGCTTTCCCAGAGACGGAATATCTCACGGGGCTCAGTCTCGGCAAGCCTCTTTCTGAAAAGGCGAACGGTCGGATCCTTCTCCCACGAGGAAGGGCCCAGCCCTGAAAGCTCTTGCTGCTCTTCACCGCCCCTTGGCACCCTACCTACAGGCACAACAGCACTGGGGATCTGTGCTTTCCCAGAGACGGAACATCTCGTGGCGCTACGCCTCGGCAGAGCCTCTTTTTTCTGGAAAAGGCGAACGGTCGGATCCTTCTCCCACGAGGAAGGGCCCAGCCCTGAAAGCTCTTGCTGCTGTTCACCGTCCCTTGGCACCCTACCTACAGGCACAACAGCACTGGGGATCTGTGCTTTCCCAGAGACGGAACATCTCACGGGGCTCAGTCTCGGCAAGCCTCTTTCTGAAAAGGCGAACGGTCGGATCCTTCTCCCACGAGGAAGGGCCCAGCCCTGAAAGCTCTTGCTGCTCTTCACCGTCCCTTGGCACCCTACCTACAGGCACAACAGCACTGGGGATCTGTGCTTTCCCAGAGACGGAACATCTCACGGGGCTCAGTCTCGGCAAGCCTCTTTCTGAAAAGGCGAACGGTCGGATCCTTCTCCCACGAGGAAGGGCCCAGCCCTGAAAGCTCTTGCTGCTCTTCACCGCCCCTTGGCACCCTACCTACAGGCACAACAGCACTGGGGATCTGTGCTTTCCCAGAGACGGAATATCTCACGGGGGTCAGTCTCGGCAAGCCTCTTTCTGAAAAGGCGAACGGTCGGATCCTTCTCCCACGAGGAAGGGCCCAGCCCTGAAAGCTCTTGCTGCTCTTCACCGTCCCTTGTGGCCCTACCTACAGGCACAACAGCACTGGGGATCTATGCTTTCGCAGAGACGGAACATCTCGTAGTGCTACGCCTCTGCAGAGCCTCTTTTTTTTGGAAAAGGCGAACGGTCGGATCCTTCTCCCACGAGGAAGGGCCCAGCCCTGAAAGCTCTTGCTGCTCTTCACCGTCCCTTGGCAGCCTACCTACAGGCACAACAGCACTGGGGATCTGTGCTTTCCCAGAGACGGAATATCTCACGGCGCCTAGTCTCGGCAAGCCTCTTTCTGAAAAGGCGAACGGTCGGATCCTTCTCCCACGAGGAAGGGCCCAGCCCTGAAAGCTCTTGCTGCTCTTCACCGCCCCTTGGCACCCTACCTACAGGCACAACAGCACTGGGGATCTATGCTTTCGCAGAGACGGAACATCTCGTAGTGCTACGCCTCTGCAGAGCCTCTTTTTTTTGGAAAAGGCGAACGGTCGGATCCTTCTCCCACGAGGAAGGGCCCAGCCCTGAAAGCTCTTGCTGCTCTTCACCGCCCCTTGGCACCCTACCTACAGGCACAACAGCGCTGGGGATCTGTGCTTTCCCAGAGACGGAACATCTCACGGGGCTCAGTCTCGGCAAGCCTCTTTCTGAAAAGGCGAACGGTGCGATCCATCTCCCCCGAGGAAGGGCCCAGCCCTGAAAGCTCTTGCTGCTCTTCACCGTCCCTTGGCACCCTACCTACAGGCACAACAGCACTGGGGATCTGTGCTTTCCCAGAGACGGAACATCTCACGGGGCTCAGTCTCGGCAAGCCTCTTTCTGAAAAGGCGAACGGTCGGATCCTTCTCCCACGAGGAAGGGCCCAGCCCTGAAAGCTCTTGCTGCTCTTCACCGTCCCTTGGCACCCTACCTACAGGCACAACAGCACTGGGGATCTGTGCTTTCCCAGAGACGGAATATCTCACGGGGCTCAGTCTCGGCAAGCCTCTTTCTGAAAAGGCGAACGGTCGGATCCTTCTCCCACGAGGAAGGGCCCAGCCCTGAAAGCTCTTGCTGCTCTTCACCGCCCCTTGGCACCCTACCTACAGGCACAACAGCACTGGGGATCTGTGCTTTCCCAGAGACGGAATATCTCACGGGGGTCAGTCTCGGCAAGCCTCTTTCTGAAAAGGCGAACGGTCGGATCCTTCTCCCACGAGGAAGGGCCCAGCCCTGAAAGCTCTTGCTGCTCTTCACCACCCCTTGGCACCCTACCTACAGGCACAACAGCACTGGGGATCTGTGCTTTCCCAGAGACGGAACATCTCACGGCGCTCAGTCTCGGCAAGCCTCTTTCTGAAAAGACGAACGGTGCGATCCATCTCCCCCGAGGAAGGGCCCAGCCCTGAAAGCTCTTGCTGCTCTTCACCGCCCCTTGGCACCCTACCTACAGGCACAACAGCACTGGGGATCTGTGCTTTCCCAGAGACGGAACATCTCGTGGCGCTACTCCTCGGCAGAGCCTCTTTTTTTTGGAAAAGGCGAACGGTCGGATCCTTCTCCCACGAGGAAGGGCCCAGCCCTGAAAGCTCTTGCTGCTCTTCACCGTCCCTTGGCACCCTACCTACAGGCACAACAGCACTGGGGATCTGTGCTTTCCCAGAGACGGAACATCTCACGGGGCTCAGTCTCGGCAAGCCTCTTTCTGAAAAGGCGAACGGTCGGATCCTTCTCCCACGAGGAAGGGCCCAGCCCTGAAAGCTCTTGCTGCTCTTCACCGTCCCTTGGCACCCTACCTACAGGCACAACAGCACTGGGGATCTGTGCTTTCCCAGAGACGGAACATCTCGTGGCGTTACGCCTCGGCAGAGCCTCTTTTTTTTGGAAAAGGCGAACGGTCGGATCCTTCTCCCACGAGGAAGGGCCCAGCCCTGAAAGCTCTTGCTGCTCTTCACCGCCCCTTGGCACCCTACCTACAGGCACAACAGCACTGGGGATCTGTGCTTTCCCAGAGACGGAACATCTCACGGGGCTCAGTCTCGGCAAGCCTCTTTCTGAAAAGGCGAACGGTCGGATCCTTCTCCCACGAGGAAGGGCCCAGCCCTGAAAGCTCTTGCTGCTCTTCACCGCCCCTTGGCACCCTACCTACAGGCACAACAGCGCTGGGGATCTGTGCTTTCCCAGAGACGGAACATCTCACGGGGCTCAGTCTCGGCAAGCCTCTTTCTGAAAAGGCGAACGGTCGGATCCTTCTCCCACGAGGAAGGGCCCAGCCCTGAAAGCTCTTGCTGCTCTTCACCGCCCCTTGGCACCCTACCTACAGGCACAACAGCACTGGGGATCTGTGCTTTCCCAGAGACGGAACATCTCACGGGGCTCAGTCTCGGCAAGCCTGTTTCTGAAAAGGCGAACGGTCGGATACTTGTCCCACGAGGAAGGGCCCAGCCCTGAAAGCTCTTGCTGCTCTTCACCGCCCCTTGGCACCCTACCTACAGGCACAACAGCACTGGGGATCTATGCTTTCGCAGAGACGGAACATCTCGTAGTGCTACGCCTCTGCAGAGCCTCTTTTTTTTGGAAAAGGCGAACGGTCGGATCCTTCTCCCACGAGGAAGGGCCCAGCCCTGAAAGCTCTTGCTGCTCTTCACCGCCCCTTGGCACCCTACCTACAGGCACAACAGCGCTGGGGATCTGTGCTTTCCCAGAGACGGAACATCTCACGGGGCTCAGTCTCGGCAAGCCTCTTTCTGAAAAGGCGAACGGTGCGATCCATCTCCCCCGAGGAAGGGCCCAGCCCTGAAAGCTCTTGCTGCTATTCACCGTCCCTTGGCACCCTACCTACAGGCACAACAGCACTGGGGATCTGTGCTTTCGCAGAGACGGAACATCTCACGGGGCTCAGTCTCGGCAAGCCTCTTTCTGAAAAGGCGAACGGTCGGATCCTTCTCCCACGAGGAAGGGCCCAGCCCTGAAAGCTCTTGCTGCTCTTCACCGCCCCTTGGCACCCTACCTACAGGCACAACAGCACTGGGGATCTATGCTTTCGCAGAGACGGAACATCTCGTAGTGCTACGCCTCTGCAGAGCCTCTTTTTTTTGGAAAAGGCGAACGGTCGGATCCTTCTCCCACGAGGAAGGGCCCAGCCCTGAAAGCTCTTGCTGCTCTTCACCGCCCCTTGGCACCCTACCTACAGGCACAACAGCGCTGGGGATCTGTGCTTTCCCAGAGACGGAACATCTCACGGGGCTCAGTCTCGGCAAGCCTCTTTCTGAAAAGGCGAACGGTGCGATCCATCTCCCCCGAGGAAGGGCCCAGCCCTGAAAGCTCTTGCTGCTCTTCACCGTCCCTTGGCACCCTACCTACAGGCACAACAGCACTGGGGATCTGTGCTTTCCCAGAGACGGAACATCTCACGGGGCTCAGTCTCGGCAAGCCTCTTTCTGAAAAGGCGAACGGTCGGATCCTTCTCCCACGAGGAAGGGCCCAGCCCTGAAAGCTCTTGCTGCTCTTCACCGTCCCTTGGCACCCTACCTACAGGCACAACAGCACTGGGGATCTGTGCTTTCCCAGAGACGGAATATCTCACGGGGCTCAGTCTCGGCAAGCCTCTTTCTGAAAAGGCGAACGGTCGGATCCTTCTCCCACGAGGAAGGGCCCAGCCCTGAAAGCTCTTGCTGCTCTTCACCGCCCCTTGGCACCCTACCTACAGGCACAACAGCACTGGGGATCTGTGCTTTCCCAGAGACGGAATATCTCACGGGGGTCAGTCTCGGCAAGCCTCTTTCTGAAAAGGCGAACGGTCGGATCCTTCTCCCACGAGGAAGGGCCCAGCCCTGAAAGCTCTTGCTGCTCTTCACCACCCCTTGGCACCCTACCTACAGGCACAACAGCACTGGGGATCTGTGCTTTCCCAGAGACGGAACATCTCACGGCGCTCAGTCTCGGCAAGCCTCTTTCTGAAAAGACGAACGGTGCGATCCATCTCCCCCGAGGAAGGGCCCAGCCCTGAAAGCTCTTGCTGCTCTTCACCGCCCCTTGGCACCCTACCTACAGGCACAACAGCACTGGGGATCTGTGCTTTCCCAGAGACGGAACATCTCGTGGCGCTACTCCTCGGCAGAGCCTCTTTTTTTTGGAAAAGGCGAACGGTCGGATCCTTCTCCCACGAGGAAGGGCCCAGCCCTGAAAGCTCTTGCTGCTCTTCACCGTCCCTTGGCACCCTACCTACAGGCACAACAGCACTGGGGATCTGTGCTTTCCCAGAGACGGAACATCTCACGGGGCTCAGTCTCGGCAAGCCTCTTTCTGAAAAGGCGAACGGTCGGATCCTTCTCCCACGAGGAAGGGCCCAGCCCTGAAAGCTCTTGCTGCTCTTCACCGTCCCTTGTGGCCCTACCTACAGGCACAACAGCACTGGGGATCTGTGCTTTCCCAGAGACGGAACATCTCGTGGCGTTACGCCTCGGCAGAGCCTCTTTTTTTTGGAAAAGGCGAACGGTCGGATCCTTCTCCCACGAGGAAGGGCCCAGCCCTGAAAGCTCTTGCTGCTCTTCACCGCCCCTTGGCACCCTACCTACAGGCACAACAGCACTGGGGATCTGTGCTTTCCCAGAGACGGAACATCTCACGGGGCTCAGTCTCGGCAAGCCTCTTTCTGAAAAGGCGAACGGTCGGATCCTTCTCCCACGAGGAAGGGCCCAGCCCTGAAAGCTCTTGCTGCTCTTCACCGTCCCTTGGCACCCTACCTACAGGCACAACAGCACTGGGGATCTGTGCTTTCCCAGAGACGGAACATCTCACGGGGCTCAGTCTCGGCAAGCCTGTTTCTGAAAAGGCGAACGGTCGGATACTTGTCCCACGAGGAAGGGCCCAGCCCTGAAAGCTCTTGCTGCTCTTCACCGCCCCTTGGCACCCTACCTACAGGCACAACAGCACTGGGGATCTATGCTTTCGCAGAGACGGAACATCTCGTAGTGCTACGCCTCTGCAGAGCCTCTTTTTTTTGGAAAAGGCGAACGGTCGGATCCTTCTCCCACGAGGAAGGGCCAGCCCTGAAAGCTCTTGCTGCTCTTCACCGCCCCTTGGCACCCTACCTACAGGCACAACAGCGCTGGGGATCTGTGCTTTCCCAGAGACGGAACATCTCACGGGGCTCAGTCTCGGCAAGCCTCTTTCTGAAAAGGCGAACGGTCGGATCCTTCTCCCACGAGGAAGGGCCCAGCCCTGAAAGCTCTTGCTGCTCTTCACCGCCCCTTGGCACCCTACCTACAGGCACAACAGCACTGGGGATCTGTGCTTTCCCAGAGACGGAACATCTCGTGGCGCTACGCCTCGGCAGAGCCTCTTTTTTCTGGAAAAGGCGAACGGTCGGATCCTTCTCCCACGAGGAAGGGCCCAGCCCTGAAAGCTCTTGCTGCTGTTCACCGTCCCTTGGCACCCTACCTACAGGCACAACAGCACTGGGGATCTGTGCTTTCCCAGAGACGGAACATCTCACGGGGCTCAGTCTCGGCAAGCCTCTTTCTGAAAAGGCGAACGGTCGGATCCTTCTCCCACGAGGAAGGGCCCAGCCCTGAAAGCTCTTGCTGCTCTTCACCGTCCCTTGGCACCCTACCTACAGGCACAACAGCACTGGGGATCTGTGCTTTCCCAGAGACGGAATATCTCACGGGGCTCAGTCTCGGCAAGCCTCTTTCTGAAAAGGCGAACGGTCGGATCCTTCTCCCACGAGGAAGGGCCCAGCCCTGAAAGCTCTTGCTGCTCTTCACCGCCCCTTGGCACCCTACCTACAGGCACAACAGCACTGGGGATCTGTGCTTTCCCAGAGACGGAATATCTCACGGGGGTCAGTCTCGGCAAGCCTCTTTCTGAAAAGGCGAACGGTCGGATCCTTCTCCCACGAGGAAGGGCCCAGCCCTGAAAGCTCTTGCTGCTCTTCACCGTCCCTTGTGGCCCTACCTACAGGCACAACAGCACTGGGGATCTGTGCTTTCCCAGAGACGGAACATCTCACGGGGCTCAGTCTCGGCAAGCCTCTTTCTGAAAAGGCGAACGGTCGGATCCTTCTCCCACGAGGAAGGGCCCAGCCCTGAAAGCTCTTGCTGCTCTTCACCGTCCCTTGGCAGCCTACCTACAGGCACAACAGCACTGGGGATCTGTGCTTTCCCAGAGACGGAATATCTCACGGCGCTCAGTCTCGGCAAGCCTCTTTCTGAAAAGGCGAACGGTCGGATCCTTCTCCCACGAGGAAGGGCCCAGCCCTGAAAGCTCTTGCTGCTCTTCACCGCCCCTTGGCACCCTACCTACAGGCACAACAGCACTGGGGATCTGTGCTTTCCCAGAGACGGAACATCTCACGGGGCTCAGTCTCGGCAAGCCTCTTTCTGAAAAGGCGAACGGTCGGATCCTTCTCCCACGAGGAAGGGCCCAGCCCTGAAAGCTCTTGCTGCTCTTCACCGTCCCTTGGCACCCTACCTACAGGCACAACAGCACTGGGGATCTGTGCTTTCCCAGAGACGGAACATCTCACGGGGCTCAGTCTCGGCAAGCCTGTTTCTGAAAAGGCGAACGGTCGGATACTTGTCCCACGAGGAAGGGCCCAGCCCTGAAAGCTCTTGCTGCTCTTCACCGCCCCTTGGCACCCTACCTACAGGCACAACAGCACTGGGGATCTATGCTTTCGCAGAGACGGAACATCACGTAGTGCTACGCCTCTGCAGAGCCTCTTTTTTTTGGAAAAGGCGAACGGTCGGATCCTTCTCCCACGAGGAAGGGCCCAGCCCTGAAAGCTCTTGCTGCTCTTCACCGCCCCTTGGCACCCTACCTACAGGCACAACAGCACTGGGGATCTGTGCTTTCCCAGAGACGGAACATCTCACGGCGCTCAGTCTCGGCAAGCCTCTTTCTGAAAAGACGAACGGTGCGGTCCATCTCCCCCGAGGAAGGGCCCAGCCCTGAAAGCTCTTGCTGCTCTTCACCGCCCCTTGGCACCCTACCTACAGGCACAACAGCACTGGGGATCTGTGCTTTCCCAGAGACGGAACATCTCGTGGCGCTACTCCTCGGCAGAGCCTCTTTTTTTTGGAAAAGGCGAACGGTCGGATCCTTCTCCCACGAGGAAGGGCCCAGCCCTGAAAGCTCTTGCTGCTCTTCACCGTCCCTTGGCACCCTACCTACAGGCACAACAGCACTGGGGATCTGTGCTTTCCCAGAGACGGAATATCTCACGGGGCTCAGTCTCGGCAAGCCTCTTTCTGAAAAGGCGAACGGTCGGATCCTTCTCCCACGAGGAAGGGCCCAGCCCTGAAAGCTCTTGCTTCTCTTCACCGTCCCTTGTGGCCCTACCTACAGGCACAACAGCACTGGGGATCTGTGCTTTCCCAGAGACGGAACATCTCACGGGGCTCAGTCTCGGCAAGCCTCTTTCTGAAAAGGCGAACGGTCGGATCCTTCTCCCACGAGGAAGGGCCCAGCCCTGAAAGCTCTTGCTGCTCTTCACCGTCCCTTGGCACCCTACCTACAGGCACAACAGCACTGGGGATCTATGCTTTCGCAGAGACGGAACATCTCGTAGTGCTACGCCTCGGCAGAGCCTCTTTTTTTTGGAAAAGGCGAACGGTCGGATCCGTCTCCCACGAGGAAGGGCCCAGCCCTGAAAGCTCTTGCTGATCTTCACCGCCCCTTGGCACCCTACCTACAGGCACAACAGCACTGGGGATCTGTGCTTTCCCAGAGACGGAACATCTCATGGCGCTCAGTCTCGGCAAGCCTCTTTCTGAAAAGGCGAACGGTGCGATCCTTCTCCCACGAGGAAGGGCCCAGCCCTGAAAGCTCTTGCTACTCTTCACCGCCCCTTGGCACCCTACCTACAGGCACAACAGCACTGGGGATCTGTGCTTTCCCAGAGACGGAACATCTCACGGCGCTCAGTCTCGGCAAGCCTCTTTCTGAAAAGGCGAACGGTCGGATCCTTCTCCCACGAGGAAGGGCCCAGCCCTGAAAGCTCTTGCTGCTCTTCACCGCCCCTTGGCACCCTACCTACAGGCACAACAGCACTGGGGATCTGTGCTTTCCCAGAGACGGAACATCTCACGGGGCTCAGTCTCGGCAAGCCTCTTTCTGAAAAGATGAACGGTGCGATCCTTCTCCCACGACGAAGGGCCCAGCCCTGAAAGCTCTTGCTGCTGTTCACCGTCCCTTGGCACCCTACCTACAGGCACAACAGCACTGGGGATCTGTGCTTTCCCAGAGACGGAACATCTCACGGGGCTCAGTCTCGGCAAGCCTCTTTCTGAAAAGGCGAACGGTCGGATCCTTCTCCCACGAGGAAGGGCCCAGCCCTGAAAGCTCTTGCTGCTCTTCACCGTCCCTTGGCACCCTACCTACAGGCACAACAGCACTGGGGATCTGTGCTTTCCCAGAGACGGAACATCTCACGGGGCTCAGTCTCGGCAAGCCTCTTTCTGAAAAGGCGAACGGTCGGATCCTTCTCCCACGAGGAAGGGCCCAGCCCTGAAAGCTCTTGCTGCTCTTCACCGTCCCTTGGCACCCTACCTACAGGCACAACAGCACTGGGGATCTGTGCTTTCCCAGAGACGGAACATCTCACGGGGGTCAGTCTCGGCAAGCCTCTTTCTGAAAAGGCGAACGGTGCGATCCATCTCCCCCGAGGAAGGGCCCAGCCCTGAAAGCTCTTGCTGCTCTTCACCGCCCCTTGGCACCCTACCTACAGGCACAACAGCACTGGGGATCTGTGCTTTCCCAGAGACGGAACATCTCACGGGGCTCAGTCTCGGCAAGCCTCTTTCTGAAAAGGCGAACGGTCGGATCCTTCTCCCACGAGGAAGGGCCCAGCCCTGAAAGCTCTTGCTGCTCTTCACCGTCCCTTGGCACCCTACCTACAGGCACAACAGCACTGGGGATCTGTGCTTTCCCAGAGACGGAATATCTCACGGGGCTCAGTCTCGGCAAGCCTCTTTCTGAAAAGGCGAACGGTCGGATCCTTCTCCCACGAGGAAGGGCCCAGCCCTGAAAGCTCTTGCTGCTCTTCACCGCCCCTTGGCACCCTACCTACAGGCACAACAGCACTGGGGATCTGTGCTTTCCCAGAGACGGAACATCTCGTGGCGCTACGCCTCGGCAGAGCCTCTTTTTTCTGGAAAAGGCGAACGGTCGGATCCTTCTCCCACGAGGAAGGGCCCAGCCCTGAAAGCTCTTGCTGCTGTTCACCGTCCCTTGGCACCCTACCTACAGGCACAACAGCACTGGGGATCTGTGCTTTCCCAGAGACGGAACATCTCACGGGGCTCAGTCTCGGCAAGCCTCTTTCTGAAAAGGCGAACGGTCGGATCCTTCTCCCACGAGGAAGGGCCCAGCCCTGAAAGCTCTTGCTGCTCTTCACCGTCCCTTGGCACCCTACCTACAGGCACAACAGCACTGGGGATCTGTGCTTTCCCAGAGACGGAACATCTCACGGGGCTCAGTCTCGGCAAGCCTCTTTCTGAAAAGGCGAACGGTCGGATCCTTCTCCCACGAGGAAGGGCCCAGCCCTGAAAGCTCTTGCTGCTCTTCACCGCCCCTTGGCACCCTACCTACAGGCACAACAGCACTGGGGATCTGTGCTTTCCCAGAGACGGAATATCTCACGGGGGTCAGTCTCGGCAAGCCTCTTTCTGAAAAGGCGAACGGTCGGATCCTTCTCCCACGAGGAAGGGCCCAGCCCTGAAAGCTCTTGCTGCTCTTCACCGTCCCTTGTGGCCCTACCTACAGGCACAACAGCACTGGGGATCTATGCTTTCGCAGAGACGGAACATCTCGTAGTGCTACGCCTCTGCAGAGCCTCTTTTTTTTGGAAAAGGCGAACGGTCGGATCCTTCTCCCACGAGGAAGGGCCCAGCCCTGAAAGCTCTTGCTGCTCTTCACCGTCCCTTGGCAGCCTACCTACAGGCACAACAGCACTGGGGATCTGTGCTTTCCCAGAGACGGAATATCTCACGGGGCTCAGTCTCGGCAAGCCTCTTTCTGAAAAGGCGAACGGTCGGATCCTTCTCCCACGAGGAAGGGCCCAGCCCTGAAAGCTCTTGCTTCTCTTCACCGTCCCTTGTGGCCCTACCTACAGGCACAACAGCACTGGGGATCTGTGCTTTCCCAGAGACGGAACATCTCACGGCGCTCAGTCTCGGCAAGCCTCTTTCTGAAAAGGCGAACGGTCGGATCCTTCTCCCACGAGGAAGGGCCCAGCCCTGAAAGCTCTTGCTGCTCTTCACCGTCCCTTGGCACCCTACCTACAGGCACAACAGCACTGGGGATCTATGCTTTCGCAGAGACGGAACATCTCGTAGTGCTACGCCTCGGCAGAGCCTCTTTTTTTTGGAAAAGGCGAACGGTCGGATCCGTCTCCCACGAGGAAGGGCCCAGCCCTGAAAGCTCTTGCTGATCTTCACCGCCCCTTGGCACCCTACCTACAGGCACAACAGCACTGGGGATCTGTGCTTTCCCAGAGACGGAACATCTCATGGCGCTCAGTCTCGGCAAGCCTCTTTCTGAAAAGGCGAACGGTGCGATCCTTCTCCCACGAGGAAGGGCCCAGCCCTGAAAGCTCTTGCTACTCTTCACCGCCCCTTGGCACCCTACCTACAGGCACAACAGCACTGGGGATCTGTGCTTTCCCAGAGACGGAACATCTCACGGCGCTCAGTCTCGGCAAGCCTCTTTCTGAAAAGGCGAACGGTCGGATCCTTCTCCCACGAGGAAGGGCCCAGCCCTGAAAGCTCTTGCTGCTCTTCACCGCCCCTTGGCACCCTACCTACAGGCACAACAGCACTGGGGATCTGTGCTTTCCCAGAGACGGAACATCTCACGGGGCTCAGTCTCGGCAAGCCTCTTTCTGAAAAGGCGAACGGTCGGATCCTTCTCCCACGAGGAAGGGCCCAGCCCTGAAAGCTCTTGCTGCTCTTCACCGTCCCTTGGCACCCTACCTACAGGCACAACAGCACTGGGGATCTGTGCTTTCCCAGAGACGGAACATCTCACGGGGCTCAGTCTCGGCAAGCCTCTTTCTGAAAAGGCGAACGGTCGGATCCTTCTCCCACGAGGAAGGGCCCAGCCCTGAAAGCTCTTGCTGCTCTTCACCGTCCCTTGGCACCCTACCTACAGGCACAACAGCACTGGGGATCTGTGCTTTCCCAGAGACGGAACATCTCACGGGGCTCAGTCTCGGCAAGCCTCTTTCTGAAAAGGCGAACGGTCGGATCCTTCTCCCACGAGGAAGGGCCCAGCCCTGAAACCTCTTGCTGCTCTTCACCACCCCTTGGCACCCTACCTACAGGCACAACAGCACTGGGGATCTGTGCTTTCCCAGAGACGGAACATCTCACGGCGCTCAGTCTCGGCAAGCCTCTTTCTGAAAAGACGAACGGTGCGATCCATCTCCCCCGAGGAAGGGCCCAGCCCTGAAAGCTCTTGCTGCTCTTCACCGCCCCTTGGCACCCTACCTACAGGCACAACAGCACTGGGGATCTGTGCTTTCCCAGAGACGGAACATCTCACGGGGCTCAGTCTCGGCAAGCCTCTTTCTGAAAAGGCGAACGGTCGGATCCTTCTCCCACGAGGAAGGGCCCAGCCCTGAAAGCTCTTGCTGCTCTTCACCGTCCCTTGGCACCCTACCTACAGGCACAACAGCACTGGGGATCTGTGCTTTCCCAGAGACGGAATATCTCACGGGGCTCAGTCTCGGCAAGCCTCTTTCTGAAAAGGCGAACGGTCGGATCCTTCTCCCACGAGGAAGGGCCCAGCCCTGAAAGCTCTTGCTGCTCTTCACCGCCCCTTGGCACCCTACCTACAGGCACAACAGCACTGGGGATCTGTGCTTTCCCAGAGACGGAACATCTCGTGGCGCTACGCCTCGGCAGAGCCTCTTTTTTCTGGAAAAGGCGAACGGTCGGATCCTTCTCCCACGAGGAAGGGCCCAGCCCTGAAAGCTCTTGCTGCTGTTCACCGTCCCTTGGCACCCTACCTACAGGCACAACAGCACTGGGGATCTGTGCTTTCCCAGAGACGGAACATCTCACGGGGCTCAGTCTCGGCAAGCCTCTTTCTGAAAAGGCGAACGGTCGGATCCTTCTCCCACGAGGAAGGGCCCAGCCCTGAAAGCTCTTGCTGCTCTTCACCGTCCCTTGGCACCCTACCTACAGGCACAACAGCACTGGGGATCTGTGCTTTCCCAGAGACGGAACATCTCACGGGGCTCAGTCTCGGCAAGCCTCTTTCTGAAAAGGCGAACGGTCGGATCCTTCTCCCACGAGGAAGGGCCCAGCCCTGAAAGCTCTTGCTGCTCTTCACCGCCCCTTGGCACCCTACCTACAGGCACAACAGCACTGGGGATCTGTGCTTTCCCAGAGACGGAATATCTCACGGGGGTCAGTCTCGGCAAGCCTCTTTCTGAAAAGGCGAACGGTCGGATCCTTCTCCCACGAGGAAGGGCCCAGCCCTGAAAGCTCTTGCTGCTCTTCACCGTCCCTTGTGGCCCTACCTACAGGCACAACAGCACTGGGGATCTATGCTTTCGCAGAGACGGAACATCTCGTAGTGCTACGCCTCTGCAGAGCCTCTTTTTTTTGGAAAAGGCGAACGGTCGGATCCTTCTCCCACGAGGAAGGGCCCAGCCCTGAAAGCTCTTGCTGCTCTTCACCGTCCCTTGGCAGCCTACCTACAGGCACAACAGCACTGGGGATCTGTGCTTTCCCAGAGACGGAATATCTCACGGCGCCTAGTCTCGGCAAGCCTCTTTCTGAAAAGGCGAACGGTCGGATCCTTCTCCCACGAGGAAGGGCCCAGCCCTGAAAGCTCTTGCTGCTCTTCACCGCCCCTTGGCACCCTACCTACAGGCACAACAGCACTGGGGATCTGTGCTTTCCCAGAGACGGAACATCTCACGGGGCTCAGTCTCGGCAAGCCTCTTTCTGAAAAGGCGAACGGTCGGATCCTTCTCCCACGAGGAAGGGCCCAGCCCTGAAAGCTCTTGCTGCTCTTCACCGTCCCTTGGCACCCTACCTACAGGCACAACAGCACTGGGGATCTGTGCTTTCCCAGAGACGGAACATCTCACGGGGCTCAGTCTCGGCAAGCCTGTTTCTGAAAAGGCGAACGGTCGGATACTTGTCCCACGAGGAAGGGCCCAGCCCTGAAAGCTCTTGCTGCTCTTCACCGCCCCTTGGCACCCTACCTACAGGCACAACAGCACTGGGGATCTATGCTTTCGCAGAGACGGAACATCTCGTAGTGCTACGCCTCTGCAGAGCCTCTTTTTTTTGGAAAAGGCGAACGGTCGGATCCTTCTCCCACGAGGAAGGGCCCAGCCCTGAAAGCTCTTGCTGCTCTTCACCGCCCCTTGGCACCCTACCTACAGGCACAACAGCGCTGGGGATCTGTGCTTTCCCAGAGACGGAACATCTCACGGGGCTCAGTCTCGGCAAGCCTCTTTCTGAAAAGGCGAACGGTGCGATCCATCTCCCCCGAGGAAGGGCCCAGCCCTGAAAGCTCTTGCTGCTCTTCACCGTCCCTTGGCACCCTACCTACAGGCACAACAGCACTGGGGATCTGTGCTTTCCCAGAGACGGAACATCTCACGGGGCTCAGTCTCGGCAAGCCTCTTTCTGAAAAGGCGAACGGTCGGATCCTTCTCCCACGAGGAAGGGCCCAGCCCTGAAAGCTCTTGCTGCTCTTCACCGTCCCTTGGCACCCTACCTACAGGCACAACAGCACTGGGGATCTGTGCTTTCCCAGAGACGGAATATCTCACGGGGCTCAGTCTCGGCAAGCCTCTTTCTGAAAAGGCGAACGGTCGGATCCTTCTCCCACGAGGAAGGGCCCAGCCCTGAAAGCTCTTGCTGCTCTTCACCGCCCCTTGGCACCCTACCTACAGGCACAACAGCACTGGGGATCTGTGCTTTCCCAGAGACGGAATATCTCACGGGGCTCAGTCTCGGCAAGCCTCTTTCTGAAAAGGCGAACGGTCGGATCCTTCTCCCACGAGGAAGGGCCCAGCCCTGAAAGCTCTTGCTGCTCTTCACCACCCCTTGGCACCCTACCTACAGGCACAACAGCACTGGGGATCTGTGCTTTCCCAGAGACGGAACATCTCACGGCGCTCAGTCTCGGCAAGCCTCTTTCTGAAAAGACGAACGGTGCGATCCATCTCCCCCGAGGAAGGGCCCAGCCCTGAAAGCTCTTGCTGCTCTTCACCGCCCCTTGGCACCCTACCTACAGGCACAACAGCACTGGGGATCTGTGCTTTCCCAGAGACGGAACATCTCGTGGCGCTACTCCTCGGCAGAGCCTCTTTTTTTTGGAAAAGGCGAACGGTCGGATCCTTCTCCCACGAGGAAGGGCCCAGCCCTGAAAGCTCTTGCTGCTCTTCACCGTCCCTTGGCACCCTACCTACAGGCACAACAGCACTGGGGATCTGTGCTTTCCCAGAGACGGAACATCTCACGGGGCTCAGTCTCGGCAAGCCTCTTTCTGAAAAGGCGAACGGTCGGATCCTTCTCCCACGAGGAAGGGCCCAGCCCTGAAAGCTCTTGCTGCTCTTCACCGTCCCTTGGCACCCTACCTACAGGCACAACAGCACTGGGGATCTGTGCTTTCCCAGAGACGGAACATCTCGTGGCGTTACGCCTCGGCAGAGCCTCTTTTTTTTGGAAAAGGCGAACGGTCGGATCCTTCTCCCACGAGGAAGGGCCCAGCCCTGAAAGCTCTTGCTGCTCTTCACCGCCCCTTGGCACCCTACCTACAGGCACAACAGCACTGGGGATCTGTGCTTTCCCAGAGACGGAACATCTCACGGGGCTCAGTCTCGGCAAGCCTCTTTCTGAAAAGGCGAACGGTCGGATCCTTCTCCCACGAGGAAGGGCCCAGCCCTGAAAGCTCTTGCTGCTCTTCACCGTCCCTTGGCACCCTACCTACAGGCACAACAGCACTGGGGATCTGTGCTTTCCCAGAGACGGAACATCTCACGGGGCTCAGTCTCGGCAAGCCTGTTTCTGAAAAGGCGAACGGTCGGATACTTGTCCCACGAGGAAGGGCCCAGCCCTGAAAGCTCTTGCTGCTCTTCACCGCCCCTTGGCACCCTACCTACAGGCACAACAGCACTGGGGATCTATGCTTTCGCAGAGACGGAACATCTCGTAGTGCTACGCCTCTGCAGAGCCTCTTTTTTTTGGAAAAGGCGAACGGTCGGATCCTTCTCCCACGAGGAAGGGCCCAGCCCTGAAAGCTCTTGCTGCTCTTCACCGCCCCTTGGCACCCTACCTACAGGCACAACAGCGCTGGGGATCTGTGCTTTCCCAGAGACGGAACATCTCACGGGGCTCAGTCTCGGCAAGCCTCTTTCTGAAAAGGCGAACGGTCGGATCCTTCTCCCACGAGGAAGGGCCCAGCCCTGAAAGCTCTTGCTGCTCTTCACCGCCCCTTGGCACCCTACCTACAGGCACAACAGCACTGGGGATCTGTGCTTTCCCAGAGACGGAACATCTCACGGGGCTCAGTCTCGGCAAGCCTGTTTCTGAAAAGGCGAACGGTCGGATACTTGTCCCACGAGGAAGGGCCCAGCCCTGAAAGCTCTTGCTGCTCTTCACCGCCCCTTGGCACCCTACCTACAGGCACAACAGCACTGGGGATCTATGCTTTCGCAGAGACGGAACATCTCGTAGTGCTACGCCTCTGCAGAGCCTCTTTTTTTTGGAAAAGGCGAACGGTCGGATCCTTCTCCCACGAGGAAGGGCCCAGCCCTGAAAGCTCTTGCTGCTCTTCACCGCCCCTTGGCACCCTACCTACAGGCACAACAGCGCTGGGGATCTGTGCTTTCCCAGAGACGGAACATCTCACGGGGCTCAGTCTCGGCAAGCCTCTTTCTGAAAAGGCGAACGGTGCGATCCATCTCCCCCGAGGAAGGGCCCAGCCCTGAAAGCTCTTGCTGCTCTTCACCGCCCCTTGGCACCCTACCTACAGGCACAACAGCACTGGGGATCTATGCTTTCGCAGAGACGGAACATCTCGTAGTGCTACGCCTCTGCAGAGCCTCTTTTTTTTGGAAAAGGCGAACGGTCGGATCCTTCTCCCACGAGGAAGGGCCCAGCCCTGAAAGCTCTTGCTGCTCTTCACCGCCCCTTGGCACCCTACCTACAGGCACAACAGCGCTGGGGATCTGTGCTTTCCCAGAGACGGAACATCTCACGGGGCTCAGTCTCGGCAAGCCTCTTTCTGAAAAGGCGAACGGTGCGATCCATCTCCCCCGAGGAAGGGCCCAGCCCTGAAAGCTCTTGCTGCTCTTCACCGTCCCTTGGCACCCTACCTACAGGCACAACAGCACTGGGGATCTGTGCTTTCCCAGAGACGGAACATCTCACGGGGCTCAGTCTCGGCAAGCCTCTTTCTGAAAAGGCGAACGGTCGGATCCTTCTCCCACGAGGAAGGGCCCAGCCCTGAAAGCTCTTGCTGCTCTTCACCGTCCCTTGGCACCCTACCTACAGGCACAACAGCACTGGGGATCTGTGCTTTCCCAGAGACGGAACATCTCACGGGGCTCAGTCTCGGCAAGCCTGTTTCTGAAAAGGCGAACGGTCGGATACTTGTCCCACGAGGAAGGGCCCAGCCCTGAAAGCTCTTGCTGCTCTTCACCGCCCCTTGGCACCCTACCTACAGGCACAACAGCACTGGGGATCTGTGCTTTCCCAGAGACGGAATATCTCACGGGGGTCAGTCTCGGCAAGCCTCTTTCTGAAAAGGCGAACGGTCGGATCCTTCTCCCACGAGGAAGGGCCCAGCCCTGAAAGCTCTTGCTGCTCTTCACCACCCCTTGGCACCCTACCTACAGGCACAACAGCACTGGGGATCTGTGCTTTCCCAGAGACGGAACATCTCACGGCGCTCAGTCTCGGCAAGCCTCTTTCTGAAAAGACGAACGGTGCGATCCATCTCCCCCGAGGAAGGGCCCAGCCCTGAAAGCTCTTGCTGCTCTTCACCGCCCCTTGGCACCCTACCTACAGGCACAACAGCACTGGGGATCTGTGCTTTCCCAGAGACGGAACATCTCGTGGCGCTACTCCTCGGCAGAGCCTCTTTTTTTTGGAAAAGGCGAACGGTCGGATCCTTCTCCCACGAGGAAGGGCCCAGCCCTGAAAGCTCTTGCTGCTCTTCACCGTCCCTTGGCACCCTACCTACAGGCACAACAGCACTGGGGATCTGTGCTTTCCCAGAGACGGAACATCTCACGGGGCTCAGTCTCGGCAAGCCTCTTTCTGAAAAGGCGAACGGTCGGATCCTTCTCCCACGAGGAAGGGCCCAGCCCTGAAAGCTCTTGCTGCTCTTCACCGTCCCTTGTGGCCCTACCTACAGGCACAACAGCACTGGGGATCTGTGCTTTCCCAGAGACGGAACATCTCGTGGCGTTACGCCTCGGCAGAGCCTCTTTTTTTTGGAAAAGGCGAACGGTCGGATCCTTCTCCCACGAGGAAGGGCCCAGCCCTGAAAGCTCTTGCTGCTCTTCACCGCCCCTTGGCACCCTACCTACAGGCACAACAGCACTGGGGATCTGTGCTTTCCCAGAGACGGAACATCTCACGGGGCTCAGTCTCGGCAAGCCTCTTTCTGAAAAGGCGAACGGTCGGATCCTTCTCCCACGAGGAAGGGCCCAGCCCTGAAAGCTCTTGCTGCTCTTCACCGTCCCTTGGCACCCTACCTACAGGCACAACAGCACTGGGGATCTGTGCTTTCCCAGAGACGGAACATCTCACGGGGCTCAGTCTCGGCAAGCCTGTTTCTGAAAAGGCGAACGGTCGGATACTTGTCCCACGAGGAAGGGCCCAGCCCTGAAAGCTCTTGCTGCTCTTCACCGCCCCTTGGCACCCTACCTACAGGCACAACAGCACTGGGGATCTATGCTTTCGCAGAGACGGAACATCTCGTAGTGCTACGCCTCTGCAGAGCCTCTTTTTTTTGGAAAAGGCGAACGGTCGGATCCTTCTCCCACGAGGAAGGGCCAGCCCTGAAAGCTCTTGCTGCTCTTCACCGCCCCTTGGCACCCTACCTACAGGCACAACAGCGCTGGGGATCTGTGCTTTCCCAGAGACGGAACATCTCACGGGGCTCAGTCTCGGCAAGCCTCTTTCTGAAAAGGCGAACGGTCGGATCCTTCTCCCACGAGGAAGGGCCCAGCCCTGAAAGCTCTTGCTGCTCTTCACCGCCCCTTGGCACCCTACCTACAGGCACAACAGCACTGGGGATCTGTGCTTTCCCAGAGACGGAACATCTCGTGGCGCTACGCCTCGGCAGAGCCTCTTTTTTCTGGAAAAGGCGAACGGTCGGATCCTTCTCCCACGAGGAAGGGCCCAGCCCTGAAAGCTCTTGCTGCTGTTCACCGTCCCTTGGCACCCTACCTACAGGCACAACAGCACTGGGGATCTGTGCTTTCCCAGAGACGGAACATCTCACGGGGCTCAGTCTCGGCAAGCCTCTTTCTGAAAAGGCGAACGGTCGGATCCTTCTCCCACGAGGAAGGGCCCAGCCCTGAAAGCTCTTGCTGCTCTTCACCGTCCCTTGGCACCCTACCTACAGGCACAACAGCACTGGGGATCTGTGCTTTCCCAGAGACGGAATATCTCACGGGGCTCAGTCTCGGCAAGCCTCTTTCTGAAAAGGCGAACGGTCGGATCCTTCTCCCACGAGGAAGGGCCCAGCCCTGAAAGCTCTTGCTGCTCTTCACCGCCCCTTGGCACCCTACCTACAGGCACAACAGCACTGGGGATCTGTGCTTTCCCAGAGACGGAATATCTCACGGGGGTCAGTCTCGGCAAGCCTCTTTCTGAAAAGGCGAACGGTCGGATCCTTCTCCCACGAGGAAGGGCCCAGCCCTGAAAGCTCTTGCTGCTCTTCACCGTCCCTTGTGGCCCTACCTACAGGCACAACAGCACTGGGGATCTGTGCTTTCCCAGAGACGGAACATCTCACGGGGCTCAGTCTCGGCAAGCCTCTTTCTGAAAAGGCGAACGGTCGGATCCTTCTCCCACGAGGAAGGGCCCAGCCCTGAAAGCTCTTGCTGCTCTTCACCGTCCCTTGGCACCCTACCTACAGGCACAACAGCACTGGGGATCTGTGCTTTCCCAGAGACGGAATATCTCACGGCGCTCAGTCTCGGCAAGCCTCTTTCTGAAAAGGCGAACGGTCGGATCCTTCTCCCACGAGGAAGGGCCCAGCCCTGAAAGCTCTTGCTGCTCTTCACCGCCCCTTGGCACCCTACCTACAGGCACAACAGCACTGGGGATCTGTGCTTTCCCAGAGACGGAACATCTCACGGGGCTCAGTCTCGGCAAGCCTCTTTCTGAAAAGGCGAACGGTCGGATCCTTCTCCCACGAGGAAGGGCCCAGCCCTGAAAGCTCTTGCTGCTCTTCACCGTCCCTTGGCACCCTACCTACAGGCACAACAGCACTGGGGATCTGTGCTTTCCCAGAGACGGAACATCTCACGGGGCTCAGTCTCGGCAAGCCTGTTTCTGAAAAGGCGAACGGTCGGATACTTGTCCCACGAGGAAGGGCCCAGCCCTGAAAGCTCTTGCTGCTCTTCACCGCCCCTTGGCACCCTACCTACAGGCACAACAGCACTGGGGATCTATGCTTTCGCAGAGACGGAACATCACGTAGTGCTACGCCTCTGCAGAGCCTCTTTTTTTTGGAAAAGGCGAACGGTCGGATCCTTCTCCCACGAGGAAGGGCCCAGCCCTGAAAGCTCTTGCTGCTCTTCACCGCCCCTTGGCACCCTACCTACAGGCACAACAGCGCTGGGGATCTGTGCTTTCCCAGAGACGGAACATCTCACGGGGCTCAGTCTCGGCAAGCCTCTTTCTGAAAAGGCGAACGGTGCGATCCATCTCCCCCGAGGAAGGGCCCAGCCCTGAAAGCTCTTGCTGCTCTTCACCGTCCCTTGGCACCCTACCTACAGGCACAACAGCACTGGGGATCTGTGCTTTCCCAGAGACGGAACATCTCACGGGGCTCAGTCTCGGCAAGCCTCTTTCTGAAAAGGCGAACGGTCGGATCCTTCTCCCACGAGGAAGGGCCCAGCCCTGAAAGCTCTTGCTGCTCTTCACCGTCCCTTGGCACCCTACCTACAGGCACAACAGCACTGGGGATCTGTGCTTTCCCAGAGACGGAACATCTCACGGGGGTCAGTCTCGGCAAGCCTCTTTCTGAAAAGGCGAACGGTCGGATCCTTCTCCCACGAGGAAGGGCCCAGCCCTGAAAGCTCTTGCTGCTCTTCACCGCCCCTTGGCACCCTACCTACAGGCACAACAGCACTGGGGATCTGTGCTTTCCCAGAGACGGAACATCTCACGGGGCTCAGTCTCGGCAAGCCTCTTTCTGAAAAGACGAACGGTGCGATCCATCTCCCACGAGGAAGGGCCCAGCCCTGAAAGCTCTTGCTGCTCTTCACCACCCCTTGGCACCCTACCTACAGGCACAACAGCACTGGGGATCTGTGCTTTCCCAGAGACGGAACATCTCACGGCGCTCAGTCTCGGCAAGCCTCTTTCTGAAAAGACGAACGGTGCGATCCATCTCCCCCGAGGAAGGGCCCAGCCCTGAAAGCTCTTGCTGCTCTTCACCGCCCCTTGGCACCCTACCTACAGGCACAACAGCACTGGGGATCTGTGCTTTCCCAGAGACGGAACATCTCACGGGGCTCAGTCTCGGCAAGCCTCTTTCTGAAAAGGCGAACGGTCGGATCCTTCTCCCACGAGGAAGGGCCCAGCCCTGAAAGCTCTTGCTGCTCTTCACCGTCCCTTGGCACCCTACCTACAGGCACAACAGCACTGGGGATCTGTGCTTTCCCAGAGACGGAACATCTCACGGGGCTCAGTCTCGGCAAGCCTGTTTCTGAAAAGGCGAACGGTCGGATACTTGTCCCACGAGGAAGGGCCCAGCCCTGAAAGCTCTTGCTGCTCTTCACCGCCCCTTGGCACCCTACCTACAGGCACAACAGCACTGGGGATCTATGCTTTCGCAGAGACGGAACATCTCGTAGTGCTACGCCTCTGCAGAGCCTCTTTTTTTTGGAAAAGGCGAACGGTCGGATCCTTCTCCCCCGAGGAAGGGCCCAGCCCTGAAAGCTCTTGCTGCTCTTCACCGCCCCTTGGCACCCTACCTACAGGCACAACAGCACTGGGGATCTGTGCTTTCCCAGAGACGGAACATCTCACGGGGCTCAGTCTCGGCAAGCCTCTTTCTGAAAAGGCGAACGGTCGGATCCTTCTCCCACGAGGAAGGGCCCAGCCCTGAAAGCTCTTGCTGCTCTTCACCGTCCCTTGGCACCCTACCTACAGGCACAACAGCACTGGGGATCTGTGCTTTCCCAGAGACGGAACATCTCACGGGGCTCAGTCTCGGCAAGCCTGTTTCTGAAAAGGCGAACGGTCGGATACTTGTCCCACGAGGAAGGGCCCAGCCCTGAAAGCTCTTGCTGCTCTTCACCGCCCCTTGGCACCCTACCTACAGGCACAACAGCACTGGGGATCTATGCTTTCGCAGAGACGGAACATCTCGTAGTGCTACGCCTCTGCAGAGCCTCTTTTTTTTGGAAAAGGCGAACGGTCGGATCCTTCTCCCACGAGGAAGGGCCAGCCCTGAAAGCTCTTGCTGCTCTTCACCGCCCCTTGGCACCCTACCTACAGGCACAACAGCGCTGGGGATCTGTGCTTTCCCAGAGACGGAACATCTCACGGGGCTCAGTCTCGGCAAGCCTCTTTCTGAAAAGGCGAACGGTCGGATCCTTCTCCCACGAGGAAGGGCCCAGCCCTGAAAGCTCTTGCTGCTCTTCACCGCCCCTTGGCACCCTACCTACAGGCACAACAGCACTGGGGATCTGTGCTTTCCCAGAGACGGAACATCTCGTGGCGCTACGCCTCGGCAGAGCCTCTTTTTTCTGGAAAAGGCGAACGGTCGGATCCTTCTCCCACGAGGAAGGGCCCAGCCCTGAAAGCTCTTGCTGCTGTTCACCGTCCCTTGGCACCCTACCTACAGGCACAACAGCACTGGGGATCTGTGCTTTCCCAGAGACGGAACATCTCACGGGGCTCAGTCTCGGCAAGCCTCTTTCTGAAAAGGCGAACGGTCGGATCCTTCTCCCACGAGGAAGGGCCCAGCCCTGAAAGCTCTTGCTGCTCTTCACCGTCCCTTGGCACCCTACCTACAGGCACAACAGCACTGGGGATCTGTGCTTTCCCAGAGACGGAATATCTCACGGGGCTCAGTCTCGGCAAGCCTCTTTCTGAAAAGGCGAACGGTCGGATCCTTCTCCCACGAGGAAGGGCCCAGCCCTGAAAGCTCTTGCTGCTCTTCACCGCCCCTTGGCACCCTACCTACAGGCACAACAGCACTGGGGATCTGTGCTTTCCCAGAGACGGAATATCTCACGGGGGTCAGTCTCGGCAAGCCTCTTTCTGAAAAGGCGAACGGTCGGATCCTTCTCCCACGAGGAAGGGCCCAGCCCTGAAAGCTCTTGCTGCTCTTCACCGTCCCTTGTGGCCCTACCTACAGGCACAACAGCACTGGGGATCTGTGCTTTCCCAGAGACGGAACATCTCACGGGGCTCAGTCTCGGCAAGCCTCTTTCTGAAAAGGCGAACGGTCGGATCCTTCTCCCACGAGGAAGGGCCCAGCCCTGAAAGCTCTTGCTGCTCTTCACCGTCCCTTGGCACCCTACCTACAGGCACAACAGCACTGGGGATCTGTGCTTTCCCAGAGACGGAATATCTCACGGCGCTCAGTCTCGGCAAGCCTCTTTCTGAAAAGGCGAACGGTCGGATCCTTCTCCCACGAGGAAGGGCCCAGCCCTGAAAGCTCTTGCTGCTCTTCACCGCCCCTTGGCACCCTACCTACAGGCACAACAGCACTGGGGATCTGTGCTTTCCCAGAGACGGAACATCTCACGGGGCTCAGTCTCGGCAAGCCTCTTTCTGAAAAGGCGAACGGTCGGATCCTTCTCCCACGAGGAAGGGCCCAGCCCTGAAAGCTCTTGCTGCTCTTCACCGTCCCTTGGCACCCTACCTACAGGCACAACAGCACTGGGGATCTGTGCTTTCCCAGAGACGGAACATCTCACGGGGCTCAGTCTCGGCAAGCCTGTTTCTGAAAAGGCGAACGGTCGGATACTTGTCCCACGAGGAAGGGCCCAGCCCTGAAAGCTCTTGCTGCTCTTCACCGCCCCTTGGCACCCTACCTACAGGCACAACAGCACTGGGGATCTATGCTTTCGCAGAGACGGAACATCACGTAGTGCTACGCCTCTGCAGAGCCTCTTTTTTTTGGAAAAGGCGAACGGTCGGATCCTTCTCCCACGAGGAAGGGCCCAGCCCTGAAAGCTCTTGCTGCTCTTCACCGCCCCTTGGCACCCTACCTACAGGCACAACAGCGCTGGGGATCTGTGCTTTCCCAGAGACGGAACATCTCACGGGGCTCAGTCTCGGCAAGCCTCTTTCTGAAAAGGCGAACGGTGCGATCCATCTCCCCCGAGGAAGGGCCCAGCCCTGAAAGCTCTTGCTGCTCTTCACCGTCCCTTGGCACCCTACCTACAGGCACAACAGCACTGGGGATCTGTGCTTTCCCAGAGACGGAACATCTCACGGGGCTCAGTCTCGGCAAGCCTCTTTCTGAAAAGGCGAACGGTCGGATCCTTCTCCCACGAGGAAGGGCCCAGCCCTGAAAGCTCTTGCTGCTCTTCACCGTCCCTTGGCACCCTACCTACAGGCACAACAGCACTGGGGATCTGTGCTTTCCCAGAGACGGAACATCTCACGGGGGTCAGTCTCGGCAAGCCTCTTTCTGAAAAGGCGAACGGTCGGATCCTTCTCCCACGAGGAAGGGCCCAGCCCTGAAAGCTCTTGCTGCTCTTCACCGCCCCTTGGCACCCTACCTACAGGCACAACAGCACTGGGGATCTGTGCTTTCCCAGAGACGGAACATCTCACGGGGCTCAGTCTCGGCAAGCCTCTTTCTGAAAAGACGAACGGTGCGATCCATCTCCCACGAGGAAGGGCCCAGCCCTGAAAGCTCTTGCTGCTCTTCACCACCCCTTGGCACCCTACCTACAGGCACAACAGCACTGGGGATCTGTGCTTTCCCAGAGACGGAACATCTCACGGCGCTCAGTCTCGGCAAGCCTCTTTCTGAAAAGACGAACGGTGCGATCCATCTCCCCCGAGGAAGGGCCCAGCCCTGAAAGCTCTTGCTGCTCTTCACCGCCCCTTGGCACCCTACCTACAGGCACAACAGCACTGGGGATCTGTGCTTTCCCAGAGACGGAACATCTCGTGGCGCTACTCCTCGGCAGAGCCTCTTTTTTTTGGAAAAGGCGAACGGTCGGATCCTTCTCCCACGAGGAAGGGCCCAGCCCTGAAAGCTCTTGCTGCTCTTCACCGTCCCTTGGCAGCCTACCTACAGGCACAACAGCACTGGGGATCTGTGCTTTCCCAGAGACGGAATATCTCACGGCGCTCAGTCTCGGCAAGCCTCTTTCTGAAAAGGCGAACGGTCGGATCCTTCTCCCACGAGGAAGGGCCCAGCCCTGAAAGCTCTTGCTGCTCTTCACCGTCCCTTGTGGCCCTACCTACAGGCACAACAGCACTGGGGATCTGTGCTTTCCCAGAGACGGAACATCTCACGGGGCTCAGTCTCGGCAAGCCTCTTTCTGAAAAGGCGAACGGTCGGATCCTTCTCCCACGAGGAAGGGCCCAGCCCTGAAAGCTCTTGCTGCTCTTCACCGTCCCTTGTGGCCCTACCTACAGGCACAACAGCACTGGGGATCTGTGCTTTCCCAGAGACGGAACATCTCGTGGCGCTACGCCTCGGCAGAGCCTCTTTTTTTTGGAAAAGGCGAACGGTCGGATCCTTCTCCCACGAGGAAGGGCCCAGCCCTGAAAGCTCTTGCTGCTCTTCACCGTCCCTTGGCACCCTACCTACAGGCACAACAGCACTGGGGATCTGTGCTTTCCCAGAGACAGAACATCTCACGGGGCTCAGTCTCGGCAAGCCTCTTTCTGAAAAGGCGAACGGTCGGATCCTTCTCCCACGAGGAAGGGCCCAGCCCTGAAAGCTCTTGCTGCTCTTCACCGTCCCTTGGCACCCTACCTACAGGCACAACAGCACTGGGGATCTGTGCTTTCCCAGAGACGGAACATCTCACGGGGCTCAGTCTCGGCAAGCCTCTTTCTGAAAAGGCGAACGGTCGGATACTTGTCCCACGAGGAAGGGCCCAGCCCTGAAAGCTCTTGCTGCTCTTCACCGCCCCTTGGCACCCTACCTACAGGCACAACAGCACTGGGGATCTATGCTTTCGCAGAGACGGAACATCTCGTAGTGCTACGCCTCTGCAGAGCCTCTTTTTTTTGGAAAAGGCGAACGGTCGGATCCTTCTCCCACGAGGAAGGGCCCAGCCCTGAAAGCTCTTGCTGCTCTTCACCGCCCCTTGGCACCCTACCTACAGGCACAACAGCGCTGGGGATCTGTGCTTTCCCAGAGACGGAACATCTCACGGGGCTCAGTCTCGGCAAGCCTCTTTCTGAAAAGGCGAACGGTCGGATCCTTCTCCCACGAGGAAGGGCCCAGCCCTGAAAGCTCTTGCTGCTCTTCACCGTCCCTTGGCACCCTACCTACAGGCACAACAGCACTGGGGATCTGTGCTTTCCCAGAGACGGAACATCTCACGGGGCTCAGTCTCGGCAAGCCTGTTTCTGAAAAGGCGAACGGTCGGATACTTGTCCCACGAGGAAGGGCCCAGCCCTGAAAGCTCTTGCTGCTCTTCACCGCCCCTTGGCACCCTACCTACAGGCACAACAGCACTGGGGATCTATGCTTTCGCAGAGACGGAACATCTCGTAGTGCTACGCCTCTGCAGAGCCTCTTTTTTTTGGAAAAGGCGAACGGTCGGATCCTTCTCCCCCGAGGAAGGGCCCAGCCCTGAAACCTCTTGCTGCTCTTCACCACCCCTTGGCACCCTACCTACAGGCACAACAGCACTGGGGATCTGTGCTTTCCCAGAGACGGAACATCTCACGGCGCTCAGTCTCGGCAAGCCTCTTTCTGAAAAGACGAACGGTGCGATCCATCTCCCCCGAGGAAGGGCCCAGCCCTGAAAGCTCTTGCTGCTCTTCACCGCCCCTTGGCACCCTACCTACAGGCACAACAGCACTGGGGATCTGTGCTTTCCCAGAGACGGAACATCTCACGGGGCTCAGTCTCGGCAAGCCTCTTTCTGAAAAGGCGAACGGTCGGATCCTTCTCCCACGAGGAAGGGCCCAGCCCTGAAAGCTCTTGCTGCTCTTCACCGTCCCTTGGCACCCTACCTACAGGCACAACAGCACTGGGGATCTGTGCTTTCCCAGAGACGGAATATCTCACGGGGCTCAGTCTCGGCAAGCCTCTTTCTGAAAAGGCGAACGGTCGGATCCTTCTCCCACGAGGAAGGGCCCAGCCCTGAAAGCTCTTGCTGCTCTTCACCGCCCCTTGGCACCCTACCTACAGGCACAACAGCACTGGGGATCTGTGCTTTCCCAGAGACGGAACATCTCGTGGCGCTACGCCTCGGCAGAGCCTCTTTTTTCTGGAAAAGGCGAACGGTCGGATCCTTCTCCCAAGAGGAAGGGCCCAGCCCTGAAAGCTCTTGCTGCTGTTCACCGTCCCTTGGCACCCTACCTACAGGCACAACAGCACTGGGGATCTGTGCTTTCCCAGAGACGGAACATCTCACGGGGCTCAGTCTCGGCAAGCCTCTTTCTGAAAAGGCGAACGGTCGGATCCTTCTCCCACGAGGAAGGGCCCAGCCCTGAAAGCTCTTGCTGCTCTTCACCGTCCCTTGGCACCCTACCTACAGGCACAACAGCACTGGGGATCTGTGCTTTCCCAGAGACGGAATATCTCACGGGGCTCAGTCTCGGCAAGCCTCTTTCTGAAAAGGCGAACGGTCGGATCCTTCTCCCACGAGGAAGGGCCCAGCCCTGAAAGCTCTTGCTGCTCTTCACCGCCCCTTGGCACCCTACCTACAGGCACAACAGCACTGGGGATCTGTGCTTTCCCAGAGACGGAATATCTCACGGGGGTCAGTCTCGGCAAGCCTCTTTCTGAAAAGGCGAACGGTCGGATCCTTCTCCCACGAGGAAGGGCCCAGCCCTGAAAGCTCTTGCTGCTCTTCACCGCCCCTTGGCACCCTACCTACAGGCACAACAGCACTGGGGATCTGTGCTTTCCCAGAGACGGAACATCTCACGGGGCTCAGTCTCGGCAAGCCTGTTTCTGAAAAGGCGAACGGTCGGATACTTGTCCCACGAGGAAGGGCCCAGCCCTGAAAGCTCTTGCTGCTCTTCACCGCCCCTTGGCACCCTACCTACAGGCACAACAGCACTGGGGATCTATGCTTTCGCAGAGACGGAACATCTCGTAGTGCTACGCCTCTGCAGAGCCTCTTTTTTTTGGAAAAGGCGAACGGTCGGATCCTTCTCCCACGAGGAAGGGCCCAGCCCTGAAAGCTCTTGCTGCTCTTCACCGCCCCTTGGCACCCTACCTACAGGCACAACAGCGCTGGGGATCTGTGCTTTCCCAGAGACGGAACATCTCACGGGGCTCAGTCTCGGCAAGCCTCTTTCTGAAAAGGCGAACGGTGCGATCCATCTCCCCCGAGGAAGGGCCCAGCCCTGAAAGCTCTTGCTGCTCTTCACCGTCCCTTGGCACCCTACCTACAGGCACAACAGCACTGGGGATCTGTGCTTTCCCAGAGACGGAACATCTCACGGGGCTCAGTCTCGGCAAGCCTCTTTCTGAAAAGGCGAACGGTCGGATCCTTCTCCCACGAGGAAGGGCCCAGCCCTGAAAGCTCTTGCTGCTCTTCACCGTCCCTTGGCACCCTACCTACAGGCACAACAGCACTGGGGATCTGTGCTTTCCCAGAGACGGAATATCTCACGGGGCTCAGTCTCGGCAAGCCTCTTTCTGAAAAGGCGAACGGTCGGATCCTTCTCCCACGAGGAAGGGCCCAGCCCTGAAAGCTCTTGCTGCTCTTCACCGCCCCTTGGCACCCTACCTACAGGCACAACAGCACTGGGGATCTGTGCTTTCCCAGAGACGGAATATCTCACGGGGGTCAGTCTCGGCAAGCCTCTTTCTGAAAAGGCGAACGGTCGGATCCTTCTCCCACGAGGAAGGGCCCAGCCCTGAAAGCTCTTGCTGCTCTTCACCGTCCCTTGTGGCCCTACCTACAGGCACAACAGCACTGGGGATCTGTGCTTTCCCAGAGACGGAACATCTCACGGCGCTCAGTCTCGGCAAGCCTCTTTCTGAAAAGACGAACGGTGCGATCCATCTCCCCCGAGGAAGGGCCCAGCCCTGAAAGCTCTTGCTGCTCTTCACCGCCCCTTGGCACCCTACCTACAGGCACAACAGCACTGGGGATCTGTGCTTTCCCAGAGACGGAACATCTCGTGGCGCTACTCCTCGGCAGAGCCTCTTTTTTTTGGAAAAGGCGAACGGTCGGATCCTTCTCCCACGAGGAAGGGCCCAGCCCTGAAAGCTCTTGCTGCTCTTCACCGTCCCTTGGCACCCTACCTACAGGCACAACAGCACTGGGGATCTGTGCTTTCCCAGAGACGGAACATCTCACGGGGCTCAGTCTCGGCAAGCCTCTTTCTGAAAAGGCGAACGGTCGGATCCTTCTCCCACGAGGAAGGGCCCAGCCCTGAAAGCTCTTGCTGCTCTTCACCGTCCCTTGTGGCCCTACCTACAGGCACAACAGCACTGGGGATCTGTGCTTTCCCAGAGACGGAACATCTCGTGGCGCTACGCCTCGGCAGAGCCTCTTTTTTTTGGAAAAGGCGAACGGTCGGATCCTTCTCCCACGAGGAAGGGCCCAGCCCTGAAAGCTCTTGCTGCTCTTCACCGCCCCTTGGCACCCTACCTACAGGCACAACAGCACTGGGGATCTGTGCTTTCCCAGAGACGGAACATCTCACGGGGCTCAGTCTCGGCAAGCCTCTTTCTGAAAAGGCGAACGGTCGGATCCTTCTCCCACGAGGAAGGGCCCAGCCCTGAAAGCTCTTGCTGCTCTTCACCGTCCCTTGGCACCCTACCTACAGGCACAACAGCACTGGGGATCTGTGCTTTCCCAGAGACGGAACATCTCACGGCGCTCAGTCTCGGCAAGCCTGTTTCTGAAAAGGCGAACGGTCGGATACTTGTCCCACGAGGAAGGGCCCAGCCCTGAAAGCTCTTGCTGCTCTTCACCGCCCCTTGGCACCCTACCTACAGGCACAACAGCACTGGGGATCTATGCTTTCGCAGAGACGGAACATCTCGTAGTGCTACGCCTCTGCAGAGCCTCTTTTTTTTGGAAAAGGCGAACGGTCGGATCCTTCTCCCACGAGGAAGGGCCCAGCCCTGAAAGCTCTTGCTGCTCTTCACCGCCCCTTGGCACCCTACCTACAGGCACAACAGCGCTGGGGATCTGTGCTTTCCCAGAGACGGAACATCTCACGGGGCTCAGTCTCGGCAAGCCTCTTTCTGAAAAGGCGAACGGTCGGATCCTTCTCCCACGAGGAAGGGCCCAGCCCTGAAAGCTCTTGCTGCTCTTCACCGCCCCTTGGCACCCTACCTACAGGCACAACAGCACTGGGGATCTGTGCTTTCCCAGAGACGGAACATCTCACGGGGCTCAGTCTCGGCAAGCCTGTTTCTGAAAAGGCGAACGGTCGGATACTTGTCCCACGAGGAAGGGCCCAGCCCTGAAAGCTCTTGCTGCTCTTCACCGCCCCTTGGCACCCTACCTACAGGCACAACAGCACTGGGGATCTATGCTTTCGCAGAGACGGAACATCTCGTAGTGCTACTCCTCTGCAGAGCCTCTTTTTTTTGGAAAAGGCGAACGGTCGGATCCTTCTCCCACGAGGAAGGGCCCAGCCCTGAAAGCTCTTGCTGCTCTTCACCGCCCCTTGGCACCCTACCTACAGGCACAACAGCGCTGGGGATCTGTGCTTTCCCAGAGACGGAACATCTCACGGGGCTCAGTCTCGGCAAGCCTCTTTCTGAAAAGGCGAACGGTGCGATCCATCTCCCCCGAGGAAGGGCCCAGCCCTGAAAGCTCTTGCTGCTCTTCACCGTCCCTTGGCACCCTACCTACAGGCACAACAGCACTGGGGATCTGTGCTTTCGCAGAGACGGAACATCTCACGGGGCTCAGTCTCGGCAAGCCTCTTTCTGAAAAGGCGAACGGTCGGATCCTTCTCCCACGAGGAAGGGCCCAGCCCTGAAAGCTCTTGCTGCTCTTCACCGCCCCTTGGCACCCTACCTACAGGCACAACAGCACTGGGGATCTGTGCTTTCCCAGAGACGGAACATCTCACGGGGGTCAGTCTCGGCAAGCCTCTTTCTGAAAAGGCGAACGGTCGGATCCTTCTCCCACGAGGAAGGGCCCAGCCCTGAAAGCTCTTGCTGCTCTTCACCGCCCCTTGGCACCCTACCTACAGGCACAACAGCACTGGGGATCTGTGCTTTCCCAGAGACGGAACATCTCACGGCGCTACGCCTCGGCAGAGCCTCTTTTTTCTGGAAAAGGCGAACGGTCGGATCCTTCTCCCAAGAGGAAGGGCCCAGCCCTGAAAGCTCTTGCTGCTGTTCACCGTCCCTTGGCACCCTACCTACAGGCACAACAGCACTGGGGATCTGTGCTTTCCCAGAGACGGAACATCTCACGGGGCTCAGTCTCGGCAAGCCTCTTTCTGAAAAGGCGAACGGTCGGATCCTTCTCCCACGAGGAAGGGCCCAGCCCTGAAAGCTCTTGCTGCTCTTCACCGCCCCTTGGCACCCTACCTACAGGCACAACAGCACTGGGGATCTGTGCTTTCCCAGAGACGGAATATCTCACGGGGCTCAGTCTCGGCAAGCCTCTTTCTGAAAAGGCGAACGGTCGGATCCTTCTCCCACGAGGAAGGGCCCAGCCCTGAAAGCTCTTGCTGCTCTTCACCGCCCCTTGGCACCCTACCTACAGGCACAACAGCACTGGGGATCTGTGCTTTCCCAGAGACGGAATATCTCACGGGGGTCAGTCTCGGCAAGCCTCTTTCTGAAAAGGCGAACGGTCGGATCCTTCTCCCACGAGGAAGGGCCCAGCCCTGAAAGCTCTTGCTGCTCTTCACCGTCCCTTGTGGCCCTACCTACAGGCACAACAGCACTGGGGATCTGTGCTTTCCCAGAGACGGAACATCTCACGGGGCTCAGTCTCGGCAAGCCTCTTTCTGAAAAGGCGAACGGTCGGATCCTTCTCCCACGAGGAAGGGCCCAGCCCTGAAAGCTCTTGCTGCTCTTCACCGTCCCTTGGCAGCCTACCTACAGGCACAACAGCACTGGGGATCTGTGCTTTCCCAGAGACGGAATATCTCACGGCGCTCAGTCTCGGCAAGCCTCTTTCTGAAAAGGCGAACGGTCGGATCCTTCTCCCACGAGGAAGGGCCCAGCCCTGAAAGCTCTTGCTGCTCTTCACCGCCCCTTGGCACCCTACCTACAGGCACAACAGCACTGGGGATCTGTGCTTTCCCAGAGACGGAACATCTCACGGGGCTCAGTCTCGGCAAGCCTCTTTCTGAAAAGGCGAACGGTCGGATCCTTCTCCCACGAGGAAGGGCCCAGCCCTGAAAGCTCTTGCTGCTCTTCACCGTCCCTTGGCACCCTACCTACAGGCACAACAGCACTGGGGATCTGTGCTTTCCCAGAGACGGAACATCTCACGGGGCTCAGTCTCGGCAAGCCTGTTTCTGAAAAGGCGAACGGTCGGATACTTGTCCCACGAGGAAGGGCCCAGCCCTGAAAGCTCTTGCTGCTCTTCACCGCCCCTTGGCACCCTACCTACAGGCACAACAGCACTGGGGATCTATGCTTTCGCAGAGACGGAACATCTCGTAGTGCTACTCCTCTGCAGAGCCTCTTTTTTTTGGAAAAGGCGAACGGTCGGATCCTTCTCCCACGAGGAAGGGCCCAGCCCTGAAAGCTCTTGCTGCTCTTCACCGCCCCTTGGCACCCTACCTACAGGCACAACAGCGCTGGGGATCTGTGCTTTCCCAGAGACGGAACATCTCACGGGGCTCAGTCTCGGCAAGCCTCTTTCTGAAAAGGCGAACGGTGCGATCCATCTCCCCCGAGGAAGGGCCCAGCCCTGAAAGCTCTTGCTGCTCTTCACCGTCCCTTGGCACCCTACCTACAGGCACAACAGCACTGGGGATCTGTGCTTTCCCAGAGACGGAACATCTCACGGGGCTCAGTCTCGGCAAGCCTCTTTCTGAAAAGGCGAACGGTCGGATCCTTCTCCCACGAGGAAGGGCCCAGCCCTGAAAGCTCTTGCTGCTCTTCACCGCCCCTTGGCACCCTACCTACAGGCACAACAGCACTGGGGATCTGTGCTTTCCCAGAGACGGAACATCTCACGGGGCTCAGTCTCGGCAAGCCTCTTTCTGAAAAGACGAACGGTGCGATCCATCTCCCACGAGGAAGGGCCCAGCCCTGAAAGCTCTTGCTGCTCTTCACCGTCCCTTGGCAGCCTACCTACAGGCACAACAGCACTGGGGATCTGTGCTTTCCCAGAGACGGAACATCTCACGGCGCTCAGTCTCGGCAAGCCTCTTTCTGAAAAGACGAACGGTGCGATCCATCTCCCCCGAGGAAGGGCCCAGCCCTGAAAGCTCTTGCTGCTCTTCACCGCCCCTTGGCACCCTACCTACAGGCACAACAGCACTGGGGATCTGTGCTTTCCCAGAGACGGAACATCTCGTGGCGCTACTCCTCGGCAGAGCCTCTTTTTTTTGGAAAAGGCGAACGGTCGGATCCTTCTCCCACGAGGAAGGGCCCAGCCCTGAAAGCTCTTGCTGCTCTTCACCGTCCCTTGGCACCCTACCTACAGGCACAACAGCACTGGGGATCTGTGCTTTCCCAGAGACGGAACATCTCACGGGGCTCAGTCTCGGCAAGCCTCTTTCTGAAAAGGCGAACGGTCGGATCCTTCTCCCACGAGGAAGGGCCCAGCCCTGAAAGCTCTTGCTGCTCTTCACCGCCCGTTGGCACCCTACCTACAGGCACAACAGCACTGGGGATCTGTGCTTTCCCAGAGACGGAACATCTCACGGGGCTCAGTCTCGGCAAGCCTCTTTCTGAAAAGGCGAACGGTCGGATCCTTCTCCCACGAGGAAGGGCCCAGCCCTGAAAGCTCTTGCTGCTCTTCACCGTCCCTTGGCACCCTACCTACAGGCACAACAGCACTGGGGATCTGTGCTTTCCCAGAGACGGAATATCTCACGGGGCTCAGTCTCGGCAAGCCTCTTTCTGAAAAGGCGAACGGTCGGATCCTTCTCCCACGAGGAAGGGCCCAGCCCTGAAAGCTCTTGCTGCTCTTCACCGTCCCTTGGCACCCTACCTACAGGCACAACAGCACTGGGGATCTGTGCTTTCCCAGAGACGGAATATCTCACGGGGCTCAGTCTCGGCAAGCCTCTTTCTGAAAAGGCGAACGGTCGGATCCTTCTCCCACGAGGAAGGGCCCAGCCCTGAAAGCTCTTGCTGCTCTTCACCGCCCCTTGGCACCCTACCTACAGGCACAACAGCACTGGGGATCTGTGCTTTCCCAGAGACGGAATATCTCACGGGGGTCAGTCTCGGCAAGCCTCTTTCTGAAAAGGCGAACGGTCGGATCCTTCTCCCACGAGGAAGGGCCCAGCCCTGAAAGCTCTTGCTGCTCTTCACCGTCCCTTGTGGCCCTACCTACAGGCACAACAGCACTGGGGATCTGTGCTTTCCCAGAGACGGAACATCTCACGGGGCTCAGTCTCGGCAAGCCTCTTTCTGAAAAGGCGAACGGTCGGATCCTTCTCCCACGAGGAAGGGCCCAGCCCTGAAAGCTCTTGCTGCTCTTCACCGTCCCTTGGCAGCCTACCTACAGGCACAACAGCACTGGGGATCTGTGCTTTCCCAGAGACGGAATATCTCACGGCGCTCAGTCTCGGCAAGCCTCTTTCTGAAAAGGCGAACGGTCGGATCCTTCTCCCACGAGGAAGGGCCCAGCCCTGAAAGCTCTTGCTGCTCTTCACCGCCCCTTGGCACCCTACCTACAGGCACAACAGCACTGGGGATCTGTGCTTTCCCAGAGACGGAACATCTCACGGGGCTCAGTCTCGGCAAGCCTCTTTCTGAAAAGGCGAACGGTCGGATCCTTCTCCCACGAGGAAGGGCCCAGCCCTGAAAGCTCTTGCTGCTCTTCACCGTCCCTTGGCACCCTACCTACAGGCACAACAGCACTGGGGATCTGTGCTTTCCCAGAGACGGAACATCTCACGGGGCTCAGTCTCGGCAAGCCTCTTTCTGAAAAGGCGAACGGTCGGATCCTTCTCCCACGAGGAAGGGCCCAGCCCTGAAAGCTCTTGCTGCTCTTCACCGCCCCTTGGCACCCTACCTACAGGCACAACAGCACTGGGGATCTATGCTTTCGCAGAGACGGAACATCTCGTAGTGCTACGCCTCTGCAGAGCCTCTTTTTTTTGGAAAAGGCGAACGGTCGGATCCTTCTCCCACGAGGAAGGGCCCAGCCCTGAAAGCTCTTGCTGCTCTTCACCGCCCCTTGGCACCCTACCTACAGGCACAACAGCGCTGGGGATCTGTGCTTTCCCAGAGACGGAACATCTCACGGGGCTCAGTCTCGGCAAGCCTCTTTCTGAAAAGGCGAACGGTGCGATCCATCTCCCCCGAGGAAGGGCCCAGCCCTGAAAGCTCTTGCTGCTCTTCACCGTCCCTTGGCACCCTACCTACAGGCACAACAGCACTGGGGATCTGTGCTTTCCCAGAGACGGAACATCTCACGGGGCTCAGTCTCGGCAAGCCTCTTTCTGAAAAGGCGAACGGTCGGATCCTTCTCCCACGAGGAAGGGCCCAGCCCTGAAAGCTCTTGCTGCTCTTCACCGTCCCTTGGCACCCTACCTACAGGCACAACAGCACTGGGGATCTGTGCTTTCCCAGAGACGGAACATCTCACGGGGCTCAGTCTCGGCAAGCCTCTTTCTGAAAAGACGAACGGTGCGATCCATCTCCCCCGAGGAAGGGCCCAGCCCTGAAAGCTCTTGCTGCTCTTCACCGCCCCTTGGCACCCTACCTACAGGCACAACAGCACTGGGGATCTGTGCTTTCCCAGAGACGGAACATCTCGTGGCGCTACTCCTCGGCAGAGCCTCTTTTTTTTGGAAAAGGCGAACGGTCGGATCCTTCTCCCACGAGGAAGGGCCCAGCCCTGAAAGCTCTTGCTGCTCTTCACCGCCCCTTGGCACCCTACCTACAGGCACAACAGCACTGGGGATCTGTGCTTTCCCAGAGATGGAACATCTCACGGGGCTCAGTCTCGGCAAGCCTCTTTCTGAAAAGGCGAACGGTCGGATCCTTCTCCCACGAGGAAGGGCCCAGCCCTGAAAGCTCTTGCTGCTCTTCACCGTCCCTTGTGGCCCTACCTACAGGCACAACAGCACTGGGGATCTGTGCTTTCCCAGAGACGGAACATCTCACGGGGCTCAGTCTCGGCAAGCCTCTTTCTGAAAAGGCGAACGGTCGGATCCTTCTCCCACGAGGAAGGGCCCAGCCCTGAAAGCTCTTGCTGCTCTTCACCGTCCCTTGTGGCCCTACCTACAGGCACAACAGCACTGGGGATCTGTGCTTTCCCAGAGACGGAACATCTCGTGGCGCTACGCCTCGGCAGAGCCTCTTTTTTTTGGAAAAGGCGAACGGTCGGATCCTTCTCCCACGAGGAAGGGCCCAGCCCTGAAAGCTCTTGCTGCTCTTCACCGCCCCTTGGCACCCTACCTACAGGCACAACAGCACTGGGGATCTGTGCTTTCCCAGAGACGGAACATCTCACGGGGCTCAGTCTCGGCAAGCCTCTTTCTGAAAAGGCGAACGGTCGGATCCTTCTCCCACGAGGAAGGGCCCAGCCCTGAAAGCTCTTGCTGCTCTTCACCGTCCCTTGGCACCCTACCTACAGGCACAACAGCACTGGGGATCTGTGCTTTCCCAGAGACGGAACATCTCACGGGGCTCAGTCTCGGCAAGCCTGTTTCTGAAAAGGCGAACGGTCGGATACTTGTCCCACGAGGAAGGGCCCAGCCCTGAAAGCTCTTGCTGCTCTTCACCGCCCCTTGGCACCCTACCTACAGGCACAACAGCACTGGGGATCTATGCTTTCGCAGAGACGGAACATCTCGTAGTGCTACGCCTCTGCAGAGCCTCTTTTTTTTGGAAAAGGCGAACGGTCGGATCCTTCTCCCACGAGGAAGGGCCCAGCCCTGAAAGCTCTTGCTGCTCTTCACCGCCCCTTGGCACCCTACCTACAGGCACAACAGCGCTGGGGATCTGTGCTTTCCCAGAGACGGAACATCTCACGGGGCTCAGTCTCGGCAAGCCTCTTTCTGAAAAGGCGAACGGTCGGATCCTTCTCCCACGAGGAAGGGCCCAGCCCTGAAAGCTCTTGCTGCTCTTCACCGTCCCTTGGCACCCTACCTACAGGCACAACAGCACTGGGGATCTGTGCTTTCCCAGAGACGGAACATCTCACGGGGCTCAGTCTCGGCAAGCCTGTTTCTGAAAAGGCGAACGGTCGGATACTTGTCCCACGAGGAAGGGCCCAGCCCTGAAAGCTCTTGCTGCTCTTCACCGCCCCTTGGCACCCTACCTACAGGCACAACAGCACTGGGGATCTATGCTTTCGCAGAGACGGAACATCTCGTAGTGCTACGCCTCTGCAGAGCCTCTTTTTTTTGGAAAAGGCGAACGGTCGGATCCTTCTCCCACGAGGAAGGGCCCAGCCCTGAAAGCTCTTGCTGCTCTTCACCGCCCCTTGGCACCCTACCTACAGGCACAACAGCGCTGGGGATCTGTGCTTTCCCAGAGACGGAACATCTCACGGGGCTCAGTCTCGGCAAGCCTCTTTCTGAAAAGGCGAACGGTCGGATCCTTCTCCCACGAGGAAGGGCCCAGCCCTGAAAGCTCTTGCTGCTCTTCACCGTCCCTTGGCACCCTACCTACAGGCACAACAGCACTGGGGATCTGTGCTTTCCCAGAGACGGAACATCTCACGGGGCTCAGTCTCGGCAAGCCTGTTTCTGAAAAGGCGAACGGTCGGATACTTGTCCCACGAGGAAGGGCCCAGCCCTGAAAGCTCTTGCTGCTCTTCACCGTCCCTTGGCACCCTACCTACAGGCACAACAGCACTGGGGATCTGTGCTTTCCCAGAGACGGAACATCTCACGGGGCTCAGTCTCGGCAAGCCTCTTTCTGAAAAGGCGAACGGTCGGATCCTTCTCCCACGAGGAAGGGCCCAGCCCTGAAAGCTCTTGCTGCTCTTCACCGTCCCTTGTGGCCCTACCTACAGGCACAACAGCACTGGGGATCTGTGCTTTCCCAGAGACGGAACATCTCGTGGCGCTACGCCTCGGCAGAGCCTCTTTTTTTTGGAAAAGGCGAACGGTCGGATCCTTCTCCCACGAGGAAGGGCCCAGCCCTGAAAGCTCTTGCTGCTCTTCACCGTCCCTTGGCACCCTACCTACAGGCACAACAGCACTGGGGATCTGTGCTTTCCCAGAGACGGAACATCTCACGGGGCTCAGTCTCGGCAAGCCTCTTTCTGAAAAGGCGAACGGTCGGATACTTGTCCCACGAGGAAGGGCCCAGCCCTGAAAGCTCTTGCTGCTCTTCACCGCCCCTTGGCACCCTACCTACAGGCACAACAGCACTGGGGATCTATGCTTTCGCAGAGACGGAACATCTCGTAGTGCTACGCCTCTGCAGAGCCTCTTTTTTTTGGAAAAGGCGAACGGTCGGATCCTTCTCCCACGAGGAAGGGCCCAGCCCTGAAAGCTCTTGCTGCTCTTCACCGCCCCTTGGCACCCTACCTACAGGCACAACAGCGCTGGGGATCTGTGCTTTCCCAGAGACGGAACATCTCACGGGGCTCAGTCTCGGCAAGCCTCTTTCTGAAAAGGCGAACGGTCGGATCCTTCTCCCACGAGGAAGGGCCCAGCCCTGAAAGCTCTTGCTGCTCTTCACCGCCCCTTGGCACCCTACCTACAGGCACAACAGCACTGGGGATCTGTGCTTTCCCAGAGACGGAACATCTCACGGGGCTCAGTCTCGGCAAGCCTGTTTCTGAAAAGGCGAACGGTCGGATACTTGTCCCACGAGGAAGGGCCCAGCCCTGAAAGCTCTTGCTGCTCTTCACCGCCCCTTGGCACCCTACCTACAGGCACAACAGCGCTGGGGATCTATGCTTTCGCAGAGACGGAACATCTCGTAGTGCTACGCCTCTGCAGAGCCTCTTTTTTTTGGAAAAGGCGAACGGTCGGATCCTTCTCCCACGAGGAAGGGCCCAGCCCTGAAAGCTCTTGCTGCTCTTCACCGCCCCTTGGCACCCTACCTACAGGCACAACAGCGCTGGGGATCTGTGCTTTCCCAGAGACGGAACATCTCACGGGGCTCAGTCTCGGCAAGCCTCTTTCTGAAAAGGCGAACGGTGCGATCCATCTCCCCCGAGGAAGGGCCCAGCCCTGAAAGCTCTTGCTGCTCTTCACCGTCCCTTGGCACCCTACCTACAGGCACAACAGCACTGGGGATCTGTGCTTTCCCAGAGACGGAACATCTCACGGGGCTCAGTCTCGGCAAGCCTCTTTCTGAAAAGGCGAACGGTCGGATCCTTCTCCCACGAGGAAGGGCCCAGCCCTGAAAGCTCTTGCTGCTCTTCACCGCCCCTTGGCACCCTACCTACAGGCACAACAGCACTGGGGATCTGTGCTTTCCCAGAGACGGAACATCTCACGGGGCTCAGTCTCGGCAAGCCTCTTTCTGAAAAGACGAACGGTGCGATCCATCTCCCACGAGGAAGGGCCCAGCCCTGAAAGCTCTTGCTGCTCTTCACCGTCCCTTGGCAGCCTACCTACAGGCACAACAGCACTGGGGATCTGTGCTTTCCCAGAGACGGAACATCTCACGGCGCTCAGTCTCGGCAAGCCTCTTTCTGAAAAGACGAACGGTGCGATCCATCTCCCCCGAGGAAGGGCCCAGCCCTGAAAGCTCTTGCTGCTCTTCACCGCCCCTTGGCACCCTACCTACAGGCACAACAGCACTGGGGATCTGTGCTTTCCCAGAGACGGAACATCTCGTGGCGCTACTCCTCGGCAGAGCCTCTTTTTTTTGGAAAAGGCGAACGGTCGGATCCTTCTCCCACGAGGAAGGGCCCAGCCCTGAAAGCTCTTGCTGCTCTTCACCGTCCCTTGGCACCCTACCTACAGGCACAACAGCACTGGGGATCTGTGCTTTCCCAGAGACGGAACATCTCACGGGGCTCAGTCTCGGCAAGCCTCTTTCTGAAAAGGCGAACGGTCGGATCCTTCTCCCACGAGGAAGGGCCCAGCCCTGAAAGCTCTTGCTGCTCTTCACCGCCCGTTGGAACCCTACCTACAGACACAACAGCACTGGGGATCTGTGCTTTCCCAGAGACGGAACATCTCACGGGGCTCAGTCTCGGCAAGCCTCTTTCTGAAAAGGCGAACGGTCGGATCCTTCTCCCACGAGGAAGGGCCCAGCCCTGAAAGCTCTTGCTGCTCTTCACCGTCCCTTGGCACCCTACCTACAGGCACAACAGCACTGGGGATCTGTGCTTTCCCAGAGACGGAATATCTCACGGGGCTCAGTCTCGGCAAGCCTCTTTCTGAAAAGGCGAACGGTCGGATCCTTCTCCCACGAGGAAGGGCCCAGCCCTGAAAGCTCTTGCTGCTCTTCACCGTCCCTTGGCACCCTACCTACAGGCACAACAGCACTGGGGATCTGTGCTTTCCCAGAGACGGAATATCTCACGGGGCTCAGTCTCGGCAAGCCTCTTTCTGAAAAGGCGAACGGTCGGATCCTTCTCCCACGAGGAAGGGCCCAGCCCTGAAAGCTCTTGCTGCTCTTCACCGCCCCTTGGCACCCTACCTACAGGCACAACAGCACTGGGGATCTGTGCTTTCCCAGAGACGGAATATCTCACGGGGGTCAGTCTCGGCAAGCCTCTTTCTGAAAAGGCGAACGGTCGGATCCTTCTCCCACGAGGAAGGGCCCAGCCCTGAAAGCTCTTGCTGCTCTTCACCGTCCCTTGTGGCCCTACCTACAGGCACAACAGCACTGGGGATCTGTGCTTTCCCAGAGACGGAACATCTCACGGGGCTCAGTCTCGGCAAGCCTCTTTCTGAAAAGGCGAACGGTCGGATCCTTCTCCCACGAGGAAGGGCCCAGCCCTGAAAGCTCTTGCTGCTCTTCACCGTCCCTTGGCACCCTACCTACAGGCACAACAGCACTGGGGATCTGTGCTTTCCCAGAGACGGAATATCTCACGGCGCTCAGTCTCGGCAAGCCTCTTTCTGAAAAGGCGAACGGTCGGATCCTTCTCCCACGAGGAAGGGCCCAGCCCTGAAAGCTCTTGCTGCTCTTCACCGCCCCTTGGCACCCTACCTACAGGCACAACAGCACTGGGGATCTGTGCTTTCCCAGAGACGGAACATCTCACGGGGCTCAGTCTCGGCAAGCCTCTTTCTGAAAAGGCGAACGGTCGGATCCTTCTCCCACGAGGAAGGGCCCAGCCCTGAAAGCTCTTGCTGCTCTTCACCGTCCCTTGGCACCCTACCTACAGGCACAACAGCACTGGGGATCTGTGCTTTCCCAGAGACGGAACATCTCACGGGGCTCAGTCTCGGCAAGCCTCTTTCTGAAAAGGCGAACGGTCGGATACTTGTCCCACGAGGAAGGGCCCAGCCCTGAAAGCTCTTGCTGCTCTTCACCGCCCCTTGGCACCCTACCTACAGGCACAACAGCACTGGGGATCTATGCTTTCGCAGAGACGGAACATCTCGTAGTGCTACGCCTCTGCAGAGCCTCTTTTTTTTGAAAAGGCGAACGGTCGGATCCTTCTCCCACGAGGAAGGGCCCAGCCCTGAAAGCTCTTGCTGCTCTTCACCGCCCCTTGGCACCCTACCTACAGGCACAACAGCGCTGGGGATCTGTGCTTTCCCAGAGACGGAACATCTCACGGGGCTCAGTCTCGGCAAGCCTCTTTCTGAAAAGGCGAACGGTGCGATCCATCTCCCCCGAGGAAGGGCCCAGCCCTGAAAGCTCTTGCTGCTCTTCACCGTCCCTTGGCACCCTACCTACAGGCACAACAGCACTGGGGATCTGTGCTTTCCCAGAGACGGAACATCTCACGGGGCTCAGTCTCGGCAAGCCTCTTTCTGAAAAGGCGAACGGTCGGATCCTTCTCCCACGAGGAAGGGCCCAGCCCTGAAAGCTCTTGCTGCTCTTCACCGTCCCTTGGCACCCTACCTACAGGCACAACAGCACTGGGGATCTGTGCTTTCCCAGAGACGGAACATCTCACGGCGCTCAGTCTCGGCAAGCCTCTTTCTGAAAAGACGAACGGTGCGATCCATCTCCCCCGAGGAAGGGCCCAGCCCTGAAAGCTCTTGCTGCTCTTCACCGCCCCTTGGCACCCTACCTACAGGCACAACAGCACTGGGGATCTGTGCTTTCCCAGAGACGGAACATCTCGTGGCGCTACTCCTCGGCAGAGCCTCTTTTTTTTGGAAAAGGCGAACGGTCGGATCCTTCTCCCACGAGGAAGGGCCCAGCCCTGAAAGCTCTTGCTGCTCTTCACCGTCCCTTGGCACCCTACCTACAGGCACAACAGCACTGGGGATCTGTGCTTTCCCAGAGACGGAACATCTCACGGGGCTCAGTCTCGGCAAGCCTCTTTCTGAAAAGGCGAACGGTCGGATCCTTCTCCCACGAGGAAGGGCCCAGCCCTGAAAGCTCTTGCTGCTCTTCACCGCCCCTTGTGGCCCTACCTACAGGCACAACAGCACTGGGGATCTGTGCTTTCCCAGAGACGGAACATCTCACGGGGCTCAGTCTCGGCAAGCCTCTTTCTGAAAAGGCGAACGGTCGGATCCTTCTCCCACGAGGAAGGGCCCAGCCCTGAAAGCTCTTGCTGCTCTTCACCGTCCCTTGGCACCCTACCTACAGGCACAACAGCACTGGGGATCTGTGCTTTCCCAGAGACGGAACATCTCGTGGCGCTACGCCTCGGCAGAGCCTCTTTTTTTTGGAAAAGGCGAACGGTCGGATCCTTCTCCCACGAGGAAGGGCCCAGCCCTGAAAGCTCTTGCTGCTCTTCACCGCCCCTTGGCACCCTACCTACAGGCACAACAGCACTGGGGATCTGTGCTTTCCCAGAGACGGAACATCTCACGGGGCTCAGTCTCGGCAAGCCTCTTTCTGAAAAGGCGAACGGTCGGATCCTTCTCCCACGAGGAAGGGCCCAGCCCTGAAAGCTCTTGCTGCTCTTCACCGTCCCTTGGCACCCTACCTACAGGCACAACAGCACTGGGGATCTGTGCTTTCCCAGAGACGGAACATCTCACGGGGCTCAGTCTCGGCAAGCCTGTTTCTGAAAAGGCGAACGGTCGGATACTTGTCCCACGAGGAAGGGCCCAGCCCTGAAAGCTCTTGCTGCTCTTCACCGCCCCTTGGCACCCTACCTACAGGCACAACAGCACTGGGGATCTATGCTTTCGCAGAGACGGAACATCTCGTAGTGCTACGCCTCTGCAGAGCCTCTTTTTTTTGGAAAAGGCGAACGGTCGGATCCTTCTCCCACGAGGAAGGGCCCAGCCCTGAAAGCTCTTGCTGCTCTTCACCGCCCCTTGGCACCCTACCTACAGGCACAACAGCACTGGGGATCTGTGCTTTCCCAGAGACGGAACATCTCACGGGGCTCAGTCTCGGCAAGCCTCTTTCTGAAAAGGCGAACGGTCGGATCCTTCTCCCACGAGGAAGGGCCCAGCCCTGAAAGCTCTTGCTGCTCTTCACCGTCCCTTGGCACCCTACCTACAGGCACAACAGCACTGGGGATCTGTGCTTTCCCAGAGACGGAACATCTCACGGGGCTCAGTCTCGGCAAGCCTGTTTCTGAAAAGGCGAACGGTCGGATACTTGTCCCACGAGGAAGGGCCCAGCCCTGAAAGCTCTTGCTGCTCTTCACCGCCCCTTGGCACCCTACCTACAGGCACAACAGCACTGGGGATCTATGCTTTCGCAGAGACGGAACATCTCGTAGTGCTACGCCTCTGCAGAGCCTCTTTTTTTTGGAAAAGGCGAACGGTCGGATCCTTCTCCCACGAGGAAGGGCCCAGCCCTGAAAGCTCTTGCTGCTCTTCACCGCCCCTTGGCACCCTACCTACAGGCACAACAGCGCTGGGGATCTGTGCTTTCCCAGAGACGGAACATCTCACGGGGCTCAGTCTCGGCAAGCCTCTTTCTGAAAAGGCGAACGGTCGGATCCTTCTCCCACGAGGAAGGGCCCAGCCCTGAAAGCTCTTGCTGCTCTTCACCGCCCCTTGGCACCCTACCTACAGGCACAACAGCACTGGGGATCTGTGCTTTCCCAGAGACGGAACATCTCACGGGGCTCAGTCTCGGCAAGCCTGTTTCTGAAAAGGCGAACGGTCGGATACTTGTCCCACGAGGAAGGGCCCAGCCCTGAAAGCTCTTGCTGCTCTTCACCGCCCCTTGGCACCCTACCTACAGGCACAACAGCACTGGGGATCTATGCTTTCGCAGAGACGGAACATCTCGTGGCGCTACGCCTCGGCAGAGCCTCTTTTTTTTGGAAAAGGCGAACGGTCGGATCCTTCTCCCACGAGGAAGGGCCCAGCCCTGAAAGCTCTTGCTGCTCTTCACCGCCCCTTGGCACCCTACCTACAGGCACAACAGCACTGGGGATCTGTGCTTTCCCAGAGACGGAACATCTCACGGGGCTCAGTCTCGGCAAGCCTCTTTCTGAAAAGGCGAACGGTCGGATCCTTCTCCCACGAGGAAGGGCCCAGCCCTGAAAGCTCTTGCTGCTCTTCACCGTCCCTTGGCACCCTACCTACAGGCACAACAGCACTGGGGATCTGTGCTTTCCCAGAGACGGAACATCTCACGGGGCTCAGTCTCGGCAAGCCTGTTTCTGAAAAGGCGAACGGTCGGATACTTGTCCCACGAGGAAGGGCCCAGCCCTGAAAGCTCTTGCTGCTCTTCACCGCCCCTTGGCACCCTACCTACAGGCACAACAGCACTGGGGATCTATGCTTTCGCAGAGACGGAACATCTCGTAGTGCTACGCCTCTGCAGAGCCTCTTTTTTTTGGAAAAGGCGAACGGTCGGATCCTTCTCCCACGAGGAAGGGCCCAGCCCTGAAAGCTCTTGCTGCTCTTCACCGCCCCTTGGCACCCTACCTACAGGCACAACAGCGCTGGGGATCTGTGCTTTCCCAGAGACGGAACATCTCACGGGGCTCAGTCTCGGCAAGCCTCTTTCTGAAAAGGCGAACGGTCGGATCCTTCTCCCACGAGGAAGGGCCCAGCCCTGAAAGCTCTTGCTGCTCTTCACCGTCCCTTGGCACCCTACCTACAGGCACAACAGCACTGGGGATCTGTGCTTTCCCAGAGACGGAACATCTCACGGGGCTCAGTCTCGGCAAGCCTGTTTCTGAAAAGGCGAACGGTCGGATACTTGTCCCACGAGGAAGGGCCCAGCCCTGAAAGCTCTTGCTGCTCTTCACCGCCCCTTGGCACCCTACCTACAGGCACAACAGCACTGGGGATCTATGCTTTCGCAGAGACGGAACATCTCGTAGTGCTACGCCTCTGCAGAGCCTCTTTTTTTTGGAAAAGGCGAACGGTCGGATCCTTCTCCCACGAGGAAGGGCCCAGCCCTGAAAGCTCTTGCTGCTCTTCACCGCCCCTTGGCACCCTACCTACAGGCACAACAGCGCTGGGGATCTGTGCTTTCCCAGAGACGGAACATCTCACGGGGCTCAGTCTCGGCAAGCCTCTTTCTGAAAAGGCGAACGGTCGGATCCTTCTCCCACGAGGAAGGGCCCAGCCCTGAAAGCTCTTGCTGCTCTTCACCGCCCCTTGGCACCCTACCTACAGGCACAACAGCACTGGGGATCTGTGCTTTCCCAGAGACGGAACATCTCACGGGGCTCAGTCTCGGCAAGCCTGTTTCTGAAAAGGCGAACGGTCGGATACTTGTCCCACGAGGAAGGGCCCAGCCCTGAAAGCTCTTGCTGCTCTTCACCGCCCCTTGGCACCCTACCTACAGGCACAACAGCACTGGGGATCTATGCTTTCGCAGAGACGGAACATCTCGTAGTGCTACGCCTCTGCAGAGCCTCTTTTTTTTGGAAAAGGCGAACGGTCGGATCCTTCTCCCACGAGGAAGGGCCCAGCCCTGAAAGCTCTTGCTGCTCTTCACCGCCCCTTGGCACCCTACCTACAGGCACAACAGCGCTGGGGATCTGTGCTTTCCCAGAGACGGAACATCTCACGGGGCTCAGTCTCGGCAAGCCTCTTTCTGAAAAGGCGAACGGTGCGATCCATCTCCCCCGAGGAAGGGCCCAGCCCTGAAAGCTCTTGCTGCTCTTCACCGTCCCTTGGCACCCTACCTACAGGCACAACAGCACTGGGGATCTGTGCTTTCGCAGAGACGGAACATCTCACGGGGCTCAGTCTCGGCAAGCCTCTTTCTGAAAAGGCGAACGGTCGGATCCTTCTCCCACGAGGAAGGGCCCAGCCCTGAAAGCTCTTGCTGCTCTTCACCGTCCCTTGGCACCCTACCTACAGGCACAACAGCACTGGGGATCTGTGCTTTCCCAGAGACGGAATATCTCACGGGGCTCAGTCTCGGCAAGCCTCTTTCTGAAAAGGCGAACGGTCGGATCCTTCTCCCACGAGGAAGGGCCCAGCCCTGAAAGCTCTTGCTGCTCTTCACCGCCCCTTGGCACCCTACCTACAGGCACAACAGCACTGGGGATCTGTGCTTTCCCAGAGACGGAACATCTCGTGGCGCTACGCCTCGGCAGAGCCTCTTTTTTCTGGAAAAGGCGAACGGTCGGATCCTTCTCCCACGAGGAAGGGCCCAGCCCTGAAAGCTCTTGCTGCTGTTCACCGTCCCTTGGCACCCTACCTACAGGCACAACAGCACTGGGGATCTGTGCTTTCCCAGAGACGGAACATCTCACGGGGCTCAGTCTCGGCAAGCCTCTTTCTGAAAAGGCGAACGGTCGGATCCTTCTCCCACGAGGAAGGGCCCAGCCCTGAAAGCTCTTGCTGCTCTTCACCGTCCCTTGGCACCCTACCTACAGGCACAACAGCACTGGGGATCTGTGCTTTCCCAGAGACGGAATATCTCACGGGGCTCAGTCTCGGCAAGCCTCTTTCTGAAAAGGCGAACGGTCGGATCCTTCTCCCACGAGGAAGGGCCCAGCCCTGAAAGCTCTTGCTGCTCTTCACCGCCCCTTGGCACCCTACCTACAGGCACAACAGCACTGGGGATCTGTGCTTTCCCAGAGACGGAATATCTCACGGGGGTCAGTCTCGGCAAGCCTCTTTCTGAAAAGGCGAACGGTCGGATCCTTCTCCCACGAGGAAGGGCCCAGCCCTGAAAGCTCTTGCTGCTCTTCACCGTCCCTTGTGGCCCTACCTACAGGCACAACAGCACTGGGGATCTGTGCTTTCCCAGAGACGGAACATCTCACGGGGCTCAGTCTCGGCAAGCCTCTTTCTGAAAAGGCGAACGGTCGGATCCTTCTCCCACGAGGAAGGGCCCAGCCCTGAAAGCTCTTGCTGCTCTTCACCGTCCCTTGGCAGCCTACCTACAGGCACAACAGCACTGGGGATCTGTGCTTTCCCAGAGACGGAACATCTCACGGGGCTCAGTCTCGGCAAGCCTGTTTCTGAAAAGGCGAACGGTCGGATACTTGTCCCACGAGGAAGGGCCCAGCCCTGAAAGCTCTTGCTGCTCTTCACCACCCCTTGGCACCCTACCTACAGGCACAACAGCACTGGGGATCTATGCTTTCGCAGAGACGGAACATCTCGTAGTGCTACGCCTCTGCAGAGCCTCTTTTTTTTGGAAAAGGCGAACGGTCGGATCCTTCTCCCACGAGGAAGGGCCCAGCCCTGAAAGCTCTTGCTGCTCTTCACCGCCCCTTGGCACCCTACCTACAGGCACAACAGCGCTGGGGATCTGTGCTTTCCCAGAGACGGAACATCTCACGGGGCTCAGTCTCGGCAAGCCTCTTTCTGAAAAGGCGAACGGTGCGATCCATCTCCCACGAGGAAGGGCCCAGCCCTGAAAGCTCTTGCTGCTCTTCACCGTCCCTTGGCACCCTACCTACAGGCACAACAGCACTGGGGATCTGTGCTTTCCCAGAGACGGAACATCTCACGGGGCTCAGTCTCGGCAAGCCTCTTTCTGAAAAGGCGAACGGTCGGATCCTTCTCCCACGAGGAAGGGCCCAGCCCTGAAAGCTCTTGCTGCTCTTCACCGTCCCTTGGCACCCTACCTACAGGCACAACAGCACTGGGGATCTGTGCTTTCCCAGAGACGGAACATCTCACGGGGCTCAGTCTCGGCAAGCCTCTTTCTGAAAAGGCGAACGGTCGGATCCTTCTCCCACGAGGAAGGGCCCAGCCCTGAAAGCTCTTGCTGCTCTTCACCGCCCCTTGGCACCCTACCTACAGGCACAACAGCACTGGGGATCTGTGCTTTCCCAGAGACGGAACATCTCACGGGGCTCAGTCTCGGCAAGCCTCTTTCTGAAAAGACGAACGGTGCGATCCATCTCCCACGAGGAAGGGCCCAGCCCTGAAAGCTCTTGCTGCTCTTCACCACCCCTTGGCACCCTACCTACAGGCACAACAGCACTGGGGATCTGTGCTTTCCCAGAGACGGAACATCTCACGGCGCTCAGTCTCGGCAAGCCTCTTTCTGAAAAGACGAACGGTGCGATCCATCTCCCCCGAGGAAGGGCCCAGCCCTGAAAGCTCTTGCTGCTCTTCACCGCCCCTTGGCACCCTACCTACAGGCACAACAGCACTGGGGATCTGTGCTTTCCCAGAGACGGAACATCTCGTGGCGCTACTCCTCGGCAGAGCCTCTTTTTTTTGGAAAAGGCGAACGGTCGGATCCTTCTCCCACGAGGAAGGGCCCAGCCCTGAAAGCTCTTGCTGCTCTTCACCGCCCCTTGGCACCCTACCTACAGGCACAACAGCACTGGGGATCTGTGCTTTCCCAGAGACGGAACATCTCACGGGGCTCAGTCTCGGCAAGCCTCTTTCTGAAAAGACGAACGGTGCGATCCATCTCCCACGAGGAAGGGCCCAGCCCTGAAAGCTCTTGCTGCTCTTCACCGTCCCTTGGCACCCTACCTACAGGCACAACAGCACTGGGGATCTGTGCTTTCCCAGAGACGGAACATCTCACGGCGCTCAGTCTCGGCAAGCCTCTTTCTGAAAAGACGAACGGTGCGATCCATCTCCCCCGAGGAAGGGCCCAGCCCTGAAAGCTCTTGCTGCTCTTCACCGCCCCTTGGCACCCTACCTACAGGCACAACAGCACTGGGGATCTGTGCTTTCCCAGAGACGGAACATCTCGTGGCGCTACTCCTCGGCAGAGCCTCTTTTTTTTGGAAAAGGCGAACGGTCGGATCCTTCTCCCACGAGGAAGGGCCCAGCCCTGAAAGCTCTTGCTGCTCTTCACCGTCCCTTGGCACCCTACCTACAGGCACAACAGCACTGGGGATCTGTGCTTTCCCAGAGACGGAACATCTCACGGGGCTCAGTCTCGGCAAGCCTCTTTCTGAAAAGGCGAACGGTCGGATCCTTCTCCCACGAGGAAGGGCCCAGCCCTGAAAGCTCTTGCTGCTCTTCACCGTCCCTTGTGGCCCTACCTACAGGCACAACAGCACTGGGGATCTGTGCTTTCCCAGAGACGGAACATCTCACGGGGCTCAGTCTCGGCAAGCCTCTTTCTGAAAAGGCGAACGGTCGGATCCTTCTCCCACGAGGAAGGGCCCAGCCCTGAAAGCTCTTGCTGCTCTTCACCGTCCCTTGTGGCCCTACCTACAGGCACAACAGCACTGGGGATCTGTGCTTTCGCAGAGACGGAACATCTCGTGGCGCTACGCCTCGGCAGAGCCTCTTTTTTTTGGAAAAGGCGAACGGTCGGATCCTTCTCCCACGAGGAAGGGCCCAGCCCTGAAAGCTCTTGCTGCTCTTCACCGCCCCTTGGCACCCTACCTACAGGCACAACAGCACTGGGGATCTGTGCTTTCCCAGAGACGGAACATCTCACGGCGCTCAGTCTCGGCAAGCCTCTTTCTGAAAAGGCGAACGGTCGGATCCTTCTCCCACGAGGAAGGGCCCAGCCCTGAAAGCTCTTGCTGCTCTTCACCGTCCCTTGGCACCCTACCTACAGGCACAACAGCACTGGGGATCTGTGCTTTCCCAGAGACGGAACATCTCACGGGGCTCAGTCTCGGCAAGCCTGTTTCTGAAAAGGCGAACGGTCGGATACTTGTCCCACGAGGAAGGGCCCAGCCCTGAAAGCTCTTGCTGCTCTTCACCGCCCCTTGGCACCCTACCTACAGGCACAACAGCACTGGGGATCTATGCTTTCGCAGAGACGGAACATCTCGTAGTGCTTCGCCTCTGCAGAGCCTCTTTTTTTTGGAAAAGGCGAACGGTCGGATCCTTCTCCCACGAGGAAGGGCCCAGCCCTGAAAGCTCTTGCTGCTCTTCACCGCCCCTTGGCACCCTACCTACAGGCACAACAGCGCTGGGGATCTGTGCTTTCCCAGAGACGGAACATCTCACGGGGCTCAGTCTCGGCAAGCCTCTTTCTGAAAAGGCGAACGGTCGGATCCTTCTCCCACGAGGAAGGGCCCAGCCCTGAAAGCTCTTGCTGCTCTTCACCGTCCCTTGGCACCCTACCTACAGGCACAACAGCACTGGGGATCTGTGCTTTCCCAGAGACGGAACATCTCACGGGGCTCAGTCTCGGCAAGCCTGTTTCTGAAAAGGCGAACGGTCGGATACTTGTCCCACGAGGAAGGGCCCAGCCCTGAAAGCTCTTGCTGCTCTTCACCGCCCCTTGGCACCCTACCTACAGGCACAACAGCACTGGGGATCTATGCTTTCGCAGAGACGGAACATCTCGTAGTGCTACGCCTCTGCAGAGCCTCTTTTTTTTGGAAAAGGCGAACGGTCGGATCCTTCTCCCACGAGGAAGGGCCCAGCCCTGAAAGCTCTTGCTGCTCTTCACCGCCCCTTGGCACCCTACCTACAGGCACAACAGCGCTGGGGATCTGTGCTTTCCCAGAGACGGAACATCTCACGGGGCTCAGTCTCGGCAAGCCTCTTTCTGAAAAGGCGAACGGTCGGATCCTTCTCCCACGAGGAAGGGCCCAGCCCTGAAAGCTCTTGCTGCTCTTCACCGTCCCTTGGCACCCTACCTACAGGCACAACAGCACTGGGGATCTGTGCTTTCCCAGAGACGGAACATCTCACGGGGCTCAGTCTCGGCAAGCCTGTTTCTGAAAAGGCGAACGGTCGGATACTTGTCCCACGAGGAAGGGCCCAGCCCTGAAAGCTCTTGCTGCTCTTCACCGTCCCTTGGCACCCTACCTACAGGCACAACAGCACTGGGGATCTGTGCTTTCCCAGAGACGGAACATCTCGTGGCGCTACTCCTCGGCAGAGCCTCTTTTTTTTGGAAAAGGCGAACGGTCGGATCCTTCTCCCACGAGGAAGGGCCCAGCCCTGAAAGCTCTTGCTGCTCTTCACCGTCCCTTGGCACCCTACCTACAGGCACAACAGCACTGGGGATCTGTGCTTTCCCAGAGACGGAACATCTCACGGGGCTCAGTCTCGGCAAGCCTCTTTCTGAAAAGGCGAACGGTCGGATCCTTCTCCCACGAGGAAGGGCCCAGCCCTGAAAGCTCTTGCTGCTCTTCACCGTCCCTTGTGGCCCTACCTACAGGCACAACAGCACTGGGGATCTGTGCTTTCCCAGAGACGGAACATCTCGTGGCGCTACGCCTCGGCAGAGCCTCTTTTTTTTGGAAAAGGCGAACGGTCGGATCCTTCTCCCACGAGGAAGGGCCCAGCCCTGAAAGCTCTTGCTGCTCTTCACCGTCCCTTGGCACCCTACCTACAGGCACAACAGCACTGGGGATCTGTGCTTTCCCAGAGACGGAACATCTCACGGGGCTCAGTCTCGGCAAGCCTCTTTCTGAAAAGGCGAACGGTCGGATACTTGTCCCACGAGGAAGGGCCCAGCCCTGAAAGCTCTTGCTGCTCTTCACCGCCCCTTGGCACCCTACCTACAGGCACAACAGCACTGGGGATCTATGCTTTCGCAGAGACGGAACATCTCGTAGTGCTACGCCTCTGCAGAGCCTCTTTTTTTTGGAAAAGGCGAACGGTCGGATCCTTCTCCCACGAGGAAGGGCCCAGCCCTGAAAGCTCTTGCTGCTCTTCACCGCCCCTTGGCACCCTACCTACAGGCACAACAGCGCTGGGGATCTGTGCTTTCCCAGAGACGGAACATCTCACGGGGCTCAGTCTCGGCAAGCCTCTTTCTGAAAAGGCGAACGGTCGGATCCTTCTCCCACGAGGAAGGGCCCAGCCCTGAAAGCTCTTGCTGCTCTTCACCGCCCCTTGGCACCCTACCTACAGGCACAACAGCACTGGGGATCTGTGCTTTCCCAGAGACGGAACATCTCACGGGGCTCAGTCTCGGCAAGCCTGTTTCTGAAAAGGCGAACGGTCGGATACTTGTCCCACGAGGAAGGGCCCAGCCCTGAAAGCTCTTGCTGCTCTTCACCGCCCCTTGGCACCCTACCTACAGGCACAACAGCACTGGGGATCTGTGCTTTCCCAGAGACGGAACATCTCGTAGTGCTACGCCTCTGCAGAGCCTCTTTTTTTTGGAAAAGGCGAACGGTCGGATCCTTCTCCCACGAGGAAGGGCCCAGCCCTGAAAGCTCTTGCTGCTCTTCACCGCCCCTTGGCACCCTACCTACAGGCACAACAGCGCTGGGGATCTGTGCTTTCCCAGAGACGGAACATCTCACGGGGCTCAGTCTCGGCAAGCCTCTTTCTGAAAAGGCGAACGGTCGGATCCTTCTCCCACGAGGAAGGGCCCAGCCCTGAAAGCTCTTGCTGCTCTTCACCGTCCCTTGGCACCCTACCTACAGGCACAACAGCACTGGGGATCTGTGCTTTCCCAGAGACGGAATATCTCACGGGGCTCAGTCTCGGCAAGCCTCTTTCTGAAAAGGCGAACGGTCGGATACTTGTCCCACGAGGAAGGGCCCAGCCCTGAAAGCTCTTGCTGCTCTTCACCGCCCCTTGGCACCCTACCTACAGGCACAACAGCACTGGGGATCTGTGCTTTCCCAGAGACGGAACATCTCGTGGCGCTACGCCTCGGCAGAGCCTCTTTTTTCTGGAAAAGGCGAACGGTCGGATCCTTCTCCCAAGAGGAAGGGCCCAGCCCTGAAAGCTCTTGCTGCTGTTCACCGTCCCTTGGCACCCTACCTACAGGCACAACAGCACTGGGGATCTGTGCTTTCCCAGAGACGGAACATCTCACGGGGCTCAGTCTCGGCAAGCCTCTTTCTGAAAAGGCGAACGGTCGGATCCTTCTCCCACGAGGAAGGGCCCAGCCCTGAAAGCTCTTGCTGCTCTTCACCGTCCCTTGGCACCCTACCTACAGGCACAACAGCACTGGGGATCTGTGCTTTCCCAGAGACGGAATATCTCACGGGGCTCAGTCTCGGCAAGCCTCTTTCTGAAAAGGCGAACGGTCGGATCCTTCTCCCACGAGGAAGGGCCCAGCCCTGAAAGCTCTTGCTGCTCTTCACCGCCCCTTGGCACCCTACCTACAGGCACAACAGCACTGGGGATCTGTGCTTTCCCAGAGACGGAATATCTCACGGGGGTCAGTCTCGGCAAGCCTCTTTCTGAAAAGGCGAACGGTCGGATCCTTCTCCCACGAGGAAGGGCCCAGCCCTGAAAGCTCTTGCTGCTCTTCACCGTCCCTTGTGGCCCTACCTACAGGCACAACAGCACTGGGGATCTGTGCTTTCCCAGAGACGGAACATCTCACGGGGCTCAGTCTCGGCAAGCCTCTTTCTGAAAAGGCGAACGGTCGGATCCTTCTCCCACGAGGAAGGGCCCAGCCCTGAAAGCTCTTGCTGCTCTTCACCGTCCCTTGGCAGCCTACCTACAGGCACAACAGCACTGGGGATCTGTGCTTTCCCAGAGACGGAATATCTCACGGCGCTCAGTCTCGGCAAGCCTCTTTCTGAAAAGGCGAACGGTCGGATCCTTCTCCCACGAGGAAGGGCCCAGCCCTGAAAGCTCTTGCTGCTCTTCACCGCCCCTTGGCACCCTACCTACAGGCACAACAGCACTGGGGATCTGTGCTTTCCCAGAGACGGAACATCTCACGGGGCTCAGTCTCGGCAAGCCTCTTTCTGAAAAGGCGAACGGTCGGATCCTTCTCCCACGAGGAAGGGCCCAGCCCTGAAAGCTCTTGCTGCTCTTCACCGTCCCTTGGCACCCTACCTACAGGCACAACAGCACTGGGGATCTGTGCTTTCCCAGAGACGGAACATCTCACGGGGCTCAGTCTCGGCAAGCCTGTTTCTGAAAAGGCGAACGGTCGGATACTTGTCCCACGAGGAAGGGCCCAGCCCTGAAAGCTCTTGCTGCTCTTCACCGCCCCTTGGCACCCTACCTACAGGCACAACAGCACTGGGGATCTATGCTTTCGCAGAGACGGAACATCTCGTAGTGCTACGCCTCTGCAGAGCCTCTTTTTTTTAGAAAAGGCGAACGGTCGGATCCTTCTCCCACGAGGAAGGGCCCAGCCCTGAAAGCTCTTGCTGCTCTTCACCGCCCCTTGGCACCCTACCTACAGGCACAACAGCGCTGGGGATCTGTGCTTTCCCAGAGACGGAACATCTCACGGGGCTCAGTCTCGGCAAGCCTCTTTCTGAAAAGGCGAACGGTGCGATCCATCTCCCCCGAGGAAGGGCCCAGCCCTGAAAGCTCTTGCTGCTCTTCACCGTCCCTTGGCACCCTACCTACAGGCACAACAGCACTGGGGATCTGTGCTTTCCCAGAGACGGAACATCTCACGGGGCTCAGTCTCGGCAAGCCTCTTTCTGAAAAGGCGAACGGTCGGATCCTTCTCCCACGAGGAAGGGCCCAGCCCTGAAAGCTCTTGCTGCTCTTCACCGTCCCTTGGCACCCTACCTACAGGCACAACAGCACTGGGGATCTGTGCTTTCCCAGAGACGGAACATCTCACGGGGGTCAGTCTCGGCAAGCCTCTTTCTGAAAAGGCGAACGGTCGGATCCTTCTCCCACGAGGAAGGGCCCAGCCCTGAAAGCTCTTGCTGCTCTTCACCGCCCCTTGGCACCCTACCTACAGGCACAACAGCACTGGGGATCTGTGCTTTCCCAGAGACGGAACATCTCACGGGGCTCAGTCTCGGCAAGCCTCTTTCTGAAAAGACGAACGGTGCGATCCATCTCCCACGAGGAAGGGCCCAGCCCTGAAAGCTCTTGCTGCTCTTCACCACCCCTTGGCACCCTACCTACAGGCACAACAGCACTGGGGATCTGTGCTTTCCCAGAGACGGAACATCTCACGGCGCTCAGTCTCGGCAAGCCTCTTTCTGAAAAGACGAACGGTGCGATCCATCTCCCCCGAGGAAGGGCCCAGCCCTGAAAGCTCTTGCTGCTCTTCACCGCCCCTTGGCACCCTACCTACAGGCACAACAGCACTGGGGATCTGTGCTTTCCCAGAGACGGAACATCTCGTGGCGCTACTCCTCGGCAGAGCCTATTTTTTTTGGAAAAGGCGAACGGTCGGATCCTTCTCCCACGAGGAAGGGCCCAGCCCTGAAAGCTCTTGCTGCTCTTCACCGTCCCTTGGCACCCTACCTACAGGCACAACAGCACTGGGGATCTGTGCTTTCCCAGAGACGGAACATCTCACGGGGCTCAGTCTCGGCAAGCCTCTTTCTGAAAAGGCGAACGGTCGGATCCTTCTCCCACGAGGAAGGGCCCAGCCCTGAAAGCTCTTGCTGCTCTTCACCGTCCCTTGTGGCCCTACCTACAGGCACAACAGCACTGGGGATCTGTGCTTTCCCAGAGACGGAACATCTCACGGGGCTCAGTCTCGGCAAGCCTCTTTCTGAAAAGGCGAACGGTCGGATCCTTCTCCCACGAGGAAGGGCCCAGCCCTGAAAGCTCTTGCTGCTCTTCACCGTCCCTTGTGGCCCTACCTACAGGCACAACAGCACTGGGGATCTGTGCTTTCCCAGAGACGGAACATCTCGTGGCGCTACGCCTCGGCAGAGCCTCTTTTTTTTGGAAAAGGCGAACGGTCGGATCCTTCTCCCACGAGGAAGGGCCCAGCCCTGAAAGCTCTTGCTGCTCTTCACCGCCCCTTGGCACCCTACCTACAGGCACAACAGCACTGGGGATCTGTGCTTTCCCAGAGACGGAACATCTCACGGGGCTCAGTCTCGGCAAGCCTCTTTCTGAAAAGGCGAACATTCGGATCCTTCTCCCACGAGGAAGGGCCCAGCCCTGAAAGCTCTTGCTGCTCTTCACCGTCCCTTGGCACCCTACCTACAGGCACAACAGCACTGGGGATCTGTGCTTTCCCAGAGACGGAACATCTCACGGGGCTCAGTCTCGGCAAGCCTGTTTCTGAAAAGGCGAACGGTCGGATACTTGTCCCACGAGGAAGGGCCCAGCCCTGAAAGCTCTTGCTGCTCTTCACCGCCCCTTGGCACCCTACCTACAGGCACAACAGCACTGGGGATCTATGCTTTCGCAGAGACGGAACATCTCGTAGTGCTACGCCTCTGCAGAGCCTCTTTTTTTTGGAAAAGGCGAACGGTCGGATCCTTCTCCCACGAGGAAGGGCCCAGCCCTGAAAGCTCTTGCTGCTCTTCACCGCCCCTTGGCACCCTACCTACAGGCACAACAGCGCTGGGGATCTGTGCTTTCCCAGAGACGGAACATCTCACGGGGCTCAGTCTCGGCAAGCCTCTTTCTGAAAAGGCGAACGGTCGGATCCTTCTCCCCCGAGGAAGGGCCCAGCCCTGAAAGCTATTGCTGCTCTTCACCGTCCCTTGGCACCCTACCTACAGGCACAACAGCACTGGGGATCTGTGCTTTCCCAGAGACGGAACATCTCACGGGGCTCAGTCTCGGCAAGCCTGTTTCTGAAAAGGCGAACGGTCGGATACTTGTCCCACGAGGAAGGGCCCAGCCCTGAAAGCTCTTGCTGCTCTTCACCGCCCCTTGGCACCCTACCTACAGGCACAACAGCACTGGGGATCTATGCTTTCGCAGAGACGGAACATCTCGTAGTGCTACGCCTCTGCAGAGCCTCTTTTTTTTGGAAAAGGCGAACGGTCGGATCCTTCTCCCACGAGGAAGGGCCCAGCCCTGAAAGCTCTTGCTGCTCTTCACCGCCCCTTGGCACCCTACCTACAGGCACAACAGCGCTGGGGATCTGTGCTTTCCCAGAGACGGAACATCTCACGGGGCTCAGTCTCGGCAAGCCTCTTTCTGAAAAGGCGAACGGTCGGATCCTTCTCCCACGAGGAAGGGCCCAGCCCTGAAAGCTCTTGCTGCTCTTCACCGTCCCTTGGCACCCTACCTACAGGCACAACAGCACTGGGGATCTGTGCTTTCCCAGAGACGGAACATCTCACGGGGCTCAGTCTCGGCAAGCCTGTTTCTGAAAAGGCGAACGGTCGGATACTTGTCCCACGAGGAAGGGCCCAGCCCTGAAAGCTCTTGCTTCTCTTCACCGTCCCTTGGCACCCTACCTACAGGCACAACAGCACTGGGGATCTATGCTTTCGCAGAGACGGAACATCTCGTAGTGCTACGCCTCTGCAGAGCCTCTTTTTTTTGGAAAAGGCGAACGGTCGGATCCTTCTCCCACGAGGAAGGGCCCAGCCCTGAAAGCTCTTGCTGCTCTTCACCGCCCCTTGGCACCCTACCTACAGGCACAACAGCGCTGGGGATCTGTGCTTTCCCAGAGACGGAACATCTCACGGGGCTCAGTCTCGGCAAGCCTCTTTCTGAAAAGACGAACGGTGCGATCCATCTCCCCCGAGGAAGGGCCCAGCCCTGAAAGCTCTTGCTGCTCTTCACCGTCCCTTGGCACCCTACCTACAGGCACAACAGCACTGGGGATCTGTGCTTTCGCAGAGACGGAACATCTCACGGGGCTCAGTCTCGGCAAGCCTCTTTCTGAAAAGGCGAACGGTCGGATCCTTCTCCCACGAGGAAGGGCCCAGCCCTGAAAGCTCTTGCTGCTCTTCACCGTCCCTTGGCACCCTACCTACAGGCACAACAGCACTGGGGATCTGTGCTTTCCCAGAGACGGAATATCTCACGGGGCTCAGTCTCGGCAAGCCTCTTTCTGAAAAGGCGAACGGTCGGATCCTTCTCCCACGAGGAAGGGCCCAGCCCTGAAAGCTCTTGCTGCTCTTCACCACCCCTTGGCACCCTACCTACAGGCACAACAGCACTGGGGATCTGTGCTTTCCCAGAGACGGAACATCTCACGGCGCTCAGTCTCGGCAAGCCTCTTTCTGAAAAGACGAACGGTGCGATCCATCTCCCCCGAGGAAGGGCCCAGCCCTGAAAGCTCTTGCTGCTCTTCACCGTCCCTTGGCACCCTACCTACAGGCACAACAGCACTGGGGATCTGTGCTTTCCCAGAGACGGAACATCTCACGGGGCTCAGTCTCGGCAAGCCTCTTTCTGAAAAGGCGAACGGTCGGATCCTTCTCCCACGAGGAAGGGCCCAGCCCTGAAAGCTCTTGCTGCTCTTCACCGTCCCTTGGCACCCTACCTACAGGCACAACAGCACTGGGGATCTGTGCTTTCCCAGAGACGGAACATCTCACGGGGGTCAGTCTCGGCAAGCCTCTTTCTGAAAAGGCGAACGGTCGGATCCTTCTCCCACGAGGAAGGGCCCAGCCCTGAAAGCTCTTGCTGCTCTTCACCGCCCCTTGGCACCCTACCTACAGGCACAACAGCACTGGGGATCTGTGCTTTCCCAGAGACGGAACATCTCACGGGGCTCAGTCTCGGCAAGCCTCTTTCTGAAAAGACGAACGGTGCGATCCATCTCCCACGAGGAAGGGCCCAGCCCTGAAAGCTCTTGCTGCTCTTCACCACCCCTTGGCACCCTACCTACAGGCACAACAGCACTGGGGATCTGTGCTTTCCCAGAGACGGAACATCTCACGGCGCTCAGTCTCGGCAAGCCTCTTTCTGAAAAGACGAACGGTGCGATCCATCTCCCCCGAGGAAGGGCCCAGCCCTGAAAGCTCTTGCTGCTCTTCACCGCCCCTTGGCACCCTACCTACAGGCACAACAGCACTGGGGATCTGTGCTTTCCCAGAGACGGAACATCTCGTGGCGCTACTCCTCGGCAGAGCCTATTTTTTTTGGAAAAGGCGAACGGTCGGATCCTTCTCCCACGAGGAAGGGCCCAGCCCTGAAAGCTCTTGCTGCTCTTCACCGTCCCTTGGCACCCTACCTACAGGCACAACAGCACTGGGGATCTGTGCTTTCCCAGAGACGGAACATCTCACGGGGCTCAGTCTCGGCAAGCCTCTTTCTGAAAAGGCGAACGGTCGGATCCTTCTCCCACGAGGAAGGGCCCAGCCCTGAAAGCTCTTGCTGCTCTTCACCGTCCCTTGTGGCCCTACCTACAGGCACAACAGCACTGGGGATCTGTGCTTTCCCAGAGACGGAACATCTCACGGGGCTCAGTCTCGGCAAGCCTCTTTCTGAAAAGGCGAACGGTCGGATCCTTCTCCCACGAGGAAGGGCCCAGCCCTGAAAGCTCTTGCTGCTCTTCACCGTCCCTTGTGGCCCTACCTACAGGCACAACAGCACTGGGGATCTGTGCTTTCCCAGAGACGGAACATCTCGTGGCGCTACGCCTCGGCAGAGCCTCTTTTTTTTGGAAAAGGCGAACGGTCGGATCCTTCTCCCACGAGGAAGGGCCCAGCCCTGAAAGCTCTTGCTGCTCTTCACCGCCCCTTGGCACCCTACCTACAGGCACAACAGCACTGGGGATCTGTGCTTTCCCAGAGACGGAACATCTCACGGGGCTCAGTCTCGGCAAGCCTCTTTCTGAAAAGGCGAACGGTCGGATCCTTCTCCCACGAGGAAGGGCCCAGCCCTGAAAGCTCTTGCTGCTCTTCACCGTCCCTTGGCACCCTACCTACAGGCACAACAGCACTGGGGATCTGTGCTTTCCCAGAGACGGAACATCTCACGGGGCTCAGTCTCGGCAAGCCTGTTTCTGAAAAGGCGAACGGTCGGATACTTGTCCCACGAGGAAGGGCCCAGCCCTGAAAGCTCTTGCTGCTCTTCACCGCCCCTTGGCACCCTACCTACAGGCACAACAGCACTGGGGATCTATGCTTTCGCAGAGACGGAACATCTCGTAGTGCTACGCCTCTGCAGAGCCTCTTTTTTTTGGAAAAGGCGAACGGTCGGATCCTTCTCCCACGAGGAAGGGCCCAGCCCTGAAAGCTCTTGCTGCTCTTCACCGCCCCTTGGCACCCTACCTACAGGCACAACAGCGCTGGGGATCTGTGCTTTCCCAGAGACGGAACATCTCACGGGGCTCAGTCTCGGCAAGCCTCTTTCTGAAAAGGCGAACGGTCGGATCCTTCTCCCCCGAGGAAGGGCCCAGCCCTGAAAGCTATTGCTGCTCTTCACCGTCCCTTGGCACCCTACCTACAGGCACAACAGCACTGGGGATCTGTGCTTTCCCAGAGACGGAACATCTCACGGGGCTCAGTCTCGGCAAGCCTGTTTCTGAAAAGGCGAACGGTCGGATACTTGTCCCACGAGGAAGGGCCCAGCCCTGAAAGCTCTTGCTGCTCTTCACCGCCCCTTGGCACCCTACCTACAGGCACAACAGCACTGGGGATCTATGCTTTCGCAGAGACGGAACATCTCGTAGTGCTACGCCTCTGCAGAGCCTCTTTTTTTTGGAAAAGGCGAACGGTCGGATCCTTCTCCCACGAGGAAGGGCCCAGCCCTGAAAGCTCTTGCTGCTCTTCACCGCCCCTTGGCACCCTACCTACAGGCACAACAGCGCTGGGGATCTGTGCTTTCCCAGAGACGGAACATCTCACGGGGCTCAGTCTCGGCAAGCCTCTTTCTGAAAAGGCGAACGGTCGGATCCTTCTCCCACGAGGAAGGGCCCAGCCCTGAAAGCTCTTGCTGCTCTTCACCGTCCCTTGGCACCCTACCTACAGGCACAACAGCACTGGGGATCTGTGCTTTCCCAGAGACGGAACATCTCACGGGGCTCAGTCTCGGCAAGCCTGTTTCTGAAAAGGCGAACGGTCGGATACTTGTCCCACGAGGAAGGGCCCAGCCCTGAAAGCTCTTGCTGCTCTTCACCGTCCCTTGGCACCCTACCTACAGGCACAACAGCACTGGGGATCTATGCTTTCGCAGAGACGGAACATCTCGTAGTGCTACGCCTCTGCAGAGCCTCTTTTTTTTGGAAAAGGCGAACGGTCGGATCCTTCTCCCACGAGGAAGGGCCCAGCCCTGAAAGCTCTTGCTGCTCTTCACCGCCCCTTGGCACCCTACCTACAGGCACAACAGCGCTGGGGATCTGTGCTTTCCCAGAGACGGAACATCTCACGGGGCTCAGTCTCGGCAAGCCTCTTTCTGAAAAGACGAACGGTGCGATCCATCTCCCCCGAGGAAGGGCCCAGCCCTGAAAGCTCTTGCTGCTCTTCACCGTCCCTTGGCACCCTACCTACAGGCACAACAGCACTGGGGATCTGTGCTTTCGCAGAGACGGAACATCTCACGGGGCTCAGTCTCGGCAAGCCTCTTTCTGAAAAGGCGAACGGTCGGATCCTTCTCCCACGAGGAAGGGCCCAGCCCTGAAAGCTCTTGCTGCTCTTCACCGTCCCTTGGCACCCTACCTACAGGCACAACAGCACTGGGGATCTGTGCTTTCCCAGAGACGGAATATCTCACGGGGCTCAGTCTCGGCAAGCCTCTTTCTGAAAAGGCGAACGGTCGGATCCTTCTCCCACGAGGAAGGGCCCAGCCCTGAAAGCTCTTGCTGCTCTTCACCACCCCTTGGCACCCTACCTACAGGCACAACAGCACTGGGGATCTGTGCTTTCCCAGAGACGGAACATCTCACGGCGCTCAGTCTCGGCAAGCCTCTTTCTGAAAAGACGAACGGTGCGATCCATCTCCCCCGAGGAAGGGCCCAGCCCTGAAAGCTCTTGCTGCTCTTCACCGCCCCTTGGCACCCTACCTACAGGCACAACAGCACTGGGGATCTGTGCTTTCCCAGAGACGGAACATCTCACGGCGCTCAGTCTCGGCAAGCCTCTTTCTGAAAAGACGAACGGTGCGATCCATCTCCCCCGAGGAAGGGCCCAGCCCTGAAAGCTCTTGCTGCTCTTCACCGCCCCTTGGCACCCTACCTACAGGCACAACAGCACTGGGGATCTGTGCTTTCCCAGAGACGGAACATCTCGTGGCGCTACTCCTCGGCAGAGCCTCTTTTTTTTGGAAAAGGCGAACGGTCGGATCCTTCTCCCACGAGGAAGGGCCCAGCCCTGAAAGCTCTTGCTGCTCTTCACTGTCCCTTGGCACCCTACCTACAGGCACAACAGCACTGGGGATCTGTGCTTTCCCAGAGACGGAACATCTCACGGGGCTCAGTCTCGGCAAGCCTCTTTCTGAAAAGGTGAACGGTCGGATCCTTCTCCCACGAGGAAGGGCCCAGCCCTGAAAGCTCTTGCTGCTCTTCACCGCCCCTTGGCACCCTACCTACAGGCACAACAGCACTGGGGATCTGTGCTTTCCCAGAGACTGAACATCTCACGGCGCACAGTCTCGGCAGAGCCTCTTTTTTTTGGAAAAGGCGAACGGTCGGATCCTTCTCCCACGAGGAAGGGCCCAGCCCTGAAAGCTCTTGCTGCTCTTCACCGCCCCTTGGCACCCTACCTACAGGCACAACAGCACTGGGGATCTGTGCTTTCCCAGAGACGGAACATCTCACGGGGCTCAGTCTCGGCAAGCCTCTTTCTGAAAAGGCGAACGGTCGGATCCTTCTCCCCCGAGGAAGGGCCCAGCCCTGAAAGCTCTTGCTGCTCTTCACCGTCCCTTGGCACCCTACCTACAGGCACAACAGCACTGGGGATCTGTGCTTTCCCAGAGACGGAACATCTCACGGGGCTCAGTCTCGGCAAGCCTCTTTCTGAAAAGGCGAACGGTCGGATATTTGTCCCACGAGGAAGGGCCCAGCCCTGAAAGCTCTTGCTTCTCTTCACCGTCCCTTGTGGCCCTACCTACAGGCACAACAGCACTGGGGATCTGTGCTTTCCCAGAGACGGAACATCTCACGGGGCTCAGTCTCGGCAAGCCTCTTTCTGAAAAGGCGAACGGTCGGATCCTTCTCCCACGAGGAAGGGCCCAGCCCTGAAAGCTCTTGCTGCTCTTCACCGTCCCTTGGCACCCTACCTACAGGCACAACAGCACTGGGGATCTATGCTTTAGCAGAGACGGAACATCTCGTAGTGCTACGCCTCGGCAGAGCCTCTTTTTTTTGGAAAAGGCGAACGGTCGGATCCTTCTCCCACGAGGAAGGGCCCAGCCCTGAAAGCTCTTGCTGCTCTTCACCGCCCCTTCGCACCCTACCTACAGGCACAACAGCACTGGGGATCTGTGCTTTCCCAGAGACGGAACATCTCACGGGGCTCAGTCTCGGCAAGCCTCTTTCTGAAAAGGCGAACGGTCGGATTCTTCTCCCACGAGGAAGGGCCCAGCCCTGAAAGCTCTTGCTGCTCTTCACTGTCCCTTGGCACCCTACCTACAGGCACAACAGCACTGGGGATCTGTGCTTTCCCAGACACGGAACATCTCACGGGGCTCAGTCTCGGCAAGCCTCTTTCTGAAAAGGCGAACGGTGCGATCCTTCTCCCACGAGGAAGGGCCCAGCCCTGAAAGCTCTTGCTACTCTTCACCGCCCCTTGGCACCCTACCTACAGGCACAACAGCACTGGGGATCTGTGCTTTCCCAGAGACGGAACATCTCACGGCGCTCAGTCTCGGCAAGCCTCTTTCTGAAAAGGCGAACGGTCGGATCCTTCTCCCACGAGGAAGGGCCCAGCCCTGAAAGCTCTTGCTGCTCTTCACCGCCCCTTGGCACCCTACCTACAGGCACAACAGCACTGGGGATCTGTGCTTTCCCAGAGACGGAATATCTCACGGGGCTCAGTCTCGGCAAGCCTCTTTCTGAAAAGGCGAACGGTCGGATCCTTCTCCCACGAGGAAGGGCCCAGCCCTGAAAGCTCTTGCTGCTCTTCACCGTCCCTTGGCACCCTACCTACAGGCACAACAGCACTGGGGATCTGTGCTTTCCCAGAGACGGAATATCTCACGGGGCTCAGTCTCGGCAAGCCTCTTTCTGAAAAGGCGAACGGTCGGATCCTTCTCCCACGAGGAAGGGCCCAGCCCTGAAAGCTCTTGCTGCTCTTCACCGTCCCTTGGCACCCTACCTACAGGCACAACAGCACTGGGGATCTGTGCTTTCCCAGAGACGGAACATCTCACGGCGCTCAGTCTCGGCAAGCCTCTTTCTGAAAAGGCGAACGGTCGGATCCTTCTCCCACGAGGAAGGGCCCAGCCCTGAAAGCTCTTGCTGCTCTTCACCGCCCCTTGGCACCCTACCTACAGGCACAACAGCACTGGGGATCTGTGCTTTCCCAGAGACGGAATATCTCACGGGGGTCAGTCTCGGCAAGCCTCTTTCTGAAAAGGCGAACGGTCGGATCCTTCTCCCACGAGGAAGGGTCCAGCCCTGAAAGCTCTTGCTGCTCTTCACCACCCCTTGGCACCCTACCTACAGGCACAACAGCACTGGGGATCTGTGCTTTCCCAGAGACGGAACATCTCACGGCGCTCAGTCTCGGCAAGCCTCTTTCTGAAAAGACGAACGGTGCGATCCATCTCCCCCGAGGAAGGGCCCAGCCCTGAAAGCTCTTGCTGCTCTTCACCGCCCCTTGGCACCCTACCTACAGGCACAACAGCACTGGGGATCTGTGCTTTCCCAGAGACGGAACATCTCGTGGCGCTACTCCTCGGCAGAGCCTCTTTTTTTTGGAAAAGGCGAACGGTCGGATCCTTCTCCCACGAGGAAGGGCCCAGCCCTGAAAGCTCTTGCTGCTCTTCACCGTCCCTTGTGGCCCTACCTACAGGCACAACAGCACTGGGGATCTGTGCTTTCCCAGAGACGGAATATCTCACGGGGCTCAGTCTCGGCAAGCCTCTTTCTGAAAAGGCGAACGGTCGGATCCTTCTCCCACGAGGAAGGGCCCAGCCCTGAAAGCTCTTGCTTCTCTTCACCGTCCCTTGTGGCCCTACCTACAGGCACAACAGCACTGGGGATCTGTGCTTTCCCAGAGACGGAACATCTCACGGCGCTCAGTCTCGGCAAGCCTCTTTCTGAAAAGGCGAACGGTCGGATCCTTCTCCCACGAGGAAGGGCCCAGCCCTGAAAGCTCTTGCTGCTCTTCACCGTCCCTTGGCACCCTACCTACAGGCACAACAGCAGTGGGGATCTATGCTTTCGCAGAGACGGAACATCTCGTAGTGCTACGCCTCGGCAGAGCCTCTTTTTTTTGGAAAAGGCGAACGGTCGGATCCGTCTCCCACGAGGAAGGGCCCAGCCCTGAAAGCTCTTGCTGCTCTTCACCGCCCCTTGGCACCCTACCTACAGGCACAACAGCACTGGGGATCTGTGCTTTCCCAGAGACGGAACATCTCATGGCGCTCAGTCTCGGCAAGCCTCTTTCTGAAAAGGCGAACGGTGCGATCCTTCTCCCACGAGGAAGGGCCCAGCCCTGAAAGCTCTTGCTACTCTTCACCGCCCCTTGGCACCCTACCTACAGGCACAACAGCACTGGGGATCTGTGCTTTCCCAGAGACGGAACATCTCACGGGGCTCAGTCTCGGCAAGCCTCTTTCTGAAAAGGCGAACGGTCGGATCCTTCTCCCACGAGGAAGGGCCCAGCCCTGAAAGCTCTTGCTGCTCTTCACCGCCCCTTGGCACCCTACCTACAGGCACAACAGCACTGGGGATCTGTGCTTTCCCAGAGACGGAACATCTCACGGGGCTCAGTCTCGGCAAGCCTGTTTCTGAAAAGGCGAACGGTCGGATACTTGTCCCACGAGGAAGGGCCCAGCCCTGAAAGCTCTTGCTGCTCTTCACCGCCCCTTGGCACCCTACCTACAGGCACAACAGCACTGGGGATCTATGCTTTCGCAGAGACGGAACATCTCGTAGTGCTACGCCTCTGCAGAGCCTCTTTTTTTTGGAAAAGGCGAACGGTCGGATCCTTCTCCCACGAGGAAGGGCCCAGCCCTGAAAGCTCTTGCTGCTCTTCACCGCCCCTTGGCACCCTACCTACAGGCACAACAGCGCTGGGGATCTGTGCTTTCCCAGAGACGGAACATCTCACGGGGCTCAGTCTCGGCAAGCCTCTTTCTGAAAAGACGAACGGTGCGATCCATCTCCCCCGAGGAAGGGCCCAGCCCTGAAAGCTCTTGCTGCTCTTCACCGTCCCTTGGCACCCTACCTACAGGCACAACAGCACTGGGGATCTGTGCTTTCGCAGAGACGGAACATCTCACGGGGCTCAGTCTCGGCAAGCCTCTTTCTGAAAAGGCGAACGGTCGGATCCTTCTCCCACGAGGAAGGGCCCAGCCCTGAAAGCTCTTGCTGCTCTTCACCGTCCCTTGGCACCCTACCTACAGGCACAACAGCACTGGGGATCTGTGCTTTCCCAGAGACGGAATATCTCACGGGGCTCAGTCTCGGCAAGCCTCTTTCTGAAAAGGCGAACGGTCGGATCCTTCTCCCACGAGGAAGGGCCCAGCCCTGAAAGCTCTTGCTGCTCTTCACCGCCCCTTGGCACCCTACCTACAGGCACAACAGCACTGGGGATCTGTGCTTTCCCAGAGACGGAACATCTCGTGGTGCTACTCCTCGGCAGAGCCTCTTTTTTTTGGAAAAGGCGAACGGTCGGATCCTTCTCCCACGAGGAAGGGCCCAGCCCTGAAAGCTCTTGCTGCTCTTCACTGTCCCTTGGCACCCTACCTACAGGCACAACAGCACTGGGGATCTGTGCTTTCCCAGAGACGGAACATCTCACGGGGCTCAGTCTCGGCAAGCCTCTTTCTGAAAAGGTGAACGGTCGGATCCTTCTCCCACGAGGAAGGGCCCAGCCCTGAAAGCTCTTGCTGCTCTTCACCGCCCCTTGGCACCCTACCTACAGGCACAACAGCACTGGGGATCTGTGCTTTCCCAGAGACTGAACATCTCACGGCGCACAGTCTCGGCAGAGCCTCTTTTTTTTGGAAAAGGCGAACGGTCGGATCCTTCTCCCACGAGGAAGGGCCCAGCCCTGAAAGCTCTTGCTGCTCTTCACCGCCCCTTGGCACCCTACCTACAGGCACAACAGCACTGGGGATCTGTGCTTTCCCAGAGACGGAACATCTCACGGGGCTCAGTCTCGGCAAGCCTCTTTCTGAAAAGGCGAACGGTCGGATCCTTCTCCCCCGAGGAAGGGCCCAGCCCTGAAAGCTCTTGCTGCTCTTCACCGCCCCTTGGCACCCTACCTACAGGCACAACAGCACTGGGGATCTGTGCTTTCCCAGAGACGGAACATCTCACGGGGCTCAGTCTCGGCAAGCCTCTTTCTGAAAAGGCGAACGGTCGGATATTTGTCCCACGAGGAAGGGCCCAGCCCTGAAAGCTCTTGCTTCTCTTCACCGTCCCTTGTGGCCCTACCTACAGGCACAACAGCACTGGGGATCTGTGCTTTCCCAGAGACGGAACATCTCACGGGGCTCAGTCTCGGCAAGCCTCTTTCTGAAAAGGCGAACGGTCGGATCCTTCTCCCACGAGGAAGGGCCCAGCCCTGAAAGCTCTTGCTGCTCTTCACCGTCCCTTGGCACCCTACCTACAGGCACAACAGCACTGGGGATCTATGCTTTAGCAGAGACGGAACATCTCGTAGTGCTACGCCTCGGCAGAGCCTCTTTTTTTTGGAAAACGCGAACGGTCGGATCCTTCTCCCACGAGGAAGGGCCCAGCCCTGAAAGCTCTTGCTGCTCTTCACCGCCCCTTCGCACCCTACCTACAGGCACAACAGCACTGGGGATCTGTGCTTTCCCAGAGACGGAACATCTCACGGGGCTCAGTCTCGGCAAGCCTCTTTCTGAAAAGGCGAACGGTCGGATTCTTCTCCCACGAGGAAGGGCCCAGCCCTGAAAGCTCTTGCTGCTCTTCACCACCCCTTGGCACCCTACCTACAGGCACAACAGCACTGGGGATCTGTGCTTTGCCAGAGACGGAACATCTCACGGGGCTCAGTCTCGGCAAGCCTCTTTCTGAAAAGGCGAACGGTGCGATCCTTCTCCCACGAGGAAGGGCCCAGCCCTGAAAGCTCTTGCTACTCTTCACCGCCCCTTGGCACCCTACCTACAGGCACAACAGCACTGGGGATCTGTGCTTTCCCAGAGACGGAACATCTCACGGCGCTCAGTCTCGGCAAGCCTCTTTCTGAAAAGGCGAACGGTCGGATCCTTCTCCCACGAGGAAGGGCCCAGCCCTGAAAGCTCTTGCTGCTCTTCACCACCCCTTGGCACCCTACCTACAGGCACAACAGCACTGGGGATCTGTGCTTTCCCAGAGACGGAATATCTCACGGGGCTCAGTCTCGGCAAGCCTCTTTCTGAAAAGGCGAACGGTCGGATCCTTCTCCCACGAGGAAGGGCCCAGCCCTGAAAGCTCTTGCTGCTCTTCACCGTCCCTTGGCACCCTACCTACAGGCACAACAGCACTGGGGATCTGTGCTTTCCCAGAGACGGAATATCTCACGGGGCTCAGTCTCGGCAAGCCTCTTTCTGAAAAGGCGAACGGTCGGATCCTTCTCCCACGAGGAAGGGCCCAGCCCTGAAAGCTCTTGCTGCTCTTCACCGTCCCTTGGCACCCTACCTACAGGCACAACAGCAGTGGGGATCTGTGCTTTCCCAGAGACGGAACATCTCACGGCGCTCAGTCTCGGCAAGCCTGTTTCTGAAAAGGCGAACGGTCGGATCCTTCTCCCACGAGGAAGGGCCCAGCCCTGAAAGCTCTTGCTGCTCTTCACCGCCCCTTGGCACCCTACCTACAGGCACAACAGCACTGGGGATCTATGCTTTCGCAGAGACGGAACATCTCGTAGTGCTACGCCTCTGCAGAGCCTCTTTTTTTTGGAAAAGGCGAACGGTCGGATCCTTCTCCCACGAGGAAGGGCCCAGCCCTGAAAGCTCTTGCTGCTCTTCACCGCCCCTTGGCACCCTACCTACAGGCACAACAGCGCTGGGGATCTGTGCTTTCCCAGAGACGGAACATCTCACGGGGCTCAGTCTCGGCAAGCCTCTTTCTGAAAAGACGAACGGTGCGATCCATCTCCCCCGAGGAAGGGCCCAGCCCTGAAAGCTCTTGCTGCTCTTCACCGTCCCTTGGCACCCTACCTACAGGCACAACAGCACTGGGGATCTGTGCTTTCGCAGAGACGGAACATCTCACGGGGCTCAGTCTCGGCAAGCCTCTTTCTGAAAAGGCGAACGGTCGGATCCTTCTCCCACGAGGAAGGGCCCAGCCCTGAAAGCTCTTGCTGCTCTTCACCGTCCCTTGGCACCCTACCTACAGGCACAACAGCACTGGGGATCTGTGCTTTCCCAGAGACGGAATATCTCACGGGGCTCAGTCTCGGCAAGCCTCTTTCTGAAAAGGCGAACGGTCGGATCCTTCTCCCACGAGGAAGGGCCCAGCCCTGAAAGCTCTTGCTGCTCTTCACCGCCCCTTGGCACCCTACCTACAGGCACAACAGCACTGGGGATCTGTGCTTTCCCAGAGACGGAACATCTCGTGGTGCTACTCCTCGGCAGAGCCTCTTTTTTTTGGAAAAGGCGAACGGTCGGATCCTTCTCCCACGAGGAAGGGCCCAGCCCTGAAAGCTCTTGCTGCTCTTCACTGTCCCTTGGCACCCTACCTACAGGCACAACAGCACTGGGGATCTGTGCTTTCCCAGAGACGGAACATCTCACGGGGCTCAGTCTCGGCAAGCCTCTTTCTGAAAAGGTGAACGGTCGGATCCTTCTCCCACGAGGAAGGGCCCAGCCCTGAAAGCTCTTGCTGCTCTTCACCGCCCCTTGGCACCCTACCTACAGGCACAACAGCACTGGGGATCTGTGCTTTCCCAGAGACTGAACATCTCACGGCGCACAGTCTCGGCAGAGCCTCTTTTTTTTGGAAAAGGCGAACGGTCGGATCCTTCTCCCACGAGGAAGGGCCCAGCCCTGAAAGCTCTTGCTGCTCTTCACCGCCCCTTGGCACCCTACCTACAGGCACAACAGCACTGGGGATCTGTGCTTTCCCAGAGACGGAACATCTCACGGGGCTCAGTCTCGGCAAGCCTCTTTCTGAAAAGGCGAACGGTCGGATCCTTCTCCCCCGAGGAAGGGCCCAGCCCTGAAAGCTCTTGCTGCTCTTCACCGCCCCTTGGCACCCTACCTACAGGCACAACAGCACTGGGGATCTGTGCTTTCCCAGAGACGGAACATCTCACGGGGCTCAGTCTCGGCAAGCCTCTTTCTGAAAAGGCGAACGGTCGGATATTTGTCCCACGAGGAAGGGCCCAGCCCTGAAAGCTCTTGCTTCTCTTCACCGTCCCTTGTGGCCCTACCTACAGGCACAACAGCACTGGGGATCTGTGCTTTCCCAGAGACGGAACATCTCACGGGGCTCAGTCTCGGCAAGCCTCTTTCTGAAAAGGCGAACGGTCGGATCCTTCTCCCACGAGGAAGGGCCCAGCCCTGAAAGCTCTTGCTGCTCTTCACCGTCCCTTGGCACCCTACCTACAGGCACAACAGCACTGGGGATCTATGCTTTAGCAGAGACGGAACATCTCGTAGTGCTACGCCTCGGCAGAGCCTCTTTTTTTTGGAAAACGCGAACGGTCGGATCCTTCTCCCACGAGGAAGGGCCCAGCCCTGAAAGCTCTTGCTGCTCTTCACCGCCCCTTCGCACCCTACCTACAGGCACAACAGCACTGGGGATCTGTGCTTTCCCAGAGACGGAACATCTCACGGGGCTCAGTCTCGGCAAGCCTCTTTCTGAAAAGGCGAACGGTCGGATTCTTCTCCCACGAGGAAGGGCCCAGCCCTGAAAGCTCTTGCTGCTCTTCACCACCCCTTGGCACCCTACCTACAGGCACAACAGCACTGGGGATCTGTGCTTTGCCAGAGACGGAACATCTCACGGGGCTCAGTCTCGGCAAGCCTCTTTCTGAAAAGGCGAACGGTGCGATCCTTCTCCCACGAGGAAGGGCCCAGCCCTGAAAGCTCTTGCTACTCTTCACCGCCCCTTGGCACCCTACCTACAGGCACAACAGCACTGGGGATCTGTGCTTTCCCAGAGACGGAACATCTCACGGCGCTCAGTCTCGGCAAGCCTCTTTCTGAAAAGGCGAACGGTCGGATCCTTCTCCCACGAGGAAGGGCCCAGCCCTGAAAGCTCTTGCTGCTCTTCACCACCCCTTGGCACCCTACCTACAGGCACAACAGCACTGGGGATCTGTGCTTTCCCAGAGACGGAATATCTCACGGGGCTCAGTCTCGGCAAGCCTCTTTCTGAAAAGGCGAACGGTCGGATCCTTCTCCCACGAGGAAGGGCCCAGCCCTGAAAGCTCTTGCTGCTCTTCACCGTCCCTTGGCACCCTACCTACAGGCACAACAGCACTGGGGATCTGTGCTTTCCCAGAGACGGAATATCTCACGGGGCTCAGTCTCGGCAAGCCTCTTTCTGAAAAGGCGAACGGTCGGATCCTTCTCCCACGAGGAAGGGCCCAGCCCTGAAAGCTCTTGCTGCTCTTCACCGTCCCTTGGCACCCTACCTACAGGCACAACAGCAGTGGGGATCTGTGCTTTCCCAGAGACGGAACATCTCACGGCGCTCAGTCTCGGCAAGCCTCTTTCTGAAAAGGCGAACGGTCGGATCCTTCTCCCACGAGGAAGGGCCCAGCCCTGAAAGCTCTTGCTGCTCTTCACCGCCCCTTGGCACCCTACCTACAGGCACAACAGCACTGGGGATCTGTGCTTTCCCAGAGACGGAATATCTCACGGGGGTCAGTCTCGGCAAGCCTCTTTCTGAAAAGGCGAACGGTCGGATCCTTCTCCCACGAGGAAGGGTCCAGCCCTGAAAGCTCTTGCTGCTCTTCACCACCCCTTGGCACCCTACCTACAGGCACAACAGCACTGGGGATCTGTGCTTTCCCAGAGACGGAACATCTCACGGCGCTCAGTCTCGGCAAGCCTCTTTCTGAAAAGACGAACGGTGCGATCCATCTCCCCCGAGGAAGGGCCCAGCCCTGAAAGCTCTTGCTGCTCTTCACCGCCCCTTGGCACCCTACCTACAGGCACAACAGCACTGGGGATCTGTGCTTTCCCAGAGACGGAACATCTCACGGCGCTCAGTCTCGGCAAGCCTCTTTCTGAAAAGGCGAACGGTCGGATCCTTCTCCCACGAGGAAGGGCCCAGCCCTGAAAGCTCTTGCTGCTCTTCACCGTCCCTTGGCACCCTACCTACAGGCACAACAGCACTGGGGATCTATGCTTTCGCAGAGACGGAACATCTCGTAGTGCTACGCCTCGGCAGAGCCTCTTTTTTTTGGAAAAGGCGAACGGTCGGATCCGTCTCCCACGAGGAAGGGCCCAGCCCTGAAAGCTCTTGCTGATCTTCACCGCCCCTTGGCACCCTACCTACAGGCACAACAGCACTGGGGATCTGTGCTTTCCCAGAGACGGAACATCTCATGGCGCTCAGTCTCGGCAAGCCTCTTTCTGAAAAGGCGAACGGTGCGATCCTTCTCCCACGAGGAAGGGCCCAGCCCTGAAAGCTCTTGCTACTCTTCACCGCCCCTTGGCACCCTACCTACAGGCACAACAGCACTGGGGATCTGTGCTTTCCCAGAGACGGAACATCTCACGGCGCTCAGTCTCGGCAAGCCTCTTTCTGAAAAGGCGAACGGTCGGATCCTTCTCCCACGAGGAAGGGCCCAGCCCTGAAAGCTCTTGCTGCTCTTCACCGCCCCTTGGCACCCTACCTACAGGCACAACAGCACTGGGGATCTGTGCTTTCCCAGAGACGGAACATCTCACGGGGCTCAGTCTCGGCAAGCCTCTTTCTGAAAAGACGAACGGTGCGATCCTTCTCCCACGACGAAGGGCCCAGCCCTGAAAGCTCTTGCTGCTGTTCACCGCCCCTTGGCACCCTACCTACAGGCACAACAGCACTGGGGATCTGTGCTTTCCCAGAGACGGAACATCTCACGGCGCTCAGTCTCGGCAAGCCTCTTTCTGAAAAGGCGAACGGTCGGATCCTTCTCCCACGAGGAAGGGCCCAGCCCTGAAAGCTCTTGCTGCTCTTCACCGTCCCTTGGCACCCTACCTACAGGCACAACAGCACTGGGGATCTGTGCTTTCCCAGAGACGGAACATCTCACGGGGCTCAGTCTCGGCAAGCCTCTTTCTGAAAAGGCGAACGGTCGGATCCTTCTCCCACGAGGAAGGGCCCAGCCCTGAAAGCTCTTGCTGCTCTTCACCGTCCCTTGGCACCCTACCTACAGGCACAACAGCACTGGGGATCTGTGCTTTCCCAGAGACGGAACATCTCACGGGGGTCAGTCTCGGCAAGCCTCTTTCTGAAAAGGCGAACGGTCGGATCCTTCTCCCCCGAGGAAGGGCCCAGCCCTGAAACCTCTTGCTGCTCTTCACCACCCCTTGGCACCCTACCTACAGGCACAACAGCACTGGGGATCTGTGCTTTCCCAGAGACGGAACATCTCACGGCGCTCAGTCTCGGCAAGCCTCTTTCTGAAAAGACGAACGGTGCGATCCATCTCCCCCGAGGAAGGGCCCAGCCCTGAAAGCTCTTGCTGCTCTTCACCGCCCCTTGGCACCCTACCTACAGGCACAACAGCACTGGGGATCTGTGCTTTCCCAGAGACGGAACATCTCACGGGGCTCAGTCTCGGCAAGCCTCTTTCTGAAAAGGCGAACGGTCGGATCCTTCTCCCACGAGGAAGGGCCCAGCCCTGAAAGCTCTTGCTGCTCTTCACCGTCCCTTGGCACCCTACCTACAGGCACAACAGCACTGGGGATCTGTGCTTTCCCAGAGACGGAACATCTCGTGGCGCTACGCCTCGGCAGAGCCTCTTTTTTCTGGAAAAGGCGAACGGTCGGATCCTTCTCCCACGAGGAAGGGCCCAGCCCTGAAAGCTCTTGCTGCTCTTCACCGTCCCTTGGCACCCTACCTACAGGCACAACAGCACTGGGGATCTGTGCTTTCCCAGAGACGGAACATCTCACGGGGCTCAGTCTCGGCAAGCCTCTTTCTGAAAAGGCGAACGGTCGGATCCTTCTCCCACGAGGAAGGGCCCAGCCCTGAAAGCTCTTGCTGCTCTTCACCGTCCCTTGGCACCCTACCTACAGGCACAACAGCACTGGGGATCTGTGCTTTCCCAGAGACGGAACATCTCACGGGGCTCAGTCTCGGCAAGCCTCTTTCTGAAAAGGCGAACGGTCGGATCCTTCTCCCACGAGGAAGGGCCCAGCCCTGAAAGCTCTTGCTGCTCTTCACCGTCCCTTGGCACCCTACCTACAGGCACAACAGCACTGGGGATCTGTGCTTTCCCAGAGACGGAACATCTCACGGGGCTCAGTCTCGGCAAGCCTCTTTCTGAAAAGGCGAACGGTCGGATCCTTCTCCCACGAGGAAGGGCCCAGCCCTGAAAGCTCTTGCTGCTCTTCACCGTCCCTTGTGGCCCTACCTACAGGCACAACAGCACTGGGGATCTGTGCTTTCCCAGAGACGGAACATCTCGTGGCGCTACGCCTCGGCAGAGACTCTTTTTTTTTGGAAAAGGCGAACGGTCGGATCCTTCTCCCACGAGGAAGGGCCCAGCCCTGAAAGCTCTTGCTGCTCTTCACCGCCCCTTGGCACCCTACCTACAGGCACAACAGCACTGGGGATCTGTGCTTTCCCAGAGACGGAACATCTCACGGGGCTCAGTCTCGGCAAGCCTCTTTCTGAAAAGGCGAACGGTCGGATCCTTCTCCCACGAGGAAGGGCCCAGCCCTGAAAGCTCTTGCTGCTCTTCACCGTCCCTTGGCACCCTACCTACAGGCACAACAGCACTGGGGATCTGTGCTTTCCCAGAGACGGAACATCTCACGGGGCTCAGTCTCGGCAAGCCTGTTTCTGAAAAGGCGAACGGTCGGATACTTGTCCCACGAGGAAGGGCCCAGCCCTGAAAGCTCTTGCTGCTCTTCACCGCCCCTTGGCACCCTACCTACAGGCACAACAGCACTGGGGATCTATGCTTTCGCAGAGACGGAACATCTCGTAGTGCTACGCCTCTGCAGAGCCTCTTTTTTTTGGAAAAGGCGAACGGTCGGATCCTTCTCCCACGAGGAAGGGCCCAGCCCTGAAAGCTCTTGCTGCTCTTCACCGCCCCTTGGCACCCTACCTACAGGCACAACAGCGCTGGGGATCTGTGCTTTCCCAGAGACGGAACATCTCACGGGGCTCAGTCTCGGCAAGCCTCTTTCTGAAAAGGCGAACGGTGCGATCCATCTCCCCCGAGGAAGGGCCCAGCCCTGAAAGCTCTTGCTGCTCTTCACCGTCCCTTGGCACCCTACCTACAGGCACAACAGCACTGGGGATCTGTGCTTTCGCAGAGACGGAACATCTCACGGGGCTCAGTCTCGGCAAGCCTCTTTCTGAAAAGGCGAACGGTCGGATCCTTCTCCCACGAGGAAGGGCCCAGCCCTGAAAGCTCTTGCTGCTCTTCACCGTCCCTTGGCACCCTACCTACAGGCACAACAGCACTGGGGATCTGTGCTTTCCCAGAGACGGAATATCTCACGGCGCTCAGTCTCGGCAAGCCTCTTTCTGAAAAGGCGAACGGTCGGATCCTTCTCCCACGAGGAAGGGCCCAGCCCTGAAAGCTCTTGCTGCTCTTCACCGCCCCTTGGCACCCTACCTACAGGCACAACAGCACTGGGGATCTGTGCTTTCCCAGAGACGGAATATCTCACGGGGGTCAGTCTCGGCAAGCCTCTTTCTGAAAAGGCGAACGGTCGGATCCTTCTCCCACGAGGAAGGGCCCAGCCCTGAAAGCTCTTGCTGCTCTTCACCACCCCTTGGCACCCTACCTACAGGCACAACAGCACTGGGGATCTGTGCTTTCCCAGAGACGGAACATCTCACGGCGCTCAGTCTCGGCAAGCCTCTTTCTGAAAAGACGAACGGTGCGATCCATCTCCCCCGAGGAAGGGCCCAGCCCTGAAAGCTCTTGCTGCTCTTCACCGCCCCTTGGCACCCTACCTACAGGCACAACAGCACTGGGGATCTGTGCTTTCCCAGAGACGGAATATCTCACGGGGCTCAGTCTCGGCAGAGCCTCTTTTTTTTGGAAAAGGCGAACGGTCGGATCCTTCTCCCACGAGGAAGGGCCCAGCCCTGAAAGCTCTTGCTGCTCTTCACCGTCCCTTGGCACCCTACCTACAGGCACAACAGCACTGGGGATCTGTGCTTTCCCAGAGACGGAATATCTCACGGGGCTCAGTCTCGGCAAGCCTCTTTCTGAAAAGGCGAACGGTCGGATCCTTCTCCCACGAGGAAGGGCCCAGCCCTGAAAGCTCTTGCTGCTCTTCACCGTCCCTTGTGGCCCTACCTACAGGCACAACAGCACTGGGGATCTGTGCTTTCCCAGAGACGGAACATCTCACGGGGCTCAGTCTCGGCAAGCCTCTTTCTGAAAAGGCGAACGGTCGGATCCTTCTCCCACGAGGAAGGGCCCAGCCCTGAAAGCTCTTGCTGCTCTTCACCGTCCCTTGTGGCCCTACCTACAGGCACAACAGCACTGGGGATCTGTGCTTTCCCAGAGACGGAACATCTCGTGGCGCTACGCCTCGGCAGAGCCTCTTTTTTTTGGAAAAGGCGAACGGTCGGATCCTTCTCCCACGAGGAAGGGCCCAGCCCTGAAAGCTCTTGCTGCTCTTCACCGCCCCTTGGCACCCTACCTACAGGCACAACAGCACTGGGGATCTGTGCTTTCCCAGAGACGGAACATCTCACGGGGCTCAGTCTCGGCAAGCCTCTTTCTGAAAAGGCGAACGGTCGGATCCTTCTCCCACGAGGAAGGGCCCAGCCCTGAAAGCTCTTGCTGCTCTTCACCGTCCCTTGGCACCCTACCTACAGGCACAACAGCACTGGGGATCTGTGCTTTCCCAGAGACGGAACATCTCACGGGGCTCAGTCTCGGCAAGCCTGTTTCTGAAAAGGCGAACGGTCGGATACTTGTCCCACGAGGAAGGGCCCAGCCCTGAAAGCTCTTGCTGCTCTTCACCGCCCCTTGGCACCCTACCTACAGGCACAACAGCACTGGGGATCTATGCTTTCGCAGAGACGGAACATCTCGTAGTGCTACGCCTCTGCAGAGCCTCTTTTTTTTGGAAAAGGCGAACGGTCGGATCCTTCTCCCACGAGGAAGGGCCCAGCCCTGAAAGCTCTTGCTGCTCTTCACCGCCCCTTGGCACCCTACCTACAGGCACAACAGCGCTGGGGATCTGTGCTTTCCCAGAGACGGAACATCTCACGGGGCTCAGTCTCGGCAAGCCTCTTTCTGAAAAGACGAACGGTGCGATCCATCTCCCCCGAGGAAGGGCCCAGCCCTGAAAGCTCTTGCTGCTCTTCACCGTCCCTTGGCACCCTACCTACAGGCACAACAGCACTGGGGATCTGTGCTTTCGCAGAGACGGAACATCTCACGGGGCTCAGTCTCGGCAAGCCTCTTTCTGAAAAGGCGAACGGTCGGATCCTTCTCCCACGAGGAAGGGCCCAGCCCTGAAAGCTCTTGCTGCTCTTCACCGTCCCTTGGCACCCTACCTACAGGCACAACAGCACTGGGGATCTGTGCTTTCCCAGAGACGGAATATCTCACGGGGCTCAGTCTCGGCAAGCCTCTTTCTGAAAAGGCGAACGGTCGGATCCTTCTCCCACGAGGAAGGGCCCAGCCCTGAAAGCTCTTGCTGCTCTTCACCGCCCCTTGGCACCCTACCTACAGGCACAACAGCACTGGGGATCTGTGCTTTCCGAGAGACGGAACATCTCACGGGGCTCAGTCTCGGCAAGCCTCTTTCTGAAAAGGCGAACGGTCGGATTCTTCTCCCACGAGGAAGGGCCCAGCCCTGAAAGCTCTTGCTGCTCTTCACCGTCCCTTGGCACCCTACCTACAGGCACAACAGCACTGGGGATCTGTGCTTTCCCAGAGACGGAACATCTCACGGGGCTCAGTCTCGGCAAGCCTCTTTCTGAAAAGGCGAACGGTCGGATCCTTCTCCCACGAGGAAGGGCCCAGCCCTGAAAGCTCTTGCTGCTCTTCACCGTCCCTTGGCACCCTACCTACAGGCACAACAGCACTGGGGATCTGTGCTTTCCCAGAGACGGAACATCTCACGGGGCTCAGTCTCGGCAAGCCTCTTTCTGAAAAGGCGAACGGTCGGATCCTTCTCCCACGAGGAAGGGCCCAGCCCTGAAAGCTCTTGCTGCTCTTCACCGTCCCTTGGCACCCTACCTACAGGCACAACAGCACTGGGGATCTGTGCTTTCCCAGAGACGGAATATCTCACGGGGCTCAGTCTCGGCAAGCCTCTTTCTGAAAAGGCGAACGGTCGGATCCTTCTCCCACGAGGAAGGGCCCAGCCCTGAAAGCTCTTGCTGCTCTTCACCGCCCCTTGGCACCCTACCTACAGGCACAACAGCACTGGGGATCTGTGCTTTCCCAGAGACGGAATATCTCACGGGGGTCAGTCTCGGCAAGCCTCTTTCTGAAAAGGCGAACGGTCGGATCCTTCTCCCACGAGGAAGGGCCCAGCCCTGAAAGCTCTTGCTGCTCTTCACCGTCCCTTGTGGCCCTACCTACAGGCACAACAGCACTGGGGATCTGTGCTTTCCCAGAGACGGAACATCTCACGGGGCTCAGTCTCGGCAAGCCTCTTTCTGAAAAGGCGAACGGTCGGATCCTTCTCCCACGAGGAAGGGCCCAGCCCTGAAAGCTCTTGCTGCTCTTCACCGCCCCTTGGCACCCTACCTACAGGCACAACAGCACTGGGGATCTGTGCTTTCCCAGAGACGGAACATCTCACGGGGCTCAGTCTCGGCAAGCCTCTTTCTGAAAAGGCGAACGGTCGGATCCTTCTCCCACGAGGAAGGGCCCAGCCCTGAAAGCTCTTGCTGCTCTTCACCGTCCCTTGGCACCCTACCTACAGGCACAACAGCACTGGGGATCTGTGCTTTCCCAGAGACGGAACATCTCACGGGGCTCAGTCTCGGCAAGCCTGTTTCTGAAAAGGCGAACGGTCGGATACTTGTCCCACGAGGAAGGGCCCAGCCCTGAAAGCTCTTGCTGCTCTTCACCGCCCCTTGGCACCCTACCTACAGGCACAACAGCACTGGGGATCTATGCTTTCGCAGAGACGGAACATCTCGTAGTGCTACGCCTCTGCAGAGCCTCTTTTTTTTGGAAAAGGCGAACGGTCGGATCCTTCTCCCACGAGGAAGGGCCCAGCCCTGAAAGCTCTTGCTGCTCTTCACCGCCCCTTGGCACCCTACCTACAGGCACAACAGCACTGGGGATCTGTGCTTTCCCAGAGACGGAACATCTCACGGCGCTCAGTCTCGGCAAGCCTCTTTCTGAAAAGGCGAACGGTGCGATCCATCTCCCCCGAGGAAGGGCCCAGCCCTGAAAGCTCTTGCTGCTCTTCACCGTCCCTTGGCACCCTACCTACAGGCACAACAGCACTGGGGATCTGTGCTTTCCCAGAGACGGAACATCTCACGGGGCTCAGTCTCGGCAAGCCTCTTTCTGAAAAGGCGAACGGTCGGATCCTTCTCCCACGAGGAAGGGCCCAGCCCTGAAAGCTCTTGCTGCTCTTCACCGTCCCTTGGCACCCTACCTACAGGCACAACAGCACTGGGGATCTGTGCTTTCCCAGAGACGGAATATCTCACGGGGGTCAGTCTCGGCAAGCCTCTTTCTGAAAAGGCGAACGGTCGGATCCTTCTCCCACGAGGAAGGGCCCAGCCCTGAAAGCTCTTGCTGCTCTTCACCGCCCCTTGGCACCCTACCTACAGGCACAACAGCACTGGGGATCTGTGCTTTCCCAGAGACGGAATATCTCACGGGGGTCAGTCTCGGCAAGCCTCTTTCTGAAAAGGCGAACGGTCGGATCCTTCTCCCACGAGGAAGGGCCCAGCCCTGAAAGCTCTTGCTGCTCTTCACCACCCCTTGGCACCCTACCTACAGGCACAACAGCACTGGGGATCTGTGCTTTCCCAGAGACGGAACATCTCACGGCGCTCAGTCTCGGCAAGCCTCTTTCTGAAAAGACGAACGGTGCGATCCATCTCCCCCGAGGAAGGGCCCAGCCCTGAAAGCTCTTGCTGCTCTTCACCGTCCCTTGGCACCCTACCTACAGGCACAACAGCACTGGGGATCTGTGCTTTCCCAGAGACGGAACATCTCGTGGCGCTACTCCTCGGCAGAGCCTCTTTTTTTTGGAAAAGGCGAACGGTCGGATCCTTCTCCCACGAGGAAGGGCCCAGCCCTGAAAGCTCTTGCTGCTCTTCACCGCCCCTTGGCACCCTACCTACAGGCACAACAGCACTGGGGATCTGTGCTTTCCCAGAGACGGAACATCTCACGGGGCTCAGTCTCGGCAAGCCTCTTTCTGAAAAGGCGAACGGTCGGATCCTTCTCCCACGAGGAAGGGCCCAGCCCTGAAAGCTCTTGCTGCTCTTCACCGTCCCTTGTGGCCCTACCTACAGGCACAACAGCACTGGGGATCTGTGCTTTCCCAGAGACGGAACATCTCACGGGGCTCAGTCTCGGCAAGCCTCTTTCTGAAAAGGCGAACGGTCGGATCCTTCTCCCACGAGGAAGGGCCCAGCCCTGAAAGCTCTTGCTGCTCTTCACCGTCCCTTGTGGCCCTACCTACAGGCACAACAGCACTGGGGATCTGTGCTTTCCCAGAGACGGAACATCTCGTGGCGCTACGCCTCGGCAGAGCCTCTTTTTTTTGGAAAAGGCGAACGGTCGGATCCTTCTCCCACGAGGAAGGGCCCAGCCCTGAAAGCTCTTGCTGCTCTTCACCGCCCCTTGGCACCCTACCTACAGGCACAACAGCACTGGGGATCTGTGCTTTCCCAGAGACGGAACATCTCACGGGGCTCAGTCTCGGCAAGCCTCTTTCTGAAAAGGCGAACGGTCGGATCCTTCTCCCACGAGGAAGGGCCCAGCCCTGAAAGCTCTTGCTGCTCTTCACCGTCCCTTGGCACCCTACCTACAGGCACAACAGCACTGGGGATCTGTGCTTTCCCAGAGACGGAACATCTCACGGGGCTCAGTCTCGGCAAGCCTCTTTCTGAAAAGGCGAACGGTCGGATCCTTCTCCCACGAGGAAGGGCCCAGCCCTGAAAGCTCTTGCTGCTCTTCACCGCCCCTTGGCACCCTACCTACAGGCACAACAGCGCTGGGGATCTGTGCTTTCCCAGAGACGGAACATCTCACGGGACTCAGTCTCGGCAAGCCTCTTTCTGAAAAGGCGAACGGTCGGATCCTTCTCCCACGAGGAAGGGCCCAGCCCTGAAAGCTCTTGCTGCTCTTCACCGTCCCTTGGCACCCTACCTACAGGCACAACAGCACTGGGGATCTGTGCTTTCCCAGAGACGGAACATCTCACGGGGCTCAGTCTCGGCAAGCCTGTTTCTGAAAAGGCGAACGGTCGGATACTTGTCCCACGAGGAAGGGCCCAGCCCTGAAAGCTCTTGCTGCTCTTCACCGCCCCTTGGCACCCTACCTACAGGCACAACAGCACTGGGGATCTATGCTTTCGCAGAGACGGAACATCTCGTAGTGCTACGCCTCTGCAGAGCCTCTTTTTTTTGGAAAAGGCGAACGGTCGGATCCTTCTCCCACGAGGAAGGGCCCAGCCCTGAAAGCTCTTGCTGCTCTTCACCGCCCCTTGGCACCCTACCTACAGGCACAACAGCGCTGGGGATCTGTGCTTTCCCAGAGACGGAACATCTCACGGGGCTCAGTCTCGGCAAGCCTCTTTCTGAAAAGACGAACGGTGCGATCCATCTCCCCCGAGGAAGGGCCCAGCCCTGAAAGCTCTTGCTGCTCTTCACCGTCCCTTGGCACCCTACCTACAGGCACAACAGCACTGGGGATCTGTGCTTTCGCAGAGACGGAACATCTCACGGGGCTCAGTCTCGGCAAGCCTCTTTCTGAAAAGGCGAACGGTCGGATCCTTCTCCCACGAGGAAGGGCCCAGCCCTGAAAGCTCTTGCTGCTCTTCACCGTCCCTTGGCACCCTACCTACAGGCACAACAGCACTGGGGATCTGTGCTTTCCCAGAGACGGAATATCTCACGGGGCTCAGTCTCGGCAAGCCTCTTTCTGAAAAGGCGAACGGTCGGATCCTTCTCCCACGAGGAAGGGCCCAGCCCTGAAAGCTCTTGCTGCTCTTCACCGCCCCTTGGCACCCTACCTACAGGCACAACAGCACTGGGGATCTGTGCTTTCCCAGAGACGGAATATCTCACGGGGGTCAGTCTCGGCAAGCCTCTTTCTGAAAAGGCGAACGGTCGGATCCTTCTCCCACGAGGAAGGGCCCAGCCCTGAAAGCTCTTGCTGCTCTTCACCACCCCTTGGCACCCTACCTACAGGCACAACAGCACTGGGGATCTGTGCTTTCCCAGAGACGGAACATCTCACGGCGCTCAGTCTCGGCAAGCCTCTTTCTGAAAAGACGAACGGTGCGATCCATCTCCCCCGAGGAAGGGCCCAGCCCTGAAAGCTCTTGCTGCTCTTCACCGCCCCTTGGCACCCTACCTACAGGCACAACAGCACTGGGGATCTGTGCTTTCCCAGAGACGGAACATCTCGTGGCGCTACTCCTCGGCAGAGCCTCTTTTTTTTGGAAAAGGCGAACGGTCGGATCCTTCTCCCACGAGGAAGGGCCCAGCCCTGAAAGCTCTTGCTGCTCTTCACTGTCCCTTGGCACCCTACCTACAGGCACAACAGCACTGGGGATCTGTGCTTTCCCAGAGACGGAACATCTCACGGGGCTCAGTCTCGGCAAGCCTCTTTCTGAAAAGGTGAACGGTCGGATCCTTCTCCCACGAGGAAGGGCCCAGCCCTGAAAGCTCTTGCTGCTCTTCACCGCCCCTTGGCACCCTACCTACAGGCACAACAGCACTGGGGATCTGTGCTTTCCCAGAGACGGAACATCTCACGGGGCTCAGTCTCGGCAAGCCTCTTTCTGAAAAGGCGAACGGTCGGATCCTTCTCCCACGAGGAAGGGCCCAGCCCTGAAAGCTCTTGCTGCTCTTCACCGTCCCTTGGCACCCTACCTACAGGCACAACAGCACTGGGGATCTGTGCTTTCCCAGAGACGGAACATCTCACGGGGCTCAGTCTCGGCAAGCCTCTTTCTGAAAAGGCGAACGGTCGGATCCTTCTCCCACGAGGAAGGGCCCAGCCCTGAAAGCTCTTGCTGCTCTTCACCGTCCCTTGGCACCCTACCTACAGGCACAACAGCACTGGGGATCTGTGCTTTCCCAGAGACGGAATATCTCACGGGGCTCAGTCTCGGCAAGCCTCTTTCTGAAAAGGCGAACGGTCGGATCCTTCTCCCACGAGGAAGGGCCCAGCCCTGAAAGCTCTTGCTGCTCTTCACCGCCCCTTGGCACCCTACCTACAGGCACAACAGCACTGGGGATCTGTGCTTTCCCAGAGACGGAATATCTCACGGGGGTCAGTCTCGGCAAGCCTCTTTCTGAAAAGGCGAACGGTCGGATCCTTCTCCCACGAGGAAGGGCCCAGCCCTGAAAGCTCTTGCTGCTCTTCACCGTCCCTTGTGGCCCTACCTACAGGCACAACAGCACTGGGGATCTGTGCTTTCCCAGAGACGGAACATCTCACGGGGCTCAGTCTCGGCAAGCCTCTTTCTGAAAAGGCGAACGGTCGGATCCTTCTCCCACGAGGAAGGGCCCAGCCCTGAAAGCTCTTGCTGCTCTTCACCGTCCCTTGGCAGCCTACCTACAGGCACAACAGCACTGGGGATCTGTGCTTTCCCAGAGACGGAATATCTCACGGCGCTCAGTCTCGGCAAGCCTCTTTCTGAAAAGGCGAACGGTCGGATCCTTCTCCCACGAGGAAGGGCCCAGCCCTGAAAGCTCTTGCTGCTCTTCACCGCCCCTTGGCACCCTACCTACAGGCACAACAGCACTGGGGATCTGTGCTTTCCCAGAGACGGAACATCTCACGGGGCTCAGTCTCGGCAAGCCTCTTTCTGAAAAGGCGAACGGTCGGATCCTTCTCCCACGAGGAAGGGCCCAGCCCTGAAAGCTCTTGCTGCTCTTCACCGTCCCTTGGCACCCTACCTACAGGCACAACAGCACTGGGGATCTGTGCTTTCCCAGAGACGGAACATCTCACGGGGCTCAGTCTCGGCAAGCCTGTTTCTGAAAAGGCGAACGGTCGGATACTTGTCCCACGAGGAAGGGCCCAGCCCTGAAAGCTCTTGCTGCTCTTCACCGCCCCTTGGCACCCTACCTACAGGCACAACAGCACTGGGGATCTATGCTTTCGCAGAGACGGAACATCTCGTAGTGCTACGCCTCTGCAGAGCCTCTTTTTTTTGGAAAAGGCGAACGGTCGGATCCTTCTCCCACGAGGAAGGGCCCAGCCCTGAAAGCTCTTGCTGCTCTTCACCGCCCCTTGGCACCCTACCTACAGGCACAACAGCGCTGGGGATCTGTGCTTTCCCAGAGACGGAACATCTCACGGGGCTCAGTCTCGGCAAGCCTCTTTCTGAAAAGGCGAACGGTGCGATCCATCTCCCCCGAGGAAGGGCCCAGCCCTGAAAGCTCTTGCTGCTCTTCACCGTCCCTTGGCACCCTACCTACAGGCACAACAGCACTGGGGATCTGTGCTTTCCCAGAGACGGAACATCTCACGGGGCTCAGTCTCGGCAAGCCTCTTTCTGAAAAGGCGAACGGTCGGATCCTTCTCCCACGAGGAAGGGCCCAGCCCTGAAAGCTCTTGCTGCTCTTCACCGTCCCTTGGCACCCTACCTACAGGCACAACAGCACTGGGGATCTGTGCTTTCCCAGAGACGGAATATCTCACGGGGCTCAGTCTCGGCAAGCCTCTTTCTGAAAAGGCGAACGGTCGGATCCTTCTCCCACGAGGAAGGGCCCAGCCCTGAAAGCTCTTGCTGCTCTTCACCGCCCCTTGGCACCCTACCTACAGGCACAACAGCACTGGGGATCTGTGCTTTCCCAGAGACGGAACATCTCACGGGGGTCAGTCTCGGCAAGCCTCTTTCTGAAAAGGCGAACGGTCGGATCCTTCTCCCACGAGGAAGGGCCCAGCCCTGAAAGCTCTTGCTGCTCTTCACCACCCCTTGGCACCCTACCTACAGGCACAACAGCACTGGGGATCTGTGCTTTCCCAGAGACGGAACATCTCACGGCGCTCAGTCTCGGCAAGCCTCTTTCTGAAAAGACGAACGGTGCGATCCATCTCCCCCGAGGAAGGGCCCAGCCCTGAAAGCTCTTGCTGCTCTTCACCGCCCCTTGGCACCCTACCTACAGGCACAACAGCACTGGGGATCTGTGCTTTCCCAGAGACGGAACATCTCGTGGCGCTACTCCTCGGCAGAGCCTCTTTTTTTTGGAAAAGGCGAACGGTCGGATCCTTCTCCCACGAGGAAGGGCCCAGCCCTGAAAGCTCTTGCTGCTCTTCACCGTCCCTTGGCACCCTACCTACAGGCACAACAGCACTGGGGATCTGTGCTTTCCCAGAGACGGAACATCTCACGGGGCTCAGTCTCGGCAAGCCTCTTTCTGAAAAGGCGAACGGTCGGATCCTTCTCCCACGAGGAAGGGCCCAGCCCTGAAAGCTCTTGCTGCTCTTCACCGTCCCTTGTGGCCCTACCTACAGGCACAACAGCACTGGGGATCTGTGCTTTCCCAGAGACGGAACATCTCACGGGGCTCAGTCTCGGCAAGCCTCTTTCTGAAAAGGCGAACGGTCGGATCCTTCTCCCACGAGGAAGGGCCCAGCCCTGAAAGCTCTTGCTGCTCTTCACCGTCCCTTGTGGCCCTACCTACAGGCACAACAGCACTGGGGATCTGTGCTTTCCCAGAGACGGAACATCTCGTGGCGCTACGCCTCGGCAGAGCCTCTTTTTTTTGGAAAAGGCGAACGGTCGGATCCTTCTCCCACGAGGAAGGGCCCAGCCCTGAAAGCTCTTGCTGCTCTTCACCGCCCCTTGGCACCCTACCTACAGGCACAACAGCACTGGGGATCTGTGCTTTCCCAGAGACGGAACATCTCACGGGGCTCAGTCTCGGCAAGCCTCTTTCTGAAAAGGCGAACGGTCGGATCCTTCTCCCACGAGGAAGGGCCCAGCCCTGAAAGCTCTTGCTGCTCTTCACCGTCCCTTGGCACCCTACCTACAGGCACAACAGCACTGGGGATCTGTGCTTTCCCAGAGACGGAACATCTCACGGGGCTCAGTCTCGGCAAGCCTGTTTCTGAAAAGGCGAACGGTCGGATACTTGTCCCACGAGGAAGGGCCCAGCCCTGAAAGCTCTTGCTGCTCTTCACCGCCCCTTGGCACCCTACCTACAGGCACAACAGCACTGGGGATCTATGCTTTCGCAGAGACGGAACATCTCGTAGTGCTACGCCTCTGCAGAGCCTCTTTTTTTTGGAAAAGGCGAACGGTCGGATCCTTCTCCCACGAGGAAGGGCCCAGCCCTGAAAGCTCTTGCTGCTCTTCACCGCCCCTTGGCACCCTACCTACAGGCACAACAGCGCTGGGGATCTGTGCTTTCCCAGAGACGGAACATCTCACGGGGCTCAGTCTCGGCAAGCCTCTTTCTGAAAAGGCGAACGGTCGGATCCTTCTCCCACGAGGAAGGGCCCAGCCCTGAAAGCTCTTGCTGCTCTTCACCGTCCCTTGGCACCCTACCTACAGGCACAACAGCACTGGGGATCTGTGCTTTCCCAGAGACGGAACATCTCACGGGGCTCAGTCTCGGCAAGCCTCTTTCTGAAAAGGCGAACGGTCGGATACTTGTCCCACGAGGAAGGGCCCAGCCCTGAAAGCTCTTGCTGCTCTTCACCGCCCCTTGGCACCCTACCTACAGGCACAACAGCACTGGGGATCTATGCTTTCGCAGAGACGGAACATCTCGTAGTGCTACGCCTCTGCAGAGCCTCTTTTTTTTGGAAAAGGCGAACGGTCGGATCCTTCTCCCACGAGGAAGGGCCCAGCCCTGAAAGCTCTTGCTGCTCTTCACCGCCCCTTGGCACCCTACCTACAGGCACAACAGCACTGGGGATCTGTGCTTTCCCAGAGACGGAACATCTCACGGGGCTCAGTCTCGGCAAGCCTCTTTCTGAAAAGGCGAACGGTCGGATCCTTCTCCCACGAGGAAGGGCCCAGCCCTGAAAGCTCTTGCTGCTCTTCACCGTCCCTTGGCACCCTACCTACAGGCACAACAGCACTGGGGATCTGTGCTTTCCCAGAGACGGAACATCTCACGGGGCTCAGTCTCGGCAAGCCTGTTTCTGAAAAGGCGAACGGTCGGATACTTGTCCCACGAGGAAGGGCCCAGCCCTGAAAGCTCTTGCTGCTCTTCACCGCCCCTTGGCACCCTACCTACAGGCACAACAGCACTGGGGATCTATGCTTTCGCAGAGACGGAACATCTCGTAGTGCTACGCCTCTGCAGAGCCTCTTTTTTTTGGAAAAGGCGAACGGTCGGATCCTTCTCCCACGAGGAAGGGCCCAGCCCTGAAAGCTCTTGCTGCTCTTCACCGCCCCTTGGCACCCTACCTACAGGCACAACAGCGCTGGGGATCTGTGCTTTCCCAGAGACGGAACATCTCACGGGGCTCAGTCTCGGCAAGCCTCTTTCTGAAAAGGCGAACGGTGCGATCCATCTCCCCCGAGGAAGGGCCCAGCCCTGAAAGCTCTTGCTGCTCTTCACCGTCCCTTGGCACCCTACCTACAGGCACAACAGCACTGGGGATCTGTGCTTTCGCAGAGACGGAACATCTCACGGGGCTCAGTCTCGGCAAGCCTCTTTCTGAAAAGGCGAACGGTCGGATCCTTCTCCCACGAGGAAGGGCCCAGCCCTGAAAGCTCTTGCTGCTCTTCACCGTCCCTTGGCACCCTACCTACAGGCACAACAGCACTGGGGATCTGTGCTTTCCCAGAGACGGAATATCTCACGGGGCTCAGTCTCGGCAAGCCTCTTTCTGAAAAGGCGAACGGTCGGATCCTTCTCCCACGAGGAAGGGCCCAGCCCTGAAAGCTCTTGCTGCTCTTCACCGCCCCTTGGCACCCTACCTACAGGCACAACAGCACTGGGGATCTGTGCTTTCCCAGAGACGGAATATCTCACGGGGGTCAGTCTCGGCAAGCCTCTTTCTGAAAAGGCGAACGGTCGGATCCTTCTCCCACGAGGAAGGGCCCAGCCCTGAAAGCTCTTGCTGCTCTTCACCACCCCTTGGCACCCTACCTACAGGCACAACAGCACTGGGGATCTGTGCTTTCCCAGAGACGGAACATCTCACGGCGCTCAGTCTCGGCAAGCCTCTTTCTGAAAAGACGAACGGTGCGATCCTTCTCCCACGAGGAAGGGCCCAGCCCTGAAAGCTCTTGCTGCTCTTCACCGTCCCTTGGCACCCTACCTACAGGCACAACAGCACTGGGGATCTGTGCTTTCCCAGAGACGGAACATCTCACGGGGCTCAGTCTCGGCAAGCCTGTTTCTGAAAAGGCGAACGGTCGGATACTTGTCCCACGAGGAAGGGCCCAGCCCTGAAAGCTCTTGCTGCTCTTCACCGCCCCTTGGCACCCTACCTACAGGCACAACAGCACTGGGGATCTATGCTTTCGCAGAGACGGAACATCTCGTAGTGCTACGCCTCTGCAGAGCCTCTTTTTTTTGGAAAAGGCGAACGGTCGGATCCTTCTCCCACGAGGAAGGGCCCAGCCCTGAAAGCTCTTGCTGCTCTTCACCGCCCCTTGGCACCCTACCTACAGGCACAACAGCGCTGGGGATCTGTGCTTTCCCAGAGACGGAACATCTCACGGGGCTCAGTCTCGGCAAGCCTCTTTCTGAAAAGACGAACGGTGCGATCCATCTCCCCCGAGGAAGGGCCCAGCCCTGAAAGCTCTTGCTGCTCTTCACCGTCCCTTGGCACCCTACCTACAGGCACAACAGCACTGGGGATCTGTGCTTTCGCAGAGACGGAACATCTCACGGGGCTCAGTCTCGGCAAGCCTCTTTCTGAAAAGGCGAACGGTCGGATCCTTCTCCCACGAGGAAGGGCCCAGCCCTGAAAGCTCTTGCTGCTCTTCACCGTCCCTTGGCACCCTACCTACAGGCACAACAGCACTGGGGATCTGTGCTTTCCCAGAGACGGAATATCTCACGGGGCTCAGTCTCGGCAAGCCTCTTTCTGAAAAGGCGAACGGTCGGATCCTTCTCCCACGAGGAAGGGCCCAGCCCTGAAAGCTCTTGCTGCTCTTCACCGCCCCTTGGCACCCTACCTACAGGCACAACAGCACTGGGGATCTGTGCTTTCCCAGAGACGGAACATCTCGTGGCGCTACTCCTCGGCAGAGCCTCTTTTTTTTGGAAAAGGCGAACGGTCGGATCCTTCTCCCACGAGGAAGGGCCCAGCCCTGAAAGCTCTTGCTGCTCTTCACTGTCCCTTGGCACCCTACCTACAGGCACAACAGCACTGGGGATCTGTGCTTTCCCAGAGACGGAACATCTCACGGGGCTCAGTCTCGGCAAGCCTCTTTCTGAAAAGGTGAACGGTCGGATCCTTCTCCCACGAGGAAGGGCCCAGCCCTGAAAGCTCTTGCTGCTCTTCACCGCCCCTTGGCACCCTACCTACAGGCACAACAGCACTGGGGATCTGTGCTTTCCCAGAGACTGAACATCTCACGGCGCACAGTCTCGGCAGAGCCTCTTTTTTTTGGAAAAGGCGAACGGTCGGATCCTTCTCCCACGAGGAAGGGCCCAGCCCTGAAAGCTCTTGCTGCTCTTCACCGCCCCTTGGCACCCTACCTACAGGCACAACAGCACTGGGGATCTGTGCTTTCCCAGAGACGGAACATCTCACGGGGCTCAGTCTCGGCAAGCCTCTTTCTGAAAAGGCGAACGGTCGGATCCTTCTCCCCCGAGGAAGGGCCCAGCCCTGAAAGCTCTTGCTGCTCTTCACCGCCCCTTGGCACCCTACCTACAGGCACAACAGCACTGGGGATCTGTGCTTTCCCAGAGACGGAACATCTCACGGGGCTCAGTCTCGGCAAGCCTCTTTCTGAAAAGGCGAACGGTCGGATATTTGTCCCACGAGGAAGGGCCCAGCCCTGAAAGCTCTTGCTTCTCTTCACCGTCCCTTGGCACCCTACCTACAGGCACAACAGCACTGGGGATCTGTGCTTTCCCAGAGACGGAACATCTCACGGGGCTCAGTCTCGGCAAGCCTCTTTCTGAAAAGGCGAACGGTCGGATCCTTCTCCCACGAGGAAGGGCCCAGCCCTGAAAGCTCTTGCTGCTCTTCACCGTCCCTTGGCACCCTACCTACAGGCACAACAGCACTGGGGATCTATGCTTTAGCAGAGACGGAACATCTCGTAGTGCTACGCCTCGGCAGAGCCTCTTTTTTTTGGAAAAGGCGAACGGTCGGATCCTTCTCCCACGAGGAAGGGCCCAGCCCTGAAAGCTCTTGCTGCTCTTCACCGCCCCTTCGCACCCTACCTACAGGCACAACAGCACTGGGGATCTGTGCTTTCCCAGAGACGGAACATCTCACGGGGCTCAGTCTCGGCAAGCCTCTTTCTGAAAAGGCGAACGGTCGGATTCTTCTCCCACGAGGAAGGGCCCAGCCCTGAAAGCTCTTGCTGCTCTTCACTGTCCCTTGGCACCCTACCTACAGGCACAACAGCACTGGGGATCTGTGCTTTGCCAGAGACGGAACATCTCACGGGGCTCAGTCTCGGCAAGCCTCTTTCTGAAAAGGCGAACGGTGCGATCCTTCTCCCACGAGGAAGGGCCCAGCCCTGAAAGCTCTTGCTACTCTTCACCGCCCCTTGGCACCCTACCTACAGGCACAACAGCACTGGGGATCTGTGCTTTCCCAGAGACGGAACATCTCACGGGGCTCAGTCTCGGCAAGCCTCTTTCTGAAAAGGCGAACGGTCGGATCCTTCTCCCACGAGGAAGGGCCCAGCCCTGAAAGCTCTTGCTGCTCTTCACCGCCCCTTGGCACCCTACCTACAGGCACAACAGCACTGGGGATCTGTGCTTTCCCAGAGACGGAATATCTCACGGGGGTCAGTCTCGGCAAGCCTCTTTCTGAAAAGGCGAACGGTCGGATCCTTCTCCCACGAGGAAGGGCCCAGCCCTGAAAGCTCTTGCTGCTCTTCACCGTCCCTTGGCACCCTACCTACAGGCACAACAGCACTGGGGATCTGTGCTTTCCCAGAGACGGAATATCTCACGGGGCTCAGTCTCGGCAAGCCTCTTTCTGAAAAGGCGAACGGTCGGATCCTTCTCCCACGAGGAAGGGCCCAGCCCTGAAAGCTCTTGCTGCTCTTCACCGTCCCTTGGCACCCTACCTACAGGCACAACAGCACTGGGGATCTGTGCTTTCCCAGAGACGGAACATCTCACGGCGCTCAGTCTCGGCAAGCCTCTTTCTGAAAAGGCGAACGGTCGGATCCTTCTCCCACGAGGAAGGGCCCAGCCCTGAAAGCTCTTGCTGCTCTTCACCGCCCCTTGGCACCCTACCTACAGGCACAACAGCACTGGGGATCTGTGCTTTCCCAGAGACGGAATATCTCACGGGGGTCAGTCTCGGCAAGCCTCTTTCTGAAAAGGCGAACGGTCGGATCCTTCTCCCACGAGGAAGGGTCCAGCCCTGAAAGCTCTTGCTGCTCTTCACCACCCCTTGGCACCCTACCTACAGGCACAACAGCACTGGGGATCTGTGCTTTCCCAGAGACGGAACATCTCACGGCGCTCAGTCTCGGCAAGCCTCTTTCTGAAAAGACGAACGGTGCGATCCATCTCCCCCGAGGAAGGGCCCAGCCCTGAAAGCTCTTGCTGCTCTTCACCGCCCCTTGGCACCCTACCTACAGGCACAACAGCACTGGGGATCTGTGCTTTCCCAGAGACGGAACATCTCGTGGCGCTACTCCTCGGCAGAGCCTCTTTTTTTTGGAAAAGGCGAACGGTCGGATCCTTCTCCCACGAGGAAGGGCCCAGCCCTGAAAGCTCTTGCTGCTCTTCACCGTCCCTTGTGGCCCTACCTACAGGCACAACAGCACTGGGGATCTGTGCTTTCCCAGAGACGGAATATCTCACGGGGCTCAGTCTCGGCAAGCCTCTTTCTGAAAAGGCGAACGGTCGGATCCTTCTCCCACGAGGAAGGGCCCAGCCCTGAAAGCTCTTGCTTCTCTTCACCGTCCCTTGTGGCCCTACCTACAGGCACAACAGCACTGGGGATCTGTGCTTTCCCAGAGACGGAACATCTCACGGCGCTCAGTCTCGGCAAGCCTCTTTCTGAAAAGGCGAACGGTCGGATCCTTCTCCCACGAGGAAGGGCCCAGCCCTGAAAGCTCTTGCTGCTCTTCACCGTCCCTTGGCACCCTACCTACAGGCACAACAGCACTGGGGATCTATGCTTTCGCAGAGACGGAACATCTCGTAGTGCTACGCCTCGGCAGAGCCTCTTTTTTTTGGAAAAGGCGAACGGTCGGATCCGTCTCCCACGAGGAAGGGCCCAGCCCTGAAAGCTCTTGCTGATCTTCACCGCCCCTTGGCACCCTACCTACAGGCACAACAGCACTGGGGATCTGTGCTTTCCCAGAGACGGAACATCTCATGGCGCTCAGTCTCGGCAAGCCTCTTTCTGAAAAGGCGAACGGTGCGATACTTCTCCCACGAGGAAGGGCCCAGCCCTGAAAGCTCTTGCTACTCTTCACCGCCCCTTGGCACCCTACCTACAGGCACAACAGCACTGGGGATCTGTGCTTTCCCAGAGACGGAACATCTCACGGCGCTCAGTCTCGGCAAGCCTCTTTCTGAAAAGGCGAACGGTCGGATCCTTCTCCCACGAGGAAGGGCCCAGCCCTGAAAGCTCTTGCTGCTCTTCACCGCCCCTTGGCACCCTACCTACAGGCACAACAGCACTGGGGATCTGTGCTTTCCCAGAGACGGAACATCTCACGGGGCTCAGTCTCGGCAAGCCTGTTTCTGAAAAGGCGAACGGTCGGATACTTGTCCCACGAGGAAGGGCCCAGCCCTGAAAGCTCTTGCTGCTCTTCACCGTCCCTTGTGGCCCTACCTACAGGCACAACAGCACTGGGGATCTGTGCTTTCCCAGAGACGGAACATCTCACGGGGCTCAGTCTCGGCAAGCCTGTTTCTGAAAAGGCGAACGGTCGGATCCTTCTCCCACGAGGAAGGGCCCAGCCCTGAAAGCTCTTGCTGCTCTTCACCGCCCCTTGGCACCCTACCTACAGGCACAACAGCGCTGGGGATCTGTGCTTTCCCAGAGACGGAACATCTCACGGGGCTCAGTCTCGGCAAGCCTCTTTCTGAAAAGACGAACGGTGCGATCCATCTCCCCCGAGGAAGGGCCCAGCCCTGAAAGCTCTTGCTGCTCTTCACCGTCCCTTGGCACCCTACCTACAGGCACAACAGCACTGGGGATCTGTGCTTTCGCAGAGACGGAACATCTCACGGGGCTCAGTCTCGGCAAGCCTCTTTCTGAAAAGGCGAACGGTCGGATCCTTCTCCCACGAGGAAGGGCCCAGCCCTGAAAGCTCTTGCTGCTCTTCACCGTCCCTTGGCACCCTACCTACAGGCACAACAGCACTGGGGATCTGTGCTTTCCCAGAGACGGAATATCTCACGGGGCTCAGTCTCGGCAAGCCTCTTTCTGAAAAGGCGAACGGTCGGATATTTGTCCCACGAGGAAGGGCCCAGCCCTGAAAGCTCTTGCTGCTCTTCACCGCCCCTTGGCACCCTACCTACAGGCACAACAGCACTGGGGATCTGTGCTTTCCCAGAGACGGAATATCTCACGGGGGTCAGTCTCGGCAAGCCTCTTTCTGAAAAGGCGAACGGTCGGATCCTTCTCCCACGAGGAAGGGCCCAGCCCTGAAAGCTCTTGCTGCTCTTCACCACCCCTTGGCACCCTACCTACAGGCACAACAGCACTGGGGATCTGTGCTTTCCCAGAGACGGAACATCTCACGGCGCTCAGTCTCGGCAAGCCTCTTTCTGAAAAGACGAACGGTCGGATCCATCTCCCCCGAGGAAGGGCCCAGCCCTGAAAGCTCTTGCTGCTCTTCACCGCCCCTTGGCACCCTACCTACAGGCACAACAGCACTGGGGATCTGTGCTTTCCCAGAGACGGAACATCTCGTGGCGCTACTCCTCGGCAGAGCCTCTTTTTTTTGGAAAAGGCGAACGGTCGGATCCTTCTCCCACGAGGAAGGGCCCAGCCCTGAAAGCTCTTGCTGCTCTTCACTGTCCCTTGGCACCCTACCTACAGGCACAACAGCACTGGGGATCTGTGCTTTCCCAGAGACGGAACATCTCACGGGGCTCAGTCTCGGCAAGCCTCTTTCTGAAAAGGTGAACGGTCGGATCCTTCTCCCACGAGGAAGGGCCCAGCCCTGAAAGCTCTTGCTGCTCTTCACCGCCCCTTGGCACCCTACCTACAGGCACAACAGCACTGGGGATCTGTGCTTTCCCAGAGACTGAACATCTCACGGCGCACAGTCTCGGCAGAGCCTCTTTTTTTTGGAAAAGGCGAACGGTCGGATCCTTCTCCCACGAGGAAGGCCCCAGCCCTGAAAGCTCTTGCTGCTCTTCACCGCCCCTTGGCACCCTACCTACAGGCACAACAGCACTGGGGATCTGTGCTTTCCCAGAGACGGAACATCTCACGGGGCTCAGTCTCGGCAAGCCTCTTTCTGAAAAGGCGAACGGTCGGATCCTTCTCCCCCGAGGAAGGGCCCAGCCCTGAAAGCTCTTGCTGCTCTTCACCGCCCCTTGGCACCCTACCTACAGGCACAACAGCACTGGGGATCTGTGCTTTCCCAGAGACGGAACATCTCACGGGGCTCAGTCTCGGCAAGCCTCTTTCTGAAAAGGCGAACGGTCGGATATTTGTCCCACGAGGAAGGGCCCAGCCCTGAAAGCTCTTGCTTCTCTTCACCGTCCCTTGTGGCCCTACCTACAGGCACAACAGCACTGGGGATCTGTGCTTTCCCAGAGACGGAACATCTCACGGGGCTCAGTCTCGGCAAGCCTCTTTCTGAAAAGGCGAACGGTCGGATCCTTCTCCCACGAGGAAGGGCCCAGCCCTGAAAGCTCTTGCTGCTCTTCACCGTCCCTTGGCACCCTACCTACAGGCACAACAGCACTGGGGATCTATGCTTTAGCAGAGACGGAACATCTCGTAGTGCTACGCCTCGGCAGAGCCTCTTTTTTTTGGAAAAGGCGAACGGTCGGATCCGTCTCCCACGAGGAAGGGCCCAGCCCTGAAAGCTCTTGCTGATCTTCACCGCCCCTTGGCACCCTACCTACAGGCACAACAGCACTGGGGATCTGTGCTTTCCCAGAGACGGAACATCTCACGGCGCTCAGTCTCGGCAAGCCTCTTTCTGAAAAGGCGAACGGTGCGATCCTTCTCCCACGAGGAAGGGCCCAGCCCTGAAAGCTCTTGCTACTCTTCACCGCCCCTTGGCACCCTACCTACAGGCACAACAGCACTGGGGATCTGTGCTTTCCCAGAGACGGAACATCTCACGGCGCTCAGTCTCGGCAAGCCTCTTTCTGAAAAGGCGAACGGTCGGATCCTTCTCCCACGAGGAAGGGCCCAGCCCTGAAAGCTCTTGCTGCTCTTCACCGCCCCTTGGCACCCTACCTACAGGCACAACAGCACTGGGGATCTGTGCTTTCCCAGAGACGGAACATCTCACGGGGCTCAGTCTCGGCAAGCCTCTTTCTGAAAAGGCGAACGGTCGGATCCTTCTCCCACGAGGAAGGGCCCAGCCCTGAAAGCTCTTGCTGCTCTTCACCGTCCCTTGGCACCCTACCTACAGGCACAACAGCACTGGGGATCTGTGCTTTCCCAGAGACGGAACATCTCACGGGGGTCAGTCTCGGCAAGCCTCTTTCTGAAAAGGCGAACGGTCGGATCCTTCTCCCCCGAGGAAGGGCCCAGCCCTGAAACCTCTTGCTGCTCTTCACCACCCCTTGGCACCCTACCTACAGGCACAACAGCACTGGGGATCTGTGCTTTCCCAGAGACGGAACATCTCACGGCGCTCAGTCTCGGCAAGCCTCTTTCTGAAAAGACGAACGGTGCGATCCATCTCCCCCGAGGAAGGGCCCAGCCCTGAAAGCTCTTGCTGCTCTTCACCGCCCCTTGGCACCCTACCTACAGGCACAACAGCACTGGGGATCTGTGCTTTCCCAGAGACGGAACATCTCACGGGGCTCAGTCTCGGCAAGCCTCTTTCTGAAAAGGCGAACGGTCGGATCCTTCTCCCACGAGGAAGGGCCCAGCCCTGAAAGCTCTTGCTGCTCTTCACCGTCCCTTGGCACCCTACCTACAGGCACAACAGCACTGGGGATCTGTGCTTTCCCAGAGACGGAACATCTCGTGGCGCTACGCCTCGGCAGAGCCTCTTTTTTCTGGAAAAGGCGAACGGTCGGATCCTTCTCCCAAGAGGAAGGGCCCAGCCCTGAAAGCTCTTGCTGCTCTTCACCGTCCCTTGGCACCCTACCTACAGGCACAACAGCACTGGGGATCTGTGCTTTCCCAGAGACGGAACATCTCACGGGGCTCAGTCTCGGCAAGCCTCTTTCTGAAAAGGCGAACGGTCGGATCCTTCTCCCACGAGGAAGGGCCCAGCCCTGAAAGCTCTTGCTGCTCTTCACCGTCCCTTGGCACCCTACCTACAGGCACAACAGCACTGGGGATCTGTGCTTTCCCAGAGACGGAATATCTCACGGGGCTCAGTCTCGGCAAGCCTCTTTCTGAAAAGGCGAACGGTCGGATCCTTCTCCCACGAGGAAGGGCCCAGCCCTGAAAGCTCTTGCTGCTCTTCACCGTCCCTTGGCACCCTACCTACAGGCACAACAGCACTGGGGATCTGTGCTTTCCCAGAGACGGAATATCTCACGGGGGTCAGTCTCGGCAAGCCTCTTTCTGAAAAGGCGAACGGTCGGATCCTTCTCCCACGAGGAAGGGCCCAGCCCTGAAAGCTCTTGCTGCTCTTCACCGTCCCTTGTGGCCCTACCTACAGGCACAACAGCACTGGGGATCTGTGCTTTCCCAGAGACGGAACATCTCACGGGGCTCAGTCTCGGCAAGCCTCTTTCTGAAAAGGCGAACGGTCGGATCCTTCTCCCACGAGGAAGGGCCCAGCCCTGAAAGCTCTTGCTGCTCTTCACCGTCCCTTGTGGCCCTACCTACAGGCACAACAGCACTGGGGATCTGTGCTTTCCCAGAGACGGAACATCTCGTGGCGCTACGCCTCGGCAGAGACTCTTTTTTTTGGAAAAGGCGAACGGTCGGATCCTTCTCCCACGAGGAAGGGCCCAGCCCTGAAAGCTCTTGCTGCTCTTCACCGCCCCTTGGCACCCTACCTACAGGCACAACAGCACTGGGGATCTGTGCTTTCCCAGAGACGGAACATCTCACGGGGCTCAGTCTCGGCAAGCCTCTTTCTGAAAAGGCGAACGGTCGGATCCTTCTCCCACGAGGAAGGGCCCAGCCCTGAAAGCTCTTGCTGCTCTTCACCGTCCCTTGGCACCCTACCTACAGGCACAACAGCACTGGGGATCTGTGCTTTCCCAGAGACGGAACATCTCACGGGGCTCAGTCTCGGCAAGCCTGTTTCTGAAAAGGCGAACGGTCGGATACTTGTCCCACGAGGAAGGGCCCAGCCCTGAAAGCTCTTGCTGCTCTTCACCGCCCCTTGGCACCCTACCTACAGGCACAACAGCACTGGGGATCTATGCTTTCGCAGAGACGGAACATCTCGTAGTGCTACGCCTCTGCAGAGCCTCTTTTTTTTGGAAAAGGCGAACGGTCGGATCCTTCTCCCACGAGGAAGGGCCCAGCCCTGAAAGCTCTTGCTGCTCTTCACCGCCCCTTGGCACCCTACCTACAGGCACAACAGCGCTGGGGATCTGTGCTTTCCCAGAGACGGAACATCTCACGGGGCTCAGTCTCGGCAAGCCTCTTTCTGAAAAGGCGAACGGTGCGATCCATCTCCCCCGAGGAAGGGCCCAGCCCTGAAAGCTCTTGCTGCTCTTCACCGTCCCTTGGCACCCTACCTACAGGCACAACAGCACTGGGGATCTGTGCTTTCGCAGAGACGGAACATCTCACGGGGCTCAGTCTCGGCAAGCCTCTTTCTGAAAAGGCGAACGGTCGGATCCTTCTCCCACGAGGAAGGGCCCAGCCCTGAAAGCTCTTGCTGCTCTTCACCGTCCCTTGGCACCCTACCTACAGGCACAACAGCACTGGGGATCTGTGCTTTCCCAGAGACGGAATATCTCACGGGGCTCAGTCTCGGCAAGCCTCTTTCTGAAAAGGCGAACGGTCGGATCCTTCTCCCACGAGGAAGGGCCCAGCCCTGAAAGCTCTTGCTGCTCTTCACCGCCCCTTGGCACCCTACCTACAGGCACAACAGCACTGGGGATCTGTGCTTTCCCAGAGACGGAATATCTCACGGGGGTCAGTCTCGGCAAGCCTCTTTCTGAAAAGGCGAACGGTCGGATCCTTCTCCCACGAGGAAGGGCCCAGCCCTGAAAGCTCTTGCTGCTCTTCACCACCCCTTGGCACCCTACCTACAGGCACAACAGCACTGGGGATCTGTGCTTTCCCAGAGACGGAACATCTCACGGCGCTCAGTCTCGGCAAGCCTCTTTCTGAAAAGACGAACGGTGCGATCCATCTCCCCCGAGGAAGGGCCCAGCCCTGAAAGCTCTTGCTGCTCTTCACCGCCCCTTGGCACCCTACCTACAGGCACAACAGCACTGGGGATCTGTGCTTTCCCAGAGACGGAACATCTCGTGGCGCTACTCCTCGGCAGAGCCTCTTTTTTTTGGAAAAGGCGAACGGTCGGATCCTTCTCCCACGAGGAAGGGCCCAGCCCTGAAAGCTCTTGCTGCTCTTCACCGTCCCTTGGCACCCTACCTACAGGCACAACAGCACTGGGGATCTGTGCTTTCCCAGAGACGGAATATCTCACGGGGCTCAGTCTCGGCAAGCCTCTTTCTGAAAAGGCGAACGGTCGGATCCTTCTCCCACGAGGAAGGGCCCAGCCCTGAAAGCTCTTGCTGCTCTTCACCGTCCCTTGTGGCCCTACCTACAGGCACAACAGCACTGGGGATCTGTGCTTTCCCAGAGACGGAACATCTCACGGGGCTCAGTCTCGGCAAGCCTCTTTCTGAAAAGGCGAACGGTCGGATCCTTCTCCCACGAGGAAGGGCCCAGCCCTGAAAGCTCTTGCTGCTCTTCACCGTCCCTTGTGGCCCTACCTACAGGCACAACAGCACTGGGGATCTGTGCTTTCCCAGAGACGGAACATCTCGTGGCGCTACGCCTCGGCAGAGCCTCTTTTTTTTGGAAAAGGCGAACGGTCGGATCCTTCTCCCACGAGGAAGGGCCCAGCCCTGAAAGCTCTTGCTGCTCTTCACCGCCCCTTGGCACCCTACCTACAGGCACAACAGCACTGGGGATCTGTGCTTTCCCAGAGACGGAACATCTCACGGGGCTCAGTCTCGGCAAGCCTCTTTCTGAAAAGGCGAACGGTCGGATCCTTCTCCCACGAGGAAGGGCCCAGCCCTGAAAGCTCTTGCTGCTCTTCACCGTCCCTTGGCACCCTACCTACAGGCACAACAGCACTGGGGATCTGTGCTTTCCCAGAGACGGAACATCTCACGGGGCTCAGTCTCGGCAAGCCTCTTTCTGAAAAGGCGAACGGTCGGCTCCTTTTCCCACGAGGAAGGGCCCAGCCCTGAAAGCTCTTGCTGCTCTTCACCGCCCCTTGGCACCCTACCTACAGGCACAACAGCACTGGGGATCTATGCTTTCGCAGAGACGGAACATCTCGTAGTGCTACGCCTCTGCAGAGCCTCTTTTTTTTGGAAAAGGCGAACGGTCGGATCCTTCTCCCACGAGGAAGGGCCCAGCCCTGAAAGCTCTTGCTGCTCTTCACCGCCCCTTGGCACCCTACCTACAGGCACAACAGCGCTGGGGATCTGTGCTTTCCCAGAGACGGAACATCTCACGGGGCTCAGTCTCGGCAAGCCTCTTTCTGAAAAGACGAACGGTGCGATCCATCTCCCCCGAGGAAGGGCCCAGCCCTGAAAGCTCTTGCTGCTCTTCACCGTCCCTTGGCACCCTACCTACAGGCACAACAGCACTGGGGATCTGTGCTTTCGCAGAGACGGAACATCTCACGGGGCTCAGTCTCGGCAAGCCTCTTTCTGAAAAGGCGAACGGTCGGATCCTTCTCCCACGAGGAAGGGCCCAGCCCTGAAAGCTCTTGCTGCTCTTCACCGTCCCTTGGCACCCTACCTACAGGCACAACAGCACTGGGGATCTGTGCTTTCCCAGAGACGGAATATCTCACGGGGCTCAGTCTCGGCAAGCCTCTTTCTGAAAAGGCGAACGGTCGGATCCTTCTCCCACGAGGAAGGGCCCAGCCCTGAAAGCTCTTGCTGCTCTTCACCGCCCCTTGGCACCCTACCTACAGGCACAACAGCACTGGGGATCTGTGCTTTCCGAGAGACGGAACATCTCACGGGGCTCAGTCTCGGCAAGCCTCTTTCTGAAAAGGCGAACGGTCGGATTCTTCTCCCACGAGGAAGGGCCCAGCCCTGAAAGCTCTTGCTGCTCTTCACCGTCCCTTGGCACCCTACCTACAGGCACAACAGCACTGGGGATCTGTGCTTTCCCAGAGACGGAACATCTCACGGGGCTCAGTCTCGGCAAGCCTCTTTCTGAAAAGGCGAACGGTCGGATCCTTCTCCCACGAGGAAGGGCCCAGCCCTGAAAGCTCTTGCTGCTCTTCACCGTCCCTTGGCACCCTACCTACAGGCACAACAGCACTGGGGATCTGTGCTTTCCCAGAGACGGAACATCTCACGGGGCTCAGTCTCGGCAAGCCTCTTTCTGAAAAGACGAACGGTGCGATCCATCTCCCCCGAGGAAGGGCCCAGCCCTGAAAGCTCTTGCTGCTCTTCACCGCCCCTTGGCACCCTACCTACAGGCACAACAGCACTGGGGATCTGTGCTTTCCCAGAGACGGAACATCTCGTGGCGCTACGCCTCGGCAGAGCCTCTTTTTTTTGGAAAAGGCGAACGGTCGGATCCTTCTCCCACGAGGAAGGGCCCAGCCCTGAAAGCTCTTGCTGCTCTTCACTGTCCCTTGGCACCCTACCTACAGGCACAACAGCACTGGGGATCTGTGCTTTCCCAGAGACGGAACATCTCACGGGGCTCAGTCTCGGCAAGCCTCTTTCTTAAAAGGCGAACGGTCGGATCCTTCTCCCCCGAGGAAGGGCCCAGCCCTGAAAGCTCTTGCTGCTCTTCACCGCCCCTTGGCACCCTACCTACAGGCACAACAGCACTGGGGATCTGTGCTTTCCGAGAGACGGAACATCTCACGGGGCTCAGTCTCGGCAAGCCTCTTTCTGAAAAGGCGAACGGTCGGATATTTGTCCCACGAGGAAGGGCCCAGCCCTGAAAGCTCTTGCTTCTCTTCACCGTCCCTTGGCACCCTACCTACAGGCACAACAGCACTGGGGATCTGTGCTTTCCCAGAGACGGAACATCTCACGGGGCTCAGTCTCGGCAAGCCTCTTTCTGAAAAGGCGAACGGTCGGATTCTTCTCCCACGAGGAAGGGCCCAGCCCTGAAAGCTCTTGCTGCTCTTCACTGTCCCTTGGCACCCTACCTACAGGCACAACAGCACTGGGGATCTGTGCTTTCCCAGAGACGGAACATCTCACGGGGCTCAGTCTCGGCAAGCCTCTTTCTGAAAAGGCGAACGGTGCGATCCTTCTCCCACGAGGAAGGGCCCAGCCCTGAAAGCTCTTGCTACTCTTCACCGCCCCTTGGCACCCTACCTACAGGCACAACAGCACTGGGGATCTGTGCTTTCCCAGAGACGGAACATCTCACGGCGCTCAGTCTCGGCAAGCCTCTTTCTGAAAAGGCGAACGGTCGGATCCTTCTCCCACGAGGAAGGGCCCAGCCCTGAAAGCTCTTGCTGCTCTTCACCGCCCCTTGGCACCCTACCTACAGGCACAACAGCACTGGGGATCTGTGCTTTCCCAGAGACGGAATATCTCACGGGGCTCAGTCTCGGCAAGCCTCTTTCTGAAAAGGCGAACGGTCGGATCCTTCTCCCACGAGGAAGGGCCCAGCCCTGAAAGCTCTTGCTGCTCTTCACCGTCCCTTGGCACCCTACCTACAGGCACAACAGCACTGGGGATCTGTGCTTTCCCAGAGACGGAATATCTCACGGGGCTCAGTCTCGGCAAGCCTCTTTCTGAAAAGGCGAACGGTCGGATCCTTCTCCCACGAGGAAGGGCCCAGCCCTGAAAGCTCTTGCTGCTCTTCACCGTCCCTTGGCACCCTACCTACAGGCACAACAGCACTGGGGATCTGTGCTTTCCCAGAGACGGAACATCTCACGGGGCTCAGTCTCGGCAAGCCTCTTTCTGAAAAGACGAACGGTGCGATCCATCTCCCCCGAGGAAGGGCCCAGCCCTGAAAGCTCTTGCTGCTCTTCACCGCCCCTTGGCACCCTACCTACAGGCACAACAGCACTGGGGATCTGTGCTTTCCCAGAGACGGAACATCTCGTGGCGCTACGCCTCGGCAGAGCCTCTTTTTTTTGGAAAAGGCGAACGGTCGGATCCTTCTCCCACGAGGAAGGGCCCAGCCCTGAAAGCTCTTGCTGCTCTTCACTGTCCCTTGGCACCCTACCTACAGGCACAACAGCACTGGGGATCTGTGCTTTCCCAGAGACGGAACATCTCACGGGGCTCAGTCTCGGCAAGCCTCTTTCTGAAAAGGTGAACGGTCGGATCCTTCTCCCACGAGGAAGGGCCCAGCCCTGAAAGCTCTTGCTGCTCTTCACCGCCCCTTGGCACCCTACCTACAGGCACAACAGCACTGGGGATCTGTGCTTTCCCAGAGACGGAACATCTCACGGCGCACAGTCTCGGCAGAGCCTCTTTTTTTTGGAAAAGGCGAACGGTCGGATCCTTCTCCCACGAGGAAGGGCCCAGCCCTGAAAGCTCTTGCTGCTCTTCACCGCCCCTTGGCACCCTACCTACAGGCACAACAGCACTGGGGATCTGTGCTTTCCCAGAGACGGAACATCTCACGGGGCTCAGTCTCGGCAAGCCTCTTTCTGAAAAGGCGAACGGTCGGATCCTTCTCCCCCGAGGAAGGGCCCAGCCCTGAAAGCTCTTGCTGCTCTTCACCGCCCCTTGGCACCCTACCTACAGGCACAACAGCACTGGGGATCTGTGCTTTCCCAGAGACGGAATATCTCACGGGGCTCAGTCTCGGCAAGCCTCTTTCTGAAAAGGCGAACGGTCGGATCCTTCTCCCACGAGGAAGGGCCCAGCCCTGAAAGCTCTTGCTGCTCTTCACCGTCCCTTGTGGCCCTACCTACAGGCACAACAGCACTGGGGATCTGTGCTTTCCCAGAGACGGAACATCTCGTGGCGCTACGCCTCGGCAGAGCCTCTTTTTTCTGGAAAAGGCGAACGGTCGGATCCTTCTCCCACGAGGAAGGGCCCAGCCCTGAAAGCTCTTGCTGCTCTTCACCGTCCCTTGGCACCCTACCTACAGGCACAACAGCACTGGGGATCTGTGCTTTCCCAGAGACGGAACATCTCACGGGGCTCAGTCTCGGCAAGCCTCTTTCTGAAAAGACGAACGGTGCGATACTTCTCCCACGACGAAGGGCCCAGCCCTGAAAGCTCTTGCTGCTGTTCACCGTCCCTTGGCACCCTACCTACAGGCACAACAGCACTGGGGATCTGTGCTTTCCCAGAGACGGAACATCTCACGGGGCTCAGTCTCGGCAAGCCTCTTTCTGAAAAGGCGAACGGTCGGATCCTTCTCCCACGAGGAAGGGCCCAGCCCTGAAAGCTCTTGCTGCTCTTCACCGTCCCTTGGCACCCTACCTACAGGCACAACAGCACTGGGGATCTGTGCTTTCCCAGAGACGGAACATCTCACGGGGGTCAGTCTCGGCAAGCCTCTTTCTGAAAAGGCGAACGGTCGGATCCTTCTCCCCCGAGGAAGGGCCCAGCCCTGAAACCTCTTGCTGCTCTTCACCACCCCTTGGCACCCTACCTACAGGCACAACAGCACTGGGGATCTGTGCTTTCCCAGAGACGGAACATCTCACGGCGCTCAGTCTCGGCAAGCCTCTTTCTGAAAAGACGAACGGTGCGATCCATCTCCCCCGAGGAAGGGCCCAGCCCTGAAAGCTCTTGCTGCTCTTCACCGCCCCTTGGCACCCTACCTACAGGCACAACAGCACTGGGGATCTGTGCTTTCCCAGAGACGGAACGTCTCACGGGGCTCAGTCTCGGCAAGCCTCTTTCTGAAAAGGCGAACGGTCGGATCCTTCTCCCACGAGGAAGGGCCCAGCCCTGAAAGCTCTTGCTGCTCTTCACCGTCCCTTGGCACCCTACCTACAGGCACAACAGCACTGGGGATCTGTGCTTTCCCAGAGACGGAATATCTCACGGGGCTCAGTCTCGGCAAGCCTCTTTCTGAAAAGGCGAACGGTCGGATCCTTCTCCCACGAGGAAGGGCCCAGCCCTGAAAGCTCTTGCTGCTCTTCACCGCCCCTTGGCACCCTACCTACAGGCACAACAGCACTGGGGATCTGTGCTTTCCCAGAGACGGAACATCTCGTGGCGCTACGCCTCGGCAGAGCCTCTTTTTTCTGGAAAAGGCGAACGGTCGGATCCTTCTCCCAAGAGGAAGGGCCCAGCCCTGAAAGCTCTTGCTGCTGTTCACCGTCCCTTGGCACCCTACCTACAGGCACAACAGCACTGGGGATCTGTGCTTTCCCAGAGACGGAACATCTCACGGGGCTCAGTCTCGGCAAGCCTCTTTCTGAAAAGGCGAACGGTCGGATCCTTCTCCCACGAGGAAGGGCCCAGCCCTGAAAGCTCTTGCTGCTCTTCACCGTCCCTTGGCACCCTACCTACAGGCACAACAGCACTGGGGATCTGTGCTTTCCCAGAGACGGAATATCTCACGGGGCTCAGTCTCGGCAAGCCTCTTTCTGAAAAGGCGAACGGTCGGATTCTTCTCCCACGAGGAAGGGCCCAGCCCTGAAAGCTCTTGCTGCTCTTCACTGTCCCTTGGCACCCTACCTACAGGCACAACAGCACTGGGGATCTGTGCTTTCCCAGAGACGGAACATCTCACGGGGCTCAGTCTCGGCAAGCCTCTTTCTGAAAAGGTGAACGGTCGGATCCTTCTCCCACGAGGAAGGGCCCAGCCCTGAAAGCTCTTGCTGCTCTTCACCGTCCCTTGTGGCCCTACCTACAGGCACAACAGCAGTGGGGATCTGTGCTTTCCCAGAGACGGAACATCTCGTGGCGCTACGCCTCGGCAGAGCCTCTTTTTTTTGGAAAAGGCGAACGGTCGGATCCTTCTCCCACGAGGAAGGGCCCAGCCCTGAAAGCTCTTGCTGCTCTTCACCGCCCCTTGGCACCCTACCTACAGGCACAACAGCACTGGGGATCTGTGCTTTCCCAGAGACGGAACATCTCACGGCGCTCAGTCTCGGCAAGCCTCTTTCTGAAAAGGCGAACGGTCGGATCCTTCTCCCACGAGGAAGGGCCCAGCCCTGAAAGCTCTTGCTGCTCTTCACCGTCCCTTGGCACCCTACCTACAGGCACAACAGCACTGGGGATCTGTGCTTTCCCAGAGACGGAACATCTCACGGGGCTCAGTCTCGGCAAGCCTGTTTCTGAAAAGGCGAACGGTCGGATACTTGTCCCACGAGGAAGGGCCCAGCCCTGAAAGCTCTTGCTGCTCTTCACCGCCCCTTGGCACCCTACCTACAGGCACAACAGCACTGGGGATCTGTGCTTTCCCAGAGACGGAACATCTCACGGGGCTCAGTCTCGGCAAGCCTCTTTCTGAAAAGGCGAACGGTCGGATCCTTCTCCCACGAGGAAGGGCCCAGCCCTGAAAGCTCTTGCTGCTCTTCACCGTCCCTTGGCACCCTACCTACAGGCACAACAGCACTGGGGATCTGTGCTTTCCCAGAGACGGAACATCTCACGGGGCTCAGTCTCGGCAAGCCTCTTTCTGAAAAGACGAACGGTGCGATCCATCTCCCCCGAGGAAGGGCCCAGCCCTGAAAGCTCTTGCTGCTCTTCACCGCCCCTTGGCACCCTACCTACAGGCACAACAGCACTGGGGATCTGTGTTTTCCCAGAGACGGAACATCTCGTGGCGCTACGCCTCGGCAGAGCCTCTTTTTTTTGGAAAAGGCGAACGGTCGGATCCTTCTCCCACGAGGAAGGGCCCAGCCCTGAAAGCTCTTGCTGCTCTTCACTGTCCCTTGGCACCCTACCTACAGGCACAACAGCACTGGGGATCTGTGCTTTCCCAGAGACGGAACATCTCACGGGGCTCAGTCTCGGCAAGCCTCTTTCTGAAAAGGCGAACGGTCGGATCCTTCTCCCCCGAGGAAGGGCCCAGCCCTGAAAGCTCTTGCTGCTCTTCACCGCCCCTTGGCACCCTACCTACAGGCACAACAGCACTGGGGATCTGTGCTTTCCCAGAGACTGAACATCTCACGGCGCACAGTCTCGGCAGAGCCTCTTTTTTTTGGAAAAGGCGAACGGTCGGATCCTTCTCCCACGAGGAAGGGCCCAGCCCTGAAAGCTCTTGCTGCTCTTCACCGCCCCTTGGCACCCTACCTACAGGCACAACAGCACTGGGGATCTGTGCTTTCCCAGAGACGGAACATCTCACGGGGCTCAGTCTCGGCAAGCCTCTTTCTGAAAAGGCGAACGGTCGGATCCTTCTCCCACGAGGAAGGGCCCAGCCCTGAAAGCTCTTGCTGCTCTTCACCGCCCCTTGGCACCCTACCTACAGGCACAACAGCACTGGGGATCTGTGCTTTCCCAGAGACGGAATATCTCACGGGGCTCAGTCTCGGCAAGCCTCTTTCTGAAAAGGCGAACGGTCGGATCCTTCTCCCACGAGGAAGGGCCCAGCCCTGAAAGCTCTTGCTGCTCTTCACCGTCCCTTGTGGCCCTACCTACAGGCACAACAGCACTGGGGATCTGTGCTTTCCCAGAGACGGAACATCTCGTGGCGCTACGCCTCGGCAGAGCCTCTTTTTTCTGGAAAAGGCGAACGGTCGGATCCTTCTCCCACGAGGAAGGGCCCAGCCCTGAAAGCTCTTGCTGCTCTTCACCGTCCCTTGGCACCCTACCTACAGGCACAACAGCACTGGGGATCTGTGCTTTCCCAGAGACGGAACATCTCACGGGGCTCAGTCTCGGCAAGCCTCTTTCTGAAAAGACGAACGGTGCGATACTTCTCCCACGACGAAGGGCCCAGCCCTGAAAGCTCTTGCTGCTGTTCACCGTCCCTTGGCACCCTACCTACAGGCACAACAGCACTGGGGATCTGTGCTTTCCCAGAGACGGAACATCTCACGGGGCTCAGTCTCGGCAAGCCTCTTTCTGAAAAGGCGAACGGTCGGATCCTTCTCCCACGAGGAAGGGCCCAGCCCTGAAAGCTCTTGCTGCTCTTCACCGTCCCTTGGCACCCTACCTACAGGCACAACAGCACTGGGGATCTGTGCTTTCCCAGAGACGGAACATCTCACGGGGGTCAGTCTCGGCAAGCCTCTTTCTGAAAAGGCGAACGGTCGGATCCTTCTCCCACGAGGAAGGGCCCAGCCCTGAAACCTCTTGCTGCTCTTCACCACCCCTTGGCACCCTACCTACAGGCACAACAGCACTGGGGATCTGTGCTTTCCCAGAGACGGAACATCTCACGGGGCTCAGTCTCGGCAAGCCTCTTTCTGAAAAGACGAACGGTGCGATCCATCTCCCCCGAGGAAGGGCCCAGCCCTGAAAGCTCTTGCTGCTCTTCACCGCCCCTTGGCACCCTACCTACAGGCACAACAGCACTGGGGATCTGTGCTTTCCCAGAGACGGAACATCTCACGGGGCTCAGTCTCGGCAAGCCTCTTTCTGAAAAGGCGAACGGTCGGATCCTTCTCCCACGAGGAAGGGCCCAGCCCTGAAAGCTCTTGCTGCTCTTCACCGTCCCTTGTGGCCCTACCTACAGGCACAACAGCACTGGGGATCTGTGCTTTCCCAGAGACGGAACATCTCGTGGCGCTACGCCTCGGCAGAGCCTCTTTTTTTTGGAAAAGGCGAACGGTCGGATCCTTCTCCCACGAGGAAGGGCCCAGCCCTGAAAGCTCTTGCTGCTCTTCACCGCCCCTTGGCACCCTACCTACAGGCACAACAGCACTGGGGATCTGTGCTTTCCCAGAGACGGAACATCTCACGGCGCTCAGTCTCGGCAAGCCTCTTTCTGAAAAGGCGAACGGTCGGATCCTTCTCCCACGAGGAAGGGCCCAGCCCTGAAAGCTCTTGCTGCTCTTCACCGTCCCTTGGCACCCTACCTACAGGCACAACAGCACTGGGGATCTGTGCTTTCCCAGAGACGGAACATCTCACGGGGCTCAGTCTCGGCAAGCCTGTTTCTGAAAAGGCGAACGGTCGGATACTTGTCCCACGAGGAAGGGCCCAGCCCTGAAAGCTCTTGCTGCTCTTCACCGCCCCTTGGCACCCTACCTACAGGCACAACAGCACTGGGGATCTGTGCTTTCCCAGAGACGGAACATCTCACGGGGCTCAGTCTCGGCAAGCCTCTTTCTGAAAAGGCGAACGGTCGGATCCTTCTCCCACGAGGAAGGGCCCAGCCCTGAAAGCTCTTGCTGCTCTTCACCGTCCCTTGGCACCCTACCTACAGGCACAACAGCACTGGGGATCTGTGCTTTCCCAGAGACGGAACATCTCACGGGGCTCAGTCTCGGCAAGCCTCTTTCTGAAAAGACGAACGGTGCGATCCATCTCCCCCGAGGAAGGGCCCAGCCCTGAAAGCTCTTGCTGCTCTTCACCGCCCCTTGGCACCCTACCTACAGGCACAACAGCACTGGGGATCTGTGTTTTCCCAGAGACGGAACATCTCGTGGCGCTACGCCTCGGCAGAGCCTCTTTTTTTTGGAAAAGGCGAACGGTCGGATCCTTCTCCCACGAGGAAGGGCCCAGCCCTGAAAGCTCTTGCTGCTCTTCACTGTCCCTTGGCACCCTACCTACAGGCACAACAGCACTGGGGATCTGTGCTTTCCCAGAGACGGAACATCTCACGGGGCTCAGTCTCGGCAAGCCTCTTTCTGAAAAGGCGAACGGTCGGATCCTTCTCCCCCGAGGAAGGGCCCAGCCCTGAAAGCTCTTGCTGCTCTTCACCGCCCCTTGGCACCCTACCTACAGGCACAACAGCACTGGGGATCTGTGCTTTCCCAGAGACTGAACATCTCACGGCGCACAGTCTCGGCAGAGCCTCTTTTTTTTGGAAAAGGCGAACGGTCGGATCCTTCTCCCACGAGGAAGGGCCCAGCCCTGAAAGCTCTTGCTGCTCTTCACCGCCCCTTGGCACCCTACCTACAGGCACAACAGCACTGGGGATCTGTGCTTTCCCAGAGACGGAACATCTCACGGGGCTCAGTCTCGGCAAGCCTCTTTCTGAAAAGGCGAACGGTCGGATCCTTCTCCCACGAGGAAGGGCCCAGCCCTGAAAGCTCTTGCTGCTCTTCACCGCCCCTTGGCACCCTACCTACAGGCACAACAGCACTGGGGATCTGTGCTTTCCCAGAGACGGAATATCTCACGGGGCTCAGTCTCGGCAAGCCTCTTTCTGAAAAGGCGAACGGTCGGATCCTTCTCCCACGAGGAAGGGCCCAGCCCTGAAAGCTCTTGCTGCTCTTCACCGTCCCTTGTGGCCCTACCTACAGGCACAACAGCACTGGGGATCTGTGCTTTCCCAGAGACGGAACATCTCGTGGCGCTACGCCTCGGCAGAGCCTCTTTTTTCTGGAAAAGGCGAACGGTCGGATCCTTCTCCCACGAGGAAGGGCCCAGCCCTGAAAGCTCTTGCTGCTCTTCACCGTCCCTTGGCACCCTACCTACAGGCACAACAGCACTGGGGATCTGTGCTTTCCCAGAGACGGAACATCTCACGGGGCTCAGTCTCGGCAAGCCTCTTTCTGAAAAGACGAACGGTGCGATACTTCTCCCGCGACGAAGGGCCCAGCCCTGAAAGCTCTTGCTGCTGTTCACCGTCCCTTGGCACCCTACCTACAGGCACAACAGCACTGGGGATCTGTGCTTTCCCAGAGACGGAACATCTCACGGGGCTCAGTCTCGGCAAGCCTCTTTCTGAAAAGGCGAACGGTCGGATCCTTCTCCCACGAGGAAGGGCCCAGCCCTGAAAGCTCTTGCTGCTCTTCACCGTCCCTTGGCACCCTACCTACAGGCACAACAGCACTGGGGATCTGTGCTTTCCCAGAGACGGAACATCTCACGGGGGTCAGTCTCGGCAAGCCTCTTTCTGAAAAGGCGAACGGTCGGATCCTTCTCCCACGAGGAAGGGCCCAGCCCTGAAACCTCTTGCTGCTCTTCACCACCCCTTGGCACCCTACCTACAGGCACAACAGCACTGGGGATCTGTGCTTTCCCAGAGACGGAACATCTCACGGGGCTCAGTCTCGGCAAGCCTCTTTCTGAAAAGACGAACGGTGCGATCCATCTCCCCCGAGGAAGGGCCCAGCCCTGAAAGCTCTTGCTGCTCTTCACCGCCCCTTGGCACCCTACCTACAGGCACAACAGCACTGGGGATCTGTGCTTTCCCAGAGACGGAACATCTCACGGGGCTCAGTCTCGGCAAGCCTCTTTCTGAAAAGGCGAACGGTCGGATCCTTCTCCCACGAGGAAGGGCCCAGCCCTGAAAGCTCTTGCTGCTCTTCACCGTCCCTTGGCACCCTACCTACAGGCACAACAGCACTGGGGATCTGTGCTTTCCCAGAGACGGAATATCTCACGGGGCTCAGTCTCGGCAAGCCTCTTTCTGAAAAGGCGAACGGTCGGATCCTTCTCCCACGAGGAAGGGCCCAGCCCTGAAAGCTCTTGCTGCTCTTCACCGCCCCTTGGCACCCTACCTACAGGCACAACAGCACTGGGGATCTGTGCTTTCCCAGAGACGGAACATCTCGTGGCGCTACGCCTCGGCAGAGCCTCTTTTTTCTGGAAAAGGCGAACGGTCGGATCCTTCTCCCAAGAGGAAGGGCCCAGCCCTGAAAGCTCTTGCTGCTGTTCACCGTCCCTTGGCACCCTACCTACAGGCACAACAGCACTGGGGATCTGTGCTTTCCCAGAGACGGAACATCTCACGGGGCTCAGTCTCGGCAAGCCTCTTTCTGAAAAGGCGAACGGTCGGATCCTTCTCCCACGAGGAAGGGCCCAGCCCTGAAAGCTCTTGCTGCTCTTCACCGTCCCTTGGCACCCTACCTACAGGCACAACAGCACTGGGGATCTGTGCTTTCCCAGAGACGGAATATCTCACGGGGCTCAGTCTCGGCAAGCCTCTTTCTGAAAAGGCGAACGGTCGGATCCTTCTCCCACGAGGAAGGGCCCAGCCCTGAAAGCTCTTGCTGCTCTTCACCGTCCCTTGGCACCCTACCTACAGGCACACCAGCACTGGGGATCTGTGCTTTCCCAGAGACGGAATATCTCACGGGGCTCAGTCTCGGCAAGCCTCTTTCTGAAAAGGCGAACGGTCGGATCCTTCTCCCACGAGGAAGGGCCCAGCCCTGAAAGCTCTTGCTGCTCTTCACCGCCCCTTGGCACCCTACCTACAGGCACAACAGCACTGGGGATCTGTGCTTTCCCAGAGACGGAACATCTCACGGGGCTCAGTCTCGGCAAGCCTCTTTCTGAAAAGGCGAACGGTCGGATCCTTCTCCCCCGAGGAAGGGCCCAGCCCTGAAAGCTCTTGCTGCTCTTCACCGCCCCTTGGCACCCTACCTACAGGCACAACAGCACTGGGGATCTGTGCTTTCCCAGAGACTGAACATCTCACGGCGCACAGTCTCGGCAGAGCCTCTTTTTTTTGGAAAAGGCGAACGGTCGGATCCTTCTCCCACGAGGAAGGGCCCAGCCCTGAAAGCTCTTGCTGCTCTTCACCGCCCCTTGGCACCCTACCTACAGGCACAACAGCACTGGGGATCTGTGCTTTCCCAGAGACGGAACATCTCACGGGGCTCAGTCTCGGCAAGCCTCTTTCTGAAAAGGCGAACGGTCGGATCCTTCTCCCACGAGGAAGGGCCCAGCCCTGAAAGCTCTTGCTGCTCTTCACCGCCCCTTGGCACCCTACCTACAGGCACAACAGCACTGGGGATCTGTGCTTTCCCAGAGACGGAATATCTCACGGGGCTCAGTCTCGGCAAGCCTCTTTCTGAAAAGGCGAACGGTCGGATCCTTCTCCCACGAGGAAGGGCCCAGCCCTGAAAGCTCTTGCTGCTCTTCACCGTCCCTTGTGGCCCTACCTACAGGCACAACAGCACTGGGGATCTGTGCTTTCCCAGAGACGGAACATCTCGTGGCGCTACGCCTCGGGAGAGCCTCTTTTTTCTGGAAAAGGCGAACGGTCGGATCCTTCTCCCACGAGGAAGGGCCCAGCCCTGAAAGCTCTTGCTGCTCTTCACCGTCCCTTGGCACCCTACCTACAGGCACAACAGCACTGGGGATCTGTGCTTTCCCAGAGACGGAACATCTCACGGGGCTCAGTCTCGGCAAGCCTCTTTCTGAAAAGACGAACGGTGCGATACTTCTCCCACGACGAAGGGCCCAGCCCTGAAAGCTCTTGCTGCTGTTCACCGTCCCTT